>NC_057360.1:44955964-47455964 GCF_016509475.1 Prionailurus bengalensis
AGATTAAGCATTCAATGAGTAATAATTACTAGGAGGTATAGCAGGGCTAGTAGTAGTGTCAATGGTAACACCATTCACATACTGCTCCTGATATCTTTCATATAATAGATGTTCAATTAACATTGATGTTAATGTTGAATTGAACTAAAATAGCCTGAAATACAAGTGAAACTTTAAAAAATCCTTCTTTTAATCCTTTACACTTTAAAAAAATCTATTACAGGGAAGTTTTATGTACCTACAGAACACAATGCACTCTCCAAGAAATCAATAGTACTTAATTATAGTTATGAAATATTTGATGGGAACAAGGAGGTTTGAGTGCCAGGATTTTCCTAGAAATTACTTTGTGTGCTGTGATTGAAATTCTTTGCATGTGCTTTTGAAAAGATTGAGAGGTCGAATTTTTTTATTTTTAGAAAATAGAAAAAGATGAAGTAAAAGTGGAGATTATCAGGTTCTAAATTTGCAAAATGGGCACCTTTTTACCCTCCTAGCTAATAATGTCTGGAAAACAGTTTAAACTAGGTTTGAAATTTGGTTTAGAGGGTAAATTTTTACTGAGAAAACAGTTTTCATATTGGATAAAGGGATTTTGCCTCTACTAAATTTTATTTCTTAATAAATAAATAGTTCTTTTTTCTGCTGCTGCTACTTTTTGATAGTTTTATTTTGAAAATCAATACAGCCGTGATGTACAAGTGGCTATTTTCATGAAGTCAGCAAACAAATGAATGTTTTTGATGATATTTTAAGGAAGATTCCAACAATATTGTTTTTGGTGAATGTTTGAGTGATTAAATCAACTGTTTACTCCTTTGTGATTATGCATCCAGGACTAATGAGTATTGACGAAGTAAATCATAATAAGTCATTTTGCTTTAGGGGCGCCTGGGTGGCTTAGTCGGTTAAGCGCCTGACTTTGGCTCAGGTCATGATCTCATGGTTCGTGGGTTCAAAACCCGCATCGGGCTCTGTGCTGACAGGTTGGGACCTGGAGCCTGCTTCCAGTTCTGTGTCTCCCTCTCTCTCTGCCCTTCCCCCACTCACGTTCTGTCTGTCTCTCAAAAATGAATAAACGTTAAAAAAAATTTTTTTTTTAGAAAATAAGTCCTTTTGCTTTAAATGTGTTTTGTAAAAAATAATGGTCATATTTTAAAAAGTCTATCTAAATTTTTTTTTTAATTTTTTTTTCAACATTTATTTATTTTTGGGACAGAGAGAGACAGAGCATGAACGGGGGAGGGGCAGAGAGAGAGGGAGACACAGAATCAGAAACAGGCTCCAGGCTCTGAGCCATCAGCCCAGAGCCTGAGGCGGGGCTCGAACTCATGGGCCGCGAGATCGTGACCTGGCTGAAGTCGGACGCTTAACCGACTGCACCACCCAGGTGCCCCAAGTCTATCTAAATTTTTAAACTGAGGATTGGCAAACTTTTTGTACAGGAACCAGCTAGTAAATATTTTATACTTTATGGGCCTATTTGGCTGTTTTTGACACATGACACACCCAGCTATTTTTGACACATGAAAGCACCCATTGACAATACATAAAATGAATGAGTATGGCTGTGTCCTAAAGAAACTTTACTTGTAGATACTTACATTTTAATTTCATAATATTTTATGTGACATGAAATATTATTCTTTTGTCTTTTTTCAACCATTTATTTTTTAAAGCTTTTTCCAATCCTTTAAAATAAAAAACAAAACAAAACACTTTCAATTCACAAAACTAGCTGATGGGCCAGACATGGTCCATGGGTCCTGGTTTGCTTATCCTTATTATAAATCCTTTCTTTATCAAAATGTAATTGCAACAAAAGAGTTGCATCTAACTTTATGAAAATCAAGGGGTATGGCTATAACTTAATGGTCCAGCTTTGTGTGTTTTGTTCAAGGCAATTCAAATATTTCATATTATTTTACAGATATGCTAAAGGCTACCCACCTTACTCTCCATATATAGGAAGTTCACCCACTTTTTGTCATCTCCTTCATGAAAAAGTGCCATTTTGCTGCTTAAGACTAGACAAGGTAAGTAATTGTTATTTTCTCCAAAACCGAAATTATGGCACTTTGTAATTACATATATTTAAATAATTTTTTATAATCTTTTGACTAAGATATGTTTAAAGAGCATTATCTTTTCAAATGTAAATGTAATACATAAAATGGTGAATTGTACTTTCTTAACTGAACTGAAGATTACCCAAAAACTCTACTCTTCTACTAAAATACCCAATGATTCAGCCAGTCATCTTGTTAAGGAAAAAACAAAGGTGCCAGAATCTCAAAGTTATGAATTTTCAACATCCAAAGTCTCTCAAAATTACTTTGGCCAAATGGGCACTATTTATTTTGCCAGGTATTTTTGTCTCAAAACTTAATGTGTGATTGCTTGACATGGTAAAATTAGCTGATCTATGTGTTAGCCACAAAGGTTCATTATTGATTAGACTGAAAGCTAATATCTGTGTCGTGGTTAATATCTCCTTTCCTAAAGATTTTACTATAGTTCTTGGTTCCTGTCTGGATGTTCCAAAGAAACCATTCAAAACAGAAAGATTCCAAGAAGGCGAGCATTTTTAAATCTCTTTCACGATATGGCCAATTGGCATGACCTGTATAAGAGCTTGTTCTCTTGATGAATAAGAAAGCAGATAAAAAGAAGATTCTCAACTGCCCCTCCCACCTCCTAGAAATTAAAATGTGCCACTAATTCTAACCAGGAATTTTACTGTAAATTTTGGAGTTAATGGGTGTTAAAATCTGCTTACAGGCTTTGAAATTTGGGCAAATAACTTCACCATTAAATTTCAGTTTCCACATCTGCAAAATGTTTGTAATTTTAATATGAGCCTCATCGGGTTCTTTTGAGAATTCTATAACTTAGTGTGTGTAGAATGCTTTTAACATAGTGCCTGGAAGTTAATAAATGACTAGGCACTTAACGCATTCTGTTAGTATTCTTGCTACTATTACTTTTTTGTGTAATAAACATCATGAGTCTTGGCTATTACTGTCATTCTTAAGATTAGCAGAACATTAGAAAATTTCTGCCTTTATCATTCGGAAGCATTTTTTTGTAAATCTTTGTCATTGCTTCCAAATATTCATCTGGGTCCATTAAGATGGACAGTTCCATCTCTCAACGCCTTTTTCTTTTGTTCTTGTTTTAATTTACCGTGTGCAGTATTTGATAGTACTATCTGTGTATTTTTGATAACAGTAATAAATCTTAAGCTTCAGGACTCTTCACCTGTATTGACCCTTTCTAAGAACCTGTGACTAATTTTTTTAGTTTATAATATTTGTGTTATTTTCCTTGAAGAACATTCCCCAAGAAACAGAAGCTTTAGGCCCCACAAAACCTGGATTCACTTCTTGTACCATTTTATTTTTTAACACACAGTTCAAGAGAAAAAACATACTGGGAGACCAAAGAGGGGAAATGATTTATCCCCAAGCAGGACAACTGATATAACTGAAAAGTTAAGCTTTCAGAGATACAGATTGGTGAACAATAGAGGGCCCTTTAAAACTAAAGACTGAACTGTGTCTCTACCATATAGAGAAGGCAAAGTTTCTGAATGTTGCTGACTAGCTGTGACATCTGGTATTATCATATATTTATTTAGCATTAGGCTGGCTGGAGGTGGTGGTCTGCTCCATAAAGGAATGCCTACTTTATAATTAGGAGATGGGGTTGGGCAGCCAATCCTACTGCATCTGTGAAGTGTGAGTTGGGATTATGTTGCCCAGTTCATTCTGCATCAGCATCAACAAGCTGGTTCCTGATCAAGGTTTATCAACACTAAATTCCTTGTTTTCTCCTTTTTGTTTTATTAATTGAGCTACTTCTTCTTAAAAAATTTTTTTTTGATGTTTATTTATTTTTGAGAGAGAGAGAGAGACAGAGCACGAGTGGGTGAGGGGCAGAGAGAGAGAGGGAGACAGAATTCAAAGCAGACTCCAGGCTCCAAACCCTCAGCACACAGCTGGACACAGGGCTTGAACCCACAAACCGTGAGATCATGACCTGAGCTGAAGTCGAACACTTAACTGACTGAGCCACCCAGGTGTCGCTAATTGAGCTACTCCTAAATTAGTTCTTTTGTTTCTCATTTTACCTCATAAATCTTCAAGTTCTTAATAGTCTCAACATCACCTGTCACTCTTCCCTTTCCAAGGCCTCTTTGTGAGTGACCTCATTCCTTCATATGGTTGCAGATCCTACTTATATTAGTAAATCTTCAATCATACTTCCAATGAAGGCTTATTGCTCCCTCCTTTTTAAAACCATTTCCCCTTTCTCTATTCTTTTTCATACCTTAAACCTTCCTTCTGGTTTCATTTTTCTACTTCCCAGATTATAGCTTTTAGAAATTCTCTTACTAAGGTCCTATCAGTGTTGAATTCTGTCAATTTCAGTTTCTCTACAAATATTCTTAATCTTAAAAGATAGATTTGTTGGGTGTCCAATTCCAAGCTATGAGTTTTCTTTTTCCTTTAAGCACATTGGGATTTTATTTACTGCCTTATGGGCTCCATGTTGCTTTTGAGAAGTGGCCATCATCCTAGTTCCTATTCCCTGTGGAGAGTCTCTCTTTTCTGTTTGGCTGGTTTTAAGATCTTGTCATTGCCTTGGTTGTTCTGCACTTTTATTACCATGCATATGAAGCTGGATTTTTATTTATTATTTGACTGAAGTTTTGAGTATTTCATTAATTCTAGAAAATCCTCAGTCAGTATTTACTTGAATAGGGCTTCTTTCTGATACTTTCATTTTCAGGCATCTTGTTTAAATATATGTTAGACACTGTCACACTGTTTTCCAAATGTCTTCATTTTTTCTTACTACTTTATATCACTTTCCTTCTCACATTCTGAGTAGTTACTTCAACTTTTCCCTGCAGTTGACCCCATTCATATGCATCAAATGTGTAATATTACCCAGCTTTTGAGTTTTATTTTTAATTAGTGTACTTTTTAGTTCTAAAAGAGAATATATGCATTTCTTAACTTTTTTTTAATGTTTATTTTATTTTTGGGAGAGAGAGAGCATGAGTTGGGGAGGGGCAGGGAGAGAGGGAGACACAGAATCTGAAACAAGTTCAAGGCTCTGAGCTGTCAGCACAGAGTCCAATATGGGGCTCGAACTAGGGAATGGTGAGATCATGCCTAGGCCGAAGTCAGAGGCTTAACCAACTGAGCCACCCAGGTGCCCCAAATATATGCATTTCTCTTAACATCTACCTGAGTATTTTAAATAATCTCTTCTTATTTGTTCATACTTTAAATGTTCTCTTTTTTTTCTTTAAATACAGTAAATGTGTTCGTTTTATATTCTGAATCTAATAACATCAATAATTTGTAGTCTTTGTGAGTCTAATTCTATCATTTATTGTTTCTGTTGACTCATGGTGCCTTGTTCCCAACAGCATTTTGTAATTTTTTATTAAAGAATGAAGGTAGAGAATATTCCAGAATTGGTGATGAATCCACAGAGAATCAACTAATCTCAACCCAAATAAACAAACTCACATAGAGACATAGATAGATGAAAAAGCAGAACACTAAAGGAGTTCTCCATGCAGATAATTTAGTTTAAAAGAACCTTGGTTTAATACTGCTATGTCTATTAAGTACCAGCCCCCTAGAAAATAGCAAAATACCCTGAGGGCAACAATGAGTTTTGATAAAGTATTGTTATTGTTTTTGTTGTTATTACCAGTAGTAGTATTGTACTTTTGTGTATTTCTATCATTATCTTGACAGGTCAGATATACAGTTGTATAATTAAGGATTTTGTTTTGTTTTGTTTTGCTTTTTTGTTTTTTAACAACAAAGAAAATGTTTTTTCCATATTCGTCCCTTTAGATATTCAGTACTTGGAATGTTCAAAGGTTATTTAATTATTCTATTTCTGGCAATGAAAGTCAGAAGTAGATTTTTCCCAGCATTATTGAGATATAATTGGCAAATAAAAATTGCATATATTCAAGGTATATATAACATGATGTTTTGATATACATACACATTATGATAATTTTTAAATATAGATACCCAGATGTCATCTAGTAGTAAGTTTCAGTTTCCAGTAGAACATGTGTGCACACATATTGCTGACTTTTTCTTCCCCTACATCATGCTACACACCCGCAATCATTTGTCTTGCCATGCACACCTTCGTTTCCTGAAGCAGGCTGGAGAATGGCATAGAAAAATGTAACTATTTTCAAATTTTTTATAAAATAAGGGATTTACTAGGTTAACTTAATTTTACTTTTCCATATATCCTAAATTTTTTTCACCAAATTTTAGTGGAGTGTAAAAATGGCATTTCTTTGTATAATTTTTCTTCTCTAGAGTTGCCAGCATAACTACTATGAGGACGCAAAAGCCTATGGATTCAAAAATAAGCTAATTATAGTTGCAGCTGAAACAGCTGGAAATGGATTGTATAATTTTATTGTTCCTCTCAGGGCATATTATAGACCAAAGAAAGAACTTAATCCCATAGTACTGCTATTGGATAACCCGTAAGTATATTTTAAAATACCCAAACAAGACAAAGAGTTTTTAACATTATATCAAAAATAATTTACTTTACTTTGCTTAGAATATTTTAAATCAGATACATTATGGCACATGATTCATTGGGAGGTATATTTTGTGCTAAAACAATCACTGAATATGGTTATGTTTCACAAATACTACTTGAAACATCACTGGAGCACTCTGAGCATCTTATTTAAAACTATTTTGCACGTTGTTATCACTCAATATCAATGGGAAAGACGCCATTGAAATAATTACAGTTATTTTCTTTAAGTTAATCAGCTAGCCTGGAAAATTTCTGCCAAAACTAGACAAATTTCTTGTCTTTTGAAAGAACCATTAATTATCAGCTAAGCATATTAATGATCCATTCTTATGTGATAGTACGATACATAATTATAAGTTATTATGATTCTTCCACTGTTAAAACATACATTCTATACCATAACATGAATAATTAATGCTTTACCATGTTCATTTATTTTGAAAATGTGGGATTGATATACTCTTGTGAGATAAGACTACTTAAGCATTTCACAATCCTTATGCAAATATAAATGTGGGTCACTGAATGTTATGGTCAAACCCATTGTGTCCTAAAATTATGATATTCCTCTCTGTGACTCAAAATTGGTAGCAGATGGTTCTTAGATCAATACCATATTTTAGGATCCTCCAACTCTCCTCTTAAATTCCAAAGTGATACAAAATTTCAGGATAAACTAAATGAGGCCAAAATCTGTTGCCTTGTTCTGCCTTTAAAATTTATCAAAAGAAGTTTTTCAAAACAGAAATATCTTTTCACTATTTTAACTTAGTGACATTGTTTATTCTGAATATACCAATATCAAGACACTCTTTGATGCATCTTTTTTAGCATCATTATTGCAATGATAACTCTAAAAAATTGAGAACACTCTAGAGGTTTCAGTTGAAGAATTTTCAGGTATGATGAATCAGTGACTTTCCTGTTATCACTTTGGCATCCAAGGAAAGATTAGGTAAATTTAGGGCAGGTATGGGGGGAGCAGAAACTTGGATTTGATGTCAGAAGAAATTAAAGCTTAATGAAACAAATCTTAGGAGGATGAAAAGTTGGGTTGCGGGATGGGTATGGCAATGGAGTGGTTGTAAAATACCTCCAAGGCCTTTGAATGTATCCCTAATTCTAGAACCTCTTTGGCAGGAAGTTCTAAGGGACTGGTTGAACTGGCATACAAGAAATGCTCAATTGGCCCTGTGAATTGTAACACATCAGGTTTTGGCTCTTTGTGCTTTTGGTGTGTTTGTTCCCTTAGAGATAGTATTTAAGGTAGGTGCATTTTCAAATTGATTGCCTTAGAACATCCTCATCTTGTATGGCTTGGATCGAAGTGGATCAACTGAGGCCCCAGAATACAGAGAGAAAGATAGGAAGAGGCTTGAAAAAGAAGTATCCCTGTGGTAAAGCAAGGGGTAAAAACTGACCTTTCCCCTGCTTTACGTTATTTCAAGGTAAAATTTCTTGTTCTAATGTGTAAATCTAATTGGGTTCCTGGACCCAGTTTCAATGTGTGTATGTGTTGGTGGGTGGTTTCCCACATCCCCAGCAAGCAATACCCGAGACCAGCTGGGTGTCCTACAATTCAAGTCAATTCTAACACTACTGTCTGGGTTAAGGGTTCTACAGGTTAAGAATTCAGTCCTACAAGATTACTTCCTCCATTCAGAAGCCAATCATAAGCTCAGCTTATCATCTGTGTATCTGTCCAACCAGCTATAGACTGTAGGTTCCAGTGACCCCCTCCTTGGACTTGAGGTGCTACTCACAAGTCCAGGTTGTTAGCTATATTTCTTTCTTTTTTTTTTAAGTTTTTTTTTTTTGACAGAGCGAGAGAGAGAGCACAAGTGGGGGAGGAACAGAGAGAGAGAGAGAGAGAGAGTCTCAAGCAGTCTCCACACTGTTAGCACAGAGCCCAACATGGGTTTGAACCCACGAACCATGAGATCATGACCTGAGCCAAAATCAGGAGTCAGACATTTAACTGCCTGAGCCATTTAGGTGCCCCTTTAGCTATACTTTTGAACAACAGACTAGAAATCAGAGTTCCCTACTCAAGTTCCATTAATTTCCTAGAACAGCTCATAGAACTCAAACGTTTACTTCCTGGATTACTGGTTTACTATAAAAAGATATAACTCAGGAACAGCCAGATGGAGTTGATGCATAGGGCAAGGTATGGGGAAAGGGCATTGAGTGTCCACACCCTGTCTGAGGGCACCACTATTGCCAAATGTCCATGGGTTTACCAACCTAAAAGTTCCTCAGACTCCTTCCTTTGGGTTTTTATGGAGGGGTCATTACATAGGTAGGCATAATTGGTCAAATCATTGGTCATTTGTTGTTGAACTCAAACTCTAGCCCCTCTCCCCTTCTCAGAAATCAGGGTATGGGACTAAAAGTTCCAACCCTGTATTCATGGTTTGTTCCCCTGACAACAAGCCCCCAAAAGAGGTGGTTCCCAGAAGTCACCTCATTAATATCAACCTGGTTGTGATGGAAAGGGGCTTTTATGAATAACAAGACACCCATTGTACATCTATGGCTCTGAAGTGATATCAGGAACTGAGGACAAGAGAACAAACATTATGACAAAAAATGTTCCCATTCTCCTTTCCTCAGGAAATTCCGAGGGTTTTGGGAGCTATGATCCAAGAATCATGGATGATCTGAATGTCCAAATATATATTTCTTATAAGTCACGATATTACACCTCCCAAAAGAATCCATATCTCCAAATTTTGGAGTGGTGTTTACTCCATGGAATAGAGATGGACTTTTCTCTGTTTTAATATCTAGCCTTGTTAGGTAATCCCATGTCAGCATCATTAATCCTCCTGTGTCTACCTTATTATCCCATTGAGCAGGTGGCAGGGTCTAGAGTTCCTTTATGTGTGTGTCTTATGTAGATTTTTGAATGGTTATATCTAAATCAGTCCCTTTTTGTTTAGTTCTGAATAAATAAGTTGCCAAAGTGCCCAATTACTGATGGGTTGGTTGAATGATTGATTTGTAATTTAGAGTTATAAAAACAATTGGTCGTTTTTATAGTCTTAATTCCTAAATCTGGTCAATCATGGAAAAACCTGAAAACTCTGCTCCTCTTAATTATTGGAAAACTGGTCAGTATTTCCGCATAAATCTAGATGCAGCTTTTATTAGAGAGAGTATTTTGTCTGAATGAGACCATAGAGATCCTTTAATAAAGTCAATATTCTTTACTTCTACCCTCTGTTCATAACAGTAATAATTGTTGAGCACTTATTGCCTGTCAGTCATCATACTGGACACTTTACTTTTATTTTACATTTGTTCCCCTTAGAAATATATCTATATCATACACTGATGATTTATCCTCAGAGAGATGTACCAAGCAGCTTAAAATCTCAAAGTTTAGAAGTTACAATGATAACATTTAAATAAACCAGCTTGTGTCACTTGGTTACAGTACTCTTAATTTATAGACAAGGAAAAACAGACCAAAGAAGTTAAATGACTATTCCAAGGTTAGTTCTAGGATTAGAACCTTCTATGTAATTCATAGTTCATTGTTCTTTCAACTATATGATGTTGCTTAACTTACAGGTTTTTAACATATGCAAAAAATACAGTGCGAATTCTTTTTAGAAACAGTGATATATTTTAACTGGATTATTTTGCATTAAAATTTTTTTGCTTTCCTAATAACTTACATTTTGGAATCCAATTATTCCCATGATGTTTTTTTGTTAGATGACTTTTGTAGGGTTTGACTTTTCTTTCAAAGTGTTAATGATGAAAGTACATGCTGTAATGTTTATTAGCTTCCTGAGTCCTTCCCAAAAGTGATGTCTAAAATTTTTATTTGTTGTCCTCTGCTCTTTTGGCCAAGAATGAGGAAACGAAAACTAAACACTAATAAACAATGTTCCAGGAAGTTTTATGCAATCCTTTTTTTTCAAACAATGAAATGTTTGTTGCTCTGCCATGACTAGTATTTTGTAATCTATCCTACAATGTTACAAAGAAATATGATGCTTTTCTTCTTCAACATATTTCCATGTTATAAGAATATTTATGCTAAGAATTGTATACACTTTTTTAATTATTAGTTAGTTTAGTGGGTTTTGACTTTGTTTTAAATTCACATGAGTATTGCTGAAAATAATATTCAGTACATGGCTATTTAAGTTGAAAGAACAATTAATTCAATATAACAAATAAACAATAACAGATGTCATAAGTATGGGATTTTAAGATGTAAATTAAATTGATAATATTCCCAAACATAATATGTCAAAATATGTTTTCATAATGTTTCCAAATTGAAAGACTTGTGGATCTCATCTGATAACTTAATGAAACCCAGTCACAATGGAAAAGATCTTGCATTTGATACTGGCTCATTAGAGCTGGTCTTGATTCTAATTGGTTGGCCATCTGTTTTGTTTGGTCTCTTGTGGTATGCTGATCTTAAATATTTCGATGACCACCACAACCTTCAAGGTCATCTAGCCATCTGATAATACCATTTCATAAAAGAGATGGAGACAAGAGTCAAGAACTTTGGAATATATTGCCCAAAGCTACACAAAGTTGAAGTGCAAGATCCAGGCTTATGTTCCCAAATTTTTACATCATCTTTCTACAATCCTTTTAGTGCATCAATCTTCTTTTCATATATAGTGTCCAGTAAACTTCAGCTTATTTTATTTTATTTTATTTTATTTTATTTTATTTTATTTTTTTTAACGTTTATTTATTTTTGAGACAGAGAGAGACAGAGCATGAACGGGGGAGGGTCAGAGAGAGGGAGACACAGAATCCGAAACAGGCTCCAGGCTCTGAGCTGTCAGCACAGAGCCAGACGCGGGGCTTGAACTCACGGACCGCGAGATCATGACCTGAGCCGAAGTCGGACGCTTAACCGACTGAGCCACCCAGGCGCCCCATCTTCAGCTTATTTTAAAAGCAATGATACATTGTCTGATATATTCAGAGCCCTTATTAAAGACATTCAATCTTTGGACTCATGGATCTGAGATATGGTCTAAGCTTACTTAACTTCTTGATAAGACTTTTGCATGTTATCAAATATCTCTAAGCCTCAGTTTTCTCATGTGTAAAATGAGTAGGACATTTATCTGAACAGCTAATTTTGAGACTTTATAAGACAGTGTGTATGAAGCACTAGTGAAATATCTCACTTAGTAAGGCAGTCAGGAAATGTCAGTTGTCCCCCTACCCCCCATACCAATCAAGAAAATGACATTGTCACTATTCAAACTGATGAGTGGATTTGGGTGAAAACCCAATTAACAATAAAGGGAAATTTATTTTAAGCACTTAAATGAAACTACTTATATATTTTTAAGAAACGAATAAACTACTTAACAGAATTATGAAATGCTGACAAAATAAACTGTCTCACTATATTCATTCACTTCTTGAATTTGAAATACAAAAATTAAGCCCATCACATTTATTACTTAAATGGGAAATAATGATCTTCAACTTTGCAAATCCATGCAAATCCACAAACCTTTTCACTCCTAACAATCAGTAGCTAATTAACATTTGCATGTAATGGCAATTTTTATAATGAAAGCTTTTGTAAGAATATGATGTTTTAGACTCATAAACAGTCATCTTTCTTAATATAATTACAGTTAGGTTGCAGATTAATGATGTGCTCACTTTTTTTCTGTTTACTAACATCAATTACGTCTGAGTTTGTTGAATTTTAATTTCTTTTATTATTATTTAGATACAACATGTTTTATTTTAGTCTGTGTACATTTCTTTTGTTCTAGATCTCTTTTCCTCTTTATCTTTTCTTGATTTGAAATACTTTTTTGTATATTAAGCAAAAAATCTATGAATTTATAAGTAACATATAAATATATAAGTAACACATTAAAAAAAAATGTTTAGTTTTGAGAGAGAGAGAGAGAGGGTGAGCAGGGAAGGGGCAGAGGAGAGGGAGACAGAGGATCTAAAAGCAGGCTCTGCGATGATAACAGAGAGCCCAATGTGGGACTTCAGCTCACAAACTGCGAGATCATGATCTGAGCTGAATTTGGACGCTTAACTGACTGAGGCATCCAGGTGCCCTTAAGTAACCCATTTTTAAATGTTTGTTTCTTTTTTGCTAATTTTTTTGTGATGAGCTTTAGAGTTAAATCTGTGATTATTTTCACTTTTCCATAATGTAATTTCTAACATAGATAGGTCTTCTGTATTTAACATTCAGATAAAAAATGCATACATTTTATTCTATAGTATTGATGGTTTTGTTTTCCTACATTCCATTCTTCATCTGTCCTTTGTTTAGGGTGCAGCATAAGAATGGGACATTTCCTGTTTTTATTAGAGTTTTTATGTTTTTGCTTAGTGTCTTTCAATGTAAAGGTTATGTTTGCCAATTAACTTCAATAATTAGAAAGATTAGTCTATTAAGAGCCTATGATATCATTTATGTCACTCATCAATTACTAAGCAGTTTAGTGACATGAACACTGTTGCCAATTTATTTAAATGAGCTAACATAGTACATACAAATGTACAATTGCTATGTTCTTTATGTTTCAAGTTTCCTTATAAACTAACTTTATCAATAAAAGTAGATGAATCTATTCGTTATACAAGTTACATTTTGCAAAAAGTATGGCATATAAGATTCTCTACATTAGATATGCTTCATCAAGATTATATATTTACTAGGTTTCAAGGGCTTGATTTACCTTGTAACATAGCTGAATTTGTGTAAGGATGAACTAAGCTAGCATAATGCAGATGCTAATGTAATTTCTGAGGGTGTAGAAGGTTGCTTGCACATCATAAATACATGTTTGTGGCAGAATTGCATGTGACTAAAATTCATGAGTTTCCTAAAACAAGGCAATAATTTTGATGTCTAAGTACCTTTAATGATTCCTACTGGAAAAAGCAACAAAATGCAAAGGACATATTTTTATTTTAACTCTAATTGGGAGCATTGGCATAAAGTAAGGACTTAATTTTTGTCCCCAGTGACCCCAGTACTATTTCTTACACAGTTTTTCAGTATTTTCATTAAGTTGAGTTATTCAATAACATTATTTACTCTTGCTTTACTAGCCTTTAGAATAGAGAAGATGGCATAAAGAAATTGAAATGATCTGAATGTAAAAGAATGAGTCAGAAAAGAAAAGTGTGGTTATTCCAGCCAGGGTATGTATCTGCAATTAATAATGAAGAATTGTAGATCCATCTCTGTCACATAGATTATTGAGCCACTCACTTTATCTGAGTAGAACTGCAAAGGAGTAAAGAGAGATGAAACAAAATAACAACCGAAAAAAGACACAGGCAAAATGATTTTTCAAACCACCGCAAAATCTCAGTACGGTCCCAATCTTGTGGTGTCCTCACACCTGCTTCTATAAACATGAGGTAGGGGAGGAGAGTCATGGAAGTTATCGAATGAGCAATGAGAATGGCACTTCTAATTTTTTTTTTTTTAATTTTTTTTTTCAACGTTTATTTATTTTTGGGACAGAGAGAGACAGAGCATGAACGGGGGAGGGGCAGAGAGAGAGGGAGACACAGAATTGGAAACAGGCTCCAGGCTCCGAGCCATTAGCCCAGAGCCCGACGCGGGGCTCGAACTCACGGACCGCGAGATCGTGACCTGGCTGAAGTCGGACGCTTAACCGACTGCGCCACCCAGGCGCCCCAAGAATGGCACTTCTAATTTTAAGAAGCGGAGCAGTGCTCAGACCGAACCAGAAGGCTCTATAAAAGACTGCTGCTCGGAGTGTATATTGTTATAATATTCATTGAAATGAACATGCATCATGAGTTTTTAAAATATCTGTATTCTGTGATTCATTAATATCCTTCTATGAATGCTTTGGCATAAATGATTTAAAAACTAATACAGGAAAATGTCATCTAAAGATGTTCATACCAGTATGGTATATAATAGCAAGATATAGGAAATAACCTGTAACTTCAAGAGTTAACAATATGAAAGTGAGAATAATTTATATACTGAATAATTGAGGATTTTAAACATTAATTGTGGTACATTTATAATATGTAATAATATGGGGCCATTTAAAATGACTATGAAGAAATTTAATGTTGAGCTGAATCAACATTACAATAGTATTCTTTGGAAGATTGTCTTTTTAGCTTCACTGTATTGTGCCTTCTTTTTCTTTAGAGTTAAAGGGTTAAGAGGATGATCAACAGGAAGAAAATAGGTCAGGGAGGAAAAGACTTCATCTAGCTGGCATATTATAGATGCTATCCTTCCCTTTTCCTAGAATTTCCCTCTCCTTCTCTTTTACTGGCAAACATCCAAATTTAATATCCCTTCTGTGAAATGATCCCCAATTCTGCTTTCTGAGTGCAATCTATTGTTTTTTTTTTTCTGATTAAAACATATATTGTAATTATGTGCTTTTGTACATGTGTTCCGAAAGCTGTATTTTATATAGTACAAGGTAACATGATATTCTTTTTTCTGTATGCCTTAGTATAGAAATGTCTATTATATAAATATATGGGTACATATATGCTGAGTGAATAGATGCATGAAAGAGTTAATAACTTTATCAAATGAATATACTAGATTAAGTGATTTCTAAGGAAGCATCCAGGTTTATGATTCTTTCCCCAAATATGCCTATAAGTATAGAGTTTAATATATATTTGCTCAACAATATACATGGAGTAAGTCAATTATGTAAAGGTGAAATACTTTTAATTTTATATGATACATGTTACATGGGTGCATATACTATATTTATTGATTAATAGGCTGATACATTAAAAAGGGCATGTTGTAATTGTGTATATCCCTTAGAGAGGTTGCTCTTAATAAGCATGCTAATTTAGTTCTCTATGCTTTGGGCCATCCAAGAAAAAAATCATTAATTTCTCATTTTACAATTCCTCCTCTGCATGAATAATTTTTAAAGTCATTGATAAGACTTTTTAGTCATAATTAAGGATATCAATTCAGTATTTTTGTAGAATAATGCCATAATGTTTCTGATTTAGAAAGCAGAAATACAACTTGTTTTTATAATATAATATAATAGTACATTGTATTATTCATAACAAGTACAAATGATATTTTCTAATTAATGTTAAGAAAAAAGGCACTTAAAATTAATCTTGTCAACAGTGTTTAGTTTTGGAAATGCAAACTAAGTCAACTTACTTCCTTTCCCTAGAAGCGCTGCCACTGTTGTGACATTGTGTTTCATTTTGTAACCCATCTGCTACTTAGGCCAGATATGCATTTTCTGGATGCAATCTGTTGGTTTCCAATGGTTTACTACATGGTGGGCTCTATTGACAAGTAGGTGACAAAATCTTTGGCGCACTAACTAGTGTGGTGTCCTGTGGTTTGTCCTGTGCTGTGCCCCCGTGTTGCATGATGAGTGTAATTTGCCATTTCAGTATTGCAAATATGGTGTATTTTGCATGCAGAGCTTATGGTCTCGTGTTATACATCTTGTATTCAAACTTCCTAAAGCAGTAATCTGTTGTTGAATTAAAACAAATCTTGCTGCATGAGAATTTTGTCACATTTGTTTAGTTTCTAAAGCTATTTTAGTTTTGCACTGTCTGTAGCAATAATGTTGTTACTAAGGGCCGAGGGATAGAGAAAACCTAAAGGTTCAGTGTTGTGATGCATTGATATCATTGTCATAACTTCTGGAAACCTTCAAAGTAATTTAGAGATGTTTGTTTTAGGCCAGATTTATAAACTGGAGCATTTCCTTAAGAGTTTACTTTATTCTAGTAACATATATCAATCTATAACTTCTAAAAATGTGTTAATTAAGAAGTCAAATGTGTGCAATATGTTAGTATTAAAATACAAATTCTTTTATATGCATGAGCATATAAGAAATATAAAAACTAAAGATCATAAAACTAATATGCACATAAAATGTGTTAGCTACCCATTAACAACAAAATGTCTACCAGAACCGTCGAAACAAAATGCTAAAAGTTATCAATTAAGAACTTTCATGCTTACGTTTTGTCCTTTAGATATTGAAAAACAAAGTCTTATAACTTTGGAAGTGTTTATTGGCTGTTGGATATATTAAAGACCAAACTAACTTATATCTAGCCTCTAGTCTACATTAATATAATTTACATGATCAGTTATCTTAATACTAACCAACTAAGATGTAGTTAGACGCATTAAAATTACTATTTAAATCCATGAATGTGAAATCAAACTATATTTTATCATTAGTAATGTTACTGTGAAATGATAATATTCTATTAAAATTCATTAGAAAAACAGAATACTTAAAAGATGAATAAACCTCCCATCTGTCTTTGTTGCTGTAAACTATGAAATGAATTCTTCCTCTATAAAAGTGTTTATGTTGAGACAAAGAACTGAGAGGGTCAAGTTCCTATGAATGGAGAAAAAAGCAGGATTGGCAACAAGTTGATAATTATTGAAGCTGGGTTGGGTGATTGAAATATGGAGGTTCACTGTGTTATTCTCTTTTGTCAATGTTTGAAATTTCCCTTAAAAAAACAGACACACCTTTGAATGAATTAAAACCTATTCACAACACTGCCATATACTCATACATTCACATTGTAGTTCTTGGGAAGGAAGGCTTAGAGAAGGGTACAAAGGAAGTTGTTTCCTCTTGAGATGATCTTTTTTTCAATATTAACTTTTATCTTAGTCAGCCATCTGGTGGCCAAACTGTGTAAAGCAACTGTGCTGAATAAAAAAATAGGCAAGTGGCTTTGCAGAGAGGATAGTGTGGAAAAATCATGATAGACATGGCATTATAATTCACTGGTAGCATGATAAAGATAAAAAAGGAATAAAATGTAATATTAAATGGATATAAAAATAAGTGATTCAGAGTTAAAACGTGAAGAACAAAATGTTTCTACGTGTTTCTGAAATGCCATTACAATTTTATGTATTTTCTACAGATTTAAACTCGTACTTAATCATAATTACTAAAATCATTTGCCTAGATTATATGTGAACTACAGCAGCCAATATTTTGAGTATGGAATTAACTGATACATATAGGTATAGGTAACTATTAGCTATTTGGCACAGGTACTTACAGTGAAATTTTTTGTCAAGTTTCAACCTCATTGATTTATTACTAATGAAATATTCATTTTTCTGTCATAACTTTTATGTGTATATCCTTTTCCAGTCAGGCTTACCTTCTTCCACCTATCTGTCCCTCTTTTTATGTAGATAATTATAATGGAGAGATGATTTTTTTTTTAATTGGGGAGCAGGATTTTAAGAGCTGACATAGAAAGCGACCTAAAATTATAATAAAGTGAATTGAAGGCATCATTTTTATGGCCCATAAGGGACTATATCACATTAATTTTCTACCTATTTCTTTGTTTTTAAAAAATGTATTTTAATAGACCTAAGAACAATTACGAATTTCTTAGTTAAAAGGAACATCCAAATAAAGTATTTCTAGGGATTTAAACTTGATCATCATATTGATTGGGTATTGTGGTACTGGCCCCTCTTACCATAGGAAATTTATTTGGAATAACATTCTGTTTCCATAGTTTTAGCCATAAAATCTTTGCCACAGAGCATTGTTCCTGATCCAAGCCAAATATTTTTTCTGAACTACCCCTGGGGATCTTGGACTCAGAGCTTTGGTAATACTCTCTCACCTCATAACAGAATAAGAAATCCCACCTCCTTCCTTATCATAAGAAGAAAACAGTTCCCTCTAAAGTAACGTGACTAGTTCAGCCAATCACACTTTGAAAATATCCTCAGGGAACTGACCCTTCAATTGAAGAATTTAAAAGGAACTACTGTTCTTTAAGGTCTACACTGTCTTCAGTCAACTTTGTACGAACAACATTCTTACACTCATTCAAATTTAGTCTCCTTTATCTACTTCAGCCCTGTTTTTCTAGTTTATATGAAGCAGAGGCAGTGAGATAATGGTTTCCTTGTTTCAGTTTTAATAGTAACACTTTCTTTTAATTCAGTGGGAAACTGCTAGTTTTTTATCAGTGATAGGGGAGAAGAGTGACTATTATAATTCACAGGAACTTGTATCTAGTTTAGCAATTATTTCATGCAACTAAAGAAATTAGGTTATTCAATCGGTTGCTCAAAAACTAAATGGTAAATGGTAAGTTTGAATACAACTGATATTTATATATTTTTCATGCTCGTGGCTGTGTTGAACCAATCTTTAACACATAGCTCTCACAAAGAGATAATCCACATTTGAGAATATTTCATAGTTTAACATTTCTTTGTTGGGCTAGACCATCTAAGGTAATATGAGTATTCATCTCTACTCTTACCAAAAGTACTGTAGGGATAAAGAAGATGTAAATGTCATGTCTTTGAAATAGTGAGAGAAAAGTTCCGATATGCTTTATTTCTATTTGATTGCAAAATGGGTGTTTTCCGTGTTTTCCTTGTATAATTAATAAATATTATTTAAAAATTCTTAAAGCATAGTGCTTTGAAACGGTTAAGATCTAATGAAACATAAACAGCTCAAAAATACAAATTATTTAATATCTGTAGAGAATGTATTATAATCCCCATTAACATCTACCAGGGCAAACTCTGTGAAAGCCATCTATGAGGGCAACCTATACACGTGTAGTGGGTAAGCAAGCACTGATCTTAGTACTGTGATTTATTGAAAGTCCATTTTTCTCTGTTGATTTTTATCAAAGCCTAGATGATTTACTCAGGTGTGGAGTGACTTTCGCTGCCAACATGGTGGTTGTGGACAAAGAGAGTACCATGAGTGCCGAGGAAGACTACATGGCAGATGCCAAAACGATTGTAAACGTGCAGACCCTTTTCAGGTAACTGTCTGAATAGCTCTGCCCTGCTGTCTACTTACTGCTAAATATCTGTGAAATATTTGACTCTGAGTCTGTATAAAAGGAATGAACATGAGATACTTACCCTGAAGTTATGTTCATTCATTCAATCCAAAAGCAAATACTTATTTAACATCTAATGTATGACTGGCACTATATGTTTAATTTTTTTTTTAAGTTTATTTACTTATTTTGAGACGAGGGGGTGGGACAGAGAAAGAGGGAGAGAGAGAATCTCAAGCAGGCTCCACACTATCAGTGCATATCCTGGCTTGGGGCTTGAATTCACAAACTGTGAGATCATGACCTGAGCCAATGTCAGGAGTTGGACACTCAACCCACTGAGCCAGCCAGGCACCCCACCATGTGTTTAAGTTTTAATGCAGGATCATCATTCTTTTAAAAATAAATAGAATAATAAGTGTGGTTTTTTTTGTATAGTTTAACATAACAAATTCTAAATCCTGTGCTGTAGTAGTCATGATTTGTGACAGACCATGTATGTTACAATTTTGGTTTTATGCCTGGCAGTGGCCAATAGTACGCGTTTACAAACTGGATTACTAGGAATGAAATATCGTAAGACTGTGAACAGGTAATTTACCCATGTTAGGAGCCAAGTCATAACTCATCCAGATAGGAATTTTCTTTATGGTTATCTTTGAGTAACAGTGAAAACCAAAGAAAAGGTCATGCTATAAGCAAAGTCAAAAACTCCCCTGTAAATGAAGACATCTATGTCACTTGAATGGTTCTTTCTGAAATCATTTTAAAATTTAAATATCTAAAAGATCTTTATTTCAGTTTCATGATTTTTGCACAAGGCCAAAGGACATACCTGAGCTACCAAATTATGGAAGTAAATAAAACAATCTGAACTCCATCATCATCTCCCATCACTCCACCTTTATAACCTTTATATTGTAGCAAAGCATATACTGAGGGTAATTTTCAGTTTAGAGTTTGAGTTTAGAATTCAGAAGAGAGAGGCTAGATGTGAGTCCCACTTAAGTTGATTATTTACTATATGATCTTGGGCAAATTACTTTCCTTCTCTAAACCTCAATGTCCTAATCACAAAGTTGATTGGAATTTAAAAATATATAATGCTGTAGCACGTGACTGGTAGTTTTCAATTATTCAGTGAAGGCTACTGTAATATTAGCACTTTCATGATCGCTTTCATCTGACAGAGTGGAAAAGCCACAGACCTTGGAACAATATAACAACAAACTTCATCTGTCCCAGAGGTGCTAGTAGACACTATGTGACCTCAAGCATATTTCTTAACTTCATAGAAATTCAGTTTCTCTCATGCATAAAATGCATGTGGACAATAGTTAACCCTTCTTGCAGTGTTAATGTGAAGACTGGAAATTAGGTATATAAAGAGTCTGTTTTCCAGCATCTGGAAAATTTACTCTGAACTTGCATGAGAAAGTCTTGTTTCAGAAGGAGAACAAGTGTACCCTCTAAAGTTACTGTAATGAGGCGGTTCATTTAGAATAAGGCTGACTAGTTCTTGAGCTATATGAAATAGTACAGTTAAAGGGAGAATAGCACATGTTTAAAATATGACAGATATGTAAGTAATTTTTTTTCTCTAGAGAATGCAAAAGGATATTATAGGGTATAAAATTAATTTAGAAGGATGAGATTTACAGTCAGTGAACAACGTAACATCATCCTTTTTATTCCCTGTGTGGCAAAAGCTAGTTATATTTTTAACAAGAGAGGATCTTTGGTTCTTTTGATTCAACATACCATTTTAGCTTTCAACTTATGAGTTTATTTCTATTATGGTAAAGTTTCTATTGACCTACTTTTATTATATATACTATAAATGAATAATTTTGATTTTAAGATAACAATCAATCAATCAAGAATAAATCCCGATCTTACTGAGCAATGCAAAGGCTCTAATATTTTTAAACTAACTGACCAGAATAACTAAGGGTAGATATACATGTAGTGATATTACCATTATTTCACTAAGTACATAACAATATTTTTCAAGAAAACAGTTCTGTGAAACATTTTTTATGGGATGATCCATGAGCTCCTAATCTAAACTAGTGCTAAACTAGGCTAGTCTTATATAATAAAGTGCAAAAGTAAGACACACATGGATCCCCATAATGTACTGAATGTTATTTATATAGATAAATGACCAAAACTATGCAAATTTATTAGTTTCATCGTATAGGTGCAGTCGGTTCCCACCCTTGAGGTCACCCACATTCCTTGAAGATTTTAGTTCCTGATTCACTGTGACTCTAGAAATCCTGCTTCTATCATAATTCTTGATGGTATCAGCAATCCTACACAGATGATCTTTTCAGTGTTTTATCTTAGCCACCTGTTCTCATGGTCGTAGCCTTTACTTTGAAGTAACAATGATTTTACCCTCCTTCTTTTCAGTTTCATTCAGTTCTCTGAGTACTATTGGGGGTATTTCTTCTAATATCCTCAATCTGAGCAGCCTTTTGTCTCCACTAGAACCTACTATCCACTGGTTCTGCTACCTTTTCACTGTCCTTAGTCATCTGAGGGCTTTTCTTCCATGCTTAACAGATTAAGTTCCAATATCAATCATTATAATCACTCCTGTGCTGAAACCCTGAATTAGTGTCCACCAATTACTGATTAGTGTCCACTACTGTGGACTGACACTGATCTTAACTCTCTTTCCTGTCTCCCTTCCTCTGCCCTCAGTTTTCTATCCTTTCAGCTTCTCTGCCCATCACCTTGCATGAAATTTCTTAGAGACAGATGACAAAATTCCAGAGGTAGGATCCAGTTATCTTCATAAGTGAGCAACAGGCAATCAGAAATCCAGTCATAGTGGCTGGGTACCAAGCTATTTAGGATTAAAGCTTAAGGCTCCATCTCTAAGAGAACACTGAGTATATGAAAGTCAATAGTGTTAAAAATGATTGAAGAAGACTAGTTAAGTGATACAAACAGACTTTATTTAACATTTCACGAAGTGGGCAGTCTCCATTCTCAAGGATCCAGACAACTACAAAATGCAGTGTGAGGCAGGAAGCTTTTATGGGATAAAGAGTAAGGAATAAGAAAGAGAAAAACAAAAAACGAGTAAGGAACAAAAAACAAGGAAATAAGTATAGACCCCAGAGTTGGCTTGGCATTTTGGGATTGGCTGACTGGATATATTGTGTTTCTGGTCAAGTGGAATATTTACAGGTATCAAGTAACAAACCTAAAACAATTTAGTAATGAGTTTGATATTTAAAAAAAAAATGTTTATTTATTTATTTTGAGAGAGAGAGAGAGAGAGAGATAGAAAGAAAGAGTGAGCACGGGAGGGGCAGAGAGAGAAGAAGAGAGGGAATCCCAGGAAGGCTTTGTTCTATCAGGGCAGAGACCAAAGTGGGGTTTGATCCCATAAACCATGAGATCATGACCTCAGCCAAAATCAGGAGTCAGACACCTAACCAGCTGAGCCACCCAGATGTCCCAAGTTCGATATTTTTTAATCAGTGGAAAGCAGCCTGTGAATTGGGGGAGTACAGTGCCTCACAAGCAGTGAGACACTTTCCCGGAGAGATTTTGGGCAAGAGTGAGTTTTATAGAATGTTAGAAGAGGCAACATGGAAACAGGGCATGATGGGCTAGGAGGTCAGGCATTTGCTAAGGCTAGTAATAGATCCTGTTTTCTAGAATAAGCTGAGCTAGCTAAAGCTGAGTTGGAGGATTAGGGTTGGTGTATATTAGGTTTCCTTGATAGATATTTACCAAAAGTACAGGCTGACATGTTTAGATTTGTAACATGGGCCAGGCCACTGAGACAGCCTCTGTTTTGTGGGTCCCAAAATACAAATTAACGTTATCACAGAGACAGAAAAGTTATCTAAGTTTTTAGTTTGCTGGCATGGCAACCCAACAGGAGAAGCTCCATCGTGGTCCTAGAATTTTTTTTTTCAATAATAATATCATGAACATATCTCAGCCAATCCTTATATCTTCATGAATATCATTAATTTCCTCAAACAAGAGCCGAATTCTAATCTTCTCTGTAGCTGTATATATTAAGCAAGTTAAGATTACCTTCTGCTGTTGCTCTGTATAGAGCAATGCTACATTTTATTAGCATTAGTTTGTAAATGACTGTGTAGTTATTAGTTTGTAAATACCATTTATCTTGATTATTTTGACATTCCATTTTGACATGGGGCATTTTGACCTTTACATTTTCAGCTTTTAAAACTACTAAAGAATATGTTAGAGGAATCTTCAATCTGTGGTTGTATTAGAGTCCAAGACATAAGAATGAGATGGAATTCAAATATGAAATGAAAGCAACAGTGCTCTAGTTCTAGTTATTGATAAAAACTGGTATGATTTGTTTTGGTGGCTAGGAATAGGGTTAAATTTGTTGTTATTCAGAAGCTCACAGTGACCACTTGAACCCATACCTGCCCAGCTTACTATACAGCTTCACTTGACAAGGCCTCTCTTTTGTCCAGATTGTCCACGGACCTTTCAGAGTTACTCAGTCCCAAAAGACCAAAGGCAAAATAGGAGAAACTCACTAATTCACTAGCAGTATATTTGGGTGGCGGGGCTAGGAAGAATTAGAGAACAGTTGGGGGCATCGGGAGAATTCCTTTTCATCTGGAATTGCATTTATAACTCAAACATAGTTTTGTAATTGAAAACTGGATTACACAATTCAATGTGTCTTTATCCAGTAGGGCAATTATATATTTGCTGGTTTGGCCCTTGCATGTTTCTTCCAGAGGACCTACCCAGGAAGTGTTTTACTTTCCATATCCAGAATCTGGAGCATGACATACAAAGTGTTAACACTCAGATGTTTGATAAACATTCCTTAAGTTTGTTCTGGGATGGCTGGGACAAGAGAGGCCTCCAGCCTCAGCCAAGTTTTGTCACCAGAACAACCTAAGCAGGCCCTGTATTGATCACTTGCCCAAATTTGTTCCTTCACTTGCGATGAGTTTACCTTTGTGGGTTCGGAGTAGTCCTTTATAGTAAGCAGCAAACTCCTTCAAGGACAATCTATTCCAGGGGTTCCAGATTCTCTAGGTAAGAGAGTATCTCTAGTACTTTACTCTGAAGAGATTCCTTGAATCCTAAACAATTGGCCTATCAACCTTAGAGACCATTTCAAAGTACCAAAGACTAGGAGATAAGGTCTTTTCAAGTCAAATATGGCTAAGCCTCTTTCTCTCCTGTGCCTACAGACCTTAGTTTATACATCTAAGAGAAAACACTCATGGGTCATTCTCCTTGAAAGATCTGCTAAGTGAGAGTCTGATTTCCAAATTGAAAGAAAAGCAGGTCCTCACTTTAAAATTTAAGTGTCTCTTGCTAAAGTTTTACCTCACAAGCACTAGGTGTATTGAAAATATTGCCTGTTTTCACATCTTTATGAACAAGTGTTCATATCTAAACTAAATATTGAAAATATTGCCTGTTTTCACATCTTTATGAACAAGTGTTAATATCTAAACTAAATTTAAAGAAGCATGCCAAAATGTGCCTAAAAACAACCACTTCAAAATGGCCATGTCATCTATCACTATTCTCATTTAACTGAACAAAAAAAGACGATATTGAAAGCAACTTACTGGCTCATCCTATCCTATATAGGAAAAAAAATGGCCGATTCAAACCAACAGCCTAAGTCTGTGTATCAGGAGAAAGGGAGAGGAGAAAATTAACTCAAGGAGTCGTGAAGCAAATGTTTTTCTAGAGAGCACACAAGATAGATAAACATTAGTTTAATACAGAATGGGTACAAAAGTAAATACTTGCTAATTTTAAAAGACGAACTAAGGTATATTAAAATTTTTTAAATTTATTTGAGCAAAAATCAGTTCAGATTTGTCAGTGCCAGGTAGGAAGTTGTTAGAAACACTCCGTGGACAGGAGTGAGGGGCTTACAGAGAAGAGGCAGAAATAAAGCAAAGAAATAATTGATCACCTACAGCTTAAGTGGTTGTATTATTTGAGAAAGCCTAGTTGACTGTTTGTGATTGGCTGTCCTTTGGTTTTGATTTCTTAACCTTGAGGCATGTATAGGTTGAGGTGTTGATTTGTTTACGTAACCTGCTAAGGTATTAGAGCCATCTCAGTCTAATGGCCTCCTTATTTAATTAACATTAGTTTTGTTTGCATTGTAAAAGTCCAGGAATGATTTAGTTCAGAAGTCTCTTAGGCTGATTTCGTTTTAATATAAAGATATTTTTGCTTTTGATTTTTTTCCTAAAATGTAGCTGATCAAACTGGTAAGATAATCAAACTGGTAAGCTGATCAAACTGGTGCTCTGGCAATGGGAACATTCATTCAAGTCATGGATCTGTGTATTGCAGGAATCAGAGAAATTCATGCATTAACCCCATAGTAGGTCAGGAGGACGTCTACAAACACCTACACTTGTGATTTATTCATGGTATTATTGAGCATCTAGTAAATTTGGGGACTATACAGAATGCTATGGCTGAGCAGTGCCTAAGGCAGACATAGTGATCAGTAGTGATTAAGTAGTGATAGTCTAAGCAGGGAACATATTAAACAAGAGATTCCAGTAGAGAATTATAAATGTAGCAGCTACTGAAAAGAGTATAGTGTTATACAGGTACAGACAACAAGAATGTATGATCTAGTCCAGTGGATCAAGGAACACCTACCTATTATCTCCCTGAGGAATTTACTCAGTTGTTTACTTGATAGACTAAGCAGGCGAGGAGAGGAGTAGAACATTCCACAAGGGGGCAGCATATCCAAAGGCTCTGAGGTATTGAGGCGGGCAAAGTTGATGACCTGGAGCAGAGCAGGTGGAAGACTGACAACGCGAGGCTGAAGTATTAATCTCCATCAGAATATTCATGGCTTTGTAGAGCACAGTAGCAAGTTGATCTTCATTGTAAGAACAACAGGAAGGAAATCACTGAAGGATAGAGTTTAAAAATACTATTTTAGCTACGACATGAAGAGTGGTTTGAGGGGAAAGTAAGAGGAGGGGAGAGCTGTGCAGTTAGAAGACTTGCATCCCCAGGATGCAAAGAGCATAAATGGCAAGTTAAAAAATAAAATCAAAGGGGCGCCTGGGTGGCGCAGTCGGTTAAGCGTCCGATTTCAGCCAGGTCACGATCTCGCGGTCCGTGAGTTCGAGCCCCGCGTCAGGCTCTGGGCTGATGGCTCAGAGCCTGGAGCCTGTTTCCGATTCTGTGTCTCCCTCTCTCTCTGCCCCTCCCCCGTTCATGCTCTGTCTCTCTCTGTCCCAAAAATAAAATAAAAAACGTTGAAAAAAATTAAAAAAAATAATAAAATCAAAAAAGAATATTGTCTTTATGTTGGCACAAGTAAGATATTATTATTGGCACAATAATCATAGTTATTGAGGAAATGTCATACCTCTGTACGTGGGAAAAGACATAATTGAAAATATTGATAATGAGTATGTATAAATACAAGAATGATTTATTTATGTAGTGCAGAAATATTTTTATTATTTTGATTGGTTTACATAGATAAAAAAAAATTACATACAGGAGATATCTGATATCTCAGACTTAAAGTGTTTAAAAAGTATTTTTAAAAGATTAAAATATATTCATATTTATTTTAGTGTTGAGAGCCAACTGTAATCTGAAACTGGTTTTTTACATATCTAAGTGAGTCTCTATACCTATATATTAATATATATGTTTGTTATTCTGAAACATCATTCCTAGCCACCAAAACAGATCAAAATTTATAGTGTAGCACACTAGCTCCGTTTTTTTAATTAAAATATTGTGAACATTTTCCAGATTTGTATGCCCTTATGTTTTTTTTTTTTTGAATATATAATTGCAGGTAGTCTCAGACTTCTCCCAGTGGTCTGTCAAGTAGAGTATATGGTGTGTTTTTCATCTTCTGTTAGTTAGCATAACTGGGCATGTCTGTCAAAAGTATTTTTTTAATAAATTATACCAAGCAGAGAATTAGTCCATAGAGATTTTGCACCTCTCCACAATGATGCTTACATCACTCAGTCAGGACATAAATTAATTGTAGAAAAGTTTTAAATAGAAAAAAATATTATTTTTCTTGTTTTTAATGTTTATTTTTGTTTTTGAGAGAGAGAGAGACAGTGAGAGACAGAGAGAGACAGAGACAGAATGCGAGTGGGTTAGGGGCAGAGAGAGAGAGAGAGGGAGACGCGAAATCTGAAGCAGGCTCCAGGCTCTGAGCTGTCAGCACAGAGTCCAATGCAGAGCTTGAACTCATGAACGTGAGATCATGACCTGAGCTTAACCAACTGAGCCACCCAGGCACCCCAGACCATATTATTTTTCAATTACAGTATTGTTTTATTATGATCTAGTACCTAGGGAAAAATACATTTATTATGTCATTTTATTTCTAAAGTGTTTTATACTCAAAATGTGTTTAGGTCATATTAAAGCCCAGAAATAGATTTACGGATTCATATTTTAAGATACATAATTAAAGTTACTAAAAAACCAAATTTATGAATGTATTATAATTGAATGTAAGTAATAGTTTATAGATATAAAAGGCAATGCACTAAAACATTTCATTAAAGTATTATTTAGTTCTAGATTTTCACTAGGTGGCAGACGTAGACAATGCATTCACTTTCTCAGTTTCAAATAACATAATGGTATTAGTTCATTTATATAGAACAGAAACAGCACATCATATAAACTTTTTGGTTCTATCTAATTTCAACTCTACAAGTCACTTAAATACAATGACCAGATCAACCAATCATATTATCATTCACTGTTACTCAGCTCTCAAGTATATAGCTATAGCTACACATTTCTACTTGATATGTGTTAGAAATCATCCCAAGTAATCCCACAAAAGTATCCAAAGTTTGAAAAATAATATGTATGAAAGATAAAAGCTATATTTCGCAGAGAAAATTTAAACTTTCCAGAAGATGAAATAAATTTTCATTGTTTTGCAGCTATGTTTTTCTCACAAATTACTTCTCTGGCCTTATATCTCAACACTGTCCTGGATGCTTCTCACAAGCTATCCATTTACCGGTGTCTTAATGCTGCATAGTCTGTGAGATTCAGTCAGCCATATTTATCACTCTTATAAAAATATATACAGCCTTATAACTTACACATTTTTATAGTTTCCTCTACTGGGTAGTAGAGTCTAATTTAAAGGCCAGCATATCTCTTTATACCTCTTTTTAGGTCTTGGAGACCAGAGCTTTCCAATAACAAACACTTCATTATTATTTATTAAATTAGGTCTTAAAAATATGCCTCAGTTAATAGAAATAACAAAATGAAGTTATGATCTGACAACTATTATCTTGTGTGTGTGTGTGTGTGTGTGTGTGTGTGTGTGTTTTGGGAGAAGGTGGTGAATAAGAAAGAAGCTAATGCAAAGCTATGGGACGCGTGACAACTCTCAGGATCTTTCTAGAATAACACTATCAGTTGAGCCTTGGCCTCAATTCATTACAATGAAATGTTATTTGAGTTAAAATATTTTCTTTTCTCAGGAGATCATTATAGCAAGATGTGACCTTCAAAATCGCATACTATGAGAATAGGGAACCTTAGAAGATCAAAGAGCTCATATTATGGACAATAAGCTCATCATGTGGAATTTTTGTCAATTGTCATATTCATCTTATAAATTTCTCTTTTGATATTATCCACAAAGTCACTTGTGACTTCTTAAATTAGCTTCATGAGCTTCTATGCTGTTTCATAATTGTAGAGAGAAAAATATCTAATAAAAAGCCAAATTACTGAATTTATTTTTCTTATAGTACTAAAATGTTGTTTAAAATATTCTTTGGGAAATAGCATGTCATTTTTCTTGCATTGTACAGACAGTTTATGTGACAATGCCTGCTGTTGTAATTGCATGTAGTTTTATGCCTAAGGCTAGGAATCACTCACTCATAAATATGTTGTTACGAAATATACCATATTGGATTGTTAGTGTGATGCAAATGCTTTTTTTTGTGTGTGTGTTTTTAAATGTAGGTTGTTTTCCAGTCTCAGTATCATCACAGAGCTTACTCACCCAGCCAACATGAGATTCATGCAATTCAGAGCCAAAGACTGTTACTCTCTTGCTCTTTCAAAACTGGAAAAGGTAAGACTTCCTATTAAGGAGGTTGCATTTAACGATTTCTCTTGAAAGAGTAACTCTGAAATTCCTGTATATAGAAAGAAATGCCATGGGATAGTAGAAATAAAAATGCTACTGTGAATTCTTGTTTTGGGGATAAAAATCTTCGTTTATAATTTTTTAATGGGAGTTGATGGATTTGAACCATTTGTCTCACAAGTGAACATACTGCAGATATCTTGTTCTCTCATCATTTATTATAGATTGAAAGCATGATTTAAGAAAGAGTTAAATGCAACAAGAATGCATATGCCCGCTTATAATGTCAGTTATATTGATAATATCATGAGCGCTATGTCAAGAAATCCATGTTGTATAGAAGGCTTTGCAGTTTAAAATAATCCTTAAGGCCTTAGAAAAGGCTTTCTTGAAAGTTAGCTTCCCAGATGTCACCAACACAATCTGAGACAAAGCTGAGTTTATTGCTTACTTAGATAAGGAAGATGGTCATCTCAGAACTTTGGCAGTGCTTTAGAACTGGGTCAAAGTTTATTGGGTTTTGGAAATATTATTTAGTGAGGGTCTTTTGAAGTGGGAGTTTGATTAGGATTCACAAGGGATCAGGGTAATGTGAACGGACAAAGTACTTATGTGGACAGAGAGGTGTGGTTTCCATGCTTAATGTCTAGACAGAGCATCAGGGTAAATGGATTTTGCATGCAGCATTGACTTGATATTAGTATACCGGGAGAATTTCATATAGAGAAAACAGTAAGATTCAATCTTATACATGTGAAAATGTGTTAAGTCTGTTCTATCTTCATTGTTTATAACAATATAAGAGATACAGAAAACGATGCCTTATATTTGTTGTTGTTGTTTGGTTAGTTCATTTTTTCACTTCATTTTGTTTTGATTACATAGTCCTAATTGCTAGGAGATATATTGGTGAGTAAGGGTATTTCTGTACTCTGGTTTGTTGATACCCAGTTTCAGAGCTGGTCACATACATTGTGTCAGTAGAGCCTTCCCACTGTTCCTTTGTTGTCATAGTTAAGTTTTGTCAGGCACTGCCTTCAGAAGAGGGAACTGAGTTTAAGCCAGGTAAAATAAGTTTTCCAAGATTACATAGCTGTCAAATCAGTGCAGAGAATCTTAAAGATATTAGCATTGAGGACAGAAAACTTCCATTATGCCACACTGCTTTAACAACATAGAAAGGGTGGTGGCAGGCATAGTGAATTGGCTCAGCATCCACAGACAAACCCAGTTACCAGGAATCCAGCTGGAATCAGTGCTGGCTTGGTGTCTGATGGTCTTCTTCATGACAAAGTGAGTGAGGATCACCTAGTGATGAAGAATATAAGCTCCGGAGTTAGATTGGTCCATTTCTCTACTTCTTTCTAGGAATGGAACCTGGCTAAATAAATTATTTACACATTGATAGCTTTGGGATTCTTCTCTGGAAATAATAGTAATAGACAAATAATAGGATCGCTGCAAGATTACACCGCATGATCTATCCAAAACATTTAGCTGTTTTGTCGTATAGTCAGTACCCAAATAAATGGTACTAAAAACATAATTATAAATTGTTGTGGATGTCACTAATAAACATTCCATTCTGTGTATTCAATTTTACGCCGAATAGATGTTTCAAGGTCATAACTGTGGAAGATGTTTTCAGTAATGTTGACTGTATGTGTCTATATTTTTGTGTGTCTGTTGCATTAGGGAAAAAGAAGAACAAAATGGTATTTTTTTGTTGTTGTTGGGGAATTAATTTAAACTCTTCTGCCAGCCTAGAAATCCTCTTCACAAATGTAGGAAAGTTTTACTTGAATAAGCATTAAATCAACTGCAATATATCTCAAGCAATCCACTAAAGAGATTGCAAAAAACAGAAAGGCATCTCATCCTTTTATACAGCCAGGCAAATACAGTCATTTGCATACATGCTAATGTCTTGATAGAAAGGAAAAATAAAACTTCTTGTATTTCTGCAACAAGTAAAAGTTACAACTTCAAGCCCGGCACCTAGGCTAACCTCTCACAGAGACCGAAAGACAGGATGCTTTATGCTCACATTTCAGAAAGATAGTTCTAAAGCTCCCAAGAAAGACTTCACTGATTTACAAAAACTGACTAGAGATTATTCAGGTTTTCAAAAGGTTTGCATCCCTCTCAAGTAGAGAAAGAACTTACAATCGCCAAGTTTTCTAGGGGAAATGCTTTAGCAAAAAAGATCAGGAAGGAATGAGTTTCTTTGTCTTTTGGCATCAGGGGAATTCACTTATTTTTTTAGATTTGTATTTACTCTGACATGCTCTAGATATTTCCCAAAATAAATAAAGGAATTCGGTACATTCCCTAATTGTTTAGAAGTAGAGGGGCCAGGGGAATTGGAATTAAAACCAATTGGTTTGGAGGTTATAAAGTCATAGGAAATTCTTTTCAATTCAGTCATTACCACTTTGTTCATCTAAATAAGGATTTGGTACATAGAAACTTTTTAGACTTTTGGACTGTTTTGACTTAAATTGTGTTCCTCCCCCTCGAAAAACATGTGTTGGAGTCCTAACCTCTAGTACCTCTGAATGTGATCTTATTTGAAGATAAGGTTTTTATAGGGGTAATTGGATTAAAGAAGACCATTGAGGGGGGGTCCTAATCTAATACAATTGGCATTCTTATAAAAATAGTAAATTTGGACACAGAAACAGACACACATAAAGGGAAGACAATGGGAAGAGAAACAGGGAGAAGACAGCCATTCACAAGTCAAGAACAGCCTGGAATAGATCCTTCACTTAAAATCCTCAGAAGCAACCGATGGTGGTGACATGTTAATTTCAGACTTCCAACCTCCAGAGCTCTGAGGCAATAAATTTCTGTTGTGTAAGCCACCCAGTCTGGAGTACTTTGTTAGGGCAGCGCTAGGAAACTAACACATGTGCCATCAATGATATGGTAACTGTTCATTTCCAATCAGTGCTTTTTATCTGATATAAATACAGCTAACTTATCTCTTAAAGTAATTATCTTTCTTTGTTTTCTGGATGCAAGGAGATATTTTTAGGATTAGGAAACTGACCTTTATTTCTAGTATTTGAGTAACACGTTCTAGAGTTATATTGGCTGAGGAATAGGTAGATTTTTATTCTTTTGAATGTAATTATGAATATCATTTTATTCTATCTCTAATTAGATGCACTTACACAGATGAAACCTTCACCTTTAGAAAAATAATCAGTTTTTGAATTAGAAACAAACAACAGCTGGGCTGCTTGCCACACTTTTTTGACACTAAGTGGTTTCCATTTAAACTCAAGAAATGCTGGAATTGGTCAGGATGCTTGTGGAAGATTAGATTGCTTTGACCCTGGCTGCTTTACTTGTGTGATGATTACATTTGGGTGGTTTCCTGGTAGACCCTGCATTCTAATAGAACCTTGGTTGCCATTGGTAATGCAAGTAATAATCTGTAAGGATTCTCTGGAAGAGGCCACTCACGGAAGAATATCCACAATAATAACTTCCATTAGGAAGAGGAGAGAACTGAGAACATGGAAGAATTACTGGTCTGTGACAGTGATGTGAACAATAGATATTGTTGAGGACCTCCGTCTGTTCTTATAAAAAGAAAAGTCCTTGATTATTCCTTGATTACTTTTCTTAGATTTGCTGTCTGGAGGTATTCCTTTTTCTGTTGTCTTATGTGACCCCTGTCTCACCTCAAGCTTCTTCCTAAACTATTTTTATCCACGTCACTTTGGGAGTACATACTTCTTGCAGCCTGTGTGAATTTTGTATCTTGCTTATTGCTTATGCAAATTTGAAAAAAATCTAAAGATCTTTAAGCTTATGAAAGCACTTTTTCCCAAGACATTTAAAGTCTAAAGATTTTTCAGACTAGTCTGCTAATTTCTCTCAAAAACTTGATAAACTTCTGGTATACTTACTTCCATAAATTTTTATGGTCAGACTGTCCTCAAAATTCCTTCTTAAAATATAATTTTTGAGTTTTTATTTCTTCGTCTCCTCAATCCATGCATCTCTCTATCTCCTTGGAAGCTACCTTGAGGTTATTGAGACAATAGTGTTGGGTTCGACTTTGTTGTTCAATGCCTTGTTTCAGTTTTCTCTCCTGTGTTGTTGGCATTTAGAAGTACACAATTTTTAAATATTGGAGGCTCCTAATCTCTCAGATACCTGTTTATTTTTAGTCTCTACTTGAAACTAATTCTTGCCTGAACTACTACTGTGCTTGTAATGCCCAACGAAAGACAGCAAGCAAATAACAGTATATATACACCAATATTAAACAGATAGAAGTTTTTACGAGCCAGGACTGGGAATGGCAAATAAACTTCCACCCATATGCCATTGGCTAGAACTCAATCGTGTGTCCATACCAACTTCAAGGGAGACTGGGAAATGTAGTTCAGTCATGTGCCTAAGAAGAATTGGGCAAAAGATTTTGGTGGACAGTCAACATTCTCTGTCACATGCAATATATCACTGATTTTTTTTTTCAAATGTATATAATCAAGACATTTTCTGAACATTAGTGCTTTAGTTGGCATTTTTCCATCATCTGATCTTTCTTTTGTTATTATCCACTTTTGTTCCTGAGTTGTTTTGCTTTACAATATTCTTTTTCTCCTGGATATTCCCATTACTGCCAGTGTTTTCCCAATATTACTTCCCACATTTGGACATTGGTCATGTTGGGTCATTGAGACTTCCCCTAACAAAGTAAGTGTAAAAGGCATCAGAAACACAGTATTGGAACTAAGCAGAGATGAAAAATGTGACAGATAATAAGGAAACAAAGAAGAGGAGGACAGCAATATGGAAAAGAGAAATTTCTATCTCATTTCCCTCTGAAGACTTATTTCATCTCTCTTGTTTTGATGCATTTCATAAAAAAGCCTTTTATTCATGCAGATGACGCAATTTGCTTTAAAACTGCTTCCTTTAAAATGGCTTTGGAACTATCACCATTCCTCAATAATGATCATAATTACACTTGAGCAATCATATGGTAATTGCACACTAATGTAAGAGGCAAAGTAATGAAAATATGAGTTTAATAGTGTGGTATAATAATAACTATATATATATATATATATATATATATATATATATATATATATTTGGTCTTTGTCCCTGGTTCCTAATGCAGAGCTTCAAAAAATCTTGGAATTTAGGAGTGTCTTTTGTTGTTCATATCTTTCAACCATACCTGATTTTATGCTAAGGAGGCAACTCATAGAGGAGATAGCTTCAGCATGAGAACCAGAAAAAGCAACCTCATGATTAGAATATTGAAACTTTCAATATCTTCATCACCTTCCAAACCTCCAGGGACAGAAGAGGGGCTGGGCATTGAGTTTAATCACATGACTGATGACTTAATTAATCGTGTCTACATAATGAAACTGATAAAAACTTGAAAAACGAGGATTCGAGAGCTTCCTGGTAGGTCAACATATTGATGTACCAAGAAAGCAGCATGTCCTGACTTCATCGGGACAGAAGCTGCTATGCTCACGATCCTTCCAGATTTGCCCTGTGTCCTTTTTTTATCCACCATTCATTTTCATTCTTTATAACCAAATGATAATTATTAAATATAGCATTTTCATGAGTTCTGTAAGCATTCTAGCAAATTATCAAAACAGAGGGGACTGTGGAAAGCCACAAATTTATAGCAGTCTGGACAGAAGTACAGTTGCCTTGGAGACACATAGGACTTGTGGCTGAGGGTAGTCTTGTGGGACTGAGGCCCCTTAACCTCTGGGGTCTGAGTCAACTCTGGGTAGTGTCATAATTGAATTGAATTGTAGGACATCCAGTTGGTGTCACAGAACTGGTGTCAGACTGCAAAGAGTCATGTCTGCAAATCATATCATTTTGTAGTCAGTGATAGAGCAAAATGATAAAAATTGGAGATAGCTTCTGGGAGAAATAAGTGAAGACTATCAGAATTATTTGTTCAACATATCAACTGTGAAAAAGCAAGAAGGCAAATTTTTCATGTTCTCAATTTAAACGGAAGCCAATGAATATTTACTAAGCACCAATTATGAGACAAATACCTTACTAAATGCTAGAGGTTTCCAATAGAATAAATACTTGGAATTTGTAATGTGACGGGAGGAACAGATAGATATATAGGAACAGACAAAACACATGGCCTTACTTTTTTGTGTGTGCAAATAATTGGACTACTTTTTGTTCATAATCAAAGTACTAGAATGGCTGAATGCAAGTTTGGTGTTAGCTGCCTACATGAGATTTGATTCATTAGGAAAGATTTTTATCCTGTTTTTAAGCAAATATTTACCTTTTCCCTTACTGGTCCACAAAGAATTTGAAGAAAATATTGGTATTAGTTTCTATTTCTTTTGAATGTAGAAAAGCATTAGCTGATCCACTCTGGAGGAGTGATAAAATGTTATTTATGTGGATAATTATTAATACCTTTTTAATGTTTATTTATTTTTGAGAGAGAGCACAAATGGGGTGAGAAGCAGAGAGAGAGGAGAGAGAGAATCCCAAGCAGGCTCTGTGTTGTCAGTGCCAGGCTCAATGCAGGCCTCGATCTCATAAAATGTGAGATGATGACCTGGGCCAAAATCAAGTGTCAGATGTTTAACTGACTGAGCCACCCAGGTACCCCTGGGCAAAGTCTTTCTTCAGGTATCCTTCAAAACATCATGTCTATGCTGATAACCTAGTCAGAGTGGAATTTCTTCTGTAATTATTGTGTCAGTGGTATTTTCTAACCTTTCCTGTTCCAAAATTTCCCCCAGCAAGAACTATCAGCCGCTTCTGCAGACATTTTATTTGGTTCTAATTCTTGATCTCTTTTCAGTGAGATATCTGCATGTCACATGCTGTTTTGTTTTTCAGACCTTCCCTTGTCATGGGAATTATTGTTGATTTACCTTATTTTACTAATTTTTAAAAGGATACTTGTGTTTTATGAACTATAACTTTTGAACAACATTAAATGGTACTGAACTTACCTTTATTTTTGAAAAGTACATACAGGTAGTTTATTTTATAGTTTATAAAAGCACAAGAAGGAATAGCTGTTGCTTTTCTCAAAACCAAAGCTAATGAAACTGTAAGTATTTTAGATCTCTTATTCTGTAAAAAAGCAGAATAAGATCATGCACATGGAATGCATAATTGCTTCCTGTTTGTTTGGCAAACTTGCCTTTTAAGGCTCTACTCTGATGTCACTTCATCTACGACACCATCTGCATCCTCATGAGGCTTCTTTAATACTTAGACTTCTACAGGCTCACATCACATGGCTTTGTAAATACTTGATTTTAAGTCTGTCTGTTAAGCAAAACTATGAATACCTGCAAAATTGGAATCTTCTGTTAATCATCTTTGCATCCTATCAACCCAGTTCAGTGCCTGATACATAACAGTTAATGGATAAGTGTTTCTTGATTGCACTGCTTTGTTTTTTCCGAAGCCATGGGAATAGTCAAAGCTTTTTTTTCCCTTTTTTCCCCCCTTAATTTAACACACATTGTAAATGTGTTTTTAGTTTACTATATTATTTCTGATATAAGTTACTGTTTAAACAAGATATGAGCTAACAGATCTCTTGACTCATTTCCAACTACGTATCTTATCTTCCAAAGTGGAAACCAAGAGCCTGACCGTACAACCAGGTGATACAGATGAATCAAGTGAATCATATGTAAGAAAGAATGAATCTAAAAGGAAGCAGATGCTTTCAATTATGGCCAGTTGTTGACATGACCTATGATATCAGATTTTCCAAATGTAAAAGGAATCAGAAATTGAGACTCTTAGGTTAAGTGTTGGAACTTAGCCTCAGTAAAATGACGCAGGCCAAATGACACTCCTGCAGTTTCAATTGGACTGTGCACTGCCAATGTATAACTGCTAGTGTATGTGTTGTTTTTGAGAGACAGAGGGGTAGATAAATGATACTGTCCCAAGAATCATGCTGGAGGGGCTCCTGGGTGGCTCAGTCAGTTAAGTGTCTGACTGCGGCTCAGGTCATGATCTACAGCTTGTGAGTTCCAGCCCCGCATCGGGCTCTGTGCTGACAGCTCAGAGACTGGAGCCTGCTTTGGGTTCTGTGTCTCCCTCTCTCTCTCTCTGCCCCTCCCCCGCTCACACTCTGTCTCTCTCTTTCTCAAAAAAATAAATAAACATTAAAAAAATTAAAAAAAAAAGAATCACACTGGAGTGGATGGAAGACTAAGTGTTAGTCATGTATAATTTTTCCCCCATGTATAAAATGGCATTTATAAAAGGGAGGTTTAAGAAATTAATCCAACTTCTTCTTTGTCTAGAGGAAAGAAATTGTGGAGTGTATTCTCATCAAGATGGAATGAGTTACTTGAGCTCTTACTTTTTTATGTAACTTAAAAATTAGTAGGACTCAAAAATTTTATTATAGGATCTTCAGTGTTTTTTCTCCACTATAAGGGAAGTTAATACTAAAAAAGAGAGTAAATCACAAATGCAGAATTGTTCACATACACCGAAGGGCAGCATCCCTCGATAAGAAAGTATTTTCTGAGTGTGTAAAGCATAATAACCATTTAGAGAATGAGGAGGATTTTCAGAGCTGACATTAAGAACAGTGAATTCTCTAAGATGAGAATATCATCCACTGTGAGGTAGAATCTTAATCTGGGGAAGGAATTTTCGTATCTCACCAGACAGCCAATCTGACTCATCAATATCCATGCTGGGAAGAACTGAGAAGTCATCTCCAAACCACCTACACGTACTGTTCAAACTAAGCATTCTCGATACCTTGCCTCCTAAATTAGAGAATATACTAGGATGTAATGGACACAGACAAAAATTGGGGCATCACTTGCTTATTTTTCCTTTTGCCCTCTCCCTACAATCTCAAGTGAGGATATTCTTATAGTCTAGACAGTCTTCTCAACCAGATGGATGGGATGGATGTGGTGTAATAACTCATGTCACTACTTGGAAGGGTCTCATCTGTCCAAGAGTCTCATCTGTCCTCTTGGACAGACCTCATTTGTTTGTCCAGGGGAAGCCCAGGAGTCAAATCACCCTCATGCCTTCACAATAAGCAAGGGCAGTAGTCCTCTTTCATTCTTTGAGCAGTAGTCTTTTGCACACAGTCTTCAAATCGGGGTATGGGAGGCTCTCCTTCCCTTCCTCCAGATTTGCTACTTTGGAAACGGGAGCTTACTTCCTTTGCCTTAAACACCAAAGATCATAGCTAAGATATGAGTTTTTTATTTGCTTAGCTGTATCTATCTTTTCCAAGGAAAGGTGGCAACAAATGAAACCAGCATTTTTGAGATTACTGTTGGCTAAGTAAAAGATTAACTTCCATTCTTAAGAAGCCCCTTACAATCTTACACAAGCATTTGCTCTCATGTCTTCATTTATTAAGGGAAGTTAATTTGCAACAAAAATTTTCAAAAGAAACTCCCATACACTGTGATACACACACACACATAATACACACACACACACAGTTTCTTTTCTTTCTTTCTTTCTTTCTTTCTTTCTTTCTTTCTTTCTCTTTCTTTCTTTCTTTCTTTCTTTCTTTCTTTCTTTCTTTCTTTCCCTTCTTCTTCTTCTTCTTCTTCTTCTTCTTCTTCTTCTTCTCCTTTTTGGCATTTAAAGAACTTAGCTGCAGTTTGGAGTGGCTGGGCACAACTTAAAGGTATTTAGAGAAATGAAAACTCACATGACAGAAAGTTGGAAACCCCTGGATGTGGTGGCTCCTACCTGCCTATTTTTGTGTCCTCACATAGGAGAGTATCCAAAAGCAAAGCTGCCAGGTGTTATGATACTTTATGTGGTTTTAGGGTTTTTTTTTTTTTACATTTTATTAAGTACTTTATTGTGTTTGTTCTTTTTATTATATTACCTCAAGTCTTTTGCAGAAATATATATGAAGAGTAAATATTTTTAACCTAGAGAACAAACTGGTGGTTACCAGAAGACAGGTGGGTGGGGGATGGGTGAAACAGGTGATGGAGACTAAGGAGGGCACTTGTGATGAGCACCCAGTGTCTAAGTAAGTGTTGAATCACTAAATTTTGCACCTGAAACCAATATTACACTGTATGTTAACTAACTGCAATTTAAATAAAAATTTGAAAGAGTAAACACATGTTTAACATATGAGAGGATTAACCTTCCTTAATTATTGGTTACTTTAACTGGTGAAGAAAACTTGGTCATGAAAAATAAAGGGACATATTAAAAATGCAGTTATATACACTTACCACAATGTGTGAAGTCATGTACATGTGTAGCCACCAACCATTTAATGAAAATATCTTCTTCACATGTATCAGGAAAACATAAGCAGAAAAACGTAAAATATAGAATCCTCACAAATTTTTCCATTTCAAATTTCTGAACAGAAAGAACGAGAGAAAGGTTCTAATTTGGCCTTTATGTTTCGACTTCCTTTTGCTGCTGGGAGGGTGTTCAGCATCAGTATGTTGGACACACTTCTGTATCAGGTATGTGGTGTTTCCTTCTTTTCTCTCTACCGTATTTATCCTAATCTCACTTAGATTTTATTAAATGAATAATCCCTCTAGTGTTTCTCATGCAGCTGTTACCTTAAGATTGGCTTTGGAAGTAATTCAGTGTTTTATTTTGTGTGGTTCATGACAAATGTGCCTGTGAAATATTTTGTAAGAAAAACACTATTTTTCAGAATAATCTATGAAATAATTTTTAGTCATTCTTTAGCATCAGTGTCCTACAGTGTTTACTGTGACATTTTAATACATTTTGCCTATTACTCTCAGCATATTACCACACTAAAAAAAAGAAGCTAAGAAAAAAATGATTATAGTAAAAAAAAGACACCCTTCTTCATAATGCATATTTTTTGGAAATAAGACACCAAATTGGTGTCAATAAACTGATAAACCAAGGATGTCTTAAATATCCATTAATTATTGCATACCTTAGAAAATATATTAAAAAGATTTTGCAACATCTAAAACACATTTAGTTTGTTCCTGAACGCCAAAGTTAACGTTGTCATTTGATCATGGCTAAGATATTTAGAGATGTTTTTTGCACCAATATATTTTAATCTTTTTTTAAGGCTACCAGAAACTGAACAGCAGTAATATTTCATATTCTCTGACTCAAGTAATCAGACAATTTATAAATGTTTCTATTAAGAGAAAAAAGGTGTTCATGGAGCTTTAAATTACTTGATAGCTTTAATCTCAAATTACATATTCAAACATTTTGTTGTGCTATTTTCTTTTTGATTATGTATTTTATGTACCCTCTTCTGCAATGCTTGACTGAATAAACTAATCTGAAGATAGTTAGAGCTGGCCTTCGGGCTAATTATGCCCCTGAATATGCCTCTAGCAATGTCACAAACCATCTGCTTATGCCAGATGAGTCGAGGAACAAATGCAACAGAGGAGAATAAACACTCCTGTTCACCCTGAAGTTTCCAGACACATTATCTGGGCACTCCAAGAGGGGGACCTCCACCCCCACACACCATTCCCACACATATACTTCTGATCTCTTAAGGGATTGAAGAGCAATCCTGAAACTGAAGATTTTATGTCACTAGCAGTCAAATGGTGGATGTCATTATGCACCAATGTTTTTCAGATTTCTTAGCCCTGGTATCTTATGTTTCAATAAAATCTCACTAGAAAGGCTAATATATGGGGTAAATAGAAAGGAAACTGTTCTATAGAAGTGGAAAGCAGTGGTTATTTCTTTCTCTTCATTTATACCTTATTTTTTTGTTGTTGTTATAAATACAAACGTAGGAAGTTGGTGTTTTCTGAAGCTAGCGCCAAAAGCGTGAACTAGAACAATAATTTTCAAAGTAGTAACCATCTATTTAGCTTTGCCTGACATCAGACAAGATATGTTATGTTTCATTTTTCAGATAGGTAAAGAGTAGTCATTTATGGGTTAAAAAAGGTATTAGAAATTATAAGTAAATTTATAAAATTATATAACAAGCATGCGTGTATTCTTAAGATATATACTAAATGCCATCTAATTTTTTTGGTTAATGATTTGAACCCATCCTCTTGAGGATAAATGTTTATATTATGTATTTAAGAACTATTATTAATGACTAGAATTGTACAGTGATTTACTATTAATGTAATTCTATTCTAGACATAATATCATTTGCTTCCTCAAAGAAAACTCTGATATAGGCAGTGCTATCAATCACAATAGAGGAGACACAAGGGCCCAGAAAGATAAATTATCCCATGGTTAGTGTGAACCCGCATCTTCAGACCATGCACATCTCATTTGATTACTCACAACCTCATCCCTGGTAAATGAGTCCATATTTGTATAGTGTTTGAGTTTCTTGTGGTACTTTTTTTTTTTTAACTTACCATAAGGTTGTTTTTGTTTATTAATATCTTCTCAGTCATCCTTTTTCTCCTTCTCACTTGAAACACAGATCACTTGTACATTTTTAATAGTTTTCTTAATTTTTCTCTTTGTGGACCTGGAAAACAAATGATTAAAAAATAAGTACTAATGGGGCTCCTGGGTGGCTCAGTCTGTTAAGCGTCCAACTCTTGGTCTCAACTCAGGTCTTGATCTCAGCATCATGAGTTCCAGCCTCATGTTGGGCTCTGTGCTGTGTGTGAAGACTACTTAAAAAAATAAGTATTATCTGCGGAGGAGTCAGGGAGGGGTGGGGGAAAAAAGTATTATCGAAAATAAAATTAAATAGATACTAAAGGAAACTGAAAAATATTCTTCTGTGATTGAATTATATGAGATTGAATGCATGGATTTCGTGATATCAGGTGGGACTGTCCCTGTCTTTTTGGCTCATTCCTACCTCTTGTCTTTGACCTGATGACGTTACAGGACAAATGATCTCTGGATAAGGAATACTTCAGTGACAAACACAGTGAACAAATTAGCTGTATTACCACATCTGACTCAAAAATAATTTATAACGGGGGCGCCTGGGTGGCTCAGTCGGTTGAGTGTCCGACTTCATTCAGCTCAGGTCATGATCTCACGGTTTGTGAGTTCGAGCCCCATGTCAGGCTGTGTGCTGACAGCTCAGAGCTTGGAGCCTGCTTCGGATTCTGTGTCTCCCTGTCTCTCTGCCCCTTCCATGCTCATGTTCTGTCTCTGTCTCTCAATAATAAATAACTTAAAAAAAATAATTTATAATGGTCATTTGCCAAATCCTCAGTTTACTTTCTTTTCCATGAGTGCTTTCAATTTTTCACTTTGGAAAATAGTTTTAAGTAGTTGAGAATGTATTTATTTTATTTTTTAAAAATATAATTTATTGTTGGGACGCCTGGGTGGCTCAGTCGGTTGGGCATCCGACTTCAGCTCAGGTTATGATCTCACAGTCTGTGAGTTCGAGCCCCACATTGGGTTCTGTGCTGATAGCTCGGAGCCTGGAGCCTGCTGCAGATTCTGTGTCTGCCCCTCCTCTGCTCATGCTCAGTCTCTCTCTGTCTCAAAAATAAATAAAAACATTAAAAAATTTTTTAAATATAATTTATTGTCAAATTGGTTTCCATACAACACCCAGTGCTCATCCCAACAAGTGCCCTCCTCCATGCCCATCACCCACTTTCCCCTCTCGCCCACCCCCTCATCATTCCTCAGTTTGTTCTTGAGAATGCGTTTTAAAAGTCCTCTTTAGCACACACACTGAGTTACGAGTGAAGTTGGACAGTGCTTGTCACCACTGCTCTTGATAACTACAAGAAGACTAACACACCTTAAAACCAAGCTGCCATTTCTTTGGCCTGAGATAAGGGAATGGATGTGTTTCCTTATGTGCTCGTTTAAGTGGGAGCGTTTAGTTTTCTGATGCTTGCTGTTGGTAAAAAGTACTGGACAAAGTAGTCTAGTAAATGTATTTAAAAGGTATTATACCAGGGGCGCCTGGGTGGCGCAGTCGGTTAAGCGTCCGACTTCAGCCAGGTCACGATCTCGCGGTCCGTGAGTTCGAGCCCCGCGTCGGGCTCTGGGTTGATGGCTCAGAGCCTGGAGCCTGTTTCCGATTCTGTGTCTCCCTCTCTCTCTGCCCCTCCCCCATTCATGCTCTGTCTCTCTCTGTCCCAAAAGTAAATAAACGTTGAAAAAAAAATTAAAAAAAAAAAATAAAAGGTATTATACCTTTAAAAAAAGTCTTTGCTGTGCAAAATAACTAGACAATTATTTAATCTTTTCATTTTTTTAACACTTGAAGATCAAATTCAAGACAGTCATTTTATGTAGTTTATGAAATAATTACATGGCATGGTGAAAATGTACTAGTATTGGTTGAAAGTTTTTCTTTTCACTCAGAGCTAAGAATAAATTGAAGAAGTTGGAAGCATTGTTAACTTAATGCTCTGTTGAGTAGTATTCTAGCAACATATCAAAATATATGCTACCACATCAAATAGTTTGTTGATGATATTTAATGCTAAAATATTAATCATTAATAATTAGACCTACAGAAATATTAGAAATTTATTCTATTAGCAAGGAGCTTAGTCCCAAAGAAACCCTTTGGAATATCCCCTTGCAAATTTTAGTTTTCAAGGTTTTTTTTTTTTAATATTCTCTATTTTTTTTAACTCATAGTTTTTTGGTATTAAAAATCTAAAACATACATAAAGTTTAAGCATATCAGGATACTCTATAAAACAATCATTCCCCATATTTCCTTATGGACATCTTAACTGTACCTGTGTATTTAAGACACTGACAGGATAGATTTTTATTTCCTTTTTTGTGGGGGCTTAATGATGTGTTATGGGAAGTAACCTTTTACTGGTTAATGGTAAGATGTTCTCACTGAGCTATTCTGTACATTTCATACACATAATAAATACATATTTTGTTTTTATTGCAGTCATTTGTAAAGGATTATATGATTTCTATCACCAGACTTCTGTTGGGATTGGATACTACACCAGGATCAGGGTTTCTTTGCTCTGTAAGTTAATATTCACTGGAATAGAAGATTGTTCTAAGAGATGTTTCTGAAATCCATCTGTGGTATATTTTGGCTAACTCATATATGTCACTTTTTTCCTCTAATATGTGCTCAAAGAATATCATCATAGTTTTTTTTTAATTCTTTAAAAAATTTTTGGGGAAACATTATTTTAAGTTAATAATCATGAAAATAGCAATTCTATACAAAATTCAGAACCAGTGTCTTTTTTTTCTAGCTGGCATTTGAGACATTTCTGACATGACGTTTAACCCCTTAGTTTTAAAAATGAGTACGCTATATCCAGGCGTATTCAGTGAAGTGACTGGCCAACTATTAAGATTTTTGATAATTGAAGAATGACTAGTACTTAATTATGCCTTCTGTCTGGGAGCCCCGTACTCATCCTGCTACACCTTTTTCTCATTATGAGAGTTATCAGGACGTTGGATGGACAGTTTCTTTTTGTGCTGGAGTGTGTTTTGCACTTGTAGCATCTGTAACATTGGCAGACCCTGCCTGCTAAACTTTAGTAGCAGCCTGTAATCATTGCAACATTCACAAAGTCTACACGTTTTGTAACATCTCCCGGTGAACTAACAGTGACTACTGTCTACTGATATTGAACTGATACAATGTGACTACTGTCTACTCTATTGAACTAATATAATGTCCTGCTGCCACAAATTGAGTGGTTGGTCTTCTGAAGTTTGAGGAGCCCCAGGGATAAGCTGAGGTGAAATGCTATGACTAAGTTCAATACATGGATAAGCACTTATGAATGTCACTTTGAGACTTCAAAGTTTTAATGAATTCTACGTTTAAAAAGTGAAAAACAATCACTGTATTTTTATTTTTTTAATGTAATATGTAAATGATTCGTATATCTTATAGATGAAAATCACTGAAGATGACCTATGGATCAGAACTTATGCCAGACTTTACCAGAAGTTGTGTTCTTCTACTGGAGATGTTCCCATTGGGATCTACAGGACTGAGTCCCAGAAACTTACTACATCTGAGGTTTGGAAATACCAAAATATTCCATTTTAATGATTAACCTGATTAAATATAGCCATTTCTAATTTTGGAAATGGATTTCTAAAAAAAAAGTGACAAAGAATGCTTTCTGGACATATAGTGTCATCTCAGAGGCAAAAACTTAAATATTTGTAAGTAAACTATGTCAGAATTTCGTAAAACAATGTTGGCTAAGGGGCTATTCTAGAGTTTATGAACTTTGGGTTCTGAATGCCTTTTGTAGATCTAAGATTTTGCATGTCTAGATTGTCAGGTAGCAAATTAATTTTAAGTAACCTTCTGACACATAAGAGAGCTTCTCAGGGCAAGCTGCTCATTTCATATACATACATTTGGAAGGAAGTAAATTGAAGTTAGTAAGCATTGAAACTCACATTTTTCAAACTCTAGATTAAAGACTACTCTGAAGCCAAGATAAAACCCTCCAGGAGTAGTACCAGACCTTCCCAGAGGAAAGCTCAGTCATTTTAAAAGCAAAATAGAATCTGTTACTATAGAACAAAATTTCTGATGGCCTCATACAGCTGAAAACATATTCACACTAACCTGGCCCCATAATGTTGTTCTAAATAATTTTTAAATCCTTGGTAAAACATGCACGTAAATTTTTTTTTTTTAATGTTTATTCTTGAGACAGAGACAGAGCGTGAACAGGGAGGGGCAGAGAGAGAGGGAGACACAGAATCTGAAACAGGCTCCAGGCTCTGAGCTGTCAGCACAGAGCCCCGACGCCGGCTCACCGAACCCGCCAACTGTGAGATCATGACCTGAGCCAAAGTCAGACGCTTAACCGACTGAGCCACCCAGGCGCCCCATAACATGCACTTTTTAAATTATATTCTCTTATGAAATAAAAATTTTGGATAAATGTACTATTCTACCAATATTTATAAAATTACTTAATATAAATATTTTGAAATATTTTTTCTTGAAATATTCTTGAAATATTTTTCTTCTCAAATACCTTAAAGGTATTTGAAATTTTGGTTAGCCATATTTATTTCTGGTCTTATGCAAAATTAACTCAACTGTGAGGCTCAGATCAGTTCTATGCATTTTAGTAATCCATGCAGCCATTTTACCAGTTTGTGTTAAAATAAGTGAATCCATATATATATATATATCTTGATATATATATATATATATATATATATATCTCGATATATATATATATATATATATATATATATATATATATATAAAGAGCTTTATGAGTAAAAGAGTAGATTTTTGTTTATTTGATAAAATTTGTGGTTTGACATTTTAAAAAGTAATATTGAGGGCAGCAGGAAATAGTTCAGTTTTTCTGAGGTGTTTTCTGGCACTTTCACTGTAGATCAGGAGTGCTAGAAGGAACTTTATTGCCATCTCTGCTATTTGTAAGATAGTTTAGCCAGATAATCCTAAATTTTAAGAATTCTGGATCCAAAAAATTATTATTTGATTAAAAACCTTTAATAGAAGACAGGGGCTTTCACACCTAAGCAATTAACCATTTCTTTTTTGAACTTGGTAAATATAAAGGAAATTTACATTCAACAGAGAATTATCATGCTCTTATCTTACATATAGGCTTTGTCAATTTGAATGTAGTAAATTCTGCCCTTGATCAAGTTCATATTCAGATCATTTTATATTTTTAAGGGACTTTGTTGTATTCTGTTTACATTATATGTAGGGAAGGGATAATAGAGTATTTGTATTGCCATGAAGCAGCATTTAACACTACATTTTGGTCAATTCTTCCCATCACAAAAAAAGATCACTTTATTAAAATGTTTATAAATCCCCAGAGCTCTAGCTTATATGGAAAACATATATTCTTGGGGAAATAAAAGGAAACTGAGTTAAATAAAGATGATACCCCTTGTCTTCCTTTATTGAATTCAACTCATCTTTTGGAACATATATTTTTGCCTATTGTATAAAAATTGAAGCAACTTAAATAATTAAAGATAAAAATAAAGCCATCAAGATTTTTTGACAACAAAATATATTAATAGAGGCCGAGAAATGAATGTTATTCTACATCTAAAATGAACTTAGTGCCACAGTTGAGCCAGAATTTTACTTTTACTTTCCTGGCAAGTAAGGCAAAAATAGAACTGTTGAATTATATAGTAATTATAGTCTGATTCATGAAAAGATAAAAACTAATCTTGAGAAAGATTGGTTATTAAAAGAACACATATAATATAAGCTTTCTTATTTAAAAGGTTTTAGATAACATGAAGAAGAGTATCTATCTTCAATCATAGTTTTGTAAGATGCAAAGTGCCACTAAAGTGCATATCTTTTAAATTAATCTTTTTTTTATTTTTAAAGGGGCATCAATTAAATAATAACTCAGTAAAGACATTGGATTTTGTGTGAAGAGGGAAACTTTTTTTCCTGACCATACAAAAACAAAGAATAAGACCTTAGCATTTCTGATGAGATGAAAGAGTGACTCATACATTCCACCATCTTTCTCAAATACCAGATGGTTCAAGAAAAGTCACGTTAGAATTAAAATGATTTTCCTTTGCCTCAAATACGAAGGTTGCCTTACTTTAACTGGAGAAAGACACCAGATTTCAGGAGGTAGAAACTTCATTTAATAATTAGAATTGAAGAGTCTAATGTATTCTTTTCGGATAGCTGTCAGATCCCCATTCCCCTTGACAGTTCAGATAGCCGTATTACTGTCCCTCACTCCACACTGGCAAAGATTGAAGATTGTTTCAATGGAGAGATGACACAGATACTGTGGACTGGGAGACACTAGGCATAGTTGAGAGCAGTGATACATACTAAATTCAGGGAGCTTAGTGCAAGGTACATTGTGTATAGTGTACCCATCAGCAGTAGGTTAGAAGAGTCTTCCCTAGGGAATCTGACCAAGCCAAGTGAACAGCCTAAAGATGTAGACATGGGATATTCAATAATCCAGTGATCACCATGAAACTCAATAAAAAATGTTTCACTAGGAGCTTTCAATAAATGTTATCAGTCCCCTACTCTTAAATACGAGTAGACAACTAAAAATTCCGTATGTCAAGAAATAGAATGAAACTCAAAGGCACCAAAATAAACAAACATGAAGAAAAAAATTATGTAGGAAAGATAGATCATTGAAGAAGAAGACAATTTCAAAGCACAAAATGAAGACTTGCATTCCTCAGTATTTACCTAAGACAAATGAAAATACATCCATGCAAAGATTTGCAATTTGCATACGAATGTTCTTAGAAGCTTTGTTCATAATAGCCAAAATTTGGAAACAACCTAAATGTCCATCAACTAGTAAACAGATAAACAAAATGTATATCCATACAACAGAATACTATTTATCAATAAAAAGAAACTACTTATATGTACTGTTACTTTGATGAATTCAAAAATATTATGATAGGGATACCTGGGTGGCTCAGTCAGTTAAGCATCTGACTCTTGATTTCAGCTCAGGTCATGATGTCATAGTTGGTGGGTTTGAGCCCCATGTCAGGCTCTGTGCTGATAACTCAGAGCCCAGAGTCTGCCTCAGATTCTGTGTCTCCCTCTCTCTCTGCTCCCCCCCCCCCCACTCACTTGCTCTGTCTCTCTCTCTCTCTCTCTCTCAAAAATAAATAAACATTAAAATAAATAAATGTTTAAAAAATATGTTAAGGCAGACACAAAAAACCACATATAGTATGATTTCATGTTTATGAAATGTCATAAAAAGTGAATGTATGCAGACAGGAAGCAGATTAATAATTGCCTAAAGCAGGGTGAGGTGGAGGAAATGGGGAACCAGTAATGAACATGATGGGGTTTATTGGGGTATTGGAAATATCCTGAAACTCACTTATGGTGATGGTTTTACAACTTAGTAAATTTACTAAAATATCTGAATTTTACATTTGAAAATTATCTATGTCAAATATATATTATTAGTAAAGTTATGTATTGAAAAGTGATCAGTAATATTAGAAAGATAAGATATTGCAAGGATGAAAGATGAACAGGAAACTAAATTTTTAAAAGAATATTTAGGAAAGAAGAAAACCTTGGGAACTGAAAATGTAATACCAGAGGTAAAAAAGTTCATATCATAAAGTTGAAGAAGTCACCAGGAAAGTAGAACAAAATTTCAAAAATGGAAACAGTAAAGAAAAGATAAAATTAGAGGACTAGTCCAGGAGGTCTAAGATCTGAATGATAAGACTTCCATACAGAGGAGATGCGGGAAAATTGAAGAAATATCATTGTAATAATTTAAGAATAATCCCAGAATAGAAGTGTGTTAATTTTCAAATCAGAAGGGTCACCAAGTGCCCACTATAATGAATTAAAATGAATTCACATCAAGACTCAGCAGCATAAAATTTCAGAATATTAAAGGAAAGAAGATTCAGGAGGAGAGCAAGGGGTAGGTCATATGCAAACTATATTTGGGATTTTTCAACAGCAACTCCGTAAGCCAAAAGACAATGGAACAATGCCTTCAAGATGTTGAGGGAATGTTTCCAACTAGTTCTAGTTCCAATTCTGAACTAGAATTCTATATTCAGCCAAACCTTTCAGACTTGTGTAAAGGTAGGATAAATCATATTTTAGCATTGTCTTCAAAAACATTCTTCCCATGGCTGCTTTCTAAGGAAACTACTCCCACCAAAAAAATGAATGCACTGAGAAAGGAATCATGGTATGGAAGAAACCAGACAGTTTGTAGAATCCAGGCAACAAATATGAGGCTAAGGAAATCCCTCCCCAGGATTGCACTGAAAAGACCACTAGGCATAAGAGCAACCTGGAGTGGGTCAGAAGGTTTCAGAGAGATTTCTTCAGGAAGATGAAATCTACAGAATACCTTATATATCTCAATATCTTACAGAAAGATTAGACAATTGCCAAAGACCTTAGGATATATTAAGTACACACATAATTAAGCAGTTAATAAAAATAAGATAGTTATTAACTATAGGAATACAGTATTACTACTGACAAAAAAAATTATGCAGGAAATCAATAGTAATCACATTTCCTGTATAGCTCATCTGTAAATTGCATTTAGTCATAGTATGCCCTCAATTTTGATCTGACCAAAATTATATTTGAACAATTTTGAAATGATGGGAGATGGCAAAGGTACTCAAATAAGTGGAAAAGATTAATTCCTCTCCCTTCAGAGTATGAAGTGAATAGATGAAAGCAGAGGCTGAAAAAAAAAATTATCAGGCGTGCTATATAGAAACAGAGATAAAAACTACATATCCAGCTAAAAGACATAAAAGCAGATGAACTCTAACGAAATAAAAGTGATGATAGTGGAAGCTTCTATTTTTCAAAACAAATCATGACATTTTCTGACAAAACTATGTATTTATAACTAATAAAAACAACTAATAGATTTATAGTCATATATAGTCATATAAGACCCAATCATTTATTATTTTTCAGATTATACTATCAAGTGTTAAGTTCCGTCCTATCCTGTGGATAATTTTTTATTAAATGCCGACATTTCATATCAGAATGTAGTAGGGATAAACACAAGTAAAAACTAGGCCTTGCTACCTTGTTATTTCATGAAGTTAAAAAAAGTACAAGTTAAAATTGTATTTAACTTTACATGGGATTTCATGCCAACTCATTTTCTAGTCTGTCTTTAGTATCTTCTTATATTCAATGATAGAAAAAAAGTTATTTTGCTTTGTCTGTGGGAGTAGGGGAAATACTACTCTAGCAGACATCTTTGAGAAGATAAATGATGATGAAGAATATTTATCATTAAAATTGTAACATGTACAAAAGACCTGGAATACAGTATGCTTTTTGGTGAGCTGTATACTGGAAGGAGAATTCATACAAACACAGAGAATAAAGCATAGGTTCATACAGTGACTCAAGAAATCAGTCCATGGAAAGTAGGGTACAGCTGGATCCGCCCCCTTTTAGCTGGTGATATATCACCATCCCAGACTTCTACACCGTCTATATGTGTCTATTTAAGGGAATCTTTATAAACATCAGAATCTCCTGGTTCAAAAAACACAGGATACACAAGGACTCATGCTGCTCTTGCTGACAAAGAGGAACTACATTTCTGTCCACAATCCTTTATCCACAATTCCGAAATCCAAAATATCTCACTTGAATTGTGAGATTTTAATGTTATTATTCCACTTAAAGTTAATATTCTTTTTTTTTTTAATGTTTATTTATTTCGAGAGAAAGCATGTGTGCACGAGCTGGGGAGGGGCAGAGAGAGAGGGAGAGGGAAAATCCCAAGCAGGCTCCATGCTGTCAGCACGGAGCCCAAGGCAGGACTCGATCCGAGGAACTGTGAGATCATGACTTGAGCCAAAATCAAGGCTTAACCAACTGAGCCACCCAGGCACCCTTAAAGTGAATATTCTTACTTTTCATTGCAGAAATATTACTATTTTTTATCATGAAATGTTACCCAAGACCCACTAGGGACATTTCCTACCATACAGTATATAGTACAGTACCATTTTCCAAAGTCTGTTAAGTTCTTAATTAATAGACATATTTGTTCTTATGGTTGTTTGGTAAGAAAACGTGAAACTGCATTTACCTCGTTTTCAAGTGTACTGAAAGTCCCATTTGTTTGAAGTATATTGTAACCACTGAGAATTGTACTAGAAATTAGAAAAAGATCATTTTAAAGCACATTAAAGTACCAGTATCTCTTCAGTGTGCACAATAAATTAGTGGAATATGTTACTCTGATTGTTGGTCACCTTCACAGTTAGTAAATCCTGTAACTTTAAAGCATGTGATTTAATGGAATAGTTAATCATTGTCCCATCTATCAGTCATTAACTCTTGACTATTACGGTAAAACATAGTATTTTTAAATGTACAAAATCACATTAATAAAATTATTTTAATAAGGATTAAGATAGAATAGTTTTGAAATTCTAGCTGCCCATTCTGCTGTTATTCACTCAAGCAATGTTTTTATTTTCTTGGGCCATGTGTTAAGAATCCTGAGATCAACAGTTTTAAGGAGGCTGTAATTAAATGTTCATTATGCATTTTTTAGATTTTTGACAGCCGTTAGAATGCTAGACAATTTGTCAGACTTGAGTAATGTTATATCAAAGAATATAATTGAAAATTTTGCTTCCACTTATTGAAAAGTGAATAGAATGTTATTCTTTAGAACTGAAGAATAAGATAGCATGACTTTTATATCCCCTAATTACTTAAGGGTTATATGGTGACTGGACAGATCAAGTTTTAGACTTCACAGCCAATGTGAAAGCTCAGAATATTTCTCAAAATGAATTAAATTTATGCATTGGAGAAAAACAATCTTATTACAACATCTGAATTTAGAAGTATTAAATTTTAGAAAACAATTTTATATGAGATGCAAATTTTAAAACAGTACAGATATTAATGCCAACAATGATTATTGAATGCCAATAATCATGTCAAATATCCTCTCATGAACTCTATAAGCTTCTGTCAGTTGTTTTATTTTCTCTACTTGTACCACTTTTTCTTTTGATCAAACATTAGACAGTTTTACCAAACAAACAAACAAAAAATAATCGAATAAGAAGTTTCTGGGAAGCTTTTAAAATAATAATCTATTCTTTATCTAATTTTATTCAGAAGCCCCGTGATAAACAATGAATCACATAATTGTAATGTGAGTGCTAAGTGGGGACTTGTCATATTTTGTCTTTGTTGCTGATCATTTCATGTATGTATTGTTTAGTCATTGCTTAAACTGTATTTTGTATGTTTCTTTTTTCCTTCCTTTGTGTCAGTCTCGAGAAATAGCATCACAAGTAAGTATTTTGTCTCCCTTTCCTCAACCAGTTTAATTGTGAATTCAGAGCTGTTAAAAGGAAAAAATATTAATGATTGAATTCAATATTTCAGATATTAAAATAAAACAAATTGATTAAGCTGAGGTGTTATAAATGCTCTATTTTCAAGTTAGTGTGTCTGTATTTCCCTAATAAGATTGTGAGATCATTTTACCTGTTTGTCTTCAAACAATGTTTATGTATTAATCCAATCATATGTTTTACTGTGTGATGTCATTACCTACTCATCACTTAGTGGCTGTGGATTGTCTGTCTGTCCTTGAGTGAAGGGCCCACCTCCAATGCAAGCAGCTGGGACTGAAAATGTGATATGAAACGTACCTTTTTGTACACTTCCTGTGTAGGCTGGTCCCCCTAGAAGGGGTTATAGGAACAATAGGACCTGGGATGGCTTTCTCTAGCATACTTTTTAATGTTGAATTTATTCTTTAATAGTTTTAATTTATTGTCATGAAGAAACCATCAGTTTAGTGTTTGATAACAGTGATCAGTGCTAATAATTGATTTATTACAATGAAAACAAAGTTCTTAATATTATGTATGTATACATGCACTTATATTGCTGAAAACCTTGATATCATCTTCCTGTGATTCGTATTTTTAATTTTATTTTCCACTTTCTTCGTATAAACTATGATAAACAATTGTCATTATGGTCTTAGCACCTAACACACACTCCCAAACATTAACATAATTAATGTAACTATTACAAATCTAAGCATTTTCAGCTCTAAAAATTGCATTTTGAATGTGAAAGCAGTGGTAGAATTCATCCCATTAAGTGTAAAACTTGTGTGCCAAAGTTGCCATCTGAGAGTACACGTCTGTTTTTCAGCTTGTTGAATTTTGGAGAAAAGTTCTGTATTATATTATCCAAATTTTTGGTGTAATGACTATTGTCTTACCTATGTCATACATTTGAATCTATATAATAAATGCAAATTCTGTTCACTAAATTATTTTAAACATCTTAAATTATTTATTTAAGGTTTTAAAAGTTGCAGCTATTACATTTTTCAGTATTCTTATTTTGTTTTATTGTATATTAAATCTTTTAGAATTTACTAAGTAATCACCAAGGAAACTTCACTTTGGGGTGCATGAATGATGTTTTAGAGGACTGCTTTCCAACCTATTTCACATGATGGTCCACACTGAAAATATAGTGTTTGTTTGGCATGAAGACGCTCAGGGGTTTCAGCTACCATGACTGCCTGCAGGTTGAGCAAATTAAGATCAAATTTTAGATCAATGTAGAACATATCCCTGGCACATAATGATTTTGGGGAACATGTTTTAGCGTTTTATTGTTGCCTTTTTAGAATGTTTTATAACACTTTGAGTTCAAATGAGATCAAACATATATTTCTAAAGTTTTAAATTATACCAATATCTGACCTGACCAGCTGCACAAATGAAATTTCAAGTGCGGTGAATTGGCATCCAGTATTTAGTAAAATATTTGGTAATATGTCACAAGCCAAGTTGTTTCACCTTGCTTTTCCTCAAGGGATTCTCAGGTATAAGTCCAGATGTGGTAGAAACACAGTGGTAGAAACACTTGCTAGTGTTGCTAGGGTTTCTTCTGTGTCAGGAAAAGCAAAATTTTCATTTGGTCAAAAACTTTATAGTTTTATGTTTGGAAATGGACTGAATCTTTCAGATGTAGGTTTTGGCTATGTTGCAGTTCTACATATTGACTCAGATGTTCTGCATTTGTATTCAGGTGGTACACATCACCATCACCTCTTTTCTCCAACTTACCACTTGGGTGCTAAAAGGCAAAAGTTTGGCACATTGCTGAATCATGGCAGCCAATTGCAAGTTTACCCATGGAAGTTTTTTCTTTCTCATAGATATTATTCTAGGTCTAAACATCTTTCAGTCAGCTCCGTGTGTAAGCAAAGTGTCTTCCCTTTCATTTACTAGAGGGTTTGAGTCTTCCAATATAAGTATCGTTCCTGCAATACTTTTTATGAAGGAAAAACCTCTAATTGTACTGTGGATATGAAGACATTTATCTTTGTAATTCTGATTGTTTCTACAACAATTTTCACCTTTTCGAGCTCTAATTTTTGTTTTTAGGTTTTTTTCTCTCCCCATCAACTCTCTCCCTTTACCTTTGAATATATATGGGTTTCCCAAATTCTCAACAAAAATTTCCCCTTTTATTCTTTTTTTTTCTTATCTTATTCTTGCTGTTAAAATCTGAGAAAAGCTCATATGGCTGTTTATTCTATTCCTTATCAATGTCTTCCACAGTTTCTCCCCACTACTGTATTTATTCTCTTCTTGAATCACTAAAAGTCTTTAGCCAAAATCATGGACATTTTAAACTAGTTTTAATTTATTTAGACATCATATAACCTTTATCAGGGTTCATTATTTTCTACATCTTAAAATTCTTTACCCTCAGTTTTTATATTATGAGTTACTTTCTTTATGTGTTTTACCTGTTTTTATTCGTTCATTTCTTAAACTCCCTCCCTCTTTCTATTGTTCAATTTCTGCCTATAACAGCTCATTTGAGATGCTGCCAATGTGATCTCCCATCTGAAGACTTGTCCTTAACCCGTTGTCCGTGGGATTGGCTCTGGAGCTCAAGACTCCCAAGTAGCTGCAGCAATCTAGGACTTCTAGGACCAGTCTTCATCTTTAACTTCCAGAAAGTACTCCATTAACCACCTGAGTTTAGGCTAAAGTTCATTGCAAGTAGTCTCGCCTGAAGGCTTAATCTTGATCCCTGCCCAGTGCTAAGCACTTTATTATTTTATTTAATCCTCACCATAAGCCAATATGGCAGACAATATTATTCTCATTTTTTTTAAGTTTATTTATTTACTTTGAAAGAGAGACAGAGAGAGCAAGTTGGGGAGGGACAGAAGGAGAGGGAAAGTCCCAAACAGGCTCCACACTGTCAGCACAGAGCCTGATGCGGAGCTCGAACTCACAAACCGTGAGTCATTACCTGAGCCAAACCAAGCGTCGATGCTAAACCGACTGAGCCACCCAGGCACTCCAACATTATTCGCGTTTTTAAAGCAGATTTATAGAGAAGTTAACTTGACTAAGGTCAAAAGCCCTGGAAATAGCAGACCTGGTTTTAGAATTTATCACTGACACCAGAGCCTCTTTTAATCACCAAGTCTCACTGTAGCAGCCTCTACCGGTTTCTGAACTACCTCTCTCTTTTCCACCATCTGCTCTGAGGTCCTCAGATGCTTTGTTTAAGAACCAACATGGGAACTGACACTGGAACCATAAGCAGGCATTTACTAAATGTATGTTTTATAGTCTTTTGGTTTTTTTCTACACTTGATCTTGCAACAGTCGTTGTGTCTTACGGTTTCAATTATTACCTCTATGTTGATGGATGGCAGATTTGTGTTTTCCATCCTTGTAATTCATAAAAATGAAGATAAACCTATTTTCTGCCAGATCCTGTTCACTTTGTTATCTACTAGGAGGTAAAAATATTTATTGAGCACCACTAGGCACCAGATGCACCCATCAAGATGATCAGAACGTGTCAGTGAACATACAAGGAAGATTTCTCGGAAAGCTAACATGAAAACTTCATGTCTTTTCTTGAATTTAATTACTTCTTGGTGGATTTACAATATCTAAATTCTCTTCCCTTCAATATCTTGCATAGAACAGATTAATGATCATATTCCTTACGTTACTCACATGATGCATGATGCATATAGTGGATATTTGATGCCTACTATATCAAATCAAATTTCTTCTTGCTGGATTTTACCCTACTTTATATTCTAGCCATTCTTTATTGATAATCTTTCTGTCCCTGTGTCTGGTACAGATCATTTATTCAGTTTGCCTGACCAAATGAGAAATGAACTCGGTATCAGATGATCTGGGTTTAAATGTTGGCTTCTCCCTTTACTAGCTGTGTGTAAAATGGTCTCTTCTCAACACATAGCAAAGTGAAGACTAAGTAGGGAGCATATGATTATCACTTCACAAATTAGAATAAAGGGCAGTTGTGTGTTAATTATTCATAGCTAATGGCGAACGATTCTGGAGCAGAGTACATAGAGTACCATAGATCTTATTTAATCAGTTTTCACTGCTGCACCATTTTGAGATGACATTCCTTAGAAAGCATTTGTATCAACACACTTAAATTTATAAAATAATATAATAGTAAGTATTCTTGTGATTTGGATAAATACTTTATAATGTTAGTCAAACATGTATATATTCACTATATACCTCAAATGCATTCTAATTACACACACACACACACACCGTGAGTCTAAGCTCATCTGTAATTTTGTTTCACATTTTCTCTTACAGAAAATGCACTCTTATATCTTTTTTCTTACCTTATTTTACAATTATTTTTAAATATTTTCTGGCTTTTATTCTTATCTTGTGCATTTCCACCGCCAGGAAAGCATTTCTTACTTGCATTATGTCCTTACTCTAACTTAATAAGAATCTCATTGAAACACTTATTAGCAGGAAGCTGTTTAAGTGAATCCAATCTGTTTGATTTAATTTAACTACATAGTCATGACTTTCTGTCCACTTAACATCTTAAACTGCATGGAGATCATGCTTTCACTCTGCACTGCCATTACAAGTAAATTAGGCCTTTAGTTACAGCTTGCTGTTGAATGGCCACTAGAGTCTACAAAATCAGAACCAGATGGAAAATTATAAGATTGATCTAGGTCTGCATAATGGAGTGGTGTTCTGTAAGCAACAGTATACTTGGATCAATAATACTGTTTTGTGTAGATTCTTTACATGAGAATGTGAATATTTATATCTGTGAAGTCTTATATCATTGTATCTATTCTTCTTTTTTTTATTTTTATTTTTTTAGAAGGGGAGGTGAGTGAGAGGGAGAGGGAGAAGGAATCTTTAGCAGGCTCCACACTCATTGCAGAGCCCAACATGGTTCAATCCCGTGACCCTGAGATCATGACCTTAGCTGAAATCAAGAGTCAGATGCTCCATTCAGTCACCGAGGCACCCCCATTATGCCTGCAATTTATTAAGACATTAAATATATCACAGAAATTTTCTTTCCACAGGCTCATTTATCCATAACTACCATATGTTTTAGGTCAGTGGTTCTCAAATGATAGAAAGAGAAAGGGGGAGAGAGAAACAGTGTTTAAAATGGTGGAATTGGCCCATTAGAATCACTGTAATGGTTTTTCATGAATTTATATGCTTAAGTCCTTTTATTCTGGACTGTAAAATGCCGGAGGTGATAGAATGATATCCTCCCTAACTTGCCCTACAATGGGTAGGATCTGCCCCCACACACATATACTCACTGTTGAAACCATTGTTTTAGGCTGTGTATTCCTGTAATTCTGGAAAGTGGTAAGAGAAAATTGAACTGTGAAGAAGACAGAGCTGGCAATGAAAATATGATTCTAATAATGTAAGCCATTGGAATGCCTTTATGAGGATGTTAAACCCATGTGCTTATTCAGTGCTCTTCTATTTGTTGATTGTAAGTCAGTTTATTCAGATGTATAAGCTATTCTTTAAACACACACACATAAGTGTGTATAATACATTAAAACCTAATAGGGTCGCCTGGGTGGCTCAGTTGGTTAAGCTTCCGACTTCAGCTCAGGTCATGATCTCACGGTCCGTGAGTTTGAGCCCCACGTCAGGCTCTGTGCTGACAGCTCAGAGCCTGGAGCCTGTTTCCGATTCTGTGTCTCCCTCTCTCTCTGCCCCTCCCCTGTTCATGCTCTGTCTCTCTCTGTCTCAAAAATAAATAAACGTTAAAAAAAATTTTTTTTAAAACCTAATCATAGAAACCCCAAAAGGGTGTTTTATGTAGAAAGCAAGTACACTCTTATGTTTATTTGTTTCTAGACATAAAATGGATGAATTGGTCAAAGAAAACCACTCTTTAGTTTCCTTATAAACCAATACTTAATGATGATGAAATCAATCTAAATTTGGGCCAGACCTTCATTCTGGCCTAGTGGACACACATCAACATGTGGCACACAACAGTTAAAGTTAAATAACAATTAGAAGACTGAAGGGGTGTCTTAAGACCTCCAAAAAAGTACTTGTGAAATATATGGTAATAGCAATTCTGATGCTGATAATATCACTTTCTCTTTAAAAAGACAAAAAATGTAAGCATTACTTGGAGAAGAAATGCTATACCTTCAGAGAAGACAAAAACATTCCACTACTACACAGTGAAAAAAAGTGGACATCATCTGACTTCAAAAGAAAAACAATGAGAAAATAGTGTAAAATAGTGTTAGTGGCATTGGTTAGTGACATTTTCATGGAAACATGACATAATAAAGGCATTTTCATTAAACATTTAAAATATATTTCTGAACACTACAACTTAAAAGAGTTATGCATACTTTAGAGAAATATTAACCTTTAAATATTGCTGTTTAGCAAATTCTTTTCTCAGGATCACCAGTAACTTGTATAACATACTTGTATGAATAAAAGGTGCATAACTTTTATTTAAAAATCTCCCATCATGGGTAGTGCTATGGTCCTAAATAAGCTAATGACCTTTTATTATGTCTTTTCCTCTTCCTCAGTGCCTCTATAACAATAGCTCTTATTTATGACATATATAGTAGAGGGCAAAAAGCTGTAGTAAGAACTATTTGATAATATTCATCACCCATTCTATTCCATAAAAAATGCTTCATTCTTGGCTTCCTGAATAGTCAATTTTTCTATACATTCTCATATTCTTAATTTCTTATTTCTCATCTATTTCATATTCCCCAACTGAGGATTCTGAGATATAAAAGTTAAAACGAGGGCATTATCTCTGAACCACATCTTTTTTTTTTACCTTTTTTAAGGTTTATTTATTTGGGGGGGGGCATGGAGAGGCAGAGAGAGAGGGAAAGAGAGAATCCCATGCAGGCTCCAAACTATCAGCACAGAGCCCGATGCTGAGCTCAAACTCATGAACCATGAGATCATGACCTGATCTGAAATCAAGTCGATGCTAAACTGACTGAGCCACCCAGCCCCTGTGCCCCAACACCTATCTTTTCATTATTAAAATTTCCAACTGATATTAGTTAATCATAAACAGAAGCTTGGGAGGACTCTACAGATACAGCATAAAACTGCACAGCATAAAACTGTTGACAATAGATGGCAACACAACTCAAAAATTTTGCTGAGCAGCAGGAAGTGAAATCAGTTAATAAGCCTCAGCAAAAGAAGATCCTCAGTGGCAGTGGCCATTGCCTGCATACCTTGCTTGCTGTGCCAAATATTGAGATCAGCCCTCATAGACAGGAGGGACACCTTCACCCAAAATGGTAAAAGTGTTGAGACTGACAATTCCACATGTGCACCAAGAGGGCAGGGTAAAGGGCCATAAGTCACTGTATTGGTCTGAGTCTTCCAGAGAAACAGAACCAACAGGAGATATATATATAAGAGAGAGAGAGGTAGATATGTGTGTGTGTGTGTGTGTGTGTGTGTGTGTGTGTGTGTTATTATAAGGAATTGGCTTATGCAATTATGGGGAGCAAGAAGTCCCAGGATCTTCAGTTGGTAAGCTGGAGACCCAGGAGAGCTCGTGGCGTAACTCTAGTCTGAGTCTGAAGGCCTGAGAGTCAGGAGAGCTGAGATGGAAGCTGCATTCAAGGGCTGAAGACTGGTGTTCAAAGTTGAAGCAGTTAAGTAGAATAGCCTTTTGTTCTACTCAGATCTTCAGTTGATTAAATGAGGCCCACCCACGTTGGGGAGTACTACCTGCTTTACTCAGTCTACCAATTCAGATGTTAGTCTCGTTCAGAAACACCCTTACAGACACACCCAGAATAACGTTTGGCCAGATGTTTGGGCACCCTGTGGCTTAGTCATGTTGATACACAAAATTAACCTTCATGAGTTCACTCTTTGTCAATTAGGCACCTTATACATCTGTTCAAAACATGCTTAATCTCCAAAGACAATAACAAGGTCCTAATTCCTTTTAACATGTTAACATAACTATTTTGTGTACAAATAAAAACACACTAAGTCCTTCACCAAAGGGGAGCTAAAGTCCTTGAGTGATGTTTCCTTGTCTCCCTGATGTCTGTAACTTAAATAGTATGCTGTAAAATTAACAATACTTAAATAGTATGTTATAAAGCCTATACATTTTACGTTACATGATAAATGAGAGGGAAGAAAACAAAAATATTTCTTAACACACATGCACACAGTCAAATAAATTTATAACAAAATAAGGGAGAGATATGCATGACAATTGCATTCCTTATTTCTGTTAACTATTCACTTGGTCATAGCTGGTACTTCCTTCCACTCCCTTTTGTATTCTATATTCCTGTTGCCTTCAGCCAGCACCTGTCTGGTGAGGTGACTCAAATCTTCATTCCTGTCTAGTGGTCTGGGCCATTAGTAGTTCTATCTGGATTGGATTCTTGCAGTTTTCCATTGACCTAACCCACAGAGTATAATAATACTAAGAAAGCCCTAAAGGAGCTTGCTCCTTTGTTTGCAAAGAAGAGTAGCCATTCGCAGAGGATGGCAGGGTTTTGCTCCCAACAGCATCCCTATCTGCCAGCAACACTGCACGCACCATTGGTTTTACTAGATGCTAGAGCCGAAGTGGCAGAGCACTTGCATAGCAGCCTGGACCTCTTACAGAGCCTTTTTTTTTTTTTTTGGTCTGGGATACTAAAAATTGGCAGGTTTTGGGGTCACTCAGTAAATGGGCCAGAGTTAACACACCCAGATGAGAAATATGTTGCCTCTAATGTCCAAAAAAGCCCACTAGGTATTGTGCTTCTTTTTTGGTCCCCTTGAAATGTCACTGAAGTAAGAGCCCCCTGTATTTTTGCCAGATACGTCTTCCACCTTCTGACATGCAAATGTCTTATCAGTAAGTTTTGGGTAGTTGCTACTTCCTGCTTACTAGGTCCAATCAGCATAATGTCATCAATGTAACTGGCGTGATATCTTGTGAAAGGGAAAGGTTGTCAAGGTCCCTACAAACTAAACTATGGCATAGAGCTGGAGAGTTGATATACCAGTGAGGTAGAACGGTGAAGATGTCCTTGGCAGCCGAGAGCAAAATGCTTCTGGTGTTTCTTATTGATGGAGATGGATAAAAAGACATTTACCAGATCAATAGCTACATACTAGGTACAGGGGATGTGTTAATTTGTTCAAGCAATGAAACCACATCTGGTGTAGCAGCTGCAGTTGGAGTTACTACCTAGTTAAATTTAGGATAATCCACTGTCAGTCTCCGAGCTCCATTTGTCTTCTGCACTTGCCCAATAGGTGAGTTGAGTGGGGTTGTGATGGGAACCACTGAAACTGCATATTTCAAGTCCTTGATGGTGGCGCTGATTTCTGCAGTCCATCTAGGAATTTGGTATTGCTTTTGGTTTAATATTTTCTTCCACTAGTCTAGTGGCTTCTGCTTGCCCTTTCCCATCATAGTAGGTCAGTATGGTCAGGGAGCCAATGTGGGGCTGGAATTGGAAAAACATCATTAGGATGGGTTCTGGGACCTACTGAGTCCACTGTGTGACAGACCTGAGCTATTGGTCACATGACGACCATAAGCTCCTACCCTGACTGGTGGACCAAAGTGATGTTTTGAGTGTCCTCGAATTAGAATCATTTCAGAGCCAGTCTCCAGTAGTCTTTTTAAAAGGTCTGATTATTTCCTTTTCTTCTGTGTACAATCACCCTGGTAAAAGGTTGTATGTCTCTTTGGGGAAGGCTGGGAAAAAGATTAATGGTATAAGTTTTTGGTACTATGCCAGATCCTTCTGCAAAAGGAACAAGCTTCTTCTCCTTTGAAGCGTTCTAGTTGTGTAAACTGACTCAATTCGGGGGATTATTTGAAAGTCTGTGACACTCTATTTTTATGATTCAGGTTAGATTTTTGTTCACGTGACCTAGATGTTTTATGCTTATGCAGATCAGGTAAGAGTTTAGTGGTTTTTCCCACCTATTTTACCTGTAGGAACACCAGCGCCATGGGTCTGTGCAAGTCAGACTATTCTGATTGCTGCTTTGACTCTGTTGTCCATTATATCCATGCTTACCTTGGGCAGTTGATTGCTACCACTTGGCCCATGCCTCCTTGGGATCCAGCTACTCCCATTGCATTCAGGTTTCCCAACTGAGTGACTGCAATTATCAGACTATGGTCTGGCCCAGGGAGAAGAGTGATCTTGGAACTCTTCAAGGGTACTGAGGATCTGCTTACAAATTTATTTCTCACAATTGCGGTGAAAGGAATGCCTTCTAGACCCTCTCACTGTGGGTGAATATGTTTTAAGTGAAAAATCTACTCTTACATTCCAGTCTTCTCACAACTTTAAATCCCTTGCTTTACATTAAACCAGATTAGATTCCGCATGTCCAACTTGCTTACTGTGGGTCACCTTTTGGTACATGTTTCAGCCAATCAACCAGATAAACTGTTAGAACCCTTTCTAACTCCCCAAGCTGAAACTTTCAATGCAGAATCTCTATTTAATGAGTCCATATCAATAAATACTGCCTAATCCAACTTTATGTTTCTTCTACCATTGTCCCACACACGTTGCCAAGATTTTGGTCTATATAAATTAGAGAACCCAAGTAGTTCTTTTGGAGTATAACTTCCTAAACATGTGATGAAAAATAAAGTAGCTAATATATATGCCATCCATCTATCATGTACATCTTTAGGAATCACTTTACTAGGACACCTGATATAATAATACAGCCAATTAAAATAAGAACAACATTCCCTTCTCAATTTGTTCTTAGTAGCTCAGATGAATGTAAATTCTATGGAAGACAGCCACCATGTTGTTAGCAATTACATAACAATAATATTTAAGATCTTAAAGAAAGAAGAAAAAAGTACGATTTTCTGGGTCTAAAAGCACTAGGAAGGCTGTTAGGTAATTGAAACCCCTGTACACTGATTGTTTCTGAATGACAGTTTTAAAGGCCCAGGGGAAAAAATTAACCACAATGTGAGAAATAATATCAAGATGATAAATTAGCTAGGTTTCAAAATTCCACAGAGACCAAAGAAAGGAAAGATTTAATTAAACACACATTCATGTACACACACACACGAAATATTGCCAAGGATGTGTGAATATGCAACTTAATGTATAAATTTAGAACAAACAATAAAAAAGGAAAGTGAATTCATAAGTATAAGAGTAACTGACTAGGATTGATTTTCTTTTAGGGACAATAACAGAAAGATAGGTACTAGATATGGGGTGGGGGAGATGGAAAGAGAAAGAGGACAAAAAAGAGAGAGAGAGAGAGAGAGAGAGAGAGAGAGAGAGAGAGAGATGTATTCTGTTCAACAGTGCTACAAAGCTAGGACAAGTCTGTGGATTATTTAGCACTGTCTCTAAATAGACAACCTGGGATTTTTTTTCACTTGGACATAAAATTAAATTTTGACTTTGAAGTTATCAGATTGGAATGGTGAGTTACTAGAGGTTCTACGTGCTATGGGCAAACTTTATATTCACAGACTAATAGATGAAATAGAACATGGAGACAAAATATCTGATTTTTAGATACGGAAAATGAAGTCAAGAAGAGATTGAAATTAGTTTTGCTATTCCACCAGGTGATTAACTTTTAAAAAGAAGCTATCATTTGAACCTTAGTTCTTGAGTAATTATTTGACTTTAGAATTTATATTAGAGAATTACTACAGAATTCTTTTGTTTGTTTTTGCATCGAAAATTGTGAAAATTGTCACTATTTTTCAAGAAGCTTGGTTGGTTTGTTCGAAGTCATGAGGTATTAGCCTGGTAGGACTGAAAATACAATGTAGCATTGGATTCCAAATTCAGCGTATTTTAGACTATAATGTTGTTTATTGTCTACTTATCTCTGTGATTCTGAAAATATGCTGAAAATACATCTAAATGCAATGTAACTAGTTATTTTCTATCTTTTCTTAGATCACAGACTAAAGGAAATGGTTAATCTGAGCCTTTATAGAAAGTGGGGAAACATCTTTTTGTGAACTTTTTTTAATACAAAGAAATGTCCATGAGACCCCAGATCACTAGCCAAGGTGCATATGGGTTAAATTCAGATGATCTCTCAAGTATTCTTATACTTTAACCTTCCTTTAAATTTTTTTTATGTTTATTTTTGAGAGGGAGAGATGGAGTATGAGCAGGGGAGGGGCAGAGAGAGAGAGAGAGAGAGAGAGAGAGAGAGAGAGACGCAGAATCCGAAGCAGGCTCCAGGCTCCGAGCTGTCAGTACAGAGCCCTCTGTGGGTCTCGAACTCAGGAAAGGTGAGATCATGACCTGAGCCAAAGTCAGTTGCCTAACCGACTGAGCCACCCAGGCGCTCCTAACCTTCCTTTAATGGAAAACATTAGATAGGAATTCTTTTATAAAGTGTTAAACTAACATATCTTTAGTGATTCATTTTCCTCAGTTTTCTTTAACAACAATTCAGGATGTCTTCAATCATAAATCACATAGCACAGTTTAAGTCTATTTTAAAGCCTATAAAACTATTCTTAAGGGAGTCATGAATCTAGATTACAAACACTCACTTTCAAACTATTGGGTGAATTGATTTATTTTAAAATACCACTTTGTTCCACAGATTGCTCAGTAACCTTATGACATGAATAACTTCAAGAAAAAAAATTGAGAGGAAGTTGAACTGAGTCATTTTGGGGTGTGTGTGTGTGTGTGTGTGTGTGTGTGCATGTGCATGTGTTTGTGTGTGTAGAGTGTGGAAAAGAATGTTTGATATATATTGTGATTCTGACACTTTCTACCTTTCTGAAAACAATGAAACTAATTAAGCTGTTTTAGGCATAAGAAACAGCCTTTTTAGAAGCCGTATTAAGTTTGATCAATATTTGGAAAATAATATAATTTTTAAAAATAATAATGTTTTAAATTTATATGAAAACTGTTGATTAGCCATATGAATTTTTCATTTCCTTATTGAACTATATAAATATGTTCCCAGAAGCATTTCATAAAAAATATGTGTTAGTCCATTCAAGTTGTTATAGTAAATTACCACAGGCTCTGGGTAGCGTATACACAACAGAAATTGATTGTTCACAGCTCAGGAGGCTGGAAGTGGGAGATGAGGGTGGTAACATGGTCTGATGAAGGCCCCCTTCTGATCACAGACATCTCATTGGCTAATCCCAGGGCAGAAGAGGCTAAGGATCTCTCTGAGGTCTTTTTACTAAAGGCAGTGATCCCATTCATGAGGGCTCAACACTTACAACCTAATCATCTTCTGAAGACTTCACTTACTAATACCATCACTTTTGGGGCTTAAGATTTTAACAAAGAAACTTTGAGGGGATACAACATTCAGATCAGACCATAGCAATAGCAATATGAAAATGTCTTTTTTCATTCTTGTAAACATTAGTATTAAATCTTGATTTTCATGTTAGTAATTATGTTAGTCTTCTGATAGTAAAAGTACAAAAATCTCACACCAGAGTCCTCCCTCCCGTTATTCATAGAAATAATAAAGAATAAGTTCTAGAAGCAGTGCAGAGCAATAAATCTCCCCTTCCACTTAAATACTTGTTCTCTCCTTCAGATTCACAAAACTTTAACCAAGGAATCTTTACGCCCAAGGAATCTTTGTTTACAACACCTTGATTTCTTGTAAAATACAGCCACTGATAGAGAAAACTACATCAGAAAGATGAGTCATTCCTGTCTTTTTCATACCCATTTCTCACTTTTATATAACCCTTCATAATTATTTCTTCCTCTTGTCTCCCTTTTACTGTCTTTTCATACCAGATCATGAACCATAATATTAACTAATATTTAGTGAGCATTTTCTGAGACAGGCACTATATTGTGCACTTTTCAAGTATTATCTCTTAGGTCTCAGAAAAACACTGTGGGCAAAGTAAAACTATAATTACCACTTTTCATATAGGGAAATGGGCGTAATCTTAGAGTTTAAATTACATAACCACGAATGCAGAGCTGGTAAATGGTGAAACATGTATTTAAACCCAGGTCTATCTGATGGCAGTGGTCTTGCTTTTAAGCAGTCTGTCACTCTGACTCTAAATTCAGGAGAAAGTCCTATGATCAAGGCACTTTCTTCGTCTCCCAGCACCACACTGTTTCCACTAGATAATGGTGTGTCATGTTAAAAACACAATAGAGGTAATCCAGATGATGAGATGGCAGCAAGAAAGTATATTTATAAATGGACTTAAACTTTTTTTTAACATTTATTTATTTTTGAGAGACAGAGACAGAACATGAGTGGGGAAGGGGCAGAGAGAGAGGGAGACACAAAATCCGAAGTAGGCTCCAGGCTCTGAGCTGTCAGCCCAGAGCTCAACGCGGGCCTAAACCCATGAACTATGAGATCATGAGTTGAGCTGAAGTCAGAAGATTGACTGAGCAACCCAGGCGCCCCTAAATGGACCTTTTTAAAAAGCACACAGGTGTACACACACATATTTGCTACCCAGGAATAGAAAAACTAATGTTTATTTCCAGTGTAATTGTTATTGTCGATAATTATTCTAACTACGATGTGTTATTATTATTATATGTAGAAAATTATAGTTGGCACATATTTTCTTTTTACATTGATGTGTTATAGGAATTTGCACAACATTTCAATGAGGTAGAAGATGGTTATTATTATTCTCATTTTACATAGTGGTTAAAGCAGATTTGTTGTAGGAACAAAGCTAGGAAATATCCAAAATATCATTCAAACTTGTGGTCTTAATATATAAAATTCGGTGTACTTTTCATTATGTCATATTGGAAATATGGGAGAGAAACCTGAAAATTTCAAAACACAAGGAACAACCTATGTGTTGTCAGGTTTAAATTTCTTAAAATTAATCTTCAAATCCTTCAAATTCCTTTTTTCTGTACTTAAAGTGAAATATACAAAGAAATGATACTTATTTTATTGAATAATTGACAAAAAGGCCTTGTGATCCCTATGGATTTTCTTTATAAATCATGCCGTTCCTTTCTTACAAAAATTCAAAACAATGATGACCAGGGTATTCAGTAATTATAGCTTATACATACGTAGGCTTCAGTTCATGTTTTAGATGTTTGCTTGATACATTCCCTGGTATATATAACTGAGAAAAATCATTTGCAAAGACAGATAGGGTTTCATCCTCTACTTGAATTATGGGACTGGCAAGGTTACTATTTCCACACATTTGTAGGAAATCAAACTATTACTCACAGGGACTTTTGACTAGAAAGATCACTTCAAATAAATTTAAGATTAACAAAACCCGCAAGCCAAAATGTCTAAATCTGTATGTTTTCATTTTTGCTACAAAGTACATATAAACTGAATGTACTGAACAAAGATTGGTATTATTTAATGATGGTAGATATTACTCAAGGGCTTATGTATTTTACTTCCACAGAAGAGGGTTTACAGTATATTATCAAGTAGGTGAGACTAGAGGAAGTTAAGACTCATAAAAGTATCCATGATTGCAAAACCAGGCAGCATCCAAATTTTATTACTTCCAATTTAAATTCTGTGTCTCAAATAAGTTTTCTAAAAACACTAAAATAAAATTTTCTCTTATGGATATTTGAAAGTTAAAACAAATTATTTTTAATATCGCTCACTGTTTTGAAACAGAAATGTGGATGAATATTTAAATTTTTTCATTGAATTTAAGTGTGAGGTAATGTCATAGCTTGCCACTAGGAATTGTATGGAAGGCATTGACTGAGACTTGGTAACTTACATTCACTTTTAAAGGGTTTTATTGGATCTACCTCTTGACCTTACTTAAATTGGTCATTTAAAAGGTATTACTTTGAAACCCAGCAAAACATGAATGATAGAGCTAAAGTTCAAACTTCCATGCATAGAAAGGAAACACAGTTAGCAGATTCATGAGTATTGCCCTTATGTACAGTACAATTTAGGAAACTGTTCATTTGCATATGCATCCTTTTAGAAGGTAAGACCTTCAGCTTTGATCCATGTTGCATTTCGTTTAAATTCCTGGTGTGAAAAGCAACATTTTGAAACAGGAAGCTTTTATTTATTAAGGGCCTACAATCAAAGGAAAGCTTCTTACTTTAAAAATCAGATTTAGTAGTAAAAAAGTAAATCAAAATACACTTTCTGAGTTTGTTTATTGTTTTTGCTTCCAGTGGAGAATAGCCTGATTTAAATTTTATTTATGATTCTGGAGTACATTTGTGAAATATTAATATTTATAACAGATTTTCACTTAGAATACTGAGAACAGTTCCTGAAATACGTTTTAATATTTTAATCAGAAAAAGGTTTATGTCATGAATAGTTAATGCATGAACTAATTAAAAAGTGGTTTTGTTTTCTTCTGGGTCATGTGAGTAAATTAAAAAAAATCACACTTTACAAAGTTCATTCCAATGCCATTTTGAGAAAGAGCAATAATTTAAAAATCTTTTAAAATATTATGAATTCCAAAAGTAAAACAACTTGCATTTTATTTATTTAAATTTCATGTGAAATGCCTGTAGTAGATTTGGAAAAGTTCATTGCATTGACTTTATTTGAATAAAATTTTAAAATATTTTTTTGTGGGGTGCCTGGGTTGCTCAGTCGGTTGGGTGACCAACTTCGGCTCAGATCATGATCTCACGGTTCATGAGTTCGACCCCTGTGTCAGGCTCTGTGTTGACAGCTCAGAGCCTGGAGCCTGCTTTGGATCTGTGTCTCCCTCTCTCTCTGCCCCTCCCCTGCTCGTGCTCTGTCTCTCTCTGTCTCTCAAAAAATAAATAAATGTTAAAAAAATTTTTTTAAATAAGATATTTTTTTTGTTTGTGTCTCCAAACAACTCTATGCTAGTAGGGTTATATTGCAGATGCAAAGATATCTGGTTCATATATAAGTTCAAAAGAAGTATTCTCAAATAATATTTTTGGTGGTAACAAAATGTACTCAATGATCACGATTTTGCTCTTTCTGGGGAAAGTCTCCTGAGATATATATTTATACCAAGATATTAGCAAAAGATATCAGCATACCTCCAGGTTACAATTATCCCTAAAATATCTAATTATCCATATCCATTTCCTTTACAGTCTCAAATATCTATCAGTGTAGAAGAGTGGGAAGACACCAAAGACTGCAAAGAACAAGGTCATCACCGAAGCAACCACCGCAACTCAACATCCAGCGACCAGTCAGACCATCCCTTGCTGCGGAGAAAGAGCATGCAGTGGGCCCGAAGACTGAGCAGAAAAGGTCCAAAACACTCTGGTAAAACAGCTGAGAAAATAACCCAGCAGCGACTGAACCTCTACAGGAGGTCAGAAAGACAAGAGCTTGCTGAACTTGTGAATAATAGAATGAAACACTTGGGTCTTTCTACAGCGGGATATGGTATGCTCTTTAAAAGTATTGTGTGATATGGACTTGTGATTTCTTGCCATGGTTGTTGTATAGCTGGTTCACATTTAGTAAGTTAAGAATCACATTTTTGTTTCACAGGCCAATTTGAAATAACTACTGGCATATATCTAATATAGAAAATTATGATGACAGCCAAAGTAAATGCAAAAAATGTTAAGTATTTGCATAGTTCTTTAGGCACTCTGCTGAACCTGTTACATAAATTATCTTAATTTTATTTTTCACCAAACTCTTCCATTTTAGAGATAAGGAAACTTAGTCAGTAACTTGCTAATTAGCTTGTTAATAGCATGGCTGAGATTTATAACCCGTTCTGTCATGTTCTTACACATGCACACACGTGCACATGCACACACACACATACCACATCTTATTCTAGGATCTGGGATAAAATGAATTTGAGGCATGGGCAAGCAACTAAATGTAGCAGTCACAGATAAACTGAAATGTCTCTTTAAATTTGTTTAGTTTCTTGTGGTCCAGGAACAAAAGTCTCCAAAAGCTTTAATTTGAAGCTCAAACAGTACTTGATATATAGTATAGATCTGTATCAATAATTATTATTTCCTATGTTGATCTGTGACTGCAGTATAGATCAAAATGCACAGCTGAAATAAAAAACAAAGATAATTTAAAAATACACTGTTTACTAGCCTATGAATTTTATTAAAAAAATTTGTCACACTTCAGAGTAAAGCCAAATGATAAATAAAATGGTGTTGTTATAAATATAACTTGGGTAAATCAGAAGCTAAGATAATGTAAGTATTATGCAGGTTAAGGATAAAACGGAATGCACTCTATATTTGCCCCCAAAGTCTCAACTTGAAACAGTGTACGTAGGGAGAAAGTTTAGTTGTTGAATTAGAGTTTAAAAGAAGTTAGCCTGTGTTTCTCTAAACATATTTACTGAGTACCAACTCTGTGCCAGGAACTATGCTAGGTGCTTTATGTGTATTTTTCATTACTCTTCATAACCCTGATTGGATAGGTGTCCCGTTTTACCCTAAGAATTTGAAGCTCAGAGCTTAAAGACCTTGCTCAAGGACATACAGTTGAAATGTATTGGAGTCAGGATTCCATATGTAATTGAAACAATTATTTTTTACTTAAGTGTAGTACAGACTTATCCATGACCAATAATTTTAATATAATCACACAAGGTCTTACATTAAGAAATAAATTAGAAGAAAAATTTATCTTCTTTTTAAAAATTATATGAATAGCTCTTTGCTAATTTGATGACACTAAGTATGATTGTATTTCGTATAGAACTATAGTCCTATATTTGTGTGTACTTTTGTTAGTTATTATTCAGCTACTCTTTCTTTTTTTGGAAAGTTCTAGTAAATGATTGTTCATCCAAGTTCCAGCTGTGTTTCATGAACATTATAACCCAAGGCTGGTCCTGTAAGCAGTGTGGCAGATAACAGTTTGACTCTAAGAGACACAAAAATGCATGAACTGGCTGCATGGGAGAATCATCAGGGAACATATTATGTTTTTGCTAATGAAACTTCTATCAGGTACCTTGCATTTAGTTATTATCTGTGTTGTGTTTTTTTTATATAAATTTGTTAATTTAATTCTCACACTAACTCTTACAGAAAGGAAGAATGGATATTGTCCACCTTTTTTTTTTTTGCTCTCTTTTCCTTTTTATTTCTTCTTCTCTCTGTCCATTTTAACCATCTATCCATCCATAGATCCATCAGTCCTTTCTAAAGCCATGTGTTGGACACCTTTAACAGCATAAAGATTATGAAAATAGGACTTGAGATTTAATACATCATGGACTTACTAGACTTCTCCATGTGTTCCTAACTCATAATAATTCATCCATGCAACAGATATTATTGGTCTGTACTGGGAATAGACTAATGACCTGTTGAGATAGGACTTCTGCATTTATTAGACTTATATTTTAGAAGCCAATAGATTTATCAGATTATTTAACTCCTCCAAGCCATTTTTTTTAATCACTGTGAAATGGAAATAATAATACCCATCTCATAAGTGTCTTGTGAGGGACAAATGGGATAATCAGTAATTTCCTTAGCTCAGAACTGGCGTTCAATTAATACCACAAATCTTCCATATATCTATTTAAGTACTGTATGTATATCTGTGTTTTATACATAAAAGGAGTAAGTTATGGTTTTTTTGCCCACCTCAAAAAACAAAACAAAACAAAAACAAACAAATTTTGCACCCTCAGAGGCAATATTGCCTCCATTGAGGATGTATGCTTTAAACCAGTTATTATTTTGCATGTTTGCCTTCCTTCCTTGAGAGAAAGGGAATGTCTTACTCATCTTTTCATCTTTGTATCCCCAACATATTACACATTTCCTGACACATAGGAACCCAGTAACTGCACATTGAATGCGTGAACAAATGGAATGCTTACAGGTGAGAAAACAGGGTCTCAAATATAAATGATTTCCTAGCCTACTAGACACTCAAGTCAGTACTTTAAGACTTTTGACTCTATGTCTATTTATGTTTCCACTATACCACATGTTCTTTGTACATATTGTCAGTATTTTATGGTGATTTACAGTTGAAAAACATTTTTACATACTTAAAAAAATGCATGATGATTAATTTAACCACAAGTTATAATCTGCTTTTTTTCTGAGTTAGGTCTGGCGTGCTCTAAAAGAATGAATAGATTACTTTTGACCTGTTGGATATGAGACATAAAGGAGAGGGAAATGGAAGAGTCAAAAGATGACTTCTGAGGGTTCTTATTTGAACATTAAGTGTATGGTGGTGACATTCACTGAGCTTAGAAAAAGAAGACAAATATGTTGGGGTAAAGATACTAAATTGAACTCAGTGCCTAAAAGACTTCCAGTAGGTGATGCTGTAAAAGAAGCTGAATTTCTGCTATTGGGTGTCAGAAAAAGAAATGAGATGTTATGTAGACTTGAGACTGTATATGCTGATAGAGCATTTGGATTTTAATTAAAGTCATAGGAGTAGATGAAATAACCTCTTAGAACTTTGGAAAAAGCTTGTATTTTTCAGAAATGTTAAGGGAAGGAATATTTTTTAAAAACAAGAGACTGAAATGTCTATAATTGAATTGCCCAAAAGATGTGCCATATTACAGTAGTATGCTATCAGTTTATTACATGGTTTATCATGACACTGATCCTTTATACTTTTCAGAAAGCCCTGTGGGACCTGGGGTGGTTAGAGGCACTCCTCAGGCTGGTTACTTCCAGCCATAAGCAATTTTGTCTGTTATCCCAATGTGAGTGCAAATATCATTTCTTTTGTGTTCTATGATGTGAAAAATGTTGGAAAGCATTGGGCTGAGAAATAGGAAGCAATATTAATAATGCCAAAGAGTATTGTTGAGTATAGTGATAAGTCATTGATGGACCGTGGTGAAAGTTGTATCAGTTAAGTGGCATGTGGACAAGTCAAATTTGAGTAGTTTGAGGAACGATGTGAGGTAAGGATTTGAATATAGTGGATATAAATATATTAGGGACCCCAAGGTATTGAAAATGTAATCTATCTCATTGTTCCACCATCTATTGCTTCTCTTGCCAAAATCATATTACAGTAAAAGATAAATGTGGGAACTCTGATTCTTTTGTCCACATTCCATCCAGCAGGTAAGAAGGAGATACCAGAGAACAAAGAGTGGTCTTTTCAGTTAAAACATATTATCAAATAATTACACACACCATTTCTATTATGTCCACTGGAAAAGAATATGGCTTATTTTTGATGGCCCAAACCTAACATTAAAGAAGATAAGAAGAAAGACTATTTAGAGACAACTATCTGTCTGCCACAGTAGATATTTTTTAAGAATTTTCATTGTGAAGGAAAGGTGAGAATACAGAGCTAACTGCATGGGAAAGTGGTGAGGGAAGAGAGACTGTTTTGAAGATCAGGGAGATGGGAGCATGTTTATTAAGATTGAGCCATTAGTGAAGAAGTTGGAAATATAGGAAAAAGATCATAGTTGGAACGCTTAGCTTAGATATTTGGAAATGAGCTTAGATATTTCAAAATATTTGTTTTAAATGCAGTAAATTTGTAAGTATTTTGACAGGAAGGTGAATAACATTTTATGTGATGTTACATAGTATACATTATGTGGCCAATATTATTTTCTAAATCTAAAAATTCAATTCTGGAACACATCTGACCCTATGGATTTGGGAGATGGAATTTGAGGACCTGTATATTTTGGGAAAATAGCTGAAGTGAAAAATCACAAATTCTGCTTGCTTTCCATTGAATTTTGGGGGGAAATTTCAATATAATTTTTAAAACTTCACCTCAAAGTTCATGGAATTGTATACTAGCTAGCCATGTGTTTTTAGGCCAAGTTATTATCTTCCTGAAAATCATGTTTTTTTAACCATCAAACAAGGATAATAAAGCTTTCCTAAAGGGATGTGGTATAAAATAATAAAATGTATGTGCAAAAAAATAATCTCTAAACTATACAGCAAATATGAATAATTATAATTTTATGTTCATAACTAGCCTTATTCTTCAACAATATATTTAGAATGGCTCTCGCACTCACAAAAATTATTCTTTCCAACTATTGACAGATTCTTGATGGTTAGCCACAGAATGGCACACACTATTAAGTATAAATTGGCAAGCAAGTCTTCCTAGTGTGACTGCTCCTACAGGTGCTAGCCGGTTTTGACATGGATTGTTGTAAGTTTTGTACTGTTACTAAAAGATGAAACCCCAAGGGAGGAAAAGAAAGAAATTCTTTTCAGTAACAAAGAGATAAGTACTAGTTAGACACTGGCTTTTATTACATCTACCAGAAAGTCTTAGTTTCCTTCTAAAGTAAATTTATAATTGCCCAAAATAATGAACAGATTAGACAAAATATTGTTTTAATAGCCAATTTAGAGACTCAATTGTTAATTATTCTCCTTCTTATGGGAAAGAAATAAGCAAAATTAACAAAAAGATCGTTATTCCCACCCAAGTTACAATAGACAAGTTGGTGGTAGAAGAGGAGGAGCAGTACTAAGAGGAGGAGGAGTAGTAATAATAGCAATCATGAATTTCTCATACTGTTTTATAAATCAATGATCATTTTTATGTAAGCTTTTAACAAAAAATTTCCCAAAATCTTAATCCAAAAATCAGGTACCTAATTTAGTACAAAATTATTTACAAATTTATCCTAAAAAAAATTACCAAGAAAGGAAAAAGCTGCATAGATAGATATTTCTTATAGAATGTTTTGCAATGCTTAGTACTTAGGAGGAATAATGTTAGTATCTGAAGTCACTGTAACAACTTCATCAACACTTTAGTATTTCAAAAGAAATTGATACTAAATTTTTATTGTTTTTGAAATATATTATTTAACTTTTTCCAATACAAATGAATACAATAATATTGATATGTACAGTCAATATGTTCCTGGTATAGATTCCCAGAATATGGATGATTTTATGTTACTTTGTATTTCCAGAACTGATTCATTCTCATGAAGAGTCAGTCAGAAATAGAAGAATACATAGATGTGCTTGTTTTATGTTAATCTCATTGTACATATAGAATATTAATAGAAAAATATCAAACTCAATGCTTTCTTAATAGATAAAGTAATGAAGCTTTCAAAGGGCATAATTGATGAGGTGATAATGATTTCTGGTAAATGAAAATATTTGAGCAATGAACTTTTGATATATCCCTAAATTGAAACTATACAGTTTTTCTTCATGGAGTTGTAACATGTCCTTCTCAGGACATTAATTTTTCAATAATATAAATATTTTTACATAATTTAACACTGCAGTCAACTTAATTGCACTTAAGTATACATATATTTTATCATTATGACTAGAAATTCAAATGCTGTGTTTTATGTGTGTGTAAGAAAAATGTGGCCAATATGAATAGTGGCCAATTTGAATAAACGAAATATTTTTTACCATTAAGAAAAACAGTCGGTTGAATGAACTTTTTACTCAGCATATTATTGACAGAACAAAGAATGGCTACCTGAAAGCATTAAAACAACAAAAAGAAACTTCCAATTATGATGACCATTTATGCTGTCAATTTAAATAACTAGAAAAAATATAAATCAATAGCGTGCAGACACTTGAACAAAAGAAATCATAACTGTTTCCTGAAAAAAGAGAATCAGATGGACCCAAGAGATGGAGATGGACCCAAAATAAAATATATATGCATTTATATGACCTTTTCCAGTAGAAAAATCAGTCAACAGAAACAGATCCAGAAAAGCATAAATACTAAAGTAGTTTTTACAGTATCGTTTATATGTTCAACATTGTAGAGGAGAACAGAAGTATGACAAGGAAAGAAACTGAAGATTAAAAGAGACCATACTGAATTTCCTAGAGGTCAGAATTTATGATGCAGTATTAAAAATGAAATGTATGCTGAGTGGCATTAACATCAGAATATTGCAGAGGAAAATATCAATGAACATAAAGCCAAAGCAATAGACTATCCAAAATGCAGACCAGAGAGAGAGAGAAAAAGAAAACCTTGAAAAAATAGAATGTTACTTATGGTGTGACAGTATCATGTAGTCATGTAATTGGTGTCTCAGAAGGAAAGAAGGGAATGGATATTTGAAGAAATAATGACCAAAATTTTTCCAAAGTTGATGGAAACTATTCAAGATCTGAAGTTCAATGAAGCTTGAGCAGTATAACAAATACAATAATGCCAAGACACAGTGTACAAAATTGCTGAAAGCCAATGATAGAAGACTTCAAAAGGAGCCTGAGGAAAAAGACATTTTATAAATGAAGAACAAATACACTTGAAACTTGAACAACACAGGTTTGAAATATGCAGGTCTACTTATACATATATTGTGTTCAGTATACACATACAGTACTGTAAATTTATTTTCCTTATGATTTTCTTCAAAACATTTTTTCTCTAGCTGACTTTATTTCAAGAGTACAGTATATAATACCTATAACATACACATGTGTTAAGTGACTTTATTTATTGGTAAGGCTTTTAGTCAATAGTAGGTTATCAGTAGTGAAGTTTGGGGGCAGTCATAGGTTACAAGCAGATTTTCTACTACATAGGGGGCTTGCAACCCTAACTCTTGCATTGTTCAAGGGTCAACTGTACAAGGATGACAGTAGACTTCTTGACAGAAACTTTGCAAACCAAGACACAAGAGAGAAACATCACTGGAGTACTGAAAAAAAAACAGTGTACCTAAAACTTTAAATACAGTAAAAATATATTTGTACAATAAAAGCAAATAAAGACTATTGTAGACAAACAAAAGCTGAGAGACTTTGTCAGCAACAGATCTTCACAATGAAAATAAATGTTAAAGGAAGTTCTTAAGACAGAAGAGAATTGATGCCAGGTGAAAATTTAGATCTGAAAAGAAATGGTAGGGGTGCCTGGCTGGCTCAGTCAGAAGAAAATGTGACTCTTGATCTTGGGGTTGTAGGGTCGTAGGTTCAAGCCCCATATTGGGCATAGAGATTACTAAAAAAATAAACTTTTTTTTAAAAGAAAGATAAAAATAAATGGTAAATATGGGAAAATATAAAATATATGTTTTACCTCATAAATTTTGTTTAAAGACAATATACTATTTATAACAAACATTTTAAGGTTTATAGAATATATACAAGCAAACATGTATGGCAATAATAACTCAGATAATAGGAAGGGAGAAATATAACGTAGTCAGATTGTTATACTACATATGAAGTGGTATGTTATTTAAGCATAGCTATTGAGAAGTTAAAGCTGTACATTGTGAACCCTAGAGAAAGAAACAGCAAAGTACAGTATACCAGTGTTTGTTAAAAAAAAAGAAAAGAAAAAAGAAAGAAAAAAAGAAAAGAAAAAAGAAAAAGAAAGAAAAAAACAACCATCCTTGCTTGTTTGTATATTATCTATGACTACTTTTACTTTACAGTGTAAAAAGTTTAATAAATACAACAGAGATCGTATAGCCTGCAAAGCCTGAAATATTTACTATCTAGCCCTTTACAGGAAAACATTTGCCAAACTATGACCAGGAGAAAATAAAAATAATGAAATCAAAGAGATATAACAACCAGTAGTGCAAATGAATTGGAATGATTATAAGAAGAAATTTTTAAAATCTTAAAAACACAACTAGGAAGAAGGTAAATTAAACCTAATTATATTGATATTTATATTAAATATAAATGGACTAAACATTTCATTTAAAAAGCAGAAGTCATCAGATTAGATAAAAAAAAAGGCAGGGTCCAACTCTGTATTGTCTGAGAAATGCACCTAAAATTTAAAGAAACAAATAGGTTAAAAGTAAAAGCATAAAAAAATATATTTCTTGCAATCATAAATCCAAAGAAAATTGAGTGGCTATATAAATATTAATGTAGATCCATGCCATACCATGGATGCTTGACATTATGCAAACATTATGCAAAGAGGGGAAAAGCCATGCAGAAACACACTGCAGACTTCTAGAAAAGTGATTGTTTTTAGAAATAAGTGATTGCTAAGGGTTGGGGGAGTGAGAGGAACAACCGACAGCAAAGGGCAGGAGGGAGCTTTTTGGCATTATGGAAATGTTCTCTATCATAATTATGGTATAGCTTGCATTACTGTATGTATTTGTCTAGACTCCTCGTGCACTTGGAATTAGTGAATTTCATTTTTTGTTTAACAGCAAGCATATGAGATAAAAGAACAGCAGTGATTATCCTAAGATAACTTAAAGAATGTTTAAAATCATATACGAAGTTTACAGTAAATTTAGTGTTATAAGTAAACCTATAACTACAGATGTGTGACCTCTATTCTGAAGACTGTATTTACATACTATATTGCTTCTCAGAAAATTGCTAAAAAGGTCTATGAAGGAAAGGACTTGGCCTATCTTTTCATTGCTCTGTCCTCTGATTTAGAATTGTAACTGGTCTAATCATAACCAGTTAACATTATTAAATGACTAAATTGAAGAACAAAATAATACATGTGTGACAAATTATGATTATCAACTATCATAAAAGTGCCTACTATAAGTCATATGGAAATAATACAGGACAGCTGCAAAATTGGAAAACGTTATTTTTAGGTTGTGCAGATATTATGTTCAATACATTTTCTTCAGCCTCAGATATTGTTTCAGGTGAAGTATCTTTAAATTTAAAGCAGTGTGGTCAATTGTTAAAATGAAGAAAAAATATATAGTCTTTCCAAAATCTTTTAGATTTTCTGTGGTATATTTATTCTACTTTTTAAGACTATCAACTAGAGTCATAGTTTTAAATTTAGAAGTACTTCACCTGAAAACATACCTAACACATTTGAAAATGTAATTAATGTTCTACTTAAAAATAAGTGTACCTATACTCCTGACTTTGCAGACAACCTGTATCATTTTGACTCAATCACTTAATATAAAATGTCTGCCATCAGAGTATTTTGAAAGAAACGAGCATTTATTGAGCAGCTCCCATTCACCAGGGACACAAAATTACTCTGAATTACTCAGTACTTGGTGGGGGTGGGAGAAGGGCACATGCAGTGGAGAAAGCATTTTAACAAAACAAAACTGGACTTTACACCATTGAAAAAACATGTTCTTAGAAGTATTATTCACTTTTACTTCCATTATTTTTGTTTTTGAATACTCTATCAATTTCAAAAATAATGATAAAATAGGGTTTTGTGTTTTGGTCTTTTAATATTTATAAAAGATAATAGATTTTAAAAGGTTAGGAAACATTGCATACTGTATTTTAAAAGGAAAATTGAGCCTAAAGTAATTAGTTTTGTGTCTGAAGCTAGTAAGTGATGGAGTGGCTCATGGCAGAGTTGGAACTGAACAATTTCTGAAACTTGGCTTTATATCATGCTGCTTGTTTTACTAATTGTTTCATCTAATCTTCATTTCTTAGTGGTTTATATGAAGGGAGGTTACAAAAGTCCTGATTTTTATCTTATGTATCATAAAATAGTTCTAAATTATTGGAAGATAATGAAAATTGCTTAAAATAGAGGTAATTAAACAGAAAGATTCTTTTATCCTTATCTCTAACCTTTTTTTCCCCTTAGACTGGTAAGTTCAGTAAATTTGACAAAAGAGTTGTACTCATAAGCATAACTGGGTATTAAACTAAAACAGATGAGCAAATTAAGTCAGCATTATAAAACTCGCCAGTTTTGTAGTTGAATAACACATGATATGTTTAGAAGTTTAGAGGTGGGAAAAATGAAATCATCACTGGGTTATGCTACTACTGATTATTTGGATTATTGGACTATGTAGAAGAAATAAGCACTGTGCAACTGAGAGTATTTTCCTCAATGAGGTTTCTTGCAGTGACTGAAGAAAAACATACCCTCACTCTGATACATCAATTTCTTTGTCTTTGCTTTTTTCATCAGCATCCATATATGCTGTTGTAGCTCTCCCATCTAAGACCATCTCAGTCTCTCCTTCCCTCCCTTATGGCTCCCATGTTTCCTACCCCTACTCTATCCCCACTTTTTCAGGCTCGCTGTCCCCACTCTTTCAGGCTCACTAGCTATCTTTTCCTCCTTTCTTTCAAATTTCCTTCATTTCCATTGCTCCCAGGATACCATCATCTTTCACCTGGGCTTCTGCACTGTCTATCTACTCTTCTCGAGACCAGACTTGAGGCCCTAACGTCCATTTCCCACAAAGCAGCCAAGGAACATAATATAGTCAATAGGAAATTAGATCATACCACTAAATCTTCCACCCTAATAGCCCTTCTTGGTTTCCCATTGCTTTTAGAATAAAATTCGAGCTTCTGATGAACATCTACAAAGCCCTACGGGATCTGGTCCTAGCTTGACTTTTCAACATTGACCCCAGTTAATCTCCTTCTTGCTCACTTCAATCCAGGGCCTGTTTTCTGCAGTTTAAACTCAACCATCTCAGTCTTTCCCATTGCTGTTCTCTTTGGACACTTTTCTCCCCCCTGTCTTTGTATGCTAACACCTTCATACTGCAATATCTATAAAGTTATTGTTTATAGGTTATGAAATGATTTTGCCTGCACAATAATAATAGGAAACCTTTATGTAGCACTTAATATAAATCAGACACTGATTCTAAGAACTAAACATTTATATTAATATATTAATTTTACATTATATTAGTTATTCATTTATAATTTAACTCTAACATTAACCTATGAGATAACACTATTGTTCGCCTCCCTTTTACAGGTGAGGAAATCGAGCACAAAAGATTAGAAGAAATTAAGTAATTTGCCTAAGGAGGCCTTAGCATGAGTAATTGAGAAAACTGGATTTCTTTCTTTCTCTTTTTAATTTTTATTTATTTTGAGAGACAGAGCACACAAGCAGGGGAGGAGCAAGAGAGAGAGAGACCCAGAATCTGAAGCAGGCTCCAGGCTCAGAGCTTTCAGCACAGAGCCCAACATAGGGCTTGAACTCATGAGCTATGAGATCATGACCTTCAGCCCAAGTCAGACGCTCAACAGACTGAGCCACCCAGGTGTTCCGAGAAAGCTGGATTTCAACAGAGGCATTCTGGTTTTAGAATCTCTGTTCTTAACTGAGTCTCTTGATTTAAAATGTCTCTTTAGGGGAGGCTGGGTGGCTCAGTCTGTTAAGTGTCTGAATTTGGCTCAGGTCATGATCTTGCAGTTGGGGTGTTCCAGCCCGCATTGGGCTCTATGCTGACAGCTGAGAACCTGGAACCTGCTTCAGATTCTGTGTCTCCTTCTCTCTCAGCCCTTCCACCCCCCCTCCCCCCGCCTTTCGCTCTGTCTCTCTCTCTCTCAAAAATAAACATTAAAAAAATAATAAAATAAATAAATAATAAAATGTCTCTTTAATTATATAACACATAATGGATATGCTTTTGGAAATATTTAATGAAACCTACACAAATTATGTAGGATTTCAATTTCTTTCTGATCAAATTTTGTTCTCCTTATTTAAAAGTATTCTTAAAATACTTTAACAAGAAGTATTTTGTAAGAACAACAGGAGTATAAATCCATTTCCTTTCTAATGTGATCTATTTACTTGAAACACTCTAAGCAGAATATTTGCTATATGAGGATTGTGATTGAATAATTGCATATGCTAATTAATACAGCAAATTAAGTTTCTTGGTAAATACTACTGGAAATTTTAAAATATCTTTTAAATTTTTCAATACACTAGTACATTTATTTTAAATTTTCGTAAGAAAATTTTTCATTTATGATAATTATATCAATGATGAAATAATTTCAATAAAACGATGCAAATGTAGAGTGATTTTTATTTTCTCAGGGTCAGATATTAGTTATCAGGAACACACTGAATGTTCTCACAACAGATTTTCTTAGCAGATATTTTTCTGATAGGACATGGAATATTGATTCTGGTTCATGAAACATTTTAAAAAGCAAATTTATTAATTCACTAAATTTGTTGTAGTTTTTGTAAAGAGCCTTATTTAATCCACTGTGACTTTGCCACTACCAAAGAGGATGATTATAATAGGATCTTAAAGATCTAAGAGACCTACCAGTTTCCCCATCAGAATTCAGAAATAACAAAAGAATAAATATAAGGAATGACCAATAGAGACAATAATTCCAGACTTGCAGCTGAAAAACTAGACCATTGAATGTGGTTTTGATATGTGGCCACAACAGGCTTTTAAAACCTTGCTTCCTAATTCTTAACCACAGAGTCACAAAGGAAAGGAGAATGAACTGCAGGACTTCCCAAAAAAGCAGCGTGACAGAGAAAAAGCAGACCAGAATTAACTCTACAGCAAGGCAGACATGAAAGAGAAAGAGAGAGTGGCTTTGAACTCAACCTAACACTGAGGAGAAGTCAGCAAGGGGTGGATGAGGAAAGAAACCAGGAATGATGAGCTCTGATTGTGTTACCCATGGATGTCTTGATATAATTCATATGGGATTATGGAATTGAGCACATTAGCAAAACATTTCCTTTGATTTCTGGAGTGCATGGAAAAATGAAAATCTTCAAAATGATAAATAAGACTACTTGAGCAGAAAAAAATCAACACAATAGTTGTATCTATTGCCATAAAGTTCTCAGCTATCTACACAGTTTTTTCACTTATAACAGGCAAACCAAGTCACCAATATATCTTGACTTCATTCCAGGTGTTAAATGAGTACAACATTATTTTAATAGTCAAAGAGAGAGGTTGGGGATTAACATGGACTGAGAAGTTATTTTTAAAATTGTTTTTCCTCTAATGCCATTGTTCAATAATATTCATTGTTTATATGAGAAATTTAAATAATGTCACTGTTTTACATAAGAAATTGAGTTAGACATAACCAAATAAGATGGAGATTTTCTGGTAGGCTGGTTACATTGTAGAGCATCATGTTTCAGTCTCCAGAATGTACTATCAGTATGTTCCTTTGTATAGCACCTGGGGAAATTCAGACAAAAGGAAAGTTTCTCAAAAAGCATAGATAAATCAAAATTGCTTTTTATATAGAAAAAGGATCTCTGTCATCTCCTACCAGTACAAGATGTTTTGAATTGGAATTATACCTAATTTGAAATAAGCTCAACATCATATATTCATTGGATTTCCGAGCTCCAACTGGTTGAGTTAGCCATCTACCTGTAGGTATAATTGACAGGTTTGGCAAATAAAAAATACAGGGTTCCCAGTTAAATTTGAATTTCAGGTAACAAATAAATGTTTTAGCATAAGTATATCACAAACAATATTTGGGACACATGTGTGTCAAAAAATTACTAGTTTTTATCTGAAATTCAGATTTCACCAAGCAGTCTCTATTTGGCCTGACAATCCTATCCCTATGTCAGGATACAATTACTTGTGTCCACTCCAGAGACATGCAACCAAACATGTTCTTTTTTAAATATAAATGTTATGATTTTATTATTATAATGGTTTTATTAGCAAACTTATGGTGAGTTCGATTATGTTGCAGTTTATTGTCCTTGTAAGATAAAGATGTTCATTTATAGACTTTAAAAGTAGGGCACATCTGCATATCAACTTGAACTATCATAACCGAAAATATTATTAAATTTTGCTCATGAGAGTGATAGGCTTCTAGTTAGAGGAATACAGTGATAGACATTATTTTTTTAAAAAATGATACATATTTTCCAGTGCAGGAAATTATTAGAGCCAAATATGCTGGCCTAAAAAAGACCTTTACTTGACGCATTTGAATACTGATATATCTCCATTGGTATGAAATACATTCTTAGAGTTTGGATCAAAATGCAAAACTCAGTACTTTTGTTCAGGAACCAAGCTTATCTGCAACTGAAGTGGCTAGAAAGATATTGTGGCTCTAGAGAAGGATTTTGAGCAGTATCCTCACAGCCTAAAAATACTACCTTTGGGAGGATTGATGTTTACTGAAGTATGTGTCCACATGGCTTTACATTTACATCTTATCATAGCTTTGGCAGCTAAGAAATTGAGATCTCAAAGCTGTTTTATTTTTAAGCGCCCAATATAATGCAAGTTAGCTCTCCAAACTTGATGGCTGACAATGTCTTCAGAGTGAATTGAAAAAAAATGAAAGAACATAGCCTTTTTTAAAAATACATATTGTTTTAGAAGAAAAACAAATAATTTAGCAGTACACTTTCCTTGAAACTTAGTTAATTCTACGAGAATCTTTATATTTTGCAAAAACATATCAGGTATATCTTATAACAAAGTCAAACATATTTAGAGCCTTCAACCTTTTTAGATACATTTCTATTGTGTTTTCTTTTTTTTAATGTTCATTTGTTTACTTAGAGATAACGTGAGAGCGGGGAGAGGGGCAGAGAGAGAGGGAGAGAGAAAATCCCAAGCAGGCTCTGCATTGTCATCGCAGAGCCCCTGACATGGTGCGCTGTCTCAAGAACCATGAGATCATAACCTGAGCCAAAATCAAGTGTTGGATGGACATTAACTGAATGAGCCACCCAGGCACCCCTCTGTTGTGTTTTCTAAACAGAATGTCATCAGATGATTTTTCACAGAATTACCCATATGAATGTTCATATCTGGGATGGCTACCTATAACCACAATTAGTTTTTATAATGAATAAGACATAATAAACTAATAAACATTTTGTCTAACTATTTCTTTAATAGAGAGACTTTCAGTGTAATAGCTTAAAGAGGGTAGAATATAACTGTAGTTGTTCTGAACAGAATTAGATACTTTATTTCTATCATCTGTTGGAACAAAAAATGAGTACCTGTCAGATATTTCCAATGACAGTAATTTGAAAATAGTCAAAGTTATGTACACAATCATGCTGTGGGCAGAACTATAGCAAGCTCTCGTTGACAGCTATATGGTTTGAAGATTAGATGCTCTACTGTAATTCCTGTAATTTTCTGTAAGTAGTATAACAAACTTGGCATTTATTTATCTTCTAGATGAAATGAATGATCATCAAAGTACCCTCTCCTACATCCTGATTAACCCGTCTCCAGATACCAGGCTAGAGCTGAATGATGTTGTGTAAGTCGATCTCATATCTCACATAAGGCATTTATTTTTAGAAAACCAGTTAATTTATTTATTTTTATATTTTTGTTTTCACCATTATAGTCCCTTATTTCTTGTGTCATAAATGCTTTAGAAACTCCAAGCCTAATTTTTGTGTTCAATAAACAAATGTATTTCATGTATTTCTATGTATTCTATGTATTATGTATTTTCTATACTATAAAAAAAACATTGTAGAATGTAGAGGCATAAAATAAGGAAAGAGCAGAAGAATTCTGTATTCTGTGAGCTCCTATATATTTGGAGAAATAAGAGAAAATATGTGGAATAGTAAGAGAACAGCTTAGAGGGAAACTTGATATACCCCACACTATCTCCTCAATGTCTTAGAGTTTCCAAAAGCTCTGAGTAATATAATCAAAAGACTTATTAAGAAAAGGCCTATGGTAGTAACTTGATTAATCAAAAACTCTGTATTATGCGTGTACAATTGCATTAGTGTTTCCTTAAAAGTGCAATAGAGATTAGATGTTTTTCCTGACTTCAAAGTGCTTACATTCTAATTAACAAAACTGCAATTTAAACATAAAAAATTTAATAACAATATATACTATGGCTTTGTTACTAATGAATTAAGCATCCACTGAGTGTGACAGTGTTTTTCTCATTTCAAAGAGGAAAACTTACTGTGAATTACAGTGATTACAGAGGATATAAGGACTTGAACTAGACTTTGAAAGGTAGATAAGATTTGTGTAGTTGGAAAGCACAGGACATTCCAGAACAGGGAAATGGATAGAGAAAATGCACTACATGGGGATTGCATAATATGCTTCATTTGGCAACCCTACAGAGTCCAGTTTGACCAGAGTAAAAAAGCTTTGTATTATTAGCATCTCTGTTGTTAATTAAACCTAATATTGGAAACATACATTAAACCTGACTCTGGAAGGACTTTAGATGAAAAATACGGAGTTTAAACTCAGTTTAAACCTTATAGGCAAGGAACAGTGCTTAACATATGAACAAGAAAGTAGCAAGATTTTAGAAAGGCATTTTGACAGTTCATGGTGTCAGCCTAGGGGAGAAATTCCTAAAGTGCATCTGCCCTTGAGGTCAAAGGTCCTGAGGCTAAGCTGGATCAAGAGCTGCTGAGCTAAGTAAGGTAGCTAACTCCAGGTTTGATAACTGACTTAATACAAATACCAAAGATCCAAAAGTCTCAGCGGGTGTTAGGTCCACAGGATGTGTTTGTATCTATAATCAGGAAAATCATTAATAAAGTCAGAGACTAAGAGGACTGAGAACATTCTGTGAAGCAGAGCATGAAATGGATCCTTGCAAGTGGTTTAGAACTAAAGCTAGTAATGTGCCAAGATTTAGAAGCCTACCTTTATATGTTTTGTGAGAGATTTCTTTTGAGATGGAAAGGGTACTTTTTTTTTTTTTTAAGAGCATTGCAAGCAGCAGTAGAATTTATTGGCAGGATGGCTTAAGGTTGAAATAGACATGAAAATAAGGAAACCAGTTAAATTGTTGTTAGGCAGGTGTGAAGGAGATAAGAATCTCTGGAAGCATTAGGATAATGGATTGTAAAGGCAGGTTTCTACATAGATAAATTTATGGAGGCAAAGACTAAGACTTGTTCATTGATACGGGACTTGGAAAAGGAGTATAACATGGCAATTCTATTTGATTGCAAAATAAATAAATGAATGCTCGTTCACTGAAGCAAGTCAGAAAAGGGAAGCAATTTTCTAGGAAGGAAAGGGGGCATTGTTGGCTGTGGAGAAAAAGGAAATGATTAGTTTTCTATTATGAATAAAGCTGATATGAACATCCAAAAAACAAGAGAGATAGATGACAAGCTAGAGTTTAGATACATCATTCAGTGTGCTACATGGAAATGTCTAGAAAGCGTAAAGAAATAGAGTACTGGAGCTTTGAAAGGAAGCTAGTTCTATGTAGAAAATATTTATTTTTCATCTTCCAGATGAGCAAAGCTAAAAAGATAATGATTTTAGGGTAGATACATAAGTGTGTTTCAAAAACTTCTTAGGAAAATACATCAGCAGGAATAACTTTGATCCCAAATCAGTGTGAAAACAGCTTATAATGCACCTCGTATACAACTAATTAGTATAATGCTTTATTTTGTCATTTGATGATACTGGTTAGAATATAGGAGCTTTGGGGAATGAGATGAACGACAATTTCACCTGTTAGAGTTCTTAAAGCAGCTGTCAAAAATTATGTGCAGTGGTGATACTGAATTTATGGAGGACTTTAAGTGGCATGAAAATATCTTACTTATGATGCGTTTGCTTTTAACTGCACATTCTGGAGACTTTACCTGGTATATTACTATAATAAAACAAAACTGCTCTGTTTTTCTTGTGTCCATATTTATATATGTGTTTCTTCCTTTAAGCCCATATTTTTATTAATTGTCAATTTTTATTGTTTTATTAATTTTTATTAATTTTTCATCTGCTAATTGTAGTCCCAATCTTTTTATGCCTTTTTTTCAAATTAGTTGTAATTATGTTGATGATATAGTGTTTTTAAGAAGTTGTGCTTACCTTATTCATATTTCATAATAAATTATAGGTTTTTGAACTTAATATAATTATTTCCCACGACTATTTTTGAATGAATGGGAGATTTTGTTCATCTTTTGAGTCTATAAACATGTCCTTTCATTGAACATACATTTATAATTTAAAATAATTCTCCCCAAATTAAAACTTAGAAATAAAATATGTATGTTACAATATGTATTTTACACGTAAAATAAACATGACATTTTCTGCCTTATTGATACTATTATTTTTTATTTATTTAAGCTAAAACATCAGTTTGACTGCTATAGGGAAGACACCTTTTTTTTCAATGATCTGTATTTGTGGCCCTTAAAATAATTGTTTTACTATAACTGGAGCAATGATAAATGCCATGAAAAAATGCCTACTGTGACAAGTATTAAATAAAAACATGTTTAAGAAATGTATTTTATTAGATTCATAGGTTTAGTAGTGATAATAATAAGGGAAAGCAACTTTTGCAGCTATTTCAATGAATTCAGGGGATAATGAATTATACTTTTTGTTTCTCTAAAAAAATGCTTTGAAAACGTTTAATTTAAATAAAGGGGCAACATTCATTTGGCTCAAAGAACAATAAGTAACTAAGTGATTGGTATTAAGCAGCTTAATGTTCTTGAAATAAATGAAAATGAAACTACAAAATATCAAGATTTGTGCAGCAAAAGCAGTTCTAAGAGGAAAGTTTATAGCAGTAAATGCATGTATTAAGAACTTACAGGGGCGCATGGGTGGCTCAGTCGGTTAAGCATTCGACTTCGGCTCAGGTCATGATCTCGTGGTTTGTGAGTTCGAGCCCTGCATCGGGCTCTGTGCTGACAGCTCAGAACCTGGAGCCTGTTTCGGATTCTGTGTCTCCCTCTCTCTCTGACCCTCCCCCATTCATGCTCTGTCTCTCTGTCTCAAAAATAAATAAACATTTAAAAAAAAAAGAACTTACAAAGATCTTAATTAAGAATTAGAAAGATCTCAAATAAACAACCTAACTCTACACCTCAAGGAACTAGAAAAAGAAGAAGAAATTATGCCCAGATGTAGCAGATGGAGAGAAATTAAGTCAGATAGAAAAATAAATGAAATGGAGACTAGGAAAATAATAGAAAGTATTAGTGAAACTAAACTTTATTTTTTAAAGATAAAATTGACACACTTTTAAGTAGACCAACTAAGAAAGAGAAGACAAATAAAATTATAAATGAAAGAGGACACTACAACCAATACTACAGAAATACCGAGAGACCACTATGAACAATTATATGCCCCCAAATTACATAACCTGAATAGTTATGTATAAAATAGATACATTTCTAGAAACATACAACCTACCAAGACTGAATGACTGAATGAAGAAGAAATAGAAAATCTGAACAGACCAATAATGACTTAAGAGATTGAGTCAATAAAAAAAAATTGTAATACAGAAAACTCCACAGGCAGATGGCTTTAATGGTGAATTCCACAGAATACTTAATGAAGAATTAATACTAATCCTCCTCAAACTCTTCCAAATATCAAGGGAGAGGGAACACTTCCAAACTTATTCTATGAAGCTGTGTTACCTGGATACCAAAACCAGATAAGGGTTTGAAAGGAAAACTATAGATGAATATCCCTGATGAATATAGATGTAAACCAAATTCAAGAACATATTGTAAAGATTATGCACCATGACCTAGCGGGATTTATCCTCAGGATGCCAAGATGGTTCAATATATGCAAATCAATAAACGTAATTCATCATATTAATAAAATGAAAGATAAATATCACATGATCATCTCAATAGATGCAGAAAAGGAACTTGACAAAATATAACACCCTTTCATGATAATAACCCTTAACAGATTGGGTATATAAGGAATGTATCTCAATATAATAAAGCCATATACAATAAACTCATTGTTAACATATAAATAAGAAAAACTGAAAAAGTTTTCTCTGATACCAGGTTGCCAAGGTTGCCCACTCTTAATATTTCTATTCAATATAGTATTGGAAGTCTTACCTAGAGTATTTAGGTAAGAAAAAGAAATAAAAACGTCCAAATCAGGAGGAAGAAATAAAATTGTCACCATTTGCTGAAGATATGATCTTTTATATAAAGAAAATTCCAAAGAATTGATCAAAAACCTGTTGGAATTAATGATTTAAGTAATGTGAGACATTATAAAATCAACTTACAGAAATCAGTGGCATTTCTTTAAACTAATGATGCAGCATCAAAAAAAGAAATACAACTATCCTATTCACAGTAGCATCAAAAACAATAAAATACTTAGGAATAAATTTACAAAAGGAGTGAAAGATCTGTACATAAAAACTACAAAACTTTGTCCCTGGTGTGATTCATCTTACGTGACTGTTCTGTGGAACAATAGTCATTTCTCTCTGCCCATCTTCTCTCTCACCTAAGTGCATGTCACCACCACATTGAAGATTCGATGGACATGGACGTGAGCCCTCTGGGGCCCCAGAACTTTTTGGTTCTGAACTAAAGGCTGATAAAGATTATCACTCTAAGGTGGATAATGATGAAAATGAACACAAGTTATCTTTAAGATCGGTCAGTTTAGGGACTTGTGCAAAGGATGAATTGCACATTGTTGAAGCAGAGGCATTGCATTACGAAGGCAGTCCAATTAAAATCACACTGGCAACTTTGAAAATGTGTGAAGAGCCAATGGTTTCCCTTGGGGACTTTGAAATAACACTACCTGTGGTCTTACAGTTGAAATGTGGTTCAGGGCCTGTGCATATTAGTGGACAGCACTCAATAACTGTGGAGGAAGATGCAGAGTCAGAAGATGAAGAGGAAGAGGATGTGAAGGTCCTTAGTATATCTGGAAAGCATTCTGCCCCTTGGAAGTGGTAGCAAGGTTCCACGGAAAAAAAATGAAATCTGCTGCCGATAAAGATGATGACGAGGATGATGATGATTTTGATGATGACAAATCTGAAGAAAAGTCTCCAGTAAAGAAATCTATAGGAGATACTGCAGCCAAAAGTGCACAAAAATCAAACCAGAATGGAAAAGACTCAAAACCATCAACACCAAGATCAAAAGGTCAAGAATCTTTCAAAAAACAGGAAAAGACTCCCCAAACACCAAAAGAACCTAGTTCTGTAGAAGACATTAAAGCAAAAATGCAAGCAAATATAGAAAAAGGTGGTTCTCTTCCCAAAGTGGAAACCAAGTTCATCAATTATGTGAAGAATTGCTTCCCGATGACTGGCCAAGAGGCTATTCAAGAAATCTAGCAGTGGAGGAAGACTCTTTATGAAAGTAGTTTAAACAGTGTGTTAAAACTTTCCATCTTATTTCACTTATGTACCAGTTGATATCTGACTGTCCTTTTTATAATGCAGAGTGAGAATGTCTGATGAACACTGTCCAGGTTCCGTTGCCAAGATTGTGTTGTCCAAAGTGCCCGTTTAGTTTTTAAAGATGGCACTCTACCCTTTGCTTGGTTTTTATGTATGGAATGTTATGATAGGACATAGTAGTAGTAGTGGTCAGACAAATGGAAATGATAGGGAGAGAAAAATGTATATGTGAAATAAACTCAGTGTTTTAATAAAGTAAAAAAAACTACAAAAATTTGGGGCACCTGGGTGGCTCAGTCAGTTAAGTGTCCATCTCTTGATTTTGGTTCAGGTCATGATCTCACAGTTCATGGGTCGGAGCCCCACGTTGGGCTCCATGCTGACAGTGTGGAGCCTGCTTGGGATTCTCTCTCTCTCTCTCTCTCTCTCTCTCTCTCTCTCTCTCTCCCTCTCTCCCTCTCTCTCTCCCCCCCTCTCTTTCTGCCCCTCTCCCCCCTCAAAATAATTAAACTTAAAAAAAACCTACAGAACTTTGCTGAAAGAGCTCAAAGAAGATACAAAGATATGTAAAGACCTCTTGTGTTCATGGATTGAAAAGATAAATGTTGGTAAAATGGTCACACTACCCAAAGCCATATACAGACCCTACAAAATCTCTATCAAAATATCAAAGGTATTCTTCACAGAATTAGAAGAAACAATCCCAGAATTCATGTGGAACCACAAAGGATCCTGAATAGCCAAAACAATCCTGAGAAAAAAAGAACAAAGTCAGAAGTATCACACTTCCTGATTTCAAACTATACTACAAAGCCATAGTAATATAAATGGTATGGTACTGGCACAAAAATAAACCTATAGGTCAATGGAACATAATAGAGAGCCCAAAATTAAATCCCTGTATTTATGGTCAACTAATATTTGACAGAGAAGGTAGGAATACAATGGAGGAAGGAAAGTCTCTTCAAAAAAATGATGTGGGAGACACTGGAGAAGCACATGTAGAGCAATGAAATTAGACTTCTGTCTCACCACTAAACAAACAAACAAACAAAACACTCAAAATGGATTAAAGACTTAAATATAAGACCTGATATCATAAGACTTCTAGAAGAAAACAGGGAAGAAACTCATTGATATTGGTCTTGGCAATGATATTTTGGTCATAATGCCAAAAGCACAAACAATGAAAGTAAAAATCAACAATTGGGCTACATCAAACTCAAAAGCTTCTGCACAACAAGAGAAACATCAACAAAATGAAACAGCCTACAGAATGGGAGAAAATTTTTGCAAATCGTAACTCAGATAAGGGGTTAATATCCAATATATATAAATAGCTAAAACTTATTTTAAGAACCCCAAACAATCAGACTAAAAAATGAGTCCAAACTAAATATTTTGCAAAGAGGACACAAAAATGGCCAATGCCATGGAAAGATGTTCAACATCACTAATTATCAGGGAAATGCAAATAAAACCACAATGAGATATCACCTCACACCTGTTGGAATGGCTATCATCAAGAAGACAAGAGACAACCTGTGCTGGTGAGGATATTGTAAAAAGGGAACCCTTATATACACTGTTGTTAAGAATTTAAACTAGTCCAACCACTATGGAAAACAATATGAAAATTCCTCAAAAATTAAAAATAGATTTACCATATGATCCAGCAATTCCACTTTGGGATATGTTATCTAAAGGAAATGAAAACTGGATTTTGATGAGACATATGCACAGCCACGTATATTGCAGCATCATTCACAACAGCCAAGATATAGAAACAACCCAAATGCCCATCAATGGGTGAATGGATAAGAAAGATGTGGGTATTATTTAGCTATGAGGAAGGAGGATATCCTGTCATTTGCAACACGTAGATGGACCTTGGGCACATTATAAAAGCGAGATGTGAGAGAAGGACAAGTACTACATGATATCACTTATATGGGGAATCTAGAAACAAGTCAAACCCATATCAAAACAGGTTGTTACTAGGAGATGGGGAAGTAGAGGGATGAGATTGATGGTGTTTAAGGATCCAAACTTATAACAAGAAATAAATAAGCCATAAAGATCTAATGTAGAGTATAATGAATACGGTTAATAATGATGCATTATAATGATGTAATGTGATGAATATGGCATCAATGGCAATCGTATTAAAATATATAAATGTATCAAAGCAACGTTTTATATCTTTAATTTACAATTTGTAATGTGTTCAATTTACCAAATTAAAAAAAAAGAGTTTAATGTGCACTATTAGTTGTCTTCATCAATCTACAATGCTAGTGATATTTAAAATAATTATAAAGCAGTGTGCATGGAGAACAATATCCAGTTAATAGATTCAAGGACATTAATTTCAACTTTTATTTGATTGGAGAAAATAGACTATTGTGTTTTAAATTGCCTTTTCTCATATTCATTAAGGAACATGTTTTCTGAATATTTTTCTTCAGTTTTTAAGAGGAAACGTACAATCCTCTATTAGACTAATCTCTTCAAATTAGGTTTTCTGTTCATTTTTTGTACCTCCCAAATTATTATAAAACTATGAATTACTAGTTTCATTTGCATCTGAAACAAGACTTTCTTTGAGTGCTGCATTGCCCGGATTTACTTTCCTTCTCTCCCTGAAAACTCTCAGTGGCTTCCCACTGCCTTTGGGACAGAGTTTGAAACTACTTTATCCTGAAACTTAAAGTCCTCTGCTAGCTGTTTTCTACGCTTCTTCCTGAATTTACCTTCCACTATTACCTGGTTTAACCATTCTCCTGAAATCAAGCTCACTTTCGGAAGAGATCAGGAGCAAACCTAGAGACAAAGTTCAACTCAACCTTCTGAATAGTGTTCCCTAATACTCTCTGTCGCTTCTTTTTTCTCTTTCTGTGATGTTTGGAATTTATTTTTCTTGTGTTTATCTGCTTTATAAATTAAACTCAATGAATCTTCTGCAGGACAGGTGTTGGGGTTTGCGACCTTTTGTAGTTCCAGTTCCTAATGCAGTATTCCAGAAGTGCTCAAGAAATGGAAGTTCGTTATTTGAGATCTGAAGTAAAACATCTCTCTTAAAACAAATTATAACATTATTTAAATGTATGAGTTTGGCAGATGAACACTTTCCTATTTACTAGTTGAATAAGTTAAGAATTATTTTTTATTTTGTGTAAGTGCTCACCATAGCATAACCTAAATTTTAGATTAATTTCCAGATAATCAAAAGGTTATCTCTGCACAATATTCCTCAGAGCATGTATTAAATCATGACTTTTTTTAGAATCCTGAAGTATTTAAATAAAGGACTAAAGAAATTATTTAGATCAAATTTATTTATGAATTATAAAAGTAAGACTAAGAGCAGTTAAGTAATAGAAGAATCATGGCTAAGATTTAGGTCTGCTTCTTAGAAAAATAGCCAAAGAAAGGGATGATAAATCAATAAAATACTAAAAGAAAACATAAAATTTTGATAAGATGAAGATGGTGAAATGGATTATAACTAAAAAATAATAATTCTTGATTCATCAGTATTTATCATCATAATCTTAGGTATAGAAATAATACAAGCCCTGCAAAATATTTTAGGTCTATTAAAAAGTGAGTCCTGCTACCAGTGCTGTGTCTAGACACGGTTTAGATCACCTAAAAACTGAATACATTTGAAGCAGGAGTCTAAACTGTAAGTGTGAATTAGTTTTGCCTTTATTTACTATTACAGTTATTTGCTTTGTTTTCTTTTATTAGATACTTAATCCGACCAGATCCGCTGGCATACCTTCCAAACAGTGAGCCCAGTCGAAAAAACAGCATCTGCAATACCACAGGTCAAGACTCTCGGGAGGAAACTCAACTTTGATAAAAAGAAAATAAGAGACCTTTTTTTTTTTTCCTACAAGAATCTTGCTTAAACCAACTCTAAATCTTAGGGGAAAATAAGTGCTGCTGGCATGAAATAAACTCGATCAGAATATATTCCATTCTCTCATATTAAAAGAAATCTATTCTCTTAGAAGTATAGATTATTTTAAAATTTAAAGTATTGCTTCTTGGTACTCCTCCTATTAATATTTGAAAGACATCAATGTAATGATTTCGAAAACCTAAATTAAAAGACAAAATTTAAATTGGTTATTTGTTTGACAATAATCCAAAGTGGATGAAGCCAATTTTTTAAAATATTAAGTTTTTATGAAAGTAAGCGAAAAACCCAAGTATATTTGGTGCATCACAATGGACATAGAAGATTGTTGCTCTTCTTAAAAGTTAAATAGTCATATCCTTTAAACTTGCTGTTTTATAAAATTGAGCTCATCATCAATGTCTAGCCTTCTCTACACAGAGATTAACCAACAAACTTGTGTGGCTGACTTTTGTGTAAGACTCACAATTTGCTTTAGCATATAAATCTTTAAGTCATTTTAACCTTTTTTTGTTGCCTTTCAGATGATATCATATTCATTTTAGTATTTGAGATGTTCATAGCATGTTCTATTACACTGAAGAAACCAAAAAATGTCAAGTACCTGAACTTTTTGCTAACTTTATGTCCGACACACGTTGTTTGCCAAGAAAAGTGTATTAAAAAGCAAATATTTATTGTTCTCCTAAAAGAATAGCTAACAGAGAAAATACTTAAAGTCCATATGTTAAATTTAAATTTAAGCCAAGCATTGAAACATTAACTGAAACATGCAGTAATGGTTTTCATTAGGCTCTGGAGTTTTAACATTTTCATAATCTATATAGTATATCTTATTTAGAAAACTCCTTTAAAATTCAAAGAGGCAAAATGATGCTGTTTATGGAATACAAGGACATTTCAAACATTAAAAGTCCTCCTTTATGCCTTTAGTATCGAAATCTCATACACAAAACAGTGGTATCTTAAAAAATTTGATTTAATTTTGAAAAATCATCTATAGGAACTATGTTTTCACACGGTGAGGAAAAACACACATAACGACAAGTAGTTTTCGCCACTGAAGTTTAGTATAAATTATGAAGAACTTGACAATTATCAGTTAAATGTAAATCGCTCCTTGATGCCATCAGTGCTGCTATCTTACTGCTTTATCTCCCTTCAGAAACAGACTGAAAGCACAAGAGCAGTGTTTGCCAAGTAGTTGGAATGTGTTACAGCATTCCCATGAGAGAGAGATGGGTACATTTCAAAAGGTATTTTTCTTCTAATTTTGTATTTTAAAAATTTCTGGCCTTGACATTGACTTTTAATTCCACAGAAAAGAAGATGTGTAAGACTAGAAAGAGACATTTTCTTCTTTTCATAAAGAAACAGATAAATTGGAAAGACAGTGGAAGAACTTAAAAAAAAAACATAGAGAAAGCCTAAAATTCCCCGAATAATTCTACGAAAATGAAAATGTAAAACCTAACATGAAAAAAGGATAGATTATAGCCATTGTATAATTTGGCTTAGAGAAGAAGAAATGCCTGTTTGTTATTGGTTTTTAGTATTTTCTATTACTCTCATTTTAGCATAACAAAAACACCAAGAATTTCTCCTAAAACAGAGAGAGCCTATCTTTAATTTTCTTTAATCAGATAAGAAAATAGAGAATTTATAACAAGCTTCTTAAAATTGGAATTGTATCTTAAAACGAAGATTGTATGCATATGCGTGCGTGTATGTTGTAGACACATGTGAAATATAATTGACAAATTTACACATGCACCTATAAATTATTCAGGCTAAAGGCAGAATTGGATTAATGTCTGTAATGGAGAATGACAATGAATTTAAGTAACTTATTTTATATTTACACATAAAAAATCAAAAATCATATACTTCTTTAAGTTGCCATTTCATTACTCCATTACAGTTATTTTTAGGAATAAATGTAAGATTTTATGAATATTCTATTTCCCCACAAGATCTCAAGTTCAGTATTTTTGCATTATGACCATTGTCAAGACTAGGACTTTACGCTAGGACATGACTATATTTCCTATAAAACTAAAAGTTTTGTTTCATAAATTTTACAATGGTTATTTTTGATTATGCACATTAGTCCAAATTTAATAGTTGACACAATTCATAGCAGCTTGCTATAATAATGATAGTTTATTAGTCTTTCTGTTATTTAAATAATAGAAGATGCTTATAAAAGCCTTTTAACAAACTGTTGCCTTTTTAAAATACTTAACTTGCACACAAAAGAAAACATAAAGTCAGTAATAGTCCTTGTAATCCTATGGGAATCGGTTCTGTTTATTGTCTATGTACCATTTTGCTACCAGTTACATTGAATTGCTTAAAATAAATAATAAAAATTATTTCTGATGGTGAAAACCCCTTGGTGCTTTTTGCCAAAACTTTAATTGTTTAACCAATTATGTTTTGAAACCACAAAACTCCTTTGCCACTTTTATATTTCAAAACCAACATAAACATGAAGGTCTTCTCATTGGAAAAGATAGCCATAAAAAACTGGTTGAATTGCTTCTTAATGTAATAGTTTCTGAATAACTAATGTAGCAGGAAAAGAGGAGGGAGGAAGGAAGGGTCAGGGATGGGAGGTGGAGAAGAAGTGAACAAAGGGAAGGGAGGAAAAGTAGAAAATAAAAGGAAGGGGGAAAAGAATGAATGTAGGTGCCACAAGAGAATTTTTTTGTGCAAATCAGAGCCAATACATTCATTTAAAGGTCAGAAAAGCACTGGTTAATGAAAAGAAAAATAATTTTAAATGCAAAGATAGACTTTTTGGCTCCAGGAAAATGGAGCCTATTCTTCCTGCTAAGTATAGCTTAAACAAAAAACAAAAAACAAAAAAACAAAAACACAAACAGAAAAACCCCTCTAGATGTTATTTATGAACAAGCATCAGAAGACTGGGAAGTGAAAAGAAGGAAGACAGACCAGGGAGCTGAGTCTTGCATTACAGCACAGGGTTGAGGGGAGTGCGTTCTCTGGGTTTGTTTGTGGTCTCCTATGTAACTTACTCTGGATATTGGGAAATACCAATGAACATGGACAAAAATTCCCAAGAAAAACGTGTTCTCTCCTTCCAAGGGATTGACTCTTGCAGCAGGTGGTGCACAGCACAGAGTCCTGATGATCCTGCAGTGTGTGTGTGGTTTCTCCAGTCAACGTACCCAGGGGCCAGGAGCTGCCCTCAGCACCAGTTCAGATGGTCCAGTGCCTCCAGTGAGACCCTTCCCCATGAACGACTCCCCCAGATTTCCAGCAGGTTCTGTCAGTGCAAGTACCACAATGACTTTTCTGCAGTTCTGTGAGCCACTGCTAGGCCATCTCAAGATCTTGATTTCAGTCCCAGGGTCTTTTCTTGGGGCACTGTATCTCAGGCCTGACAATGATGCATGCTTCTTATATATCTGCTGTCGCTATATTATTTTCAAGTTCTCTTTACTTATTACTAACTCCAAAGCTCTGCTATGGCTAATGATTCTCTACATTAAACTTTCTGTGTCCAGATCACCATGTGGTTTCTCTGTCCAGATTGAATCTTGGCTGAGACATGATGCACAAATCAGCAGTTCTTCAATCTGATTAAATCTGACATAATATTGATATCAAATTTCAAGGACTGCAGTTTAAAGGACAGATTTGGGGGAAATTCAACAAATTAAATAGCACCTGCTGGGAAACTTTTAAAACACACCATGCTCATCCTGTGGAGTATTAGGCCACATTATTTCACTTTGATCTTCTCCTTTTCTCTTTCTTTCTTTCTTCCTTTCTTTCTTTCTTTCTTTCTTTCTTTCTTTCTTTCTTTCTTTCTTATAGGACTGCTCTCTAGTCTATTTTATTTGGAGAGACATGTCAACTTTAATTATGGTGGATCAATCTAATATTATACCATATGGTCCTAAAAGTACAGTTATTTGGCTTATCATTAAAGTCCGTATTCTTACTATTCAACAGAATTATATTTTATTATTTATATCTAAAATGTTTTAATAGAAACAAAAATAATGAGATGTTTTCCTAAGTATAAATCATACCATAAATCTTTAATAAACTGTACTGTAATTTAGTCTCATTCCTGTATAGTTAGTCTCATTCATGTATAGTTATACACAGATATTTATATTTTGTTTCTACTATATACAAAATATGTTTCATTTCATGTTATGCCAGGCTAGATATCTTTGCATTTGAAAATTAAATATAATTTCCAAAAGGAAACATTCCTAAATATATAGACTTTCATTCCCTGGTCTGTGTTAATATTCATTTAGAATAAGAAAGCTTGAGATGGTCTTGAAATACAAGTATTTCTTTTCTTTTTTCTTTAAAAAAATTTTTTTTACATTTATTTATTTTTGAGAGACAGAGAAAGGCAGAGTGTGAGCGGGGGAGGCACAGAGAGAGGAGACACAGAATCCAAAGCAGGCTCCAGGCTCTGAGCTGTCAGCATAGATCCTGATGTGGGGCTCAAACCCATGAACCATGAGATCATGACCTGAGCCAAAGTCGGACGCTTAACCAACTGAGCCACCCAGGTGCCCCAGGTATTTATTTTCTTATTTGAAAACTCTTAACTTGCAAAAGACAGGGCTATGAGACATTCTTATTACTAGACCTGAGGTGAGGACTGAAGTTGAGGTTTGTAAATACATTGCTTAGTCATTCAGGGCACAAATAAAGTATATAATGCTAAAGTAATAATTTTTAACTTGCATTTTTATTACTCATTATTGTCGTGTGTCAAAAGTTGTACCAATATGCATCAAATGTAATGGATTCTAAATTTTAATGGAGACCCACAAAAATGAGACCCACAAAGAAATCTGTCAGTCTGTCATTGTGTTAGTCCATTTTTGTGGTAATAACAACAATACCATAGACTGGGTAGCTTGACAAACATTTATTTTTCACAGTTCTGGAGGCTGGGAAGTCTAAGATCAAAACATCAGCAGATTCACTGTTTGGTGAGAACCTGCTGCCTGGTTTATAGATGGCTTTGTTCTTGTAACCCCCCCATGGCAGAAAGTAGAGAGGAACAAAGTTTCCTGGGACTCTTATGAGGGCATGAATCCTACTTATGAGAATTCTGCCCTCATGATCTCATCATATCTTAATTTCCTCCTAACGACTCCACCTCCTACTATCATGACATTGGGGACTAGGGCTTCAGCATATGAATTTGAAAGAAGGGGATTATAAACATTCAGCCCACAACATTCTGTCCCTGCTCCCATCCCCCAAATTCATGTGTTTTTTTTTCCACATTCAAAATACATTCATTCCATCCCTACAGTTCCAAAAGTCTTAACTTGTTTCAGCATCAACTATAGAGTCTAAAGTCCAAAATCTCATCTAAATCTGATCTAAATCAGATATGAATGAAGCCCACAGTACAATTTATTCAATTACTATATTAGTCTGCTTGGGCTGTTAGAATAAAATATAATAGACTGGGGGTGTTTAAGCAACAAAGGTTTATTTCTCCTAGTTCTGGAAGCTGGGAAGTCCAAGATCAAGGCAGAATTGTTGTTTGGCAAGAGCCCACTGCCTGGTGTGTAGGTGGCCATCTTGGTGTCCACTCACATGGTGGAGAGTAGAGAGCAGCAAGCTCTCTCAAACTCTTTTATTTGTTTTATTTTTTTAATGTTTATTTATTTTTGAGAGAGAGAGAGAGAGAGAGAGAGCACAAGTGGAAGAGGGGCAGAGAGAGAGGGAGACACAGAATCTGAAACAGGATCCAGGCTCTGAGCTGTCAGCATAGAGCCCAACGCAAGGCTTGAACTCACAAACCTTGAGATCATGACCTAAGCCCAAGTCGGATGCTTAACCGACTGAGCCACCCAGGCGCCCCCTTTCTCAAACTCTTTTAAGGGCATTAATCCCATTCACAAGGCTTCACCTTCATGACTTCATCTAACCCTAATTATCTCCCTTTGGGCACCTGAAATCATCACACTGAAGGGTAGGATTTCCAAATACCAATTTGAAGGAGAGACACTCAGTCTAGCACAATCATAATGATCTCGCAAGGAAACTGGGAGTTTATGATACATATTTGGCAGGACAGTTTTAGCTATACTGCAGTAATAGTTAAACAAACACCATAATCTCAGGGTTTAATATAATAAAAAAATTATTTTAATCTAGAAGAATGCCCAGTGAAGAAAATGACCTTAAGTTTTAGGTTAAAAATTTTATAAATATATATTCATTGGAATAATATAAATTTCCAAATCATTACAGTAACATAGATATAATAGAAGTATTTATTACCTTAATCAAGTATTCAAACTTGAACAGAAAAAGTTGAGAAAACAGTAATAACTTCTTGAAAAATACTTCAGTTTTAGATATTTTGCACCAACTAAGCTACAAACAATTTTATTTTAAAAATAGAATTATCTTATGATCACTTTTTAATGAAAACTAATTGATTTTTAAATGTTTTTGGCAAAAAGCATGCTGTGAGATGACTATGAAATGACTGAAGTTTCTACTGGAAAACATGTTGCTGAAAATAATTAAGTAGCTGTACGTGATTTATTATCTCTGACTAAAGGAGCAAAGTTCTTTATTTTGGACTGCTCGACATCCTTCGAGTTAGTGTGGGCAATACTCATTTCTCACTTTAGTGAAATTAAGATTTTTTCCTTGACTAGGAAACAAGTTGCAATCCAATTTGAAGCAAGAGGAAAAGTCATCACTTACCTTGGTGTGCTTATAAACTTAAAAGCCTAAATTAGAAAGAGAGAAGGAGGTTCTTTGGTTACTTTGGAATGTAAATATTCCAGGGCACATATTTTAAAACAAGAGATCTGTTCTTTTTTTTTTTTTTTGACCTATTTACTAATATGGTTGTGATGTTTATCAGATAGTACTAAAAGTTAAAATCACTTAATAAAATGATTTTATTTCATCAAGTCCTTTTGGGGTCATGCTATCATTTTTTCTTGTTTGTTGAAATGTAGATAACCATGTAATGCAAGTAACAAACTATTTAAAAGTGTATTATTAAGAATTTGTAAAAGCAAAAGCATAGTATTTCAAAATAGTTTCTGTAATATTTGTAGTTTTTTCTTAAATAGCCACTTTTAAGAGATATTGACAAGATCTGCCTGCCTTATAATTATTTGGTCTCAGAGCAATTTTTCAATATTAGAAGAATCAAATTTCCCCGACATCTTTCAACATTCCTTAACACTTTCCTTTTGTTTACCTATTTATATAAACTAGCCACTAAAATAATTACAAATTTCATATAACTTTGACATAATTTAGTGAAGTAATTTAACATCTCTTTGTATCATAGATAGAAGACAATTTTCAACTAAGTCTAAAATACAATTGTTTCTTTATAACTCTTCTGATAGCATCGCAGAATAAACTGCAGGATACAGATGATAATCAAGGGTAAGTCATTTGTTTTGTGTATACGGTATTGACTACTCTGTAGACTTATCTGTGTTGTAATTGTCACATCTCGCATTGTGTCCATTCCCACAGAGGTAGCTGTCTGGCCCCAGGGCATACAGATGCTGAATGGTAGGACAGTTTGGCTCCTAAAAAGACAGTTGGTCCGCCAGCATCAACTCCCTGATCTTGTAACATGGCAGTTGAGTCTGTGTCCATTTCTTATCAATCCAATGAAAAGGGAGGATTACTTAAAGTCACAGAGGGCTCTGCTGGAGGAAGTAAGTGTTGAGTTTGCTCCTGGAGACAGTACTCATTCCAGCTGGTTCTGTCGGAGGCTCTGAAGAGCAAGAAACCACGGACCTTGGTACCTGAGTGATGAAATTGGAAATGATTTTTGTGGAGAAAATGGCTATAGATCTAGACATCTTAAAATTATGATGTAGCAATTGTCTGTTGTTATGAACTAAAAAAATGATTGACATGAAGACTTTAGAAGCTCAGAAATAAATCTCTGTTGAAAATTATTGTAAATATATTTAGCTGACGTACCCGTTATTTATGATACCACTCAGACTGTCATCTGTCCACAGGATATAAACACAAGACTATTGTGTTATACTAGTTCAAAAAAGAGATTCTCAAATGCACAAGGGCAAACCTGAGGCCCATCTTTGATTTTCCTCTTTTCCTTCATTACCCCTTCCCATCAGTTAATGTCGGAGTTCTGTTATTTCTTCCTCTTAAACAGGTCTCATGTTCTATGTTCTCACCAGTTCTGTCCCACACCGGAGTACTGAAATGCTAGCCTGCACCTGGGCTACTCCAGTGAATGTGCCAAACCCAATCTTGCCCTCCTCTGTCCTTTTCTCCAAATTATGATCAGAAAGATTTTTCAAATATTTAGATTTATTATTAGTTAAAATCACTCAGAGGCTTCTTGTTGGTGTTAGAATAGAGACCAGAATTAGCAGGCCTGATAGTTATGATCTGACCCCATGCTTTTACCTCTTCCGCCTCACCTCTTATTCACTACGTTTCACTCACAATGCACTGTATTCAGTTTTTCAAATAGGCTACGTGCTTTTTCTCCAGTGAAGAACCAAACATGTTATTTCTCTTGCCTCAGATTATATTCCTCCTACCTTTGGCTATCTAACTCCTCCTAATTCCATCTAGTCATTCAGTTATAACAAATATTTATGTAGACATATCTTTAAAATAAATTATAAGAAATACTTCTTCAAGGAAAGTCTCACAATATCGTTACTAATAGTTGAAATAAACTAGTGAAGATTCCCTTTATACATTTTCATGGTATCCTGTACTTTTTCACACCTCTTGCCCCCATTTGCCTTTATGAGATTGTTAGTAATATTATGATCCACTATTGATTCATAGGGAGGAAACCCAATTCTAAAATCTGGTTGCAAATCTCTCTCTGAGAGAATGTACCTTTTTGTGAGAAATACACTCTTGGGCATATCTGTCTAAAAGAGAAGCCTCTATGAGAATAGCATGAATAGCCTAGGTTTAGACAATGTCAAGTGGCCGGTGACCTGGGCCTCTTATTTATTCAAAAGACTATTAATTCTATATCTTCTCCAGTTTTGAAAGTGGAGTCAAGGTCAAAGTCTCTCATGGGTTACTTGACTCCGGTTCTACAAATCAAATAAAACTTTGGTGGGTTGCCTACCAGTTTCATTCCCAGAGACCCAGGTTTCATTTCACGACTGCTAATGAAATTATTTCAGAAATCAGATGATAACATGAGACCTGCTGCATTGGAAGGTATTTGTAGTAATATGACTTGAAAGGTTCAGAGTTGATACTTAGTCTTGCCACCCTGGGATTCTTCCCTTCCTGCGGAGGTCACTGCATTCGCCGTTCTTTTCAGTCACATTCTGGACATAGAACAGTAATAAAGGATGAATCAGATTTAGATATTATAAGCTCTCTTTGTGAGTTATAACTTTATGCCAGTGATTCTTCTCTTTGTTGCAAGTTAGAATTAACTGTGGAGCTTCTAAAAAATATCAATGCTCAGGCTCCTTTCCAAATGAATTAAATAAAAATCTCTGAGGGAAGAGTCTCAGCTTTGTATATTTTTAAGGATCTTTAAATCATTCTAATGGATAGCCAGCATTTTTTGCTCCCTAAATAAGGATTTAAAGCACTATTGCCTCTGAAAATGAATTTTTGTTATTGGGAAATAGATGTGCTTTCCTCCATGTGCCCATTCAGGAATTAACCACAACTAATCTCATGTGTCCTTTATTGTTTATCTCTGTCACCACAGGAAGCCCCAGGCCAAATCTTCATTTCCACACTGTAATCTAAATCTGACTCTGCATATTAATACCTGTGTCCCATCACCCTCAACTTTTGAAGTCATTTGATTGTGGTTTAAATAGAGCCACTTTAGACATAATGCAGACTGCTCAAAGTGGAACGTTAACTATCTTACAAAAAGAATGTTGTACTTAAAACTTTAGAAGCTTGTCTGGAATCTTTAATACTGCTAAAAACTTCTGGAAAATAAACTATGAAATCATGGAATTCATAATTAGGCTTATACTTCTGTGCCTGGGTCTGCAGTTTCTCGATATGGAAATAGTCTTGGCTTAATTTGGGCTCTCTTGGCTACTGGACTGGAAAGAAACCATAAGTTGTGGTCATAATTATCCTCAGTATTTATCTCTGTTATGCGGCTCAAATATATGATCTCCAAAGTTTTAAGTGCAGCTGTACAGTGGCTGTTCCATATAATGATCCAATAAGAAGTGTCCTCAAAAGAAAGAAGAAAGAAAGAAAGAAAGAAAGAAAGAAAGAAAGAAAGAAAGAAAAAGGAAAAAGGAAGGGAAGTAAAAGGAAACAAAAAAGGAAAGGAAGGAAATGAAAGAGAAAGAAAAGAGAAAAGAAAAGAAAAGAGAAAAGAAAAAAGAAAATCTGACATGGCATTTAGAAATGGAAAAATTGTCATTCTAAGTCTACACTTGAGCACGACATATTAAATACCAGTGCAGACCTAGATTAGTCATATCCCCAGGTGATAATGGTTCATTCTCTCTGCTAGACTAAAGAATAATCAAAGAGGAGATTGAGAATTGAAACCAGTCTATTTTTCCATTCCTGTTCTATGAAATTCTGGCTCCAAGATACTTTACCATTTCTGTGCTAAATAACTCTAGCACATAGCATGCTTTCATTTTTTGTGTGTCAAAAAACATTGGCCTTTGGCAAAAATTATTAGATTCTTGCTCCAGGAAGTGTTTCTGGAAGATAAGATTATGAACCAACAAAACAATGATCATCATTAGCTGCCTACTCATCATTATTCACTTTAAGATTCTTTCTGTGCCCAGCAATGCAAGTTTTATGTCATGAACTTTACAGAATCGCAGTCAGTTCCCTGCCTTGCAAAATCACCTTATATCATCCAGCCCAGGCCTTAAAACTTGATTTTTCCCTTCTGAGATTCTACTCAAGTTCTGGCAAAACAGTATTCTTCTTTATTATAGTAAGTCTGACACATAAGTTTCCTTGCAAAACCTCAACATCAGCTTTCTAGTGGATATTTTGGGAAGTCAAAAGCTGACAGATCACACAACTCTTTTCTCCTTCATCTCCTGGTATGTGTTAGTTATGATATTACTTGTAAGTATTCTCTTGGTTTTAAGTACAATTTTAAGTAATATATAAAAATTTCATTCCTTAATGTACCAAATTCAATGTATTTCAAATCTTCATTAGCAAACACTGAAGATTCCTCATTAATGAAGACACCGAAATAATGCATATACATATTTCCCCATTTATTCGATTTAAAAAATGGTTTTGTAAAGACTATTTATTTTTGAGAGAGACAGAGACAGCACGAGTCGGGGAGGGTCACAGAGGGAGGAGACAGAGAATCCCAAGCAGGCTCCACGCTGGCAGTGTAGAGCCTGATGTGGGGCTTGAACTCACAAAACTGTGAGATCATGACTGGAGCCAAAACCAAGAGCTGGACGCTTTAACCAACTGAGCCACCCAGGCGCCCCTTAAAAATGTTTTTATTTTGAAATTGTCAACATTCATAACATTTATCTTCCTGTAGCTGTTTAATCTCATTTTGGAAGTAAATCCTTATTGCCAGTGAGTAAAATCACTTTAACATGGTTTTTAACATGGTATTTCTGATCAGCACTTGGTTTTTCTAATGTGTGTGTGTGTGTGTGTGTGTGTGTGTGTGTGTGTGTGTGTGTATATGAGATAAATCAGGAATGAGATAATAGGACAGAGACATAGGCATGTGACCCAGATCCTGGCAATTCAATGATAAACAAACTGCATTCCTGGCCACAGTGGGATAGAGTGTCATATATATATATATATATATATATATATATATATATATATATATTCCACTGAAATAAGACCCAGTGGGTCTTACTGGTATTCTTACATGTATGAGAAAGTCTGCTATTGTTTGAATGACAGCTTTGGTGGATTTTATAATAAACATTATTGCATTGCTCTTTATTTCCTCTGAACTGTGTGGAAATTGCTCTATCGCATTCTGGCATTAGATGTATCAATGGAAAATATCTGGAAGCTTGGGGCCAGCCTGATAGTATTTTTAATCTTTATTTGCAAGGGACATGATATTTCTGCAAAGATATCAAAAAAATCCTTTATCTTTGAAGCTCAGTAATTTCATTAGCATATGTCTGGTTATTTATTTTTGTGCCATTTTCTTTCTTTCTTTCTTTCTTTCTTTCTTTCTTTCTTTCTTTCTTTCTTTCTTTTACAAAACACTGTATGCTCTTTTAATCTGAAGATTTTTCTTTTTTTAAAGAAAACTTTATTACCTAATGAATACTTCTTTCTGTTCTATTTTTATAATTTTTATTTGTTCTGTTCTCTTTTTTAAGCAATGAAATATTCTTATGTAAACATCTTTTCTATCATGTATTATACTTTTGTTCTCTCTTTTATAAGTTTAATTTCTTTACAGTTTCCTCTACATTCAAAGTGATTTTCTTTGACTTTCTTTTAGTTACTAATTTATTCTTTAATTCTGTCTCTATTTTTATCTCTTTTTTACATAATTATTATTTGTAATGTCATTTGGTTCTCAATTAATTTCCTCCTATTGTGGTCTCACTTTTCATTTGAAGCTTTTAAGAAGTCCATTTTTTAAGGAAATTTCATCTCTCAGACCCATGTCCTCATTAAAGTTCTTTCTTATAATTTATAAGATAATTATAATTTATCTTTCAGATAAATTTATAATTTATCTTTCAGATAAATCTTTTTTCTTCTCTTTTGTTTCCTTTGAGATTAGATTATTTGACTGTCTTTGCAGACTATATTTAGTTACTGTCTCCCACCTTTTTTTTTAATTGAGATATTGAGATGTAATTGGCATGTAACATTGTGTAAGATTAAAGTGTCCAATACGTTGATTTGATACATTTATGTATTGTAATGTGATTGCCATTGTTGCATCAGTTAACACCTCCAACACATCACATAATTATCACTTTTGTTTGTCATGGGAATAATTCGTCTCTCAGCAAGTTTGAGGTTTATAACATAGTATCATTGTCTATAAATACCACCTTTGTTTCCTTACTCATGCTCATTAGTGCCCGAATACGAGACTTTGTAGTTTTTTCTGGACTTCTTCCTTTCACTTTTATCTCATCTTCTTTGTCCACATTCTATGTCTTCCTATTTCTTTTCCCTTCCATTTTTTGTTTGCACAGTGGCCATTCCATTTATTTTCTTGCTCATAGTTAATGTGGGCAAGTTGTTGGAACTTTCTTTTTGTTTTGATATAGTGGGTAGATTCTCCATGACTCTTTCCCCATCTAAACCATGATCAATTTATAATTATATATAACGCTTATGGGTTGTTATTATTCATGGATCCTGAGGAAATGGGAAGAACAGGAGGTGTACGGAGTCTCTATGCAGCCTTGGTTGCTGTGCCTAGGTTCTGTTCTCTCACTAAAAAAACACAAAATGCCTTTTATAAGGCATCTACTCAGGTTTACTCTACCATTTCAAGTCTATCCTTTCCCATGAGGCTGAGTTCTCTTGAGTAAAAAATCAAATTAGGAACTATGTGAACTATCACTGATAAGTTAAATATGATGAAAACCAAGAATTGATTATTGGGTTTAGCTATGTGGAAGTTACTGGTTACCTTGATAGAACAATTTTGGTGCATTCTCTGGAAACCCTTGTTTTCCTGGATTTAAGGACAAATAAGAATCTTCTAATTGCTTTACCTCTGTGACGATAGCTCTCTCCATGCAGCTCCTTACACTGTGGCAACTGCCTTCCAGTAGAGTGAATGATGCAACAGAGAGGCCAACGGAAAGACCACATGTCCTTTATCTTTAACTTTTAAATCACATCCTGTCACTCTGCATTGTTTTGTTACAAATGAATCATTAAGTCTAGCCCATGTGCAAGGAAAAGGAAACCTTCTCTAGTGTCTTTTCTTATGAAGACTCTAATCCCATCATGATAGCCTACCCACATCGTTTCATTTAATTCTAATTTACTCTCTCAAGGTCCCCTCTCAAATAGCATCACATTGGGGATTAGGGATCTGACATATGAATTTTGAGAGACAGAAACATTCGGCACACAATAGCTGCCATCTCTGGTCTTTTTCAAAATGTACTGGATCTTTTTTCCATGTGTACATATGACACAGCATTTTTTAAATTTTATTTATTTATTTTTCAATATATGAAATTTATTGTCAAATTGGTTTCCATACAACACCCAGTGCTCATCCCAAAAGGTGACCTCCTCAATACCCATCACCCACCTCCCCTCCCTCCCACCCCCATCAACCCTCAGTTTGTTCTCAGTTTTTAAGAGTCTCTTATGCTTTGGCTCTCTCCCACTCTAACCTCTTTTTTTTTTCCTTCCCCTCCCCCATGGGTTTCTGTTAAGTTTCTCAGGATCTACATAAGAGTGAAACCATATGGTATCTATCTTTCTCTGTATGGCTTATTTCACTTAGCATAACACTCTCCACTTCCATCCACGTTGCCACAAAGGGCCATATTTCATTCTTTCTCATAGCCACGTAGTACTCCATTGTGTATATAAACCAAAATTTCTTTATCCATTCATCAGTTGATGGACATTTAGGCTCTTTCCATAATTTGGCTATTGTTGAGAGTGCTGCTATAAACATTGGGGTACAAGTGCCCCTATGCATCAGTACTCCTGTATCCCTTGGGTAAATTCCTAGCAGTGCTATTGCTGGGTCATAGGGTAGGTCTATTTTTAATTTTCTGAGGAACCTCCACACTCTTTTCCAGAGTGGCTGTACCAATTTGCATTCCCACCAACAGTGCAAGAGGGTTCCCGTTTCTCCACATCCTCTACAGCATCTATAGTCTCCTGATTTGTTCATTTTGGCCACTGGCTGGCGTGAGGTGATATCTGAGTGTGGTTTTGATTTGTATTTCCCTGATGAGGAGCGACGTTGAGCATCTTTTCATGTGCCTGTTGGCCATCCAGATGTCTTCTTGAGAGAAGTGTCTATTCATGTTTTCTGCCCATTTCTTCACTGGGTTATTTGTTTTTTGGGTGTGGAGTTTGGTGGGCTCTTTATAGATTTTGGATACTAGCCCTTTGTCCGATATGTCATTTGCAAATATCTTTTCCCATTCTGTTGGTTGCCTTTTAGTTTTGTTGGTTGTTTCCTTTGCTGTGCAGAAGCTTTTTATCTTCATAAGGTCCCAGTATTAAATTGCTTTTAATTCCCTTGCCTTTGGGGATGTGACACAGCATTTATAAATGGGTAGATCATTTCTCCTCACCTTGTTGCATGTTTGTTACTTATTGGCTGAAGTTATGGATGTCATCACAAGCCATGGACTAGGGTTTAGTTATTTGCCCTGAATACAGTTGCAGGAGAAAAAGTATCTTTTTAACAATGACAAAACACTATAAGCTCACATGACAGTTGTTAAGGTCTAAGATGCAAAGAATACAGGGTTCAGATTTTTCAGTTGCTGAGAGAGTAGATCTTTAGAGTTCTCATCACAAGAAAAATAATTGTAACCATTTATGGTGATGGATGTCAACTAAACTTATTGTGGAGATCATGTCTCAATATACATATATATCGACTCATTATATTGTACTCTGAAACTAAAATCATGTTATAGGTTAATTATATGTCAATAAACTTCTTTTCAAGTTAAGATTTTTTTAATATGTAATTGGAACTTGAGTGATTAGATGTGAGACTTGAAGAGATTAGAATCGAGAGCTTATGCTTTTATAAAATGATCACTTCCTCATTAACAAGCACTAAATTTCCCCTAAATTTAAAACATGATGGTTCTTTATATTATATATTAAAGAGCAAGACATACCTTTAGTTGTGCTGTGAATGCAATATAGGTATGAAATAGATCTTGATGACTGTACGTGTTTACAGTAATTAACAATGGAAGGCATTTTTTAGAAAATCCAACATTATAAAGTTATTATGTTATGTGTTTAAATTGTACTATTTGTGCAGTGTCGTCTGTAAATTCCTAATCTCAGCAACTATCATTTTGATGTGTAGGGCTTTCTGCATGTCAGCTACTGACAGATTGTTAACCTATCCTCTTACCCTCCTGTTGAAACATCTGAATGATTGCCTGATTACTCACTGACTCTTAATCTATCATTATGGAAATCTTTCTTTGTGAAGGCAGACAGCAATTTTTCAGTTTTTATTTTCTTTAAGATTATTACTTTCCATTTTTTGTTCTATAAATAAAATATATGTTGTCGTTATTATTTCATAATTGTTATTATCTAGCATTAAATAATTCCAGAGAAAGCACAGTTTATTTTGTTGATTACCTAAAACTTAATAAGTAGCTAAGTCATGGTTTAAAAAAATTTTTTTAGTGTTTATTTATTTTTGAGAGAGAGAGAGAGACAGAGCATGAGTGGAGGAAGGGCAGAGAGAGAGGAGACACAGAATCCTAACCAGGCTTCAGGCTCCAAACTGTCAGCACAGAGCCCAATGTGGAAACCACAAGATCATGACCTGAGCCAAAGTTGGATGCTTAGTTGACTGAGCCACCCAGGCGCCCCTACTAAGTCATGGTTTTTAATCAAACTTTATAGTGAGTTGCAGTAGAAATAAAAAATATATATTTTATTGACTATTACCTAATGAAAGTCACTAAATTCAGGAAAGTGTTTGCTTTTATGGCTATAGAAAAATATTTTTTACTATTGTATCATATACGAGTATACATTTTATTATTATTTCAGAAAATGTTTGGACTTTATTATATTAATGAAATTCATGTTGAATAACAGTCTTCTTATTGTATACATAATTTTGATATGATTTTTTAAAAATTTTTTAACGTTTATTTATTTTTGAGACAGAGAGAGACAGAGCATGAACAGGGGAGGGGCAGAGAGAGAGGGAGACACAGAATCCGAAGCAGGCTCCAGGCTCTGAGCCATCAGCCCAGAGCCATCAGCCCAGAGCCCGACGCGGGGCTCGAACCCACGGACCACGAGATCGTGACCTGAGTTGAAGTCGGACGCTTAACCGACTGAGCCACCCAGGCGCCCCTGATATGATTTTTAAAAGTATTTTTAAGAACATGGGTGACTTAGTTTTGAATATTTCTAAAGCAATGAAGTCTACATTCTTCTTCAGTGTGTAACATTTAACCACAGTTTCCTCTCACATACACCCTAGTTTGTCTTGTTAATTGTCAAATCTTTTAATTTAGATGTGAAAAGTCATCAGATTTGCAAGGCAGGCATAGTGTTCCTTCCAAAAATTTTATTACAAATTGAGCAACTAATATGAATTATTCAAAATGGATTTGTATGCCCCGTGCGTCTTTGCTCTCTCAGCCCAAAAGATTTACTTGCATGGAAAAGTTTTCAAATAAAAGAGTGGTACAAAGCAAACTCTGATACCACGTTACTACAAATAAATCATTTTATGCAAGAAAAGAACACGCTAAAATATTTATAAATAAAAGATAGGTAACAAGTACAGATCTTTTTAAGCGCTATTAAAAAAAAAAGTATCGGAGCTTAACAAGCAAGTGAAAAAGTGACATTATTAATAGTTAAAACCAAGATACCTGACAAAAGGAGAGAATTTCTCATTTCATCATCCAGCAAGGAAATTTTCAACACCACATTCTGGACTATGAATCAAATAAAAAGATATCACTTCAGAATAATAGTATTATAAAATGCATTACATTCCAGATGATACAAAGTTGGCATTAATTCAGAAGCTAATAAAAGTCTTCATTGCAGATCAATGAATCTTCAGACATCAAATAATGTGCCCAGTTAATAAAACAGTTAAAATCCCTCAGATATGGAAGAACACTGGGTGTTTTGCAAAGAAATACCAAAATGAGTACCGAGGGAAAGATTATTCAAAGTGGACATGAATGCTTGAAACAAATTAGGTAATAAGGAAGCACTCCATAAGTTTGTGTATTGACTATGTGGCTACAATAACAAACGATGTATAGTCTTTAAATCAAGAGTTATTTCTGAGAAGCTGAGATTTAATGAGGGGATCGTTTTATTCATTTCTCTGCATCATGCTAAGAAAGCTCAGGCGCTTCAGCCTCATTAAATATAGGATACCATTGAGCCCCCATTTCTGTCACTCAAGCAAGTTAGCTACCAGCTAGAACATTAAAGCTGGAATTTCTGCAAGTTGACCTACATTAAATAATTTGGCACGAACTACTGTAACATTTCTCACCTCTTGGTCTAACTCCCTTAGAATTCACTCCCACACATGGTCCCCAGATTTCTGTCAATATATGTAGCAAATAAATCTTGCAATTTGGATAGTGTCTACGTTATTTCTTCCAGAAGTGTAGCATAGACCTGTCTTCTTGGAGCATGCTGAAATTTGACACCAGTTATGGGTTCAGCAGAACCGAGGAGTGATTATGATGGGTCTCCAGGAAATTGAGTGTCCCCTTTGTGTCAGAAATTCTCTAAAGAAACAGAAGCAGTGTCTCTATCTCTAACTTACCTATATGTCTACACCTGTATTTATATTATTGATATTTATATTTAGTGAAGGAATTTATTGTAAGGAATTGACTCATGATAATGGAGGCTGGCAAGTGAAGTCTGCAGGTTGAGTTGGCAGGCTGGGGAACCAGGGAGGAGCTGATGTTGCAATTCAAGCCCAAATCCCATCTGCAGAATTCCATTTTGCTCAAAAGAGCCCTTCAAATGATCAGAGGAAGCTCACCCAAATTATAAATTGATCACTGGCATGGAAGGGAAACTCTTATATATCTGCTCAAAATTTACCAATTTAAATGTAAATCTCATTCAAAAACATCCTCCTGGTTGACACGAAACACACCATCCAACCGTTCAGGCCATCTGCCTATTATAGGGTTCACTGACTAATTTTTACATGTAAAGCTTGGTGAGACTGTGAATTCAATTGTTGTAATCTAGCAGCCCACAATTTTGCATTTGCTTTCTGGCCACGTAGACCATGTGGCTACAAAAATTAAGAGATTCTTAAGGCTATCATAGAAGCTTTATGGTTATCAAGAAATGACTTGAGCTGAGAGTTGTCATTTTTTCTCTAACCTTCGAGTGTTCTCAAAAGAACTCATCTTGCACCACGGTCATGATTCCTGTGATAATCCTCAAGTGCAATCCTGATTTCCTTTGATTCCCAAGGCAGTGTGCTTCAGATAGTGAGTGCTTCATCACAGTCACAAGGGATAGCTTAGTTAATTGTGGTGCTGCTACAGGCCACGGATTACTAGCATCTCATCTGTTATTGGTGAGGAGGTCAGAAGGGTACTCAAGTCCAAGGGCAGGACCAAACCAATGGCAAAATCCCATGTGGGCAGTTCTAGCTCCTGGATCCACTTCTGGTATCAGTTCTGTATCAGTATGAATCTATTCAGGGAAGAGAAACCACACTGGAATTTGAATAAGGAAAGTTTAATATAAAGAGTTCTTTATAGTAACAAGATTGAAGTAATGGGGGAATTGGTTAGTGAAGAAATAAAGATACCTAAAGAATAAAGAATATGTATAAGGAGGTCATCATGCCGAGAGTTGTGATAGGGCACCCAAAGGACAGTCCCTCCACCTGCACACCAAAGCAGGACTAAGATAGTGACCCTGCTAGAAAAGGCAACAGCTGTGGCTCACGGACGATAGAGACATTTTTATGGTGCCTCACTGGCAGAACTTGCCATAAATCTGCCCTCCGGGGTACCTGGGAAAGCTACTCTCAGAGAGGCGCTATGCTTCAGAACTTGCTATGAAGTCAAAAGGGAGCCCTGAGAAACTTCTCTGCAGCATGCCCTGCAGACCGCACTGTGCTCTGAAGCCTCCCGAAGGGTTGCCTGGACAAGCTGCAGGCTGTCTGCCAAGCATTGCAAGAGCCTGTTTCTGGAGGAGATGTTCACTGCAGCAGCAGAAGGCAGGCAAGCCATTCACTGGGGAATCGGAACTGAGGAATGTGTGTGGGAGCAGGCTGGTGAGGGGGGGCACACGGGAACCAGGAAAAGAAGAAAATCAAAACCAAACAAGCTTTTCCTTGTCTAGCTGAGTATCCCTCCAGTGCTTTCTACTGACAAATATATAAGCATCTTGCCAGCTGGAAAAGGAGAAATAGTTAAAGGGCCAGGGCCATTTTTATAGAACACACTATGAAGAATGGATTTGGAACTGTGAGGCCATACATTGATCACTGGCATGGAAGGGAAGCTCTTATATATCAAAGTTTGCCTCTAGGTCTGAATTCCATTTTCAGTGATGTAATTGTTAATGTAAAACAATCCAAGCTGTGACCATTCAATTTTCTATATACCTTTTAAAGTTTATTTATTTATTTTAAGAGAGAGAGAGAGAGAGAGAGACAGCAAATAGGGGAAGGGCAGAGAGAGGGAGAGAGAATCACAAGCAGCCTCTACAGTGTCAGCACAGAGCCTCTCAGCTTGAACCCACCAACTGTGAAATCATGACCTGAGCTGAAACCAAGAGTCAGAAGCTTAACAGACTGAGCCATCTAGGTGCCCCAACTTTCTATAATTTTTAACCTCCCCACCCCCCAAAAATGAGAAATATATTACTCAAGAGTCACTATTAGACAGCAAAGGAAAAGTTTTGATGGAAGTTTACCCATTAGAGGGGACTAATTTGTGTGAATCGTTAATCTTGCAAATTTGTCAAAGAATAGTTTCTGGCTTTAAACAGCCTGGAAATCATATTGCTCCAAGACTGATGGAAGCTTGTCAAAAGAACTTAGAAATCAGCTTGAGGTTTCCACTAGCCAATTTAGAGGGAAAAAAACCTTGAATATCAGAAAGAGTAATGGCTTAAATTAATTTTTAAACACCAAATGTTTGAAAAATCTGTTGAAACTAACTCCCCCAACCCCCCCCCCCACACACACACACACACATACACAGATAAAGACAGATGCAGAGAGAGAGAGAGAGGAGACAGAGACTGATCTAATTTTTAGTTTAGGAAGTATTCATGGGCACGAGAAAAAGTGATGTCATGATTATGGCCTACAGCAGGAGGGAGAGAGCACTCTGTGCCTTTTAGCAGAAGTGTTCTGTTTCTTGACCTGACGGTCATATAGATACCCACTTTATAGTTATGTGTTAAGTTTTACATACATGTTTCATGGGTTTTCCTGTATGTATATTGAATTTCAAAATAAAAGAAATATTTTAAAACTATATATCTTATTTGATACCTCTGTACACATGAAACTAAGGTGACAGTAAAGAACCACTAGAAAAGACATTAATCTGTATTGACAAAGGGTTCTGAAATTAGGACAACCTTTTCATTTTGAAAATAAAGAAGTTAAAATTGTTTACCCGTAATTTTTATGCTAGTTATAATTCGAATCGTGGTGGAGTTATTTTTGTATGTGTTGGTGACATGCTTTTCTACTATTTTGAGATTCTCGATGTGAAAAATGTGGAATTTAGGATTCTTTCACTTACTATATCACAACATTTTCAACATTTTGTTTGTGGAATGAAAGAAGAAGAAGAGATGTTATATTTGGGAAAATGATCCATAGTCGAAGTATAATTCCACTAAATTCCATCTAATTACAGGAGAGAAGAGTCTGCCAATTGGAGAAAAAGTAATAAATACTGTACTTTCATGTGCTACCACTTACAAAGTGTTCATTGGTGTTGATTACTAAAAATTTAGAGTAAATCGGGAAAAATATGTGTTCCAAAATTGTGCATAGTTATTTCAAGCAGATTTGGGTACAAAATATGCTCATGAAAGCAAGTTTAAGATCTCATTCAAATAACTTGCAAAACTGTTATATATAAGTTGAGTACCAGTTTTATATTTATTATATTCTCAGGTACCATGTATTTTATCTGTATTTATCAAAAATGCATAAAGAAAAGAAAGAAAACTATTTTTCCATCAAACCCAACAGACCCCTCCAACTTCCCTTCAGTTTGCTTGTGTATGCCATACAGCCATATTTTTTTTCTGTTCAGTCAAGTGAACTTCACTGGTTTGGAACACGCCGCTCTACAATTTAGCAGTGGTTATCATTTGGAACTGAAATGTGCACCAGTGAACATTTGGAAATAGTGGGTAATGTTTGGTTGCCTAGTAAATGTCAGTAGAAGTACTGGCACGTAATGGGGAGGCGCTGGGAATGTGAAAAGTTCCCCAATGCGTGGGAGGCCGCTGCACAATGAACTGTACATACAAAATGCAGACTTCTTTGAGAAACAGTGCCTTTTGTGGACAGCCACTCTCCTTAAAGTGGGGACATGTGATAGTGCAGCTCCAGGCTCTGTCATCTGCTGATGTATTGTAATCCTTGCCACCCTCTTAACTCCACTACATTTCAATTTCCCTACTGGCAGAATGTTCTGTATTTCCCACCTCCATCGTCAGATCCATTTGAGTAACAGATGAGGTTAAACACATCAAATCACATTGTAAAGGGAAAAGTGCTGTGCAAATACACGATCTTAGATAGAGAGAAACCACAGCATATCTGTCCCTTACTTAAGTTATAATTCATTACTCAGAGGTCATAATTCCAAATGATTTTTTGAAACACCCTCCTCACAATAAAAATATAAGATAAAGGACCATTCACAACATCATTGGCAAGTTTTATTCCGATTCAATGCCTTGAGCTTAAGTTTTACCATGTGGTAAATTTTATTCTATTTCTTAAATGGAATGATATAAAAATGCTGTTTTAGTGGATCAAAGATGGTGAATTATTAGCATGGTTCAAACTAAAAATACTTGGAATTTAGTCTGCATATTCCCTTTGGAATATTCATAAAGATAGTGAGTGCATTTAAATCTAGTGGAAACAGGATTTTCATAGGTTCATATTACTTATTTCTAAGTATACTTACCAAAATAAATGGTGTGTTTTTATCATGCAGTTTATTAAAGGAAATGTAACTAGCAGTATGCTGCTTTATATCAGATATGACTAATTTAAAAATAACATAATTAAAATATATCTCTTTTTAGGAATTTAAATTGTGGACAAAAATATTTTGCTAATCATCTATTAATGAACAAGAAAAGAGACTGGTTTAAACCTTCCAATGCTTCAGTTTATTTCAGAGGTCAGAGGTTCTTTCTTCAGCTTAATAGTTTAATTAAATGTAACTGAAATCTGCCTTAATTCTTCTTTCATTATTTTATCAATAGCAAGATGCATATTAACTTGAAATAAAATTTAAATTTTGTGTTTCTACAATGAAGGAAAAATAATAGAAAGCCATCCTATGCCATAAATATCATGTTTTGTGCTAAAGATAGTTTAATAAGCTGAGTGCATTATTTTTTTTTAAATTAAACATACTAATACTGACATTATGTTTCATTGTTTTGTGCTTCTTGTATTTAACAAGTGAAATGGAGACATGACAAAAATAATCTTCAAAAGGGTAAAGGAATATTAAGGATAATAATTTTTTTCCTAATAGAATAAATAATAAAAATACACATATTCATGACAAATTCTAATTGACTAAATTTTGACAGAAGGCTGTTTAAGGTATGAAAAAAAATCATCCTTTCTAGATTTCATACAAATGCGTCATAGACAAAAAAATGAATCATATTTGGAGAAAAGATTATCCTCACTCAAAAGAATTTTAGTTTCAATTTTATAAAGACTGTCTTTGAAATTAATAATATTTTTTCATTTAAAAAAAAAGCACAACACAGAGTGGCTTTCCTCATTTCTAATCTAAATTTAAGAAGGTAATATGTGTGAGGGTGATATATTAAGCACTAAGTATTATGTATTAAGTGATCTGCTTTTCCCTGCCTCCATATTCTACCTAATCACTCTCCCCTTTGAAAGCTGGAAAGAAAAAATATTCAGTGCTTTAGAGATTGTCCTCTGTAAAGAATAACTTTGTCAGATAATTTGTTCCAGAATTCTAGAAGCAACATTCAATTGAAAGGCAAAATAACTTTCCCCCTCCTTCTAGACAAAAGAAAACTGTCCCTGTGTTGAGGACTCCAAAGATTTTTGAGATGAATAAAGAGATCTCTTACTCCCTTGGAACCAAATCCTAGGTTAGGGGGAAAGGGTGGGGCAGTGGGATCTCCCTTGACATTTGTGGATCTGTGAGGAGACTCTCAGTTCCATTTTCTCTGGAGAAGTCAAGCCTCTAGCAGATGTTTAACAGGGTGGACCTTGTAGCCTTGTCTGAGATCGGCAGAGAAAGCCCTCTGGTACTGCAAAAGAAGCAAGCTAAAATCCTCCAGCACAGAACTGAGCAAAGGTTATGTGTATTAGACAGCAATTAGACTCCAGAAAGATTTGAGAAGAGGTGAGAAGCAGCACATCCTGATGGGAAACAGAATGAAACCAAGTTTTATTTCTGCGCCTGATTGATGAATGGAAGCTAATGAATTATAAACAGATTATTTCCTTGTAATTAAAAAGTGCAGCTTTGGGGTGCCTGGCTGGCTCAGTCGCGAGAGGGTATGACTCTTGATCTCAGGGTTGTGAGTTTCAGCCCCAGGTTGCGTGTAAAGATTGCTTAAAAAACGTGCAAGCTTTTATCAACTATACGAACCCACGGCTCTTTCCTCAATTTGATAAATTCAGCAAAGTAAAAGATATTTCTTTGTAGGACTCTGGTCTTTATTATTCTAAGTTTAGAAATCTCCAGCAGGGAGATACGGTAAGTGGTGGATTCCCAATGTCGTTTAACTTTATAAGCCATCTGTCGTCAGTATATACAAGCAGAAGGGCGAGAGCAATAACGGAGGAGATGCAGGGTCAGAGAGAAACTATTCACCATATTGTAGACAGTGGATGGAGATCTCCATAAAGGAGATATCCTGGATAACACAGGCCCAGTACAATGAATCCTGTGGTATATAAGATAAACAAGACTATCACAGCGTGATCATGCATGGTTCTCAGTCTAAAGGTGTGTTTCATAATATGCACATTTCTGAGACAATTTTCTACAGATAACAAGTAAAATGCCTTGTACCTAGAAAATCCATTTAACAGACAGATCGTATCTCAGATGGAAGTAAAAGTCTTAAGTACCCTTCAGGTTATTGACAGGGCTCTACTAAAATTCAAGGGAAATAGTTCATGGAGAACAAACAAAACCTCTAGATAAATTGGATATAAAAACGAAGAAAATGATTATATTAGAAACAAACAACATTAATAAATATTTCCCAAGGTTTACATAACAAGTTTGCTATAGGCTCTCATAATTTTACCAATTTTCTTTCTAAATGAATCCAAATGGAAACGTGTCAATTCTCATTTTACTTGGCCTTTCAATGGCTTATGACATTGTTTTGCTCTTCTTGTTTTCCATGACACCACATGACTTCCTCCTTAATTTGTTCCTGATCTGTTTCGAGGTCTCCTTTTTTTCTCTTCTGGGCCAGAGTTCATTGTACTCAATCCTTGCTCTTTCCCAAGAGCAATTTAATCTACTTCTGTAATAAAGTAAGGAATGTATACAGTTCTTATGTTGATGACTTTCACGTTCAAATACATCAGGTCTCAGCATCAATATCCTTTACCCAGAATCCTTCTTTCATTTTCCAGTCTACACAGCATTCCTCATCACTATACTTATTACAGCCCCACTTATACAATTACAAATTGTGTGACATAGTTAACTTGTTATCTTTTGCTTAATGTCCTTTTTTCCATTAGATTGACAACAATTATTGTGCATTGTGTATGATCACTGTATCCACTACATAGAATATTGTCTAAAATATTATCTAAAAAACTTTCTCGTGGGGTGCGTGGGTGGCTCAGTCGGTTGAGCCTCCGACTTCAGCTCAGGTCATGATCTCACGGTTTGTGAGTTCAGGCCTTATATCGGGCTCTGTGCTGACAGCTCAGAGCCTGGGGCCTGCTTCTAATTCTGTGTCTCCCTCTCTCTCTGCCCCTCCCCAACACGCACTCTGTCTCTCTCTACCTCTCAGAAATAAAGAAAACTAATAAAAAAAATTAAAAAAAACTTTCTTGTGACCATAGTTATAATACTAGGTTTTTACAGAATTTAAAGCTAGAAATGCAGAATTAAATCTAATCTGTAAAAATAAGTCATCCAATATCGCTGAATCTACAACTACAACGAAGGTACATTAAAAAAAGGAGCATTCCATCGCTAAGGCTTATATTAACAGTGTTTTTGCTTGAATAAGGTAAATGCACACGTGCTATTAATTATGCATATGCTTATAGAGATTAACCATAATTATTTGAATGTACACAAAATATGAAAGACAATCTTTATAATTCACAGTTCCAGCACCTAAACATATTTTTCTTTTTTTTTATTAACTTGTTTTATTTTTTATTTTTTTAAATTTACATCCAAATTAGTTAGCATATAGTGCAACAATGATTTCAGGAGTAGATTCTTTAGTGCTCCTTACCCATTTAGCCCATCCCCCTCCCACAACTCCTCCAGTAACCCTCAGTTTCTTCTCCTTATTTATGAGTCTCTTCTGTTTTGTCCCCCTCCCTGTTTTTATATGATTTATGTTTCCCTTCCCTTATGTTCATCTGCTTTGTCTCTTAAAGTCCTCATATGAGTGGAGTCATATGATTTTTGTCTTTCTCTGACTAATTTCACTTAGCATAATACCCTCCAGTTCCATCCACGTAATTGCAAATGGCAAGATTTCATTCTTTTTGATTGCTGAGTAATACTCCATTGTATATATATACCACATCTTCCTTATCTATTCATCCATCAGTGGACATTTGGGCTTTTTCCATACTTTGGCTGTTGTCGATAGTGCTGCTATAAACATGGGGGTGCATGTGTCCCTTTGAAACAGCACACCTGTATCCCTTGGATAAATGCCTAGTAGTGCAGTTGCTGGGTCATAGGGTAGTTCTATTTTTAGTTTTTTGAGGAAACTCCATACTTTTTCCAGAATGGCTACACCAGCATGCATTCCCACCAGGAGTGCAAAAGAGATCCTCTTTCTCCGTATCCTCGCCAACATCTGTTGCCTGAGTTGTTAACGTTAGCCATTCTGATAGGTGTAAGGTGGTATTTCATGGTGGTTTTGATTTGTATTTCCCTGATGATGAGTGATGTTGAGCACTTTTTCATGTGTCAGTTGGCCATCTGGATTACTTCTTTGGAGATGTGTCGATTCATGTCTTTTGCCCATTTCTCCACTGGATTGTTTTTTGGATGTTGAGTTTGATAAATTCTTTATAGATTTTGGATACTAACCCTTTATCTGATATGTCATTTGCAAATATCTTCTCCCATTCTGTCGGTTGCCTTTTAGTTTTGCTGATTGTTTCCTTCACTGTGCAGAAGCTTTTTATTTTGATGAGGTCCCAGTAGTTCATTTTTGCTTTTGTTTCCCTTGCCTCTGGAGACGTGTTGAGTAAGAAGTTGCTGCGGCCAAGATCGAAGAGGTTTTTGCCTGCTTTCTCCTCAAGGATTTGGATGGCTTCCTGTCTTACATTGAGGCATTTCATCCATTTTGAGCTTATTTTTATGTCTGGTGTAAGAAAGTGGTCCAGGTTCATTCTTCTGCATGTGTCTGTCCAGTTTTCCCAGCACCACTTGCTGAAGAGACTGTCTTGATTCCATTGGATATTCTTTCCTGCTTTGTCAAAGATTAGTTGGCCATATGTTTGTGGGTCTGTTTCTGGGTTCTCTGTTCTGTTCCATAGATCTGAATGTCTGTTCTTGTGCCAGTACCATAGTGTCTTGATGATTTCAGCTTTGTAGTATAGCTTGAAGTCTGGGATTGTGATGCCTCCTGCTTTGGTTTTCTTTTTCAAGATCTTTTTGGCTATTCGGGGTCTTTTCTGGTTCCATACAAATTTTAGGATTATTTGTTCTAGCTCTGTGAAGAATGCTGGTGTTATTTTGATAGGAAGTGCATTGAATATGTAGATTGCTTTGGGTAGTATTGACATTTTAACAATATTTGTTCTTGCTATCCAGGAGCATGGAATCTTTTTCCATTTTTTTGTGTCTTCTTCAACTTCTTTCATAAGCTTTCTATAGTTTGCAGTGTATGGATTTTTCACCTCTTTGGTTAGATTTATTCCTAAATATTTTATGGTTTTTTGTGCAACTGTAAATGGGATCGATTCCTTGACTTCTCTTTCTGTTGCTTCATTGTTGGTGTATAGGAATGCAACCAATTTCTGTGCGTTGATTTTATATCCTGCCACTTTGCTGAATTAATGAATCAATTCTAGCAGTTTTTTGGTGGAATCTTTTGGGTTTTCCATATAGAGTATCATGTCGTCTGCAAAGAGTGAAAGTTTGACCTCTTTCTGGCTGATTTGGATGCCTTTTATTTCTTTGTGTTGTCTGATTGCAGAGGCTAAGACTTCCAATACCATGTGGAATAACAGTGCGAGAGTGGACATCCCAGTCTTGTTCCTGAAATTAGGGGGAAAGCTGTCAGTTTTTCCCCATTGAAGATGATATTAGCAGTGGGTTGTTCATATATGGCTTTTATAATCTCGAGGTATGCTCCTTCTATCTCTACATTCTTGAGGGTTTTTATGAAGAAAGGATGCTGTATTTTGTCAAATGCTTTCTCTGTACCTATTGAGAAGATCATATGGCTCTTGTCCTTTCTTTTATTGATGTGATGAATCACGTTATTTGTCTTGCAGATGTTGAACTAGCCCTGCAGCCCAGGTATAAATCCCACTTGGTCGTGGTGAATACTTTTTTAATGTATTGTTGGATCCTGTTGGCTAATATCTTGTTGAGGATCTTTGCATCCATGTTCATCAGGGAAATTTGGTCTATTGTTCTCCTTTTTAGTAGGGTCTCTGTCTGGTTTTGGAATCAAGATAATGCTGGCTTCATAGAAAGAGTTTGGAAGTTTTCCTTCCATTTCTATCTTTTGGATCATCTTCAAGAGAAAAGGTGTTAACTCTTCCTTAAATGTTTGGTAGAATTCTCCTGGAAAGCCATCTGGCCCCGGACTCTTGTTTTTTTGGCAGATTTTTGATTACTAATTCGATTTCCTTACTGGTTATGGGTCTGTTCAAATTTTCTGTTTCTTCCTGCTTCAGTTTTGGTAGTGTATATGTTTCTAGGAATTTTTCCATTTCTTCCAGATTGCCCATTTTATTGGTATATAATTGGTCATAATATTCTCTTATTATTGTTTTTATTTCTGCTGTATTGGTTGTGATCTCTCCTCTTTCATTCTTTATTTTATTTGGTTCCTTTCCTTTTTCTTTTTGATCAAACTGGCTAGTGGTGTATCAATTTTGTGAATTCTTTCAAACAACCAGCTTCTGGTTTCATTGATCTGTTCTACTGTTATTTTGGTTTCGATAGCATTAGTTTCTGCTCTAATCTTTATTATTTCTTGTCTTCTGCTGGTTTTGGAGTTTTTTTGCTGTTCTTTTTCCAGCTCCTTAAGGCGTAAGGTTATGTTGTGTATCTGAGATCTTTCTTCCTTCTTTAGGAAGGCCTGGATTGCTATATACTTTCCTCTTATGACTGCCTTTGCTGCGTCCCAGAGGTTTTGGGTTGTGGTGTTATCATTTTCATTGACTTCCATATACTTTTTAATTTCTTCTTTAACTGCTTGGTTAGCCCATTCATTCTTTAGCAAGATACTCTTCAGTCTCCAAGTATTTGTTACCTTTCCAAATTTTTTCTTGTGGTTGATTTCGAGTTTCATAGCGTTGTAGTCTGAAAGTATGCATGGTATGATCTCGATGTTTTTGTACTTACTTAGGGCTGATTTGTGTCCTAGTATATGGTCTATTCTGGAGAACGTTCCATGTGCACTGGAGAAGAATGCATGTTTTGCTGCTTTTGGCTGAAACGTTCTAAATATATCTGTTAAGTTCATCTGGTCCAGTGTGTCATTCAAAGCCATTGTTTCCTTCTTGATTTTTTGATTAGATGATATGTCCATTGCTGTGAGTGGGCTGTTGAATGGTGTTACTATTATGGTGTTACTATTGATTAGTTTCTTTATGTTTGCGATAAATTGATTTATACATTTGGGTTTATTCCACATTTGGTGCATAAATGTTTACAATTGTTAGGTCTTCTTGGTGGATAGAACCCTTGATTATGATATCATGCCCTTCTGCATCTCTTGATACAGTCTGTATTTTAAAATCTAGATTGTCTGATATAAGTGTGACTACTCCAGTTTTCTTTTGTTGACCATTAGCATGATAGATGGTTCTCCATCCCCTTATTTTCAACCTGAAGGTGTCTTCAAGTTTCAAATGGGTCTCCTGTAAATAGCATATAGATGGATCTTGTTTTCTTATCCATTCTGTTACCCTATGTCTTTTGACTGGACTGTTGAGTCCATTAACATTTAGAGTAAGTACTGAAATATATGAATTTATTGGCATTATGATGCTTGTAGAATTGGAGTTTCTGGTGGTGTTCTCTGGTCCTTTCTAATCTTTGTTGCTTTTGGTTTTTATTTCTCTCTCTCTCTCTCTCTCTCTCTATATATATATATATATATATATCCACAAATCTTTTATCTCTCTCTCTCTCTGTCTCTCTCTCCCTGTCTCTCTCTCTCTCTCTGTCTCTCTTTCTCTGTATCTCTCTCTCTATATATATATATTAATCTTTTCTCCCCTGAGAGGGTTCCCCTCAAAATTTCTTGCAGTGCTGGTTTAGTGGTCACAAACTCCTTTAATTTTTGTTTGGGAAACTTTTTATCTCTCCTTCTATTTTGAATGTCAGCCTTACTGGATAAAGAATTCTTGGCTGCCTATTTTTCTGATTCAGCACATTGAATATATCCTGCCACTCCTTTCTGGCCTGGCAGGTTTCTGTGGATAGGTTGCTGCAAACCTGATCTGTCTTCCTTTGTAGGTTAGGGACTTTTTTTCCCTTGCTGCTTTCATGATTCTCTCCTTGCCTGAGTATTTTATGAATTTGACTCTGATATGCCTTGTTGAAGGTCACTTTTTATTGAATCTAATGGGGGTCCTCTGTGCTACCTGGATTTTGATGTCTGTATCTTCCCCCAGGTTAGGAAAGTTTTCTGCTATGATTTGCTCACATATCCCTTCTAGCCCTATTTTTCTCTCTTCCTCTTCTGGGACCCCAATGATTCTGATGTTCCCTTTTAATGAGTCACTGATTTCTCTAATTCTTAAATCTTGTTCTTTTGCCTTAATGTCCCTCTTTTTTTTCTGCTTCATTATTCTCTATAAGTTTGTCCTCCGTATTGCTGATTCTCTGTTCTGCCTAATCCAGCCTTGCCACCGCTGCATCCATCTGTGATTGCATCTCAGTTGTAGCATTGTTAATTTCATTCTATTTTTTACTTCTTTTATCTCTGTAGAAAGGGATTCTTATCTATTTTTGACTCCAGCTAGTATTCTTATTAACATGAATCTAAATTCTGGTTCAGACATCTTGCTCATATCTGTGTTGATTAAATCCTTGGCTGTCGTTTTTTTGTGCTCTTTCTTTTGGGGCGCATTCCTTCATTTTGTCATTTTGAAGGGAGAAAAGGAATTAATGAGGTAGAAAAATTAAAGCTAAAAAAATTTAAAATTAAAAAAATTACAATTAAAAAATTAAACACACACAGAAACACAAAATCTAATAAATGATGCTAGATCCTAGGGTGTTCTGGTCTGGGTGTTGAAAGTGGTTTCACAGATTAGAGGGAAAAAAAGTGGGAAAAAAAGGAAATCATTTGAGAATATGAAAAAATTAATACACTGAAGTAGACTAAAATGAGATGATGGGAGTAAAATAGAATTTGAAAAAATTTACACAAAAGTAAAGAATATAGTAGGAAAAAACTAAAGAAAAATATTTTTAATAAAAGTTAAAAATAAAAATGAATTTTTTTCTCTTTCTGTATTCAAGAAAAAGGAAAAAAAACAAAAAAGAGAAAAAAGAGAAAAAAAAGAAATTGTTTGAAAATTTGAAAAAGTGAATACACTGTAGTAGACTAAAATCAAATGATGGAAGTAAAATAGAATTTGAAAAAATTTACACAAAAGTAAAGAATATAATAGGAAAAAACTAAACACAAAATATTTTTAATAAAAGTTAAAAATAAAAATGAATTTTTTTCTCTTTCTGTATTCAAGAAAAAGGAAAAAAACAAAAAAGAGAAAAAAGAGAAAAAAAAGAAATCGTTTGAAAATTTGAAAAAGTGAATGCACTGTAGTAGACTAAAATAAAATGATGGCAGTAAAATAGAATTTGAAAAAATTTACATAAAAGCAAAAAATATAAAAAAAGTAAAGAAAAATATCTTTAATAGAAATTGAAAGTAAAAATTAAGTTTTTCATTTTCTGCATTCAAGAAAAAGAAAAGCAACAAAAAAAGAGAAAAAAGAAAAAGAAAAAGAAAACAAGGAAATAGTTTGAAATTTGAAAAGGTGAATACACTGAAGTAGACTAAAATAGATTGATGGAAGTAAGATAGAATTTGAAGAAATTACACAAAAGTAAAAAATATAGTAAAAAATTAGGGAAAATATTTTTAATAAAAACTGAAAATAAAAATGAATATTTTCTCTTTCTGTATTCAAGAACAAGAAAAGTAGTGTAAAAGAGATAAAAGAGAGAAATAAAATTGAATAGATCGACCTGCTAACAGGTTGAAATGGGACTGAAATTACTTTGTTTCCCCCTAGAAGTCAGACTATGTAGTGTTTTATAGTCCATAAACTAAGTAGGCGGTGAGACTTGTGTTCTTGAAGAGCGAAGTTGGCCCAGTTGGGCGGGGTTCAGTGTAACGGCTCCGTTCTCCACTAGATGGCGCTGCTAGCGTACTGGGGTGGATTGTTGCAGCGCTTGCTCCTAGTTGCCTACGCGCATGCGCAGGAGTGGTGAAAATAATGTCACCCAGCTATCCAGCCTCCAGTATGGGAACTCTGTTCTCTGCAGTCAGCAATCGTGCACCTGTCCTCTGTCTTCAGCTTTTGTCCACTCCTCACTCCTTCACTGTCCATGACCAAGCCCCAGGCAGTACCTCTCTCCTGAGTTTTGTCTCAGATGTGGCTGTTTTCCCGGGCCCCTTACTTCTGAAGGACCGGAGCGGCTTTGACCCATTCTGCCCCTCTGCGGGAGGGTCTCACCGAGCAACGGCCGAATAATGGCTGCACCCAGGAACGCCTGCTGGACTCTGCTGCTGCCAGTGCCCCGAGACTGCCAGGTGCCAACCCCCCTCCCCCCCCCCCCCCGAAAAAGTTCGTGAGATAGCATAGCAGCAGCTTTTCAGGGATTGTGGAAAATCACAACACACATCTGGCACCAGGCTTCACCCTTAACGACCTTGTTCCAGCACCAGCGAATGTGGCTGTTTTCTGGGGTCTGCTGGGACCAGGTGGCTTCAATAGTCTCCACCAAATGTCCTTCCAGCAGTGGAACCGCTTTTCCCCATGTGGTCTGAGAACCTCCCGGACCCCACTCTGTTCCTGGAGATTCGCCTTCCCACCAGAGCACCGACAGGTATCGAGCTGCAGAGTTGCAGACTTTGCACTCCTCTTTCTCCTTTCTCCCTTTTTAGTTTAGTCCCTGCGGCTGTTTCCAATTGTCAACTTTCTCTCCAGCTGCTTTTGGGGAGGGGTGCTTTTTCCGTATTCTCCCCCTCCAGTCTCTGCCCTCTCTCTGCCTGCCGCGGGCTTTTCCCTCCCCAAGTTCACCTCTCTGTGCCATGTACCTGCTGAATTTTGTGGTTCAGGTTGTGCAGATTGTTGTGTTAATCCTCCAATCATTTTTCTAGGTGTGTAGGATGATTTAGTGTTGGTCTGGCTGTATTTCATGGACACAAGACACAGAAAAAACTTACATGCTCTAAATATATTTTTTATTAGTATGTTTATGTTTTTCTTTGTGGGGCTATCTCAATTTCGTATGTATATTGAATGTTATATTAGACGCATCTATAGTCTTGTTTTTTTTTAATTTCGTATTATACTGTGGGACTTTTCAAAGCTTTGAAGCATTCCTTGAAACGTTTCTAAAACTGCATAATATACCATCATTTATATACACCAAAATGTAAACATTTTCTATGGTCCGTTATAAAGCTATTGTCTCTCAGCTCCTATCCTTATATTCTATTTTGTGAATCCTGACTATGTAATGGATATTTAGACTCTTTTTCTTACATGACACTATAATTAATATTGTGATTAATACTTTTTGGGTTATATGTTTATATCTCTGATTATGGCTAAAGACTCATTTCTAGACATGTATTAGACCCTATTCCTTAGTCCTGAATTTGCCAAGAGGTGGAGACAGTCTTTAGAGCAATATTCTTGGCCTCTCAGAATGATACTTTTGGGAGCAAGTACCAAGAACATTGAGATCTCAGGTCCTGTCCATCACCTCCTTATTTGGGGATCTATAGGCCTGCAGAGAGCATGTGCCCTGGTGGGCTTTTGTGCCTTAAGTTTCTTGATAAAGGCTCTGTCCTGCTAGGAAGGCTTGCAGTTCTTCTGGCAGAGCCTGTCATCAAATGGGCAAGTCTTCGATTCTGGGCTGCAGTATGAGAAAACACCATGTTGCCAGATAACTAAGGAATGTTCTCTAAAGCTCTATCAGTGGCTCAGTTCTCAGGCAGAGAAAAAGGCTGCTATATATAAGAATTCTGTGTCAGAGATTCTGAACATTACCAGGGATTTAGAATATATTATTAAGCAAGGTAATGCCAACTTAAAAATCTCAATGACAGCACACTGACTAAAACTAATTATTATTATTATTTTAATTAGACATTTTGATGGGTGAAATCATTACTTAGAATGCTATAGCTTATTATCTCAAATATTGGGGAAAGAGACAAACTTATGTAATAATCACTGTCAGTAACATATTTTAGATACGATTATTGAGGACAAAATACTTATTTGAACTTTTATTCTTATTTTTCTGGTCAAAGTTTAGGAAAGAAGGAAGGAAGGATGGAAAGAAGGAAGGAAGGTCTATACCTGAGGCAATATTTATAGCACAGGAAATGCCTTGAATAATCTTTGATGGTATTAACTATAAGAAGGACAGTTGAAAGAACTGTCACTATCATTTTGGCTTCTATAGATGACAGATCTGTGCACAGTGTTTATGAGTTAGAGAATAGATTTTAGTCAATTTTCACCTCTCCCTCTCCATACTCTTTGCCTTGTGAATTTGTGGGGTCCCTCCAGCAGAAGCAGGGTGCAATTTCCTGTCCCTTGACCTGATGTTGTTTAACCATGTGACTTTCTCTGTCCAATGGCATGTAAGCAGACACAATGGAAGCACAGGCTTAAGGTTGGCTTGACTTGCTTTCTTGCTCTTCTATCATTGAGATAAGAATGTGCCCCCAACTGGGACACCTAGGTGGCTCAGTCAGGTAAACAATCTGACTTCGGCTCAGGTCATGATCTTGTGGTCCATGGGTTGGAGCCCTGCCTAGGGCTGTGTGCTAACAGCTCAATGTCTGGAGCCTGCTTCAGATTCTGTGTGTCCCTCTCTCTCTGCCCCTCCCCTGCTCACACTCTGTCTCTCTCAAAAATAAATAAACATTAAAAAAAAAACAACAACAACAGAATGTGCCTCCGACTACCCTGCTGATCAAAGGAGGACAAGACAGATAAAGGCAGACTTTCAACCTGCAGCTTGGAGTCAAGCCCAGCCATGCTCAACTTCAATCAGCTGACCCCCCAGATGGCCCACAGAAATAAAGAAAAATAAATGCTTTTTGTTTCAAGCCACTGTATTTTGAGGCAATTTTTTACACAAATTTTTTAAGGCAATTTGTTACATAGTATGTAAATTGCCTAGTTCTATACTGGGCACTTTTGCATTCATTCTTTCAGTTAACACTTACAATGATCAAATGAGGCAGGTTGTATTATCTGCCCTTCCGACTGAGGAAACAGTCCTACAAAAGTTAAGCAATTTCCTACTTCGACAATAGCTAGAAAACAAAACAGTAGAAATCTATTTCCAGGGTAGGAAGTTGAATTCCGCCATTAATAAAAGTATGTAATTTCTAACAGAATTGTTCTCAGTCACTAAGAATCAACTTCAACAGACCTGCATTTCTTTGCAGGTGCCATGAATGCATTTTGCCTTGTGGATTAAAATTGATTTTGTTTTATGGGACTATGTTGGCATTATGGCCATGGTTGAATGTGGGCTTTGAAATTAGACTGCCTGGGTATGTATCCTGGTCCCCAATTTACTATCACATGACCATTGGACAAGTTCTGTACGTGGGTGTTCCAGTTCCCTCATAGACATAGGCATAAAGTGATGTACTTCATATGATTGTTGTGAGATTTGCCTAAGTTAATGTTTAATATGCACTCAATAAATATTATTATTTTTATTCGGTAGAAATGACCAGTCTTCATATCTCACATTTATATATGTTCTCGGCTGTAGTGTTGTTTGCGAGGTCTTATTGCAGAAGACCAGTTTAAACATCTATTCAACAGGAATGTGAGAAATCAATTAGTTAATTAACAGCATTCACCACATAAACATAATGTGAAAGCATCGTGCTAACTCTGAGATGGCCTGAGAAGGTTCCCCCAATCTATACTCAAATTATAAGAATGTTCAGGTAGGGAGAATATTATAAACAAAGGCACACCTGGGACAGAAAACATTAGCGTCCATGGAACAAATAAGACAATCTCGATGTTTTATAATTTTTTTAACGTTTATTTTACTTTTGAGAGAAAGAGACAGAGTGTGAGAGGGAGAGGGACAGAGAAAGAGGGAGACACAGAATTGGAAGCAGGCTCCAGGCTCTGAGCCATCAGCACAGAGCCCGACAAGGGGCTTGAACTCATGAACTGCGAGATCATGACCTGAGCTGAAGTCAGACACTCAATCAACTGAGCCACCCAGGCTCCCCAATCTTGATTTTTATAGGAAAAATAAACCCACATGAGTGAGGATAAGAGAGAGGGGACTAAAACCAGGTTGGAATCAAATAGATGGAGATCTGTAATATGATAACAAGAAATCTTTTCCTTTTGGGGGAGAGGGGGAAGTTAAAAATGAACAGAAGATTGGCATTACCTAATTTTCGCTTAAGGATAAAATTCATCCAGCAGTAGTGTTTAAGATTTATTGGTTTGAGTTAAGATTGGAAACATGGAGACAAGTTATAGGTGTGAAAATATGTAAGTCATTTCCCAAAGATATTATTTTTTGGCAAGAGAAAGTTTTCATAGCACCAAGCACCTTTAAAAAAAATGTCATTATCTCAGGTGTAATTGTTCATTTATCGAATCTTTGTTAAATTAGTGAATAGATCAATGATGAATGGGAGAGTGAGGGAATCCAGATAAGTGGAACTTTATATTTTTGCAGTCAAGTATTGTTTAATCAAAACCTGTCATTTTATGGCTGTAACTGTTTTGACCAAGATTATGTAAATTAGGTGAATTTAATTTTTAAAATCACTTCTTTATTACAATACAAAGTTTCACTAAACATCAACTATTAGGAATATTAAAAATCAAATATGAGACTGTATTTTTCATTCTACTCTGTTCTGAAATATCACATAGCTATGTATGTCTGTGTGTGTGTATGTGTGTGTATGATATTTTGTTGTAGGAGATTTTCAGGCTTCATGAACAACAAAATACTTAGAAATGCTAATTAAAATATCTCTCTCACACACGACTGTGTGATTATATTCAAAACTTTGAAACAGAATTCATTCATTGAAATCATGCATTTGTTGATGTGAATTTCATCTGCTTCTCCTAAGCGGCTGAGTTCTGAAAGGGTAAGAATCTTGCCTGTTTAAGCCTGTGCTTTGCAACCTGCCTGGTACGTAATTGGCTCTCATTACATATTTCAAGGAATGAATTTCAACAATGTTAATGTGGAATTCGAGATGTAAATTTCTGTTCAGAGATCTGCTCTGAGTTCTTGAGAATAGTGATGTTGTTTCACTCAGTTTTATCTGCCCAGAGAATTGCTATGTGTACCTTATGCCAGTACCAAATGGTCTTGATTACTGTTTTGTATTATGTTTGAAATCAAGAGTGGTGAGTCTGCCAACTTGTTCTTGTTTTCAAGATTGTTTTGGCTGTTCTGGTCCATATAAGTTTCAGGATTAGCCTGTCTATTACTAAAAAAGTTATTTGGGAATTTAATACGTATTCCATTCAATTATTGACTAATTTAGGGAGTATTCTTAATGATATTAAGTTTTTTGATCCATGGAACTGAAACACCTTCCATTATTTAGGTCTTTAATTTCTTTTAGCAATGCTTTATAATTTTCAGTGTACAAGTCTTGCATTTCTTTTGTCTAATTTATTCCTAAGTATTTAATTCCACTTATTTTTAGTAACTAAACTTTATTGAAATACCATCATCCTCATGGGCTCACCTGTTTGCTGTGACCACTTTTGCTATAATGGCAGAGTAGTTTCAACAGAAAAAAATCTGCCCACTCCTCATTCAGAAGAGGTCTCCTGAATATGCTCTCTGCTAACAAGTATAGCAGAAATTATTTTCCATAAATACTTGGAGAAATTTAAGTTTTCTTTCTAAGGGTACAATTGAGTTATCTTTATAGTGCATAGACTGTCTCATTTTTTATCTTTGGGCCATTAGCCTCTGCAATTTTTAGTACAACTTATTCTTTGCTTCAACAAACCCTCAAATTGCTATCCTCTAAATGACACACTGAGGGTCTCTAGGACCTTCAGATATTATACTTGAATTCTAGAGGAGTTGCACCATTAAAACCCTGAATTTTTTGAGCCTCATAAAACAATAATAGTAATCACACCCTTTTGACACAATACCACAGAATGCAGCATGAAGGATGTCAAATCATCTGTGAATGATGCTTTAAGAATTCCTTTCAGTTTCTGTGTATCTTGGAGAAGGCCCTTAATTGTTTGTTGCCTCTGCTGGCTAGGCAAACCTTTCAACACATGGAAATCCAGATGGTGAGGAAAGAGAAGCACCTGACCAAATTAATGAAAATATTATTTTAGCTTGTTTCTGAGCTTGTTATTTTCCCAAGTGTTTGCTCAGGTTGTGACTGTTGCGTTAACTGACCCTGTAAGTCCAGGAAAAGGAAATAATTTTTCTGTTAAATAACAAGAAGAAATAAATAGCAACAATGAATACAAATAGAAGTATATTGTTTCTTCTTTTTAACATATTATTTTGCCAACCTTGCATACAGTTTTCAAGACAATAGATTTAATAGATCTCTTTCAAGGGATAGCAATCCGCAGTAGGGGTCAGGGACAAAGAAAGCCCAAAAATGAAGACATGAGACAGACAATGAAATACAAAATACTTTGGAGAAGACACTGACTGATGAGAATTGTTACATTTAAAGGCTGGGCTTAGTAAGAACACAATTATAATTTGGTTTATCTTTGGAATTGCTTTGTGATATCACCATCTTGTGGCCAAATTGAAAATAGTTTTCCATTGCAAACTGGGTTTCTTTCTATATAAAGCTTCTTATGAATAATCTACCATATTAGAATTAAACAACACTATATCTGCATTGATTTTACTGTGATTATAAGCACTGGTTTTGTGTTATTTAAAATTCAAAAAAGTTATCATTATACAGATTTTTGAGAAAGATCCTAATACACCATTTAGGCTAACTTAATAAATTAAAAACTATTTAATAAGTTAAGAAAACAAAGTTATATTCGAATAAAAAAATTATCATCTGTTACATAGAACTCCCTTAAAACCAGAAATGCTTCTACCTATGAACTTAATTTTTATTTTATTTTATTTTTTAAAGTTTATTTATACATTTTGAGAAAGAAAGAAAGAGAGAGCATGAGTACAAGTGGGAAAGGGACAGAAAGAGAGAGGAGAATCCCAAGTAGGCTCTATACCACCAGCGTGGAGCCCAGTATGGGGCTCTAACTCACAAATCATGAGATTAGGACCTGAGCCGAAATCAAATTGGACTCTTAACCAGCTGAGCCACCTAGGCATCCTAGATTTTAAATATTCTAGAAAAAGTTGAAGAAAGCATATCACCATTAAACTTTAAAAATACTTTAGAATTTAAGGGCTTGATAAGACAAAGAGAACAATCTTATTTTGTAGGAGACATATCGTAAGTGTAAAAAGTGCAAACAGCCATCAAAATTTGTGTTATTCATATTACGTGTTAATAGTGAGCATGCACTAAATGTCTCCAGATTTAGACTTCCTGTAGTCCACTCTTTATGCTGGAATTAGGGGCCATGTTAATCAATTTCTTTTTTTCTTAGGAACCACTTACAGTGTCTAATTCCTACCCATTCTCAACATTATAAATCCAATGTTAATTTTTCTCCATATGCAAGATGTCTAATGTTGATCATGGTCCCAGTAGCAAGGAATATGTCCTCATTTCAACCTTTTTTTTTTTTTTTTCTAGAATGTATTTCCTGGACTGTTTAATTTAGTCTGTGAGCTTATTAAATTAGAGATCATATCCAGCCTCTTTGCCTATAGGTGCAAAGTTTGACAAGAATAGAACCGAGAGTCTTTAATCTGAAAGACAAGTTAGCGATTACACGTGCAATTCCTTCAGCTTCACTAGGAGGAAGTTCACAACCCAAACGTGAAGCAATGTTCCCAAAGCACTTTTTCTCATAGATAGATAGCATAAAGTTGATTCCAGCTTTTTGAATCCCAATTTGACAACCCCTGTCATTTAACTGATGTGTTTGAACCATCCACATTGAAAGTTATTATTAATATGATGCAAATAATTGGAGATCTGCTAGATGTTTTCTATTTTTCCATTTGTTTTTTGATTTTGTTTTCACCTCATCGCCTGCCTTCTCTGAATTTATGGTTTTTTTTGGATTTTATTTTCTCTCTTCTATTGACTTATTATTTATGCTTCTTCTTTATGAAGTCAGTAGTTTCCTAGGCTTTACCATATTCATTTTAAGTAATCTGAGCCAATATTCATACACTGATATATCACTTCTGCAGTAATATGGACCTTATAACTATATATTCCCACTTTTTCCACCCCATCTTTGTGTCATTTTGTTATGCATTTCACTATCACACATGCTACTAACATACATTATATTGTAACTAATTTTCTTTTAAACAGTAAGTTATAAAGATAAAAACCCAAAATATATTTTACCTTATTTCATTTCTAAAAACTGATTTTTTTCTGTAGATCCAAATCTGACCTACATCATACTCTTTCTTATCAAAGAGCTTTCTTTATCACTTCTTACATAGAAGGTCTGCCATCAAATTCCTTCAACCATCATTTTACTGAAAAATAGTCTCAATTTTCCATCTCTGTTGTAGGATATTTTCTCTTTGTATAGAATTCTGGGTTGATATTTTGTTTTTTTCTTTTTTCACTTTAAGGATGTCATTTTATTTCTTTTTGTTCGCGTGGATTGTGACAAAAAACCTGCTGAAATTTTGGGGGCGCCTAGGTGGCTCAGTTGGTTAAGTGTCTTGACTCTTGATCTTACAGTTCCTGAGATTGAGCCCTGTGTCAGGCATTGCATTGACACAGGGTCTGCTTGGGATTCTCTCACTCTCCCTGCTGTTCCCCTGTGTGTGCACTCTCTCTCTCTCTTTCAAAAATAAATAAACTTTAAAAAAATTGGCTGAAATACTTATTCTTATCTTACTTTGGTTAGTGTGTCTTTTTTCTTTGCCCTCAATATTATCTCTTTTCCTTTTTTTGTTTGTTTGTTTGAATATGACATGCTAAAGTCTTTGAAGTTATTATGCATAAGTCTTGTGCTCCCTGAGCTTCCTGGATTTGTGGGTTGTATCTATCTCCATGCCATTATTTCTTCAAATATTTTTTCTACTCATTTCTCTCTGTCTTCTCATTCTGAAATTCCAATTACACATTCTTTATTTCTTAAGTTTATTTATTGAGTTTGAGAAAGAGAGAGAGAGAGAGAGAGAGAGTGAGCAAGGGAGGCAGGGACAGAAAGAGAATCCCATATTTGCAGCCCAACATGGGGCTCGATCTCAGGACTGTGAGATCATGGCCTGAGCTGAAATCAAGAGCCTGACTCTTAATCGACTGAGCCACCCGAGGGCCCCACCAAATTCTTTAGACCATTTGGTGTCTTCCTACAACTCTTGGATGCTCATTTTGTTTTGCTTTGTTTTATTCACCTACTGTTTCTCAGGTTTTTGGTAACTTCTACTGATCTATCTTGTAGGTCACCAATTTCCATTTACTTCTTTCTTATAGTTTTCATCTTTCGGAGGAAGATATCTATTTTATCTTGGACATACTCTATATTTTCCGTTTGTAACTTTCCCATGCTAATCACTTTTTCTGTGCCTTATATGTATGTGTATACATATGTATATACAAGACATGCATAAGACAGTTGATGCTAGCATAAATATCCTTTTTGGTTGGAGGTGAATCTTCCTTTTCTTCTGATAGTGTGGGGATTCATTTTAGTCTCTTTAAGAGTTGGACTGAGTCTAAAGTTTTTATTGTTGCTGTGATTACTGTCACTGCACAAGAGATTTCAAATTACTCTAGTGAAATTGAAATCTATCTATGGTGAGCTGATTGCCAGGGTTTTATTACTGAATGTCTTTTTTTTTTTTTTTTTTGAAAGAGAGGGAGAGACAGTGTGATCAGGAGGGGGGGGAAGGGAGAGAGATAGAAGGAGAGAGAAAGAAAGAGGAAAAGAGAGAAAGAGGGAGAGAGAGAGAGAGAGAGAGAGAGAGAGAGAGAGAATCTTAAGCAGGCTCCACACTCAGCATGGAGCACAACTCGGGGCTTGATCTCAGGAACATGATATCAGGACCTGAGCCAAAATCAGCAGTCAGACTCTGAAGCGACTAAAGCACCCAGGAGCCTCCCCCTCTTTTTTTCCTGAATGTCTTTTCCCTGTTCATCTATGGGCCTTTCCTTTCTGCTATTCCCTCAAGAAAATCTGCCTGTTACAGCCCCCAGGTGTATCCGACATTGATTTTTATTTCACGCTTGTTAGTGTGGCACATGGAGTGGAGTGTGGCAGTATTCTCTGCTGTTCTGCGTGAGTCCCAATCAAGCAGGCACTGTGACCTGGGCTTCGGGATATGGCTTTCACCAGTTTTCTTGGCTCCCCTGTAAATATAATTTTGAGCCTAATGTGCATCCCTTCTCCTTCTCCAAGGGTAGAGATTTTTTCCCCCGTCTTCATACTTCAGGTGCAATAGGTTTCTACCATGACTGAGGCCAAACTTTTTGTGGTTCTTCCACATTCAGAATAAAGCTTTCCATAGAGAACGTAGACGTGATGCATCCATGTAGACACTGGGCGGTGACTGCTGTTTGCATCTCCCAGGCAGCAACACAGATAAACCTTTCTCCAGGATCCTCCTAAGCTTTCCTGTGGATGCCTGTTGATGTTCTCGGAGGAGAAGCCTACTAATGGCTGAATCTCCCTGTGTCTGCAGCTACCAGGGTATCACACTGTCACCATAGCACACATGATTCAGTCCTTAGCAAACAATTACAGGCTTCTAGCTCCATCTGCCTCTGACCTACATGTAACATTCAGTAGCATCTGTCCCAGGTAAGCCAATGCTTGGAGCCTGTTTTTGCCAGCAGGTGCTCCAGAGAGTTAGACTTAATTACTATTGTCATTAAATTAGTGAATTTTTTTAAAAACCTGTTCCTTTCGTATTTTAAATGTTTACCTTACATGTGTAGACATCAGAACCTCCAGTTTCAGAATTATTTGGTCTCTAGCTGCATATCTAGCCACAAACAGTGCCCAGGAGGAAGCTCACAAATGTCGCCCACTTGGAGGGTGGGTAGCGGGCAGCTGCATCTGACGGTCCTCCAGTCCAAGGGGCCAATGACCGAGGCTTTGGCACTCCTGCCTTCTGCCCGGGGCTGTGCACGGCATGGGCTCTGGAGCCAGGTTTGCAACATCAGAGCAGCAGGGTTCTCGCAACGCCCCAGGGGAGCCGACTAGACTTCAGTCTTTTTGAATCTCTGTCAGTGCCTGCTGCTGCTCCACTACCAGTTCAAAAACACACATTTTATGTATTCGTGGGTGTGCAGACCCCAAGTGTGCATCGACAAGTAGGCTGTGATTCTTTCAGAATCCAAATAGTCAGACCTCTGCCGGGAAAGTGCACAACCATCATGTCAACAGTTTGTTCAGACTGATGGAAAGAGCAGCCCCAGATGCCACTTAAATAAATCAAGCAAGGATTACTATTTAAAGGATCAACAAGAAGGTGGGGCCATTGGCGCTCATGGTAGAGTGATTAACGGTGCTGGTTGGATCACTCAGAATTGTAAGCTTTTGATCTCAACATTCTGACCAGAGATTTTAAGGTTTCAGAAGATGCCATCTGAGTGGAGGGCCACTTCAGAACTCCTTCAGTCCTGGTATTTTATTACCAAGGCTTGAGTAGTTCGACACATAGCTTGACTGAGCCAGGGAATTTCATTAATCTCAGAGTTATGCAGTATGAATGCTAGGGAACAGGGTACCACACTCAGGCTTACATGTTTAAAATCAACATGCAATTCAGTCAATGCATTCACAATCTCTGTTGAATTTTTAAAAAATTGACTATTAGTCTCTAAGGTTGAAAAATTCTTTATCCCTATGCCCTTCCCACCCTCTCACTCCCAATTCGCGCGCACACACACACACACACACACACACACTTCATCCAAAGTTGGGGTTTATTTAATACAACTGGGTAGGGTCCTCCTTACTGAGAAGATTTAAAATAGCTATTGAAAATGCAAAAGCATTATAAAATATGCTAATCATTTTCATAAAAAAAACAAAGTTGTGTAATTTTAGGGGTAGATTTCATGGCAGTATATAGTAATATAGCCAGTGTTAGAGTTTTGATTTTCAGGCAGTGACAGGCTACTTGCATTTTATTTCATGCCGATTCAAACTTGTCCTTGAATCTGGCTACACATATTTCACAGAATACAAAGCAGAGGACAATTTAAACAACACCGGCAAACACATTCTTACAACTTGCAACTAAATGCTTCCACATGAACTTGCTTTGGGTTTAGGCTTAAGGGTGATGGGAAGGATTGACAATTTGGGCTTCTTTGCTTCTAGGTCAGTCTAGGGTAGGTAAGGAATTCCACGGGGTCACTCATCTACCCCAACTACCGAAGTGGAGGCATAACTGTTCTCCCCTCTTCCAAGTATTTTTTTTTTTCCAGCCAACGTATTCTCCTCATTAAAGCTAGGAAGCTCTCTGTAAAATGCAAATTGTATACTATTCCCCCCCGGCAATAGATCCCTGTCACCTTTAGACAAAGCCAAAAACCATAAAGGGCTTTGCAAGGTCGGAATGATTTCACCCTTGCCCACCTCGGAAGACTTTCTTTATGCCACTCTCTCCTCACTCAGTATGCTGGATTTATGTAAATTCAAAATTTTCATGCTTTTTTTCTCACCTCCTGGCCTTCGAACATACGGTTCCTCTATATTCCTCTCTCCATCTGGCTCACCTTACTCACCCTTGGAGTCTCAGCCTAATTGCAGCCCCCTTCTCAGCTCTTGACAATGAATCAGGTGCACTCTCAGACACTCCCATACGCTGCCTGCAGCCTTGGTGCAGTTTGAATTATTCAATTAATTGTCTGAAGTGACTTGTCTGGTCTGTATGTTTCCCAATAAACTTTAAGCTCCAAGAAGACAGGTACCATGTTGAGTGCTCGTCTCATTGTCCCTAGCATTGACAATAGTGCTTAGAAGATGTAAAATATTTGGGGCTGATTAACTCACTAGATTTTTGCTTTGGGGATGTGATACTTAAATTCCCAATTATGACAAAGAGTTACTTTTCTTGCTCCATTCTCTGTGCATAAATTTCCCTTAGGCATCTCTAAAGGAACTTACAGGGCAGAGCACTTATTTGTTCCCCAGCCAAATAGCATCATAATATAATGTTAATTGTACACCATTCATCACCATCTCTTAAAATCCACGCTCATTTTTTTTCTTCTTTCTTTGTAATTCTGTGCTCATAATTTAAGATCCATTTCACTAAAGCCAAACAGTTGATGTTTTATAAAGAGGTAAAGATGACTATAAAGAGATTTTTCCTTTAGGTTTCCTCATTAAAACAGTTTCAAAGAAATTCAAAGTCAAAGTATGCGCATTAGGAACAGAATATTTTATCCTTTCCCAACACGTTAACTTTTATTGTATGATGCTTGGATCCACACCTCATTAGTTTCTGTTTTGATGTTTAATTTCTTAGAATTTCATGTGTGTTTTATAAGTTGTGTTGGAGATAAAATAGGATGCATTTTAGACTGGATGTCAATGAGCAGTTTGAGCATGCTGTTAGTAATTGTAGTTTGGTTTCAGTCTATATTGAAAACTAGTATCGACTACTGATTGCAACAACAAAGTCTGAAACAGAGACTTATAAACATGGATTTTGCAGATATGGTACTGAGAATATTTTCTTAGTTGATTTTTACTACCTTAGCAGCTAATTTAGATAAATGATAATATATTTACAAGAATATGACAGGCATGTTTATTTTCAACCTCACACATGCAACAAAAAAGGAATTTCCAAGTTATTACCACACCGCATCTCTAAAGACATAATTTATAATTAGAAAAATGAAAAACATTTCTTCTGACCTTTAAAACAAATGCTGCAATGTGTCAGTGCAAATCAGTACATGTTTTAATACTGTAAAATAAATTTCTCATTAACGTACACTACTGTTTTCCAGTAATTTTAGAATACTTATATTTCTGTCATGGGTATTTTTTATTTTATTTTATTTTATTTTATTTTATTTTATTTTATTTTATTTTATTTTATTTTATTTATTTTTGTCCCTTTTTTTTTGTGCTTTGAATCTCACTTCTGTATTCAGGGGATCTCACAACTTATATATCTGGGTAGAAGGAAGAGCTCGTTAAAATACCAAATACTTGGGGCGCCTGGGTGGCGCAGTCGGTTAGGCGTCCGACTTCAGCCAGGTCACCATCTCGCGGTCCGTGAGTTCGAGCCCCGCGTCAGGCTCTGGGCTGATGGCTCAGAGCCTGGAGCCTGTTTCCGATTCTGTGTCTCCCAATCTCTCTGCCCCTCCCCCGTTCATGCTCTGTCTCTCTCTGTCCCAAAAATAAATAAACGTTGAAAAAAAAATTAAAAAAAAAACAACCAAATACTTGCCTTCCAAGCATCCCTTGATAAGCTTGAGTATATCACATAGGCCGATCAAGTGTACCGGCCCACAATATTGAACCCAGATCTAGGCACAGAAAGGGACAGAAGAAAGGAGTCATGGGAAAATCCGGTCTGTTGGCTGAGGCCTGCAGCCCCAGCATTACCAGGTCTTCTGAAGAGCAAGTGATGGCAATGGGGGTCCGGTCCTGGGATAACAGATTTCAGTCTTCAATCTTTGTGGCATGATCTTCCTAGCTGCAGTATTCCTGGAGATTCTGTGAACTACTGAAATCTATTAATTATCCAAGATACATTTAAGCATTTCCTGCTTAAATGAGTCACACTTAGTTTCTGTTGCTTCCAATTAATGTTTTTGATGGAACAGTGTATACATCTTGCAAAATACTTATTTATATATATCCACTTTGGTTACAAATAAATGTAGTGCAAAAATTCTTAAGATCTTAACTTTTATGTAGAAAAATGTCATTTATATGATTATAGCTTGTGAATTTATAAAAGAGCCATAAGCAATTTTTTTTTTAGTAAAATTGATTATATGTAAGTAGGAATTTATAACAAAGTCACCACTGTTAGGAATACAGTAAATTGGGTTCAGTCAATGGGGCTTCTTTATGTGTTGCTTAAAATAGTGAACTTGTTTGCATTTTCATATGCTATACCTCTTAGACTGTTAAAATAATATTATAGATGACATTCCAGATAATGTGTGACATCCGTAAGGGAGTGGGATTACTTTACACAATTACTTTACACATATAACTGATGTTTGACACATCTTATATCAAGAAAAAAAAATGAAGTGATGTGGCACAATTCTAACAATGTTGGCTTACTGATAGAACAATATTTTGTTGGTTTCAAATTTTCTTTTATTCATCCAGAAAGCTAATCTTACACTTTCTTATATTTCATAATGTATAATAAATTAAGAAATAAAAACCATAATCTGAACTCAGTAGCAAACAAGAGAGGAGGTGAGAGTAGGAAAAGGCCATATGCTAGCTCTCAGAAAATCTATATTCCTTGGAAGCCTGAAAACATAGGAATAGGAACCCCCAAAAAATGGGATGAAGGAAAATGCAGAGATAATACAAATTGGTTGATTCCTCTTTACCAGAGACTGCTTTTTAATATTTTATTTGAGTTAACTCACTTAATCCTTAACAAGGACACAATTATCCTTATTGTGTCCTTATTATCACCTCATTTTACAAACAAGGAGACCAAGTCTTGGAGACTTAAGTAAATTATAACAAAGTCATAGAATACAATTAGATGGAATCAGAGAGCAAATTTAGGCATTCTGCTGGAAAAGGTCATATTCTGAAACATCAAACTATTGTACGCTATTTCTCTACCCCTGTGATTTGTGTCGCCCTATGACTTCTTCGGCTGATTAAATACAAACATAAGTCTTATTTGGCCTAGAAACTTCTACTTTATTCCTTTAAGAATCCTGCCTTGAAAGAGCCCTGAAGAGACCCAAATGGGCAGAAATCATAGCTCCCAGCTGGCATCCCCACCTGACCTCCTACCTGACAGCCAGTACCAACTTGCCCACCATGATAGTGAAGATGAAACAGCCATTTTTCACACTTCACCCCCAGCTATTTGAGTTGTCCCGGCTGAGGCCTCAGGTATCATATAGCGATTTTGATTTGATTCCATAATTGAATGATACTTTGGGAAAATTAGGTTTGGTGTGAGAGTATTTTGCATGTGAAATCTCCCATCCACATACTCATCTACATTGTGATTTTGCTACTGCTCCATCAAGAGGTGACTTTTTTTTAATTTTTTTTAACATTTATTTATTTTTGAGACAGAGAGAGACAGAGCATGAACGGGGGAGGGTCAGAGAGAGGGAGACACAGAATCTGAAACAGGCTCCAGGCTCTGAGCTGTCAGCACAGAGCCCGACGTGGGGCTCGAACTCACGGACCGCGGGATCATGACCTGAGCCGAAGTCGGCCGCTTAACCGACTGAGCCACCCAGGCGCCCCAAGAGGTGACGTTTTATTATTATTTTTTTTTTCCTTTCTATTCCCTTGACTCTGACCTATCACTGTTTTGACCAATAAAATAAGGTAGAAAAAAGCTCTGGGTATAGTTCTTTGTTGGACTGAAAGTCTCTAGTTGCTTTCTCTTGGAACCCAAATGCCATGTTGTGAGGAGGCCTTGGAGAGAACCACATGGAGGACCATATGAGGCCTTCAACTGAAGTTTCTGGATTACTATATGATTGGAGGAGACATATTGAGTATTTCAGCATAGCTGTTTGTTCCATTCCAACAGAATTTCCAAACATTAGGTGGCAAGAAGAGACCATCCCTGCTATGCCTTATTTGAATTGCTAAACCACAAAATCATGGGATTGTTTTATTCCCCTAACTTTTGGAATGTTATACAGCAATAAATAATCAGAACATTCCTGTATTCACCAGTACTTTTCTCAGTGATGCATTTATAACAATGGATAAAATAGACAATATTCTCCTTACAATTGATTTGTGAGAAACAGAAAAAATATAAGTATCACAATAAGAAGAAAAGATTTAATTTCAAAAATAAGTTCTATAAAATGATACATACATATATATGTAAAGGTAATGTGTACCACAAGGTAATATGATATTGAGTGCTTTTGAGGGAAAATGGTAAGTTAAGATGGAAGATTATGACCAGATTTTCTGAACAGATAATTAAGCTGAGATATGAATGATGAAAGTAGCCAGCCATGGAATATCTTTATGGTTCAAGAAAGAAGGAACAGTAAATACAAAAATCCTCAGGTGGGAATTACCTTGACATATTTCAGGAGCAGAATAGTAGCTAAATGGTAGGAAAGGCAGGGGGGCATTCAAGATGGGAACAGACAGGCAGATGGGGCCTTATGAGCTATGAGGGGAACTTGGTCTCATTGTGTGAAAAGTAGGAAGACATTGAAGGGAGCAAAGGAAAGGGATTTAATTTCAGAAGGTCCCTATGTACACCTCACCTAGTTTCCTCATTATTAATATCTTACATTACCATGGTACATTGTAAAACCAACGAAGTAGCGTTATTAGCACTTTTTTATTAACTAAAGTCCAGACTTTATTTGGATTTTACCAAATTTTCCTTTGCATTTGGTTGCTATGTTCTTTAGTCTCCTCTGGTCTACTCGTCATGTGTCCTTAGCTTCCTCTGGTCTGTTAGTATCTCGGACTTTGTTTTTCATGACCTTGACAGTCTTGAGGAATGATTAATGGTTTCCATTCTGGTTGCTATGTGGAAAATGGATTGTAAGAACAGAAATGTGAAAGTAGGAAGAACAGAACAATGCAATTGAAACTATAGGGATAAACTATCTCCTTTTGTATTAAGTCTTCCATACTCAAGGTATAACTTACAACACCTCAATTCAAGAGCTCAGTAGCCATATGAGATAGCATAGCTGTAGAATACTGGAATTGGCATGCTCTAGAAATACCACTTTCCCAAAGAAACAACAAAAAACAATAACAAAAACCAAACCTTTTATTAAGAGTATAATATTTAAAAAAATTAGATATTCTAGAAAGTGATAACCAAAAAAATTCACTTCTGGCTTATTTAACAGGGTCAGGCACAGTGATTTTTACAACTCATGTTCTTTTAGAGACTCTATCAGTCCATTGGCATAAGATAATTAGTCTTTCCCTAGGGATAAGTCAATTTGACAGGAAGAAACTAGTACATGCCAGAATTCTAAAGCAATATGCTGTGGTTGGAGTCTATACTGTAAATGTAAGAAAGAAGTGTGATGTAACATCTCTACAGAGAAGCAGGCTTCCATGTATGGAGTTTCTGCTTGGTTGAAAAAGGGAGAAAGGATCCAAACACATGTAGGGACATGAAGACCTCAAGTTTCAGACTGAGTATTAGAGAAGAGTGCCTCCATATACAATAAAACTGAGAAGGCCCTCTATTCCCTGTTCTAAATGATCTTTCTTCCTATAATTAGCAAATATAGATTACAGAACTTGAACTCTTCTAGTAAAACAGAACTTGGCATGTGTACATCATGGTTGAATATATTCAGCTCCAAAGGGTAATAGAGTAGTCCCTCTTTATCTGTGGGCGATATGTTCCAAGACCCACAGTAGATGCCTGAAATCACAAATAGTATTGAATGCTATACACATATTACGCTTTTTCCTGTACATATATAACTATGATAAAGTTTCATTTATAAATAAGGCATAGTAGAAGATTAGCAATAATAAGTAATACTAAAATAGAACAACTGTAACAATCTTCTGCATTAAAAGTTATGTGAAGGTGGGGCACCTGGCTGGCTCAGTCAGTAGAGAGAGAGCATGTGACTCTTAATCTCAGAGTTGTGAGTTCAAGTCCCACGTTGGCTGTGGAGCCTACTTAAAAAAATAATAATAAAATAAATAAGTTACGCTAATACGATCTATTTCTCTCAAAGTAGCTTACTGTACTGTACTCACCCTTTTTGTGATGATGTGTGATAACATGCCTACGTGACAAGATGAAGTGGAGTGAATAATGCAGGCATTGTCATAGAGCGCTAGGCTACCACTGATCTTCTGACAATATGTCAGAATGAGGATCATTTGCTTTTAGGACCACAGTTGGCCACATGCAACTGAAACTGGCTAAACTGAAACCATGGATAAGGGGGAATACTATATTATGAATTAATACTCACAAAGAATCACAGCAAGTCATGTTACAGCAGTGGAGTAATAAAATGATGCAAATGGAATGGGGGGACAGTGAGTGATATACCAAGAGTAGAAGACCTAAAGAATTAGTCCTAACATCTTCTCAGAACTTTTTACATGGGTAAAGATTATTGAGGACCGCTGAAAGTTTTTGTATTTGCAGAGTATCTTGATTACTGCATTGGAAATTAAAGCTAAGACATTTAAAATCTTAAATAATTTACTTAAATTAATAATATACCCACTACATTTTAACGTGAATAACATTTTTTTTGTTCAGTAACTATATTTTTAAAGGTATAATGAGAAGAGTGGGATTGTTTTATGTTTTTGCAAACCTCTTGATTACTGGCTTAATAGAAAATAGCTAGATTTTCACGTTTGTTTCTTCCTTTACTCTGTTGCAATAAAGGTGTTATGCAATTTTTTAAAAAGTCTACTGAACAGTTGTAAGAGAATGAGAGTGAAAAACACTAATACTGTCTTAGTGTTATTCTGAAAATATTTTTGAGTTCGTGGGCCATCTGCAGAGGACTTCCAAGAATTCATTCATAAGCCACACTTTGAGAACTACAGGGCTAAAGGAATTGATTGGTTGGGATGGATGGTTGTAGCTGCTGCTGCTGTTATTCTCACCAGATAAGACATTGACAAAGGTAAATGTGGTGTTCCTCACCCTTTTGGTCATAGCTTACCCTGTTCAAGACTACAATATTCCTTGGGGCGCCTGGGTGGCTCAGTCGGTTGGGCATCCGACTTCGGCTCAGGTCACGATCTCGCGGTCCGTGAGTTCGAGCCCCGCATCGGACCCTGTGCTGACAGCTCAGAGCCTGGAGCCCGTTTCAGATTCTGTGTCTCCCTCTCTCTCTGCCCCTCCCCCATTCATGCTCTGTCTCTCTCTGTCTCAAAAATGAATAAACGTTAAAAAAAATAAAAAAAAAAAAGACTACAATATTCCTTAAACATTGAAAGTAGAGAAAACACATCCTATACCATATAGGCCAATCTGGGTATTTGACATTTTCACTTTATATTATTTATTTACCTAATACTCTGAATTGTTCTTTCTACTAGCAGAAATTATTAATATCCATTTTTATAAAAGAGGATAGTGAAGTTCAAGATGGTAAATAACTTTACTTGGCATGTACAACTAAATAATACCAGCGATGAATTCCCCAAGGCTATGTTTTTTCTATAGTATTTATGCCTTCCCCTTAAGCAATAATTATAAAATACAGCAATAATTAAGAATTATGGGAAAATGAAGATTAGCTGTGAACATAGTACAAATTGGGAAATGAAATGACTTGAAAAAAGTCTGTTGCAAGGAAGTTACAAATAAATAGGAGTCCTAGGTAAATGTGAAAACAGACTTTTGTTTAAACTGCATAATAACAAAAATGTTAGTATCTACTGAATAAAACCAAGGCTTATAGGAAGAGTGTCTTCTGATTCAATTAAGCAATAGAGAATGGCAGACATCAGACACACTCTGTGGAATAAAGAGGCTTTGTTTTTGAGGGACTGAAGGAAGGAGGAAACTCAGAGGTTGTCAGCCTGAGGCATGGCTGCTGGAAGACATAGGCATAGACACTTGGGTGACCACAGTCATTACAAGGATTTTTAGAGTCAGCTCTGTGGCTGATCATGTATGCAATTCATATGAATTCTATTTCAGTAAACCTATAGATGTCTATAAATAGTTTTTATGAAGTTTTTTTTTTACATAAAATATAAGATTTAAAAGTGTATGGCTTATCTCATTTCATTTTCTTGCTGCCAGGTTCACTTTATTTCTGCATAAAATGGTGACACCTTGGGTTATTGGGTTAGTTTTTCCTTTGTAAATAACTCCAGTACTTTCCTCTGATAGGCAATTCAGATTATTACTTATGAGGGCCATCAAACTGCAGATGCATTTAGCTGCATCAAAAATAAAATACCCATTGCCTCATGATTCATGATATGTCCAGAGAGCTTAAATATTTTAGTGTGTATAATATATTTTGTCACTGTAAGTCACTTTCACAACTGACTGTGCAAAAAGTTATTAGCTGGTTGCCAATATTTTCTCAAATTTGAATTCACCTGCATGTCATTTGCCAAACTGTTTCTGAGGCTAAATAAGGAATTGCTATAATGTGTATAAGAATTAGAGTACATCTAATGTTACATCCAACTGAAATAAAACATGTCTATAAAGCTGGGGCTTTTGTTATCATCTTATAACCACACATGGCATAAAGATATTACTGTGTCACACTTATCTATCATCATAATAAAATTCATTTAATTCTCCATCCTGGAGATCAACTGATGGGGTAATCAAAGGCAAAGCAAAACTATCTGGGTTTATGTGGGAGCGAGATAGAAATTCAGCCCTTAGGACAATGGTATCTGCTAGGGATGTTTCAGTCCCTTTAAGGAGAGGAAGAGTGTACTGTTCATAGTCCAAGGGAATCATCAGTTTAATTATCATGTCTATTAGTTTCCTACTGGCACTGTAACAAATTACCACAAGCTTACTGGCTTCTGTAGGTGCCTGGGTGGCTTAATCGGTTAAGCGTTTGACTCTTGATTTTGGTTCAGATCAAGATCTCATGATTTGTGGAATCAAGCCCCAGATCGGGCTCTTCACTGGCAGCACGGAGCCTGCTTGGGATTCTCTCTACCTCTCTCTGCCGCTCCCCTGCTCTCTCTCTCCACAACACGAATTTGTTATCTTACAGTTCTGGAAGTCAGGAGTCAAAAATGAGTCTTAAGAGCTTAAAATCAAGGTGTGTGTTCCTCCTCAAGGCTGCAGGGGAAAATCAGTGTCCTTGCTTTTCCTAGTGGTAGAGGCTGCCTGCATTTTCTGGCTCATGGCCCTTTCCTCATTATCAAGTACATCACTTCAACCTCTGCTTCCATTACCACAGCTCCTTTAACCTCTCTCTTAAGAGGACCCTTTATGATTACATGGGACCCACTCAGGTGATCCAGGATAGTCTCACTATCTCATATGTAATCAGATTTGCAAAGTCCTTTTTGCCACTTACAGTTACATAGTCCTGGATTGTGGGAATCAGAATGTGGACATCTTTGGAAGCCATTACTCCGTCTACCACACCAAGGGACTTGATTATCGACTCTGTCACACATATTTTAATGTGCCTATCAAAACTTTTTTGAATGCTTACGTTGCCAGGTACTTTGCCCTCAAGCAGCCTACAGTCAAGCCTCTTATGACAAGTCTAATGGATAATTCAGTTACTTTAATAGATATAACTAATAAGCATAGAGTGGTCTAGGAGCATATTGGAGAAGCAGTCGACCTAATCTGTGGGGCTTGCAAAGGCTTTCTGGAAGAGTCCACATCAAAAGGCAAAGCTGAAGGATAAATGGTAGGTGGTCAGTTAAATTGTATGTGGTGTAAGGGAGAGAAGCACCTGAATTCAACCACTTAAGCTCCCATGTCTATCTGGCTTTAGACCCCCACATCCACCTAGGATCCACTGCTCCTAGCCTTGTTTTAGTCCCTCATGTCCTTCATAAAACCATTGACCATACAACCTATCTTAAAATTAGTGCTTCACCATTATAACATCTCTTTTGCATCCACTCATAACTCCTTTACTTCTCGCCTCATTTTTGTCAAGTCTACAATATAATGTTTATTCCAATTTTGTGACATTTCGGTACTGTAGCTATGCTGCTGAGTAAGACAGGTCAAAAGCATACACATATACTGACAATCTCTCTTTAAATTTATAACCTTAAATCTTGAGTGGCTCGTAATGCCCCCTGGCAATCTGAGCACAGTCCCTCCAGTCCCATTTCTCTCCTGCTCTCCTGGGCAACTACCTCACATCTCCAGCTTTCCCCAGATTTCCACCAACTCTTTCTTTGTCAGCTGCTCACTCTGCCTTCTGTCTCACTGTGCCAATCAAAACAATTAGAAAAGAACTTCCACAGTCTTCCCTCACCACGTCTATCCACCTACCTACCATTCCTAGGCCTCAGAGTTTCAGGAATCCTAATCTCGTCTCCATTTTCTTTTATCACAGATAAACTGTACTTCCAAGTACAATCTTTCCACTTGTGCACAAACTCCCCCCTCCCCTTTCTAACCTCCTCAAGGACATCATTTCAGTGAACCTGGTAACTGTCTCTTGCACTGAAAAATTTTCTTTCTCCCTACTGGAACATTCCCATTAGCATACAAGCATCTTATTATTTCTCTTCTCTTAAAAATAAAAACTCTCTCTTGGTTTAATATTGCCCTCCAGCTATTAACTCATTTCTCTGCTTTCTTTTATGGTAATATTCCTCTAAAGAATACACATACTCCTCTCTCTCTTCCAAATCTCTCTTAAACTTATTCCAAATAGGGTTTTATTCTCCGCACTCCAGTGAAATGGCTATGTAAAAATATTGCTAATATTTTAGTAATATAGCTCACACTAATATAACACTTACTACCTTCCAAGCACTTTGTAAAACCATTTCGTAGCTAATCTAAACCACACAACAACCTGCAAGGCAGCTAGTAAAAAGTGGCATGGGGATAAAAATCCAGACAGATGCTTCTGAAGTCCTTCTTTTTAGCCACTACATTATATTGCTTCTCCAAATAACAAATAGCCTCCATATTATAAATAATTGGTCCTCATTTTATTTAACTTATAACAGCATGTTAAAAATAATTTTTTCCCCAGAAATTTGTCTTCCATTGGCTTCTGGGACTCCACATTCTGATTTTCCTCCTACTTTACTGGTTATAGCTCTCAAGAGGAACAGGTCAGATAAGCAGATAAAAAATGTCTGGTTCCTTGTCCTTAAGGGTGTGATATTTACTTGTGCAAGAGGTAGACTGGTGAGCAAGTAATCTCTCCACAATGTTTAAAGAGAGATCAATTCAAAGTGCTGTGGTGTTTAGAACTAGAATTTACTAACTGTCCTGAGGATACTTTTAAGGAGTGGTATTAAAGCTACATTTTCAAGTATAAGTAGAAGCCTGCCAAGTGGCAAAGGTGGGTAAGATTGTTCCAAACAGACTCAAAGCATGAGAATATAGAAACCTACACATGTTGAAAAATAATAAGAAGTCTAATTTATTATTTTATCCCCGTTTCATTTGATTTTGAATATGTACACCTGAAAACTGGGCTAGCTTGCTAACAAAACAGCAACATGGAGTAGTGGTTCTTTTTAACTACGTTTCAGCCATATGCACATTAGACTCATCTAGAGAAGTTTTAATAAATATTGTCACCCAGCCTGTGTCACAGTGGCTCATTCATTTAATTTCTCTGGGTTGGGAACCAGGCACTGGCATTTTTGCTCCCCAGGTGAGTCCAGTCTGAGCCAGAGTTGTAAACCGTTGTGCCAGAACATAAGCGAGGTGGGGAAGGATAGCTAGAACCAAGTCTGGATGCCAGATCAAGTCCAGACCTAAAGGTCTTTTAGCTTGTCTTGAAGGATGAATTTAGCTCATCCTCTAGACGAAACCAAAGAAGTTTTTATGATGCAATTATGAATTTCATGATGTGATTAAATCAGTGCTCTCAGAACAAAAAAACAACTTTAGAGAATAGCGTAAAGTTGGTAGAAGGACCACTGTTGCAATACCATAGGCATAAGCCTCTTGTCCTAGTTCTCCCCAAGCCTACTATAATGTCTGGCTGGTTTGCCAAGATGCCAAATGAGGATGATATTTAGGACGGTAACTGACTGGATGTACTGTTGAGAGAAAAGGTTAAAGATTTCTAATCTGTCTTAATATAAAGGTCTCACGGTGTGTTTTATTGTGTTCTGAATTTGAATTTGTAAATTCTTGGCTAAATCTGGCAGCAAATTGGGGAAGCTAAGACAAATATATTGGAGTGGTTTGAAGCGATCAAATTGCTTCTAAGAGTTGTAGGATTAACTTTGTATTGAACATATGCATCTCCCATTGTTTCTTGCAAAGTTATGTTGGCCAACAGACCAGGTGATCTAGAGGTGTCCCCTGGGTGGCAGTTACAAAAACTGGGGCTTCAGATGAGTGTATAAGCTCTTTTCTGGGAGGTTCTGGCAAGCTGTAATGAGGCTGAGAAGAACACAAAGATGGTGTCCTGGCCTGTGTTCCCTGACAGCTTCTCAGTAGCCTCTAGATGTGTGGTAAACCTGACGTCTGTCTCTTAAGCTCCAGAACAAGTGAATGAACCTTTTTCACAGAAAGACTTGGGAGTATGTTTTAGTCTGTTTGTCTGTGTGGTGCCCTGGGGGTGGTAACCTGCCAAGAGCTGTGTCTCTGATTGTTACAGTTTCATGGGACCCAGAAATGCAAGCTCTCCCTAGCCAGCAAAGCCAGTCGATCAAGGAATATTCCCTGTATGGATCATGCATGCCCACTGGCTTTAACAAGGCAGAAGGAGAGTATAGGACTGGGGTGTATCCACTGACTCTATAAAGGGAGAGAGAGAGAGTGCAAAAATGGTGCCCTCTGGCATCTCCACCCCGAGAGAGAATCCCGACAGGCACTTGTGCCTCTGGCAGATGCTTCAAGATTAGCAAATAAGTCTCCTTCATACATGGTCTAGACACTTTTCACATTGCTGCATTTGTGCTGGTCCTGGGGGTGAGTGAGTCTATGTATGAGCCCTTTAAGAGAAGTATTTCACTTCCCTACAAGCTTTGGGTCTCCTGAATGTGAGTCTTGTTGGTTTTCAAGCCAGTCACTTGGGGGTTCCTCTCTCCATTGCACACCCTAGGGGTTGGACTGCCTGATGTGGGGTGCAAACTCCTTGTTCTCAGGAAGAAGCTCTGAAATTTGTGAGATGCCCCTGATTGTGGGTCACTATACCATGGGTGGGGGTTTTGGTGAGACCACATTTAAGAAGTTTTGTTTGATTTTGGGGTCCCTGGGTAGCTCAGTCGATTAAGTGTCTGACTCTTGATTTCAGCTCAGGTAATGATCTCACTGTGTGGGATTAAGCCCCATGTCAGCCTCCATGATAATAGTGCAGAGCCAGCTTGGGATTTTCTCTCTCTCTTTCTCTCCCTCTCTTTTTCTCTCTGCCCCTTCCCTACTCGTGCTCTCTGTCTCTCTCAAAATAAGTAAGTAAACATTTAAAAAATTTTTTAAAAGGTTTTGGATATTTTTAATTGGAGTTATATTGACTTTAATATTTTATTACAAACTGGGACAAAATAAACAGGTTTCTATGTAAATTGCAACCACATTGAAGTTGTTATTTCTTTGAGATAATTCTCAAGTCACCTTGATTTAAGTTGTGTATTTCTCTGAACTCTTTGGTCATTAGTAAAGATTTAGTCTTTAGGTTTGTTTTCTCAAATGACAAATCACATCCAATGTGTGTGACATTTTACCAACTTACCTCTCAAGGAAATTCTCATTTTTAAATTTGTTTTTGTTATTTGTTAACGTTTATTTATTTTTGAGAGAGAGAGAGAGAGACAGAGCACGAGCAGGGGAGGGGCAGAGAGAGAGAGAGAGAGGGAGACACAGAATCTGAAGCAGGCTCTGGGCTCAGAGCTGTCAGCACAGAGTCTGACGCGGGACTGGAACTTGTGAACTGCGAGATCATGACCTGATCCAAAGTTGGACCCTTAAGCAACTAACTGAGTCACCCAGCTGCCCCCCTTATTTTTAAATTTGTTCAAGAACATCACTAAAATTAGTTTTACTTACATTGGCTTCTTGGACTCAGTGTGATCTTGCTGCTACATCTGATATCTTTGATGCTTACCTGTGATTTTCATAATCATTATGTCTATGCAACTACCCCTTTTACCTGTGATACTCTGCATGCACAGGTACTTTGGTTAGAAAGAAAGCTTCCCAGGTTCAGTCCCATTTTTCAATATGTGATTACTGAACAGCTTTATAATAACCTCTGAGCCAGTCTTCAAGGACATAAGGAATTTTTATGACTGACTTGGAGTAATCTTAAGTAGGATTCTGAGTTTCTTCGCACATGAAATCCTGAAATTCAAGGTTAATATCATATATATATATGATATTAGTTACCTATTGATGCCCAAAAAGTTACTCTAACAATGGATTCAAGGTTAATATTAAACTTAACTTTTGTATTCGTTATCTACTGATGTCCAATAAATTAAAACTTAAAACAACAGAAACCACTTACTACTTTGCATTGTTCCTGTAGATTAGAATTGAGATTCTATAAGAGTAGTGTAGTGGGTTGTTCTGGCTCAGAGTGTTTCATGAGGTGGCAGTCAAGATGTTGGCCACGGCTATAATTAACAACACTTGATTGAGGCTGCAGGCAGCACTTGTAAAATGGCTCACTCATATGGCTATTTGCAGGAGGCTTTAGTTTCTACCCAGCTATTGATACGAAGCCTCAGTTCCTCATCACTAGGGCCCCTCCATAAGTCTTCTTGAGTGACCTCATGACATAGTAACCTGTTTCCCCCACAGCAGTGGTTTGAGAGCATACAAAAGCAGAAACACAATGTCTTTTAGGACCTATCCTAAAAGTGACACTCATTTCTGCAATATCCAGTTGCTTACATAGGTCAGATGTATTCAGTATGGAAAGAGATTACAAGAGAAATGAATGCCAAGCAATCAGAATCATTGGGGGTGATTTTGAAGTCTGGCTACCACAGCATATAAACCAGGTTAGAGTCCTTTTAAAAGCCTCACTATATTATTGGGAAAAAAATAAAAGTATATATCCACCAATCAATAATACTACTTTTCTCAATTTGGGGGGAGATAAAGAAGGTCAGTTTATATTGGCTATTTGTAATATAATTGAAACTCACCAATTGAAAAGGTCCAGTTTTTCTGATTTAAATTGATTTTCTTCATTGTAGGGCTAGCACAGTCTCATATTTCTTAAATAGTACTCAGAACAAACATTCTAAAAACAGTTCTTATTAGACTGTGGGCTCCAATTTAGACAAATTAGTTCCCCCCACTCCCCCACTCACAACCAGGTTTTCATTTCCAAGTGAAAAAGTACAATTATAATCTTTTAGTTTAAATAATACAGTAAGCTTATTCTCTAAAATATTATCACTCAAGGTTATCATTGTGCATCTAGTACTTTAAATGCATTATCCTCCTGTCACAAAACTAAACTTAACTCATATAAGTTTAGATATTTTATGCAGCTACACAGCCTTATGACCTCAGTAAAGAATAATAAACCGTTTAGGTTACAATCTTATGACAGCCCCAACATTAAAAAAATACAATGATATGTGCTAATACATATATGAGTTCTGAAATGTGAAGACAATATTACTAATGATTTTGGTGAAACAATGAGTATATATTTTATAAATATTTATAAATATAAGTATATTTTAATTTTATCCTTTTCTGTTGGTCAGTTTTTTCATAGAAGGACTTAATGAGTAACTTATGCTCTAGGAGTAATTAAGTTCATAAAAATAGAAATGTATTTTTTAAAAAAGATACCATTCTTTTTTCTAATGATTTACTTCTTTTAAGCTTTTGTTGTTTTTTCCTTTGCTTGAGCAAACTGTCATGAGAATTCAGACTCCTTTTTGTCCAAAAGGGCTTAAGCTTCTGTGAAATAACAGTGCTCATATTAATGTATACTCATTTTCCTTTTGCAGCTGTACTAATGGTTTTATTATATTCACATAAATATTTGTATTTTATTTCTATTTTAGTGAATGAAAGTATAATTTAAATAAAAAAGGGATGCCTATTTAAGCTTGGTGAAAAGTGGACAGTAGAAGATTAAAAAAAAAAGTGTTTGCATGATTTAAGATAGCAAGACCAATGGATTACCAAACACTGGTGCCCGAGGAGCCAAGCATAATACTACCATCCTGGAAAGCTATGTTTATGAGTATTCAGCTCACAGGTGAAGTAGCCGGAGAAAGAAGAGTCCCTATCAGGGAAAATGCTGACAGATGGCAGATTTGCTGATTCTTTTCTCTCATAATGAAGCAGGATGCTCAGCAAGAGTTGCAAGCCAGATATTAATGCATTTTTCATTTACTAAGGCCAATAAGGTTTTACTGCTGCAATGGGTAATGTTTCCAGCTGCTGTTAGACAGCAGACAACTTATTCACATATTAAATTAGATTACTAAAGGTAAAGAAACAGTGTCAGAAAAAAATTAAGTTAAAATAAATCCACAGTACAATATTTTTTAAAAAGCTGATATCAGAGTTAATTAAAGGACAAAGGCTTTTAAAATTATACTCTAGGAAGAGTCTTTGTATTAAAAATATATATATATATACACACACACACATTATATACATATTATATATACATTGTATATTATATATATATACATTGTACATATAAAATGTATATATATAGTATATATACACACTTATATATTATATACACACTTATATACATTATATATATTATATATACATATACTATATATATTATATATATAGTATATGTATATATATTAAATGCTTATTTTTGAGAGAGATGGGGGGAGGAGCAGAGAGAGGGGGAAACAGAGGGTCTGAAGTGGACTCTGTGATCACAGCAGCGAGCCTGATGCGGGCTTAGAACTCATGAACTGTGAGATTATGAGCTGAGCCAAAGTCAGACACTCAACCAATTTAGCCACCCAGGTGCCCTATATAATATGCAGATAGATACTATGTATACGTTACACACCACACATGCACACATACACACGTGCATACCCATCTAATCTGAGTCCCACAGGTGCTACCCCAAAGTCAGAGACACTGGGCGCCAGCCTGGCGGCATGCCCTTCTCTGAGATCTGCATTTCCATCATCCAGGATCTCTTCCCCAGCTTCTTAGTTGACTAATTTTAGCCTCTTCCATTTGTTTGTGCAGACGTAGGTGTTGTAACAGCTTCCCACAACTGCCCCCTCCATGGTAACTTCTCTTTTTGCCTTTCTAGTTGCCAAGTTAATAATTTTACACCAAGTTAGTATATTGTTAAACAATTTTAATTTCTCTCTGTTAAAGTAACCAGCATAATTTCTCCCTCCTGACTAAACTCTGATACAGATGTTATACAGAAAACTCAGAAATTTCATAGCACATTAATTCAACGCCAGGTTGGAAAATGCAGTTCTCTTATTGCGTATACAGCAAATAAAATTTTTCTTAAAGCTCAACTGTTATCTGAGGTGATCTAGGTATTTTATTAGTAATTATAGGAAAAGAAATTATCAATGAAACAGAAGTTTCTAGCTGAAGGTACTCTTTAGAAATAAACCTACAAAATTAATTTCAAATTTCCTGCTGACTCTGCCAAGCCTCTAACTTGAGGCCTTAGCTTATACCTCTGTTGGCATTTTTACACTGAATTTTATCTGAACATTCAAGGCTAATCCACCTAGCATTCTTCTTCTTCTTGTCGTCTTTGCTGTCAGTCCATTATGTTACTCTTTTGTGTCACCTATTTTTTTGTCCTTAATTTTCATCCTCAGTTTTCATCCTCTGTGATTCTTTTCTGAGGATCCCACCTCCCATTGTGCTTGACTATGTATTATGATCTTTTGACAGTGACCTTTGCAAACTTCGTTCCATGATAAGTAAAATATATCTTTAATCTGCTTCCAGAATATTCACTATGTCTCTTTGCCTTAAAAAAAAATTAGTTCCATCCCTAACGATGCCACTTCCTTGCAAATCTCCAGACTGGAGGGGTTCAGGGTCCAGCACTTCATTTTAGACACTTTCCTGTATTCCCTGTTCTAGATCAGGTAGATCTATATGCTCCTATGTGCTCCTATAACTTTTATTTATAACTGTGTATCCCATGTGCCTTCCAGTTGGAGAGTTCGAAAAGTCACTTCTAAAAGTTGCTTCTAGATAATTCCTGGCATTTAACATCAGGCGTTGCAGGTAAATGCTGTCTGGTTTGCACGGTCATCCACTGACCTTTTGTTGACTCCTCACATTCAGTCTTGCATGATTTCCTGCTTATGTTGTTGCTGCCACCATTATTACTGCTCCAGTTCGTTCTCCAGTCTTTTACCAAATCAATGTTTTCTTCCTAAAATGCATAACTCCTCCTGTGACTTAGATGCTTGCAATTCTTCAGGGGATCTTTACTGTAAACTCCAGCCTCCTTAACATTCATTTACCTCTCCAGGCTCACGTCTCACAAAACCTACCTTCACATTTGATGTGAACTCCTGAAATTAAAAGAATATTTTTGATTTGCATTTCTTAAATTAAAGGTATATATTTTTTGACTTTGAGCCACAAGAAATATTCCCTCCACTTTAATGAAGGCCCTCTCTCCATTATTTTCTGGGTTAAGTTTTATTTTACTGTCAAGTTTCACCCTCACTAACACATTCTTGTGTCCCCAGTTATGGATTAGGCAATTTCCCACGTGCTCCTATATACTGTTATGTGTGACTATTATCTGATTTATAATTCTGTTTGAATGTCTTCCCATAAAACTATAATTCCTTTATGGGTAAGGGTCTTATTGAAATGTATATCTCTAGAGTCCAGGGGTTAATAATAAAACTGATATGTGCTAATAAGTAATGCAAAAAATGAACAATGAGCAAGTAAAGTATATAAATTAGGCTACATCAAACATGTATCTAAGAATCAGGGCCAATACCCTCATAGGAATTTTCAAACAGATAAGTAGAACACGCATATTTTTATTTATAAAAATTCAAATTCAATCACTGGGATTCAGTAACAAATAATCAAGAAATCATCAAAGGTTATGAATGACATACATACATAAAATACAGATAGCTATTAAACACATGAAGAATTGTTCAACCACATTTATTTATTTAAACCTTATGAAAACATCACTTTTTACTTCTCATATTGACCAACTTTAGAAAGTTAGATTAAATGTTGTGGACCAAGAGTATGTGTAACCAGTGTGCTCACACAGCTCTTCTGGGTGTATCAACTGGTATAAACTTTCTGATTAAATTTTGCAATATCTGTCAAAATTACAAATGTTCATACTCTTTTTGCTAAATTATACAACTTCTAGGAACTTATTCTCTAGGAATATTATTTCAGGCGTGAAATGACTAGTTTACTAATGTATCAGACTATAGACAATATTGTTTCTTAAACAGAAGGTATAAAATATGAATTATGGTATACCATAAATTATTAACCAGTTATAATTAAGAAAATCTTTATGAACTCATAGAAAATTATCTACATGTTACTTAATGCAGTATTCAAAAGGAGTCACAGAACAATGTATAAAATATGCCACTCTTTATAGTTTGGGGATTAATAGGTTGGTTATAGTAATGATACATGTTGTATACTTTTGTACCTTCATGTAGTATAAGCATTTTTAATAACATAAAGTCTTCCATTCCATGAGTATGGGATGTCTTTTCATTTGTTTGTATCTTCTTTGATTTCTTTTAACACTGTTTTGTAGTTTCCAGTGTACAAGTTTTTCATCTCCTTGGTTAAGTTTATTCCTAAGTATTTTATTCTTTTTATGTTTTAGTAAATGGGAGTGTTTTCTAAGTTTCCTTTTTGGATTTGTCATTGCTAGTATATAGAAATACAACTGATTTTTGAGAGTTGGTTTTGTATCCTGCAAGATTTGAGTCTTAGTTCTAACAGTTTTTTCCCCCTTAGAATCTTTAAGTTATTGCAAACTCTTGTGCATGGTTTATGACTTTTCTCTCAAAGACCCCCAACCTTTCCATGCTTGGGTATAGGCAAGAAAGACACCAGAACTTCCAGAGCCTTTCGGTTAAATAGATGCTCTACTCCTTTCTTTTCCCAGGGATAAGATGAGAGTTGAGGATTTGCTCCTTGTGAGATAATAGAAAAGTATATATTGGTCTCTGTACTGGTTCCTGACACAGAGCTTCTGAAAATCTTGTTATTTTCTGGGTGATAGGAATATTTTTTGCTATACTGAGGTGATACTGAGATGACTCTGAGTGGGCTCCTGGATTACTCCTGGATAGGAGCTGATAACCAGAAAGACCAAACCATGATTAGAAACTTGGAATTTTCAGTCCCAACCCTCATATTCCAGAGAAAAAAGAAGAGCTAGAAATAAATTTAATGATCATGCCTATATGAGAAATCCTCTATGAAAGACCAATCATAAGGGATTCAGAGAGCTTCCAGGTTGGTGAACCCATCTGCACTGGCGGGGTGATCCATCCAACTCCACGGAACAGAAGCTCTTATACTCAGGACACTCCTAGACCTTGCCCTATATATCGCTTTATCTGTATCCTTTATCGTATCTTTTAATAAACTGATTAACATAAGTAAATGTTTCCCTGAGTTCTGTCAGCTGCTGTAGCAAATTCATCAAAACAAGGGAGGGATTGTGGGAACCTCCAATCTGCAGCCAAGTCACCCAGAAGTTGTGGGTAATGTGGGGACCTACTATTTGGGACTGGCATCAGAAATGGGGTAGTGACAGTCTTGTGAGTCTGAGCCCTTAACTTGTGGGACCTGATGCTCTCTCTGGGTAGACAGTGCCATAATTGAGTTAAATTGTAGGTCACCCAGTTGGTGTCACAGAGAAGTGCTTCTTGTGGGGGGGGGGGAACCTCCACACATTTGGTGATCAGAAGTACTAGAATTGAAGTGTTCTGTGTGAGTGGTGAAGGAGACTCACAGGAAAGAAAGACACAGCAGGGAGGAGCTTGGTTTTCCCTCTACAGAAGGTGCAAGACTGAGGGTGTTCTTTTTACTTCTCAAATGATCGGAGCAGCGAAGGGGAGCAGGTTAAGGGAAGGCCTCTGACAAAAGATAGTAGAGAGTGTCAAAAACTCTCTACTGGCTTTAATGTGATTGGCTACATGCTTGCCTGGGATGCAGCAATCTTTTAACTGGTTGCTGTATTCCTCGCAGAGGTATTTTTTTCCAATTTGTTGTTAAATCTGTGTCTTGGTGGGGGAAGAAGTGTCTAGGTTTTCCTATTCTGTCATCTTCCTGACATCATTCTGCTCTACATTTTTAAACTGGTATTTTAAAAGCTGCCTCCTCAAGTTGTGAGGGTTAGGTGAGAAAATGTCTGCCATATCTCTGTAAATCCAGGAGGAACGATGATGCTGGACTAGAAACAGGAGGAGAGGTCCTAATGTTGGCCAGTTGGCTTCTGCTTCCTCTGTCCTTGTGTAGCTGCTTTATTCAGTTTATTCTCACATGCTTTATCGTTTATTGCTGCAGTTTAACTTTCTCAATACGGCAAGAAAAATAGCTTCTGACAATCTCCTAGTAAAACTTAATAGCACATCCAGCGCGGAGGAGAAAATGGTTTCCCTCTAATTTGCTGATCCGAGTTTCTCAGTAAAGGAACTTATTAGTAGGAACTCATCAACTAGGATCAGTGTCTATCTCTGGAACAATCAACTGTGGCCAGGAGGCTGAGTCGCAGTTGAGCAACAGTTGAGATCCTTTACTATAGTGTAGGGAGAAAGAATAACAGACTATCTCTGGGAATATGATGCCTGTCAAATGATAAATTAAGAGCCTATTTTTCATGATACAAAGTTATGTTTTTTCATTTTGATTTTAATTAAAAACTTTGCATGTGTGTATAAGAATATAGTCAATTTTAGTATAACTTAATATTGGTGAGTTATATGTATACAGTATAAAATAGTGATAATTCATTTAAAAATGATTTTATAATTTTTAAAAATTTTATTTATTGTTTGTTTATTTATTTATTTTAAGTAGGCTCCATATCCAATGTGGGGCTTGAACTCATGACCTTCAGATCAAGAGTCACATGCTCCACTGACTGAACCAGCTAGGTTCCCCAAGAATTAGACATTACTGAGTTCAAAAACAAGTATTTCAACGTATATTTAAACATGAATATGTATGCCTAATATTTGGGCACTTGCTACAATATGAATTATCTTTCTAGGTAATGAAATATAAATTTGACCTTTTCACTTGTTTTCCATTGTTCCACACATTTTTACTTTACAAAGGATAACAAAATATTTTATTTTTAAACAAATATAAAATACATTATTTTGTATGACATAATTAAGTGTTAAGGAAATGATGATAGAAAGTTTGCTATAAATATTCCTGGAGATAACTCTGAATAATCAAACGATACATGCCCTTGTTCTGTATAAATGATCCACAGTATGGACCAAACATTCTATTCCCCATTTAAAACTAAATTCAAGAAATGATATGAACATTCAGGGATTATGAATCAATTTTAATGTTTTCCATCTGCCATGGCTATTAGTCGTGAGTAGAGAAAGCAGTCAATGAATCTTTCATTAGTATTCTTGACTGTGTGCCTGACTCAAATAATAATGTCTGGACTTAGGAGAAAAACACAAAAGATTCAGCCATTTTTACTTTAATGTACAGACATATTGGCTAATTTCTAGAACACACGTTCAGGAAGTTGAATGGAAAGGGTATCCCCAATATTTTGAGCATTCCTGACATTTACTAATACTATTAGCATAAAGGTCTAATTACATCAACACTGTTCATAATTTGTATGTCTATGAAGAGAACATTTGTATTATAAAGGCTATGCAGTTTTTCCTTTTTTTCAAAGAAAACTAACACTTTGGAATTGCGTGTCAATTATCCAACATCTTTCCTCACCATAATGGTATTCTAATGAACTTGCATTCGTCCCAATACTTGCTTCCACAAACGTGTTACATCTGTTTTGTTCTCTTGGATCCGACAATCCCTAGTGTAATATGTGAGACCTAGTAAGAGCTCAATATATATTCATTGGACATTGAGTGAAATAGTAAAATATTTACTCATTTGCTGCCCAATATGGCAATGACATACAGATCTCCACATTTGCCTATATTATTTCCCATGTGTGGAAGTTTCTATCCACTCCCCTTGACCCAATTAGGATCTGTCCTTAAAGACCAAAATCAATCTATATCTCACTTTCCTGACTGTCTTTGTGAACACTGATTATCACATAAATTATATAGATTACTGTTTTCTCCCCAAGTAATAATACTATCATTTAAAAGGCATTTATTGTGTGTACTGCCTCCTAGATAGGTTTTTTCTTTTAGCTCTTTGAGGCCAGGTACTGTATCTAAATTGACTTTTTCTTTCAAGTACTTTGTCCCAGGTCTTTCTTATAAAAGGAACTCATTTATATCAGCACTTTATGGAGAATATGCATTTTTAAAAATCACTTTTGACCATCTCTAAGTTGGTCTACCCATGGGAAAACATTAGGAAAGACATCAAGTCTCTCCAAGACAGAGTTTTTGTTTTCAGATATGAAGACAAACTATTAAATCTATCTTGACCTTTCCTTGTTTTAAGTAGCCCTCTGCAGCAGAAACGTTTTCACAAAGTTCCCTATCATTTACAAATCTTAAAAAAGCTACAGTGCGAGAATTGTTAGTAAAATTTGTTGACTCATCAACTTGGACATAGAAGCAATTGTTTACCAGTTTATTACACAAAGCCTCTTCAGCATCATGTGACATATTATCAATATTTCAACTTATTATACTTTATGAGGGTGGAATCTTTCAAACATTTTATACTACATCTTGACCTAGCACCACTGCTATAATTTTATATGCTGGCATTAATAGATTCTCACCAACTATGTGATTTTGCGTAACTGCTGAATACCTTGCTTCTTGAAGCTTTTCACTGACTTTTTTTAAAGTTATACTGTTTGAGATTCCAATAGTTGTTTAAAACAATCAGTACCTTTACTTCTCAGATGCTGTGATATTTCATTAAGCAGCTTTACAATCTAGCTGGAGATATTGTGGCATATCTAAACTTGTTTGCCACACACAATGAGATAAGACAACTTGCATCAGTATCCTGTGAAAGACCCAGTGATGAGTAGTTTTCATTATAACAAAGGATTTATTTTGTGTCCTCTCTTGCACTAGTGTAGTGAAGGAACTTGAAAATTGTAATTCTTTATCTCTAACATTATAAAAATTATTCATAGTTCTAGACCTTCCAGCTCGTACATCATCTTCAAAAAGAACATAAAACATCAGACATGTTTGTAAAATGTAAAACTAATAAAATATATACAAGAAGGGCATAAAAATGAGAAGACTAAAAACATGAAAACTTCACAATACAATGTACTTCTAATCTACATAAGCCATGTATTGTAGCACTTAAAACAGCAGAATGACAGGGGTGGCTGGGTCACAACATGTGAAAATTCCTTCTTTATAATTAAAATTTCTCTGCGATTTTTTATCATAGGAGTAAAGCATGTTCTTTCTTTCAAGTAAGTCAGCTGTATGCAAGGGGAACTGGGGGGAGCTAATTGAAGAGGGATAGATTGAAATACTCATCTGCTGGTTCCTCTGAACAATAGAATACTCACTAATTATCAATAGCCTTTCTCATCTTGTGGAGCCTGGACTCCGCCAAAGGAACATAGCCCTTCTGTACACTGTCAACTGGGCCTGAATGCCCTTGAAGCAATTGGTAAAGGGGCCATCCACTGCCCATCATTGTAAGCACTGGTATCACATGGCATGTAAAGTTAACAAAACAGCAACCTTGCTTTTGTTTAATACATATTCTCTCATGGACACTCTAGTGACTTCTTGCTAAAAACAGGGTTCCATGGAACTCTGGTTGAGAAATACTAGTTGTTGAATTTTAAAGATGAGAGCATAATGATTATAAAGGTGAATAAATAGAACTTATTTATTTCAATTCTGTCATTCTATATGAGCATTTGGAGATTTGGGGCATATGTATTTAAAATTAAAACAGTGAAATAGGAGATATGATAGTTTTGCTTAGTTGGTGCACATTTGAATACATGCATGAAATATTTTACTCAATTTGAGGAATGTCTTTCAATTTGACATTTATTGTTTATAATTTTTTTTGTTTTAAAATAAAATTGAAAATGAATATTACTGCATATTGCATAATTATTGCTGAAAATAATATTTTTCAATGGGGCAGTGCTAATACATAATCAGCTCTGGATGTCAAATGTACTAGGGCAGTTGACATCATATTGTATTTTCACTTCATGAACTGCATTTGAAAACACATTAACTCTACCAAAATATTCTGTTAATGTATAGCACTAATTTAATCTTTTAACTTTACTTGTTTCCAATGTCGTGTTACCATAAATAGAAAAGACAATGAAATAACATGCACAGGAGTCCCCTTGTCTGTGGTTGCACTTTCTCAGGCTTCAGTTATTTCAGGTCCATCGTGGTCCAGAAACAGGTGATCCTCGTTCTGATTTATCCTCAAAAGGCCAATAGCAGCCTAACACTAGGTCACAGTGCCTACGTCATTCATGGCACTTGTCTCATCATGCAGGCACTTTATCATCTCACAGCATCATAAGAAGGGTGAATACAGTACAATAAGAGATTTCGGGATAGACACCACATTCGCATAACATTTGTTAAAGTATACTGTTATAATTGTTCTATTTTAGTATTACCTATTATTGTTAATCTCTTACAGTGCATAATTTATAAGTTAAACTTTATTCTAGGTATGCACACATACGAAAAACATAGTATATATAGAGTTTGGGACTAGCTGTGTTTTCAGCCATCCCTGGGGGTCTTGGAATGTATTCCTCCTGGATAAGGGGGGACTGCTGTACATTATTGCCTCGTTCCCTATGGAAGCTTCCATAGCTCTATTTCCACTTGAAATAGGTACCACATTTTACTTACTGGTTTCAATCAGTATATTTTCAATTTTTGGAAGTTCTTTTCAGTCTTTTTTCAAATATGCTTTTTTATTTTTTTAATAATTGCGTATTCTTTCTTTATATCTTTAAAATTTTGTTTGAATATATTACAAATATTTAATAAATATACAATAATCATAATACATTATACTTTTATGATTTGATTCAACCATTCATGACTTCTGCCTTTGCACATCTTGTCTTGTTTCCTTATAGGTTTTATAATCTAAAAACAGATATTTATGACTTCATGATTTTTCCTGTGAAGTCCTATGCTGTCCCTTTGAGGCTGGGAAAGGTAGGCTTTATTGTAGGTGGCAGTTTATGCCCAGGTAACATTCGAGGAAGTTACAGTGGAAAGAAACAAAGAATGGCTTTTCATTCATTTATTCACTAACAGATAATTATTTACTCAATAATCCGCTCAGTAAAAGCTTTCCTGGTACCTGGCATAGCATTAGGGAAATGTGCTAGGAACTAAGCATCATTTTGGAATGAAAACTCTAAAACAATAGCTTCCCCCTTTTTGTTGTTGTTGTTGTTCTTGGTTTGTTTGTTTGCTTGTTTGTTTGATACCCTGCTACTTCCTGCACAACACTAATAGATATCCCACTTAAAGGAATTTCAAAATATTTCAGTATAATCATTTAATACTAAAAAGTACAGATTACTTATGGAAAGAAAGGATAGGTTCATAGTTTGTTTTTCACTGTATCTGTCCCTATTGTTTACTCTATTTTGTGCTCTATTAACTTCTTAAGATTGATGGAATTCAGCTTTTTTTCTAGAAAGTTTTTTTTAACATTCATTGCACACTGCGATCAAGCTAGTTTTTAAATTCATTAAGTGAATATCTTTAATATTCCTCTATGAGGTAAAAATTGTTCTTTCCACTTGACATATAAGGAAACTGAATATCAAAAGAGGTTAAGTAATTTGCTTAAGTTCACACAGGCTTGCCTAACACCACAGTCCCCACTGTTTTTCAGCATGGCTCACTGCATCACTAATGAGTGACTACTATGTGACAGGCTGACTGCTGGAATTCAAAGCAACATATGAACCAGTACCTTCTTCTAAGACATTACAATCCAGAAAAGAGACTGATTACTTATGCTGAGATGTGATAGTCTATACTAGAAGTATGAACAATTATGGAGTACAAAGAAAGGATGATTTGGAGTTGAGGGAAAAAGATTTTTCTGGGGATAAAAGACTAACTTACAGGCACTTGGGTGGCTCAGTCAGTCAAGTGATTCTTGATTTTGGCACATGACCCACCTTGGGCTCTGCACTGACAGTGTGGAGACTGGTTAGAATTCTCTTTCTCCCTCTCTCTCTTTCTGCCCTTCCCCCCTCTCATGCTCTCTCTCTCTTTCAAAATAAACAAACAAATGAATAAATAAATAAACATTAAAAAAGACTAGTCTAGAGTTTTAGTGTCACTGAGACAGAGTTGTTGAAGAACCCCCCCCCCCCACTTTGTTGTTTTATATACCGCTAACACAATTATCACTCACTTATAAGGGCAATTGTTTTGAATAAGAAGTTCAAAGAAGGAATCATTTACCCCTATCTACAAAAACACTTTATAAACAAAAAGATACTAAATATTTCATTATGGCTTTGTTCCCGAGGGCAAGGAAATATGATCAATAAAATCTTACAGTGATACCTTTGTGTTCATTCAAGGCTATGGAGTGGCTAGCAGGTGCTTGGCAATTTACAGAGTTTATCTAACTTGAAATAGTCTCATTGCAATTTACCATCCATTCCTATATATTCATTAATATTAACAAAACTTACACAGTGGTATTTAAAAACTAAATGTGAACCACTGAACATTAATTTTTTGGAGGGTACCTTTTTGTAATTTATTATTTTAGGTAGCATTCACATAGTTCCCTCTCTTTTAAAATGTATATTATTTCACTTTACTTGGCTTCAGAAAATTCAAACGTAAGCAAAAGAAAAGTGAGCAAGAATTTATAATCTTTTCAAAAAGTTATTTCGAAAATTTTCAGATTTACTAAAAGTTGCAAAAATAATACAAAAAATATAAATTTCTGAGATCCACACCAAATTAACATTTCTTCTTATCTGTTTAATTATTTTTTCTCTCTTCTCTCCATGTGTATACATGTGCGTGTGCTTTTATCTGTAACATCTGAGAGTAAGTTGCAGAACTGATGCCTTATCTTTAGATAATTTCACGTGTATTTCTCAAAAGCAAGAAATTCTTTTACATAACTTCAGTTCAATTTTTAAAATTAGAAACGAAATATTGCTACAATATTAATAATTAATCTATAGACACTAAAATTTTGTAACTGTTCCATTAATTTTTTATAAAGACAAAAAACCTCAATGATTCAAGATACAATTCAAAGCAGCATTACATTTAATTGTGATTCTTTCTCATGTCTTTACTCCAGAACATGTCCTGAGTTTTTCTTTAGCTTTCATGTCTTAACTTCTGAAAACTACAGGCCATTCATAAAAAAGTCCCTATGTTGGCATTTTTCTGGTGTTTCATAATGATTAGATTTAGTGATGCAATTTTAGTAGGACTATCACCAAAGGAAACCTTTGCTTATGTCAGTGAATCAAATTAAGAAGCCCATGATCTCAGTCAGAACTCATGCTCTCTTATGGGCATTATGGGTGTAACAACATATCCCCTCCCCTGCAAAAAGTGGACAGATTACAGTAGCATGAATCAAGAAGTCCAATATTGGTATAATCTTAGTTTTGATTTGACTTGGAATTTTTTTTAAATTAATGTTTGTTTTTTGAGAGAGAGCACAGTGGAGGGTGGGGAAAGAGAGAGGGAAACAGAATCGGAATCAGGCGTCAGGTTCTGAGCTGTCATCACAGAGCCTGACTCGGGACTCTAACTCACCAACCACAAGATCATGAACAGAACCAAAGTTGGACATTTAACCAACTGAGCCACACAGGTGCTCCAGAATTTTTTTTTTTTTTGGCATTTATTCATTTTTGAGAGACAAAGAAAAACAGAACATGAGACAGAGAGTGACAGCTCTAAACTGTCAACACAGAGTCTGACATGGGGCTCGAACTCATAGACCCCAAATCATGACCTGAGCTGAATTTGGACACCCAACTGACTGAGCCATCCAGGTGCCCTGTTTTGATCTGACTTTGAATTTCCAACTTTTGGGGCACGTGGGTGGCTCAAGTTGGTTGAGCATCTGATTCTTGATTTCAGCTCAGGTCATGATCCCAAGGTCTTGGAATTGAGCTCTGAGTTGAGTGTGGAGCCTGCTTGGGATTCTCTCTCTCTCCCTCTGCCCCTCTTGTCTGTTTGCGTGCACTCTGTCTATCTCTCTCTCAAAGAAAAAAAAGTAACAAAATAAAATAAATAAAATTAAATACAATTAAAAAATAAATGAATTTCCAACTTTCATTTGGTTTCCCTAAGATCATATTTGGAAATAATTAGTATTTGTTGTATATACACACTGTTTTAATTCCTTGTATATAAATACTAAATACTGGTATTTAAGTATAAATATATGAGGAATATATATATGAATAAATTCACATATATGAATATATATTAGCATATGTTTCATAGGGACAAAGAATTTTCAGACTTAAATATGTTTGGCATAGGCATGGAATAAAATATTATTTAGGTAAATATGATCTTGCTTTTATTAATGACAAAAAAGTATTTCAGTTAAGAATAAGTATCAGTTTTGGGCATTGGGAATCTTGGGTTTTAATATTTGTTCCAGTTTTACCAACACTTTTAAAACTTTGGGTAAGATAATTATTTCTTCTAAGTAGCACTTTCCACAATTATTTAATGGAGATAATAGAATACAATATCATAATTTACCTCCTATCAGGGGAACTGTAAGAACAAAATTAAGGTAATATATAATATTGACTTTAATTAAAATTACTTTAGAAACACAGTATTACTTTATGAATCAATAGTTCACAAGAGAAGTGACCATGCTGAAAAATCTGGAAGAAATGTTACCCCATTCATTTTGTTTCTCAGTAAGTGGAGGTGGGTGTTTCACTGAAAAATGACCATCTGCCTACCATAAAAATATTGGATCATTCTTTGAGAGAAATAGACTAGTAAAACTTTGGAATTGTGACATAGGTTCACTTTTTAATATTTCAGTTATGAAGGGCCTCTGCTGGATGAGAAACAGTAAGATATTGCTGAAGGTTTTATAGCTGGCTCATTTATAAATACTCAGAACTCTTTGCAGGTAATAAAACTGCATGCCAGGTCAATCATAAACTCCACCTGCTTCTCATATATTTTTGGTCGCTAAGCCTACAGAGCTTTCAGACAATTTTTATCCTTCTCTTAATATTCAAGGCTATTGTTCATGTCTTTTCTGTGTTGTCATTATATCTCTCTTTTGGTAATGTTGATTGTTGTTGGTCGTTATTTTTACAATTGATCTTTTTTTTTTAATTCATCAATATCTCTAGGACCAAATATATCTTCCAGTGTCTTCTCTGACTAAATCTGTACTGATCATCCCCTTCTTCTGCTCTGTTGACCCACTGCTCTCCTTATATCTCATACACCCAGGTACAATTGGCCATTAAATCTTATGTTGAGTCTGCAAGTCCCTTTAAAACTGTTTCAATTTTCAATGTTTTCTGCCTTGTCATAATTTAAGGTCCCAAATCTCTCAGAATGTTGTAGTGGCCTCCTGGTTTGTCTCTCTGTCTTCCTTGGGTTCTCTTTTCAAGCTATTCACATCTTTAAATAGCATAATTAAAATCATTTTGCCTTCTTGTCCACACCCTTCTATTAATTTCCACAAAATGCCAATTCAGATTCCTTCGGGGGGAGGGTTGTGGTGAAATCTATAAAATATGGGCTCCCAAACTGCACATGAGTTGACTCCCTATTCTACCTTGGACAAGTTTTTGAAACTCTGAGAGCCCTACTTCCTTTATTTGCACTAAAACGTGTAGGATGGCTATGAAGATGATAGGAGCTCGGTTACATAAGATACACAGAATACTTTGCAGAGCATCCTTAGCCCTCTGTTGATGTTTCCTTCCTTCTGCCTTATAATATCCATGTACATGTCTGCTTTTTAACTTTCAGTGCTCTTTTATAAACACTATTATTTCCTGTTTCCTACAAAAATTCCAGAAGCTTTTCCCATCTTTTTATTTTTCTTCTTCCCTGTTTCTACAAACTAGAATATTCACTGGATATTATGTTCCTTCCTGTTTTCTGTAAAAATTGTATTCTGTCCCTTGAAGGGTCATCTCACATTCCAACTGTGGCATGTGTTATTTTTAAATTTCTTCCCACAGGAATGCTGACTATTTCCTTTGAAGCTCCACAGCAGTCTGTTTTTGCTTGTGCTATTTGGCACATTCTACCTTCTATCATGTTATTTGAATTTTTGTTGCCAAACTCTCCATTCCATATGGTTAGCCAATTCAGGGGCTACTTATCTTAAGACACCCAGCAATTTTACATGCTAGAAAGTCAATAAGTATTAATGTGACAGATTATATTTTACAAAGATTGCTGCAATATAACTCCCATCCCACATGCTCTTATGCAATGTAACACTGGCTCATTCCTCATCAAGAGCTATAGTGCCTTTCTCTGCCCTCTTGAGTCTGGGCAGAAATTGTGCCTGTTTTGGCCAACAGTAAAGGTCAGAGTAATGCTGTGCCTCTTAGCAGTTTCTGCTTCTTACCTCTGAGGATGTTTGCTCTTGAGAGACCCCACCCTGAATCTCCTTTTTCTCTCTGTATTTCAGTTTGAATAATTTCTCTTGATCTATGTTGATATATCTTCCATATAACTTCAAGGTCACTGATTTTTTTCTTGTCTACATTAAGCCAATGGTGAGCTTGTCAAGGCATTTTTTTTTATTACTTACTACCAAATCTTTTTTTTTTTTTTATTTTGAGTAATTCTATTTCATTCTTTCTTATAGTTTTCATCTATGCTAAAATTAATATTCTCATCATGCACACTACTTCTCTAGATCCTTCAACATAATTAATAATCATAATTTAAAAAATCACTGAGGGGCCCCTGGGTGGCTTGGTCAGTTAAGCGTCCAACTTTGGCTCAGGTCATGATCTCACGGTCCGTGAGTTCGAGCCCCGCGTCGGGCTCTGTGCTGACCGCTCAGAGCCTGGAGCCTGTTTCAGATTCTGTGTCTCCCTCTCTCTCTGCCCCTCCCCTGTTCATGCTCTGTCTCTCTCTGTCTCAAAAATAAATAAATGTTAAAAAAATAAAAGAAATCACTGATATTGAAATATCAGTGGGTATTGAATCATCAGTGGGTATTGTCCTATTGATTGCTTTATCTCTTTATAGTGTATTACTGTTGTTGAAATCTGGAAATTAGATGTAGTACAGTGGAAGCTGAGATAAACAGTCTTATCTGGAAATGGGCTTGCCTTTTACTCTGCAAGACCCTTAAAAAATGGGGTTTTGGGTCAGGCTAGTTAGGAGTTGAGCTACGTTGGATTGTGTTTTTTCTATTGTTATCCTTAGTATACCATAGGCCTCAAATAGTTCTAGTATTAACTTATGTTTAGTGTTGGTTTAGATTGGTTTGCCAGTAGGTTTATCTCAATATCTATGCACCCCTCAAATTAGGGATTTTCTTTTTTTTTTTAATTTTTTTTTAATGTTTCTTTATTTTTGAGACAGAGAGAGGCAGAGCATGAATGGGGGAGGGTCAGAGAGAGGGAGACACAGAATCTGAAACAGGCTCCGGGCTCTGAGCTGTCAGCACAGAGCCCGACGCGGGGCTCGAACTCACGGACCGCGAGATCATGACCTGAGCCGAAGTTGGCCGCTTAACCGACTGAGCCACCCAGGCGCCCCAGGGATTTTCTTTATGTTGCATCTCAGAGAGGATCTCTCCACATTCTTGCCACTCTCTCTACAGTAGACCATTTGATACCTGGAGGTACTGGGCACAGGGCATCCTGTGTTGTTCTTTTTTTAAAAAATGTTTATTTATTTATTTTGAGAGAGAGAGAGAGAGAGAGAGAGAGAGAGGCATAGAGGGAGACAGAGGATCCAAAGCGAGCTCCGTGCTGACAGCAGAGAGCCCGATGTGAGGCTCGAACTCATGAACCATGAGATCATCACTCAAGCTGAAGTGGAACTCTTAACCAACTGAGCCACCCAATCACCCCTCTGTTATTCTGATTAAACCTCAGTATTAGATATAGGACATTCTCTGTAATACTATTTCATGCCCCAAAATAGGTCTCTACCCAGGATGGATTTCTGTCCCAGCTCTAGGAGTGGATTTTTTGTCTTCCATTCCTTAGATGTAATGGTTTTCCCTAATGGCCTAAGGGAGACAGTGTTTGTTTGTTTGTTTGTTTGTTTTCCCCAGCAGATGAAGTCTTTGATTTGTGGAAGAGATAGGGAAGAAGGATCTAGGAAGGGCTTTCTTGGCAGTTGCTGCTCTTCTCTACCAAGCTTGCAACATGAGGCCTAGGTTCTGATTCTACAGAAACTGTGAGATGATTAGTGTTTGTTGTTTTAAGCCCTAAGTTTTGGGGTAATTTGTTACACAGCAATGGATCTCAATAAATGTTATCTACTAGCTGCTGTCATGTAATTGTGAGGACAGTTAGACTCCTATATTAAGGAGACTTGCCTAAGGAGATATTTGTAATATCGAAACTAGACTTGTGAGCCAACTCCCAGAATCTGTGAGCAGTGTCTTTTCCTACTACATTATATTACCTCCAGCTTGTTCATCTATCTTTTAATGAAAGAAAATCTACTGGTTAATATACCTCTACTATTAATTTAGGATTATGTACTTTCAATGAGCCATGTCATGTTTAGAAATAACTTCCTTTCCTGAGGGCAATAGTTGTAAGATGCTATACCTGCACAGGATTCAATGGAGGCTCATTGTGTGCAGAGAAACATATAAATCTACATGAAAGGGAAGATATTAGTGACTCCTTAATAGCTATAGGATTGCCTCTGAATAATAAAAGGAGAATTTCTGTGAATTTGCCAGTAATAGGTAAGAGAGTTCATTCTAAGTAAAATGTAACCAGTAGAATTAAGAGAGGTTCACATCAAAGGCTTATCTAAGTAGGTGAAGATTGCACTGAAAGAGAAAATTTAGTGATTTAAAAATTATAAAAGATTATATTTCTTAAGGATATGTTTAGCTACAGTGTTTGGCATGAGGAGGTAAAGTATGGAAGTGTTTTTAGTTAGGGTGGATTAAGTGCTATAAAAACAAACCTAAAATCTTAGTGGCTTACCACAATTAAAGTTATGAGGTTTCCTCATTCACATTACAGACAAATATGCAAATGAATCATTGGAATAAAGGTGTTCTAACTATGCAGGTGTCAGGAGGTCAGGTTTTCTGTACCTGTGGCTCTTCTGTGTTTCAAGGACTGAATTCTGTTGGTCTGGCTAGTAGGTAAGTACCATTCATACTGGGGAAGGTACACATGCTTTCAGCTACCTTGGCTAGAGGTAACATGTGCCAATTCTATTCTTGTTCTGTTGGTGAAAACAACCGTGTCAGATTCTGTAAGGAGTCTGGGCAATAAGATCTAACAGTGTCAAGATAAAATAAATGTTCACAAATAACTAGCCGGTTTCTGCCACAGAATGTGTGTCTTCATAACTGTATTAATATTTTTCATATTCTTCTACAATAAAAAGATGTCAGGAAAGAATATATATGGAATTGAATGGGAGGAGATGGTGAGCAGAACAGATTAGTTGAGTCATATCTGTATTACTGATGTACTGATATCATATCTTCCTTAGATGTCTAATTCCTTAAATATTTGCTATGATTTGATATAAGTTACCAGTGACACTATCTGGGTCTTGAGGTTTTATTAAGTTTTCACATACAAAATTATTTAAAAAACCAGATATGGAACTATCAAGACTTATCTTTTGTCTTGTTGGGTATAAAATTTTACAGATGTCAGTCAGTTAGTTCACTGGTGTTGCTCAGATGTGTAGACTTTCTCCTGTTTTATTGTTGTGCTTTGTTGGTTCATGGAGTTGAGTTACTGGAGAATCCTCTGGATCCTGTTTGGCTTAATTTCATTCTTTGCTAGGACATATCTATTTTACTTTTTTCCTCGGTAATAAGGAATAAACTTTATTTGACTCCTAAACTTTGGTCTTTTAAGTTCAGAAGAACCTCTCAATTCTGGCTGGACCTAAACACTGACCTATTCCTATACTGAGTGATCTCTGGTCCACCTTCTTGGCTTTCAAACCTAAGGCAGCCATTCTCAGGTAGTCCTCATGGAGTCTTTCTTGACTTGTACATTGGAACCCAGCTCTTAACTCAGGAGCCACGAAGGATCTTCATGCAAGTATCTGATGCCCTTCTTTTGCACAGCTCTTTCTCCTCTAGACCCTGAGAATCCTATCTCCTCTCCACACCTGACCTTTGCATCCTCAGTGTAGTGAGACTGTTGTGTCTTGTTTGGACTTAACCTCCCTCCACTACACAGTGAAAAGTGCTCCCAGGCAGGTATCTGGTCTAAACATGAGTCTAAAATCGTGAGTTTTTTTCTCTCAGCAATTGTATGCCTGCATTGGGATCTTTGTTGCCTGGAAATGTTCTGATTTTGTAGTAGTTTAGAGTAGAAGGCATGTTCTATAGCAGTTTCTCTATTAGGTAGGAATGAGGTATTCCAGCTGAGTCATCTCTGGTGATCAGTAGTTAATAGATGCTAAAGTTTGTTTCCCTTGGTGTTTATGTGTTGTAATATTTTAACACCATAGAGTGCATGTAATATTATTGTATGGATACAGTGTAGTGTCATGCATGCTAATTTTACATCTAATCACAAGACTTATGATTCATACATTGATGTTAATCACCCTATCTCACTGTTAGGATAATAAACATTAACAGGCAATACTAATTCATCTTTCAGATGCTGCTTATTCAGTAGACACCTAATTGCAGCAACTATTTCAATTAGTTATTATGAAATAAAAGAAAAAGAGTAAAATGAGGACCACAACTTACTAAAAACCTAGTCAGGGCTTTCTTCTCTATGTGTTCTTCTGATGCATATGTTCACATATATTTAATATGTATGTATTATATATATATAATTATTTCATATGTTTTCCATGTAATATATCTCATACTATATATCAAAAAGAAAGAATGAAAAACATTCAAGTTTTCTCTGATGCTGACATTTTCCAAATGTCGTAGTTTATAAGGAAATAATGAAAACCCATATTACATGGGAGAACACTCTGACCTTTTGCTCAGAGATTGATATGAGTTTTTGGGCAAGCTCTGTAAAGAAACCCAGAGGTAAAATTCGGTTACTAATAAGTAATTGAAGATTTCAAAGGTCACAGCTCTAGCAACAATTTGGTCTTCAAGGTAGGACATAGAATACATTTATTTTTCAATTATCAGTTTTCCTCTTAATGTTGTTATAGAAGCAGCAGACATGTGTAGAGTGTTATTTTCCTCAAGTGACTTTGGATATTGATTTAAAATTTTTCTTTTCCTTTTTTTATTGGCGAGTACTTGACATTTAAAATACACAATCTGATAAAATTTGACATATGTATACACCTGTAAAACCATCACCACGATCAAGATAATAATGTAATCATCACGCCAAAAGTTTCCTAGTGAATCTTTGTAAGCCATTCCTCCTTATCCCTATATGCTTTACAAATACAGAAGACATAGTGGGTTTTTTAAAATCATTTTACTGAGGTACAATTGACATACAAAAACCTATAGATATTTAATGCATACAACTTGATGAGTTTGGAGATAAGTATACACCTATGGAACCATCACCATAACCAAGGCTATCCATTTATCCATCATTTCCAAAAGTCTCCTTCCCAAACCCATGTTTTCTTGTATTGGATCTTCTGTTGTGGTAAGAGCACTTAATATAAGATTTACCCTCTTAACAAATTTTTAAATATACAATACAGTGTTGACTATAGGCCTCGTGCTGTATAGTAGATCTCTAGACTTATTCATTTATGTAACTGAAACTTTGTATGCTTTGACTATATCTCCCCATTTCTCCCTCCCCTAGCATCTGGCAACCACTATTCTACTTTTTTTATAGGCTTGATATTTTAGATTCCTCATAAAAGTGAATCACGCAGTATCTGCCCTTTTGTGTCTGGCTTATCTCACTTAGCATAATGTTTTGGGCCCATACATGTTGTCACAAATGGCAGGGATTCCTTTCTTCTGAAGGCTGGATAATATTCCACTGTATGTATCTACTACATTTTCTTTATGCATTACTCTATTAATGGAACTTTAGGTTGTTCCCATATTTTGGCTATTGTGAATAATACTGCAATGAGGAATACAGACATCTCTTCAACATCCTGACTTCAATTCATGTGAATATATACACATCCATGGCATTGCTGGATTAAATGGTAATTCTATTTTTTAGTTTTGAGGAACCTCCATACTGTGTCCATAGTAGCTACACAAATTTAAATTCCCACCACCAATTTCTAGGTTTTTATCCTTTTATTCCAGGTTGTCCACTTTGTTGGTGTGTAACCATTCACAATACACTCTCATGAATCTTTTTATTTCTGTGGTATCATTTGTAATGTCTCCTTTTTTGTTTCTGATTTTATTTATTTGAGTTTTCTTTTTTTCTTAATCTAGCCAAGAGTTGGCTGTTTTTATTTTTCTTTTCAAAAAACCAACTCTTAACTTTATTGATTTTTCTCTGTTATTTTCTTTTTTTTTTTTTAATTTTTTTTTTCAACATTTATTTATTTTTGAGACAGAGAGAGACAGAGCATGAATGGGGGAGGGGCAGAGAGAGAGGGAGACACAGAATGGGAAACAGGCTCCAGGCTCTGAGCCATCAGCCCAGAGCCGGACGCGGGGCTCGAACTCACGGACCGCGAGATCGTGACCTGGCTGAAGTCGGACGCTTAACCGACTGCGCCACCCAGGCGCCCCTCTGTTATTTTCATAGTATGTATTTCATTTATGTCTGCTTTAATTTTAATTATTTCCTCTTTTCTGCTAATTTTGGGTATAGTGTGTTCTTTGTTCTTTTTTTGACATAAAGTTGGGTTTGAGATCGTTTTTACTTTTTATCATAAGCATTTATTGCTATAAAATTCCCTCTTAGTACTATTTTTCCTGCATCCCATGAATTTTGATACTTTGTATTTTTATTTTCATATGCCTTAAGGTTTTTTCTAATTTTCTTTTTTTTTTCTCTTTGACCCTTTGATTACTTAAGAGTGTTTTGTTTAATATTCATGTATTTTTAGATTTTCTCATTTTCTTTATTGATTTCTAGTTTCCTTGTTTTGGGATTAGAAAAGAGACATGAAATGATTTCAGTGTTCTTAAATTTGTTAAGATTTGTCTTGTGATCTAGCATGTGCAAGAGAATGGTCCATGTGCACTTACGAAGAATGTGTCTTTTGCTGCTTGTGGTGGAATGTTCTATATATGTCTGTTAGTTACAGTTGGTATATAGTGTTGTTTAGTTTTGTGGTCTTCTTATTGATTTCTGTCTGACAATTTGTTCATTGTTAAGAGTGGGGTACGAGGTCTCCCACTCTTCTTATATTGATGTCTCTTTCTTCCTTCAGATCTGTAAATGTTTGCTTTGTATGGTTATGTGCTTTGATGTTGGGTGCATCTTCCTGACAAATTGACCCCTTTATCATTATAAAACATTCTTTAAGTCTAGTAATATTTTTATTTGTGTGTTTGTTTTGAAGTCTACTTTGTCTAGTATTAGTAAAGCCACTCTGGTTTTCTCTCGACTGCAATACCACAGGATTTAGCCTTTGCAATATGCAGCTAGGGCTGGATGAGAAATTCTGACATCCTGCTTCTTGGGGAGAACACTCTGTAACTGGGAGCTGAGAAGTGGATCCTTGTGTTTTTGGCTGCTGTATTCTGGAGTAGAATATCTGTCTTCTTGAGATGGAGGGTGGAAATGGTCTAGACTCAAACAACATATCTCCTCTTTCTTACCAATTGTAGATTTTCTTGAAAGATTTCTTCCCCGTTTGTTTGTTATTCTTAGGACCATTTGCAAAGGTTTTCAATAGTGTGTGTGTGTGTTTTGATAATTTTCAACAGTTTCCCTGGAGAGCAGTTCAGTGGAGCGCCTCATGCTCTCATGGCCAAAGTCAATCTCTGACAGTTCTAGTTTAAGATGACAACATGTTTACATTTACTTAAACTTGATTCTTACACAGGTTTCAGTTATTTACTTTCTCTGTTGTTTGTGCATTGTAATATTTTATGTTTTTTTTAAGGAAAAATACAAAGCATGAATATATCACTGAAAGTAACATGGCACTGGCTAAACTGTTTTGGGTCTTTATTCAATATACAGTATAGACCAATAGGCAGATCCTCATGTGATGGTATTGCTCATATTACTGACTAAGAAAATAAATTTTATTTACAGATAACTTATCACAGCCCATTTGAGCCCTCCATCAATCATTCCGAATTCCCACTGTTTACACAGTCTCATCCACACTTACGAGCAAGGGATTTAAATTTTTTATTGTCAGGACCTAGTCTATTCTCCAGCCTTATCTGCCCTCCCCCCACCACTTTTTCTGTACAGCTTCTAGTCATAATAGAATATTTGATATTCCATGTGCATGTGCTACATTTCTATTTCTACATATTGCTTATGTTTTCTCTCAAATTGAAATTAACATTCTTAATATTCCATCAGGAGAAATAGGAGTCATTTTGCAGCATTAATTCAAACAATACTTCCTTTGTGAATAAAATGTAAGTGGTTAGAAATGACCAAACCTCTATGTGCCAAGTAGTTTGGGTACGACTCCAAATTTGCTCCATGATCTCTGTAAAAAAGATGCTATTGACTTCTGGAACACACCAAGTACACAAGAGTAAGTTCACTAAACCCATAGAAGTTACAATTTCATACTGAGTTTACATGTATTTCTGACATCGTAGCCTATTCTCATTTCTGCAGAACAGTCGGGTTCCCATAAAGCTTTTCCTCAACATTTCCATCCGTTTTTCTCTGTGACACCCTTACTTCACTTCCCACAGAAAATATACTTTATTGTACACTTTGTGTACTTCGTCTCTGCAGAGAGTGTTCTTCATAAGGCTGCATCATAGTTTATAATGCTGAATTCATAGTTTTGTTCGCTTTGATAATTACTTGTAGGAGAGAGTTTATTTCTTTTAAAAGATTATGAAATCATTGAGGTTCTTTTGTTTTTGTAATCCTAAGAACCAAGAATCTCCAAAAGCCACAAAGAAAGTCTCAGGAAATGTATGTGGAATCCTCTAATTTTATGATTTTTGTTTCAATAGTTAAATAATTCATGAAAATTTGGGATTTATTATTAAAAAAATAATAATGTTTACCTTTTATTCAATTAAACTTCAAAAGGATTCTACAGACAAGAATAAAATATTATTAGAAAAGGATATATAATATCCAACAGAAATCGGGCATTGCATTTTAGCTATGGCTCTAAAAATGAGACTTGAAATTTTTTGGAAAGAAATCAAATTCACAACGGTACATATGAATAATACAAAACAGTTAATATAATTTGTTGGGATTTCTACTGCCGCGTAAACATGTATTACTTGGTTTCTCATGTATTAGCGATGACAGATATGAAATTTATTTCAAACCCTTGAGATAGCTCAATTTCTCGGTCTTTTGTTTGTCCCCTAATCTTCAATAAAATAATATTTTAAAAAGTCATACTAGCAAAACATAAGGTAATGGATATCATAAACCATTAATCTGAAAGGACACTTTTCTAATAATTATCCTTCTGCCATCTGAAATGCATCTTGCTGAAATTGATCCAGGATTAATCGATTATAATGCTCAGGCGAACTCATGTTCGTTTATTTTGGTCAAAGGCAAAATCTGAACTTGTGTCAAGTCACAGGAGGATTTTCCTTTCATAAATCTTCTATTTTTAAATTTGAGTGTGCATATCTACTTTCATTTGGGCTTCCTGAATATTAATAAGCTTCAGTGTCTAAGGTATGCACAACAGGCATTTTTAGCAAATAATACGTGGTCCCAGAGAGAAATTCATTGTTTCTTTTTCACTTAAATCCGTTGTCTTCCAAATTTCTTTCTTTTCCTCTTCTTTTCGTCACAAGTATTTTTTTCTACATAAAATTGAAATTGCTGGCATAGTTCTAGCAACATAAGAATCTTCTGAGAATGAAAAGCAAAGGCTGTATACTGTCTTTAAAAATGCAATCTTAACTAGAGGAGTGTTGCCAGTAAGTTTGTTCCATATAATGCTGCTGATAGTACTTGATATTGTGTGTGGTATGTACACAAATGTACAAGAGTGTATGTGCTGAGGTAGTAGTGTTAAATAAGATGGGGCAGGTCCTTACTCTCTTATCATTTAAACATATCCTACATAATGCAGGTATATGAGAAACTTAAAACCAGGGGAATTATGTGAATTTAAAAGGCAATAATTTAGAGCCATGAAGGTGTTTTCACTTGTTTTTGTCAGTTTCCTCTACGGCTTTTCATGCAGATTTTAAATATCATTTAAAAAGTTATATAATTCCAAATAATATAAACATAAGACTTTATTCTTTGGGGCAATGTATCTCCTGTCCTCATGTCTTTTGTTTTAAAAAGGAAAATATATTCACATTCATTTTATATGTCATTATCACTAGATAAAAATAAATTAACATTGACGTGAAATTACCATCATCAGTAGGGATTCTCTTGTTTTCAGGACCTAGTAACAAGGAGAATCATAGCTCATCAATAGAGTACTAGGACATCACTGGGCTAACTAGTACACATTGACCTTGATGTAAAATCCAACACAGATCCCTTTGGATGCCACTATGTTTTCTCCTTCCGACAAGGGTTGTGATTTTTTTTTTTTATGGTTCTCAGTTTTTTTAATGTTTTTATTTATTTATTATTTATTAATTTATTTATGAAATTTATTGTCAAATTGCTTTCCATACAGCACCCGGTGCTCATCCCAACAGGTGCCCTCCTCAATACCCATCACCCACCCTTCCCTCCCTCAAGGGTTGTGATTTTTTTTTTTTTTTCAACATTTATTTTTGGGACAGAGAGAGACAGAGCATGAACGGGGAGGGGCAGAGAGAGAGGGAGACACAGAATCGGAAACAAGCTCCAGGCTCTGAGCCATCAGCCCAGAGCCTGACGCCGGGCTCGAACTCACGGACAGCGAGATCGTGACCTGGCTGAAGTCGGACGCTTAACCGACTGCGCCACCCAGGCGCCCCTAGGGTTGTGATTTTAAGCAAGGATGAAGTCCTGGGGTTTTGTGGGGGTGAATGATAGAATAGGAAATAGTGGAAGTGAAAGATTTTTTTCTTTTTTCCTAGTATTTGGAGTGTCATTGAGTAGGTCCAGACTATCTACTTCTTTTTCGCTATCCTTGGCCAAGTAATACCATGGACACAAATACCTTGGGAGGAGATTTCCTAGGTCCTATATCTACAGTATCCATTTAGGTTTGCCACCTTGTCTCCTATACTATCTCACCTGATGTTCAGAGAAAGGTGGGGCAGGTTTTATTCTATTTTAAACATAAGGAAACAGACTCTCAGAAGTTAAGTGTCATATAAAGAAATCAGATAGATAATTGCTTTTGCCAGGGCTTAAACCCAAATCATATTATCCCTAGCCTAATTCTCTTTCCACCATAGTGCATCTATTGTGGCAAATTTAGTAAGCACATCAAGGGTGGCAGGTAATTTAAAACATTATCTTCATTCTCAAAACAACCCTGAAGTTTAATTTTATAAAGTCGATTTTTCAGAGGCAAAATTGGAGCTGAGATAAATTAAGTGATTTATTTCATGCAAGTAGTGGTGGTTAGAAATTATAAATGTATCTCTTGGCTTGCAAAGTCTATATTGTTTTTCTGTAGCAAAGTGTTCATTGGAGAAATAGGATTTTTTTAAATTGGAAATTGTATAACGCTGGAAGCAAGTCTTGAATTCTTTAATTAAACCTGGGTTGTGAACAGAGCCAATCACACACTTAGGGGGTGGGAGTGACAGAACTTTATAGGAACATATAAAATATTAATGAAATAATTACTAATTTGACATTAATAAGTTAAAACTTTCTTTATTGCTTCATATGCACCATAAAATTTTATTAAACATTAAGTAATTAATATTTAATATGTAACCATATTTAGCACTGTAAGCATAAGTCAAGAAATTTTTCAATACTTAAAAACATTTAGCCATGAGTGCACTTTTGGGTTATCAATTATATTAACGTTAAACTACATGACTAATTGATCAATAGATTATTTCTAAAAAGTGAAAAAAAAAAAAAGGAAAATGAAAACAAATGAACCAAAAAAGAAAGAAAATCCTTCTTGGCCACTAGTCAGGGCTATTCTCTACTAAGACTGTGGAGCTGAGTTTATGTTTTTCATTCTCTCCGAACTTCTTGAATAATTCCTTTTGATCTTTCATTTATATATATAATATATATGTGTATATGTGTATGTTATCTATCTGTGTATCATATGGTTGGGAGTGTGTGTGTGTGCATGCATGTGCATGTGTGGGTGAACATCCTTCATTCTCCAACTGAGGAACTTCCCATACCACACACAGAAAGACAAATAATTCATTATAGTGTTAATCTGGCTTTTAAAATTTTATATTGTTGAATCCGCTCTTATTTCTTTTACCTGTTATTCATTTTCTGTTGCCCAAACCTTCGTTGAGTCAACCCCTAACTAAATATTATTCTCAGATAAACCATTCCAAAATCCACAGACAAGATCAGCTGTCATTGTAATGTGATTCACACCATCATGTACCCTGCTTAATATATTCATCACAATTATAATTTTCCATTTGTTTTGTGATAATTTGATTAATGCCTGGATCTCTTACTAATATAACATTCAGTGAATATCAACTTTTGCCAGTGTTTTAACCTCCCAGTCTTCAAAATAATATCTGGAACATTTTATACGTTAATAAATATTTTTAAGTGAAAAAATTGGACCATTTCCCAGTTTTACTGTTTTCCTCTTCTTTCTTAAACTTTATAATAAACATTTTTGTAAAGTTCAATATATTTTTTAAATTTAAATTGTATATAAAAATTATATTTTATTTATTTATTTTTTATTTTAGGGAGAGAGAGAGAGAGAGAAAGAACACAAGTAGGGGAGAGGGGCAGACGGAAAGAGACAGAGAAAGAGAGTCTTAAGCAGACTCTACACTAAATGTGGAACCTGATGCTGGTCTTGATCCTATGACCCTGGAATCATGAGCTGAAATCAAGAGTCGGACGCTCAACAGACTGAGTCACACAGGTACCCTGAAAGATTATATTTAAATAATACTTATAACATGGAGCTCTTTATTTGTCCATTACTCATTTTAGATATTATTTATGCCATATTTTAAATTCTATTCCAACTTTAACTTTTCAAAAAAGAAACTTTAGTTCTGGACCTTGTACTCTCAGTCTGGACATGACATTTTATGAGGCTAACAAGCTTTGTTTTTTGTGTCAGTATGAGAAAAATTTTTAAACATTTAATGGCTAGGTATTATACCATATATACATACAAAGGATCCCAAATTATCCCTGTTTTCTATTTGCTTTAAATTGATTAAAATTTCATTGTATGTTATATTTAGTAATGTTACGGTAATGACAATAGTATTATTAGGTACCAATCTATTTTGAGTATTAAGGATTTGATAGTTGAGCCTAATAAGGACATACTGATCTCAATGTGGTTGTTATATTATGCTTCATTTTATTTATTTTCTGTTGCATGCCATTAGAAAAATTTTCTTACATTTTTTAATTAAGTTTTTAAAAATTCAGCATAATTAACATACAGTGTTACATTAATTTCAGGTGTACAATATAGTGCAACAAAATATACAACAAATCCATACATTATTCAGTGCTCATTATGATAAATGTACTCTTTAATCCCCATCACCTATTTCAACCATCCCCCACCCACCTCTCCTCTGGTAACCATCAGTTTGTTTTCTTGGAGTCTGTTTCTTGGTTTGTCTTTCTGTTTCTCTATCTTTTTCCTTTGTTCATTTGTTTTGTTTCTTTTTTTTAAATTTTTTTTTAACATTTATTTATTTTTGAGACAGAGAGAGACAGAGCACGAACGGGGGAGGGTCAGAGAGAGGGAGACAAAGAATCTGAAACAGGCTCCAGGCTCTGAGCTGTCAGCATAGAGCCCGACTCGGGGCTCGAACTCACGGACCATGAGATCATGACCTGAGCCGAAGTCGGCCGCCCAACTGACTGAGCCACCCAGGCGCCCCATCATTTGTTTTGTTTCTTAAATTCCACATGAGTGAAATAATGGTATTTGTCTTTCTCTGACTGATTTATTTGACTTAGCATTATAGTCTCTAGCTCCATTCATGTTGTTACAAATGGCAAGACTCCATTCTTTTTTTTTTATGGCTGAATAATATTCCAATATATATCTATATGTTGCATCTTCTTTACTCATTCATTTATTGATGGACACTTGGACTATTTGGGTATTGGAAATAATGATACAATATACATAGGGAAGATTAGTTTTATCTCTTGATGTTTCTGGTTCCTCATCTCTTATAAGAAATTAATAATTACCACTTGGTGTGTGTAATAAATAAAATTGGACATTAATTAAAATAACATATATATTTATATATGTGTGTGTGTGTGTGTGTCTGTGTGTGTGTGTGTGTGTCTGTGTGTGGTGTATCCTGACACAAAACGCCTTTGCAAATGGTAGAAATGATGGGCTTTTCTTACTAGTACTGCTTTAAGAAAGAAATTAACATTGAGAGTAATTAAATAACAAAATAAGATAAATGTAAGATCACTAGTGGATACAACTTGTAGAATCTACTCTTCCCCCACTTAACATACACACATGTACACATTTTCACACTCACACACACACACACACACACACACACACACACACTCTAAAGTTAGGAACTAAAGGGTTCATGAAGAATAACAATGCTCTCAGCATAAAAGTCATAGTCATCTGGTTATAAAATATCCTATAAAAGGTTGCCTTGTCAATATTTGAAGTGAGTTTTGCAGGTGAACTATTTTCACCATTAAGTAGACTTAAAACCATATGTACCTATTCTATCCTTTATGGCTGTGATGTGTGTTTAGGGTTCAAGAAGCAAATCAGGTTTTCCTATTTAGATGCTCTTGTTTGCATTTAAGAAGGCAGAAGAGAGACACAGGTCATCTTCTGTTCCTTTTGGTCCTTGTTGCTAGTATGCAAAATTGTGGAAATTTAAGTTTTTTTTTTTTTTTTTTTTTTTTGTAGCAGTGTTCCATTATCCATTCTCTGGCTTCCTTCTGTCCAAAGATAGTTTTGGTGTCTATCCGGCATCAGTGGCATATTTATTCATGCTCCCTAATTCTTAAAGGGCAGATACAGTGCTGTGTCCATGAACTCACACCTTCAGGGCAACTTCAGAGAGGACTTTGATTAGGTCATTCTTAATGCTTATGGGACTTGTTCCAAGATACCTTCAAATTCCAACAATTTTGTAAGATGAAGACCTTCATTACTTTTTGCTTTCCTCTCTCTTACCTCCTCTTTTATGCATCAGTAGATTCAAAAGGAGTGGCTAGAAAAGACAAATATTACTCCCTACCTCACAAAATTAAAGACAAAATTCAATTGAAATAACTTACAGGTTAATTGCAGTATTTCCATCTTCATCTACTATCCTTACCGAATAGCAATTAAGAATTCAGGGCGGATTTACAACGATGTGGATAGAGCTGCAGAGTGTTATGCTAAGCGAAATAAGTCAGTCAGAGAAAGGCAAATACCATATGATTTCACTCATATGTGAAATTTAAGAAACAAAACAAATGAATATGGGTGGGGTGGGGGCGGGGGGAGAAAGAGGAAAACCAAAAGCAGACTCTTAATAGAGAACAACCTGATGGTTACCAGAAGGGAGATGGGCGAGGGAAGGACTAAATGGGTGAGGGGGATTATGGAGGGCATTTATTATGATGAGCACTGGGTGTTGTAAGTGTTGAATCTCTAAATTCTACTCTTGGAACTAAAAAAAAAAAAAAAAAGAAAAGAAAAAAAAGAAAAAGAAAAAATTGAGAGCAAAATTTAAATATTTAAAGAAGAGACTGAAATAATTTTCACTGAATATTTTGGAAAAAACCCCCCAAAACTTGTATTTAGCCTGTAAGTTATTTCATAGCATTTATAACCTATGTTGCTGGTCCTCAATAATAATATTATGAGATGTATTGCAAGTTATTATAACTAATACTAAGGAACTGATTCTTTTGAATGTTTTACTTTGCAAAATTAGAGCAGATTCTGGGGCGCCTGGGTGGTGCAGTCGGTTGGGCGTCCGACTTCAGCCAGGTCACGATCTCGCGGTCCGCGAGTTCGAGCCCCGCGAGTTCGAGCCCCGCCTCAGGCTCTGGGCTGATGGCTCAGAGCCTGGAGCCTGTTTCCGATTCTGTGTCTCCCTCTCTCTCTGCCCCTCCCCCGTTCATGCTCTGTCTCTCTCTGTCCCAAAAATAAATAAATGTTGAAAAAAAAATTAGAGCGGATTCAGTTTGTTCCTCTATGGACATGATATCACTTTTGATCATTTAATCCCAAATCCTTTAAAAATTTTCTTTTAATGTTTATTTTTGAGAGAGAGAGAGAAAGAGCATGAGCAGGGAGGGCCAGAGAGAGAAGGAGACACAGAATCTGAAGCAGGCTCCAGGTTCTGAGCTGTCAGCACAGAGCCCAATGCAGGGCTCATACTCACGAACCATGAAATCATGACCTGAGCCGAAGTCAGACACTCAACCAACTGAGCCACCAAGGTGCCCCATATCCCAAATCCTTTTTTAGATGGTGGTCAAAGTGTAAGTCACATAGCTTGCACACTAGTAATTGTATATTATAAACGACCTAATTTCTCTGTGACTGAGTTCTTTGGGTATATTTTAATGATAATTACAAGTTAGTTTAGTACTTTATTTTCTGTCATTGCTGTGGCTGTGTTTGAATTGGCAAACAGTATTAATTTGTATATTCAAAAAATATTTATTGAGTTTCTACTATTCAGGATGATGATGAACAAAACAGACATATAACTGGCCTCATGGAAATTAAGTTCTAGGAGGGATGAAAGACATTAAGTCACTAAATATACAATTAGTTGTCTGTTTACAATAGTTGTAAAAGACAAATACAGGTTAATGTGAGATCATACAATAGGGGAATTGCTGAGTCTTAGAGATTAGGGAAGATTTGATTGACTGTGGGATTATTAAATTGAAGTTTTATTTTTTATTTTTTTTATTAAACATTCTTATTTATTTTTGAGAGAAACAGACAAAATGCAAGCAGGGGAGAGGCAGAGAGAGGGAAACACAGAATCTAAAGTGGGCTCCAAGCTCTGAGCTCTCAGCACAGAGTCCGACGCAAGGCTTGAACTCGGGAATGGCGAGACCATGACCTGAGCCAAAGTCGGATGCTCAACTGACTGAGCCACCCAAGTGCTCCTAAATTGAAGTTTTAAAGAGTGGGTAGAAAGTGATGTGGAGTGTATGAGAGCATATCTTTGTCTAAGCAAAGAAAATAATAACATATGCTGCATGAAGATTCATATAGGAAATAAATGTTGGAATTCTAACAACAAAAAAGAGTGTTGATAGCTGTTGTTATACATCATAAGGAAAGATTTAAATAATATGTGTAGAAGAGTAATGAGAAGCTATTGGTTTCAAGGAAAGGAATGACATTATATTTGGATTTTAAAGTTGATTTATTTATAATTTTTGAGAGGGAAAGTGAGAGAGTGCATGCTTGCACACATGACAGTGGGGGAGGGACGGAGAAAAAGGGAGAGAGAGAATCTCAAGCAGTGCAGAGCCTGACATAGGATCTGATCCCACAAACTGTGAGGTCATGTCCTGAGCCAAGATCAAGACTCAGGAGCTTAACTGGCTGAGCCACACAGGGGCTCCAGATTTGGATTTTAGAATGATACCTATGGATGAAATGTTGATGGGAGGAAATTTGTAGAAAGACTGATGATGTGGTTGCTTTGTAAATCCAAGAAAAAGGTGATGCTAACATGGATTAGGGTATAGGTAACCATGTAGCAACTGAAAGATGATAGAAAATTGTATACATGTTACTCAAAGTTCGATTACTCCCTAAATTGTATCAAGGAAAAAGTCTCAGCTTTAACTTCTAGTGTAACCAAATCACACCTTTTCTAGAATATTGTCATGTGCATTAAATCAAAGCAAATAAATAGCTGATTTATTTTTGTTGTGATATGGTTCAACTTTTATATGACTTAAGAATTCCCAAACTTACTTCATTTGAGAATAAAAACGATGTTCAAGCAAACATAAAAAGACAAATGGTATAATCACTAATCCTCTTCAACTTTGCAATAATATGATTCTTGTTTGTGCAATGTGTATAGAGAAAAGAACCACCCTGGTTTTTCTGATTTATTGAAACTCTTGAAATCCACCACGCTGGATTAAGATTGTTGAAAGCGCAGGATATCAAGGGACTTTGTGTATTGTAGCATGGAGACTTTGCTTGTCAGATGTCTCAACTACAGTGAAAAAGTAACACCAGCGTGACAAAAATGATCTTGTTGATGTTTATAATGCCCCTGGGACTAGATGTCTAATGCAAACATACCACACAATTCCCTCTCCAAAAAAACTTGTTTCTAAAATCAATGCTTTCAGGAACCTAGGCAGTTTTTCAATGTAATTTTTCCTAATGTTCTAATTACCCACATAAATAATAAAAAGTATTGAGAATGTTTTAGCACTTTTAACTTACAGAAATGAATATGACATACTTGTTTAGAGATGTATTTCTTTTTATTTAATAGGAGTAAATAATTTATATATTGTCATATAAGAATTTTTGATATCTTTGCCAGAGACACATTTATTGTTACTTATTCTGAATCCCAATGTTTATGGTATATTGAAACAAGGCTGGTAAAATTTACATATATCATCAATATGTTCCCTTTCACGTAGAGAATTAGAATAAGATCCTAAAAGGGTATCTAGTTGTAGATGATCTGGTATGTATAATCATCATAATCGGAAGGAAAATTGTGAAAGCAAAATATGAGAGGAAATTAAGTTTAGGAAAGTTTTATTCTGGGGGTGCCTGGTGGCACAGTCGGTTAAGCATTTGACTCTTGATCTCAGCTCAGGTATGATCTCACAGTTCGTGAGTTCAAGCCCTACATTGGGTTCTGCACTGATGGTGTGGAACCTGCTTGGGATTCTGTCTCCCCTTCTCTCTGTCCCTCCCCAGCTTCTCTCTCTCTCTCTCTCTCAAAATAAATAAATAAACTTAAAAAAATTAGAAATAAAATTTAAAAAATTTAAAACACAAAGTTTTATTCTCTCAATATTTAAAAAACAAGTATTGACTTTCAGAGAGAATGATTTATACATGTACAATTTAGAGCTCATAACTTTCATTTTTGGATTTTAAAGATATGAGTGTTCATGAACATATGGACCCTAAGTGTGCCCGGCTTAGTTAGGAAAGGCTGGTAAATAAAAGCATAAGTGGTAGCAAATTGATTATTCCCAATATTAGGAAGGCTCAATTTAGCAGTCCAGGCCTTCTGTAGCTGTTCTATGATGTTATTGGGAACCCCAAAATCCTAACTTTCTGTTCATATCTTCATCACGTAGCTGTAAGCCTCATTTTTCAGGATGGCTGACATTCTAAGCATTATCTTAAGATTCCAGGCAGGAATAAAGAAAAGTGAAAAACACAACACCAAAAGCCAAAAGCCAAACCAAAGAAGGCCTCACAAGCTGAGTTCCTCTTTTTTTTTTTAAATTATGTTTTTAATGTTTCTTTATTTTTGAGACAGAGAGCGAGAGAGACAGAGTATGAGTGGAGGAGGGGGCAGAGAGAGAGAGAGAGAGGGAGACACAGAATCCGAAGCAGGCTCCAGGCTCTGAGCTGTTAGCACAGAGCCCCACATGGGGCTCGAACTCGAGAATATGAGATCATGACCTGAGCTGAAGTCTGACACTGCACCTGTACCAGGATTATCATACAGAGAGTCATGACACCGAGGGATTTCTTTCCAGGAAGCAACTTTATTCCTGTGGACACCACTCAGTTGGGTTCGTACCCAAAGACCTGAGTCCTGAATGCCACCTGGTGTAGTTTTTTATATGTTTCTTACTTTTTTGTCTCCCATATATGGTAACACACAAACATGTAGTCTGATTAAGTGGTCTCATGTTACAAGGCCTTGAGGAATGTTGTCACATACCTAAGGTATAGTCAGGTGCCTTGAGGTTTTTTTTCTCTTTCCTTAGGGAAACCGCAAACCTGAGAGCCTAGATGCCCCACTGAGTTCCTCTTTTTTTTAAATGTTTACTTATTTTTCTTTCTTTTCAACTTGTTTCATTTTTTATTTTTTTAAAATCTGCATCCAAATTAGTTAGCATATAGTGCAACAATGATTTCAGGAATAGATTCCTTAGTGCCCCTTACCCATTTAGCCCATCCACCCTCCCACAACCCCTCCAGTAACCCTCAGTTTGTTCTCCATATTTATGAGTCTCTTCTGTTTTGTCCCTCTCCCTGTTTTTATATGATTTTTGTTTCCCTTCCCTTATGTTCATCTGTTTTGTCTCTTAAAGTCCTCATATGAGTGGAGTCATATGATTTTTGTCTTTCTCTGACTAATTTCACTTAGCATAATACCCTCCAGTTCCATCCACGTAGTTGCAAATGGCAAGATTTCATTCTTTCTGGTTGCCGAGTAATACTCCATTATATATATATATATATATATATATATATATATATATATATGTATATATATGTATATATATATATACACATATATATATGTGTGTGTGTATGTGTATATATATATGTGTGTATATATGTGTGTATATAAATATAGGTATATATGTGTGTGTGTGTGTGTGTGTGTGTGTGTGTGTGTATATATATACTGCATCTTCTTTATCCATTCATCCATCGATGGACATTTGGGCTCTTTCCATACTTTGGCTACTGTTGATAGTGCTGCTATAAACATGGGGGTGCATGTGTCCCTTCGAAACAGCACACCTGTATCCCTTGCATAAATGCCTGGTACTGCAATTGCTGGGTCATAGGGTAGTTCTATTTTTAGCTTTTTGAGGAACCTCTATACTGTTTTCGAGAGTGGCAGCACCAGCTTGCATTCCCACCAACAATGCAAAAGAGATCCTCTTTGTCCACATCCTTGCCAACATCTGTTGTTGCCTGAGTTGTTAATGTTAGTCATTCAGACAGGTGTAGGGTGGTATCTCATGGTGGTTTTGATTTGTATTTCCCTGATAATGAGTGATGTTCAGCATTTTTTCATGTGTCGGTTGGCCATCTGGATGTCTTCTTTGGAGACGTGTCTATTCATGACTTTTGCCCATTTCTTCACTGGATTATTTGTGTTTTGGGTGTTGAATATGATAAGTTCTTTATAGATTTTGGAGACTAGCCCTTTATCTGATATGTCATTTGCAAATATCTTCTCCAGTTCTGTCAGTTGCCTTTTAGTTTTGCTGAATGTTTCCTTAGCTGTGCAGAAGCTTTTTATTTTGATGAGGTCCCAGGTGTTCATTTTTGCTTTTGTTTCCCTTGCCTCTGGAGACGTGTTGAGTAAGAGGTTGCTGCAGCCAAGATCGAAGAGGTTTTTGCCTGCTTTCTCCTCAAGGATTATGATGGCTTCCTGTCTTCCATTGAGGCATTTCATCCATTTTGAGCTTATTTTTGTGTCTGGTGTAAGAAAGTGGTCCAGGTTCATTCTTCTGCATGTCACTGTCCAGTTTTCCCAGCACCACTTGCTGAAGAGACTGTCTTGATTCCATTGGATATTCTTTCCTGCTTTGTCAAAGATTAGTTGGCCATATGTTTGTGGGTCTGTTTCTGGGTTCTCTATTCTGTTCCATTGTTCTGAGTGTCTGTTCTTGTGCCAGTACCATAGTGTCTTGATGATTTCAGCTTTGAAGTCTGGGATTGTGATGCCTCCTGCTTTGGTTTTCTTTTTCAAGATCTTTTTGGCTATTCGGGGTCTTTTCTGGTTCCATACAAATTTTAGGATTATTTGTTCTAGCTCTGTGAAGAATGCTGGTGTTATTTTGATAGGAAGTGCATTGAATATGTAGATTGCTTTGGGTAGTATTGACATTTTAACAATATTTGTTCTTGCTATCCAGGAGCATGGAATCTTTTTCCATTTTTTTGTGCCTTCTTCAATTTCTTTCATGACCTTTCTATAGTTTGCAGTGTATGGATTTTTCACCTCTTTGGTTAGATTTATTCCTAGATATTTTATGGTTTTTTGTGCAATTGTAAATGGGATTGATTCTTGACTTCTCTTTCTGTTGCTTCATTGTTGGTGTATAGGAATGCAACCGATTTCTGTGCATTGATTTTATATCCTGCAACATTGCTGAATTTATGAATCAGTTCTAGCAGTTTTTTGGTGGAATCTTTTGGGTTTTCCATATAGAGTATCATGTCGTCTGCAAAGAGTGAAAGTTTGACCTCATACTGGACGATTTGGATGCCTTTTATTTCTTTGTGTTGTCTGATTGCAGAGGTTAAGACTTCCAATACCATGTGGAATAACAGTGGCGAGAGTGGACATTCCTGTCTTGTTCCTGAACTTAGGGGGAAAGCTGTCAGTTTTCCTCATTGAGGATGATATTAGCAGTGGGTCGTTCATATATGGCTTTTATAATCTCGAGGTATGCTCCTTCTATGCCTGCATTCTTGAGGGTTTTTATGAAGAAAGGATGCTGTATTTTGTCAAATGCTTTCTTTGTATCTATTGAGAGGATCATATGGTTCTTGTCCTTTCTTTTATTGATGTGATGAATCATGTTATTTGTCTTGCGGATGTTGAACCAGCCCTGCATCCCAGGTATAAATCCCACTTGGTCGTGGTGAATACTTTTTTAATGTATTGTTGGATCCTGTTGGCTAATATCTTGTTGAGGATTTTTGCCTCCATATTCATCAGGGAAATTGGTCTATCGTTCTCCTTTTTAGTGTGGTCTCTGTCTGGTTTTGGAATCAAGGTAATGCTGGCTTCATAGAAACAGTTTGGAAGTTTTCCTTCCATTTCTATCTTTTGGATCATGTTCAAGAGAATAGGTGTTAACTCTTCCTTAAATGTTTGGTAGAATTCCCCTGGAAAGCCATCTGGCTCCGGACTCTTGTTTTTTGGCAGAGTTTGATTACTAATTCGATATCCTTACTGGTTATGCTTCTGTTCAAATTTTCTATTTCTTCTTGTTTCAGTTTTGGTAGTGTATATGTTTCTAGGAATTTGTCCATTTCTTCCATATTGCCCATTTTATTGGCATGTAATTGCTCATAATATTCTCATTATTGTTTGTATTTCTGCTGTGTTGGTTGTGATCTCTCCTCTTTCATTCTTGATTTTATTTATTTGGTTCCTTTCCTTTTTCATTTGGATCAAACTGGCTAGTGGTGTATCAGTTTTGTGAATTCTTTCAAACAACCAGCTTCTGGTTTCATTGATCTGTTCTACTGTTATTTTGGTTTTGATAGCATTAATTTCTGCTCTAATTTTTATTATTTCCTGTCTTCTGCTGGTTTTGGTTTTTATTTGCTGTTCTTTTTCCAGCTCCTTAAGGCATAAGGTTAGGTTGTGTGTCTGAGATCTTTCTTCCTTCTTTAGGAAGGCCTGGATTGCTATAGACTTTCCTCTTATGTCCGTCTTTGCTGCGTCCCAGAGGTTTTGGGTTGTGGTGTTATCATTTTCATTGACTTCCATATACTTTTTAATTTCTTCTTTAATTGCTTGGTTAGCCCATTCATTCTTTAGTAGGATGTTCTTCAGTGTCCAAGTATTAGTTACCTTTCTAATTTTTTTCTTTTGTTTGATATAGAGTGTCACAGCATTGTGGTCTGAAAATATGCTGGTATAATCTCGATGTTTTTGTACTTAGGGCTGATTTGTGTCCCAGTATATGGTCTATTCCGGAGAATGTTCCATGTGCACTGGAGAAGAATATATATTCTGCTGCTTTAGGATGAAATGTTCTGAATATATCTGTTAAGTCCATCTGGTCCAGTGTGTCATTCAAAGCCATTGTTTCCTTGTTGATTTTTTGATAAGATGAAATGTCCATTGCTGTGAGTGGGGTGTTGAAGTCTCCTACTATTATAGTATTACTATCAATCTTTATGTTTGTGATTAATTGATGTATATATTTGGGTGCCTCCATATTTGGTGCATAAATGTTTACAATTATTAGGTCTTCTTGGTGGATAGACCCGTTGATTATGATATAACGCCCTTCAGCATCTCTTGACACAGTCTTTATTTTAAAGTCTAGATTGTCTGATATAAGTATGGCTACTCTGGTTTTCTTTTGTTGACCATTATCATGATACATGGTTCTCCATCCACTTATTTTCAACCTGAAGGTGTCTTTAGGTCTAAAGTGGGTCTCTTGTAAACAGCATATAGAAGGATCTTGTTTTCTTATCCATTCTGTTACCCTATGTCTTTTGACTGGAGCATCAAGTCCATTGACGTTTAGAGTGAGTACTGAAATATATGAATTTATTGCCATTATGATGCTTGTAGAGTTGGAGTTTCTGGTGGTGTTTCCTGTCCTTTCTAATATTTGTTGATATATTTTCATCTTTTCTCCCCCAGAGAGTCCCCCTTAAAATTTCTTGCAGGGCTGGTTTAGTGGTCACAAACTCCTTTAAGTTTTGTTTGTCTGGGAAACTTTTTATCTCTCCTTCTATTTTGAATGACAGCCTTGCTGGATAAAGATTTCTTGGCTGCATATTTTTCTGATTCAGCACATTGAATATATTCTGCCACTCCTTTCTGGCCTGCCAAGTTTCTGTGGATAGGTCTGCTGCAAACCTGATCTGTCCTCCCTTGTAGGTTAGGGACTGTTTTTCCCTTGCTATTTTCATGATTCTCTCCTTGCCTGAGTATTTTGTGAATTTGACTCTGATGTGCCTTGTTGATGGTCGGTTTTTGTTGAGTCGAATGGGGGTCCTCTGTGCATCCTGGATTTTGATGTCTGTGTCTTTCCCCAGGTCAGGAAATTTTTCTGCTATGATTTGCTCACATATCCCTTCTAGCCCTATTTCTCTCTCTTCCTCTTCTGGGACCCCTATGATTCTGATGTTGTTCCTTTTTAATGAGTCACTGATTTCTCTAATTCTGAAATCATGCACTTTTACCTTAATCTCCCTCTTTTTTGTGTTTCATTATTCTCTATAAGTTTTTCCTCTATATCTCTGATTCTCTGTTCTGCCTCATCCATCATTTCTGCTGCTGCATCCATTCATGATTGCAGCTCAGTTATAGCATATTTAATTTCATTCTATGTTTTACTTCTTCTTTACATCTCTGCAGAAAGGGATTCTAATCTATTTTTGACTCCAGCTAGTATTCTTATCGTGATTCTAAATTCTGGTTCAGACATCTTGCTTGTAGCTGTGTTGGTTAAATCCCTGGCTGTCGTTTCTTCATGCTCTTTCTTTTGGGGTGAAATCTTTCTTTTTGTCATTTTGAAGAAAGAAAAGGAATTACCGAGGTAGAAAAATTAAAATTAAAAAAATTAAAAGTACAAAATATTAAAATTAAAAAATAAAAACATACACACACACACACAAAAATCTAATAAATGATGCTAGATCCTAGGTGTGATTTGGCATGGGTGTTGAAAGTGGTTTGACAGATTAGAGAAAAAAAAAGTCGGGGAAAAAAAAGGAAATTGGTTGAAAATTTGAAAAAATGAATACACTAAAATGAGATGATAGGAGTAACATAGAATTTGATAAAATTTACATAAAATCAAACTATACAGTAAAAAAGTAAAGAAAAATATTTTTAATAGAAATTGATAGTAAAAATGTAGTTTTTCTCTGTCTGCATTCAAGAAGAAGAAAAGAAATGAAAAAGAGAAAAAAGAAAAAGAAAAAAGGGAAATCGTTTGAAAATTTGAAAAGGTGAATACACTGAAGTAGACTAAAATAAAATGATAGAAGTTAAATAGTATTCAAAAAAATTTACCCAAAAGTAAAAATATAGAAAAAAATTAAAAACATTTTAATACAAATTGAAAATAAAAATGAATTTTTTCTCTTTCTGTATTCAAGAAAAAGAAAAGTAGTGTAAAAAAAGGAAAAAAAGGAAAGAAAATTGAATAGATCTACCTGCTAACAGATTGAAATAGGACTGAAATTACCTCGTTTTCTCCCAGAAGTCACACTGTATAATGCTTTATAGACCATAAACTAAGTAGGCAGTGAGACTTGTGTTCTTGAAGAGTGAAGTTGACCCATTTGGGAGGGGCTCAGGGTAATGGCTCTGTTCTCCACTAGATGGCGCTGCTAGGCTACTGGGGTGGACTGTTGCAGCGCTCGTAGGTGAATATGTGCTTGCATGGGAGCAATGAAAATGGTGTCACCCAGCTACCCAGTCTCTAGTATGAGAACTTTGTTCTCTCCAATTAGCAATTGCGCACCTGTCCTCTGTCTTCAGCTTTTGTCCATTCGCCACTTTTTCACTCTCCATGACCAGGCCCCAGGCAGTACCTCTCTCCTGAGTTTTGTCTCAGATACGGCTGTTTTCCCGGCCCCTTACTTCTGAAGGACTGTGCAGCTTTGACCCATTCTGCCCCTCTGCGGGAGGGTCTCACTGAGCAATGACCGAATGATGGCTGCACCCAGGAATGCTTGCTGGACCCTGTTGCTGCTGGTTCCCCAAGACTGTGGGCAGGTGCCAGCCCCGTCAGAAAAAGTTCGTAAGATAGCATAGCATCAGCTTTTCACGGATTGTGGAAAATCACAACACACACCTGGCACCAGGCTTCACCCTTAATGACCTTGTTCCAGCACCAGCGAATGTGGCTGTTTTCTGGGGTCTGCTGGGACCAGGTGGCTTCAATAGTCTCCACCAAATGTCCTTCCAGCAGTGGAACTGCTTTTCCCCATGTGGCCTAAGAACCTCCTGGACCCCGCTCTGTTCCTGGGGATTCGCCTTTCCCACCAGAGCACCGACAGGTATCGAGCTGCAGAGTTGCAGCCTTTGTGCTACCCTTGTTTACAGTCTTAATGGAATTTAAACCCTCTCCTTTCTCCTTTCTCCCTTTTCAGTTTAGTCCCTGTGGCTCTTTCCAATTTTCCACTTTCTCTCCAGCTGCTTTTGGGGAGGAGTGCTTTTCCCGTATTCCCCCCTGCCCCTCCAGTCTCCGTCCTGTCTCTGCCTGCAAAAGTGGCTCCCTGCCCGCCGCCGGCTCTTCTCTCCCCAAGTTCACCTCTCTGCACCACGTACCTGCTGAATTCTGTGTTTCAGGTTGTGCAGATTGTTGTGTTAATCCTCCAATCTGTTTTCTAGGTGTGCAGGATGGTTTAGTGTTGGTCTGGCTGTATTTCATGGACTCGAGACACACAAAAACTTCCATGCTGTTCTGCCATCTTGGCTCCTCCTGAGTTCCTTTTTTTAAAATGCTATCTTAAAAGTACCAATGGCATCTGCTTTTTTTTAAATGACTATATCTAGCCAAAGTTAGGCAGAAAAGGTGTTTTATATTTTTTAATATTCTATACTAAAGGAAGTCTTGTAAAAAAAGGCCCGAGCATAATTTTGAGTGGTTAACCCACAGAATTTGCCACAGAGCCTTTGTGCTTTTTCTTCACACATAAAAAGAGGAGGTGCTGGAAATTAGGTAATATTTATACAGCATCTAAAGTGTGACAATATAAAAGGAAGGGAAGTAAAATTGGGGCACTTGAGTGGCTCAGTCAGTTAAGCGCCCGACTGTGGATTTTGTCTCAGGTCCTGATCTCAAGGTTCTGAGCTCACCTTGGGCTCCAGGCTCACAGGATGCAGCTTGCTTGGGGTTTCTCTCTCTCTCTCTCTCTCTCTCTCTCTTTCTCTGTTTCTCCTCTCTCCGTCTGCCCTTCCCCCACTCATGCTTCTGCTCTCTCTCCCTTTTTCTCTCAAAATAAATAAATAAACTTAAAAAAAGGAATGGGGGGACAACAGGAAAGAGGATGTGCCAACAATATTCTAGAAACTAAAAATATAAAGATGGATGGCCAGTGACTTAACTGTACATAAGAAATCTGAGGCCTGAGCTTCTGGGAAGGAAACATATAAGTGAATTGTGGGTGCAGAATCCTGGAATGCCTAAGGAACTGGAGTTACCATTACTTCAGAAGATGAGAGTGAGAGATGGTGAAATGGGAATTTGTTTGATTGAAGTGAAAACTTGCTAGTCTTCCTAAAGTTTTCAGCCATGCCTATCGGAGATTAGGGTTCTATCTTATGAGATGGATCCAGACCCCCTCTGCACCCAGAAAGACAGGAGGAGTAAAAGATGGAAATGAAGGGCTGGAATGAAAAAGAGGAAGAAGAATAATGAAAAATAAGTGGAAGTTAGTATAGTGAGTAAACATATTTTTTGAAGTTCAAGCATGGATCCTTCTAGTTGAAATGTAATTCAGTATCAAAGAGTGAATCATGCCATGTGTATGCTGTAAATATCATTTCCATCCCTGGCTCTCTCAGGATTGTCCAATCTTGTCTTCTAGGCAACCGGGCCTTTGTGTCTTGTGTCTTTTCTCCTGTCTGCTCAGTTTTTGCACTTTGCAATTGTGTGCTACTGTAGGCCGATGTCAAATATTACTAGTTTTCGCCAATAATTTGTTCTTCCATTCTTCTAATAGATGAGGATTATAGTCATGCACTTGGCTGTCTGGCTGTACTTCATTATTCAACCTGCTTTGTAATTAGGTGTGGCAAAGCCTTCACCCATGGAATTGGTGGGATTGTGCCACTTTCTTCATGAAGCTTTCAGATGGTATTATATGTCTCACAACGCACTGCCCTTCTCTCTAGCCAGAATCAGCATTTATCAGCTGAGTTTTGGTCTTGCCAATCAGGACAATTACTCCTCTAGGGAATGGCAAAGTTACAATCTGTAATGTATTCCTGTTTCTAAACAAATGAACAAACAAACAAACAACCATGTGAAACACAGCAGTCTACCTGCTTAGAATACTCTGAAGGTGATCACTTCCTTTTTTTTTCTATAAGGCCCTGCATTATTGGCTATTTAGCTTCCACTCTTTTTCTCCATCTAATTAATACAGGCCTAAAGTCCTTCACCGTGTGGACTTGGCTCTGTTCTCTGCCTGAACCAATTATTAACAAGCCTCAGGTTATATTCGTGGCCCCATTGTCTCCAGTGGATAAAATTGGAAATCAGACTAGCTACTCTAAACTTGAGCAGGTTCCTTGATAAATACATGCCAATAAATGAATATGCCTACTAAGATTCCATCTGTAGAACCCGTAATGTGTTTAAGAGATTTGCACTGGAAATCCTGAAATTCTTCCTTCCTGCTTCTGATATTAGGGCAATTATATAATCTCCTTAGAGTATTTTCTTATAAAACAAAATAATGCCTTCATAGAGAAGCTGTGGGGAGGATTTAATGGTATTTGTTTAGAAATATGTTAAACTGACTTTTCCTGTGGTCTCAGAGTTTTAACTGATGCCCTCTTGTTGATGGTAATGGGTGTTAATTACTTACACATTCAAAAGGGACTTGTTGGACATCGCCTGGCAGGACTCTCTAAAAAGTGACCAAACATATCTTTTGGACTCCCCAGTACATCCTCTCCATCCAGCTTCTGTATAAGAGAAAACTGCAGGACCATGAAGGAGCTTCACCAAAGTCAGGATTTATTTGCAAACAGCTGTTTGGATAGTAGAGAAGATTGTGCTGTTCTCCTTCCCCCAGCCATAGGAGAGAGGGGAGAGATGCTAATTCCCACATGCCAAACCTAAGACCACTAGAGTCAGTGCCACAGGGGATCACATGAGATTGAAGGAGTTTTAGAAGTGTTGCGGTGTATGTCTTCGAGTTTGAAAGACAAAATTCTGGTGCCCAAGTTGCATAAAAGTGTCACAATTGGGAAGATAAGAGGAGTTCCCCTGCTAATACAGGTGAGAGGGCTGCCGTGAAGGTAAGCTGCTCTTCCGTAAGTATGCATGCAAGGAGGACAAACCCATAGTCAAAGGGTTGACTCATTTTGAAAAGACCCGGCCCAAGGGCTTGCCTGAAAGGGTTATGTGTGTGTACAGAAACAGTGTTTTCACTTTTGTAACAACGGAGCATAATATGAAATACTAAGTTCCAGGTTTTTGCATGGTAGGCTTAAGGTTAATGTTTAACTTCTGACTTAAAATGACCGAGTTGCATCAGATGGGCACTTGGTTTCAAAACAAAACTTTACCAAATCTCAAGTGATGCTGGTTCCTCATGTAAAAAAGGAATTCACACTTGATTCCCAACGACCATCGCAGAGCAGCAGAAATCTTAAACCAAAAACAGACTTTACACATTTGAGTGAATATGTATTGTGTCTTTTTCTAAAAATTAATCCATTGTACTTTCTTTTCCCACTGTATGCTTTTCATAAATGGAAAAAATCATCCATTTTTTCAAAGAGAAAAGTTGGTCCTTCAAAAAGAAAAAAGTACTTGAAGTTAGGGATCATTTTGTGATTGTTTTTTATATCATTCACAGTAGAATCATGTAGGATAGTTCAATAAGAGGTTGTTGATTCAATGGTCTGTGGAAATTCATCAGCCTTCTGCCACATATTGATGTTAATAATCTTGCCAAGATGATTCACATAAGAAGCCATGCGCATGATTTTAAGTCTCACATCTCAGTTCTGAGCCAAGTGATGAAACATTATGAATCCAATCTTTTCACTAGCATAATGGTAAATATTGGATATGAAATGAAAATTTTAATCTCATTAATTTTAGAGAAGATCATGAAGTGCACTATAAAAATATTGCTTTAATTAATCAAACTGTATTTCAGACAATGTGAATACAGTTTTCACTTCAATTACACAGAGTTAATAGAGAATAGAATGCCAGATGAAGTTCATGTTGATCATGAACACAGTTCTTTTTTTTAACTAAATATCATTTATTTTAAAGTGAAAGAAAAGAGAATGAACATTTAAAGAGTTCTCAATAGTTTTTATAAACACTCGACTCATAATAATATTATAAGCAAGATTGTATTATTTACATTTTATAGATAAGAAATCTAAGTCTCATGAATTAAATTATTTGCCCCAATTAAACTGGTAATAAGTGATTTAGCAAGATTAAGCATTTTTTCATGCTTTAAATCCCGTGTATGCTTTTTCCTGCAGTATTATGTATCCTTGAGGTTAAAGATATATAAATAAGAATGCAGTTATAATCACAAATTTAGGATTAATCAGTATCTCTGCAGCCAAAACAAAATGGAATGTGTGGAACTATTTACTAGGACAATATGGATTGGTGTCCATGAAGCAAGGTACTGATGCCACACGGGTCCTGTAGAGAAAGAAGTGAAGAGCAAAGAAGAATTTCACAGAAAAGGAGATTTGAAATCTAATGTCATCAGTTCATAGCAGAGCTCTGCTTTGGTAGTAAATAATTTAGCGTCATCACCTACTTTCCTAGTCCTGCAATAGTCTGAAGGTATATTACTAACATCCAGAAACATGTGCTAAATTAATTTTTACTCACCAGTTTCCTATATATTTCATGACATATTGCCCAACAGAAGCAGATGGGTTATCATGAGCTGTTTTTATTTTGATATATGGGGACCGTAATCTCAGTGTTTGGCAGCATAATGTAATTTGATATGAGGCACAGGGAATCATTGGCCTTTTGGATGTCTGTTATCACCTCATACACAATTTGCTATCCACCATCACACAGGCTTTGTATGGCATTGCCATCTTCTAGGTAACTCTTGCCCTTTCAATGTGTGCTCCAGATTATTTTCTCCTCAGATGTATTGTGGTATACATCAATTCCCTAAGTAGAATCTCATTTTATTATTTTCAATGACTATTTCTTTGTTCTCTATTTTGTTGGCACCAGATATTTGAAATACACAATAGTCAGTAATTGAACTCTGTGTGCCTGGAAGTGAAGAATCAGGACAATCACTTTATACCTTTGGCTCCAATTTAAATTTCAGTACAGCCTACCCTTGAATGACATAGGTTTGAACTATGGCAGGTCCACTTAAGTGCAGATTATTTTTTGATACAGTGCAGTACTGTAAATGTATTTTTTCTCATGATTTTCTTAAAAATTTCTTTTCTCTGGTTTAGGTTATTGTTAGGATATAGCATATAATACATATAACATGCAAAGTATGTGTAATTGACTATGTTATTGGCAAGACTTCTGGTCAATCTTAGGCTACTGGTAGCTAAATTTTGGGGCTGTCTAAAGTTACATGTAGATTTTTTTACTGAACCCCTAACTCCCGGGTTGCTCAAGGGTCAACTGTAATTGGCAATTGCAATTTGAAGTTAGAAATTAAGGATGAGACCCCTAAAAATAAATACATTGCTCAAATGTGTCCATTTCTTTATAAGTTACTCTATCTGGCCCATAGGAAGTAATCAATACATGTTTTAATTCATTTATTTCCTTTTACTAAACATGTATTGACTGGCCATCATGAGCCAGAAAGTGAGCTTAGTGTTCAGATTTAATAATAAGCTCTTTGTCAGCATTGGGAAAAGATATTATTGATATTCATTTGGATAAATGTTACTGGGATAAGTTATACAAAGAGATATATGTGGTTCTATGAAAACATAAGGGGCAGGGGATTTAACCGATCATTTTTTTTTAAATTTTTTTAACGTTTATTTATTTTTGAGACAGAGAGAGACAGAGCATGAACGGGGGAGGGGCAGAGAGAGGGAGACAACTCCAGGCTCTGAGTTGTCAGCACAGAGCCCGACGCGGGGCTTGAACTCACAGCCCGCGAGATCATGACCTGAGCCGAAGTCGGCCGCTTAATCGACTGAGCCACCCAGGCGCCCCTAACCGATCATTTTTAAGACAGGGTTCCCTGAAACATGTAGTTATCTGAGATTTGAAACAAGAGTAGGAAATCCCTAGGGGCTGGGATGTGCTATGGCAGAATATGAGGTAACAGAGGACACAGTGGAATATGCAGAAGACAGAACCTGTTATAGGGAAGGGAGCATAGAATATTTATGGAATTGAAGAAAAAGGGGGTGGGTAATAGGACCTGGAATTGGATTGGGAAGGTGGTTATAGTCCAGATGAGTCAGACATATACAGACCATCGCACATCTGAGTCTTTTATCTCAAAGGATTAGAAAGTCATGAAAGTGTTTCAATTATGTTGGTGGTGTTCCGGGGAGGATATGAGATTTAACTTTAGAAACCATCATTTGTCTACAGAGTATACAAAAGACTACAAAGGGGTCAGAATTGATATAAGACAAGCAAGAGGAAGCAGTAGCTTTTGGGACCGTGGCTCCTCTGAAGCTAAAGGGAAAACCAGATAGGAGAGATGAATGGGAGGTAAAATTCACAGTATTTGACGTTGGTTTGGTTGTTTAAATACACAAAATATAGAAGCAATATAGTGCAAAAAATTATGAATATACCAAAACTGCTACTCCTGTACTGGATCACACAAAGTAAGGCTAATATTTATACAATACTTATTAATTTAGCTACATATATTAACTCACACACTCCTCATAAAAATGCTAAGAAAAAAACCTTATTGTGCCCATTTTGTAGATGATTATAAAGGCACTGAAAGGTTAAGTGAGTCATCCAATGTCTGAGAGCTAATAAAGGGTAAAAGCCTAGCTGGTAATTGACAGAGCTCTGATTCAAATAAGGAAGCAAGTTTCCAGGTTGAATGGTTGTGGTCTGCATTGCATTCCCTTTATAGCTGTTTCACACCTTGGCTGTGCCTGCCTGCTTTCCTGCCTTCCTGGTTTCATAAATACTGAGAATATTTTCTATGTCAAGCAATTTACTCAGTCCTCTGGCTACGAGAACTAATATGTGTCATTCAGTATTCTAGTTGTTATCTGAATGAGCCAAAGATGGCTTCTGTATATTGGCCCTATGTTTACTCTTCATAGCAGGCTGGGACCTGCTCATTCAAAAGCCTGCTGGTGCCAAACTCAAATTTTTATATATCCAATTATTTTAAAAATAGCCCAAAGAAGCGGGTTTTTAGCTTTCAGAGCCTGCCAGCTTTGCATACCCTGAGAAACCTCAGCCCACATCTGCTGGCCATTGATAAGGTAGAAACTTATAAGACACGAAACTGCTGCTGCCGTTCAGGGTTCTCGGACCCAAAGGCTCCCTACCAAGCTACTGAGTGACATCAGCTGGACACAAAAGCCCCTTTCCAATCCTTTTCTCCCTTGCCATCCTCTCCTTCTTGGTGGTGGTCTCCAGAACTGTAGCCTCTGTGGGGTCTCATGGAGGACTCCTTCCACCCAGCCCTGAATCATGCAAACCTGTCAAAGTGTCACCCAAAGCAAGTTCATTGTGTGCTGTTGTTGACGGTGGGCATATCTTTTCCCTTGAACAGCCCCCATACAATTGGCAAACAATCCTGAATGGCCTTGCATTGTTGGGGCTCAGAATTTGGAACACCCCACTGTTGCTTTGGAGTGGCATCTTGTTGCACGGCACTCCGTGCTTTTGTGATCTCCTGGTGTGCCTCATTAGCCAGGTCGAGGGAGCACGCACCAGCGTTTGAGTGAACCTATGCCATTAGAAGTTGTCTTTGGGATCAGAAGTGCCAGCTGCCCAGGGAAGGCGGTGAGCATGCGTGCTTGGGTGACCGTTAGGAGATACTGGATGTTTTAAGGCTTGTGGGCCTGAAAAGAAAAGAAAGAGAGGAGCAGACCTCTATACTGAGGGTGGGCTGCCCATCCACCAGAATGGCTATAGCAGGTGAGGTTCTCTGTGGCTAGCTGATGATTTGGGATACTCTGGGCCAAGAGGACATCTTCCTCTCTGGGGACCTTTTATCAGAAAAATGAGTCGATAAGGCAGAGGTACCAGGCCAAGGCTGGTCTCCTAAGCCCAGCTTGCAGGGAGACACCTTGGTGAAGAGCTGGTTTGCCTCTGCAGCGCTCACACTGGGATTGGTTGTTGTGGATGGTGTCATTCTGTCCCATTCCTGGAGTGATATCCAGAACCCAATCCTTGGGCTGTACCGTTAAGGCATTAATTGAAGTGGCTAAAGGCAAGGAGGTTTATATTCCTGCACCTCTCAGGACTCGTAAGGTGGTGGATGTCATACTGAACAGGTGCTTCAGAGGAGCTGCACAATGGGTCCTGCTTGCAGCTGCTTCTCACCAGGTGAACCCTGGGGGAGACCCAGGTGCTTAGACTGGGAGGGATAAGGGGGGAGAGACCCGAGTGGAGGACCCTCGGGAAGAGAACTGGTGCCCTCTAGTGGGCAAGTCGCACAATACTACCATGATAGTCGTGAGGACAACTAACTCCTCTTTGCTAGTAACCACCTACAAATAAAAACAGAAAATGCAAAAGGGAAGGGTCAGAAAGAAAAGACCAATTTTCATTTGGAGCAGAAAAAGTATCCCCTCTTTCACTCTGAGGCCTAGCTTCTTTTTTAAGGACTGAACCCAGGAAACAAATATAAAAGGGTCTGCCTGCCTATGTAGAGTGTATCTGACAGGAAGCAAACTTTACACACCAGGGGCTGAAATTAAACTATTGGCTGTCTTAGTGAAGATGAAAAAAATGGTGAACCTACTGAAGGATCTCCATAATTAGTCTGAAAGATGGGAATGAACACCCAAACACCAAAGGAGGCTTTGGACCTCAGTACACATATACCTTGTGTTAATGTGGGCTTTTTATGCCTTGGAGGGCTCCTGACCCTGCATTAGGCCTCATGAAGGCCCAGGCCAACTGTCAGTGGAGAGCATTAGACAAGGCCAGAGATCCCCTCCGTCAGCTATTGGAGTTGAGCTTATCAGGCAACAGACAGTGTGTTCGGCATGATGATTTACCAGTCTGGAGGAAGCTGAATTGAGTCCTGGTCCATCCAGTTGTTTCTCAGGGGAGCTCCTGACAAATGTAAGTCCTTTTTTTCCTGGAAGTTATGGCTAATGCTAAAGCCATTCAAAGGCCACAGCTGCCCTGGTTTAATGGAAACTCATGAAAGACAAACTACAAATGAAGTGTTGCCTGTTAACGACAAACAGGACCTCATCTGGCCTAAATCAACAGGGAGAACATGCTCCCATCACAGGCCAAACAAACCACCTCAAACCATTTATGCACGAACTCTAAAATAACAAGAGCGGTTATATTAGACCCTAAGGTCATGGGGGTCCCAAATTGAATGATCTCTGGTAAATCGGTGGAACAATTACCATTCTTAATGTGGTTGGATTATAGTCGGTGTCAGAGGTCTGCTTGGGAGGCAACCCTCCTCCCATTGTTGCCACCCTCCTTAGCCAGTGGCAGGAACCAGCCCCCAAAGAGGGATCCAGCTGGCTCTTCCTTGCAGACAATCTCTTTTTTACCACACTAACTGTAGTTTGTACCCCCAAAATAAGTGACACTGGCTGGTTCTATTGGACACTGGTGCCCAGATATTGCCAATCCCAGAAAGCCTTTATGCTTTAATGGGATCCAGCTCCTCCCTGCCCCCACCCCAGATCCAAGAGGTGCTGGCTTCTTGAGAAGACTAAAAGGATAATTACTCATTTGATTATTAAAATTGGACCAAGTTTGCTAAAGGGATGCTTCTGTCCTTGTTGTTCCCCACTGCCTCCCTCTGCCCCAGACTGTCCATTTTCTCATTATTGGAATGGACCTCCTCAGTCCTCAGGTAACTGATGAAATAAGCCTACAGCTTTCATACTGCTGGTGAGTTCTGGTTGGTAGGAACCTGTAAGCTTTCCCTTGCTGGTGTGGGTGACAGACATGCCATGGTATCACTGAGGCAAAGCACTGAAGGCTTACGATGTCTTAGCTCAGTTATAGAAGAGGTACTGAGGGGGCGCCTGGGTGGCTCAGTCAGTTAAGCATCCGACTTCGGCTCAGGTCATGATCTCGCCATTCCCGAGTTTGAGCCTTGTGTTGGACTCTGTGCTGACAGCTCAGAACCTGGATCCTGCCTCGGATTCTATGTCTCCCTCTCTCTCTCCATCCCTCCCCCACTCATGCTCTGTCTCACTCTCAAAAATAAATAAACAGTTAAAAAATAATAAAGAGGCCTCTTCCCCCGGTCACTTGATCCTACCACCCCTCCAAAAAAAAGAGAAGGGCTACTGATTCCTACCAGTTCATCTTTCAGTTCTCTCGTCTGGCCTGTGCTTAATGCCAACTACTAATGAGTGGAGGCTAATAATAGGTCATAAGGAATTAAACAAGGCTGTTCCCTCTCCCAAGTATAGTTACTTCAATGGATGATGGATGACATTCAAAATAACATGAATAAATGGTTAGGCATTGTATACTTGGCTAATGTGTTCTGAGATTAACTTTGAGGAGCTGTGACTGTTTACTTTCGGTAGCCAGAGTAGCAATTATTGTAAAGCCTGCTGCCATTGGCTGTTAGGTAACACTTGCCTTTTTTTTTTTTTTTTTTGATATACATACTATGTTGTATACATTGCCTTCCTTGTATAGAGTAATTGGCAGCCAGGGAGGAGATACATGGTAAAGTTCCCTTGGACACTTGGCTAGTGCAATTTCTTTCCTCTTCAATTAATGGGGTTTTCACTGGAGAGGGAGAGAGATTATTACAATTAATAGAAAAAAAGGCCAATAGTTTTAAGGGTGTACATTGTTGGTAGGAGTTATATTTATCATCATCCCAGGGGTTAGTAAGAGCTATAATTTTATCTCTGTAATGCTGTAGACTCTGCTGGTATTGCTTCTGAATTATAGCATCTTTGATTTGATCGCACCAATCAAGAGCATCACGCTATTAGCTGAATGCAATCTCTGAGTGTTCTCTCAATGAGACTTGATAGGTTGTAGCCCATCACTCTGTTTATTTTATGGCACCAGTTAATAACAGGGTGTTTTCTTTTGCTAATTTGAAGTTAAACTTGGCCCATAGAGGCATCTTTGAGGGCATCTCTGAGTCACAAGAGATATTTAAAGTCTGGCTTAGCTGGAATCGGTGTTGTTAGGAGAAGTAGGATAGAAGAAGGAGTCCTAACCTAGGTGTTAATGTCTGTGGTCATGTTAGTATGTTTGATTGACTTGAATCATCAACAGCATGGTTCCCATTGTTCTCAATCAGATTCGTGTTCCCTGTGGTGTGCACGTGGCAAGTTGCTTCCAGACATATCTTGTCAGCACAGAGGTAAATTGCCAAGGTTAGACAATATACCAATGGGTGTGTAGGTGACACTGGCAAAGGTAGGAACTTCTCAGGAAATGAAGGGGCACAGCAACACTGTAGAAGTTAAAGTTGGAGGTCATCTGGAGTCAGCAGTAGGGGATATGATCTTACTTTGAGTATAGCCCAGATGGGGCTCCCCAGTCTGAGAGCGATTAGTTCTACCTCTTGGTATTGGGAGCAGGTCCAAATTTGTCCCACAGTGCCTAGAGTGGAACAAAATAAGTGGGGGACAGGTGGGGAGTGTTTATTTCTTCAGATAGTGGTGGGTGGTTTACTTAGCTTATGCTGCATCATGAGAGGACACAGGTTGAGGATGGTCCCAGAGTTAGTGTCCACAGTAAGGTCCTTTGCAGAATCAAGTGTAAAGGTAGCTAGGCTCTAAATTTTCTAAGAGGGATGAGGAAAAAGTAAAAGTATGAGGTGGATCTACTTTGGTTGAAGTCAGCAATGTCAGGGCTTCTGGGAAAACTGGTTTGCATTTACCTGTGTAAATTGTTAATTGTGGTTGTGTTTGATATGGAGATATACATGTATATATGTGTGTGCATATATATATATATATATATATATGCACACACATATATACATATATATATATTCTCTAAGTTCTCTCAACAGCTTTTGTTAGAAGTCCATATGTCTTTCTATCATATCTACTGCTATAGGATGATGTGATAGGTAAAAAAACTCAATGTTCATTTGTAAGAAACAATGTTCAAACTACCTAGAGAACCTGAGAAGTTTATCCCACATCCATGGCCCATGGAAACACATTGATGGCATTTATTATTCACTCAGAGACTCTGCTGTGTTGCTATGTGACAGCACTTGGACATGTATATCTCCTCTCTAGTCCCCTCCCTCTGGGAGTTTCCTTTCCCTCTGCCCCCTGTGTCATAGTCCCATAGTGTCAGGTAATGTGGTGTCATAGGCATAGTGTGTTTGGTATTATTGCTAATATCATCAAATTTTGGCCTATTTAAGACACATATATCTAATGTTTCGGAGCCATTAATATTAATAAATAATAGATAAAGATACCTTCTCCTCAGGATAGTTATTTGAACATGAGCGATGGAGTCTGTAATATGGATCAGGAGCTGTCTGGCACACATTAGGTGCTCAATAAATGTTGGCGTTCTCAACTTTCTGTAAATGCTTGAAGATAGAGTCTGTGCTTGTTTCATATTTGTATCCATCATAGCTAAAATGTCATTTGGCAGTAATTCAGTAAATGTCACCTGAATTACACTTTCAATCAAAATAATCAGGATTGGGAACAATTGCAGAAAAAAACAATCCCAAAAAGTATAGGAAAAACAATACCCAGAGTAGGTAAGAGTAGCAACAAGTAATGTCCAGTGTATTTTAGAGCAAAGACCATTTACAAAAGCTACTTTTACTTTTTTAGTTTGGCTAATTAGGATACTAGAAATTAGATTTTCATTGAAATCATGCTTTTCATTATAATGTATTATTTGTTAGTTAGAAGTTTAATAAAGCTCTACTATTAAAAAAGTATGTGAGAAAGAAAAATTGTGCTGCTAGAATTGAAAAACTGAAAGTTCATTCTTCAATTTCAAGTAATAAATTAAGAAGAGTTAAAAGGAAACAATCAGGGGCGCCTGGGTGGCTCAGTCGGTTAAGCATCCGACTTCAGCTCAGGTCACGATCTCACGGTCTGTGAGTTCGAGCCCCGCGTCGGGCTCTGGGCTGATGGCTCAGAGCCTGGAGCCTGCTTCCGATTCTGTGTCTCCCTCTCTCTCTGTCCCTCCCCTGTTCATGCTCTGTCTCTCTCTGTCTCAAAAATAAAATAAACGTTAAAAAAAAAAAAGAAAAAAAAGGAAACAATCAGAGTAAATTCAACATTAGGGGATTATATAGTCCTACACTATTTATCTCTATTTTTTTATGTTTATTTATTTTTAAGAGACAGAGAGAGTGTGCACAGGCAGAGGAAGGGCAGAGAGACAGGGGGAGACACAGAATCCAAAGCAGGCTCTAGGCTCCAAGCTGTCAGCACAGAGCCCGATACGGGGCTCGAACTCATGAACCATGAGATCATGACCTGAGCTGAAATCGGACGCTTAACTGACTGAGCCACCCAGGTGCCCCTACACTATTTATCTTTAAATAAATTACTTCTTAGGAAATTATCCAATGCCATCACTTTTTTTTTGAGAGAATAGAAAATATCATAGCAACAGATAATAAGATTAAAATTTTTTTTTCTTGTTTTGAGAGACAGAGAGAGAGAGAGAGAGAACAAGGGAGGGGCAGAGAGAGAGAGAGCAAGAGAGAGAATCTCAAGAAGGCTCCCCTCTGTCACATAGAACCCAACACGGGGGTCTATCTCACAAACATGAGCTGAAATCAAGAGTCCAACGCTTAACTGAATGAGCCACTCAGGCATCCCGAGATAATAAGATTTTTAATTTCCTTATTTCTATGTGTTTCTGCTACAGATGATGAATCAATTTAACATCAGGTTTAAGACTGACTTTTGACTTTCTGTCTGCAGGACACTAGCGATTTGTTATGTGATATAAAGAAAATATAATAAAAACCATCTCTTCAGGGAAAGGGATTCTAACAGAGTACCCAGAACAGAGCCCACTTCTAATGACATTCATAATATTTTTGAAATTGAACTGTTCATTTGCAATCTTAGCTGTGCAGTGTTGATTAACGAAATAGAAAAACACTGAGAAAATTCTCAGCTAAATAAAATGTCTGAATTGAATAATTGTACTAATTGAGAGAAAAATAAATGACCCATATTATGCTTTTGCTATAATAGCACACAAGTGCACAAAAAAGCAACTATTCAATTTGGTTAACAAAGATTTTATGTTGTTTATTTGGCTATGAATAAAGTTAAAACCTTGTATGTCATTATCTGTGCAAAAGATAATATCAACAAACCTTAATTTTTTAAAGGAAATATAAAATTAATGATGCATTTTGACATGGGGATATGTATTATTACAGTTATCTCTATTCCCCAAATCCTGTCTACTAAAGGCCCTTTTTAAAGATACTAAAATATATACAATTACATTAATGTGAATATAATGTTTGGAACCTATGGGAAATTGATATTTGCTAGTGAGAACATCATGTTGATATAAAATCCATCAGAATATATACTAATTTCATTTCTGCTATAACTATGGTACATATTATGTACTTGAAACATCTAGGTTTGGATATGAATTTGGGTTTATATATCAATATAGATGTAGATACAAAGACTGATTTATTTACTCACAGATTATATTGATGTTTCTGACTTTTTAAGCCAACAATAAAAGTCTCACCATTAAGTTGAGATGCAGAGTGATTGAGGGCAGGAGTAATGGAAGGATATATTGTAATGTCAACTAAAGGACAGTTATCTGTGACTATTATTTGATTAATAATAATGACATTATCTACATAATACTTTTAAAAATAATTATACTTGTAGGGGAGCAAAATTTGCTACCCCAAATTGTGTTTCTTTGTTATGTGGATTATTTTTGGCTGATTGTTTTTAAGAAACAGAAGACTCAAGATATTTTTCTTTTTTACTTCCTTATAAGTGTTCAAAAACTTTTAGATAGAGGGCCTGTTTTGGGAAGGGAGCTGTCACTCTAGATAACTGCAGTGCAATATAATCCAGGTGTGGTAGACTGGAAGGAAACTAGCAAAGACTGTTGAAATTCTTCTCTGTGTCCCATTGTTTCTGTATGGCCCAGCAAACCTTTGTTTACCAAACGTCTACTCTTCCCTTTCTTCCTGTGAATAGCCTTCCTTCTCTTTTAAGCTCAATATCCCTACCCACTTCTCATCCAGAATGACACATATACCTCATTTTGCCTGACTGTCTTTGGTATACTTCATGTTTATGTGGATTCCCCATACATATGTAATTATAATTTTTTAACATTTATTTATTTATGAGAGAGAGAGAGAGACAGACAGAGTGTGAGCGGGGGAAGGGCAGAGAGAGAAGGAGACAGAATCCTAAGCAGGCTCCAGGCTCCAGGCTCGGAGTTGTTAGCACATAACCAGACGCAGGCCTCGAACTCAGGAACTGTGAGATCATGATCTGAGCCAAAGTCGGATGCTTAACCAACTGAGTTACCCAGGCCCCCCTTCCCAACATGGTATAGTATAGTATACCATAGTTTACGTGGTAGAAAAGTTAATCCATTAACAATTTTTCTCTTCCCTGATTTTCTTCCCTCATGACTTCCTTAGGAACTGAAACCATATTTAGAGTGAAATTTGACTGGTAGCTAATACTTCTAGGTAAGGAATTTAAACAAGAAGTCATTATTGAAACTATGGTAAAGAAAAGGTGAGGGCATCAATCTAGAACTATAACTATGATTTCAGAATCCCTTTCCCTACCAAAAGGGAAAAAACAAAAAGAATTTTTCATATATATAATCATAAGAAATGTGTGATTAAAAAATAAATATCTCCTTATGATTTATATATAGTATTGTTAGAACATTACTTAGAACCTAAATCTGGGGAGCCTGGGTGGCTCAGCTGATTAAGCATCTGACTTTGGCTCAGATCATGATCTCATGGTTTGTGAGTTCCAGCCCCGTGTTGGGCTCTGTGCTGACAGCTCAGAGCCTGGAGCCTGCTTCAGATTCTGTGTCTCCCTCTGTCTCTGCCCCTTCCCTGCTCACACTCTGTCTCACTCTCTCTCATAAATAAATAAACATTTCTTCCCTGCTCACACTCTGTCTCACTCTCTCTCATAAATAAATAAACATTTAAAAAAAAAAGAACATCAATCTGGTTATACTACAAACTGAGTAATAGTTTAGGTATAAAGTATTGAAAATAATATAGTTAAGTATGACTTCCAAAATAGTCAAAATCATAAAATTAAAAATGACTTCTAATGCTAGAATCATAAAATTATTATTGCCTTTTCTCTAAAAGAAATACAATGTATGATTTATTATGTAGAATGAGGTACAGATACAGAGAAGTTAACTATTAGTACTTCTAAAGTAGGGTATAGGCAATAAATATGTATTATACATGTATATGCAAAGTGTATATAATCTGTATGTGTATGTATACATACATGTATCAAGCACATATAAACTTATATGTATTCATGCATATGTACACGTGTGTATGTCTCTCTATCTTTACCTAAATTCCTGTTATAAGAATTTGCATGTCTCCTCAATCACAATTTTTAGTGGTCATACTGATATGTTTATTAAATTTATTTTAAATTATGTTTAGAATTATTGTTATTCAATTTCTCTCTCATGTGTTTGAAATACTAGTTCCTCCAAAGATTTTGACTAAAGGGTCTGAGGATGCAAAAGAAATGCAATGGGGCCACAACAATTGCCTCTCAGGTTTGGGAAGACATCCTTTCTAGAATGTAATGTGATGAGGATGTGATGATGTCACAATAATGGGGGATTCAATCTCTCCAAGAAAATTTGTCTTATTTGTAAAATGAGAATAATTAATAATTACTATCATTCACAAAATTTTAAAATTAATATAAAAATAAATTGACATATTTAAGCCTTAGTAAAATAAATTTTTTAAAGTTTTTTTTAAATGTTTATTTAGTTTTGAGAGAGAGAGAGAGAGAGAGAGAGAGAGAGAGAGAGAGAGAGAGACAGGGAGTGAGCAGGAGGGGAAGAGAGAGATGGTGACAGATTCCGAAGTAGGCTCCAGGCTCTGAGCTGTCAGCACAGAGCCTGAGGTGGGGCTTGAACCCACAAACCATGAGATCATGACCTGAGTCAAAGTCAGATGGTTAACCGACTGAACCAACCACGTGCACCAAAAATAAATTATTAAGAGCATATTTAACCTAAATCCCCAATGGTGTTTCACTGGTGCTTATAATTCTAATGGTAGAGATTTAGTTCCTACAAGCAAGTTAAGAAAAGGAAACAACAGTGCCGGGCATCGTATTAGTTTCTAGAGCTCTAAGAATAAAGACTTGGTTTCCTGCTCCCAATGAGCCAATATCTAATGAGGGGAGATGGACAAGTGACACAATAATAACAACAGTATGTGATACATGCTGTGATAGAATTTTGCAAATAATGTTACATTGTCACAGCTTGGGGACATTTTCTTGAGATCATGGAAAAAATACCTCTTAGCAAGGGCTACAAATCTGGAGACCCATATTGTTAGCCAGGGGAAAAATAGAATATGCTTCATTTTTTAGAAAATCAATTTATTCCAAATACTTAGAACTTATCCTAAAGGTATAGATCTAGTAGAAGAAGAATTTGGGGAAGTAAGTGCTGTATTTTTATCCAGAACATGAAGGATATTTTGTAATATAGAGGAATTTGAATTTTTGTTCTGAAGATCGTGGGAACTAGTAAAGGATTTTGAAGGAGAGCACTACAGATTCAGAATTGTACTTTTGAAAATTTGTGATACATTGTGAAAAATGGAGACTTCTCGATTATAAATTATTATTATTAAATGATAAACTACTAACCCAATGCAGTAGTAGCATGGGTGGCAAGGAAAGGAAAATAAATTATATCTTGTAGATTAATTATACATAAGCAAGAAAGAAGAGCTACTTGGTATACCTCCCAGGCTTCTAGCTTAAGAAACTAGGTAATTATTGATGCCTTTTAAGGGCAGAGAACAGAGGACAAGTTTATTATGGGGAAAAGTAAGGCTATTTTTATCCATGATGCATATGGGACACTCAAGTATAAATAGAAGTTGAATATATGAGACAAATGAAAAAAATAAAGGACTGAGCAGAGGATATTGATTGATTTGAAATAAATTAGCAGATGTCTGTGTCTTGTACGTGGAATAAATTTCCCAGAGAAAGGGGTTAGAGTAAGGAAAAATGACTGAGGACAAGATTCTGGGTTTCACTTGCCTTTAAGTACCAGACAAATGAAAGAACAAAACAGTTGTCACAAAGTTTAGAAAAATCCCTGAAGAAGATGGTTTTTCTTGGCTATGAAGGAGAAACTGAGAGTTATGTATTTAACATATGTTTATTGAGTATCAAACATATGCATCAATTCCAACAGATACTCAGTTAGATACCAGAGATAACATATAGAACAAGAATGCCAGTGTCTGTCCTCAAAGATCTTAAGCCTGGGGGGAAATGAAGTTAATTGTATAAGGAATTAAAATATAAGTTATAAAATGAGAGATACACTTCTGTAGGGGAACACTGGAGAAGGTACTAGTCTACATTTGGGGAGTCATAAAAAGCTTCCAAGAGGAAGCAGTATATAAATTGAAGTCAGGTATGAGGAATGATAGGATGCTGTGAAGAGAAAGGCAGAAGGAAAGACATCTCTGAAAGCTTGGAGGTCCAGGAGTGCACCAGATAATGAAAGCCAACTAAAGCAATTTAAATATAAAAAGAAAACAGAGTGTGGTAGAATAGGGTCATTAGTAGAGGTAAGGAAAAAGGTTGGAAAATTAAGAAACAAAACTATTGACCACATCATTTTCTTCAAACACTCTTCTGTTTGCCTCCCCCGTGACTAATTATGGTGGCAGTACCTGTGGTGGCCTTGGATTAAATTTGGTCCCAAGGAGAACATGTATTTTCTCTCAACCTAAGTAAAAATAAGGAGGACATCTCCAACCAGGTTCTCTGCTATTTACTATCTACATAATAATGGAAATACCACCTAACTTCTTTGAACTTCATTTTCATTATAAAAAAAATGGTGGCAATTTTAGTACCGTGTATTTTAGAATAGAATTCTTATGGGAAAATGTTAATTTAAAAAACTGCATATGCAAAGGTGAGATTGCTGCTAGAAATTTCTGCCGAGAGAGACTAATTTGTGTATTCCATATTAAGAAAATAATAATGGCTGAACTTTTCCAATAAAGAAAACATTTACTTGTATTCTCTTGTCTTATTCCCTTTACTTCTGTTCCGCCAGAAAAGATGACAGTACTTTTGATTTACCACATTTTTAATTGGTCTCCTTGGTGACATGTTCCATATGTTTATTATTCATTTAGTGAAACTACTCTCTGAATTTAATACGATATTTGAATGCTAATTTTTCTACATCTTAGTCTTTAACATGAGTCTTCTTTCCAAACGCACAGCTACTATCATGAATCTCCTTTTATCATTTCAGAAACTCCTATCCCTATTTTTCATACTTGTTTGCAGAACAGTTTAGAAAGATTTCTCAAATAATAAATAAATGTGAGATCAACACCCTTAACCTGGGAAGAAGTAAATCATTCAGTTGTTCTTACACGTTTGAAACCATTGTAGGAAGGTCTGAACAAATCCCTGAATCTACATTTGCTTAGTTTTGTGTCAAACTTAGTTTTGTGTCAACACTAGTACAACCTAGCATTGAATATCAATTTAACTTAGTTTTGTGGCAAGTATTAATTCATTTATTTTATTTTTATTGTATTGCAGTCTTTTTGAGTAAAATTATATAAAACATGTCCTTAGAAATATTGTACCTTTACAGTAGTGCTCATTTTTAATGTCTTCTTTTTTTAAATGTTTATTTATTTTGAGAGGGAGAGAGAGAAAGAGAGAGAGAGAGCAGGGGAGAGGCAGAGAGAGAGAGAGGGAGAGTGAGAATCCTAAGCAGACTCCATGCTGTCAGCGCAGAGCCCAAGGTGGGGCTCAGATCCACTAAGAGTAAGATCATGACCTGACCCGAAATCATGAGTCGGACGCTCAACTGATGGAGCCACCAAGAGCCCCTCATTTTTTAATGTCTTCTGATTTTCTGGACCTACTACAGACTACAGACAAAGCAGTAATTTGTATTATGTACAATTAAAAATACTAAGTTATTCGACAACACAAACATAAACAAAGAACCTGTACTGATTCCAGGATGATATATTAGATAAATATCTCAGCCTCTGTCACTTAAAGGTAATTTTTTGTTTTTTGTTTTCAATTTTTTATTTAAGGTTTATACACTTAGTTTAAATTCAGATACTTCAGGATGGTAGTTGATGTCTTGGTTAGAGGGTAGAGGATGGTGTATATATGAAATGTTTCAAATTAAAACTGCGCTGGGGCTCCTGGGGGCTCAGTTGGTTAAGCATCTGACTTTTGATTTTGGCTCAGGTCATAATCTCACGGTTGATGAGTTTGAGCCTCTGTGCTGTAAGCATGGAGTCCAGTTAGGATTCTTTCTCTTTCTCTTTCCTTGATCTCTCTGCTCCCACCTCCCTCAAGATAAATAAATAAACTTAAAAGAAAAATTGTATTTGTACCATCCCAAATATCTTCCAACCAAGACATCAAGTGCTATCCTTAACTGCTACAGACATTGTGGTGATTTTTGCAGTCCTCTGTAAAACTCAAACACAGTAATTTCCTCAGCTAATGATACTTGGGATCATTATGGTTACACAGGTATTACCCCGGTGCTGGAGATTGTTACACTTTTGATTTCAAACACTAAGCAGGATTGGATTTACCTTCCAAAAGGGCTTTGATATCGATATTCCTCACACTCTAATCTCCCTTCTATCTTCACAGCATCTAAAGCTCAGGTAGATGGACAGCCCTACACATTCACAGTCAGCATCTAGCCAGATACACTGAAAGAAAGCAACGTTATTTCTTTATTTTAACGGGGGAGAGTGAATCCCAAGCAGGCTCCATGCCCAGCGTGAGATCCTGAGCCGAAATCAAGAGTTGAACACTTAACGAACTGAGCCACCCAGGCGCCCTGCAAGGTTATTTCTTAAAGGCACAATGCTTATTGTAAAAGATTACACTTTAAACAAGGGCAAAAGCAATAGGCCAGCACACTTGGTTTAAAAAAAAGCAAATGTATTTGTAGGTCATGTTGAATAGGGCAAAACCTATAGAGGGCACATCATGCAGGATCCAGATTAGACTGGAGTTATTTCAGGCACATGGGTGAAGAGTTTCATCCTATCCTTAGTGAGGAGGAAAAAGAGATTTGTAATTCACTGTGTGTTCAGGTTCTCATTTCAGAGTATAAGTTCAGTTATTAAGAAAGTATTTTATTATCTTTGTAAAATTTTAAATAAAAGAATCTATGTAGATATTCTTACACGGCTATTTGCTGTCAAATCATCTGGAATACAAAACACGCACAGGTATGGTTACAGGGAAGATGCCCCTGTTCAGAGTGTAGATGAGGTCAGCTACCTTAGATTTGCACTTTGCTCATGCTCTATATGAAAACATGAACAAATATCAGGTGGAACTTTCAAATTTTAAAGCTGTCCATCAATAAAATGAACTCCTTAATAAAGTAGTGCATTCCCCACTGCTAGAATTGTTTAAGCAAAGACTATTAACCATGTTTCTGGGATATTACACAGGGACTTTCTGCATTAAGGCAAAAAACTTTTTTTCCATTCTAAGAATCTAGGTTTCTGTTACCTAAATTTCTTCTACATAAATTGATTGGCTTTTATGTTGTTATATTGTGGATTTTCTTTTTCTTAAAGATTTTCTTTTATTATTTAACATGAATATGTATAAAGTGTTTGACTAATAAAAGGGGGAAAGGAGATACAATTTGCCTCCAAGTGAAAATCCTTATCAATGAGAAAATTAACAGAGTCATTTGACTTCTGGTATAGCATTGAGACTATACAGAGAACTATAGGTAGATGATCCAAGATGCTATAATAAATTTGTGAAATGGAAGATAAATTGAAAGATAAAAAGGAAGGTATGAATAGAAGAAAATTTGTCCATAACGGGACCAAGGATGTTTTTGAAGCTTATGGAAACAGATTGAGGAATTAATTGTACCTGAAATAGAGTGACAAAATGATGACTATAATTTGTGGAGGATCAGAAATATGACATAGATTATGATTCTGACAGATTAATTTTTTTAAGTTAATGTTATGTTTTAGTATTTTGTTGGGGAATTCCATGTTTTGCTATGAAAAAAAATGTGTGTGCTACATCTCTTATTAGGAATGCCCTCTCTTACTTGCTAAATTTGGAAGATGATATGAGTTGCATGAAGATTAATATTTATAATTAGGTTGTCACTATGTGACTTCCACTGGTCCAACGAATGATTTTAATCGCTTTAAGAGATAGAAAATAGCTTTCCCATGTGTTCTGAACTCCTTAGTATGCCCTACAAACTGCCTCGTTTAATATGACAAGGTGTTTATTAAAAAAAATTATGTGCCATATATACAGACATCCTTCACTCTATAGGAAAGATGACTTTCTTGATATGTACCAGGCATTGGTGAAGCAAATTAAAAATGAATGATTCTCTGGATTTATGGTTAACTCTCATATTTTATGACCTTTTTAAAAACTAATTTTTGTGTAAATTATCCCAGAAATACTGCAGAGAAAATGTTTAGAAGCATAACAACTACATATAGTAAAACCCTAATAATAAATTATTAAACTATTTAAGCATTGGATGTTAGCACTAGGCCCAACTCTAAAATTATGGTTCCTCAAAATTTTCTATCTTCTAAAACAAACTCCAAGATGTAATACAGTCTTCCACCTCATATCAAAAGTATATAAACATAATAAGTGATCCTGAATAATATGCATCTAACAAAAGAAATATCCATTATTGTGGATATTTATTCTGTATTTATAATAATATTATGTAGTATTTATTATACAGTGTTCTGATAAATTAATGTGCCATATTGTTTCAAATTCAGACAAATGTTAAAATATTATGTAGCAAGCAACAAATATGAAATACCCAATGGTCAACTGAGTGGAGGCTTTTGTTACTTTGTTCAACCACTTTCATCCACTAATAAAAATTTCAAAATTACATATCATATGCACAAATTACTCCATCTTTTAAGCTTATGATAATCTTTGGGTCCTCTCACATAAATAAACAAATACTTAAAATATGTTGATTTTTTCCCCATATATCCCTGTACTTTGGTTTTAGTGCCCACTAAAATACAAAGTAAATTAGAATAACTTATTGATACTTGCACATAACAAAAGTACTGTGTACGTAAGAAACAATCATGCAATTATATTTTAATACTTTCCATTACTTTTATATCATATAGCTAAATAAATATATTATAATATATATTTAATGTTTATAAATATATACCATATATATTTAAATATGATATTTACTTAAAACTTATCAGATGTTTAATATCGTAGGCCAGAAAATAGACACATAGCAGTGATACAGATGGACAAGTTACCTGACCTCAGAGAACTTTAGACTCCATCAAGACCTTTGTCACCAAGTGAGCTGGGCATAAGTTCAGGTTGCATCGTCTGAATTTGAGTTAAGCTGCCCTGTATTAGTGTCAACCGCCATGCAATATAGTTCACTGACATATGGACAGAATCATATAACTCATGGTCCCTTCATGTATTCAAAACAGCATATTTATGTGGATTTTAAATGAATTCTCTAACGAATGAATGCAAGTAGTAAATTGAATTAAGTGAAACATGCTATTTTTCCACCCAATTATAGTTCTTAAAGATCTAAAAGAGAAACATCTGTTTGAGCCAGTTATAGAGCGGGTTGCTGACTGAGAACGGCAGGAGGGCGCGCAGTTAATCATCTGTACTCCTACAAGGAGCCCGCTCACCAGTGTGAATTACTAAGGAGGGCTTCCTGAAGGATAAGACACTGCGCAGTCTCCGCGTAAAAAGCAGTAAAAGTCACAGCGGGGAGAAAAGGGAATTGGCGCTTTTACAAGAGGAGGAGGAGCTTTTAACAGTTACATTGGTAGCTCAGAGGTTTGCATCAGCACTTCTTTCCAAAACATGGAATAAAACCTGCTGTACAATAAGGTATTAGTCTTAAATATAGCAAATAAATTAGCAAATTTACTGTATCTTAACAAGGTGTTAACTTGAATAAACAGCATGTTGGATCAACCTTCTGTTTAATTTGTGTACATGCAGCAGAGAAGGAAGCCAAATTATCCAAGTTGGAAACAGATGTAGGCAAACAAGAAGTGGAGCAGAGCATATATACTTTATTCTCTATAGTAGAAATCATCTGTTTACTCGAAATTCAGTCTTTACCTTACTATGCAATATTAGTGATAACTGTAAACATTTATGATTTCTGAATTATACACATGTCTAAAAATAAAACCTCGAAACATCTTTATCGCCATTTTTGTTCTATATGGTATACTTCCAGTGCTGAGAATCTAGACTTTTTCTTCTTTGTTCCTTTTCTTACTCATTAATTTATTTCTTCCTCCCTCCCTTCCTGGCTTCCTGCTTTCCTGACTTCTTTTTTTTTTTCCTTCTTTAAATCCAGTGGAAAGGGAGTTTTTACATCCTTTTCAAAGCTTAGTCTTTTTTGTTTGTTTGTTTGTTTGTTTTCTTCCTTCTGGGCTAAATCAACATTTCTTTAGATTTTCTCCATCATCTAGATTTCCCAAACTGGTACTACATTTATGGATTTTCATTTTCAGCTTTTTGTGTTCCATCTTGATATTTCACCTCTAGAAATCAGCATGAATTAATTTTACTGAAACTAATGAATTAGTAATGCCAATATTTTCCATAATTTTTAACCAAATAAATGATCACATAAATAGAATCATAGGCATATGTTACCACATGAACCACCAATGGAAGCATTGAAACGATTCAATCTTCAAAGAGTGGCAAATAGACATTTTAAATTCCCTGAGAATGTATCTTTATAAATGTCTCCAAATCTGGTTTGAACTTCTGTTTGGTATTTAGGAATCAGAGTATACTTATACAACAGTAATTTGTCTTCAGGAAATCATTTCAACTACTCCAAAGATTGTAGGAATTAATGGAATTTGTGTGTCCCATTTATGAAGTAAACCAGTTTTGAGTCAGGCCCCAAATAAAAGAAGGCTCTGCAACAGGTCCGATCTACTGTGTATTAATGTGCTTTGATCACAGACCATGTGGCCCAGCTCATCTAATGGTGCTTAAAGTGTTGGTGGCTGATAGTGATGCTGATAGGAGCCTTGTGCAGACCCATACAGGTCAATCATTATATAGACAATTAGAATTTTGGAGTGAGCCATGTGAATAACTAGTCTTTTGAGAAGCAGCTCTTGGCTTGCTGCTGGGCTTTAGTAGAGACTGAAAAGTGGACCATAAACCACCAAATTACCATGCAATATGAACTGCCCATCATGAATTGGGTATTGTCTGACCCACCAAGCCATGAAATTGGGTACACACAGTAGCACTTCATCATCAAACGGAAGTGGTCTGTATGACATGAGGCTTAACAGGCCCTGAAAGCACAAGGAAGATGCATAAGGAAATGACCCAAGCACCCATGGTTCCTCCTCCTGCTGTATTAATTTCTTTTTCTAGTGCACAGCTAGCATCTCACAGGAAGTTCCCTTCAGTCAATTGAATGAGAAAACAAAAAACTCAGGTTTGGTTAATCCATGATCCTGCATATATTTGGGCACTTCTCAAAAGAGGACAGTGGAACACTATATCCCCACTTTGGGATAGCACTACAGGATAGGGAAGGGAAATATTCCCAGTGGCCAGAACGTGAAAAGTGCGCCTGGTATTCATTTTGCTTGGAAAGAGAAATAGCCAGAGGTACAGGTCTATATTGACGTATGGGCTATGGACAGTTGTTTGGTTGGATGATCAAGGTCTTAGAGGGAATGAGACTGAAAAACTGGTGACAAGATTCATGTGGAGATACCTCTCCAAATAGACACACAGTCTGAACATTTTTGTGTCCCAGGCAAAGGCTCACCAAGGGTAACTGCAATAAAAGAGGATTTTAATACTCACCTAGATAGGATGACATGTGCTGTGGACCAGTGAACCATTTTCCCTAGCTACCCCTGTCAGTGGAAAATTGGTCATGATGACGGAGATGTAGGTTTGCATGGGCTTAGCTGTATGAACTTCCAGTCACCAAGGCACTGCTGATTACTCAATCTTCCCACAAGAATGCCTTCAGTGTAGTACAGATTGCCTTATCTATCATCATGCAGTTCTCCACAGCATCCTTATTAACCAAGACATTTATTTCACAGGAAATGAAAGGTGGCAGTGGGTCCAATCTTGAGGAGTTAACTGGTTTAACCATGATTTTCCTTATAGAACAGCTGATAGAATGGTGGAATGGCCTTATGAAGCCTTAGTTATGGTGCCAGCTAGATGGCAAGACCTTCCAGGGTTGCAGTAATATCTTCAGGATGCTCTATATGTTCAGCACACTACATGTGTAGTGTGATTTGTCCCACAGTCAGAGTTCATGGCCAAGGAAATCAAGGTAGGGAAATGGAGGAGGCTGCTCCATTGTTACTGCAAGTAAATCACTAACAAAATGTATGCTTCTTATCTCCCTGACCTTAAGTCTGGGGAGACTTGAGATCTTAGTTCCAAAGAGAGTAATGCTTCTGACAAGGAACATGACAATGATAACACTGAACTGGAAGTGGAGACTTTGACGAGCCTGATTAGGCTCCTGAATTAACAGAAAAAAAAATAGGGTTTCTGTACTCGTTGGAGTGATTTTTTGATCAGGGTAACATTGGGCTGACTCAACAATGCGGATTAAGGAGGGTATGCACAGAATGCAGATCCTCCAGGGTGCCCCTTAATATTCTTAGGCCCTGTCATTCAAGCCAGTGGAGACTCTCCTAACCCAGTTCAGGCTGGACTTCTAATGGCCCAGATCCTTCAGGAATGAAGGTTTGGGTAACTTCACCAGAAGAAACAGTGACCAACAGAAGTGCCTGCTTCTGGAATGTTAGTGGAAGAAGCTTGTTATACATACCAGTTATGATCATGTGACCTGTTGGAGACACATGGACTGTAACAGTTATGAGTATTTCTTCCTTATTTTGATGTGAATATGTTTTTGTGTATACATACTAACATCACACAACTTTTTGTCGTTTTTCTTTCCTTTCTCATCCTCTAATCATATAAAATAAGATTAAGGTTAATAGTGGTTAACTTTACATCTCTGTATTTAAGCTACAGGATATCACTGAGAGAGTATGAGTCAACAGGTAGAAAAATGATATCACCCAGAGACAAAAAAGAGACTCTGTATTCTTTTTGTGGAAAGGGTTAATCGGCTTGCAGGTGTATCAGAGATAGTTGTGGCATGTTGAGTGGAAGCATGATTTTGTCGGTTTCCATATTTGGAGATTAGCATAGTTTAAGAGATATGTGTGGGTGCTGAGTTGACAAGCGGTAGACTGTGGTGGCTTTGTGATGTGTCTATGTGGCTAGGCTTAACTACATTTTCCAGAATTTCCTGTATAGTTCTGGTTAGGGTGAAGCACAACAGAATGTTTTATGGGAGATTGGAGGTAGGAAAGGAAGCAGCAGCCATTCTGCAGCTCACGCATATCGTCATTCATCTACTGGCTCCTCCCATTGGTGAGAGGCAGTGGCAAGCACTCTAATTCCTCCAGCTTCCACTGGATCTTCCTTCTGCTTCTACTCTTAGACTAATATAGGTATGGAGTTCCATGATGAAAGGCCTTCACTTCTGCAGGACAACCACACAACTAAGGTCAGAGGCCCTAGGAATTGACATTGGTTTAGACTCTTCTTGTGGCCTCCGGCTTTTGTTTATGGCTCCTTGATTGTTCTTGCTGTATTTCATATATATCTTCTCTCTATCACTGCCTACTTTGTAACCTTCAAGCTCCAGCTTCAGACACAAATCATAGGGATTTGACTTTATGGGATTTTTTCGTTAAGACTATTGCTTTATGTCTAATATTGGAGTTTAGAGTCCATAGACAGGCAATCAGGGAGGGAAGGTGGTATATAATCTCTTAGGGGTTCTACCTCTTTGGTTGAACTTACACTGAAATATTTTCTTTGTATTCTGGAAATGAATACATTCTCTCTTAGAAATATAGAAGAAACGAATATGGTGTCACTAATTTATCCTTGATTTTCCTCAAGATCCATAATTACATCATGCTTTTTTCTCTGAAAGTCAGGAGTTGCATACTATCCTAAATATTGCTTATCTTTCTCCACTAGCAATAATTAATAGGAGAAAAAAGAGAAAATTTAGGAGTCAGGAGAAAAACAGATCAGAAAATCCACAAGACAATTGTTAGCTCTTGAAAAAATCAGTTTTTCTCTTTAAAATTGTAATAATTTCCCACCACAGAGAGGTGCTCTCACACTTGGTTCTCCAATATTTGCAAACCACTATAGTTCTAAAAGGTTGTACAAAAGATTTTCAAGCACAGTATTAAACATAGGCATTTTTATTTAAAAATTGTTATAATCCATGACATGAAAAAAATAATTCTGTAGTCTTTAAAAAACAACAGTTTGCCTGTGATAAAGTCATCCTTCCCCTACCTTTGAGCCATCATGTCAAAGGAACAACAGCCTCTAATATGTTAAGTTCTTGATGTATTATGTTTTAAAATAGTACTTTATGTGCTCACCATAACTGAGGTTTTGGCATTATCTTGGTATATTTTACGTGTGCAAAAACTATGTACACCTGTCTTTTTATATCTCTTCCTAAGCTACATAAAACATTGTAATTTTTACTTATTTATGTTAAATAATATCACCTTTTGTAAGCAACGGGTGATTTTGCCTGAAAAGCTGGCTGTTGATAGAAAACATTTTTCTTCTTTTATTTGGCTGAGTGTTTTGTAACAGAGGGAATATGGCTCTGTGGTCAGGCATTGGGCTGCAGAGATAACTATGTATTTTAACATAGTTAATGCTCTGCTCCTTGCCTGTCTTGCAACCAAGCACATGCCTCAACATCTCTGTGCCTTATTTCTTCCCATTGGTAAAATCGAGGTATAACAAAATGTCTACTTCCAATATTTGTTGTGCAGCCTAAATAAGAAAATTCATGTAAAGTTCTTCAAATACTGCCTGGCATATGGTAAATGCTCATTAAATGTTACCCATTATAATATTGTCTTCTGGCCTGCTAATAAACTACAAAAAAAACCCCATATGGATCTAAAGCACAAGATTTATAATTAACAAAAGAAAAAAAGGAAAGATTTTAGTCAATAAAAGTAAAATAGTGTATCTTTTAAGTATAGGCCTCTCCACAGAGATATTGATAAAATAATAAAAGTCAGACCAATAGAGGCACATAACCGTTTTATATCTAGCAGTTGGGTGCTTAACTCTACAGAACTTGGAAATGAAATCGTGAAATAGGACACATTTCCCTTTGCAGTTTCTCTAGATTCCCTGTGAATTTGTACAGGGCCAGTAGATACATCCAAGCACTATTTGATAAAACACTACTTTTCAAAAAGTGGGAACAGCACATAATTACCTCTGCATGGTATTTCTTTGGTAATTGCAGATAAATTGATAAAAATATCTCTACGACTAGGCAAGCAGAGTATTGATTGCAATTTACTAGGCTATAAGAAAAAGTGATTTTTCTCTCAAGTTTTAATATAAGTACTTACTTGTTTTACTTTACGGCAAATACAAACCTCATATCAGCAGCTGAAAGTCTTCATGGAAAAATCTCGTGATTGCTAATCCTCAAGATTGACTCTATATTTTTTGCTAGTATTTACCTGCTTGTTATTTTCCTGTTGAGCAATTTCTAAAAATTACATTTCCTATAGCTGGAAGTTTTATTAGTTCATTCTATCAATATATTTCTTAAATGCAGAACCTTCAGAACATCCTAACCATAATTCTTTTAGAAAGAAAAGCAGGGAGGTCTCAGATCTTTCTTTCTGCTTCAACATATCTTAACTACTCATGCATTCACACACACACATTTACTTTACATCTTACAGATTCATGGAAGAGCTCATTCCATTCTGTTTTCAACTCTTGTTTATTTTTGCTTTTGTTGACATGCAGTCTCTTTCAAGGAAACCTAACTTAACCCTTTATTCTGAAGGAAAGCTATGCACTGTATAGCTTTATACAGCTTTATACACTGTATAATTTTAATTGGGGATGTAATGTTTGACCACCATATTGACTTTTGTCTAATTATTTACATGTTTTCATTTCTTCCCTGAATTGATCTCAAAGGAAATGTGTGTGCATTTATAGTTCATTTATCACTGATAGTTATCCCAAGTATAACAACATGCAGTCCATTTAGCTCTAATTATAACTTGTTTCACCCAACCCAAAATATGCTTTTGTACTGATTGTAGAGTTTTGGATTCATCATAGATTAAGAACACATATCAAAGTGAGAAACTACAGTGGGACTTCGATTAATTTATAGAGAGGAGTGGGGGTCTTGTACAGAAATGATGTCAGTGATGACATTGGTTTATGACAATAAACATTGGTTTATGTCAGCTTGGCATTGGACAGCTCTGACATGTTACCTGTGATACACAATTCTTCAGCTCTTGGGAAGTAGTGCGAACACCTGGTTCAGCTGGTCAGCTGTGATTCCTCACAACCACCCATTCCGCCTCTAAAATGCAGTGATGGTTCTTAGTTCCATGGCAGAATTAGGTCACCCTAGTTAGTTTTATGTATGTGAACAAAAGTATCACTGAGGACAGCAAAAACAAATTTTAATTTATCAAGGATCATTCATCTAGTACAATGTTTTATAAATAACTTATTTTATAATAAAATTAGTTGACAAACATTTCTATAAATTAACTGGCACATTTGATAATTTCTTGGAGAAATATACAAGAACCTACTAATGCTAAGTAGTGAAAGTTTAGAGCTGTTGCAAGCAGAAAAGGTAATTAATAATATATATAAATAATAATAGTCAAACTTCTGCCTAATCTGCAATCCTTTCTTCAGTTACATTTTTTCTAAAATATGTTCTTTTAGGCCAAAATCACTTAAAGACTGTTACAGAAGAACTCTAACCCAGAGAAAACCTACATGTAATAGACAGCTAGTGGAAGGCATATTGACTGACATTATTTAGCCAATCAGCTGATACATCATTTAAGCTCTGAAATTCTGAACAACTGCAGGTAAAGTGTCCTGAAACATATGGAGCAGCTGGGTGTCTTCAGTTTCCCTAACTTACTTTATCTTTCTTTCTTTTTCTTGCTCTTACTGGAAAAGAACTTAACTCAGTAGTTATGCTGTGAAAGGTGAAGTACTACAGTAAATGTTTGTTTTGAAGATGCTCCATTCTGAATAATCTGAATGAAGCATTTATTCCTATGGAGGTTTTGAATGTGCTTTCTATTCTATTCTGCCCAGAATCGAGCCAGGGATTAAGTTCTCCATGGCTCTACCCTGGCAGCATACTGCTAAAACCAAGTCATGCTGTTGGCGACATGGCAGGAGGGAGTAAAGATGACTAAAGAAAAAACACGAGCCCAAGATATCCATGTGCAGCTGACTCTTTATGGACTGAAGGGCAAATCAAATATGTGACCTACATGACTAAGGTCTATAATGATGTGGGATCCTTTCAACTGAGGGAGACGCTGGGACGGTCAGTACGTATCCTCATGAGGAACTCTACCTGGGAGGAAACTCCCTCCAAAACTTCTGGTAACAACTGGGATGTAAATACAATTACTATTTTCTAGCATGACCAACAAGGCCACTCTTAGGTCTAGGCAGTGCTTTCTCATCACAGCTTGTTTCCCACCAGAGGCAGGTCGCCACTGCCACCGCCCTTTGCCCCTGGGTGCAGGGCACCAGCTCTGCTCTTGCCAGAGCTCTGCCCAGGATAACTTGTATTTAAGGCAATCCTTTCTCCTGAGCCCTTCATGTGATAGGATGGGATCACAAGGTATCTGAAACTTCTCTGTTAATTGTGGCCCATATGAATTTTTTCACAGTCCAATTAAAAGGCTCGAGGATGCTGAAAGGGAAGCTACAAGGGACTTTTTATGGTAGCGTCATGTGGAGCTTGAGCATTTAACTAGGTTCCTGAGGTACTCATGCTATTTGTCTGTGAGAAATTTGGAACAGGAATCATATTGAAAGAATGGGACTAATTGAGTACAAATATAAAGGAACCTTATTTTTATCCTCCTGTCCATCTCCAACCACCCCCACCCCTTGCCATGAGATTCATTTTGCCTTTGCTTCCCTTGGGCAAAAGTAGGGCATACCCCATGCCTGCCATGCTCACTTTTAGATAACAAAAATCCTCCAGTAACTTCCAATTTCCACACACAGTCTCCATTCAGTAATTATTTTGTTCAATCCAGTGTATTAATTTAAACATTAGGAACTTCATTTTAAGTTGAAATACCCCTCCCTATCAGGAGAGAAGTTTGTGATCCCCTCTGGGTGTTGCAGTATGGAATGAAAGTTGGTACTTGGTTAATAATGTTGTGTGTGCCTGGTAGATATTTAAAGCTAACACTTTCACTCACAGTGTGTGAGTTCATCAGAGCCCACAAGGACTTTCTCACCTGGAGTTCCCTTAAGGAGAACCAAGAGCAACTCTATTCTGGCTGGTTACTTTGGGCCATTGCTTACATCTTGTCTTATGCAAATAGCCTGCCCATTCTGTTGCCAGGAATACCTATAGACCTTTGGTTGATATTGTGAGTTATTTATTTAAAAATAATTCAGTATCACAGGTGTGATTTTTATGTAATTTGTATTTGTAGGTACTTGGTAAACACTTGAAATACTTTAATCTGGAATACTCTAGGGGTAGTGTGTTAGCTTTTGAAAATTAAGAGCTTTTTCTATTTCTTCTGAGAGGAATAAGGAATCCATAGAATTTTAAGTCAGAGGTTGATTCAGTTAACCCTTGAACTATCATTATCTCAGTCTGTATTAGAGGATTTGTAAGTCAGCATTAAGGTATTTATATATGTATATTTGTTGAATGGGTAGTGATTGAGATATGTTTATTTACTAGTAAACTTGTGAGCTCTAGGGAGCTCTAACTAGCTAACTAGCTCACTAACTAACTAACTAACTAACCAACATCTTTGCAGTGGGAGTTTTGGTCTATGCCTGTATTCAGTCCAATGTACTGCCATGTTATGAGGGAATCTGCTGTCTTACAAAATGATAACATACTAGATGTAGAACAGAATACTGCTACAATAATAGGTGACATGACTCTCTGGGGTCTGTTTGTAAATGACTTTTTCTATGAGTGTGGTAGAATTTGGCATAAGCCTGGCTTTCATTGCAACATATCACCTGGTTGGGAGACTTTGAGAGAGAACACTTATAGTGTTCATGTATGTCTATATGAAGCCTCTGGTCTTACAAGTGGCAATGTGAAGAAATTAGGTATTATCAGTACTCAACAGGTGGCCAACTTTGGCTAAGACCTCTCTATCCTTGCTTTGCTCTGACAACAGTGATCCTAGCTTTTGTTCTTCAGGAGGAGATGGGTCAGAAAACAATATACTGTACTTCTCAAGCTCAAGGTGAGCCATATTAGGCTATCTGAGTGGTCTTTATAAACCCTCTATCTTTTCACATTATATGAAAAAGGAAGTACCTCCCACTTTTCCCTTTGGGATTCTGGTTGGGAATCACAGCACATAAAGAACTCTCTCTAAAAGTCTTTTTTCTAATCTCTAAATTTTGACACTTTTATTGTCTTTATGTAGTCCTGTAGTCAAGAAACTTAAGAAGATTAAGCAACAACAACAACAAAAGACCTTGCTTTCTATTCCATTTAGTTAATTAATTAATTAATTAAACAAACAAATAAATAAAGGGCTCAATCTTATAAATTGTCAGATCATGACCTGAGTCCGAATCAAGAACTGGACGCTTAACCCACTGAGCCACCCAGCCGCCCCTCTATTCCATTTTAGATAGCAGACTAATAACTCAATTTGGAATATGGAAACAGTTTGCATCCATTGTGTTTGAGCCTCAGCCTAAACTGGGATGGAAAGTGAGAACTGAGATAGGTCAATTTTGATACCATACTATGCATGATAAAATATGACTGCTAAAGAATAATATATTCAGGTAAGCTATTTTATATTTTATCACATAATCTGGTTGTTTTCAGGCTACCACTGGACCATTTACTACAGTAAAACAGTGATTTAATCTAGTAAACCAATTGATTATGCCAAATTATAGCTGGAAAAAAATGTGTTACTCATATAAACATAAAATGAATGTATCTAAAAAATTATTTCATTGCTGAGAGGACTAGAGAGATACTAAAACTAGTTCAAAGGAAATCTGAAGAACAGTTATAGGCATTTAAAAATAGTAAAAGAAGAAATATAAAAAATACCAGGCTGTATATGACACTGGTTAATGTCCTATGGGTCAATGAAACCATGAAGTTTGAGGTTACCTTTTTTCACTGATGAGAAACCTATAAGCTAAGATGTGACATTACAGTGTCCAGGTGCTAATCAAATAGTAAAGAGCAAAGTCTAACTCAGGTATATTCTCCTTGAGAATTAAGTAGTTTATCCATGATTGTTTTAAACAATTTCCCTGCATAACACTGAAAGGACATACCACATCTTTTTTGCCTTCTCTACAAATGTTGGGAAATTTTCCCTAATAAATGACAACATATTTTTCATTTGAGTATATAAAGCAGTTTAACTATTTTAGATAATTAAATGAGAAAATAATGATGGATACTAAGCATACCATAGTATAAAAGATACACATTTCATATCCCTCAAATTCTTTGGACCTCCATTTTACATACTAATAACAATAAATTTGGCATAGCTGCTTTCTGGGGTACTATCTGATGCCATGAACAGTTAATTTATTTTTCTAACTGCTCAAACTATTAACGACTTTCAACTCTGTGCATCTCTTTTCATTTTTTCCTTTGTTTCTCTGTCAGGTCTCTGTTCTACTTTCCATTATAAGTATCTGGTTACATTTATCTTATTACTCTTCTTTGTACTATTTATAGTCTTTTTCTCATATTTTTCTTTGTCAGGGATTTACTTCTTTGCTAAATACTTACATCTTCTCTCCAGCTGTGAAATGTCAGAGCAATTAAGACCTGGTCCTAGACCACATTTTATTCACTCTACATTCTCTCTCCTGGTGATCTGATCCATGACTATTACTTTAAATGCCATCTGTAGAAAATAGTTTCTGAATCCATAGCACTAGTGAGACTCAGACATCAATACCAATTACTTAATCAGTATCTACGTATGAATAAATGAAAATCAGCTCAAAGCCAGCCAGTCCTAAACCAAACTCATCATCTCTCTCTCATGTTTTCTCCTTCAGTGTTCCCATTTTAATGAATGACCCCGTGGTGGAATCTGACTGTATAAGACAGATGTCCTAAATGCTTCCGCCCTCTCCCTCCCATATACAATACATAATTGAGATTTTACAAGTTCACTTCCTAAATATCCCTCAAATTCATCAATATTTTTCTACATCAATAACACTATGACTCTAAGCTAAACAACACCATCTCTTATCTGTATGAAAAAAGATCCCTCCTACTTAGCCTCACTAATATGTACTTTCTGTTCTCCAATCAATTTCCCACACTATAAAGAAGATAGTCATTTTAGAAATCACATCTATTCCATTTGCCCTTTAAAACCCTTCAGTGGATTCTTATTTGTCTTAGGAGAAAGAGAAAATCTGTTTGAGCATGGCTCGCATAGTTATAAACAAGAGCTGTGGAGACACACTACCTGGGTTCAAATCTAACTTCTTTCACACTTCACCTGTATGAGCTAGGAACTGAGTGCCTCAGTTCTCAGAAAAGTCATTAGTAGTACCTACTTGATATAATTGTTGTAAAAATAGGGGCACCTGAGTGGCTCAGTTGGTTAAGCATCTGACTTCGGCTCAGGTCATGATCTTGTGGTTTGTGAGTTCAAGCGCCACGTTGGGCTCTGTGCTGACAGCTCAGAGCCTGGAGCCTGCTTCACGTTCTGTGTCTCCCTGTCTCTTTGCCCCTCCCCCACTCGTGCTCTGTATCTGTCTCTCAAAAATGAATAAACATTAAAAAAATTAAAAATTGAATAAGCAAATACATATAAAGTTCTTTCAGCAGTGTCTTTCATTCAGACATCAATTTACCACAGTATTAGTATTACATTTTATTATCGTTTCATGATTATCTCCCTCTCAGTATCTGTAATTTAGCCATATATTGTTTGTTTTAGTTGTTGAAAAACTCACGCTTAGCCCCACTCCTGCATTTACACATGCTACTTCCTTTACCTGGAATGGTCTCTTACTCACCTTCACTTTTGGGGGGTCTCAACATTTATTGTGATATCCCTTAACTTTGGCTCCACTTCTTCAAGTTGTACCTTTATTAAATTATCTCCATTTGAACCAAGTGAGTTGAGTTCTATTTTCTGCTGGGAGCCTGACTGATACAGAAGCTCTGCCCATGGTAGACATGAGGGAGCCTAGGCTAATGGAGATTGATCTCAACACATGCTTCTGTGAGCCTCATGGAAGAAAAAGAGGGTATAGTGATTAATTCACTAGCTCTTTACAGCTCCCTCCTGGAATGGACAGATTTCTGCTCAAGTTTAACTGGACAAGATAAGTCATAAGTCCACATCTCTCTTCAAAGAAAGAATAAAAGTATAGTTACCATTTTCTTGGAAAAGAAGGTGAAGTAGGACACTTATGACCCCATTGACCCTTACGACTACCAAACTAAACATAAGCAAAGGCATGAGAACATGAAAATGTACAGATGGTTGGAGATTAATGACTATCCAGTGTGAGGGGAGCTTCACATGTATTCTAGGATTAGACGGAAACATCTGTGGGGTGAGGTCAGTGAGGGCTATCATGTGATGCAAAATTTGTGTAATACTTTTTTTCTTAGAATTGAAAGGAAGGCATAGAAAAAAATCTGAAAATGAGACAGGATCATGTCTATATTTTAGAATACTAAGATTCAACCATCATATCCTGAGTATAGATTATTTAATGAAGGGAGATTATAAAAAACTGTTTACATACAAACTTGGAAATATAACACACTAGGCTTATTATCTCAGCATCTGGAATGTATATTTGACTAAGATAATAAATTATATGCTTTTCTATATTGGGCAGAGGTTTCTATTACATGAATCAAGGCAATTAATTAGACCGATTAAGTCGTTAGTTTACTCAATTAGCACTGACATAATCACAGTCTCAGAGGAAAAAAAAAGATTGTTTGCAGTAGAAATATTTTTTAAAATATCCTTTAATCAGAATAATTATGTGGAAATATTCTATCAGAAATATATATGTAGGTGGCTCAGTTGGTTGAGGTACAACTTCAGTTCAGGTCATGATCTCATGGTTCGTGAGTTCCAGCCCTGAGTCAAGCTCTGTGCTGATAGCTCAGTGCCTGGAGCCTGCTTTGGATTCTGTGTCTCCCTCTCTCACCCCCGGTCCCCGTGCTCATGCTCTGTCTCTCTCTCAAAAATAAAATAAACATCAAAAAATTAAAAAAAAAAGAAATGTATATGTAAAGCAGCATCACATATCAGGTTTGAAATTTTCCAGATAATTAATAGCTCATAAAATTTTTATGTAAATCAATGGATATAAAATTAGAGTGGCCAAACACTGAAGAATTCTGAGATAAGAACAATAAATATATGATGCAGAAATAAAATAGCACAAAATTTCTCTATGTTTTAAATGTAATATAATTTAATTATTGACTCTCACATACATAACTAGAGTATCATCAATCACCATATATTATATTTTTTCTAAGTCACCAAAACTAATTATAGTCAGTAATCTTTACTCACTGAGACTAATCACTATACTACATTAAAAATCAATCTATTATGTGGTGTCTTGAAGGTCTGTTGGGTGTAGTGATTTTTATGAACCTCAAAATTTTATGTTGATTTCCTGAATACTTTACACAGATGTATCGAATTGTTGTCCAGCTTCTCTCTTGTAAGCAGTAAAAACACTGGTGATTTGTATTTCATCTTTGTGCTAAGTAAACAGCTCTGTATTGAAAAAATGTTTCATGAGAATTGCCATTCAGATAATTTTTAAATTAGAATATTGAAAAAAGGGGAATAAACTGAATTACAACAGGAAAATGCTGGATGAACGCAGGAGTAGAGGGAAAGTGACTCATCTTTATTTCAAGGGCTTCTTTACCCTTCCCTAAGACGTGTTTCTATTCAAAGATACGATGCTAAACATTTTAAGTTTCCCTTAGTTGATGCTTCTCCTAGAACTTGTAGGAATCAATTAAAATCTAATATTTCATGATTTTAGAGATAAAAATATTCCGCAGATGACCTAACCCATTACCAATACAGAAGCTGAAAAGGACATTAAACAGCAAAGTTACATCATTAGTAGCAGAGAAGGATCTATGTTTCCTGTTTGACAGAAATCTTTCCACCAAATCTCAAGTAAACCGCAAATAAATATTTAATGTTTACTATTATATTTATAGTTGAAACAAATTTTATCTACCTAAAATAGTAGCATATTTTTTAACAAATGATACCAGAACAACTGAGCATCGTATGCAAAAAACGAGCAAAAGCAAACAAAAAAGAACATGCATCTGCTCACAGACCTTACAGTCTTTACAAAACTAACCCAAGGTGCTTCATAGACCTAAGTATGAAAGGTTAAACTACAAAAATTCTAGAATATAACATAGGAGAAAACCTGGATCGCCTTGGACATAGCAGTGACTTTTTAGATACAACACCAAAGGCACAATCCATGAAAAAAAAAAAACTGATAAGCTGAACATCATTAAAATTAAAAATTTCTGCAAAATTGTAGTGTCTTATAAAGCTTATGAAACAAAATTTAGTGTCTTATTAAATAAACATACTCTTATGATCCAACAGTTGTGCTCTTTGGTATTTACCCAGAGTAGTTGAAGACATGTGTGCATGTAAAATCCTACACACGTTTATAGTAGCTTTATTCATAATTGCTAAAGCTTGGAGACAACCAAGATGTCCATCACTAGGTGGATGGATACATAAACTGTGATCCATCTAGACAATGGAATATTATTCACTGCTAAAAAGAAGTGAACTATAAAGCCATAAAAAGACATGAAGGAACATAAATGCATTATTATTGACTGAAAGAAGCTGATCTGAAAAGACTACGTACTATTAGAAGTCCTGCTATTTGACATTCTGAAAAGGCAAATCTATGGAGATAGTAAAAAGATCAGTGGTTTCCAGAAGTTAGGGAGTGGGGAGGAATGAATAGGCAGAGCGCAAAGGATTTTTAAGGCATTGAAAATACCTATGTGATACTATAATGACGGATCCATGCCATTATACATAGAATGTGCAACACCGAGAGTGAGTGGTAATGTATACTATGGACTTGAAATGGTGTGATGTGTCAATGTGTGGGTTCACTGATTGAAACAAATGAACCACTCTGGTGGGGGTTGATAATGGAGGAGGTTGTGCATGTGTTGGGGGAAAATCACGGGCACATGGAAAATCTCCACTCTTTCTGTTTAATTTTGCTGTGAATTTATAAGTGCTCTAAAAAAATACGGTCTTTAAAAAAAAGAATAGGTTAATAAACACCCATATATTCCTCCTTCAACTAGAATTACTAATTGTTGCCATTTTCCATATTTGCCTTTTTCTCTCTCTTTTATGTTTTCTCTCTCTTACTCCCTTTCCATCTCTCCTTTTCTCTCTCTTTCTCTTTTACACACACAGCCGATTCCTTTACCGAACCATTTCAACCCAGCTGTTGCATCATGCATCTCCAAAGAACAAGGATATTCAGCTGCATGACTAGCTTACTTATATTAGGCTCAAGAAATCTAAATTTTCTATCATAATATCATCTAACATACAGTCTATATTTCTATTTCTCCTATTGGCCCAATGATGTCTTCACTCTTTTAAATCCAGGAGCCAGTCAAAAATCACACATATGTTTATCAAGTCTCTTTAGCCTCATTGATTCACTTTATAGGTTTAAAAAACTTTTCTTTATATTAAGAGGCCTGGATAGTTTGGTTTGTAGAATTATCTTTGTCTTAATTTGTCTGATTGTTTCCTCCTAATTAGAATAATTTTCCTCAAGAACATTGCATAGATGATATTGTGTCCTTCTTAGTACAAACTCATTTTGTTTCATATTTGGTAATGCTAATATGTGATAACGTTTTTAAGGGTGGTATGCTCCAGATTTCTCCATTGTAGAGGTTCTTTTTTCTTTTTGCAATTATTAAGTAATCAGTACAGTGAGTTTCTTGTTTCCTATATCTTTATATATAAACATATTATATATGTTTATATAATTATTAAATATATATGTGTTATATTTTGCAGTGTAATTTATCATTGACTGTATTATTTAATTTTAATAAACATCTCATAAATATTTATGTTTATATCAATCTTAGAGATTTAAAGAACATTTTGTGTAAATGCACACAGTTAATAAACAATGAGATTGATGCTAGAATTTAGCTCTAGTTTTTCTTGTATTGTTCCCTTTTTGGGATACACGGTCATGTTTGGACAGTGTCTAACAATATATAGGCCAACCAAGATTTCAGAGTTTCTTAAAAACCAACAGTGACCATCTGAAATGAAGAGATCTAAGCATCTTATTTCATTTCCTTTGGCACTGGGCCCTTGGTGCATTTTGTTTAATGTGTTCGTTCTTCATTAACTTCCTTTTTATTCAGAGCTCGTTACAGTAAAAAACTCATCATACGGCATGGTGAGAAAGGTAGACTGGAGCTTCTTTGTGTGATATCACTGAAGAATACATTTTCCTTAAAGTGTAGAGAAAATAAAATAGCACAAATGACAATAACAAATTAGTGGTTTCTTCTTAGCGTAGAGCCAATGTAAAGTTTTCAATCTATGAGTCATTGTTTGGGTAGAATCCTTTCTAAATGAATTGCATCTAAAATCTTGATTCTTTTGTGAGAGATGGTAGAAAGAGCTTGTCAGTCACCTGAATTTCAAATTCTGGTTCTTTCCAATATTGCCCGTATGAACTTGGTCAAGTTAATGTCCTATTTTGTGGCCCACGAATTGTACTTTCCAAAGCTATTGTGAGATTAAAATATTTAATAATTGTAAGGGTTTTTAAAAGGTGTCATGTACACAGTAAACATAAAAGGTGGATGAGAGACAGAATAGTGATCAAGAGTCAGGGGTCTGAAGCTAGAGAAAGTGGGATATGACTCATGGCCTCACCCTTACTACTGCAATGTAGATATTGAATTTTGAATATTAAAATACTGAGTTTTTAATGTTTATTTTTGAGAGAGAAAGAGAGACAGAGAGAGAGACAGATAGACAGACAGAGCTCGAGAAGAAGAGAGGCAGAGAGAGAGGAAGACACAGAATCTGAAGCCAGCTCCAGGCTCTGAGCTGTCAGCACAGAGCCAGTTACATGACTCAAATTCAGGAATGGTGAGATCATGACCTGAGTTGAAGTTGTACACTTAACTGACTGAGCCACCCAGGTGCCCCTAAAATACTGATGTTTAATCACACTGTTGTGTTTTTTTCAGCTTGCCTCATCAAAGTTTGAACCTGGACACTTTGTGACTCAAGGCAGTAAGAAGTCAGTTTTGGACCTTTTTGGGTAAGTAAATACATGGAAGTTGGGAATCATGAAGAGAGAGGGGCTTTCTAAATGTATTTTGCCTCTCAGGAATCAGGCATATCCTTGGTATTCTCAGTCTACTGAAGCCTACTCTGGTGGTCTGGGTCATTCATACTCATTTCTACTGTAGGAACCCTGGGCAGAACGTGATTTGAACTGATGGGAAGTTGTATCTTTGTTTTTCACACTTATTTTTAATGTGTATATGTGTGTACAAACATACACGCACACAAGCACACAGAAATAATGTGTTTTGCTGAGAGTATTGCCTTAGAGCCCATTGAAAGTATAATGAAATATATAGTATAAATACATGATTACCTTTCTAAAACCCCTGAAATCTGAATTCTGGAACACATCCGGCCCCATGCATTTTTAATGGAGGTGTGACTACAGGTGTTAAGGCTCCAGCATTTTCCATTTCCCCCTCGTGACAGCCTGGCATATGGCTTGATAAACAGGCAAATATGAAGGAGACTTAAGGCAGATGTTTCCCATTTAAACTCTTTAAAGAGAAGACCTCATGAACTGACCTGGCTCTGTGACTCTTTGACCCAACACTGGTTAGCAGACAGAGATCTAGAATTTATCTACCAAGAGAGCTTCGTGCTCTGGACTACAGACAGAAATCCATGTATTGTTTGAGGAGTGATACAGTAGTGAGCCATAGATTCTGGCTGGTAAATGTGCCTGAGTGGGTCACTACAGAAAGAGGACAGATAGACCTGTAACATTCTGAGTCAGAGCCCTAATGAGGGTTATAGCCAAACTTCAAACCACAGTGCCAGTTGAGTACTGCCAGAGCTCAAAGGGCAGATCTGTGTTCATTAATTGCAAATTCTATTATCAGATACCAGCAGAGCACTCAGGGACCAGGAGACCTAGGGACATAACCATGGAGATGGTAAAAACCAAAGGGCTCTATTTAGATATCTCAGCAACCCCTTCCTGTGACTGGGATGACTTTGAACATCAAGGGTATCTTAAACTCAGTGAACCACAGATTCTACTTTAAAGATATTTTAGCAAGATGGAATAGAAAAAAAAAACAACCTTGATTTCAAACAGTCATTTTTTTTTTTACTTTATATGGTTGTACTATATAATCTGATCATACATTCATCCTATTATATACATACATGTTAAAACACTTGTAAATAAGCTCCCTTCTGATTTGGTTTTATATGTAAACTATTATAAGACAATTTTTAAAAATTAAATAACTTCTAGATATATGGAAACATACCTAAATAAAAATGTATTTTATTTTCATAAAATAGTAATGAATTAGAATTTTAGTTTAAGATCATTTATAGTTTCAAAAGCCTTTACATTTTTCCAAAGAATTTAATATATTCCTACTGAACATTTCATTAAAAATGCCACAGACAGAATATGAGTTTTTCTAAGTATGACTTCTATCATTTTACTAAAATCAGTAAAAATAATTTTGTGCTTGGAAGGTTACTGCATTTCATCTCCCTCTCTGTAGAAATAGAATGAGAAAAAAGCAATAATAAGAGATGATAGCTTCAAATGTTAAAAAATAAAAAGTCATTTCCAATTGCACGCCCATTATCAGCCACAGAAAATGCGGGACTGAAGTAGGAGACATGGTGCGTAGCGCTCTGAAAGCACCATAATTTTAGAGATGGATCAATGAAAAAGAAAAAAAATACATCATTTGAAAATGCTGTAGTATTAAAAAGGCTTGGGGGAAAATGAGGTTGCAGTTTGAACAAAATTATACATTTACAAAAGAGGGAAGAAATTAGTTATTGTCTCAGCATCACCATAAAGAGTCCAGAAAAACTATACAAAACCCTTTTGTAACTAATAACTTGAAAATTAACGAGTCCTAGATCTTCAATTTACTTTTGATGAATAAACTTTATTTGAATTAAGAGAAGAAAGCATTTAAGTATAAGAAACAGAGAAACATTTTCAACAATTTTAGAACATATCTAGGTTATATTGTAAAGAAACAGCACCACCAACAAAATAGTCCTAAAAGGATCTTTGGTAATAGTGTCTAGTTGGGAACCATTGTATCTTTACAGGAAATACCTGGGGCACTGGGTTGATTGGTGTGCCTACATACCCTATTCATGTTCACTCAGCCTGTGAATGTGATCTTATATGGATATGGTTAGTTAAGTGACTATATAAGAGGAAAATTTGGACAGAAAACACAGACACAGAGGGAAATGGGCAAGGTGACAACAGAGGCAGTGGTTGAAGGGACTCAGTGAGGGGAGTCAAGAATTTCCAGCAACTTCCAGAAGCTAGGAAGAGTCATAGGACAAATTTTCCTTAGAACCTTCAGAAGGAGCATGACCCTAAGAAATTAATATATTTATCCAAAACAACAACAATTTTTTATATAAATAATGAAATTGACACCTAACTAATGCATTTTCTATCTTGCTCCCATCACTGATCCTTTATATATTTTTTAAGCTAACAAGTATTTGTTTGTTGTTTATACCTTCAAAAAAAATTTTTGATTTTGATGGCATGTTAGGTGAAATCTTTACTCATTATTCTGGCACAGATTCATTTATTCATTACATCAAAATTCATTTACTGAGTATCTAATGTGTACTATATTCCAAATCTCACTTTTGATTTCTCTGAAAGTCTGGACCTTCTCATTTGTGATAAAGCTTCAAAAATCACCTGGCTAAATCGATAGTGTATTAACTGTCCAAAGCATTTTCTTGAGTTCATTTTTTAAAAATTCTATTACTCCATTTTAGAAGAGAATGACAAGGTTTTTCCAGGAACTTGTCATTTAATGCATAGAAAATATTCCAAATATTCTTCTGGATCACTTGCTGGCTTAGTTTCGTTGTACAGAGGTACCATATGATCACCATCTCGGATGACTAATATTGCCATTGTAAATGTCTGCTCCTGAGGGCCTATGGACCTGTGAATATTGTTCCAACTTATGGCCTAGATATGGGTATATTTGATAAATAAACAACTGAGAACTTTTAGGAGTATCTAATGTTAGAACTGCGGTAGAAGTGCCTGTTTTGTCCTATAATAACATGTTACCCACTTTGTTCTCATATGCATTTGGACCCCTGCCTACAGCAATAATTGTGCCTGGATCCACTTATAAATGCTGAAATTAAAATGCTCTGCCACTTCCAACCATGTTTATTTGAAGCCAGTGTGACATTTGACTACAGACATGAAGAGGGAAACAAATTATTTTTTATCCATTAAATATTAGGGCTATATAGGCCATTTTGTGTTCCTTAATTTTTTCATAGCATATGTGAATTAGGTACTATTAGCTCTATTTCACTGATGAGTTTGGGATTAAATTTGTATTCTAACATTAAAAATTACATAGTGTCGTAGACTCTAAGTCTAAAGTTCTCTTTTGTCTAGCAAAGAGCGGATGCAGGATTAAAAAGAGAGATGGCTAATGTCTGGGAAAAAGAGAAGAGCCCCGAATAAGGGTCCTTGCTCCGTATTTATTCAGATCAGAAGGCTTGTGAACGTGATGGGCATGTACAAAGAGACAAAGAAACTAGGAACATTAACTTGTGGATGTGACACGGAAAGGGGATTTTGAAGATATACAGTGTTTGGGGTTTAGGTCAATATAAAACAAATTCCAGGTGCCGGGCAGGTGGGTGGATGGCAGACAGGAGATGCCGTGCCTGTTTATTTTTGCCAGCCTAGGGGATGAGACAGACAGGGGGAATAACCCTCAGGGTTAACAAGACACCTTTTCTTTTGTTAACCATCTCTGCTTTGGGCTGCTTTGCCTACAGTGCAGCGTTCCAAAGTCCAATTCGCCAACTTTTACCTGCCCTGGCCCTATTCTCCTATGAAAGCAGATTTCTGCTATAGTATTAAACTTGGGGTGCTTTCACCCTGAATATCTAATCTTGTTATTCCTATGTATTGGGCACCTTTGCACAAATTCTATTTCAGGCCTTTGCCTCTCTCTCTCTCTCTCTCTCTCTCTCTATTTTTGGGGGTTCAGCACCCCCTCCTTATTTGGGGGTGCCTTTGCACCTCCCTATTCTTGGCACCTTTGTGCCTCCCAATTCTTGGAGTGCCAATCTGGTTACCCAAACTCGGGTGTGAGCATTTTATGACTTTGTGTTTCTTTGGTGAAGGCCCGGGCTTACACCTAAGCTTCCAAGATTCCCAAGCTTATCTGCCACAAGGTAGCACTTCAGATTTGTATAAAATAGAATGCCTATTTCATGAGATCCTGGTTTCTCTAAATTAGTCCCCCAACCTGGTGAGGCATTGTTGTTCCATCTTTTGCAGTTTGCCATTTACATTATTTTTAATATTATTGCTAGCATCAATATAATAGACACTTCTTGAATACCTACTAAGTGTAATTCATGGAAGAACAAGGATTCCTCACTACTGAGCCTTCATTCAAATCACAGTTTAAATGCCAAGCAACATAACAAACCAAACAATAAAGGCATATCAGTCCTTGTATTAGTTTTCTATAGCTGCTGTAATTAAACCACCACAACCTTGGTTGTTTAAAGAACACATTATTTTCTTACAGTTCTGAAGATCAGGAGTCTGAAATTAGTTTCACTGGTCCAAGGCTTAGCATCGCACTGGAGGCTCTAGGGGAGAATCCATTCCCTTGCACTTTCTAGCATCTAGAGCTGCATTTGTTGACTTGTGGGACCCTTCCTTAACTTTTGAAGCCAGACTTTTAGCATCTTAGCATCTTGCCTTAGTCTGCACACTGGATGCTTCGTTTGTGCCAAGTCTCCTCCAAATTCCTTTTATAAAAACACTTGTGATTTCACTTAGGGCCCATTAAGATAATCCAGGATAATCTCTTCATCTTCAGATCTTTATTTTAATCACGATTATGAAGACTCTTTTGCCATATGAGGCAATATTCACTGTTTGGATGATTAGGATGTGGGTCTCTTCAGGGCCATTAATCAGTTTACCACAGTGCTGAAAGCCACAATCTAAATTTACCTGTTTAGTATTTTTTAGCTGTGTGTGCTACTTTCCAGTACCATCTAGATGACCCAATCAGTCACTTTGAGTTCACATATTACTAAATATACTGGTACCAAATATTAGCAAATTAATATGTCACCTTTCCCAAGAAACATATCCATTTTATTAGTTGACTAGGTAACTTGATTCCTTACACCACTGATACGACTCTAAAAGCAAGAATATCAGGAATCACATCCAGGTAATGGAGTCCTTGCTGTTATTTTCAAGCTGTGTTGTTCTTGGGCTATATGATTTTTTAAAAATAAACATATCTTCTTTTAGTGGAGAATGGCTAATGAAGTTATTTCCTAATATTCACTTAAATAGGCATAATCTTGAATCACTGAATGTTGCTGAGAATTCCAAGTTTGCAGTAGGGAAAATGATTGATAACTTGCTAAGATCTTTGATGACAGACAATAACAAAGTTTGAGGGTTTGCCAACCATCATACAAAGCATTATATCTGAGAAGATAAAACTATAGAACCTAAATATCCAGGAATCATGAAAATAAACAGATCATAAACAAGGAGAAAATGCCAAAAATTAAAACATAAAATATGCTTTGTATATATTTAGAAATATTAGTAACTTTAATAAGATTGCCATTGAAACAGCATGAAATTCAAACTAAATGGCTGATATAATCTCATGTTGAAGGACTTGGAATTTTAGCTTTTCCCTTTAGTTCTGACCAGTTCTTTTGATCACGTGTAAGCAGCATGTGCCCTAGGCTACTTCTGGAATTGTTTGAACTTGACCACCATGGATACCACAGGGGCTGATGAGGAAGGGAAGCTCTTTAAAAATTTACAAGGTGACGTGAGTTGTAGCAGCTCTTTATTTAAGATGAATGGAAAATTTTAAATTTAATTGCTTTCTCAGGAAACTAACTTTTGGGATGGCATTCGCAGCAAATCAGAGGTTGGTGTTACTGGATGCCACTTAACCAGTGAAACTTCAATGTCTGTCCCTCTTTTCACTGAAAGTTCAAAAACTGCTGGCAAATTTGTGTTTCAAGTATTTTGACAACTTTTTAAATGTTTGAAGTAACACAGGTGGCTTATGCAACAGAGGGATACCTGTGTTATTGTGGACATTCTTAATAAGCTTGAATATAAGAAGTTTATATTAGGTGATAGTTTCCTAAACTATCCTACATTTGGCCTGCATTTGTAAAAGCAACACCACCCTTCTTACAACATTATCATCTGAGAAATATTTTGGCTATCACAAATACTATCCTGAAAGTAATAATTCTATAAGCACTAACTGCTATGAAAATTTAGCAAGTAATCTGGAAATTATCATCCAATCACAAACTGCCACAATAAAAATGTACTATGGGAAAAGTATAGAACAAGGTACTACAGTTATAGAACAAAGTACTACCATGGATTACCTTGTTGCAGGACACAAAAGGGTGGTATTCATATATATATGTATATATATATATATACACATATACATATATACATATATATGTGAGTATATATATATATATAATTTTATATATGTATATGTATATATATAATTTTTAAAGAATTATTACAACTAGCATGTGGTTCTTTTGTCATTTAGAATATAGATTTAAGAAATTAGCAAAGTTCTCTTTTCAAAGAAAAGTTATTTTTTAAATCTAATTGTGAAAATTAGTAAAGGAAACCTCCTTAAAAATGGAGTTTGGAATTCAAGCCCCATGTTGAGCTCTGTGCTGACAGCTTGGAGCCTGGAGCCTGCTTCAGATTCTGTGTCTCCCTCTCTCTGCCCCTTCCCACTTATGCTCTGTCTCTCTCTCTCTCTCAAAAATGAAAAAAATGTTAAAAAAAATTGAAAAAAAATGGAGTTTGGAAGCCCTGAAGGGGGCACTCTCATGCACATACCATTGCTTGTAACCTAAATAACCAGCAGAAAGAAGACAAGAATTGTTTTGACAAGGAAAATAATTTTTTACACTGGAATTTTATCTCCTGCTTTTAAGAAAAAGAGGGAAGATCCCTCCCTGCCCCAGCAACAACACACTAACCACTGCTGGCAGCCAGTGAGAAGCCCCCATCACTTCAATGAAGCCCCACCACCTCCCCAATTTCCTCCTGAAGCCTAACAAAAGCTGACTTTTCCTCTGTATCTTTGGGCTTGCCTGTGGTTTACCACAGTTTGCATGCCCCAAATTGTAATTCCTCTGCTATTCCAAAATAAACCCATTTTGCTGGTAAAATAACTGGCTGGTTTACTTTAAGGTCATCACTATGATTCCTTCTGCACTATCTCCTTTGATTTTTGATCCATGACAAGATTTTGAAACGTTTAAGTAGGAAATTTAATAAACAGATTTTCAGGGGATAAACTTTCCTTATACTAACAGGGTTAAAATTCTCCAGTCACCTGGAAATGAAAGAGTAATCACTTAGGACGTAGGTAAAGCCGGCTTTTCATTAATGGAGAGAGAAATAGTCTGAAATACAAAAACACCCACCATGAAGATCAAGAAATCATCTCTTAATAAAGAACTGTAAGGATAAAATAGAGTTTTTCTGAAGCAAAAACTGTTGACTTCATTATTTCTACTGCTGGTTACACAGTTTGAGAATAAAGTATGTTCTTTTTGCCAATCAATATTAAAAAATAATAGCCTAGAAATGGTTATGCTACCAAAAGTAGAAACAGCAAGAAAAAATGTAGTGTTTTTCTCTGTGTCTTGCTTCGTTTTCATATCAGATGGGTAGATACACTAAGTCAAGTGGTGTGGCCAAGACCGGCAGCCATCAAAGGGCACTGCTAAGGCTTGAAACTTAGACCTGCCCAGTATCTTATATTGCTTTTATAATAATCAAATATTCACATTTTATTTTAGGAATCCAACTTGGCAGTACGGTATAAATGAAACAATTCAATTGGCTATTTTCTTTAATAAATAAAAGGTGCCTCAGATTAATCCTCAGAGAATATGGCCAAAAAGGATTAAGGCTCCTCCCTTACTTCACGGTTATTATTGGTTATATTTCTGTCTATGATAGAGAGAGCTCATAATCACATCTGCTACAACCCTAAGACTGTTCATTTTAAGGAATCTACAAACAAATTGCTCATATCTGTCACTTGGTAATTGGAAATGGATTCTTATAGAAGCTAATGCTTAAGTCACTGTATACAGATTATTACTGACATTAAATAGAGATTTTCATCTGCTTGTTCTCAGGGCTAAAAATGTCTAAGAAACATGTTCTTTCTATTTCTAAAATGAAACTAGATAACCATATAGTATAACCATTATTAAATACAAATTCCAAAATGTGTAAGAACCTTTTTTTTTAGTTTCGATATCACCTCTTCTTTTCTGGCAATTAACACCCAAATTAGACTGTTATCACATTTACCAAGTTACTGTCATGATAAAAGTTTATTTTTACCTGTTTTTATTTTTCTTCACTTTGTCTGCTTTTTTGTATCTTTTATATCTATATACACATATATATCTTATGTATATATATATATACATATATATATCTATATATCTTATATCTTTTATATCTATATACACATATATAGATATAGATATATATGCATATATATTTTTAAATGAATAAAATAAACAGATATATCTATATCTATAGATATAGATAGATATATAGATAGATATATAAAATAAATAGATATAGATATATATGCATATATATTTTTAAATGAATAAAATAAACAGGAAAGAGAATAAGTAGCCTATCTGGTAGCCTTTGCCTGGTAGAATTGCATGATCCAATGAATTTGTTATAGATTGATTCATTTAACAATTAATGTGTGCCTAGAATAACAACAGACTAGGCAGATGCATAGACAAATATGTTGGCTTTGCCCTTTAGAAAATTATAGTGGTGAGCTAGACATGAAGTTCATGATTTCTATGTGACAAGTGGTATTGTAATTGTATCCCAAAGATGTTCCAGGAGGAGAAACTTCCCAATCCAGTTTTGCAGGCATGGGGGATGGAAGAAGAAAAGAAGATGATGTATGGGTTGAGCTCTGAAGGACTGTAGTCAGGTATTAAATAGTTCAAAATATACCAAGACTATGTGTGCAGACCAGAAGATGAGAAAAAGATATGGCAAATTCAATATGACAGGAGTGTTGAGTGATTGGAGACAGAAGAGGCTGAGCATGTAAGGCAGCCACAGAGCACCTGGTATTAGGCTTACACTTTATCAGAAGGTGTTGGGGAGATTGATGCATTAGTCAGGATTCTGCAGAGAAACAGAAAATATAGATATGAATACTTATATCTATGTCTCTATACCTATTATCTCTATTATCTATCTATCTATCTATCTATCTATCATCTATTATCTATGTACATATGTATGTATGTATGCATGCATGCATGTATCTATCTATCCATCTATCTATCTAATCTATCAAAATAGAGATAAAGAGAAAGCTGAAAACTCATGCAGGCAAGGTCTCTATGTTTAAATTTTGAAGAGAATTCCTTTTTCTTCGCAAAATCTGTCTTTCTTTTAAGGCCTTCAACCAACTGGATGAAGCCCACACACATTGCAGAAGGTAAAGTGCTTCACTCAAAATCTACTGATTTGAATGTTAATTACAACTTAAAAAAATGTTTTTACATCAACATCTAGAGTATTATTTTATCAAACAACTGAGCACTGTAGCCAAGCCAAGTTGACCCATAAATTAACCATTATAGGAGACACTGAAGTTTTAATCAGGAGAGAGACAAGGTGAATTTTTTGTTCCAGAAGTTAACTTTGAGGATGAACCCAGGGAAGAAAGAGCATATATGAAGATGGGAGGTATCTCCCTAGGAAGATGATGCATGAATACAGATGATAGATGACACTGGATTGTTCCTGTTTTGATCAAGAGGACTATCTCGGAGTTTGAAGGATGTAAAGGAGGCAAGATTAACAAGAGTGGGTGAGGATTACATATTTGATGTAGAAGGTAACAAAAGGAAGGCATCAAGAATAACCACTATCCTTCCATAGTTAATTTGATTTTAAAATGGAAGCCTTTCTCTTCTTTCTTTGTCTTTAAAGCAAAGACAAACAAACCACTGCTAATTTCCAATTATAATTATTCCCCCAGAAACCTTAATCTGCAATATTCATCCTCTTCTGAATAGCGTTCTTCTGAAGTCTCTTCATTTTAATTCATTTGTTTTTCTTGCTGAATTAAAAAAAAATTTAATGTTTATTTATTTTTGAGAGAGAGAGAGAGAGAGACAGAGCATGAGCAGGGGAGGGGCAGAGAGGGGAGACACAGAATGTGAAGCAGGCTCTAGGCTCTGAGCTGTCAGCATAGAGCCCAACATGGGGCTCAAACTCAGGAACCGTGAGATCATGGCCTGAGCCCAAATCAGATGCTTAACTCACTGAGCCACTCAGGTGCCTCAAGGCACCTGATTCTTGATTTCAGGTCATGTCATGATCTCATGGTTCATGGTTCCGAGCCCTGTGTCAGGCTCTGTGCTCACAGTGCTGAGCACAGCTTGAGATTCTGTCTCTCTCCCTCCCTCTGTCTCTCCCCAGCTCATTCTCTCTCTCTCTCTCTCTCTCTCTCTCTCTCAAGATAAATAAACAAACTTAAAGAGAGAGAGAGAGAGAGATAATTTTATCTTCTGTCAGGCAAAATATAATTTAACACCATAATGATACAACCTCCTCAACATCATTAGGCTACTTGATAGAGGATATGATTAATGCCTATGTAGACTCATTAATTACAGGACTCTACTCAAAACAGTAGGAACAAAATCCTGTTCACTAGTAAACAGAATTGTAGTAATGACCTATTAGTTTAAGAACAGTGAATACTTAGAAATGTGATTTCACTTGATCTAGAGTAATACGTGATAACTCACTGACAAATTCAGAATGCTATTAGGTCAGTTGATACTGTGGCTTGGAGTAGGAACTATATATTTGTCAAAATATTCATTAAAATAACTATAATGAATGAAGCAAAAAACATATCTAAAGCTAACTTTTGGAATGTAACTAACTTGTTAAGCAAGTGTTTTCACAGTTTAATCATATTTGGAGACTAGAGAATTATCATTTTCATTTTAAAACTGTAATCATGCTAAAATTCGAGGAGTGTAACATTTTACATCTTTTACTGATGTTTAATACTAAACAAAGAGAGGCAAAAATATCTCTTAAAGGTTAAAAATGAAGATTTAACCTATTCATAAAGACATACATGGAGATGAATAATTCATTTCAGATAGTCTGCTCTTTTCTTTTACTAGTATTTAATAATACCAAGAATTGACATAAAGTCTCTTTAAAGATCTAAATAATTGAAATAAGAATTTTTCATATTTGGGGTTCAGTATGGCCAAAAGACTGTGACTTTAAAACTCTAGGGCATATGGATCCTGTGAGTTTAATCCTGAAAAATCAGTGTGCTTCTGCAACATTTGTTTCTAAATAAGAAAGTACAACTAAAGTTATACTCTATACTCTAAATAAGAAATATACTACAAATAAAAAAGTAAACCTTAGTGATTATTTTGAAAGTTTATTTATTTTTAAGAGAGAGAATGAGCAGGGGAGCAGCAGAGAGAGGGAGAGAGAGAGAATCCCAAGCAGGCTCCAAACTGCCAATGCAGAGCCAAATGCGGGGCTTGAATTCATGAACCGTGAGATTATGACTTGAGCCGACACCACCAAGAGTAGGATGCTCAACCAACTGAGCCACCCAGGTGCCTCAGCCCTAGTGATTATTACCCAAGTGTTAAAATAAACAACTGATATCTATTTGAATAGGGGAAATCATTTAAAATCCAGTGTCACAATGGCAAATAAGAGTCTCTGGTAGACTAATGTTGATTATTGTACAAAAACATTTGACATAGATATTTAATGTTTCTCACAGTAAACTTCTGGAATGGGATTTTAATTTTCATTTTACACTGGAATAAAGCTTGAGTGGTAAGGCATCCTAACAGTGTCCCACCACTCAGCGTGAAGACAAAGAAAACCTTAGGATATTTTCTACCAAACTGCTTTGACTTCATATTAAAGAGGAAATTTCAATAGAGTTGATTTTACACCCGCAAAGAGCCAAGACATTTTTAGGCCAAATTTTAATTGTAGAAGAAGAGGTAGGGCAGAGTGAGCTGCTCTAACAGGTGAGGCAGCAAGTTCAGTGAAAAAGAAAATGTAAGCGTTGCCATTAATGGGAAAGAAAAGAAAGTTAAAAATACAAAAATTAGCTATGGAAATATCCCAATCATTTGTGCCTCTTCTTTTGAAATTAAAGACTTTAAGTCAGTAATTACAACCTCATTCAAATAATTCTAATCTTTGATATCCTACTCTTAAGTAAAATTTATGATATTAAAATGAATTCTCTTCTTTAAGAAGCATCTGAAATTACAGGAACTGATCTGCTAATAATGTTAGGATGTTTTAGTATAAACAAATGTTGAGAAAAACTTGTCCTGAGACAAAAGTCTAGATTTAGAAAAAAAGATTCTTCCCCACCTATTTACAATGAGTATTTTGAAAGAAGCTCCAGGAAAGAAAGAAATCTTTTCTTTGCATACTTCTCTTTTGTATTTTGAAGTTTCCTGCATGGGAATAGCTCAATTGTCAGGAAGGCTTAGGATAACACATGACATACTAGAGATAATCAAATCACCTTGAATTTTTTTCTTTAAGTGTTTTTAACATTTATTCATTTCTGAGAGACAGAGCAAGCGGGGTGGGGCAGAGAGAGAGGGAGACACAGACTCTGAAGCAGGCTCCAGGCTTTGAGCTGTCAGCACAGAGCCCGATGCAGGGCCCGAACCCATGAACCTTGAGATCATGACCTGAACCAAAATTGGACGCTTGACCAACTGAGACATCTAGGTGCCCCTTGAATTTAATATACTTTCTGTCTGTGTTCCTTGATCAAGTTATTGGTCACTGTACTACAGATTATTAATTTACAATATGGAGTTTGGGATACATACCCTGATAGGTTGTTCTGAGTACTAAAAATAGACGAGGGGTATAAAAAGTCTTGATATGAGATCTGACTCATTCTAAGAGCTGAAAATGCAGAATGTGCTTTGGACTTGCCAAGAAAGTGGGAACATTAAAGTTGGCAGTCTGCCAGGACTGGGGTGGTCCTTTCAATTGCTGCTCTCCTTTTCAAGGACTCTTACCCATTTTCTTCTTAGCAGATTCCTTATCTAAGAACCACATGCTTCAAAATCACCTGGACTGTCTTGGCCCCACCTCACATCTAAGTAATTAGACTCTCTGGATCAAGGAGAAAGAACACAAAACGTTAAAGCTGGATATCAGATTTTAGTACTCATTTATGTCACTTTCTCAGATTTTAGGAAAGTTAATTAAATATTCAGAATCAGTCTCTCTACTCTTATATGTATTTTATCATTTCTAATGAGGGTTAACAAAGTATGTAGTAGTGGTTGGTAAAGAATAAAATAATACAAAATTGAAATTCTCTTTATGGTTGAAAACTGCTATTATTGGTGTTAAACCAAAATGGAGGCTACTCTCAAGCAAACTACCTATAGTCACATAATCAAAAGTTAAACCATGCTGATTTCCCCTAAGGGCTAACTCTGAATTTAAACAAAAACTAAGCTTTCTTCATGTCCGTGTAATTTTGCAGCTTCCTCACCAATCAGCTACACATAAATAAGCTCAATCAGAGCTACTACCTTAATAGGAATGTAAGTATTTAGTAACCAATCACAATTGAAAACAATACGCTTCCTCATTTGCTCTTTATAAACTGAGCTGTAACCTGCTGAGAGCCCAGCCTCTCATCACTTTCAGTTTTGAAGTCTCCCTATTCTTAGAAAGTTTGTTTCCCGCTCAATAAAATATTCTTTTCAGGTAAATCTCTCTCAGTTTTCTTTTGACATTGGGAAATCGATGTCTTCTTGAGTTTGACATATTTTAGGTTTTACCATCTTGTCCTCTCTGCTTTCCAGAGTTTAAGAAAGTGAATTTTCTATTTTGAGTTTGGCTACCCCACATGGTACAGACTGTACCTGTCTTCATCTGCAAGCAATGAAAATGGGAAAGTTACTCAGAATCATCCCCTCTTCCATGTTTTTACTCCCTTCAAGTGTCTGCCAGTTCTCCACTGCCTTCAGGCAATTTTTTGAAAAGCTCTTCAAGAGTTTTTAATTGTTCTGTTTTGGAGACTGATATGCATGCAGTCTTAATAGTAGTGGAATGCTAGTAAAATCTTTATTCATTGAACTGGTTCCAGAGAAATTCTTTTGATACTGGTTTTCTAAAACTGCCACAATTTAGGAAGGAAACTGGGGAGTCACGGCTGCATCTGCTTATCTGGAGACTAAATGTTGCTGCTACTACTATATTGCCAAAGGAAAATGTCTAGTCTGTCTCTCTGCGTCATTAGTTTAAAAATTTGAGATATTTGGATACAATATCCAGGGCAGGGCATCCGGTAAACTGAGCCTAAGTTAGCGCTTACCAGGTGCTAAGAAATTAGGTATCTGGAATGTTTGTCTCTCAATAAAACTCGTCTAGTGGGAAGTTTTCCTGCATCTAAACAGTAGCTTACATGCTGGGCACCCACAGGATTTCCAAATTTCTTCTACTAAACAAGAATAATATGGCTTTATTCATTTAAACGACCAATTAAAAATTATACAAGGTAAGGCCAAATTCTATTCTAAAGCAAACATTTTTTAACTGGAAGAAAAAAAATATGTTGATTATAGAAAACTTGAGAAATGCAGAAAATTATTTTAAAAGGCAGAAATATAAATTATCTGTTAATATAACCTAATCACATGCATCCTTTAAAAATAGAAAGTTTTGGGGGCATCCTGGGTGGCTCAACTGGTTAAGCGTCTGACTTGGTTTTGGCTCAGGTCATGATCTCACAGTTTCATGAGTTCCAGCCCTGCATTGGGGTCTGCACTGGCAGCACGGAGCCTGCTTGGGATTCTCTCCCTCTCCCTCTATCTCTGCCCCTCCCTCACTGGTGCTGTCTCTGTCTCTCTCAAAATAAATAAATAAACATTAAAAAATAAAATTTAGAGAGTTTTCTTTCGCTGGTAACAGAAGGACACATTAAAGAGATTCAAAGTGTGAGAAAGATTTGGCATGAGAGGATATATCATTGCCAGCTTTTAAGAAGGTGGGGCTGAAACAGAAGGGACTCCAGAGCTATTCCTATGAGCTGAGGGTGACCCTTGGCCAACACCCCACAAGATAATGAGGATCTCACACTATAGGAAATAAATATCAAGGAAATTGATTCTGTTAAAACCTGAATGAATTTGGATTCAAATTCTTCCCTAGATCCTCCAGAGAAAATGCCAGTGCTGTCAACACTTTGATTTTGGCCTTTGAAACCCTAAGAAGAGAACATAGTTGCATTGCCAGGTGGGCTTGAGTGGTCTGAGGCTCTGCGACTTCAACCCAGCCCACCCAAAAGATGTCGCTGACAGCTCTTGGTCTCATCAGGAGAAAGAATTCAAGAGAAACACAGCACAGTGGATGAGCAGTACAAACAGGAAAGTTTATTAAAGGGAAAATAGCTCTTGAGAAGTGAGAACAGATGAGCTCAAGGGAGGGCTGTGCACTGGGGTTGGGTCTCGATGGTTCATTGACAGTTGTTAACAAGGCAATGGGATATTCATTACCTGGAACAAACATTTCTTGAAAGCAGGTGGTCTCTTCTAGGAATGCGGGTTACCTGCCTTTCCTTCCTTTTTTGGTCAGGAACTTCCAGCCTACTTTGTCACCCATTTTGGACCTATCTGGTTTGATCAACTTTCTTGTGGTTTCCTTTTGGAATGCTGCCAGGACAGGCCTCTGACTTTCTCATGGTTGGCCATGACTTCCTCCTTGCTGGTCTCCAGGCATCCTATTGGAACCTAACTAACCATGCACTCCAACTGTTGAGCTTACTTCTGACCTACAGAACTGTGAGATAAGGAGCAGGTGTTTTAAACTGTTAAATCTGCGGTAATGTGTCACAGACAAATAGAAAACTAACACAGGAGACTTGCTTTACACAATGTTTTTCAAATTTTAACATTCATCAGAATCAACAATATCTTTATTTTATTCCAAAGCTCATATTATTTCCTCTTTGTCATTATACTGGTGAAGAATGGCATTTCAAAACAATGTAATTTATTGCGGTAGGTACAAATAAACTTCCTAGAAATACTCCACTAAGGCCAAGCTTTTGAAAAAAGGAACAATATTACATAACATGCTAACCATATGCTTTTTGAAAAATCCTATTTCAAATGTAATTTATTTATTAATAATCTTGTATTTCTCATATCCTCCCTCTATAGATTCATAGATGAATAATTATTAAGAAAGATTTATCATCATGCATTATTTAATGTCATCTCATTCATATTATTTTATAATTCTGAAGAAATTAAAAACGTAGAACTAAAACATAATGGAAAAGATAATAGAAATCCACTATTAATATCATGTAACCAAAGGTAGTGATATTTATTGTAACCCAACACTTCCTAGCTCCAAACCTATTTCAGATGTCCTGTGTCAAGTTTGACGAATTGGGAGATTAATATAATAGGATTCATATGGTCTATATCTGATCACCAAAACACCCTGGATACATTTTCCAGCTATATAACTACAGACAAGTAATCTGTTTTATGCTTATTTCACTCAGTATGATGTGGAAAATAACATTTGCCCACATGGAAAGTTTATTGTGAAGATCAAATTTATGATTGAATAATCTATCAACTGAATAATTAATGTAAAAATAAATTATTTGATGTCTACCACATGCTAGGTTTTGTGCTGGTCACGGGGGCTACAAAGAGAGCTATGACAACCATTCTTGAATGAGACACTGAAATGTTCACAGATATGCATATCTTATTTCAGGAGGCTCATGGTATATTATGAGGGCACAACAAGGGTCATCTCTTCCAGCCTTGGGAGATTCGGTAAAGCTTTCTGAAGTAATTCTTGAACTAAATTTTAATTACTGAATAAAACTTAGTGAGGCAAACATCCAGTGATAAATTATAGCAAGATATTTGTGGGGAACATAAGAATTTCACTATTGCCATCCTAAAATGTGAGAAAGGAAGCAGTGTTTGGTGAGGTGCAAACAATAGGTGTAACTTTAAATTATTTTTACAATACCTTCCAAAGCTTTTAAAGTGACATACTTAACTCAATATATTTTCTTACACAAAATAAGGAAATAGTCAGAACTGTGGGAAAAGATAGGTACAAATAATTTTAATATAACAAATATATTAAAATTTGGAAAGGTATACTTAGATATCTTAAACCATTGAGTACAGTACACTAATATGGGAATATTGAAATGTTTTCAAAAATATTTAGCAGGATTGGAAAGTGCTCACAATTATAATGTTAATATTAAGATGTGGACAACAGGGACACCTGGGTGGCTCATTTGGTTGAGCAACCAACTCTTGATTTTGGCTCAGGTCGTGATCTCATAGTTATAAGATCCAGCCCTACATCCATGCCCATATGTGGAGCCTGTTTGGGATTCTCTCCCTCTCTCTCTCTCTCTCTCTCTCTGTCTCTGTCTCTCTCTCTCTCTGCCCCTCCCTTGCTCATTCAAGTGTGCATGCTTTCCTCTAAGGAGGATAGTAATTAAAAAAAAATGTTTATTTATGGATAGCAAAATTCTCATAAAGAGAAGCATCTAAATGCTCACTGTTTTGCCTGGCAGAATATTTTTTTTTATGAGCAAACATAACACTAACCATGTGTTTTATATCTAGTAAATGGGATTACAGATGTCTAGATCTTCTTCTCATTTCTTGCCTTGTTAAGACATCTGTAATTGTAAGAAAATTTTAGAAAAAAAATCAAGAATAAAAATATAATCAAAGAGAAATTAGACTAATGAATATAAAGTGCCTAAGACTGGTTAACATGAGCTATGAGCGCAAGGAAGAAAGAGCTAATTAGTTTTTGGTAACTTAATTCAAGTTTAATGATCTTAAAAGCTTCTAGATTATTGGATTAATATTATAGCAACATGAAAATGATGTCAACTGGGAGTGCATATCATGTACTATAATAATCCTTCAATGTAATTCTAAACATTTAAGCATTTCATGCAAAAATAGGAAATTACTATTCTAAAATTTGAACATACTAAAATATTACATTTAGGACAGGGATATAGGAGGTGAAATAAAATTCTTTTTAGTCCATTATTCAAAACACAGTGACTGGTAAAATTACTCAAGACATGTTTATTCAGTTAATTGGTGAATGAATGAATGTATGCATCATTTGGGGGACAAACAAAACAAAACAAAAACAAACAAAATTAAAGAGAAAAAAATAAAAATACAAGCTGAGATAAAAAATGCTAAATTAATGTAACATTATTTAACTGGTTGATTATATTTTAATACAGCAGGAAGAATCAATTATAAAAATCTACAAGGTAGAGAATCTAGTTAGAACTTAAAGTATAATGTTAGGCATTGGGTTTATGGATGAGTGGACTAAATAGAAAGTTATTTAGGAAGGACTAGGCTTAGGACTTCATTGAATTAGACAGATCTGGGATTTGCTACAATTTTTACACTGTATTATTCACTCCCATTACAGAAAAGCTATTTCCACATGGAAAATAAGCAGATGCTCCAAGGGAAAAGTGATATCTACCACAGAAAATGTTTGATAAATAGTTGGCTCTTCCCACTTCTTCACTATCACCATGTCAACGAAATTTACAGTTAAAAATATAATTGCAGGCTATGGAAAGAAAACATAGGCTATAATGATCCACTAATCCTTGACACATACAACTTCCCAGGCTATCTTGAGGCTGTTTCCTCTCCAGTACCAAAAAGTCACAGTGAAAGAGTAAGACAACCATAAAGCTCATAGAAGGAAAGCCAACATGATATAAATCACTTTGGAAAACCCTAAGACCAATGATGACAGACTCTGGACAGCAATTTTTAAAAAACAGAAGCTGATGATAATAAATTGGGACATGTTGCTAATGCAGTCAAGAGCAAAACAAAGAGAATAATAGAAGATTTTAAGGGTCAAAGGTTTTTTACTTCCCATTTCTAATCTAAAGTTGATAATAGTAAGTTTATTTGCAAAATGTGCAATGCCTACAAATTTAAAAAGACCTGTTTTGGCACATTTTCTATACCTAAAAAAGTGTCATTATATTTGCTTATTATTGCACTCCTGGAAAAACAGGAAACATCAAGATTTGTTGTGTTCTGTCTTAAATTCTTAAAATAACTCTTAAGCAGTTTTGCTATTATACAATCCTATAGTTTCTTTTCTTATTTTGCTATTTTCCTTCCACTGGCTGAATTTCTATAATCTCTGGTGTTTTTTTTCTTCCTTTTAATAACTCAACTCTCTATCATTGATTATGTTTTCTTTCTTTCTTTAAAGCTTACAAAAATGTGTGACACCTGGAGATCTGTGTTCACAATCCATAGGTATTACTTGGTTTTTATTGTTTGGACTCTGAGGTTACTGGTCTATTTGAATGTTCACAATCTATCATAAAACTGTGGTTTCATAAAAATCTATGTAGAAACATCATGGTAGGTTTCCATAACTTACCTTAAATAAATTTTAATTTGAGGAGAATTATGATTTATTAAAGACCACATCACCAATATTGTACTAACACCTTCAGGGCTATAGAATGTTGAATCTGGGAATTGCTATGTGTATTATTACATGATTTTAGATAGAGTTCAAAGAGTTTAATGTTATTTCTCCTTTTTCAGTACTCACTTCTGGAGAGACTGTGTTGATTTTAAACTTTAACTAGTTGCAAACATAAGATGTTTTGCAAGCTCAAAGGATGAGGTATATAATTCTGCAGATGGCTGTAAAATGTCCAACATGATTCACCAAGGAAAAATTTTGAGCTTGTCTGGAGACACATCTTGGGAATAAGGAGGAATTCTGATGGACATTTATTCTTTCTACAGATATTATTATGTACTTGACATATAGTGAGTGTAGAACCCTTAAAAAAGCAAAGAATGATTTCTGCCTGTTTGTAACTTACAGTCTATAGTAAAGAAAGGAATTCCCAGCCAAGGGAACAGCATAATTAAAGGCACAAGTTGTGAAACAAAATTATTAGGAGAAATGGAAATGATTTGTAATGGCTGGAATAGAGTATATGTGGGTGAGAGGAAGAGAAGAAAAGATGAGAAACATATTCAGAACCATACAACTCGTACTGTGAAACCCTCTTTAAAAATTCTAAATTACTGAAGAATTTGAGTATCTAAGAATAGATATTTACTATATGAAGTTCTGCCATGTGATATTTCTTGTACATTATCTTGCTTTAGTATTTATATTTCCTAATGGATACAAAACATTCAGAAAATATATTTTTTAAATGTTATTTATATATTTACCAAGAGATGAACACTTAACCGAGCCATCCAGGTGCCCCCAGAAAATATTTGATAAAAGAGTAATACTTATGACTTTCTTTTTTTTTTTCAATGTTTATTTATTTTTGGGACAGAGAGAGACAGAGCATGAACAGGGGAGGGGCAGAGAGAGAGGGAGACACAGAATCGGAAACAGGCTCCAGGCTCTGAGCCATCAGCCCAGAGCCTGACGCAGGGCTCGAACTCACGGGCCGCGAGATCGTGACCTGGCTGAAGTCGGACGCTTAACCGACTGCACCACCCAGGCGCCCCTACTTATGACTTTCTAAATTACTTCTTATAACATTAATGATATCAACCAATACTAAATAGGGTTTTGCTAAATGTAAATGATTGCATAATTCTGAGTTTTTAAGAACTGAATAAGTTTACTGGTTAGTTTTTCTAAATAATGTACTGTGTTGAAAATAATTGGTAGCATTTATTGAATCTTTCTGTGTGTCAACATTGAGCAAAGGACTTTACATGTGTTAATATGAATACCTACAACAACGTTACAAGGTATGTACTATCAGTCCTATTTTGGAGAGAAGAAAACTGTGCTCCAAAGAAATTAGGTAACATAAATAAGTACTAGAGCTGAAAATCAAACTCTGCATCAGGCTCGAATTTACACACACACACACACACACACACACACACACAGGACCACACACATTCTCTCTGTTTTATTCCACCATACTGCCTTTCACTCTGATTTACAGAACTTCTATTTCTTGAAATTTAGAAGATTTAGAATACCTTATTTTTCTTGCAATTGCTTTAGCAATTATAATGGTTTAGGCTTTGGCAAACTATGAGTGAGAATATAAAGCTTTATGTCTTCATTGATGGTATATTATCTTATTTCTCTCTGAATCTTTCTAGTTCAAGCTTCTGAACTATATTTGCACAGGAATTACATAACACATTCATGAAATCCCTATAGTTCCTAATTAAGTGGTTAATTCATTTGGAATGACTCAGTACTTTGAATCTGAACTTTAAAAACAACAAAAAACTTGCTTATTTTTGCAAATTCCCTATTGTGCATCAAAGTTCTTCTCTAGTATAAAATAAACACTGTTGGTTTATTGGTCAAAACATTATCTCTTGACTTTTTTGGTAACACTTTTAGATGTTGGGGATTTAGTTTTATTCAAATTGTATGCTCTAACTCTACAACCTGAAATGAAGTTATATGCCTCAAATATTAGAAAAAAATATTCTGTAACACCTTTGTTATTTTTTTTTTGTCTCTTATACCTTTTTCAAAACTACATCAATCACTATGTACATCAAAGGCATTCTGTACCGGGGAACTCCCAACACAATTCTAAATAATCCTTAAAATATCAGGGATAAAGGGAACTCTGTCTAAATCTGAACATGGCATATATACATTTTTTTCATAGATTCAGTAGTTAGGAGTGGGTGCTATGTGTAGATTAGATTTCAATTCACTCATCATGACATATTTGATATTTTTATTCTTTTGAATCTGTTCACAATTCAGTATCAATGAATCTTACTTACCTTTCTTTTTCATTAGATCACTTATGAATGTGAAATTATTATTTACCCTTTATCTGTGATATTTTCTTGAATAAGATTACATGAAAGCAAAGTAAGTGAAATGAAAATGCACAATGAAATGAAGATCTTTAGATACTTATATTTTTGCTTCTCTTCTGAGTATGAAAGAAAAATGTGTGAAATTTGTTTTAAGATTTTTTTAATGTTTATTTTTAAGAGAGAGAGAGAGAGAGAGAGAGAGAGAGAGAGAGAGAGAGAGAAAGCAGTGGAAGGGCAGAGAGAGAAGGAGAAAGAGAATCCAAAGTAGGATCTGTGCTAACAGTTCAGATATGGGGCTTGAACTCATGAACCATGAGATCATGACCCGAGCTGTGATCCAGAGTTGGAGGCATAACTGACTGAGCCACTCAGGTGCCCTGTGAAAAATGTGTGAAATTAATTAAAATAATGAATATAATAATACATACTTTACAGAAATTTATATTTTCTTACACAAATCGATAGCAAGCTCTATCAATCTATCAATCTTTATCAGTATCAATTGTAAATTAAATGGATATATACAGATATATATGTGTATTGGGGATATATTTTTATCCATATAAGGGTTGTTTAATATATTAGCACAGTATAATATTTAGCATATTTTATTTATCTACCATATAGTATAATAGCCCACTGTTAATTTTAAACTGCCAAACACCATTCTATTTGCATTCATGTACGAAACTAATATGCTATTGGGAAATTAGTATAAGCTTATCAGGGCAATTCAACTCTGTGATTTCCTACATGTTTAATGGCAGTGAAGTGTAAAGAATGAGATGAAACATGAATAAATATACTTGTAGGTCCAATCCCATAGCTGACAGAAGCTTATTAAATCTGTATTTATTTTAAATTTCAGGAAAACATTAAAGACACTCTTTCACTCCTAGTCATCCTGAAATGCAGCAACCCTTAAAATCAAAGTTTCAAAACACACCTGCATTATAGTCAGTGGTAATCAGAGACACAAAACATGCTTGTTAGTGTTTTTGTGCTCCGTGTATAACCTTAGAGTGTAAAGAAGACAATTAGTAAGTCATTGCCATAGAGGAAAGAACACTGAATTGGAAGGATGAACATCACAATCTTCATTTCTTATAAATGTATTGACCTAAGTTTCATTGTATTTTAAATGGGATTATTAAAACACTTGCTGCTCATGTAACAAGGTACTTTTTAGATGACTTGAGCTTCAGCCTGTGAAAGCAATTTAAAAATACGTGAAGTTGAAGCAGATTTATCCCAAGACTAAGATCAGTTATCACAGTTCTACTTAAAAATGCAGCAATCTCCATGGAGGAGTATTTCATAAACTAATCTCTAAGAGACATAGGATAAATTTTATCAAGGACAGTTATATTCTCTTAAAACTGGTAGTAGCTGACATTTAATGAACATTAATTGTCCAAGTGTTCTCTATTTCTAACTTCATGTTATATGCAATAGCTTATATATATTACATAACATATATATTCAGCAGGAAACAGTTTGACACTGACACTTGTGGGACCTGGTTCAAGAGAGCAAAACATTTGAAAAAATGCATAAGTTGAAATGAAATAGTTTGTTTATGGATGTCCCATTGTCCACGTAAAAGGTATTTATAACCTTTTATAAATTCTAAATCTCAACATAGTCATTTATAAATACATGCTTTTATAAATACCCAAATATCAAGGTTTAGAAGAAAAATCCAGATACAAGTTGTGTATATTGGACCAGAAGCTTATGGCAAAAGTCTAATGTAGATGACATTTTTATTTTGTGGCCAGCAAAGAGATACATAAAATGACTACTCTTCCCATCTCTGGAACGTACATATTGAGATAATTATTTTTTATTAACTGTTAATGATTTCTATCAGTGTATCCTTGGATTTCCACAGCATCCTATGATGACTATAAATTTATGTTCACAGATCCTATGTAACTCCACATTTATCTCAAAAGGTTAGGTAAGATTGGATATCACCACTCACATAACTACCAAAACAACAAAATCAAACTATGTCCACTTTGTGGTCTAAAGTTGTTTCTCGTTTAAATTTGCAAGGGATTGAATATTTTTAAAAAAATGTCTGTTTGTTTGTTTGTTTGTTTCTTTATAGAGTGAGTGGTGGGGGAGAGAGACACAAAGAGAGAGAGAGAATTATCCCAAGCAGGCTCCATACTCAGTTTGGAGCCCAACATGGAGTTTGATCTCAACTATGAGATTCTTCTGACTTGAACCAAAATGAAGAGCTGGACACTTAACCAATTGAGCCACCCAGGTACCCCAAGGGATTGAATATTTTTCTTTGCTTTTTTAAAAAAAATGTGTTTGTTTTTGTTTTTATGAATTGATTCTGCTCCTTTTTTCTTTTTGATTCTCTACTTGCTACTGACGAATACATGTGAGTTAGTAGGATGTTCTTTTTAATGTTTATTTATTTATTTTTGAGGTACAGAGAGATGGAGAGAGAGAGAGTGTGTGTGTGTCAGAGAAAGAGGAAGAGGGAGAGAAGCCCAAGCAGGGTCCCTGCTGTTAGCACAGAGCCTGGTGTGGGGCTCAGTCCCACAAACCGTGAGATCATAACCTGAGCCAAAACGAAGAGTCATACTTAACAGACTGAGCCATCCAGGCCCCCTTAGTAGGATGTTTTATTAAAGAAAAGTAATGATTTTTTGTGCAGTGTGGTAGACACTAAGACTGAATACATCAACATTCTTTCTTCTTTTCCTAATTCAGATGCATACATACTCTCTTCTCTTCCCAGGACACAAGAATGTTGTCTTTCTAAAAGACTTAGTTTATTTACCCACCAGTTTCTTGGATCTGTAGGTTTATAATGCTCATCATTTTGATTATTTAGCCACTATTCCTTCACATCTTATTTAAATATTTTTATCCTCCCCTATTTTTTCTTGGACTCCAATACATATGTGGTAAACTGGTATTGCCCCACCAAGAATGTCTGTCCCTTTCCTTCCTTCCTTCCCAGCCTCTTTCCTGCTCCTTTCCCCGGCCCTTCCTTCCTTCTTCCTCCCTCTGTTCCTTCCTCCCTCCCTTCCTTCTTTCCTTCCTTCCTTCCTTCCTTCCTTCCTTCCTTCCTTCCTTCCTCTCTCTTTCCCTCTCTCTTTCTCTTCTTTATCATCTTTTCTTTCTTTCCATCTGTTTAATTTTTTTTCCCTTGCTTCAACAGTCTGGAGTTAGGCATGCTATTTTTTCAAGTTTACTTAATTTTTCTTATTCATACTGTAATCTAGTATTGAGCCTGTCTGGTAAAATTTTACTTTAGATATTGAGTTTTACAGCTTTAGAAGTTATTTTTTTCTGGCTAAATTTATGTTTTCTTTAAATACTTCTATTTAAGATGTTTTAACATCTTTGTCTTCTATTTCTGTGGTCTTCTAAATGTCTTCCATTGCTTTTTAGGTCTCATTCTACTGACTCATTTTTTTCTTGCTTGTGGGTCACGCTTTTCTGTTACTTTGCATCTAGTAACTCTTGAAAGAATATTGCCTACCATGAGTGTTGTATTATGGATTTCTAGATAGAATGTTGATTAAAAAAACTTTTTAATGTTTATTGATTTTGAGAGAGAGACAGAGAGACAGAGAGACATGGAGGCACCGAATCTGAAACAGGTTCCAGGCTCTGAGCTGTCAGTACAGAGCCTGATGCAGCGTTAGAACTCAAACTGTGAGGTCATGACCGGAGCTGAAGTCAGATACTTAACTGATTCTGAACCACCCAGGCGCCCCTAGAATGTTGATTGTTTTTTCTTTTTCTTTCTTTCTTTCTTTCTTTCTTTCTTTCTTTCTTTCTTTCTTTCTTTCTTTCTTTCTTTCTATGGAAGGCAATTAAGTTACTTTCAGATCAGCTGGATCACTTCTAATCTGATTTTAAGCTTAAGGGCAGGTCTAGAATAGCTTTTAATCTATGAATATTTTAGTCCTTCTTCTCCTATTACTACTGATAGGTCCAATGCTCAATGAGACAACCCTCTGCTGTATGGTCAGTACTCAGACATCTTTTAAGTTCTGAGACTGTGTGGCTGACAACTGCTCTTTCCCTGGTCTCATGGGGTTTCACCCCATGATTTATGGTTTAGTAATCAGCAAATTTCTTATGGAGTAGCCTATGCAGATTTTTAAAAATTTTCTCTGCATAACTCTGCCCTCTATTTATTCTGCTCTACATATTTCAGCTGCCTCAGACTCTCCCAAGACTTCCATCTCTATCTTCATAACTCAGTATGGCTGCCATCTCTGCCTGGGGTCATCCTGCTTGTGCTGCAGGATAAAAATGTCATTAGTCAGAGGTCTGGGGGAGATTATCAATCTTGCTTCATGTGTCCTTTTCCCCAAAATTCTTGGTCATGCACTGGTTTTTCTGGCCAGTGTCAGAAAAAGTTAGCCTTATATAATTTGTTCTGTTTTCCTTGTGTTTATGATGAGAATGCAAACAAGGCATATTTATTCTGCATGGTCATAAGTGGAAGTTCTCAAAAATATTTTATTTTATTTTTTTAATGTTTATTTTGAGAGAGAGAGAGAGAGAGAGAGCACACATGAGTGGAGGTGGGGCAGAGAGGGAGGGAGACAGAGAATCCCAAGCAGGCTTTGTGCTGTCAGTACAGAGTCTGATGCAGAGCTTGATTCCACAAACAGTGAGATCATGACCTGAACTGAAATCAAGAGTCTGATGCCTAATCACCTGACCCACCCAGGCGCCTCTCAAGATTATTTTAAAAAGAATTACAAATTTTGTGATTTCGTATGTTAGTATATATTTACTTAATATATATAGTAGAAAATATAGAAATTAGAAATTACTGTCAATTCACTTCTCTAAAGAAGAAATCCAGATGGCCAACAGGCACATGAAAAGATTCTCAACGTCACTACTCATCAGGGAAATACAAATCAAAACCACACTCAGATATCACCTCACGCCAGTCAGAGTGGCCAAAATGAACAAATCAGGAGACTATAGATGCTGCCGAGGATGTGGAGTAACGGGAACCCTCTTGCACTGTTGGTGGGAATGCAAATTGGTGCAGCCGCTCTGGAAAGCAGTGTGGAGGTTCCTCAAAAAATTAAAAATAGACCTACCCTATGACCCAGCAGTAGCACTGCTAGGAATTTACCCAAGGGATACAGGAGTACTGATGCATAGGGGCACTTGTACCCCAGTGTTTATAGCAGCACCCTCAACAATAGCCAAATTGTGGAAAAAGCCTAAATGTCCATCAACTGATGAATGGATAAAGAAATTGTGGTTTATATACACAATGGAATACTACATGGCAATGAGAAAGAATGAAATATGGCCTTTTGTAGCAATGTGAATGGAACTGGAGAGTGTTATGCTAAGTGAAATAAGTCATACAGAGAAGGCCAGATTCCATATGTTTTCACTCCTATATGGATCCTGAGAAACTTAACAGAAGACCATGGGGGAGGGGAAGGAAAAAAAATGGTTAGAGAGGGAGGGAGCCAAAACATAAGAGACTCTTAAAAACTGAGAACAAACTGAGGGTTTATGGGGGGTGGCAGGGAGGGGTGGGTGGGTGATGGGTATTGAGGAGGGCACCTGTTGGGATGAGCATTGGGTGTTGTATGGAAACCAATTTGACAATACATTTCATATTAAAAAAATAAATTAAAAAAATTACCATCAATTGAAACAAGCATTATTGATTTATTATAGTGTACATTGATTACAATGGTGCATTTATGACTTCCCTAATTAACAAGGTTAAAAACAACTTAAAAAACCACAAGATTCAATAATAGTTTAATTTGATATATACCCCTCATCCCACACTTTGTGCTCTTATTGCCATATTTTACTTTTAAATATTATTATTTCATTAAACCGTTAATAATTCTCTTATATTTGTTTTCATTTTAATCTTTTTCTGTGTTCTTGACTTCTAGCAATTTTGTGCTTTCATCTGATGTTACTTTTTCTCAGCCTGAAGAACTGTCTTTAATAATTTTTATAGTGCTTTTTTGTCCTCAAAATGTCATTATTTCACTTTCAGTTTTGAAGGATTTTTAAAATTGGTTATAGATTTCTAGATCAGTAGATTTTTTCTTTCACACAGAGCTTTAAAAATGTAATTACATTGTCTTTGTCTTCCATTGTGTCTGTCGAAAACTGTGCAAAAAGTTTAATTGTTTCTGTTGAAAACTGCAAAACAAAATCTAAGGTTTTGAAGTAACGCATGTTTATTTTTTCTGGCTGCCTTTTTTTTCTAGGTATATATTTTTTGGAGGAATAATTTTAGGTTTATAGGGAAGTAGCAAAGGTAGTTTGGTGATCCTATTCACATTTTACCCAATTTCCCTGAATGCTAATTTTTCTCATAACTATGGTACATTTGTCAAAACTAAAATATGGATATTGGCATATTACTATAACCCACACTACACACTTCCTTGGAATTTCACCAGTTTATCCACTAATGCCATTTTTCTGTTCTAGTATCAGATCTAAGAAACCACGTTGCATTTAGTCATGATGTCTCCTTAGTCTCCTCAAGTCTGTGACAGTTTCTCAGTGTCTTTTTTTTTAATGACTTGATACTTTTGATTGTCTTTTGTTTTTCCATATAAACTTTAGAATCGCAATATCCACAAACTGGCTGGAATTTTGATTAAGATTTGATTAGGATTGCATTGAATCTATAGATCAAGAGAACTGATATCTTAGCAATATTGAGTCTTGTTATACATGTATATGGAATATTTCTCTATATACTTAAATGCACTTTGATTTCTTTCATTAGAGTTCTGTAGTTTTTCTCATACAGTCTTCTGTATATCATGTTAAATGTATACTTAATCATTTTCAGAGGATGCTAATATAAATGATATTGTAATTTTTAATTTCAAATTCCAAGTATTCAATGTTGGTTTATAAGAAAGCAATTAACTTTTGTATATTAACCTTGTATCCTGGAAACTTGCTATAACAATTATTTGTTTTAGGAGGCTTTCTGTTGTTGTTATGGTGAGGGATGTTCCCCCCTAAGTTGCTGTCTTTTTTGGTGATAATGAGTTGCTCTGCTATAAGCATTCATGTAGAGAGTTTTGCATGAAATAAATTTTCGATTCACTAGGATTAAAAAATGGGAGTGAAATTTCCAGACCAAGTGATAAATGTATGTTTAGCTTTATAAGAAACTAACAAACTATCTTCCAATGTGACTGTACCATTTTTCATATCCACTAGCAATTAATGAGAGTTTCTGTTGCTCTGCATCTTTTTAACATCTTTGATATGGTCAGCAATTCTAATAAGTGTATAGTAATATTTCATTATGATTTTAATTTCATGTTTCCTGATGAAAAATAATGTCCCAATGGAAAAAAAGATATTACTTGTCATCCATCTTTTTAGGTGAAGTGCCTGATCAATTTTGCTTATTTATTTATCTTTTAAAGAAATGGGTTGTTCGGGGTGCCTGGGTGGCTCAGTCGGTTAAGTGTCCGACTTTGGCTCAGGTCATGATCTCCCTATCCATGACTTCGAGCCCCACATCAGGCTCTGTGCTGACAGCTCAGAGCCTGGAGCCTGTTTCAGAATCTGTGTCTCCCTCTCTGCCCCTCCCCCACTCACACTCTGTCTCTGTCTCTGTCTCTGTCTCTCTCCCAAAAAATGAATAATAGTTAAAAAATTTTTTTAAAAATCAGTTGTTTTCTTATGGTTGAGTTTGAAAGTTCTTACTCTATTATGGATATGTTCTTTATCAGAAATGTGATTTGCAAATATTTTTTGCTTATCTTTTTTTAACAGCGTCTTTTGTAAAGCAAAAGTTGTAAAATTTCATTGTTCCATTTATCATTAATTTCTTTCATGGATTATACTTTTCTTATTGTATCTAAAAGCTCATCACCAAACCCAAGGTGATACATATTTTCTCCTGCTTTCTTTCATAATCTTTATAGCTTTACATTTTACATTTAGATATCTGATCCTCTTTGAATTATTTTTGTTTGAGTTGTGAGATAGATGCTGTTTAATTTCTTTTTTTTTTTTTTTTTGCATATATACATCCAATAGTTCCAACACCACTTGCTGAAGTGACTTTTCACTAATTCATCTTTCCACGGATGTTGAAAATGAATTGACTATATTTTGTGTGTCTATTTCTAGGCTCTCTGTTCATTTTCTTTGATAAATGTGCCTTTTGCCAATACCACACCCTCTTGATTAATTAGTTTTATTATAAGCCTTAAGGTCATGCAGTGTTAATTCTTCAAATTCATTCTTTTTATTCAGAATTTTTAGAAGGCTCATCTAGGTCCTTTGCCATTCTACATAAATTTTAAAATCAACAATTGATAGCTACAAAGATTTATGCTGCCATTTTGATAGGGGTTATCTTGAACTTAAAATTTGAAGCTGGAGGAATTACCTTCATTATAATCCTAAGTATTTTAATCTATGAGCACAATCTATCTTTCCATTTATTTAGATTTTCTGTAAACTATTTCATTAGTGTTTTTTAGTTTTCAACATCTTGATGCAGTACATATTTTTGATATAAAATAATACATTTGATTTATGTATATTTACTATGCATCTTGCTACCATTCTGAACTCACTTTTTTGTCCCATTAGAATTTTTGGAAATTTCTCATAGAAAATGATGTTCTCTGTGAATAGTTTTCATTTTTCCTTTCAAATCTGTATAGTTTTGTTTTTGCTTTATAGCACTAGCTAGAATTTCAGTACAATGTTGAGTAGCTGAGAGATCCTAGGGGAAAAATATTCAGTCTTTTATTTTAAGTATGCGACCATAGGGGTTTGAAGGCACTGTATTTGGTTAAAGGAGTCCTCTTTTATTTCTAGTTTTCAGAGAGTTTAAATCATAAATAAATGTTGAACTGTTTGAATACTTTAATACTTTTTAATTTCTATTATTATGATCTTATGATCTTTTTTTTTCTCATTTATTCAGTTAATAGGTTTAGTTAATAAGGTTGATTTTAATAATTGATTTTCAAATATTGAACCATACTTGAATACCTGGAATTAATCCTACTTAGTTCTCATGATTATCTTTTTATGTGTTTTTGGATTTGATATGCTACTATTTTGTTAAGCATTTTTGCATCTATGTTCTTTTCTTATAGCATTTTTAACTGAATTTGTTATAAGAACAATGCTGGCCTGATAATATGGGTTGTTAAGTCATCCCTCCTCACCTATTTTCTGTATAATTGATGTTGTTCCTTAAATGTTACAGAACATTCCTCAATGAGTTTATCTGGGCCTGGAGTGATGAGTGTAGAGTGTTAATTTTAAGATTCATTTTGAATACGTTTTCTTGGAACTGCAAGCTTGTAATGAGATTAGAATTCCACATCTAAAAAGTAGTGTAACTGAAATTTAAATTCTATTATATTGATGACCCAACTATATGTGCATTAAATGCTAAAAAAAAAAATCTGTTTAATCATCATTATTAATTAGGTATTTACTGCTTTCTGTTTTGGCCCATTTCGTTCCTTTTTAAGCTTATTTATTTATTTTGAGAGAGAGAGAGAATACATGAATGAGCAATGGAGGGGCAGAGAGACAGGGAGAGAGAGAGAATCCCAAGGAAGCTTTGTGCTATCAGTGCAGGGATCAACATGGGGCTCAAACTCATCAACCATCAGATCATAACCTGAGCTGAAAATGCTTAACGGACTGAACCACCCAGGTGCCCCTGTTCTGGCCCATTTCTAAAATCATGCATCTGATTTCATTGTCATTTTCCTGTCTTGATTTAAAGTGCTTAAAACACACACACAAAATGAGAATAATACAAATTCTTAGAAAGAAATATAGGAATATCTGAATATTAGAAGTTGAATGAAAAAGTGAAGATTAGCCCAAACATCTTGCTTCATATTTCTATTAGTGAAATAATTTCATTCCTTTGTCGTCAAGCATATGAGCACGAAGTGTAACATTTTTTGCACTCAGTTTAAATCATGTTATGCTTTGTGTTGTTACTCTTGGTGGGGGCAAGTATGTTCCCTTCATTATGTGGAAATATACGTACCCACAAGGGCAGGCCAAAGATGTGTGCTTTCCTGGCAATAGTATATTGTCTGAGAATTGGATGCCTCACTAAGGCCTGTATTTTCCAGGCCTGCTTTCCATTTAGATCTGACAGTGTGGCAGATCTTACCAAGTGAATAAGAGTTGAAGTGATATATAGCATTTTAGGCCAGTATGATTAAGAAATAGATAGTTCCCCACATTTTTTTCCTCCATTTTCCCCACCTTATGCAAACTTGATGTAAATGGGGTTGGTGACTTTGACAGTTTACTGAATGTGGCAGTGATAAAAGGAAACTGGTCCCTATTTCTCTGTTTAGAGGAAACCCTACCCACTTTCAAGATAGTGATTTTAGAATCTGTTGGACAAGGAATAAGTTTCTACCTTAATGGATCTATTATGTATTTTTAAGCTTCTCTATTAAAAGATTTATTATTATTCTAATAAATACATAATAAAAAGGCATTTTGTTTTCAGTCCATTTTACTGAAATTATAAAATTGCATATGTATAATGAGCATTTATTTTAGTACATTTGTTGAGTGAATATCCATTCCAACTTGGAAAAGTGGGATTCAACTGTTTTTGTTTGTGTTATTTTTTTGTTTTAAATATAAATCAGCAATATAGATCTCAAAATGCTCTAGGTGAAGAAAGCATAGGATTATCCCTTTTATAATAATCATGTAACTTGGGAAACAAATTACTCTAAAACTTAGTGGTTTCAAACAACCACCTTTTACTATCTTACAGGCTTCATGGATCTGGCATCTAGGCATGGCTCACCTGGGCATCTTTGGCTCAAGGTCTCACACCATAATCACATTGCTCACCGGGACTCAAGTTATCTCAAGGCTTGCATGGGGAATTGATCTGCCTCCAAGCTCACCCAGGTGGCTGTTGGCAGGCATCAAATACCCTCTGGCTGTTGGCTGAAAAACCCAGTTCCATATCAAGTGGGTGTTACATAATAAAAATGCCAAAAGTTGCCCTTACATATTGGCCTGATATTGTTTAGTTCTTCACAGAAGGCTATGACCATTGGCTCAAAATCCATTGGCACAAAACTAAAATTCTTACACATCCAATTTCCTTAAATAGAACTCAAATCAGCCTGCTGGTTAGCAATTTAGAGACTTCCTCTTTGGCATATCTCATGAAATTGCACCCAATATCTGCTAGCCATATTTAAGACAGACCCTGTGACTGTAAAATCCCTAAACCACTGCTGGCCTTTGGAGCTTTCTGACCCAATCTCCCTACTTTGCTGCTCAGTGGCCTCACCTAGGTACCTAAGGACCCATTCTGATTTTCTAGAGTTCATCCTGAAGTTCTCTTGTCCTCCTCTCTTTCTGGGCTACGGCTCCGCTTCTGTCTCTGGAAGGTCACCTGTCCTGAGGGACATCCCCTCACCCTGCAACTCAGTCTAGGCACTGGCCCTAAAGACTCATTATGTAACACTGCCGTCTTGCAGTCCAGTTTTCTCAGCTCCATCTTGATCTGTAATTAAATCTTCTGACTCCCCACAGCAGCCCGCTCCACAAGGAAACCCACAGCTTGGCAGCTGCCATCCTTCAGAGCAAGCAAGCAAGGGCAAGAGAGAGAGCACCTAAGATAGAAGCCATAGTCTTTTTGTAGTGATCTCAGAAAAGACATCTTATTATTTCTGTTGCTATACTTTGTTCTTCAGAAACAAGTCAATATATATATCCTGTACTAAGGGGAAGATATTACAAAAGGGCTCAAATGAATACCAGACTAGGGGGCGCCTGGGTGGCTTGCTTAGTTGGTTAAATATCTGACTTTGGCTCAGGTCATGATCTCCAAGTTTCTGGATTCATGTCCCACATCAGGCTCTGTGCTGACAGCTCAGATTCTGCATCTTTCTCTTTCTGTTCCCCTCCCCACTTGGGCTTTGTCTCTCTCTCTCTCAAAAATAAAGTAAAACATTAAAATTTTTTTAAAAAATACCAGCAGACTGGGATCATTGGAGGGCATTTTAGGGGCTTCCTTCCACACAAATACGCGTGTCATCAAACACATTTAAAAAAAAAACGTGATTACTGCCTAAATCAATATGCACTTTATATGGAAGAATGCGTGCAAGATCAAAGAGCCCACAAATTCCAGGACCTAATGTATAAGGGTAAATGTTTACTCTTAAGGGCCTCTTTAATCTAGGAAAATTAGAATATTATGTTATTAATACTATTAAACATTGTATCAGTGTTTAAATACAACATTGCAGTGAATCCTCCTGAGATATAAATTTTTATATTTACATTTTGTCTAAATTGTTCCTTTATTACTGCAACATAAACAAAAGCCTTGAAAGTTATGTTACCACACTTGATATATATCTTACTATGTTTATTTTGTATTACATTTTATTTAATTCATATTGACAGTTTTGGGGAGTCTGATCTTTGCCTGATGGTCGTAGTGAAATGAATTGTTCACGTTAAACATCTAGGTATTTTCAGATAATCTTGTGACTCCTAAATTTCTGAAAAATTGTGTTGTCTTGCAATAGTAAAATCTTGAAGCAGACTCTTTTATTTATCATGATGACTGATCATCATCATAATTGAAGATTTTTTATAATGTTTTAAAAAAATTTTTAACATTTATTTATTATTGAAAGACAGAGAGACACAGAGCATGAGCAGAGGAGGGGCAGAGAGAGGGGGAGACACAGAATCTGAAGCAGGCTCCAGGCTCTGAGCTGTCAGCACAGAGCCCAATGCGGGGCTTGAATCCACAAACTGGGAGATCATGACCCAAGCCGAAGTCGGTCACCCAACCGACTGAGCCACCCAGGCGCCCCTTTATAATGGTTTTTAAAGACACTTTCCACACACAGAAAACTCATTTGAGCTATACAACATTTTATGAAGTTATGTTATTATTTTTCACTGTTTTTCACATTCAATTTTGATCCAAGTGAACCAAGAGTTAACTCAAAAGCCAAAGGTTTTTCATCCCAAAGGGATAATTTGGTAAGCACATAATATGACTAAATTGCTTTCTACAAGAAAATTCTTTAGACACTGCACTTTTGCAACATATATGGCACCATGCTGAGAATAATGATCTCTTCCTGATACTGAAAATCTGACATTGTTGTATAAGGTCAAAAGCTATTTTCACTTTAGAAGGTGTTTTTCTTAAGTTATTGTTACTTAGGTTACATTGAATTTTTAAAGCAATGCAGAATCTTCTTTTTTTCAATACGTACAAAACGTAATCATCTCACTTGGAACATTTGCTTCCCAAAGAAAATTCAAGAACAGATAGTTACAAATATTCTTCTTTGGATAAATGGAAAATATACCCCACAACAGTGAATAATCCTGATATTATTACTTTTCTCTTTTGAGATATCAGGAGATTGTGAGACAATTAGTTCTGATATCCTTGTATTTTAAAGGGTTAGCTCTATATAAGTGGTGAGTTTTTTCCTCCAAAAAGTATACCTGATGTGACAAAGAAATTTATGGAGATTATTGGTTAGATCTTTGTTCTTTTCACTGTCCTTTCCCCAATCACATTTCTATAAGAAACGAAAGAGAGAGCATTGGGTGTTATATGTAAGTGGCAAAACATTAAATTCTACTCCTGAAGCCAATATTGCACTATATCTTAACTAGAATTTAAATATAAACTTTAAAAAAGGAACTGAAAGAAACAAAAAAATATTGTTAAGTACTTGCCAATAACTGGTTCTCACTTTTACCTATTCTGGATACAAAGTCACTTAACAAAATATCTTGGCTAAAATTTGTGTAATGTTTTTGGAAAGGGAAAAGGCAGTACTTTATTTCCTGTACCGGACATTTTTAAGAGCAAAAAATATCTGTGATAGAGCAAATGTAATGAACTGGAAGTCATTGATTCTCCCTTTCTGGGTTCTAAGTAAGTTTTGAAATTCACTTGTTCATACATTTACCCATAAATTGCTTAAAATTTAAAGTCCTAGCATAGTCATATAAAGGAACACTTATGTTTTGAATTTCTATATTCATTAGAGAACTAAACTGGGGAGTAGAGGTTGGAATGACAGGTGGAGATAGGAAGTGGGAAGAAAGGATTTTTTTTCTCTTTATATTATAACTAAATCTATTTAAACCAGAAATTGTATTACGTAACTTAATCACAATTTGAGTTATACTTGTTTGAATCTCATTTCTTTATATAAATTCCCAATTACACCAAAGATACATATTTTTTATAAGAAATTATTCATTTCTTGGTGTAAGTGCTTCCACAAAGTGGGTAGAAATCTGCCTGATTTATTGTTGACTAATGACTAAATTACTTACCTCAGGGGGGAACATGTTATTGATATTAGTTTTTCTTCTAAGTCTGATTCAAATGCACTGAGGCAATTTTCTTCATGCCCTAAGTGTCTGGGAGGCTCCTTAAGAAACCAATCTTTTCCAACCAGAAATCTCCCACAGGGAATCTCTTCTCGTTTGAAAAGCAATATTAAGGATGAAGTAGCATTTTTGTCTACTGTTTTTTTTTAATACATTTATTTTCCATTGATAATAATATAAAAATTAGACCCTTTTGGAAAGATTTCTAAATCATTTAATGCATGCTTCCTTGTTTTCTTAAATAAAATATACTAAACAGAACTGACACTTTTTTGATAATAGGCTATCATTTGGATCTAAATTGTGTTACCATGGAAAAACTGTATTTATCCATTTCCGTCCTTGTGGTTGGTATTTCTGATTTTATAAAACACTCTATTTAAACTTTTGTGTGTTTTCTCCTTACAAGAAATCAGTTATTCATGGTGTATAAATAACAAGTAAATAAATTTTGAATAACCATCATAAGGAATCCTCCTGAGTCAAGCGTTTAGGTTTGCATGCTGAATTTTAAGCAATTTTAGAGCTCTTACTTCCTCACTCTGTTCTGTTACCTGCATTTTAAAATGATGGTGGAAGTTAGTGTAATTTCTACAAAAAAGAAAACACTAGAAACTCTTTGAGAAGCATATGCTGTGCTGGAGAAGGACTGTGCTTGGTGGTGACCTCTGGACTTTTTCTGGCCAGCAGAAGTCAAATCCAGTTTGAGAAACTCCATTTTGTCATTATTGTTCATCTGCAAATTTTCCAGCAGAGGTAGAAAATATGAAAAAAGGTGACCATCCTTAAATAGGTCTTCTTGGTTTCATCTCTCCCCTGAATTGACATCTGCAATTATTTGTCAAACTTTGAGTGAACTTTATTACAAAAAGTAGAATTCTTGGAGTCTATGAATTGACATGTTAAAAGCAAGCTCTCAGTGGTGGTTGCCAAGGCTTTAATCAGGGAGAAGTGACTCAGTTTGAAGTAGTTTGGGTTCAAATAAAAGATGTGCTGGGATTTCAGATATGGTACTTTATTTGAAAGCCATTGCAGCAGATTATATCTGAAAATAGGTTTAAATACATGTGAGCATTACCTATTGAGCTGTGTTAGGGATGGCTTTCGATTTGATGTTAAATATTGTGTCCTTCTGAGATTATAGATAGCATAAAATGTAGAGTTTACAGTTTCTAAAATAGTTGAATGATTTGTGTTCAACCTGACAATTTATAAGAAGAAATTAATGGAAACGCTAACATTCTATAATATTCATGCAGAGGGCTGTATCACAGTTTTCTACTTGTTCAAATGAAAGTTTATTATTCATCCATAGATTTTTTAAAAAGTCTTCCATTTGTGGGATTCTCTGCTTTTCAAGAGGTTTTCTGTTCCTCTTTTAAGAGGAAGAGATTGCCACATTTTACAAGCAGCTGCTTATTCTTCAGAAGCTGAACATGCATTGCAGAACAGTGCCTGAAATTTAATTACTGTTTATGCCAGTTTGGTTTTCTTCAATTTGTAGCAGAATGAAATGAACTGCTTTAGACTCATTCACTGATTTCATATATGTCAGAAAAATTACTTTTTCTGTGTTATGTTTTGAATGACTATATATTTATTTATATTTGCTTAAAATAAGGCAAAATACAAGTTGAGATCTTTAGGACTTTTAGAAGTTACTTTAACTACTATTCTTCGAAGCTAAATTTTTATTCAGGGTATAGTTTAGAACAAATTGTTGGCAGAAATACATAACCATTAAGATATGCATTGTTAGTTATAGGATATATACCATGAAGTATAAGTAATATTGATTTAATATATAAGATACATTATTTTGTCGTATTTTTATGGCATGATATATATTTAATGCAAACATTATAAACCATATATTTTTTTTTATTTAAAAAAAATTTTTTTTTCAACGTTTATTTTATTTTTGGGACAGAGAGAGACAGAGCATGAACGGGGGAGGGGCAGAGAGAGAGGGAGACACAGAATCGGAAACAGGCTCCAGGCTCTGAGTCATCAGCCCAGAGCCTGACGCGGGGCTCGAACTCCCGGACCGTGAGATCGTGACCTGGCTGAAGTCGGACGCTTAACAGACTGCGCCACCCAGGCGCCCCCCTAACGTTTTTTATATTAAAAATAATCATTGGTGAACTGTGGATTATTATGTGTCATAAACTGTGTAGGTAGTGGATACACTGCTGTACAAGGCAAAATGTCCCGGCCTTCATGGAGCTTATTTCCGAGTCAGTGATTTTAACTCCTGGAATAAAATTGAAATTTAAATGAAAGGCATTAGATAAACATAGAATATGTAGAAATTACTCAAATATTTAAAAAGATACTTTGTTGGGGGCACGTGGGTGGCTGAGTTGGTTGAGTGTCTGACTTTGGCTCAGGTCATTGTCACGGGGGTTTGTGAGTTCAAGCCCCTCATCGAGCTTACTGCTATCAGTGCAGAGCCGGCTTTGGATCCTCTGTTCCCCTCTCTCCCTACCCCTCCCCTGCTCACACTCTCTCAAAAATAAATAAAACAAAAAAGAGATGCTTTATTTTTGAAATGCTGAACGCTAATTGGTGTCAAATGCGTTGTTTTGCAGGTGACATACAAAAAAATCACTTCCTCTAGTGCCTTGCCATCAGGAATGTTACTAAGCCAATTCTAATCTCAGCTGTCCTGCCATGGTGCCTGTCTTACTCTAGTTAGTATCTGTGATTTTTGTCACAAATGGGATGTCTGAGCTGAGGAAATGCATCGTCTAAAATAGTTCCTTGTTCATCTAAGTTGCTTCACTTCCCTTAAAATGATTTAGAAAAGTAACCAGTTTAGCATGCCTTAATTATACTTGTGGATCCCTTTAACCATTACATTTCTCTTTCTATCTTTAAAATAAAGCACAATATTATCATAATCATAGTCAAATGGTTTAGGATTGCCAATATATACCAACAGCCAAAAACAGGACAAATCTAAACTTTAAAATAAGGTTAAATATTGTCCTTATCATTAATCAATAATAGTCTTATATATGATGAAACTATCAATTCAAATTATCCTACAAATTATGTTTATATAATTTTCTAATAAGTAGGTAGATAATCAAGCACTAATACATTAATAAAGATTTATTAAAAATTTTTTTCTATTTCTTTTTCTTTTGTTTCCTGTTGTTTTAACTACTGCTCTTGCTACATTAATTTTTGGTAGTTTTGGGCTGAGAATGTCAATGTTCACAATTATAGGTTAAATAGGTTTTTTATAGGTTCCTGAGGTTTCTTAGCATATGGAAAACCTACATGATGGAGATGATGTTACGGGCTGTTAGACAAAGAGGTTAGATAAAGGACTGTTCTTTTCCTCAAGGAGCCCATAGTTCACTAGGGTGGAGAATAAATTAAAATTCAATGATGTAATTTTAACAATAGATGTACTGTGCTAGTGCTAGCCCAGTGTACATTATATTTTTATTTGTTTAAAAATTATTCTATTGTAGGGGCGTCTGGATGGCTCAGTCTGTTAAGTGTCTGAGTTTGGCCTGGGTCATCATCTCACAGCTCTGGAGTTCAGACCGTATCTCTCTCTCTCTCTCTCTCTCTCTCTCTTTCTTTCTCTGCCCCTCCCCCATTTGTGCATGCACTGTCTCTCTCTCAAAAATAAACATTTAAAAAAGTATTCTATCGTGCAGAGACTTTTTTTGTTTGTTTGTTTTGAGAGAAAGAGAGAGAGAGCGCACCAGTCGGGTCGGCACAGAGGCAGAGGAAGACAGAATCTTAATCAGGCTCCATGCCCAGCACTGAGCCAAAAAGGGGATTCAGTCTCACATGAGATCATGACCTGAGCCAAAATCAAGAGCCAGGCGCCTAACCAACCGAGCCACCCAGTCACCTCTGTGCAAAGACATTTTAAAGCATGGGTTTTCTTAGTCTTCTAACAAAAAAAGTCTTCTGGTGAGATCTGTTTCTTTGCATGTATTTGGAAGGTCCACACAGAACTATGGAACTGGTTGTGCCACCCACCATCTTAGAAGGAAGTGGGGGAAGAGCTCGGTTAATGGACAGCCTCTATGGACAACCGGCCATTATTTTTCTACCTGAAACGAAACGCTCCCCCGTACACTCAGGGCAGTGTATCAATTATAACTTGTCTCCTCTCATTGGGGATAGTAAGTGGAATCTCCTTGTATTCCCTGACATTATAAAATATCAAGCATGCTAAAAGCTTGCATAATACAGGGCAAGTGTGAAGACAGCGCTAACATATACTTTCCTTGTTGTCCTACGCAGATTCTCTCAGGAACTCCATGACTCACGCTTTTCTGGTGTTGGCTTATTAAACTGAAGTACTCTCAGGTGAAGGATATTTTGTTATATGTTAAATGCTCACGGACACCTTCAGGATTTTTTAAGGCGAGTAAGACCAAGGAGTTCTTACTTTATAGTATATCTATCAAAGGTTACCTTAAGATGTCATGTCAAAAAATTCTAATAATTCTCATGACTGGACAGGCATGAGATTGGCTATCCTACATAATGAGTAAAGTCCCCTTCTTCACAGGGAAGTCAGGGAAATTCTCTGAAGATATTTAAAGAAGCAGCCAGCTTATTAAAATCACATCTCCTGTATTAGAGTCTGGTTTAGCAAGAGGCCTCTCGTAACCACTACTCCTTTCTCTACAATGATATGGTTCTTTTTATTAACTTTCACAATTGTTTTAACTTTTTATGTTATTATACTTATTCCTGTGCTTGCCTTATTTCCCTTTCAAGAGCGTCGTGTCTTTAGACATAGTGTCTAGCACAGTATTTTTCTTTTAATAGTTAGGTTTGTTCCAAAGTCAAAAATCTCGAATTTAAATTCTAGAAATAGACTGAACTAAGATTCTAGTGTGGCACGTTGCATTCCAGGTTTTTGTTTTTAGTTTATACAAAATGTATGCAAAATAAAATAATAGTTGTTTCACACTAAGGTCACAAAATCATTGGACCAAACTTTCGTTGAAGTGTGCCACTACTTTTACTCTATACGAACAATTATTTATGAATATCTTGTATTCCTGCCTTTTGTTGTTTACAACTACTGAGACTAGTGGAGCCAAATAATACAGGAAAGCATTTAACAAAGATGCTTCTTTGTAAATTTTTTAGATGTTCACCTTCCCATGATTTTCAAAGGCAGTAGCAGTTGTTGCCTCAGGGGAAACAAATACAGCATGGACCAAAAAATGTCACACATCATTTTTGAATTTCAAATTAAACTTTTTACAGGTCGGTAGTGAAAAGTTAGTCTTATGAGCTACCGTTTTATGCATAAGTCTGCCTTTTTGAAAAATAAAAATATTTGCTGAGCTCAAAGTTGAAGCCGGGAGGACTACGAACGATAGAGTGAACCTACAAGTGGTCATATAGTCTGTCCTGGATTTCGAGTGGCAGGTTTGGCACAATTTAGTGAGACTACTGTATAGTTATGGCTAGGTGCTGAAAAGATATCTTTCTGTGCCTTGCCCTCTCCTGGGGTCAAAATTCTTCTCAGGGGGTCATTAAAACCCCTTAAATTTGTTTGGGATTTCCAGAGCAGTGGGACCTTTGCTGAATTTGTGCCAATGTCAGTGTGGTAGAAGTCTTGATCTCCCTGTGAAATGGCCAAAGTAGCATGGAAATAACACCTGGGGCATTAGGCAGAGGGGGATCTGAGAGACTTCTGTCTGCCTGGTTTTCCCAGGCTCAGTCAGCGTCTACTCCATCTGCTAAATTTTCCCTTTTCTTTCAGGAATAAGGCAACCATTGTGTCAGAATTATAATTATTATAATATCAGCATGAAAATTTTGATATTGGGGGAATACTTATTTGACAAATTCATTTTCTGTATCTTCTTTCTAAAAATTCTAATAAATTAACCTTTAGTTTTATGTAAACGCCAATCAATGAATGCCTATGTCTATTACAAGATATTTGGTTTGTTACAATTATAGCATTATTGTAAATAAATATGAGCTATGACCCTGGCAAACATTCCACAAAATCTAAGTGATGACATTTTTAATTTTTTTTTAAGTTTTTAAGATGAAAACAAAATGAAAAAGAGAGCCAATTCACAAAGAAACACTTAAAAATATTTTTTTAAGTGAAAGAACACATGTAGATAACGTGCATTTGCACTGGTAATGCTTTCTAAGAGGGCCGCAGGAGTAACAATTACTAGAAGAACATGCCGTTTTCAGTCAGGTAAGGATTTGTACGTTATTGTTAGATTCTTCATAAGCACTAATTATTTAATTGAAAATATATCCAAGGGAGTTGCGGCAAGATGGCGGCTTAGGAGGACGCTGGGCTCACCGCACATCCTGCTGATCACTTAGATTCCATCTACACCTGCCTAAATAACCCAGAAAACCGCCAGAGGATTAGCAGAATGGAGTCGCCGGAGCCAAACGCAGACGAGAGGCCCACGGAAGAGGGTAGGAAGGGCAGCGAGGCGGTGCGCGCTCCACGGACTGGCGGGAGGGAACCTGGGCGGAGGGGCGGCTCGCCGGCCAAGCAGAGCCCCCGAGTCGGGCTTGCAAAAGCGGAGGGGCCTGACGGACTGTGTTCCCACAAGAAGCGCGACTTAGCGTCTGGGAGGTCATAAGTTAACAGCTCTGCTCGGAAAGCGGGAAGGCTGGAGGACAAAGGGAGGGAGAGCTGCTGAGCCCCCTGACGACAGAGCTCAGTTTGGTGGGGAAAAAAGGCGCTCGCCAGCGCCATCTCCCCCGCCCATCCCCCAGCCGAAATCCTAAAGGGAACCGGTTCCTGCCAGGGAACTTGCTTGCTCCGCGCAAACACCCAACTCTGCGCTTCAGTGGAGCCAAACCTCCGGCAGCGGATCTGACTCCCTCCCGCTGCCACAGGGCCCCTCCTGAAGTGGATCACCTAAGGAGAAGCGAGCTAAGCCTGCCCCTCCTGCCCCCGTGCACCTTGCCTACCCACCCCAGCTAATACGCCAGATCCCCAGCATCACAAGCCTGGCAGGGTGCAAGTAGCCCAGACGAGCCACACCACCCCACAGTGAATCCCGCCCCTAGGAGAGGGGAAGAGAAGGCACACACCAGTCTGACTGTGGCCCCAGCGGTGGGCTGGGGGCAGACATCAGGTCTGACTGCGGCCCTGCCCACCAACTCCAGTTATACACCACAGCACAGGGGAAGTGCCCTGCAGGTCCTCACCACTCCAGGGACTATCCAAAATGACCAAGCGGAAGAACTCCCCTCAGAAGAATCTCCAGGAAATAACAACAGCTAATGAGCTGATCAAAAAGGATTTAAATAATATAACAGAAAGTGAATTTAGAATAATAGTCATAAAATTAATCGCTGGGCTTGAAAACAGTATACAGGACAGCAGAGAATCTCTTGCTACAGAGATCAAGGGACTAAGGAACAGTCAGGAGGAGCTGAAAAACGCTTTAAACGAAATGCATAACAAAATGGAAACCACCACAGCTCGGCTTGAAGAGGCAGAGGAGAGAATAGGTGAACTAGAAGATAAAGTTATGGAAAAAGAGGAAGCTGAGAAAAAGAGAGATAAAAAAATCCAGGAGTATGAGGGGAAAATTAGAGAACTAAGTGATACACTAAAAAGAAATAATATACGCATAATTGGTATCCCAGAGGAGGAAGAGAGAGGGAAAGGTGCTGAAGGGGTACTTGAAGAAATCATAGCTGAGAACTTCCCTGAACTGGGGAAGGAAAAAGGCATTGAAATCCAAGAGGCACAGAGAACTCCCTTCAGACGTAACTTGAATCGATCTTCTGCACGACATATCATAGTGAAACTGGCAAAATACAAGGATAAAGAGAAGATTCTGAAAGCAGCAAGGGGTAAACGTGCCCTCACATATAAAGGGAGACCTATAAGACTTGTGACTGATCTCTCTTTTGAAACTTGGCAGGCCAGAAAGAATTGGCACGAGATTTTCAGGGTGCTAGACAGAAAAAATATGCAGCCGGGAATCCTTTATCCAGCAAGTCTGTCATTTAGAATAGAAGGAGAGATAAAGGTCTTCCCAAACAAACAAAAACTGAAGGAATTTGTCACCACTAAACCAGCCCTACAAGAGATCCTAAGGGGGACCCTGTGAGACAAAGTCCCAGAGACATCACTATAAGCATAAAACATGCAGACATCACAATGACTCTAAACCCGTATCTTTCTATAATAACACTGAATGTAAATGGATTAAATGCGCCAACCAAAAGACATAGGGTATCAGAATGGATAAAAAAACAAGACCCATCTATTTGCTGTCTACAAGAGACTCATTTTAGACCTGAGGACACCTTTAGATTGAGAGTGAGGGGATGGAGAACTATTTATCATGCGACTGGAAGCCAAAAGAAAGCTGGAGTAGCCATACTTATATCAGACAAACTAGACTTTAAATTAAAGGCTGTAACAAGAGATGAAGAAGGACATTATATAATAGTTACAGGGTCTATCCATCAGGAAGAGCTAACAATTATAAATGTCTATGCGCCGAATACCGGAGCCCCCAAATATATAAAACAATTACTCATAAACATAAGCAACCTTATTGATAAGAATGTGGTAATTGCAGGGGACTTTAATACACCACTTACAGAAATGGATAGATCATCTAGACACACGGTCAATAAAGAAACAAGGGCCCTGAATGAGACATTGGATGAGATGGACTTGACAGATATATTTAGAACTCTGCATCCCAAAGCAACAGAATATACTTTCTTCTCGAGTGCACATGGAACATGTGCCAATATCCCTGATGAATATGGATGCAAAAATTCTCAATAAGATACTAGCAAATCGAATTCAACGGCATATAAAAAGAGTTATTCACCATGATCAAGTGGGATTCATTCCTGGGATGCAGGGCTGGTTCAACATTTGCAAATCAATCAACGTGATACATCACATTAACAAAAAAAGAGAGAAGAACCATATGATCCTGTCAATCGATGCAGAAAAGGCCTTCGACAAAATCCAGCACCCTTTCTTAATAAAAACCCTTGAGAAAGTCGGGATAGAAGGAACATACTTAAAGATCATAAAAGCCATTTATGAAAAGCCCACAGCTAACATCATCCTCAACGGGGAAAAACTGAGAGCTTTTTCCCTGAGATCAGGAACACGACAAGGATGCCCACTCTCACCGCCGCTGTTTAACATAGTGCTGGAAGTTCTAGCATCAGCAATCAGACAACAAAAGGAAATCAAAGGCATCCAAATTGGCAAAGATGAAGTCAAGCTTTCGCTTTTTGCAGATGACATGATATTATACATGGAAAATCCAATAGACTCCAGCAAAAGTCTGCTAGAACTGATACAGGACTTCAGCAAAGTTGCAGGATACAAAATCAATGTACAGAAATCAGTTGCATTCTTATACACTAACAATGAAGCAACAGAAAGACAAATAAAGAAACTGATCCCATTCACAATTGCACCAAGAAGCATAAAATAGCTAGGAATAAATCTAACCAAAGATGTAAAGGATCTGTATGCTGAAAACTATAGAAAGCTTATGAAGGAAATTGAAGAAGATTTAAAGAAATGGAAAGACATTCCCTGCTCATGGATTGGAAAAATAAATATTGTCAAAATGTCAATACTACCCAAAGCTATCTACACATTCAATGCAATCCCAATCAAAATTGCACCAGCATTCTTCTCGAAACTAGAACAAGCAATCCTAAAATTCATATGGAACCACAAAAGGCCCCGAATAGCCAAAGGAATTTTGAAGAAGAAGACCAAAGCAGGAGGCATCACAATCCCAGACTTTAGCCTCTACTACAAAGCTGTCATCATCAAGACAGCATGGTATTGGCACCAAAACAGACACATAGACCAATGGAATAGAATAGAAACCCCAGAACTAGACCCACAAACGTGTGGCCCACTCATCTTTGACAAAGCAGGAAAGAACATCCAATGGAAAAAAGACAGCCTCTTTAACAAATGGTGCTGGGAGAACTGGACAGCAACATGCAGAAGGTTGAAACTAGACCACTTTCTCACACCATTCACAAAAATAAACTCAAAATGGATAAAGGACCTAAATGTGAGACAGGAAACCATCAAAACCTTAGAGGAGAAAGCAGGAAAAGACCTCTCTGACCTCAGCCGTAGCAATCTCTTACTCGACACATCCGCAAAGGCAAGGGAATTAAAAGCAAAAGTGAATTACTGGGACCTTATGAAGATAAAAAGCTTCTGCACAGCAAAGGAAACAACCAACAAAACTAAAAGGCAACCAACGGAATGGGAAAAGATATTCGCAAATGACATATCGGACAAAGGGCTAGTATCCAAAATCTATAAAGAGCTCACCAAACTCCACACCTGAAAAACAAATAACCCAGTGAAGAAATGGGCAGAAAACATGAATAGACACTTCTCTAAAGAAGACATCCGGATGGCCAACAGGCACATGAAAAGATGTTCAGCGTCGCTCCTTATCAGGGAAATACAAATCAAAACCACACTCAGGTATCACCTCACGCCAGTCAGAGTGGCCAAAATGAACAAATCAGGAGACTATAGATGCTGGAGAGGATGTGGAGAAACGGGAACCCTCTTGCACTGTTGGTGGGAATGCAAATTGGTGCAGCCGCTCTGGAAAGCAGTGTGGAGGTTCCTCAGAAAATTAAAAATAGACCTACCCTATGACCCAGCAATAGCACTGCTAGGAATTTATCCAAGGGATACAGGAGCACTGATGCATAGGGCCACTTGTACCCCAATGTTCATAGCAGCACTCTCAACAATAGCCAAATTATGGAAAGAGCCTAAATGTCCATCCACTGATGAATGGATAAAGAAATTGTGGTTTATATACACAATGGAATATTACGTGGCAATGAGAAAAAATGAAATATGGCCTTTTGTAGCAACGTGGATGGAACTGGAGAGTGTGATGCTAAGTGAAATAAGCCATACAGAGAAAGACAGATACCATATGGTTTCACTCTTATGTGGATCCTGAGAAACTTAACAGGAACCCATGGGGGAGGGGAAGGAAAAAAAAAAAAGAAGTTAGAATGGGAGAGAGCCAAAGCATAAGAGACTGTTAAAAACTGAGAACAAACTGAGGGTTGATGGGGGGTGGGAGGGAGGAGAGGGTGGGTGATGGGTATTGAGGAGGGCACCTTTTGGGATGAGCACTGGGTGTTGTATGGAAACCAATTTGTCAATAAATTTCAGAAAAAAAAAAAGAAAATATATCCAAAATAATATATTTCTTCCATGCTTATGGCTAAATATATCTAGAGTACTAAACAGACTAGGAAACTCTAAATAACTCACCCTCACAGCCCTTTGATTTGACATTTGACTCTGATTCCATAAGTAACTGAAGCAGGAATCAGCCTCTTAAACAAAAGGCCATCTTAGACTGGAATGAAGAGCATCCCTTGTTAAAAGGGAAGGCAAAAACCAAACAACCAAATGCACCTGACAGGGATGATCTCGATTTGATAGTGACAAAACAATTCAATCACATTCTCTCTGTTTGGGAGTTTTAAATGTAATACCCAGAGAGAAAGCGTAGAAACAGAGGCAGTAGAATCAGTACTGAGCGGAAGAGGAGAAATAAAGAGACAGACAGAGGGCAGAGCTGAGTGGTTAAGATGGAGCTGTCACTAGAGCAGAAATGTCAATTTGATACCCCAATCCAGGTTATTAGTACAGCCTGCAGCTGTAATTCCTGGAAAATGTCCTTGCCTCCTATTTTTTTTGTGCATTCTCCCTGCAATGAACCATTATGAGAGAGAACTTGGGAATGATTATTGCTCCTATCTTGAACTAAACTATTTTATTTATGCCTTCAGAAATATTATTAGAATTTAAGCCACAGGGTAAATGTTAAAATCAGAATAATTAAGAGATCTTTTCCACCAAAAAGAATAGTGTCGCAGATGAAATAAAACATAGTCATTCCACAGTATGATACTGCCTAGTAGTTGTAGAGATCATATAAAATCTCATACAACTTAGTTTTCTATAGCAATTTTGTTCAAAATAAATATTAGTTATGTTTGAGAAGAGTCTTGTAGTGCTAACTAGGCAATATTTTTTTCTCCTTCATTATGTGTGAAGCATTTTAATAATATGATAGATTACCCAAAAGCTGTAGAAATATTGACAACAAATTATAGTCTCTGCAAATAGGTCATATCTAAACTTTAATCTTAATTACAAAGTCATATTTTAAACCAAGTGTTAGAGTAAATGTTAACAACATTTGAATTAAGAAATCAAAATGTGGGGGCGCCTGGGTGGCTCAGTCTGTTAAGTGTCCAACTTCGGCTCAGGTCATGATCTCGCAGTCAGTAAGTTCGGGTCTCGCATTGGCCTCTGTGCTGACAGCTCAGAGCCTGGAGCCTGCTTCAGATTCTGTATCTCCTTCTCTCTCTGCTCCTCCCCCACTCACGCTCTCTCTCTCTCTCTCTCTCTCTCTCTCTCTCTGTCTCTTAAAGATGAATAAATGTTAAAAATTTTAATGAAAAAAAAAAGAAATCAGAATGTAGTAGCAATTTTTTTCTTTTAATGAAGCTGTGTTTCCATGTTTTCTTTCTTATACTTTCATGATGATGTGACAGAGCACCTGGGAAGAGGCACTGTTTCTCCATAAAGACCAGATTGGTGCATAGCCCACACTTTCCTTACAGAATAATTCCTTGAACGGCCGTTTTTCTGGTTGTGCAAATGTAAAGCAAGTAAACACTCATTTCCGTAGAGAATGGAATTCTTGGATTGCCATGCTAAACACTAAACACTAAATTATGATCACCTTTGGAACATGGTCAAGGAGCCTCTTAGGAGGAAAGTAATTGAGATCAGGACCTCTTTCCCCCAATATTCTTGGGACATCTGTAATAGGATGGGAAGCTTCTAAGTAAGTCATGTCTTCTGGAAAGAAAATTATCCAAATTCTTAACAGAATTCACTTTGAGGGAAGTGCAGGCCTTTGTTGGTGGCTATGTAAACTCGATGGTCTGACTATTTATGTAGTGGGTTGTCACAGTGTATAGCTGAAGTTGTAAGCCACTGGGCACAACCACTTTTGGTTGGCATTATATTATTCTTTAGATACTATGCCTTAGCAGGTGAGGGTGAACTGAATGAGCTGTTACTTGGAACTCCAACCCAGTCTCAGAATATCTTCTTAAAGTACAATCATTAAGTATCACTGGACTTATGAGGCTAGTTTTCATCATTAGTGAGGATAGGTTTATATGCATCTCTGACCTTACTATGATACTCTATACTATGTTGATTTTTAAAAAGAACTTGTAATCAGATTTTTTAAAAACATAGAAGTTGATGTAAAAACATTGACGAATCAAAATAATTGCATGAATAAATTTAAAATTATAAGTGAGTGTATTTAAAATTTATTTAAAAAATCTTAATTGCTTTCAACACTGTATCTAGTAGAATGATAGTGTCATTAACTTCAATGTCTCTTACTTATTTGCTTAATTTTAAATAAATCATAAGAAGACATGAAAATAAATGCTGTTTCCCCCACCTAAATAAGTATTACTTTTTCCAGTTGAAGATTAAATATAGTTTTGGTTGAACAATCATTTAAATCACCTTAATTCTCTTAGTAAAATCCCTTTGAGTTGTGTATACAATGCTTAGAGTGATGGTACACTGGAAAAAATACTATAAATGGCAAACATTATGTTACTTTATGGATACACAATTTTTTATTCCATTTATTCCATCTGCAAAAATGTATTGAGCTACATGTCGGTGTAGTTCTAGGCCTTGTATATACAAGTGTGAAAAAAACAAAGTCTTTGACCTCATAGAGCCTAAATCTAATTGGAAGAGAGGCAGCAAAATAATTAGATAACATCAGATGGTGATAAGTATCTGAAAGAAAGATAAGAGAGTGAGGGCAGGGAATATGGAAATGATTGCTATTTTATATAAGCTGGTCAGGGAGGAGCTCTCTCAAAAAGTGACCCATTTTCACAGGCACCTGAAGAAAGTGAGAATGGCCCTGGGGCAGAAGTGTGTTTGATGTAGTCCAGGTATAGCAAGAAGGGCAATGTGGATATTTTGGAATAACACTGGGATGTTATTATAGAAAGCGAGACCCAAGAGTTAGTTCAAGGTCAGAGCATGGATTCCCATGTCCACAAAGGTTTTTACTTTGGCTTTTACTCCCTGAGAGGAGGGAGGCCATTGGGAAGTTTTGGGCAGAGGAGGAACTTCTAGATTTAACAAGTAAAAACCACAGGCTATCCAGTTAAATTTCAAATTCAGATAAACAATGAATACATTTAAAAAATAAATAGGTCCCCAATATTATATGGGATGTACTTATGGTAAAACATTATTCATTATCTGAAATTCAAATGAACAATGTATCCTGTATTTTAAAGAAATTCTTTCACGGCTGTGAGGTAAATAAACTTTTCTGGTAGGGCAGAAATAGAAGTTGGTTGAAACTGTTTGAATAGATTCAAATACATTCACTTATCAGTAACCTAAATCTGCTCTATAAAAATAGTTTATAGCTTGGTGGAATAAGTACATGGGAAGATAGGTGACTTGTGTTCTTTCTGTAATTACCTGCTTTGCTCAACTTCCTTTGGAAATCAGTAAAGTATCTCTAAAGTAGATACAATTTATTTCATTAGAAAAATAAGATAATCTTCTATAAAAATAGATATTAAGTTTTAAAAAGTAGAAAATAGACCAAAAAAGTTAGGATTTAGAAGACTTGAACAATTATAATGAATCATTTTGACCTAATGGACAAATTAGACTACTATACCTAAGAACTCTAGATTATATATTATTTTTCAAACCTACAAAGGACATTTGCAAACACTGTAAAATATGGCATACAAACATACTAGTCCAAAAAAGCAAATCACAAAAAACCTTCAACAGTGAAATCAAAGTATATTTTTTGAATACAGTACAAATTATATTATAAATCAGTGGCAAACTATAAATAATATATCCTCCATATGTTTGGATATTACAAAGAACATGAATGTATTAAGAAAAACATTTTAGGGGCACCAGGGTGGCTCAGTTGTTTAAGTGTCCAACTTTTGATTTCTGCTCGGGTCATGATCTAACAGATAGAGCCAGTGTTGGGCTCTGCGCTGGGCATGGAGACTACTTAAGATTCTCTTTCCCTCTCTCTCTGTCCTTCCTCCACTTTCTCTCTTTCTCCTTCTCAAAAAAAAATTAAAAAATGTTTTAATGGATAACAAAATAATGCATACCAAATCTTATTTGAAATAACTAAAGCAGCATTTTGAGAAATTTATAATTTTAAATGTATAACATAGAAATCAAGTATTACTTCAAAAGGTTGCAAAACAGATCCAAAAAGTATACAGAAGAAAACTTTAAGAGAAAAATAAACAGGGGCACCAGGGTGGTTCATTCGGCTAAGCATCTGACTCTTGATTTTGGCTCAGGTCATGACCTCAGGGTGTGTGAGACTGGGTCTTGTTGGGCTCAGCACTGAGCAGGGATCCTGCTTGGGATTCTCTCTCTCTTCTCCCTCTGCCCCTCCCCCAGCTCAGGTTCTCTCTTTCTCTCTCAAAATAAATAAATAAACATAAAAACAGAGAAAAATAAGTAGAAAACATACATGCAACAAAAAGTTCAACAAAGGCAAAAAAAATGTTTCTTTGAAATGAATAGTACAATTGACAAAACAGTGGCTACTTATGAAGAGACAAAAAGAGAGAAAAAGTATAAATATTAGCAATGAAAGAGTGGTTGACTACAGGTGGAATAGAGTTTAAATAGATCATATAAAGAAATATAAACTAATAGCAATACATTTGAAAATAGATATGAAATGAACAACTTATCAGAACTGACTGTGGAATAAAAAATTAAATGAGTATTCTATATTTTTTAAAATATTGAATGCCATCAATATTTTTCTACAAGTAAACCTCAAGGTCATGACAACTTAACTTTTTTATAACTGAACAAACAAGAAAGGAATATTTTTAATATTATGGAAGATCTTCTAGAAAATAGAACAAGAAAGCTCAACTCATTTCATGAGACTGGAAAACCTTGACACTCAACTCTGATAAGGATAGTATAAGAAAGGAGAATTACTAGCCAATTTCATATAAAAATAGGTGTAAAAATTCTCAAAAATAATTGCAAGCCCAAATCAGAAAATACATGAATAGGAAAATATATCTTGAACAAATTTGATGTATCTCAGGGAATGCAAGTTTCATTGGACATTAAAAATCAAACAATGTAAGTCAATATATCAACTGATTAAAAAATAAAACAATGTGTTCACCTTAGTAGAAGCAGAAATAATATTTACAAAAATTCAGCATTCATTCATTATAAAAAGAGTAACAACCTCATGATCTTTTAGCAAAGTAAATACAGAGGAGAACTTCTTTAATCTGGCAAAGGCTAACCAGAAAACAAAATTTAACAACAACAACAAAAAAACCCCACACCAGACGATTTTACTTTCTCTTTTTTTCTTCAAAAATTAGGATATATATATATATATATATATATATCCTATGTTAATGCTACATCTTTTCACCAAAGATGGATTCTCTGTGCTTTTATCTAATACACATATTCCCACACTTATTGCCTACAAAGATGTGTCTTGAGAAATTCTTTTCACTATCTGGTAAAAAATGATCTTGTTTTTACTGGATCAACAGAGTAACACAAACATTTTATCCCATGTTAAAAAAACAAAACAAAATATACAATGTCTGTAAGTCCAATTTGCCTTTTAACGGAAGCAACCATCTCTTTGCTGAATGATGGAGGCTGGGAGGATGGATGAAGCAAGGTTAAGTCATCCATCGATTCAAAGGTTTTTTGCTGCATCTGTTAGTTTTCCTCCTTAGGTGCAAGTCTTTCTTTATTTTTTGACATTTTTGAGGTTAGTGAGGTCCATGAAAGAGTTGCATAAACCGTAAGCTCATCAAGCTGTGCTTTTCTGATTGTTGCTTGATCTACCTAATTTATCCTACTCGATTTTGAACAATCTCTGCAATGAGTCTAAATCATAGAATTTTAATTGTTGAAAAATAAAACCATTTCAGCATTATGGAACCATTTCTTTTTTTTTTTTTTGTAAGTTTATTTATTTTGAGATACAGAAAGAGCACAAGTAGGGGAGGGGGCAGAGAGAGAGGGAGAGACAGAATCCCAAGCAACTCAGAGCCTGATGTGAGGCTTGAACCCATGTACTGTGAGATCATGAGCTGTGAGATCATGACCCCAGGCAAAACCAAGAGTTGGCCATTTAACCTTCTGAGCCACCCAGACACCCCTGGAATAGAGCTTTTAAGACACTGTTTTATACTTCTCTCATGTCCATCTTAATATGTCTTATGTCTACAATTGAGGGAACATTGGATAGGGCCTTTTAGCATTTCCACAGCTATTTTAGGACACATATTATTTTTTACTATATTTATATAATCAGAAGACTTGCGGAAGAAACAGAAAATTTAAAAGAGAAGCTTGGAACATCTCAGATATTTTATGGGTGTCATGACACAATTATTGGTGTCATATTTAGACATTGAAACTCAAAGGTATAAGGTGCAGTAAAAATGCAGGTATTTGTAGAAAATGTTTATTAGAATAATATCCTATGTATTACTGAATTTTGAGGGCTGTTTTTAAATTTTATGTAAACTTATGAACAAGGAAAAAAGTCATAATTTATAAAACATAAGTGACTCTTCCAGATTTTGTGGATGATTATTTATTATTCAGCCTTTTTACCCCAACCCTACTTTCATTCCTTTTCATTCTCAGTCTGTCTTTCCTCTGCTTTGAGCTTAGGCAGACTGGCTGCTATGACATTCACTGCCTCAGCTCTCTTGCTGGCTGAGTTGGGATTGGTTCAGCGAATGAGAGTGCCTGATATTGAATTACTTAAAAATAGACTTTGAGATGGTGAGTTGTTTGGAGATCAATGGGGAATTCCTTTGAAAGATACACTTGCAAGGAAGTCAAGTAGGCAGTATTGGCCAAGGAAGATGCTGTCCTACTATGTGAGGACATCTGAAGCCTCAGTCATTGAGGGTGAGCTCTGGAGCTGCGACTGGCCCTTCAGAATTGTTCCAGTGGGTTCCATTTGTAGTCCCACCACAACTAATCATTATTGGGCATTGTTCTTCAGAGAGAAGTTTCCTTCGGTGAGGCAGCTCTCTGAGGCCAAGGCCCAGGATATTTATCAGAGAATTTTCCTGCAACTCTGAACCATCAACCATCTACCTACCATGATCTAGGTAGAACATCATACAATCCAGTAATGAGAAGAATTGACACAAGATTAGAGGGTGGAAGCTGGTTCTTTGAAAGAATTAACAAAATTGATAAACCACTAGCCAGTTTGATCAAAAAGAAAAAGGGAAGGACCCAAATAAATAAAATCAAGAATGAAAGAGGAGAGATCATAACCAACACAGCAGAAATAAAAACAATAAGAGAATATTATGAGCAATTACATGTCAATAAAATGGGCAATCTGGAAGAAATGGACAAATTCCTAGAAACATATCCTCTACCAAAATTGAAACAGGAAGAGACAGAAAATTTGAACAGAACCATAACCAGTAAGGAAATCGAATTAGTAATCAAAAATATGCCAAAAAACAAGAGTCCAGGGCCAGATGGCTTTCCAGAGGAATTCTACCAAACATTTAAGGAAGGGTTAACACCTATTCTCTTGAAACTGTTCCAAAAAATAGACATGGAAGGAAAACTTCCAAACCCTTTTTGTGAAGCCAGCATTACCTTGATTCCAAAACCAGACAGAGACCCCACTAAAAAGGAAAACGATAGACCAATTTCCCTGATGAACACGGAGGCAAAAATCCTCAACAAGATATTAGCCAACAGGATCCAACAATACATTTAAAAAAGTATTCACCACAACCAAGTGGGATTTATACCTGGGATGCAGGGCTGGTTCAATATCTGCAAGACAATTAACGTGATTCATCACATCAATAAAAGAAAGGACAAGAACCATATGATCTTCTCAATAGATGCAGATAAAGCATTTGACAAAAGACAGCATCCTTTCTTGACAAAAACCCTCCAGAAAGTAGGGATAGAAGGAGCATGCCTTGACATCATAAAAGCCATGTATGAATGACCCAACACTAATATCATCCTCAAAGGGGAAACACTGAGAGCTTTCCCCCTAAGGTCAGGAACAAGACAGGGATGTCCACTCTCACCACTGTTATTCAACATAGTATTGGAAGTCTTAGCCTCTGCAATCAGACAACACAAAGAAAGAAAATGCATCCAAATCAGCCAGGAGGAGGTCAAACTTTCACTCTTTGCAGACGACATGATACTCTATATGGAAAATCCAAAAGATTCCACCAAAAAACTGCTAGAATTGATTCATGAATTCAGCAAAGTTGCAGGATATAAAATCATCACACAGAAATCGGTTGCATTCCTATCCACCAACAATGAAGCGACGGAAACAGAAATCAAGGAATCGATCCCATTTACAGTTGCACAAAAAAACCATAAAATACCTAGGAATAAATCTAACCAAAGAGGTGAAAAATCTATATACTGAAAACTATGGAAATCTTGTGAAAGAAATTGAAGAAGACACAAAAAAATGGAAAAAGATTCCATTGTCCTGGATAGGAAGAACAAATATTGATAAAATGTCGATACTACCCAAAGCAATCTATATATTCAATGCAATCCCTATCAAAGTAATACCAGGATTATTCACAGAGCTAGAACAAAGAATCCTAAAATTTGTATGGAACCAGAAAAGACCCTGAATAGCCAAAGCAATCTTGAAAAAGAAAACCAAAGCAGGAGGCATCACAATCCCAGACTTCAAGCTATACTACAAAGCTGTAATCATCAAAACAATATGGTACTGGCACAAGAACAGACACTCAGAACAATGGAACAGAACAGAGAACCCAGAAACGGACCCACAAACGTATGGCCAACTAATCTTTGACAAAGCAGGAAGGAATATCCAATGGAATAAAGACAGTCTGTTCAGGAAGTAGTGCTGGGAAAACTGGACAGTGACATGCAGAACAATGAACCTGGACCACTTTCTTACACCAGACACAAAAATAAGCTCAAAATGGATCAAGCTCAATGTAAGACAGGAAGCCATCAAAATCCTCGAGGAGAAAGCAGGCAAAAACCTGTTTGATCTTGGCCGCAGCAACTTCTTACTCAACACATCTCCAGAGGCAAGGGAAAGAAAAGCAGAAATGAACTATTGGGACCTCATCAAAATAAAAAGCTTCTGCACAGCTAAGGAAACATTCAGCAAAACTAAAAGGCAACCGACAGAATGGGAGAAGATATTTGAAAATGACATATCAGATAAAGGGTTAGTATCCAAAATCTATAAAGAACTTCTCAAACTCAACACTCAAAAAACAAATAATCCAGTGAAGAAATGGGCAAAAGACATGAATCGACACTTCTCCAACGAAGACATCCAGATGGCCAACTGACACATGAAAAAATGCTCAACATCACTCATCATCAGGGAAATACAAATCAAAACCACCATGAGATACCCCCTTACACCTGTCAGAATGGCTAACATTAACAACTCAGGCAATGACAGGTGTTGGCAAGGATGTGGAGAAAGAGAAACCCTTTTGCACTCCTGGTGGCAGTGCAAGCTGGTGCAGCCACTCTGGAAAACAGTATGGAGGTTCCTCAAAAAACTAAAAATAGAACTACCCTATGACCCAGCAATTGCACTACTAGGCATTTATCCAAGGGATACAGGTGTGTTGTTTCAAAGGGACACATGCACCCCCATGTTTATAGCAACAATATCAACAGTAGCCAAAGTATGGAAAGAGCCCAAATGTCCATCGATGGATGAATGGATAAAGAAGATGTGGTATATATATATACAATGGAGTATTACTCAGCAATCAAAAAGAATGAAATCTTGCCATTTGCAACTACGTAGATGGAACTGGAGGGTATTATGCTAAGTGAAATTTGTCAGAGAAAGACAAAAATCATATGACTCCACTCATTTGAGGACTTTAAGAGACAAAACAGATGAATGTAAGGGAAGGGAAAGAAAAATAACATAAAAACAGGGAGGGGGAGGAAACAGAAGAGACTCATAAATATGGAGAACAAACTGAGGTTTACTGGAGGGGTGTGGGAGATGGGGGATGGGCTAAATGGGTAAGGGGCACTAAAGAATCTACTCCTGAAATCATTGTTGCACTACATGCTAAGTAGTTTGGATGTGAATACAAAAAAAGAAAAAATAAAACAAATTAAAAAAAGATTAGAGGGTGGAAGGTAAGACAGGTCTGGTTTTATGCTTGTTCATGGGTCGGGTCTGAGTCAGATCCCTGGCAGTGGCTGTTTTTCAGTGCAACTCTGGGCAGCTTTTCTTTCATGGCCTGATCTCTCACTAGGCTACTGGACCCCTTCAGTCCTAGGAGAGGCAATAGCTTACTATTATTACTATTCTCTGAGTTCATCAATCTTTTGTTTGTTTCATTATAATATTCCTACACTTTTGTAAATGTTGTCCTAATTCAAGTTCTTTGAAAAATTGAATTTGATTCTGTTTCTTGCTGAAACATTCACTAATAAAATGGCCAAGCCTTAAGACTGGTATCATTTTAGTTTAGTGAGATGACTTACATTTCTTTACCAAAGAGGATATTTTAGACAAGAAATTATATTATATTGTAAGTAAATCAGCGATTCTTTTTACATATGCTAGAGGCTGACCAAGCATTCTTAATGTGATTTGGCAAGTCTGCTCTCTCTATTCTGACATGGTAATTCCCAAAGATTGTCAAATTACTAAGAATAAAAGCCAGAGTCTATGTTGTATACAGACCTACAAGGCTACATTTGGTCTCCTACTCACTGTGTGTTTGGCATTATTTCCTAACATCCGTTCCTTTTTCTTTCTAGTACAGTCCCTCTGGCCTCCCAGCTGTCTCTTAACTGAGCAAACACTCCATCTTCAGGCTTCTGCCTGGACTGCACTTCTCCCAGATAACTTTGTGGTATGCTCCTTTTCTTTTCTTTCTTTCTTTTTTTTTTGTTTTGTTTTGTTTTGTTTTTTGTTAACAACTTTCCCTGACCACTTATCTAAAACACTACCTGAACTCCCTTACTCCAGCAAAGTCCCAATCCCCATTAAACTGTTCATTTTCCCCCTCATAGGACTTCTGATTATTGAAATATTGTTTCCCTCCTTAGGATTTGTTTATGGCCCACTCCCTCCATGAGTAATCTCCATGAGAGTAGGTTCTGTGACCACTGTTAGGGCTTAGCCAACAATGTTTATGATACTGCCTATCATACAGTAGCAACTCAACAAATGCTGGTTAACTGATTGAGTGAATGAATCAGTGGTGAGAAATTATGGTAGAAATAGAAATTAAAATATATTCTAAGGAAGAATATATTTTAGCTTAAGACTTCCTTTCTTATGGGTCCCCTTGCGTCTGCTACAAATTTTAATAAAAAGGAGTCCTTTCAAAACGATTGGTAGCATGAGACTTGTTTTATTGTACCAGTTGCATAGGGGATGAAGACAAAAGAACCAATACAAAAAAGGAATAAATTTGAAAGAGGATGATATCTCGGAGGAGAAGCCAAGAGATTGCTTGTCTTAGTGTAAATCTGTTTATAATCCCCAACCTATCCCATTAGCACAGTGTACTAATTGTGTCCTTGAATCATGTTTAAGCTTTCCTTCCACCTCGAGATAGGTGCCAGAGGTAGGGTGGTGGAGGGGAACAGATGTGAAATGTGCCTGAGCGTGTCTGGTAGCAGAAATTCTGAATCCCAACTAGTTAATTAAAATGTAATGTCTAAGTCTCACCTCCAGGAATTCAGATTCTGAGAGTCAAGGTATAGCTGAATTATGCATATTTGCTGAAAAAAAAAGTGGTTCAGATAATGTAATTATTCATCTTCAATATCATTTATAATGTAATGTAACCATTCTTCTAAATAAGCCCAACAATCGGCTGTTATGATGCCAAAGAGCAAATGTAAAAATTATTTTAAGTCAAAATATGAGAAAAGAAGATATGTGTTAACTGAAAGTGTCAATGTGCTAGCTGGAAGTTCATTTTCTCATCCTCTAATTATGTTTGGTACATAAATTCTTACTTTGATTAACATAAGGTTAAAGGCTTAAGCAACCTCTCTAATTGTATTTTCAAAAATCTGCAGATGAAAGCAACACAAGTGTTTAGAAAAAAAGCAAAGGTCAACTATACCTCATAGTAATATCAACTTAGATTGATATGCAAATTAGAATTAATTTCTATAGCAACATGAACCTTTTTAAAACGCCTGAATACTCATGCCTTTTTTCCTGGTTTACTGACAATGCTTAGAAGAAAAAAAGTATGTCGGAGATGTTGTGACCAGAATTTTTCCATTTCGTGCTGTCATTAGCTGACTCATCTCTAATTATGAAATGTAATATTGCTTAGTGGACTGTGCCAATCCTGGGGCTCATCTTTTGCTTCCGTTTTCACTAGGATGGGAAGTCCATGGGAAAGAGCTTCTTCACTGGGGAAAAGTGCCTGGCAAATAACTTCATGATGGTCATTTATTCCTTTCCTAAGCATTTACTGAACACACTTGATGCAATGGACAATTTTATTTATTTATTTATTTATTTATTTATTTGTTTGTTTGTTTTTAAATATCTTCCAGTTTCTTGTTTTTTTTTAATTGTTTTACATGTTTATTTTTGAAAGAGAGACAGATCACGAGCAGGGCAGGGGCAGAGAGAGGAAGACACAGAATCTGAAGCAGGCTCCAGGCTTGAGCTGTCAGCACAGAGCCCAACGCGAGGCTCCAACCCACAAACTGTGAGATCATGACCTGAGTCGAAGACGGGTGCTCAACTGACTGAGCCACCCAGGTACCCCTACAATGGACAATATTATTATTACATAATAGCCAAAATGCTAAATTTTGAGAGTACATAGAAAAATAGACAGTTCTTGGCTTCAAGGATACACTGTGTCTATAAAGTTCTCTCAAATGGGCTTTAGAGGTGAATCATTTCTCTTCCGAGAATGGTTTCAATTGTTACATCTCTATCTCTGATATTTGATATTATCCTCTAATGTCTATACTTAAAGTACATGGTTAAAACCACTCATGTAACTTTTTCTCACTAGAAAGTTGTTTATAACAGCCTTTTGGACAATTAAAATTGAAAATATCTTCTAATCCTCATTTATCCTTGATCTACTTCATGGACAGTCTTATTAAATTTTAATACCGTCATTGGATAATATTTGAAACTATCATATTTTTTAAAAGTTTGAAAAACTCTAATATGGACACTATCACTCTAATTTCAATATTATTATTTTTAAAGCTGGTGTAAAAAATATAGTTACATACTTATACAAATGTTTTAAACTGAAAAATCAACTCCAAACTTTCTTAATGGCTGAAGCATGTAAAATATTTCCCATAAGGGTAAAGCAATTTATTATTAGCCAAAACCAATAAATACAACCTCTTCTATCTAGGTCTTTTGTGGTAAATGAAAATGAATTTTAAATTATTTCATCTCAATAGTTATTCAGAATAGCTTTTAGACAATAATTTTAACTTCCTAAAGCCAATTGCTTTTCTGACAATTACTGTAATTGATAGTGGTCTCATCTAATTTTAATGAGCTTTTATCTAGCTACTGCATGTACCATATATTTAAATCAAAAGAATATTTTAAAAATCAAAAATAATTTCATGCTATGAAACATGGCTATTTCAGAAAAAAAAAAAACCTCTCATGTTTGTTTGTTATTATTGCTCTGGATTAATAAAATTTCTTTCTAATATTTTTCTTGGCACAAAACTCTATTCCTTGGTGATGAGTTACTGGTCCCCCAAATTTAAGCAATTTTTCCATTTATATGTTCATCAGTCAATTTTTTTTAAGTGATAGGGTTTTCATTTTAACTTGGATTGCCTTATAATGAAATGCCAATTTCGCATCTCTACTATTGTAGGGGACAATATTATCTGAAACACTTGTACTTTTATTTTAGACAACCCTATATACCTTGATGGAACATTAGAAGCTTTCAGTTTTTGTTTCTTTGTACAGATTATCATTCAGAGTTCTGTCCACTTGTATATTACTGCATGTTAAATATTAGGTATAAATTCAGAGTTTTTATGAATATTTGAGATAGTCAAACCTGGAGATCAAAGGATTATTACTAATCAGATCAGAAAGTGTATTGAGGGGAAAAGAGATATGCATTTGCTGCCTCATTTTGTCATTCCCCAGGGTCCTCAAAATAAGCCTTATATACTAAACATTAGGTATCCTTTTTGTGGCAGGGATAATATTTGAGTTCAGGCTGGCATTTTCTCTTGTCTAAAATTATTTACTAGTCTTAGTTTTCTTTGCCTTATGTGGTTTCTCTGCCTTCAGTTTTTCTTTTTTAATGCATCCTATGCATTTCACCTCTAAACCCTTCAGCTTGCCATATAAGATCTTCTCAACATTGCTGCAAACCACCACTGAGTCTTTTCTATTATCCTGGTCATTCACCTTTTATTCTAACAGTGGTGTCTCTACTTTTCCTAAACGGCTATGCCTGTTCATGCTTCAACATCTTTGCAGGTATTCTCCCTTCTGTATGAGTAAGCTTCTTCAAAATTAGAGAGAAATGAAAGTGGTCGAGACATTTTTATTAAAATGGTAATATAATACCTACCTAATCTGCTTATGCAGGGATTCAAAATACTGGCCTTTTTTTTTTTTTTCCTGTCCTCTACCCTTCAAAATACTGTTCTTCATGAAAATACCGAATGGCTATTTTAACTCGGGGAAAAACAACACAAATGCTCCCTTTAGATACACGAGCCATACACAAAGCTATTAAATAAATGTAATATGCTAAACAGTTAATGTAATAAAATGAACCCATTCATGCTCACCACATACCAATATCATCAATATAACTACCACTGACATATATACCTACAAATAAGTGGTTTTGATGCTTCTTCAATTTCTTTGCCCTAATGAGTGGTTGGGAATCTTGACCAGATCTTGCTCTCTCTTTAACATATCTGCTTTGTTTTCTTTCAAGGTGCCCGTTATCCATTATACTTCTATTGTCTGTATACTGTCCTAGCCTGCAATCCACTCCATTCTGTACCCACCAGTGTAGACCAGACAAGTTGATTTCCCTTTTTAGGGCACATGTATTACATGAAGAGAAAGCATCTCCACAGTGCCTGAGGTTCAGAAATAAAGAACATTTTCCATTTTGCTCGCATGCTTATCTATGCAAGTAGCTCAATCCAGTTCCCGGGTACTATTTACATTATGTCCTTTACTACTAGGCCTCAAAGTTGAATTTCCTCCACATGGTTCCTCCATTTCAGTGGAAGGAGCTCACATTAAAAACAACAACAAAAAAGCAAAAACAAAAGCAAAAGCAAAGCAAACCAAACCCAAACCAAAGCATCCACTAACCAGTGCTTTCTAACTTTTTAACCATCTTTTTTGCCTTCATGTATGTGATACATTTAGAATGTCTTTTTTCCATTCTTTATGTTCCTATGAATTCTGTATAAGGTCCAGTGCCCACTCAAATATCACATTTGTGATGATTTATGACTCAACAATTTCTCTCTCATGGTCCCCTAGCAACTGGATCAAACTTCTAGTATTTATGCCTTCCAATGTCATGGATCATTTGTTAGTCAATCCCACTTAGCTATAAATAATAAAGAACACTGTATTAGTATTTGATATTGCTGTAATGAGTTATTACAAGCTTGTTGATGTAGAACAAAAGAAATATATTTTCTCACAGTCTGGGTCCAGAAGTTCAAAATCAAATTGTCAGCAGGGCCATATTCCCTCTGGAGGATCTAAGAGAGAATCTGTTTCATTCTTCTTCCAACATCTGACCGGTCACCAGCTTTCTTTGACTTGCATCCATATTCCTCCAAGATCAGCCACCATGGACACATCATCTTCTCTAGGTGTCTCCTCTTCTCTCTGTGCTAACACTATCTCTGCTTCTCTCTTATAAGGACATGTGACTGCATTCAGGATCCACCTGCATAATCCCGGATAATGTCCTCATCTCAAAATTCTTAAAAATAATCACATATTTTTGTCATGTAAGGTGATATTCATAGGTTCTGAGAATTAGGTCCTGATATCCTGGGGGGGGGACATTTTTTAACCTACCATAGACATGGTCCATATTTGGATCATTCTCACATTGTAAGTGCCTAATATTTCTATCCTGTAGTGGTCCCACATACCTATAATTAAATTGAATTAACTCAGTTGTCTTTCAGTGCTAAACATCACTTGGTCAGCACTGACTTAAGCACAAGTGCTTAAAACTAAACACTTCAAACCAAGTAATAGAAGACTAAGAAGAAAATAAAACATTATTAAGACAGTGATGTCATATACCCTATTAACTTATTCTCCACTATGACCTTTTGAGATAAATATTGTTATCACCATATAATACATGGGTAAAGAAGATCAAGAAGGTTAAGTGATTTTCCTAATATCTCTAATGTCAGGTTTAGGCTCAAATCCACATTTTTTTTTCTAACTGAAACCCTGTTCTTCTTCAGTAAAATCGTAGTGCCTTAAAAGTAAATATTAAGGATAAAATAAAATACTCCACACATTGACTTATTTAATAGCATAAATTACAACATGAAGTGTTCTTGATCACTAAAATGTCACACTTGATATAAGATGAAAAAGCTAACAGTTTTCTTTCCTTGCATTTGCTAATGATAAATGTGAACTTTAAGCAGTGACTATCTAGCAATAAATTGTGATAAGCTCTCCCGTTTGTTTTGCTGATGCTCTATATAAATGAGTAGTTAGGAGAAGAGTTTTGTTTATTCCTTTATTTATTATAGCTTAAATGTTGCAAAACATTACGAGCTGCACGATCCTACTGCCAACAAATAATGAATAATTATCTAGTACTGGGGTTCTAAATAAGACCCATACCAACAAACAGATGTCAGTAGGATTTTGGCTCCAGGTTTTTGCCTGCAGGAAGTCATTAAAAGATAAGTGGAAAATCAAGTCTGTTCCCTTGGTAGCAGAATTTTTACCCTTTGGAGCCATACAGGGAGGCTTATTTTCGGACAGCAGCAATAGCTCCCACGTTGGATGGTAATCACTCCTGTATTTATAGACTCCTTGTAAATCAATCCCAGACAGGCAATGGAATGATCTTCTCTGTATTTACTTTTAGGCTATTTAAGAAAAGTAGTTCTGAACAAACCGAACATATTTTAAACAGTCCTACCCCTCAGTAAATTTCATAGTTCAGTCTTACGAAATCATATCGCGGTCTATTTGTGTACTCTTAATGACTTTCCACTGTCTGGAAAGTAGCATTGTATTCCAGCTGTGCAAGCACTGAAATTTGTATTCCAAAATGGTCGATGCTTAGGAAGAAAATCGTGATTGAAACCAGGTGCAGATCATTATGCTTAATACTTAGTGCTTTTCCTTCTCTCTTTCTCACATCTTAGCATCCTAATGATTCTACAAGTTACTTTTCCAACTCACAAGTTCTCAGTGACCTAAATGTCTCAAAGAAGAAGTATTTGCTTAGTAATAAGAAAGCTTGTTTCTCAAATTAAATAAGAGTTAAACTTCAGATATTTTTCATGCGGGAACATTTTTTCACTCATACATATTTTGAAGTAATGACAATGAACATTGAAAGCGTGTAGGGTAATGAATACTCAGTGGTTTTTGTGTATCAGCAAGTAACATACTATAATACAGAAAAATATATTTTGCTTTATAAAAGATCAAGAAGTATGTGCTAATTCCATGTACAATTATTAACAGGGCATCAGGAATTTCTAAAACTATGCTGCCACAAACTAGCCAATAATAAAATATAACAACATAGTGAGGTTTCACAATTTGTGTTCACATGTAATGAGTGAATTATTCATTGAAAGTAGTGAAACGTCAAGATTTGAAAAACATACTCTTGAATTACTCAAGTGTTTAAAGTAAAAATGTAGGAATCAAGTAGTAATGCTTCATTTTTATATTATTTCAACGTATGCCACTTAACACTCAGACCAAGTTGCAACATAACATACAAATAATATTGGTAATATATATTAGAAGCCAGATGTGTAAATAATATGTACAGTGGGAGAGCATGTATAGATAATACTTTGCAATTTAAACAGAATAAAGTTTAGAATTACTTTGTTGGCATCAGAATGTGTATTCTTTTAGCTGTTACCTCCTGCCTTTTTAGATGTTACAAATAAACACATTTAAGGGAAAACCTACTTGAATTTCAGTGGTTTCCTACTTTCAGTTTTATGGAAAAACAGGTGGGAAATCCTAGCAGACTATGCAATAGAGTCAAATCACTGCAGCATGAATCCCAAATTATAGTTTAATGTCTCAGTGGCTTCAATATTTATGTCGCTGAAAGGTGCCTGAGGCAGTAGCACTGCTTTGCATCGGGTTGTTTTCTACAGTGCTGATGCTCACAGATACTCTTAAAAAAGGTCCTTTACTGTTAAGTTGTTGGGTACAAAGTTGTGACAGACATACAACATCTCACTTCAATTTTCTTTTCTTTTTATGGTAAGAGCAAAAGGTATCAGTATGATTGTGACTTGTTTTGTTGTGAATAATAAGGATTCCCGTAGATGAAAAAAAATCTACAAATACTTAAAATAGCAATTGTTTAGGTAGTTAACAATAAAGTTCGATGAATGGCCCTGTGGCACACAGCTAAGTGGCTCGCCTGGGATATAAACTTAGGCAGTCTAGCCACAGAATCTACTCTTTTAACCATAACATTATAAGGTCTTCATTAAAGTAACTGCCTGTTACCTGCTGGTTGGTATCAATTAATAACTTCTCCTGTGTTACAAATGACCTTGTGGCAGATAGACTTGAAGGTGTTTGCGACCTTGTATAATCACCTCCCCCGAGTGTAGGCAGGATCTGTGACTTGTTTCTAAGCAACAGACTATGACAAGCATGATGTCATGTCACTTCCTGAGTATGTTACCTTATGTAAATAAAATTCTGTCACGCTAGCAGACTTGCTCTGGAGACTCTTCTTGCTGGCTTAGTGAAGTAAGCGGCCACAGTGACAAAGCCCATACTGCAAGGAGCTTTGGGCAACCCCTAGTAGTGAAGGTGGCCTCCAGCAGAAAGCTAGAAAAAAGCTGATCCCTCTCTCCTACAACCATGAGGAAATAAATTCTGCCAATGGCCTCAGTGTATTTTTTTGTTTTTTTTAAACTTTATTTATTTTGAGAGAGAGAGACAGCACAAGTGGGGGAGGGGCAGAGAGAAAGAGAGGGAGAGAGAAAGAATCCCAAGCAGGCTCTGCACTGTCAGCACAGAGCCATTGTGGGGCTTGAACTCACAAACTTTAAGATCATGACCCCAGCCGAAATCAAGTCAGAAGCTTAACCAACTAAGCCATGTGGTCTCCTAAACAACCTGAGTATATTTGAAAGTGCATTCTTCTGCAGTCAAGCTTCAAGGTGAAAACAGGTCTATTAATACTTAATTACAGCCTTGAGAGACCCTCCACCAGAGGACACAGCAAAGTGATGCCTTGACTCCTGAACCAAGAAACTATGAGATAATAAATGTATGTTAAGTTACTGAGTTTGTTGTGCTTGGTTACACAGCAAAAGGTAACTGCTACAAACCTTAAATAATTGTGGCTTAACACAACAACTATTCATTTAGCTCTCAGCTCTGCAGGTTGGATAGATCTTCTGGTCTATACTGATTGGTTCTATACTGATTGGTCTACACATGATTGGCTTTTGTGTCTGCCAGCTGGTAGGTCAGCACCTAAGGATGCTTCATAAAGGCTTTGGCTGGGATGGCAATTAACCTGGCCCTCTCTACACATGCAAGGGGTATTCTGGAATTGTTCCCCAAAATGGCAGGAGAGTTCTAAGTTCTGTAAGAGAGCAAACTCAAATGTGCAAATACTTTTCAAGTGTCTCTGGTTACATTTGCTAATGTTCCATTGGCCAGCACAAGTCACATGGCCAACCCAGACTTAAGAACTGGGAAATTAGATTTCACTTCTTGAGGAAGGAACTGAAAGGTGTGGCTACATTTTGCAATCTATCAGACTGGTGTTCTCTACCTCTAAGTGATACCCAATTATCAAGTCTGAAATTTAAATGACATCTTTGTTTCCCCTTATTCTCTCAACTCTCCATTCCTCTGTCTTTGCAACCTAAACATAATTGGTTCATTTCTTTCTAATGGGATGCATCCAATATAATGTACCAACACCCCCTACCTGGACCCCTTCAAAATCCCCGTAACTATTCCTCATGCTTTCATTTTGCCCTTCCTCTATCCTCTATTCACTACATGGAGGCCGGATGATCTTTTAGAAATAGCCATACTATTACATAACTGGGTATACTTTGGGAATCCAGTATCACATGTAAAATAAACCTGGTCACATTTAAAGTTTTTTTATTAATGGGAAAGAGTAGTGGCAAACAGTTGAAAGTCAAAAATATAATGATCAGGTGGCTCTATAGATCCTCAAGAGTCTAATATTCTTACAAATCTGTTAAGTGCCCACACTGACTGGAGCCTTTTGAAAATAGCAAAGGAAGCGCTACAGTTCCAGCTGTTGGACTTTTGGGACTTATGCTCAAATAATGCATGTTTAAAGTGTGTTTGGAACAAGTGAAAAGGTAGGTTTTGCTGGGTATATTCATTGTGAGCTATTGTAAAAAGTGCAGAGTAATAGGACTGTTCAAAACCTCCTTTAACAGAAGCAAGAGTATATACCAACAAGGTTTCCTTTTGGAGAAAAGACATATGGTAGTAGAAAGACCTGGGGCCATCAGGGTGATTGCTGTTCCCAGTCACTCCAGGTTGACACTTTTTCTTAAACATTGATTGAGAATAAAAGAAAAAACAGTACATATATTTTTCCAGATATGTTTGCATCCAGTGACAAAAATGCTAGGAGACTGCTATGACAATTATTCAACCAAGTAATAGCACATCTAAAGCTTCAGGCCTCATAAATCGAACCCTGCATACTTTACTATTTGGAATGCACCAAATAGTAAGAAATACACAAAAAATAAAAATACTACAACAACAAAAATGATGACAAACCCATTCTAAGGTTCTAATGAGAAGGATGCACATTTAAATACAGAATATCTTGTAAGATTTTTTTCCCCTAGGAATCTGAGAATTATTGTATCTTAGTAGAAATGCAAATCACTGGGTTGTACATCATAGTAAAAATAGGTACTATAAACAGGAATAAAACAAAATGCTTGCAACTTAAGAAATGTTATGGCTATTTGGTGTCTATGGACAATCATTATATATAAAGAAAATATGGCATTAGTGTATGTTCCTAAAATAACTAAAAAGTCCGAGTTTCTTAGCGGCCACTTGAAAAATGTGATGTACTAGTCAGATTCTCTGTCATCCAGAGATTCTCTGGATGGCAGGGAAGAGTTCTATAGAACAACCATTCAATTTTTATATATAAGTTAAATCCAATTGACTCTCTTAAACAGGGGTCAAAACTATGGTCTGCAAGTCAAATCTGGACCACTGCCTGATTTTGTAAGGCTAATGAGTTAAGGAATGATTTTTCTATTTTTTTTAATAGTGAAAAAATCAAAATAATAATATTTCATGTTTTATTAGAACGGAGCCACACATTTTCCTCAAGAGTTGGCCAAAGTTGGTTTCAACAGCAAAGCTGAGTGTTTGCAACAGACAATGCATGGAATATTTATTATCTGGCCCCTTTTAGAGACAGGTAATATGAGGTACCTAAAATAGTCAAATTCACAAAGACAGAAGATAGAATAGCGGTTTCCAGCGGCTGAGGGGAGGGAAGAATGAAGAGTCAGTGTTGAAGGGGTACAGAGTTTCAGTTGGAGAAGATGAAAAGTTCTGCAACTGAATGGTAATAATGATGATCAGAATGCACCCCATGTCACAGAACTGTACATTTAAAAATGGTGAAAATGATAAATTTTTTACTATGTATATTTACCACAGTGAAAATCATGTGAATTACGTTTTTTATCTGAATGTGATCCTTACTATGCTTTATTCGGAGAGTAATTGCCAGTTAATATTATACTTTCTGTTCCAGTGTTGAAGAAAATAAGTAAAATTATGAATACAACCAAATTGCTGTCACTGAATATTTTTTTTAGTATGCTGCAGACAAAATAAAAGCTGACAAGGGACAAACAGCCACTTTTCCCCCCCACAGCATATTCAATAGTATATTTACCATTGAAGGACAGGTTGTCTATCAAAGCTTTGAATGATAAATGGAGAAATGTTTTCACAGTATGTTTCTCATTGAAGGATGAGTTGCCAATTAAGGTTTTAAGTGATAAATGAAAAAATCTATCATCACAACACTTATAAACTGGTAAAGTTTATCTATGGTTTACAGTGGCTTGCTTAACTGAGCCAACTGATTCTATGAACACATAGACACCACTCTCTTCCCCTGGGGTTATTATAAGTGTTAACTGTATATGATTATGAAACTCATTGAAATTATGCTGGTTGTGCTAGAAACTGCTAGCTCCTAACCAAATATCCCTTCTTGCCTTTTACCCTCAAATCTATGGAGCCCCAGTTTTTTGCTGTGTACATTTGCCTAGCTAAATACTAAATTTCCCAGCTTCCCTTGCAGCTAGTGATGGTCATTGACTGAGCCTTGGCCAGTGAGGTATAAGTGACAGAGCTAATGTGGGTCCTGGTTAGTGTCTCAAATGAAGAGGAAACACATATTTCTTCCTGTCTTTCTTTCTGCTTTATTTGTGAAGTAGACATCACTTCAGAGCGAGAGTAGGCATGATGGAATTGTGAACAATAACTATATGCCAAGATTGCTGGCGGAGAAAGCTAGAAGCAGCCTGCTTCCCCCCCTCTCAACATTTTGACTGCCAGCTGTCCAACTTTTCTCATGTGGAGAGAAATAAGATTCTATCTTTAAAAAAACTCACTATTATTTTGTTTCTGTTTTTCTTAGCTGGGTCAAATCCTAAGAATTCCCTTTTTTAAGAAGGCCAGGGAAGCCACACTGCTGTCATTTTCTAGCTCACCTGCAATTTCTGTCAAAAAGAGATAAAATTTCTTTTGACATCACTTAGGTGAACAGGAACGCATTCTTAGACAACTTTTAAACCTATGCACTCTTAGGCACTAATTGTTGAGAGGCTGTGCAGGCCAGATCATGCACTATGAATTCAAATCTCTTTGTGCTAATATCTGCTTAGATACCACCACACCACCATGTAAATCTTCTAAGTCATAATATTTATACCAATCTATTTTCACAATTTTGACAGGAATTAATGTATAAATATTCATGTGTTGCTACATTTATGTGGCCCCAGGGGTCTAATTCTTGTTTAGAAATAGAATATTCTCCAGCTTGGAGAAATTAATTTTTCATACACATCACTGGGTAAAAGCAAAAACAAATACAAAAATGAATCCCCTTTTTTCCATATCTGCTTTTTAAAATTCTTTTTGAAAACCTAAGAATTCCCACAACAGTGTTATGTGAATAGAAAAAGCTATTGTATGGATCTTGCTGCAAGAGTTGACCCTACTCTGTTGAATAATCTTATAGAAAAGAACCGTTGGTGTTAGAAAGGCCACCAAGAGCCATGTGTTGTGGTTTGAAGACTACAGTTATGGTTTGTGGTTTGAAGACTAGTTAATTATTTACTTATGATTTCAACAATAGAAATAACAAAAGCAGATCTTTATTTGCAGAGAAGCATAGGTTATTTGCCAAGTGGATTATTTCTGAATTCCTGGGATTTGATGCCTAATAATGACCATATATATGTTGGAAGAACTTCACTAGTTTCTACAATCACATGCTTTCCAGAGTGTTGCAGGAAGAACCAGCTAGGTGATGAAATATCTTGTGACAGCACATCTGGAGTAGGAGGTTTCCAGGTATATTTCCAGTTTTAAAAAAATAAACTATTTTAGAACCAGTTGCATAAAAAGCATAATAATAACCCTTCCCTTTGTTGTGGTAATAAGCTTATATAACCTGGGGAGCTAGAGCAGTAACTTTGTTACTATATGTCAAATAAGGTGTTTTTCAATTGTATTTAATTTTTTTTTCAGAAAAGAAATATGGAGGCAATTCTTAAATTTTCTTAAATTCCTAATCACATTGATAAAGATATAGATTATTATTTATTCACTAGAAGAAGATACAAGTTCTTATGTGTTTATTTATTTGTATTTTTGAATAATGATAATCTTGCTATTTTTCTTTCATGTTTAGGACATGAATTTAAAGATTCTGTGGGTTTTTTTTTTAATTTTAATTTGACTTTATTTTTTTAATGAAACTATATCATAACACCCAGAATGGTTACTTTCCTTCTTCCTGAAGTGAAACAGTAAAGTTATTTTTGTTGGAAAATGTGGCTGTCCTTTCCCTTCTGCATAGTGTATGCTAGGAAAAAGTAAAGGGTTCACTTGTCGTCATGTCCTCTTCAGCCTATATGAAATGATACCATGGGGAATGATGTTTTGTTCAGTATTAACCTGGATATTTGCAGTTATCCTTATTGTTTTTTCCAAGGGGATTCTGTGTCTGTATTTTGTGTAACTTTGACTATTTTAAGGTGAGAATTCTATGATTTATTTTCTTAAAAAGACCTTTTTTATTTTAAGAAAAACATTTCTCTATAAACTTTATAGTCATGTCCTCTCTTTACGTCAAAAGATATTGAATTTCTTTTAAAAGCAGTTGGTTTAGCAGGAATCTTAGTCAACTTTCATGCTTTACTGACTTTAGGGTCTTGAGTACTAAAAACATATATGTTGATTCATGTGCTACGGTTTCCATTTCAAATCTCTGCTATCTGTACTTGTCAGATATATTCCTACTTATGAAATTTTAGAGACATGATGTTTTTCAAAATATTATTTGCATGATTTTTATAAGAAGTGTTGAGTATACCTATTTTATAGAAGCACAGACTAAACTTACCACATTAAGAACAAAATACTATTAAAAATTTTTTTTAATGTTTGTTTTTAAGAGGGAGAGAAAGGGTAAGAGACAGAGAGACAGAGCATGAGCAGGAGAGGAAGAGAGAGAGAGGGACACACAGAATCTGAAGCAGGTTCCAGGCTCCAAGCTGTCAGCACAGAGCCAGACACGGGGCTTGAACTCACGAACCGTGAGATCATGACCTGAGTCAGAGTCGCATGCTTAACCACCTGAGCCACCTAGGTGCCCCAGAGCAAAATATTATTTTTAAAGGTGAGGAAAAAACATGAGGGTTTCCCTTGACTGATACCAATGGTTTGATTATATGGCCATTTTCATAGCTGTGGAAATTGTTTTTCCCTCATCATGTAAATTAATACAGAATTATGAAGTGTAAAACACACATATAATGATCCAACAGAACATAATGCATTCTTTTTCAGGATAGATAAAAATCACTTGCTGCAAATCTTAAGCTGAGATCTGGTGGGCATTGACATCCAAATGAAAGTAAACTTCAATAAGAAATCTCTCCAAATTTCTTAGTCTAGGATTAATTCACATATTCAAAATTATCTGTAATATTCACCATTTTGTTGATATGTAACTATTATTATTATGACATATATTTTATTTTATCATAAAATGGTAGAGAATCATTTCTTATTTATCCTAACATTTGTGGTCTTCATGTGTTCTGCTTTAAAACTGCCCTAAAACTTTGTGGCATAAAGCAACAACTATTTTATTATATCTCATGATTTTGTGGGTCAGAAATTCAGACAAGGATCAGCTAGGCCATTCTTCTATTTTACCTAATATTGACATGGGTCACCCAACATTATTCAGCTGGTAGCTAGGTGGTCTGGAGTTTCCAATAAGGTCATTTCTGACACCTTGAAAAGGAGGTCTGCGGGGGAGGCTCTTACTCTCCAGGCATTGTTGGGCCTCTCCATGTGGCCTGTTCAGCAGGACAGTCAATCTTTTACATAGCAACTCAGAGTTCCAAGAATGAGTCTTCTAAGCGGTCCTGGTGAAAGCTATCAGGTGTCTTATGACCTAGCCTTGCTAGTTCCATAATGTCACTTCTACTACATTCAATTGAGTCATACAGTCCATAAAACCAGTTCAGATTCAGTGGGAAGGGAATTCAAATCTACCACTCAATGGGAAGGATACAAAAACTTTGTGGCCATCTTTATTTTTCCACAGAGATTTTCTTGAATATAATTTTTTAAAGTTTATTTATTTTGAGAGAGAACACAAGTGGGAGAGGAGCAAAGAGAGAAAGAGGGAGAGGGTAAGAAAGAGAATCCCAAGCAGGCTCCTCACTGTCAGCACAGAGCCCAATACAGGGCTCAAGCTCACAAACCGTGAGATCATGACCTGAGCCGAAGTCAGACACTTAACCAACTGAACCACCCAGGTGCCTTTTGTTGAATATAATTTAATTGATTCATAAATTCTGAGAAGTTACATACCTTTGGCTTAGAAATTATGACTATGGTGTTTGGCAGTAAAAGTAGTCAGTGTAAAAATCCCAGCGCTCGGCATTTTTAGCTGTACAATAGAGGAAGACATTTTTCCATTCTTTATTCTCATCATGGGGCACATATGCCTACCTTAAATATTTTATTTTTATTAAATATGATACTACTTATCCTTCACCTAATCTTTTGCCATGTACAAGTGGCAGAGAGAATTCTACCTTTAACCATATTATTATGCTATTTGATATTATTTTGATTTATCAGGTTTTGGACAAAGAAAGAAAATTAAAAAACCAGTTATACTTCAACATTTGGATTCTACAAATAGTTGCATATTTTATCTCATCACTGACGTAATTTAGTGGAATTTAATTTTTGTCCAGTGATATTAAGTAAGAATTATATTTTAATAACATATTGTGCTTTGAAATTCACTAAGTGATTTTTATACACACAATATCATCAACACTTACAAAGTTTAAAACAACGAAAATGGTGACTATTTCTTTTTTTTTTTTTTTTTTACAGATAAAGGTATTACAAATTAAGAGAGATTGATTTACCATTTGAAGCTCATATATCCAGGGCAGATTCAGGCTTCAAACTTAAGTTGTAAGTTTGAGTCCCAAGGAAGAGCAGAATATTTTTGACATGTTGTTGACTAACAAACTTAAACATGTAAGTTGTTTGAGGGACAAGAAGGGATCCTAATGTGTTATTAAACATCTAACTAACATAAATACTGAAAACTGTTACACTTATAAAAAATTAATACATTCATCACATGAAGGAATACAAATTAGCCAATTATGACTAATCTTTAGGTTACATTCAATTCATTTACAGTTGTTTAAGCACCTTCCATGTGTCTATTTCTGCACTTATAGAATCTAAAAAGGAATCTGGAAAACACTGTACCATAAGAAAAAAATAATTTGGAAATTCAGGAGTGATTTGCTTCTCATTATTCTGCTGGTATAGAGTGCTAATAATAGCACTGAGAAACATTACTTTTACATTAGCATAATTTTCTTCTTGATGCCACCATTATGGTTTACTTAAGTTGACAAATGACTGCTGCCCAATGCCACACCTGCTACCTTTTCCATAATAGCAAATGATATTATGCTATTGAGTTCCTAGAAAGGTTAATTTCTATTTTCTGCAATTACGAATGACATGGTTAGAGGAGGTTATAGATATCTGAATTACTGTGATTACTGTTGCTGGAAATTATGCAAATGTGCATAAAAGTGAAGTTTGTGGAAAATGAAATTAAGCTAAACTTGATTTAGCCTACTATTATTAATGTTATAACTCAAAGTGTAAATAAAACACCAATGTAATAAAATCCAAATCTAAATGTAAATATTATTTTAGTACGAAGCACAAATAGGATATTTGTTAACATAACATTTTTGCTTTACTAGCGTTGTGCTTGGTATCATTGTTGAGGTTTCCTAAAACACACTAAGATCCAATCTTGTATAATGTATAATTTGAGTATGATGCTATTCTATTTTTCCCCCTAAGATCACTGCATACAAGTTTGTTAGACTCATCTTAGATGCCAAATATTTTATTTGTAGTTACAATTTAAAAAAGAATCCCTTGGTTCCATTAAGCATAGGTTTTTGTGATTTAATTTATATTTTAGTAATATCAACAATATTTCAATTACTCACAGTATTTTAATATTTAAATCTTTCTTTGGAGCCCAGTTTTTCTAATTTACTAAATTTCATCACTAAGTTACAGTTCCCCTGATTCTTACCTTTGGTGCTTTCTTTAGTTCTTTCTTAGTATGACAACAAGGTAATGGACCCATAGTACTTTGAAGAAAAATTGGGAAGCATTGTCTGTGTTATCTAACCTTAAACAACTAAATTCACACTAATGGTTAAAATTTTGTAAAACATGTGGCTAGATGTGAATATATTATCATTAGCTTATTGATTGATATCATATACAAATAAAATTAGAATTTCAAAATTATATTTTATGATAAATTAAACTAATTTTTAAAATTTATTTCCAAAAATTACAAGACTGGCTAAAAATGATCAGGAATGCATATGAAATATTCATATTGAACACTGCTATCTTCAAATATATGGTACATCCAAGAATATACCAAATGTATGTTTTATATCCTCACACCTGAGAAAACAAATGTTTACATGTAAGAAAGAGGCAATAATTCTATGTGAGTTTTTAAAACTATGCTACTATGAAGAAAAATTTAAGCATTGTTATATAAGAAAAACAATTCATAAGTATATACAAGTATATAATTCATAAATATGTTGACATTACTTCAAATATTTTTTAAATGTTTGTTTATTTTGAAAAAGAGAGAGGGGCACCTGGGTGGCTCAGTCAGTTAACGTCCGACTTTGGCTCAGGTCCTGGTCTCATTGTTGGTGAGTTAGAGCCTCACGTTGGGCTCCATGCTGACAGCTCAGAGCCTGGAGCCTGCTTCAGATTCTGTGTCTCCTTCCCTGTCTTCCCCTCCCCCACTCATGCTCTATCTCTTTCTCTCTCTCAAAAATAAATAAACATTAAAAACATTTTAAAAAAAAGAGAGAGAGAGGTGCAGAAAGAGAGGGATGGAGAGAATCCCATGTAGGCTCCACACTGTCAGCACAGAGCCCAAAAAGGGGCTTGATCCCACAAACAGTGAGATCATGACTTGAGTCAAAATCACAAGTTGGACACTTACCCAACTGAGCCACCCAGGTGCCCCATATTGCTTCAAATATTATACAGAATTTTATGGAAGAATGGAAACATTATTTTAACACTATTAATTTCATGCTTATGGGATGCCGTTTTTAAAAATAAAGAAAATGCAAAAATTTTCCAGTCATGTATTTGTAAATTTAGTTGTTAGAATATTAACATTCAAACTCAACTACAAAATCATTGGTGGCTATGACAAAGGTTAGTAAGCTATGCAACTTCTGCTCTTCTTGGACATAACAATTAAAGCACATAGCCCAGCCTATAAGACATTTGCAATAAGACATAGCCACATGACTAAGTGCAATCCATTGATATGTAAAGGGAAGAATGTTTGCCACTCCAGCCTTGTTCCATAAAGACCTTCCACATGTGATCATCCATACTATTTCCCTTTTGTCAGCATGTCACTGAAAGGCACAGTGACCCTAAAAGCCAAGTATTATGTATGTTGAAGACTGAGGTATTGGATGACCAACTAAGAGAGATATGACTACTAATAAGAAATAAGACTTTTAATTTTATAAGCAAATGAAGTAAATGCTCATCATATTTTGAAACATTATATATTTTAGGAATGTGTGTGTGTGTGTGTGTGTGTGCATGTGTGTATGCTGTGAGAGTAGGTGTCTATGAGAATAGGTAGCATGATCTTATACATAGAGTTAGAAGACATATGGACTAAAAAACCTAATTAAATTTAAGAAGGGATTAAAAAATGGGACTTTTGTTCTAGTTGTTCTTTCCTTTTTTTTTTTTTTTTTGGTTGTTCAAAAACATTTTTTTCCTTCTTTGGTTATACTGTCCATTACTACAAGTGTTCAATAGATCATCTCAATAGTTGCAGAAAATTTATTTGGCAAAATTCAATACCACTTCATAATAAATACTCACCATACTAGAGATGGAAGGAAACTTCCTTAACTTGATAAAGTGAGTATTTTCAGTTGACACAATTATTTATATAAAAATACACAACAGTCAACAGGAAAACTTCTCGAATTAGTGAATTAGTAAATTTGCAAGTTATAAAATCCAAATATCTATTCATTTCTATACACTGGCAGTGAACATTTGTAATTTGACATTAAAGAAACAGTATCATTTATTATAGCAAAAGAAGTAAATGCATATAAACTGAGTTAAATATAAATAGGATTTTTACACTGAAAACCATAAAACATTAATGAAAATTTAAAAACTATTTAATGAATAAATGTGCTGTACTTATGCATTGAAAGATTATATTAATATGATGTCAATTTTTCCTTTCATTTTAAAAAATTTATTAGTGTATTTTGAGAGAGAGAGAGAGAGAGAGAAAGAAAGAAAGAAAGAGAGAGAGAGATGGCATGAACATGCACAGGGGAGAGGCAGAGAGTGAAGAGGGGAGTGGCAGAGAGAGAATCCCAAGCAGGCTTGGTGCTGGCAGCATGGAGCCCAATGCCACGCACACACCATGAACTGTGAGATCATGACCTGAGCTGAGATCAAGAGTTGGATGCTTAACCAAATGAGTCACCCAGGCACCCCAAGATGTCAATTTTTCTTAAACAAATGTACAGATTCAATGCAATTCTAATAAAATATAACAGATTTTTCTGTAACAAGCTAATTCTAAAATTTAGAGGGAAAGGCAAAGGAACAAGAATACTCAAGATAATTTTTTCAAAAAATATAAGTTGCAGGATTCACACTACCTGATTTAAGACCTACTATAAATATGCAGTAATCGAAACACTCAATACAGTGAGGGATTGTCAAAGGACACACATATATATCAAAACCACAGAGTAGAGAGTCCAGAAACAGACCCACAGAAATATAGCTGATTTTTGATCAAGGTCTAAAGACAAATAAATAAATTTTTTAAAACAAAAATAGTGCTGTAAAAATGGAATGTCTACTAAAAATAAGCCTTAAATTTATTAAAAAAATTAACTAAAAATGGATCAGACACCTAAATATAAAACTTTTAATAGAAGTTTGTATAAACCTTTGTGATTTTTGGATAGGCAAAGAAGCCTTAGTTACATTAATGAAAACACTTTATGAAAAGAAAACTTTAATAAATTTGGCTTTATAAAAATAAAAACTCTGGTTCTACTGAAATATGCTTTAAAGAAAATGAAAAAAAAAGCAATAGACCAGTAGAAAATATTTATAAATTACATATCTGAGAAAGGACTTGTATCCAGAATACTTAAATAACTCTCAAAACTCAACAATAAGAAAACAAACAGCACAATAAAAAAAGTGGGCAAAAGATTGGAATAGAAACTCCACTAAAGAAGGTATATGAACGGCAAATAAGGATATGAAAATATGCCCCATTGGTCCATAAAGATATGCACATTATAACCGCAGTGACATACCACTATACATGTGTTCAATGGCTAAAAATTGACAAAAATGACAATACCACATTTATCAAAACAAACAGTAGTACACCACAGAGTGAATTTTACTGTACATAAATTTAAAATTGAATTAAGCATATTTTCCAATCGGAAAGTGCCACTTTATAATAATGCACATTTCCTCTCTCTACAGCCTTGAATGTTGGATGATTTTCATTGATATGAAAACTATCTGCCTGAAATGTTGCCCATTGATTCATTTCTGCTTAAAACAGTTACAAAAATGACATTCAGTCTTAGGTAACATGTCAGTAATCCCTCAAGTCTGAGGTAGTCTTTTGTATTGAGGGTGCATCTTTAAGTATTATTTCTTACCTCAATACGATGTAAAAAAGTTGACACTTCTTGCTGAATTATATATTTGTAAATTCATTTGAAAATGTCAAGAAACATTATTCAAATAAACATTTAGACTGAATATTAAAAACAATTAAACCAGAAAATTTGGCAGAGCTACTTTATTCCCTTCATCTTTTTTGTCTCAATGCTCACAAACTCACAAACTATCAAGAAGACACATACATACCCAAATTGCCCTCAGTTGGGCCCATGTAATTCCATCATCATTCTGGATGTGGCCTCAGGCAGCTAGGAACTTTCATACACTATCCCAAAAATCAACAGCAATTTTCTCATTAAAAAAAAAAAAAACCTAATTAATCCCTAAGTAATTTTGGAAAATTTAACTTCTCAGATAAAACCCAAATGAACTCACTAAGCCATTTCAGAGAGGCGGGAGGTTGTTGACAGTGTATCAACCACACTAATTAAAAAACAAATAATCAAACAGAAAAGTTGGCTCAATTCAGTGATTGCATGGAGAGTAACACATCCTTAGCATATGATGCATTCAAGCTTCCATGAGAATTTATTCTCAGGACCAATTTTGTTCAAGTAATATAAGCAAGAAAGGAAAGATAAACTACTGGACTATTTCAAACATTATTGCAGGTATTCATTTTTAAAAACAAGGGATCTATTTTTTAATTAGAAAATAAAATATACATGCTAAATCTCTGTGGAAGAAAATACGTAGACCAATATGACATATAACTACCCTAATCCACAGAGTCAGATGCAGGTTTTATTTTCAATCATTCAGGAAATACACGTTCCAAGAAATTACAAAAGGATTACAAAGATAAATAAGACAATGTCTGGTCTTATTTCTATAAAGGAAGGGAATTAAGGACAATCCAGGAACGATAATTGTGCTGCCTAAAGCATAGAAACTTTTTTATTTTATTTTAAAGTTTATTTATTTACTTTGAGAAAGAGAGAAAGAGAGAAAGCACACAAGCATGAGTTGGGGGAAGGGCAGAGAGAGAAGAGAGAGAATCCCAAGCAGGTTCCAAGCCCAGTGCAGAGCTCGATCACACAATGATCATGACCTGAGCTGAAATCAAGAGTTGGGCACTTAACTGACTGAGCCACCCCAAGCATAGAAACTTTAAATACCATTGTGTTATTACTAAAAAGAAATTTGGCATTGGGTCATGATTATATCCTTGTAATATTTTGTCAAAGCAAAATCAATGAATCAAGGAGATATAAACATTTTAAGCACTGTCAGTTTCCCAACAAATTCATTTTTTTTTGTACTGGGGTGCATTTTGGGAGCATGAATTATCTGTACTGTCCAAGATAGTGCATGGGAGTTACTTCAGGTCAGAGTCTTTAAAATTTTTATACCCCATTTACCATGTACCTAGAGAACATACATGAGTAATTTTTATTACACTGCTCCTATGGCTTATAAATCCAGAAATTTCCAGTTTATAAGTAAACTGGAACATATTTTTATAAATAAACTGGAATAATATAAATAAATATTAGAAATCTAGATATGTGAAGCATATCCTGCTAAAACTCTTCTTAGATAAGACCTTTATACATGGCAACCCCTAAGGCCTCTGGGTTATCTTCTAGCTAGGTGAATTTCAGCAATATGTTTAAAAGGACATCTAGTCAACACTCAAACTGCCTCAGGCATGGAAGACAGAGGAATATCATTCATCTTTTCATTCACAACACTCAAGGTTAGAGGGAAGAAAAACAACAGTTTCAGGCCTCAAATTTTAGTAAACATAGCTGTATCTTTGAAGACTCAGGTTATGCCTTAAAAATTCACATGAATTTTGAATCTCAATCCATCAGACAAATATGCTTCTTGAATAAATTTCAAAAGCAGTGATTCTTCTCTAAAATTGCGTAACTATACAATTTCCATTAGGTTGTTCCATGTTTATCATCCTGTGACATTGAATATGTATTTGTACACCACAGGTATTTGTTTCCTATTGCTGCATAGCAATAGATTAATAATAAATTAAATTCAGTGGCTTGAAGCAATACCCATTTCTTATCTTACAGTCTCCATAGGTCAGAGATCTGGGCACAGCTCAACTGGATTCTCTGCACAAGTTGTAGTGTCATCTGTGTCTCAGGATCCTTTTCTAAGGTCATGTTGTTGTTGGCACAATGTGTTTCCTTGAAGTTATAGAATTCATGGTGGCTTAATTCTCTGGAAGGAAACGGGGGGCTATTAAGAGGATTTCATTAGGAGATAGAAATAATCAAAAAATTTTTCCCTCCAAACAATCGTTATAACAATCTGAAGGGTGTGTTTAAAAAGTGAAGTTAGAAGGGACACCCAGAGGGAGGCCTTCTTGGTGAAGTGTGAAGTATATGGAAGGCCTAAATCAAGAGAGTGACAGTAGGACTGAAGAGGGGAAGAGAATTGGAGATATATTTAGAAGGTAGAATTAGCTGATCCTAAAGATTAGTTTAATGTGAGGATATAAGAAAATGAGAAGTCCTGTGCGTGTCCTTGATTACCAGTATTAGAAACTGTGTAGATTATGGCATAAATAAAAGTCTAGAAGTGAAATAATGATTCTGCAAATCAAAGCACATTTTCTGGCAGAATCTTCTGAAATGATTAAATGAATAGTTACAATTCATTGTGAGCTATTTGGGGTTTGATAGAGGTGTGAGATTGTCAGGGGAACATATATGGTAAAATGTTGGATATATATGGTTTGCTTATCAAGGGAGATGTATGAAAAACTATATTGATTTGGAATTTATTCACAAACAAGTGATATTTGACACCATATTGTTAGGATAAAATTAAGAGGAAGTCAGTAGAGGTTGAGTGAGAGGAATAAAGACAAGACTGTGGGAAATAGCAAGACTTAAGTGGCTAAGAGGAAGATATTCCTGGGTATAAGGCAGAAATAATGGTAATAAATATTGGATAAGATTGAGGAAAGTGCCAAAAGGCTAAAGGAGAAAAATTTCAAGAAGAGTCAAAGTTTTGAAATGCAGGTAGGTCACACAGGAAGAGAACTAGATATTCAAGACATTGATTGCATTCCCCCAAAATGTTTTATCAAGTGCTGGGAACAGAAGCCAAACAATAAATTGAACAGTGAATGAGCAGGGGGAAATGAAGAGAATGATTATAAACACTTTTTAATGTAATTGGGGAGAGTACATATGCTTGGAAGTGATTTCAAAGTCAACTGTGTGTATGTGTTTATTGTGTATAATACTGAATTCAAGATACCATTGACTGAATCTAAATCACCATTATCTTATGTACTAATAAGAAATTAAAAAAATCTTTTGCCAATTAAAGTACAATACAATGCAGTCTTATAACATAGACTTTTATTAAATATGTATATCACTTTGATATATTGCAAAGAGGAAAATTCAAGTCCAGTACCAGGCAATGACAACTACGTTACTATTCCTGCCCACCAAACAGCAATTGACTCCCCTGATTATAAAAGCATTATGATATCAGAAAGGTGATAATGTGGAAAATTGTGCATTTTAGAGTCAATAAAAGTGATATAATACATATACAAATGAGAGAATGTGTGTGCATATAGGATACACATTCTCAAAGCCAGAAAAGGGATCTAAAAATTAACAGCTAATGTATTCCTCTATGTGTAAACAAAAGTATATCTTATTTATTAACTGATTGCCTTTATTGTACACATCAGTATTTTGTGCTAATACACAGTTGCTATACCTCTATTTTAATTAGGCTTTAGACACGGAACAATGGAGAAGCATAAAAAAAAGCTGAGTTTTTAGTATGACTTTGGATGCATGAAGTACATTTTGAAAAAAAGGGGTAGCTTTATAAGTATACTTTTAAAGGCAATAGCATATTTCAAGGACTTTGGAATTTCTATCATCTTCGATGAGAGATTAATGAGAGCTCTAATGTTAGCTTTTTTGTAAACTCAGATTGCACCAGGTTTTCAAATTAGCTGGGAAGAATTGAGTTTTTTTAAATAAGAAATGCTTTAAGTTACCCTTTTGGCATCAAAAAAGAACATCCATTATTGTTAGAAACTTATTGCCCTGTATCATTTCTCAGTTTTCAAAGCTGGCATTGTGAAGGAATACCAGAAAAATATTCAAATTTTAGTTACTTGGTATGAATCCCCCCAAATTTAGCAGTTTGACTCCTGTTAATGAGTTAAATAATTACACCTCTCAGGGAATGAAAAATGACTTCTTTAAACTTTTCTTCCTCAACCAGAGGTAATGTTCCAAAATATTGAATAACTCATGGAATTGATAATGAGTTCTTTTATTTTTTCCTCCATTGTTGAGTTCAAAGCTATGCTTTGATTTAGAAGGGAGGTTTCCATATTGAGCCTAGAGCATTTTTTAATCACATAATTATTGATTTTGATTGAAATTACTGAGCATACACATACTGAGAAAAGTTTTCATGTGATATTAACCACTAAAGGTGATGTAAAGTGAACCAAACTGTATGGCATCTTAAACACAAGGGGGGAGGGTGCTCTGTATATATCATTTTTATTTAATATTGTTACAGAAGAGACACATGTTAATGTGCTTATAGATAAGTATAGTTGTGGAAAATGAGGGTAGAGGGAATGAAGTAATTTAAACAAGATTATTGCAGCAGAAAAACTGGAATCATGATTTAAATTCTAAATCTATGCTGTACCAAAATGAAATAGCTATAATAGCAGCAAACATAGCTGTAGAGTTATTCTGTTACATATAGAGTATGTATGTATATGCATATACAGTAGAGTTATATACATAGCATATATATGGATATGGATATATATATTAGGGGTATAATATATAGATATAACATATATGGATATTATATATGTATGTATATATATTAGAGTTCCTATAATTTTACTCAGTTTTGAAACTGGGGACCCAAAAGATTAATTAGAATTTATAAAAAAATAAACCAAACTAAATAAAATTAGGATTTAATTTTAGTAAATAAATAAATAAAACCAAATCCCAGGTTATGAAAGAGAATAGAACTTATTTAGGACCAAAAAATTCCAGTTCACTAAAGAAATAATGACCCTGGTGACTAATTACAGTAAGCATCTTTTCCTGTGCTTATTGGCCAATCACATATGTTTTTTTAGAAATGTCTATACTGATCCTCCACCCATTTTTAAATTAGGTTGTCTTTTTATTATTGAGCTGTAAGTATTCTCTTTATGTTCTAGATAGAAGTACCTTCTCAGAGATATAACTTTCAAATATTTTTGTTCATTCTGTTGTCTGTCTTTTCATTTTGCTTAATATTTCCCTTGGAAAAATAAGTGCTTTCATTTTGATGAAGTCCAGTTTTTAATTTTTTTCTTTTGTTACTATTGCTTCTGATGTTATTTCTAAGAATCCATTGACAAATCTAAGTTCACAGAGATTTGTCCCTATGATTTCTTCTAAAAAGTTTATAGCTTTAGCTTTTACATTTAGATCTTGAATCCATTTTCAGATGAATTTTGTATCTACAAAATGGTGAAAGGTAAGAATCTAATTTCATTATTTTGCATATGGCTATCCAGTTGTCCCAGCATCATTTGTTGAAAAGACTATTCTTTCTCAATTGAATGGTGTTGGCTCATTAATTGAAAATCAATTGACCATAGATACATAGTTTTATTTTTGGATTCTTGATTCTTATAAATTGGTCTACATAGTTTTATTTTTGGATTCTTGATTCTTATAAATTGGTCTTATAAATTGGTCAATTCTTATAAATTGGTCTATGGTGCCAATACCATGCTGTCTTGATTATTATGCTTTGTAATAAGACTTGAAATTGGGAACTCTGAGTCTTGCAACTTTGTTTTTACTTTTACAGACTGTTTAGGCTTTCTATGTCTCCTGCCATTCTACATGAGTTTGAGAATGTGCTTGTTAATTTCTGCAGAGGCGTCAACTGGGATTCTGGTTGGTATTGTGTTGAATCTTTAGACAAATTTGGTGAGTATTGCAGTCTTACCTATACTAATTCTTGAGGTCTGAGAACATGACATGAATTTTCTAATTTTTATAAATTTCTTTCAACACTGTTTTGTAGTTTTCAAAGTTTATGTTTTGCATATTTTTTGGTTAAATTTATTCTTAATTTCTTTGATGCTATTGTAAGTGGAATTCTTTTCTTAATTCCACTTTTGGATTTTTCATTGCAAATATATAGAAATACAATTGATTTGTACATTGGTCTTGCATCTGCAGCCTTGTTCAAATTGATTGACGTATTCCTTAAGATTATCTATATCCAAGATCATGTCATGTATGAATGGAGATAATTTTAATTCTTCCTTTCCAATCTAGATGGTTTATTTATTTATTTATTTATTTACGGAGTTGCTCTGGACAGAATCTCTAATCCAATATTGAATAGGCATGACAATCGTGGACATCCTTACCTTTTTTCTGATCTTGAGAAAAAGTATCCAATCTTTCATCATCAAGTATGTTGTTAATCGAGGGGTTTTCATAGATTTCTTTATTAGGTGAAGGAAATACCTTTCTATTTGTAGTGTGTTGAGTGTTTTTATCATGAAAGCGTGCTGGATTTTGTCAAATGATTTCTTTGCATCTATTGAGAAGGTAATATAGTTATATTTACTTAGTTGATTAATTTGTTATTAGATCAGTGACTCATATTAATAGATTTTTCAATTTTGAACCCAGCCTTGCTTTCCTTAGAATAGAACCCCTTCCTCCAGAATACCTTGGGATCTGTCTCTTTGCCTAAAGAGGAAGAGGAAGAAGGTGAGAATACAAACTCCTGAGGTTCTCTTCTTCTTCAGCTGGGTACTATTTGGGCTCCTTCAGGTTTGACTTACCCTACCAATGAAAAACATTCTAGACTACTCTCACAGAGGATATGGTGGCTTTGAAAGTTACCCTAGTTGTCTCTTGGATCTACAATCAGAGAGTGGGAATCATAGCTGATGAAACTACTAATCAGACTCAGATTTCTATATTTATGTAGCTCTTGCTGGTTCTAAGCCTAATTAAAGCTCTTCATGAGGGCAGTTTAATCTGTCTATGACACAATCCAGACCTTAACTGACAAACCCAGGAATGGAAAAGTCAGCTATTGCCGAAACAGCAAATGTTGACCAACAAGAAGGAGGTAAAACAGTAATTAGGCACCCTACCCTGGACAATCCGGGCATGGAGCTTCACAAAGAGATCTATGGATCTGGTTACTCAAACACAAAGGCACAATGGAGGAGATTAAGAATACCATTAAGGAATTCAAGGCCAAGTACCAGACATACAGAGTGCTGCAAGTGACCCTGCAAGGACCGTTGTGATGATAGCCCCTATAACTAATATCAGCACTATCCCCAATGACCTTTCTGATAAATCTGAAGATGAATCAGAGGGCCCTGGCAACCTTTACCCAGATCTCTTGCCTTTCAAAAATAAACAATACTAGAGGTTGGCAGAGTGAAGCAGTGAAGGTGGGGGTGCCCATCAATTTCTAGGAAAATATGAAGATTTACACCAAGGTTAGAGTTCAATGGGGAGGTAGGGAAGAATTGCAGCTTTTCAGTCTTTTAGGTACTAGTGCACTGGAGACTGTGGTCCCTAAAACTCCTGGAACCAAGATGAGTGGAAAATAATGTTCTCTGATTTGAGGGCTGAGGCCACCACCACCAGGAGCACTGACAAAGCCTGACTATACGTGGATCCCTTAGGGTCTACAACCCATTATTGTTATGCCTCCCCCCTCCTCCCACCCCCCCCCCACTCTATAGATCTATTATATATGTGTACTCTTGCTTATGTTTACCTCCAAGCCCTGTCAGGAAATGCTGCAGTTGAGGCCATCTTGGTGGGGCAAGTGGAATGCTACAAACCTTAGTATCTGCACCTAAAGCTGTTGTTTGTTTGTTTTATTAGTAGTTGCCGGTGGGAAAAAAATAAATAACTGCCCTCACTGCTGAGCTAAAGGAAGCCAAAGCCTTTCATGAGACTATTTCTCTGTTTGGTAGTCTTATCTTGCCTGTGTGGAAAGCGTCAGGTGCCTGGAGCCTCACCATTGATAATAGATAGCTCAACACTGTAGTTCAGCCATTGGTGCCTGCAGTACTTACATGACATTGTGACAGTTACAGGTTATTGCCCAGGCTGAGGGAACTTGGTCACTGACATCACAAAGGTCCTTTTAAGCCATCCTTCTCCACCGGGATGATAAAAATCAGTTTGCTTTTATGTGGAATGGGTTACAATACACCTTTAATTCCTGCCACAAGGTTATCCTGCATGGGTCTTGCATCCTCTTTGACCCATTTCTGAAGAGTCTGAGAGATGGAAGTTTAGAATGGCTGTTAAACAACAAGATATGGAAGATAGTAACCTCCTTCTTTTAACCGCCAGATGCACAGCATAGATTTTTGTCTACAAGGGCTTCTAAGATGATGACCATCAATTTGAAGTCTCTAGTTCAACATTTTCCTTTGAAAATGTTTTTCAAAATGCTTTTGAAAGTGCTTTGCTCCAAGTAGCCACATGGAATGGATATAGAATAAAAGCTTTTGTTATGCCACAAGGAGATAGAAACCAAAAACTTTGGGTTCATCATTCTTTGGATTGGATAAAGAGGTGCTACTCTTGTTCATGGTAAGGGACAAACCGCCCACATTACAGTTGATTAAGAAAAGTTCCCATCACTATAGAACTTGAGTACCTTCCAACCTTTGAGCCCAGGCATGGGAAAGACGAAGAGAGGGAATCCAACCTCTCTTGTCTCAGTCCCACAGAGTGGTCTGTGTGACTTCCACCTTACCAAATTCATTGGTATGCCTACACCGGGTAGTTGCCATCACATGGAATTTGCCTAGCTGCTGGGTATATTAACTGACAACTGACTCTGCAGATACACATCTGACTGTTAGGCTACAGCAATTTCTCTACACATGGACATTTCCTGGTATCTTGGGTACTACAACCTTGTTAATTTGAATGCAATGGATTGCTGCAATTGAACTCCAGCACTCCAGCACCACAGATCTCTTTGTGTTTCATCCACTTGGAGTTCCTCAAGATTCCCAAATGTGAAGATTCATATTTTTTGATGAATTTGGGTAGTTTGAAGCCATTGGTTCTTTGACTTTTATTTTCTGCTACTTTGTCTCCCTTCCTACTGGTACTCTCACTACACAAATATTGGAGAGCACATATCTCTTGAGTTTCTGTTCACGTTTTCTTCATTCTTTTCCTCTCTATTCTTTGTCTATCTATACGTCTTCAAATTTACCAAATCTTTCTTCTGCAAGAGTAGATCTACTGTCAGGCCTAACTAGTGAGTTTCTTCTTTCAATTATTGTACTTTTCAATTGCAGAATTTACATTTTGTTCTTTAAAAAAATAATTTCTCTCTTTAGTGTTATTTTTATTTGATGTGACATTATCATCACAATTTCATTTATTTTTTTTAAATCATGATTTCCATTAGTTCTTTGAACATATTATAATGGCCAATTTAAAGTCCTTGTTTAACTTGCCATCTCTTTGCTTTCACAGGGAGTTTAGTTGCTGCCTTTTTCCTTATGTATGGGTCATACTTCACTTTTTTTTACATGCCTCAAGTTTTATTGGGAATTGGGAATTTTAGATATATATTACAATAAGTCTGAGTACTAATAACCACCAGCACTTGGATACCACAGGAGAAAAATGTCTACCATAGATTTCAAATGGTTTTTGAAAAGTATTTTTATCAATTTCCACGGTGAGTGGATCCATAGAGTTTCTCAGGCTGTCATGCTGGAATTATAACCCTCTTATCATTTCCGTCTGATCCAAATCCCAATCAGTCCTACTCTTCCATCACCCTCTAAAACGTGTTCTGATGAAGATCAATAATGATATTGATTGCTAAATCAAATTGTCAATCAATTTTTGATTCTCATTTTATTTTACCTCTCAGTAGCATTTATAGAATTGAGTTACTCTCGGGGTGCCTGAGTGGCTTAGTCGGTTAAGCGTCCAACTTTGGCTTAGGTCATGATCTCAGGGTTTGTGAGTTTGAGCCCTGTGTCGGGCTCTGTGCTGACAGCTCGGAGCCTGGAGCCTGCTTGGGTTCTGTGTTTCCTTCTCTCTCTGCACCCTGTCCCCCTCTGCCCCCACTGCTCTGTCTCTCTCTCTCAAAAATAAATAAATGTAAAAAAAATTTTTTTAATAAAGAATTGAGTTACTCTCTTTTGTGGAAATATAAAAACAAACAATAAATTAAAAAAAAACACTTTTTAATTGCCTTAGGGGATACATTTTTACCCTTTCTAACTCACTTGTATTTATTGTTGTTGTGGTTGATTTTCTTCTTCTTCTTCTTCTTTTCTTCTTCGCCTTTGCCTTCTTCTTTTCCTTCTCCCTCTCCTTCCTTCTGCCTCTTCCTCCTCCTTCTGTTTTTCCATTTTCAAACTTCTAAATGTTGGAAGGCCTAATTATTCCTTGGTTCTCTCATTTGTCTCTCTTTTTTTTATGTTTCAAGTTTCTCTTTTGTCTAAGTTCACTTCCTTGGCAAACCACAATATTGCTAAATCCAAAGGTATCATTCCAGGCAATAATTTTCCCTGAACAGACTTTGTTATCAAATTGCCTAATAATAAATCTCTACTTAGATGTCTGTCACCAAAATTAGTATGTCTTATGCTGGACTCCTGATTTTCCCATACTCATGACCTCATCTAACACTGATTACCTTCTGAAAGTCCTGTCTCTAAATATCATCATATTGGGGATTAGGGCTTCAAGATATGGATTGGGGGGGACATATTTCTACCATGATCTTCTATTCATCATCTTGATTAGTCCTCTGCACCTTAATGATCTTGCCGTTCATTGAACACACTTCTGCCTCATAACATTCTTTGCCTGGGAATCTATTCATCTGTAGTTCATTCCTTCAAGTTCTTCAATATTTGGCTCATCCCAGGATATAATTCCTTAATTCTACCATTGAATTAAAACACCATTATTTTCCTACTCGATTTATTTTCTTTCATAGCACTAATCCCCTAGTAACATTGTACACATTTATAATTTTTTTTAATTTTATTTTTAATTTTAAAAATATACATCCAAATTAGCATATAGTGCAACAATGATTTCAGGAGTAGATTCCTTAGTGCCTCTTACCCATTTATCCCATCCCCCCCGCACAATCCCTCCAGTAACCCTCAGTTTGTTCTCCATATTTATGATTCTCTTCTGTTTTGTCCCCCTCCCTGTTTTTATATGATTTTTGCTTCCATTCCTTATGTTCACCTGTTTTCTCTCTTAAAGTCATCATATGAGTGAAGTCATATGATTTTTATCTTTCTCTGACTAATTTCACTAAGCATAATATCCTCCAGTTCCATCCACGTAGTTGCAAATTGCAAGATTTCATTCTTTTTGATTGCTGAGTAATACTCCATTGTATGTATATACCACATCTTCTGTATCCATTCATCCATCGATGGACATTTGGGCTCTTTCCATACTTTGGCTATAGTTGATAGCACTGCTATGAACATGGGGGTACATGTGTCCTTTGAAACAGCACACCTCTATCCCTTGGATAAATGCCTAGTAGTGCAATTGCTGGGTCATAGGGTAGTTCTATTTTTAGTTTTTTGAGGAACCTCCATACTGTTTTCCAGAGTGGCTGCATCAGCTTGCATTGCCACCAGGAGTGCAAAAGGGTTTCTCTTTCTCCACATCCTTGCCAACACCTGTCATTGCCTGAGTTGTTAATGTTAGCCATTCTGACAGGTGTAAGGGGGTATCTCATGGTGGTTTTGATTTGTATTTCCCTGATGATGAGTGATGTTGAGCATTTTTTCATGTTTCGGTTGGCCATCTGGATGTCTTCTTTGGAGAAATGTCTATTCATGTCTCTTGCCCATTTCTTCACTGGATTATTTGGTTTTTGAGTGTTGAGTTTGAGAAGTTCTTTATAGATTTTGGATACTAACCCTTTATCTGATATGTCATTTTCAAATATCTTCTCCCATTCTGTCGGTTGCCTTTTAGTTTTGCTGATTGTTTTCCTTAGCTGTGCAGAAGCTTTTTATTTTGATGAGGTCCCAGTAGTTCATTTTTGCTTTTGTTTCCCTTGCCTCCTGAGGCGTGTTGAGTAAGAAGTTGCTGCGGCCAAAATCCAAGAAGTTTTTGCCTGCTTTCTCCTCAAGGATTTTGATGGCTTCCTGTCTTGCATTAAGGTCTTTGATCCATTTTGAGCTTATTTTTGTGTCTGGTGTAAGAAAGTGGTCCAGGTTCGTTGTTCTGCATGTCGCTGCCAGTTTTCCCAGCACCACTTACTGAAGAGACTGTCTTCATTCCATTGGATATTCTTTCCTGATTTGTCAAAGATTAGTTGGCCATAAGCTTGTGGGTCCATTTCTGGGTTCTCTATTCTGTTCCATTGTTCTGAGTGTCTGTTCTTGTACCAGTACCATACTGTCATGATGATTACAGCTTTATAGTATAGCTTGAAGTCTGGGATTGTGATACCTCCTGCTTTGGTTTTCTTTTTCAAGATTGCTTTGGCTATTTGGGGTCTTTTCTGGTTCCATACAAATTTTAGGATTGTTTGTTCTAGCTCTGTGAAGAATGCTGGTGTTACTTTGATAGGGATTGCATTGAATATGTAGATTGCTTTGGGTAGTATCGACATTTTATCAATATTTGTTCTTCCTATCCAGGACAATGGAATCTTTTTCCATTTTTTTGTGTCTTCTTCAATTTATTTCACAAGATTTCCATAGTTTTCAGTATATAGATTTTTTACTTCTTTGGTTAGATTTATTCCTAGGTATTTTATGTGTTTTTTTTGTGCAACTGTAAATGGGATCGATTCCTTGATTTCTGTTTCCGTCGCTTCATTGTTGGTGGATAGGAATGCAACCGATTTCTGTGTGTTGATTTTATATCCTGCAACTTTGCTGAATTCATGAATCAATTCTAGCAGTTTTTTGGTGGAATCTTTTGGATTTTCCATATAGAGTATCATGTCGTCTGCAAAGAGTGAAAGTTTGACCTCCTCCTGGCTGATTTGGATGCATTTTCTTTCTTTGTGTTGTCTGATTGCAGAGGCTAAGACTTCCAATACTATGTTGAATAACAGTGCTGAGAGTGGACATCCCTGTCTTGTTCCTGACCTTAGGGGGAAAGCTCTCAGTTTTTCCCCTTTGAGGATGATATTAGTGTTGGGTCGTTCATACATGGCCTTATGATGTCGAGGTATGCTCCTTCTATCCCTACTTTCTGGAGGGTTTTTGTCAAGAAAGGATGCTGTCTTTTGTCAAATGCTTTCTCTGCATCTGTTGAGAGGATCATATGGTTCTTGTCCTTTCTTTTATTGATGTGATGAATCACGTTAATTATCTTGCGGATATTGAACCAGCCCTGCATCCCAGGTATAAATCCCACTTGGTTGTGGTGAATACTTTTTTAAATGTATTGTTGGATCCTGTTGGCTAATATCTTGTTGGGGATTTTTGCCTCCATGTTCATCAGGGAAATTGGTCTATCGTTTTCGTTTTTAGTGGGGTCTCTGTCTGATTTTGGAATCAAGGTAATGCTGGCTTCATAGGAAGAGTTTGGAAGTTTTCCTTCCATGTCTATTTTTTGGAACAGTTTCAAGAGAATAGGTGTTAACTCTTCCTTAAATGTTTGGTAGAATTCCTCTGGAAAGCCATCTGGCCCTGGACTCTTGTTTTTTGGCATATTTTTGATTACTAATTCGATTTCCTTACTGGCTATGGTTCTGTTCAAATTTTCTATTGCTTCCTGTTTCAGTTTTGGTAGAGGATATGTTTCTAGAAATTTGTCCATTTCTTCCAGATTGCCCATTTTATTGGCATATAATTGCTCATAATATTCTCTTATTATTGTTTTTATTTCTGCTGTGTTGGTTGTGATCTCTCCTCTTTCATTCTTGATTTTATTTGGGTCTTTCCCTTTTTCTTTTTGATCAAACTGGCTAGTGGTTTATCAATTTTTTTTTTAATTTTTTTTTTTTTCAATGTTTATTTATTTTTTGGGACAGAGAGAGACAGAGCATGAACGGGGGAGGGGCAGAGAGAGAGGGAGACACAGAATCGGAAACAGGCTCCAGGCTCTGAGCCATCAGCCCAGAGCCTGACGCGGGGCTCGAACTCATGGACCGCGAGATCGTGACCTGGCTGAAGTCGGTCGCTTAACCGACTGCGCCACCCAGGCGCCCCTTATTTTGTTAATTCTTTCAGAGAACTGGCTTCTGGTTTCATTAATCTGTTCTGTTTTTTTTTTTTTTTTTTTTGGTTTCGATAGCATTAATTTCTGCTGTAATCTTTATTATTTCCTGTCTTCTGCTGTTTTGGGGCTTTATTTGCTCTTCTTTTTTCCAGCTCTTTAAGGCGTAAGATTAGGTTGTGTATCTGAGATCTTTCTTCCTTCTTTAGGAAGGGCGGATTGCTATATACTTCCCTCTTATGACCACCTTTGCTGTGTCCCAGAGGTTTGGGGCTGTGGTATTACCATTTTTATTGGCCTCTATGTACTTTTTAGTTTCCTCTTTTTCTTGGTTATCCCATTCATTCTTTAGTAGGATGGTCTTTAGTCTCCATGTATTTGTTATCTTTCCAAATGTTTTCTTGTGGTTGATTTCGAGTTTCATGGCGTTGTGGTCTGAAAATATTCACAGTATGATCTCGATCTTTTTGTACTTACTTAGTGCTGATTTGTGTCCCAGTAGATGGTCTATTCTGGAGAACGTTGGATGTGTGCTGGAGAAGCATGTATATTCTGCTGCTTTAGGATGAAATGTTCTGAATATATCTGTTAAGTCCATCTGGTGCAGTGTGTCACTCAAAGCCATTGTTTCCTTATTGATTTTTTGATTAGATGTTCTGTCCACTCCTGTGAGTGGGGTGTTGAAGTCTCCTATTATGGTATTACTATTGATGAGTTTCTTTATGTTTGCGATTAATTGATTTATACATTTGGGTTCATTCCACATTTGGCACATAAATGTTTACAATTGTTAGGTCTTCTTGGTGGATAAAAAATTAAAATAAAAAAATATTAAAAATAAAGATTAAACACACACACACACACACACACGTAATTTGAATAGATGACGCTAGATCCTAGGTGTATTTTGGTCTGGATGTTGAAAGTGGTTTGACAGATTAGAAAGAAAAGGGGGGGGGAGGAAATAAAAAGGAAATCGTTTGAGAATTTGAAAAAATGAATACACTGAAGTAGACTAAAATGAGATGATGGGGGTAAAATAGAATTTGAAAAAATATATACAAAAGTAAAGAATATAGTAGAAAAAAAAGAAAAATATTTTTAATATATATTAAAAATAAATATGAATTTTTTCTTTTTCTGTAATTAAGAAAAAAGAAACAAAAAAGAGAAAAAAGAAAAAGAAAGAAAAGAAAATTGAAAATTTGAAAAGGTGAATACACTGAAATAGACGGAAATAGACTGAATACACTTAAATAGACTAAAATAAAATGATGGAAGTAAAACAGAATTTGAAAATATTTACACAAATGTAAAAAATATAGTAATAAAAATTAAAGAAAAATATTTTAATAAAATTGAAAATAAAAGTGAATTTTTTTATTCTGTAGTCAAGAAAAAGAAAGGAAGCATAAAAGGGAAAAAAAAGAAAATTGGAAAGATGAACCTGCTAGCAGATTGAAGTAGGACTGAAATTACTTCGTTTTCCCCTAGAAGTCAGTGTATGTAGCGCTTTATAATCTATAAGCTGGCAGCGAGACTTGTGTTCTTGAAGAGAGAGGTTGGCCCAGTTGGGCGGGGCTCAGTGTAACAGCTCTGCTCTCCACTAGATGGCGCTGCTAGCCTACTGGGGTGGATTGTTGCGGTGCTCGTAGGTGCCTATGCGCATGCGCGGTAGTGGTGGAACTGGTGTCACCCAGCTACCCAGTCTGTTCTCCTGGATCAGCAATTGCACACCTATCCTGTCTTTAGCTCTCATTCACTCCCTGCTTTTTCACTCTCTGTGACCAGGCCCCAGGCAGTACCGCTCTCTCGAGTTTTGTCTCAGATGCGGCTGTTTTCCTCGGCCCCTTACTTCTGAAGGACTACAGAGGCTTTGACCCGTTCCGCCCCTCTGCGGGAGGGTCTCACCGAGCAATGGCCGAATAACAGCTGCACCCAGGAACGCTTGCTGGACCCTGCTGCTGTCAATGTCCAGAGATTGCGGCCAGGTGCCAGCCAGAAAAAGTTCGAGAGATAGTGTAGCAGCAGCTTTTCAGGAATTATGGAAAATCACAACACACATCTGGCACCAGGCTTCACCCTTAATGACCTTGTTCCAGCACAAGCGAATGTGGCTGCCTTTTAGGGTCTTCTGGGACCAGGTGCTTCAACAGTCTCTACTAAATGCCCTTCCAGCAGTGGACCCGCTTTTCCCCATGTGGCCTGAGAACCTCCCGGAGCCCACTCTGTTCCTGGGGATTCGCCCTTCCCACCAGAGCACCACCAGGTATGGAGCTGCGGAGTTGCAGCCTTTGCGCTCCCCTTGTTTACAGTCTTAATGGAATTTAAACCCTCTCCTTTCTCCTTTCTCCCTTTTTAGTTTAGTCCCTGCGGCTATTTCCAATTGTCTGCTTTCTCTCCAGCTGCTTTTGGGGAGGGGTGCTTTTTCCTTATTCTCCCCACCCCCCAGTCTCCATCCTGTCTCTGCCTGCAAAAGTGGCTCCCTGCATGCCGCCGGCTTTTCCCTCCCCAAATTCACCTCTCTGCACCACGTACCTGCTGAATTCTGTGGTTCAGGTGGTGCAGATTGTTGTGTTAATCCTCTAATCAGTTTTATAGGTGTGTAGGATGGTTTAGTGTTGGTCTGGCTGTATTTCATAGACGCGAGACACACAAAAAACTTCCATGCTGTTCCACCATCTTGGTTCCTCCCCCACATTTATAAATTTTTAATGTTGTTTGTCTCTCATGAGAATTTAAATTCTATTAAAGCACAGATTTAATTTTTTTAAACTTACTGCTATATCTCAAAACTTCTACAGTCATGTATGACACACAATTAAAAATATGTACTTCTAAATAAAATCAAATTACAATGCACTAATTTGGGTCACCTCGGGAAATACATAATTGAAATTATTAAAATTATAATTAAATATCAGTAACATAATCTGTTATTTAGTATCTGTTTTTCTATTATTAGATTGTGAACTCTATAGAGTAATGATTTTTCTGAATTATTTAGTACTGAATTTTTTAGCAGTCTGAACAATGCTTAGAGCTAATCATCGGAAATCAGTGAATCCTGTTTAATGTTTGTCTATCTATCTATCATTTATCTATCTCATCTATCTTACATAAGGATAGCTTGTTGCCAATAGGACTCCTATTTGTAGATTTTCCAGTTTGTACTGTAGGACTCTTATCTAAATTACTATGCATTATTTTGTATTATCTATGTGGTATCTCTATGTTAAAGCAATAGAAAATCTTAGAAACTAAATTATGGTAGGAAGAACTCTCTCTTTTAAACTTAAAAAATAGCATTTTAGAGCAATTCTAAATTCTTTTACAGAGGAAATCTCATTTTTAAAAAACTCAACCACCTTAATAAAACTAGTTTGTCAAAATAAATGCCACCTGCAGCATTATATGTTGCATTCATTGAAATGATTCATTTGTGGGCAAATCAGTTGCTGTGTAATGTTTTACATAAAGTCTAGCACAGCTGGTTTTTAATTTGTCTATAAAGCAAAAATTCCCTTTGGAGTAAGTGTTTTCATTTAGATACTTAGATTTGCCATGTTTACAAACAGTATTTTCCTTACTTTATGGGCAAAGAAAAGTATAATAAGAGAGTCAATGTGCACACATACAAATACACATTAAGTAACTTCTAATTAGCTTGCTTCTTATTCTAAGTAAATAGATAATGTTCAAAAATAAACTAATGGCCAGAGCACTCCTAATAAAAGAAGCACATACTTATTTGATTTAACCTATATTTATATTGTGAGCATGACCACACCAAAAAACACATTTGCATGGCACTTTAGAAGAAGACACTTCTACCTACTTAATATAAACGTGGTAAGATCATCATGACAAGAAATATTATTGTTATTTTATAAATGAATCGGAAGAAAACAAACAATATTAAACGATGTTTCCATTAATGCCAGTGTCATGAGTAAGGCCTTAGTTCTTTTTGTTGTAGTTCAACACTTTTTCTATTCTCTATATTGGTCTATCCTATTTTTATTTTTATTTTATTTTTTTAATATGAAATTTATTGTCAAATTGGTTTCCATACAACACCCAGAGCTCATCCCAAAAGGTGCCCTCTTCAATACCCATCACCCACCCTCCCCTCCCTCCCACCCCCCATCAACCCTCAGTTTGTTCTCAGTTTTTAAGAGTCTCTTATGTTTTGGCTCCCTCCCTCCCTAACCTTTTTTTTCTTCCCCTCCCCCATGGTCTTCTGTTAAGTTTCTCAGGATCCACATTTTTAGTAGGTCATATACTTGACTTTGTTTTCACTGAGATAAATAGGTGTTTATACTTGGTCTCTCAGACTTCCTTAGAGTCCAGACTGCTTTAAAACCCAATAAAGGCGAGCAAGGAATGAAGTGAATATAATTACATTCAAATATTAAGAAAGCCAAGATTCTGATTTCATTGTTATATCTCATGAAATTTACTTATACTCAGAAGCTCACAATTTTATACTTGAACAATTGAGGTAAAGAGAAGACATGTTACTTTGAGAGTAGAATGCATTTCGGTTACAGAGCACAGCCCTGTTTTATCAAAGACTAACTTAAATATAACATCTTTAGTGACACAACTGTATTTTAAGGCTTAGCTTTTTGACTTTTTTTATATGTCATTTCTTATGCATAAATACATTTTAATAATTAAGATAAAATAATGTCACAAGGCAATCTCTATATTCTACAATGCTATTTTTGTATCTGTTGTTTCATCATGGGTGTTGAAATCTGTTTAACAGCAATCTATGTTTTTAAGAAGCCCTATAAGTGATGCTACTACAAGCTAAGTTATGAGAAGTGCTGATTTATGGTGTAGGGTAAAAATTTAGAACAAAGCGCTCCCATAATTCAGTTGCTCAAAGATAACGGATATTTGCTTTTCTTTCAAATAGGAGTCAGGATGTAAGAGAATAGTACATATCAGTCCATGTATCATAGTTATAGGCGACTCTGCCCTAGGGCCCCAGTTGCTGTCTTTCTAAGGGTATTGGAGGCTGGCTCACTAATAGGCGCATATATTTCAGCCCAAGGAAGTGGGAAAGGGAGGCCATGGAACTGTTAGTGAAAGTAATGCTTATAGCTCCAAAGATAAACCCCAAGATCTCAGTGAATTTGCCATTCTGAGTTTATTTCTTATTTACATGAAGTCCTAAACAGGTGTTCCTGCCCCATGGGTGGATCTCTTCTGGGAAGTTCTTCAAGGATCTGAGCCCCCTTTTTTGTGATTTCCTTATTGTGAACAAGTGAATTCCAGGCTTGTCATGCTGGTCTTCCAGCTGATGGAGGGGGAAAGACCATGAAGTAGCAATTTGGGAGCTATTGGAGCAATGAGAGTGGCACAGATCATTTACAGAACATTCTATTCTCTAAAATGTAGCACATGGCAACACCTGACCTAAAGGGAGGGTTAGGAAATACAATCTAGCTGTATGCTATATGCTGGAAGGAAAGGAAATGTGTTCATTGAACAGTTACAAAGTTTATGCCAACTGGAACATAGTTGTCTTTTAAAGGTTGTAATGGGGAAGTTTCATTTTTAATTCCCTCTCACTTTTTACTGAGCTAAAATAATGTTAACCACATACTAACTTGAGCTGCAGGATCCAGGAATAGAAATGTCTTCCATTTGCTAGTTGCTGAGATTAAATTTGGCAGGCATTATTTTAAAGGACGGAAGAAAATAATTAATACTGGTGAAAATATAGCGGTTTCTGCCACAACATTTCACACATAAAGTCTTCAAATATATTTGTTTAATTAAACTTAAATATTGATTATGGGTACAGAATTAACGTATTGTTAATTTTCACTTAGCAAAATTTTCTGAAAAAATGAAGTGGTAATGGAAGTGTGTCTGTTTTTCTCTTCCATCTAGAGTTTGGTGTTTTATCTCTCAATCTTAACACCATGCTAAAGGACCTGATGGAGTCTTACTCTGTATTCAACAGTTATTATTAATTTAGTAAGAGGCTTATGATTCAATGGTTTAGAATTTTAAAGAAAGCATTTACTAAAACAGCACATAAGTTTAATTAAGTGCTTAGTTTTTATTGGGAATATGGCAGGTGTCCGTCTAAATAAATTTCTGTATAATTAATTAGCAGCTGTCTCTGTGTAATATTTAAGAATTAGCATAGCACTTGCTTAAGAATTCACTCTTCATTAGGTGAATAGTTTTTTCTCAAAGGACATTACATCTCTAAAAAAGAAAAAAAAAAACCCTAACACTTAACTGGAATTAAACTATTGTTTGTCAGGAACACTGTGAAATATTTTCACATACAGTAGCTAATTTAATGATGTAATTGGAAGTAATGCCATTTCTGCAAGAAATGATTGAATAAAGGAGAATATAAAGAGGAGGCAGGATAAGATGAGAAACTAAGGAAGATGCGGGGGGATAAAACACAGAGGATGCATGCCCAGAAAGACAGGCTTCTAAGTTGACTTCATTGAAAATGAGAATTGTTGGCATAAATCACAGAGCTGAGAATAATATTATATTGAATTCACACCAACCTCAAACTGACCCTCCACAACACCCAGTAGTTTTTGTTTTTTTCTGATTAGCTCTTTGAAGCTTGTTTCCTCATTTTCAACAAAGGTTATTACACATATCTCCTAATGTGCCCAGATTTCTAATTCCACCTGCTCCCTTTACTCCTCCTTCCAACGCATATCCTCAGCTCGTGCTTTATGTCTGTAAGATTATATAGAGAAGAACTTTTTCATCTCCCCAACGTGTGCCTGAAACCATCTTCTGCCATGGATAAAGTAGGTCTTCCAGCAAATGCTAATTCCTCTTTGATCCCTTTTCTCACACATCATTGTTTGCCTTAATCTCTCGAGCATACAGTTAATCCAAAAAATTGTTTCAAAGGAAAATTCTCCCTTAATTTCACAAAAGCTTTCAGCATCTACATCACTGTCACATGCTAGCCTCACATGAGCCTGGGACTTGCTCCCTGCCCCCTTCACACTTCACCTCATTCCAACATGGCTTTCTCCTGCTCCATTCCACTGAGATTATCATTTCCATTGTTACAGATGAGTTCTTTGCTGTCCCATCCAAAGGTACATACCCTTTTATGTCTTCGCTTTATTCAATTTTCAGAGAGATTAAATCCGGTGACTGCTTCTCCCTTTGTCAAATGAACTACTGTTGTTTTGATTCCTTGATAAGATTTACCCTTGGGTTTCTTCTTTTTTCTTTTTCTCTAGACTATTTTTTTTCCTAGACTTATTCTTTCTACATAATTCCTACATGTGGTAATTTGAATAACCTCCTTCTTCCTCATTGGATTCCAAATGAATTGAAAAATTAAAGAAGTGAGTTAAGTAATTGGGAGCAAAATATAGCATTTATGAATGATGAAATGGTCATTTAAAACTCTGACTTATGTCTGTGGGCTAGTGGTCTTCCTAATAACAGACCTCTAATATAAACAGAGCCACTCAGTCAATAACAGTGCAGAACCATTCTTTATCTTCCCTTATGGGGATTGGTTCTTCACCACATTGCTGAGAATAATAGAGTACATGCTCATTTTTGAAGTTGGCTCCCAAGGAAAAGGGGAGACAAATGGATAGAGCTAGGCTTGAGTTGGATCATGATCCTAAACTGAATATATGCAAGAATGAGAGGATGAATGAGGAATGAAGAGATACCAGAAGTCTTGTTTCCTCTTAATGTAGGGAAACCATTGTAAATGAGTATGAATGGCTACAGCCATTCCCAGTAATATTTAGGAACTCTAGAGTTTATATAAAGAAATACAAGTCATACATACTATGTGACAAGTATGTGACAATTCCACAAAGCAGATGAGTTAGGCATCTGATCAGAAAGGCCTTCCTAGGCTACCCCATATAAAATAGCTTCCTTATTCTTTTACGCATTACTTGTTTTCCTCTTATCCTCTTTACCAGCTGACACAGTTACTCTTTCATAGTTTGCCTAAAGTACAAAGAAAAGTCCTTGAGTATAGGGTCTTCGCTTAGTTCAAGCTGCATCCCGAGTATCTACAATAGTAACCAGAATGTGGTAGGCATTATTGAATGAATAAATAAATGATACAAAAGCAAGATAAATACACAAAAGTGTCATATCAGTAGTATATGTAAAAATAAGTGAGGGTGATTAAGAGTCCTATAGTTGCTCATTGATGGAAGAGATTACTGCTCTCCAGGTTGATCAGAGAAGGCTTCAAGGAGATAAAATTGCGCTAAATAGCATGAGTGAAGAGAATAGCATGACCAAAAACAAAGTTTCAGAAAAAAAAAATCACAGGACCTATTTTGGGTCTATGAAATTTATTAGGGTTGACATTAAGTGAACTTTCTCTATTCAGTACCATAATATAAAGAAACATCATGAACTATGTGGAAGATATAAAATGAGACATTTTATTTTTCAATTTATTTTTCTACTGAAATTCTGAAGGTACTGACTTTAATATTTAACTCTGTAACTTCCATGTTCTAGAGAATAATATGTGGTGTGCGTGTCTACACATGCATGTGTGTGTATGCATGTTCATGTATAAAAATACACCTCCAAATAAACAGTATTTTAAGACTGTACACACTTATTCAAAACACACAAACCATATTTTTAAGCATGTTTTTTCCCTTAACTTACTTCCAAAAATTACAAATGACTTTCTGCCTAATTTATTTTTTTTTTACTTTTATTTTTTTTAACATTTATTCATTTTTTTTTGAGAGACAGAGAGAGATAGAGTGTGAGCAGGGGAAGGCCAGAGAGAGAAGGAGACACAGAATCTGAAGCAGGCTCCAGGCTCTAAGCTCTCAGCACAAAGTGAGATCATGACGTGGGGCTTGAACCCACAAACAGTGAGATCATGACGTGAGAGGAAGTCGGAGGCTCAACCCACTGAGCCATCCAGGCGCCCCTCTGCTTATCTTATATATTCTATTTTTCTTACTTTATTTATTTCTTAAAAGTTTGTTTATTTATCCTGAGAGAAACAGAGACAGCACAAGTGGGGGAAGGGCAGAGAGAGAGGGAGACAAAGGATCCAAAGCAGGCTGCATGCTGCCAGCTTGGGCAGCGATGACATCATGACTTGAGCCGAAACCAAGCATCAAGACACGTAACTGATTGAGCCACTCAGGTGCCCCTATTTTTCTTACTTTAAGGTTCTTACCTTACTTTTAGCATAGTAAGTTTTGTTTTTTTGTTTTTTTTTAAATTTTTTTGTGAAGCATCTTATGAGTAAAAGTGAGAGTAATCACATGCTATTGTATTTTCCATGATTCTGTTAATGGCAGTATAAAATAATGTATCCTGAAAAATAATATATAAAAATGGTCTATGCTTATTAGCCCTAAAATGGTTTGCAAAAAAATTAATGTGAGATTGGAAAAGTATTCTTTTCCTGCAAGAACAAAATTTCAAGAAAATAGAACAATCAAGAATAGCTTAGATAAGATTCCTGCTGTTTCTCTCTAGGAGATTCAATAATCTTCTGATTCTTTTCCTATAATATTGCACAAAATTGCTCATGTTAGGCAACTAGCAGGTATCAAAAGACTACAATTATGACAGAGATGGCTTTCTCTGATCTATAGACTATGTATGATTTTTAATTTTGCATTTTATCCATATTGATTGGAACATGCGAATATTACCTATTTCGACAGCGCAGCTCATGAATGAAAATTACAATTGTTTTGAGTTAACCTACACATTTTCAAGCTTTTAGCTATAAATTTAAGACCTGAACTGTATTTTTTTTAAATACAGAACCTATCCAAAAGTCCCAGAAAGGTCAAATTCATTGGTCTTACCGATGACAGATATTTTAGTCAAACTAAAGAATGGAGTGCAGTTATAACCATTATATTTCAGCTGAGAATACTTTTGTAAAATCCACACCATTTGTGGCTCTCTGAAGATTTTGTCTGCACCAGAAAAGTAGCAAGGTCTAACCTAGAGGCCACTAGAGCAAGCATATTTTATCATTGCACACTGTGAAACCCTAGGCAAGCAGAAAGTTTTATAATTCTGATCTTTAAGAAATTGTGTCTGTATTTCTACTGGTCCTGAGGCAGGCATGATGACTTAGAGAATATTGTTTATGGGGATTTTCTATAATAAAGGGAGCATATACTTTTTTTTTACTACACTTAGAATTATTAAGCATACTTTTTTTTTAGGTGAAGATGAAAATCTCTTCTGTAAATAATATTTTCAGTAAGCAATTGAGGAAAGAATAGCTGCAAAAGTCAATACACATTCAGAAGTGACAATAATATATCTGATCTGAAATTTATTTTTGCACATTTCATATGATTTCAATTTGATATTTTTTACTCTGTATTAGAAAATTCAGTATGGGGCACCTGGGTGGCTCAGTTGGTTAAGCGTCCGACTTCGGCTCAGGTCATGATCTCACAGTTCGTGAGTTTGAGCCCCGCGTTGGGCTGACAGCTCAGGGCCGGGAGCCTGCATCAGATTCTGTGTCTCTCTCCCCTCAGCTCCTCCCCTGCTCACACTCTGTCTCTTTCTCAAAATAAATAAAGATTAAACTTTTTTTTTAATTCAATATAATTTCATAATAATTATTATTAGTAGTTTATTTATTTATTGAGAGAGGGAGAGAGAGAGAGAGAGAGCGTGCAGGGAAGGGGCAGAGAAAGAGAGAGACAGAGAATCCCAAGCAGGCTCCACAGTCAGTGCAAAGTTCAATGTGGGGCTGGAACTCACAAACTGCAAGATCATGACCGAAGCCAAAATCAACAGTCAAACACTCAACTGAGCCACTTGGGCATCCCCATAATAATTATTTTGATATCATCATTTGACTCATTGATTTTGCTCTGCAAATATTTTTTGTTGTTTGCATTTTTTTAAAAAAAATTATTTATTTTGAGAAAGACCACATGAGCAGGGGAGGGGCAGAGAGAGGGAGAGAGAGAGAATCCCAAGCAGGCTCTGCACTGTCAGCACGGAGCCCAATGTGGGGCTTGAACTCACAAACTGTGAGACTACAAACTGAGCTGAAATGGAGAGTTGGGTGCTTAACCAACTAAGCCACCCAGATGCTTCTGTTGCTTGCATTTTCTAAAATTATGAATAATCGTGCAATTAAAAATTTTATATTTAAATTTCCTTTGAGAATATTTAGAATCTCTACTATCTCCTGGGTGTGAATACATGACAGAGAATAAAAAGAGCAAATTGAGCAAATAAAAGACCAAGAAAGAAAATGTTAAGCAAACAATATGAATCTTCCTTTTCCTATTCCTGTTTTTGTTCTGTACATTCTGTAATTAGTTTTATTTTTTCTTCTGTAAAATATTTGTCTACATGCTTACCTTCTTAGAAGTATTAACTAATATTAACTAAGCATATAAATAAATAATTAATTATTTAAATCTCATAAAAATTTTCTATTTCTTTAAATATTGTTTAGTTTTCTTCATTCATTGAAGAGATCTATTTATTAATACAACAAATATTTACTGAGGACTTAGTAGGAGCCAAATTTAGTTCCTATTTTCAAAGAGCTTAAATTATATTAGGGATCTTTATCCAGTAGATGATAGTATATTTCAATGTTCAAGAAAACAATGATATGACACTAATTTCTATCAGATTAACCCCTCTTGTGTTTTCTTTGTTGTCTTACAAATATTTATTGAGTATCTAGTATAAGAAGGGCATTCTCCCAAGCAGTAGAGATACATGAGGCCAACTCAGATCACCCAACAGAAATACCCTGCTGATTCAGAGCCTAGAGAGTTGTTGGCTTAAGCCCCTAAGATTTTGAGTGGTTTGTCAGATAACAATAAATAACTGATATAGGTCAGGACACAATGAGCATAATATACAAATGAATAAGAATACATCAGGAGAGTTATTCTCAAATATTTTGGATCCAGAATTTCTGCACACTCATAAATAATTACAGATCACAAAAAATTTTGTCTGTTAATGATATCTATTGATATATACCGTATTGGATATTTGAACAGACTTTTAAACTATGTGTATTTGTTAAAAGTAGCAATAAACAACACAGTACAGGCTAACAATATATTTTCATGGAAAAAACTGTATTTTCCAAATTCAAAATATAAAAATAATGAAAAAAGTGGCATTTTCTACAATTTTTGCAAATCTGACTACTGTTTTGCATATCTGACTGATTAGATAATAACTGGATTTATCTATCTGGCCCTTCACTCAACCTATTGTGATATGTCATTTTCCTTAAAGAAAATGACTGTGGATATGTTCCTCTGATAATGCCAACACTCCATAACTATTAGTTTCTTAAAGCTTGCTTGCAGTGAGGTATCTGAAACCATATCAACAAATTCTCTATTTCTCTTACATTAAAATCCACTGGTGGTTCTTGTACTTTGAACAGATCTTCGAAATAAGCATGATTTTGTAACTTCATGTCCTGCCCATGAAGAATATACAGTTTCCTATATCGATACATTTCATTATACAATATAAAAAATCAGTACCAATTTCAACAGAAAAGCCATTAAATACTAAGACACTGATATAAGTTTTCAAGAATTCTAATTTTTGTTTAAAATTTGAATTGCATTATTGGCAATCTACTGTTAATGTCTAGCATTAGGCTTTTTGATTATAAGTGTATGACTTATACAATGCATCTGTTTCAAAGACATTAATTTCAAATAAACATATTTCTAGCTGTATGACCGGCTATTAACAAAACAACTGATAAGGAAACATGGTGCTCCATCATGAAGTTCCCCTTTTATAAAGTCTTGGGTAACTGGATAACTGAATGCCTGAATGACCCCACTTTTCCCTTCTCACACCCTCATTCTAATTCTTATGGTTTAAATTTGTCAATAAGGAGGGAACCTGTGAATTTCCAGGTATCTCACCCTTAATCCCTAATAAAGGCAGAGTCCAGGTCTGTTTTCCTTCCCACTCTCTACCTGCAACTTTGCTGTGTGGCTCTCAGGTGTGTCATGTATCCTCCAGCACATGTGAGTAATAAATCTTGCTCTTCAAAATTCACTCATGATTTTGCTAAGTTGTGTCCTGCAGTCACAAGGGTTGGTCCGACCACTTGGGCCCTGGTGGTGGTGGTGGTGGGGAGTATTTGTGGAGCTCGCTATGCATGGATGCAGGTCCAGTAAGTGCCTTGGGCTTCGATTCCATACAGCAGGCAAGAAATTCAGTCAGGTGTTTTCCTTTAAGTAACAGACTCACACACATTATTTTAAAGAAATATCTGGAAATACCCAAGTCTGAATAATCATAGTTTTTTCCGTCACTTGCTCTTTCCAGTAAAATAAATATTCATTAAAAAGTAACTGGTTCAGGGGCACTTGGGTAGCTCACTCAGTCGATTAAGTGTCCAACTCCTGATTTTGGCTCTGGCCAAGATCTCATGGTTTGTGAATTCAAACCCCACATTGGGCTCAGAACTGGCAGTTTGAAGCCTGCTTGGTTCTCTTTCTCTCCCCCTCTCTGCCCCTCCTCTGCTCACAGTCTCTCTCCCTCTCTAAATAAGTAAGTAAGTAAATAAATAAATAAATAAAAATAAAGTAGCTAGTTCAATTGCATCACAAATAATTGCTCAATTAATTTTGGGATAAAAATCAACTTTGGGATAAAAAGTTGAGATAAACTTTACACAGTAGAAGCACTTTAAATACATTTTCTATTTCATCCTATAGAATATTCAAATAATGTGTGCTTTAGGATTCAGATACAGTAAAATTAATAATTGCTATCAGTTTATGAAGAATATTCTTAATTAAACTAGCTTTAAAAAATTATATGTGCGTGGTGGTGAGCAATACAATGACTTCTTGTTCATGTTGCCTGCTAGTCTGCTAGTACTGGGTAGTGTCATCCCTTGATTTGTGCCAAGATGCCAGCGGTTTTGCCCATTATTGCTCTGACATCATTAATGCAAATGATGACACAGTGGAAAAGGCAAATAATATCATCATATTACTATGAAAGCAGTTTGGTGTTACAGATGACCTGTGAAGTTCTCAAGGACTCCCTGTGTTGCAGACCCCATTTAAAATTTTTTTATAAAATAAATACATGAAAGTAAATAAGTGTGATGGGGACACTAGGAGTATTGGAAATGGGGATGATTTGTGATTTTGAATAGAGTTCCTTGTTTTGAGAATATTGAGAAGGTAATCTTTGAGTCATAAGAATGTCTGGGGGAAGAATTCACAAGACAAAAAGCGTAACTAATGCTAATGCCCTAGGCATGTTTCAAGGTCAGTCAAAAGGCAAGTGTGAGGAGATAGAGTTGAGTGAATAATGGTTAATTAGAGAGGTAACAAGGGAGGAAGATTATATAAAGCTTTGCAGGCCATAATAAGGATTTTTTTATCTTTTTACAAAACAGGAACATACAAGGTTTTTAGGAGAGGAGTTACATAACTTGGTTTAGATTTTGAAGGAATCAGTCTAGCTGTAGAACAAAGACAGTAAGAGTGCATGGGTGAAAATGCATCAATGTTCTACAATGAGACTATTGTAGTAATCCGGATGACATATCATTATGGTTTGGGCCATAATGGTAGCAGTTGGGGTAGGCAGAATAAAGTAGTTGAGTTATGGGTATGTTTGAAAGATAAGGCTATCAGGAATTTCTAATAGATTGCATGGATGGTGCAAGAAAAAGATTAGTCAAAAAATATTCTAAAATTCTTGGCTGGAGCATATGAAATGACAATATTGCCATTACTCATTATAGTTACAACTGCAAATGTGTAAGTGTGAGGAAGACTAGTTTAGTTTTTAGATGCTACACGTGAAGTATCTTTTAGAGATATAACGTAAGATACTAGGTATTATGATTGGGTATGTGAGGCTGGATTGAAGGGTGAGTTCATGCTAGAGATAAAAATAAAGGAGGTTCTTTGTCATCAGACTGGGCGAGATCACCAAGGCAGTCAGTGTAGATTGAAAGAGATGAGAAATCAATACCTAACTCAGGACTCTACCAACATTAAGAAGTTGAATAGAAGAGGTATAAGTGAAGAGACTAGAAGAAGCAGGCAGTGAAGTAGGGGTTAATTCAAGAGTAAAAAAATGTTCTTAAGGTCAAGTGAAAAATAGTAGAGCTGATTTCCTATGTCAAATTCTATTGACAGTAAGATGAGAACTGAGAAATGATGGTTGAATTTAATAATATGGAAACTAACGGTGACCTTGGTAAAGAGTTCTCTTGGGGTAGTGCAGATAAAATTCTGATTAAATTGGGTCCAAGAGAGAATAAGATCTTTAACATTAAGCTGAAAGGCTTAGTACAGAGAGAACAGAACACTTTGAAGCAAAACACAGTAGAGCCCTTTAAAAAAAATCTATACTTCAACATCATATTGAGTTTTGTTATATAAATCAAGGCAAATAGTATTCAATCAGACCAGTAGTAACTTTAGAATTACATGTCTGTTTAAAGTTTTAAAAATAGGAAAATAGGAAGCTCAGTAAGAAAATTATTATAGTTTTTATATACTATAAAATTTATAGTATGTTTAAAAAGGCACTCAACTCTCACAATATTATGGAAGCTATAGTTTATCAAGACATTTAAAGACATGAAAGAAATAAAACTATACTGTCATTGCCAAAAGGATATAATTTTTCATCATTTTTAACTTTTCTTTTGCCAGGGGAAAATCTTTTGTAATAGGTAAAAGAAGCACAGAGAACAAATTAAATCAATTTTCTTCAGATGGTTTTGTTTTTTCTTAGTCTCTATGATAAATATAGAGAAGACAGTAGAGTAACATTAAGGGTATTTCAATGTGCAATTATCACATTAAATATACCTCAAAGAAATTAAGCAGTCCAAACAGGGATATCATTATTGATATGTAATTTTCTCCTTCATACTTAGAGATTGTCTAACTTGTCCCACCATTCTTTAGTATTTTTAAACCTCTTAATTTATTTATGAATCCTTTTTTTTTTTTTAAACTCTTACTCTCTGAGGCGCCAGGGTGCCTCAGTCAGTGAAGCAACAGGCTCTTGATTTCAGCTCAGGTCATGATCTCACAGTTCATGAGATTGAGCCCTGTGTGGGTATGCATACTGACAGCCAGAGACTGCTTGGGATTCTCTATCTCTGTCTCTCTCTGCCCCTCCCCTGCTCACTTGCTCGCTCTCTCTCTCTCTCTCTCTCTCAAAATAAATAAAAAAACATAGAAAAGAAAGAAAGAAAGAAAGAAAGAAAGAAAGAAAGAAAGAAAGAAAGAAAGAAAGAAAGAAAGAAAAAAGCAAGCAAGCAAGCTCTTACCCTCTACCAGGCACTTTTCCAGGAACTGGAAGAAAAGCAGGAAACAAAATTGCTGAAAGTGTATGCTTGCTGCGTATGTTGGTTTGCGATTTTAAAAAAACAGGAGTAAAACCACATGGAAAAACACAATAACTTAACTGTGAAAACTTGAATGTGAAATAAAACACATTTTCCTCCAAGGTTTTAAAATAACCTACATTTTGGTAAATTCTTATCTGTGCTGTATCCCAGGTACATGACTTATCACATGTATTATTTCAAAATGACAAACTCTTCTTGAATAAAGCATGTCTAGGGGCGCCTGGGTTGCTCAGTCGGTTGAGTGTCCGACTTCGGCTCAGATCATGATCTTGCGGTTGGTGAGTTCGAACCCTGCGTCGGGCTCTGTGCTGACAGCTTGGAGCCTGGAGCCTGTTTCGGATTCTGTGTCTCACTCTCCCTCTGCCCCTCCCCTGCTCATGCTCTGTCTCACTCTCAAAAATGAATAAATGTTAAATTTTTTTTTTAAATAAAGCATGTCTAATCCTCTTTAATTACAGTTGTAACATCTGTGGTCCCCATGTCTACTCCTGATGTGCTGTGACCGTTACAGAATTATAAAACTAAACTTGTACTTTAACCATATTTTGGCAACACAGCCAAAGAAAGATGGAATGGGATCTTGGAACAGATAAGAAATGGAGAACCAGGCTTGCAAATGGCTGGACACCACACATCTCTAAAAGATTAAGAAAAAGGAAGTGCAGAAACTATTTTGAGCTACAAGAGAAATTTGAGAAAATTATATTGATACAGCAAGGACAGTATTTAAAGACAAAAATTGTGAAGATTGTAATAAATTATTATCATAAAAACATCTCAGTGGATAGGATGGGTATTAGGATGATCATAATATTCATGGATCTTCATGCAAGTACACAGATATGAAATATAGCAAAAAACTACAACAAAAATGAAGGAATTGAACATGATTCTTTTAGAAAAAAAAATAGATTGAGTAAACAGCAGCAACAAAAGAATAGAATGAAGAGTATTTGAATGACGCAATCGAAAATCTTGACCCAATAGATGTGTATGGAACCATATGCCCACGAGCCCAGCATTTGCATTATTTTTAAACATTTACAGAAATATTAATGAACAGCTTCCATGTATTAAGTCTTAAAAGAAGTCTCAGATAATTTAAAAAGGAAAAGCCTACCTCTACTAGATACTTTTCAAAGTGTGAAATATTAGCCAAAAATTTATTTCACTATTAAAACAAAATACACTTTCTAAATAATTCTTAGACAAGAAGAAAATAATAATTCATGTTATTTAATTATGTAAATATTACATATGTGGTATGATTAATTCAAGAAAATGTGTACATTAGAAACAAAGAAAATGTATGAGGTTAGCATTTGGCTAATGCTAACAAAAGATTTATTTTAGGAGAACCTTTTCTATACAACAAACTCAAGGAAAAAGAAAATAATTCTAAATAGAAAGAAAATTGTAGTTATTGTTTAGTAAAACCCAATGCTAATCTTTTGGGCTACTGGCAAGTTTGATTGCTGATACATACACAACCTTAGAAAACAAAAATAGGTTGGGGCACCTGGGTGGCTCGAAGTCGAACCTGACTTCGGCTCAGGTCATAATCTCCTGGTTCATGAGTTTGAGCCCCACATCAGGCTCTGTGCTGACAGCTCTGAGCCTGGAGCCTGCTTCAGATTCTCTGTCTCCTGCTCTCTCTGCCCCTCCCCCACTTGCACTCTGTCTCTCTCTCTCTCAAAAATAAATAAACATTAAAAAAATTAAAAAAAAAAGAAAACAAAAACAGGAAAATAAATTCAGATAGGGAGTAAATAGATAAAATTCTGAGAGTCTTTTGTACATAAATTTAGGCTAATCAACTAAAATGTTTAGATGAAATGAATTGTTTTCTAAAGACAAAAATAATCTACAGAGCAAGCCTTATAAGTAATTGACAAGGCAGACAAAAATCCTTTTCCTAAATACATACAAGTCTTCGAAGATCTTATTGGTGAGTGTAACATTTCTGGAAAAGAATATAGAGAATATTGAACTCTCTCTAAACTATATAGCTGGAATAGGACAACAATTAACACAAAAATAAAAATTGCAATTAAAAAAAATTTCTTTCTGAGGGTGTGATCAACTGAGTCACCTTAAACAAAAACATGTAGGCTCTAATAAGCAGTGGTTCTAATGTGGTAAGGGTCTGATCTGAGAGCTTTTAGCAGTAGGCACTTCAGATTCATGGAAGGAAGTCAGCATCTGTAATTTTTACATGCTTCTAAAGCAGTTCTGTATGTCTCCACAGTGCCCTAATTTGAATATTATGCTAATACAAGCAAATGGGACTTCCAGTGTTTTATTCACCACTAGCTACCCTAGCCAGTCATGACCTGGAATTAGGAATGTGATTGATTATAATCTGAGCCTAATTCTCAAACAAGGTGTTGTTTCCACTGTGTTTTTGGAATAGTTTATAAAAGTATGGAAAATACTTACATTAATGTTTTTCTTTACCTTTTTAGGTAAATTATTTTTATAAACACTTAAAATTGTTTTAAATAGTAAATAATAATTAACTTCATTTATTAAACTGGTCTAACTTCATGAGTGGATAGTTCTCTTGAGGGCTGTCCTTCTTCAGGAAAAAGAAGCACACTGGGGAGAACGTATAATCCTCTGAGATGGGACATCATAAAATCGTAGTCTGCACGTCACTCATGGATTGTTAGAATAAGAGCTGGTTCTTTCTCATTAATGCTGAGACCACCCCTGGGGAAACCTAGGATATTTTTTTTTCTTAATGTCAGTGCTAGAGTGACCTGGATATGTACTGGAAACTGCAAAGCTACATAGGCTGCAACATAAGGGAGAAGACTAATTTTGTGTAGGCAGTAACTATAACCCAAGGTTTAGGTTAGGGAGATAATGAAGATGAGGTAGGGTTTCTAAACTAAAAAACTCCTTTGTTTTAATGTTTATTTATTTTTGAGAGAGAGAAAGCGAGAGCACATGGGCGGGGAGGGGCAGAGAGAGAGGGGACAGAGGATCTGAAGCAGACTCTGTGCTGACAGCAGAGAGCCCAGTGAGATGGGGTTCACACTCATGAGCCTGTAAGATCATGACCTGAGTGGAAGTCAGACGCTTAACCGACTGAACCACCCAGGCGCCTCAACTAAAAAGCCCTTTGAAAAATGTTCCCTCCATCTCTTCATGTCAGGCCAAAATTGTCTTTCTAAGAAAGCCTATACACAGCAGTATGAAAAGAGCAATTCAGAGATATTTACAGATATTATGTTGAATGGGTTTTTTTGTAGACCTGCTTTACACATAACAATCCAAGTAGCCTTTATGTCCTGCCGTAAAATTTTCCAGTATTCCTCTTTAGCTTAGCTTTGGTATTTTTTTACATGATGATTCTTATTTTCTTGATGCAGCTATGTAATTACTTTTCAGAAGCAAGAACACCAGGCCTGTTTTCTTATTTCTGTTGGGTTAGTGTTCATTTTGGCAGTTACTATAATTGCATATTACTGAATTCAGGAACACTGGCCAGAAAAATAAAATGGGAACTGGTGCAGCACTATTTTGATTCACATACTAGTTTCCCTATAAATGATTTCATGAGCAAAACACTCTGTCCAAAGGCTTCCAAAACCCCACAAAAGCAATGTGATCAAAAACATTTTTTTAACTCAAGACAAAACAAGTGGAAGAAAACTAAAACATGAAAGGAATAAAGCACTCTCCATAATTATACTTTCAAAAATGTTTCATTTCCCCCTAAATAGCACATATGTTTTCAATAGTACTTATTTTGAATGTTTAATGTTATTCATAGTTACTGAAGTATACTATTGTTAAGAATTAATTCCTATTACAGTAAGAAGAGCTCTCTTCTGTTAAACTAGTATGAATAAATCACAAATCAAACTTCTTGAATACATTAGTTATTATGATTGTGATTTTTACATATGCAAATTTCAAGAACAGTTTTTCTGAGACAGGATCTTCATCTCAAAAGTGACAGGGGAGTGATTTATAAAAGCAAAGATTCTAGAAATGTAAATAGTTAATCTGTATTAACAAAGGAAAAAGTAATATACCCAAATAGTTACAAAATTACCATTAGGATTTGAATAATAGCTCGGACCATTTGATTCTTCTTATCAAAGGAATAACAAGACTTAATTTGTTAAAAAGTATTTATTATGCTGTTGCTTTGTATTAAGTTAATGTGAAAAGCTCAAACATAACATGGAATATTATTAATAATGCAACCACAAAATTATAAGATATATGATATGAGTGAGCAGAGTCTGATTTTTCCGTATGATCTTGTTGACATTTATTAGTTCAGGTGTCCATTCATCCTCTGTGATAGTAATTTATTGTCAAAATGTAGACTACACCCTTAACCACTCAGTTTGCTAATTTCCCTGCTATAGTTATTCTTATATGGCTATTTTGTCATTACAAAAAATGCAGACAATGCTTATCAAATAAAAATTATTTAGATATACTGAATTCATATGTAAAGTACATTAACATAAGTGGAGGAAAAGCAACATTTTCCTGTTGTTTCTTTTTTACCTCATTTACCTGAATTTAAATAGATTTATTTCTTCATTTATACTTCATAAATAAAGAACAATCAGCAACATGTAATTCCACAGAAAAATCTCTATTAAGTCAAAGGAATGTTGGTACTTAACATGTTTCCCAAACTTATATTTCATTGGTGGAAAATTTGTAATCCTGAATCATTTTAGAGTTGACGGTCAGCACTTAATATTGTTAGAACTATTCTCTAAATTGACTTGTTTAGATTAAGCATTAGCATTTATGATACAAATTAAAAAGAAAATAATAAAATACACAAAACTGACTTGGGAAAATGTTTGGTTTATTTATGACAGTGGCTTATGTTTTTAATCAACTTTTTCTCAGGCTAATACTAAAATTATTTCATAATCATCAGAAAATTTCTTGACAAAAAATAATTAAAGGATTGTTAGCAGAGGTTCAAATTGCTAGAGTAGAGAGGAAATCTTCATAGAATTAAAATGTCACCAAACTTATCCACGAAGTAGACCAACTAGGACTATTAGGTCATTGTCACTTAGACCCAGGGGAGGCCTATAATACAGATATTGTTGCACTTTGTGACAGAAAGTACAATTATGAAGAAGAAAAAACCCTCAATGCTTATAATTTAGGAATCAACTTGAAACCTAGTACTCGATCGAATTTATTACATAGCTTGAATAATCTCTATAATTACATGGTCAGTATTTGTCTCTGAATTTGTTCTAAGGTAATAGAGGCGTAACTACAGTGAAAAGTAAGAAGTCAGTCATACAAAGAAACTGAGGGAAAACAGACTAAGGTGGCAAGTATTTTATCACACTAGCAGGGAAGAATTTCACTCTTTTGTAATATTTCATAGCCTTGCAAAACAAAAAGGAAAAAGGCAAAATTAGGTATTCATTGTAACAATTATTAATCTCCCTTTATAGGTCAGATGTTGTTTTAGTTTGGAATATATAAATGATGGGTTTCAAAGCAGGTGACCCCAAAAGGTGCTACTCTGGCAGATTGATTATTTTGAGTTAAAGTTACATAAGAAATAGTCCATGCAAGGACACTCTAACCCTCCTTTCTCCATGAATGTAGGAAATGAATCTCCCATGTGAAAGGGTGTCCTCCCAGCATAAAAAGGAAAGGAGACATCCTTACCACCAGAGAGAGAGAATTTGGAGCTAAGAAGGCTATATAAACAAGCCTTGTTTGTTACTTATTACTTCCTCTCTAATTTCCTACCCTAAGCTCAAACTTCTTTGTCTTATCAATTCTTCACAAATTTATTGTTTCCTTGTTGAAAGGGTATAAAAGCTGTCTACTTTGGTCATTTCTTTGGGTCTTATATCTTTTAGACTCCCTTATGTATGAAATAAGATTAAATTTGTTTTTCTCCTGTTAATCACCCTTTTATTACAGGGGATGTCTCTGCCAAGAACCTAGAAATGTAGAGGGAAATTTATTTTTCCTCCTCTGCATGAGTAAGCTTGTGATATTTTCCCAGCTTAAGTGTGTGTTTTATCCAAGGGAACAGTCACTGAAGTGAATTACTGTAATAAAAGTCAACAGACTTCCAAGTAAAGATACAAACAAGCAACTATGGAGCACATGCTGGGGAGAATTAAATTTTAACATTCATTTCCTAAGGAAAATTGATATTGGGGTAAAAATTTGAGAGATAAGATGGCATGCTGGGGATTTATAAAAGTAGTATAGAGAAAGGCCTGAGAGACAATATGTACAAAGGCAAGGTGGGAAGGCACTTCTCAATGGAACAAAATCTTCAGTGTAGATTGGCTATAGAGTGTTCGTGGTTAGAAGGAGAGAACCTGACACCCATTCAATCGTGTGATACACACACAAGAAGGCAAATATTCATCCTTTTACTATACACTGTTATGTGTTGTCAATTATACATAAGGGTGACACATTTATTTATATATGTGCAACTTGGGCTAGTTTCTGGTAGAAGCTTTAAATATCAAGGGTCAATAATTGATATGCATTGCTTTCACTTTTTTTTTTTGCATTTGCTATCTGTGAGCTCGTATCTTTTTTTCTTTTTCAAGTTTTTATTTAAATTCTAGTTAGTTAACATACAGTGTAATATTAATTTCAGGTGTGGAATTTAGTGATTCGTCACTTACAAACAATACCCAGTGCTCATCATGAGTGCCCTGCAAAGCTCATTTTAATTCTTTTAGTTCAACTAATACTTTAGTTTTGTTTGGTTTCATTTACATTTATCCCTATATACACAATGACAAAAATCTATAATCATTTATAAAATATCACTAAAGAGGTGATGTTTGATCATTTATTTAATCAATAGAATTGTTAACTTGGGGTTAGTGGGATTAAAATGTGTTGTCTTCCTTTTATTTACTGTCCTTACAATATGGCAGAGAACGATAAATCAGTACCTTTCAGTATAGTAAAAGATATTACTGCTTCTGGGTAACTATATGTTGATGCAGATGTTGAATCTAATCTAATCTAAATTATATGTGGATATTAGTAAATAAGACATTAACACACTAGCTGTTACTTGGGATTGTGTTAATTATTTTTTATATTGGAAAAAATCATTTTTCATTAACTACAGATTTAAATTTTATTTTTCTCAAAATAGGAACAATAGACATAATCTGAGAGTAAATTTTGTGTTTATAGGTTCTAAGGGGATACAGTTTAGAACAGAGTAACTCAACTAGAATCTTCAATTATTTCAACACACTGAGACACTTTCTGCAAAAATGTACTAAATTTTGGGGCACCTGGGTGACTCAGTCAGTTAAGCGTCTGACTTTGGCTCAGGTTATGATCTCACAGTTTGTGAGTTCGAGCCCCGCATTGGGCTCTGTGCTGACAGGTTGGAGCCTAGAGCCTGCTTAAGATTCTGTGTCTTCCTCTCTCTCTCTCTCTCTCTGCCCTTCCCCCGCCTAAACTCTGTCTCTCTCTCTCCCCAAAATAAATAGACATTTAAAAAATGTGCCAAAATTCATTGACTCTGCTGCATATGCTGCAGTGTCCTACTCATATACGTGGCACTTTTCTGTGTACTCCATTGATTTTAAAGTGCTAGGAGCAGCATCTCTGTGTCTTATTTCCCAATGCTACTTCTAGAACCTTCTATTCTTCCTCAAATCATACAACTTTGAGTCTGATGTCATCAGAATAAACCCATCCAGACGTTTTTAGACACCCAAGTTGGCCTTCTCATTCTATGAGGATAAAAACCTTGATTAAAGTTCCAATTCCCAAATTTTGTGCTTTGATAATTCTTGATGATTTCAATATCCATGCAGATGAAAATTTCAAAACTCAGATCTCTCACCTCCTTTTTCATTCTGCCCTAGCCACTCATTCCCATGACTATACCTTAACTGTCATACTATCAGTAACAAATTGCACTTTCTCCATAATTAAAATTTAAGAACCCCACTCTTCAATTAGCACCTCCATTATTTCCAGTTTCCTTTTCTAATATCTTGATCTCAATAGTCCTTTGACTCTCCAAAAACCTAAAATCATTAACACTACTGAATTTACATTGTTTATCACTGGGTACTTCTTTAATACCATCAAACACAATCTGATATGCTGTGTTTTCACTTTCATTCAGTGCAAATAGTTATTCACTATTTGTTTTATTCTCGGATATATGTCCTTTTTTAGGATTGTGCCATTTAGTTTTACAACATTTGAAGGTTTTTCTATATATTTTTCTGTTATTGATTTCTACTTAAATTATGTTGTACTCAGAGCTCATATGTCACATGACCTAAATATTTTTATATTTAGTAAGAGTTGTTTTATACTTTAGAAAATAGTATATCTTGGTAAATGTTTTGGGTACATTTGAAAATGATGTGTATTCTACTCTTGTTTGTTGGAGGCAATGTTTTACAAATATAAATTAGATAAAGCTGTTTGGTAGTGGATTTTAGATTTTTTTATATCCTTGCTGATTTTATGCCTACTTATTCTATTAATTTTTGAGAGAAGGGTATTGACATATCTGATTATAGCTATGAATTGTTTACAGTTGTCAATTTGTTTCTCCTTGAAGAACTTTTGCTTCGTGGATTTTGAAACTCTGTTATTAGGTTCATGCATGTTCAGGATTGTTAAGTCTCTTGAAGAACCAATCCGTTTGTCATTATAAAATGATCTATTTATCGCTGGCAATATTCTTTGTTCTGAAATTGACTTTGACATTTTTTATATAAAGTCCAGCCTTCTTTGACCACTACTATCACAGTATATATTTTCCCATAACTTAAATCTTAACCTATGGATATCTTTATATGTGAAATGTTTTTTTCAACAAGCAGCATATAGTTGGATATTGCTTTTTTTTTAAATTTTTTTTTAACGTTTATTTATTTTTGAGACAGAGAGAGACAGAGCATGAACGGGGGAGGGTCAGAGAGAGAGGGAGACACAGAATCTGAAACAGGCTCCAGGCTCTGAGCGGTCAACACAGAGCCTGACGCAGGGCTCGAACTCACGGACCGCGAGATCATGACCTGAGCCGAAGTCAGACGCTCAACTGACTGAGCCACCCAGGCGCCCCTGGAAATTGCTTTTTTATCCAATGTGACATTCTCTGCCTTTTAGTTGCTGGGTCTCAGTCATCATATTTTATATGATTATTAATATTATGCTTAATGTATCGTCTTACTATTTTTCCCAACTGATCTTTGTTTCCATATTCCACTTTTTTACCTATTAGTATTATACTGACTACTAGCAGAGGCCATGTGTAGTTATCTAAAATATTCCCCAGTTCAGCTTTTTCCAAATCCTCAAGGTAAGAAATATGCTGATTTCTGCCCTGTTTCATCCTTTCTGTCCTGCAGCCTAGAAATTCTCTCAAGATAATAAGCTGGGATAATTGTAGGGCTCACCTCATTTGTTTTCCATTTTTCAGATTGTTTCCCAATTTTATAATTTAACATAACCCTTACTTGTTCCTCTCCACCCTTTCAACCCATGTCCAGGCACTGTTTTATTTTTCCCCTCCAAAATTAGTTTTGGAAATAATAATAATTATATATATATGTATATATATATATATATATATATATATATATATACACACATATATATAGTATTACATACTGCTCAGCTAAAATTAAAATAAGACAATGGGAGTGCCTGAGTGGTTCAGTTGTCTAAGCCTCCAAGTCTTGGTTTTGGCTCAGGTCATGATCTTAGGGTTTGTGAGTTTGAGACCCATATTGGGCACCATGCTGACAGCTGCTTGGGATCTTTCTCTCCCTCTCTCTGCCCCTCCCTGGCTCACTCTCTATGTCTCTCTCAAAATAAGTAAATAAACTTAAAACATTTTTAAAAGTAAAATAATGATTTAGTTTACTAATTTGTTTTCAAACACTCATTTGATCTCCATTCTACACTTCCAGCCTTTTACCCTAATATCAACATGTGTCTGTAGCCTTACATATGCCTTAGATCTGCTCAGTACTTTTAAGTTTGATTTTATTTTTGATAAGAATAAGCATATCTGTTGTCTAATGTTAAGATCCTGACTTTAGAATTTGAATACTGGCTTGAGACCTTGGGTAAGGCATTTAATCTTTCTACCCTCTCTTTCCTCCATAGTAAAACAGTGATCTAAATTGCACCTACTTGAGGTTGTTGTGAAATTAGATAAGTAAAAAACAACATGGAATATAGAAAAAATTAGTGTTACTCTTATTAAATAACTAAAAATTATTTTGATGATACTTAGAGAAAATGTATTATTAATAATGGTTCAGATATGTTTATTTTATTAAACTATATAAGAATAAACCACAGAACAAATTATCTATTCAGTGTAAAGTCCCATCTATCCTAGTGGTACCCAGAATTCATTTTTGAAAGAGCCATCCATAATTTCTCTGTATGAAGTAATGACCTTCATGACAGCCGACCTCAGTTCACTACCTCAAAAGAGAGTTTTTGGCCAATTTTCCTCAGTTCCAGTGACTGTAGGGATATGATCACAGCAGGTTTGCAAATAAAAAACAAGATTTCTCTCTTCTTGGTCCATTACTTATAAAATTGAGATGTTAAAATGCTTTTGGAATCACTTGGACTAGCCCAAATGATGATGGCTTGAAGTTTTCTTGGAGTTTTTCATACATCATCTGCTCCAAAATGAAATAATGATTCCTAATGTAGTCCTCACTCAAGGCACAAACAAATATGTTACTAATGAGCATTTTCTTTAATGGAGTGGGTCTTATTATAGAGAAAAAAGAAAAAAAAGCTCATTATTCCTTGGCAAATCTACCTTAATACATGCTTTTGTGGATTCATAAGAATAATAATGATTTGTGCTCTGCAGAAACATATGCAATTAGATTTCTCAACACAAAGAGAACAAAACAACAAAAACTCAGCGTATCAGTGGATCTTCAACTGTGAATTGATAGTCAATTGATGTGTATAATTACACAAATTTTTTAAATAAAAATAACGTGGAACACGACTTGAGGTTGATAGTGGTGACTAAAGTTTTATTTTTGCATTTTAGTGAAGATCAATTGGAAATCTTTGATTATCAAGTCAAAATAGTAAGCAATAAATATCATAAGGAGTTGAGAAATCTAAATCTGTTGCAAACACATTATCAGCAATTTTTCTTCTGAGGGAAACTTTCAAAATGTACCCAAAACATGCAAAAAGACACAGGGAGAGGGAGAGAGAGATATGAAGTATGGATTCTATCTAATGTTTATGTTATGTGTGTGTGTAGATAGCTGATGAATAAATGATGATGAAGGAAGGAAGGAAGGAAGGAAGGAAGGAAGGAAGGAAGGAAGGAAAGGAAGGAAGGAAGTAAAGAAGGAAGGAATCAAGGAAAGGAAGGAAGGCAGGGATGGAGGGATGGAGGAAGGAAGGAAGACAGGTTGGTGTTTATGCAAGTGTGTGTGTGTGTGTGTGTGTGTGTGTGTGTGTGTGCATTTTAAATTAATAGTTTCATATTTTCAACATTTTCCAAACAGAAACAAAGTTAAAGGTATATTTAATGATTCCCTTCCTTCTTATTATTTTGCACTAATTAAGAAAGAATGATGGTTTCAGGTGTTCTAGTCATATTGGAGTAATTTTACGAGTGAAAAAAGACGCTGAAAAAGAACAAACACAGGAAAGAATTCCATGTGGAATATGCATCTGCTTATTTGTCTTAAATCCTGGATTTTAAGGTATCTTAGAACGTGTTAAAATTTTAGAACTTATCAAAATGAAGATCATTTTGTAACGAGGAAAGGAAGGAAATCATTTGTTTAAATAGTTCTTTAGTTATTAATTGTTGCTATTTTATCAGTGCTTCATATCAGAAAAGGATCACCTTTGACAAAAAAATCCTTATATTTCAAGAGAAAGATTTAAATGGCATTTATATATCATATAATTTCAATCAGTTTTAAGAACTAGGGTTAACTATATTCATGCCAGTTATGGCACGAATCAGTCTTAAATACCAATAACACACTATAACAGGTATGTGGGGCCAGTCCAGTGACCAGATTGTCCCCGGATTCATATTCCATCCCTTCAATGGAAGGCAAATTTGGGTGCCATGAACATTCATGATATATGAATTTTGTAAAATCTTATTGGATGAATAAAATTAATATCTCTAGGTCTCAGGATTTTACATTAGAATATAACATACCTGTCTTACTTTTGTACTGAAAATCAAATGAAAGCCAAATATCAAGAATGAAATATTCAAAATTCTCATTTTATCAGCCATATCTTGTTTTTCTTTTTGTCATGAAAACCTTATTCAACCCCAATCCAAGGAGATATGCCTGACATGGGTAGCTGGAGACAGGGTCTCTTCATGGTATGGGAAATAACTGATGCTTGATATAACTATCTATTTTGAGTAAAATTAGGAAAAACAAAATATGGCCTGTAAATTTTTTTTTTAATTTTTTTTTCAACGTTTATTTATTTTTGGGACAGAGAGAGACAGAGCATGAACGGGGGAGGGGCAGAGAGAGAGGGAGACACAGAATCTGAAACAGGCTCCAGGCTCTGAGCCATCAGCCCAGAGCCCGACGTGGGGCTCGAACTCGCGGACCACGAGATCGCGACCTGGCTGAAGTCGGACGCTTAACCGACTGCGCCACCCAGGCGCCCCGGCCTGTAAATTTTTTAATATGTAATCTGCGAATTCATCAATCCTGTTTTCATGGTCAGGATTCCATTTTTCAGGTTATCAGACTCAAGGGAGTAGGAGAGAGGGCTCTGTATAGCTGGGCTCACCAGTAAGAATAAAACCATATTGACCAAGTATTACACAGAATTAAATCTCTTAAATTTTAAGAGACTCTCTATTCTAGCATCTATAGAGCTTTGAATCTTTTGATAAACTACCACTAGATCCGAGAATACAGATATACTGTCTGGTGATCAGACTACACAGAGCAGGTGTTTGATGCCCGCCCTCCCTTCAAATAAGTTAGGAAATAAGATTTCAGTGTTTCAACTTTTGCCTCTAATAAAAGGGTTAATATTTTCATCCTTATATGTTGTTCTACCAAGATAACGTTTGATGTTTTTGGCATCTGAAAGTAAATATCTTAAGAGCATGGTATTTGCCATAGTATATCGAATATACGTTACTTCCAGCCTAAAAGTCCCGCATAAACCTATCTGTGGCTCCACTTGGACGTTCAGCAAGATGTTCTACATCCCTTGTTTGCACAACAAGGGTCTATAAAAATAGCCTGCCAGGAACATGGACAAAATAGGTACATAGTACTTATGAGCATTCTACAGGCATCAGGCAAATGATTTAAATCTCTGTACTTAACCTTTGTAACAACCTTCATGGAATGCTGAAGCCAAGATCTCATAACTACTGTTCCCAAATAAAAACAAGGCAAAACACTAAAAACTAAAAGTTTGGTTTTATTATAAATGTTTGTAAATTCATTTAGTAGGAAATCATGCTTTGAACTGCTACGTTAGTCTTCTTTTATCCAACCAAATGAAAATATCCACGTGCTCCCCTGCAGAAATATTAATAGGTTTGTTTATGAGGTGTAATATAGCCTGAAGTCTATGTTTTGTATTACTTATCAAATTAAAAAAATACATTAAAATACACATTTGGTCCCTTGGCTAGTGGTCATGGAATTGGGAGAATATACCTGTATTGCTCCCATGTCATTATCATTACAGTACATTAGTGAGAGAGTATGATTATAGACCAACCTATTAGTGGCTTATTCTACTTAGAAGATGTTGTAGAAACAGTAATTAATTATCAGCAGCAGCAGCAGTAGCAACAGTAACAGAGACAAATTCTCACTTTAACGGAAATAAATGAGTTGTCTCTTGATGAACCAGAGAATAATTCACCTCTTCTTAATTGTATATTTATGACAATAAGTTTTTAAAGAAAACTAGTTATATGTTCCTCTTCTGCTTCATCTTCTTTTCTGCTGAATAGAAATAAATTTGCTCACACATGTTAAGGAGTCTGAGGCAGGACAGTAAAGTCTAGCAGGTATTCAAGTCAGTTTTAGTTGGCTTTTCCTGGAACACCTGGTTTACTTTCTCTAGCAGATACTCTAAATTATAGAACCAATCTTATTATTTTTTTTAATTAGAGAAACTTGGTATTGAAGATACCTAGAGTAAAATTTCTGTCCAAATATAGCATCTTTTGGAAGATTTTTGGGAATAAAATCCAATTGGTTTTCATTTTGTTTTCCCTAAAAATATTCCCCTTTTATTTTATTTATTATTTATTTTTTTAAAACATAATTTATTGTCGGGTTAGCTAACATACAGTGTATGCATGTGCTTTTGGCTTCGGGAGTAGATTCCCATAATTCATCGCTTACATACAGCACTCAGTGCTCGTCCCAACAAGTGCCTTCTTCAATGACCATCACCCATTTTCCCCTCCCCTCGGCCCCCCATCAACCCTCAGTTTGTTCTCTGTATTTAAGAGTCTCTTATGGTTTTCTGCCCTCTCAGTTTGAAACAATTGTTTCTCCTTTTCCTTCCCCCATTGTCTTCTGTTAAGTTTCTCAAATTCCATATTTACGTGAAAACATATGATATCTGTCTTTCTTACTGACTTGTTTCACTTAGCATAGTACCCTCCAGATCTATCCACGTTGTTGCAAATGGCAAGATTTCATTCTTACTCATTGCCAAGTAGTATTCCATTGTATGTGTAAACCACATCTTCTTTGTCCATTCATCAGGTGATGGAAATTTGGACTCTTTCCATAATTTGGCTATTGTTGATACCACTGCTATAAACATTGGGGTACATGTGCCCCTATGAATCAGCACTCCTATATCCACTGGATAAATTCCTAATAGTGCTATTGCTGGGTCATAGGGTAATTCTATTTTTAATTTTTTGAGGAACATCCACACTGTTTTCCAGAGCAACTTCACCAGTTTGCATTCCCACCAACAGTGCAAGAGGGTTCCTGTCTCTCCACATCCTTTGCAACATCTATTGTTTCCTGAGTTGTTAATTTTAGTCACTCTGACTGGTATGAGGCGGTATCTCAATATGGTTTTGATTTGTATTTCCCTGATGATGAGTGAGGTTAAGCATCTTTTCAGGTGTCTGTTGGCCATCTGTGTGTCTTCTTTCGAAAAGTGTCTATTCATCTCTTCTGCCCATTTCTTCATTGGATTATTTGTTTTTTGGGTGTTGAGTTTGGTATGTTCTTTATAGATTTTGGATACTAACCCTTTATCTGATATGTGATTTCAAAATATCACCTCCCATTCTGTTGGTTGCCTTTTCATTTTGTTGATTGCTTCCTTTGCTGTGCAGAAACTTTTTATCTTGATGAGGTCCAAATAGTTCATTTTTGCTTTTATTTCCTTTGCTATTGAGTAAGAAGTTGCTGTGACTAAGGTCAAAGAGGTTGTTGCCTGTTTTCCCTTCTAGGGTTTTGATGGCTTCCCATCTGACATTTAAGTCTTTCATCCATTTTGAGTTTATTTTTGTGTATGTTGTAAGAAAGTTGTCCAGTTTCATTCTTCTGCATGTTGCTGTCTAGTTCTCCCCAGCACCATTTGCTAAAGAGACTCTTTTTTTCCATCGGATATTCTTTCCTGCTTTGTCAAAGATTAGTTATCCATACATTTGTGGGTACAATTCTGGGTTCTCTATTCCATTGGTCTATATGCCTGTTTTTATGTGAATACCATACTGTTTTGATAATTACAGATTTGTAGTACAAGCAAAAGTGTGAGGCCTCCCACTTTGGTTTTCTTTTTCAACATTACTTTGGCTATTCAGGGTATTTTATGGATCCATACAAATTTTAGGATTATGTGTTCCAGCTCTGAGAAGAATGCTGGTGCAATTTTGGTTGGAATTGCATAGAATGTGTAGATTGCTTTGGGGAGTATTGACATTTTAACAATATTTGTTCTTCCAGTTCATGAGCATGGAGTGTTTTTCCATTTCTTTGTCTCTTCTTCAATTTCTTTCATAAGTTCTCTATAGTCTTCAACATCATTGTTTAGGTTTATTCCTAGGTATTTTATGATTCTTGTTGCAATTGTAAATGGGATCGATTTCTCTTTCTGTAGCTTCGTTATTGGTGTTTAGAAATGCAATGATTTCTGGACATTGATTTTGTATCCTGGGACTTTGCTGAGTCATGTATCAGTTCCAACAGCTTTTCAGTGGAGTGTTTTGGGTTTTCCATGTAGAGTATCATGTCCTCTGTGAAAAGTGAATGTTTGACTTCTTCTTTGCCAATTTAGATGCCTTTTATTTCATTTTGTTGTCTGATTGCTGAGGCTAGGACTTCCAACACTATGTTAAACAACAGTGATGAGAGTGGACATCACTGTCGTGTTCCTGATCTCAGGGGAAAACCCTCAGTGTTTCCCCATTGAGGATGAAGAAGAGCATTATATCATAATTAAGGGGTCTATTCATCAAGAAGAGCTAACAATTGTAAATGTTTCTGCCCCCAGCTTGAGAGCACCCAAATATATAAATCAATTAATCACAAACATGAGCAATCTTATTGATAATAATATGGTAATTTCAGGTGACTTTAATACTCCACTTACAACAATGGACAGATCTTCTAGGCAGAAAATCAATAAAAAAAGCAATGGCTTTGAATGATACACTGGACTAGATGGACTTGACAGATATAGAATTTTTCATCCAAAGGTAGCGTAATACACATTTTTCTTAAGTGCACATGGGACATTCTCCAAAATATGTACATACTGTGTCACAAAATAGCCCTCAACAAATATAAAAGAATTGAGATCATACCATACATATTTTCAGATCACGATGCTATGAAACTTGAAATCAACCACAAGAAAAAATTTGGAAAGCCTCTAAATGCATGGAGGTTAAAGAACATCCTACTAAAGAATGAATGGATTAACCAGACATTTAAAGAAGGTATTTAAAAATATAAATGGGAGCAAATGAAAATGAAAACATGAAAGTCCAAACCCTTTGTCATATAGCAAAGGCAGTCCTAATAGGAAAATACATTACAGTTCAGGCCTATCTCAAGAAGCCAGAAAGATCCCAAATGCACAACTTAACCTCACACCTAAAGGAACTAGAAACAGCCAAGAAACCCCAAAGCCAGCCAAAGAAGAGAAATAATAAAGATTAGAGTGGAAATAAACAATAAAGAATCAAAAAAAAAGTAGAACAGATCAATGAATCTAAGAGTTGTTTTTTAAAAATAAACAAAATGGATAATCTCCTAGCCAGACTTCTCAAAAAGAAAAGAGAACCCAAATAGATAAAATCATGAAAGAGGACAGATTACAACCAACACCACAGAAATCCAAACAATTATTAGAGAATACTATGAAAAGTTATATGCCATCAAACTGGACAACCTGGAAGAAATAGACAGATTTCTAGACACCCACACATCGCCAAAACTCAAATGGGAAGAAATAGAAAATCTGAACAGACCCATAACCAGTGAAGAAATTGAAGCAGTTATCAAAAAACTCCCAACAAATAAGAGTCCTGGGCCAGATGGCTTCCTAGGGGAATTCTACCAGACACTTAAAGCAGACTTAATACCTATTCTTCTCAAGCTCTTCCAAAAATTAGAAATGGAAGGAAAGCTTCCAGACTCATTCTATGATGCTAGCATTACTTTGATTCCCAAACCAGACAGAGACCCAACTAAAAAGAATTACTGGCCAATATCTCTGATGAACATGGATGCAACAATTCTCAACAAGATACTAGGAGACCAAATTCAACAGGAAACAAAAAGAATTATTCACCATAATCAAGTGGGATTCCTTCCTGGGCTGCAGGGCTGGTTCAATATTCACAAATCAATCAGTGTGATTCATCACGTTAATAGAAGAGAGGATAAGAACCACATGATCCTGTCAATAGATGCAGAAGAAGTGTTTGACAAAATACAGCATCCTTTCGGGGCACCTGGGTGGCTCAGTCCGTTGAGAGTCCGACTTTGGCTCAGGTCATGATCTCGTGGTCTGTGAGTTCTAGCCCTGCGTTGGGCTCTGTGCTGACAGCTCAGAGCCTGGAGCCTGCTTCTGATTCTGTGTCCCCCCCCTCTCTCTGCCCCTCCCCTGCTCATACTCTGTCTCTCTCTCTGTCAAAAATAAATAAACATTAAAGAAAATACAGCATCCTTTCTTAATAAAAACCCTCAATAAAGTCGAGGTAGAAGGAATATACCTTAACATCATAATTTTCCCCTTTTAAATCATTTCCCAAAGTTTATGTGTTTTTGTCATGTTGAATAGTATGGGATTTTTCAAGCTATCTTAAAATTTTGGGAGGACAAAGTAAGATGTGCTAAAAAATAGTTCATATGTAATTTGTGTATGTTTTTCATTTAGTATCATAACAAAAATCCTGTGTGATATTGAAAAGGTACATAAACATAGTCTTAGTTCAATGACTTTACAAGTTTACATTTCTCCATAATTCACTTTATCATTTACTATTTTAGTCCTTTGAGCTTATTTCCAATTTACTGTTATTAAAGATAATTATGTGATTAACACCATTGTGTGCAAAGTGTAGAATACGTTTTGTATTACGTGTATTGATTTAGGAAAATAGAGTAGAGGATGTTGAAAGAGGGAAAGAAGGGAGTTTAATAAAAGGCAGTGTGTAAATTTTTCAAAATGAATGTATGCTCAGAAGACATTAGACATTAGATTAAAATATATAAAATCTCTGGGGGCACATGCCTGTCTAGATATGGAGACAGATAAAGTAGGGAAAAAGGAGTGGTCCCAACATGCTCAGGCATGAAGCCTGACCAGCCAGAAACAAAATCATACTGTGGCTTTCACTGAGAGAAATGTTAAATTAAACCATGTTTGTAATTGTTTTTAATGACTTGTAAACATCTGACTTTAAACGTAGTTGTATTAGACAAATTCAATCTATGTCTTTATACCTATGGTCACGAAGTAAATCCATTCCAAAATTTTAGATCAGTCATTATTTTATATGCTAAAGTATTTATTTGATTTCTAACAATTCCATAAATCATTAATGTTTGTAAAATATTTCAAATGCTGGAGAAGTATAAAGTAATCAAGTAAATAAATCATACTACTATCTTTTAATACTACATTTCTCCAAGAAATTTATGTTCCTACTTAATGAAATTAGTTCCTATCTTCTTTCCTCCCTCTTAGACTTTAAATAATTCAATCTTCTGCTCCTACCCTGAGATTTGCCTCATAATTTGCTAAGAAAATTATACAAACAAGACTCCTAAAATGCTTCATATTTGCAATACCACATTACCTGCACCTTTACTCATATTTCCTGCCTTCAATTCTCTTATAAGGAAAACTGTACTTCCTGCTCGCATGAAAGCCTTGTCCAAACCCTCAACTTTTTCTCTAATTCCCATATTCCCTAGGCTTCTTAAAGAATTAATTCCTGAAATAATCTTTACCCAGAATCTTAAATTTCTCCTACTGTACTAGATCATTTCTGTTAGCATTAAAACAAGTCTAGGAGCACCTGGGTGGCTCAGTGGGTTAAGCATCCTACTTTGGCTCAGGTCATGATCTCATGGTCCATGAGTTTGAGCCCGGCGACAGACTCTGGCCTGTCAGCACAGACCCTGCTTTGGATTCTGTGTCTCCCTCTCTCTCTATTCTTCCCCTGCTTGTGCTCTGTTTCTCCCTGTCACTCAAAAATAAATAAACATTTAAAAACAACAACAACAAAAGGAATATCTGTCTTAAATGAAAACAAACAAAAGTAGAAAACATATTTAATTCCGCATCTGTTCATATTTATCACCCCATTTTTCTTTCCCTTTCACAGTGAACATTTTAGAAATTATATTCTGTTATATTCTATATAAACGGACTCTAACTTTCTTACCTCCAGTTCTGTAGTCAGTTCCTATTGGACTTCTGCTCCTATGTTCCACTAGAACTGCTCTGGCTTAGCCAAAGCAGAGGTCACATGAAATGTTTCCTGATCTCAGTATTTAACATAGCTCCCTTCCTGATACACAAACTTCTCTTTGTCCCAAGGACAAAATAATTTTTTTTTTAACATTTATTTATTTTTGAGAGACAGAGAGAGGCAGAGCATGAGCAGGGGAGGGGGAGAGAGAGACACACACACAATCCGAAGCAGGCTCCAGGCTCTGAGCTGTTTGTTAGCACAGAGCCTGATGCCGGGCCCGAACTCACGGACAAGACCATGACCTGAGCTGAAATCGGATGCTCAACCGACTGAGCCACCCAAGAGCCCCAAAATACTTTTTTTTAAATTTTCCATCAGGGTCACCCTATTGGCTCCTTCTTCTCTCCCTTACTTCTCATGTAGTAATTCACGGAGCTTAATTCTGCCCCCCACGACTTTGTTCTTAATATGTTATTGTTTGGTGATCTCCTCTAGCTCCATAAACATTAAATAGCATCCATGTGATACAAACTCCTAAATTCATTTGTACAGGACACCCGGTATCCCAGGTTACAGGCACACATATATGACATAGGTCTCTTAAATTTAATATGCCCTCTAGAAATATTATTATAAACCTAATAAGTCTTGGGGTGCCTGGGTGGCTCAGTCAGTTAAGAGTCTGACTTTGGATCAGGTCATGATCTCCTGGTTCGTGAGTTCAAGCCCCACATCAGGCTCTGTACTGACAGCTCAGGGCCTGGAACCTGCTTTTGACTCTGTGTCTCTCTGTCTCTCTACCCCCCCCCCATCTCTCTCTCTCGCAAAAATAAATAAACATTAAAAAAAAATTTAAAAAACGTCAAATTAATGAGTCTTGTATTCTTCTTGTAACCTCTTTCCCATCAAGGTGTTCCTTCAATCAACTCCATTTTACTGAATGTTACTATCCTCCACTGTTATTAAATCCCCAAACCTCAGAAGCACCCTTAATTATTTTCATTTCCTTAACACCCACATCTATTACATTAGGAAGTCCTATCACTTTCTCTCCAAAATAAAACTGGATTTTGCCAAATTCTATCCATTTCCAGGGGCAGTATTCTAGTCCAAGTAATAATTGTTTCTACTTTCTTAGCTTGATTCCATGATTTCCCATGTGTCCCTATGGTAGATTTTCCCTTTTAAATAGTCAATGTGATAATCCAAAATTATCCAAACTGAAATTAGATCACAAAATTTTCTTGCTTAAAAACCCTCATTGACTTCTCATTGCTCTTGAAAAATAGACACACTTTTACATAGTCATCAAGACACCGCCTATATTTAGCCTCCTACTCAAATATATGCTTAGATTATTTTGTTCTCTTTCCCCAGATCTTAACACCTCTGTATTGCTGTTCTCATTTAGGACTCAACTCAAAGTTCACCTGGGAATGGCCAGGACTGTCAGAGAAAGTTTTCGTAAAGCTAACGGTGAACAAGAAACAAAGTTAGATGTTCATAACTATGGCTGGGTATTCACTCTTTTCTTGGTCTTCAGAGGAATCTTTGATTTGTTCTAAAACAACACTCAAAGACAGGAAAGTTCACAGGCATAAGCACTTCTGAGTTGGCAGAATTTTTCTTCACTTTGGCTCCTGCAGCACTGAATTTCCAATCTGTCTCTGTTAGCCATGTACACCCATATCATCATTTTTCTTGCAGCCGAATTGATTTGCATACATTCTTAATACTTGAATATTAAATATAAGCAAAAGTAAACTCAACTGAATTAAAAATCATTGTTCCCTCTAACCCCTAAATCAGCATTAGTGTAAGAGACCTAGCCTACCCCACCCTATCTTACATGGAATAAGGTCTCTGAGACAGGAGGAAAGGGCCTAACCGTCCGAACGCCCCTGCTTAATTCTCTGCCCACCAATTTTCTCCATCTTTTACATCAGTTTCATTTTCTGGTGACACTTACCAGTATCTGAACATGAATTATGTATACACTTACTTACATATTTATCATCTCTCTCTCATGCACACAAAAGTTAAGTTCTGTTAAAGCAGAGATTCCTATCTTATTCCTTTTATATTCCTAGTTTGATAGACTATAGTAACTCATAATAAGTAGATGTTCACTAACTATGTTTTACTGAAGGAATAAATATAGCTAAATTCATAATACCTTCCAGAGGCTCTCACTTAATTGTTATTCTTGGTTAACATATAAAAAAGATAAAGTATTTAATGCTGTATAATGTGATAATTACTTATGCATCTTCCTTCCATTTTCTCTAGCATGTTTACAATTTTATTCACCTGCATTCATTATACTGATTAATGTACTTGTAGTAAAATAGGTCTCTATGGATGAATAAATTTCATGCCGGTTATCATAATTGAGAACTATAATTGGATCATAAAAATTATCATTTATGTGGAGAGATATATTTGGACAACATACCCTTAAACCAAAGTAATAATAATAAGATCAGAGAAGTAAATAAATGAAATAAATGTGTCATTTGCATATAACATTATTTGCATAGAACAATGCCTTGTCATTGGTGTAATTAAAAATAAAAAAACATTTGATTATAACTCAGGAATTAGGCACATATCCAGATTTTAATCTATTAATCAATGAAAATGGGGAAAAAATTTTAAAATATTTATTAGGGAACTTTAATCAAAGCCACAGACATTTTTATCTGTTTGTGGCAGTGCACAGAGAAAGAAAGTAACAGTATAAAACATGCTAATTAAACACCTTGGAGGTAAATATTATTTCACTTTTATATATTTTTTAATTGGAAGGCTAACTGATCTCAAGACAACACATCTGGTAAATGACAGAGTCAAAATATGACCTCAGGCTCATCTTTTTTCTTTCCTGATGCTTCCCACACATGGCCTATGGCATTATAGTAAATGACCAGGGCATTCTCACCTACATTTCAATATTGCATCCAGAGTTATAAGATAAAAACTGCTTTGAGTTAGAATTTAACTAGAACTTATAAATATTTTACTAATGTTAAATCTGATCTCTCTTTTGAAATATGTCCTCTTTAAAAGAATGACATTTAGAGTTTATTTCAGATCTTTAGATGTTTTATAAAATAGCTCGTGAAGACAGAGCATGCTGTATCAGCAGGCATGATAGCATAGAAAGTATTTTTAAAATTGTAAATAGATTTCTACTACATCCTGATCAGTTACTCACCAGTAGTTTTGGCATTCTAGTAACATACAGTTGTATAGGAATAATAACTTACCACTTAATGTGACATTCAATACCACATTCTGGAATTGATTAATGGTTACAGTCAGTCAGGTATTCACTGGGAATCATTTCTGTTATCTATCTGAGCTCTTCTGTATCCTTCCCAATATATATAATATGATTATATCGTATGAGATGCAGATAGGGCTAGCCACTTAGTGGTGTTTCACAAATTAAATGTTGTTGTACACTTCCTCTTCGCTCAAACTGATTGTAGAAATTCCTAATGAACTATTGGGCAAATGTAAACCTGTGATAATTCTTATTTTTGCAGATACAAAACAATTTAAAAAGCTAGAAGAAAAGTAAGTTTTTTCCCTTTTTTAAAAGATGTTTATTTTTTTAATGTTTATTTATTTTGAGGGAAAGAGAGAGGGAGTGCGAGTGGGAGAGGGGCAGAGAGAGAAAGGGGGAGAGAGAATCCCAAACAGGCTCCACACTGTTGGTGTCCCACTGTTGAACCACTAAACGTGAGATCATGACCTCAGCCCAAATCAAGATTTAGTAACTCAACTAGCTTAGCCACCCAGGTGTCCCAAGTTTTTTTCTTTAAATTTGAACTTCATACAATTTTTGGAAGTATTATTTCTTAAAACTGTCTACTTAAGACTGCATTCATTCAAAAAAAACAAATGTTTCATTGAAATTTAATGTACAGGAAAGAACAAGAATCATGAATGTACAGATAAATAAATACTTACCCAATAAACATAGCCATGTAGCCACCACCAGGTCAAGAAATAGAATCTTCCCAGAACCTCAGAGCCAGCTTTCAGGCTCTCTTCAAATCATGAGCTTCTCACTTATTCCCAAAAGTAAACATTGCTCTGAATTTTAACCCACTATAATGTCCCTGTTTTTTAAATTTACATAAATCAAATATTAAAATATGTATTCTTTTGTGCCTATTTTGCTCCAAACTATGTGTTTGAAATTTATCCTGTTCTTGTGCATAATTATAGTATTTTGTTTTATTCATTTATTTACACTAGTGTTGATAGATATTTGAGTTGTGTGCTACTTTGGGCTATTAAAAATAATGTGATATAATATTAAAAACAATATGAATATAATATACATTACATATAATACATGTAATCTGTTGCTCATATGTACATTTCTCTTTTGCATAAATCTATGAGTGGATTGCTGGATCATAGAAGATGTATATGTTTAAATTCATTAGATAATTTCATAGTTTTCTAAAGTGGTTGCATAAATTTACACCCTGACTAGCAACAGTAAGGGTTCTGGTTCCACATTTCAGGAATATTTTGTAATGTTCTTTTAAATTTAGCCCTCCTGGTGAATTTATGGTAGCATCTCACTAGGTGCTAATTTGCATTTCCCTAATGACTGACTAATAATGTTCAGCATTTTCATATGTTTAGCGAGCATTTGGATACTTTGATTTAGAAATCTGTATTTGATTTTCATATTTATTCTCTTTTGTCAAGGCATCTGTCTTTTTCTTATTATTTTAAAGAAAGTAGTTCTTTATATTGTCCAAATGAAAGTCTTTTCTCAGCTAAATTTGCTGCTAGTATCTTCTTCCATTTTATGGCTTGCATTTTCACTCTTTAACATTTTGCTTGATAAATACAATTCTTAATTTTAAAACCATATCAATCAATAATTTAATAATTTTAGTAATCAAAATTAATTTATTGATAATTTGATTGTATCCTTTTAAAGAAGTCATTCCCTTCTCCAAGGTCATGAAAATATTACCTTACATTGTCTTATGGAAAGTTTCTTATCAAACCTCTACAATTTGATCTATATTCCTCTGGAAATGGCGTTTGTATATGGTGTGAGATAGAGGTTATATGTGTACTTTTCCATACGTGTACCCAAAATGTTAACCTCAGTGTTAATCCAGAATTGCAAATTAAATAATTCTTTGCCAGATTAGTAACATAAAATGTCATAAAGTACTGCTGATCATGTACAAATTGGTGTAAACCATATTTCTTGGCTGGGCTATAAATTTATGCATTATTTGAATGAGAAATTTTACCGAAAGTTTTAAAAAATGCTCTCACCCTTTGACTCAATTTTATATTAAGAAAATACTTTAAAATTTTGTTCTTGTTACAATTTAAGAGTTTGATATGTAGCAGCTCTTTGTGGAGTGTGGAATTATAGACGATCATGAATTGTTGTATTTGCTGAACAGCCATACTTGCAAATATTTTTATTATTATGCGAATTAAATCTAAACTAGTAAAACAAAAATATGTTGAAACATCAAAGATTTAATTCAAGAATATTCTAAATCAGGACTGTCCTAGAAAATGGCTCTTAAAAAAATGAAAAGTAATTACAGTTTACAATGTTTATTAAGACTAAAAAGGAATGATTAAGTATCATTCTTGTGACTCAAGGTTTTTTTTGAGCCCTATTTTGTTAGTTTACTATACTACTTGTATGTTCACTTTAGTGTTTATATGTATTTAGTGTACACAAAATATTTTGTTCTCATAGAATATGTTTCAACTATTTAATTTATAATATAGCTAAGTACTTCCCATGGGATTTCTTTCCATAAATCAAATTTGATTTTCAGATTTTGTTTTTATGTTCCCACAAGTAAACTTTCTGTGTAACCCAAACCCAATTGTGAAAAATGTCTGTTGAGTGGAGAGAAGAACAAACTATATATATTTATCTCCCTTTAGAGGGATTCTAATGGTTTAGTTATTAATACATAGAAATAAAAACTTCAATAAAAATTTTGCTTACTGAAGAATTTCTCAGGGTATTTTCACTTTGACAAATATTTCTCTTTAGGTCATAGAAATATCTAATTGTGGGTACACATATGAAAAACATTGCACTTGACCAAGGGTAGAAATTGGACACCTTCTAATTTTTGTTATGCTTTGTATTCAAAAGGTCTTGTTTAATATTCATAAATATTCACTGTAGGTGCTCTTGAAAATACTGATTTTGACTGCTTGCTACTCTGTTCCTGAATATCTAGAGTAAATTATATGGTGATTATCACCTATTGTCTTGAAACAGATTTAAGTGTGATTTAAATGTATTTTGGTTAAGTGTTATTAAAGATAAAAAATATATAAAAAGAAAATACTACATCTGAATGCCTTTTTAGGTAAATGTTTTATTTTAGAATAGTGTTAGATTTACATACAAGTTGTGAAGATCTCAGAAAGTTCCCATATAGTCCACACCCAGTTTCCCCATTGATATCCTACATTAGTATGGTACATTCATCACATTTAGTGAGCCAATATTGATACAGTATTATTATTAAAGTCTGCACTTATTTCAGATTTCCTTAGTTTTTATCTAGTGTCACTTTTCTGTTCCAGGATCCCATCTAGGTACAACAGTGTATTTAATAGTCTTTTATTCTTAGGCTTCTCTTATCTGTGACAGTTCTCAGACTTCTCTTGTTTTTTTGAGGTCTTGACAGTTTGAAGAGTACATCAAGCCTTTTGCAGGATGTTTTCAATTAGAAATTGTTGTTTTTATCATGACTAGATGGGGGTTGCATATCTTGTTCTAAATCATGAGTTCAGAGCAAATCCACCAGTGCCATTTCCCACCTGTGCCTGACTGGGGAAATAGCGTGATGGATAGAGTGCTGCAAGGGCAGCTCGGCTTCAGGGTGCGTTAGCCTCTCCCTTGGGTTGTAAAACCTTGGATTGTGAGTAACTTGTTCTGTAAGAGGAGCGAACATTTCTAGTAAATTTTAACTTGACAAACGAGTGATCTCTTGCAATACTAGTAGTATGGTGAATGATCGTCGTACTACACGATCACAACTGAGCCAGTGGTTCTTCTCTCTCTCTCTCTCTCTCTCTCTCTCTCTCTCTCACACACACACACACACACACACACACACACACACACTGAGGGATTGTGGGTGGTTGTCTCCCATGCTTGGATGCTTGGTCTCAGGCCATGATATTTGGCAGGTATCAGTGATTTTTCAGAACGTTGGAAGGTGCTCACAACTGGCACTCGTGTTACTTTTTGTCACTTTAGGGCACCTGTGGACAGTCCTTTGCTTTTTCATACAAGAGTAAGCTTAGGAATGCCTTGCTTCTTTCTAGGTCAAGCTGCCTACAGATATAGACCCTTTCCCCTGGTGCCTTATTTCCAGTGTACATTAAATATAGTATATGAGAAGACTTTATTAATACTGTACTGTAGTCAATATCCAACAGTGATCATGAAAGTCGTCCTACACAATAACCCTCCTCTCTCTCGTCTCCCTCACACCAATCACAAAGGTTTTCAGAAGTAAGTGCAGGTTAATTTGTTTATTTTTCTTTATATTTTGTATTTTCTTTATTATTTTGTATTACATTATAGTATTGTAATCATTTTATATGAATATTTTTGGGTTGTAGAACGAATCATCTGAGTTTCCATTTTTTCTTATGGGGAAATTCACTTTGACAAACAAATGCTTTGGATGACAAACATGTTTCCAAAACAAATTGTGCTCACAAACCAAGGTTTTATTATACTTCTTTGCATCAAGCTAAGAACTTCTATGTGAAGGTTATTGAAAGGAAAAACAATGTTAATGTTGGAAGAAGTTTTACACATTAGCTGAGGTACATTGTTTAAAAGACATGAACGTTTCAGGGCTTTAAAGGAGACTAAAACACTAGGTCCCCGACTGATATTTCAAGATACGCCAAAACGCAAATATTGCAGAGTATGTTCTGCAGACTGTACGTAATATACCTGTGTAAGCAAAGGGTATAGTATAGTGAAAGAAAGTGAGTGCAAGTGTAAGCAGTACAAGGGACATTCTGTACTGTGACCTCCTCGGTGTTCTTTTTCGTGCCAGTCTCTGGCTTGAACTTTCGATACTTGTGCAAGGAATCTCGGCTTTGGGGGGATCTCCCTGGAAAAAACTTTCAGTAGCCCTTTCAATGATCAAGCCAAGCATTTCAAACTGTTAGCAAACCATTAGTAAAAAAACCAAAAAACAAAAAACAAAAAAGCCCTGGTGGTAAGTATTGTATATTACACACCTAAAGCAGCACATACATTCCACTGCCCTTATTTTGTCCAAGATTTAAAAACCAGACATTCTGATGGCTCCAGAGACAAAGAGCATTTCCATTCCAACTGCAAATCAATTGTATCTCCAAATATCAAATTACAATATTGCTGAACTGTTTTTCACAATTTAAATGCGCATTAATATTTATAAAAGGGACAGTTCATGTCAAATAGGCAGGTAGTGAAATTCCTCAGTACTTCACACAATTTGGAAAGCCCAGGAGTAAAAGTTCTTGAAAAAAGAACAGTGTTCCCTTGGGGCACCTGGGTGCCTCAGTCAGTTGAGTGTCAGAATTCAGCTCAGGTCAGGATCTCATGGTTTGTGGGTTCAAGCCCTGCGTCAGGCTCTAAGCTGTCAGTTCAGAGCCTGCTTTGGATCTTCTGTACCCCTTTATTTCTGCCCCTCTTTGCCCCATGCTCTGTCTCTCAAGAATAAATAAACATTAAAGGAGAGAGAGAGAGAGAGAGAGCAAGAGAGAGAACAATATTCCCTTTCCACAATGGCATGTGAGTTTAGAGTTACTCTGAGTTCTTGACCTCTTCCACTTTGCTCAATGCATGTTCCTCCACCAGAATCAATAACCTTCTTGTTAGCTGTCCTATACGCTCCATTCTCTTATTTACAAAATATAGACTAGGATTCCCCGGCAGAAAAACTTACTATAGTTACATTGCAACTTTTAGACTATTCTTACAATATTTTATTTTAGATCTGCTTAAAGATAGAATGGGTTTCAAGAGAAAGGTAATATGAAAACTTGCCTAGAAAGCATCAACCAACACAGGAGAAAATGTCACCTGAAAATAATATTTTAAATATTAGAAATATTTTGGAACCATATATTTTATAATATATTCATGAGCATGTCCTTTCTTGTATTCCACTCCTGCTGACTTGTTGATTAAGCTTACTGTTCATAAACCAGTTGAATGAAAATGAAGAGTGAAGCTGGTTCTCTCTCTCTCTCTCTCTCTCTGCTGCTAGAACTAACAGAATGGTATTTCTCTATGCTTTGTATTTGATATTGGGTAATTTTGAAAAATTATTAAAGTTTTATGTGTGTTTGGATACATGAGTGTACACGTGTGTGTATATTGATAAATATATGAATATATATATCTCTTCATTATGACCTTAAGACTTTCAAAAGACCCAGAGAGATACCCAAGAATACTCATGAAAAATTACTTTGTTTTATATTTTTATTAAAATTGATATAAATAATATATTACTTTCACAACATACATCTATATATATAATATTTATGTTCTGTATCACAAATTATAATTGCTATCTTTTCAAAAGAACATTGCATACCTAAAAAAATACAGATACTATTTTGAAAAAACTAACTCTATCAATAAATACTCATAGCTAAGCCAGCACATGCTGGAAATAGAGTCTCTATAAACATCTCAGGGAAGAAACCAATGGCAGCTATTATACAGAAATTTTTACTTAGGATATAGGAGTCGAAATATACTTTCCAGTAAAAAAATAAGTACTGTATGCTTTAGTTTTACGTAATAACATTCACTGATATATCAGCAATAATTTCAGAAGAGTTAACAATAACATGCTCACAAAACATGGACATAAAATATATTAACACAGTCATAAACATGCAAGGAGAAAAATTGTGAAAAAGTGGATAATCTCTACCAAATGCCAATGGAAAATATAGCCTAAGAAATATATTTCTTTAATAAAGCCCTTAGGTCCAAATCCTATTTTGTACTACTTCCATGAAGCCTTTAAATTTTTTTTTATTTTACTTTTTTATTATGCTCATAACATCTAAATTTTTATGATATTGCATAGCGTGCTATATCTGAGCAATGATTTGCCAGACATCATAGCTCTTTTCTGTAATGACCTAGTTCCCACACTAATGGTGTTCTCTTTTCCTTTGAGTTCCTGTAACTTACTCAAGAGCAATTCATACTGAGAAAAGATGAATGAAATATGAAGGAAATAACAGGTGAAACATGGGAATTGAAAATGATCTTTGTTATGCCTTATCTATGCAAGTGTTCAGTCTGAATTAAGGTAGTGTGCTTGATGTTATACCAAGGCTTTCACTGAAATACAGCTGAACAGAATAAATCTCCTATGAGGAACCTTGCAGGAGTTCAAAAACCAAAAATTCCTTGGATTGGGTGTAATGAAAGAGTAATGTCATGGTAATTTTCAAAATTAGATGCATTCAGATTAGCCTTGATTAGGACTTTAAAGTTAAAAACTCTTAGATAAAATAACTCATATACCAACTGAATTACCATACAGCAGGTTAAAAATTGCTACCAGATAATGTCCAGATATTTTTAGATGGTGTCAGAGCCACGATCTTGCAAAACATAAATGTGCATATTGCAAAAAATCCCTAGTTTATTCTTAATCTCCTGAGATGAACAAGTTTCTAATAGAACCAATGTATACAATATAATAAGTAAATGATAGTTGCAATGAGTTTGGCAATTTTTTTATTTATTGTTTCCCAAATTTAATTAGAACTGTACGGTTTTTGAATTCCTAATTATAAAACAAAACTAAATGTGATTTGACTTTCAGTTTTAAGCCTTTTGAGGCCCTTTAAATCATCTTTATCTAAGAAAAGAAAGTCCTGAGCAACAGTAATATAAAACAAGCCCTCAATGTTATCAGTGGTGCAAGAGTCACTGAGTTAATCAAAAGCAATTAGCTTTCCTCTCAGAAGTGTGGTGTTAAGATACACTTAAATTGAAGCATTATGTTCTGGTAATATGAAACTCTTTAGTCTCATTTAGTAATGATTTTCCTTGCATTTAAATCATGGTAACACTGTTTATACTGACCTTATCAGGCATAAAATGAGATGACCTCCTTGAGGTAATAAAGGGTCTAGTTTGGCTAAACTCTCATACTACCATTGTTTCTCCTTTGTGCTCACACTCTGGTCTTGTCTACAAAGGGCTTTTTACCTGTATGATCATAACATGTAATGGTTTTGGTTGAGATGGCCCTCTATTTTAAGTGACCCATGAGCTTACAGATTAGGAACTTGATTTTAAATACAACTATGTCTATTGATGACTTCTGATGGGGTCATTGGGCTGACAGATTAAGGGAAGTTAAAAGTAGGGCTGGTATTTTAATTTTAGCAGGACTTTTGACCACAGTTTCCTATTAATTAAAATGGTGAACTGTGGATTAGATAATACATACATACATGTGATACATACATGTAATATAATACATATTATATATGTATATTTACGTATATAAATATATGTCATCATTTAAAAAAACCTAAGCGATAGTAATTGTGATGATCTTTATTTTACAGATAGGTAAATGGAGGCTCATGGAATATGAGTAAACTGACCAAGGTCACACCACTAATGAGAGGAAGAATCAAGATTCTGTTATAATTAGGCTGGCTCCAGATTCCATTTCCTTTACCATTATGTTATACTGCCTCTCAGAATAAATTAAGAACTGATACTGCTTCTTAAGGAATAATTAGAATTTGGAGTTAAAAGCAAAATAAATATATTGTATAAATCTGATATTTCATATCAAAATGTGAATATTTCCTGTAAAAAAAAAAGAGTAGTTGTTTTGTTAGGAAGACAAAATTATAACGACTGCAAATCACTGTAATCCACAGATATGTACATGACGATCTAGGTGAGCAAATCTGACTAAAGATGACTAAGGCTGTTACTGTTTAAGGGGTGTATTCAGGACACACAAAGCAGAATTTGAAAAGAAATGCAGTTATAGGTCCAATTTAAAGTACAACAGCGAATGATTTACAATTATTCTAGATGAAACACTATTCTATTCTATTTTATTTTTTTACATTTATTTATTTTTGAGAAACAGAGTGAGACAAAGTGTGAGCAGGGGAGGGGCAGAGAGAGAAGGAGACACAGAATCTGAAGCAGGCTCCAGGTGCTGAGCAAGCCGTCAGCACAGAGCCTGATGCCAGGCTCGAACCCACGAACTGTGAGATCATGACCTGAGCCGAAGTCGTGCGCTCAACCGACTGAGTTACCCAGGTGCCCCCACACTATTTTATTTTATACTGAGCAGTCGCATGAACTCATATGGGAAAGATGTGGAGGACATCACGTTTTACCGGGTGCACAGGGATAAGATGGAAGCAAAATCTGGAATCGGCAAAGCAATTCGGTTGAGGTCACAGTAGTAGATTGTGACAAGCTAGCATCTAGTCTTAAACTAGCTGAAGTCATGAGTCATAAACAGCCTGGACAGTGCAATTCTCAGCAATAGGTTAGGGATATATAGGATAAAATGTCAGACAGGACTTGATAAGCAATATTCCAGAATGTCTAAAGACTGCAGCAGACTCTCTCCATATAATCCAGTTTTCAAGCTAATCGTGTGCCAGCTTTGCTGAAGGTAATGAAATGTCCTTGTCCATATAGAGTCTTAATCACCTGGGCTTAAAGGTAGAGCACAGTGTCTGGAAAAATGCTTGGTATATAATAACAAGTTAAGACTAAATGACAAAGCAAGTACTTCCAACAGGCTTTGCTGAGTTGGTCTTTAGCAATCCTGTTCTATTAAAAAAATAATCACACCATAATATAAAGATGTAAACTATACAGTCCAATTCTTGGTGGTATATCAGTTTGTCAGTCACTCAACTGTATTTTACATATACTTTAAATCAAGCCCTGGAGACATAATAGTGACTGAGAAAGACAGACGCCAACATTCACAAGATTATCCATCAGTGGGTTGGTGTGAGAACAATATCATTGCTGACTTATGGTGGTTAATGTCATAGTAACTAAAGACTGGCTCAACATTGTTAGATTTTATATGAGGAAATCCATCAGCAAATGTATGTGTGTATGTATGTATGTTATAGGTATGTATGTAAGCTACATATTATATAAACAAGTAATTGCAGATTTCTGGTTAAACATGGTGAATTGACTACATGTGTGTATCTCCATACTTTCCTGAATTCTCAGAAAAATGAGAGTAAAGATATGAAAATTTAATCTTAAGGAGGCAAAGGAATGGAGAGGAGGCAACAGAGGAAGAGAAATACCAAAAAAAAAAAAATGGCAAGATGAACAGTTATTGTAACAGTGAAAGCTAAAACATAAGTCCTTGAAGATGGGTAAATCAACAAAAAGCAAGGTAATTCATATTGTAGAAAACTGGAAAGGTCAGGAATACCAAAAGTTAGGAGTGAGACTGAGAACTTGCTGAAACACGTTTGCTTAAAGACATTTAGATTCAGGGGAGCCTGGGTGGCTCAGTTGGTTAAGCATCCAACTTCTGCTCACGTCAACATTGCACAGTTTATGGTTTCGAGTCCCACGTGGGGCTATGTGCTCACAGCTCGAAGGATCCTGTTTGGGATTCTGTCTCTCCCTCTCTCTCTCTCTCTCTCTGCCTTTCCCTTATGTGTGTGTGCTCTCTCTCAAAAATAAATAAATAAACATTAAAGAAAAAACCATTTAGATTCAGTTAGACCCTGCACTTCCAACACCCTGCTCCCCACCCCCCCAGATGTGCCATTCATCTCAGTAGGGAGACAGAAGAAAACTCCTGGGCAAAAATTGACAAAGGCTCCAGAATGTTGAACATACCTGAGAACAGGATTTAGGTGTTCTACTGAAAACAGGGAAGTGTTACAGCCTCTGTCCTCTGCACCAATTGCAGGACTGTGAAAGCTAGGCTTCTCTGCCTTGTATACTACAATCTTTTGATGCCCACATAGGTGAGTGAGGCAGCATTTAGAACAGGTGTTATCACTACAGGTTTGACCCTTGCTGGATCACTTTATCCTCAAGGCCCACAATCTGTATTTCCTATCCAAAAATACAGAGTATCTAACCATCTTTTCACTGCTCTAAAATTTCTAATGAGAGCCAGAAATCACCATGTTTTTTAAGCAAAGTCTTAACATGAAAGAGAGTATTAAACTAAAGGGAAAGAACAGCAATTTACAGGAAACAAATAAGGAAAGGAGCAGGAGAATCACTAATGAACTAAAATTAGTATCCTTCAGAGACAAGAGAAAACATTACCTCCCTAAATAGGGACATGATGTTACAAAAGGAAACAATCCAAGAATATGAGATTTCAGAAGTTTTTCAGAGTGAAAAAGCTGGTCACAAACTAGTGATTAGAAATCAGAATGACATTGGACTTCTCAGCAGCTACATTAGATTACAGAAGGCAAAGAGAACTAACTTTACAATCTGGAAGAAAAAAAACCTTGACAATTTTGAATTATATACTCAGTCTCTCAATGTGGATGTAAAATACAGACATTACTCTTAAGTTGCCAACACTCTTAAATTTTATCCATCATTTCATTTTTATTTTTTTTTAAGTTTACTTATTTTTTAGAGATAGAGTGAGTACAAGCAGGGGAAGGGCAGAGAGAAAGAGAGAGAGGGAGACACAGAATCCAAAGCAGACTCCAGGCTCTGAGCTGTTAGGGCAGAGCCCAATGTGGGGCTCTAACTCACAAAGCATGAGATTATAACCTGAGGCTGAAGTTGGCCACTTAACCGACTGAGCCACTCAGATTCCCGTTCTCCATCATTTCCCTTTCTTTTCTTTTCTTTTCTTTTCTTTTCTTTTCTTTTCTTTTCTTTTCTTTTCTTCTTTCTTTCTTTCTTTCTTTCTTTCTTTCTTTCTTTCTTTCTTTCTTTCTTTCTTTCTTTCTTTTTTTCTTTCAGGTTTATTCATTTCTGAGAGAGACAGAGCATGAGCAGGGTAGGGACAGAGAGAGGAGGAGGCACAGAATCTGAAGCAGGCTCCAGGCTCTGAGCTGTCAGCAAAGAGCCCATCACAGGGATGGAACCCACAAACCCCAAAATCATGACTTGAACCAAAGTCGACCACTTAACTGACTGAGCCACCCAGGCGCCCCACTTCCCCATCCTTTTTAAGAAGCTTCTCTACAGTGAGATCTAAGGAAGAGAGTAAATCAAGAGCTGTTCAACCCAGGAGCTGGAGGAATGTCTAGGATGATGACAGAGCAGAAAGTACAAAAAACAGAAGTCCTGGGGCATGGGTCTCTATAAGCCATATCTTCAAAATAAAAATGTACAAATGAAAAACTGATAGATTACCTGAAGTATGTGTTAACATTGAGGGAGGTTCTATATAATTTTTGGCTTGAGAAGAAACCATAATGGATATATTAACAAATATTCAAATATAAATAAGCAATTATTAATTCTGGGTAACAAATAATAACACAATAATACAATTTTAGTGTGGAATTTATTTCTGGCATTATAATATAAATAGTGACAAACTTGTGATGTAGTAACTACAGGAAGAAAAGAAAGAAAGAAAATGCTTTTGTGAACATGTATTATTGTGTGTGAGAGTGCGTTCTGTCTATATTGTAAATCTCCTTGGTGAAGAGAATACTGTAAGAATGTTTTAATTTAATCTTCCATAGAGGAAAGGCAATAGTGCCTCAAATTGAAAAATAAAGACAGAGCAGAATATGGGTAATATTGAATATTTATTGGTAGGTAAAAGGTGGTTAAAATAATTAAGGTGATTGCTTCTGGGAGTGTTGTTTGGATATGGCATGGAGTTTTCATTATAAATTTGGCAATACTATATTCTTTTAAAAATCATGTGGGGGGTGACTGGGTGGCTCAACCGGTTGAGCATCCGACTTTGGCTCAGGTCATATCTCACGGTCTGTGAGTTCGAGCCCCACATCAGGCTCTGTGCTGATAGCTCAGAGCCTGTAGCCTGCTTCTAATTCTGTGTCTCCCTCTCTCCCTGCTCCTCCCCTGTCTCTCTCTCAAAAAATAGATAAAGATTAAAAAATTTTTAAAAAATCATGAGAATATGTTATTTTGATAAAAGCAATTTTTAAAAATAGCATAAAATACGTTGAAATTTGTTGAAAAAAAAACCACTGAGTCAAGTGATCACCCAATGCTTATTAAAACTCTATATGACACAGATTCATTTTCACAAATGTGATCATACATCAGAAAGTTAAACAGCTACCGGCTCCTTCAGGGAAGAATTAAGGGTAAGAAGTAGGATTTTGGCATAAGTATTATTTTCTCTAGGAAAACTCTCCTGAACCCATAAATGTTGGTTCAGTGGTCGTCGTATATGCTCTCATAACATACTTCCCATTCCCGTCATAGTCCATACACAGACTAGTATGACTAGTCTGTTGTCTGCCTGCCACCAGACTGAATCTCAGCAAGGGTAGGAACTGTGTCATGTTAGTCCTGATATCCCCACCACTTGAGAAGCAGCTGTTAGAGCACTGGCCCTCTATATATTTGTTGAATTAATGTTGAATGAATAAGATGTCCCTCTTTAATAGAAATGTTTTGTCTGGTTGAAGAGATCGAAACTATAAATTCAGTCATTAGATCTGTTGCCCCAAATGGCACCACTTAAGGATTCAAGTCAGTAAACCAAGACTTGATAACTAACCTAACTGCAGTCATCCTCTCAGAAATGTAGCCTTTAACCAGTCAACAGGGGAATTTCCTGGTCAGCATTAGGGAATTTACTGATGGACCCCTTCTGTTCCCCCTGGGAGGGCAAACTTGCCTAAACCTTATAACCTGCTTATAACTTTCTTTTTTCTTCTCCCTCTCTAACTTTAGAAACCCTTCCTTCTCTGTAGCCCTTGGGATGCTCTATAGCCTGATGGGATGCTTCCCAGTTTATGAATTGATTAATAGAGCCAATGAGATCTTTAAAATTTACTATATTCAATTTTTGTAATGGAACAGGTTTTGGAGTCATTGACTTTTACTCATTTTTTAGTCTTCTGGATTAGAAGCTACTTTATAATCTAAAATTATTTTGAAAGGTATTCTCATCACTGTCTCATGGCACATTTTAGGCACATTTACAAATCGGTGGCCATTTTTGAATTTGCATCATAGTCCTAATTTCATTAATTTTTATTAGGAAGCATGGACTCAAGAACAAAATGTAATAATATTGGTTTAAAAAGGGCAAAAAAACCATTCATTACTCTTTGATTAAATTTCTAATCAGTATTCATTTCCAGTTTCTTCCAAGTTACACTAGAACATAGCAAATAAAAAACAAATCACTAAGCCTGGCAATATTTAAAGTATGAATGTCACTTTCCAAATTCATTATTTTCTTTTCCTCAAGGCAACAGACAGCTTAGCTTTCATGGCAAGAAAAATAGTTCCTCTGTGGTCATTTCTATGCATTAAAAGATTTTAAATTTTCTAAGACATTATTCCAGCTTGATCTAACAAATGCTGATGGCAAAGACAGACTATTTACAGTATACTTTTTCTCCAACTGGATGGCTTTTACTATATTATTCTAATACCTGTCAGTACATCTGATAATAGGAGAGTCTTTCTGCCTTTAAATGTTGTTTATTTCACTAATGTAATATATGACATGGACCTTCGTTTTTGAAAACTGCATCAATATCTTCCCTTGAAGGAAGGTGAACTGAAAAGAAAGAAGCAATGTTTATTCCCTTCCATTGCCTGAGATCCCTGTTAGAATCATACTGCCAGGTGCATCCCATAAATGAATCCAAAGACAGTTTAATGTTGCAATTTTCTGCAATACTATTAAATATTATGATAGTGTCCTATTCATTTAATCTAATAAAACTGATCTCTAGCATTATATTTTTAATTTAAAGGAGTATGTCACATTTTATGACTAGAATAGAAAAAGAAGCATTTATCTGAATCCTTTATACTTATTTAACTGAATATGAATAGACAAATCCTCAAATTGCTAGTGATTTTTCCCTAGCAATTTTTTTTAAGTTGATTTGTTTTGAAAGAGAGAGAGTATGTGTGCCTGAGTGGGGGAAGAGCAGGGAGAGAGAGAATCCCAAGCAGGCTCCTTACTGTCAGAGAGGAGCCCTACCTGGGACTCTAACTCACGAATCATGAGATCATGACCTGAGCTGGAATCAAGAGTCAGACGCTTCACTGACTGAGCCACCCAGGACCCCCAATCTAGCATTTTGAATACAGACATTTTTTAAAAGTTTTTAAAGTTTTATTATTCAGTCTTAATTCTGTAATGTTTACCTCAAACTTCTTATACAATTTTCTGTGTTATAAATATATAATTGTTCTCCCTAGTTTTGGACTTCAAAGAATAGTTGAAATATTTCCACAGAGTTGCGACAAGACTAATAAAAAAGGTCTGACTTCCAACAAATGAATCTTCTAGCATTTAAATATGTAACGTCTCTCAGGGGTGCCTGGGTGGCTCAGCTGGTTAAGTATCTGACTTCAGCTCAGATCTTTATCTCAAGGTTTGTGAGTTAGAGCCTCACATCAGGTTGTCTGCTGTTAGCACAGGGCTGGCTTGGGATCCTGTCTCTCTCTCTCTGCCCTACTCACTCTCTCTCTCTTTCTCAAAAATTACAATTGGACATTAAAAAAATAAATAAGTATGTAACATCTCTCAACTTTGAACAGATTCACTCAAACAATTCTCACAATTAGTGTATGCCATAGATGCATTTTATTATTTTCCCCATTTTGCTGAATTTTTTAAAGGTTCAGGAATTTCTCCAAGGCCTTGCAGCTAAGTATGAAGTTAAGATTCTAGTCGAATAAGTTTAACTCTAGCATGCAGGTACTTAACCTTTATGCTATTTGGTGTAAAATGTTACATCTGTATAATGTTCATCTGTAAAGTGTATAGTAATTATTTCTTATGAGCTTTAGAATGTCTTTGCTTCCAAAAAAGTACAAAAGAAAGTGGGCTGGTAAAATTTTATCTCTTTTTAATTTAGTGACTAATGTATTCCCCACACATGTATATTCAGATTATCTGGAAGATTAGGTTACTATTAGGGAACACTTCTAACCCAGTGCCTGTGTTCAAGTTGGCATTTGATTTACAATGGAATAATTACGTGATCCTGCAAAACTACTTCAGTGCTGGGCTAATTTTAGCAATGTTCTTCCAAGGAGCACATGCTGACCCCTGAGGACATCTAGATACATTCCAGGGAATCACCAACCCCTGTGAAAAATCTAGCTGCAAGTGAATGAAACAACAGACCCAAACTAAGTTCTTTATTTTGCTTTGAGACATTTCCAATCTGATTGAGAAAACAAGACATGCATTCATTAATCTAAGAGACAACCTAAGTTGTAACATAACTAAAGTGGAAACTCTTGGTGAGTTACAAATAAAGACTAGACCTGGTGGAGTGGTCACACAAAGGAAATGTTATTTGCAGCAAATCAGGAGATCACGGGGAATGACTTCCAAAGCCTTGACTCCCAGAGCAAGGGTGTGGTCCTTTTATTTAGGGTTAGGATGATATTCTGAAAGGGGACCTTTGTCCTTGCTTGTAAAAGTGGCAAGAGATGGCACAGGTGTGCTTAGAACTTATACTGGCATCCTCTATCAATATGTCAGTGATGCTTGTGCTCCTCTCAGGGTGGAGACTTTAACATTATAATGAAGCAGAGGTCACTGTACTTCCAGAGGAAGGGCTCTGCGCTGCTCCCAGAGCCAATATAAATCAAATGGGGTCTTGGGCTCCTCATCTCGGTGAGGAATGAAAGCCTTTGCTTACTTTGGAAACAGCACAAGGACTTTCTACCACTGATTTATTGTCTCTGATGCATTTGGGGTAGAGACTGTTACTTTTTGCATTACCTTTGTTCCCCTAAAATCCTTAACTACTGAGGTTTTTGCATTTCTTTGCAATTCTGACACCTCCTTCCAAGTACAGGAAGTGTACTTGGTCTAGTAGGGCAGAGATCATGAAAATAGCTAGGGGCCTAAAATAACTTCTCTTGAGTCAGGAAAGCTATTTATCTCATGTTTTTTTTCTGGGGACCCTAACTCTTCCTGCTTACAAATCAAGACACACTGGAGTCATAAAAATTGAGAGAAGGAAAAAGATATTTCTGAGTTGAATAGTGTTTAGTAATATACATGATGCCATACATATATTTACATATGAAGGCACTGACAAAAAATAATTGTTGGAGGACATTGTGAATGTACTAAATGCCCTTGAATTGTAAATTTTAAAGTGGTTAATTTTATGTATGTCAATTTTATCTCAATAAATATTTAATTTCCATATATTATTTATTACATGTTGAATGAATAGAAAGTCATTCATTTTCAGATAGGTCTTAGGATATAGAAAAATTATTTCCATTGAATTCAACTACAATACAACATATGTTTAACATAATAAAAAATGTTAATGCATTAAGAATAAAAATAAAAATCACTCATTCTCATGACTGATGAAGAATTAATTTAGCAACTGAGAGTATTTTCCTCTAAACTTTCTTTTCTATGCACTGAAAATTTTTACATGGTTAGAAATATGTTGTTTATGGGTTTCTGACTTCATTTATTCCTTTAGTATTACATCCCTGTCAGTTTCCCAAGCCCATACTACTATATTATAATAATAATTTTTTTAATGTTTATTTGTGGGAGAGAGAGAGGGAGAGGGGAGGGGCAGAGAGAGGGGGACAGAGAATCTGAAGCTGGTTCTGCGCTGACAGAAGAGAGCTCTATGCCGGGCTCTAAGTCACAAGCCATGAGATCCTGACCTGAGCCAAAGTCTGACCATTCAGGCACCCCAATATATTATAATTATTTTAATCATGTTTATATTTATTTAGCCTCAAACCTATAGACTACAAAAGTTTATTATGCTAACATCATAGTTTGAATAAGATTCTTGAAAATATTAAACTTCTTATATACCTTTAATTACTTTTAACTTTTTTCCAGAAGGAAAATTATCAACTTAAAGAATATGACTTTTTCTGGATACAACTAAGGTCTTTGAGAACTAATTTGTACTTCCATGAGCAGTGGTTTTTTTTCCCCCTTTCAACGAAGCTAACAAAATGTGAATATTATCAGATTTTAAAATTGTTAATTTGATTCTCATGGATTTTGTTTTTATTTTTATCTACATATTTTCAAATAAAATTTACATTTTTAATGAATATGGGATTTTGTTTCCATTCTAATTTTTTGTTTCTATTCTTTGCCACTTTTCCTATTTGGTTTATGATATTTTTAAACGGCCTATAAGTACGTTTCAATTAAGGGTGGTAATTTTGTAATTTCTTTATTTTCATCTATACTTGGATAAAATAATGTGCATGCGAGTTATTCTATTCCATTAAATATCTTCCTAGGCTGTTTAAACTTTCAATATCACACACATTTTCTATTTTTTCTATATTGGTTCTCTTCTTCCGTATATGCATGTATGTATTGTCTTTCTCAACTTTACCTTATTGTCTCAAGATGGAGACTCTGGTTATACTTATCTTTTGAAACTTCTCTTTTGTTTGCTGTAATTTTATTCCATGATTGTACTTAATGCACACTTATTGTTGAAACAACAAATAATGGTTATGTGTTTCTATTCCTAACTTTTAATATTACTGGTAAGGATTTCATACGTGTGTGTGTGTGTGTGTGTGTGTGTGTGTGTGTGTGTGTGTTGTGTTGTGCTGTGTAAGAATAAATGGAATTCTATGTGTTTTAAACATATAGATGCTTTGTCCAAAAGGTGGAGAATATGTTAATATAAAATACAAACTATTGCCTTTCTAAACAATTTATTTCTATTGAGTCAATAGGATTTTGTTTTATGTCTCATAAAAAAGATATGTTGTTTTCCTTTATAAGAAGAATGACCATTTAGGTTATCATCAAAACTGGGACACTTTTAAAAGCAGAAAGAGGCACTGTTAATACTTTCACTTGAAAACAATAAACTGAGACTGTCCCAGGAGAACTAGATGACAAGACGTGACTTCACTGCCATATTCTGACACTTAATGTCTGCTATTTTTCTCAGCCTTGTGGAGAGTTAACCAATAGTGGTTAATTAGACAATTTGCAATCTCTGTAGCCATATATGATCAAAGCCAGTACCTCAGTGACAAGTTGCTCAATACAGCAATCTAGACTGTTATTTTTTATGGACAAAAACATTAAATAAATTGTACAAATGCATAAGTGGAGGTTATACAGACGGAAAGTTAAATAAATAACAATATTTTAAGAATCATGTATTTAAACACCATTTACCTAATATACTCAGGGTCATCTGTAAATCAGCAAGCCAGATTTATTATCCTATTTTTCATACATGTAAGTCATTTGCAAGACAAGCAGAACTAATCACATTTAAAAGGTATTCAGAGTTTGTATCAAAAAATTAGATTGTAAACTAAACATTAAAAACTGATTTTACAAATAAAAGTCTAAATGAAAAAAAATTAGCTACCATCTCAGTAAGATGGGCTGATGCAAGCTTAGTCTCAAAAAAGTGAGTATCTATTTCAACATTGTTATCAAGTTCTTTGTTATTGTTAATCTGTTTACCTAACCTGTGGGAGCAGGCATTTATAATTTAACCAAAGTCAGTTTTTTTTCAGCATATTTATATAAAGCTAATCTTTTCAACCGGTCCAACTGCACTTTGGAAACACAAAAATATAAAATATTTGTTAAATAATAATTTAACATCATTAAAATCTATGAGATTGGCTGGGTAGTTTCAAATGCTGAATCATTTGAGGTGAATTGATTTTCCAACAGAGACAATGATTTCTTAGATATACAACATTCAGAGATATAAGACAGATATTTTGAAATATTGAGTTTCAAACTAGGAACTTTTAATGCTTTCCCTGAAATATAATTTAATGTGAAATAAAAGTTTTAAAATGAAAATGAAAAATCTTAAAAATCATTAAGAGTTATATTTTTCCCCATTCCCTCTGTTCTCAAAAAGACACTCCAATTATTTTTAGCTCTGTGATTGATGAAAAAAACACTGGAAAAGTAAGGTGAAAACTTTATATATTCTTCAAAGAGAGTCATTATTCAACCATGAGGAATATTAAATCTTGATAAAGAGATCAATTACAAATAGCTCTGTATGTTCACTCAAATTTGTATGTTCCCAGTAATGAGCTGCATATCACCATTAGAAAGGTTGGATATAAATCACTGAGATTTGCTACAGTGAAATCTGAGGAACAGATTATTATTATTATTATTTGCCTTAGGTGTGCAATATAATGATTTCTATTTGTTTCAAGATACATAGAGAACATAAATCATAAGTTTATAGGAAGTTACTTTTTTGCTCATTTTTATTTGTAAACTTTGAGGCTTTTCTAGAAGAAGCAGACAACACAGTCCAATACAAATGGTATTCTTTTCTCTGACCAATGAATCTAAATGTCTATAAAAGTTTATTTTCATTAGAATGAAAACACCAACCCTCCTCAAAGCAGTAGTCTAATATTTTTATCTAATTGTCCCATTTCATTCAATTATATGAGGATAAAATACTGTGTGCTTAAAAATATATTCATGCTGACAACACTTCTGAAGTTGAATTTTTCCCACCAAAATAACTGAGTTGCCTCCCAGGGACTTTCAATAATCTATATATAGATAATGCCTTGCAGAAATCATCTGAAGGCACATGCTTTGGGCTCATACAGTAATGTCAAATCTCGAGAACATCATGATTAGCCTTAGAGAAAACTGTTTTCCTTCAAAAATTCAGCAACCTAGCTTTTCATTTTTCTTTTACTTTGTTTTTGTTTTTGACTTCAAAGCAAAATTTAATATCTTTTTATAAGAACGTTAGAATATTTTTCAGAAGTGACAGGATTGTATGCTACAATAGCTTGGCATGGGAAAGTAACTTAGAAAATAAATTTAGGAGTGTGATTTTTTTTTCCAATTACATAAATTGGGGAATCGATGTGGCAGGGTAGTGAGTAGATATCTATATAGATTGTTTATAATACTATCAGTTAGATGTACTATGTAAAGTCAAGCACTGCCCTGTTTAAATACATTTATAATGAGGTTACACATTTATTTTTAAGCCTACTGGGTTTGGATTTAACCACTGCATGTGAGCCATCGTTTATTCAGGTTGTTTATTAGAAAAGAAAATGATTTGAAGAAAGGGGAAGGGATGAAAATAGTACATGTTCTAACAATGATCCACAAAGCTTCTTTAATCTTCTTAAATATTTAAAGTAGTCCATTGTAAGAATCTGTACTGATGATTTTTCTTAGATTATATGCTTAAATCTTATAAATCAAGATATATTACTTATGCTGATATATAAAATCCATCCCGCTTTCAAATTAGTGTATAATAATGAATCAAAGTATGCTTCTTATAGAACAGTGGTCTCCTTAGTGATTCTTTATACAGATTTTTGATATGACCTGTTTATTTTCTTAAATGAGGAAAAGAGAAGCAAAGCCAATAATTGATTCTCACCCATTACAAATTCATTTTTAGAAAGCACCATCATTCTCAATTTTTTTTCCATTTGCAAATTATTGAAAGTAATAACAAAAGCTTTCTGTATACATGTTTACTATCTGGTAGGATATACATTTGGGGGGAAGGCTCACTGAATTACTCTATGTATGTATGTAACGTCAATGTTAGTTCTGTTTCCCAAGAAAAGTCCCTAAACAATATCTGTTTTTCAACCTTATGGAACTAATTTCGTCTCACCTAGAGAACTTATATTTCTTGTTTTCATACCCTCCTTTAGTCCAGCTATCTAGGTACCAAGCATTTTTCACCTCCCCGGAACTTGGAAGTCATTCCCAAATTCATAGCAGACCTATGATTTCACATTTATTTTCTTTCTAATTTGTTAAGGACTATTTTTAGTAGGTTCTTAAAAATATTCATTGGATGCAGTTTTGAATATTGAGTAACTTAAGAACTCTTTATGAGACATATATTTACTTATACCAACATTTTAAGATTTATACAAAGAGTGAAATTTATACAAAATGATAGAAATGAACTAGATGACTTAAAGTGACTTACATTAATGAAATTCTAGAAAACGTTAAATATAATTCAGTCTTCATTTCTGGGCTCACCCTATTAATGAATATGGGAACAAGGACAGAAGTAAAGCTATCATTTGGAGAAACTATGACTTACAATGTAAAGGCTTATTTAATATATTTTGCAAACATTTATAGACTTCTCTTGGTTTGAAATAATTTCTCTTATTCCTTTTGTTAGAATGTTAATTTTTATTTCTACTTCTTACACATTTTATTAGTTGGGGTCAAAAATATGTATGGGGGAAATTGGCTTATTTAATTAATGGATGATTCATTTGACTAATTCTCATTTTGCTACTGCCAATCTCATTTCAGAGATAACATTACTTTTCTCATCATTTACTCCTGACTGGTTTCTATTATGTATAACAATCTCTCCCCTAACATTATCAATCTTTATTCTGCTCTATAGTGACATAATTTGAAAATTAACTATGATGCCTAAAATTATGTCAGAAAAAGATGAAAATATCATATATAGGGAAAATATTAAAAAATATTTTAAAAATCCAACATACCGAGAAACTGTATGTGTATCTAAAGTGATATGTATAGTCAAGGTTATCCCTTAATTAAACTGAAGTATGACATTTGTTCTTGGTGCTTTTCTTTATTTTCTGTACTTTCTTCTATACTGCATTACAAAAGATTTTACTTTCTCAGTTATGAGGCCTTTCCCTTTTTTCTCTTCCTCCCTCCTTTTCTGCCTCCTTTCCTTTCTTCTCTCTTTTTTTCTTTCTCTCTAGGGTTATATCTTTTCTTATAGCCCATCAGGCTCTAGAAAACTTTTGAGGTAACTAATGATAAGATCACATGACTAAAACCCCTCTTTTTTGAAAACTACATTATATAAAAATTTATGATGGATACAAATTTATTTGGAGGATTAAGTATGAGAGCAGACTTATGTAAAACTAAAGGAATTTTTTTTTATGCTCACCCAATATAACAATAAAATCACATACTAAATAGGGGGATAATTAATTAGTAGTGTTTTATGGCTCATTAATTAGAATTGTTGGAAGTATACTGTTAGCTTTATTTATCATAGTCACATTTGACTAGTTTTTAGAAACTTTATTTCATACAGCTTTAATGTGATCAACTAAACTACTTTTGTTTGCTCTTCTAGAGGTTTTTTTTTTAACATTTTCAATGTTAGATTTTTTATTTTAACTTTTACTTCATAATCATTCAGAATGGTTCAGAATGGCTAGCAAACAATAGGATCTTGATAAAAAATCTTCTCATATAAGATTCCCACATCTTCTGGGGGAAGTTATACGTAGGCAAATCCATGTATATCACAATTTTTCCTAAGGAAATTTGTGATTGAGGAAGGATTCTTCTGTTATACAGCTTCTCAGTGCTGTAAACTGAAGTGTTCTTAGTATATTCCCTTTAAGCAACACAACATGCTCAGAATCTTTCTCACAGATTTCTTTACAGATTTATGACTTAACTTGATAAACTAATCCCATGTGAATTCCATCTCCATTACATAACACTCAGCCATAGGCCATCGTTTTTTCTTAGCACCCAGGATGAAACTTACATAGTTTTCAGGTTTGATTAGCAGAAGAAATTCTCTGATAGCCATATTTGGGCAAAATAATTTGAGTGTGATCTTTGTTGACTTTCAAATCACATTACCAAATTGCATTCTTTATTTTTTCATTAGGGCCATCTATCCGCTATTGTTCCCAAAGATACAATGATACCACTGACTTCAAATTGAAAGTGATTGATCTCAGCCTGATAATGTCCCAACTTAATTCCAATTTTCATAAAAGGCCTAAATATTGTTTAAATAAGTAAAATTTATCTCCTAAATAGCATTGTGAAAATTCATGTTTTTTAAAAAAGGGTAATTTAAATTCCATTAGAGGGATATCATTCATTCAGAAAGCATTTATTCCCTATCAGGTGAATTGCAACTTCTGCCTCTTTAGACAGCAACTAATTTCTTATAGATTTCAATTTATTATAGTTTTTATGTGCCTAAGATATGGAAATGAAAATAATCAGGATGAAAACATTCTGTCTTCTCTAGGTAAAAAGAAAACAACAACAATATCCAAATATAAATTAGGTATATATCCTTTTTTAAAAAAGTTTATTTATTTATTTTGAGAGAGAGAGTGATAGAGAGAGAATCTGAATTGCAGTGCAGAGCTTGATGCAGGGCTCAATCCCGCCAACTGTGAGATCATGACCTGAACCGAAATCAAGGGTCAGACGCTTAAGTGACTGAGTCACCCAGGTGCCTCTAAATTAGATATACATCCTATATAAAGCATGTTTATATGAAAAAAATCATATGCCAGCAACAGGTATGTGACTAAATATTTTATTGCTAGCTCCAATATGTCCTATATAAACCTTACATAGACTCTCAAACACACATACACACACACACAAGAAAGAAATCTGTTCTACATGGGCCAATCTAGATTTAAATTGTAGTTGAATTTTACAATATAAGGGCAGTACAATTTTGGATTGGCAGAAACATTTAACTATGTATTGTACTAATCCTTACTGATGAAATCCATTTGTATGCAGCCCTAAAGAACACTGAATGCAAATCTCATATTTAATCCTCTAAAAGAGCTCAAGGGTAATTGTACTGAAAAGAATACTTACTCTGAAGTGTGACTCATTACTTGATTTTATTTTCTTCATTGTCTTGGGTACAAATTATATGTTGATTTCATATTCTTTCTCTTGTCATATATTTCACATGCTTTCTTTGCAGATGATGCTTTAAGAAAATTGAGCTTTAAAGTACTGGATATGATTTGTATTTAAAAATATGACTGATATTAAAGCTGTGCCTCTTAAAGCCAAATTGTCATGTGCAAAATGATCTTTTAAAACATGAAATTGTCTTTGTGCCTTATGTGTATACCTAGATTTCTAATTGTGAACATAATTTTTCAGTTGTATATTATTTTTTGAGCATAACTGTAGTAGAATATCATAATTAGTCATTCTATTTCTTAGAGTCACTTGAGGATTTTTTCAGAATTCTGAAATATTGGAAATGCAATTTGTCTACCAAATGACTTGCTAAGAATATAGTATTATTTTATATCTTTCCCAAACATGAAATTCCATAGCAGTTAGGGCTACTTGACTTGGTGTATCAGCAAAGGTGATCTTGCAAAGAGTAGCACATGGTTACGAGTCATATGTCATATATCTGTGTGTTTGGCAAGTGGTTTCAAAGCATCTTAACAAAAGAAGCATCTATTCAAAAATAAAGCAATGATTCAGTTTTATTCATTATTTCCCCTACCTACAGAGTAGAGATCCATTTTATTATCTAGTATTCGAATAACAACCATTTAGCTGCTGATACTGAAATATGGGGACTACATAGTTCATGCTTGAGATAACATCTTGATTCAATGGGAGCAACAGTGAGTCCAAGGGGGAAATGGTGGGCTGGATGAACTTGTAAGCCACTCTATTTGGGTAACTGAGAAGAAAGCCTATCAGCAAATGCTGGTCACCTTTTATTACATGTTTTCAAGCTGTGCATTCCTAGAATTTTCTAGTCCTGGAAATAAAGACAATATAATAGTTTCATTTCTTAACCCTTGTTTTGCCCAGTTTTTTCTCAAAATATGGTCCACAGATAATATTTATCAGAATCACCTGGAATTTTTTGTCCATAATGATGTTTCCTGGAGCTTCACTGTACTGAATTATAGTACTCCAAATGTACTGAATTAGTAACTCTGAAGAAAGGAGCCAGGACTCTGAATTTTGAATTAACACCTCTGGTGATACCTATGCATAATGAAATTTTCAAACAACTGCTCCAATATATCAGTCCAGACACCTCCTGACTATCAAAATATACAGACTAATTTTAGACCTAGTGTGTGGGGATGAATTCCAAGAATTCCATGACTAACATCCATTTTTCTTTATCATTAGGAAAAGTCTTTTGACAATCTTTGACCCAGGTCGGAAAATTCTACACTATTCCTATGACCAGGTCTACATCTTATATTTAAATTTTGTCAGGAGGTCCTTGATTTACCCCTCAATTACCAAGTCCCTGGCTTATTCTTTTTATTCCTTTTGGGGAGCAGTGACAATCCTTAATCTTATGAATGTAGATCAATATGATTGATTATTTTTTCTACCTAATGCCTTATTATAGAATTTTTTATTAGCTGACTCTGAACGCTTATATATTTAATATTTCAAGAGTATTCATTATTGTATTTCCCATTTCTGATAGGATGCATAGTTGTAAATCCTTACTGAATCTCCATTTTATTGACCACATATTGCATGGTGGACAACCTATTAACACTTACTCCTTTACTCTGGGGATATTTTACTCCACATTTCTAACTGGTCTTTTATTGACTGCAGCTCTCTCTGTGGACATATTGCACCCTATAGGATGCAGGTTTTCTTTAATGTTCAACCCTTCTCCCCTATTCCAATCATACAAACCCTCTAGCACACAAAGACACTACTTGCAGCCAAAAGAGACCTACCCAGACATACGCCATTATCTTGTAGGTTGGGTGATCATTTAACACTACTATTAGATGTATTGCTTCCATGTATTAATACACACCTACTGTATAAGTTTGTGTTCTCATCAGCTCCTTCCTGGATTAGGGCAATATCTGCTTCTTGTGTGCACCCTGTCTCTACAGTGGCTTCTCTAGCTTACCTACCTTTGCATAGGTTGATTGTTATCCTGGAATGATCCCTTTTAACAGAACACTCATCCTTATGGGCTAGTACTTTTAAAAAGAAAGGAAGTTGAAAAAAAAAGAAAAACTTGAGAAATAGAATTAACTATGACTATAAAAAAGGGTTGAGACAAAACCAGTGTGCCAACATACTTTTCTTAATCGGAATTTTATTCTGATGTTAGTTATTTATGTACCTTTGTCCTATGAAACTCTGAGCAGCTGAGGACAAGGATTGTTTCTTACCTGCTTTTACATTTGCAAGTCCTCACTCAATGACTGAATCCTGAATGAATGCATTTTAGCATATAATATTCAGTAAAACCATTATTATTTATTAGTTTATAAGAACAAATACATAAAATCAATCAGATTTATTAACATTTTCTACGCATCATTAATTTTATTTCATCCCCAAATCCAACACTGTATCAATGATCTGATGCTTGTACTTTGCAAAATGAATATTCTGTTTAACCATACTTGGTTCAGAGAGACATTCCCCCCATGATCATGGCATCTTGCCATTTTTCTAATCTTCACTGTTATATGATTATTTGGATATCACACTATTGTAGACTCTCCAAGTACTTTTTTTTCTGGTTGGTTATTTCAATTTTTAGATTTAGTTGTAACTAAAGACTTCTCATATTTTAAGTCTTATTTTTAAATACCAGTGTTCTCTGACTTCTTATAGAACCTGGGGTTCTATAATCCATAACTTTTTCTGAGAGAAGCTTCTCTAACCATTAAATTCTAAATATGTAAATTAAAACACACCTTGTTGAATTAGAGTAAGGTGATACATTTATCACTTCTTCCTAAAATAATATTCAAAACCTGTTAACATGATGTTAATTTCCAATGTGAATAATTACATCATCCTTAAAAAAAAAAAAGCCAAACACAAATTCCGTTTAATTGGAACTGTTTATTATTGAAATGAGTTTCCAGAGAACAAAAGGGGAAAAAATAAGCCACAGATAAGTAAACCAAAGCAGTTTATTAAATCTAAAAGTTAGTTTTCAACAACCTTGGAAAGTACGATCAAGGAAGTATGGATATTACCTAAAAGGGTATTGAAAGTTGCATGTATGTGTCTGTCCTCAGTATTCATGTGACTAGGACCTAATGTCAGTGGACCTTTTGTTTCTCTGGCATGTTCCCTGTGGCGCTCATGTACCACTTGACAGTCACTGAGGTTCTGCGTCTTCAGCATCTTGTGTTGATTCCAGTTCTCCTGAGGCTCATTTGTGCTACCACCACCCTGCTTCATTTTAGAGCACCATCCTTCACGTGGCCCTTCCTGAACTTCTTTTGCAGAATACAGCTTTAGAATTTCATAACATAGTGCAAATCATATTCTAACTATCAAAAGTGATTCACTCTTTCAGTATTTCAGCCCCTTTCCATAAAGAAATGGGGAATTCCTCTTGATTTCTCTTGTTAATAGACCAGGAAAGATTTTAACTAAGTGGTCTGCTAATGAAATTTGCCTCTCTACATGTTATCCAGTCTGTCTGGAAAATGCTAATAATTTTTCCTTTATATCCATTCTATATGAGTTTCTCACTAGTTAGGGAAGTACTTGGCAAGTTTGGCATAGTCTTTAAGATCTGACCTTGTTGTAGAAACCAGTCCCTGGCATTTTTGGCTTTGCCCAGGGGACAGTGTTTTGTGGAGAGTCATTGAGAACTTATGTAAATATAAAGCTCTCAGCCTGCCTGATAATCAGGATATAGCAGTAGCATATCTATAAGTTATTGCCCATTTTGTGGCCTTATTAATGAAGTCTGAGCCTTTAGGGGGCACAGAACAGATACTTAAAATAAAAATAAAGGAAGACTTGACAACGTGTCACCTTGAACTAAAAGTTGAACTTTGCTTTGGTATGATTTAGGATATCAGCATCTCTCACTTTTTGCAGTAGACTTTTAAATGTTTTTCTTCAATTATTCATTCAAGAAAAGATTACTGAATGCCAATTATATGCTAGATATTGTTCTATGCATTGGGAATACATTAGTGAACAAAAGAGATAAAATCATTTACTCATGAAGCTTACATAACTAGAGGGAGTAGAACGATGATATAAAATAAACATGACAATTAAGTAAATTATACAACATTTTAGAGATCGAAATGAGATTAAAATAATAAAAGAGAACAGGGTACAGTTCCTCCATTATGCTGGCTGGGAAAGAAGGCTGCAATGTTGAATAGAGTAGTTGGAATAGACCCTGAGAGAAGGTAAAATTGATCTAAGACTTGAAGAGGGAAAGAGTTTATACTTATGATGTCTGAGAAAAAAACAGTCCAATCAAAGGAAACAGCCGGTGAACAGGCCTGAAAATACTGTATATTAAGGGATCCAGTATGGCTGGAGCACAGTAAGCAGGGAGGAGAGCAGTATGATTTGGGGAAAAAAGAGATACAAGAATTAGAGACATTTTTGCAGAAGTTTACCATGGTGCTAATGATAACCAAAGGTGTTTAAATGATATCCATTATTAGAAAGAAACCCTTGGATGTTAGAGAGTATACCAGTTTTCTACGATGGTTGCAACAAATTATTACAGAATCAGTGGCTTTAAACAACAGATATTTATTTTTTCAGTGTTCTGTTGGCCACAGTCTGAAATCAGTGTCATGGGGCCGAAATCAAGGTGTCATCCTCTTTCCGTTTCTGTAGCTGCTGCCACTCCTTGGTTTGTGGCCACATCATTCCAGTCTTCAGAGCCAGCCTCTGTCAAATTCCCTTATCTGTCTTCACATACATGGCTTCTCCTTTGTGTATGTCAGTCCTTCCCTCTTGTAAGGACACTTATGATGGCCTTCAGAGCCTACCTCTTGTAAGGCCTACTTATGATGGCCTTCAGATAATCCAGAACAGTCTTCCCATCTCAAACCCGTTAATTTAATCACATGTGGGAGATCTTTTTTCCACCTAAGATAACATTTACAAGTTCCATAGATTAGGGGTTATTCTTTTTAGTGGCCATTATTTAGCCTACTGTAAGGAGTTATGGAATCAAGCTATGCCTGCAATATTAAAAAGAAGAAAATTACCCTAAATTTCACCTATAAGTGTATTGAGACTGCTTTGTCGTAACTAACCTGAAATCCTACTTGCCTTAAGGTAAATATTATCAGCCTTAGAACCTCTAGTAATTTTATGTTTGATTGATCACATGGCATTGCTGCCTAATAAAGGGGATTAAACAACATTTAGCAGAAGACAAGCTTTGCTTTATAGAATCCCAAATTACCATTACTTCTAACCAGTTTGTCAGTGGTTCCTCCCCTGATCATCCAAAAAAAAAAAAATGCATGTGAAGTATAAGTTTATATTGGGAACACTTTTCAATAGATACAGTGAAGGAATTATGTATTTAACCTTTCTTGTTCTTGTATACTCCTACAATTTAATCTTCCTTATCCAAGCATATGCACTGAAGAATTTAAGATTTTGCTAATTTTGTAGGCCTTGGGTTTAAAAGGCTTACATCCCAGGGCTTAGACCATATATACTACATATCCTTCCTCATGGACCCTACATCTGGAAGCATATGCTGTGATTTCATTTATTTTTAAGCAGAAATTATTCTAACTCAAATAAATACAGCATTATACAGATGAATGTGTTATGCAAACCATCCTGCTTTGAAGTACTTCTGAAATGAATGAACAAAGGAACAAACTTAGAAGGTACTGCTAATTCTATTTTTATATTGGACTTTCACAAGATTCCTCTCTTCTCAAGAAAGCCTAGCAATGTTCCAAGAAAAGCTTGATTATTCATGGAGACAGTCCAGAATTTAGAGCTACTACCAGAAGAAATTAGTGTTTTCTACTTTGGTAGGAACTTCAGTCTTCTGTCTTGACGTGGCACCTCCATGGCACCTATGCCCATATACAGGATATATAAGGTGTAGGCTATTGTGTTCACCAAGCCCCACCTGGAACCCTGAGGCCATCAATGACTTTGAAAGGTGTCTCCTGGAGATTAAGCTCTCTGGCCCCATGTCCTTGGCTCTGGAGCCATTAGTTCTCTATACTTTGCAAGCATGCACTCTGAGCACAGGCCTGTCCTTTCTGCTCGGCTTTCCAGAAACTTCACAGTATAGCTAGTGGGCCACAGGAAGAAATTTTTCTCTGAACTTTAAAATTTTAAATGTAATATGTCATACTATTTAAATGTAGTATGTCATATTATTCAATAACTGTGTTATTTTGATTGTAAAACTCTTGAAATGTTACTTCCTTCTGTAAGACTATATCTAAATTAAAAGGTGGTGGGAGCTAACTCCGATCCTCCTTACTATACTTATTATGAAATATGTTTCATTTTCTCCTTTATTAGTAAGTTATATCAATGCTTGCCTTTCTTTAATCATTTCAGCAGGTTTTTTAGGGGTAATGGGGGTTTAATTCTACATTTCTGCAATCTTGACAATTCTTCCTGAGTTGTGTGTGTGTGACAAGAATATAGATATATTTCTTTTACATCATGCAGTTTCTAGCACAAAGGGACACTTAAAAAAATTGCTTCCTGATAACAGTGATTTTGCAAAGAAGCAGCCATTTGATTGAAGTACATGTAAATTCCACTTCAGTTATCAGAACTAGAGATTTAAATGTAATCATTTTAAATGAATACAAATTCTTGGAAAATTCAAAATAGCAAATGAATGACTAGTACTATCACATTGGAAAATTATGTGGTATAAAATTGATGTTTATGGCAGCTTTCAGAATATAATTGCAAAGTCAGTAGATGGCACTATTTGTTTTATTAATAACCACTGACCACTCCCTCTACTTTTATAAAAGGTATCAATGATAGTTTAGGTTTAACTATTTTAACGGAATTCCAGAGTTGTTTTTATCTATCTTACCAAATGAATCATTTTGATTACCTATTATGATGGCTTTTTTTTGCTTTAATTTTAGCATAGAACAGTTTTGAATAAGGGAGTGAACATTTTTCTCCCAGTGTTACCACTTTTAACCTGAAATGAATTTTCAATCAGACAGAAACCAAGAAAAGGTTATTACAAACATATTTCTTTTATTAAAGAAACATATTTCTTCTATAAAAATATATATATATATTTGCTATCTATAAGAGATGGTAACCTGAGAATCTGAGATAGATTATCTAACATGTTCTGATTTGACAGAATTCATTTCAACCTCAAAATCTGGACATTCACACAACATCTGTATTGATTAAAGAACAAAACAAAATACAACCCAAAATTTGGGCAAGTGCAATGATGGTGCACTTCATAAAAGACAACTCTGTAGAGGAATCAGAACAAATTGCTTTTATAAAGAGTAGAAGAGTGTGAGAAACCAGAGGACCCATCATATAATAAGCAAAATGCTGTTATTTTATATGAATGTAACAGTAACTGATGTAAATCTAACATACGATGGTTAATTTTATGTGTCGACCTTGTGAGGCTTTGGTCCTGGTTGTTTGGTCAAAAACTAGTCTAAATGCTGCTGTGAACATATTTTGTAGATGGGGTTAACATTTACAATCAGTTGACTTTAAGAAAATTCCCATCAGTAATAAGGACAGGCCTTATCCAACCACCTGAAGGCATTTAGAGCCAAAACTGAGGTTTCCCAGAGAAAAAGGAATTCTGACTTAAAACTGTAACATAGAAATGCTGCCTGAGTTCCCAGCTACCACACTCCCATATAGATTTCATACTTGCCTGTCCCCACAGCTGTGTGAACAATTCCTTAAAATCAATCTCTCTATGTCTTTCTTTAATTATCTATTTTTATTGTTTCTGTTTCTCTGAAGAACCCTGATGGATACATAACATAAACAGAAATTTGTGTTAATTCAATTATAAAACTGAAGAAGACATTGTATCTACGAAATGAGAGCTGGTAATAGTAATGGGAAAACTACCTGCTGGCCAAAACAAAACAAAACAAAACAAAACAAAACAAAACAAAACAAAAACAAAACAAAAAAACAAAAAAACCAAATTGCTAAATTTAAAACAATAACAAAGGAAGAAAGCCACTCAGTTATTAATACAACAAAAAGTCAAATCAGGGGGAAGAACAGGCATTAAAGTTTTCCTTAAAACTCATTAGAAATGGAAATGGAGGTTATAAAATTATTAGAAAAGGTGAGACACAGAGAGATCTAGGAGTTCCAGTGTGTGAGTGGTAAGATTGTCAAAATGAAACAACTCATTGACTATCAAGAAAAAATTATGTTAGTGAAACCAGATCAAAAGATGGCCTAGAGTCAACGAGGAACAGAACATTATTTACCTGCAGTGGAACCAACAGCAAACAATCTCAGACCTCTCAACAATACTGAGTGCCCAAGGATAAGAAGAAAAACTGCAGAATATTAATGTGTAAAAGATAGTGGGGCCAAGAATTCTATAACCGAACAAAGTATCATTCATGTTCAAGAGCAAAGTAAAGATAGTCTCACCTATGCAAGGCACAGAAGAAGACCCTCAATTGATTCTTTTGTCACACCTGTTCTTTTGGGTATCCTTGCACTCTTGCTTGGTTTCTCCAAATGAACCAGTGTTTCTCATCTGTTTCTTGAATTTGTGCTTATTGCTTCCTCTGTCTGGAACACTCTTCTTTCTTCCTCCACTTTGTATAGCCTTGCTATTTTCAGATCCCACGTTCTAAAAGAAAAAAAAAGAGTTTTGATTCCTGTTCACAGAAGCCTACTTCCTCTGAGCCTCTAAAACCAAATGAGCTATTCCTCTTCTGTGCTCCTCTCTATTTTTTCCCTTTACATTTTTTTTTTACTGAGGTATAATTTATATACAGTAAAATGGGCCCATTTGTGTAAGTTTTGAGAAATCGACATATTCAAGTGAATGTCATAACTATCAAAATACAGAACATTTCCATCACATCCCAAAATTTCCTTATGCCTGTACTCAGGTAATCCCTCACCCTCATTTCAGGCAATCACTGGTTTACTTTCCTTCACATAGATTAGCTTTATCTTTTCTAGACTTTCATGTAAATGGAAACACACAGCATGTATTCTTTTGTATCTGGCTTTTTTTGGCTCAGCTATGTTGTCTTCTCAGTGGTACATTTCTTTTATTGCTGAATAGTATTCCACTGAATGAATGTACCACGATATGTTTACACATTTACAAATGTTTATCCATTTACAAATCCATTTTGTTTGTTACGAATAAAGATCAGAAACATTTGCGTTTGTGTAGTCTTTTTTATGGACATGTACTCTCATTTCTTGTGAGTAGATAGTTAGGAGTGGAACTGTTGGTCTTATGGTTAAGTGTAGTTTTTCTTCTCTTTACTTACAGCTACCCTATGCCATTCTGTTTTAGATGTGTCTTGTAAATACTGTTGAGCAATATGGTTTTTAAAATATCAAATCTGAGGGGCGCCTAGGTGGCTCAGTCAGTCAAGTGGCCAACTCTTCGGTTTTAGCTCAGGTCATAATCTCACAGTTTGTGAGTTCGAGCCCTGCCTCAGACTCTGCTGGTAGTGCAGAGCCTGCTTGGGATTCTCTCTCTCTCTCTCTCTCTCTCTCTCTCTCTCTCTCTCTCTTTCTCTCTCTCTCTCTCTCTCTCTCTCTCTCTCTCTCTCTCTCATTCTCTCTCTGCCCCTCCCCAACTCACACTGTCTCTGCCTCTCTCAAAATAAATAAATAAACTTAAAAAATCTTTTACAATATCACATCTGAGCACTTGTCATTTAACAAGAGAATTTAACTTCATCATAGTCATTGAGACTGCTGTGTTTACGTTTATTCCTACCATCTTATGTTCCTGTTTACCATCATTTTCTCTTCCCTCCCCCTTTCTGCATTTCTTTTCCTTTAAATTGTTTTTAAATTTACATACAGTGACATATACAGATCTCCAAGATCTCTGGTAGTGCAGTTTAATATGTTTTGACAAATTCTGCTTTAAAAAAAAATTAGATTTCTCTTTTCCATTTCTCCCTGTTGGTTAAGGAGACATACATTCTATATTCGTAAGGATTAGGCTTGACTGAACAATGAAAGCAAAATCCATGTAGACTTTTCCAACGTGGTGGCAAATGTGGTTACTCAATTTTAAAGCTCATTTTATCTTAGTTCTCTCACAGGAGAATACATCAACTGCCCAGTAAAATCTCTAGTTAAGACTAATTGTCTTGACTTCCAACCACCCAGGTGAAAACTAACGACCATGGCAAAGGGAATAAGAATGTCCTGATTGGTCCAGCCAGGAGCATGTGTCCATCCGTATTATGATTGGGGAGGAGTGAGCGATAATCCAGTCCGATGACACTTATTTTCCCTAGAAGGAATTCTGTTACTAGAAAAAGAAAGGCATCGTTTTCAAACCTTCTTCTATCCATTAATATATGAATATTCTTAGATAAACAATTATATGCTTTTGTGGTTTAAAACAGACTTCGTACTATACCTGTTTTTACAACTTTTCTTTCTCCTGGCAATATCTCCTAGAGTTATTCTCATGGAAATAATCCGGCTCTATCTCATTCTTTTTAAATGCTTATGACATGCCACAGACATGGTTCAAACCTTTTTGATGAATACATAGGTTGTTTTGATTTTTTTTTTTTTTTTGTATCACAAATAGCAGCACAATGAACACTCTTCCATATGCTTCCTTGGGTATAGGTGTGACTGCTTCTTTGCACATTTACATCACACTCTTCATGCTGAAGTATTTTAAACTAAGTTACCTTAGGATGACTATACATAACCAAGAAATAGAAATGAGTTCACAGAACATCTGTCATTTTTATTTTAATGAATCTTGCCAAACTGTGGTCTAAAATAGTTCTATCTATTTGTACTCCTGTGAGTATCACATGGATACCTATTTCCCCAAATCCTTGCCACTTCTTGTTATATATACTGGATAATCTTCTGCTCAGTCATTTGTCTTAATTTGGGTGGGCACTTTGCACAGAAATCCATAATTGTAGTATTTTCAAATTTACAAATCTTTTATGTTTTTGCATTCTGCTTCTTATTTAAGGAAGCTTTCTCTATCTAAAAGTCATAAATAGTTTTTCTATATTTTTTCCAAATACATCCATATTTTTTTTAAAAGTTTAAGTTATTGATCCATTTGAAATATATTCTCATGAATGGTGAAAATTATGAATCTAAATATTTTTTAGATAAATAGCCAGCTTGTCATTATAATAGTAATCACCAATATTTACTGAACACCACTTGTGCTGTTCGCTTTTCAATTTAAACCCATCTTATTGGCCTTGTTTTTGCCCAATTCATGTAGATATTAATTGGCAGATTCAGAATTCTATCCCTCATAGAATTACTATATACTATTTGACTTTCTCATCCAATTTCCTCTTCCCACATATTTAAAGCACTATCTTTGTAATTTATCAATTCATCATAAATACATAGATTTGTTTATAGAATTTCTATTCTCTTTCAGCAATCTATTTGTCTATTCTACGTGTTTAAAAATTCTAATCTGATCATGTTATACACTCTGCTTACAACTTTAACAACTCCCTATGGATCTCAAGATCAAGTACATATCTTTTGCCATTCCTCCCTCCTCCTGCCTCTGGAATCTAAGATATGGGTATAGACTGTTTTTCTGTCTTCTAGTCATAAAAACATTCTGGTGGCTATCTGAACAGAACAAGCACATTTATTCAATGAAACACTCATGTCTCCATGCCTTTGTTCAGGCAGCTTCTTATCCTTCATCTTTTATGCCTCATTTCCTGTCCAAGCACCTATTCATTTTTAAACATTAATTCAAACATCGTTACCTCTAGCCTTTCTTCCCTCTACATCCCAATCAAGTAGAAATATACCATTCTTTGCTCCTATGTATCCTCCACCTTCTCCTGAGTACTGTATTTATTCATTTGCATACTTCTCTTCCCAACATAATGAGTGTCTTGAAGACAGGACTATATCTTACTGAGTACATAGTAAGGACTGGATAAATATTGTTGAGTAGGTTAATATAAAACAAAGATCATCAAATTCTGTGAGCAATCATCAGAGCATCTGATTTGTAAAATGACACAGCAAATTTTCAAATGAAGCAAAATATCCTTTCAAACAGCATCAAGAAGTGAGTGAACTTAACCATACTCAATTAGCTCATGACAAAGCGAATGGGTGACTGGAATGATAATTCACACTGCAGTTTGTTTAATGAACTAGTAAAAAGAAAGTCAGTCAAAGGAACCAGACAACTTTATCTTGGAAGAATTGGAACCAAGGGGCTCTATTATCATCTGGCATTCACTTAATGCTGTTCCTATGTTTAGAAATGTACATGAAGGGACTCCAGAGATATTCCACATTCTTCACTTAAGGTCCTGGTCCTGAGGTGACAATGTGACCCTTGTTCTGAGTCACCCTCTGTGTCAAGCATTCAACCTCATTGGTTCCTTTGTCCATGCATGATAATGATTTAGACCTTAGATCCATGGCAGCCCATAAAGGCATTGATACTTCTTCCCTCTTCTCCTCAAGATCAGGCATTGTACAATCATATAAATGATGTTAAGTATACAAGTCATAAGAATACAAGTGATATGCTTAGTGTATAGACAATCCATTATTGACTGCACTAGTCCTGTTTGGCTTTGATGGAACAGTTGTGAAAGTTGATGTGAACTAGGACTAATATGATGTGAACTGATATTGGAAGAAAAAGCAGGAAGATTGTTGGGGGGCTTTACTTTCACAGGGATCTTTATATCTCCCCATTTTAGGTTTTATTCTTAAGTATTTGCCTCATGGTCGTATACTTTCTTGCTACCTTTTTTTCCCACCTGTTTATGCCACACTCCTGTGTTTCTTCCAGACCTATAACATTTAAAATTATCCTACATTGTAGCAGTTAGCATGTTACATAGTAATTGACTTTTTTCCCTGTTTCTTCAAGCCAGGGTAACCTTCTATTGTTGTATGCCTGGAAACTAGTGAAATAACTGTCACTCAACAGGTGTCTATCTGAATTAATTTACCTTATGAAAAACTGAATGTATGGAAAGTGATATAATCTTACCAGTTAATATTAGAATACAAAGAAAGCCTTCACAAATGCAGATGCAATGTTACTAAAAACTTGGTAAGAAGAAGAGAATATAGGTATAGGCAAATTGCCATTAATATTATTAATAGGTTCATATCTATTTTTGTAGGGGTCAGAGTAAGAGACTGGATGTGAAGGTCTAGATGTGTTGTGTGCACACTTAAGGCTGAACTCAGCCACCTTTGTGTTTTGTTCCCACATCTATAGTTTTCTGAAAAGATTTTAAAAATCTATGTAGTCTCAGTTAGCCTCCTAGAAGAGTCTAGATCTTGTTACCATTACATGGTTTGTGATTCACCTATTCACTTCTGGAAGCCAAGGACAAGGTTGGATCAAGCAGTTGTCGTGTATAGTGTATGACTTTGTTGTCTTTCAGATCACTCAACTATAGAAGCCTCAAAAGGAAACAAACAAGCAAACAAACAAACAAAAAACTAAATTGGTCAAGTATAGAGAAAAAAGGGCCATGTTTTTTTCTTTGTAAAGGGCTAAAAGCTAGATCCTAAAACCCTGTCTCTAGAGCTAAGAGCAAAGACAACATAGCATACTTTAAGAAGAGTAATTACAACAATTCGATAACTTTGGTCTTCCCATGTACTAGGTGTGAGGAACTGTTTGATTTGTAATCACAGTAAGTCTATAAGTACTGATAATATTCTCAGTTAACACATGAGAAAACACAGTCATCAAGTAAGTTAAACTCAGAGCATGTGACCATCACAAGTGGGGGCTAATGCTCATATTCAGGCACTTTCACCCGAAGACCACAAGATCAATAACCATGCATTATTGCTCTCCAAAAGTAAAAGTATATCATGGAAAATCCATGCTAACAAATAGAGAAGTGTACAAAATTACATTATTAATTCATGTGATGAATTACCAAAATTCATGATTTTTAGAATATGTCTAGACTATAGAAATAGAACTTAAATATAAAATCTAGAACACAATTGTCTAATTGTCTTTAAAAAGGTAGAAAAACAGTATGACAAGACTAGAAGATAAAATAAAAAGGCTGTTTTATATTTTAAAACTCTTAAGCAGTTATAGTTTTAATAGAAGTTTCTTCAAAATATTCAGGGTTTTAACATTCAAGGTACAATTAATTTACTTGTTGAAATTCTATCAGAGCAAATAAGACAAGTGAGAACTTCTAACTGAATTTCATAAAGTCAGCAAATGTGACAATGATAGAGCATTAAAAAAAAACAACAACATTTCCTATGGGAGAGAAGTGGAAGAGGCTTTAAGAAATATTTTTTTTTTCAACGTTTATTTATTTTTGGGACAGAGAGAGACAGAGCATGAACAGGGGAGGGGCAGAGAGAGAGGGAGACACAGAATCGGAAACAGGCTCCAGGCTCCGAGCCATCAGCCCAGAGCCCGACGCGGGGCTCGAACTCCCGGACCGCGAGATCGTGACCTGGCTGAAGTCGGACGCTTAACCGACTGCGCCACCCAGGCGCCCCAAGAAATATTTTTTTAAAAAGTAAAAACTTAATCTAGTTTGCTATCTCTCCTTTACTTCTTAAACACTTACCTTTTGCTCCTTGTACCTTGTTCCAACACTACTCCCCACTTAATTGGAGGGTTTCAGTATCTGTGGTAAATTGTCTGTTGGGGTATGAGACAGCCCCCTTCTATCCTTTTATCACAAGGACTAAAAAGCCCGCTAACTGCATATCTGCCACTGACATGTAAGGTTGGAAAGGGAAAAGAAGCAGGAGCCAGTATGACTCCATTGGCAACAATGACTAGATTCCTGGCCTTTCAAAAATGGTAGACATAAACTTTTGCTTTTAGGACTGGATTATCTACTTCAGGGCTGCAGCCACTGAGGTTTTTGGTGAAAATTTCCTGTGATTCTAGCACTTCTGGGCTTCTGAAATGGTCAAGCTCTTCCAACAGTTATGTATGCTCCTAATTCTGTTTTAAATCAGTTCTAGCCTAAAATATCTAGAGTGATTTTTTTTTATTGTTGTTGCTGTACTCATGACTGTTATTTGCCCATGAAGTGGTCTTTGCTAAAAGATTTTAAAATACATTTTGAGAAGGTATATGATCTATTAATATTTGAAGGTAATAATGATCTCATCATCAGTCAGGAGTAAATATTGATAATCCATGACATGTTATGTAAAAATAGCTCATTCAATTATTGGCTATATTTACCTGGAATAAAGTGTCAATTAAAGGCAAGGATTTTGAAGATAAATGTAATATTATTGGGGAAAAGACTACAAGAACTTGTGCATTGGCTGAAATTTCTCATTATACAAGAGAACTTACAGGAAATAAATAACATTCCTGGATCGTACCCTGTATAATAAACTGTTAAGTGTAAGTAAAGATTGTTTCTGGATTTTGTGATCCTTTCTAGCAAATTATCAGACTGGAGGAAGGCATCATGGGAATCTCAACTTATAGACAGTCAAAAATACAGGAGGTTCAAGAGTACTGAATGGTGTCTGAAGTGGGAGCCAGTCTTTGGAGACTGAGCCTTTTACCTGTAGGGTCTGCACTAACTCTGGGTAGTTAATGCCAGAATTAAATGGAATTTGTTGGACACCCAGTTGGTGTCTGGACAACTGGAGAATTGGTTGATGTGAGCAAAACAAAAAATCCAACGACACAACCATTTGCTGTAAGGATTGTTGTGAGCAAAAACAGACTGAATTATATCTTATGAGATGTGTTCTATTCTCTGACCTGACTCTTAGAGGATGTTGCTTCTCCCATAGCTATGGACCTAGATAGAATAGCAGTAGCTCCCTCACAATTACACTAATATGTCACAAAATTTTGTGTTCCAATTTTGCAGTTTTGCTTTCTACTAGTTTATCATCCTTGAGTGACAAGGGAAAGATAATTCCCTTTGGGACACAATGGTTCCATTTGAGGGCAAGTTAAGCTTTTGTATGGATGTTTTATGCTTCTCATTCCTCTGAACAAATAGACCAAAAAGAAGATTAGGTTGCTGAACAGGCTGAGATGACTATTCAGATAGTCCCTTATACCATATGAGTATACAGGGTTTTCAACCAAGAGTATTACTTCATAGCAAGTGTTCATTATTAATCACAGTCTATAGCAACCCAACACATCCAGGAATGTGTCAGAAGTTTCATGAATGTGTGGTATGATTTAAAAACATAATGAACTGTGGTGTCCATGGCAAAAGAACGATTGAATGAATGGTGGAAGTTATCAAATTCAACAGTAGCCTAGTGGCCAGTTGCAGAAACAAATACTGTAGTAGTTATGTATATTTACCTGTGTTATTTCATTTGTAAATAACAAACTGACTTGTACACAATTGACTATTTTCCTCTTCTCCTACTATAACTGTTTCCTATCAAAGATGTTGCTTGTGAACAATCATACAATTAAGTCTTAAATTATACAATATTAAAAAATTGTGCCTAAAGAATGGTCATAACTCAGGTGGATATAATTACAAATGGAAGTGCTTTTCTTCCTTTTGTTCTATGTGAAGGGATTTGTTGTAACAAACATAGTTGTATCACACTATGTGGAAGTGTGATGCTGTAGTTTGGATTTAGTTTAGTATCATAGAGTGTAGTATTCTGGATATTTATTAGGAAAGATTTTTTGGATCAACATCTATGGAAGAGAAAGGGAAGAAACAAGATGGGTCAGAGGGAAAAGTTGAGCTGCAATGGTCAGAGGTCAGCTCCCAATGGGAATTCTGGATCTGAATGGCCTATCAGGATCAGTACAGGTTGGCTCACGATTGTCTGGACTTTCTATCTCTGTGACAAATCCCTGGGTGTGCACCATCCCTGGATGGACAAGATATTGAGTGAGGCAACTCTCTGCCACAGAGGCAATCCCTTGAAGGCCTTGCAACACTCCCAGCATCCAGGGCAACAAAGTTTGACTTTGAGGTGAAGGAGATCTGAGTAACATATCTCCACTCCACGTGCACCACGTAGGCTGTTGCTGGTGTGGTTGTTTAAATTTAAATATGGGTTCAAGGGTATGATGTAAACATTGCCAAAGGGGTAAACTGTACCTATTTTTCTATCGGCAACTTAGCACCATTTATTCTTCATGCTTTCTTATCTGTTGCTGGATCTGGAAGCTTAAGAACTACCTTCTGCCAAGTTGGGAATATTGTGTGAGAATTTGAATGTGGAAGAGAAGCAGAAGCAATCATAGCTTCTATGTCTGCAGCAGACAGATGGGTGGATTTTGTAGGATGTAAGGTTTTGCCAGTGGCTCCCAGCTATTTTCCTGAAAAATACCCACTTTTGTACAGCAGATGACTGAGAATATTAGTGAGAATTGCCTGTGATTCCTGACTTTTTGATTTCTTGATGCGTCCTTCCCCAATCCATCCCATAATGCTGCAAGTTCCTATTTCTCTGTGTCTTCAAGTTTGCTTAAATAGGCAAGGTTTGCTTCCACCTGAGTGACTCATGCTTTGTCAACAACTGCACACTTTCCACAGTATTAATATAAAGCAGCTCATTTTCTGACAACAAATTCCTCAATTTCCAGCTGTGTTAATCTAGTTACAGTGCAGTGACTCCAACTAATCATTGAAGTAAACAGAATCTACAGTCTCTGGTTTTACCACAACTCACTTATATCCTTACATTTTACTTAATTAGTCAAGAACGCAGTCCATTGTTAGAAGCCTTCACTTGCTTTTGCCTTCAGCTCTCTTGCTCCTCTCTTACTTAAAAATCCCAAACCTGATTGAATCTACTTCTTCTGGAGGAAATCCCCATTAAATCAGATCAAGTCCATGACCAATAGCCTCAAATATATTCTTACCATTACTGGTAAATCCTACTGCATTTCCCAATTTACTCTCTCAATCTTCTGTGCTATTATTTTATAATTTCTGTTCTTCCTTAGAATCTGACATCGTTTCTCATCTGTCCTCATTCTTCACAGAAAATGTAGGCAGTTTAAAGAGAATTTTTCCACCTGCTTCCAACATCCCCCAGACACTGTGATCTGCGCCCCTAAATACTTCCTATCCTCTGGTTTGAACCGTTTATATTTTGATCAAAGGCAGAACATTTCATTTGTGCTCGATTCCATCTCTCCCACTTGCTCATGACCATTGCTTCATAAAATTCACTGTCTCTGTTCTGTGTCATTGTTTTTCTCTTTGTGAGAATGATACAAGGATCATGCACAACAGCATGACAAATGGCTTTAATTTTTCCCATCATAAAAACACTAATACTCTTTACCTCTCTACAGTCTTCCTGGTCCCACTCCATTGTTCTGCTTCTATTGACAAAAACCCTCTTGTGTCTAATTCCTTTCCTCCTTTCAGCGAGGGAAGGGGGGGATGGTTGGGAGTTGAATGAGAGAGAAAGAGGTGGGGGTGAGAGAGAGAGAGAGAGAGAGAGACAGAGACAGAGACAGAGACACAGAGAGAATGGTCACAAACAACTTCCATGTTGTTAAATCCAATGATCATTTCTCAGTCCTATTTATATTTGTCTTATCTGCTACAATTGCAACAATCAATTTATCCCTGTTCAGTGAAACACTGTCTTTACTTGCCTTCTAGGAAACACTCTTCTCCCTACAGGAGGCTTTTTTTTTTTTTAAATAAAGGCAGGCTGCCACATGTAGCACCTCACTTGATTGTCTCCGGAGTCTTAGAAACTTGACTATCCTACCTTTTCCTACAAATGGACCTTCAGAGCTTGTTTGGACTTTCAAGCAGGGCAACAAGCTTCTTGTATATCTTTGATCAAACCACAGTCCTCCTCTTCCATTGAGTGTGCAACTTTGGGAGAGAAGCATGTGGAGTGGTGAGGGAGGAAGGGGACACCCACCTAGCCAAACAGATCAGCCAAATCAAACCTGGCAATCCATTAGGTGACAGATGTCACAGCCAGATCGGCCTTACATACTATGATATTCTTTAAACATTCATAACTCCTGTATACCTACACTGTTACTGTGATGACATCTTCAGATTTGAACACTGTCTATATGGAAATGACTCTCACATTTAAATCTCCTGCTCAGACCTCTTCCTTGAGCTGTGTCTAGCTGACCACAATGCATCTCCATTTGGATGAGAAGCTTCTCAAACTTATTTGTCCACAACTGAACTGATCCCCACCTGTGACAAACTTGCTTTTTCACCCTCCTTTCTTCTATTAGAGTAACTGTCAACTGTATCCTATCTAGTTGCTCATGCCAAAAACTTAGTTTTCTTTGACTTCCTCTTTTTTTTTCTTTCTTTCACGCAACACCAAGTACAATCTCTTGGCAAATTCTGTCAGTTTTATTTACAGAATGTATTTCTATCCTAACACTTCTCAACATCTCTACCTCCACCATCTCTGCCAAGACTTCGTCTCTTACTTGGATTATTGCAATGGCTTTGCCTTTGCTTCCCTTTCATCTCTTTCCAGCAATCTTTAAAAAATATAATGCAAATAATTTGTTTAATCAAATTCGTATCAATGATTTTGAATCTATACAGCTTCTTCTTTATTTTAATTTTTTTTAATGTTTATTTATTTTTTAGGAGAGAGAGAGAGACAGAATGCGAGCAGGGGAGGTGCAGAAAGAGAAGGAGGCACAGAATCAGAAGCAGGCTCCAGGCTCTGAGCAGTCAGCACAGAGCCTGGTACAGGGCTCAACTCACAGAGGACGTGATCATGACCTGAGCTGAAGTCAGACGCTTCACTGCACCACCCAGGTGCCCCCGAATCTATACAGCTTCTTAATGGGCTGTACTTGATAATCTCCCCCCCCCGCCCCATTTTAATTACTTCTTTTGACTTCATCTTTCACTCCCCTATTCTAACTCAGGGGCCTCTTTAGTGTTCTCAGAATGAACCAGTACACATTGCTTCCTTTTGTGCTTTCTCTGCTTGAGAGACATCTTTCCCAGTTATTGTATGGCTCATTCTATCACCTCTACATGCAAATATTTCCTTCTCAGTCATATTCTCTCCGTACATTCTGTTTAAAACAAGGAAGCACATACCACTTCTGGTAATTTCCATTTCTTTCCGCTCTTTTCTTTTTCTGCACAGCATTTAGTACCAGATGATCAACTATCATTTGACTTACTTATTGGTAGTATCACTCCCCTAGAATATAAACAACATGAGGGCAGGGATTTTTCATCTTTTTTTCCCCACTGTTATATATTCTTATCACACATATATTATTGCCTTTAACCATAATGAGTTCACAACAAATATTTACTAAATGAATGACTTTGTAAAATAAATATACCAAAGGATAAAACTACTAGATTATATTAATTACCAAAAAACTCATTTTATGGCATTCAAAACATATTTTAATTTTGAAAAATAATCCCAAGCAAACTGAATAATAATAATCAATTCTAAGATACTGATAATACCTATCTCAAACTGATCTGTAATGTGAAAAAGAAATAAACAATGTAAGTCAGTAGTTTATCAGTTCTACTAACTTTGCTCCAAAAAATTCTCCCCAATTCAAAAGGAGAAAAATTAACTGAACTAAATACAAATAATGAAATAACAAAATAATCCCTGAATAATAAAGGAATAATCCTATTAACTTTGTAACAATTTACCTAGAAAAAGTGAGACTAGGAACCAAATTATTAATAAATAACACACAAACAAAATATACAAATAGAATTTAAATCTAGGCATTTTTATTCTAAAGCCCAAACTTGTATTCACTACACAATATTCTCTTGCCCTTAGAACTTTTGAAAGGAACCTTAATACCCGGTGATAAGACCTCATTAAATGAGGTATTTAACTGTATTTATAAATAATATGATAAAAATCATCCTTTTAAAGACTAGGATATATAAGAAAATAAAAAGTGAAAATAGATTAGAAAAACATAATGTCAGTATGACCAAATTTGTTATAAAATAGTTGTTTAAGACTCGAAGAAAGTATATGAGATATTAATAGCACTGTCCTCTGGTTGGTGAAGTTACTGTTAATTTTTGTATTTAATTTTTAAAATTAGGCTTTTAAAATTTTCTAATATGAATAGTCATTAGTTTTAACTTCAGAAATATAAATAGTGCATTGTATTAGCCAAAATTTAAAGTTACTTTCTAAGCTCCCAGAAAACTTAGAGAAAAATCAGTTCCCAGATAATTCAGTAATCTGTTCATCTCTCTGTAGATAGTTTTGTTTTTGTGTGGCAATAAATATAAAATTTTAAAATATGCATTCAGATGTAAGTTGCTTTAGATTCTGTTAAGTGTGGTTAGGGGAAGATAAAATATAGACCATACTAATAGATATAACACTCTTGCTAGCCCTGCAATCATATCAACAGATTCATGTACCACCAATTGTGTGTTAAGCACATAAAAATTGTCGGCTCTGTGTCTTATCTATTGAAAGGGCTATTGCTAACCATACCACATATTTCCTGGACATCTTTCTTATCATCTAGATAGTGTGTACACAGAGAATGCAAACTAATTTTAATGTGCACTGAAGCAAAATATTACCCAGGAAGGTGAAGCCACTAAAATATATAGCATATAAATTGTTTGCAGGCATTCATGACTTTATGATTATCAGGCATTCTGGATGTTCCATGCTACTGCACCTTCCCATTAGTATAGATAACTGAGAGATGAGCATTATGTTGGTACAAAATAAAAAAGAACTGATTTTTACTTCCATCTCATCGAGGCAATAGTTATGCTTACTTCAAGTTATTCAGAAGGAAGAAAGTCCACTTTTTTTAAACGGATTCTACCACACACCTAGTGTATTTGACCATGACTATGCCTAAAATTGCATAAGTGCTCCCAAAGCACCCAGGAATTTCCCTATAATTTTTTTTAATATATATTTTCTCCCATGAGATTATAGGTTAATCTGCTTTGTATCTGAGGTCTCTGAGAAAATGCCACAGTGTTTGGCACAAAGAGTGCACAATAAATACATGTTGAAATATACGTCTCCACACTCATGTACACACGTGCACACGCACTCTCCAAGGTCATCATGTGTTTTACAGAATTATTCAAGAAGTTTATGTGCTTTTATTTTTTGAAACAAAAAACAAATTTGAACCACTTCTTTCTTTCTTTCTTTCTTTCTTGTTTTTTTTTTTTTTCCTCAGAGGGAGAGAGAATCCCAAGTGGGGCCCAACAAGGGGCTTGATCCTTTGGATCATGATTTGAGCCAAATTCAAAGTTGGATGCTCAACCGATTGAGTCACCAGGTGCCACACTGAGCTACTTCTTTAGATATTTTAAATGTTTATTTATTTTTGAGAGAGATAGAGACAGAGTGGGCACAGGGGGAGAGGCAGAGAGAGAGGGAAACACAGAACTCAAAGCAGGCTCCAGACTCTTGAGCTGTCAGCACAGTGGGGTTTAAACTCACAAACCTGAGATCATGACCTGAGTCAAAGTGGGTGGCTTAACCAACTGAGCCACCCAAGGACCCCTTCTTTAGTTTTTTTTTTTTTTTTTAATTAATTTATTTATTTTGAGAGAGAGAGGGAGCATGAGTAGGGGAAGGGCAGAGACAGAGGGAGAGAGAGAATCCCAGTCAGGCTTTGCACTGTCAGTGAGTCAGGAGTCTGATGTGGGGCTGGCTTGAACTCACCAACTCAAGTGAGACTATGACCTGAGCCGAAATCGAGGGTCAGTCGACTAAGGGACTGAGCCACCCAGACACCCTTAAACTACTTCTTAAAAATTGCTACCCTTGCTAAAACATAGAACATAATAAAATGGTTTATATTAACATTATTGTTCTCTGAGGAGAGAATATTTTCCTTACTTCTTTAAAAACAATAATGTGGGATTCATGGAATGATTTTGTAATGCAAATAATCTGTATCTTAAACCAACCACTGATACCCTCAATAGCATTTCTAAAATAGAGCTAAATATCTTTTCCTTCAAAAGTAGTTCATGAATTAATATGTTTAATTTGCTTAGCACTGAGTCCTATATACAACCTTCCTTGGATTAAAGTAATTTTAAACCCTGGCCTGGGGACCATTGGATCAGGCAAAATGAAAACAATATTTGAGGTGGGAAGGATGTACACAGCAGTTGTAATGTGCATTCTTCCAAACCCTAACTTCCACTTTCCAATTTTAGAAGTTTACTAGCCAGTTTTCTGCCTTAGTTACTCTTGTATTCATTTATAGTGTACTTGTTTAGCCTTAAAACCTTTTAACACTTACTTTGAGTAACAATTTTCTTGCTTGCCTACTTCAATTTGAAATGAGACCATTGCTATGAGGGTGATAAGGACTATGGCATTAGTAGGTAATGCTTTTTTTCCTCGCTAATTTCTGTGCATTGTGGCAGTGAAATGCATATTTTGAGGTAGGCCTAAGGCTAGAGAATGCCAAAACTTTAAGTATAGATTATTTCTGTTACTGAGTAAGTGACCCTACAGTAGGATAAGACTCAAATCATGCTTATGGTCCCAAGACTATAGGAGGTCAAATTAATTCACCTACCAGGTCGACGCCAGCATCTATCCCTAGAGAATTTTTCCCCACCACCACTTTCATAGCATTTATTTCTTGTTGTCACTGGGTACAGTTCCTTGTCACATTTGTCATTTCATCAGTGCAAGAGGAATATGCTCCTTCATAGCTCTTTGATGCATGACCTGAACACTTATATGCCTGCTTATTTTATGAACTCAGGAAACTGATTATAGACAGAAATGTCTACCATAAGATGTCAGTCCCTCTCTAAGCTGACATCTGGAGGCGTGACTTCTCTCCTTCTTTCCTTCTCCTTCCTTCTCTTTCTCCTACCTGTTTTTCCCTTTTCATGGGCATCTACATAATAAACATTAATTCTTTCTCTAAATTCCCCCCAATATTTCCATAACTGAATGTTCCATACAGTGTTGGGTTTGTTTTTGGTTCTTGCTTTTTCACCATAACTGGGTGTTTTTACCATAACAGAGTGATCAATTCAATGGCATTTTTCTTTTTAATGTCCAAGCCTATAGAATTAATTTATTTGACTACATAACAAAACTATGGGCTACAGATTAAGAATGTGAGTATTCAAATATCTCAGAGGGTAAGAGCTCCAATCCCACTGTTATATATACAGCTTTCATCTCCTGCCTTGCCTATTTCCATCAAGAATTAACTATATTAAGAGCATATTCTTGCTGGTTTCCAAATAACAATGCAACCTTCAATACAGGAAATCCCATCAATAGACCAGATTGCCTGCTTTAGTGTGGCTGGGAGAGATCAGTGATTTAGGCCACACAGCTATCAGTGCAGGGAGATCTTATAAGACCTCTCTATTCTTGACACTATGGACAAATAATACAAATGCTTTGTGAACCTCTCTAAATAGTGTTCCTGAATATATGACTTCCATTTCATGATTCAACCTTTTGATCCATTGTTATGAGGCCCTCTTCCTATTTGAAATTCTCTCTGATACCACTTAAGGCAGGATTAGATTCCTTAGCCTAAAAATCATCTGATGTCCATCAGGGATGGTTTGGATTAAAGTACAGTAGTAATAAGCAAGAAATTGTCTTTTAAGTAGACTATAATAAACATTCAGATTTCCAGTTCAAAACACAGAAACATTTTCACCTAGAAGACCTACTGATTTCTACCAAAGATCCCAGTTTGCATAAGTTCTGATATTTCTAATATCAATAAGAATTTAGATAATAAGGACCTCATATAATAGACTTTTCCACTGTCCTCTCTATAAATGTTAATCAAATCTATAAAGCTATTCCAGGTCACTTTGGCTTGTGGCCCATCCTGTAAATCTTTAGCATATAGGTACAACTGAAACAATTGGAGAAACCAACTTATTTAGTCCTGGGTAGTCAATGTTAAGTTCCAGGAATGGTCGCCTTACACACTGGCCAAAGAGAGCTCATGATAATTAAATTGCTGGTCTCAACCATTTCTTTAATCAGAGCAAGGATCTCTTGTTTCTTGTTGCCCTCCTGGAATTCTGAATTGCTTTAATATTTACTAACAAAGAGAGATTAAGCAGTTTTAACTTTCACATTTAGCATGGTAAATTGAAAGTGAGCGAAAAGAGTTTTGGTTAACATGCTTAATAAAAAGAGTAAAGGAAACATACTCCATTCATACATAATATCTGTATTATTTACTTAGTTAAAGGCAGTGGCATCATTGGAAATATTCCAATTCCTAACTTAATTCCCACCTTGGTTTCTTCCATCCCTGCATCTCCACACTGACCTGGTTTCATATTAAGACCTTTTAAGTTACTCCTCCTATCTCACTTAGGAGCTGAGCTCCCAGTTTTAAAAATCCTAAGAAATTTTTCCTTGTAGGTTCAGGCCAATCTATCCTTGTACATAGCCTGAAAACTCGCTTCCCCCATGGTTGTTGAGCAATCTCATGTCAACCTCAAACTTGTTTTGTTGTTGCTTGCTTCTTTATTCGGTTTCCTTAAAAATGTGGTTTCTCTAGATCAGGATCCTTGTCATTGGATTTGAATTCCTCCAGACTAAAGTAAATAGAACAAATTTACCATGGCACTTTAAGAGCTAAGAGTGGAGCTCAGAAACTATGTACTTCATAGTGAAAATCCCATCATTTCCATTTTTGTCCCTGTTATTCAGAAACCAACTAAATAATCATCTAAGCCAACTTCACCAGATGGGCTGGTTATAATTTTGTTCTCTGTCATTTTATTGCTCCCTTTCCTGACTTCTTTCTTTTGTATGGCATCAATCTTTCTTTCCATCATGCAGCCCTATGCACATAAATAAAGGAGCAGTAAAGTCACTTCCTCTTGCATATATTCTTGGCTTCATAAGCACAGTCTTTCCATAAGGCATACACATTTAATGAGGCCCCAGTCTGCCACCATCACTGCCCTGTTATCGTTTTTGACAATGGTATTGAAGCGGGTGGGTACTTTTGCTTCTCATGAAAGCCATCAAGGGTCTTTAGCACATGTAACAACTTTGCACTTTGTAAGAGAGTGTTATGTGTATGGTGTAGGGATGGGGATGAAACAATTACCCCTTCAGAAATGGTTTTCGAACCCCGCTTAATTCATTGCAGTTGAGCCACTGTCATACAATCTCAATGGGTCTGCTCACAAAAGGTTGTTGCCACATCTTGATTGGTAATCTACCCAAATAGTCTCTTTCATTTAGTAGTATCCGGAATTAGTAATGTGCCATCTTGATTGCCAATTCTAAACATCCGCACTAATAATGACTCACTAGGCTACTGTGGGTCTTTCTTTCTTATGTCCCAACTCTATAACAAAATACCATTATGATTCAGTAGTTCTTCTTTGTCTCTAACTACCTGTATAGCTTTTATTATAACCAGTGGCTTTAATAGGGTTATTTTGAAAGTGAACACAATATTTTTCCAGGTACAACAGAAGCACATAAAGCTCTTCCAGTGACAAGAAAAACCAGTGTTATGGTCACCATCTCCTCTTTAGTTAATGTGATGGTTTTCATCAGGACTGCTGGCACAGTAGAGAACAGAATTGTTCACTGTCTTCCCTTTTGCTTGCACTGCCTGGTCTAAGCAGTTTCTCCAGGTCAGTCTAAATATAATTCTTCCATATTCTATTGATTAAATTTATGCCCATAATCTACCTCAACATTTTTTATTTTCATATCAAGGATGATTGGCAATCATACTGGCATCTTGGCATCATGCTTTTATATTTTATTCTTTTTCTTGAGAGAAAGGACAAAATTTTTATGATTTGTGGGTTGAAAGCCAATCTAGGTCACAAAATTAATAAAGAACTAAATTATCAAATCAGACTTACATGAATTAGATGCTCCTTAGTATCAGGTTTTATTTATAATATCAAAGATATAACCAATCAAGAAACACAGACAAAGCTGGGATTTCCTTTTAGTAGACTTGAACAACATAGTTAACACATGTAACTAACTGACATATGCAATCCTTTCCTGACATCTAAGAGAACTCATTATTTTTGAATACACACAGAACTTTTACAAGACTTGACTGCATACTGGACCAAGAATCCAGTTTTGCCAGATTGTAAAGAATCTGTATCATGCACACTTCAATCTTTGACTACAGTACAGTTAAGTTTTAAAAAAGCAATAGAAGGGAAAATATAAGTCCAATATTTAGAAAATTTAAAACATAATTCTAAATAACTCATAACTAAACAAATAAAATTTTTTAAAAATTAGGGGCGCCTGGGTGGCGCAGTCGGTTAAGCGTCCGACTTCAGCCAGGTCATGATCTCGCGGTCCGTGAGTTCGAGCCCCGCATCGGGCTCTGGGCTGATGGCTCAGAGCCTGGAGCCTGTTTCAGATTCTGTGTCTCCCTCTCTCTCTGCCCCTCCCCCGTTCATGCTCTGTCTCTCTCTGTCTCAAAAATAAATAAACATTAAAAAAAATTTAAAAATTAAAACAGTAATTAACATAGAGAAAAATGTAGTTTAAATGTTTGTGCAAAAGGAAGCAGTTAATGATATTGATGAGAACTACGCAAGAAAGAGTATCAACAAAAGTGAGAGTGGCTTTTTGAAAATAGGTAAACCTGTGGTTTAATTGACTAAGAAAAATTAAGATACCAATGAATAATTAAAAGGATTAAAAAAGGGATATAGCTAAATCAATGCTAGAGATTAAAACAATAAAAATTCACACTAATAATTTTGTTGTTGATAAATTTCAACCTCCGTGTTTCCCTGAAGATGGCAAAGGAAAAAGAAAGACTCTTAAATATATATTACTAACACAATTAACTATGTGTATTGAACAATTAAATTAAATTCCTCCATCAGATCACACACAAATACTGAGTTCCCATTGATTAAAATCTTAATTGTAGGAAGCAAATTAATAAACCATTTAGATAAAATCTAGAAAATACAGTTAAGGCATATATTGGCATATAAAAATCATTCATCCCAAAACTTCTAGCTTAGAATTATAAGACATTAAACATGCAGAGAACCAAGGCTTTGTGCAGTTGAATATCCACTCTGGGACTTCTCACTGCCCTTCATTTTTTGAATGTTTCAGCTTCTATCTTGATGTCAACTTTCATGTTTCATGGATTATTTTAGTTTAGTTTGAAGTTTTTATTTATTTATTTTGAGTGGGGGGAGGACAAAAGAGGGGAAGAGAGAAATATCAAGCAGACTCCATGCCACCAGCACAGAGCCCAGTTTGGGGCTCGAACTTATGATCCATGAGATCATGACCTAAGCGAAACCAGGAATTGGATGCTTAACCGACTGAGCCACCCAGGTGGTCCTAATGGATGATTTTTTTTTTTAATTTTTTTTTTCAACGTTTATTTATTTTGGGGACAGAGAGAGACAGAGCATGAACGGGCGAGGGGCAGAGAGAGAGGGAGACACAGAATTGGAAACAGGCTCCAGGCTCTGAGCCATCAGCCCAGAGCCCGACGCGGGGCTCGAACTCACAGACCGCGAGATCGTGACCTGGCTGAAGTCGGACGCCCAACCGACTGCGCCACCCAGGCGCCCCTGGATGATTTTTAATAACCATTCAAATTATGTGTTTTTATTACCTAAGTCTTATTTTCTCATTTCCCTAACTTTTCTCCATCAACAATCCTGACCTGAATGCTCCTTAGCCTGTCACTTCCATCGTCATATCCTGGACTATTATTTTATGACTAGTAGCTACAATTTCAGACACACCACTCTGGCCTCTAGCTCTGTATCCAGCAATTAACTCCACTTGGCAGGAACCTAAAATCCATTCATCCCCTCTACCTTTCCACATCCTTTTGTACCATCACGATTTCACTCCCCTTTTGTAACCAAGTTTTATAGACAACAATGATTGTCTTTCACATGCTTATATTTTCATCCATGGACACTCTCTCACACTCTTACTCTTTAGCAATGATACTTCCCTAATTAAATTCAAAAGTAGCTTCCTTTACTCTGGCAATTGTGCAGCAAGTGTAACTCAAAAAAAAAAAAAATAAGTCATCTGAAATTCATGATTATCCTCAAATGGGTCCTTTATTTTATTCATCCAACATGGCACATCACTCCAGTACATCACTCTTCTCTTCTAGATGACTTTCAATCCTTCTCTCCCTTCAAACATCCAATACCTTGGGGCGCCCGGGTGGCTCAGTCAGTTGAGCATCTGACTTCGGCTCAGGTCATGATCTCACAGCTTGTGAGTTTGAGCCCCGCATCGGGCTCTGTGCTAACAGCACAGAGCACAGAGCCTGGAGCCTGCTTCAGATTGCGTCTCCCTCTCTCTCTGCCCCATCCCTACTCATGCTGTGTCCCTCTCTGTCTTAAAAATAAAATAAAAACATTAAAAATTAAAAAAAAAAAACATCCAATACCTCTTCCACATTTTCAGTCGGTTTAGAACATTGGTTCCTATCCACTGAAGAAAACCCCCTGTAAAAAATGATAGTCTACAAGTTACCACCTGCATCCATAGCCTTTTATAACCTGCCTTCTGTCTTTTTAATATTAATCAGATAACAAAGCTTGTGGCAAAAGCCCAATCTTCCACATTTTGATGAGGTCATATAATTTTAACCTATTTAAATATTTTGCTCTGCAATTTTCCCTTCTCTTCTTTGGGACATCATTTCCCCCTTTCTGGACTTTTCATATCAGCTGTTTATCTTCTCATATGAAAAGAATCTTTTCTTGAGCTCACATTTTCTTCCATTTGCCACTTAACTTTCTATTCCTCTTTTTTAAATTTGTTTATTTCTGAGAGAGAGAGAGAGAGAGAGAGAGAGAGAGAGAGAGAGAGAGGAAGACACAGAATCTGAAGCAAACTCCAGCCTCTGAACTGTCAGCACAGAGTCAGATGAGGGTCTCGAACTCATGGATCATGAGATCATGACCTGAGCCTAACTGGGACCCTTAACTGACTGAGCCACCCAGACACCTCTTTCCACTCCTCTTTATAGCAAAACTGCCTGATAGAGTTTTCCCTAATTTCTATCATCAAATTCTGTTTCTCCTCATTTCTCAAAATCCACCATAACCAGGGCTTAGTCATCACCGATATATCACTGGCCTAACCTGCAAGTAATATCTCCAAACTAGCCACCTCTCATCTGCCATATAATGATGAGTCTGGATTGTCTCTGGAGTGTTGCAACATTTTTCTAACTGGTCATTTACCTCTGCACTCCTTCCATGCATCCTCCAAATGACAACCAGAGTTAAAATGTAAGTCTGCTAAAAACCCATCAACGGCTTCCATGTCTCTTGGAGAAGAGTTAACACTCTTATAAAGGTCTATGAAACCCAGTATGCCTCATACACAGATATGTAGGAGTCATACACAAGAATGTTCTAAATCAGTATTATCTGTAATCTTAGATACTGGGAAAATGGGATGGTCTTTAGAAATCTACATTATTACTCCCTGTTGCTTCAGAAAAAGAAATCATTGTGTTTAGTAAATTGGAAAGGTATTTGTCATATTTAATCCAACCCAATATTGGAGGTGAAATAATAAGAGAGTAGAATCTCTAAGCTGTTGCATCCAGTGTTAATAATTCAAGAAGAAACGTGGTGGAATGAAGGTCAAACCTCTTTTTATCTCTGGTTGAGTCTGGCTTACTATTCCTATAGTAACAAAAAATGTATTATATAATCATGTTTACCATAATTAGAGTAGACATAACACTGGAGGAGAACAAATTATACTAAAAGAAACAGAATCAAGAGTATCCAGTTTTGTGTGCACTGTCATATTAAATTTGTATCTTCTTCCCTTCCTTTCAATCTATCCCAATATGATATTTTAAATATAGTAAGTATTCAAGGCATTTTTAAAAGAAAATAAATTCTCTGGGTCTCCTCATAAATAAGTTGCCAGAATTGAATATTTCTAAGCTCTACATCATGCAGCTTACTTTGTTAGAACTAGAAGTATAATGTTTAGAGTCAATAGACATAGACCTGAATCTTTGTTCTGAAATGTGCTAGTCATGTTATCTGCTTTCTTTGGACCTCTATGACTTCACTTGTAAACTCATCTACATTAGAGTAATTGAGAGGCGCCTGAGTGGCTCAGTTAGTTAGGCGACCAACTTTGGCTGGGGTCATGATCTCCCAGTTCCTGGGTTTGGGCCCCACGTCGGGCTTTGTGTTGATAGCTTGGAGCCTGGAACCTGCTTCAGATTCTGTGTCTCCATCTCTCTGCTCATGCTCTGTCTCTCTCTCAAAAATAAACATTAAAATTAAAGAAAATAAATAAAAAGAGAGTATTTAAAAAATACATTACATAGTTGGACATTGAAAGATTGATGGACAGTATATGACTGGCAAACAGTACGTACCCCCAAATTGTAGCTTCTACAGCCATTTATAAATATGAAAAAAAAATGTCCCTTTCACACAGAATAAGCCATGCTTTCCTTTCCCCACCTTTAGCTTATACTCTTTACAGACCCACCAGATACTATTTAAAATTTTTAATATGAAAAAACAAATTTAACATGACCTTCTGTGTTAGTGCATTGCATTTTGAGCACTATATACAATATCATTTCTATTTCTATTTTCCCACCATTATATTGCCCTATGATGTTAGTGTTTTTTGGTTTTGTTTTAGTGGTCATGGTATAATAAAGTAAAAAATGCATTAAATGTTGATATGTGTAAGTACTAAATTACTGATAGCTACTATTATTATATCCATAGGATTCATTTATAAGACATGATATTAAGATAGTCAACCAAACACTAAGCTTGGAATTACAAAGTATACAAGGAATAGAGTATTTTATTAGAGTATTAATAGAGTAAATAGAGTATTCATTTGTCTCTGTTACATAACAAAATCAAAGCACATTTTATTTCCCAGGGTTATATTTACATAAGTTATTGACATATTTTGTTTTTAAGATAAATCTTAGGTACATGACACTTCAAAAGCATGGAACAGCAATGTTACTAGAAAAAAAATTCATAGTTACCATCAGGGATTTCACATAAGAATTTGTTCTAATCATTAAATAACAGTTATTTGATCTACTTTAGGTTTACTTACAATATCTTTAAAAATTTTATCCTTTATATGTCTCAAAAATAAACACAAACATGCAAGGTAATATATAGATTGCATTACACATGTTTTTTTAAACCATATATAAGATAGCAATTGTATATACATTTATATGTATATATGTAATATAGTACATTTATATAGTATTTATGTAATATATGGAAAGCATACATATACAGTTATATATAAATTTTAAATGTCTAAGTATCAAATTATTCACATATATATGACTTTTATAAAGTATCTTGGCACATATTATACAGTCAAATATAGTTCTTATGTTAGATGTGGTGAAATAATAATTTGGGGAAATAAATTTCATGCTTATATACATAATACTTATATATGCATTCATGCTTATGTATTTAAAATTAATTAGAAAACAAGGTTACACATTCTTTTCTCAGTTATTCCAGTTAAACCACTGCTACTATTTGAGAGAAAAAGTTCTTTTTTTTTAATTTATGGAAAAGTGTATCATAGCATAAAAATACATGTTGTTTATATGGCTTTAGAATAAACGATGGTGACTTTCATACACCATTTAGAAATGGTTCCAACCACTTGCATCCTGAGTTTATTCATGAAACACACACAGTTCCTGCACTATATTTTCTCCTTCTTTCTTCTCCATAGGGGCAAAAGGGCTATAAATTTACCATCTGCTCTAAGACTTTTTGGCCGTAAAGACTGCAGTTAAAACCATGTTAATAGCTCAGTTCAGACAAGAATGATTCCTTAATTTTCATTTCTTATAGAGTAAGTTAATTAAATCCATTAAAACCATTTTTATCACTCCATAAGGCTACTCAGGTTTTTGTTTGCTTCCATTTAAAATTCTAAACGAAATTCTATATATCCGTTATCTTCATAATTTCATCCCTACAAAGCCTATTTTTTGTGACACTCTGGCTTATTTAACAGTTAATATAAGTTTTAAATGGTTTATTTTAGAGAGGTAGGTTGTTACTAAGGTTAAAGTTTTATTGATATTGAATCCAGAAACATACATTGAGGAAAATAACTCACCTAGGGGTCTGTTTCTTTCGTCCAGTACCAAGCTGAAGGCCTGTATATAATGGAGTAAACAGAGGACCCCAGAGATGAAAAACAAAATTCTGGAGCTGCTTAATCTTTATTGTGGTGAAATCCATAAGATGCACAAAAATACACTATAACAAGTATACTATAGGGCACACTTATAAATCCCTTCAGGGAAAATACCATCAGGCTTGTGTCCTCAGTTTCCGGTTTAGTGTTAAGCACAGAGTAACATGCTTATGCTTTCAGTTTTGAGCAAAGTGCTTTGGGGAGATAGAAGAGGGACAAAATATGTTTGGGAGCATTGGGAAAGGTTTATTGGAGGAGTCCTTAGTGATTAATAAAATTTGTCAGGTTGAAAAATAAAGGAATGCAGATATGTCAAAAAACCCAGCAGGTTATTCATGTAGTGATTCCCTAAACCCATGAGTGACTCAAAAGTTAATGAATAATTCTGTAGAATATTCTAACATTTCAAACCAAAACTTCCTTCATTTATTTAGCTGACAGGTATTTATTGATTGCTGAATATGTGTCTGGTGGTATTTAACTTGTATTGAGTCTATCATGTAGTGAGAAAGAATAAAAGGGAGGTAGAGTGTGCGATATAGGCAAGGATAAGGTGACATAAGAACACATAAAGGAGAATCCATTGAAGTCCTGACATTTAGGACAATCTCTCAGTAAAAACAGATATTTAAATTAAATACCTTTTAAAATTATTAAATGCAAAATAATACACAAGGTTTGATTCCACTTGTATAAAGTTCAAAAAAGATGAAGGAAACTTTTTTTTTTTTAGGGAGGCATATTTGTGTAGTAAAACTGTAAAACAAAGCAAGGAAGGAAATTATTACCACGAAACTCAGGATACAAGTTTTCTGTAGCCTTGAGGGAGAGGTCTGTGATTGAACAGGAAACATGGAACCAGGGGGTGAGCCTGGGGGCTTTTAGAGTGTTGGCAATATTCTATTTCTTGACTTAGGTAATGTTGCACATGTTTTCATTAATAGTGATTGATTATAATTCATGTTTATGCTGTATGTATTTTATGTATTTTGTTAAATCTTTCCAAAAACAATTAAAGATAGAACATATAGAAGGCAGAAATAGAAACAAATCCAAGTCCAGTTATATTAGTAATCCCAGAGTAATGGTACTAAAATTTCTACATTAAAAAAATTCAGCCATATATTTTTTCTTCAAGAGATACTCCAATACATATAAACATGAAAAGTTGAAGTTACAATGTTGGGAACATACAAAGATTGCAAGTTATAATAAAAAAGGAGTGGGAATAGATATACCATATAAAATAGATTTCAAAAACAATGCCTCCTTAATGACAAAGTTACTACTATACATTTTATAAAATATTTTTCTCACCAGAAAGATATAACTACCCCAGGATGATGTGACCATAAAAGAAAAATCACAAATAAAAGAAATATAAATAGACCTACCATCAAAAAAGAAATGGAAAATTACAATAGGGTAAGAGGTTCCTATTAATTTCTGTCAATCATTGATGATATAAGGGCAAATACAGGTAAAAACAAGAGACTTATTCCTTCTGTTGAAAATAAGGGAGGAGACTTCCCCTTCCTTTCTCTTAGAATATTTATTTTTTTTTAAAATTATAGTTGTGTAAATAAAGTATTTTGAAAAGTTAAATAAACCTCTTTTCAGCATTTCCCAAGGACCCAGGAACTATCTGTTTGAGATGTTAATTATCAGGGAAGAAAGTGAATCTACCTCCCAGTGTCTGTGGGAAGGTAGGAGTCAAACTTAGACCTCATTCCAAACCGCCTCCTGTCATAGAGATATGAGAGGTTTATTCTTCCTCTGGATAAAGTCAATTAGCGAACACAGGTGGTCTTCTTAGTTACCAGGTAAACCAGGATGAATCACACGGTGACAAACGGTGATGGAAAATCCTCTTACTTGAGGACTAGTAAGTTATTTATTTTGAGAACCCATATGTAATGAGTTGTGTCTGCTTGGCATAAAGAAGTCACCTTGCTTTCTGTCTTTGTAATCTCTGTCATTTTTTTTTTTAATTTTTAGTGTTAATTTACTTTTGAGAGAGAGAGCGAGACAGAGTGCAAATAGGGGAGGGAAGGAGAGAGAGAGGAGGGAGACACAGAATCCAAAGCAGGTTCCAGGCTCTGAGCTGTCAGCACAGAGCCCAACATAGGACTCAAACCCATGAACTATGAGATCATGAACTGAGCCAAAGTCGGATGCTTAACTGACTGAGCCACCCAAGCACCCCTGTTTTTGCAATCTCTTAATGAACTTCTATGATGAACATCATGATTGCTTTAATGCTGATTCAATAATTACACTGACATTTTTTTCTCTTCCGTCTTAGTAAAAAGATTTCCTGGGATGGGAGGAAATTTTGCTTTTAATTATATTTCTCCAGATACTTGTAAGAAGCCTTAAATAGCAATAGATATCAAAACCAAAGGGATTAAAAACACCCGTAAATTTGGGAATTTAAGATAAACACATATAAATAACTCCAGTATCAAAGAAGAAATCATAACACAAATAATAAAGTTAGAGCTGAATTTTAATGAAAACACTTCTTATCAAAATGTGAGGTTCAATGCAAGTGATTTTGAAAGGGAAATATGTAGTTTGTAGAAATAAATGGAGACCAACTAAATGAGAACAAGCAAAGGTTATTTATTCAGAGCTTGCTGTAGCAAGGAAGTCAGCTACCATCACTTACATCTTGGCAGGGACTCAAATGCAGAAGAAGAATGGGAAAGCTTTAGCGTGATCCTGTAATTTTTGCCTTCTGGAAAAGTAGAGCCAAGAAAAAAAAAAGTAATATATCACAGCGACATTATGTTTATGACAGGAATGCAAGTCAGTTAACAATTAGCATATATATATATATATATATATATATATATATATATATATATAACTAGAGGTAAAAACAATATGATCAACTCAAGTGATGTGGAGAGAGCAATTTAAGAAAAGCACACCTTGTAATGATAGAAGCTATTTAACAACTAGGGAGAGTAGGGAATTTTCTTATCTACTATAATCCTCCAATCAACGTTCTGCTTGTAATATTGAATCATTAGTAGCTTTCCTTTACATACCCATATGTACTATATAATAGTGTATGGGAAATATAACGATTGAAAATATAAAAACCAAAACATACATATAGGAGATACAAAAACCAACAGAAAACACATGAGGATGTTTAAAGTAAAAGGGTTTAGTTAGGTATATTTCTGTTAAGAGCAATATATAAAAATGAAATGTTTATACTGTGACCACAAATACTTAAAAACATGACTTTTTAAAGAGACATCACTTATTGTTGATACAATTACAATGCAAATACAGTAAAATAACTTGCCTAAGGATGAATGTAACAATAGATACGCGAGACTTTTACAGAGAAGTTTATAAAACTTCACTGAACAGCATTAAGAAAACAACAAATCAGAGACAAACTATAGTCAGGAAAACTCATTTATAAAAATGATAACTAGTCTTCCTGAAATTGATCTGTAGATTCAGATCTTATTTTTTCTGTATCTTGAAACATTTAGCTCTTTCACTGACCTAGGAATTTCATTAATCATCATTATTCCCAACTTACACAATAAGCGACTTTATAAACAGCAAATGAAAGAATGATGGAAACACAGAAACAGATAGTATAGAAGTGAAACTAATTATTGCTATTATGTCAACTTTTAGTTTTCTTATTGTGTTGTTCACAGTATTGCACCATCTTGACAGAAAAATTGAGAGTTTATGTTTGTAGTCTTTTTTAGTTATTTATTTTATTTTAGCTTTCATTGGACACTGTTAAGAATTTTTATTTATGTATTTTTTGTTTTCATCCCATATGGACAATAAGAAGAAAATTAATGGAGGAAGAATTTTTAAAAATTATGAAATGAATCAGAAAATGAATGGAAAGAGACTAATAGTAGCAAACTAGATGCTAATGATGATGGTGAACTTGACTTTGTAAACAAAATCTGAGTCTTCAGTTAATAATAACCTAAGTGGATTTTACTCAAATAAACAAGCATTAATCAGTAAACAACTATTTATAAAAACAAAGGGAAAGAAGGCATCTCACACAGTCAGTCATTGAACAGCAAGGACTATATCGGTTAACTTTTGGGACAAGAACTTAGATCATTCCATTTTGCTAAAGATGTAAAATACTTTAACTTTCTATGATGTCTGTGTACCAAAATTGATTTGGTGCAGTTTGTAAGTAGACAAATGTTGCAGGCAGGAGTGTACAAAAAGGTTATTGAAAGGAGATAGATGATGTAGAAATTAAAAAAATATATATTGGACTAATCATTCATAGCAATTATTTGCAGTCATATGAAGTTGGCCTTCAAAACCAGTAAAACATGGATCAAAAATTTGGTTGTGCTTTGTTTAAATTTCTATTAAAAATTCTAATACAGTTGCTTGTTACTGTTGGAAAAATACTTGTAAAATCTTTAAAAAAATTTTTTAAAGATAATTTAAAATGTTAACTGGATCCAATTAGTTAACGGTGTTGACTATTTTCCCAGTTAAACTGAGGATGAATAAACAAGGATCTGTAAATTAACACCAGTGTGTGGTAGCATTTTGCACTGATTTAGACCATACCAAGTTTCCGGAGGTTGTAGAGTTACATAAGTACACACAAGGCTTGTGGAATATAAATCAGATGACTGTCTTGCAAAAACAATTTGCAGTTATATTTAAAGCTTCAGATACACCATGAGTTAGCAGTTCCTCACCTAAATGTGTATCTGAAAGAAACTCTTGCCTGTATTTAGCAGACAACATATGCAAGAGAGCTTATAGCAGCTATTTTCATAAAAGCCAATGATTTTATTAATTAATTAATTTTAGAAGAGTCACACAGCAGGATATTCTGCAAGAGTGAAACTGTATTGAACTGCATCATAAGTGACAACATGGGACAGAGCTGAGAAAGGTAATGCAAGAGAGAAAACATTCATATAAAGATGATTACATTTTAGGATATCCCTTCAGAGCTCAAAAACAATCAGGACTAAATTAATATTATTCAGATGTGTGTGCATGTGTATGGAACTAGCCCAACAAAACATAAAGCTGATAAACACATTACTGTTCAGGTATGTGACAGTTTTTTTTTTTTAAGTTTTTTTTTTCTTTAAGTTTTTTAATTTTGAAAGAGAGAGAGAGTGAGGTAGCGGGACAGAGAGAAGGAGAGAGAGAATCCCAAGCAGGCTCCTTGCTGACAGTGCAGAGCCTGATGTGGGGCTCGAACTCATGAACCATGAGATCATGACCTAAGCCGAAATCAAGATCAGATGCTTAACTGACTGAGCCACCCAGTCACCCCAGGTATGTGGCAGTTTTGAGGTGTTTCAGGAAGATGGGTCGGGAAGAAGCACATAGGTAAATCAATCATGATCTACTACTTAAACTGTGGGTGAATGTATGTGTATTTGTTTTATTATTATCCTTTATAAATTACTTAAATTATAGACATGTGAAAAAGATTACATATAATTATTAAATACTAAGAATGTTTTTGTTTGTTTTAAATTCCTCTGTCCCAACCCATTTATCCAAATACTTATTTTATGCTTTGTACAAAATTAGCTATAAATTCTTGTCACCCATCTTTCTGTAAGCAACTTCATTGCTTATAATGGGTTGTTGTTGTTCTTTTTTTTATTGACATTGACATCTTAAATTTTTTTTAAATTTTTTTTTCAACGTTTATTTATTTTTTGGGGGGCAGAGAGAGACAGAGCATGAACGGGGGAGGGGCAAAGAGAGAGGGAGACACAGAATCGGAAACAGGCTCCAGGCTCTGAGCCATCAGCCCAGAGCCTGACGCGGGGCTCGAACTCACGGACCGCGAGATCGTGACCTGGCTGAAGTCGGACGCTTAACCGACTGCGCCACCCAGGTGCCCCAGATTTTTAAATTAACACAAATCTATATGAGAGACTAGATAATTAATGTATTAAAATTTATACCTCCAGTACTTAAGATTTTTTCTATTTGGAATTTAGTACTTATTTGCTTATTTGTTAGAAGTTATGTTTCTTCTGTGTCCTGACCATTTAGACACATGAGCTATCATCCTACCAAAAAATCCTTATCATTCTGTAGTCAAATTAAAACTAGAATGTTAACAGGTCATATTTTACAGATTTTAAAAAATTTACCATTTTATTCTTCTGAGTTTGAACACTAATTTCAGAATATTTTGACATGCTTTTTAAAGTAAACAACTTTTGAACACTTTGATTATTAAGAACAAAGTAGTCTCTATAGTTCCTTTAAGTACAATCACTCTCCACATTTCAGTAATATATAAGGATATATATATAGTAATAGTACAGGGTATTTATATATGTTTATGTGTAATATATATAGTAATAGTATATAGTAATAGTAATATACTAACAGTATATAATAATAGTATAGTATAGTTACATATGTTTATGTATAGTGTATATAGTAATAGTAATATACTAATAGTACAGTATAGTTATATATGTCTATATGCACTAGAAGACCTCAGCTACAGGTGATCTTATTGTTGGATTCTTTAGTTCAACATTAGGGGTTCGTTGTCTCATTGCTTCAAAGAATGAAGAGATGGATATAGAATAAAATGAGCAGCAGGCAAAAGTTTATTAGAGTATAAGATTAGACAGTAAGATTAGTACGAAAGCTCTCTTTGCAGAGAGAAGGCATTTCAAGGCGAATACTCCCGACCAGAGGCAAGGGTCTTTGTTTTAGAAGGTTCTGGTCAGCCCCCTCCCCCCTTCCGCTTTGTTCTTTCTCAGGTCCTACCCTTATTAGCTTGATAACTCTAGGTGCTGGCTTGCATATTCCTGACTGACTTGACTTCATTGTGTGAGAAGTCAGACTATGGTCATATTGTCCCTCATATAACATAAGTTTTATGGCTTACTTATTTTAGTTAGGTATTTTGATTGTCAAATTCCTGAGGGGAACCTGAGGGGAATTGGTGGTGTCTGTTACATCTTTAAGGGAACCTTACTCCCAAGGGGGTTTGCTGTGGTCAGATGCTCCCAGCATTGTTCCAAAATATGTGTTTTTTTCCTATGCAGGCATCTCAAGTTCTAACCTTTCCCTCTCCGCTTATTTTATCCTATCTTTTCCCTATCATAATCTGAATTACAGTTTACTTCTGATAAAATGGCAATCCAGATAAACCTGAAGATTTTTATTTATTATTTTCTCTTGGCATGAAAAAATCATTTCCCCAGTGATAGGTTGGATGTTTTGTGGGGTGTGTACAGCATGTGTATTTGCGTGTGGGGGTAACATTTTGTCGGGGACAAAATATAGTTTTATGCTGTTGTGTGTGATTCTAAAACAAAATAACGACCTAAACACCATCAATTCGGACATGTAATTTTGTACCTGAAACAGTACTGAGCCTTTAATCAGCAATTGTGTCTTCTGGTTCTCTCTGCTAAAATCAAGAGACCAAGTAATGCACCATGCGTTCAAGATCACCTCAATACTTGTTAAAGTGTGAGATTTCAGACGTTCTGAGAACTGAACAACATTAGGGCAATTTAATTGCCAAAATAACAAGTTTAATGGTTTTCGGTAGAAAAATCTATAATAGAAGTAAATGATTGTGATTAAAATTAAAACCTCAGATGTTATTCAGCTTCAGTATTTGTCTCTATAATAATAAAGGCTACTATTTCTTTAATATTAACCAACACTTGGAACACTTTGTATATTCTTTGGAGTACTTCGCTACATTTTGTGTCACCGAAGCCCACGAAATAACATCAAAATAATGAGAAACAGCCATGCTTTAAATAATAAATGGAACTAAGAGATATTGTATTAATTTCTATTATACATTGGCAGTTTCTTAATATAGGTATTTTTTGACCAAAGGAACAGGTATCAAGGTATTGCAATCTATTGGTTTGGTAAAAAGATCACATTCTTTTAACATTAACAAATACTGTATAATTGGATTCAGTATATTCTGGTAGTTGATAAGGCCATCTGTGGAACTGAAATAGAACCTTAAAAACTGGATTAGTGGTCAAAATTTGCTTTTAAGTAGTTGTTAAAGTCATTAAAAAAAAAGAAAAAAACAGAAAAAAAACAAACAAAAAACTGCCTAGACCTCAACTTTTGTTTAGAAACGCTTTTGAGTGAAGTTTGGCTTCAAGATTTATAGATCTCTAATGCTATTTGAGGTTAAAAACACAAATGATAGCAATGATAACACTGTTCTTAAAATAATCATAACTAGACTTTATATGATTTTTTTCTACACAAGTTAGCTTGCAACCTGAAGTATAAAAAGTAAGAGCAATGTTACAAACCTAAAACTGTAACCACTCCTGTATGTTAAATTTCACATTCTTTTTCTTAAAGTATAATAGCCAAGAGTGTGTCTGTTTCACTGCCAGTAAATTGGTCTTACCTTGTTTTCCTTGTGCTATTTACCAAATCGGAAGATTTTAAACTTGTGATTTTATCTTGTCACTAAAGTTTCATTTGTTCAGATTTTTAAAATACTTTTATTGAGGTATAATTGATATACAAACAAAACAAAACAAAACACTGCACATGGTTAATGAATATAGTTTGATGAATTTGGACATATGTGTGTATCCATGAAATCATCATCATAATCAAGATAATATAGCTTTCACCTCTATTTATTTATCTCTAAATGGTTCCTTATGTCCCTCATGTGTATGTGTTTGAGATACAGAGCATTTAACATGAGATCTAACCTCTTACATTTTTAGCACACAATACCATGTTGTTAGCTACAGGCACATGTATAGCAGATCTCTAGAACTTATTTAAACTGCATAACTGAAACTTTATACCCATGAACACAACTCTCCATTTCCCCTCGTCCCAATCACTGGCAACCACCATTCTATTCTCTAATTCTATGAATGTGGCCATATTAGGTAGCTCAGAAAAGTGAAATCATGCAGTATTTGTCCTAATACAGGCTTGTTTCACTTAGCATAATGTCCTCCAAATTCATCCATGTTTCTGAAATGAAAGAATTTTCCTATTTTTAAGGCTAAATAATATTGCACTGTATGTGTATATCACATTTTTTTTAATCCGCTCGTCTGTGTTGTTTCCACATCTTGGTTGTTGTGAACAATGCTGCAGTGAATAAGGAAGTGCAGCTACCACATTGAGATCCTGATTTCAATTCTTTTGGATAAATACCTACGAGTGGGATTGTTGGATCATATGGCAGTTCTATCTTTAATTTTCTGAGGAAACTCCACACTATTTTCCATAATGGCTGTACCATGTTACTTTCTCACCAATGACGTACAAGTATTCAAATTTCTGAACAACTTAACTAACATTTATTATCTTTCATTTTTTGATAATAGCTATCTAATAGGTGTGTGATGCTATTTCATTGTAGCTTTGATCTGCATTTCCCTGAGTGAGGTTGAGTGTCTTTTCATACACTTGTCAGCCATTTGTGTGTCTTTTTTTTAGAAATATCTATCATGTCTGTGGCCCATTTTATAATTAGCGTTTTGGATTTTCTTTTTTTGTTATTGCATTGTAGGTGCTTCTATATATTATAAATATTAAGCCCTTATCAGATAAATGGTTTGCAAACATTTTCTCCCGTTGTGTGGGTTGCCTTTTCATTCTGTTGCTTGTTCCATTTATCGTGCAAAAGTTTTTAGTTTGAAGTAGTCTCACTTATCTATTTTTACTATTACTGCCTGTGCTTCTGATGTCATATCCAAGAAATCACTGCCAAGGCCAGTGTCAAGAAACTTTCCTGGTGATTTCTTCTAGAAGTTTTAGAGCTTCAAGTCTTACATTTAAATCTTTTTTGAGCAGATTTTTGTGTATAATGTAAGTCATGGGTCCAACTTCATTCTTTTCCATCCTTGAATCCTTCACCATTTGTTGAAGAAATTGTCCTTTCCCCACTATGTGTTCTTGACATGCTTATCAAAGATGAATTGATCATATATTTTTAAATTATTGTAGTGTTGTGATATGTTCTGAAATCAGGAAATCGAACGCCTGTAGTTTTGTTCTTCTTTCTTAAGATTGCTTTGGCTATTCCGGGTCTTTTGGGATTCCGTATAAATTTTAGGAGTTTTTTCTATATTAATCAAGAGTAAAAAATAAGCCATTGGGATTCTGATGGATAGAGCATTGAATCTGTAATTTCATTTGAACAGTATGGGCATTTTAACAATAGTAAGTATCCCAATCCATGAACATGGGTATATTTGAATATATTTGTGTATTTGTTTTTTAATACTTATTTTGAAGTGTTTGGTGTACAAATATCTTTAGTTAAGTTTATTCCTAAGTATCTTATTCTTTTAAAACCTACCAAGACTGAATCATGAAGAAATACATCTCAATAATGAGTAAGAAGATTAAATCAATAATCAAAAACCTCCATCTAAACTGCTGGTTAGTATTACAGAAAGTGGGGGGAAAATTCAATGTTTTTTTAAGGGGTAGGTATTTTACGTTAGTATAAGTAACTGACATTGGTCTTTAAACAAGCGTGATTTATTATAGGTGTTATTTATAACATTGAAGTAAAACAGGATACCTAACTACTAAGGCCAGGCACTTGTTTACCTATTTTGATATTAAAAAATGGATCCAACATTTGTTGACTACCGAAAAACATGTGTGTCCTTATAAATGTCTCATATTTTAAATTTGTTTTTTGTTTAACGATATTGTAAAGTGAGCATTTTTTCCTGTAAGTCAAAATGAGAAAGTTAGAGCTTAAAATGCTTATAATTGCTAAAATTTGTGATTTATAAAGCGGCACATTTGGGATTCATTCCAGAGCCTCCTGATTGCCAATCTAGTGCTCTTGTCCCTAACGTACACACAGCCTTCCTACGTGGATTCTAACTACTCTCATCACCTTCCTGCTGCAACTGTCCCCAACAGATCGATGAAGTACATTGTGTGAAACTCTAAAACGGCAACTGCTCACAGTCCTCTTACGTGTCCGCTTTTAAAAACTTTCTCAGTTCTAAGCCATCTAGATAAGATTAGGAAAATAACAAGTTGTGAATCAACAGGGGAATCTGGAAACTAAAGGCCACTTAATGCTCCACACTTTTATCCCTATCATGGCAGCCATAAACATAAACACACACACACACACACACACACACACACACACATACATTTGTGTATGTTATTTTGTACTGTATTAATTTTTAAAACCCCATATTGTGATAATCAATGTGCTACATTTAAATTTGGAATATAGATAATATTAACCATAGGCTATTTATTGTATCACACTGTAGTGATTATAGCATTAGTATTATTACTGATATTTAGAATGTACAATGTGCCAGGCACTATCCTAAATATTGCACATACATTATCCTCCCTCAATTCTCATATATATGCTATAAAGCCATTAAAACAAATATGATAAAGGGTTAGTACCAAAATATATAAAGAACTTATACAACCCAAATCCCCAAAACCAAATAATCCAATTAAAACATGGGCAGAAGACATGAACAGACATTTCTCCAAAGAAGATAGATTGTCACCAGGCATATGACAAGATGCTCAACATCACTCATCATCAGTAAAATGCAAATCAAAACCACAATGAAATATCGCCTCACATCTATCAAAAAGGCTAAAATCAGGGGCACGTTGGTGCCTCAATCAGTTCAGCATCTGACTTTGGCTCAGGTCATGATTTATGGTTTGTGAGTTCGAGCCCTGCATCGGGCTCTGTGCTGACAGCTCAGAGCCTGGCACCTGCTTTGGATTCTGTGTGTCCCTCTCTCTCTGCCCCTTCCCTGCTTGTGCTCTCTCTCTCTCTCTCTCTCTCTCTCTCTCTCTCTCTCTCTCTCAAAAAATAAGTAAACATTGTTTTGTTTTTTTTTTAAGACAGGCTAAAATCAGAAACACAAGAAACAACAAATGTGAGTGAGTATGTGGAGAAAAAGAAACACTGGTGCACCGTTAGTGGGAACACAAACTGGTACAGCCACTGTGGAAAACAGTATGGCTGTTCCTCAAAAAATTAAGATTGGAATTACCATGTGATCCAGTAATTCCACTACTGAGTATTTACCCAAAGGTTATGAAAACATGTTTATTGCAGCATTATTTGCAATAGCCAAATAATAGAAGCAATCCAAGTGTCCATTGATAGATGATGAATAAATGAAGAAGAGTGGTGTGTATGTACATATATATGTATATGTATATGTATATGTATATATATATATATATCTAACTATCTGTCTATCTAATGGATTATTACTCAGTCATCAAAAAGACTGAAATCTTGCCATTTGTAACATTTGTAACATGGATCAATCTACAGGGTATAATGCCAAGTGAAATAAGTTAGAGAAAGACAAATACCATATTATTTCACTCATATGTGGAATTTAAGAAACAAAATAAACAAAGAAAAAAAATGATAAACCAAAAAACAGGGTCTTAACTATAGACAACAAATTGATGGTTACCCGAGGGGAGGTGGCAGGTAGAGGAGGTTCAGTGAAACAGGTGAAGGGGATTAAGAGTACACTTACCATGTTGAGCACTGAGTACTGTAAGAAATTGTTGGATCACTCTATATACACCTGAAACTAATATAGCACTGTATGTTTACGCTATAGGAATTTAAATTCAAAAAAAGAAAAATATGCCAAGAATAGCGCTAACAGTAGGGGCAGAGGTACATGGTTTGCCTTCTGCTGCTGCAGATCCCAAGTAATCATAACTAATTATGCAAAGAGTACAAGAGCATCTGCAAATACAGAAACCAGGCAGGCTCTAGAGGCCAGGTTTACCCCCAATAGTGAGTCTCCCATGCGCCATATAGGACATTCAGCAGTTAATATCAATGTCATGGCATACCTTTTGAGGGCGCTGATCAGAAGAAAACATTATATTGATATATGAACATAATTCTTGGAATTGACTAAACTGTTTATGTATGAATTGTCCCTTTGGGACAGCCTATAGCACATATTCTGTCCCCAGTTTCCTCAGTCTATTAATTTTCTGAATAAATCATTTGCATTGGCTAACTCTGGAATTAATTATATTTCAAAATATAATTACAATAGTAGTACACAAAACAGGATTTCCCCCCCCCCCAGATACTATGCTTGAGTATAAATGAATAACTAAAAAAAATCGTAAGAAGTATCTGTGGAAACAATAACTTCAAAGATTCTAAACAGCCCTAAGAAGAAAATACTTTGAAGGAAACTACCACAGGAAACATGACTTTGCATATACTTACTTTTTGCTCTCAAGAAATGATGGCATTTATAGAATACGAGATAAAAGATTGTAAAGTAAAACTTTCAGGTGAAACACTAAGATAGCTATAATCAAAAGAATGGAAAATAACAGGTGTCGGCAAGTATGCAGGAAAATAGGAACACTTGTGTACTGCTAGTGGGAATGTAAAATGGTTCTGCTGCTATCAAAAATAGTTTGGTGATTCCTCAAAAAGCTAAATATAGAATTACCATAGGATTCCCGCAAATCTACTTGTGGCAATACAGCCCAAAGCATTGAAATGCTTTGTACGTCTAAGAAATGCTTGTACGTTGATGCTCACGGCACCACTATTCACAAGCCAAAATGTCAGCATGGAAACAATGCACATGTCAATGAATGGATGGACATAGAATGGAATATTGTTCAGTCAGAGAAGAAATTAAGTACTGTTTAACATTGTGCTAAGTGAAAGTGACAAGACACAAAAAGTTACATATTGCATGATTCCATTCATTTGAAACATCCAGAATATGTAAATACATAGAGACAGAAAGCAGTTCGGTGGGGTCAGGAAGTAGGGGGAGGGATAAATAAAGAACAACTATTTAATGGGTATGAGGATTTATTTTGGCATGATGATAATGTTTTGGAACTATTTAGAGGCTGTAGGTGCACAGCATTGTGGATGAACTCTGTGTGTGTGTGTGTGTGTGTGTGTGTGTGTGTGTGTGAGCGTTTTGCTAATTGAGATATAAATGACATATAGGATTGTGTAAATTTAAGGTATAAACTTGTTGATTTAATACATGTATGTATTGCTATGTGATTACCAGCATAGCATGATTGGCTAACACCTCTATCATGTCATGTAATGATCATGTCTTTTTTTGTGGTAAGAACATGTGCTAGTTTCTTAGCAACTTTGAAGATAATAGGTTAGTTTTAATTCGACCTTATTCAACCTGTACACCTAAACTTTGGTGCAGAAGGGTATGATGACTTAATAAAATGAATTCTAATGATATAGATAAGACTTAGTGTCACTAAATTTAGATTTCTTAAAAGCTCATTTCCAATTCTTCCTTCAATAAAGAACAAGAAGGGATTCAAGTGTTTAATTCCTTAATCAACTGACAAACAACAATCTACATGACACATTTAAGAAAGGGATGAATCTTAGTATAGTACAAAAATGCTAACATTAGCTTATTTGTGAGTAATTGTTTAGCATCTTGTAAATACAAATACAATTACTAATTTTGCTTGACCTTTCTGATTATGGGCTTTGAATAAGGATATCCAATCTTCTATTAGAGAAAAAACATTCTTCATATTGGATTACGAGTGACATTTTAAAATTACGTTAGAATCTTTATACTAATGATAAATGATTATTTTGAAGGTAAAAATAAACCCATATGATAGACAAAAATGTGAAGAATAAAGTATCACTTTATTTTTTTAATTTTTTTAATGTTTACTTTGAGAGAGAGAGTGACATAGCGTGAGCAGGGGAGGGGAAGAGAGAAAGGGACACACGGAATCTGAGGCAGGCTCCAGGCTCTGAGCTGTCAGCAGAGAGCCCAATGTGGGGCTCAAACTCGAGAACTGCAAGATCATAACCTGAGCTGAAGTGGGACACTTAACCAATTAGGCAACCCAGTAACCCCAAGAATAAAGTATCATTTTAAATGTTGCTATCAAGAATGTTAGCTTTGGGGAAACATGATTTCAGATACTATGGTATGAGAGTTACAAGAGTAAGTATCATGGATTAATAAGAATTACACAACTAACTAATTTTAGTCTCAGAATCATCCAAAACTGGTTTCTTGGAAGACCTTAGAGCATATACATACCCATTTGCATTTCTGATATGACAAAATTGGTATTTTTAATTCATTATGTTCATTATTTTCAATTCATATATATTAATAAATGAACTTGTACTTGATTTCTGAAGTCTAACAACTTTAGTGATACCCTGGCAAACAATCTAGTCTCCTCTCATATAGATTCAGAATTTGGGAATTATTTCTCTATTATTTCATTCCAGGTATGAATTGGGTATTTTAGGGATACATGATGTCCTGAAATTAGTGCTTTTGTTGCTATTTGGGTCAAGATTACACAGAATACTTGGAGTAATATGCAACCTCAAAATCTCAGTGGTTTCATTTCTTCCTTACACTACTTAAATATATTTGTAATATATACTTATACTATTTACACATCAAGGGTGACCCTAAAATTCTGTCTAACATTGTCATTATCCTTTCTCTGGTACCCAGGATAACAGAGAAGTCACTATCTGATGTGTTGCAGTGAGCCATGGCAGAGGGGGAAAAAATACTCTGGAGAGCCACACGCTGGCAATTAAGTGCTCATTCTACACATGGACCATATCATTTTCACTCACAATTTATTGGCCAGAAGTAGTTCCATAGCCCCATCTGGGCACAAGTAGTGAGGAAGTACGATCTTACTCTAAATCTAAAGGGAGAATTGGAATACTCAGGAGTCCAGCAATATTGATAACCACATGTGCCTCTCTCTACTCACTGGTCTCAGCTATGCTGTACTTCACCTTGCTTGATTCCCTCACATTTATTGCTTTTTCTGGTCACCTGAGGCTGCCCACAGATATACCTGCCTAGACATAGTTGTCATCCATCATGGCCTTACTCCCTACATGCCATATTGAACTCAAGTTTCTTTTGAGATGGATAGTTTCTATGCTACACTGTAGGAAGTCCAGAAACTATTCTTTCCACTCTGGAATTCTTTAGAACTCTGTGTAATATTAATTTTCCATTTTCCCCTTAGAATTCCAATCCACAATGAATGTATAGTGTTGGATAGTTTTCAGAGATCCTTTTAACTGTCGCTTTATTACACTGGTTAAGACTTCGGTAAGAATACTGAATGAGGGTGATGGGGTGAATATACTTGACTTCTTATTGGTATCAGGGTAAAACATTCAGTCTTCCACCATAAGGTGTGTTGTTCACTAAGGTTCTTTTAGTGTGTCTTCATTGGGCTGAGTGATCTTAGCTTTTGAGTGGGCTCTAGAAAAGTATGGCTTTTACAGATTGTGGGGTTTTTTTCTTGGTGATTAGTAGGAGTGATGCCCTTTTTAGCTCTCTATGTACTTAACAGAAACTAGAACTCTAAGGGTATCTTCTTGAGTCCAGCATGTTGTTGCCTTTCCTCTCAAATATATTGAATATTTGTAGACTATACTGCAATTTATTTTAAAACATATCTTATAAGTTTTTAAACTGTGAAAGTTGTAGAAGTTACTATTAAATCTTCTTCAGATTTCAAACTAGAACTTATCTTGAATTTACAGGGCAAAAATAAATTTTAGAGACTTTATTTCTGAAGAAGTAGAATCAATTCCAAACTATTTTTCTTTAATAGGAAGCTATCATTTGGACACAATATAAAACGGAAGTCTTAAAAAATAACTTACCTTCAGTAGTGTATTTGCCACAAACTTTATGATAGTGCAAAACAAAAACAAAAACGCAAAATCACCCAAACCAAACACATCTTTGGAGTCCTGAATCAGGAGCAGAAGAAACATTATTAGTTTCTCAAAACTCTTTCCACTTCCTTTTTTGCTACATGAAAATTACTTCTGTTTGGTAATGTCAGTTAACATTTTATGCTAACCTGCTATTTTTTTTTAGTTTAAGTTTGAAGCCTTCTCTTAATTTGCAGATTATTTTTTTTCAAACTTTCCTCTAATAGTTACTTTACATTTTAGTAAACAACATTCTTGTATGTTCCTTAGTTTGGTATATATGAACTTGAAAATGAGTTTTGTTTATTATTTCTCTGGATAAATCAGTGGCTAACTGAACAAAAGGCTTGAATACCATATATCAGACTTATTTATACAAACCCAAGCAGTTCAGCTCCAGAGACTATTGTCTTTATTTTTATTTTTTGAAAATATTTTAAATTTTATTCATTTTGAGAGAGAGAGAGAAAGAGAGAGAGCACAAGCAGGGAGGAGCAGAGAGATAGAGGGAGAGAGAGAATCCCAAGCAGGCTGTGCAGAGACCAATGTTGGACTCGATCCCATGAACTATGAAATCATGATCTGAGCCAAAATCAAGAGTCAGACACTTAACAGATAGAACCACCCAGAGTCTACAGTCTTGATCATCATGCTATCAGACCTCCCTTAGGGTTTGTCACATCAGACAGGTTAATGGTATTCACTCACTTTTAAATTTTTAAAAAAAATTTGATTTGTTGTCTCTAGCCATGATGTATTTTTCAAATAAAAACCTAGAAATTTTAAATAAATGTATATAGATAAAAACATGTGTAGCTCTTGTATTTGAAGTAGGGCAAGGGCCCTGGTATCTGGGGACATGTGTTTCTCTTGCCCCCATCCTCCCTTGGTGTTGTACAGCTTGTAAAAAGGCTAAGTGAAATGCCTCTTTGCATCATATTTTTGAAAATCTTAATGCAGGTGAAAACTATTTTTTGAAAACATTTAAATAATATCTAGAGATATAAACATTGCTTTAATCATATATATATTGCTACTTAAATATATAGGAAAATACGTAGTTCCATATTTGTTGGTGGTTGGTTCCCTCCCCTCCCCCTTCCCCCAAATATTAGGTCTTACAAATATATGAACATTGGCACGTCCACCAGGTGGTCTCTATTTCCAGTAGTCAATTCTTAGTACAATGATGACTGGTTATAAAAGAGCAAAGTACGCCCTTTCCAACATCGGATGTTTAGACTCCATCTTTGAAACCTTGCCCAAATTTCTGCTGGGTGCAAGTTTTCAATCACCCCTAAGAAGCTCTTCTGGTTAACTTGTGCAGTAAACTCCTCAAGACTGGTGAGAGAATAAACATGATTAATATTTAAGGAAAACACAATGAAACTAAATAGAACAATGACATCTTCAGGACACACAGCCATGTCTTCCTTCTAACACTGCTGGGCCTGTGTCCATTCTGCTCCCATCTTGTTGGACCATCGCTAAAAGATAAATAAAACTGTACTGCTTGGAAATGTTCTCAAATGACCACATGCCCTTCCCTCTACACACAACATTGAGTTAAGAATAAACACAGTAAATGCCACATTTTGCCAAAACTGTCTTGGCAAATGTAGTTTCCTTGACCAACTAACTCTCAGATTTGTGATCAAGGTTAGTTTTAGGTAGTGTGTAATAATGAGTACTCTTCCCCGAGGCAATATTGGACTAGCCAGCACACGTGAAATCAGCCTTGATCTTGTGTCTGTGGCCAATACCACACAAGTAGAATTAAGCTATTGTACTTCTGGGTGTAAGTTCCTGCAGCCTGCATGGCCACCCACATGCTCTCCTTCCCTCTTCAACGTTTCTAGTGACGTCCAGAGAGCAGATGAGTCCTGAGGAAGGACACAAATAATGCAGGGAAATTGTGAAGGACGTGAACAGGAGTGGGAAACAAGCTTTCTGCTGACGTATCACTGAGATCTGAGAGTTGTTTTTACTAAAGTGTAAACAAGCTCACCCAAATGGTATAGGAACATAATCTTAGTTTATAAACAAAGAAACACTGGCTTTAAACTCTAGCCAAGTAAGATTCTATCAGTGACCACTAGAGGATACTGCTTCTCTTCAATCCAGAAGTTTCCAATCTTGATTTACAAAAGTCCAGAGTTCTCTAGAGGCTAAATGAGGTGGAGATAGGGCAGGATAGGTTGTGACATGGAGAAAAAGTGGACTTCAAGTCCATTGCAATCATTTTGGTGCTGCTTTGGTCAGCCACTTAATACATTGAGATTCTGTGTAAGATTTTTTAAAAATATTTTTTAATGTTTATTTATTTTGAGAGAAAAAGAGAGCACAAGTGGGGTAGTTGCAGAAAGAGAAAGAACCCCAAACAGGCTCCATGCTTTCAGCACAGGATGCAGGGCTCAAACCCACAAACCATGAGATCATAACCTGAGCCAAAATCCAGAGTCAGATACTTAACCTATTGAGCCACCCAGCGGCCCCAAGATTTTAAATAACCAAATTTGGCTTCTCTAAATTTATTATAATATGCCCTGTCTAAAAGAAGACTGTGTAAACAGAAAGGGAATAGTAAGCAGAGGATCTTTAGAAAGGTAAAACTCAAGGACTAAAAGTGTTTAATTGTGTCTGCAGACTTGTCCATTAGGAGAGCTCCATTCAGCCGACACAGACACCTCTGGTCACAAGTGTTAATTGCTACCATTTACTCAACTGTAAGTTCTTTGTGCTTTCCAGGAAGATTTTTCTCATGGGAGCATCTGTCCTGATTAAGGGAAATGGATGTTACATTCTCCTTGAGCATTACATTTCTCTTTACACATTACTGATTTGTCATTTTACATTTCTCTTTACACATTAATGGTTTGTCATTTGGTCAGCATGTCAGTCTCCTGTGAATTTGGCTAATGTGAGCCATTTCCACCAGGGTCCCACTCTTTCAAGTACGTGCAAACACTACAAATAGATCCTGGAATGTAACTAACAATCTCTCAGTCGGCTACCCTGAGGCCCTGTTTGGGCAGGGAGCCAGATTACTGATATGACAGGCATCATCTCAGCCTCACTGATCTGTACCTTTAACATAAGGCTGTTTTGTTTATTCTTTCCTGGGCATTTTCTCCACTTTTAGCACAGTGAAAAGAATTGAGAAGCTTACTAGTACTGCTGTCACCAGAATATAAATTTCATCAGGAGAGTAAGTGTTGGACTTTGAGAATATATGCTTTTTTTTCAGAGTACTAAGCCACATTTTAGGAGAGATTTATGGTATCTTTGTGCCCTGAACAACTACTGGCACTTTTAAATGTTCCTAACCTTTCAGGAAGGCAAATTTAGCATCAGGAACACTGGCTGCCTCCTTTGGAAATTTCAACTGTGCTGAGACTTTTTTATTAAAATTAATATTTTAAGTACTAAAAGTGATGTTATTACTTCCTACAGTGCTACACCTAAATACACCATAATTGTAACACTTAATGATTCAGAAAACAAGCCATAAAAGAAGATACATAAATACCAGCACACATTATGAGATGGGACTTTTTCACGGCAGAAATCCAGCCATGGAGCTGTTACGTAAAAAAATACAGTAATTATGTGACTACTGTTTCTGTCTCCTTCAGGTGGGTTTTCTAAAGACTACTTGAAATTGGAAACTCAAATATCACTCAGCTAAAAACTGCAACCAAATCCTAAATTCAGCTGCTTACGAATTAAAATTTAAGAAATCACTTGAAGACTTTGGAGGCCGTAAACACTTGAGGAAACAAATTAACACGAAAGCATAAATATCCTAACTTTTTTCAATAATCCTTTATCATAACTCATTTAAACTTAATTTAAACCAAAGAAATTTGTCCCTGCAATGTCTGGGGAGGAAAAACACCCAGATAAATCTGTATTCATAGACTTTGGTTTTTGTGTCTTAATTCTCCAATTCTATTGCTTTCTCTTTTTCTCAAAAGTTCCCAATTTGGGACACCTTTGGGTTGATATTGTTTTAAATATTTCTCCAGTAGGGCATATTTCATTAGTGACAGTCATGGTCTTAACTGACAGCTGAGCAGCACTGTATTTTATTTAAAAAATCATGACAGCAAGCAATAATAAAATCACTCGTCCTGGACATACAATGTTTTCTCATTTTGTCTCCTCTTTTTTTCCGATTCTCTGCTATACAATAAAAAGGGTTTTAGTTGGTCCATGTCATCAATTGGAATGCTTTGGTCAAATTCTCCAAGTTTGTTTCTTTTTTAAAACATTTTGGTTGTTTCCTTTAATTTTGGCCACAATCTTTTATTAATAGATCTATTTCATTTTTAAGATATGGCATGGTCAAAGAAGTTGAAATATATGCCACAAAATTAGGACACACAGGCTCAGATGCATTCCCAGCTTAACATATCCTGTCGAGGAGGTAGCCCTCTGAGGAATATATATAATCATAATATGTTTAAGTCTTTCTTTAAAACCTAGAAATAAATCTATTTTCTTTCTCCATTGTTTTAAATTCATGTGTATCTCTGTGCTAGGTCATTTGATTCTTCATACTTTGAATCTTGGATTCAGATTTTTTTCTTTTTCTGATATTGACTCTTCGATTGACTTTAATTCTATTACTTACACTTCAGCTAGAAAGACAGTTTATTTTTTTCTGGTTGAAAGATAGGCTTAACCTTGCATATGAAATATGGTATTTTTCAATAGGAGCCTTCAATAGTAGATATGAATTAGACACAGAACCAGCTCTTCACACCCTGCTTGATGAGAATTGCAGTCTGTAATACAATGCACTGTATTGCTCTACATCCAAAAAAGAGCATAAATGATTGCATTTGCAAGTCAATGAAGAGAGTGACATGTGAAATTCTTTGTTATTAATGTTCTGCTGGATGGTCATTTACCTTAAAGAAGCAAAGTTTTAGAAAATTGAAACAGTAAAAATGCAATTCAGAAGAATGACTATTTCATCCAAAAGTTGCTCAGGAATATATTTATTAGAAGAGCCTAGGGATGCATTAAAAAAGGTCCACTCCTCCTGATACAGAGAAATATCAAATACTTTAAACCATGTGCAAAGAAACATTTTTCCTTGTACATAAAATGATCTTTTAGTTTCATCATGCTGTATTTAGCAGCTTTAATGTTTGGACTTTATTACCCACGTGTAACAAGCATAAATTAAACATGAACTGGCCACAGAAAGTCGCTCAGTTGTTTCACAAGCATTGATGCAACAACTGATTACAGAATCTCTTGTTCAGAAGGATTATAGAGGTGGATAAATGTCCTGTAGTTGGTGGCAGCAGAGAAAGGAGATAGAGGCTTATATGCCATCCTGAGCTAAGGAGAAGGGTGTAGGCTTACAGGTCTTCAAAGGAGAGGAAGGCAATTCACAGGAAGATGGGAAGAGTAAATATTTGGTAAACAAATGTTTGCCAGGTCATGCAGATAAGTCTTTCTGATGTAAAAAGTTATCTCTGGCAATAGCTCCTTCCTGGTACAGGCCCTTGTAGTGGGCAAGATGGAGTCACTCATGTTAAGCAGTGACATAAACAAGCTAAAGGCATTGCAGCTAGACTGGCTACTGCCAAAACCAGCACAAACTGACAACATCCAGAACTGGTAACCAGGAGATCCTTTAAAAAGGAAAGACTTTTGGGATGCCTGGATGCCTCAGTGGGTTAAGTGTCCAACTCTTGATTTAGACTCAGGACATGATCTCGCGGTTCGTGGGCTCAGCTCTACGTCATGCTCTGTGCTGACAACATGGAACCTGCTTAGGATTCTCTCTCTTCCTCTCTCTCTGCCCCTCCCCAACTCAAGTGTGCTGTCTCTCTCTCTCTCTCTCTCTCTCTCTCTCTCTCTCTCAAGATAAGTAAACATTCTTTTTTAAAAGGGAGGACTTTTGCAACAAACTGTCAGACTCCCCAGATGCTGACCCTCTCCAGATGCTGATCACATCAAAAAGGCAACTACTACTGAATTCTCTGCCCCACTGCTCTCTGGTTGCTGCAGTGAGATTCTCCACTGCTTGAATATAATAAACAACACTCATCAAGAGCTGACCAGGACTGGACTGAGGCCTCATCTCATCTGTGCACTCATGGGCTAACTTCTTGTTTAGTTTGTTAATTTCTTACTCTGTATTGTATCTTGTTTGTTGTGTACTTTTGTGTTGTTCTTTGCTTTGTATGACATGAATGAAGCCAAGTTAGATGCATAATGAAATGGCATTCAGTTTGAAATCCTGAACCTGCCTTGTGATTATGGTAACCTTGCTTTATGACTGAATAAAGCTGACATTTGTGGAAGGATACAACTCATGTGTGTGCCTTCGTAGCATGCTCGCAACAGCCCCCTATCTAAATTCTTTCAGGTTGTTAAGGGGGAGGTAAAAAGCTCTTCTTGAGTCTGTACGGCCTTGATTGTCTTCAACTCAAAATGCCTTGTCCAAATGGCATATTCTGGGTGGCCTGCCCTGAACCCTGTCATAAAGATAAATTGATATAACTGAAGTAAAAAAAAAAAAATATATATATATATGTGTGAAGTAAAAAAAAAATATATATATATTATATATATATGTATATATATATAATAAAAGAAACAAGCAAATATTAAAATCTTCAATATAGAAATTTAGGATATGTGTTCATTCCTACGCCTTCCTTTTGTCTGCATAACAATATAATTTTATATATATAACCCTGCAATGTTGAGTTTTTTCCTAGATATTGTATATTTTTATTGCTATTATGAATAGGATTTATGTCCATTATACTTCTAACTTGTCAAATATGCTATATATAGAAAATAACTTATTCTATCTTTAAGTATTTTTTAATCAAATGTACAATGAATTATTTTATTAATTCTAAGGGTTCTCATGTAATTCTTCTGGATTTTATAGGTAAGTAAGCATCTCTTCTGTAGAAAAGTTAATTTGTGTTGTTATTTTCAATATTTATAAGATTATTTTTTTATAACTGGATTGTTTTTGAAATATCAAAGCAATTTTGAAAAAGCCATTACCATTTTGTCACGGTTTCATTTTCAACATTTATATGGTATTTGATTTTCTTTACAACTGAATTGTTGGGACATAAAAGCTAATTTAAACAAAAATGGTGACTCTCGCCATCAATGTCTTGTTTTTAACTGTCAGTTTTGTGTATGATTTCGGCTTTAGTTGTGAGACAAATGGTCTTTGTCATATTCCAAAATTTTCCTTTATTCGTAGTTTATATGCTTTTTCTTTGCCATTTGTATGGTTTCCCTGACAGCAGTCTGATGTGATTAACCAAAAACAACTCTAAGATAGAAATTATACATTTTTAATAGAAAAGATTGTAAAAATTATGGAGATTATTTCATAAAGTGGACGATTATACAACATGCTCCAAATCATGTGTAGGATTTACGAGTTTCCCTAAGTTGACTAAAGGAATAGAGAGTATATTAGTTTCTTACTTCTGTCTACAAATTACTAAAAGCTTATCTTACAGCCAGACACATTTATTATCTTACCTTTTCTGTAGGTCATGGGTCCAAGCATGGAATTGGATCTGCTCAGGGTGTTAGTTATATGAAGACCATGAGACTCATGGTCTTCTAAGCTCAATACTTGTTGGAAGAATTTATTTCCATGTAGTGATAGAATTGAGGCTCCCATTTCTCTGTTGTTCAGACACCATTCTCAGTAATAAGAGGCTGCCTGTGGATGGCTTGTGGCTCCCATAGACAGTTCAAATAGGAATGTTTACTTTCTTCTTGACTAGACAAAATATGCTTCTCTGATTTACTCTTCTGTGACTGGTTAGAAAACTTTCCACTTTTAAAGGAATCATGTGATTAAGGTCTGGCCTATCTGGATAATCTCCCTATTTTAATGTCAACTAATTGTGAACCTTAATTACATGTGCAAAATCCCTTTATAGCAATACTTAGATAAATGTTTGATTGAATACCTAGAAGAAGGTGTGTGAACACAAAAAGCTGGAGATTTTAGGGTATCACCTTAGAACTCTGCCTATCTCAAAATGCACTGTAGGATGTCATATCCACTGAATGAGGATCCTGTCATGGATGAGATGCTCCCTTTACCATTCTTATGAGAGTTTTATGTATTCTTTGCCTTGTAAGAAGTCGCTCAATAGAGTACTTTTCAAAATTAACATATCTAGCATTTTCTCACATTTGGTCTGTAAGATATACTCACCTATGTTTCCTACTATTTATTGTTAGTGATATTAATATGTGTCACTTGTTTAGGATTTTTTTTTGCCAGATTTCTCTTTAAATGTGCTTCCCCCCCCTTTTTTTTTATCATATTGTCTTTTTTTTTTTTTTAAACTGAGTCACTAAATTCAACCCACACTCAAGAGGAGGTGAATTAAACTCTACCTTGGGATGGGTTGGAAAAATGTATCTACATATATTATTTGTAATTTTTCTGTGTAGATGATTCATCCTCTGTTCCTATTTAGTTATTTAAATCAACATGGACTCATAAGTGTTTACTTCATTCTTTGTGTTATAATCCATTATTTTAATATTTATTTTGTTGCTCACGTTCTAATTTTGGCAGTTGGGAGCTCATTCAGGTTGGCTTCTGGGCAGAACTGGCCTCTTGGGCATAAGAACACTGTAGTTGCACCTGACCACACATTTGGAAGGCCTTCTTTAAGTTAAATTATTCAGTTCTTCTTAAGTCTTCTTAAATTAAATTATTAAGAATTTTATGTTTTGCAGTTGAAGGACGATTGGACAATGAGGCATGTGCTAGGGGTTTTGAGACTCAACTCAAGTACATTCCCTCTTTCTTCCTTCTCTTTCTTGGGATATACTCTCCATGCCCTATTTTCACATTCTTTGAACTGTGGACATGATCTGGCTTCCTCCATCATCTGGGGGTTATCACTCCCAGGGTGCTAACCTGGGTCCTACTTGGCATGAGAAAGCTCTCTGCCCAGCCAGGGCCTACATCCTAAGAAAGGGGGAGTTGAAATTGTGTGCCTGTGCCCTGCAGTGTGTCAGTGGGACATAGCAATAGCTAACCCTATCTGAGCTGGTAGCACCACATGTCTGACAGGCAGACAGCCTGAGACTGTGTCCTGGGTACAAATGTACCCTTAGAAATGTCAGTGTCTCTAACAAAAGCGTAACTTCTACTTAGTTTTCAGAGCTTCCCTTGTGTCTGCAGTTTCTTCAAAGCAATCAGCATAAAATAATCAGTACGCTAAAGAGGTACACATATCTTGGTGTGGCAAAATATGCTCCCCTTCGCTTCTCATAACTGGCCTCCTTCTCCCACTCCTGATATCTTTTTTTAGCTAGAGAGGATTTTTTTTTTTAATTTTAATGTTTATTTATTTGGGAGAGAGAGAGATAGAGAGAGAGAGAGAGAGAGAGAGAGAGAGAGAGAGAGATCATGAGCGGGGGAGGGAGACACAGAATCCAAAGCAGGCTCAAGGCTTTGAGCTGTCAGCACAGAGCCGGACGTGGGGCTCAAACCCAGGAGCCATGAGATCATGACCGAAGCTGAAGCTGGACGCCTAACCAACTGAGCCACCCGGGTGTCCCAATTTAGATGGAGAGGATTTTAAGACGGTGGTTCAAGCCACTTCAGGGAGTTCATCTCCAATGAATACAGGAGGTCTACATGTTATTAAACTTTTGTTTTTCTCCTATTCATCCATCATATATTAATATAATTATTGGACCAGCTGAAGAACTAAAGAGGTTGTTTTTACAATCTGATAACTTCTACTTGTTTTTCAGAACTTCTCTCATGCTGCTGTTTTTTAAAAGATAATTGGCTTGGGGCGCCTGGGTGGCTCAGTTGGTTAAGCCGCTGACTTCGGCTCAGGTCATGATCTTGCGGTCCGTGAGTTCAAGCCCCGCGTCGGGCTCTGTGCTGACAGCTCAGAGCCTGGAGCCTGTTTCAGATTCTGTGCCTCCCTCTCTCTGACCCTCCCCCGTTCATGCTCTGTCTCTCTCTGTCTCAAAAATAAATAAACGTTAAAAAAAATTTTTTTTAATAAATAAATAAAAGATAATTGGCTTAAAATAATCCTTATGCCAAAAAGGTGTATTTTAGGGTGACAAATTCTGCTCCCCTTCAACAGCATTCTGTTTTTAGTTTAAAATTAATGAACCGGCATATCATTTGGTAGTCAATTGGCTGTATGTAATAGAACGTCTATTTAGAAGTGCTTAAATAATAGAAGCTTCATTTCTTATCCCACACACAATTTCCAGATTAGTAGGTCTAGGAGGTATTCAGGAGTTTCAAGATGTTCAGGCTGAGTCGGCTTTTCTAGGATTCCTTTGATCTCTTCATCTCTGTCTCCAGCATCCAGTCATTCTTAATATGCAAACCATGTTAAGATGGGGAAGAACTTGTGAGAATTCTCTCATTTTATTAGGAGATTTCTCCTTGTGCCACATGCCAGGATTCTGCCTGTATTTTAGCTGAATGGAGGCAGAGAAAATACTTAGCATTTTCAGCCTCTGTTGTGAGAGGTAAACACTGAGAAGTAAATAAGGAAAACTGCTGGGGAGTATGGGAAAGATGAGTATGCAATGGACAGCACATACTGGCTTGTGTAACAGACCCAGTGGTAGCTCAGAGTATCTGAGCATCCAGGGATTCCGGAGCTGGAACCAAGAGGTACTACCTAGTAAAGTGTCTTTTACATTCTCTCTTTCAATCCATCTTTTATATCTTATCGTGCATTTTTGATTTTTATTCTCAGAGAAGAGAATCCTTTGTATGATTGTTAATGCAACAATAAGATTTTTGCTTGCCAAATGCCATTGAATCTTTTTTCTTTCCCCTAGGCTTCCAAATGAGAATTCCATAAAAGACGTTTAATGGTCCCTGATGGGATGATGTTTGCAGAACTCCTAGCATTCATTTGTGCCGGAACAGAGTATTGTGATTGACTAGGCCTGTTACATGCTCACCACTGTGGGTTAACAGGGAGGGGAAGCCCGGATAGAGAAGTAAGGGAATAAAATTCACAACTTTATCAGATATATTGACAAGGTTGAGGATGTTTTCTCAAAAGGATTTTTTCCTAATACACTTATTGATTCTATTTTGTGGATTTCAGTTGTTAGATTTTTTTAACGTTAGATCTTTAGGTTCATTACATTCCTTTTGTTTCAATCAGCATGCTCTTTTTTGTTTAATTTCTCTTCTGGTTCATTTCATCTGTTTCAGTTGTCTTTCATATCAGCTTATTTCACAGAACACATAGAAAAGAGAATTTTACGGGAACACAGTGAAGAAGTGTAATAAAATTGTATTCAGCTATCTCTCTAGTTTATAATCCACATCCTTCTCATTATGTCTTGAGTAAAAAGTTCTCTGTTACTTCATGTTTCAAACTGCTTTCACGGATCCTGTCATGGTGTTTTTGATTTGCATTTCCTCTTTTAAATGAGGAGAGTTCTGACCCTAACAGATTTGGTGATTATTCTCATCTCTGAGTAATAGCATTTAAAATCTACTTCAGATGGAAATCATTAGTGAGAAGGCAAGCAGATAGTATCCATGTGGGGAGAGTCGGTGAGTAAAGTTGGTGGGAAGAGCAGAGCAGGTGTTGGAGATCCAACAAGCCCAGCAAGCCTTGATAAAAGGGCTAATGGATGCAGGTGAGGTGGGATACCATGGAAGGAGGCAGTCTTTCGGGAGTGTCAGAACTCAAGCAGGTAAGCAAGAGGTGGAGCATGGGGGTGGAGGGCAGGCAGTTGGCGCTGAGTGTGGTGAAGAGGGTAACTGTGTGCCCATAGGGGATTGGTTATACACGGAGGGATTGATTTTAGGAAAAGTAACTATATTAACAGCAATGGGAGTTAAGTTTCTCACTTTCAGAAAAGGGAGCTCAAATATGGAAATGAAGCTAGCTAGATGAACCCTGTGATGTTTTCAATGTAAAGGTAAAAGATATGTATTTATAGACCTGATATCACTCAAATGTATCTCTTTAAAAATTCAACTAACCAGTTAATTTTTTCTTGACCACTCTTTCTAAAATAACAATACCTCCTTTTTATCTTTCTTATAAAATTTCATTTTTCTTTATGATGTCATTGGAGGAAGAGGTTTTAAGGAAGAGAGAACACCAGTTACAAAAATCTTGAGTAGGAAACATGCTTGTCCTGTTTGGGTAAAGCCAAGAGGCAAAAGGTCTAGAACAAACTGAGAGGGGAAAGAGGAAGGGGAGGGGGAGAGGGAGAGGGGAGAGAGGATAAGGTCAGAAATCTGATGACAGGCTCATCATAGAGGTCCTCATAGACCATGAACAAGTCTTTTGAGTTTTATGGGAAATAAACCATAGCTTTGACCATAATTGTGGTCATTATGGTCTATATCTATATCTAAGACACTTATATTTTAAAGTATCATTCCTATTGCTATGTACAAAGTAACTGTCTATGGCAAGAAAGGAAACAAAGCCAATTTAAGGTAAGTGATAATAGTGGTTTGGTCTGGAGTTTATAGTGGTGAAATTCTTGAGAGGGCAGCCAGTATTTCTTGGCTGCCTTTTTGTGGAGACCGTGAGAAAGAAACCAATTAGGGATAATACCAAGTTTTAGGAATTGTGGTGTCACTCACAGGAGCTCTGATAGAAAAGCAGATTTGGAGGCCAAAATCTAGGTCTTTTTGGTATACTTGTTTCTAAATGCCTATTAGAAATCCAAATGAAGAGGACAAATAAGGATTCTGGAATTTATGGGAAAGTAGGGGTATAAAAGTAGGAGTGACCTGTTTCAAGAAGGTATTAAAGCTTGTGTCAGATTTCCTATGGGATAACAATAATTATAGAAGAAGAGTGGTTCTCAGACTGAGTCTTGAGTTACCCCAACATTTAGAGGTCTAGGAAATGGGAAGGAACAAAGGACGTTTAGAAGGCGTTGATGTGAAGAAGCAGTTTTTTGTTTTTGTGTTTTAAAGGGAGGAGGTGAATAGTGCTGGGGAAATGAGAGGTCCCATTTTATGAGTGTGCCCCTCATGTCTGTCTATGTTTTGTATGAGTTTAAAATGAAAAAAAAATCTGTATATATTTTTTTCTTGACCTTTACTGATGCTTAAAAGGCTGTTATTTGCTGAGAGAAATTATCAAGGGAGGGGAGGTTGAGTCCGTCACCAAAGGTCAACGATTTAATCAATCATGCCTACATCATGAAGTCTCCATTAGAAACCCAAAAGGACTGGGTTTGGAGAACTTCTGGGTTGGTGGACATCTGGAGATTTGCTGGGAGTGGTACACCAGGTGAGAGTGTGGGAACTCCATGCCCTTTCCCCCATATCTTGTCCTCTGCCTCTCTTCCTTCTGGCTGTTCCTGAATTATGTCATTTCATAATCTGGAATGGTCACTGGAATGTCTAATTTTGTAGCCAGTCATCAGAAGCATGGGTCACAAGCTGCACTTGTACCCAACATCTAAAGTGTATGTAGCAGGGAATCAGCCTTGTGAAACTGAATCCTTAACCTGTGAGATTTGATGCTGTATCTAGTTAGATAGTGTCAGATGGGGTCGAATTGTAGGCTACCCAGCTGGTGTCTGAGAACTGTTTGGAAATTGGGTACCAGAGTCATTTTCAAACTTCAAATTTTATTCAAAATAATCACCCCCTAGTTTTACTGATAGCTTCTCACTGAAGATTGTTTTAATTTTCTTCAACATGTTTACCCTAATGATTCAACCTATAGTATCCTCTCTTTTCTTAATCTAAATTACAATAGCTTAACTATTTATGACTATGCTTGAATCTTTTAATCCCATTTGTTTTCAGGAAATGTAAATGTTATTAATGGATGGATTATGACATTAAGAATTTACAAAATTTAACTCAGTCATTTAAACTAGCCTACCAGGGTTATTAATGTTTGCAAAACACAAGGCTTTATTTTTCTTGTATGAACATATTTTTTTTAATCTCTGAAAACTATTTTGAAGTAAATGTATGCTAAAATAGCTTGAGTAAAATTGCTATTTTTACTAATCTGGTGAAAACCCATATTTATATAATAAATATTCTAATTCTAAAAAGAGTCTAGGTATGTTATGTTTGGAAGTGTTATTTGATAATACCATACCTAATAAGCACCTACTATCAGCACTTTCAAAAGCATTTAAGTGCACAATATTATTTAATAGTCATAAAAGCTCAAAAGAGTTTCATTAGAGAGTTTCATTTTGTTAAAAAGACATGTACTGAGACCCTAATATGGGCTGGACTCTAGGTGCTTGGGATATACTAGTGAGCAAAGCAAACATTCCTGCCCATCTACAGCTTGCATTTTAGAAGGATGGTGAGTAAATCAAGGTTTCTGGTAATCAGAACTTTTCCTGGCATCACACAAGAGACAGAGGCAGAATTGAAGAAATTCTAATCCAATGAAACTAGTCAGATAGGTTTCAAAGAATGTGTTTTCCCTTGTATTATCTGTTTCTAGGACAAACATAATGAATCACAGACTTGAAGAATTTGTTTTCATGGTTGTAATAACTCAGAGTCCTGGGTCTGTCACAATGTAACATTTTCTGATCTGTCACAAGTATAAAATGTTAAATTATGCATGCTATTAACTACTCCATATTAATTTTTCCTTTTGTAAAATGATAAAACAGTGTAAGCATTGAGGCGAATATATATGGTTTCTACCAAAGGTAGCAATCACTGTGACTGCCTTTTGAAGATGAATAATATTCAAAGTAGTGTCATTGTAAGTCCCATTCAGTTGATAATTCTAGAAAGATTTCATTATGCTATATTAATATGAATATAAAAGCAGCTTTCAAATACTAATAATTAACATGCATAATTTTACTGAAATCACAAGACAGCAAATATTTTCTATTCGTAAATTTTGCTTTTTGTCATGAGTTTGACGCTTCTCCAGCTAACAGGAAAAAATAGGCATATATATTTTAAAATAGTATTATGTTACGTATAAAATATATTGCATCAGAAACCAAAAATTTAATAAATTAACTTTAAAACTAAAGAACTTTAATATAAATTTAAACACAAAGAACTTTATGATTTCTGATCATTGAAATGTAAGGTTTTCTTTAATTACTTGCTCTGTAAACATAAAAGTTCATTCCTCCTTAAGATTCATTGCAGAGAGTGGTCTCTTACAGGGATGCTATCCCCATTCTTTACATAGTGAATAGTGTTAAAGAAAAAATATATATTCCATAGCATTATTAAGGCACAGTAGGACAACCTTTACTCAAAGGGAGAACTATCATGATAGACATAAAGACTGCAGCAATGTAATTTTGCAGTGGGAAGGAGAGATTGTGTTGAACTCTGAATACAGGATGGCAAGTAGGAATGAATGGCTAAGGAGCAGGGCTGGGTTCAGTGGATGGAGAACTACTCAGTGGAATTACAGAGGAAATATAAGGCGTAAGGAAGGATTCTAGCTAAACTGGCCTAGGTGTTCTTCTGGAAGGCATGCCAGGTGACGAGACATTATACAGAGGATGGTGAAAAATGGAGAAACTGATCAGATATTGAAAGTGAGAGCTTCTAGTCAAAGTGGCTTATCAAGAGTCTGGCTAAAATTGGACAATGCAAAGAGGAACATGAAAGTAGACCTTGTTGACAAGTTCAGAAAAGCCTGACTATAGTGTTTGGTCAAGGGGAAAATGTATGTCAATCCCTACTCATCTTTCAGGACTCAAATGCGATTTTCTTAATGAGACCCCCTCAGAGCCTTCAGATCGTACAATCAAATTTATCTCCTCCCCTCAAATATTATTCTTTCTTATCGTATCTGGTCATTTTCCTTCATTTACCTTAACTTTAATTATATCTTTATGTGTATATTTATTTAATGCTTGGCTTATTGCTTTAAACTTATTAGCATCATATGTCTACTGTATGTGTTTTATTCATCAGGGTATAGTTAACACCTAGTTAACTGAGGGATGACATGTGGTAAATTACAAACTTTTGGATCAAGTTAAAGAAAGATGGAGAATGAATTTTTAAAAATTATGCATTTATCTCAAATTTAACTAATTCTCTTATATTAATTTGATTATATTATAAGTTGCTTTAGCAAGGTCTAGCATTATTCATCTGTATATATGCAGTTTGATTATGTACAATGTAGTTCACGATTTTTGAAGAAAAAGATGTAGAGATGATTATTCAAGCAGGCATTATTGCCTAACCAATGTTCATTTCCTTTTTCTTTTTAGTAATATAATCCTCTTGTTAATAATTCATTCATCCTTTCATCATGTGTCTGGGGGAAAGATGACTCCTACTTTTTGTTCAGAGGTAAAGCTTGGTTGATTCTAAGGCAAGGATGTTCCGATTCCCTTTGTCAGTGATTGCTTTCGGGGTTAGCATATGATCCACTTCTGGCAAATGAGCTACACATAGAAGTCTGCCAGTATTTCTGGTAAGATTTTCCTCTCTTGTTTAAAGAGAGACCTAGGAAGGGGTGCCTGGGTGGCTCAGTCGGTTGAGCATCTGACTTCAGCTCAGGTCTTGATCTCACGGTTGGTGGGATCGAGCCCCGTATCGGGCTCTGCCCTGAGATCTCAGAGCCTGGAGCCTGCTTCGGATTCTGTGTCTCCCTCTATCTCTGCCCCTCCCCCACTCACACTCTGTCTCTGTCTCTTGGAAATAAATAAATATTAAAAAATAATTTTTTGGGGCGCCTGGGTGGCGCAGTCGGTTAAGCGTCCGACTTCAGCCAGGTCACGATCTCGTGGTCTGTGAGTTCGAGCCCCGCGTCGGGCTCTGGGCTGATGGCTCAGAGCCTGGAGCCTGTTTCCGATTCTGTGTCTCCCTCTCTCTCTGCCCCTCCCGCGTTCATGCTCTGTCTCTCTCTGTCCCCAAAATAAATAAACGTTGAAAAAAAAATTAAAAAAAAAAATAATTAAAAAAATTTTTTTTTTAAAAAAAAGGAGAGACCTAGGAAAAATAGTTCCTATTCTGCCTCAGGTATTTATTATGTCTTGATGTAATCTCAGTAATTTTTGTGACTGTGAAAGAAGCCAGACTGAGGGCAAAGCTGTCACCTGATAATAAAACAGAAAGAGAAATAATCTGGGTCCTTGAGGTCATTATGGTACTTCTGAATTAACCAGCTCTAAACATACCTTAGCTGTGAATCTGTTTAGTAAAAGTCAGTTTGTAAAGGATTTTTGTTATATCTTCAGTCCAAAGTTTTGGAACACATTTTCAAAATAAGTATGTATAACATTCAGGATGTATGACTGAATACTATTTCAATAAAATATTTAATCTGCATAATTATCAATGTCACTTTGGTCAGCAAAGTGATTCTCTGATTGGGCATTAGTGCGGAATGAAAGAGATGAGTTTAGTTGGATTGGGTAAAAAAAACATGCAATTATCCACTGTTTTCCCATTAAAAATCTTCTTTTATTACTTTATGCCAAACAACTTAATAGCTATGCCACAGCTGGAGCTGAAAACCATCATCTGACACTGTGGGAGTCAAAACGTGTTATGAGATCAAACTTATGAATTTCTTTCCTTTCACAGTAACTTAGCTAAAATATTGAAGCTTTAATGAGTAATGTTGATAATAATTAGCATGCACATGCCATAGGATGTCTGTTTGATTTTCATGGCACATGACATTAAGGAAATTGTGTGCAGGGCACCTGGGTGGTCGCCCAGACAGGTAAGCATCCAACTTTTGATTTTGGCTTGGGTCATGATCTCACACCTCTTGAGGTTGAGCCCTGCGTTGGGCTCTTTGTGCTGACAGTGTGGAGCCTGTTTGGGATTCTCTGTCTCTCCAAATAAATAAACATTTAAAGTAGATTATTTTCATGTGCTCTTTCCTAGCTTGTTTGCTAGATTTGTGAGACTCTTAGTGACATCATTAACTATATTATATAAACCATTGTAATAACCCTAGTTTATTAATATAAAGTTGTATATAGATGTGATACTATTCTAAGGGCTCTACGTATATGAATTTATTTTATCTAACAATTTTATGAAATTTAAGCACCTTTATTATCTTCCTAGAAATTAACAAATTGAAGCACAGATATTCTTAGTTGTGCTGGGTCTCTCAGCTACTAGGCAGTGGAGGTGGACAGCTTTCCACTCTTAACCACTGTGTTGGCTCCTTATTAGACAGAAAGCATACAAATGATAATTAGAGAATGAATATTTTAAATCTCTCAATTAACTATACATGGGGTTTGTTTGGTATTCGAAAGAATAGTTTACTTATAAAGAATAAACTACTCTTTTATACCGCTAGTGCACAAATTTGTTTTATTAAATGGAATGTATACTGTGTTTAAAGAGGTGTCCTATAATTTAGACTTAAGAAATTTCTAAACTTGGAAGTTAATCTTAGGCTACATATGGAAAATTTGTTTTAAGAAACAGTCATAGATATTGGTAACTAACTGCTATTTCTAAAATTAGGACAATTGCCTGTCTGGTCCATCTGCAAAAATGAATTTTGGATTAAATTGTCAATGCAATTCATTGAGTTTCCTTTGCATGTGTTTCAGTACTTTATTTAAAATCTATTTAAAGGATATACTTTTAAACAAGTTACCTATTCAAATGATAGAACATTACAAATAACACTCCCAAAATTTCAATTAACACTACCAAAGTTTCAAATTAAAAGTTTTGTTTTCCTTCCTAAAGAAAGTTTTCATCTAAGCTTGAAAGATTAAGAATTACAACAAGAAACCATAGGAGATGATAGTGAAGCAATTAATTATGTAAGAGAATCAAAATAATAAGTCATAAGGGAAATTTGATTAATGGCTAAGTATTAGAATTAAATAACTATGACCTTTAGTGTATTGTGATATCTGGGAGTTACATATATTAAGGAATTAATGTTTTCCATTTACATATCTTCCCATTTACTTTAGACCTGTATACATCTTATATTTATGTATCAAAAAATTCCTAAAAATCTACCTTCCTCACATTATATATAATATACATTATTATAAATAATATATTATTTTTATTAAATATGTATACATATATATTATATTTTTATATTACTTTTACTAATTATACATACAGGTATGTATGCTAGATGGTGCTTTCTTATGAAAAGCCATTAAATATAAAGAAATATATTTTATAAATTTCAGAAGCTCATGGCAATTGAGCCTATTGTAAACAGTATTATTTATACATTGATAAATATTACACACATCATCATAATTGACTGAAGAAGCATTTAAGTGCTTAGTATGAAGTGAGATGAAGACACATATATAAAACAAAAGATGTTTTATACCCTTAGGGAACTACCCTTAGGGAACTCACACTTTGATGGAAGAAGCTTATATTATGCAGCTGGCACAATGTCAGATGGTCATGAAAACAATGCAATTGAAACCTCACAGTATGATTATGCGCCAATTATTTTTATTTTCTAAGTAAGCTAAATTTCAAGAAGTTAGGTAACTTGTTCAAGGTCACACACTGTCATTGCAATTATAAAAATTTCCCTCAGGTCCTCCAACTTTAGACATCTCCTAACCTCACTTGCCATTTCTATTTTCCACACTGCAGTCATAGTGATATTCCTAAAATTAAAAAGAAAATCAAGCTACTCTGTCCTGTTTAAAAAAACAGCAAATGTTGCCAGTTGCTTTTAGAATTACATCATTTCCTCAACTTGTATAACAAGAATATGGTTTATCCCTGTGCCACTTTAGGGAATGATCTCCATCTATTGCTAATCAATTTGACTGAAATACTGGTTTGGGAAGTAGGGATGCTAGTAGAGATTTTCTTCCCATATCCCAGATTTTGGAAGACTTAAATATTGTTTGAGAATTAGAGGCACTATTCTAAGTGTAATACTAGATGTCTAGGAGTCCATTCCCTTTCTTGAGGGACTTATGAATGTCCTTGGTAGTGGAAAAACTGTTTGGTACATGGAAGAGGTGGAAAGGGACTCAGATCATGGGGCATGATTGAGTGTCTTAAACTTTCAGCAGTTGATGGATGATCAGCTGTAGACCTGAAGCCAGCTATCTGGTAAGACCATCCAGGGGGCTTCTCAGAATCAGGCTCTGTAAGTGTTACCATGAAGAAGTCTCTGTGGGAACTGTCAAGGCTTGTGGGTAAAGTGATGGACTCCCAGAGGAAACAACTGGGGTATCTCATGACAGTCCATTTCTGTCCACAGAGGCCCTGAGGGTCTTATCCCACTCTCCTAAGCCTACAGCCTCCTTCCTTTATTACTTCCACTCAGTATGGCTCTCTTTCTGGCCTGGAGTAAACATAGTGGGGGGGGGGATGGGCATTGGTGGGGGAAAGGCTTCTTGTTGCAAATATTATGTTTCGTTGTTTTTCAAATCAGATATCTGGGCTAATAAGAGTGTTCAATCTCTAAATTATGGGTTTCAAGAATCCCATTTCTCTCTCCCTTTCTCCTTCTTCCCTTTTCACTCCCCTTCCTCATCCCTTTCTTTCTGTGGCTATCTTTAGACATATATTCTACCAAGAGAAATAAATACAGGATACAGAATGCCTAGAAGGAAAATATGTGGGTAAATTGGTAAGATATATACTGTCAATACTTAGGTTAAAGTGACATTAGTTTGACATATTGATCCCTGACATTTTCTTCTTTAAATTCCCATTAAAATATTATTGAAAACATAACAAAAGGGGAAATACGTGACTACATGGGAAAGAAAATAAGTCTAACATCCATTCTTCAGAATTTAGAACTTGAGTCTGCTGTTTTAGTATTATTATCATGGGACTACAAATTGCATTAATGTTAATGTACCCTTCAGCCTTACAAATCTCAGTCTGACTACCCACAGAGTTCACAGGAGATTATAGCTATTTCTAACTCCTAGCGTTGAGCTACAAGGGCCTTATTAAAGAACATTGTAGGTGATTTTTTTCCTTCCTCCAGATTCCCACACATTGGTATTTGGTTTCTGGAAATGAGAAGAGAATACTTCGGTTGCCTTCCTGCCTCACGAATAGGCACCTTTCTTTTGTAAGTCAGTTTCTGATGTACTTTATGGATGAACATTAAGATTTTAAAGAGTAGAAGAGTATATATAGTGGTATGTAACAGAGATTGGAGTAGTCCACACAGTGCTGTAATTTTCTTGTAATGAATCTAGACAAAGAAAATTAAGCAGCTTAAGTTGCCCTGGGATTGGAATTTTCAAAAAAATTGTTACTATGAGACTTTTAGAATCACCAAAAGAATACTTTAAATTTTTCAAAACAAAACAGAAGTCCATATTTGTATTTGGACACCTCTTATTTCTCTCAGGCATAAACAACGTCTCTGTGAGCCAAGATTAGCCTATGGGCCGTTAATTATGATATCTATAAAAACAGGCTGCTGCTTATGTATAAATTATAGAACAAAAAGAAAAAATGTATTTGTTTCTACAAACATTTTGAAATAACCTATAACTTATCTCTTTCTTTCCTGGATCAAAATCCATACCCCACTCTTCATTTCTATTACAGCAGTTTTCTTCATCCTTGCTAGCTGGAAAGAAGTATTCTTTCTCCTTTCAAAGACCTACCTCTGTACTCATGAGCTAAATTCCATCTGTTTGGCTATCTGCATATATAGAGAAATATCTTAATATGCTCCCTCCATAAAATTTTAAATACTGTCAATGTGACTTGACATCTTCCCATGTCAATGTATATTCTCAAATAGCTACATAGTGGTTATTAAGTCAGAAAAGAAAACAAGCTACATGATAGTGAAGTAGAAGCCAGAAAAATATCTGGAAGGATGACAAGATAATTGCAACTAAGAAAAAATCAATAAATTAGAAACAGAGAAAATAGTAAATTCAGATAAAAAAGCATTTTTAAAAGCTTTTTAGGGAAACTTTCAAAAATAATGGATTTAAAAAGACAAAAATGCAGATATTAGGTAATTTTAAGGGAGGAATTAAGGCATTCTTAACCATAAATTAAGACTGAAACAAACAAAATCTAAAGGAAAACCATATCGAATATTTAAGAATATATTTGCTTTCATGTAATTGCCATTAAAGTATGAAAATAAAACAAATGCTTTATTAAAAAGTAATTCTAAGGGGTGCCTGGATGGCTTTGTTAGTTGAGTGTCTGACTTTTGATTTCATCTCAAGTCATGATCTGCACAGAGCCTGCTTGGGATTCTCTCTCTCCCTGTCTCTCTACCTCTTCCCCATTTGTGCACATGCTTTCTCTCTCTCCCCCTCAAAATAAATATTACAAAAATAACCCTGATATTCATGTAATAGATATTTAAATAACTTTTACTTTCCACATGCTGTTCTAGATGCCCAAATTTTTTTCATATATTAGAGGAATATGCACTTAATATCAACTTGTCACTCAACCTTTTCTCTGTTTATCCTCAATAGGCTGCATGATATTTGGGATGATGGATTAAGGGGTATACCTCGTGTGACTGTGCTCTAATCTGCTGTTAGTATCATTCATTCTCACTGCCATAAGCCTACTCTCTACAAAGCAACATCATGGCATTTTAATTCTTTAATAAGTGTTCATGAATTCTCTCATGTCATAATCAAGCCCTCACATTGAACATTAAATTACATAATGCTAATAATCAGAGTACAGAAAGAAGTGGACAATAGAATTTCAGAGCATGGACTCTGGACAAATGGTTTGGATTCATATCCTAGTTCTTCTTACGCTGAGCAAGTTTTCTAATCAGTCAGGCAGGAATGATAATAATAGAATTTATCACATATGGTTCTTGTGAAGATTGCATGAATTGATATATGTAAAACATTTAGAAAAGTGACTGGAACACAGAAATACTTTAAGTACTAGCTGTTGCTATCACTAGAACTTAAATGATATAAGAGCAGCAACTTTTTTCTTGCCCACTATATTTTCATCTCTCAGAAAAGATATTAACACACATGGTAGATGCTCAATAAATTTTGTTGAATAATGAACATTTATTAAATATTTCCAGTTGCCAGGCATGGAGATAAGTATTTTATCTGCATTACTTCATTAATCTTGCTAATAAATTATTGAATTTAATATACTTACTATCTTTTTTTTTCTTGGAATAGACATTAAAACATAGGTTAAATTAGCTGTCAGATGTCAGCTGATTAGGAAGCTTATCAATTTCCTATTGCTACTGTAAAAATTACCACAAACTTAGTAGTTTCAGTAATATATACTAATCATTTTACATCTCTGGATGTCAAAAATCTGAAATGGATCTTACTGGGGTAAAATCAAGGTATTAAAGCTCTTTGTTCTTCTTAGAGGCTGTAGGGAGAATCTTTTCTTGCCTTTTCTAGTTTCTTGAGGACTTCTGATTTCCTTAGCTCTTGGCTTTTTCCCTCCATCTTCAAAACTGCCATGTATAAAAAAGAACAGAACACCAAGAACACTCTGAGATGACCCAATGTTTTTGTTAAAATAAGACTTTAAAGCAGCTCTTTTAAATAGAGACTCATTAGTGAAGATAGGTAATTCAATAAGTAGGAAAATAAAAAAAGTTTAAATGGAATTAAGTGTATATTATACAACTAAAACACCATATATATGAAATCTGAAATAAAAAATATAAAATCTGTAATTAAAAATCACTGGGTTGCCACGATATCAAATTGGACCATGTGGAAAAAATGATGCAGTGAACTTGAAGTTGGATACTTAGAAATCATAGAATTGAAAGAACAGTGAAAAAAATTAAAAACAAAACCTAGCTCTATATGGAAAAACTATTATGCACTGTAACATGTGTCCCAGGAAGACACTAGAAAAGAGGTCAGTATCTCATTTTATTTTTTAACGACATTTTCCTAATGATGAATGACGATCATCTTTTTATGTACTTGTTAAAATCCTATATATCTTCTTTAGACAAATGTCTACTAAGTACTTTGCCATTTTTTGTGTGGTCTTTATGTTTTTGTGTTGTAAGAGTTACATGTAAGAATATCATATATTCTGGACACTAGACTCATATCAGATATAGACTTTGGAATATTTTTATGCATTCTGTAAGTTGCCTTTTCCTAATAATACCTTTGCATAAAACTTTAAAATTATGATGAAGTCCAAAGTCTATTTTTTCTTTTATTCATACGTTTTGTGTCGTATCTGAAAATCCATTGTAATATCCAAGGTCATCAAGATTTACCTCTGTTTTGTCCTAAGAGTTTTGTTGTTTTAGTTCTTATATTTATATTGCTGTTTACGTTTTTAGATAATTTTGTATATAGTATAAGTTAGGGGTCCAACTTTATTCTTCTGCATGCAGATAAGTGTTATCCCAGTGCCAGTTGTTGAAGAAAATATTCTTGCCCCATTGAATGGTGATGGCACCCTTATTGAAAGTGAAGTGGCCATAAATACGACTTTATTTTTGAAGTCTTAATTCTATTCCATTGATCCATATGTCTATCCTTCTGCCAGTACCACAGAGTCTTGATAAATGTACATTTGTCATAAGTTTAGAAATAGAAGTGTGAGTGCTCCAATTTTGTTCTTTTCAAGATTGTTTTGTAGGGTTGGCTTTTCCATTTCTGCCGAAAAAAAGCCCATTGAAATAGGGATTCAGTAAATCTTATAGCGATCACATTGATACTATAGATCACCATAGATCACCCTGAGTAGTAGTTCCAACTTGACAATAGTCTTCCAATTTATAGACATGGATGTTTTCCATTTATGTAGATTTTTTTAAATGTCTTTCAGCAATATTTTATAGTTTTCATTTATGTCTTTAACCATCTTTGTTAAATTTGTTCTTAGGTATTTTATTTTTTTGAATATTGTAGACTGAATTGCTTTTTTTTAACTTCCTTTTCCAGTTTTTCATTGTGGTATGTAGAACACAATTGATTTGTTTGTATAGGTCTTGTACCCACAACTTTGCTGAATTTGTTTATTGGCAATAATAGTGTGCATGTGTGGGTTCCTTATGATTTTCTGTATACAGGATTATGCCATTTGCAATTAGAGATAGTTTTAACTCTACTTTATAATTTAGATGGGTTTTATTTCTTTTATTGGCTAATTGCTCTGGCTAGAACTTTCAGTACAATGCAAACTGCAGTGGCAAAAGCAGGCATCTTTATCTTGTTCCTGATCTTAAGAACAAAGCTTTCTTTTACCATTGAGCATGATTTTAGGTATGGGTTTTTCATTTAAAAAAAAAATTCCTTTCTATTCTTAGTTTTCTGAGTGTCTTTATTACGAAAGAAAGTTTGATTTTGTCCAATGCCTTCTCTGCTTCAACTGAGATGATCATGTGCTTCCATTGTCTTCATTCTATTAATGTTGTATATTATATTGATTAGCTTTATTATGTTGAACCACCCTTGATTCCTGGGATAAATCCCATTTGGCCATGATATATAATTATTTGAATATGTTGTTGGATTTAGTTTGCTAATATTTTGCTGGCAATTTTCCATTTATATTCATAAGTTTATAGTTGGTCTGTAGTTTATAATGTCTCTGTCTGGCTTTTGTGTCAGGGTAATGCTGGTCTTACAGAATCAGTTGAGGAATGTTATCTCTTCTGTTTTGGAAAGGAACTTGAAAAGAATGATGTCACTTATCTCTTGCTGCTTTTGAGATTCTATGTATCTTTGGCTTTCCACAGTTTTATTATGATATGTCTTAGTGTGGATATCTTTGTTTATCCTACTCAGAGTTTATTGAGATTCTTAGATATCTAGATTGTTATGTTTCAAGAAATTTGAGAAATTTTTAGCCATTATTTCTTCAAATATTCCCTCTGCTTCTTTTTTTCTCTTTCTTCTCCTTCTGGAACTCCCATAATTCACGTCAATGTAATTGATAATGTCTCTAACATCCTTAGGCTCTATTCATTTTTCTTTATTTTTTATTTCTTCTCCTGAGACTGGTTAAATTATCTTATCTTTAAGTTTACCCAGTCAGTCTTCTGTCTTCTCAAAAATGCTATTGAACTCTAGTGAAATTTCCTTTCAGTTATTGTACTTTTCAGCTCCAGAATCTCTATGGTCCTTTATACACTTTATCTCTTTATTGATATTCTCTTATTCATTGCTTTACTACATTGCTCCCGTTTTCTCTAGCTCTTTGTCAGAAGTTTCCTTAAGCTCTCTGAACACATTTAAGAGAGTTGATTTAAACGCCAACATCTGCACTTCTCCATTGACAATATTAATTTCTTTTCCTGTAAATGGAGAATGTCTTTGTTTCTTTGCATTTTTTGTAAATTTTAGTTAAAAAATGGATATTTTGAATATTACATGCAAAAAAAAGATTGAGAGGGAAAAAGGAAGAAAGAAACTCATGTAGGAAGAACGAGAGGAAGGAAAAAAGGATGGAAGAAAGAAGAAAGGGAAAGAAGGCAGAGAGTAAGGGAAATAAAATTAAAGGGAAAAAGGAAAAGAAAAAGAAAAGCAAAGTAAAATACTATTTTTCAAGAGTTTGCAAATTGACTCTTGGGGCATTCCTTCAATGTCTAGCCAGGCCAATTATCACTCTACTAGCTTATATTTCCTACTTGTTCTGAGACTAAAGACAAGCCACAGTTGGAAACTTATTGTCTTCTCAGGTTTTTTTTGTGAGCAGGTTAACTGGCCTGAACATTCATCTGCCCTAGTTTCCTCCATAGGATGTAAAAGTCCCTATTCCCTGAAAATACTCACTGTTGACTTTTCTCTCAGAATCTTGGTATGTTTATTATTTACTCCCCCCCCTTTTTTTAATAACCACCCACCCTCCCCAAACAGAAGCATCTTTTTCCTTTGTCTTAACCAACTGAGCCAACCAGGTGCCCCTAAAGTATTTATATTTTTAAAGCACATTTTGAATATATTTAGCCATTACTTTTTCAAATATTTTACTACTCTTTTGCTCTTCTTCTGGAACCCAATTATGAATATTCTAAACCAGTTGATATTTTTCCTGTAACTCACTGATACCCTGTTCGGTTTTCAGCATCGCTCTATGTTTAATAGTTTTATTGCTACATCTCCCTTTAATTCACTTCATTTTTTCTTTTCTATGCCTAACCTGTTAATCAAGACTGGTGAATATTTTATTTCAGATTTTATATTTTTATCTCTTGCTGCTTTTATGTAGCTTCTATTTCTTTTCAGATGCTCATTATTTTTTTGTAATTCTTGGGCACGTTGTAGTAATTGTTTTAAAGACATTGTCTACTAGTTCCATTAACTTCGTAATTTCTGGGTCTATTTGCTTTTGACTTATTTTTCTCTTGACTGTGGGTAACACTGTTCTACTCTGCATACTTAGTATGTTTGAATCATTGCATGACAGTATGAATATTGTGTGCCTGGGTTTTATTATTTATTTATTTATTTTATTTTAAGGAAAAAGAAGGATAAACAAGTCAGTACAATGGGGAAAATATGCCAGAGTATGTACATATGCATATGCAGTTTGCAGTAGTAATATAGTTTTCAGTAAAGAATGCCCATCTTTATAATTATTCAATTATAAATGTTGTTGTTTCAAGTTGAAACAGTGATCTAGTCCTTAAAGCAAGAACTAAGCATTGTGTAGCTTATGAGAAATTAGAATGGACCTATTTATTTATTTTAAAAAAATGTTGTTAATGTTCATTATTTTTGAGACAGAGAGAGAGAGAGCAAGCAGGGAAGGGGCAGAGAGACAGGGAGACACAGAATCGGAAGCAGGCTCCAGGCTCTGAGCTCTCAGCACAGAGTCCGACCACAGACCGTGAGATCATGACCTGAGCTGAAGTCGGCCGCCCAACCGACTGAGCCATTCAGGTTCCCTGAACCTAATTTTTTAAAGTGGAAGAATTTTTTAAAAATTATGGTGCCAGGCTATCTATGAAAAGTTTAAAAAAACTGTCAAGTACATAAATATAGTGATACCAGCAAAGGTCCAAGACGACTTAAGTGAAAAATGGCAGTTGCAGAAAAGTATGTACCAAGAGATGCAATTGACTCAAGCACACACACGCACACACACACACATACACCACAACTACCTATTTCTATAGGTGAAAATAATTGTATAAATATATTCATTCTTGAAAATCTCCTATCTGATAATGGTGATTAAAAGTAAGAAACAGAAAAGAATCAGATGGCTGTGAGCATACATTAGATAGCACTCAAAGCAGGGATTTTTAGATTTAATTTATGTATATAATTTGCCTATTTTGTATGGAATCTCATATGCTTAACATAAAAATACACTTTGGCTAGTTAAGAGTTAAATGATCTAAGTGAATAACCACCAAGGAATTAAGGACCCACTCTGGAGGAGAGTAATATTGAGAGTAGATGAGAATCAATCATGCTTTAGCTTTTATGCTTCAGTATCATTTGTATATTTAACAAAGATAATGTAAAGATAAATTACTTTTGTGTTTTGCAAATAATATACATATAATTCTGTTACGCAGGGCCAACAAACATTTTTTGGCAACCATCAGCAAATAAATGATTTAGGCTTTGAGGGATATATGGTCTCTGTCACAATGACTTCATTCTGCCATTGTAATAAGAAAGCATATATTGAGGCATCTGGGTGGCTCAGTTGGTTAAGTGTCTGACTCTTGATTTCAGCTTAGGTCATAATCTCAGGTTCTTGAACTTGAGCCCCACATCGGGCTCTGCACTGACAGTGGGGACCCTGCTTGGGATTCTCTCTCTTCCTCTTTCTCTCTTTCTCGCCCCTCCCCAACTTGTGTGCTCGTGCATGCTCACACACACACACACACACACACACACACACACACTCACTCTCTCTCTCTCTCTCTCTCTCAAAAAAAAAAAAAAGAAATAAACATTTTTAAAAAGAATGAAAACATATATTGACAATTCATAAAGGAATCAATTTGGCTGTGTTTCAGTAAAACTTTATTCACAAAAACAGGTAGGGGCCAGGTTTGACTTTCAAGCTGTTGTTGGTACAGTCCTGATAAAAAGAGTACTTCTAATAAATATTTGTGTAGGGGGAAAAAAAGGAAACTATATATATTTGATTATCTGCTTTATTATAATGACATCGAATACATTTTTAGGTGAACTATATAACAATACATTATGTTAATTTAAGAATGCTATTAAAGTTCTACTTCCATGATAAAATTAAAATATATTCACCTTAAAAATTGTTTTAATGTATTTACCTTTACCAATTCAAAAGATAATAGTAATATTTGTATCAAAAGACACTTGCTACTGATTTAAACAAATAAATGTGAGGGAAGTAAACCATTAGAGACTCTTAACTATAGACAATAAACAGGGTTGATGGAGGGGTGGTGAGTGTGGTGACAGGCTCAGTGGATGATGGACATTAAGGAGGGCTCTCGTGATGAGCACTGGGTGTTTTATATAAGTGATGTATCACTAATTTCAATCCTGAAATCAATATTACCCTGTATGTTAACAAACTTCAATTTAAATAAAAACTGAAACAAACATAAAAAAGAAACACCACTCAAAATATATAAAATCTCTATAAAAGCATAAAATGTGAAACAAAAATTAGGAAGAAAATACATGCATATTGGAAAACTAGTTTCATATAGAAAATAGAATGGGAACAATTTTAAGACATAGTTAGAATTGTGTTTCTAGAGAACGTCCTACCATCTTCAGTTTTTACAATCAGTTGTAAGCTCACCATAATAGAATTTGATACAGATGAGTTAGCATGTCTCACAAAATACCCAAACAACCAACATGTTGTAATATTTTGCTGAACTAAAATCATGTGTTTGAACTAAAACACAAACCAACATGTTAATAACTAAAAAGGTCACTTGAGTTATTTATTTTTAAAAAGTGATTTATGATGCTGTAAAAAAATTAATGGAGCAGTTCTATCTGGAAAAAAATCTATCTTGTAATTTTCTAAGACAACTCAGACTCCTTCTGTCTAATAGCTTTAAAACAGAAGGGGGAAAATGGAGCTGAAAAACTAATTTACTCAGAATATGAAAATTATCATTCCAATTTAATGAATACCTAGTATGTGCTATTAAATTTACATATACTATCTAACTTAATTTGTAGAATAAAGCTCTCTGGCAACTAATAATATTCCTATTTTACTGACATGGAAAAGGAGGCTCAGAAAAATTAAGTCCTTATTATGATTATAGTATTAATAAATGGCAGAAATGAATTCTTTTGGCATGGTTCCATCTTCTAAGGAGTTATTCTTCCCATTGTACTTTGGGAGTTATTCTCAAAGGAGACTATATTCTTCAACCAACTCTAATCTGAATTGAAAAATTCAGAAAAAAGTGCAAATATATGGGGAAAAATATCAATATCACTCCTAAAATCTTCACACCTATAGTAGAATGAGGAACTGTCATCTTTTGGTAATTATTTTTTAAAATTTATTTATTTAGTTTGAGAGAGAGAGAAAGAGAGAAATGGTGGGGAGAGAGGGAGAATCCCAAGCAGGGTCCACCCTGTCAGCACAGAGCCTGAGGCTGGGTTCAAACTCATGAACCATGAGATCATGACTTGAGCCCAAATCAAGAGTTACATGCTTAACAGCCTGAGCCACCCAGGTGCCCCTGGTAATTATTTTCATAAAATAGTAATATACATTTTAACAAGGCTTTTAGCTTTGTTACCTTGGGCAAATTTACTTAACCACTATGAATCTCTTATAAGTAACACAACAACGATAAGAAAAGTAATTCATCTCTCTCAGAAGTTTTAAAAATTAAGCAAGAAGGAAGGGGAAACATACATTAAAATTCAGTGTAAAAGAATGCATGATCAAAATTATCTAAAATTTATTAAATAATCCCTTATGTTTGATGCTGTGCTTTATGACACACCCTGTGTGAGATGAGTTCACTATGATATCTAGTCTATAAACAATAACTTTTTCATAAAGAAAACTTTATTTTTTCCAAAGTATTTAGATGTGAGCATATTGTCAGGAGACAGTTCTCTACAAGTCTCACATTTCTTCACATCTTGTGTCAGATTCTGTTTTATACCATCTTTTCAAGGATATTAAAAACCAGCCTAGGAAGTTAGAAATAGTGTCTCCTCCTTGAGAGTGGAGTTCAGAATTTTTTCTTCAGCAGAATGATTAAGATAATATAATCTTTGGGGGGCATAGTTGGTCAGGTTTGTTATACGATTGAAAATTTCTAACATTGGGCTGTGTCAGCTGTGACACAAACCTACTGAGTGTGCAACATCTCTATGGCACTGGAAGAGGGGAGACAAAAGGATATAGTACAAACCTAAGTTCCTGCTGCCCGCTTATCCATGAATGTAAAATCCTTTGTCTCTTACCCAGGAGTTTTGTGTCTTGCATGCAACTGTCGTGGGATAGCTTGTCGGGTTTGAAGTAGGAAATTACCTCAAATTCTACACAATTCCTCACCAAGGTGAGGCTCATATTTTGTGCAGAGATGAGTTTAGATTTTATGCCTCATCCTATGATTTCCAAATATTTACAATGCATCTGATTTCCAGACAATTGTCTCTGGCTAAAAAATATTAAAAAAAAATTTTTTTTGAGTACAGTCGACACACAATGTTATGTTAGTGTCAGGTGTATAACATAGTGATTTGACTGTTCTATATGTTCTGCTGTGCTCACCACAAGTGTGGACCATCTGTCACTGTACAACATTTATTTCAATGTCACTGGACATATTCCCTATGCTATGTTCTTTATTCTTGTGACTTATTCATTCCATAACTGGAATTCTGTACTCCGTCTCCTCTACATGCATTTTGCTCATCCCCATCCGCTTTGGCAAACATCAGTTTGTTCTCTGTATTTATAGGTCTGATTCTGCTTTTTGTTTGTTCATTCGTTTTGTTTTTTAAAATTCCATATATGAGTGAAGTCATATGGTATTTGTTATTTCACTTAGTGTAGTACCCTCATAAAAAAGGATGAGGTATTACCATTTGTGAAAACATGGATGGATCTAGAGAGCCTAATCTAGATGTTTTTTGCTACTTATCTTGGTGTAGTTTGTGGCTTATAAATTGCACTTGGGCAAGTCATTGTTTCCCCAGGGAGAACAAAGATGTATTTGATAACCAACTTCTACAGAGTATAATAAGCAAGGAAGGGTAATCTTGATATTTTTCCAAGAGCAATTTGGAAAAGAGAAATTAGTTGGAGATGCTATTTGGATGAAACCTTCCGGAAAAATTGTCAGTCCTTTTAAATTTAATTTCATCTTTTTTTCTCGCATGTATGTGACCATATTTAGATACCACATTGTAATCTGACATATGGTTTCTCAAAAAAATTGATCAAATTTTTTCTCTCCTATTTTGAAACAAAGTCTTTTTCACTTTTTTTCACTCAAGCTCCAGATAAAGTGATTGAAACTATCTTGCATAACACATATACTCAGTAACTTTGAAAGTGAATTTCATACTCCACGAGGCTAGATTCTCTTACTATGAGAAGTGCTCAAGAACTGAGGCTGCTGACGGACATGGCTGCCCTTCTTTGTGGTACACACCTTGTGGGTTGATCAGGAGGTACAATGACCACATTATGATTTTTAATCATTGTCTTAGACTCTGGGTCTAGAGTTCTTTCTTGTCCAGCAAGAAAGCGGGGTGCAGGATTAAAATGCGAGAGATGGCTAATGTCCAGAAGACAAGAGCCCCAAGTAAGTGTTCTTGCTCCGTATTTATTAAGATCAGAAGGCTTACAAGCATGATGTACGTGCACAAACAGTCTGTGTACATTAACTCATGGGCCTGAGGAAAAGGGGATTTTGAAGATACACGGTGTTAGGGGTTTAGGTCAATATAAAACAAAATCCTGGCCCCAGGCAGATAGTTGTTAATGGCAGACTGGAGGCACCTTGCCTGTTTATCTTAGCTAGCCTAGGGGATAAGACAGATAGAGCTTGCTACCTCACTGTCAATAAGACACCTTTCTTTTGGTAATTAGCTCCGCTCTAGGCAACTTCTCCTGCAGTGGTCTATAGCCCTGTTTACCTGTTTACCTGATTTGGTCCTTCCCTCCTGTGAAAGCAGCTTTCTGCTACTGTACCAATTTGGGGGGGCATTTCAGCCCTGAATACTTAATCCTGTTTACCTCATATACCTATACTGTGGCCTTTGCCCACCCTCTCTATACTGGGGACTTTGCTTTGCTCTCCATATACCTATTTACATAATCTTGTTTACCCAAACTTGGGTGTGAGCACCCTGTGGCTTTCTAATTCTTTCTGCCTTGTTAACCCATGGGTGTAAACCCAGGGAAATTCCTAAGCTTATTCCCCACAAATCCTCTCTCAGGTTCTATTTTTTTTTTTTTTTTCCTTTGTCTTTCTTCTCTTTCTTTCTCCTCTACTTTCTTTCTCTGCTTAGCAACTGTTGTTTAATTATGTTTTATATGTAGATGATAAAACTCCATTGCTATTAGTTTTAAGATATTTATTATTCATTTTCTTGTCATTGAACTGGTAAGATATAGGAAAATCACATTTCTGGGAATCCCTTAAGTCAGTGTCCACCACTGCCAACATTTCTATTTATTTCCACAAGAATAGCAATGATACAGCCCCTGAAAATATTTCAAACTAAATGTCCAGGAAGTTACCTGTTTGAGTTTCTTGGTATGATGCAACATGCAAATATTGAAAGGTGGCTACACCTAGAATGTTAAGTGCATCTTTCTCAAGCTCAACATTGTAATAATATGATAAATTCATGTAAAACAGAATCTCAGACATATTAATAGATACCCAATTATTTGGTTCAACGAATCAAAGAGCCTGGACTTGAAAGGTGACTGCATCATTTTTCTCAGTATATAACATTGAAAAAGGTAGTTAACCTTTAGTTTTCTCACCTCTAAAATGGAGATAATTATAGCATGTTTTTACAGTGCTCTCAAGTATTAAATGAGATAACATATATACAACCTATAGAATAATACTTGGCATATATATTGATCTCAATATTGTTAAGTACTATTATTACAAATAAACCTGCAGGCTTACCAAAGATCACAGATTTGGAATAAAATCACAGATATTTTACTGTAAGTGACCAACGTCTAGCCCCATAAATTTTTAAAATATTCTCTGCATCCTTGCTAGTTGATTTATTGTAAGTGCTATTTTTGTTATTGTTAAATATATCTTATGGTATTAGAATTAGTTTTAAACAAGGGTGCCTGGGTGGCACAGTCAATTAGGGTCAGACTTCAGCTCAGGCCGTGATCTCGTGGTTTGTGAGTTTGAGCCCTGACAGTTCAGAGCCGGGAGCCTGCTTTGGATTTTGTGTCTCCTCTCTCTCTGCCCCTCCTCTGCTCATGATCTGTGTTTCTCTCTCAAAAATAAATAACCTTTAAAAAAAAAGAATTATTTTTAAACTTAACAGTTGTTTAAAAATAACAATTGTTGGGGTGCCAGGATGGCTCAGATGGTTAAATGTCTGACTCTTGATTTCAGCTCAGGTCATGATCTCACCAGTGGTGACATAAAACCCCTCTTAGGGCATAGACTCTGCTTGAAATTCTCTTTCTCCCGATGCCCCTTCCCCACTCCTGCACATATGCACTCTTTCTTTCTCTCTCTCTCTGTCTCAAAAACCAAAAACAAACAATTGTTATATGGAACATATATTAATTAACAGACCATAAATTTTTAAATTTGCAAATTGCTAATGAAAAGTTGCCATCTTTCATTCTGGGTCATTTTAAAGCTTATTAAAGTAATTAAAGTTTATATTTTAAAGTAATAACCAAGTTATTAGTTTAATGAAAGTACCAATTTTATTTTAGCCTAATTATTAAAACTCATTATTTTAAAGGTTATAGGATTTGTATAATATTTATTATCTATTAGCCTTATTTTAAGAATAGTCAGAAGGTAACTGTATCTGGAAGTATAAGATAGCAATAACATAAAACCCAACAAGAGCAAGTAGTCTAAAATTAAAATCTACTGTGCAGTGAAATGTAATACAGGTACATAAAGGAAACTATGGAAACCTGGGGAATCTGAACAAGGTAAGCATGAATAAATATGGCAACCCAGGGCTGGTGATGTTATGATACCACATTTAAATTCAAATGGCAGGGAAGCAATATTTTAGCAGGATTTTGGGTCGGACCTGCTGCTTCATTTCTAACACTTCTATATTAGTCTATTGTCAAAAGATTTCCATATTTGTTTTCAGAGTCTGTCTGCATTCCATCAACACTTCTAGACTCTTCTCCTTATGCTGGCTCTCTGGCTATTATTCACATATCTTTCTTTTACCAATTTTATGTCTTCCATTTATGAAACGCATTTCTTTTCCCACTATGTCAAAGGTGAATAGTTAATAATATTTCACTTCACCAGGAAAACTTTCCTGTTATTTATTTGTTTAGAAATGTTTCCAACTTTATGGAGATACTGACATATAACATGTATAAGTTTTAAGGTGTACACGTGATAATTTGTTACATGTATATATTACAAAATGATTACCACAATAAAGTTAGTTAACATCCTCATCTCCTTACATTATTACTGTACTTTTTGGTGGTAAATAACTTTTAAGATGTACTCTTTTAACAACTTTCAAGTATATAGTACAGTGTTGCCAATTATACTCATTAGATCCCCAGAACTTGGTCATCTTAGAACTGGATATTTATACTCTCTGACTAATATCTCCCTATTTTCCCCACCTCCAGCCCTTGGTAATCACCATTATACTCTCTATTTTTTTTTGAGTTCACCTTTCCTAGATTCTACATATGAGTGAGAACCTAGAATATTTGTCTTTCTCTGATTTATTTGACTTAGCATGATGCCCTCAAAGTCCATTTATATTTATGTTGTGGCAAAGGGCATTTCCAACATAATTTAACACTCTCTAGATTTACATGCATACAATAATAGAAGTGATGTGTCATAAAGGAGTTAATAAATGAGTATTTTATCAGTTTTTTTTTCTTTAGCTCTTGCTCTTTATTTAACACGACAAGATTATTTGTGTCATACCTCTAAACTCTAAACTGTTACTCTGTGTTAAATGTTAACTCTTCCCACCTTGAATAACATGATCAATGAAACAATTCTATTAATATTCTAAAATAGAAGGCAAATCCTAAACTCTTGACATGAGAATAAGATGAGGATTATGTTGGATTCCAAGTGAGGGATATTTGGATACATCATCAGTATACATTCACTAAATAATTATTACAACTTAAAGTTCTTTGATAGAGGTGGTTTTTGTTTTCTTTCAGATTAATTTGGTTTTTATCAGATCAACTTTTGCTTTGAGATCAAATCTTTTGGTACCTTGCAGAGCTCTTCAATATCCTTTTTTTTTTTTTTTTTTAGCAATAATAATAGCAACAATTTGTGATACATCAAAAGTCATTCACAGACTCTTTATCTTCAGAATGAAGATAAAAAGTAAAAAATTAATTTGAACTATACTCAAAAACAGAAAGTAAAGACTAATGAAAAATGAGCAATCAAGTTTATTTGATTCACAAGTTTAATTTTTCAAATCTTGAAGTTTTGGAATAGTTTTTCTTTCAACACATAAAGGTTATTTTTTATGTTTGTATTTTGTTGATCAGGATAGCCAGATAAATATAGGCAGCATAATTTAATTTAAATTTCAAGAATAATATCTTCTTAAATAAAAAGAAGATATTGCATGGGGCATACTTCTACTAAAACCTTTTTATTTGTTTATCTGAAATTAAAATTTTACTGGGTGTCTTATATTTTTATTAACCTATCAACCCTAGTAATTGTGATAAACTGAAAGTTACTCAGGTAAACAATATTGATATGGTGAAAATGTCATTTGACAAATTTGTCAGGCTTTTATCTCAATTTATCACAAATTAGAATTGTAATGAATTTTAGAAATATGTAATTCAACAGTGCTGAGTATAGTAATACTATACTATATTATATCATGACAATAAGTACAATAAATACTTATTGTCCAGATAAGTATTTTATAGGAATTAATTCTCCATAGTTTATGCCTATGAGTTTCATTTAGGTATATTTCTATATTATTTAAAAAAAATTTTTAAACTTTTATGCAGTTTCAAAAGTAGAATAAGATTGCAACAATCAGAGGAGAAAGTTGAAGTGGCAAGAGAAAAGCCTCTTATTAAATACTATTTTCTTTTATAGGATTGCTAGTGTGTAATGATAACCCCTATATTTTCACCATTCCTGGTTTATCACTTCTAGTTGTTTTAACTGTTCCTCAACCAGCATAAATGCATTCTACTTCTTATTCTAGTCATTCTCCTCTTGACACATTCTGTTTTACCAATGCCTTCTGCTCTCATCTGGCCAGCTCAGAAATTTGCTAAATGAGCACACTCTGTGTTCTGAAAATTGTACTTGTATAAAGACTGTTTAATGTCTTAAACATTAAGCATCTTGGCTTTTTAAACAGGTATGTTATGTGATTGAATCAATTCATATCATTTTTAAATTTAGCTAACAGCCCTAACTCCTCTCTATATATTTCTTTTATGTCTCTGTTTTCTTCTCCCTTTAGTGGTTGGTTTGGGTTTTTAAAAACTTCAGGAACCTGGGGAGCCTGGGTGGTTCAGCCAGTTAAGTGTCTGACTTCAGCTCAGGTCATGATCTCATGGTTTATGGGTTTGAGCCCCCAGGCAGGCTCTTTGCTAACAGCACAGAGCCTGGAGCCTGCTTCCTTTTCTGTGTCTCCCTCTCTCTCTGCCCCTCCCCCTCTCGTGTTCTGTTTGTGTGTGTGTGTGTGTGTGTGTGTGTGTGTGTGTGTGTGTGTGTGTTTTAAAACTAAATAATAAAACATTTAAACAATTAAAAAAATAAAAAATAAAAACTGCAAGAATTGAAATTATCTCTGAGAATAGCTAATATTCTGCCAATCGAAGTCATTTACTTTGTCAGTGGTCAAATTTGTTTCTTTTACCTCTCATCTTTCTCAAATTTCTAACGTCACTAGTAAAAAAAAAAAAAAAATACCGAGTAAGATAACTGCGGTAGGCAGAACAGTGACTCCCACAACTATTCACACTGTAATCCCTAGCATCTGTGAATATGTTACTTTATTGAGCAGGGGGGACTTTGTAGATGTGATTGAATTAAGGCTTTGAGATGGGGGATTATCCTGGTTGATCAAATAGGGCCAAATCTAATTATATGGGTCCGGAAAATTAAAATTTTCCTGGCTAGAGTCACCAGGAGATATGAATATTAAAGACCAGTTGGAGATGCAGTGTTACTCACTTTGTAGATGGAGGGAGTAAGGAATGTAAACAACCCCTATACATTGGAAAAGACAATGAAACACATTTTCCCCTAGAAGTAGAAAAGAGATCTTGATGTTAGCCCAGGGAAACCCAGGTCAGACTTCTAACCTATAGAACCATAAAATAAATATTTGCATGAAAAAGAGTGTGGTTTAGCAATTTCATTCATTTCTGAATTTATTATTCCATTCAGTGTCACTAGGAAATTTCTTTGAAATTTCTTAGTTTCTATTTTATATATAGACTGCTGTCTATAGGGTACTTTAGTTTCCTATTGCTGCTTTAATATATTGCCACAATCTTGTAGCTGAAAATAACATAAATTTATCATCATCATTGTCAACGTTGTCATCAATCGTTCTCTTCCTAGCCCTCATCATCATTGTCAACTTCTTACAGTTCTGGAGGTCAGAAGACTGAAATGGGTCCCATTGGGCTAAAATCAAGGTGCCCACAGGATTGCATTCCTTTCTGGTGGCTTTAAAGGAGAATCAATTTTTTGCTAGCATCCAGAGGTCCCCTGCATTCTTTGGCTGGAGCCATATACTCCCATCTTCAATGCACATCATTTCAATCTCTGATTCCATTGTCATGTCTCTTTGACTCTGGCCCTCTGACTCCTCCTTATAAAGACTCTTGTGATTACACTGGGCCTACTGAGACAATCCAGGATAATGTTCCTTTCCAAGGTTCTTCATCACATCTGCAAAGTTCCCATTACCACTTGTGGCAGCATATTCACAGGTTCAGAGATTAGGAGGTGAGCATCTTTGGGAGACCATTGTTCTGCCTGCCAAATAAGGTAACCCCTACTTTTAGTTTAATAAACCTCAACGATTGTATATTAGAGTTAGCAACTGAATGAATAATATATAGTTTTTCATAGACATTAAGAGTTTGGCAAAGGTTTATTTCTACATACTGTGAGAGCCACCACCAACTGAAAGGAACACTGTTTGTGTGTCAGCTAAATACATTTCAAAAGCACTGGAGAAGAAAATCCTAAGATGAGAACTAGAAGTCATACCAAAAAAAAAAAAAAGATATAATTGAAGAATGGGTTATTTTTGAATTGACTCTAGCTACTTGCAATTCACTCACAAGGCATCATCAATCTCCCAGGAAGGCACCAACGAGCAGTCCTAGGTTTTAGTGGTAGCGTGTGTAAATCAAGACAGATCCACACATGCCTCATGTTTGTCTGGCAGGAAGGTATTATACTTTTGACTGGATGTCAGAGATGGCAAAAATAAACATTTAGTCATTTCCTTATTTGATCATGGAGAAGGGCAATCTTAGTTTGGTCAGTTGTTAGATTCTCCAGTACCCCAATTGGGAATTTGTTTTTCTCTCTTCATCCAAAAATTCTACACTCTCACTCAACTTAATACAATACCTTCTTGGCCTCAACTTCAAGAGATTATCTTTTGAATTCTAAACACTTATTAAACCCAAATGCTACAAATCATCAAGCACATTGGATGTTACATAAATTTTAGATGGTAATAAATCAATTGTAGCCTAGTATAATTATCATATGTGGCAGTAGGTTTGCATGCCCAAGAAAAGTGTTAGCATTCATTAACATTTTCCATAAGCAATTAGCTAATAGGTGCGTTTATACATCCATATGTACAAAGGCAAAATATGTGATAAGAATACAAACATTATCATCTTTTTGACTTAATTATATTCAGTGTTACAATGTCAGTGCATTATTGCATAAATTGAAAGTACAAATTAATATTTAAAATACAAGTGCTAAAACTACTAAACCAAAGGAAATTTTCTATTCAGAAGTTTCCTTTCTCTGTAGAGACAATATAGACTTGCTTTGCTACTCTTTAGAAAAGTACTAAAATGACAATGAAGATTTGTTAATGTTTTTACCTTAAAAAAGGATTTCCCTTTTCTACAAGTGTTTTTTAATAATGTCTTTGCTGTCAAATATCAGCCCTTTGATAGTACTGAGAACATAGTAAAAATAATAGAAAAACAATGTGTTGAGGTTATCTTCTTTGCCCTGGTATCTTCAAGTAAAGAAAGTTAACTGCTGAGCACAGCAGTGCTCAAAGAATCCATGCAGTGAGCAGCTGCCTACTTTGGGAAAACATGTGTTTAAAAATACCTTCTGCTCCAGGTAATTTTGCTTTTACAGTCCAATAAGTTTCAGCTGTTCTCAAGGACAAAACTCAGGAAATCAAGATGTTTCAATAGAAACTGCTCTAAATGTTTAATGGACGAAATTAGTGTTTGGCTGTGCCCACATAAAGCTAGTAGATCAATAACTTTGATTATATATTCAATTCTGTCAAGTAATGATTTAGACTTAACTTCCATGTTCAGGATTAAAGTTTTATTTGATTGCCCAATCCTAGTGATGCATGTACAGAGAGATGTCAAAATTTTTAATTTTCCTAAGTTCTGAATTCTGAATTAAAAATCAAATGAAGATTTCAGTTTTGGAATTTATCATTTTAAATTCATGAGATTAAAGAGGACTCTTGTAAGTAGAATACAGAGAACACTCTAGCTATTTTTATAATCAGTTCTGTTTCTTGATAGCAATGGATTTTCATAGTATGTTCAACACTGGAGTAGGCAGTCACAGATACAAAATAAGAGGTTGAGGTAAAACTAATTTTAAGAGTTAAAATTAGTAACCCTATATGATTACTCTTAGCTATTTTCATTTTTGAGAAAATAATGTATTTTTAACTTAAGATTTCTATCACCTATCAAAATTAAGTTTGTATTTAAATTTTATGCCAAATAAAAATTATAGTGCATTATACTATCATGACCAAAGATTTTTTTATTTATTCAAAAAGAGAAAAATTAATATTTTGCTCATAAGGTATCAAATAGTTTAATGTTTGCAAACATTCATATAATTGGTCCATATGTTCACATTCAATTAATCTATTTGCCATTTAGGATACGGAGGTTTTGCTTGCTCCTTCTTTTAGGACCAGATTTTTCCGAGTTAATAGAGTACTTCATTTGGGCAATACTAATTTATAACTATAGTGTTATAATCAGAGTGAAATAAAAATAGTCCATTCAGTAGAAATAAACAGTATAAATAATTGAGCACATATTTTACTTTTTGTTGCTAATTTTTGACATTGCATAGTCAAATCTTGAGATGTGCATTATTTATGCCTTTGAATTTTGAAAACATAATTTCAGAATGCAAAGCAATCTGATTAAAACTGTCTTGATTCCCTCCTCCATTTTTATCAATCATATCTCAATTGATTTCAAGAGATTGATAGGTACCAATATGTGCATTTCCAAAGGAATATCTCAATCTATCTAGTTGACCTGATAAGCAGAGTATCTAACAAATTATGAGTCAGTTTCACCACATTTTATTGCACATCAGTCTGGCAAATTTCAATTATATAACCAATTCAATTTAGTGAATATTTGAGCACCTACAGTTCCATGCTGTTAACAGAAACATATTTAATCCAAACCAACCTTCAAATTAATCTAATTGGTCTCCAGTCATTCACTTACTTATTCTATAATGCATGTGCTGAATGCTTACTACATAAACAGATCTGTGAACAGAGTGGCATAAAGTTGATCAAGTCAAGGTTATGATAAGCTTGACAAAGCTTAGGGGGACGTTTTGATAGACTGCAGTGAAGAACTGGAGGGGCAAAAGTATTAAAAAAACAAAAGCACTGTGGACGAAAAGCACAATGCTTTTCAGTGAATGCAAAGTTATTTCAGATGAAAGGATGTGAGCACTATGTATTTATGTACTAGTGACCTTATTGATTATAAAACTAGAAAATAGACTGGGACAATTTTGAAGACTTGAAAAAATTTGTAATTTTAAACTAGTAATTGCATGGGAGAAGAGAAAATTTTTGATTGAGAAACCAATTGTGATAAGTATACATATAAGAAGAAAAGGGCAATTAATTTTTATTTTTATAAGGTATAGATACTGATATATGTATAAAAATAAATAATAGTGAGGGTAGGAGAAAGAAAGAAAAATGATAAAAATCAAAGATAGTGTAATGTTATGAAAGGCACTGGATAGCAAGGAAGAGGCTAACCCCATTCTCTGGGAAGTATTGTTAAAGAAGTGATATTCCTTTGGGAAACTTAGACTTTGATTCTGGTGAGTACATAAAGAGAGATATTGTTGAAAATATTTAAATATATATGAACTTCAATCAAAGTAAAGCAAAGAAAAGCATAGAATGGGATGGAGAGAGACTTGTGAAAGACTGGAATAAAAATAATGGTTGAAAAGTGGGTTGCATTGGGTGATGCTTTGTGCTTACACTTGCACTAATCTCATAAAGTACAGGTAGCAAGAAAGAATATAAGCTGTAGGAGTTGACACATGACAGAATCAAGATTAGACTGGCATTTTGGCTTTGGTAGGACTTTTAACCAATGTTAATTATAAAATTGATCTATTCTCTTTAACAGGGAGTGTTCAATAGTTTCAATTCTCTCGTGATTTTCCCTAGTGTGACTATAGGTTGAGCTTAGTACGCCCTCTGACTTGTCACCATTAGCTAGCCCTACACACATTTCAGCTCCCATGACTATGCAAGCTCAGATGAAGATGTTAAAGCCCCTATGTGTTTGGCTCCCATGCAAGGATTATAAGAATAAGTAGTAGGAGTAAATACTCTTGGTCAAGCCCTAATCCACATTTAAATATTTTTATGGGAATGTCATTCATATTGTTTATTATTTTGTGTCCTATCAAACAAAAAAGGCTAGTTATATTGAGTGATAAACACTCCTCAAATCTTAGTAGTTTATAACAACAAAGGTTTATTCTTTCTCACTCTGCATGTCAAATTGCTGGAATGTGGGGCTATACTTCATCACTCTATCATTCCAGGACACATACTGACATGGTAACTGCCATCTTGGACCTCAAAGGTCATTGTGGCAAAGGAGGACCTCAAAAGGATCTCTTAAGGAAATAAAATATGCCAGCCTGGAAAAAACACACCTCAATTTGATCAGATTGGTTAAAAACTATTTCTGTGGTCAGACCCAACAACAAGAGATTTAGAAAATATAATCCTATGTTCTTGGAGGACAGACAGCTAGAAATGTTTGGCAAATAATGGTGATGATTATCAAATATGTCAAAGAACACACACTATGTAGTCAGATATACGTATGTCAAAATCACCTATTTAGAGTTTCAAATTCAATATTGGCAAAATGAGGATAATATCACTATTCAGTGTTATTACTATAATGACACTTGATGCATTAAGGTGACACATCTAATAAATTACATTTCAATGAAGTTATTAAAATCTTTGTGTAAATGTATAAAATATTAACAATATTTCTGAATACCCTATTATAAGGAATTGATACTACAGCACTTTCTATTTGGCAACATACATCACCAAAAATATGTCTAGGAGAACTTAGCTTCTTTAAAAAGGATATGATGAAACTGTCTAATATGTAATTAATGGATTCTCTAATTATATTCAATGGGAAATTTATTTTCCTATATTGAACTTTAAACATTTTTTTTAATGTTTGTTTATTCTCAAGAAAGAAAGAAAGAATGAGAGCAGGGGAAGAGCAGAGAAAGACACAGAATCCAAAACAGGCTCCAAGCTCTTAGTTGTCAGCACAGAGCCCCATGCAGGGCTCGAACTCATAACCGGGAGATCATGACCTGAGCCAAAGTCGGACACTTAACCAACTGAATCACTCAGGAGCCCCCTGTATTGGACTTTCTGGGTGGAACTGGGTGGAGTTCACATGTTTTAAACTGTTGTGAGCTACTTTGCACCAATGGTTGATATTTTTATTTTGTTTATTTATTCTTTTGGTAGCAGGAATACTTTAGTGCTGCTCACCTTGACCTGAGATGCCACAGTAAAATACTCTCCCTGAAGAGCGTGTCATAGAGCATCTAGTCTTTTTTTTTTTTAATTTTTTTTTTCAACGTTTATTTATTTTTGGGACAGAGAGAGACAGAGCATGAACGGGGGAGGGGCAGAGAGAGAGGGAGACACAGAATCGGAAACAGGGTCCAGGCTCTGAGCCATCAGCCCAGAGCCCGACGCGGGGCTCGAACTCACGGACCGCAAGATCGTGACCCGGCTGAAGTCGGACGCTTAACCGACTGCGCCACCCAGGCGCCCCTAGAGCATCTAGTCTTAAACAGTCTAACACACGTTCATTTAACTCTGCTCTTTTAAAACCAGGCTTAAGCTCATACATTTATCTGTACATTTTCTACTGAATTACTCTGTATATTCCTAAGTTTTAATGATATAAAACCGACTTCACTGTACCACTGAATTATAAAAACCTAATGCTGAAAATTAATCCTTCATTTATCAAATCAGGAGTAGTTCAACTTGACATTAATTTTTCATTGTCATTATGAAATTAATTTATTCCTCAAATTAATTTCTTTCCATATTATATTAATAAAGATATTAAGCTCTTAACATTAGAATCCCTTTAAAAATTAACCGTCCACCTTCCACAAGTGAAACAAGTCTCCTATTCATGTTGCAAAGCCCTGCTCTATCAGATGATATAAACCTACCTCATTCTTTTGATTCCCCTGGATCGGAGGAGAGTTGCAGGTGAGAGGAGAAACTTTGAGAAGAGATGCTGCCTCCTTTGATGCACAGCTTGGCCTAAGGAAATCAGAGTTAGCAGTTCTACTCAATGATCTGGAAATGAGAGCCATTTAAGTAGCATGAAGGCCAATGAACTAGAACTGCTGTAGTTACACTATTTATATAATTAAATTATTTAAAGGGATATTGGAAATAACCATTTCAGCAAAATAGCATGTACTCTTATTGAAATAGCTGACAAACACAATTTGTGTGTGGGAGAGAGGTGTAAATAATATTCCCTTTGATGTGATATTGCATTTATTTTCAAGATGTGGCAGAAAACAGGTTTGAATTCGAAGTTCAGGGGAAGACGGACTGGGAATATGCATCCTAGTTTAGTAAGTGGCAGTGATCTAACCTGTAGATGATAATTAAAATTTCAAGGAGGGAATTAAGATCCATTTCTTTAGGAGGTTCATAAGATTCTTCATTGGTCATCTGATTTATATTTTTGGATTTCTCATTTTGAACATATTTTATTCTTTTATAGCTTAATCCATAAAAACATCATCTAATTGTGATGTTTTGCAGTTGTATACTTTCTAACATTAGTTTTACCAACTGTCTTCACTAGTAGAATTCTTTTGATAGAACTCTAATATAAAATATGAAATTCTTTTTCTGTTTTTTTTCCATTGATTTTTAACATCACCCATTCTCATTTAAAATGTATTTATTTATTTATTATTTATTTATTTATTTATTTATCCATCCAAATATGAAATTATTAAACTCATTATTGAATCCATGAGTAAGGGAAGAGTGTTTCCAGGAAGATTGTGGCTAACCTAATGCTCCTCTTTATACGTGTAGTTGATGCAGAGGTTCCCTGGCCGTAGAAGCTGATGGGACTTGTTATATCTTACCTCATGTTTATAGAATTCCTGCCTTTAATTTATTGGTGAAACAGTACTTTCAATACATGATTGTTTAATCTAGAATCTGTCTAAATCTGTCTAGGATCTGAGTGCATGGGTTTAAATCTAAGGTCTTCAAATTACCGTTTCAAATTGGCAAAGTGTCTAAACTTTTTTGTTTCAGTTTTCTCATTTTTAAATGAGGATGATAATATTACATTGTTATATGGATTAAATAATATTACTTGTACATAGTTTTTAAAATATAGTTATTATCCTTCATGCTATTACTTGCCACAATCAGTTGCCTCAAAATCGTGTGCTTCTGTTTTATTCTGTATTGTAACCTACAGCCTGTGTTTGATTTTGTTCAGATTTGCACCCCTTAAAATTATTTCACAAGTCTCAGTAATTGTATTTTTATTTTCTATAAATATTTGAAAATTGTTGCTGGAGAACAGCCTTTAATATTTTTAAGGTAAAGTAACTTATGGTGATACACCACTTAATAATATTTTCTGGTAGTCTAACCAGATAAGAAAGATGTACCTTCAAAAGAAAATAGATAAATAGCTTGAATTCATACAAGTAATATTATTTTGCCATTATAATTAATGTCCTAGAGCTATATCTATCAGTGGATAGATCTCAGAAACAGAATAGTGGGTGAGTAGTTCACAACAAATTGCAAAGTTTCAGTAGGTGCAAATATTTCAAATCAAGTCTAGGGCTAGACCTTTATGAAAACCACTCAGAGAGCTTGGGAACAAAAAAACGTGGATATAATTCACTGCTTGCTAACATAGTGACAGGGCATAATAAGCCTGTAGTTTGGAGGGTAATGCATTCCTAGATTCTGTTGAGGCAGAGAATCACATGTGAAAGAGAGCTGCTACTTGCATTTTTCATTCTTTTTATGTGAGCTACTTGACCTTGTAAAAGACTTCAGTAGAGGGGCACCTGGGTGGCGCAGTCGGTTAAGCGTCCGACTTCAGCCAGGTCACGATCTCGCGGTCTGTGAGTTCGAGCCCCACGTCGGGCTCTGGGCTGATGGCTCAGAGCCTGGAGCCTGTTTCCGATTCTGTGTCTCCCTCTCTCTCTGCCCCTCCCCGGTTCATGCTCTGTCTCTCTCTGTCCCAAAAATAAATAAATGTTGAAAAAAAAAAAGACTTCAGTAGAAAGAAGAGTTGGAGGTACTTCCAAATGTATGAGGACTGAGAGAGAAACTATGGATGAGACTGAGTCAAGTTTGGAGACCACCTAGATCTAGGGCGCCATGGGCAGACCGTAGGGGCGGATTCTAAGAAGAGAATCTGGGAATCTCTGGCTATTGTGGCTAAAAGTCCTTGGTGAATCTTCTCTCCATGCTCCTACATGTATCTGTACACCTTCTACGAAATTATTCTGTAATGTTCCTAAATTTTGGTGATATAAAACTGACTTAGCTGTAACACTGAATTTAAAAATTTAATGTTGAAAATCTATTTAGAAAGTCAGAAGTAGTTCAACTGGACTTTAATTTTTCATTACCTTTATGATCTTAATTTATTCCTCAAATCAGTTTGGTCTTTTCATATTATTATAAAGATACCAGGTTCTTAACATTAGAATCCCTTTAAAATTTAAAACTGGACAAAACTGGACAAAGGGTCAAAATAGTTTTGTAGTCTCTGGAAAATGACCAAAGGAAATAAGAAAAACTTTATATATTTTTTTAACGTTTTATTTATTTTTGAGACAGAGAGAGAGACAGAGCATGAACAGGGGAGGGGCAGAGAGAGAGGGAGACACAGAATTGGAAGCAGGCTCCAGGCTCTGAGCCATCAGCCCAGAGCCCGACGCAGGGCTCAAACTCAAGGACAGTGAGATCGTGACCTAAGCTGAAGTCAGACGCTTAACCGACTGCGCCACCCAGGTGCCCCTAGAAAAACTTTATATTGGTTTTCCTACAAACTTTCTGCCAATAGCGTCATAGACCTCCTTACTAAATCTTCTTCTTCATCAAACCATTAAATAATACTATTTTGACCATTTCACGTTTCCCTTTCTCCTTTTCAGATTCATCAAACATTCTTCAGAGCTCACCGGTTATATAGTTTTAGACCATGTTTATCAAAGATTCCTGCATAAATATTTTAAACTGTATCTTTTTAGCTCCAGATTCTGACCTCCAATTGCCATATCTCTAGCTGAATATATTAAAGGGGCTTTCAAAAAACACTAAAATAACGTGGTCATTATCATCAGCTACATACACTTTCTCTGTCATCCATGTCCTACTCAACTTAGTCTTGTTATGTGTCACATAGTGATACAGTTTGTGTCTCTCTTGGTTTCTACCCTCCATCTCTCTTCATGCAGCACAGTAGATAACTCCATCCCAGCTCTCAATAACCACTGCTTCTAAAGTCCAGGCACTTATTTTATCTTGCTTGAATAGCTGGGATTACTTCTATTTTTCTCCTCCCTCCAATATTGCTTTCATTAATTCATCAAAACCATTCATAAGTTTTAGATGTTTGGTGAAGCCTTTCATTATGTTATTCTGTACTCTGTACATTAAACCCAAGTCTACTGATTACATATCATACTTACTTCATTTTTATCTGCTCATTTTGGCACCTTGAGGACGCATGACACGTATTAATCATTTCTAGTTTTATAAAATTTAACACAGTACCTATCTTAGATGAAGACATGTTGTATAGCCATTTCTGGCTATATAAATATATATTTTTAAAATTGTTTAAAATCCAACCTACAAAATACAATGACTTTATCCATAATTTACTTCACGTTATTAAATGATTGTTTTTATTGAAATAGAGCAAATCAGGCAAAATCAGAGTAGAAAAGAATAAATCTTATTAAAAATATACTGAATAAATTAGGCTGCTTTTAGCTGTTAAAAAGAGAAAACACAGGATTGAGCAAAAGGAAATGTATCATTCAGGAAAAAAAAAAAGACATTCAGAGGTGGGGATGAGGGAGAGTCTAGCTTTTCTGTTCATGTTAGCTTAATCCACAGTCTGGGAATAAGTAGCTGGGGCAGTTTCACATGTCGTATCCCTGATCTTACCCCTTACAGGACAAAAATTGAAACTGTGAGTTTTTATTACTCTTTTTGTTTTTCTTTTCTTTTTTTAAAGTAGGCTTTGGGCCCAACACAGGGCCCAATGCAGAGCCCTGAGATTAAGACCTGAGGTGAGATCAAGAGTCAGAAGCTTGGGGTGCCTGGGTGGCTCAGTTGGTTAAGTGACAGACTTCGGCTCAAGTCAGGATCTCCTGGTTCACGAGTTCCAGGCCTGCGTTGAGTTCACAGCCTGGAACCTGTTTCAGATTCTGTGTCTCCTCTCTGCCCCTTCCCTGCTCATGCTCTGTCTCTCTTTCTGTCTCAAAAATAAACATTAAAAATTTAAGAGAGTTGGAAGCTTAACCGACTGAACCACCCAGGTGTCCCTCTCTGACTATTTTTAGGGGTGAGGGAAGATTTTTGATAACATCCTTAGCTAATTTCCTGTTATTTCTCACTGGCCCTTATTTGGGTATCTACCCATTCCTAACACCTATAATTGTTAAAGGAAACAGATTGTTTGGATTAGAATATTCATAATCTAACTCCTGGAATTTATCTCAATGGATAAAGTGGGAGAAGGTGTGATGGAATGGGGAGGGTCACATTCCCCAGGATCATGTAAGAATGTCTGAACAAAATTAGATTTTTTTTAGTAAGGAATAAGTGGGAAATAAATGCAAGGAAAATGACTAATAGTGTTCACTATACCTAAGAATTAGTTATGCACTGAGCCTAACACAGCCAAGACTATAAGTTTTTTATTCGTCCACCTTTGTCTTTATCTGGTAGAAGGTACATTATTAACAGGCTCTAGAGGAGGAGTTGTATATATACTATATTAGATTTTTTCCCTCTACATATTTTTCTCTAAATTCAATCTTCTATTACCCTCTCATTTTCCCTGCATGGAATACTAATCTTTAAGAATTGATTTCCTTTGAAGTTACAGAATCATTTGATTTTGAAAGCTACCTGGTGTATGAAAAAAAATTTGAGTAACATGCTTTGGGTTCTCCTGTACATTGTAATATTTTATTGCATAATTCACTCTTCCTAGATCCTGAACTCTATTCTTTTGGTTTTGTCTTTCTAGTTAAGTAACTATTTAGAATTGCCTCACATTAGTGTATATAGGGATGGAGTTTAGAAAACAAAAGCTTAAAAAACACTGTGAATTTTTTTAATGAAGACAATTCTGAAATGATTGTTTTGGTACTGGTTTTCATGCTTGACCATGGGATAGAGTTTTTCTTTCTCTGAGAATTAGTATACATGGATAAAATGGTGTAGTTATAATTTGAGATAGGCCGCTATTTAATTTTTTATACACACACTAACATTTACAACCAAAAGACACAGCTCTATGGATATAGTATCCATTTCATTTTTATATTATTTTATTCTAGAAAGTAGAGTTATCTCTTCTGTTGCCAAATTAGTGGAAAATTCCATTATACATAAAATTATGTTTATTACTATAAAGTATGTGATAGTCATAGTTGCTATTTTATAATTATTGAAAAATTAATTATAACACTATTTTAATGGGGAAGAAATTTAGTGGATGATATGAATCATTTGGCTTTCCTAGAAAATTTTATATTTAAATTAACTGTATTTCTATATAATGCAAATTCAGCTTTATATTATGTGCCCTATAAAGTAAATGAAACCTAAATTACTGCATTTTGCAGAGTCGGTACTTATAAAGTGATATCTAGGGAATTTCATTTCTACATACCAAGCAAAATATAATATTAGTAATACTATAACTTACAAATAGTTGATTTTCTTGGACTGCATTTGAGCAAGTTTTCATAAAAATGTTAAGTTACTTCAAATAAAAAATAAAAAGATATGTGAAAACCTTCATTGTCCCCTGCTCTACTGCATTCCATTCTTATTTAACTAATTATTTTGTTTCAACAAGTGAAACCCTGGAGTGATGGTAGCAGAACTTAAGATACACCTTTCAGATGCTGTGTCCATAACCAGCTCTCCAGAAAGGTGGATGTTTAAAGTTTATAATTTATTTTGTGAAAAAGAGGCAGGGGAAGGCATGAGTGGGGGAGGAGCAGAGAGAGAATCCCAAGCAGGCCTCTTGCCTGTCAGCATGGAGTCTGACGTGAGGCTCCATCTCACCAACCCTGAGACCATGACCTGAGCTGAAATCAAGAGTTGGATGCTTAACCGACTGAGCCACCCAGGTGCCCCAAGAAAGGTGGATATTTAGTCTAACAATTCCAATTTCAGAACAATTTCCATACCACTTTGGAAAAGCTGTTCTCTCTGAAGAAAAAAAAAAAAAGAAATATTAGAATGAAAAAGACTTTTGTATAATGCTAATAGTAAAGAAGTAGCTTTTTCTAATAATAGATTAGGTAGTCCTGAGAAGAATGGATAGGTAGAATGAACCATCAGTTGGGCATTGAGGAGGGCACCTGTTGGGATGAGCACTGGGTGTTGTATGGAAACCAATTTGACAATAAATTTCATATTAAAAAAATGACCCATCAGAGGTATCATTGGGCATAAAAATTATTATCCAGAAGTCACAAATTCATTTGATTGTAAATATGGAAATATATATCAGTATTTAAGCCTGAGTTTCAAGGATCAGAGGACCCCAGTTTAGTGACTGCTGGAGTGTTGAAAGCAGTTCCATTAAATCCAACAACAACTTTTAGTTTTCAGTAACATGCTACCATGGATAAGAGCTACTCAGGTCCAGATTCAGATTTGCAAAGTGGCTCCAAGATGGAATGCAACTTGGCTTTGAAAAATTCACTAAATGCAAAAGGCATTCAAATAATCAAAAGATTGCCAAGAAGATGGTACTTGTGTCAGTTAAGGTACAATCAAAAGTTTGTACATGGAACATTTTATATGAAGAATTATTAACCAGTAAAAGACTAAATGGGGCAAAGGAGTATGCTAAGGAATACAGCAAATGAAGAAAGTGACTACTACCTCTGGGACTGAGGAATAGTGAATGAGGAAATAAGTGCTTAGAAGATACTTTCTCCAGGCCCTCAATGCTAAGATTCTGACCCAACTGGCAAACAGAAATCACAGGAACATACAGACTGCCATTGGCAAAGAAACTTGCCAGAGTTCTGGGCCAAAGTGGTGAAACTTTGTGGAAAGTGTAGCAGTCTAGGCTGAGTCATAGGAATAGCTCACAGATGGTTGAAGAATTCACTGGTTAGTGCAGTAGTATGGGAGCTGATTCACAAGGAGAGTGTCCTAGGTAGCCAAGAAATTCGCTGCAGGATGGACTGGAGTTGATCCATGGATATGATTCACTAAGTGCTGGACAAATTTTCTGGAGAGTGCAAGTGGGCTAGAGCTAGTCCAAAGGATGTCCCCCCTCACCCCCCTACCTGGAAGCTCAGAAATTCACTAGTGCATGTAGGTAGGGTGGAAGTGCTCTTTTAGGACTCCTGAGGTGAGTGCCACTAGCCTCCAGCACACTGGCTGGCAGCCATGCTGAAGAAGAAACCAAGCCCGAGACCAAGGGGAGAAGTCCTGCCTCTTGCTATAGTCTTGTATCATCTCCCCAGCATCTGTTATTGGCATAGCTTCTATTGTACTGTCTGGCAAAGGAGAAATATTTACAGGTCACAGCACCAGTGTCGCAAGAAGGGCAAAGAAGAATGGATTGGAGCTGAGAGGCAAAGAATTGATAACATTTACAGTGCCTATTAAAGGGGCTATCATGTTTAGTAATTTCTCTTCTACTTGGACTTAGGTTATAGAAACCCTGTTACATTTTAAAGACTACATTTTGAGTGTTTCTGTTTGGTATGCAGCTTATGTGATGCTTCAAATTCTTTTAGGCTCACCTTCTTCCTGGCCTGTCAGCCCATGTCCCACCTGAACCACCCTGGTGATGACTGACACTGAATGTGCCTGTTTTTTCTCCAGAAACTCCTGTATAGACCAAATTAACTTCTACAGAAGTATAATGGTGGAGTAGGGTTACCTATCCTTGGGACAAATTTTAAATAATAAAAGACAGCAGAGCAGAGGGAACTAGAAAATTGATTACTTCATGTTTCCCTCCAATAGATTTTTCCAAGAATACTAGCTAGATCTTTTTAAGAAAGGAATAGAACTTGATAATAAATTAACTTATTTTCTTTCCATTATTCTTTGTAACATTTTATTTTAGCATCTCTCTCATTGCCTGGGCCTCATAAAAGCCAATGCATTAATACCAAATCTTTCCATCTTTTGTTTTCTTTAAAACGGCTTGGTCTAATATTAACATTATTAGGAATAATTCAAGAGAACAGGTATTCAAGATAGTATATTGGATGTTTAATCAAAAACCTGTTTGAAAGCAATAGGGACCTCATTCGTCTTGGTAAGTGAGGTTATCATCCTTGGCAAGAAGTAGCAATATACTTTTTAAAGATTCTTCCTGTGATTAATTGGTATAAGAATATATAGATATTAATATACTGAGATATCAAGCAGCCATAACCTTAATATGGGGAAGAGCAATTATGATAATTATGAAGATTGAGGACTTGATTGACTTATTTTGAGGTAATTTTAGACCTTACAATAACAATGTGATAAATTTAGGGCAGTGAATTTTGGGACCAGAGTACCTGAAAGGTCATTTGGTCCTCCAGTTCATTTGGAGGCTTAAGAAGGTTGGATGATAAACTGAATTTGGAACCAAGTTCATCTCATAGATAGTTCTAACAAAATGGAATCCCTCTCACCAAGCCATTTAGGTGTTGACATCTATAAATGCCCAATTTCCAGGAAAGAAAGATACTAAGTCCTTTATATTGCGTAGGGAACCCTGCCTGACAACTGAAGGCTGGCCAGTTACATTAGACTCCTTGCACTTTGAAGGGTACATCTATTCATTTTTACCAGAATTAGTACATAATCCAGGAAAAAGGGAAGCCATCCCTAAATATGCTGTCTCTATAGCATCATTATCTGAGGACTTAAGGAATACCTAATCCATGAGTGGTATCAAAAACAATGTTGCTTCAGACCAAGAGGTACATTTTATACAAAAAAGTTGGAGGAATGGACTCAGGATCATGGGTATCATGGATATTAGTGTATGTCCTATCAGGGAGAAATAACTAGACTAATTAGAGTTACAGGCATATGTAAGTTTTAGGGAAAACGTCTTATCGTGTTATGGTGCTGCCTTCTACAAAACACAATGTGCATTGAACCATTTGCCAACATATGGTAGTTTGTTCCAATAGCTAGTTTAGATGGACCACAGAGTCAAGAGATTTAAATAGGATAAGATGTCTGACCATCACACCCACTGAGTCACTTGAAATTTTATTTCTCTTCACTGCAGGTTTAAGTTTTGCCAGAAAAGATACCCCAGTTTTCAAGGGGAAAATGTTTCTGTCAGGGGCACGCTAATGGTGTCACTGAACTAGAAACTGCAACTAACATCTGTCCATTTGCAGTTCCCTGTACCAGTTGGTGTTGGCCAAGGGTGAAGCAAATCTAGAATGTGTAGTGATGTGATGAAGGGAGTTTCAGCAGCTTTATTTTTTTAAGTAATGTTCTTTCTTAAATGTTGTAGGATATTGTGATGAGATCTCCATATAGATTCTGCCTAATTTACTTGCACTTTCAAAGTTGGTAAAGAAGTTTTTTGTCCAAAAGGAGTGTCCCATTTTGCAGTATGGAAACCAGATATAGTAGGAGGGCACAACTGGATCTGAATACCACAAAGAGTGAACTGTATCAGATACATCTTCTGCATTGCATCATATTTTCTAAATGTTACCTGTTTCCTGGGCTCTTGGCCCATGTTCAACCCCAGTAGCTCAACTGTAGACCAGCTCTATAGGCCTTAAAGGTTCTGTCTCCTAAGGCCAATATCTAGAGCCTTTGGCTCCTTCAATTAATTCTGGACTCCTATATAGCACCATTTTTAGAGTAGGGGACCAAGATACCGTAGGAGTTGCCTAAGGGACCAGGCATCATATCTCAGAAGGGTAAAGTTAACTCCTTGTAGGGCAACTTTTGACTAATGGGGGAGAGGTAGCAATAGAGTGTCAACAGTGAATTTTTTTCTCCATGCTCTCTTCTAATAGGCTATTCCAAAGTGTTGCATTTCTACAGTTACAATAGAGACTGCCCAGAGCCATCTCATGTGGCTCAGTGACCAGTCATTGCTCTTCATGCAGTGGCCATCACCATAATAACTTAATAACTATGCTATATTTTCTTCTCATTCTTCCCTCCTAACACTTTCCCCTTACTCTCTCTGCCCTGGGATTGCACCCAATTAGGTATTATTACTCCAGATTTTTCTCAGGTTCTGTTTTCTAGAGAACTTCGGTTAAGACACAAGAAAATATACTTGAATGTAAGAGCATTTAGATTTTTATCATCCCAATCTCTAAATCATCTTAAACAATAGTGGAGTCCTTCGCTGTCTTAAAATACATAGTAAGTATAAATTTTCTTTTTAAATTATAAAATAAGTTAGCCATATTCTTTATTCTAAAGAGCTGTATTTTATTTTTTTTATGTTTTATTTTTATTTTTGAGAGACAGAGAGAGAGAGAGAGAGTGGGGGAGGGACAGAAAGAGAGGGATACACAGAATCTGAAACAAGCTCCAGGTTCTGAGCTTGAACTCGTGAACTGTGAGATCATGACCTGAGCCAAAGTCTGACGCTCAACAGACTGAGCCACCCAGATGCCTTCTAAAGAACTGTATTTTTAAAATAGTAGTTAAGGGGCACCTGGGTGGCGCAGTCGGTTAAGCGTCCGACTTCAGCCAGGTCACATCTCGCGGTCCGTGAGTTCGAGCCCCGCGTGGGGCTCTGGGCTGATGGCTCAGAGCCTGGAGCCTGCTTCCGATTCTGTGTCTCCCTCTCTCTCTGCCCCTCCCCCATTCATGCTCTGTCTCTCTCTGTCTCAAAAATAAATAAACATTAAAAAAAATTAAAAAAAAATAAAATAGTAGTTAAGTTAAATTTATCAGTGAGGTCAGCAGATAATCATAAAAATGTTTGATAAAGCCAAGTTCTCCTGACAAAATGGTTTATCCTTGCAATTGAATAAACACTGCTTCTTTGTAACAGATATAAAAAACACAAATTCTTTTTTTTAATTTTTTTTTTCAACGTTTATTTATTTTTGGGACAGAGAGAGACAGAGCATGAACAGGGAGGGGCAGAGAGAGAGGGAGACACAGAATCGGAAACAAGCTCCAGGCTCTGAGCCATCAGCCCAGAGCCTGACGCGGGGCTCGAACTCACGGACCGCGACATTGTGACCTGGCTGAAGTCGGACGCTTAACCGACTGCGCCACCCAGGCGCCCCTAAAAAACACAAATTCTTATAATGCATTCATACTCTCAGCTAAGATTAAAAATTGAGTCCTTGGAATATTACATTTATCTTTAAATATTACAAGGAAGCTCTTCTCACTTATTAAATTATCAATAAAGAACCCATTTTTATGATAAACTCATAGAATAAGTGTGAATTTAACTTGAATGCAACTAGACTGTAAATAATCAGTGATATCTTATCCATCTAAAAATAAGCATGAAGCCTCTGGTTCTACCTGGAATCAGTCTGTGCTGACTAAAACATTATCACTTACTATTGGGGGAAACATGTCTCTTTAAAATACAATAAGTTGACCTGGTTGAATAAATTGTATTATCCTTGTCTTATTTATTTAGAAACTCTATTTTATTGGTTTATGCCACACACACACACACACACACACACACACACACACACACACAGATGCGTGCAAATGGAATCCAGAGAACTGTTTGTGCTCTTCAGATAAGTAGTCATTCTAACAATGGCGTGTAGCTCTTAAAAGCTATTGTCGATCATTGAAAAAAGCGATCTTTCATGTAGATATATTTTCCACATTCTACCACCCTAGTCTTGCATTAGATAAAATGAGTAAGAGTGTAATTCTCTGTTCTTGACCTTCCTATGCACTGTGAACTTTTAGAGAGAAAAGTGCTCTAAAATATATTTATTATCACCACCATTATTATTATTCACAAATGGTGTGACTGACAGGGCCATTTCCCAAGTTATTTTTTCTTTCAATCACAAGTTCTCATTCTTGACCCAGAGGCAAAAATGTTATGCAAAGTGAGATAGTTAAAAAGGGAAGAGTACATCGTTCTGAATATAATAACTCTCCCACTGTAACATCGCAGGAAGCTACAAAGCTTTCTTTGTTATTGGAGGTGCCTCTGAGGGGATTATAAGTTATTGCATTTACTTAAGGAGGCAATAAGCAGAGTGAAGGCATTCCTGAATTTGTTATGAGACATTTTGGACACCGTGACATGGGTATATTATTTATATTCAGGAGAGTGGTATCTCACTACAGCAAAATAATTGATGTAAAAACTTAACTTTAAAGCAATATTGTTGAATTCAATAATTCTGCGACCTGAATTTTATTTAGTAATAAAATCCAAAATAAGAGTATCTTAGTGTCTGAGGGTTATCCTTCATAGTCTTTTACTTCCTAACTTGTTATGTCATTTTGCGCTTGCTTTCACTTTTTCAATGACAGTGAGGTCACTGCTTCCCAATGAAAACCACTCCTTTTTGAATATGTTTAGAAAGGGATTTGCCTACATAAAGAAGAGAGAAATACTTGGAAATCTCTAATATAAACATGATGACAGGTCATGAATTCCACCCAACTAGAGGACGCATTTTAATAATCTCAAATGTAGATTATTTTAAAGAGTTTCAATCATTCCCAGGGCATCCAACAATTAAAGCTAATGTACAAATACTGCCAAGTAGAAATCCTGCAAAACCCTATTTAATGCACAAATAAGACTCATTTTTAATTACAATTGGTATGCAAAAGGTTGCTTCTAATTTAATTGAAAAGAGATTGTTTCCTTAAGTAGAACATTTCCTCCCTCATATCTTATTTACATTATTAATTTTCTTGCCAATTAAAAAAAGAGATAAACTTCAGTTTTATTGCCTTTATTGATTTATTGCCTAAATCAGCATAAAATCAGTTTGAAGTTATCCATAGTAAACAACTTAAAACATTAACTTTTTTTTAATGGATTATGAACCCATTTTCAGGTGCTATTATTGATTGAATTTGTATGCATGGTTTAAACATAAGTTGTAGACATTTGAATGGTTTATTTCATGAACCATGCAAAACAATGTAACAAAAACTTTATAAAAATTTTGTTGTATCAAACCATGAAATTCAGGGATAAGATGTTTGTTCAAACAAGTTTCCCTTTAATGTAATGTATACAACCTCAGAAAGATGGTAGCTCCACTGTGCAAAAAGTTCCTAAGAAATTGATGTGAAATCATTTGCTTTTTCTTTATATTGTATAATATTTTTTCATGGGCATTATCTAAACAGCTATGTATTGTATTTCTCATTAGAAAATATTTTTAAAAGGGGAGCTTACGTGGCTCAGTCAGTTAAGCGTCCAACTTGGGCTCAGGTCGTGATCTCGCCTCACAGTGTGTGACTTCGAGCCCTGCGTCGGGCTCTGTGCTGACAGCTCAGAGCCTGGAGCCTGCTTTGGATTCTGTGTCTCCTTCTCTCTCTTCCCCTCCCCCGTTCATACTCTGTCTCTCTCTGTCTGTCAAAAATAAATAAATGTTAAAAAAATTTTTAAAAAAGTAAATATTTTTAAAAAATCAATGCATTCTTTTTATTGAAGCCTAATCTTGCATGCTATGTTTATTAATTTTTTTTATTTTTTGTTTTAAGACAATATAAATTGTTTTGAGATCTAAAGAAAAAATACTCTGCATCCTTTTACTCTCAGAATTTTTTTCTAAACATTTGCATGAACCCGTATTGTACCTTTTGTTATGTGATCAGTTTTATTCACTTAAGATAATGTGAATAGTTTTGTTACATCAAACGAAAGGCTTCATAGTAATGAATTACGTGTAATTAAACTGTCACCTACTCAAATTTTTTAGTTTTAATTATGACTACAAGTGGCATTGTAAAAATCTTCCAGGAACACACACACACACACACACACACACACATATATATATATATCAATATTTATTTATTTTTGAGAAAGAGAGAAAGACAGAGTGTGAGCTGGGGAAGGGGCAGAGAGAGAATCTGAAGCAGGCTTCAGGCTCTGAGCTGTCCGCGCAGAGCCCTACATGAGGCTCAAACCCATGAACCATCGGATCCTGACCTGAGTCAAAGTTGGTTGCTCTACCGACTGAGTCATCCAGGCGCCCCGAACATATACTCTTTAATGAACACATTTTCTTAAACAAAAATTCCAAATTATATACAAATTATAATGCAAAATTATTGTATTATAGTGGGATTTATTTTTTGTATGATATTTCTCTTCAGAAACAGTAGTAACTTAAATGGAGACATATAGAAAATGCCACTTTTTGCACAATCTTTTTTAATTTGCTTTTTGACAAATTCATGTTATAGAAATGTATCTAATATAATTTTCATTTACTTGATTACAAATGGTTTCAGAATTTTTACCTCCTTTCCATATCTATTGATCATGTGTATTGAATCTTTTGTGACTCCTCTTTCATTTCCTTTGTCCATCACCCATTATACCTATAAAAAATTGTACTTTATATATTAATGTAGTATCCTTATATATTACAGTGTACTTTTCCCCATACTTCTTAATTTAAAAGTTTTAATTTTAAGTTTAATTTATGAAGCTATATAGATCTGCCTTTAAGTTCTATCCTCTTGATAGTGTTTGTGAAAGCCTTACCACATCCCCAAATTAAATAAGTAACATCAATTTTCTTTTAGTATGTGTATGGATTGTTTTATATGTAAGCATTTATTTTATCTGAAACCATTTAGAGCATTTTATAAGAAAATAATTGAATTTCACCATTGTTTCCAAGTGTCCGTTTGTTCACACATCAAGTATAAGATGGTATGTTTACCAGTCACTACCATGAAAACTAAATTAAATTTGTTTCAGAAACCTTTGACAGCTTGTCAAAATTTTGACTTGTCAGTGTATGTTTGCTACTGGTTCATAGTATTCTAATTATAGTCACTCTACCATATACTTCAAATTTTTGTGCAGATAAGGTCATCTCCTTACTTTTTATGTTGATATTTTTTTTCTGGTCTATTGTGAAATATTGTTTTTTTGTGTGTGATATTTAAGGATATTTTAAGTGCTAATTGATGTTTCACTGAGATTATTGCTGTGAATGAATTGATTATATAACTTGGAAATAATTGGCCTCACTCTATCCACAAGCAATTTTAATTCAAACAACCCAAAAGCAAGAACCAAAATATAATAAATTTCCATCTCTAGCAATGTCAAATTGATCTAAAATTTTTATTTTTTTTTAGAAATTTTCAGAATCATGTCTGGCCTTACCAAATGAGTGACAAAGATTACCGTCTGCTTATTTTTCAGACAGATGAAACTAATTATTTGACCTTATCAAGTTGATTCTAATTTTATACTTTAGACCTACATATGTATATAATCTTTATTTCAATGTTTGTGATTATTAAATGCACAGATTTGTGAGGAAAAATGAAACGAGATTTGACAAATACATAGAACCGTGTAATTGCCATCCTTTTTAAAAAGTAAATATTTCCATGTCCTCAGAAAGTTCCCTAATACTTTTGCAGTCAACACCCCTCCCAACCCTGAGGCCTGTTCTTGAATTTCATGGAATGAAAGAATCCAACGTGTGCTCTGTGTGTCTACCGCAACTCAATATAACATCAGATTATACCATGGTGCTTTGCGCATCAGTTATTTTCATTTTTATATCCGAACAGTACTCCATTCTATATATTTTCCAAATATGTGTATTTGTTCTTCTGTTGACAGACATTTCAAATATTTACAGTTTGAGTTATTGTGAATGAAACTGCTACAAACTTTAATGTACAATTTTTTGGAGATACAAGTTTTATTTCTCTTGGGAAAATTATCTAAGAGTGGAATTTCCATTATTTTTTTAAAATGCCAAAGACTTTTTCCTTAGTGACTCTACCATTTTATATTCCCACAGCTTCATACAAAAATTCCAATGACTCTATACATTTGTCAACACTTGATGCTGAGCTTTTTAACATGTTGCGCCCTGCTGGGTATGTAGTTATTGCACACGATAGCTTTAACTTCTATTTCTCTGATGCCTAATTATTTTGGACATCTTTTAATGTATACATACTAGCCATTCGTCTATTTTGTTAAGGGCCCATTGAGAACTATTGCGCTTACTTTCATTTAGGTTCAGTTTTCTTGATATTGTTTTTAGTTATATAATCCACACACTACACACACGTACACACACATATAGTTTATACATATAAAATTTTCTTCTAGTCTGTGTGGTCTTTTAATTTTCTTAGTGCTACATTTTAAGAGCAAACTATTTTAAGAAATAGATTTTAATTTTTATTCTCACTGTTAGCAACTTTTGCATCTAAGAAACTTGCTTACCCAAATTCAAAAATATGTTCTCAGTATATTTTGTTCCAAAATCTCATATTTGTATCTTTTACATGTTAGTTCAGATCCATTTTAAATTAAGTTTATCTAAGCTTTAAGGCTGTAGCAGAGGTTTATTTTGTTTTTCTCCTGTGTCTATCCTGCGGCTCAGAATGCAAATACACCAAAAAGAGCACGACTGGCCAAAGGGGTCTTCGTCCTTGACTGCAACTCCCTGAGAGACTGTGATGGATTAGCTGTGCACTAAGTCTAGTGTGGGGAGGGCAGCCTGCTAGTCTGTGCTTTTGTAGTCACCTATTATTGGACCTGACATATCACACATAGGTTTTCAACCAGGAGGTGAACTCCCCAATAGCTTGTCTAATTCCTAAAATAAATGACTTTGAAATTTAGAAGATCACTTCATTCCACATGTCCATATCTTTAATTTCCTTTAGCTCTGCACAATCCCTGTTTTTTTAATGTTTTTAGTTATTTTTGAGAGAGAGAGAGAGAGAGAGAGAGAGAGAGAGAGAGAGAGAGAATAGTGGGGGAGGGGCAGAGAGAGAGGGAGACACAATCCAAGAAGCAGGCTCCAGGCTCTGAGCTGTCAGCACAGAGCCCAATGTGGGGCTTGAACCCATGAACCGTGAGATCATGACCTGATCTGAAGTCGGATGCTTAACTGACTGAGCCACCCAGGCACCCCTGCACAATCCCTTTTTAAGTGTGTTCTCTCAACACTGTGGTATGCACTTTCTGCTGGGACCCGTGGTGTCTTGCGCTTCCCACTTTCAGTGCCGCCCTCAGCAAGGAGGGGAAGAGTCACACATAGTCATTGGACCCTACCTTTCCATTTCCTATTCTGATAGTAAATGCCTTGCTCTATGATCTTGTTGCTTCAGCAGTTATGTACGCTAATACCCACCTCGCTAGTTCAATGGGACATTTATGAGCTTGGGTTCTATCTCCTTTGTTCTCTGAGCAGTGTCTGAAAATTTTTCTAAGGTAGAGAACCAGCATGAAGATAAGGCTACTTAGTGTGTCCTTTTCTTAAGGATTTGAGTCCTCTATGGTCTATTGTTTAATACCTGACAACTGTTGCACTTTGCGTGATGTTAGGATCAGCAATTCATCAGTGACTAGTAATAAAGGTCTCCCTATGCTGGGATTATATTTTTGTACTGAAATTTGCATTATATTTTGTCAAAATCATGTAATTTGAAGAACAAAGTAAACAATGTTATACAGTAATAGACAAATCCTTGAATTTTATTATTTCTTAAGAAATACAATAAAAATTATTGATTCCAATTCAGGGATAAATAATTAACATAAAATTAAAAGTATAACCCTAAAGTTGCAAATGGTAAAATAGAATAATGATAAAATTGTTCTAGAAATATCAAACAGGTAATTACCCTGGCCAAGAAATAAAATGAATGAATAAAAATAACATGGTGGCTAACTAAGTATTGTTGACATTTTAAAATAAAAAAAGGAAATACTAAAAAAACTAATTAATAAATTTAGTTGGTAAATGGAATTTTTAGAGAAGACAGTCTCAAATTTTACCAGTAATTATGTAACAAAAAACCAAAATATTTATATTCACAAACAAAAGGGGCATTTTGAAGAGTTTGTCGTATTATATTTTCAGTAAACATGATTAATTCAAAAATGGCAGACATAAATTGAGAAAAATTCATTTAACTAGCAAAAATAACCAACTTTGTGAAATTTTCATAGTCTTTACCTGAAAATATCTTAGTAAAATGGATTTTGATAACACTTATTTTGAAATTATATAATTTTCTTTATTTATATGTGGATTTATATTTTCTCCTTTTCTCAGAGTTGGTTTTGAAAGTGTATAATTTTCTAGTAAATACTGCATCTATTTTTGTTACTTATTGGCACACAAATTGGGTGTTAATCTATCTTATGATTTCAATCTTTAGATCTGTGGTTGTGCCAAACTCATATTTTATGTTATGTAAATATTTATATTTGTTCTCTTTTTTTTGCTTGGTTAGCCTCTCTACAGTTTATTTGTGTTATTGATTTTTACATTTATTGACTGATTACAAATTTTTTCAGATTATTAATGTGCTAATCTATGTTTTATAATTATTTATTTACTTTTGCTTTGTTTTGTGTAATGCTTTTTATCTTGATTTATGTTTAGTTAACCAGTGAAATAAAATTATTTAAGTTTAGTTAAATTACTTTTGTATTCTTTGTTTTGTTAAAAAATTTAAACAGTTAACTTATATTTATTCTCTTTCAATAATGGAATGATTTCTACATTTGTATCTCTTTCCAAGCAGGCTCTGTGCTGTCAGCTCAGAGCCCTGCATGGGGCTTGATCCAATGAAGGATGAGTTCATGACCTGAGTCAAAATCAAGAGTTGGGTGTTTTACTGACTGAGCCACCCAGGTGCCCTTGATTTTCATTATGTTTCTTTCTTTTTTTTTTTTTAATCCAAGTTAGTTAATATATACCGTAGCAATAATTTCAGGAAAAGAATTTAGTAATTCTAGTAACTACACCCAGTGCTCTTCCCAACAAGTGCCCTCCTTAATGCCCCTCACACCTTTAGCTTTTCCCCACTCAGTAACCCTCAGTTTGTTCTTTGTATTTAAAAGATTCTTATGGTTGGTCTTCATCTCTGTTTTTATATTATTTTTTGTTTCCCTTTACTTATGTTCATCTGTTTTGTCCCTTAAATTATGCATCTGAGTGAATTCGTATGATATTTGTCTTTCTGTGACTGAATTATTTTGTTTAGCAAAATACACTCTAGTTCCATCTATGTTGTTGCAAATAGCAAGATTTCATTCTTTTTGATTGCCAAGTAATATATATATATATATATATATATATATATATATATATATATATATATACCACATCTTCTTTATCCATTCATCTGTAGATGGACACATTTCGGTTCTTTCCATACTTTGGCTATTGTTGATAGTGCTGCTATAAACATTGGGGTGCATGTGTCACTTCAAATCAGCACTCTTGTATCCTTTGGATAAATACCTAGTAGTGCAATTGCTAAGTGGTAGGGTAGTTCTATTTTTAATTTTTTGAGGAACCTGCATACTGTTTTCCAGAATAGCTGTACCACTTTGCATTTCCACCAACAGTGCAAAAGGGATTCTCTTTCTCTGCAACCATGCCAACATTTGTTGTTGTCAGAGTTGTTAATTTTAGCCATTCTGACAGGTATGAGGTGGTATCTCATTGTGGTTTTGGTTTGTGTTTACCTGATGATGAGAGATGTTGAGCATTTTTTCATGTGTCTGTTAGCCTTCTGGATGTCTTCTTTGGAAAAGTGTCTATTCATGTCTTCTCATTTCTTCACTGGATTATTTGTTTTCTTGGGTGTTGACTTTGATAAGTTCTTTATAGATTTTGGATACTAGCTAAAGGACTATGTGATATGTCATTTGCAAATATATTCTCTCATTCCATAGGTTGCCTTTAAGTTTTACTGATTGTTTCCTTTGCTGTGGAGAAACTTTTCATCCTGATGAGGTCCCAATAATTCATTTTTGCTTTTGTTTCCCTTGCCTCCATATACATGTCAAGTAAGAAGTTGCTGCAGCCAAGGTCGAAGAGGTTGTTGCTTGTTTTCTCCTCTGAGATTTTCATAACCTCCTGTCTTATGTTTAGGTCTTTCATCCATTTTGAGTTTATTTATGTGTATGGTGTAAGCAAGGGGTCCAGGTTCATTCTTATGCATGTCACTGTCTAGTTTTCCCAACAACATTTGCTGAAGACACTGTCTTTTTTCCATTGGATATTCTTTCCTGCTTTGTCAAATATTAGTTGCCATACATTTGTGGGTCCATTTCTGGGTTCTCTATTCTTGCATTGATCTATGGGTTTATTCTTGTGCTAGTACCATACTGTCTTGATTGTGATAGCTTTGTAATACAGCTTGGGGTCCAGGATTGTGATGCCTCCAGCTTTGGTTTTCTCTTTCAGGATTGCTTTGGCTATTTGGGATCATTTCTGGTTCTAGACAAATTTTAGGATTGTTTGTTCTAACTCTTTGAATAATGCTAGTGTTATTTTGATAGGGATTGCATTGAATATGTAGATTGCTTTGGGTAGTACCAACATTTTAACAATATTTGTTCCTCCAGTACATGAGCATGGAATGTTTTTCCATTTTTTGTGTGTGTTTCTTCGTCAATGTTTTTCATAAGCTTTCTATAGTTTCAGTGTATAGATTTTTTCACCTCCTTGGTTTGGCTTATTCCTAGGTATTTTATGAGTTTTGGTGAAATTGTGAATGGAAAAAACTCCTTGAATTCTCTTTCTGCTGCTTTATTATTGGTGTATAGAAGTGCAATCAATCTCTGTACATTGATTTTATATCCCAAGACTGCTGAATTCATGTATCATTTGGGCAGTTTTTTGGTGGAGTCTTTTGGGTTTTCCATATAGAGTATCATGTCATCTGCAAAGAGTGAAAGTTTGACTTCCTCCTTGCCAATTTGGATGCCTTTTATTTCTTTGTGTTGTCTGATTGCTAAGGCTAGGACTTCCAACACTTGTTGAATACCAGTGGCGACAATAGACATTCTTGTCGTGTTTCTGACCTTCGCGTGAAAGCTCACTGTTTTTCCCCATTGAGGATGATATTAGTGGTGGGTTTTGTATATAGTATTTATGATCGTGAAGCTTACTTTCCTGAAGGTTTTTTCAAGAAAGGATGCTATGTTTTGTCAAATTCTTCTTCTGCCTCTATTGAGAGGATCATGTGGTTCTTATCCTTTTTTTTTATTTTATTAATGTGATGTATCATATTCATTGATTTGTGGATATTGAACCAGCCCTGCATCCCAGGTATAGATCCCACTTGATAATGGTGAATAATTCTTTTAATGTGTTGTTGGATCTGGTTTGCTAGTATATTGTTGAGAATTTTTGCCTCCATGTTCGTCAGAGAAATTGGTCTGGATTTCTCCTTTTTAGTGGGGTTTTTGTCTGATTTTGGAGTCAAGGTAATGCTGGCCTTGTAGAATGAGTTTGGAAGTTTTCCTTCCATTTCTATTTTTTGGAACAGCTTCAACACAATAGGTGTTAACTTCTTTAAATGTTTGGTAGAATTCCTCTGGAAAGTTGTCCAGCCCTGGACTCTTGTTTGTTGGGAGATTTTTGATTACTGATTCAATTTCTTCACTGGGTTTGTTCCAATTTTCTATTTGTTCCTCTTTCTGTTTTGGTAGTTGATATGTTTCTAGGAATTTGTCCATTTCTTCCAGATTGCCTAGTTTGCTGGCATATACTTGCTCATAATATTCTCTTATTATTGTTTGTATTTCTGCAGTGCTGGTTTGATCTCTCCTCTTTCATTCTTGCTTTTATTTATTTGAGTCTATTCCTTTTTCTTTTTGATCAGTCTGGTTAGGGGTTTATCAATTTTGTACATTCTTTCAAAGAATCAGCTCTTGGTTTCATTGATCTGTTCTACTGTTTTTTTTGATTTCCATATCATTAGTTTTTACTCTAATCTTTATTATTTCACTTCTTCTGCTGATTCTGGGCTTTATTTGACGTTCTTTTTTCAGCTCTTTTAGGTGTAAGGTTAGGTTGTGTATTTGAGACCTTTCTTCCTTCTTTAGGAAGGCCTGGACATCTATATACTTCCCTCTTGATGGCCTTTGCTGCATCCCAGAGATCTTGGGCTGCTGTGTTATCATTTTCATTTGCTTCTATGTACTTTCTAATTTTCTCTTTAATTTCTTGGTTAATCCATTCATTCTTTAATAGGGTGTTTTTAATCTCCAAGTATTCATGGTCTTCCAAATTTTTTCTTGTGGTTGATTTTGAGTTTCATAGCACTGTGATCTAAAAATATGCAAGATATGATCTTGATCTTTTTGTACTTGTTGAGGACTGATTTGTGACCCAGTATGTGATCTATTCTGCAGAATATTCCATGTGTACTCGAGAAGAATGTGGATTCTGCTATTCTAGGATAAAAAGTCCATTCAGTCCAGCTTGTCACTCAAAGCCATTATTTCCTTGTTGATTTTCTGCTTAGATGCTCTATCCATTGCTGTAAGTGAAGTGTTGAAGTTCCCTAGTATTATGGTACTATTATCAAAGAGTTTCTTTATGTTTGTGATTAATTGATTTATATATTTGGGTGCTATTGTGTTGGGAGCATAAATGTTTATAATTGTTATATCTTGGTGGATAGACCTCTTAATTATGATATAATGCCCTTCTTCATCTTTTGTTACAGTCTTTATTTTAAAATCTAGTTTGTCTGATGTAAGTATGGCCACTCTGGCTTTCTATTGATGTCTGTTAGCATGATAGATGGTTCTCCATCCCTTTACTTTCAATCTGCAGGTGTCTTTAGGTCTAAAATGAGTCTCTTGTAAGCAGCATATACATGGGTCTTGTTTTCTTATTCATTCTGATACCCTATGTCTTTTGATTGGATCATTTAGTCCATTGACATTTAGAGTGAATACTGAAAGATACGAATTTAGCACCATTGTGTTGCCTGTTGAGTTGGTGTTTCTGGTGATGGTTTTTGGTCCTTGTTGCTTTTGGTCTTTTTTGTTTTGTTTTGTCTTTTCTCCACTCAAAGTGTCCCCCTTAAAATTTCTTTCAGGGCTAGTTTAGTAGTCACAAACTACTTTAATTTTTCTTGGGAAACTCTTCATCTCTCCTATTCTGAATGACAGTTGATGGGTAAAGAATTCTTGGCTGCATATTTTTCTGATTCAGCATATTGAATATATCCCATCCCTGACAAGTTTCTGTGGATGGGTCTGCTGCAAACCTCATCTGTCTTCCCTTATAGGTTAAGGACTTTTTTTCCCTTGCTGCTTTCATAATTATTTCCTTGTCTGTATATTTTGTGAACTTAGTTATGATATGCCTTTGTGATGGTGGGTTTTTGTTGAATCTCATGGGAGTTCTCTGTGCTTTTAGGATTTCGATGTCTGTGTCGTTACCCAGATTAGGAAAGTCTTCTACTATAATTTGCTCACATAACCCTTCTGCTTCTTTTTCTCTCTTTTCACCATCTGGCATTCCTATGATTTGAATGTTATTCCTTTTTAAATAAGTCACTGAGTTCTCTAAGTCTTGTATCATGTTCTTTGGCCTTTGTTTCCCTCTTTTTTTTCCTGTTTCATTATTCTCCATAATTTTGTCTTCTATTTTGCTGATTCACTGTTCTGCTTTCCCCATCCTTGCCATCGTGGTATTCATTCGAAATTGCATCTGAGTTATAGCATTTTTAATTTCATCATGACTATATTTTGTTTCTTTATTCCCACAAAAAGGGATTCTATGGTTTTTTTTTTGACAGCTGGTATTCTTATTATCATGGTTCTATATTCTAGTCCAGACATATTGCTTATATCTGTGTTGGTTAAGCCTATGGCTGTCAGTTTTTCCTGTTCTTTCTTTTGGGTGAATGCCTTCATTTTGTCATTTTGGAAGAAAAAAAGAAAATAAAAAAGAAAAATTAAAAAAAAATAAAGGAAGCTAGATCCTAGGTATGTTATGGTCTTCTTGTTGAAATAATCTTGATGGATTATAGAAAAAAGGGAAAGAAAAGGGGAAAAAAGATAAAATTTTTAAAAATTAAAAAAATTATATAATAAAATAGAATAAAAGGAAATAAAGAAAATAGAATAAGAAATTTAAAAAATAAAAAATACAGTAAAAAAATAAAAATATTTTTTCTCTTTTGTATCCATGAATGAGGAAGAAAAGAAAGGAAAAAAAGAAAAACAAAAAGAAAAACTATTAAGCAAAAACAGAAGAAAAGAAAACTAACAAATAAATGAACCAGCAAAGAGTGAAATCTGAATGAAATTCCATCCAGTTTCCCGTAGAACTGAAACTGGGAAGCCTTCCATAGTCAGTATACTAAACAGGTGGAGTGACTTTTGCTGGTCTTCTAGCAATGTGCTTGTAGGGTGTAGTTGGGTGGGGTCTGGTGTAACAGCTAGGCTGTCCACTAGGTGGCATTGCTTTGTTTACTGGGGTGGATCAGTGTGGCACTCAAGCGTGTGCATAGAAGAGATGGAAATGGCTTCACCCAGCTCCCCAGTATCTGGCACAGGAACTCTGAGCTCTAACCAACCCATGATCAAGAACCCCTCCTTTGTTTCAGGTCACTGTCCACTCCCTGCCTCTACCCTGTCCATGCCCAAGCTGTCCGCCTGCCAGGCAGCACCTCCCTCCAGACTTTTATCTCAGGTGGGGTTGTGTTTCAAAACCAGCTTCAGAGACCCCTGTGGCTTGGACCCATGCTGACTCTCTGGGGGAGGTTCTTGCTGAGCAATGTCCACATGCTGGCTTGTCCCCTAAAATGTTCCTGCGATCACACTGTAGCAGAGGTTCAGAGATTATGGCAGACCACGACACACAGCTGGCTCCATGTTTCACCGCACTCTGGTGTCTTTGTCCTAATACCAGCAAACACAGCTGCTATCTGGGGTCTGCTGGGACCTTTGTCTGTGGAGAGGTCATATGGCCTCTACCAAATGCACTTCAAGTAGGGAAACTGCTTCTTCTCCCTGTGGCATATGGAGCCCTCAGACTCCATTGCCTGCTCGTGGGGATTTACCCTACTTCCTCACCAGAGCATCACAAGGCACTGAGCTCTGAAACTTCAGACTCTGCCCTCCACTGTTTATAGAATCCTGGTGGTATTGAAACACTCTCCTTTCTTTCCATCAGTGGTTTGGGGAAACAGATTTCTTGTTCAGTCCCCTGTGAGTGTTTTCACTCTTTCTCTCTCTTTCTCTCCATCTACTTTTGGGGGAGTGCTTTTCTTGCACAAGCTTGATGCACCACACTCTCCCCCTTTCTCTTTCTTTGTTGCCTCTCTGCAAAAACAGCTCCCTACCCTCGGTGGCTTTTCTCTCCCCCGGTTCACCTCTCCACACCATGTACTTGCCAAGTTCATGTACTTCTCAAGTTATGCAGATAGTTGTGTTAAACCTCAGATCAATTTCCTAGGTGTTCAAAATGGTTTGGTGCTGATCTAGCTGTGTTTCAGGGATGTGACAAGCTCAGGGTCTCCATGCTGGTCTGCCATCTTAACTCCCCCTCCTGATTTTCATTGTTTTTAAGTAACTTGCAATTTCTCTTGATTTTTCCTTGGATGAAAAGCTTACTTTAAATATTTATTTTTATTCTTAGTGTGTTTTCTTTAAATTTTTTTTTAATTTCTGAGATAGAGAGAGAGAGAGTGTAAGCAAGTGGGCGAGGGGCACAGAGAGGGAGAAATAATCCGAAGCAGCTTCCAGGCTCCAAGCTGTCAGCACAGAGCCCGACGTAGGGCTGGAACCCACGAACCATGAGATCATGACCTGAGCCAAAGTCGGATGCTTAACCGACTAAGACACCCAGGTGCCCCCATTTATTTTTATTCTTAAATTTAGGGTATTGAATAGTTTTTCTTTGCAAATATTCACTACTGTTTTACTCCAATGCCATTGTATTCTGAAATTTTGTCCTATAAAAATGCTGTTTTTATTTATTAAGATTTTATTTAATTATATGTGAAAAAAATTTGAATATTCCAGGAACATAAAAAGAGACTTCCTTCTCTTGCAGAGAAATACAGATATTGAAAAATTTATTAAGGAAGAGAGACAACAAGATCTATGTATATACACACATATTATTAAACTGTTGATAACCTCATTTTTATTTAGGTTCCCAGAACAAAGATTGAAAGAAGAATAAAGCATTCTGAGTACAGTTAGATACTTCTCTCTCTTTTTTACATATGTGATTATTACAAATTTATCTCAATTGCAGATTAAAAATTTTCCTCTTCACAAAACATCACACATATTGTACTTGGTGCATTTTTCACTTGTGTTATAAATACGTGGCTGAAATATATATATATACATATATATATATATGTATATACGTGTATATACATGTATATATATGTATGTATATGTATATTTATATATACATGTATGTATACGTATATTTATATATACATATATGTATATGTATGTATATATGTATATATATATGTATATGAATATATATGTATATATACACGTATATATGTATATCACCCTGATCACTTTTGGTTTTATTTGGTTTATTTTGACTCTATTTTAAATTTAGCAATTTCCTATATATATATTTTTTTTTTCTTAATTTGACCACAAATAACATATATTTGAATTTTTTTAAGTTTATTTATTTTGAGACAGAGTGTATGAGTGGGGGAGGGGCAGAGAGAGGGGGAGAGAGAGAAAATTTCAAGCAGGCTCTCTGCTGCCAGCACAGAGCCCAATATGGGCTTGAATTCACAAAACCATGAGATCATGACCTGACCTGAAACCAAGTGTCAGATGCCTAACTGATTGAGCCCCCAGGAACCCCAGAATTTGTTTTAATGGTATTTATAGAGCAGATACATCGTCTCTTTGTTTTCCATTTGTATATCTTTTCTTTTTTTAAAATTGTTTTATTTTTTTTATTTTTTTCAACATATGAAATTTATTGTCGATTTGGTTTCCGTACAACACCCAGTGCTCATCCCAAAAGGTGCCCTCCTCAATACCCATCACCCACCCTCCCCTCCCTCCCACCCCCCATCAATCCTCAGTTTGTTCTCAGTTTTTAAGTCTCTTATGCTTTGGCTCTCTCCCACTCTAACCTCTTTTTTTTTTTTTCCTTCCCCTCCTCCATGGGTTTCTGTTAAGTTTCTCAGGATCCACACAAGTGTGAAACCATATGGTATCTGTCTTTCTCTGTATGGCTTATTTCACTTAGCATCACACTCTCCAGTTCCATCCACGTTGCTACAAAGGGCCATATTTCGTTCTTTCTCATTGCCATGTAGTACTCCATTGTGTATATAAACCACAATTTCTTTATCCATTCATCAGTTGATGGACATTTAGACTCTTTCCATAATTTGGCTATTGTTGAGAGTGCTGCTATAAACATTGGGGTACAAGTGCCCCTATGCATCAGTACTCCTGTATCCCTTGGGTAAATTCCTAGCAGTGCTATTGCTGGGTCATAGGGTAGATCTATTTTTAATTTTCTGAGGAACCTCCACACTGCTTTCCAGAGTGGCTGCACCAATTTGCATTCCCACCAACAGTGCAAGAGGGTTCCCGTTTCTCCACATCCTCTGCAGCATCTATAGTCTCCTGATTTGTTCATTTTGGCCACTCTGACTGGCGTGAGGTGGTATCTGAGTGTGGTTTTGATTTGTATTTCCCTGATAAGGAGCGACATTGAGCATCTTTTCATGTGCCTGTTGGTCATCCGGATGTCTTCTTGAGAGAAGTGTCTATTCATGTTTTCTGCCCATTTCTTCACTGGGTTATTTGTTTTTTGGGTGTGGAGTTTGGTGAGCTCTTTATAGATTTTGGATACTAGCCCTTTGTCCGATATGTCATTTGCAAATATCTTTTCCCATTCCATTGGTTGCTTTTAGTTTTGTTGGTTGTTTCCTTTGCTGTGCAGAAGCTTTTTATCTTCATAAGGTCCCAGTAATTCACTTTTCCTTTTAATTCCCGTGCCTTTGGGGATGTGTCGAGTAAGAGATTGCTACGGCTGAGGTCAGAGAGGTCTTTTCCTGCTTTCTCCTCTAGGGTTTTGATGGTTTCCTGTCTCACATTCAGGTCCTTTATCCATTTTGAGTTTATTTTTGTGAATGGTGTGAGAAAGTGGTCTAGTTTCAACCTTCTGCATGTTGCTGTCCAGTTCTCCCAGCACCATTTGTTAAAGAGACTGTCTTTTTTCCATTGGATGTTCTTTCCTGCTTTGTCACAGATTAGTTGGCCATACGTTTGTGGGTCTAGTTCTGGGGATTTTATTCTATTCCATTGGTCTATGTATCTGTTTTTGTGCCAATACCATGCTGTCTTGATGATGACAGCTTTGTAGTAGAGGCTAAAGTCTGGGATTGTGATGCCTCCTGCTTTGGTCTTCTTCTTCAAAATTACTTTGGCTATGCGGGGCCTTTTGTGGTCCATATGAATTTTAGAATTGCTTGCTCTAGCTTTGAGAAGAATGCTTGTGCAATTTTGATTGGGATTGCATTGAATGTGTAGATAGCTTTGGGTAGTATTGACATTTTGACAATATTTATTCTTCCAATCCATGAGCAAGAGATGTCTTTCCATTTCTTTATATCTTCTTCAATTTCCTTCATAAGCTTTCTATAGTTTTCAGCATACAGATCTTTTACATCTTTGGTTAGATTTATTCTTAGGTATTTTATGCTTCTTGGTGCAATTGTGAATGGGATCAGTTTCTTTGTCTTTCTGTTGCTTCATTGTTAGTGTCTAAGAATGCAACTGGTTTCTGTACATTGATTTTGTATCCTGCAACTTTGCTGAATTCATGTATCAGTTCTAGCAGACTTTTGGTGGAGTCTATCGGATTTTCCATGTATAATATCATGTCATCTGTAAAAAACGAAAGCTTGACTTCATCTTTGCCAATTTGGATGCCTTTGATTTCCTTTTGTTGTCTGATTGCTGATGCTAGAACTTCCAACACTATGTTAAACAACAGCGGTGAGAGTGGCCATCCCTGTAGTGTTCCTGATCTCAGGGAAAAAGCTCTCAGTTTTTCCCCATTGAGGATGATGTTAGCTGTGGGCTTTTCATAAATGGCTTTTATGACGTTTAAGTATGTTTCTTCTATCCAGACTTTCTCAAGGGTTTTTATTAAGAAAGGGTGCTGGATTTTGTCAAAGGCCTTTTCTGCATCGATTGACAGGATCATATGGTTCTTATCTTTTCTTTTATTAATGTGATGTATCACGTTGATTGATTTGCGAATGTTGAACCAGCCCTGCATCCCAGGAATGAATCCCACTTGATCATGGTGAATAATTCTTTTTATATGCTGTTGAATTCAATTTGCTAGTATCTTATTGAGAATTTTTGCATCCATATTCATCAGGGATATTGGCCTGTAGTTCTCTTTTTTTACTGGGTCTCTGTCTGGTTTAGGAATCAAAGTAATGCTGGCTTCATAGAATGAGTCTGGGCGTTTTCCTTCCCTTTCTATTTCTTGGAATAGCTTGAGAAGGATAGGTATTATCTCTGCTTTAAATGTCTGGTAGAACTCCCCTGGGAAGCCATCTGGTCCTGGACTCTTATTTGTTGGTAGATTTTTGATAACCGATTCAATTTCTTCGCTGGTTATGGGTCTGTTGAAGCTTTCTATTTCCTCATGATTGAGTTTTGGAAGGGTTTGGGTGTTTAGGAATTTGTCCATTTCTTCCAGGTTGTCCAATTTGTTGGCATACAATTTTTCATAGTATTCCCTGATAATTGTTTGTATCTCTGAGGGATTGGTTGTAATAATTCCATTTTCATTCGTGATTTTCTCCATTTGGGTCATCTCCCTTTTCTTTTTGAGAAGCCTGGCTAGAGGTTTGTCAATTTTGTTTATTTTTTCAAAAAACCAACTCTTGGTTTCGTGATCTGCTCTACAGTTTTTTTAGATTCTATATTGTTTATTTCTGCTCTGATCTTTATTATTTCTCTTCTTCTGCTGGGTTTAGGCTGCCTTTGCTGTTCTGCTTCTAGTTCCTTTAGGTGTGCTATTAGATTTTGTATTTGGGATTTTTCTTGTTTCTTGAGATAGGCCTGGATTGCGATGTATTTTCCTCTCAGGACTGCCTTCACTGCATCCCAAAGCGCTCGTATTGTTGTATTTTCATTTTCGTTTGTTTCCATATATTTTTTAATTTCTTCTCTAATTGCCTGGTTGACCCACTCATTCTTTAGTAGGGTGTTCTTTAACCTCCATGCTTTTGGAGGTTTTCCAGACTTTTTCCTGTGGTTGATTTCAAGCTTCATAGCATTGTGGTCTGAAAGTATGCATGGTATGATTTTAATTCTTGTATACTTATGAAGGGCTGTTTTGTGACCCAGTATATGATCTATCTTGGAGAATGTTCCATGTGCACTCGAGAAGAAAGTATATTCTGTTGCTTTGGGATGCAGAGTTCTAAATATATCTGTCAAGTCCATCTGATCCAATGTGTCATTCAGGGCCCTTGTTTCTTTATTGACCATGTGTCTAGATGATCTATCCATTTCTGTAAGTGGAGTGTTAAAATCCCCTGCAATTACCACATTCTTATCAATAAGGTTGCTTATGTTTATGAGTAATCGTTTTATATATTTGGGGGCTCCTGTATTCGGCGCATAGACATTTATAATTGTTAGCTCTTCCTGATGGATAGACCCTGTAATTATTATATAATGCCCTTCTTCATCTCTTGTTACAGCCTTTAATTTAAAGTCTAGTTTGTCTGATATAAGTATGGCTACTCCAGCTTTCTTTTGGCTTCCAGTCGCATGATAAATAGTTCTCCATCCCCTCACTCTCAATCTAAAGGTGTCCTCAGATCTAAAATGAGTCTCTTGTAGACAGCAAATAGATGGGTCTTGTTTTTTTATCCATTCTGATACCCTATGTGTTTTGGTTGGTGCATTTAATCCATTTACATTCAGTGTTATTATAGAAAGATACGGGTTTAGAGTCATTGTGATGTGTATGATTTATGCTTGTAGTGATGTCTCTGGGACTTTGTCTCACAGGGTCCCCCTTAGGATCTCTTGTAGGGCTGGTTTAGTGGTGACATATTCCTTCAGTTTTTGTTTGTTTGGGAAAACCTTTATCTCTCCTTCTATTCTAAAGGACAGACTTTCTGGATAAAGGATTCTCGGCTGCATATTTTTTCTGTTCATCACATTGAAGATCTTGTGCCAATCCTTTCTGGCCTGCCAAGTTTCAGAAGAGAGATCAATCACGAGTCTTATAGATCTCCCCTTATATGTTAGGGCACGTTTATCCCTTGCTGCTTTCAGAATTTTCTCTTTATCCTTGTATTTTGCCAGTTTCACTATGATATGTCGTGCAGAAGATCGATTCAAGTTATATCTGAAGGGAGTTCTCTGTGCCTCTTGGATATCAATGCCTTTTTCCTTCCCCAGTTCAGGGAAGTTCTCAGCTATTATTTCTTCAAGTACCCCTTCAGCACCTTTCCCTCTCTCTTCCTCCTCTGGGATACCAATTATGCGTATATTATTTCTTTTTAGTGTATCACTTAGTTCTCTAATCTTCCCCTCATACTCCTGAATTTTTTTTATCTCTTTTTTTCTCAGCTTCCTCTTTTTCCATTACTTTATCTTCTAGTTCACCTATTCTCTCCTCTGCCTCTTCAATCCGAGCCGTGGTGGTTTCCATTTTGTTTTGCATTTCCTTTAAAGCGTTTTTCAGCTCCTAGTGACTGTTCCTTAGTCCCTTGATCTCTGTAGCAAGAGATTCTCTGCTGTCCTCTATACTGTTTTCAAGCCCAGTGATTGTTTTTATGACTATTATTCTAAATCACTTTCTGTTATATTATTTAAATCCTTTTTGATCAGTTCCTTGGCTGTTGTTATTTCCTGGAGATTCTTCTGAGGGGAATTCTTCCGTTTGGTCATTTTGGATAGTCCGTGGCGTGGTGAGGACCTGCAGGGCACTTCCCCTGTGCTGTGGTGTATAACTGGAGTTGGTGGGCAGAGCAGTAGTCAGACCTGATGTCTGCCCCCAGCCCACCGCTGGGGCCACAGTCAGACTGGTGTGTGCCTTCTCTTTCCCTCTCCTAGGGGCGGGATTCACTGTGGGGTGGCGTGGCCCGTCTGGGCTACTTGCACACTGCCAGGCTTGTGGTGCTGGGGATCTGGCATATTAGCTGGGGTGGACAGGCAAGGTGCACGGGGGCAGGAGGGGCAGGCTTAGCTCGCTTCTCCTTAGGTGATCCACTTCAGGAGGGGCCCTGTGGCAGCGGGAGGGAGTCAGACCCGCTGCCGGAGGGGTGGCTCCGCAGAAGCACAGCTTTGGGTGTTTGCGCTGAGCGAGCAAGTTCCCTGGCAGGAACTGGTTCCCTTTGGGATTTTGGCTGGGGGATGGGCGAGGGAGATGGTGCTGACAAGCGCCTTTATTCCCCGCCAAACCGAGCTCTGTCATCCCAGGGCTCAGCAACTCTCCCTCCCTTTGTCCTCTAGCCTTCCCGCTTTCCTAGCAGAGTTGTTAACTTATGACCTCCCAGATGCTAAGTCCCGCTTGCTGTTGGAACACGCTCCGTCCGGCCCCTCTGCTTTTGCCAGCCAGACTCCGGGGCTCTGCTTGGCCGGAGGGCCGCCCCTCCGCCCAGGCTCCCTCCTGCCAGTCCATGGAGCGTGCACCGCCTCTCCGCCCTTCCTACCCTCTTCCGTGGGCCTCTCGTCTGTGCTTGGCTCCAGAGACTCCATTCTGCTAGTCTTCTGGCGGTTTTCTGGGTTATTTAGGCAGGTGTAGGTGGAATCTAAGTGATCAGCAGGGCGCGCGGTGAGCCCAGCGTCCTCCTAAGTCGCCATCTTCTCTGATCTTGTATATCTTTTCAAAAATTTGTTTCATCTTTTAAATATTTCTGTGCATCTCCATTCTTTTAATATTTTTTCTCCTTTATTATGATACAATGATAATGCCTAGTATTTTATTTAAAGTAGTGCTTATTTTTAATTTTTACAGATATAGCATTAAGCCTATATGTTATCATTTTATCAGTTTTAAGGCTGAATTAGCAACTGTAGGATTTCAGATTATTTAAGATGTGCAATTAAATAGTTTTACTTCAAATCTTCCAAATCTTTCCCCAAACACTTCCTAATCACTGTAAACATAACCGGGAGTTCCAGATTGAGACTGTCCCTATTGTGTTAGATAGTTTCTTCATACATTATCTTTGTTTTTGTTCTTTATGTTTTGTTTGTTTGTTTTTTGCTTGTTACAAACAAGCAACTGAAGGCTTCAAAACTGATTTCACAGAATTTATTTAGAACAAGTCTACTCCACTGTGGCACTATTTGCATTCAGGGCCAGATAATTCTTTGTCATAGAGAGCTGTCCTGGGCATTGTAGAATATTTTTCAACCTCCCTCTACTTGTAACAAAAATGTCTGCAGACTTTGCCAATGGTCCTCTGGAGGTAATAGCACCACAGATTAAGACTTTGTCTTTATTTTAGTTAATTTTAGCAGTCTAGTACTTTTGCATTTATCATTTCTGTTTTCTATAATCCACGTTTCAAGTCAGTTCAGTATTATTTTCCAGAAGGAGCTTATTAGATATATGCCCTGCACTTTGTTTATATAACAATATTTTTCTGTTACATTTATTCATGAACACTAATTTGTCTGGGGTACAATTTAAGGGGTAAACTTGTCTAACTGTTTACAGTTATACAATCACAGCAGAGCTTTTATTCTCATCATAAAATTTTCTACTTCCTCGTTGCACCCACCCATAGTCCCAGACGTTCTTTGGTCTCTTTGATCTGCCTTCAGTCACTATAATATTGGTTTTATAGAACTGTATTTGGAATCATGAAGTATACCATCTTTGTGCTTGGCTCTTCACTTGCAATACTATTATGGAATCCATCCATCTTGTTACATGTATTAATGTTGTATTTCCTTTTATTTCTGAGTATTATTCCACTGTATGGCTATGCTATAATTTGTTTATGCATTTACCACTTATGGGCATGTATGCTTGCTTCCTTATTTTGGCTATGACATGTCCACATATTTGGATGGGCAAATGAGTTCATTTGTCTTGGGTAAATACCTAGGAGGGGAATTGCTGGAAATATGGCAAGCAAATGTTTACCTGTATAATATATCACCATACCACTTTCCAAAGTGGCTGTGTCACCTGCATTCACGTTTAATCTACAAATTTCCGGTCAGTTCATATGCTCACCCATGGTTGGTATGTATAACAGTATCTCATTGCTTTTCTAATTTATAATTTTGTTATGAATATTGATGTTAAGCATATTTCCAATGCCTATTAGCCATTTATATAGAGATCTATATTTTTAAAATTTGAAGTATATGTTCAAGTAGTAGCTTTTTAAAAAAAAATGTTAGAGAGAGAGTATGAATGGGGGAGGAGCAGAAAGAGAGGGAGACACAGAATTCAAAGTAGGCTCCAGGCTCTGAGCTGTCAGTACAGAGACCAACGCAGGGCTTGAACCCAAGAACCACAAGATCATGACCTGAACAGAAGTTGGGCACTTAACCGACTGAGCCACCCAGGCACCCCTATTTTTAAAATTAGATTATCTTCTTATCATTGAGTTGTAAAACTTCTGCATATATTCTGGATTTAAGCTCTTTGTTGGATATATGTTTTCCAAAATTTTCTCCAAGTGTACTTGCCCTCTTAGTAATGTCTTCCACTGTGTAAAATGCTTTAATTTCTTGAATTCTCTTTCACTATTTTTTTCTATTGTGATGTGCTTATTTTGCGGTCTTTGAAAAATTTTTGTTTAACTCAATAGTACAAAAATTTTCTTCTATAGTCTTCAAAATACAAACTCGTTGGGGCACCTGGGTGGTTCGGTCAGTTGAGCGTCTGACTTCAGCTCAGGTCATGACTTCACGGTTTGTGAGTTCGAACCCCACGTTGGGCTCTGTGTTGACAGCTTGGAGCTTAGAGCCTGCTTCATATTCTGTGTCTCCCTCCCCCTCTGTTCCTTCCCTGCTCATGCTCTGTCTCTGTCTCTCAAAAACAAATAAACATTAAGAAAAAAAAAGATCTCTTTTATTGCTTATTAGCCTGGATTGATGATCAAGCTAGCACCTGTTGCTGGTGTGGGGGACTTCATTCTATTTCTCTGTAAATCCAATTCTTTTTAACAAAATATATTTATAGTGTATCTACTTCATTTGCTCACCCAATGCCATAGGGTTTATTTCTTGGATACAGAAGAATATTAATCAAGGATAGAGCCATGGACTACAGACCTAAGTGTAGAATCCAGGATTTAGGCTGCCTCAGCCCTCATGTGGACATAATATAAAAGTAAGATTTAAGAAATGACTCCTTCAATTGCAGGCAGGCAAATACAAGAAAGAGACTCAAGAATCAGAAAGTCAGAGCTTTGCTGAAGTAGCAACTTCCTGTCTGGTTTCAAATATCAGATGTTGGTTCTCTATTATGGGTGAAGAAAGGATGGAGAAAAAGAGGAAGTCTTCTCCCTCAGTTATTTCTCCAAGAAGGAAGCCTGTGTGTCTTTCCAGCCCATATTCTACTGCATTGCAGGAGTAATAGGAAGGAGTTGCTTATGGATTTGGTACATAGTGTTCAAATTTACTGTGTGCTTAATTAATTTTTATTTATTTTTGAAAAATGTATTCATTTGGATTGCTTGGCTTAGCTAGAGTATTGACTCACCACTTTCTGGGGGGCCTGACCAATTTATTTCAGATGTTAATGCAACAGAGTCTTCTTTCTAATTTGGTGTCTAAACTAAGTGAAGCTTAGGCCAGTTATACCAGGTACAGAGCATGCGTACCTGGCAATTTCTACTGATATTAGCATTAGCAGCATGTATGTTTATGTGTTTTACAAGTATCTACAACTCGAGCCACTATATTTTTAGTTATTCTGGACCTAAGAATAATAGCTTACACTTTAGTAAAGTGGGAAACTCAGAAAGAAAAGCTAAGGTACTTTTTAATTGTTGTTTTTCAAGTTAGTGCTTTAGTTACTTATGTGGAAAATCTTTTGGAGAGGACTGTTGGGTGTGTTTTTGTAGTGCCTGTGTTTTCAGGTTATGCTGATATATCCAGCCAACTGCTGACAATTGGATTATGAACTTTGAGAGAGAATTCTTAGTGTTTCAGTGCATAACCATAGTAGTTGAAATCATGAAGAGGTGCATGGCATTGCCAACTGACAACAATGTAATAAAGAATAGAATATTTGTGCAAATGTATATATTTTGGGACATGCAAATAAGTACTGCAAGCAAATGGAATATGAAAAGGTAGATTTAGAAGTGGAAGAAAAACTGGGTATGTACACTGTATTGAAATATAAATGTGAGCATTAAGAGACAGAGAGAAAGAGAGAGATGCTGTCGATTGGACAAACCGGGCAAATGAGAAAAAGTTGTGTATGAAACTTGATCCGTATTGGTTATTGGAACTAGATTATTATTATATTGTGGAATTTCCTGAAAAGAATTAAAAGTATGATATAGTGAATAATATTATTGCATGCAGGCTTCCTCTATAACAAAAATTGAAATAACTATTAGCTTTGTTTATGTCAGAAAATTTCAGGCAGTTTTCAAATTTAATGGTGTAAAACATTTTAGTGCTCATGGTTGACAAAGAGTCAGCATCTGGGAAGCTCTAAACAATGAGGAACATATATATCTGTGGTTATGTTTACTTTCACAGAGGAAGACCTTATACAATGTTTTCACCCCGCTTTGCTCTCAATATAAAATAGTTCTTGACCACATTAAAGCTGATCACCTTGTCTTGCTCATGGTTAGGCTAGCTTCAAATCCTTTCCACAAATAAGTTTTAAGCTCTGTTCTTTCTGCTGACATTTTCGTACATTGCCATAGTACAGCAGATGGCTGAGGATTCTAATCAAGAGATTTTGTACAAATCAACAAAAATCTCTGGCCAGAATCTGTAGTTATTGAGGGAAAAAAACCATCCAGAACCATATGTTCCAGTATCCTGCATACTACTCTGATAGGAAGTTTGCACATCATTTAATCATACTGTTCCATATTACAGTATAATCCTTCACTGTGTCAGCAGCTCAGTGCTTAATGCGGCTAAAGTCAGCCTCCTTTGCATTAAGAACTGCATAGGTTTTTAAATACAACATCCTATCTCTTCCTGCCGACTATGGTTCAATATGCCCATAGTGACATAACATAACATATAGCTATGGTTTTCAAGTTTTATCTCTTACTTGGATTTAAGATAAATGAAACTCAGCATGTGTTATTTTCAAAGCATAAAATACATTATGATGTTTTTAATGAGCAAATGCATGATTCAGGTCAAACTCTAATGTGAGCTGATTTGAAGACAATTACAGTTTTTCTTATAGTCAAGATTAGGGCCTGAGCATGTATATTATAAGAATCCAACAGCAGCTTTAAATGAATTTGACTTTGTGAGAAATAGACTTAAATGCAGCTGAAACATAAATCTATGATTATAGCTTAATTTGCATGTAATGTTATGTAATTGCTGTAGTGCAATGAGACAGTGTTATTATATAGCAACTTGTATGTGATAGTTTGTCTGCTCAAATAGCTCCAACACTTTTTTTTAAATGACCTTTAATAGAAGTCAGTTTCAAAGCATTTATACATTGAAACTTGCATTTGAACCTGTTTTCCTCCTACATATCTTAAATTAACAACATACTATCAAAGGTACACATACATTTCAATCTATCCATAATCTAAATTTATAACCCAGTGCCTTCCTAGAAGTTGCATCATGATTTAGTTCTTGTAAGCAGATGATGCTTTCCCATAAAGACAATTATAAAATTGCAAGAGTTTGCATTCCTCACACATTTCTCTATATAAAATTATAAAGAAGATCAATCGTATGCTCTTAAAGATGCAGCAACTGTAGCTTTTGCAGGTATCTGGAATAGTGAAATTTGGTATAAGTTCCATGAAATGGACATACATATATTAGAAAGGTTCTACAAACCTTATACAAGGTTTCCCATATACTTTAATAATATGCATAAAGGAAAACTGCTACACTTCTATCATAAAGTTGACCAGAGTATACATGTTATGATAAATATAAGCATCAATTAATAATGCCCTGGTTCTCCTACAGATGCCCTTTATAAAATTATTTGTTTACCCATGTAAAAATAAGTGCTGTTCAAGGAAGTTTGAACTGATTCCCATTTTCCTCTAAGTAACTGTTCTCCTACTTGGAAGAAGCTTTCAGCTTCTTTCAGCTGACCTTACATTAATCTAAAGGTATTCAATAAATATTTTATGATTGGTCATAATGGCTTCACTCCTATCCCCCTCCCCAATATTTATAGGTAAAGAAAAGTCTAACATATATTCATTCCAAATCCGCCTTCATTATTTAGTTAAAACTTTTAAGGATACTATCAGAACATATATAGGTCTTATGAGTACAATCACTGTTAAAAAGAAATCTGATATACTTCTTTATATATATTTTATATATTTCTTTACACAAATCTCTTTATATATACTTATAAACAGTAAAAACATCACGAAGTTATTCAGAAACTTTCAAGATATAATCACTTTCTCCATACACATACACACACACACACACACACACACACACACAATTAAAAAGATTTTATTGCATTCTCCATCAGACACAATTGAGAAAAATGATAAAAATAAAGGTAAACTGAGATATGTGTTAATTAGGCATCAGTAAAGAATGGAGAGACATGAAGAGCAATAATCACACGTTACAAGCATTATTCTCCTATGAGCTGGAAACCACTATTGTCTCCTTCTTACAGTCACATGATTGGAGCAGTGTGGCATTGACTAACAGCTTCTAAAACACCTAGTAATGCCTCATTGTTTAAGTAGACACAAGAATCAGTAGATATTAAGGAAAAATCTGTCACTTGAAAGACCAAGAGCAAATCAACAGATAGAAAAATAACTTGAAAGAAGCAGAGAAGGACTAACAGGGAGGTGAACACTGGGTGTAAAGCAATGGGATTATTAATCGTGTCAGATCTTAGGTCAAGTACAAAAAATATAGGGGACAAGAAAATGATACTGAGAAGAGGACCAATCAGAGAATGAGAGATACCTTTGAATTTAACATATTATAAAAATTGTAATTTAACCAGACGGTTTGCAAAACAAACTTGTGCCCCATCTTTCAGAAAATAAAGCAAAAAAAAAAAAAAGGAGGGGGAAGGGAATAAATTGTAGAAATTATATTTTAAAATTAGGTGATCAGTCAGTAAGCCCAATATCTGAATATAATTGCCAGATGGACAGAATAGAGAATACAGAGGGGATAAACTTATGAAAATATTTTAGAAATGGATGGAATTTAAAGACTTGAATTACTTACTGGATTAAAATATTCTATTAAATGAAAAGCACAATGGAAGTGAATAAATTTTCACAAAGTTACAGAGTTGTAATATTTTGATAATATTACAATATGTAATATTGTAATATTTTCAACATTAAGGAAGAAAAGGTGAGCAACTAAATAAAATATATATCTCTCAAACATTTTGCTATATTTGAAAGAAATTAATATTATTGATTATTATATTATATAAATTAATATTATTTTTAATTTAATATTATTTAATTTAATTTAATTAATTTAAATTTAATTAATTTAATATAATTTAATAATATTTAATATTAATATATAAATTAATATTATTAATGATTATTATTTACATTGATGTAAACCACAGTTGTCCAGGCAAACCAAGTGAAGGTGATTGATCACCCTGTATATTAAATACCCATAATTAGAAAAGGTTTTTTTTTTGTTTACAGAAATTCTAGCAGACAAAAAAAAGTGAGGAAATGTCATCAAAATGTTAAGAAAAAATATCTTATAAGTTTATTTCTCTTAACATCAACATAAGCGTGAGAGTAAAATTTGCAGAAGGGGTCCTGATAACATAAAGGCCATAGGTCAATTTATTAAGGGTCACTTTTGTCAAAGTAAAGGCTACACTTCAGTAAGTAAGTAGCAAATGAATTAAAATAGAGAAAAAGAGAACGGTATCTTTTTACCCTAGAAGTTCAGTTATGTGACCAAGTGATTGTTATAAGAACAGGAGTGGACATAGAATTGAGGACTAATTTTGGGTTTTGTTTTTGTTAAATAAAAAGTTGAGTGTACTTTTTATCCAGTAGGAAGAGAATCTGGTAAATAATAATAATAGAGGAGAAATAAGAGATAAAGAAATGATAGAGGAAAATCCATGAAGGGAAACAGGAATATACTATCTAAAGTACAAGGGGGGGAATTAACATTGGACAGGATATGTAGCATTTCATGTCTTTCACTGAAACAGCAAAAAAATGAAGCAAGAGTTGTAAAAACTGGTAAAAGATTTGAAGGTTAAAATAAAAATTGGTAATTCTTGCCTCATGGGTTCACTTGTGTGATAAGACATGAATTCCACTGCTTGTAAAGATGGGCATGGAGAGAAATGATAAGAGTTACCAGCCTCAATAATTTTATTTTAAGGCAGGTCTACAATCAGCAAATGCTCACAGGTTTTCCTTTTACGTGTACAATTGTCTTTATTTTGACTAAATGTTTGAAAAAAACAGTTCTGCTGGTTACAAGATTCTGCACTGTGAATATGTCAGCCCACTACCTTGCTGGGTTCCATTTTTTCTGATGAGAGGTCACTTGTTAATCTTACTGTGGCTCCCTTCTATATAATGAGTAATTTCCTCTTACTGGTTTCAAGATTTTCTCTTTATCTTTGGCTTTCAACTATTTGACTATGTATCTGGGTGTGGCTGTCTTTGTTTTTATCCAGCTCGCAGTTTATTGAAATTCTTGAATGTAGGTTAAAAGAATGCGTTTCATGAAATTTACAATGTTTTCCGCCGTTTTTTCTTTGAACAGTTTTTTCTGTCTCTTTCTCTTTCTTCTCTCATTCTACCACTGCCACTATGTATCTGTTGGTATACTTAATGGTATTTGATATTTCTCTGAGGCTCTGTTTATTTTTCTCTCTGTTCTTCAGGTTGTATAATCTCTATTGATCTATCTTAAGTTCATTTATTTCTTCTGCCAGCTCAGATATACTGGTGAGCACTTTTTGTAAATTTTCATTTTAGTTATTGGAATTTTCAACTCTATAATTTCCATCTCATTCTTTTTAAAGATAATTTATATCTCTTTATTGATATTCTCTATTTTGTGAGTCATTTTCATTATACTTCCCTTTAGTCATTAAAACATGATTTGCTTTATTTCTTTGAACATATCTATAATAGTTGCTTCATAGTCTCTGCTAATTCCAACATCTAGACCACCCCAAAACATTCTCTCTTTCCCTCTCCCTCTCTCTCTCTCCCTCTCTCTCATATATATATGTGTGTGTCAAAATTTCCTATTTTTTGTTGAAAATTCAACACTTTTTATAATATATTGAAGCAATTCTGAATCTGACCCACTCTACTTCTGAGACTTGTTTTTTGCTGTTTCTTTGTTGAGTGACTTAATTGGATTGATTCTATAAAGTTTACTTCTCCTGCTTTGTGCTTCTTTTGATGTCTGTATTCTGATTTTTCCCCCTTGTTTGTATTTTTCATTCTGACTTCCTCGGTCACTTCTGGGTTAGCATAGCTGAGTGATCAGCATTAATTGGCCAGTAGTTGAGCTTAAGTCTTCTGTTCCCGTAAAATCTTCAACACTTACTATTGGATATGTGTGCGGCCTGAACGGATTTCAAAGTTGAGGAAACTTACTAATTGCAACAGTTTTAGTCCCATAGTTTAGTTCTAATAATAGCACAGAAATAATGTTTCTAGTCACTCTTGACAGACTTGAACAGGTAAATAGTTTTTCAGATATTTGGATAAGAATGATTTTAGCAGGGTCTTCTTTGACTATCTCTTTCCCCAAATTGCCTTTTAAACTTCTGGCTATCTATTTTTAGTTGTAACACAGCGCTGTTAGCCTCTGGTTGTTAGCCACCTGAATGGGGAATAGTAAGAGTGGGGAGAATGAGCAACAGAAATTTGCTGCTACTGCCCACCCAAAATTAATTATTCACAGCAGGGACTTAAGGGAGATGGGGACCAGTGTTGATAATTCTCTACTGAGTCTGTCCTCAATAGCTCTTTCACAACACAGACATGGAAAGAATGGGCTTCATCAGCTCTTGATTTTGCCCATACCACCCAGAATTAATCCTCTATTATAGGAAACTGGGGGAACTAGATGTTGCCTTGGCTCAAATGCCACAGCCTCCCACCTGAGTCTTACTCAGTTTCTGTTTGTTGTATGCTTTTTGGCCAATTTCCAGTTTGTCTTGCAAAATTGTGACCTGGTTGACTGATGTTTCTGTGGGAGATAGGATTCATTCCCCCAACTCATTAAATGGTCATTCCAGATATCCTACCCTCCATGATAGGGGATTTGAGGAAGGAAGAAAAGTGGACAAGGTGGAATTAATAGATAGAAATTCCAGAAACAAAAAAAGTGGATAACAGTTGAGCCATAAAGAAGACCTTGAATTTGGAGACTGAAATTTTAGTGAAACAATTTCAGAGGTAATATATTTCATTTTCTAGGAGTAATCAGTATTCTGTGTTAAAGAATGTATCTATAAGATACACAGATTAATTTTTGATTTGAAAGGGCATAGATCTATCAGAAAATTTTCAGGAAAAGGACATGTATGATATATATAAGCATAAATTAATGAACTAAGGTACTATGTTAAGAAAATAACATAAATAAGAAGGATTTGGGAAGATTGACCAGGAATAAAATTGTGAAGACATATGTGATCTCAGGAATCCCAGTGTAATTATTTTGGAGGAATTCCAGTTTGTCTTCAGAGATATTCCAGAAGTAAAGTGACTTTCAGTTAATGAGAAATCTCATGATATGTCCTTTAGGGTAACAACTGCTGCTGTCATTCCAAGATACATGCCACTGCACATGAAGTCATCAAGGAATTATGCAGCTAAGTTTTGTTGGTATTAAATTATCCAAAGGCCTTAATGACCACCATTTCCTTCTTTCCAAATCTCCATAATTTCTTTAGCTCATATCATTTCTTGTGTCTTTCAGATCATACTGCTGTAACACCAATCACTTTACACTGCAGTTAGGCAATTTACAAGGCAAGAGTATAGTATTCTGTCATTTATCATCTTTGCATGTCAGTCACTCACTTTGAAAGTCTGCTTTGCGTTGCATTGGAGAAGAGAGCCCAGAAGCTATCTTTACCAGGTCCTCCTTTATTCTATAGTTCTAGAGTAACTCTCAAAATATTTTAAAGATAGGAAGAAGAAAAGCTATTTTTCTTGAGAGTTCACAGTGCTAGCACAGCGGCTTCTCAGTCTTTGTAAGCACAAATTTTCCGACACCTATTAAAGGGGTAGTGGGGTTTTCCCAGCAACTTATGAAAAGCTGCTTGAATGTTTCACAACAAAGTCATCAAATGATTATTTCCCTTCTTGACCTTCACTCTCCCAGCTCTCTACATATGTGTGTGAGTCCAGCATTAGATCTATGTTAAACTCCTTTATTTTTGTAAGACTTAGAATAGATTTGTGTTTCTAGCAACTTCCAGAGTGACATAAAGGATACTTACAGACAGGGTCACTGTGTCAAAATATGTATCACATATTAGTTCAGTTATTACAAATTGGTAGACTTGTTTCTTTCACAGAGCTTAAGATATCGCTGCCAGAAATGATTAGGGCTACATATTCAGCATCTACATCAAGTTTCTCATTAAAGTAAACAACAAAAACACCCTAAGAGAAGTACCTATTTTTCCAGCTTGATCATGTGGAGTACCTGGGAATTCCCAGTAAAGTTATATTATGCTAGTGGGCATAGAATCAACTTCCTAAAAGAAGGAAATCCTTTCCAATGGAAGGTAGATAGACAACGCAACACATGGTCATTAAAACAACATATTTTCTTAAGTAACACAATTGAGAGACACATATAGAGTTAAGAGAACACACTCTGTAACCAGATAGGCTGTTTGATTTTTGTCTTTGTACTATATTAGCAGTTTCTTAACCACTGAATATTTCTTCATCAGTAAGCCGCAGCGAATAATAGTACTTCAGAGGGTTGTTGTAAAAGATGAAAAGTATTTATATATATAATATATTAAGGATAGTTCTTGGGGTACAAAAAGAGCACAATCAATGTTAGGCAGAAACTAAAATTCTAGTTGTTCTTTTAATCTGAAATCTGAAGTTTTCTGTAACTTATGACCAATGCAATTATGAAACTATCACAGTAACATGTGACTTTTCCTTGTTTGTTTGTTTGTTTGTTTGTTTGTTTGGATGTCCAATCCTTAGGCTAGATCTTGTTCTAGACTTTCGAACAGATAACACAATTTCAATACATATGAAGAATATGAGTTTCCTATGATGCTTTTGCTCGGTTAACTACACTCCCACCCCATCTCTACTGGACTCATGTATCACTGGGAATTAAATACATTCTCAGAAACCTAGAATTTCTTTTTGCAAGTAGATAGCTGAGGACCTGCTAAAAATCCTCCACAAGATGAACCTCAGTCACATAAACCTCTGACATTTTGAATATGTCATTATCTATTCTAAGATTTGGCTATTTTCTCTTTCTCTCCTTGCATTGTCTGATGTGGGATAGTTCAAACAGAAGAGAAAACACCAACGCAAAAAATTTAACTGAGGTGACATTCACATTCCTTCTAGTCTTGGCTAAATTTAAGTTTGCATGGACAATGCTAAAAGCATTACATTTTATTCCTCTGGTAGCTGGCACATGTTTTTCACTTTGATTTTAAAATATGCCACAATTTCAAAAATGTTAAAATAGGAAATATATATTTTGGAATAAAAAAAGGACAATACTTTCACAGTAATCTTATTTGGTTTCATATCTGCTGTCTACACTAAGCAAAAATTGCTTGATGAAAGGACAGAGCAACTAATTGTGAGGTTGAATTTAAGATAAATTATTCTAGAAAGAAATAATGGATTATCTGATGAAATGTAAAAGCTGAAATTAAGAGCCACATCACAGAGATATAAATTAGTTTAGGGAAACCAAATATAACTACAATACAACAGATATAATAGAGTATATATATTCATATTTTATCGTAATACCTCCCAGAGTCCAGACCTCCAAATATTATCACATTAGTGATTAGGGTTTCAACATGTGAGTTTTGAGGGCATACAGATATTCAGTCCAGTGTGTGTGTATGTGTGTGTGTGTGTGTGTGTGTGTGTGTGTGTTTATGAATTAGCATCACAAACGTATAAAAGCTTATAAGAAGAAATCTATCATGACAAAAATACAGAATCAAAGTTCATGTATTTGTAATCCGGACCTAAATGACACACCTCAAGTTCTATGGACTTGATGTCTATGTGCTTTCAAAATTCATTTGTTGAAACCAGAATTCTCAGGTAGGCTTATATTAGATCATTAGATCCTCACCATAGGATTAATAAATTTATTAAAAAAGAGGAGGAGAAAAGGGATTTGTGACAACACAGAAAGAACATAGCTATTTGCAAACTAGGCAGAGATATCTCATCAGAACCTAACTGTGCGGGCACCTTGATATCACACTTCCCAGCCTCCTGAGAGAAATAAATCTTTGTTGTTTAGGCCACCTAGTTGTGATATACTATAATAACAGCCTGAAGTAAGACATCAAGTAATAATGAAAACATAAGAATCTTAAAACAGACCTAAAATATCACCCATATAACCTAAGAGTGACTTTCTTCATAAGGCTCATCCTGGGCATGTTTCATAACATATTGTCCAAGTAACTTTCTGGAATTGTCTTCAAATTAGTTCCAAAGGTTGTATTTTTACATTTTATATTTTCTTAAAATACTATCACTCAGTAGATTTTCTTCTTTTTCCATGAATCCTAAAAAGGGACTTACACAGTAGCTTTTTTTTTATTACTAATTCTTACTGAGTTCATTATCCACTATATTTTATTATTTTAAAGAATTTATGTTACCTAATCCAATGATAGAGTCAATGATTAAGATATACTTTTTTTTTTTAATTTTTTTTTCAACGTTTATTTATTTTTGGGACAGAGAGAGACAGAGCATGAACGGGGGAGGGGCAGAGAGAGAGGGAGACACAGCATCAGAAACAGGCTCCAGGCTCTGAGCCATCAGCCCAGAGCCCGACGCGGGGCTCGAACTCACACACCACGAGATCGTGACCTGGCTGAAGTCGGACGCTTAACCGACTGCGCCACCCAGGCGCCCCTAAGATATACTTTTTTATTTAGTACACCCATTTTCTTTAAATAACACATTTTGCAAAAACACCCGACAGAGCTTCTCAACTTTCAGTTAGAGAAATCAAAGAAGCATTAAAAAGAGGCTTATCATGAAAAAACACAGAATAAACAGTCTATTAGGGACTTGACAAAATGAATGATAATCAGCAGCACACTGCTCATTGATTTCAATATTCTTGGCCGTATCAGCGCTTATAGAAACTAAATTATTTTGTTCTCAAAAAAATTTTAGTCTAATGTTGAAGAGAATGTGTCATTCATTGAGAATTGTGATTCTCCTCTTCAGCTCTGGGTAGAATGCTTCTGGAATGCAAAATGAGAGTTCACAAAAACTGATATTTTTGTTCTATTAATGTTTAATTATTGGGTATAACTTTGCAAAAGGAGTAAAACACTATTCCGAGAATGATGATGGTGTTTAGGGGAAAAAAGATCATTTATCTTTTCAATGAACTTTTTCTAAAAGCAATTCTATTTGTAGAAGCTGCACTTTGTGCCAGTTCATCCCATGGCTTAGTTAGAAGTGTTATCATGGTCAGTGCTCCTTAGTCTTCACAGGAACATTATCATTAGTTACTAAAGTCATATCTTATGCATTTAGATTACCACAGAAATGGATTTTTTCAAGGTGAGTTCATGTTTTCCTCACTACCAATACCTTTAACTATTTTCGTGGAAACTGCAGCCATTCTGGTATTGATGGTACTACTATTAAGTTTTGTGATTCATAATGAATGCACTAAATAAAGCTTTCCAGAAAAACAACACATTTCCTGAATTTGAAAAGAAAAGCAATTTCAAAAACATCATGAATTTTGTAATAAAACTCTCAATGGAACCAAAATCTGAAAATGAAACCCCATGAGCTTGTTACAATGATATGTATCCCTTCTTAATAAGCGTAGATATTAAAATAGTATGGTCAGTTAACCATTTCAAGAGAGTATTCACTTTAAGTAACACAAAATATAATAAAGTATTGTGTGTTTCAATGCCATGATTCTTTAGATATGTATATTTACACACACACACACACACATATACACACACACACACACATGTATATATAATACAGAGTTTTAATTAAGAAGATATTGAAGAGGGACTATGACTACTAACTTCTACTTCTAAGCCCTTTACCATACTTACTTATGTCTTCCTACTACTTATGTCTTCCTATTACCATTTCTTGAGTGTTCATTAATGTCTACTATGAGAGAATAATAAACAGATACACATCATACACTGAATTTGCCCTTTTTGCATGCACAAAGCACAGTGAATGATTAACTGGGAAAAAAAAACTTTTTTTTTCAGTTTTCACACACATATATTGGTATACCTGTTTAACTTGTAAATACCCACTTTGCATCAAAATGAGTGATTCACATGATTGAAAATAAGCTCTTTTTATAGTGTATGGGTAAATAATAAAGAAGATATACTGACTAACTTTCAGTATTTAATAAAGGCGAAGTGTCTCTATATGATGATCATGTTAGAAAATTAACAGTCTTGGGGCCCCTGGGTGGCTCAGTCAGTTAAGTGTTCAACTTTGGCTCAGGTCATGATTTGATGGTTCATGAGTTTGAGCCCCACATCGGGCTCAGTGCTGACAGCTCAGAGCCTGGAGCTTGCTTTGGATTCTGTCTCTCTCTCTCTTTCTCTCTCTTTGCCCCTCCCCGCTTATGCTCTATATCTCCCTCTCTCTCACAGATAAATAAACATTAAAAAAAAAGAAAGAACATTAACACTCTTTCAATCAACTACCACTGTGATATCTGCTCTACCTTCTTGCAGCAATGAGCTAATGTAATGCATGGTCTAATTACCTTTGGAGCACTCATAGGATTTTACCTAATGTTGAGCTTCAATGGCTGACATAAGCACAAATACAGTATTGGTAAATAGCACTGTAGAGGTGCTTTTATTAAAATTCCCTTAAATAACTGAGTGGTTAAATAAAGACCTCTATTTCAGTTGTAAAATACACCTTTAGATGCTCATTGGATGCTAATTATTAATGGCCAATAGGTCGCTCCTATTTACTATTTTGGCCCACTGCCCTAAAACTGATGATGTGGTCATTTAGATTTGTTCTCGTTTATTAATGTTAGTTGTATGTTATTGTTGTGATATAATTAACATTTTTTAACCAGATATGAGTCTAAGATGAAGAAAATGCATTTTAAGGATGTTTACCTGAAAGCTGAAAAATATAAAAAAAATGAGTTGCTAAAAGTATTATTTTTCTTATGCTAGATCAGTATAAGGCTAATCTAATGTAGCAATCTGAACGATAAATTTCTAAATGACTATCCTTTTATTTTTATTTTTTTAAAATCACATTACTGGGGTATGATTGACACACAAAAAGCTGTACATGTTTAATGCATACAACTTGATGAGTTTGGAGATAACTACATTTGTGAAACCATTAACACCATCTGTATGAGAAACAGCCATCACTTCCAAAAGTTTCTTCCTGTTTTCTTTATTTATTGTTATTATTACTAATAATTTTTGTGGTAAGAACACTCTCGTGATCTACCTTTTTAGCAACTTTTAAAGTCTATAATACAATATTACTAACTATAGGCACTATGCTCTACAGTAGATCTCTAGAATTTAGTCATAGGAACAAATCTTTGAAACATGCAAATCAGGTCATGTCACTCCCGTCTTAAAACCTTTCCAGGGGGTATGCATTGCACTTAGAATAAGATGCAAATTGTGTGTCATGACCCCTAAGAATCTACAAGATCTGGCCTTTGCCTATTTGCCCTACTTCATATTCTCACTGTTCCTCTTACAGTCACTGGAACGTCCATTTTTTTCTGTGTCAGAGTCTTTTGCACAAGAGCTCTGTTGTCTGGACCATCTCCGCGCTTCCCATTCCCCAAAGCCTAGCTGCTTTTTGTCCTTCAGATTCGAGCTGAAATGTCACCTCCTCAGAGAGGTCTCTTTCTTTCTTTATTTCCTTTCCTTTTCTTTTTCTTTTCTTTTCTTTTCTCTTTTCTTTCTTTCTTTCTTTCTTTCTTTCTTTCTTTCTTTCTTTCTTTCTTTCTTTCATTATTTTTTAATATGAAAATTATTGTCACATTGGTTTCCAACAACACCCAATGCTCATCCCAACAGGTGCTCTCCTCAATGCCCATCACCCACTTTCCCCTCCTTCCCACCCCCCACCAACCCTCAGTTTATTGTTAGTTTTTAAGAGTCTCTTAGGGGCGCCTGGGTGGCTCAGTTGGTTAAGCGTCCGACTTCAGCTCAGGTCATGATCTCATGGTCTGTGAGTTACTTAGTGTAACACTCTCCAGTTCCATCCACGTTGCTACAAAAGGCCACATTTCATTCTTTCTCATTGGCAAGTAGTATTCCATTGTGTATATAAACCACGATTTCTTTATCCATTCATCAGTTGATGGACATTTAGGCCCTTTCCATAATTTGGCTATTTTTGAGAGTACTGCTATAAACGTTGGGATACAAGTGCCCCTATGCATCAGCACCCCTGTATCCTTTGGGTAAATTCCTAGCAGTGTTATTGCTGGGTCATAGGGTAGATCTATTTTTAATTATTTGAGGAAACTCTACACTGTTTTCCAGAGTGGTTGCACCAGTTTGCATTCCCACCAATAGTGCAAGAGGTGTCCCATTTCTCCATATCCTCTCCAGCTCTATAGTCTCCTGATTTGCTCATTTTAGCCACTCTGACTGGCATGAGGTTATATATCTCATTGTGGTTTTCATTTGTATTTCCCTGATGAGGAGTGACATTGAGCATCTTTTCATGTGCCGGTTGGCCATCTGGATGCCTTCTTTAGAGAAGTGTCTATTCATGTTTTCTGTCCATTTCTTCACTGGATTATTTGTTTTTTTGGGTGTGGCATTTGGTGACTTCTTTATAGATTTTGGATACTAGCCCTTTGTCTCATATGTCATTTGCAAATATCTTTTCCCATTCTGTCAGTTGCCTTTTAGTTTTGTTGATTGTTTCCTTTGCCGTGCGGAAGCTTTTTATTTTCATGAGGTCCCAATAGTTCATTTTTGCTTTTAATTCCCTTGTCTTTGGGGATGTGTCAAGTAACAAATTGCTGCGGCTGAGGTCAGACAGGTTTTTTCCTGCTTTTTCCTCTAGAGTTCTGATGGTTTCCTGTCTCACATTCAGGTCCTTTATCCATTTTGAATTTATTTTTGTGAATAGTGTAAGAAAGAGGTCTAGTTTCATTCTTCTGCATGTTGCTGTCCAGTTCTCCCAGCACCATTTGTTAAAGAGACTGTCTTTTTTTCCATAGGATATTCTTTCCTGCTTTATCAAAGATTAGTTGGCCATACTTCTGTGGGTCCAGTTCTGGAGTCTCTATTCTAGTCCATTGGTCTATGTATCTGTTTTTGTGCCAATACCATGCTGTCTTGTACAGCTTTGTAGTAGAGGCTAAAATCTGGGATTGTGGCTCCTCCCGCTTTGGTCTTCTTCTTCAATATCATTTTGGCTATTTGGGGTCTTTTATGGTTCCATTCAAATTTTAGGATTGCTTGTTCTAGCTTCGAGAAGAATGCTGGTGCAATTTTGATTGGGATTACATTGAATGTGTAGATTGCTTTGGGTAGTATTGACATTTTAACAATAAATTGACATTTAACAACTCTTCCAATCCATGAGCATGGAATGTTTTTCCATTTCTTTATATCCTCCTCAATTTCCTTCATAAGCTTTCTATAGTTTTCAGCATACAGATATTTTACCTCTTTGGTTAGGTTTATTCCTAGGTATTTCATGATTCTTGGTGCAACTATGAATGGGATCAGTTCCTTTATTTGTCTTTCTGTTGCTTCATTATTAGTGTATCAGAATGCAACTGATTTCTGTACATTAATTTTGTATCCTGTGACTTTGCTGAATTCATGTATCAGTTCTGGCAGACTTTTGGCAGAGTCTATCTATTATTTACACATAATATCATGTCATGTGCAAAAAGTGAAAACTTGACTTCATCTTTGCCAATTTTGATGCCTTTGATTTCCTTTCGTTGTCTGATTGCTGATGCTAGAACTTCCAACACTATGTTAAACAACAGCGGTGAGAGTGAACATCCCTGTCGTGTTCCTGATCTCAGGGAGAAAGCTCTCAGTTTTTCCCCATTGAGGATGATATTAGCTGTGGGCTTTCCATAAATGGCTTTTATGATGTTTAAGTATGTTCCTTCTATCCCGACTTTCTCAAGGGTTTTTATTAAGAAAGGATGCTGAATTTTGTCAAATCCTTTTCCTGTATCGATTATCAGGATCATATGGTTCTTATCTTTTTTATAAGTAATGTGTTATATCACATTGATTGATTTGTGAATGTTGAACCAGCCCTGAAGCCCAGGAATGAATCCCACTTGTTCATGGTGAATGATCCTTTTTATATGCTGTAGAAGTTGATTTGCTAGTATCTTGTTGAGAATTTTTGCATCCATGTTCATCAGGGATATTGGCCTGTAGTTCTCTTTTTTTTACTGCGTCTCTGTCTGGTTTAGGAATCAAAGTAATGCTGGCTTCATAGAATGAGTCTGGAAGTTTTCCTTCCCTTTCTATTTTTTGGAACAGCTTGAGAAGGATAGGTATTATCTCTGCTTTAAATGCCCAGTAGAATTCCCCAGGGAAGCCATCTCGTCCTGGACTCTTATTTGTTGGGAGATTTTCGATAACTGATTCAATTTCCTTGATGGTTATGGGTCTGTTCAAGTTTCCTATTTCTTCCTGTTTGAGTTTTGGAAGTGTGTGGGTGTTTAGCAATTTGTCCATTGCTTCCAGGTTGTCCAGTTTGTTGCATATAATTTTTCATAGTGTTCCCTGATAATTGTTTGTATTTCTGAGGGATTGGTTGTAATAATTCCATTTTCATTCATGATTTTCTCCATTTGGGTCATCTCCTTTTTCTTTTTGGAAGTCTGGCTAGAGGTTTATCAATTTTGTTTATTTTTTCAAAAAACAAACTCTTGGTTTCATTGATCTGCTCTACAGTTTTTTTAGATTCTATATTGTTTATTTCTGCTCTGATCCTTATTATTTGTCTTCTGCTGGGTTTGCGGTGTCTTTGCTGTTCTGCTTCTATTTCCTTTAGGTGTGCTATTAGATTTTGTATTTGGGATTTTTCTTGTTTCTTGAGATAGGCCTGGATTGCAATGTAGTTTCCTCTCAGAACTGCCTTTGCTGTATCCCAAAGTGTTTGGATTGTTGTATTTTCATTTTCATTTGTTTCCATATATTTCTAAATTTCTTCTCTAATTGCCTGGTTGACCCTTTCATTCTTTAGTAGAGTGTTCTTTAACCTCCATGCTTTTGGAGGTTTTCCAGACTTTTTCCTGTGGTTGATTTCAAGTTTCATAGTATTGTGATCTCAAAGTGTGCATGGTATGACCTCAATTCTTTTATACTTATTAAGGGCTGTTTTGTGACCCAGCATGTGATCTATCTTGGAGAATGTTCCATGTGCACTTGAGAACAAAGTATATTCTGTTGCTTTGGTAAGCAGAGTTCTAAATCTAACTGTCAAGTCCATCTGATCCAATGTATCATTCAGGGCCCTTGTTTCTTTATTTATTCTCTGTCTAGATGATCTATCCATTGTTGTAAGTGGGGTATTAAAGTCCCCTTCAATTACCACATTCTTTTCAATATGGTTGCTTATGTTTGTGATTAATTGTTTTATATATTTGGGGGCTCCTGTATTCAGTGCATAGACATTTCTAATTTTTAGCTCTTCCTGATGGATAGACCCTGTAATCATTATATAATGCCCTTCTTCATCTCTTGTTACAGCCTTTAATTTAAAGTCTAGTTTGTCTGATATAAGTATGGCTACTCCAGCTTTCTTTGGACTTCCAGTTGCATGATAGATAGTTCTCCATCCCCTCACTTTCAATCTGAAGGTGTCCTCGGGTCTAAAATGAGTCTCTTGTAGACAGCAGATAGATGGGTCTTGTTTTTCTTTTATCCATTCTGATACCCTATGTCTTTGGTTGGAGCATTTAGTTCATTGACATTCAGTGTTATTATTGAAAGATATGGGTTTAGAGTCACTGTGATGTCTGTAGTTTCATGCTTGTAGTGATGTCTCTGGTACATTGTGGTCCTTGTAACATTTCACTCACAGAATCCCTCTTAGGATCTCTTGTAGGTCTGGTTTAGTGGTGATGAATTCCTTCAGTTTTTGTTTGTTTGGGAAAATCTTTGTCACTCCTATTCTGAATGACAGACTTGCTGGATAAAGGATTCTCGGCTGCATATTTTTTTCTATTCATCACATTGAAGATTTACTGCCATTCCTTTCTGGCCTGCCAAGTTTCAGTAGATAGGTCTGCTACTATTCTTATGTGTCTACCTTTGTAAGTTAGAGCCTGTTTATCCCTAGCTGCTTTCCGAATTCTCTCTTTATCCTTGTATTTTACCAGTTTCGCTATGATATGTTGTGCAGAAGATCGATTCAAGTTACGTCTGAAGGGAGTTCTCTGTGCCTCTTGGATTTCGATGACTGCTTCCACAGATCAGGGAAGTTCTCAGCTATGATTTGTTGAAGTACACCTTCAGCCGCTTTCTCTCTCTCTTCTTCTTCTGGAATTCCTATGATATGGATATTGTTCTGTTTGATTGCATCACATAGTTCTCTAATTCTCCCCTCATACTCCTGGATTTTTTTATTTCTCTTTTTCTCAGCTTCCTCTTTTTCCATAATTTTACCTTCTAATTTACCTATTCTCTCCTCTGCCTCTTCAATCCATGCTATGGCTGCCGCCATATTATTTTGCACCTAATTTATAGCATTTTTTAGCTCCTCATGACTATTTCTTAGTCCCTTGATCTCTGTAGCAATAGATTCTCTGCTGTCCTCTATCCTGTTTTCAAGGCTAGCAATTAATTTTATGACTATTATTCTAAATTCTTGTTCTGTTATATTGCTTAAATCATTTTTGATCAATTCATTAGCTGTCGCTGCTTCCTGGAGTTTCTTTTGAGGAGAATTCTTCCACTTCATCATTTTGGGTAATCCCTGTGGTGGCTCCAAACTGTAGGGCACTTCCCCTGTGCTGTCTGGAGTAACTTGTGTTGGTGGGCAGGGCCGCAGTCAGACCGGATGTATGCCCCCAGCCCACTGCTGGGGCCACAGTCAGACTGGTGTGTACCTTATCTTCCTCTCTCCCAGAGGCAGGACTCACTGTGGAGTGGTGTGGCCCCTGTCTGGGCTGCTTGCACACTGCCAGGCTTGTGGTACTGCTTAGATGGGATCTGGCCAAGAGTGTATTAGCCAGGGTGGATCCACAAGGTGCACAGGGGTGGGAGGGGCAGACTTAGCTTGCTTTGCCATGGATGGTCCCCTGCAGGAGGGGCCCTGCAGCGCCAGGAGGGAGGCAGACTTGTCGGAGGGATGGATCCACAGAAGCAGTGTTGGGCATTTGCACGGTGCAAGCAAGTTTGGTGACGGGAGCTGGTTCCCTTTCAAGTTTTGGCTGAGGGATGGGAAAGGGAAATGGTGCTTCTCAGCACCTTTGTTCCCCCACCAAGCTGAGCTCTGTCTTCTGGGCCTCCACAACTCTCCCTCCAGGTGTCCTCTCACCTTCCCCGCTGTCTGAGAGCAGAGCTGTTGACTTTTAACATTCCAGATGTTAAGTCCCGCTGGGTGTCAGAACTCACAGAGTCCGGCCCCTCTGCTTTTGCAAGCCAGACTTTGGGGGCTCTGTCTTGCCTAGCGGACTGCCCTGGATCCCTCCTGCCAGTCCATGTAGCACGCACTGCCTCTCTGCCCTTCCAATCCTCTTGTCTACACTTGGCTCAAGAGAGTCTGTTCTGCTAGTGTTCTGGTGGTTTTCTGGGATATTTAGGCAAATGTGGGTGGAATCTAAGTGATAAGTGGGATGAGGTGAGCCCAGAGTCCTCCTATGCCACCATCTTCAATGACTATTCTTTTAAATTACTTCATGAGAATTTTGAAGTCCTCACGTGAATTTTTAAAAATCCAAATTGGAAATTTCTCATTTATGGGAGAAAAAATTCACTATCCTTGGACAGATCCATATTCAAAGGCCTTAGCTCTGTGTCAGTGTTCAGCAAGGAAAATGCTACTCATTGGTTTCGAAACAAAATCATATATTTAAAATATATACATTTAATTTTCAATGATTTATTGTTTAATCACCTTTTTAGATTAGAACTAAGGGGATTTTGTTTATTTTTATTTTATGATTGCTTCAAAAGGCTTTATGAGAGCTACATGAATATGATATAAATAGCACCAGAATAGGAGTAAAGAGAAATCTGTCCATTGATTGTCTTTTTACTAACCATATATTCTTACCAAAATTCCCATTCCTTTTTTAAAAAATAGACTGGATTAAATGATCTTCCAGGAATATTTATATACAGGTATCATAGTACTTGGAAAATGCCCAAGTCTTAGTTCGTTTGCACCTGTACAAAAAGAGTTGTGAAAGTTGAAAAAGTTCTAAAAAACTAAGAAAATTATGTTTTGAAAAATCTTTGAGGGGCGCCTGGGTGGCGCAGTCGGTTAAGCGTCCGACTTCAGCCAGGTCACGATCTCGCGGTCCGTGAGTTCGAGCCCCGCATCGGGCTCTGGGCTGATGGCTCAGAGCCTGGAGCCTGCTTCTGATTCTGTGTCTCCCTCTCTCTCTGCCCCTCCCCCGTTCATGCTCTGTCTCTCTATGTCCCAAAAATAAATAAACGTTGAAAAAAAAAATCTTTGAAACATATATAAGTCTTTCTAAACAGTAGAAGTTTCGAAAAGTAAAAGGATTATTTTACTTGGGCTCAGGAGTTTTGTTAGATTCATTGATTTTTATTTATTTTTTTCTCCTGAAAAATCCTGGAGTACACAGCCAGTGTTATCCACCTACTGTGATCTCCTGATAGCAAAATTCAACCCATTAGCAAAAAAAATTTAAAGGACACAGCTAATTTAATTTAAAATGAGAAATTGCATCACTCATGAAAACTAGTCTGAGTTACCATTTCCTAAAGGGTTCCTTTGAATTTTAACTGTCTCTTTTAGTATAATGTGCATTAGTTCAAATAATTTAGAACCAGTATATTCCTTGGCAATTTGGGAAATTATATAATGTTATCAATGAGCTTGGCTTTATTAAGTGCTCTTTTCATTATATATATATCCTGTTAAAATGTATTTTCTACTGACGGTCTCCTAACTAGCATAATATCATTGGCACTTTAAAGATCTGCATACTATTCAAATGTCATTCATTCATTCCTTCATCTATTCAGTGAAAATGTATTGAGCACTTACTTTTTGTCAGGCACTTTCCTAGCCAGTGTGGGAAGAGCAATGAACAAACACACACATTTCTACCTTGTTTACATTCTGGTTGGAAAGACAGACAATAAACAACATAACCAGGCAGAAACTTGCTATGGCAGTAATGGAAGTGAAAGGAGGAACAGAGGCAGGGGACAGGAAATGTTTGGAGTCGTGAAATTTTAGGTAGGCAATCAGAAAAAGCCACCGATGAGAAATTGACATTTGAATGAAGCAAGTGAGGATCCATACAGATTTCAGGAAGAACTCTGAAGCAGAGACATTAACAAAGGCAAAATTCTAGCCGAAATGTGCCTACCTTTCTGGAGGAGATACCACAGCACAGCTAGCAGGTTGAGCAAGGGGAAAGAGTTGTAGATGAGGTCAAACAAGAGTATGGACAGATTACTTGCTACAGGGCTGTTCAAAAAGTCATCCATGAATTAGTGCCAAGATAAATACAGATATTAAAAGCGTTTAAAGACTTTTATAGATATTCAACATTACCATGACATCTGAACATATTATCAATTTGAATTCTTTTTAACATTTCTATTAATCCATTTTTATTGGTTTATTAATTTGACAACAGCATTGGTTCATGAAAACTTGGGTGGGGGGAGGAATAATTCTTTGCTCCACAGATAGTTTGAGAAACACTGAGTTGGGAGACTGTGACTCTTTCTCTGAGTAAGATGAGGAGTAATTAGTGTTTAAGAAGAGGTGAGACAGGGTATGGTGTACTTATTAGGAAGATCAGTCTGGCTTCAGTGTTGGCAAATGATCAAAGGAGGACCGGGGCCTGACAGTAGTTGTGAGTTAGGCGGCTGTTGAAGAAACAGATGAGGGAGGATAGTCACTCAGGCCAGAGTAGAAGCAGTGGAGGTAGTAAGATGTGCTCAGGTTGTGGATATATTGTTGAAGATAGAGAAAGTAAACAACAACAACAACAACAAAACTTATGAAGATGACATATGAAATGTGAGATGGAGAGAAAGAGAAAAACCATGGATGACCCAAATATCTGTTTGAGCAAGCAGAATACATTGCTTTTTACTAAGCTAATGTAGTTTGGAAGAGGGGCAGGTAGCCTTGTCTGGTGGAAGGTGAATCAGAATGCCAGTCAGGAGCTCAGCTTGGGGCATATTCATTTTCAGAGACCCCTTATACAGCTAAATAAAGAATGTCTTATGGGAAGTGACTTGAGGCAAGAGAGAAAGTGAAGAAAGTACTGCAGTTAATGTGTAGCAATGAAAGCATTCAAAAGGCAAAAGCAAGAGATTCTAATTTCAAACAAATAGAAAGTCACCCTGAATTGTTTAGGTATCAAATTCTGGACCACAGTAATTTGTTGTGGTTGTTGTTGTTGCTGTTGTTTCAAGTTTTTATTTAAATTCTAGTTAGTTAACATACAGTGTAATATTGGTTTCAGGAGTAGAATTTATTGATTCATCACTTAGGTATAACACCCAGTTCTCATCACAACCAGTGTACTCCTTAATATCCATCACCCATGGAGCTCATCCCTACCCGTCCCTCCTCCAGCAACCCTCTGGCTGGTTTGCCTCCTATCTTTGTTTTCCCTTCCTTTGTCTATATTCACCTGTTTTGTTTCTTAAATTCCACATATGAATAAAACCATATGGCATTTGTCTTTCTCTGTAAGGTTTATCTTGCTTAGCATAATACATTCCAGCTCCTTACATGTGTTGCAAATGGCAAGATTTCATTCCTTTGGATGGCTGAGTAATATTCCATCTTCGTTATCTGTTTGCTGGTCAATAACCATGTGGGCACTTTTCATACTTTGGCTATAGTTGATAGTGCAGCTATAAACATCAGGGTGCATGTGCCCCTTCACAACACTATTTTTGTATATTTTGGATAAATACCTGGTCGTACAATTGCTAGATGATAGGGTAGTCATTATTTAACTTTTTGAGGAAACTCCACACTGTTTTCCATATTGACTGCACCAATTTGTATTTCCACCAACAGTGTAAGAAGGTTTCCCTTTCTCTGCATCCCTGCCAACATCTGTTATTTCCTGTGTTGTTAATTTTAGCCATTCTGACAGCTGTAAGGTAGTATCTCATCGTGGTTTCTATTTCCCTGGTGATGAGTGATACTGAGCATCTTTTCATGTGTCTGTTAGCCACCTATATGTCTTCTTTGGAAAAAAATGTCCGTTTATGTCTTCTGCTCATTTCTTCACTGGATTATTTGTTTTTGGGTGTTGAGTTTGATAAGTTCTTTATAGATTTTTGATACTAACCCTTTATCTGATATGTCGTTTGCAAATATCTTCTCCCATTCCGTAGACTGCCTTTTAGTTTTGTAGGTTGTTTCCTTTGCTATGCAGTAGTTTTTATCTTGATAAAGTCTCAATAGTTCACTTTTGCTTTTGTTTCCCTTGCCTCTAATGACAAGTCTAGTAAGAAGTTGCTGAGATCAATGAGGTTGCTGCTTGTTTTCTCCAGTAGGATTTTGATCGTTTCCTGTGTGACATTTTAGGTCTTTCATCCATTTTGAATTTATTTTTGTGTATGGTATAAGAAAGTGTGGACTACCGTCTTAAATGCTACAACATGCAGTTTCAGATTTGATTTATATAGTAGTTCTTACAAAGCAGGCACTATTTTCCAAGGGTTTGTTTTTGTTTGTTTGTTTTTAATTTTTATTTGTTTGTTTTGTACAACAGACTGGTACTCAGAAGGCTAAGCATTTGACCTAAGAGAACATATAATATCGATAATATGAAAAACAAAACATAATTACTAGAATATACTAAGCCCTTATTAAACAGCCATTAAAGACCACCATTATTTCATCTCAAAGTATAAAAATGAAAACCAATATATTAAGTATCTTGCTGGAGCTCTCACAGTCCTTAATTGATGGAGACACAATTTAACACAGTTTATAGATTCACAGAGGCCAAGACATTAAACAATTACAATCAACACCCTCCCTTAGGAGAGCAAGAATTCACAATTAGATACTTCCCATTCTAGACCTCATTTATTTCCCATTCTTCCAGGCTATCTCTTTTCAACTTATTCTCAAAACTTGAGCATAAATCAGACACCTGGAAAGTTTGTTACATAAAGGATTGCTGGGTCTCATCCCCAGAAATTCTGATTCAGTTAATCTGGGGTGTGGCTCAATAATTTATATTTCTCACAAGCTCCCTGGTGATGCCAATGCTGACGCTTCTGGTTTGGGAAATGGCATTTTGAGAACCTGTATGTATTAGAATATTTACATACGATATTGCAAAATCCCCAAATTGTACTAATATATGTAGTCTTTCTTAAGGAAATGTGGTTTAACAGAATAATTCTAGCCCTCATACACTCAAAGAAGGACCATAAATTTTGAACGCATTAGGTTTTCTGGCTTGATCTCCCCCCCTCCCCCCCCCCCCCCCCTTAAGACAGGGCATCTCTTCTGAAAGAGACAAGCAAAGCCACAACGGCAATTTTATGAGGAATGAAATCATGTTGACAGCAGGCAGTGTCTTGCAAGCAGAAAAGGGGTGTCACACTCAATTAGCTCTCTGGATCTATGGTGAAAGGAGCCAGGTGAATAGCTGTATTATGAACTCAGTTTTTTTTTTTTCTTGTAGGTCAAAAGATATATGATTGGAGAGACTGCATTAAAGATGTCAATAAGAAAGAAGCATGCAGGGAATGTGAGGGCCCATAGGAATCATGAAAAAGATGAGGAAAATAACTCCTCCACACAATTATTTCTCAATGTAATTTACCTTTACATGCCATTAGTGGATGATCTGATGTACTAATTTCATAGTTATATTTTTCTCTGTAAACTGTACTTATTCACCTTTTATCTTTTTCTTTTTTCTACAGTTGTATTTAATAACATCATGGAAAGCTCTTAATACACATTCAGGCTTCCATCACTGGGCAATCTGCTCAATTTATCACATAATAATTTCAGTGGAATATTTATTAGTGTTGCATAGAAAAGCATTCCTTAAGATGCCCTTTTAAAGGAAAATCTCCAAATTTATTTCAATAACTATAATCCCTATAATTTTCATTCTTTTCCCCCACTTTTTCTGGCTTCTCAGAAACAAATGTACAGAATAAATTGTCCAAATAACTTAGTTTATTATACTGCTCTAATGTCAAATAGAAGACTAAAATGTGTGAGTGAATATCTGAAGTTGAAGACACTAGAATGTGTTTTTGAAATCCTCAGTTTAAAAGGCTGAGTTTAAAAAGCATAAAATGTTCATATTAACTAACAGCCCACAGATGACAGTATCCTATGATGGCATTAAATGATCTAGGCTGCCAGCCACGTTTAAAGGGTACATTCTCATTTCCACCCCTTGTTTCTCTCATTTCACTTCTTTTTGACACTTTTTCTCACTGAAGTATTAGGTGATAATAACACATAACTTCTCAAAGTTTCATTAGGAGCAAAGACTTTTTCCTTTCATTAATAAGTAATCTAAATTGTTATTAATTATTCTTTTTCCTTTTAAAATGAAATGAATTTTGATAATTTAATTTTTTATGTGAAAGATTACTTTTTATGGGCCACACCCTTTGTCTCTCTTGCACTGAAGAGAAGTATTTATGACATGGAGTTGTACTTTAATGGATATATAAATACATGTATTTTATGTTACAAATCTTAAGAGGGGTTGTTTTAAAAATATGAAACCCCTTCCTTATTTAGAAGTTGAGCATTATGTGCCTTGGATATATTTCATTCAAACCCTACATATTCTATTTTTTTAAATTTTTTTTTAGTTTAAAACCTTTATGCGATTTTTAGTAGATCATATTTATATTACAAAATTTACAAGCACTAAGGTATATTTCTCCTGAATTTTGTCCCCAAATTCTCACTTTTCATTCCCAGAGACAGCTACTGACATTTCTATCTCTATTCTATTCATTACACAATATATTTATACATATATATATTTTTGTTGTTGATTGTTTTGTTTGGAACAAATTACTTTAAAGTGTACATATTATACATTTGCTATTTATACTTCATACTCTCTCCTATAATCTTTCTACACTAGGATATATATAGTTTTCTCATTCTCTTTAAAGGTTGTGGAGATATTTCATGTGTGTGGTGTGATTCATGGAGCTCTACACATTATATTGCTTCCAATATTTTTAGAAGAAAATATTTCCTATGAATAGTATATATATATGTTATTTTTCAAACATTCAATTATATAATTGAATTCAATTATATACAATTATATCAATTATATACTAAATGAACTTAGTAAGGAATTTCTAGATAAAAGGCTCTACTTTAGTTTGATAAGAATTCTTAATGACTGCCCATAAATTTTCAATTCAGTCCTACCAACTTGTGAAAATAACTCCGCAAAAGAATGAGTTATCAATATTTGTCAATACAATAGGTAAACATTGTATCTTTAATTTAGCATTTCTTTCCCTCATTGTGATGGAAAATGAGCATTTTTTTTTAAATGAAGAATGATTTATGTTTGATTTCCCACTGAAGAATTGTTACGAATCCTTTCCATTTAATTCCCCAATTGCATTGTTGAAGTTGATCATAGTGATTTGCAAAAACAAATACACACACGCACATATATATACATATGTATATGAAATATACATAATGAAAATTACTGATATTTTATTTCTTGGTTTGCAAATTTCATATGGATCAACCTAATATTAAAATTGTCACTTTGCTTGTGGAATGAGTTAAATTTTCTTTCAGTCTAGTTTGCTGTTTTGTCTTTTGAAAACCTTTATTTTAATTTATTTGTGATTGGGCTTTTCCAGATAGACAAATCTAAGTTTTGTAATCAATTTTTTTAATTTTTAAACTCTTTTGGCTTTTTAGTTTTGACTCATTTTTCAAGACTTTTTGCCATAAAAATTATTAAATCATTAAGTTAATTATCAAATCATTCAAACTACCGCAAGAAAACAGCAGACCCTCTCCCTGTGTTTTTAATTATTACAATTTAATTTTATGCAGTGAATCTTTAATACATTCATAGCTGAATTTAATAAGATACTTGATAAGGATTAAATTTTGTTTCCCAAGTTTCTAACAGATCGATAATATCTGTTAAAAATTCATATTTCCTCCACATATTTGAAATGCCAAATTTACTGTATTTCTGAACTTACCTTTCTTCTGTCCACTTCTATTCATGCCCTAGAATCACTCTGTTTTAAAGATTGTGATTTTAAAATATATTTAAATATTTAGAAAGACTAGTGGCTTTTCATTATACTTCCTTTCTGAACTATCCTTCTACTTTTATGCATGATTAATTTTATATAACTTTGGATTGAAAGTGATTAGTTAAAATTTTGTGTTAACATGTATACATGTATGCATGTGCATATAAATATACATGTAGGTATATATTTCTATATAATATGTAAATTTCATATAAAATATGAATATATATGCATAATTTTAGTTATATATTACCATATAACAAAATTACATGAATTTTGGCAGCTTAAAACAACAAGTGTTTATTATCCCACCTGTCATTTTCTGAGTGGCTGGAATCCGGGAGTGGCTGCACTAGACTCTGATGAGGTTGCAGTTAAGCTGTGGGCCAGCCCCACAGACATCTGAAGGCTCAACTGGGGCTGAACAATTTCCTTCTGACCTCACTCACCTGGTTGTTGGCATGCCTTAGCTCCTCGCTGGCTGTTGGCCCAAGGATTCAGCCTTAGCAGCTGGGCCTCCCCATGGGTTGCTCAAAACATAGCAACTTGTTTCCTCACAGTGAGTCACCTAAGGAAGAAAGAGAGAGAAAAGAGAAAAACAAGACAGGAGCCATAGTTGTTTTTTTTTTTTTTTTTTTTTTTTTAATTTTTTTTTTCAACGTTTTTATTATTCATTTTTGGGACAGAGAGAGACAGAGCATGAACGGGGGAGGGGCAGAGAGAGAGGGAGACACAGAATCAGAAACAGGCTCCAGGCTCTGAGCCATCAGCCCAGAGCCCGATGCGGGGCTCGAACTCACGGACCGCGAGATCGTGACCTGGCTGAAGTCGGACGCTTAACCGACTGCGCCACCCAGGCGCCCCCAGGAGCCATAGTTTTTAATAACTTATTCTTTGAAGTGATATAACATCAATTCTGCCGTATGTTGTTGTTCATCTACAGCAACTCTGGCATGACATAGAAAGAGCTATATAAGGGTGTGAAAGCCAAGAAGAGAAGACTGTGGGGGTCATCGTGGAGGTTGGCTACCGCGGTGTAGCCTCTGGGCCACAATGTTCCATGTCCTTCCCTTGGAAATACACTCATCCACTAATGTCTTATTCAATGACAGCATCAGCTTCAAGTCCAGAATCTCTTATCTAAATCAAGTCCAGGTTGGTTGAATCTTTCATTCCCTCAGTTAGTCAATCAACTAGCTGTAGGACTAATCTATGCAGGTGCTGAGGTATATCATTGGACAACAAAAGAGAAATATCACGGTGCTTTTCTTTTAGGGAACCACCAACATTTTTTTGTTTCTGAAATAGAAAATTTGTGTTTGGATTTAATAACTAGAGGAGTATTATTTTAAAATCTCTAGGCCATAGGGGTCCCTGGGTGGCTCAGTTGGTTAAGTGTCCAACTTTGGCTCAGGCCATGATCTCACGGTTCATGGGTTGGAGTCCCATGTTGGGCTCTGTGCTGACAACTCAGAGCCTGGAGCCTGCTTCAGATTCTGTGTCTCCCTCTCTCTCTGCCCCTCCCCACCCATACTCTGCCTCTCTCTGTCTCTCAAAAATGAATAAACTTAAAAAAAATTTTTTTAAGTCTCTAGGCCATAGATTCCTCTTTTGAGAATTCCATATCTTAAGGCCTAACCACCTCTATTATTCTGATACAGTAAAAATTTGATTAAAATAATAAATTTCAAACTTAAAACAATTGGTCTCCATAATCTTAACCTACCTCCTATCGGTAACATTTCTTACTCATATAGCAATTGATATTCATATAGCAATTGTTCAAATTAGAAAGAAGGTTAGACAATGAGTAGTATTGATAATCTCTGGATTAGGCAAATCAATAGAATTGTATCTGTAAAACTTAAAGGATAGTAAAGATAAAATACTATCACTAATGTTTTTCTTTTTAGTTACACATCTCTTATTTATATACACATTTTCTTTTTTTATGTTTATTTATTTACTTTGAGAGAGAGAGAGAGAAAGCGAGCACAGAAGCGGCAGAGAGAGAAGGAGACAGAGAATCTCAAGCAGGCTCCGTATATACTGTCAGCGCACAGCCTGATGCAGAACTGGATCTCACAACCCGTGAGATCATGACCTGAGCTGAAATCAAGATTTGGAGGCTTAACTGACTGAGCTACCCAGGCACCCCTTATACACATTTTCAAAACCATATTTCAGGCATAGCTAATATTAAATTCTTCAGTTTAGAAGCTTATAGCAAATATATTTAAAAAATGCCAACAGGTCACTGCTCACATCATTGCTTGCTTGTACCATATACTACCTCCAAAATATTGCGTGTCAAGCATTATTGCATGAAAAGCATATAAGATATGGTCTATTTAGTTGAAAATTCTGGAGCAGGTAAATGCATTCACACATTCATAACCGAGAAACAGAATCCAGTCAATTTCCTATATTAAATGAGGGAAGCAACACTTGAACTTGAGAATTAAAAAGAAACGAGAGTGTACAGAGTATTCAATCTTTTCTCATGTTCTCCTTAGATTAAAATGAATTCTATTGCCATTGTAACCTATAAATTATCTTCGTTAAAATTACGATTTTAACCTTATTAAAACCACCAGCACTGACCACAGGAAACTGTGACTGTATTTTAGCCGACCTTATGAAAATTAGATTTATGTAGGAAAATATCCTTGCCAACAACACCCTAATTTTTATGGTATTATTTTTCTTATGTCTTCAATAATTAGTTTCCTTATTGTGCTTCAGACCTTCCCCAAATCACCTGAGAGTTGTAAAAGCATATTTCCCCCATTTTATTCTGTTCCCACAAAGTCTCCAAAATTTTGCAAAGCATTGCAATTAAATATGCAAACACAAAAAGGACATACTAAATTATAATAGTACTTGGAGATTTTTCTTTGAATAGTGTTTATGCATAATCCTCAGTAAATAATATAACTCATTTTTCTACAGAGTTTTGTTTTCTCATTAAAATTAAAAGAAAAATGACTTTATACTTGAGATGGTACAAAATTAAACAAAAGCATCATTGGTTCACTCATTGATTCAGGAAGCACTTACTATGGCATAACACTTTGATACATTTCAATTTACTGTACTATGCTATTTATACAAAAGCAAACACAAATTCTTTAATTTGTATAATTTCCAAGCCTAACTGAATGCCTCTGACTTCATAAAAGATTGCAAAATTTTTCCTTGCTTGTTCTTCATTCTTAATGCCTTTTGCATGGGAACTAAGTGTCTGTCTTTTATGTTGAGAAGGATTTAAACTTTAAAGTTCCCTTAGTGTTTTGCTTAAATTTTTCAAAAGTTTATTCATTAATATCTTAAGACTGACTTATCAATTATGTTTTGTTTTGCTATAATAGTTCTACCTTCTGTTAACCTGCTTATATAGTATAATTGACAAAATTATTGCCGTAATAACACTGCTGCATCTCTGAATCAAATATATGTTAGTGTAATTTCAAAATTATTTTATAGATAACACAAAATTAAAGCATTGTTATTAGCAAACATAATTTAGAAAAATCTGAATTTGTGATAAAATTGCTTTATAAAATACAAACTTTCTTGAAATTGAGTGACTTCCCCCCCATACTTCAAGTGACTTATGTTGGTTTATACTTCATTAGAAAGAAAATATAAATCGGGGCATAAAGTACATTCTGTGCTTTCTCTACTCAGGATCTATTCCCCTTCTCCTTTTCTAATAGTACCTAGGGTCCCTTTACAAAAGTTTTTCCCTTTGTTTTACAATGTCACTGTATTTTTTTTTTCTGGAAATACCCATTCAGAACAAATCTTTCCCTTCTGACATGCATGATTGCTCCAGATAACTAAACCCTAAACTGATATTGTACATTCCCTCATAAGACCTAAGAATTGGTCAGCAGTGTTCCAGGTCAGGGCTAGACGTCCAGGACATATTCCCTCTGAGTTTCATATGGTACATGAACATTGGAAGCCAGTTTGCTATCAGGAAGACAAAAATGGATGTATGGCAGGCAAAGAGTGATACCATCTAAGTGATAGATGGTAAAAATCACAGAAAACTTTGAAACATATTTGAAGTTTGATCCACTTATTATTTATGTCAGTTAAATTGTGTTTTTTCTGTTACTTTCAAACCAAATCATACTGTTTTATATAAAATTGTTAACAGGAAATTAAGTCAGTACAATAAGCAATAGATCTTGAAGTGTAAAATTAGCTGACTGAGCCAAGCAGTTGGGCCAGAAGTCAATGATGACGCATTCCTCTTTTTTTTTAAAGTTTATTTATTTATTTTGAGAGAGAGAAAAAGTGTGAGTTGGGGAGAGGCAGAGAGAGAGGGAAATGGAGAGAATCCTAAGCAGTCTCCACACTGTGAGTGTGGAGCCTTATACGGGGCTCAAACTCATGAACCATGAGATCATGACCAGAGCAGAAGCCAGAAGCTTAACTGACTGAGCCACCCAGGTGCCCCTCTATAATCATTTTCATTGAAATTATTTCAAATAAATAAACTAGCATTTTACTGGAATATAAAAAATAATTATATTAGAGTACAATGGAAAGAATAAACATGATTTCTCGTTAGTAGTGTTTTAGGTATTAATCTCATTCCGCTCATGAAAGAAAATATCATTCTACCTTTTACAGCTGAGCTGCTGCCTGTTTCAAAGAACTTGTTATCAGAGTGGCTGAACATAAATTTTGTTCTATTTGTAATTCTTTTAATTCTCTCAGATTTTCCTGAGTTTCAGGGTACTTATATATGATAAATTTTCTTGTTAGTCTTGGAATGGTTGGAACATACTGTAAGTAATGGCATTTGTCTACAGAGGAATTTGCAAGGCCTAGAATGTTTTGGATACATTGGTTTAAAAACAATACACAGTTAAATTAATTTCACATGTTTCTTTATACTGTGTGTTCATGTGTGTGAGTGCATGTACATCACTTTTTTTAGTCTGGTTGTATTATATTTCTGTTCAATAATGCTGGTCAGAGTATAATCACCAGAATGGAAAACTAAAAAATAAGTTGGATAAAAAGATTATTCAAATCGTGGAGTTTAGGAAATGCTGGGGAAATTACTGTGTTGAAAATGTGTTTGTGCAATAAAATCACAATATATGTGATGGATAAAAAGACAGCAAATCAGATACTCGTGCAAGTGGTCACTAGGCAACAGTGAAAAGGTGAGCAAATGGAGTGGGAAAAATGAGAAAATGTTCTTCAAAGTGTTTGCAGTTCCATAAACGTGGAGTAGAAATGGCATGGAGGAGAAATAAGGATGGCTAACAACGTATACTCATATTATTAATGTGATATTGTTATTTTTGTGTCTTTCACACTGAAGGGATGGGTTTTCTAAACAATAGCTATCAATAAAAGGATAGTTTAAAAGTAGCTTTGAATAAGGAGAGACTCCACACATATTTCAGTGGACAAAAGGTTGAAACGATGCCACCTGCTGTGCCTATCTACCTAGCATCTTAAATTAAATTTTACTGCTACCAGTATGGAAACCAGTTTACAATTTGTCTCATGTATAAGTGTCTATCAATATCAATATTAAAGTTTATTCATAATGAAAAGTAAGTAGTACAACAAATACTAAGGCTGTGAAATGTGGCCATGCAAATTAAATTCTATATGAATGGTGCCTGCTGGGTTTGGATGGTATACAAACCAGTGTGGGTCATTTTGCAAAGCTGAGAGAGGAGTTATGTTAAATGAGTTGTAAGTATTATGCAGCAGATGGTATGAATGCAAAAATGCTTTCCATTTGTTTTCATTTTGAGAGGAGTTTAAACTGTGTGTGTGTGTGCGTGCGCGTGCGCGCACGCGCGTGTGTGACAGAGAATCATTTAGAATCAGCCAAATAACAGTATTTCATGTGGGGTTCATTGGGATTGAGCCCATCACTTAAAACTATTCATATGATGAGTTTATAGAAAGAGAAAACTTAATATTTTTATGACTAGTATGCACGATATTGCCACCATTCACTTACAAAAGAATTTGTAGGAGTTTTAAGGTAATTGGTGGCTTTTTAAAGCAATCTAATAATAGAAAATAGGACTTGGAAATCTGTTAATCTTTTTGTTACACAGTGACTGTTATAGAAGGGATGTTTTTCATTTTATATAACTTTTCACTGATTTCCAACCATACTTGCCTACATCTATTATAACATCAAGCTGTTCAGATGGGGGTTACTACTCTTTTCTATCTTTCCTGCTTTATGAAGCTAAGGTTCTGAATGAAAAGGCTATGTGTTCTAATGGAATTCTCCCCTGGGGCACATCAAGTCATTTTATACAATGACACACTAAGAAAGGCAATTTATGATGTGTGACTGACTCTAATGCGACTTTTTCATCATTTCATTTGTTTTCCATTAGTTAGGAAAAAAACACATATGAACTATATAGAAATTTTTTTATTGTACTCCACGGGGGTTTTCTGGTATATTAGAATTCTGGTGGAATACAGTATTTTATAAAACTATGAAAAAATGGATTTTAAGAACACTTTTTATCTTCAAATCTCTATCAAGAATTTCTAAAACATCCGTAAAGCACATTTAAATTGTAAAATATTGCAAATGCCTTTCAAAATGTATTTTAAAAGATTCATGTTTGCTTAAAACTTTAATCAGTACTTTTAAGAAATGTTCAATTATTATAATTCAAGTTTCTAAAATGTTTCTGGTTCAAATATGAATCAAATAAAATCAGAGCTAATGGCTCTGATTATATAGTTTAAATTAACAAAGCTCTACTTTAATTATCTGCTTCCATCATGATTTTTTGGTTCCTCTACTTGGGTTTCCAATAAATAATCACCTAAAAATATACAAATATATCTGGGGAGAAAATACTATTTATCATCATATGTAACATATTTAGACCATTTACGTAACATCTTCAGTCCAGTTATTTATTTTTTTCTGCTTACATCATTTTCTCTTTTCACCCTCTGATTTTACACCAATTCCAGTTTCCTTGACGTTATTTTCATTAGGGCTTTACTATCAGTTCCACTAGTTTTTCCACCTCCTCTTGTCTTCCATTTATCCTTTTCATGTGTTTACGTTTCTTTGCATTATTTCAGACAAGTTGTAAATTTTAGCTCATTTGTTCAAGGCAGTAAGGTAGTGGTTTGTTCAGATTCTCAGAATTCAGCCTGCTAGTGCAGGAAGGAGTGAATTACCCTAAAGAAGGCAAAATATGACTAAAAGTAAAATATAAAATAACGATACATTAATAAAAATAACAATTGGGGCACCTGGGTGGCTCAGTCATTTGAGTACCAGACTTCGACTCAGGTCATGATCTCATGGTTTATGAGTTCAAGCCCAGCATGGGGCTCTCTGCTGTCAGCATAGAACCTACTTCAGATCCTCTGTCTCTCTCTCTCTGCCAACCCCCCCCCACTTGTTTTCTGTCTCTCTTTCTCTCTCTCTCCCCCTCTCTCAAAAATAAATAAAACATTTAAAAAATAATTAAAAAAATTAAAGTACTTTCAAGTTTATACTATATTGGCTTTACAAGTCAGATAGTAGTTAAACAATATAAGAGAAACCATAAGTGGTTTACAAATAAGTAAATTTCCCGCTGTATTTTGAAGTGGTAAAGCACATTGTGTGGTATATTTTAAGAGTCAGTTCTGCATCTTGTAATCTCTATTACAACTGTTAAAAGACGATACCATAAATAAGGTAAAAAGGTGTGTATTACTTTGGTGTTGGTTGTGATCTCTCTTCTTTCACTTGTGATTTTATCTATTTGGGTTCTCTTTTCTTTTGGAGAAGTCTGGGCAGGGGTTTATCAATTTTGTTTATTTTTTCAGAAAACCAGCTCTTAGATTCATTGATCTGTTCTGTTTTTGTTGTTGTTGTTGTTGTTGGTTTTGTTTGTTTGTTTTTTAGTGGGTTTTTTTTTTTTTGGATTCTATATTGTTTATTTCTGTTCTAATCTTTATTATTTATCTTCTTTGGCTGGCTTTGGGGTTTCTTTGCTGTTCTTCTTCTAGTTCTTTTAGGTGTGCCGTTAGATTTTGTATTTGGGGTTTTTCTTGTTTCTTGAGATAGGCCTGGATTGCAATGCATTTTTCTCCTAGGATTGCCTTTGATGCATACCAAAGGGTTTGGACTATTGTGTTTAGGCCATTCTCACAGTGCTGCATGGGTACAAGCGAGCCATTTTGTCCTGCTCCACCGTCTCCCGAGCCTCCCTGGTGCTTGGCTGGGATTCAAACCCTGATGTCTTAAAGAATCCTGCTCTGCTCACCTCAGTTCCAGAGTAGTGCCACTCTGCCCAGCCAACCAACAAAAGGCCTCTAGCTGGAGGGTGCCTGCAGGTTCTTTTGTCCTTGGAGCAGATATATACCTTCTTTCCACAGCACTCAGGAGAGAGGACTGCTCTCTCTGACTGCACCTCTGAGCTAACTTCTGAGCGGGGGGCTGGGTGTCCCACCCAGCAGGTGCAGGTACAGGGCAGCAGGACCCAGTCCGGAGGAAGTCTGGTACCCCTGGATCATGTTAGAAATTGGTTCTTTCTCCATTTTCTTCATTCCCCAGTCAATGGTCCAGAGAGTTTTTCTTTTGTTCAAATACAATCCTACACTTCCACAGACTCTCTTTCACTTCCCTTTGTCTCTGCCCAGAAGGGGATCCCTCCCCTCCAAGCCTATGCTTCCTGTTTTATCTCCCCCAATTCCCAACCATGCACCTATGGCCGCCAGGTTGTCCCCATGGGCCCCTGGAGATGTTTCTGTCACTCTGTAGCTCAGATTCCTGGAATTTCAAGTCTTCTGGCCTCAATACGGCTGTGTTTGAGGTACAAGAGAACTTCGGGTCCCCCTGCTTGTCCACCATGTTGACTTCCCTCCTCTCTTCATTTAGTTTTTTTTTTGTTTCGTTGATCAGAGTTTTGTAGTTTTCCTCATATAGATCTAATATATATTTTGCTAGACTTATCCTGAAGTATTTCTTTATTTTTGGAGGCTAATGTAAATTGTATTGTCTTTTTTTTTTTTTTACATTTATTTGAGAGAGCGAGAGAGTGGGGAGAGGCAGAGAGAGAAGGAGAGGCGGAAAGAATCCGAAGCAGGCTCTGCACTGCTAGCATGGAGCCCACTATGGGGCTCAAACCCATGAACTGTGAGATTATGATCTAAGCTAAAACTAATAGTCAGATGCTCAACTTACTGAGCCACCCAGGTGCCCCAGTGTTATGTTTTTTACTTTCAAGTTCCATTTGTTTGTTCCTGGTATATAGGAAAGTGATAGAATTTTGTATATTAAGCCTAGAATTTTGTAACCTTGCTATAATCATTTATTTCTTTCAGAAGTCAATTCTTTTGGATTTTCTACATAGACAATCATGTTATCTGTGAAAAAGTATTACTTCCTTCTTGATATGTATACATTTAATACCTTTTCTTATCTTACTGTATTAGCTAGAACTTCTGACAGACTGTTGAGAAAGGATAGTGAGGGGCACAACCTTGCTTTGTACCTGATCTCAGTGGAAAAGCTTTGAGTTTTTCAGTGTTAAGTATGATGCTAGCTATAAGTTTTGTAGATATTCTTTATCAAGTTGCAGATATTTCCCTCTATTCCTAGTTTACTGTGAGTTTTTGTCATGAATTGTGTTAGATTTTGCCAAATGTTTTCTAGTGTGAAATGTTGCAATCTGGGAGTTAATGGTCAAGAAGGAATTCTTGAGATATATTTAGTACAAAAAAATGTGATTTTATTAAAACACAAGGACAAGACCTGTGGGCAGAAAGAGCTGCGCTTGGGATTGTGAGCAGTGACGTTTTAGCTAGTAGGGGGTAGGGATAGCCTAAGTTTTTGAGGAATTTGGAAGCAAGTCTTCCAGGACTTCCAGGACCTTGAGAGGCTAGTTACTATTAGGAAAAGGTCATTTATTACTGTCTAGTAAAACCTTAGTCATGAGACCCTTCAGATGTATATCAATGGACCATATGCTTAGAGGATGGTTGGTAACATATATCTTGAGGTGGGATAGAGTTAAAGAAAGTTTCAAAAAAGATTTTTATATGTTAAAGAAGACTTAAAAGGACACTGGCGGTCAGCTAATGTTAAGCTAGCTTTGCTTTGCCTCTAGCAAAGTGTTAACTTTGAAGCAGGTGAGCTCCTGGAAGAAGGTCACTCTGCCTGTCTCAAGGAATTGTCAATGGACTGCAAATTGTAAGGAAATTTAATTTTTTCCTAAATTTATTTTGCATTTGTACTCCACATCATTTTCTCTGCATTTGTATTATCATGTGATATTTTTTCTTTTTTCCTGTTGTTATAATGCATAAAATTAATTGATTTTCTAATGTTGAACCAGTCTTGCATACCTGGGATACATCCCACTCACTCACAGTGCATAATTCTTTTTTATACGCTCTTGTAATCCATATCCTGATATTTTGTTAAAGATTTTTACATCTATGTTCAGGAAAGATATTGGTGTGTAGTTTTTTGTTTTGTTTGTTTTGTTTTTTTGTAATGTCATTGTCTGGTTTTAGTGTTAGGGGAATGCTGGCCTCATAGAATGAGTTAAAAAGTATTAGTTCTGCTTCTACCCTCTGAAAAGATTGTAGAGTTTGGTATTATTTTTTCCTTTAAATGTTTAATAAAATTCCCCAGTGAACCCAATTGGTCCCAGTGCTTTCTGTTTTGAAAGGTTGTTAATTATTGATTTAATTTCTTTAACAAATTTAGGAGCATTCAGATTAACTATTTCTTCTTATGTAACTTTTGGAAAATTGTGTCTTCAAGGAATTGATCCATTTCTTCTACTTGATCAAATTGGTGAGCGTAGTGTTATGCATAGTATTCCTTTATTATCCTTTTAATATTCATATGGTCTGTAGTGATGTCCCAAAACATCGATTTTTACCATTAAGTATGATGTTATCATTGCTTTTTTTAAAGGTCTTCTTTATCAAGTAAGGAAATTCTCCTGTATTCTCTTCTATTTTCTGGAGAGATTGTATTCAACTGGTATCAATTCCTTAAACTTTGATGGAATTCTCAAGTGAAAGAGTCTGTGCCTATGGGGCGCCTGGGTGGCGCAGTCGGTTAAGCGTCGGACTTCAGCCAGGTCACGATCTTGCGGTCCGTGGTTTCGAGCCCCGCTCGGGCTCTGGGCTGATGGCTCAGAGCCTGGAGCCTGTTTCCGATTCTGTGTCTCCCTCTCTCTCTGCCCCTCCCCTGTTCATGCTGTGTCTCTCTCTGTCCCAAAAATAAATAAACGTTGAAAAAAAAATTAAAAAAAAAAAAGAAAGAGTCTGTGCCTAGAAAAAAATTTTTTTGGGGGGGACTTTTACATTACAGACTGAATTTTGTCAATAGTTATAGGACTGTACAAATGATCTCTTGCATATTGGTGAGTGTAATTGTGGGATTTTTTTTGTAAAATTGATTCATTTGATCTAGGTTGTTAAATTTATATGTGTGGAGATTTTATTTGTATTTCCTTCTTATCCTTTTGATTTCTGCAGAGTCTATAATGACATCCCGTTTCCTTCCTGACATTGGTAATTAGTGTCTCATTTTTGTTTGTTTGTCAGTTTTCCTAGAGGTTTGTCAATTTTATTGATCTTTTCAAAGATCCGGGTCATTGTTTTTTTCTATTGCTTTTCTGCTTTCACCAATTTATTCTTTCTCTTATCTTGCTACTTATTTCTTATTCTCCTTTGGGTTTATTTTGCTCATCTATGTTGCTTTTCTTTTTCAAGGCTTTTGAGGAAGGGAGCTAAGAATATTGATTTTAGATATTTATTCTTTTTTAATGTAAGTACATAATGCAATAAATTTCCCTCTCTGACCTACCTTAAGTCTATCTCACCTATATTAATATGTTGTAATTTCATTCTCATTCAGCTCAGTGTATTATTTGGTTCCCCTACCCTCTTGCCTTTGTCTTATAAAGACCCTTGTGATTACATTTGTCCTACCCAAATAATTCAAAATTATCTCTCCATCTCAATATCTTTAACATAATCATACCTACAAAGTTTATTTTGCTACATAAGGTGACATAGTGACAGTTTCCAGGGATTATGATGTGGAAATCTTTCCGTGTAGGGCATTATACTACAGTGGATTATAAGATCCCAAGAGCAGGGATCACCCAATAGAATCTAGCACATGGTCGTCTGAGCAAGAACTGGAGGCATGGTGGAGATAGAGCCACTGTCAAAAACACCATCTAAATAGAGAAAAGGAGGGGCACCTACCTGGGTGGCTCAGTCGGTTGAACGTCCAACTTTGGCTCAGTTCATGATCTCACGGTTGGTGAGTTCGAGCTTTGCGTTGGGCTGTGTGCGGACGGCCCCGATCCCGGAGTCTGCTTCAGATTCTGTGTTTCCTTCTCTCTCTGCCCCTCCCCCACTTGTGCTCTGTCTCTATCAAAATAAATAAATGTAATGAAAAAAACTTTTAAATGAGAAGAGGGAAAATGCTATTTCACTCCATGCTCCAATCTTTTGTCAACACCTCCCAGTAGTGGATCTAGCTGGAAGCTAGATGACATTGGAGCCCACAGAATTTATCCTGCATGTGTTACTCCCCATTGATATAGAACCAAAAATAAGGGAGAAAGTACAGTATCTTAGTGGGATTCCTTTGACCGCAGGGAAATGAAAAATTTAAAAATCACAATAAACTACTTCATTTTGCCAGAATAGCTAATGCTATTCTAGAAAATGAAAATGCACGAAACAACGAGAGGTATTTTGTTTCTAGTTCTTAATGGTTTTTACAACAAAAGAATTCTGATGCAAAAGCACTTTGTAAAGGTGATACTTTCAGTCCTTTAAAAAGCGGTGTACCTTTTTATATAATATGCTTTCATTAATAAAAATGTTATGCACTGGTTAATCTTTTAAAGGGGATGGTTTTACACATTTTTGCCATTTTATGACAACCAGGGTGTGCTGTAGCCTCACCTCTGTAATCAACGTCCAGAGGTTTCGATGGCCTAAGAGCTTGAAAGCCTCTCTTTTGCTTTCTGGAAATACTAATCCGGTTTAAATCAGAACAGACCTTTATTTAATGTGATGTATCATTGCATGGTGTGTTTTGAGGTGGCTCATTTCACAATATATGCAAGGCACAAATGATAGCTCGTTAGAGAATTAAACAGTGCTCAGGCAGAGTTTCATCTGTACGCAGCAGAGCACAGCTGCAACAGAATCTGGCACCTGCAGCACATGTAAAGTCAATTGAACTAAATGCACTCAAACAGCTCTGCTCGAAGGGCGAAACAGAAAATGGATGACCACTGTTTCAGAATGGAAATAAACCTGCAATCACAACAGAAAGTGGCTCACTTTAGACAGGCAAATCCGAAGCCTGGAATTAAAATAATTAGCCTCTTTAAAGAATGGCTCTAGCTCTGTGTAGCAGTTACAGCTCTAATCTGTTAGTGTGACAGCTAAATACCATCGCAGAGCTGAAAATATGGAAAACGATGGTCACTGTATATATGTAGAATAACTGAGCCTTAACATATAGCTCTTGATTATATCGTCTGGCTTATATGTGGAACAGTAAATTAGAAAACCAATATATCTAATTTGAAAGAGTGCATTTTGAAATGGATGCTTCTTCCCTGGGCGTGTGTCCAGTTATTTACTTGGTTTAAATATTTTTTACTCCAAAATGTGTGCATTAAAATGGTGACTCTGTGTGTGTGTGTGTGTGTGTGTGTGTGTGTGTGTGTACACATTTGAATTTTGGGGAACACCGCATTATTTCATTCTATTATTGAGTACCCTTCTCTTAGGAACTATATATACCTTATCAGTAATTCTACTATCACTCTATGGCGTAGGTATTATATCATATTACAAATATGGAAAACAAGCCTCTGAATTTATATTACAACAAAGAATATACCAAGTCTGAGAACCCATATCTGTTTTCATGGAAGTCTTTTTTTTTAAATGAAACTCTCTTAGTTAAGGATTTCGTTAGAACAAAGTTTTTGTGAGTTTAAACAAGAGTGGGTTTTGGAAGATCAAAAGTTAAATTTCATTCTGCAAAATAAATTGCTATTTGAAACGCTCACTTTGATTTCATTTTAAATAAGAAACTACTGTCAGTTTATTATGCTAGGTTTAATCATACTAAACCCTAATGTATAAATTTTAAGAGTACAGGAGGAGGGTATGCTTTCTGCAATGAGTTTGTGTAGTATATATGTTCTAATCAGGACAGTATACAATAGGTTGGATTAGGAAGTATTCTCTGAACAAGTGCCTCAAATACTTTGTTTAAGTAGAGACCCACATTTGAGAACAAATATTTTGATAAATCTTCTAGTTTTCAAGATTTTAGATTCTGGGAGGACTTGCACCAATTTTCAAGAGAAACTAATTTGTATAACAGAAGGAAACAAATCCAGAGAGGGAGAAAGAGAGGAAAGGAATAGCAAAGTGACAAAATTCTTTTTAAAACGTGAAATTTTGCCATCCTATTTTTCTTAATATTTCAGTAAAATCTATAATAGGTAAGAAATATGTCTTGCATATATGGATTTCTTATAAAAACCAGTGAAAGAATCATTGATGTGGGTGAAATAGGCACAAAATAGACAAAACATGCATAAATATAAGGGGAAAACCACCTCCAGATGACAGGATGGTTGGAAATGATTCACTGTACACTTTATGAGAAGTTGTCAATTTTATGGTCCACAAGGACATTAAAAATCTACGCCACACTTAACTACTTCTTTTCTTTTAGTTACTTTACCTTTTACAATAAATACTAAACATTTTAGAAACCTGTCTGTCTTTATGAGAATATGCCTTTTTCTTTTATGCATCTCTGGCTTTTGTACAAGAAGCCCCCTCTCCTGTAATCCATTCCCTCCCCTTCCCCCATCTTTTCCCCCGAATAACTTCTACTTACCCTTCTAATTTCAACTTTCCCTGAATGCCAAGTTACCAATTCAATTTCATTTTGAAGAGTCTTGTCATACCCTATAGTTAATATCTATCATGCAGTTTTTAACTTCTATTTTTTATCCTATGTCTACTGATCTATCTCCTTAGCTTGAAAGTAAAAACTCAAAGTCAGGGCCTTGTATTATTACTTATACAACCATCAACAGACACCGTAGGCACTTTTTAAAAAGTTTGAATTAAAGAAAGAGTAACTTAATTAAACAGTAATTTTTTAATTGAGAACATCTTAACAATGTCATTTTTTATACATCAAAAAGCATATATGGTATGCTGGTGATTAAACCTGTCAAAAAGTAAAATGTAATATGTTCAGCGTATAATTCCTCGTTTCTGTTAAAATGTTACACTGTATCATTTTCTTATAAATTCAATATTATAGTATACTCTTTTATGCGATTGTGAAAATATCTTGTAGGACTGTTGAAATATCAAGCTAGGGACATTCACAAGGACAATAAAACCAAATCAGTATGATTTCTTTTGGCAATAATTCACAAATAAATATATAGAGAAACTCCAGAGTTAAGAGATCTTTATTGGTTGCTAAGTGCCTTGAGGGGTGCATACAAAATATGGTTTCACTGGCTTGTACTGACTTTAATATGACCTACAGTTTTTTTTGTAATTGTTCTATATAAATGTGTTTATCATGCCTAAATTATTTCTTCCTGTATTATAAGAAGCATTTTAGAAAGAGAGAAGAATTGTTCAATTACATATTTACAGTGCAATAGTCAGTTTTTAAACAAGTCCCAAGGACATATGGATCATCGTGTTTATTTTATACATTCCTTTAAATTTTTTTTTTTTAAATATCCATTTATTTTTGAGAGAGACGGAGACAGAATGCGAATGGGTTAGGGGCAGAGAGAGAGGGACACACAGAATCCAAAACAGGCTCCAGGCTCTGAGCTGTCAGCACAGATCCCGATGCAGGGCTCGAACTCACAGAGCTGTGAGATCATGACCTGAGCCGAAGTCAGACGCTCAACTGACTGAGCCACCCAGGCACCCCATTTTATACATTCCTATTCCTATTCCATGTTCTATTCCTTTATTTCTTCCAAGGTTCCAATCATTTCCAGTTTTTCCTCTTTTTTTTAGTTGATCAGACAGGAAATGTGGATTGTTTAGTGATAGGGATCTCTGAAGCCTCTTTAGGAGTAACACTCAGACACAGAGACAAGGGCAAGGAGACGCTCACATCACAGGTCATCTTCCAATATGTTTACAAATGTAAAAAGGACTCACTTTATTCTGTCATATGTTGGTGTCTAACTCTTTGAGAAAATGTTTATCTTTCAAGGGAGATGATGATTTACTTTGGAGCATGACACGTACTATCTTTGTGTTTGGGGGCAGGGAATTTTTTCAAACCCAGCCCCCTGAACGTTTGCAACAGAATTGGCTAGAGAGGTTGGTATATATGCAAATTTGAGATCTTATCCCAAAACAGTTAAATGCAATCTCTGGTTTGGATTCCAGAATATATCTTTTTAACAAGCTTCTCAGTAATGTTAATGTGTTTGTAAGCTACTGGCTTACCAGAATCCTGGTATGAGTTTAATAAATACCTCTTATTTACATGCTCATTGCTCATGACCAAGATATTGTCACTTGTTTGCCAATTAATACCACTACATGACTATAAAATTCTCCTAAAATAATGAAGTGTGTGAATAGTTGTAAATTTTGTGGGGGGAGGCAGGAGGGAGAGGGGCAGAGGGAGAGAAAAAGAATCTTAAGCAGGCTCCACGCTCAGGATGGAGCCTGATGTGGGGTTTGATCCCACGGCCCTGGGATCATGACCTGAGCAGAAATGAAGAGTCAGATGCTCAACCAACTGAGCCACCCAGGTGCCCTAATAGTTGTAAATATTTTTAAAGTAAATAGAAAAGAAAAGGAAAGAAGTAAAATTGCAGAAATTTAAGTTCTGAGATCTTTGTGTTAAATTTTCCATAAATTTTAAATATCCAACAACAAAAATGCCACCAGTATGCCAATTATATAGGGCTTAGTCCCATAATACAACAGGATTTCCATGGACACCAAGTTCTCCCTATGACAGTATGGCCATTTTATTTATCAACAAATACAAGCTGCCTGAGACCTCTGTCCTCAAAATTAATAATTGGAAGTTGATTTCCAACTCTAAGAGACCATCAGGATCAATCTGTTCATTCCCACCAGAGTATACAATCCTTCTCATCTCCTAGACACTTATGCCTGCGTACCTAGGGGCACACTGAGAGCTGGTCACAGTATCAGCCCCCAGTCTGGGTGGTGAAAATTCATTCACTCTCCCCAATGAAATTGAAGGTCTGTAAGAAGAAAAATCCTCTAATAACAATCACTTTGCCAAATCTTTCCTTTGACTTTTTCACTTTGTCTGAAATGAGATTTCCTCCCTGATTCCCACCCCTTTTGGCAATCAAGAATCCCTGTGGTTCACTCAGTAAACCAATTTTATTTTATTTTTCCCATAGTCTTTACACTTCCAGTCCTGGGTAAGAGTGGACATTTTTCTTGCTCTGAATTATCACTTCCAGACACTTCCTGTGATGTACCCCCTTTAAAAAAAGGTTCTGGAAGTACGTTCCATACTAGTCCATCATAATGCAGTCCTGTACCTTCATTCTGGCCAGTGCCTCTAATTTACAGCCCCTGGCTTACTATCACTCTCTCCAGCATTAATATTTCATCACTTATGTGACTTACAAATCCACAAAAGAGGATTTTTCCGTACATCTGGCTTACCAGCCTCTTAGATTTTTCACTTCCAGTGACCATACCCTCTAGTTTACATCACTCAAACACTTTTAGAAAGTCTGTGTTAAATCACTTATATCACACATATACAATCTTTTAAAATTATAACCATCACTTCCCTGTTCTCCAATCATTGTCTTCATCAGAAAACACGCAAAACTGTTTGTATAAAATGTCTATGCGTTTAGTAAAATGCCAACAGCAAGATTTCCAACAAGCATAGTTAGTGACATTTGTATATTAATATTTCCATTTTTATTTTTTTAGCATTATTTATGAATGGTTTTTTAATGTTTAATGATTTATTGTTTGAGAGGGAAGAGGGGCAGAAAGAGAGGGAGACAGAGAATCCCAAGCAGGCTCCATGCTATCAGCTTAGAGCCTGATGCAAGGCTCAACCCCACAAACCATGAGATCATGACCTGAGCCAAAATCAGGAGTCAGATGTTTAACCAACTGAACCACCCGAGTGTCCTAGTTCCAAATGTTTTTAAGTGTAATTTTTGCCTAGAAAGCAATTTATATATGCATGTATTTTTATATATACTTTTTTCATAGCATATAAATGTCATAGTTATTGCTTAATGGTTTTATTGTAGCATATTCCAATTAATTCAAAATACAGATATTGTGTGTAAAATTTTTTCCTAATTCTGTTTCTTCTCTTTGATATTTATCAGCAGAGAGGTAAAGACAAGAACCAAATCAATACTGCTGAGACTGTTCTTTGTGGCCAAGATGAACAGGGATGAAATTTACCTTCCTGCTTGAACCAAACAAATAAATAAAAAACACTGAAACATATGAAATGATGGTACTTTAGATGCTGAGCATCAGGTGACATAGCAAGTAAAGCAAGACCTAAAAAAAGGGAAACAAGAGGTTAGACCTACATGTGCCCTGATTATTGTTTTAAGAGAGTTTCTAGGACTTGACTTGGAAAGGGTGAAATCCAAGAGAAGCCCAAATTTGGTTTCTCTGAGTTGAGGGGACAGAGGAGACAGAGCTGAGACTCTAGGGAGACTAAGGTGGCCCCAGTTAGGAAAAAAAGAGTATCAGAGAGGAGGAGGCAGCTGCGGAGAGACAACACCCTAGAAATCTGAAGGGACTGCCCTTTAAACATGCAGTATGTGATGCAAATGGTCAACATGTGCATAAAGAGTCGTAAAGAGCCTGGAAAGAATGATCCGGAAGGATAGAAAAAAGTGCCAAGTTCCCACACAGGGTCAGGAATAGTGCCTGTTCCCACCACCTAGACTAAAATAAAACTAAATTCAGAGAGTGTTACGTAGGCTTTTCAAGAAGATCTTGCTTCAGTAGTGGGTAATAATTAGCCCTAGGATGAGCATTTCTATGGAACTGCCTAACAAGTTACAAAATCAAGATACATAATGAACAATTTCCCTGTAGCTTAACTGTAAAGGAGAAGAAGGAAAAAAATCAAGAATATTTATAGAAATCGATGCCTCAACTGCCCAATTGGCCTCAGAGGTCACATAGCCTCTCTTCCATTGTATTCTTCTAGTTGAAGCAATCATAAACCCGAAGAAGGGCATGTCAAGGAATTTGGAGCCCATGTTTTAAAATTATCACAGTCATACCTTGAACTTATTTTGTTGTTACTGCCTGGATATTGGTACTGAATTTACTGAGAAAATTATAGAAACCACATGATCAATTCATGACTGAGAAAAAAAGGAACTATTCCAGTAGGTAGAAGCACAAAAAAGCTTTGAGGATTTAGATATTCATATAAATGTATAATAGAAATTTAAACATACATATAAAATTCATGAAAATAAGATAAGTCACACTGATATATTTGAGATGTGAGTCTGATTGCTCCCATCCCTTCCCAATTTAATTCCCTAGTTTGGCATATGGCAAAATCAAAAGAAATTTGATAAAGTACTGTAAACTAATTAGTATTATAAGTATAGCTTCTGTTTCTCTCATAGTATTCCTTTGGGATCAAATTCATGTGGCCATGGCAATAGTATGTAGAAATGAGTCAAACTAAAATATTTTTTTAATATGATTTTCCACACAGATCACAAAATTTATATCAGTAGCATAGTTGACTATTGGTTCATCCTAAGTGTTCCAAGTAAATCAATGTAAAATAGATGAGTCTACCAAAACTATCCCATAGCAAGAAATATTTAAAAATTGAAAAGGCAATTCATATGCTTTGATCATTCTGGAGTTATTTTTGTATATACTTTAGTTTTAAGTGTTTTAATGTTTATTTATTTTTGAGAGACAGAGAGAGACAGAGCATGAGCGGGGGAGGGGCAGAGAGAGAGGGAGACACAGAATCTGAGGCAGGCTCCAGCCTCTGAGGTGTCAGCACAGAGCCCTACACGGGGATCAAACTCACAGACTGGGAGATCACGACCCGAGCCGAAGTCGGATGCTCAACCGACTGAGCCACCCAGGCGCCCCAATTAGTTCTAAATGTTTTATATTTCTTACCCTATATAGACAAACTACACTGAGTTGTTCTTTTAGAGACAGAGATGCTAAATTGATAACCACGTGCTTGATCTTAAAAGCTTTTAAATGATTTTGTAAATTTAAGTTAATAAAGTAGCAGAAATGCCCTGAAATGATAGTATGTTCATCATTTATTTCCGCTTAGAATGGACAGCCTTCTGTTAAAATCCTAGCTAGTTTTCTTCATGAAACATCAGATAATTTATAACCTTAAGGAAACATGGTCTTAGCAATATGGAATATAGTTTCAAACATTCATTAATGACACTCAAATTATTTATTGAATTTTAAAACTTAAAATGATGCTCATTTGAGGTCATTTACATTAATCTTTAAATAAATTTTGCTCTTTTTAAAATGGTGACTTAAACTCCATGTGCAACTATTGTTCTTTGTATACAAGTGTAGTGAGTATTTCCGTGAACCTGACTGAGTCAGGCTTCTCTATACAGCAAATCTTTAAATGTGCCAGGACTGGGGGCCTCGGTGACTCAGTTGGTTAAGCATCTAACTTCGGCTCAGATCACGATCTCACGGTTTGTGAGTTCACGTCCCACATTGGCTGAGCTTGAGCCCCGCTTCGGGTGAGCCTAGCTTCTCTCTCACTTTCTCTCTCTCTCTCTCTGCCCCTCACTCAGTTGTGTCCTCTCTCTCTAAAAAAAAAGTAAAAGAAAATGTGTCAGGACTAATAGAGGACAAAAGAAAAAAGGAAAAAAAGACACACTGAGTGCAAAGTTGAAACTCGTGGCATATTTGTATAAGCAGGTTATATGTTTACCTAAGTCTTTCTGGAAGAACTGATAATCAACTCATCACTAATTATCATACTCTACAAGGAGAAATGTATTCAAGTAGTGCTTCTGAGTTGAATATATTATATCTCATTAACTCTAAAACATTGCCAATTATAAGATGTGTCATTATTTCATGTGCATTATAAAAGGAAACCAGCCACAAATTAAACTACATAACAATGTTCTGTTACTATACATTTTCTTTATTTGATAGACATCAAATGTAGTCTTTTGAGTTATTCAGAGTTTTCTGTAGAAACGGCAAGAAAATATACATGACGTACATGAAGCATTTCTGAAATGCATGCACGAAGTCCATCTCTTCGGAATCACCTTCTGATGGCTGATTCTGACCCTTTGCTACAGATACCACCTGTTGTGCCATCAGGACGTTGATGATGCTGCGTTTCTTACATGAGAAGGGATTCTCTCTTAAGGTTTTACTTCCAGGCAATGAGGAAGTAGCTAGATCACTGGAGTGGGTTTCAGTTTCCTGTTGTTCATCAAGCTTACACTAGTTCTACCCAGTACAATTTTCAGAAATTTAGCACAACAGGGAGCAGAGCAGCATCTCAGGAGCAGCACCAGAAAGCATCAAGGAGGCCTCCTGCACATCAATATGATCCCCAATGTCACTGTCACCAAATAAGGTGTGTTTGATCTTGAGACAAGGCTAATGAAAGTGAGTATTGCATTAACACAGGAAAGCTAAGGAGTCTAGAGGCTCCCAACATAAATCTCATGCCAGTGGAGTTGCACTTTAAGGGCTATAGATGTGCTGCCATTTTAGTGCTGCCGAGGTCATAAATTACATGTTACACTTTGTAAAAAAAATCATAATAACCACTTTATAAAATTTAGAAACATTCTTGAGTCAACAATCAACACATAAAGCAACCTCAGGAGGATGCGCATTTGCCTTCAACTGAGTACATGGTTTCAATGAGTATTTCAAGGAACTTAATTAAGGACAAACATTCCCTCATTTTTCCTTAATATTGGAGTCAAGTTCAACTTTTCCTTTAGTATCTTTGGCATTATTTGGCTTGGTTTTAGCCGTCTGATTAGACCTGCAATGTATGCCTTTCATTCATATTACTTATTTTAGTTTAGATTTACCCACATCTGTTTTGAATTGTTCATTTATCCCAATTTCTTGAGGTATTAATCTTCATTGTTTGTTCATACTGTCATTCACAGTATGTCATTCACATTTGAACAAATTTGATAATAACCCATCAAAAATTTCTTGGGCTTTTTAGTTGGGTGGTAGAGGGAGGAAGCATATAAATCAAGCACTGTGTGACCCGAAGTATAAAAGAGACATTGCTTTCGAACTCAATATCAAACCCTCATGGAATATAGTTAGTTCTGTCCCTCGTTGTTCTCTAATAAATTGTTAAGATAAATAGCACCAACTTTTCCGGTGGTACTCTATCATTTAAGGGGGTTTTCTCTGGCCCTCCTCCAGTATTTCAATTCTTCGTAGATGAGGAAGCTAGGGTTAAAGAGATAACGTCTACCCTGGGCAGTTTTCTTTATGCCTCCAATTCTGCTACAGAACTCTGAGGGCCCAAGAATTCTAAACCCTAATTTAGCCTTCCAGATTGTTACAGAAGTATCATTTTCAAGGTGGGCGGATAGAATATATTATATGTAATGTTTTAATGACTTGACTTGTATATTTTAAATGTTTAGACACATGGTATGTAGGCCTTCATTTTATACTTTAGCCACCCCTGTAGATGTGAAGGGCTGGTCTTATTTCAGGATTAAATAAATGCAAATGACCAACATACTTACAATTTTCCTTTATGCTGGTTTAATGCATATAAAATGGAATACATGTTTCCATATTTATGGTTTGTTTGAATAATACTTTTCCAAAGTTATCTTCCTTCTAATCCTGTAATCACGCATCCCTTCTTTTGTTGAGAAATAGTTCATAATTTGGGGCACCTGGGTGGCTCAGTTGGTTGAGCGTCTGGCTTTGGCTCAGATCATGATCTCACAGTTTGTGGGTTCGAGCCCCACATCAGGCTCTGTGCTGACAGCTGAGAGCCTGAAGCCTGCTTCAGATTTTGTCTCCCTCTCTCTCTGTAGCTCCCCTGCTCATGGTCTGTCTGTCTCTCTCTCCTTCAAAAATAAATAAAAACATAAAAAAAATTTAGAAATAGTGCATAATAAAAATGGATAAATCATGCATGAGAAGTAAAAATTTCCCCCTTCAATAAGCTCCTTTCTTTTGGAAGTAAAATGTAGCCTGGCAACTTTTAAAATGCAATTAACACTATTTATTTATTCAGATTGTCACAATTTTCACCTCCTAAAACCAGTGAGAATTTTGCACCATTTCCTTCCAGGTTTCTCCCAAGAGTAAATGTGTTAATGATATGTGTAATACCTCATGCTGTAGCAAGAAAATAATGAAGTCTCAAGCTCAGACACCCTATTGCTTTTTATACTATGTTTTCCAAACAAAACAACTGGAATTTTCTTTAGGAAATTTGAATTGTGGATGGTTATGAAAGAAAATTATTCATTGATGATTTCTTATATTCTCTTGTATCTAACAAACTGATAATGTAATGTGTGAATATAACAATATGCCACTTAATGATTTTATTCATTTCTAAATAAGTGTCTCCACTCAAATTGAGTTACAAATATAATAGAATATGATGAAGTTTATTACTGAATATTATATTCGATTGAATATTTTGGGGGAATTTCACAGTGTAAAGCTATACCTCAAAACTTTGATGATCATTTTAATAATCATCATAAATTTAATAGTTTATTAATTCTCCATATGTAATTGAAATTTTTAGTTGATTTGATCAGCATTGAAGAGGAATGATCAAATTAGAAATGGCCATTTTAATCTAGAAGTTCTTAAATTTGAGTTATCACTGCCCTCCACAAATTGCCTAATCTTTTTTCTTAAGCCATAGGGAATAAATCACCCTCAAGTTGTAGCATAAAAATTAAAAACTATAAGGAAGAAAGTCATATATAATAAATCATTCCAAAGTGACAGCACTAAGCTTAGATGTATAGTGATCTTACAATTTTTTTTTTTTTTTCCTCAAAAGAGCCTATAAGGAAACAATAATCCTCTATGTTGTATACCTGCTACTCAGTTTGGTAGATTGCTCCTGAATGTTGTCTCAAGATTTCTTGTGTTCTAAGATAGATACATTTGATACTTTTAAAAATATCATATTTGAAAATACATTTAATGTAAAATAATACAAGATAGAACATTATATTTGGACTTCCTGATTTAACAGCACATATAGTCTATAAAATTAAAACTCTGATAGTTTCTGTTGCAAATTTGTTAATGTGAAATTGATGAATGATGTAACAATTTTGTCCTAAGGTTTCAATTAAATTACTACAAAAATACAACTGTGAGAATAGCTGAATTTCTTATTAAAGTGATAGAATTTTATTTCCCAAGAGAAAACTCTAAACACTGAGCAACACTTAATTGAAATTATGTTTGTTATCATGCTTAAAGCTTTAAGTGATTCAGGATCTTTCTTTCCCAGAATATGTTCTCATGTGTTCAAATTGGAAAAACAAAACAAAACAAAAACCTCAATAGCACAAATACTCATTTAATTTACCATATTTGGTATATTTAGACTTGATAGCTTCAGGGTATTTTATATCTTTTGTATATATACAACAGTGAGTTGAAACTCCTGACATATACAAGATAATTTTTTCCCTCAATCTTTAGACTTTCTTCCTTTTAACTGATAATCTCTTACTGTACCACTATGAAAATCTAATTCTATTTTTTTTAATTGCCAATGGAATCAGTCCACCCAATAATTGCTGAAAATTTTGTAATTAATTTTCTTTTCTATCATGACTTTTCCAGTGTCCCCCCCAAAAAATTGCATCAAATCTGGGAGTTCTTATAATTTTCATATGAAAAGAACTTCATTTTTCGTTTTTTGTAACACATTATTACAATGTACAAAGCATTCCCTTTTTTTAACAATACTTTGGGCTAATTAGTCTTTTTTATAGGAGCAGAACGCAAGATTCAGAATAGGTACTAGAACTATCCTTCAAATTTTTGATATTTGCCTGTAAACTGTAAAAATATTTCTTCTGTGAAATGTTATTTCTGGGGTATTGAGTAATAATAATAATAAAATTATTATGTTATATATTATATTAATTATATTATATTATATTATATTATATTATATTATATTATATTATTACTCAAGACCCCAGGAAATATTATATAATTATAATATTATATTATGTATTTATATATTATAATATATAATTGTATATATTATATATTATACATATTATATAATAATAATTATTATTATTATTATAAAATTGGGTATAGAAACTTTAAAAAGGTCTGAGTAGGAGTGGTTAAAAATGATGTCCTTCCCTAGATATGTATTGTAGGAGAAAGACACTGCCTTTCAAAATTAGGTATGATGTTAGCTATAGATATTTGTAGGTTTTCTTTGTTAGATTAAAGAAGTTTCCTTCTATTCCAACTTTGTTAAGAACTTTTAAAACTCAAGCCTGAATGTTGAATTTTGCCCAATACCTTTTTTTTTTCTCCATCTATTGCCATGATCATATGTTTTTTCTTATTTACTCTTTCATTGTGATGGGTCACATTGCTTTTCAAATGTTGAAAATATTCAACTGTTGACAAGTTCAAATGTTGAACTAGGCTTTGCATTCTTAGTATAAACCCTCTTGATTTTGCCGTGTTATTGTTTGTATATATTATTTCAATGTGCTTGTATTTTCTTGAGAATTTTTATATTTGTTTTTATTAATAATATTGGTTTTTAAAAATCATCTCTGATGTGTCAGGATATGTTGGCCTCATACAGTGAGATGAGAAGTGTGGTTTTCGGTCACATTTCCTGGAAGCCATTTTTAAGAACTGGCACGAATTCTTTTTTAAATGCTTAGCATAATTGACCAGTGGGACCATCTAGGCCTAATTTTTTTTCCCCAGAAAGATTTTAGGTACAAATTTAATACAACTGAGGTCATCTATTTCCTCTTGGATGAGGATTTGCAGTTTGCATTTTTCAAGGAGTTCATCCATTTCATCTAAATTGTCAAATTTTGTCACTGGGTTTCTCTGCAGTATTACCTCATTATCCTTTAAATATCTGTGGAATCTACAGATTCCTATTCTATTTCATTCTTGATGTAAGTGATTTGTGTCTTCTCTCTTTTTTTCTTACTCAAGCTAACTAGACATTGTCAAACAAGATGTTTTTGGTTTCTTGGATTTTCTGTACTGTTTCTCATTCTCAACTTTATTGATTTCTGATCCCATATTTATTAATCCATTCCTTTTGTTAACTTTGCTTTAATTTTCTGTTAATTTTTTATAGTTTCTTGAGGTGGAGTTTTACATTATTGACTTGAGATCTTCATTTTTTCCCAAAGAGCATTTATATATTTTTCTCTAACCTTGGTTTAAGTGTATTCCTATTCCTAAGTGCATAACATATCTTATTTTTCCTTGAGATTTCCATTTTGATCCATGGATTATTTAGTAGGGTGTTATTTGCTTTTAAATATTTTTAGATCTATCAGATACCTTTCTGCTATTTACATTATGTTTAATTCTCTTTTGTCAGAGAACATAGTTTGAGTAACTTTGATTCTTTAAATTTAATAAGGTTTTTTTTTTTTTTTTTTTTTTTTTTTTTTTTTTTTTTTTTGTGACCTAGAATGTGATCCTTCTTGGTAGATGAGGGCATTGCTAAATGATGTGGATCTATTCTTCATTGTGTAAAATGGTTTTATGCACTGGAGAATGTCTAGCATCTGGGTCTTCTGCCCACTAAATGCCCATAGTTAACAACAATCATTTTGCAATGATTTTCAGATTTCCCTCAGAGATGTTTAAATGCCTGTTGGGGACAAAAATGCCTCCTATTGAAAATAACTGATTTAAACAAACAAATATAGTTATTTCTTAAATAACTATACAAATATAGTTATTTGTATTTTAGATATTTTAGATTTGCGTGTTCGCAACCCTACTTTAACACATTGCAAATGTGATAATTATTAATTTATTTTACCTTTGTCTCTTTGAATTAGTTACTTTATGTAAAAAAGGACAGTCAGGAAAAAATACTTATCAGTAAATTACTATTTAAATTTAGCTTTCTTTCTCTGTGTGTGTGTGTGTGTGTGTGTCTGTGTATGTATGTATACAATAGTACAGGTTAGCCATTATTAATATTGGAGATGTGGGGTTTTCTTGCATCATATTTATCTGTATTTGCAGACTAATAACAACTGCACATTTGGGGAAAAAAAGTCCCCCTCTTCCATATTTGTAACTTTTATTGTGGTGAAATTGATGTAGTTTTTTTTTTTTTTTAAGAAAATAATTACTTTTTAGTGTCTAAGGGAATGGGGCTTGAGCAAGTGTCTCCTGATTGGTGGTGGTGGGCAAATTGTGAACAATTTGATAATCACTTAATAATGATAGTTTTTGAGGTAGCAATTTAGACCAGCTGCACTGGACCGTCTGGTCTCATCATTATTTCTTCTCAGCGAAATAAGCTGTCATTATGATTCACACAAACACATTTCTGTTTTCCAATAACTAGAACACCTCACCTGGGACAATCAACAAGGGAGAAATCTACTATATAAAAATTCTCCTTTGCAGGGAGGACAGCTTAATATAAATATTATTATTAATGGATTTAGAAAAGACATTTCTCTTACTTTTCTGTCCAGTAAGTGGTGTTTTTATTTCCTTCATTTAGTCTCATGACGATGATTTCAAAAGTCACAAACAGTTCATTCCTGAGTTAAGTGTATTCTTAGCTTATTGCACCAACTTTGCCCTCATAGAGTTGGTAATAACTGATTATAACTGATAACAAGTGATAGTTTTTTTTTTAATTTTCTCATGTTTTAAGCTATAGAGAGTAGTGTGAAAACACATCACTTAGTGAGTTTACAAATTATTTTTTATAGAAACGCTTAGTTTCTATCACATACATTTCCTCAACTTCCCTAATAAATCAAACAACCCGATAAACACGAAATACGCTATTAAGGTCAAACTCTGCTTTGCAGTCCAATAAGTATCAGCACTTTTCACAAAAGCAATTCTTCCTACTACTACTGCTACCACATTCCTGAGGGCTTGCTTTGTGCCAGATGCGATGCTTCATTATCAAATTCAATCTATTTTAATCTTCAAAAGGAAACATGAGTTGGTGCCGTATCTAGCAAATGAAAAACCTAGACATTGAGACCAGATGAGGCTGTTCCAAAAGCTTTCATTTTCTAATACTTGTGTGTTATCCTCAAAGAGTAGACATTCATATAGCTTAGGATGTTGAGAGCATAAAGAGAGTGGCCAAGGAAATAAAGAGATGATGTGCAAAGGCATAAAGGCAGCTCAAGAACTTGGTTTTGTTACCAATCTATAAGGAGATCTGTATACGGGTTAGAGGATAAAATTCAAAGTGCAGAGTTACTAAAAATGAGGCTGTGTAGATGCTCAGGGGCAAACTCAGGGAGGACTTTGCAGATAATGTCAAGCAGTCTGGACTTAACCCTGAGAGCATCAGGCAATCATTTAATTTTGAGCAGACAAATAATATCCCCATGCTTAAAGAAACTTTCTTTGTTTTTTATGGTTAATATATTGTAAGATCATAAGACTGGAAAAAGAATTTATGAAATTGAGCCTGTATTAAAGTTGCTGGATGGCTGAGTCTTGGATTTGGGTCATGGAACTCACTTCTGGGGTTTATAAGAAAGTAAAACTTAAGTATAACACTGCAGTTTCTGAACAAGAGATTTGTTCATTTTTGTTTGTTTGTCTGGCAAGGGTTTAAGTACCCTGGGAAAAAATTGAGGGTACAGCAGTTTGAAGACTTTGGATACATTTATCTTCATTACGCTTTTTTTTTCTTTCTGTCTTCTGCAGAATTCTGTGCTGAGGCCAGTTTCTACATACAGCTTTCTCTTCCTTCCTTCCTACCTTCCCACCTTCCTTCCTTTCTTTCACATACAGCTTTCTTTTAAACTTTTTTCCCTACCAAGTCTTAATTATTTAAAAATCCAGTTTTCCTGTGGGTTTATTCCCCTATTGTTTTAAAAAAGAACACCTTTGGGGCACCTGGGTAGTTCAGTCCATTAAGCATCTGACACCTGGTTTAGGCTCAGGTTATGATCTCTCATGGTTTGTGAGTTCAAGCTCCCTGTCAGGATCTGGGCTGACAGCATGGAGCCCTCTCTCTCTCTTTCTACCTCTACTCTGGTTGCTTGCTCTCTCTCAAAATAATTAAATAAAGTTAAACAATAAAAAGAACATTTTCCCTGCTCTCCTCTGCTTCCTATTTTGGGACATCACTAGGCAAACTCTACTTCATCCAGAACCATTCATGGTGGATGTCTATTTTACAGCATTAAAGAATTCAAATCTTGTTCCCACATTTTCTTGTATTTTGGCTGTTCTCACTATCTAACCATACCCATCAAACTGCGTATTAGTGGATTCTTACAAAGGGTTTCCAATTATTTTCTGATATATTGCTCTTTGTTAGAAGAGCACATTGTCAGTCTTGGCATTATATTTTTAATCTTGTTTGTGTATACTATGGAAAATGTATCAAGGTTCAAGAATCAATACAGATTTGTCCACCTTTCACACATGGTATGACTGATTTCAATGGACATAAGAACTTGTTGGTATAATTAGCACTAAAGGTCATTACTCAGAACTATTCTTTCCTATACTTTCACTGTTTTCTTTTCCATTGTGTTCTGTTTAGCTCACTTATTCCTTCCACAAATACCAGAGATCTACCTAATAATTCCACTGACCACTATTCCCAAGGAAATGATGGCATTCTTTTCTTGTTTGTGTTCAATATGATTCATCTGAAATTGACTTCTCAGCCCTGGGACTTCTACAACACTTACTTATCTAACATATCATGCCATTTAATTACATTCTATAGTTCTTACTTTTATATAAGCAACTGATAATCCCATTACTTAATGAGATGATGTTAGGCATCTGAGATGGTGGAGTCTCTTCTATTTTTATTGTATTTTAGTAAAGATCAAAGGGATCCACTTAATCTCAGAGGATTTAGCAAATCAATGAAATGTTAGTGGATTCTAGCCTGAATAAAAGGAGATTTCAAGTATTCTCTGCACACAGAATTTCACTTCAGATGTCTTAATCATATGTATTATCACTGCCTATGGTTTGGTCAGTAGATGCCTTGTGAGATTTTATATTTGTACTCCTACAATGATGCCCTTGTTTGGCCTCCAGTACAGCACATCCTGCCTTATCTCCTACTTTCTCTCTTGTTAATTTTCAGTCTCACTCACTGGATGTTCTTTCTTTGCTTGCTTCCTTTATATATTGTTGTACCTCCTGTTCTCCCCCAGGACCTTTCCTCATTCTGTTTTAATGCACCCCTCACTTTTGCACTTGTTTTCTTCCATATTTCAAATACCATCTCTTTGAGGAGATTTTGAAGATTGTTTATTTTGCCCATTGCATCTTCAAAAAGTTTTATCCTCTGTATCCTGATGTTTCCTTGACAACTCCAGTAAAAATGCCATACATAGCTTCCTAGTATTCTCTTTTCTTTCACCAATTATAGATATTTACTCCATCTCAATCATTTAGGCAATAATTGGGAACTAGCTTTCCACTTTATTATGCTTTTATCCCTGTTCCTACAAGCATCACCTTTTGTTCATGTGTTCACTTGCACCTCCACAGCTGATGCCTTAGTTCAGACTCCCATTTTGCTCTTCTCTCAACTTTTGTCATATTCTCCAGGATTGTCCCTCTGCCTCCTAACTTGCTTTTCTCCATTCATCTTTTCCATAGCTGCCAGAGTGCTTTTGCTAAAATGCAAGATTACCATAACCCCATTTCTTAAAAATCTTCAGAGGATTATATTTTCCTAGAGGATGAAGCCCAAATTTCTTAGCACATTATACCAGGGCTTCCATGATGGGGATACTCCCAGTGCCCAGCTGGGCTTTATTTACTTTACCCCAGAGTTCTCCAATCCAGCCTTATCAAACTATCTACAGTTCTGCAGGGCACCTTATTTAATGGTTCAGGTGCCTTTTGGAGGTTATTCTTAATTTCCAAAAAGACTTTATTTACTGGCCAGAAACTACTCATCCATCAACATTCAACTCATTTTTTACCTTTCCTAAACTCTTTACATGATATATTTAATTTTTCCTTTGTGACCTCACTAGTCATTTTGCCCCTAAAACATCCTGTTAAATTTGTTCCTGTACCTGTCTCACTTAGCCATGTGAGTTCAGGCATTTAATCAGCAAATAATTAGTAAGAATGTCCTTTGACAGAGTTAGGGTATATGAAGATGAATAAGACAACCTCTTGGGAATCACAGTCTTATAGACTACTTCTGCCCCTGCCCCTGCCCCCCATTCATAGGATCAACATTAGCAGACTTTAGAAACATTATATGCATTATATTTATATATATTTGTATATAAATATATAAATATATATAAATATATATCTATATAAATAAGTGAAACCTCTATGTTTTTATCTTATCTTCCCTTCCCCTATGTTCATCTGTTGTATTTATTAAATTCTACATATGAGTGAAACCATATATTTCTCTTTCTCTGACGGACTTATTTTATTTACATAATACACTCTAGTTCCATCCATATTGTTGCAAATGGCAAGATTTCATTCTTTTTGATCACTGAGTAATATTCCATTGTATATATGTACTACATCTTCTTTATCCATTCATCAATCAATAGACATTTGGGTTCTTCCAATAATTTGGTTATTATTGATAGTGATGCTATAAACCTTGGGGTTCATGTGCCCCCTACAAATCAGCATTTTTTATCCTTTGGATAAAGATCTAGCAGTGCAATTGCTTGGTCATAGGGTAGGAAACCATCAAAATCCTACAGGAGAAAAGAGGCAGCAACCTCTTTGACCTAAGCTACAGCAACTTCTTACTTGACATTTCTCTGGAAGCAAGGGAAACAAAAGCAAAAATGAACTACGGGGACCTCATCAAGATAAAAAGCTCTGCACAGTGAAGGAAAGAAAAAATCAACAAAACTAAAAGGCAACCAACCAAATGGGAGAAGATATTGCAAAAGACATATCAGATAAAGAATTAGTATTCAAGATGTATAAAGAACTTATCAAACTCAACACCTCCCCACCCCCAAATAATCCAGTGAAGAAATGGGCAGAAGACATGAATAGACACTTTTCTAAAGAAGACATCCGGATGGCCAACAGGCACATGAAAAGATGCTCAACGTCGCTCCTTATCAGGGAAATACAAATCAAAACGACAATGAAATACCATTTCACATCTGTCAGAATGGCTAAAATTAACAGCTCAGGCAACAACAGATGTTTGTTAGAATGCAGAGAAAGGTGAACCTTCTTGAACTGTTGCTGGGAATGCAAACTGGTGAAGCTGCTCTGGAAAATAGTATGGAGGTTCCTCAAAACATTAAAAGTAGAACTATCTCATGACCCAACATTGTTCCTTTCTTAATTTTCTTTTCTAAAAAGAATAATTACAGAATATGCTGTGATATAAGGTAGTATATTATATACGTTGTCACATGGTAGCTGACTAACAATCTCTTGGGGACGTAGGAGAAGAGAAGCTAGCACTGGGGATGAATTCGACTACATGATCCTCAGTACTTCTTTCAAAAAAAGATAATGTCATGACTTTACCAGGATTCAAGGAGTGTTCTGTGGTTAGATCACCCTTGTGATCTAAAACCTAAAATTCTTTTCCTAAAAGTATATGCCATTGAAAACTAAGTTTAAATTTCTGAAAGGCAAATAGGAAGAAAAGTAAGTACATTTGTTTTGGCAAGAAATGTCCTGCACACCTTTCATTTTTTAACTGAGCTAATAACAGTCTGGTCTCCAGGAGCAAGTCAAATATAATATTGTATAACAATTTGGTATAATACTAAATATCGGCTAGCCACAACACCTTTAGTTTCTAAACTTTTATATTTATAGGCTAAAAATTACTTAATCTTTCTTCAATCTCTCACTTTAAACTTTTGATCTATTGAATCTCACTTAAGAAGAGACAGACTAAAACATATTTGCCACATACTACAAGTGTGGAATGTCTAGGATATTGTTCCGAGAATAGTTTCGTGTCCAGCTTACAATTTACAAAACTTGTAACAATATGATCAAAAATAAAATAAAATTAGTAGCTTCTTAGGATGGGGTAGTTTCCTTTTTTTTTTTTTTTTAACCTCATAAGCAGACTATTCAGTCTGAGCAGTTTTGGTTCACTTCATGAGAAAGTTGAGTGGTCCCTCTGCACCCACGCTTCGAGCCAAGTAAGCACCACAGTCCCTGGGTTCTAATGTAGCAGCACATTAACAGCATCTTGAAAGCCTAATGAACCTCAAGCATATTCATAACAGCTCCAAAAAAGCCCCATGAATCCTCTTACACTATTTACACAACACACATTTTTAAAAGGAAGACTTAATTTTAGTGCACGGAACTCCCTCTCTTACCAAAGATCCCTACCCTGTATGGGATAAAACTGGGTGGGAAAGGGCTCCCTCCCTCCCAAACCTCACACTCCATTCTGATGCAACACCACAAAGATTGTTTGTAACTATTTTTAAGTGCCCTTCCCTGAGCATTGAATATAAAGTGCTTTTTATTCCCTTACTGCTGAATAACCACCACTACTGCCCACTGCTGCTTCTATTTCAGCTACTATTCCCATCGCTGCTACTACTGAAGCACTTAGTATGTTTCTGACAACACTCAATAAATTATTATTATGATTTTAACAGACTAGTAAGCTGAGACAAAAAGGTAAGTATGACAACTGGAAAAATTACAAGAAATTAGTACACAGTTGCTTTAAATCATGAGAAAATCAGAAAATATGGTAGACATCTACCTTTTACTTTAGTTTTTCATTCAAGTTGTTCATTATTTTTATAAATATTAATGGAAATCCAGCTTGCTTCCTAGTTTAAAAATGCATTCAGCCTCTCTGATGTGTAATTGCTGTATTGCCATTCTACTGTTGGCAGCAGGGCATCTGCACTATGCAAAATGTTCTGTCTTCCATTTAGGTCAAGATGAATTTTTTTTTAATGAGAAATGAAAAGTTCTCTAAAATAATCTGCATCAGTAAAAAGAAACTCCTATTAAATTGTGCTTCAAAATAATTATGTACTTTAATACTTACAAATAATATGTTCTGGTTTAAAAAGTAAAAAAGAAAGACATGCATCATCCTTGCATTTAGAATTCACTAAATATTGGGGCGCCTGGGTGGCGCAGTCAGTTAAGCGTCCGACTTCAGCCAGGTCACGATCTCGCGGTCCGTGAGTTCAAGTCCCGTGTCAGGCTCTGGGCTGATGGCTCGGAGCCTGGAGCCTGTTTCCGGTTCTGTGTCTCCCTCTCTCTCTGCCCCTCTCCCGTTCATGCTCTGTCTCTCTCTGTCCCAAAAATAAGTAAAAAACGTTGAAAAAAAATTAAAAAAAAAAAAAAAGAATTCACTAAATACTGCTATGCATTCCACTTTGGTACAAAAGATATTTTTTCTTTGATTAAAAACAGTGGCGCAAAAACTAAGACCAACAAAAACTGACAGTACAGTGACATTTACCTTTATATTAAAAATATGAATGCATTCAAAAAAATAATCAGTTTTAGCAAAAAATATCTTTTTTTCTAGCTGTTGATGAGTGTATACAGATTCAAAATATATTGGTCAGAAATGAATTCATTCTTAGAGTTATTTAAAGAGATCTGGTAGTAAAGTGCCTAAGGTCTTGAGCAATTTTAAGTCATAGAAAATTAAATTTAAATCACAGTTCTAACTGTATAAACTTTCATACACAACTATACATGGTTATAAAATGGGCATAAGATGGATCACAATGTCATTTTAAGTGTTATGTGAGCTAATTAAGTAAAACAAGACAGTTTACTGCACACAATAAATAAGTTAATGTCAACTTCAAATTATTAACAATATTCCATTGTATGATAATTTTAAAAAACTAAAATATTTATTCAAATTGATTAGGCAACTTACACTGACAAGTTTATCTATAATATCTATATCTGTAAAAGTTTCTATAATATATTCAAATAAGCCTAAAAGAATAACTTTGGAAATCCAGAAACATTCTCTTTACAGATTCTCTCAAAAATAGTAGTCTAGATATGCTAGTTTCATCTATATGTTTAACAGATATTTTACTGTTACTATGTTCCAAGCACTGTGCTAGGCTACTGATAAATATTGGGGAATAGAAGAAAATAAAAATAGCCTCTGCTCTATGATACCTGTAGCCTATTGTTTTGTTTGTTCAATTGCACAAAAAAATTAAAGACCAATTGCAAGTTATGCTGTCACTAGGTGTCTAATTACAAAAACAGCAGCAAAATGGATAATAACAATGACATAAAGTAAAACAATAAAAGGCATGATTATTATCAATAACTGCCTACAGACTTTAGTTAGGAAGAAAGGGAAGGACCCCAGAATTTAACAATTAGTGTATTCAGAATTGAGTATACATGCAGAGAAACCATTCTATTAAGAATGGTGAAAAATTGGGGCACCTGGGTGGCTCAGTCGGTTGAGTGTCTGACTTCGGCTCAGGTCACGATCTCACGGTTCACGAGTTCAAGCCCCACATGGGGCTCTGTGCTGTCAGCTCGGAGCTTGGAGCCTGCTTCAGATTCTGTGTCTCCCTCTCTCTCTGTCCCTCCCCTACTCATGCTCTGTCTGTCTGTCTGTCTCTCTCTCTCTCTCTCTCTCTCAAAAGTACATAAAAACATAAAAAAAAATTAAAAACAAAAAACAAAAAAGAATGGTGAAAAATTGGAATGCCTGGATGGCTTGGTTGGTTAAGTGACCAACTCTTTTTATTTTTATTTTATTTTATTTACACAGCTCTTAGAATGAAGTTTTTTCCTGTCATTTTTATTTAACTGAAAAATATCCTGAAATTACAAGGTAGATGACTTTAAAAAGCAATTGCTATTTACAACAATGTGCACCTGAGTTTTCTAAATGCATTATATTGCCAAAAATTACAAAAATAAATTGGATGTCGAGGCTAATATTTAATGTGATTTTTAACTTCTGTTTCAATTTTATGTCTTCCTCCACATATTTTTTTTCCATTTACTAAAATTTTGGAAGCAAATGTTATACATTCGGTCTTCTATTAACAATGGTAAAATGAAGAAACTTTTACTTTATGATTTTATATCTCTTGATGGGATTTTTCTTTAATTCAAAGGGTTCTCCTGGGGGTTTGGGGTGACAAGGGGATGCCTTGTAAAATAAATAGAGTTCAACTGAAATGGCCTTGGTTTTGAGTATTATCTACCTTAGCCAAGTTCTTAATATGTATATTCCATTAAACAATATTTTTAAAAAATTTACCCTCAATCTCCATATCTATAAATTAGTAATCACAAGATGAAATATCATAGAAATCTGGCTTTAAGTTCTGATATGGTGGTTCAGGTGAATCGATTCTGACTAAAAGTCCAGATCCTAAGCCAACAACTGGTGAAATAACTTTTGAAATGACAAACACTTCATGAATATTGTGCTCTAGGGGATAAGCTACAGTTCGGAGCTGCTGATGCTGTATTATGCCCCACGTGCCAACAATCAGGGATTTGAGAGTAGAGAACTGAGTTCTAATTCTAGAAGGCCTTCACATGTCATTTTTTCCCTCCTCTGAAACATATTGTCCTCATTTGTAAATAAGAAAATTGGAGTGATTTTTCAGTGCCTACAAGTCTGTCGTGTGTTCCCATGCTTTGATTTCTGTTTCCTTCAGCATTTTTTATTACATATATACATGGATAAATTCCTGGCTGTTTGTTATATTTTCCTTTATTTTAAATTATTTATTTATTTATCTTTAATTGACCTCCAAGTTAGTTAGCATATAGTGCAACAATGATTTTAGGAGTAGATTCCTTAATGCACCTTCCCCATTTAGCCCATCCCCTCTCCCACAACCCCTCCAGCAACCCTCTGTTTGTTCTATATATAAAGAGTCTCTTATGTTTTGTCCCTCTCCCTGTTTTTATATCATTTTTGCTTCCCTTCCCTTATGTTTATCTGTTCTGTGTGTTAAAGTCCTCATATGAGTGAAGTCATATGATATTTGTCTTTCTCTGACTAAGTTCGCTTAGTATAATACTCTCCAGGTCCATCCACGTAGTTGCAAATGGCAAGATTTCATTCTTTTTGATTGCCGAGTAATATACCACATCTTCTTTATCCATTCATCCATTGATGGACATTTGGGCTCTTTCCATACTTTGGCTATTATTGATAGTGCTGCTATAAACATGGGGGTGCCTGTGTCCCTTCGAAACAGCACACCTGTATCCCATGGATAAATACCTAGCGGTGCAATCGCTGGGTCATAGGGTAGTTCTATTTTTAGTTTTTTGAGGAACCTCCATACTGTTTTCCAGAGTGGCTGCACCAGCTTGCGTTGCCACCAACAATGCAAAAGAGATCCTGTTTGTCAGCATCCTCACCAGCATCTGTTGTTGCCTGAGTTAATGTTAGTCCTTCTAACAGGTGTAAGGTGGTATCTCATTGTGGCTTTGATTTGTATTTCCCTGATGTTGAGTGATGTTGAGCATTTTTTCATGTGTTGATTGGCCATCTGGATGTCTTCTTTGGAGAAGTGTCGATTCATGTCTTTTGCCCATTTATTCACTGGATTATTTGTTTTTTGGGTGTTGAGTTTGGTAAATTCTTTATAGATTTTGGATACTAACGCTTTATCTGATATGTCATTTGCAAATATTGTCTCCCATTCTGTCGGTTGCCTTTTAGTTTTGCTGAATGTTTCCTTCACTGTGCAGAAGCTTTTGATTTTGATGAGGTCCCAGAAGTTCATTTTTGCTTTTGTTTCCCTTGCCTCCAGAGACATGTTGAGTAAGAAGTTGCTGCGGCCAAGGTCAAACAGGTTTTTGCCTGCTTTCTCCTCGAGGATTTTGATGGCTTCCTGTCTTCCATTGAGGTATTTCATCCATTTTGACCTTATTTTTGTGTCCGGTGTAAGAAAGTGGTCCAGGTTCATTGTTCTGCATGTCACTCTCCAGTTTTCCCAGCACCACTTGCTGAAGAGACAGACTTTATTCCATTGGATATTCTTTCCTGCTTTGTCAAAGATTAGTTGGCCATATTTTTGTGGGTCCATTTCTCAGTTCTCTATTCTTCCATTGATCTATGGGTCTATTCTTGTGCCACTACTATCCTGTCTTGATTGTTATAGCTTTGTAAACGGCTTGAGGTTTGGGATTCTGATGCCTCCTGCTTTTTCTTTTTCAAGATTGCTTTGGATATTTTCTGGTTCCATACAAACTTTAGGATTGTTTGTTGTAGCTCTGTGAAGAATTCTGGTGTTATTTTGATAGAGATTGCACCGAATATGTAGATTGCTTTGCGTAATATCGACATTTTAACAATATTTGTTCTTCCTATCCAGGAGCATGGAATCTTTTTCCATTTTTTTGTGTCTTCTTCAATTTCTTTCATAAGCTTTCTATAGTTTTCAGCGTATAGATTTTTCACCTCTTTGGTTAGATTTATTCCTAGGTATTTTATGGTTTTTGGTGCAATTGTAAATGGGATTGATTTCTCTTTCTGTTGGGTTCATTTTGGTGTATAGGAATGCAACCGATTTCTATGCATTGATTTTATATCCTGCAACTTTGCTGAATTCATGAATCAGTTCTAGAAGTTTTTTAGTGAAATCTTTTGGGTTTTCCATATAGAGTATCATATTATCTGCAAAGAGTGAAAGTTTGACATCCTCCTGGCTTATTTGGATGCCTTTTATATCTTTGTGTTGTCTGATTGTTGTGGCTAAGACTTCCAATACTATGTTGAATAATAGTGGTGAGAATGGACATCCCTGTCTTGTTCCTGACCTTAAGGGGAAAGCTGTCAGTTTTTCCCCATGGAGGATGATATTAGCGTTGGGTCTTTCATATATGGCTTTTTATGATCTCGAGGTATGATCCTTCTATCTCTACTTTCTTGACGGTTTTTGTGAAGAAAGGATGCTGTATTTTGTCAAATGCTTTCTTTGCATCTATTGAGAGGATCGTCTGGTTCTTGTCCTTTCTTTTACTATGTGATGAATCACATTGGTTGTTTTGTGGATATTAAACCAGCCCTGCTTCCCAGGTATAAATCCCACTTGGTCGTGGTGAATAATATTTTTTAGTGTATTGTTTGATCTGGTTGGCTACTCTCTTGTGGAGGATTTTTGCCTCCATGTTCATCAGGGAAAGTGGTATAGTTCTCCTTTTTAGTGGGGTCTTTGTCTGGTTTTGGAATCAGGGTAATTCTGGCTTCACAGAAAGATTTTGGAAGTTTTCCTTCCATTTCTATTTTTTGGAATAGCTTCAGGAGAATAGGATGCCTGGGTGGCTGAGTCTGTTAAACGTTGACTCTTGATTTTGGCTCAGGTCATGATCCCAGGATTGTGGGACTGAGTTCCCGGTTGGGCTTCACACTGAGGATGGAGCCTGCTTGAGATTCTCTCTCCCTCCACTCCTCTCCCTTGCTCGTGCTGCCTCTAGAAAACAAACAAACAAACAAACAAAAAACTAAAAACCAAAAAACAAAAATCCATTTCTACTAGAAAATTATCAACAGAGATTATAATTGACTGTTTATCATTTAACTATTGTTTAAAAAAATTTTTTTTTCAACATTTATTTATTTTTGGGACAGAGAGAGACAGAGCATGAATGGGGGAGGGGCAGAGAGAGAGGGAGACACAGAATCTGAAGCAGGCTCCAGGCTCTGAGCCATCAGCCCAGAGCCCAACGCGGGGCTCGAACTCCCGGACCTCGAGATCGTGACCTGGCTGAAGTCGGACGCTTAACCGACTGCGCCACCCAGGCGCCCCAACTATTGTTTATATTATGAATATGTTTGTTGATATTAATCAATGTTTAAAATGAAAGTAAAATATATAGGATTAAAATACCTTTGACATTTGTTTTAATAGAACATAGACAGCATGAGAAAAATGAAAAAAACCATATAAAATGGCATATTTAATAATTTCCTCTGATTAGAACTCCGTTATCAAGTATAACCTAATTCTCAATTTCATACCAACCTTATTTGGAATCGTCTTGTTCAACGAATAATTATTCACCAAATACACAAAATATAACAACATACCATGCTATCTATAATAATTACACCTTTTTGGATTATTGGAAGGATTTAGAGAATGGGTATTTTGTATGCTATCTGGTTTTACAGTCCAAACTTGGCTACATGATCTGGCTCAATTAACGCAAAAGCTAAAACTAAAAGTTAGCTCAAACCACTAAAAGGTAACAGACACTATAAGACTGAAATTTATATTGCATATATATGTAATATGTGTATATGTGTTATATTAGTATGTAATATATGTAATATATGTATGTATATAAGTTAGATACAGGCTGGCTCATGATATGTTTCAAACTTGGCTACAGAACTATTTTAATCACAAAGCAGTACATGTTGCCTTTTATTGGCCATGAATCAGCATTATGGTTCAAGCATGTCTAGAGATAAATTCAGATTTGCAACAAAGCAACTGAGAATAACCCTATGTATGTATGTGTATATATATGTATATATATATATGTGTATATATATACACACACATATATATCAATATCATTTAAAGATCTCAGCACAGTGGATTTTAATAGAATACAACACAAAACCAATTAAATTATCTAAAAAACCATTTTATCCTCTTTACACACACATATTAATTGATTTGGAATTTAGGTTTAAATTTAAATTTAAACTATTTTAAATAATTTCTATAAAGAAAGGAGAAACTGTAATAGCATTAAAAGAATTCCGAGAAGGGGGTGCTGAGAATGCATGTGTGTGCATCTGTCAGTCCGTGTGTCCTTGTTTTTGCCCATGTGGCTTTCAGTGCTGCCCTCTGGCAACACATAGGAAAGCCTGCCCTGAATTTCGAGCCCGCTGCCATGGTGGATGGCTCCTTCAAGGAGATGAAGCTTTCTGACTACAGATGGAAATACTTGGTCCTCTTTGTCTACCTGCTGGACTTCTCCCTGGGTGACCCACAGTGATCATCGCTTTCAGTGAACATGCTGAGGATTTACGCAGGCTGAACTGTGAGGTGCTGGGGGTCTCTGTCGACTCTCAGTTCATCCCCCTGGTGGGGATCAACAAGCCCAGGAAAGAAGGCAGCTTGCCTCACCCCCCAACATCCCTCTGCTGGCAGGTGTAACCAGAAGCTTGTCCCAAGATTATGGTGTGCTGAAGGAAGATTGAAGGCATTGCATACAGGGGCCTCTTTATCACTGATGGCAGCAGTGTCCTTCGCCAGATCACTGTCAATGATTTGCCTGTGGGGAGCTCAGTGGAGGAAGCTCCTGCACCTGGTCCAGGTCTTCCAGTACAGGAATGAGAGTGGGGAAGTCTGTCCACCACAGGAATGAACACGGGGAAGTCTGTCCAGTACAGGAATTAACACGGGGAAATTTGTCCTGCCGGCTGGAAGTCAGGCAGTGACACAATCAAGCCCAACGTATACAACAGCAAGGGATACTTCTCCAAACACAGCAAGGGTGGCACACAAATGGAAAGCTTGGGATGTTGGCCCACACCTGTGCCTCTGCCTGGATACCCCATGCCAACTCAGGAAAGGTCAGACCTGCCTCTTTAAACTCCAGTCAGTGACCCTGGAGGGTTAGACCAAGGCTGTCTCATTTTCCCAGCTGAGAGCTGGTCAATGGTGAGCCCCTCCCTGAAGCCCACCTAGCTAGGCACAGGCCTAGAGGTGATTCATAAAGTATTAGGACAGAAAAAAACAAACAAACCAAACCAACAACAACAACAAAAAATCCCAGAAGGGAAGGCCTTATGATAGTACACTTTTGCAATGAGAAGAAAATATCTACACACTTAGGTCTGATAAAAGACCTGTGTCTAGAATATATAAGGAATGCCTATGTCTCTTACATGTTACAAAGAAAATACACAGTTGGCCAAGAGACACATGAAAATGCTCAAAATCATTAGTCACTGGAGAAGTGAAAATGAAAACCACGATATCATACCATTCCACACCATTCCACAGGCTGACATTGAAACAACTGATACTAGTGAAGATGTGGAGTTCATAAGAATGTCAAAGTGTAGAGCCACTTTGGAACATAGGTTGGTGGTTTTCTATAAAGGTAAACAATATACTTTCCTACCCAATAATCTCACCTTTCAGGTGACATGAACATGCTAATCCATGCAAATTCTTAGACCCCAAATAATTTAGGATTACTCTTGTAGACTTACTCTTTGGGAGCATTCAAAAGATGCTTTGTTAAAATCCTGAGAGAAAGACTCAGGATGGTTTTACTGCATAACTAGAGCACACAAAGTGAGGTATTGGTCACACTGCAAACCTGTTTTTAGTCTCTTGTGTCGCACAGGCTACAATCTCCACTCACTCAACTTGCCTTTAATTCACCTGTTTAAGAGTTGTCTTGGTCTGTTAATGTTATTCTTGACTAAGAATTCCAGGAGAAAGGAAGGGCATGAATCTCAAGTTGCTTCTGAAAATCTTTAACAGCCATCGTTAAGTTTTAAGTTAGAATTTTAAGATTTGGTCAGAAGAAAAGTATTTGATTTTGTGTGGATACTGGTGGAAAACAATAAGATTAGTTTAAGTGATTATAAGTCTTATATAAAAAGAGTCTGTGTACTTAAATGTACTCAGATGAATAGAAAAGAGATTATTTTGTCAATATTAATAAATAAGCAATATTAATAAGTATGCCTTCAAATTATATTTCAAATATGATAGTCTATAGAAACAGTGAGTTTAATAAAGGGATTACTGAATAAGTAAAATAAAAATTTTATTTGATTACAAATATCTTTTAATTTCTGGGGCACCTGGGTGGCTCAGTTGGTTGGGTAAGCATCCAATTCTTGATTTCTGCTCAAGTCATGATCTCATGGTTGGTGGGATCGAGCACCACATTGGGCTCTGTACTGACAGTGTGGAGCCTGCTTGGGATTCTCTCTCCCTCTCTTTCTGCCCCTTCACCATGGGCATGCATGCTCATGCACTCTCTCTCTCTCTAAAAATAAATAAACATTTAAAAATAAATAAATAAAATCTCTTTTAGAAAAACAAATATCTTCTTATATCTTTCATCTTGTATTAAAAAGTAAAATTTTGGTTATAATAAATTCTTTGAATTATTGCATATAAAATGCAAGATACTTTACACTTGTGTGTGCATATATGTTTTTGTGTGTATCCTTTCTTTTCTATAAAAGTAGAAACTCTTTTGTTAAAAAATTATTCAATATCATGACCTTTGCAAAATTAAATCTTAAAATGAAAATAACTCTTTTACTTTGGAATTTAGTAAGATAATTACAATAGATATCGGCTCTTGCTTTGACTACCCAATAATCTTTGAATATCCTTTTAATGTTTCTTATAAATTTCGACTTTCAGATTCATGACTTTCTGAGATGAAACTAAAATCAAAGCAAACAAAACAAAAACCCTACCTTTCACAGTGTGATCCATATTTTGTAGTATTAATGCCTGCTGAAAGTAGGCATATTCTGTGACACTAGGCAGCAATGAAAATGAAAAGTCTTCAGACACATTCAACAAACTGAATGAAACTTACAAACATGATGCTGAGTGAAAAGAAATCCATAAAAAAAGAGAATGTATTGCATGCTTCCATTAATATAAAGTTAAAAAAAAATCAAAACTAAAGGGTGGAGTTTGCCATCAAGGCAACAGTTAAATTGGGGCAGGATAAATGGAACACTAATAAGAGAGGGCAAATGAGGATTCTGGGGTGATGTTGCAGTTACACCTTTTGTGGTAGCACTTACCAGGTCATATTCACTCTGTAATATTTCTTTAAATAGTAAAATTATGAATTAAGTACTTTAAATTTTTTTTAAGAGAGATACAGAGACAAAGGGAGGGGCAGAGAGAGGGAGACGAAGCATCTGAAGCAGGCTCTAGGCTCTGGGCTGTCAGCACAGAGCCTGACTTGGGTCTTGAACCCACAAACTGCGAGATCATGACCTGAGCCGACATCACTGCTTAACTGACTGTACTTTTTTCTGTGTGCTTTTTTCTAAATTATGTACTTTTTTCTATGCATAATATGCTTCATTATAACTGTTTACAAAGTTTTAAGAAACACCTCTAACTGCTGGGGGTGGAGGGGAAGCCAGGTTCTTTCACACATGGCAAAGCTAGGTCCTGGGAAGCAGATTCACATACATATGATAAGGATGAGGAAGAACATATTACATTAAATTGTTATGATGGTAATAAATTTTGTGTTCCTTATTAATATTTTAAAGATTTATTTATTTTTGAGAGAGAGAACGCAAGTGGAGAAGGAGTAGAGAGAGGGGGACAGAAGATCCTAAGCAGGTTCTGCGCTGTCAGCCACAGGCCCAATATTGGGCTCAAACTCAGGAGCTGTGAGATCCTGACTTGAGCCCAAGTCTGATGCTCAACTGACTGAGCCACCCAGGTGTCCCTTGTTCCTTATTAATTTTAAAGTCTATCTCCTTATAAAAAGTTCTGATTTAACCTGATAGAGTAGGAAATTAACATACATTTGTATCCTAAGACCGAAATAAATATATAATGGTTTGCAAAACAGATCAGAGGATGGGGGTTTAGGTTGTCACTGTTGAAACGCATATTTTAACAAATTTTGTGAAGAGAAGAAAATCACAAGAGAAATGGAATAAAGGCAGAGGATCGACAATGTAGAATCAAGGTGTTGCTAAGGAGGGGGTTGATTCTAACAACAGCAAATATTAGTTTCTTCAACTCAGATACAAAATATCCTATGCTGCGCAGTATATTTCTATATAATAAAACATTTTCTTACCCAAAATGCTTTCACTACATTCACTGAGAAAGCGGCCAGAGAGATAAGCATATTTATTGTGTGTAACTTTGCTGACATTTGTCCATTGAGATAAGCACATGAGTAAATTCTCTGTTGACATTTGTTCTCAATGAAAGTTTCCTTTTTCTTTTCTAGTAGGTAATGCCCTCACAGTGTCCACAGGGTATTAAAACTGTGTCTTTTGAAATTGGCAAAGTGGTTTTTTACACTTACAAAGTTAAATTTCTCGTTGTTTGAGGGCTTAAAAAAACACCCTTTTAGTATTCTAGCAGTATTTACAGGTTTCTCGTCAGTTGGATATTAGGAAGCTTATGACTATTATGGCATTATTTAAATTAAATGAGTAATTTATTGAAATAGTTCAGAAGCCTCCCGGAAACATTAATTAATTTCACTATATTGTGATCCCTTTTCTGAGCAGCTTGTGCTTTCAAAAATTTTCTTCAGAAACAGAAAATATGTAAGAAGTGCTCAACTAAATGAGACTATTGCATTATTGGGGAGCCCACCTGGCTCAGTTGGTAAATCATGTGACTCTTGATGTCAAGGTTGTGAGTTAGAGCCCCACATTGAGTGTGGAGATTGCTTAAAAAATAAAATTTAAAAAAATCTTTAATAAAGAATATTACATTATTATTTTTAACCAAATAAGTTACCTCAGTTTGGATAGATGGATATAGATAGATGATAGATAGATGATAGATAGATCGATAGATAGATAGACAAAGGGAGAGTGGGGCAGGGATTAACCTTTCTCAATGGAAAATGAGATTAGGGTTTGTAAGATTGCCTTGAAATCTAAATTGAAGTGATGGAAATAAAAGAACATTCAAGTTTCTAAGGCTTTCAGCAAATTCAGTAGTATTGAAAAAAAGAGAAAGGTAATCATGGCAGAAATTCTTCCCAGGAACAGATTGTGTGAATGTTCGGATCTTACTTTGCATAAAATCTTACTAATATCACCAAATGTGGAAAGACATCACACAAAGACGTGGCCCAAATAAACTCTACAGTTGGACCCTGTCTAAAATGCACTATAGGCAGGAAAACTGCAAGAAAGTGCAGAAACATTGTAATTGCCCATAGTTAGTTTTCTCCAATAAACAGAGATTTTAGAAAACAGAAGTCAAAAGAGAAAATGAATAAAAAGATTTGTCAAGACAGTGGTGGCAATGGGAGAGACATGTGCAGAGGGTTCTTTTTGGAAGCAACCAGGCTCTAACACTTAACCCAACCCTCTTGCAATTAGCATGCCCATTATTATCAATATTCTGGACATTGTTATAAAAGAAGTAGTAAGTGGACATGTGTTGCCTTTAGCTTTGTTTTCTCAAGATGCTTCAGCTATTCAGGAGCTTTTGTAGTTCCATACAAATTTCAGAATTGGCTTTTCTATCTCTGTGAAAAATGCCATTGGAATTTTCATAAGAATTAAATTGAATTTATCACTTTGTAGTATGGACACTTTAACAATATTTTCAAATCCGTGAACACGGGCTATCTTTCCATTTATTTGAATCTTCTTCAATTTCTTTTATCAGTATCTTACAGTTTTTGGTGTACATCTTTCACCTTCTTGGATAAGTTTATACCTATTTTATTTTTTTTCTTCATATGTTCATAAATGGGGTTGCTTTTATTTTTCTAAGGCTAGTCAAATGAAGCAGTGAGAGTCAAGAAGAAATAAGTCTGTAACTGGTTGTGATCAATTAATCGTAAACACCACTGCACTTGGATCAGCTAGAATTGTTTTCTTGACTTCCTTTTGTTGGTATAAAAAATGCAACTGGTTTTTATGTGTTGATTCTGTTTTCTGCAACTTTACTGAATTTGTTTTTTAGTTCTATCCGGTTTTTTTTTGTTTTTTTTTTTTTGAGACTTTAGAATTTTCTGCATTTTGGATTATGTCATTTGCAAGCAGATATTTTTACTTGTCACTTTCCAATTTGAATGCCTTCTATTTCTTTTTCTTTTTTTCTCTTCTGGGTGCTCATCTTAGTGCTTTCTAGAAGTGGGGAGGGTAAGCATTCTTGCCTTATAGAAAATTTTAGAGGAAACACTTTCACTTTTTCGCCATTAATTATGATGTTAGCTGTGGATTTTTTAAAATAAATGGTCTCATTGTATTGAGGAGGTTTCCTTTTATAGCTATTTTGTTGAGAGTTTTTATCATATATATTTATACTGAACTTTTCAAATGCTTTTTCTGCTTTTATTAAGATGACATTTTAGTCTTTTACTCTGTTACTGTGGTATATCATGTCGATTGGTTTGCATATGTTAAAACAATCTTTCATCCCAGGGATAAACCCTACTTGGTCTTGGTGCAAATTCTTTTCGATATACTGTCAAATTTAATTTGCTAGCATTTTATTGAGAACTTTTGTATCTATGTTATTTATTTTGAGTCCATTTGACAGGTATGATATAAGTTACTTCTTTATCCTAAAGAAGGTATTTTATAATACAAAAGAGAATACTTTTGCTTAATAAACAAATAAAATTAAACAAATAATTAACAGCATTCAAAAGTGACGGGGCAAGTGTCAGAGTACTGATGAAATGCTAAATTTATTTTCTACACGAAGGATTAAATGTTATGTATATTTAGGAAAAAGTGAAATAACCATAAGCACATAGATAATTTTATAATAACTTAAATATATTATGAGAGTGACACATATTAATTATTTATCTTAATATGAAAGGTGAAATTAATAGCCAAAACAAAAAGGCAAGTACTAAATCAGAGATGTTTTTTCTTTCATCTTTTTATTATTAGTAGTAAATATTATTTTCAGAATTCTTTTTTTCATTTTTTTAAGTTTAGTCATTTCAAGAGAGACAGGGAGAGTGAGTGGCAGTGGGGAAGAGAGAGAGGGAGAGAGAGAGAATCCGAAGCAGGCTCTGCACTGTCAGATTGGAGCTGCATGTGGGGCTTGGACTCAAGAAATGCAAGACCATGACCTGAGCCGATCCCAAGAGTTGGTTGCTTAAGCAACTGAGCCACCCAGGATCCCCAACCTTTATCAGAATTCTTATTTGAGATATTTGTGTAATTCATCAAAAAACAAAAGCAATTAAATTATTACTTTAGAAAATAAAAATTCAGTAAAATAACTGTTGTCATCATCAAGAGATTAAACAAATGATATCAAGTTTAGCTCAGTGTTGTGTATTTTCAACATTTTTCATTAATAGCAGCTCTTTTTTAAATCTAACTTATGATTTCTTATGTAAAAATATAATTATAACTTTTCAAATTAATTAAGTTCTAGTGTATGAAATTTTTTTTCAGTCAAAAAAATGAGAGAATATTAACAGCACCAGAATACTACCTATGTGCAGAAAGCAGAGGTACATTCTGAACTCATAGGCTGTTTTTTGACTCATCACATCTTTAATTAGATGGAAAAAATAATAGAGTCTCAAAGACTATATTACAGTATTTCTTAAGAGAGTAAATTTTACAGTCAGATAAAAAACAGAAAATTATGAGTCCTTAAGGCTTTAGTTGTGAGGACAACTCACTGTGATATATGAAGCTTTTATTATTAATATACCAGGGCACATTTGTAGCAATTTTACATGACATTCAGATGTGACCAAAAAAAAAAAAAAAGGTATAAAAGGTTTAGCTGTTTCTAAGGTTTTTGAGGTACTTATCAGTTAAAATGCACAGTGATTTAAAAATAAAAAAATAAAATAAAATACATAAAATACAAAGTGATTATTTTTATATGTAAGGATGATTTAAGTCATAGAAGGTATGTCTTTTATTTATTCATTTATTGAATATTTATGAAATGGCTGCTATGTAGCGTACTGTTCAATAACTGTGTGTGTGTGTGTGTGTGTGTGTGTGTGTGTGTAACAGCAGTGCCTAACTTAGGCACTGAGTATATACCCAATTAAAAAAAAATATATATATATATATATACATACACTTGAAGGAGCTCATCATCTAGTAATACACATATTGAGTAAGTTAAACCCCAACAGAAAATTTATAGACTAGGGAGTAAATTGAACTGACAAGGGAGAACTGGATTGAGAGCAAGTTCAATGATGGTAAGTCCAATATGTCTGGGTGTCAATTAGCAACTTCAAGTGCAAGATGGTTCAGTTTAACAGCTAATTGTGAATGAAGAGTGTCTTTTCCCTATCACTTCCTGAAATGTCAAAAAATGTTGCAGATTCTACTGTAAAGCCTTAAAAGTATTCCAAAAACACCACAAAATAAGCAAAAATGCTATTAACTTAAATTGAATTAAGAAGGAACTCTGTCTCTTCTCCAGAGAAAGAGAGAGAGTGGGAGGGTTGGAGGAGAAGGGGAAGGGAAGAGGAAGAGGGGGACAAGAAGGGTGAATTCAGCAAGAAGTAGGAAAAATCAGGAGTAGGAAAAGAGGAGGGAGAGGGGAGGAAAGAAGAGAGATGCATTCGTATTTCGTAATAAAAGTAATAAGCATTAACTGTGAAATGTTTGGAGAATATCAAAATGCATAAACAAAATGTGAAGCACCTTTAAGTCCAACATGCAATGAAAATGGTCGTTAATATTGCGGCAAGTGAACTTGGAGATATATTTTTATATGTATGCCTGAGGTAGCTCTTCTGTCAATATCTGTCTTCTCTTCATCCTTTAACTTACCTTTGACATATTTTTGCACAATTACTTGAAGCCTGAATTTTGGAAAAACTTCTTGTTTTGAATTAAGGTTGAATGAGGCTGTTTTGAATTGAGGTTGAATTGAGTTCAATGAGGCTGTTCTATTCTATACGCTGATCAGCTAGGACCTATAGGAGTTTAGGAATTCAAAGTGGAAGGAAGGAGAGCCTCTCCTAGAGCTGCTTGACTACACTTATAGTAATATATCCATAATTATTTTATCATATCCTCATTTTATTATGTGTGGGGTGATTTGTCGAGCAAGCTCGACAAATAACTAAAAACTTCACAAAGCAATGATTTTGGAGAAAAGTGTACCAAATTCAATAGCATCTTCCTCTAAACAGTTATATATGCTTTTGAGGCACATTACCCATGTGTTATGTGAAAGAACGCAAAATGTGCAAATTATGTACACAAAGTGTACTGAAATTGTGACTTATATTTAATTTTCAATGTTACTTTGTTTAGATATTACATGTTTAGTAGTAAATACTTAATATAATGTTGGCTAACCTGTAACGATTTACTATGCTAATAAAAACGTTACTGTAAATTTTCACTATTAATTATATCAAATGATAATAATTAGAATATTTTAATTTAAAACATTTATATTGCTTTTTCTTTCCTCAAATATGATTCCTCCTAATACTTTCAACACTGGAAGAACAATGTAGTTTTTTGCAAACATCTATAGTACCTGGCATCAACTAGACTTTAAAGGCACCTTGAACTTTAAGAAACAGACTCAGTTGTAAAGTTGAATCAAGCTATAAATGGATAAACATTGTTAACAGGACTAACAAGTGATAAATTGGAATTTCATAAAAGCAAAGTGATTTGCTCTAATTCAGGATCCAATCTGTAATGATGCAGTTTTCTTTCCAAAGATCAATACCTTCAATGTCACTAGATTACACACTAAATAAGTCTTTAGGAAGAGATGATCGAAGTTCTGAAAGCAATGTGTAAAGAGGAGAGGGATTTATCTTTCTTGAGTATTTACAAGAGACATTTCGTAAGGTATGCTGTACAGGTACAGAAATTGAAGTTAGCAAAGGCAAACATTTCATAGAATAGTTATTCAATGTTTAAGGTGAAAACAGAAGCACCATTTGTTTATCATCTACTATGTAATGATTTCTAATGAATAATATCTCATTTGTTTCTGTATTTTAGTTATTACCACCTCACTTTATAGAAGAGAGTTGGAGAAATCTAAGCTAATCATGTTAATAAATGGTGGACTTGAAACTAGAAGGCAATTTCTCTGATCTTGTGCCCATATTATTTATGGGATAACCACAGTTACAGAATGTGGAAGACATAGACTAAAAAAAAAACAGTGGTCTGGGCTTGCCTGTCTGGCTGAGTCGATAGAGCATGTTACTCTTGATCTCAGGGTTGTGAGTTCAAGCCCCACATTGGGCAGGGAGCTTACTTAATAAGCAAGTAATTAAGTGAATAAATAAATGAATGAATAAGTAAATAGCTCATCTTAAAAAAAAGTGTTGGGCTGATTACAATGTTTGTGTAAAGTTGATTTCAGATTATATAATTATATACCGTGGAAATTTTTAAATATTATGAAATTATGGAAGAACGCTCTGAGAATGTGCTGAGCATTTCTGTTTTCATAGTATGTCCGTCAACAAGGAGAGATTTAATATCGTCTTTTAAATAGATGCCACAGGACATAATACTGCATAGTATTCTTGCCAAAATTTAGGAATGCCCAAGTACTAAATGGTGAACAAATAATAGAAGGGTGACTGATAATTTATAACTAACGTATATCAGCTTTAAGCTTTGATTTCAATAAAAATAGCACCAAATAACCCAAAACAGAAAGTACAAACCCCCAAATATTAATCTATATTAAAAAACAAACTATAAAATTTCATCAAAAGTTTAGCTAGAACTATATGGTGACTTTCTGCTTAATAAAGTTTTTGCAGTCCTGCTGAAATCCTTTAATCACAGGGAATTAAGTTCGGATTCTTATTCATTAAAGAGGCAATTACTTCAGGACAGGTTGTGCTGGAGTGACATGAATATGACAAATAAAGCCATGAGAGAAAATAGTCCACATTTTCAGGAGCTATTTTCATTTATATTCTGAAATTAAAGGTATTAAAATCAATCTAATGGTTAAATAGAATATAAGGTTGCCTAATCAAGAGAGTGGGTGCTTGTACATTTACTTTGATAGCATAAAACTGAATTAAAATATGTATAAATATGATAATTAAAAATATTTTAGTAGTTAGTGTACTCAGCTTTGGGAGCATCCCTTATGAAGGATATTTAACATGTATGCTATGAAGGTTCCAGGTTGTGAATTTTGCCAGTGTACATTTGATACTTGGATATATCTAGGGCAGTGCTTTGCAGTTCTAGCATTGAATGGTATTCAGAAGTTTAATTACTAGACAAACTTATTTCACATAACAAGTTTTTATGTCTAAAAGTTGCATGGGAAGCCCAAGTATTGTGGGCCATTTTTAGTTATCAACTTGCTTTACTCATCATTTTTGATGACCAAGCAGGTAATTTTTCTTCACTTGGCCATGCTATCAGGCCCTGATCCTGTAACATTTTCCATGTCTGCACATTTTCATTGTACCACTCCTATGAATGAGCTCCTATGAATGTAACAGTTTCACAATACCAGTCCTTTCCAAGAATGACACCAGATACTAAATAACAACATCTGGTTATTTTACACTCAAGTTGCTAAGGTTTACCCTTTCATGTAGAATACTGTAGCATATTTTCACTTTTTGTTACTTCATTTGGAATACTCTTCTCCCCAATAAATTCCTTAATATACCTTCCATTTCTTCTTTTAACCCTACGATCAGTCACTTATGAAAAACTTGTTCTCACCACCTGATATAAATAGTAATTTCCTTCTCTGACATTCATTATCATCTTACCCTCTTTCATTTTACTTCATTGCACTTGGAACTTGATATTTATATGCTTATTTGTATATTTTATTTCTACTCCATTAAATTGGAAACTCCAGGAGTTCAAAGATTAAAGGATATTATTATAGTACACCCACTGTCTATAACAGTGCTTGCCATGAAGCAGTATGTATTCAACAAATATTTGTCAGATAAAGGAACAGTATTTATTTGTCAGATAAAGGAAAGAATGGATACATTCTTGGAGGCAACAGAAACATATCTCTCGAGTTTCTGTGAAAGATGGCTTTTTGTTAGCATGGTGAGTTCAGAAATGTTTACCATCAGCAAAATATTTAAATGTAACTAGAAATATTCTATGCGTTAACCTAATTAATTCTACTTTCTACTTTGTTGGTTTTAGAAAAAAATCTAAACCTTGCCTTGATATTTTTTGCAGCAAGTTTCATCCATTTATTGAAAGATATAACTGATAATTTTTGCATGAGTTTATATTCCTAATAAGAAAATGCTTGCCCAATTGGAAAGATTTGTTTTTGTCACCACTTGACAACAAATTTATAAAAAGTATTTCTTATGAGTCAAAAAAATAATAGTTTTAAGTTCTGTTGTAACAAAGTAAAAGAGTCAACTATTAATATGGTATTTTAAAGAGTCTATATAAGTGAATTGAATTTACGATTGTAAAGCAAACACAGTTTAAATAACTAAAAAGCTGTTTCTCCACGTGAAGATGACTTTCTCAAAAATATGGATTGGAATATGAATTTTTATAAATCATTTTTGTGATAAAATTTTTTACATGGTAGATCAAAAAACAGTGAAAAATAATGTTCTTAGAAAAATAACAATCTTTTACCAATTCCAAGGTATAGATTGTGTTTTGGTTTATAAGTTTTACATGATACTATGGATAAAGTAAGTTTAAGTCCTGTTTTTCATTTCTTTCTTTTACTACTAGTATGTCTAATTATGGGTGTGTATAGACCACATACAAAATTGTGTCCTACCATTTATAATGACAGAATACACCACTTAGGAAAGATATACCTACATAATTTGAAATAACTCCCTACCTATTTCTAAATCAATATGGCCCATTTTTTCTAATAATACCATTTATTAAAATATTACATCAATTTTAAAGAGCTATTCTATTAATTATATCATAATACAGAGGTTTAGAATGTTTAAGTTATTGAGACATACTAGTCAAAGCTTAGATACATCTTTGTAATATTCACTTAACCATTAAATATTTAATAAAGTTAAATACTTGTCAGCTAGGAAGGCAGCATGATGTTGTACAATTATTTCTACTGTAGATCTCTAGGCTTCCTAAAATTTTTCCTATAATATCCACACACACATACACACACACAGACACACATACACAAAACACTTAAAAAATTAAATGGTTAAGTAGTTAAGTTTTAAACTGACTGAAAAGCTCTGCCCCCCACCCCCACTCACCTCTCTCTCTCAAAACAATAAACATAAAAAAAGATGCAATGATCTAGTGGAAATAGGGTGAACTTTAGAGTGACGAGACCAGAGTCTGAATTGAATATTCCTTTTGCTATCTCTGTGGCCTTGTTACATGTAACTCAGGCCTTCTTACATGTAACTGTGGCCTTGTTACATGTAAATCAGGTTCAATTACTGAACCTAATCAAACTAATAATATCTGAAGAGATGTTTGCTTTTGCTTAGCCGTGGGAAGAGAGAGATCTATTTCTCACTGAAAGACCATCCTTCCATGGAGGCTGATAAGGCTGTCTAAATAACAAAAAATAATAGCTACTAATATTAAGGGCCAACCATGTTTTGGACATATTTATGATCATAGAATACAAGTTGCCTCATTAAACCTCACAACAGCCCCAGAATTAAAATTCCAGTATGATTCTCACTCTACAGATGAGAAAACTGAATTTCAGGATTGTTATCTTGCACCATATCATCCAATTAATAACATGATGGACCTGAGACTTCAATACAAGGAGTCCTGGCAGAGAACTCCAGAAACAGCCTTTTTACCTTTTACTAAGAATTGCCTTTTCTGTCAGGGGTTTCACTTCAGCACTGTAAAAAAGCAACAATTATTCATGGTCATTTTGGGCCACATAGAAGTGTCTGTTGAAATATAGCTGAAAACAATCAGCAGAAAATGTGTGTGTTTAGATAATAGTTTACTATCCCAATTTCCTCCCTTTGTATCTCAGGAAAATACCCTCAAAATGAATGTCCTCTCAAAATGATCCTACCCCACAACGTGATGGTATTAGGAAGTGGGGCTTTTAGTGGGTGATAAGGTCATAGGGATTGAGCCCTTGTGAATGCCTTATAAAAGGACCCCTCATTTTTTTCCCACCGTATGAAGACACAATGAGAGGTTGGCAGTGTGCAATTAGGACTCAGACCTCATCAGTAATGGAATCTGCTGGCATCTTGATCTCAGGCTTCCAGCCTCCAGAATTTGAGAAATACGTTTCTCTTATTTATAAGCCACCCAGACTATGGTCTTCTGTTATTTCATCCTAAATTGAATAGGGCACGCACGAAACTTAAAACAAACAACACCCTCTATTGCAATAATACTAGAAACAAAAATTCTCTATTGTGCAACTTATACTTAAGTTAAAATGGGCAGATATTAAATCAATATACACTTTAATATTAAGTTGGGAATGGTTAAGGAAGAGGTGTTGTAGGAATAGTGCACAGCAGGGGTGGTTACTTGTACATCTGCTTTTCCAGGAAGATCTAAACACTGCTTCGCTTACAGGATATATCTTCTAACACACTTTAGCTGTACTCTTCAATTTATGCAGAGCAATTCTAGTTAGTAATTGTAACATTCTATATATATATATGTATATACACACACACATATATATATTTTTGCTGAAACCATCACTAATATTTAGTTCAGAAGGAAAGGATTTTGTTAGCATGGCAGTTAAAGGAAAAAATACAATGTTTGATATCAAAACTGACCTTAAATAAAGATGTCCTATTCCAAATACTGAGGCAAAAATTAAAGTAGAATAACATTTGCTGAAACTAACAATGGATTACAAAATAGAAGAGAAAGAAAGGTGTGCATTGAAGATGATGAGTACTTTTCTAGTTTTGAGATAAGATTTACTATCAGAATTAATAGGAAAAAAATGAGATCACTCTGCCCTCATTAAAATTCATCAGTATATTTATTTAACAGGAGAAGAATTAAAAAAAAAACATGTAAAGATGATACATTGAGATATATGCCCAGAGGATATTTTCAGCTATTAATACATCAAACATTTTTCTATCTCATTTAACTGTCTTCTCTTTCTGGGCCTCCTTTTGGATGTATGTGGAGATCTTTTTTATGTCTAGGTAATGAGGTATGTGTTTGATCATAAAAAATCAAATGGGAAAAATAATAGCAGAATTTAAATTCATATCAGAATTATAGTTGACATTTCAGAAAAGTGGATAAAAGATCTTGGCTTCTTGTGAAAAAGAAGCACAAAGGCATTTTTTCCCAAATTTGATGAAAACATTAGCTTACACATCCAAGTATTTAATTAAATTCCTAGTAAGGTTAAAAACAACAACAGCAACAAAGAAAACCAATCTTAAACATATAATGTCCAATTCAGTGACTAGTTTATAGTCAAGCACAAAGAAAATAGACTCAATAGATAAGAACAAAAACACAAAAAAGACAACAGGAATAGACATACATGCAAGATAGCAACTGTTGGAAAGATAATAGATTATTTTTACTTCATTTCATTTTTTAAATAGTTAAGAGATTTTATTCTAAAAGCTACAGTTACAGTGCTTGCTTGTCAAAATGATAACTGAAAACAAGTATACAAAACAGTTGATTAGTAATTGTGTACAGAAAGCAGTAACAGGTTCCATGACACCAAATACACCAGTTCTTAGGATTTCCCCAAGATAAAGTTTAACAGCTCCAGCTTCTTCAGTGTTTATCAAAATACAAAAGAAAAATAGCAATGACAAATCTGATCCTCACAGGCTGAAGGAGTGAGTGAAAGCACAGGTCGGTGTGGGTAGGGGGAGTGGCTCTGGAGCTCGGGGCATTGAGACTTCAGGATGACCACCATGTTCCATTCTGCATGGTCATGAAATGGTGCCTGTGATTCACTCTGTCTCTGGTCATCTTGCATCCTCTTGTGTTTGTGCTTGTACTTGTGCATTCACAGCTGCACAGGAGAAGGGCTGAGGGCTGTGGCCACTGCTCAAGGACCCCTCAGAGGGACCCTAGCTCTCCCTTGGGTCAGCGTGAGTGTTCTGGCTTGTTCAGGGATGCCTAGGATCTCACAAGCAGGAAAGCAGAATTTTTACCATTCATCCTAGACAATTTTTACAAAGCTAGCTGATGAGTCTATAACACATAATGTCTGTATATATTTGTTTTTGCTTGTAATGTCTGCATTTTGTAGAAAATTGCCAGTTGGTACAACAGAAGAATGCTGGAGTACAGGAAAAGTGGTTGAATAACAAAAATGTAGTCATATTAGTGGTTATATCTTCTCTTAATTCTAACATTTTTATCCATGAAGATATTTTTAGCTCACTAACAAAAGACACAAACAGAAATGGCTTAACCAATGTGCCAAGTTATTATCTGATAGATTTAGAGTCATTCCACTGTTAGGTCATTTAACATATCCAATATCAGCAAATCCTAAATTATTTTTTTTTCACTCTGCCTTTCTTATTAAGCTTTGTCTTAGCTCAGGCTACTATCATAAAATACCAGAGACTAAGTGACTTAAAAAAAACATTTATTTCTGGGTCACCTGGGGGTTCAGTCGGTTAGGCCACCTACTTTGGCTCAGGTTATGATCTCACCATACGTGGGCTCGAGCCCCACATCAGGCTCTGTGTTGACAGCTTGGAACCTGAAGCCTGCTTTGAATTCTGTGTCTCCCTCTCTCTGTGACCTTCCCCCACTTGCTCTCTCTCTCTCTCTCTCTCTCAATAAATAAATAAATAAATAAATAAATAAATAAATAAAAAATAAACATTAGAAACAAATTAAAAATAACCTTTATATTTCACAGTTCTGGAAACTGGAAGTCCAAAATGCCTGCTGATTCAGTTCCCAATGAAAGCTCTCTTCCTGGCCTGCAAATGTCTACCTCCTCACTATGTCTGTCTCCTCACACAACTTTTCCTCAGTGTAAGTCAGTGGAGAGAGAGAGAGAATGAGTTCTGGTTTCTTCCTTTTCTTACAAGGATACAAAGCTATCATGGGAGCCCCACCTATCACATCTAAACTGAATTATTCTCCCAAAGTGCCCACATCCAAATACCATCACACTCACAGGTAGGGCTTCAACAAGTGAATTTGGAGGATAACGTTCAGTCCATAACAAATCTACTGCTTCTCAATGTCTCCAGATGTCCGCCAGTAATTTCTGGCTGTCAAATGCATGTATAATATTGTCAAGTAGGAGTAAAAGAAGCTTTTCTACATTAGCATCTCTCTTTTTTTCAATGTTTATTTATTTTGAAAGAGAGAGAGAGAGAGCACATGAGCAGGAGGAGGGGCAGAGAGAAAGGGAGAGAAAGAGAATCCCAAGCAGGGGTTTGAGGCAGGGCTCGAACTCATGAAAAGTGAGATTATGACCTGAGTGGAAATCAAGTGTTGGACGCTTAACCAACTCAGCCACCCAGGCTCCCCTTAGCATCTCTTTTTATCAGAGAAAACCTTACTCAGATGGCTTTCATCTAATTTCTTGTTGGCCAATATTTTGCCACATCTTTTTCTGTAAAATTTCATCCAGTATAGCTGGCGGAATTACCATGATTGATTTAGATAAATTAAGAATCACTGCCTAGGTTTGCTCATTTTTCTCTGAAGCGCACCTTAATTGGGTTTATATCACTAAGAGATATGGTAGGGGAAATGGATATTTTTAGGTAAGTAATATTACCTAACATAGTCACTGAATGCCTGAATAGTTTTGGGAAGTCACTTAATTCTTCTCTGCCTCAATTTGCAAATTAATTATGAGTTGTATTAATTATCTGTTGATACATAAAGGGTACCCCAAAATTCAGTAGCTTAAAACAATAAACACCTGGAGTCTCACAGTTTCTGAAGGTCAGATGGGGATGGTGGTTCAGAGTCTCATGAGGTGGAAATCAATCCATTAGCTAGCTGCTGTCAACTGGAGACTCAGCTGAGCTGATTGATGTAGCTTTCAGTAGGGCTTACATCCTTTCTGGTGCCAACTGGAGATGTCAAGGTCTCCCCATGAAGATCCACCAAGAATGATACATATTTTATTCATGAAAGCTTTACCAACTTCCCTCAAATAATGCCATAAAAACACAAATTTTATCTGGAGCTGAAGAGAACATTTTCCTAAAGGGAAAGTATTCGTAGAAGAATCTCTCACAAATTATGTGTCTGCAAAGAATTGACAAATCTGATCCTTGAAAGAATATTCTGGCTTGAAACCATTACATATCATTTGGATGCCTTTCTCCTCACTCCCCTAAACCTTCTCCCTCAGGTTTACCAAAATACTTTTACTAATTTCATTTCAAATAGCCTGAAGAGACAAAATTTGCATTCAGTGAATGTATTCAGACTTCACTAGAAAATATAGATTTTCATGAAAAAAGAAAGAGAACATAAAGGAGAAGAAAAAGCATACTCATCATTAGGATCTATGGTGAGAATAAATTATTTACTCTTCTTGTTCAGATAAGTGTTTAGATTTATAGCACTAATAAATATTTTACAAAGGTTTAGACATTGCTAAAACAGTAGAAGCCTTCCCAGAGAGAGGAAAGTATTTAAGTTATTTGGCTATTACCATTAGATATCATGACTCTATGTTCCCTTAATAGCAAAAGAGTCAATCAGTTAGCTATAGTGTAGGTCCAATGACTAGAAAGTAGTGTGCCTTTTAAAACCAGTGAGTTAATTTGATTATCTCTGTATTTTGGTTTATATACAGTCAAACTGGAATTGCAGGTACAGAAAGATTCAAATTAAGGATGTTTTAATTTATTTATTAATATTCACACCAGGATGTCTCATAGGCAATTGTATTTTCTGTCTGCACTGCTAATTTCTGAGTTTAGGAATTTTTTTTATAAAGCTTTTAATTATTCAAGTCAGATAAAAATAGAAGTTATCTTTATAAAACTAGTATGTTATTTTTATAATGTAATCTCAGTGAAATTATTACCTATGTCATTGTTGTGTAATAATTGAATCCAACACAATTTAGGAAAACTAAAACTTAATTTTTGTCTTAATAATCATTAACTTTATCAATAATATCATCTAAGTAGTTATTTTGTCCCATTTTCTTGTAAGAGAAATAGCCTTATAAATGAGAGTATTTTTGAACACAGTGTTTTTATGATCAGTGTTTATTTTACTCATTGTAACTATTATTATAATGTAATAATAGCTATTATGATATAATAGCTGTATCTCACACACTATGCCTATTAACACTGTATAATACTTTTGTTGATAGATCTCACTAGATTTAGATAATATTTTAGATGATAATCAATGTTAATAAGATTTCTTAATTTACGTATACATGGTTCAAACTGTTAGGAAAATTAGTGAACTTTTTGGCATTCTTCATTCAATAAGTTTCTTACAGTGTCACTGTGCATCATTTCTTCTCTTCTAGGGAGAGACACACTCTTGTGGCTTATTAATATAATATATTCTTTGAAATAAGTTAGCATATATGTGTTACACTAGAATAGCACATCTCTCCAGTTTCCAATCGAGACTTTTACAAAAATAAATGGAATCATTATGTGCTTTTGAAACATATTAAGATTTTTGGTAACATTTAGAGATTTGTTATCTTAATTTCATTCTATTTAGGCTATTTAAAACTACTTTATATTCCTTAGATAAACAGAGGAAAATAGTTTCTTTTTTCTCTCTAAAGAAAGAAAATAAAACTATTTCGCATTTGAGGGCTTGTGTTTCTAACCACCATGTGGTAACTGAGACTGGCACATCCCTTCTCCTTTAAATAGTCAATAAAATACATAATAAACATTTTTAAATACTAGAAAACAGGAAGCACAGGAAACTGATCCATGAAAGAAGAGAAATGAAGTAGGTGAGCTCTTCACTGGTCTGGCTTGTTGCCTGGAGAGAGTTTCCGTGTTATAAAAAACAATGGGGGACCTCAAACAGAGTTTGGCGGACTTGCCGAGTTGAGGAGATGGAGGTCATTAAAGCTTAGATGGGAACTACGTTTTTGATGAGAAGCTTCGGAACTCAGGAGTGAGAGGGCACAGTAGTGGAGAGGAAGAGGCTACAGCAAGAAAGGAAACTCAGATCTGTGTAATTGTCCACTTGAGTCTTGAGCAGACTTCTGAACTATGCATGGTTGGGAAAAATTTAACCTCAGCCATGGAAGGAACCACAGAAGATGAATAAACAGGATAATCCTGAAAGCTCACACAAACTGGTGACTAGTTCATGCTCCAGTCAGCTGGATGGAAAAACCTCCTAAAATACATGATGCCTCATAGAATGTTCAAAGTGGTTTTGTTTTACTACTGCTGTAAAATCAGGCTACAACTAAAGGCTGCTCTGGACCTGCCCTAACAAAGCTTAAAAACAGATCTCTAAAGAATCAAGTGGATGAAAAGTAAACTAACTATACTTTAATAAAGTTCAATGATGTTTTCAGAAATCTAACAAAATTTAGCACCAGCCAGAGTAAAATCCACAATGTATGGCATCCACTCATCCAAAGGAACAATAAAATAGACCCATAACCAAGATAAACATCAATCAGCAGAAATGGACATAGAAAAAGCCCAGATTGTAGAAAACACAGACACAGATATAATAAACCTATTGTAAGTACGGCCCATATGTTTAAGAAAGTAAAAGAAAACATGAATGTGATGAGCAGAAAAAAAGTACTACAGTGGTGAAGAATACAATATCTGAAATGAAAAATACACTGAACGGGGATAGCAGCAGATTAAACACCACAGAAGAAAAGATTACTTAAAGGGTACTACAAAAGAACCTGGCCAAATACATCACAGGTATGTCAGGCAGAGAAAGACAGATACCACATGTTTTCATTCATATGTGGATTCTGAGAAACTCAACAGAAGACCAGGGGGGAGGTGGAGGGGGAAAATTACAGAGAGGGAAGGAGGCAAACCATAAGAGACTCTTAAATACTGAGAACAAACTGAGGGTTGATGGGGGTGCGAGGGAGGGGAAAGTGGGTGATGGGCATTGAGGAGGGCACCTGTTGGGATGAGCACTGGGTGTTGTATGGAAAGCAATTTGACAATAAATTTCATAAAAATAAATAAATAAATAAATAAATGAATAAATAAATAAATAAATAAATGTAACTTTGAAAAATAAATCACAGGTATGTAATAAACTACAAAAACAAAAAAGGGAAAAGTGGGCAGAACAGCAATAAATTATGTGTTAACATCAGTTGCTCTGGCATCACATAATCAGAATCCCAGAAGATGAGAGAGAGGGGATGGGAGAGAGGAAAATCTATTTGAATTAATAAAGTATATATTGTTTGAAGAAAAATTGATATATTTCTGATAAAAACATTAGCCCACTCAATTTCACATTGCTACTCTAACAGTCACAAACCTTAAGATGATACAAATTTGTTATCTAAAATTTCTAGAGATCTGAATTCTGATGTGGGGCTGTGCTAATATCACAGTGTCAAAAGTATCACACTCCTTTCCGGAGGCTCTAGGGGAAAATCACTTTTCTTGCCTTTTCCATTGTCTGGAAGCTGCCTGCATTCCTTGCGTTGTGAGCCCTTTCAGCTTCAAAGCCAATGATGCTCAATCCAATCTTTTTCACACTGCATCACCCTAACACTGACTCTTCTGTTTCCAGCTTCCACTTTTAAGAACCCTTATAAGTTCTGTCAAAAATCCAGAAATAGCAAATTTTAAACCACCAAATTAATAAATAGTATTTAATAAGAATTTATTGTGCAGATAAGAACAGTCCTCAAAATGGGAGCTTTCAAAAGATAAAAACTTTTATGAAGCTTAGAGACATGAATTTATTGGATGGCTTCAAAAAGTGAAAATGAGGAAGTTGTTTGTTCTCTACATGATTGATTATTCCAATGGAGATTCCCAGATGGCAGGGTATTGGTCAAAAGTGATTATTCTACACCATTTTTAGGAAAATGACAAGTTTCTCTTATGATTATCAGAGGCATTTATAAGAAATAACCTAAGTAGGGGCGCCTGGGTGGCGCAGTCGGTTAAGCGTCCGACTTCAGCCAGGTCACGATCTCGCGGTCCGGGAGTTCGAGCCCCGCATCAGGCTCTGGGCTGATGGCTCGGAGCCTGGAGCCTGTTTCCGATTCTGTGTCTCCCTCTCTCTCTGCCCCTCCCCCGTTCATGCTCTGTCTCTCTCTCTCCCAAAAATAAATAAAAACGTTGAAAAAAAAATTAAAAAAAAAAAAAAGAAAGAACCTAAGTAAAGTTTCACAAAGTAAGCTTATGTTTATAAAATAAGCTATATTTCCTTTTGCTTAAATTGTTTTTTCTGCTCAGAGAATTCTCAAGTCCAATCTCCATTTCATACTTAATTTAACATTACATTGGGCCCTCCTGGATTATCTCTAATAATCTCCCTCTCTTACAGTTAGATTATTAGCAAACTTAATTCCATCTTCAACCTTAATTCCCCTTTTGCATGTAACATACATCTTAGCATTTTCTGTGGATTTGGACTTGGACATCTTGGGATCCCATTATTCGACCTATCACACCTATTGATGGATTCAATAAGTTTAACATACCTCAGGCAGAAAGCATGAACAAAACCACGTGAAGATACATCATAATCAAATTAATAAAATCAGAGAAAAAAACTAAAAGGCAACTAGAAATTTAGGGCATGGAACACTGTAAATAATGTTGCCTCTAACTCAACCGTAAGAAAAATATTATATATATTATAATTATATATATTTATAAGTATTATATATATATAATTATATATATAAAGTTAGCTGACAGTGGACTTCAGAAGACAACAAAACACCCTGACTTCCAAAGAAGGAAAAGTTTCTGAAATAGTGACAAGTACATTTCAATTGTGCCAAGGTAAGGGAGAAAGTGGCAGGCAGCCATCTTGAAAGCAAATTGGAAAAAAATCAGCAAACATATTAAAGACCATGTTAATGCCAAGGTTGAGTTGCCATGAGAATTAGCAAAATCCTTGAGTATCAAATACAAGTTGAGAATCCCAAACAGTCACACTGTTCTTTTCTTTGTGATTCTACTGAGTCCTCATGAAAAAGACAGTGGATAGTGCAGGAGTTCATGGAGAGCCTCCCTCAGTGACACAAATGTTCAGTAGGTGATTAGCTGTTGCTAGGGAATGAGCACAAAGCCCCACACATAAAACTGTGACCTTTTCTCCTAAGAAGTAAAATTCTTAAACTGTGGTGGGAGAAGCTTCAAATTGTCTTTCAGAACCCAGAAGAGGGGAAAAAAAATCAATTGATCCTATAAGATGAGTAAAAACAAAGCTCTTCAGTTTTTATAGAAGGGCAACTCTCTGGCACCCAGGATAAAATCAAACTTCTTTTGAAGCTCGGAGGAAGAAAGAAAATCAAATGTTTATTCTGGAGAAGAGACAACAAAGGATCTTAGGCAAAATATCCTATACCTAAACCAAATAGGGGTCTACTATTCCTATAAGAGAAGCAGGAATCTCTTGCCCAGAATCAAATAGAAACAGAATAAAGAGTTTGACTACCATGGACTGGAGGAGGGGGAAGGGTAAAAATAATGTCAAGAAGGAATTTGGACTCCACCTAAGATTGTAACTGTACCATGACAACAGAGAATTCCCCTGCCCTTACCACAAGCTTTGCACCAAGTAATCACACAACAGTTACCTACCCCTGGAGGAGGGCCAACTGCATGAAGAGAAACCCCACATGTGGTACAGGTGAACAGTAACAGCTGAAAGCAAAAGCAGCAAAATGGAAAGAAAAACCTCAGGACCCCAACCCCCACTCTAAAGACAAGACAAGAAATAGCTAATAGAGGACATTGGAATATGTGCTGTACTGAAGGTAATGATAGTAACAACACAATATAAACTCAGCTCAGTGGCACCTGGGTGGTTCAGTTGGTTAAGCATCCAACTCTTGATTTTGGCTCAGGTCATGATCTCAGTTTGTGGGATTGAGCCTCACATCAGGCTCTGCACTGACAGCACGAGTCTGCTTGGGATTCTCTCTCTCTCCTTCTCTCTGCCCTTCCCCCAACTCGCTTGTTTCTCAAAATAAATAGTAAAAACAAAGAAAGCTCAACTTCTGATTATATTGACTCAATCATCACCCAAACAACCTGACAGAAATACTCATATCCAAGCATAAAGATTATGTACCTCAACTGAGGTCCCAAATGTAATATGGTAAATATAGATGATATAGATGATATACTTGTTAATCATTTAAAATAAATGTTTATAATATATACCTACAAATATAAAAGTGTTATAAGATTAAATGTATTTGTAATAAATAAATGGTTAAGAACTCATACATTTTATGAAGTTACCCTCTATGAAAATTACCCTCCAAATCTAGAATTTTTAAGTTTTTCTCTAAATTAGATTTTATTATTATAGAATACAACTCAACTCACTTGTTCCTACTGGCAAATGTAAAATATGTATATTTACATAACATTAACTATAAAAATAACTATACTTATAAAGCTACTCATGTTATCATTATATTATATTTTGATTATTTAAATTGATTAGAGCCCAGATTTTGAAATCACTACTTATACATCTGTTTAATTTCAATACTTAAAAACAATGAAAAATAATATAAAAAACACTTACATTTGTTGAGTGATCAATCATTTTGAGTTAGAAATCTAGCTACTTGAAAAACATAGTTCACAGTTATATTCATTTTTTGCCCTTAAGATAATCTAGTTAAACTTTAAAAACACGTTCTTTTTATTAATGGAAATGAGACAGACAACCTTTTGACTAGAGAGCTTGACAAAGGGCAAAATGGCTAGGCTTTATGGAAATCAAGTCTTAAAATTAAATTCAAACAACACAGAAAAAGAGGAGCCATTCAGCACCTATATTGGGATATATGAATAGTGAGGTGGGGCACTTAAAACATTTAAAATGGTCTCATTTAGTCTGTCATGACCTTAGTACTATCGCTGCTCTTTTCAAATGGGCCATGTTATAAACATTTCAAGATCTGACAGTCCATGGATTTCTGTTTAGTATTAGATGAAAGTTGCACAAATTATACAGTCTGTCTACTTTGATCTAATTGGGCAGATCAGGTGTAAACAGTTTTACTTCTACCCTGTAGACAGAGCATCTCCGAAGATAAAACTGAATTAATTTTCTCATTGTTAAATAAAAATGTTTACAAAGATGTTTCATAGACATATAGAAATAAGAATACTAGACCAATTATTTTTACACTCTGTGAAAAGTGAAAGCACAAAAGGGATATATTGACTCTTACTTGTAAACTATTCTTATAGATCACATAATCATAAATATTTCAGTGAAAAATAAATTATCCATCATAATTAGGAAGGCTCATTTGTTCTTCAGATGGCAAATTTCAATGATTCTTTAAGTACATAACTTACATAACTTTAGTTTCTTAACTAACTGAGCTCTAAAAGTCAGTGGCTAATATAATTAAAATTCTTTTTCCCTCGTGCAAAGTCTAATGTATTGTTCTTGATTTGCTTGTGGCATTTTACACAGTCATTCAGTGACCCATATTCCCTCCAACTGGGGCTTTGCTATCACCTAGAATTTCAGAGCCTTCTGCTAAGGCTAGACACTCTGCATTAGCCAAAAGATAGGGCAATGAAACATGGCAGAAATTACAGAAGGTTTGTATGCGCCAGGCTCCAACATTCCTTATATTCACATTTTATAGCCCAAAACTTAGCAAAGTAGGCTTGCAAATGTAATGTGGCTATGTATATAGGAAAAAAAAGAGGAAAGAGATCTTGTGAGCACTCAGTAATCTGGGTGACATATTACAGTAATTTCTGATCTTAAATAGAGTTTATTGAATCTTCTTCCTATCTTGTTACTTCAGGTTCCAGGAATGATTAGTTCATTAATTTAACAATAAGTCACTCAACAAATATTTATTAAGTGACTTCTAGTACTTGGAATGCTTATCAACTGTCCTACGTATATAGAGTAATGAGCCACCTGGTTTGCTTGGCACTGATGAGATTTCTTGGGTCTTTCAGTGCTAAAATTGGAATGATTATAGGCAAACCAGGGAGATGAATGTTCTAAAAAACAAATATTAGTTAAATTATCATTAAAGACAATTTCTGCAGTATTCCACACTTTTACTGTAAAATGTTAGACAATGCAGATAAAATGGAAATCTGCATATAGCCCAGTGTTAATGTTTTGGCACATAACTGTGTAGTCACTCTGTATATATGGACTCATGAAACACATACAAGTTTCCATCTAATAGTTTTATCTATAGAATTTGGTTATACTTAAAGTTAGAGTGTGTCACTAACATTATTTCAGTGGGTTCATAGCATCTTAATGAATGAATGCATAGTTATTTATTGTATTAGCTTTTTATTGTCAGACAGTGATTTCAGTTTTTGACAGCTACAAACTCTGAACCATGCTGGTATATACATTTTAGACATCTTGTCAAACAAACTATGGTGAGTTATCTTGTGGCATATATTCCACATGTAACTGTTTTTGGGAGAATCGTACAGGGTCAGGAGCAGCAGCGGTAGCAGGATTTGCCATTCCATTCTAACACGTAGCATTCTACCTCAGGTTGTCAGGTTTTCAATCCACTTGATTGAGGCAGCTCCAGTTACTTCTTTAATATATCAGGGGCTAGGGTCCTTGCCTAGGACCTGCCACTCTATGGCATATTAGACCCTCAGTCTCCAATCCTGCTAAACCACCCAATATTCTATAAAAATGATTGACAATCAATGGAGCCTAAGTCTTGTGGGTTTCAGGTCCTGACTGATCTCGTTGGGAGGGTAACAGCCTGTGCTCTGAGAGGCTAGCTTAGCAGATCAGTCTCAGAAAAGTTCATCTTTTTATTTCCTTTTTACACATGGGTCAGAGCTTCCATATACCACTAGCACTACACTATATATATATATATATATATATATATATATATATATATATATAATGGGTTTATTTGCAGAAAATGTTACTAGTAATAAATCAGTAGAGCACACAAAGTCCCGCATTTTCATAATGCTGCAGGTGATCTGTAGGGGCCAGGATTAGTAAGTATCCCAACAGAGAGAGACTCTGCTCCATAATAATCTACATGAATGTACTGAGGGGAGTAGAAAAGATTTGGAATCATAGCAATGGAAGTCCTTGTTCCAAGGAGTAACCTCTTGAGTAATGGGCATTCTCCTAAACTCAGCAACTGGAATCAGCCTGCTCTCTCTTGATTCACCTCAAACCTACTGAACCATTTCTCTGCTAAGCTACTAAAAAGGGACTAAAAATGAACAACCAAAATTATCTTGATCGTCTCTCCTCCCTCTCAAGATGTCTAATAATTTAGGTAACATCAGCAATGTCATTGATTAAATGACAGAACATGTCTTTAAAATAGTTTGCATGCAAGACCTTTTTGGAGATATTTTGTCACCTTTTATAATCTTCCCTGCACTTGTTGAAGAGAATGGAATTTAACTCTGATGCTGTATTTGCAATGCTTAGACAGGCTGAAATAGCTGGAAAAAGTCACTTTATTAACAGTTTGCCCAATTCCAAGAAGAATACGCTTGAGGGGTGGGGATGAACGGTGAGTCTCTAGAACCATAGTGATATTAAAAAAAACCCTGTTATTTTCTCGCAAAACTATTAAGAAAAAAGCAAAGGAGCTGTGTGTTGAGAGAACCTGAGGGAATAAAGACTTTCTAATTCATGATGTCGGCCACTTCCTTTGCCACTACCATTCTGGTCTTGTGTCTTGTCATCTTTTGTTAAAAACAAAAACCAAAATACAAAACAAGACCAAAAAAAAAAAATCGGTGTGTACAAATAAAAGGAAAAATAAGAGACGGGAAATTATTTTTTATATCATAAATAGAGACTTAGAAGTTGACATAATTATAGAAAAAAATAGAAAAAATCTTTAAAAATTAAAGTGGCATTTATTATGAAAGCATTAGTCTTCTGATAAGGACTAAAGTTTAATTTAAAAAAAAATAGGAATATCAGCATGAAATGTAAGATTAATTTAAAGACCTAAAGTTAAAGAGCTTAACAGTCAGATAAAATGTGAAATCTCAGTACTGAAAAATTCATATTAAAAGACATAAGTTTAGGGACACTTGGGTGGCTCAGTCGGTTAAGCATCCAACTCTTGGTTTCAGCTCAGGTCATGATCCCGCAGTTCGTGAGTTTGATCCCCAGATGGGGCTCTGTGCTAACAGTGAGGACCCTGTTTAGGATATTCTCTCTTTCTCTCTCCTGCTTGTGCTCTCTCTCTCAAAATAAATAAATTTTAAAAAAGACATAAGTTTAAGAGTTTTATGCCAACTTGTGATTATTTTATAAAAATAAATTTGATTAGTATATGTACAGGTAATGAAATAGGAATAGGTAAGATATGAAATACTATATATACTTATGGAGCTTTCCCTTCCAAATAAACCTTTCCTTTGAGAGTCTACTCATGTCCCTAAAATTAGAAGAGATTTCCACCAGCCACAGTCAAGTTAGATCCCATTTTGGGTGTGTTGTTAATAAATGCATAATTAGATAAGGGGAGGGAATAAAGAATAGAAAAAACAAACATGGGGCACTAACACATGGCATATGAGTAGCAAATTGCATGGGGTAATCTGTCTTCTCCTAGAGGAAATTACAGTGCTTAAGTGTAAGTGTAAGAATAAAATTACAAGAAAAAGAAGAAGAAGAAGAAGAAGAAGAAGAAGAAGAAGAAGAAGAAGAAAAACAACAAAAGATGTTTGCATTTTAATGATTATTCTTCAAATTCAGTGGACCTGATGATGAAACTGAGAGTTTGTACAAATGCAGATTTCAGGCCCACGGAATAAAGATTTCAATCAGTTAATATGGTTGCTGCCCGAGAATCTTTATTTGGTTATTCTCCCAGAGTTAATCTAAAGTTTAAAAGATAGTACTCTGTACCATTGAGCCTGCAATTCCAGAGAATTCCATTCCTCTATTTATCAAGCAAAAATGGAAGGTCTTATAGTATTTTTTAAATGTATCTTCAATAACCATAATTTAAAAAAAATGTACACTGCAATTGATACTAGATGGAAGAACAGTGGGAATTTCTCCCAACATCAGGATAATAGGAACAATATTTTATTGGTTAATTTAATTATTAACAGATATGGGAATTATTAAGGGTTCAAAATTACAAGGTTAATGAGTAATTCAAATTAAATTTCCAGGGGCACCTGGTTGGCTCAGTCAGTTAAGTGTTCATCTCTCGATTTTGGTTCAGGTCATGATCCCAGGGTCATGGGATGAAGCCCTGTGTTGGGTTCTGTGCTGAGCGCTGAGTCTGCTTGGGGTACTATTTCTCCCCCTCTCTATGCTCCTTGCCTGCTCTCTCTTTCTCTTAAAATAAATAAACAAACATTAAAAAATAAATTTCCTATTTAAAACAATTAATAAATGTAAGATCCTACAAGGATACACACACATAAGCATCATGGTCTCAGGAACAAGTGTTGCATAACAACAACAAAAACAACAAAATCAACATAGAGACTTGCAAAAGTCTAGAATTATTACTAACAAGGGTAGCCAGGACTGAATATTGTGGTGTAAAGATACAAAATAAATACAATTAATCTAACAAGGAAGTATTTTCGTCCCTCCTTGGCTAATACCCATATCTGAGTGTCTCTAAGGTAAATTACACTACAGCTTTTACCCTTATGTATATGTATCAAATCCCTTGTATTAAAAACATTAAAATCCCCATAGTGCCTGGGTGGCTCAGTCGGTTGAGTGTCCAACTCTTGATTTCAGCTCAGGTCATGATACCAAGGTTATTGGACTGAACCTCACTTCAGGCTCTACATTGAGCTTAGAGCCTGCTTTAGATTCTCTCTCTCTCTCTCTCTCTCTCTCTCTCTGTCTCTCACCCTATGTCTCTCTCTCTCCCTCTTCCCCCTCCCCCACTTGTGTTCTCTTTGTCTAAAAAGTGTAATAATAATGATAAGTACAATTACATTAAAAAAGGCATCAAGATCCCCATTCTTTCAAGGTATTTGCTACTGAAAATTGTGTGACTATTGGCTTCAATTTTAATATTAAGTGTATCTGAATTAAAAACTGTGCCTTCAGGGGTGCCTGGGTGGCTCAGTTGGTTAAGTATCTGACTTCAACTCAGGTCATAATCTCCTGGCTTGTGGGTTTTGGCCCCTGCATTAGGCTTTGTGCTAACAGCATGGAGCCAGGAGCCTGCTTTGGATTCAGTCTCTCTCTCTCTCTCTCTCTCTCTCTCTCTCCCTCCCTCCCTCCCTCCCTCCCTCCCTCCCTCCCTCCCTCACAAATAAACATTCCAAAGTTGAAAAACTGTGATTTCATAATTTCTTCCCTATCCCATGACCTCACCCCTTACAAGTGATATCAAGGAAAATCTCAAAAATCATAAATCACACCCATTTTGGGCTACCAAAGATTTCCAGGGAAGGACCTTTTTTATAAACTAGATGTATGTACTCAATCAGTATTTGCAGATTTAAATGAAATAAGACCAGATACCTATATTTTTCTTGTCCCACACTTCATTCTCTCATTATTATTGTAAACCCTCTGAGTTGTGAAAAGACTTACTTGAACTTTCAAAAATAATTTAATTTGGAAACCAGAAGAACTTTTAATACCAGCACTACAAATTTTCTGGGTGAGCAAAAGAGTGAATTATATAGTATATTTGTTCCAAAGGCTGCTCATTAAACTGCTCTGCCCTATCCTATTTAAAGTTGAGCTACCTAAATCAAAAGTTGAGAAGCATTTGAGTTTTTTATGAAACTTTATATTTTACTGCATCTAGTGGTTTTAAATATAATAACTGCTATTGGCAGTTCCTTTTGAACTATTCATAGAGCCATAGATTCATTATCATCCTGAAGCTAGAGTAAGAATCTGCAATTGGAAAAATAAAAAAAATAAACAGTCAGGCTAAAAGAAGAAATGTGGTACAGTTGAAAAGCACAGTAGAGAGAGAATATAAAGACTATTCTAGGCTTTATTTATTTACCCCGTGAAAGTGGATAAACATTTTAATGAAAATACCATTGCTTAGTATATATTTCTATTCTGACTGTTTTGGAAATTTATCATATAAAATTAATAGACAAATCACCATACTTTTTTTTAAAAAAATGAGAATAATATAAATATACACTCAAATCCTCTTAAGCTCAATACTATGCTTCCATTTTGGATGACACATTACCTTAGTGATAGTCACTGTTTTTGGTAATTTAGCACAACAGTATAAAAATATGAGCTTTCAAAACTGTTTATCAATAATAGCCATAGGGTTTCTGTCACACCTCATTTATATATCCTGAATAAATGCTCTAAGCAAATGGCACTTAAATTTATAAATACGGACCAATGTCAAATTGCTTAAGTAGCTGTTGCCTGTTGATATTTCTAAAAGAGGTGTTTTTGTTTGTTTGTTGTTTTTTGTTGTTGTTGTTTTCCCCAGAGCCTATTTGCCTATTTGAAGCATGAGACACATAAAGAAATAAAATCTACTGTTTGGAAATTGCAGAAAAACATCTTTTCTCCTCCTCCTCCCCCTCCTCCTCTTCTTTCTTTCTTTCTTTCTTTCTTTCTTTCTTTCTTTCTTTCTTTCTTTCTTTCTTTTTTCTTTTTAAAATTTGTCTCTCATGTCCATCCAGAGATGACTTTTCTGTGGCTGGCTGTGGCAGTTACACAAGGGTGTCAAAGAACCAAGAACTGTCTACCTTTCTGCTTTGTGATAATTAAGCTCTGACAGTTATTCCCCTGCTTCAAATGACCGTGGCACCTCCAGGCTTCATGTCCATAGTCCAGTCCTTAGGAAGGTAGGGCATATCCCTTCCTTTAAAAAATGCTTCCTGGAAGTTACTCACATCAATTCTGCTTACCAATAATTGGCCAGAACATTGTCACATGACTACATCCAGCTTCTAAGAACGCAAAGGCATGGATTTTATTTGGGGCAGTCATGTGCTCAGATAGAATTCTGGGATTTTAGAAGAGAACAGAGATTACGAACAGTTAGCTATCTCTGCCACAGCCTGTCTATGTAGATACCCATCAATCCCTGCTCTTACTTTCACAAGGAAGATACTCATCCAGTTACCACGTCCAGTTTAAAGTTCACGATCTCAGGATTATATTTGGCTTCCTCTGTCATAAGGTATAACTCCTTATGGTCTTGTGATCTACATAATAAAGGATATGTCATTTGTCCCTAATACAGAGAAAGAGAATAACTGTACTTGCAAAGATCTATTTGGAAGAGAGGAATATAAGAAACACAGAGCAGTTAGTTGTCCAATGACCTTATCAAATTTCATTGAGCTGAAATAGTAAAGGTCCCTTTCTATGTCAATGGAAGAAGTTCTTTGATTAGCCCATATGGCACAGCCTGCTCCTTTTCTGGGAAGAAATCCCTTCACAAACATCTTCCAGGGACCATGACTCTTATTTATGGGAAGATCTCCATTGCTCAGTAACTCCATGGCTGAATTTGAGGTAGACATTGAGTGGTCTGCCTGTCTCTGTAGCCACAAAACCTTTATGACTTATATCCTCTTGGTATATTTTTGAGATCTCAAGAGTTTCTTCAGGGATTGAACAGTTACAGAATATTTCAGGTTAGATTGATTGTCTCAGTGGCAATAAATTCCCGCAAAATTAATAGGCTTCAACTTATTTGCTTGTAGTCAGTTTTATAAATAAGCAACCAACAAAAATGGCTGTACAGATGTAAAGATGGAAAACGTGGTCTTTTACTTACTGCACTCTGTGCTATTCCCACTACCACCAACACCTGATTGGTAGCTCTTTTGAGGCAATCTAAAGTAAAAAAGTAAAACGTAAAATGGTCTTTGCTGCTATGCTGGCTCCTGCTGTCTGCTTTAGAACTCTTATGAAGGTGCTTAAAAAATTTCTAAGGCATCATTATGTTAATGCTGCCACTATGAGCTACTGATTATTATTGTTTCTAATTGGAATATGGATAATTTTAAGACACCAACACTCAGATCATAGATCAGTGACCATTCTATCCTGTGTAAATATGTTCTTTTCGTCTCTGCGTACAAACTGACTAGTGCTAGATTTTTACAAAAATGGAGTAGAAGCAGCCAACATTCAGACCATAGTACTGTGGTACTGATTGATCAAATATTTTTCTACAGGACAAAAACATATATCATGTTTCAGTTTACAATATTTAAGTCCTTGATACCTACTTAGTGAATGCCATTAATTTTTATTTAAGTGCAGCATTTTATATGTAGAATATAATCATTCCTAATAACCTATGTCCAGGTATGGAATTCTATATGAATTAAGTTTAGATGTGACTATGAATGAAAAAAATAAATAAGAAGTCAAATAACAGAAACTTAAACTGGTGAGGTGTAAGTCTCCCAGTTAAAAAATCAGAAGTTACCTTTCCAGGGCTGGTAGAACATAAGTCACCAGAGACTTAGGTTCTTGCCAGCTTGCCATTCTTGCATCCCTAGGGTGTAACAGGTTTTTTATTTCATGTTTCAGTTTTCATTTTTAAAATTTTCATGCCTATATTTTCTTTTCAATTTTTAACATCGTTAAGTAAATTACAAATAATTTTCCAGAAATCATTAGGTCAGTGTTTCTGGATCCCATGGAAAACCCAGGTGTTTCCAGAAGTAGCAATAATCCTGTCATTAGCCCTGGCAACTTAAGAGCTCAGGATAGTATAGGGTAGACAGACATGATTTGGCTCAGTCTTAGAATGTATTATTGCCGAAATTCCACCTGCCAAGCTAGAGATATCAACCAATGCCCAGTATAAATTAGTCTCAGAGAGGCAAACTTACACATATTTTTTGTAAACTTTAAAATATCTTCTTCAGTCTTATTTCCATGGCAACCCCAAAATAAAAATTCCCTGAGGAAAGATCTCTAATGTTTAGAATGTCCGTAGGTCTTTTCTCATCTATTGATATTTCTCTCTAGCTGCATCACTAGTTGCCATATTCTGTTCATTAAAATTCCCAAATCACTTAGATTTTATTTGGTAACTAGTGCAGAGGCTCTCCATGAGGATGTTAACACCACTTGAGATCATGTTAGAAGATTTAGGTGACCTTTTGTGGCTACCAGTATTGTGATACCATTTTCATTATCCATAATGTGCTTGCAAGGGCCAGGGATTCACTTCTCCTGAAGTTCTCAGGAGAATCATATAAATACATAGTCTATGTAAGTAAAAACAAAAATTGTTTAGAATTATCTGATCCTAAATCCTAACTTCATTTAACTCATGAAAACACATGAGTTTGCACAATTTGCACATGAGTTTTGCACAGTTTTAATATCCACTGAGTTTTCTAGGAAGGCACATTGAAATAAGCTAGTTCATTGTTTGATTTGGATCTTTAACAAAAGTTGTTTGCAATTTAGTAAAAAGCATCACATCATGGATAATACTTCACTTATAATAAAATGACAAATGAATCAAGCTATATCCCAAGCTATAATAATTTATATAAATATCATACTGTTTATATGTTTTCTGTGATTTGTTTCTTTTGTATAGTATTACAATATATAAGTATATAATAAATTAGTTTTTGACTTTTCTAGATAATCCTTTGGCTTGTTTCTAATATTTTTGTTAAAGGAAAAAAAAACTCAGCTATATTTTTGGACATGTCTACTTGCTATAGTCTGAATATTTGTGTCACCCCAAACTTTATGTGTTGAAATCCTAACCCCTCAGGAAATTATATGAGGAAGTAGAATCTTTAAGATGTGATTGGGTCATGATGGCGGAGTCCTCATGAATGGGATTAGTGCCCTTATAAAAGAGTCCTGAAAGAATTCCCTCCTTACTTCCACTATGTGAAGTTACAACCAGAAGGTGTTGTGTATGACCCCCCCAAAAAAACATATAAACTCGCCAGAACCTGACCATACTGGCACCCTAATACTGAACTTCCAGCCTACAGAACTGAAAGAAAAAAGTTCTGTTGTTTATAAGCTGTCCAATCTATGGCATTTTTGTTATAACAGTTCATAGTCTTAGCCAAGTGCAAGACTCTATCAGATATTCACCTGAGTATGGACTTTCATTATGGTAAGTACAGTTTGAGCAGGAATAGAACTAAAAATATTTGACCACTCTAATGTCATTGGCAGTGCTATATCGAATGGAAGCCAGAAAACAACTTACTAGGCTGTAAAAATGTAGACCAACAGACTAATATTCATGGGTATGAATGTTTTAAAAACATTTTTTAAAGCTTATTTATTTGTTTTATTTTGAGAGAGAGAGAGAGAGAGAGAGAGAGAGAGAGAGAGAAACGCACAAGCAAGGGAGGGGCAGAGACAGAGGGAGAGACAGAATCCCAAGGAAGCTTTGCACTGTCAGTGTACTTTGTAGAATCAAATATTTCCTTTATGATATACATGTCTTATGTGTCACTTAAGAATTATTCTCCTATCATGAGATCATATTTTTCTATATTCTTTCCTCAAATTATTTTTTATGAATTATGTATGATCAAGGTTCACTTTTTCTTTATATGGAAAATTGGTGGTTCATGGGAATCTATTGTAACGTTCATCTTTTCCACATTTTTAAAGCTTATTTATTTATTTTCAGAAAGAGAAAGAGAAAGAGAAAGAGAAAGAGAAAGAGAAAGAGAAAGTGGGAAAGGGGTAGAGAGAGAGGGAGTGAGAGAATTCCAAGCAGGCATTGTGCCCAACGTGGGGCTCAATCTCACAAACTGAGATAATGACCTGAGCTAAATCCAAGAGTTAGACATTCAATCGACTGAGCCACCCAGGCACCCCATCTTTTCCACACTTATTGGCAATGGGATCTTTATCATAAATCAACTTTGCATGTAAATGTAGAGCCAGTTGTTTGTTCTATAGTCTGTCCTGTCAATTACTTTTTAATATACACACAAATATGATTTTCATTATATTTTCAAATATGATAAGGCACATCCCTATGTCTACCTTTATTCTTTTCAATGATCATTTTGGCTGGTTTTAGTCTTTGGTTTTATTATAAGTATATTAAAATCAGTTTATTATAAAACATCCCAATATGATTTACTTAATTGAAAATCTTTGGTTTAAAATTGAAATTGGTTTAATTGAAAATCTTTGGTATAAAATGGGAACATTTTATATTTCAATTATACCAAGAATTCTAGTTTATAAACATTTACCTTGGATTTCTCTAATTTCTTTAAATAAAGCTTTGAAATTCTCTCCAAAATGAAGTGAGATATACTTTCACTGAGAATTAATTATTTAAAATATAAATCCACTAAATTCAACACAGGCAGACTGAGGAAATGTGTGAGAAAGGTTAACAGATGAAGAGAGACTTAAGTTTCCAATCCTCTGGATACCGTGGAATACCTAGTCTCCTCTGCAATACTGTATTTGTGCAAGATGACTTGAAATGTTTCTATAAAATCATATATTACTTATAAGTAATATTTGTTTCATTTTTAAATAAAAATAAATATAAGTTTCTCCCCCATCAATAATGGATTTTCTGAAGCACTATCTTGTGGACATGCAACCCATTTTGGACATCTCAGAATACAAAATGTAGACAACTGTTTTAGTTCCATTACTAAATTAATGGAACATATTTTCTGGCCACATGAGGAACTTAGATTATTTCTTACACATGTAGTGCTCTTTCATACTAAAATCTTTGCTTAAATATTTTCTTGGTCTTAACTGTCTCCTCTTGGTTTTTGTCTGAATTTCTACTCATTCTTGGTAAACATCTTAAAATGTCTTTTCCTATGACTCCCAGAAGTAGAATCAGAAGTGTTTCTTTAATTATATTATACACATAAGATTTTATAATAGTTGTTTTTGATATGCCTATTTCCTTCATTAATTTGTCTGTTTAATGATATCAGAAAATAGATAATATTAATATTATATTCCAAATACTTAACACAGTGCTTATAACCTATTAGAAATGATATTTTGTCTTAAATGGATACATTATATTCTTTTCAAATTTAAATTTTTTCTTAAGTAAATATTAACACTGCCAGAAAAATAAATTTATTTAATATATAAGACATCATAATTTTGCAGATAGTAATCATTAAATTTATCATATTTACATGTAATATAAATTTAGATGGATATTCAGTAGGGGAAAATTAAATACCAAATTTTATATGGGTATATAATAGCTTTAAGAATTATAAGTAATTAGCATCATAGCATCCCAAAAGGTTTTCATTGTTTATACCACTTAATTCTTAAAACATAAACTCTAATTATTTTCTTATACGTATTCCAGGCTTATGCACAGAATCCCAAAACATTCACAATTGAAGGGAACATGGTGAGAACCTCTTTTTCCCCTCACATTGAGCAGATAACTGTCTTTAGAGAGAAAAATAGAAGATTGTTTCTTTTATGTAATTCATTTTTTTGGATCACTTTTAGATACACAGAAAAAATGATACAAAAGTACAGAGATTTCTCATTTTTTTCTTAGGATTTCCATCTCTCTGCTTGCATTGCCATCTGTTCTTGCATGCTGTCTACTCTATCCATTAGAATCCTTGAAATATTAATAACAGTTGTGTAAAATTTTTGGTCTGATAATTCCAACATCCCTGCCATGTCTGGTTCTGATGCTTTCTCTGTCTCTTCAAATTATGTTTTTTGCCTTTTGGTGTGCCTTGTAATTTTCTCTTGATAGCTGTCCATCATGTAAAAGGAAGTGCTGTAGATAGACCTCCAGTAATGTAACGGTAAGGTGTGGGGAGAGGCGAAGCTTTCAATAGTCCTATGATTAGATCTCAGGCTTTTCCTGAGTCTATATCTCCAGATTGTGAATTTCACAAGTGTTTTCTCAGTTTTATTTTTCTTCTCTTTTAGGTGGGAGAGGATGTCTAGAGCTAACTAGAATTGGGTATTTTCCTTCTCCCATGTGAAAGGCTAGGATGGGCTGCAGTTGGATACCTCCCTTTTCCCAAGTCAATTAGGCTCTGCTAATCCCCCCAGCCAGTTAGGCTCTGGTTAACTAGTTACCCCTGAAGACAGTCCTTTTTAAGAACAGAGTGGTCTGACATATTTCAAAATGGTCCCCTTTCCCACTTCCTGCTGGTAATTTTGAGGGGACTTCTCCTAGATATTTACCATGGGAACCCGGTGGATCTCCTTTACATAAATCTCACAGATTTGTGGGGCTTCTTATGACTGGGTCCTTGGAGATTTTAACTCTCAGAAAGAGTTGTTCACACTGAGCCTCCAACATTTCCTCAGTTACAGCGCATGGTTTCCTGCCTTGGTTCCTAAAGTGATTTCTACTATTGAATCTCCGCTCTGGTAAGCCAACTCCTGCATTCTTCTGTCTGTCTCTTCAATCCTGGAGGCTACAGTTTGTCCTGTGTCTTCGCCACTCTTATGTATGGATCCTAGAAAAATTGATTTTTTTCATCTGTTCATTGACATTTTCCTTGTTAGTATGGAGTGGTGACTTACAACCTCCTTACATGTAGAACAGGAAATACTTTTGTTTTGAATATGAAATTGCATTTTCTGTATGCTAAAAAGGAAATTTTACTTGGTTTTTAAATTGAGGGTTAAAGAGTTAAGTATGTAGATTATAAATATTCTTCTGGGCCTAGTTTTAAAGCAAAATTATCCTCTAAACACTTAAAAACATATAAAAAATGGGGCACTATGAGAAAATATAGAATCATTTCCCCATCTGAAACAACCACTTTTGAAAGAATGTCCATAGATTGGTATAAGTCTCAAATTAATATTGTGTATTTCATTTTTTAAGATATGACATGGATGGTTTGCAGATGTACATATTTGACATTTTTAATAGTAATTCATGCACTTAACTATAAATCGAGTCGTCAAAGTTATTTTCCAAAGATACATATATCCAATTGTGAGCATTTATAGATCACAAATTAGTGTTTAAAATTATGAATGTTGTGTCATCCTGTTATCTGCAGTTTGTTAAAACATCATTTTAAATCATTTTAGCTCTCATTTGGAGACGCTTTCCTTTATTTGCATTAGATACTGTGCTTCATAAAATCTTTGTTAAATTTAGAGAAAGTCTGACACCTGAGATTTTATTCTTAATTCTACCATTGACGTGGCCATCTTGTTCCTTTGTTTTCCATCAGTAAAAGAGGTAGATATATATTTGTAAAAGAAGGTAATGAGTTATACCATATAGATGCTCACTCATGTTCTGTGTTATATTATTTTCAAGCCCTTTGTCCCATCGTTTCCAAAGTGATAGCATATATTTAGAAAGGAAGGTAGAGAAAATTTTCATTGATGCAAAGTCAGTGTTCATATTAATGAGAACAACCCAATATTACTTCATGCGGGTATATAATTGTGGTATGGTATAGAGATATGTAGGGACTCATAACTGATAGGAACTGTTATGCTTTACATAAAGCTAAAATAAGAATTCAATGTTGTTCGTTTTGATTTGCTCCTATATTTTTGATTAATTATTTTTTAATTTTGAGATAATTGTAGATTCACAGGCAATTGTAAGAAATAATACAGAGATCCTATGTACTCTTTATTCAGTTTTCCCCAATGATAATCTCTTGCAAAACTATAGGACAGTATCACAACCAAGATATCATCACTGATCTGATTAAAATACAGAACATTTGCATTACCACAATAATTTTTCATATGGTCTTTTTATATTTTCTAACTTCTTACCTGATCTCCATCCCCTCCTTAAACCCTGCCAACCACAAACATGTTTATTTCTATAATTTTGTCATTTGAAATGCTATATAATAGAATAATACAGGATGTGACTTTGGGGATTGAATTTCTTACTCAGCAAAATTCTCTGGAGTTTCATCCAGATTGTTGCATATACCCATGGTTTGTACCTATTAGTACTTAGTGCATCTTAGCACTCCCTTACTGTAAGACAGGTGTTTTTTTTTCTGTTTAAATAATTCTCTCTCTTTTTTTCAATTTATATAAATAATCTCTTTCAAGACTTGGTTCCAAATTCCTTCCTGTAGATAATTAAGTCTTATTAACTTCCTGTCACTATAAACACTTCAATATCATATTCCCTAGGCATTTATATGGGATTTGTACAACATATTTTATTTTCATCAATAAATAAATGTGTTTGCTATTATTCCCTTGTCATTTTATATACTTTAGTAACTATATTTAAAATTATGAATGTAAATCATAACAATTAATAGTCACTGGGTACATATTATGATCAGTTTTTATGCTAAGCATTTCATATGCATATAACAATGCTCACAGGAACTCCTACGAAGTAGGTGCCATTATTAACGTATTTTACAGGTAATAAAACCAATGATTATCAAACAGTCAACCCTTTAGACTCCAGACCTTCTATACTAGATTGTTTTGTGCTTTAGATGTACTTTTTTATTTCTTTTAAGATATAATTGACATGAGACATGTTCAACATTGTTGATTTGATACATTTGTATAATGTAATATGACTACCACTGTAGCATTAGCTAACACCTCTGTCACATCACAAATCATAATGTTGTTTTTGTAGTGAAAGTATTTAAGATCTAGCCTCTAAAGGATCTGGATTGCTGGATCATATGCTAGTTCTAATTTTTATTTGAACACTAAAAGTTTTATTAAAATAGTAAAAGTTTTCTATAGTGGCTATACCATTTTAAATTCTCACTAGGAGTGTACAAGAATTTGCTTTTCTCCACATCTGTGTCAATATTAGTTATCTCTTGTCTTCTTGATGATAGACATTCTAACAGACATGAAGTGATATCTCACTGTGGTTTCGATTTGCACTTCCCAGATTATTAGTGATGTCAAGTATCTTTTCATGTACCTTTTGGCCACTTGGAGGTTTTCTTTGAAAAAACAAAACAAAACAAAAAACTCAGGACTCTCTCAATGTTCCCTGACTTCAGCCAGCAGAGGCTGGGGCTGGTTCGCAGGTTCCTTCTGGTTTCACAGCTTATACCAATAGGTCTGTCTGCCTATTACCCAATTCACAGGTAGGCTAGAAACCTCCTGGGTCCTTTGGTGGATGGTGCTGGATCCCACAACTGCCACACGGGCACTTTTGTTTGTGGCTGTGAGCCAAATTTCAGTTGTTAAAGGAAGGGGAGCACAAAGGAGTGTTGCCTTATCTGCCATGATGCTGATGTTACGTCTTAATAGGACAGTGTGTTTAACTATTCATCTATTGAAGGACATCTGGGTTGTTTCCAGTTTTTGACTATTGTGAATAAAACTGCTATTAACATTTCTGTTCGATTTTTCTTTAGACATGTATTTTTATTTCTCTAGGATAAATGGCTAAGAGTGCAATTCCTGGATTACATGGTAGTTCTATGATGAATTATTTTTAAGAAGCTGCTAAACTGTTTTCCAAAGGGCTCTGTTTTACATTGCTAGTTGCAGTGTATGAGTAATCTAGCTTCTGTCCATTCTTATCAATGTTTGGTGTTGTCACTACTTTCTTAAGGCATTGTGATAGCTGTGTCAGTGATATCCCATTGTGTTTTTAATTTGCATTCTCTTACTGGCTAATGAAGTTGAGCATCTTTTCACATACTTATTTGCCATTGGAATACCTTCTTTGGAGAAACACTCTTTATTCTTTACCCATTTGCTAATTGGATTGTTTTTATTCTTGATTTTTGACAACTTCTTACATATTTTTGATAATAGTTTTTGTTGGACCTGTTGTTTGTACATATTTTTTCCCCAGTATGCTGTTTTCCTTTTTGTTGTCTTCCACTGTCTTTTACAGAGCAAATGTTTGGAAGTACAATATATCAGTTATTCCTTTAATAGATTATACTTTTGGCGTCATGTTTAACAACTCTATGCCTATCCCTAGATCCCAAAGATACTACTATGTACTTTTCTTTCTAAAATGAGATCAAACAAAATAAACCGGTGTCACATTTGGAAGTGGTACATAAGAAAAGAAACACAGGTATGAAAATTTAAAAAAAATATATAGGCACCCTGCACCAAAAAGGACCACATAAAGAACACACATAATTCATTTTCAATTGCTGAATTAAGGTTATAATCATGGGTCTGAGCTTACTCTCAGACAAAGCAAGGAGAAAAACAATCAGTTAATATGGGTTTTCTGTCTATAATATCAAATTTATTTATTAATATTTACTATATTATCAGCAATTCAAAACTCTTTTTTCTAAATGTGAAAATTTGAGATTATTTTTACTATGGGTACAATAGAATTTACAAGTATATGTGTGTGTATGTGTGTATACACCCATACAAACTCCCAGTTTAATGATGCATATTAAAATATTGCATCCTGTTAATAATTGCTTTAATATGACAATAATATGAATCTTATAGTCAGACTTATTAAAGTTTAAATCTTGACTTTGGCAGTTACTAGCTCATCAACTATGCTTCTGCTCTGATTTTCTCAAACTAGAAAAGGAGGTTTAAAATGAGAAAAATAACATATTTAAAATTCCTAGCAGGAGCTTAGAAAAATATATATGTATATAAATTGTATGTATTGTATGTATGTATATAAATATATGTATATAAATATATATATGTATATAAATGTATATGTGTGTATATACATATACACACATACATACACACACAAATATATATATACACACAAATATATATTTATTACCTAGGAGTGAAAAAAATATATATAATATATGATATATACATATACACATATAATATGTACATATATGTTTACCATTTTCTGATTAATTATCCTGGAATAAAAGTAAAGATTATAATATTCAATATTGCCTAATGGGTATGCAGAAATCATGAGTAAACTTTTTTGTAGCTTTCCATATAGAATAATTGAGTTATATAATGAAGATCATAATAGCTTGAGCACAAAAAGTTGCTAAGTTTATTTACCCATAATGATATAGTGTATAGGGGAAAAATGCACTAGAAGATGATTACTTTAAGTTGTTTTCAGGTTTTTTGTTTTTTGTTTTGCCTATAATAAATAGTCTCTGATTATTCCAGTCTTCTCAGATTTTCCACAGGGTATCACACTTTGTAGAGTCCTTGTATTCTGTTCCAATTATAAAATTCCTAGGAGTGTCTCTCTGAGCTGCCATGAACTGTTCCTAAAGGCAGTCAACCAATGATCAGAGGAGGCCCACCTGCTGTTAAGCAGTACATCAAAACATAGCACAGCAAAGGCAATTTATTTTCTTACTATTGTATTTGCCACCCCACAGAGGGAAGTGCAATGCTGTTGCTTCTTGCTTTCTCTTCATTTGTAGCGATAATACAGTGCAAGTAAAATGATCTCAGATACAGTCCCTCAAAGACTGAGACTCTCTGAAAAATGCCCCAAGTACTCACAGTTTAGAGAATTTGACATTACATCTGTGGAACTGCATACAAATAGATCATAAGATTTCTTTCCTCTATTAGTATGGAAAATAACCGTGGAGAATCAGATGAGATAGGCTTTTTTATTATACAAATGCCCCAAATATATACATTTTATATTTTACATGATCTATAGTAACCACTTTTCTCAATGATTCAAATTTTGTTGTAATTTAAATTGTGCAGATCAATTAATGTTTAATTTAACAATTATAGGATTACGCTGAACAGTATATATAATTTTTTGTTGTAAACTTGTCAGTGACAGAGCCATGATTATAAATTATTTGCCCTGAATTTTGTCTGAGGATCTGTTCTGTGTACCGTCCAGTTTTTTGTTTCCATCCTTAAATAATGCAATTGTTTGTGTCTCCAATTCCAGTATCATGAACAAAGAACTACAACAACAAAAGAGTAGAACTAATGCTGCTTGAGTAATGATTAGCTCGAAATATTCTAAGCCAAACATTTCACTTTAGATGTCATTTTCCCCGGACTCTTATTTCTAATCTACTATTTGTTGTATTCCACTAAGAAACCTTGAATATAAGTTATTGTTGCTAAGAGCAGGGGACTGATAATTATCATAGTTTTATTAGATTTATTATATGAATACCCAATGGAAGTATATAAATATGCTATATCATTAATTGCCATAGAAATGGGATAAATATCTACATAGTACTATTATGCTTTTTCTCAAAATTATATGAGGATAATAAGCCAGTAATCAGATACAACTCTTTATTAATTTTACCTCCAGGATAGTGATGATGTATTTGCACTCAAACATACCACTATTCCAAATTCTTACTTGTACATTTAATTTAATAATATTCGTTTTCTTCAATGTTTTTATTTATTTTTGAAGGAGAGAGAGACAGAGCATGAGCGGGGGAGGAGCAGAGAGAGAGGGAGACATAGAATTTGAAGCAGGCTCCAGGCTCTAATCTGTCAGCACAGAGCCCGACGTGGGGCTAGAACTCATGAACTGTGAGATCATGACCTGAGCCGAAGTCGGACGCTTAACTGACTGAGCCACCCAGGTGCCCCTAATTTAATAATATTCTTATTAAGTATGTTTTAAGGTAGGAAGCATTATATACTCCATTTTAAATATTCAAAGAGCTACAGGAGATTGATATTTTAGTCTTTTTTTTTTTTTTTTCTTTTTTGCTTTGGTCACAAATCACCAATAACTAGTTCAGCGGATTACAACTGCAAATTGTTTCTTTTCTCATATTACAAAAGGGACATGGGTCAACTCAACTCTTTTGGTCTCTCTTGGTTTCTCTGGGCTTGGCTGGACCCACCTATACATACCTTCTCATTCTGGAACTCAGTTTCAAGGGGTAGTGGCAATCTGGGTCATGTTTTTATGGTGAAAGGCAGGAGTATGAAGTTTACGAAAAAATTACATTATGGCCTTTGCTCAGATAAAACAAATATCACATACTTTCATACTTCATCAGTCAAAGCATGTCAAATGTCCAGGAGTGCCAATTCAATGGCATGAGAAAGTACATTACGCTTGTGAAGAAGCCTGACAAAGAATATGAGGAAATAAATAATAGTGAACAAATAATACATGTTACTATGATTATCCTCTAATCTTGATTTTGCCTACATATTTTTATGCTCTCTAACTACGGTCTTGATAATTGCAGGCTGTATGACTATTAACATTTTATTCCTGATAAGGATAGGAATATTCCCTCTCAGATGAAAAAATTTTAACCAACTAATATTTGGTTATTTTACTTCATGTTAAGGCATATCAGTGGTTCAGAATCTTATTTCCTGGGCTGATAAGGATAAGCAGAAAGTTAAAAGGGATTGTGTATTCAGAAGTAAGAAATTATATGAGGTAGTACATAAAAAATCGTAATCACTATGTATTTCTTTAATAGCCTGAAGCTTGAGTTTTCCAACATTAATTAAGTCATATATTTCCTCCTTAAAAACAAATGAAAAATATTTAAGCTACAATTATGTTTTCTTGTAATATTACTAAATTTGTCAAAATGCATGTCTGGCATTAATACAGGAAAAGAAAGAAAAAAAGGAAAGAAAGAAAGAAAGAAAGAAAGAAAGAAAGAAAGAAAGAAAGAAAGAAAAGAAGGGAGGAAGGAAGGAAGGAACTCAGACAATAATTCCAGTAAAGATGGCATGAATTTCCATAATGGTAGGTGATTCCTGTAAGTAGCACCTAAGTATAAAACTGGACAAATTTTCAAAAACAACTATTACATGACACTAGAAAATGACCAAGATAGACAACATCTTGAGAAGTGTTTCCTCATGAAGAATAACTACTGCTTCAAATAACAATTGTGTTTGAGGACATTTTGTCTTAGACTATTCCCACACTTCTAGGACTGGGTGTCTTTATCCAGAATAGGTGACACAGAAGAGAGACTATGGATGGAGAGGTTTTAGAAGTGAGAGATCCATAGAAAGACTGAGATTTGAAAGAACAACAGCAGTAGCAGCAGCAATAGTGACAACTCTTCCCCCACCCCTAAGTCCCTGCTGAACTAGAAACGTGGCCAAAGGACCTCAGAGGATGCTAATGAAAACTGAAAAAGTGGGGAGTTTGCAAATTTGGTGTACTTTTAAATGCATTCCTCAAACAACACTTTCTGTGACATAAAGTGGACATTTTTGAGACATTCAATATGATTCCTTTATGGATATTGGGTGACTTCTAAACTATGCAAGTATAGAAGAGTAGGGAGCCACGGAAACAAAACCCGAAAAGAGGTGTCCATGGCTGAGCATTGCAACAAAGACATAAATGATCGCCTACTGAAATAAATACTAACAGTCCTCCAAAGAACAATTTACAATCCAAGCCAAACAACAATTTGTGTGTAATTCCAGTTTTCAATAAAAAAAATCATAGGCATGCACAGAAACAGGAATTGAAACTCATTTTCAGGAATAAAAGCCATGATCAGAGACTCATTCTGATGGGATCAGACAATTAGTTTAGCAGAGAAGAATCTTCAAATATTTATAAATGTATTGAAAGAAGGAGAGGAAATTATTCTATTATCAAGTCAACAAATAGAGAAAGTTAACATAAAATGGAAACTATCAGGAACAACAAAATGGAAATTTCTAGAGATAAAAAGCATGATAATTGAAATGAAAATTTCACCAGGTAAAATCAACAAGAAATCTGAGAGTGCAAAAGAAAGAAGCAGTGAATTTTTCTATAGATTAATTATCCAATCTAGAACCCAAAGATATATAGATTCAAAAAAAATGAACTAAATCTGACAAATCTGTTAAAACAGATCAATTGTTCCAACATTTGTGAAATTATAGTTGCAAAAGAGAGGAAATAAGATGTAGAAACATTGCTCAAAATAGTAATGGATAAAAATTCCCAAACTTGTTTAAAACACTGATTTACCCATCCATGTAGTAGATTTGGTGGGTTGACTAATACCCCCTAAAGATTTTCATGTCCTAATCTCCAGACTCTATGACTATGTCACCTTATTTGACAAAAGGGACTTTGCAGAAATACTTGAATTAATAATTTTGGATATGAAAATTATCTTACATTATCCAGAAGGGCCCAATGTAATCCTAAGAGTCTTTATAAGAGGAGGTGGGAAGGTAAAAATAAGAAAAAAGGAGAGATGACAATGGAAGTAGATCTAGAATGAGTCCCTTTCAAGATGGAAGACAGAACCAGAAGCCCAAGGAATGCAGATGGGCTCTATAAATTGGAAAAGCAAGGAAACAGACTGTCCCCTAGGTCCTCCAGAAGGAACACAACACAGCCCTATCAACACCTTGATTTCAGCCCCATAAGACTCATTTCAGACTTATGACCTCAAGACCTATAAGATAAAAAATTTGTGTTGTTTTCAGCCACTAGGTTTGTGGTAATATGTTACAGCCACTGCAAATTAGTATATATATATACTCATATCACAGCAAAACTGGTAAAAGTCAAAAACAAAGAAAAAATAGTTAAAATACTAAAAAAGAAAAAAACAAACCCAACATGGAACAAAGATGCTATTAACAGCTGTCTTCAAATATGAAAAAATAGAGGTCATACTCAGTGTGACATACTTAGTGTACTAGATAAAGAGCTATTGGCAACAAACTGATTTAGGTGATCTATATGAATAGACAGCAGGATGTTTGATTTTAAAATTCTAATCATGCTCAACCTCTTTAAGGCTGTTTCCACCATCCTTGACATTCAGACCTTGGCCCCTAGTTTATAGGCCGATGCCTTTGGTGTTCTTCCTTGTTTCAGTGATTGCTTGATTTATTTCTTGGTACTTAAATGTTCTCATACACACCGCAAAACAGATAAATAAATATGTGATGTAATAGATGTGTTAATTAACTAGATGGGGGAATCTTTTCAAAGTGTATACCACAATTTATATCATATTACCACAATGTACACTTTAAATATCTTACAATTGTATATATCAGTTTTATACCTCAGTAAAGCTGAAATACAAAAAAAGAAAAGAAAAGGGAAAAAAGGGCAAGAAAAGAAAAGGGAAAGAAAAGAAAAGAAAAGAAAAGAAAAGAAAAGAAAAGAAAAGAAAAGAAAAGAAAAGAAAAAACAGAAAGTGTCCCCTATCTTTTCTGAGGTTCACCTGTAGGCAACAATCTGTCACTTGGACAGGTCATAAATTATGTTGCTTCCAATCCCTTCTAGAGAAGTAAACATGTAATACAAGCAAAGATCACCCAAATCTTCCTTGGAACTAATTTATAGACAATGTGAAAGATAATTTTTATTTTAGATTAGAAGTTCTATATATGGGGCACATGGGTGGCTCAGTCGATTAAGTCCCGACTTGATTTTAGATCAGGTCATGATCTCACACTTGTGAGATCAAGCCCCACATCTGACTCCATACTGACCATGCAGCCTGCTTAAGATTCTCTACCGCTGCCCCTCCCTTGCTTGCACTTGATATCTCTCTCCCTCTCTCTTTCTCAAAAAAATCAATATTTAAAACAATGTAAAGCTGATGGCATCTATCTTTTTGGTACAATTGTAGAGAATCTATAGGCGCATTCAGTGCAAGAAATGACAAGGACATCCACAAGATGGGGAAGTAGAGCTCTAATAAAATCACTTGAGCTCTTAGATCTAGTCATACCTGAGTAGACATTCTCATCACATTCTGTTACATAGATATACATTCCATTATTGACAAAGCTACATTTAAATGTTTTTATAACATGTATGATGACAAAATCCTTAATAATATAGAAACTGGATTTCAGAGTGGGTCACTATAAATGGCAAACCATAGAGTCAGGAATGGACTGCATCAAAGTGGGCAGAGGACAGTGAGAATTCCCTTATTGTATGTTAAATTGATACTCTGCCCATTCTACTATAACATAGTCCTCCTTTTAAAATTTTGTAGGTTTTGTTCTCAGACTGGATCAGGGAAACAACACTTATTTAATTTTTAACCACTGCAGGAAAGGCATGTTTGTTGATAATGAAGAGGGGGGAAAAAGGTCCATATTCAAAATATATTGAGGGCTCAGTGTATATTATATTAGATAATTATTGTCATTGAAGTTACTAGTTATGAATTATGTGAAATAAATTCTATGTAGCTGATAAGATCTTTAGAAATTATTGACAGAGAATACTGGCAAACAGAAATCTATGATTTGTCTATCTCTGAATACAACCCAGTTCTTGTTACTGGGAAAAAAATAAAAGACTCACTCTTAATAACATAGAGCTGAAATGAAGTACTCCTTTATACTCCTTTTAGAAAACATGGAACTGTGTTCATGACAAAAAATACTCAGAGAATTATAGAGTGGATAGATTTCTGGTGAAGGTACTCACTTTACTTCATAGCTGGAAGATCTTGGTATTTCACTCTAGCACAATGTGGTATATATTATGAAGTTTTGATCATTCTGTTCTTTTCTTTTTATTCTTTTTTATGATTAAAAGTTTATATTTGGAATTATCCTCAGTTTAGATGGTCCCAATTTTGTTGGTAACATCCAAAACATCATACTTGGGAGCTAGTGGAACATATGCTTCTTCAATCCATCAGGCTGATCAGGGTGTTGCCCTTGGCCACAGCAATGTCATAGAGTTTCTTCACAACCTGATGGAACTAGTGCTTGTTGGTGTTGACATCCACAGTGTATTGACAACACAGTGTGTGGTTGTCTTCTATCTTCTTCAGAGTGACTCAGTGGTCAGGAAGAATTTGACAATGAGATAGTGGTAAAACTTTGCTTTTCCTAGGGGGTGCTCTTCTGAGGATATTTGGGTTGTGTTCAGAATAGTAGTGTCTTTAGCTTCTAGAAGGTGGGCAATGCGTGAATCTTCTTTTCTCCTCCTCCCCTTTTTCTCCCCTTCCTCCTCTTCTTCCTCCTCTTCTTTCTTCTTCCTCTTCTTCTTCCTCTTCTTCTTCTTCTTCTTCTTCTTCTTCTAGATGCCTTCAAGAACTGCATTCTTGGCTTTCAAAGTTTTTGCTTTGGTTTAAGCTTCAGAAAGGTCAAGAGCTTACTTCTCCATGTTTGGTGCCATCTTTCTGGGAAAAAAAAAGTCCCTTTTCCCTTAAATGGAGATGTTTGTTATGACTGTCCTGTAATTCCTCTTTTTGTATTGTGCGGAAAGTCTAAATTGGCATTATGATGACACTAAAGGAGAAATAACTATCCTCTGGAAATTATGAATTATGAGAAAAATAAATAATTATCTATAGATGTAATAACCAGATTTCACTTTAGAACGTCTTGGGGAAAAGATGAACACATTTTAGATTTAATGTGGCATTTGCACTTACATAAAACAACAAACTATTTTAAATAAGGTTTGTTTGAGATATAAAAGTAAGATCCATGGCCACAATTATAATTTGTAAACTACTCCTCTGGCTAGGGTTTACATTTGGTTGTAAGTTAAAGAGAATCAAATTAAGAGTGACTTAAATATACTGGCATTTATGTCACTCATGCCATTAGAGGTTTCCAAGTGGGTGAGTAGCAGATCAGAACTGGTGCTTCAGTTAAGGTTTTTCATGAATGGTCTATGTGTTCACTAGAATTCTACTGCAAAATCCTCATTCTCAAAGCATGAAGAGGCCCCCAGCTTCTCCAGGTTTTGGATGTATATTCCAGAAAAAAAAATAAAATGAAATTGTCAAAATACTAAGGAGTTTGTGCCACAAATATGCTATTTAAGATGTTTTCTTCAGAGTCCTTCCTAATTACTTACACTTACATAGTTTGACCAGAACTGTGTCACAAGATCACCTCTAGTTGCCAGTGGGATCTGGAAAATTAATAAGGAGAAAATTACAAGCCAGAAATGCAATGCTATTTTCAGGAAGAGGGAAGTGGAGAATTACAATTTACTAGAAGACTAGCCAAACTGTCATGGTTTCCTATCCAGAAAATAAAATCATAGTGTTCCAATTAATGACAAGATACTCTTATAAATGATCGTTCTTTACTATAATGAGAAAAACCTCTAACTTACTGATAATCATTGCAAAAATCTTCTTTGATGAATTTATACATTAGCAGATTACTTGCTTAACGATCCTTCTTCTCCTCACTCAGGAACATGGAACTTTATCACTATTTATATGACTACTGTGAGGGCTGCAGTATTTTTATGTGGACTCACCTGACTGATCACTGTGGATTCTTCTGTGTGTGTGTTGGAGGGGCGGAAGACTTTTATTAAAATGGGCTGCCTAGATTATCCCATTCTCAGTAGCACAGTTGAGTGGTCCAGCGTTATGCATCTGAATCAAGCAGGAACATTTTTGAGGAATCTTTCATATTAAAACTGATAAAGCAAGTCAGTCTCTCTCTGACGATAAAAGCCTGCCTAATGTATACAAGTAATATATGTCCAGATAGGAGAGAACCAGGTTGATATATAATGAGGGGCAAGAATAAGCTATTTATTTCTGAGACTCAACTACAAAATCTGATCTGATTGCTTTGGATTAAACATTCTTTATTCTATTATGTACCATGAAATTCTCTCTCTCTCTCTCTTTTTTTTTTGGCATAGCTTATTTATTTGACTTTCTCTAATTTTGATCAGTAGATCAAGCAGAAGGACATTTACCTAGTTAATATTGGCTAACAATTTATACTATTTTCTTAGATATAGAAAATAAGCAAGCATCATCTGGTATCATCATTTACCTGGTATACATATCAACTAATAAAATATCAATTGTGATTTGGCACTAGGTATTTGCATTCTATGTGTTGGAAATCCAGATAATATAGTGGTTATGAGCCATATCGGTTGAGACAACTAGGTTATACTGTAGCAATCAGCAGTACAAATTCTTAGTGACTTATAGCTATGAATAATTTTATCCTGTGGGTTAATCTCAGATTGGCACTAATTCTGTTCCACACTATCTTCAAGTTGGGATCAGGCTGACTAATGTCCTTTATCTGTCATTACACTAGTTTCATGGAAAAGGGAAGGCACATGACTATCCATGGACTAGCTCCGAAAGCTCTTCGTTGGAAGTAGCAAATGCCATTTTCACCAAATTCATTAACTAAGGCAAATTATAGGACCACTCCTGAGTTCAAAAGGTTGGGGAATCAATGAATATTTTAAGTGCTTACAGAATATTTAACAAAAAGAGAGATTCTGGAAGCTACCTACATTCATAATCCAACCCTATAATTTAACAGCAATGTTACTTTGGGCAAGATAAGTAACCTCTCTGTGCCATCACAATCTTTATCAAAAAGGTATACATAATTAACTTTTTTTAATGCTTATTTATTTTTGAGAAACAGAGACAGACAGCATGAGCGGGAGAAGGGCAGAGAGAGAGAGAGAGGGAAACCCAGAATATGAAGCAGGCTCCAGGCTCTGAGCTGTCAGCACAGAGCCTGATGCAGGGCTCAAACTCACAAGCCGTGAGATCATGACCTGAGCTGAAGTCAGACGCTCAACCGACTGAGCCACCCAGGTGCCCCAAGGTATACATAATTATAGTAACAACCTCATAGAGCTGATGTGAGGATCCAATAACATAACATGCTCTAGTCAGAGCATCCATGGCATATTACCTGGCTCAAAAATATTAGCTTTTTAAAAATAAGATATCAAGCGGTATTGGCTTTAAGTTTTGATTCAAAACATTAAATCTTGACTTAGATAAAAGTAACAAATGTGCTGTAGTATTAATATTCGCTTAATGAAATTACTACCCAAAGATCATATGTTAAATGCCTCTGTCAATAGCAAATTGTTTGCCTGGGGCTTTCATTGTCCATTATTTGTTCCCTCGATGGTCTCCAATCTTTTTATTTATTTTCATAAGAGACACTGATTAAAATTAAGACGCATCAGCTGCTCTTGAGATGTAACATAAAAGTGAACCTCTTGTCCTTCTTTACAGAATGTAAATAATAAAAGCACAGGCTGTTACCATGGAGGCTATCTTGCCAAATAGTAAACAATTGCAGTGATTCATTTTAGTAATTGTACACTGTGCTATCTAGAAGTCCGTAGAAGTGGCGTTACCGCTTAGGAGTTCCTCTTCATTTTACCCTCTAAAAAATACTAACATTTTTTCATAATTTCAGCGGCTTAAAGTTAATTTGTCTTATTCTCATATGAATAGAGAATACTTTAAATTACTTTTGTATTTATCATTCCAAGAATTAAACGTTCTCCTATTTACTGGATTTATCAGTTCCTTATAACATAGTTCAGCAATCCCACCACAGAAAACTAAACCAAGCTATGTCTAAAAGGAACTTCACAGCGTGGTATCTCTCAAGCCAAAGACAAACTACCTTTTGCTGTTGCTGCTTACTGCCTTTTAGGATCCTATTGACTGGATTAATGTCTCTGCTTTGGCCTCTTCACTCACCATTGCTACTCTTGTTGCCTCTGGGACAAGAGGAACAATATTTTCTCCTGTTTCGTCAAAACAGATGGCTTCTTACCTTTCCATTGATTCTTGTTCAGAGTGACTTGGCCAAAGATAGTTGCTTTTCCCTGACTCCAATGCAATATACAAAAATTCTTGTGGGAGGGCAATTGTTTTCATTGCATTCCCAAAAACCTTCCAGGTATCAATATCATTATTCTTACAAAATAAAAAATGAAAAATAAATGTTTTAGGTATCACATTTTATTTGAATATAAAGCAGAAATTCATGCTGACAATATGTTACAATTCTAGATTGTAAATTTATAAATATTTATTTATGAATTTATGTATGTATTTATAAGTTAATCTGAAATAACATTGAAAGTTTATAATTTGTTTTTAAAAATTTATCAGAAATTACTGCCTATGGTCATAGTTAAGAGAATAAGAGATTTTATTTAAGATCAAATAATAATAAGCCAGGGGGGTCTGGGTGGCTCAGTTGGTTGAGCATCTGACTCTTGATTTCTGCTCAGGTCATGATCCCAGGGTCGTGGGATGGAGCTCTGTGTTGGGCTCTGGGCTGAGTGTGGAGCCTGCTTATGATTCTCTCTCCCTATGCCCCTCACCTCTACTCAAGCACTCTCTCTTTCTCCAAAATAATTAATAATAATAATAAAGTTCATGTTTTAGCATTTGTAAGAGATACAAAATTTGTGTTTTTATTTTATATCATGGTTAGTTCATATTTCCCAGTGTAGCTCTGAAAAGTATATGTGTTGTAAAGACATATAGAAAAATGTGCTAGTTAGAAAAATCAAATAAAATAAACTGTAATTCAACAGAAACACAAACTAGTAATTCATTTATATTAAGACAAATATCACAAAGTTTTCCTTGCATACTTCATGAGAATTAGAATTGAGTTGTGCAATTTAAATATTTAATTTTATTTTTCTGTTATTGCTGTATCTTACAACTTTTGTGGTAAGGTATATGTGCACAAAGTGGAGTAGAATTATACTGAGAATGCCATTTTTTTTCACATTGGATGAGAGGAACCGCAGCTTTCTTGCTTATTAATTTTGTTTATGGGTGTCTTGGAGAACATGATTTAACTGTTGTGGGGCCTGAAGCTAGGACATTCAGCAAGATGGCATTGAAATTGAAGAAAAGACTGACTAGGGGAATTGATTGAAAGATAAAGTAGAAAAAATAGAAAAGGAAGGTAAATAGCAGCTAGCTAAATCAAAAAAAATTAAGATAACATTTCACTTGTCAATCAAGTCTATGTAAATAATAAATTTTTAAAGGTGTGGAAATGACAATCAAACACTATTTAGACGGTGTCCTTAAGAGAAAATAGAAGGCTTTAGTTGCTTCTGGTTTAAAGGGATTTAATGCAGAGACTATATAACCTTTAAAAAATTGTTAGAACATATGAAGAATAAAAAGAGGAAGCTTACAATAGCCTTCTACCTTTGAATCTCTGCAGTTAGTTGCTATTCCAGATGTAACAAGAGACTGGTATTGCTATAACTAGAGGGATGTTGACAAGATCCCCACTCGGCATCTAAAGTAAAAAGGACAAAGCTGAGTGCATTGCTTACCCTAGGAAGAAGAGCTGTGCTGTTCCAAGCAGAGCAGTTAGCGGATCTTATGTAGGAATTTGGCCATGTGTGGAGTTCATAGGTTGGGTGCATTTTAGAGGTGTGAGTTTGTATCATTTGGAGTTACACTGTTCCTCTTGTGAAACTGTTCTTAGTTCCATAGTTGTACTTAGAGACTTGTTCATTGGTGTGACTCTTTTCCTGCCTGAGATTCAAAGTGAGGGACTGATACTGCGCTGAGGCAAGTTATTATTATTTGACTGAACTATATGGAAGCTACAATGCTACCTTGAATAAAGAATGATCAGTCTTTTCCTAGGTCTGTAAGAACTTAAATCTCACTAGTGATGGGACAATGGTACACATCAGTTGGAGCCTGCGTGTCTGCATGTGAACCAAAATTAGGTTCCTAAATTCTATATCTGCCTGTAGACACATGAGCAAAAGGTTAGCCAAACTAAGCCCAGATTAAATCACACATTTGTGAACACAGTAAATGTGTATTACTGTATGCCATTAAGGTTTTGTGATTATTTGCTACACAACAAATATTGTGTAGCTAATATTGTGTATAATATTGCTACATAACAAATATTATTTAGGCAATAAAATGATACAGGGGGACTGTAGCTAGGGACTGTAGAAGATACAGTGAAGAATACTGAGGGGCACCTGGGTGGCTCAGTCAGGTAAGTATCTGACTCTTGATTTTGGCTTAGGTCATGATCTTTCAGTTGGCAAGTCTGAGTCCCACCTCTGGCTCTGCACTGACAGCATGGAGCCTGCTTGGGATTCTCTTTCTTCCTCTCTCCCTGCCCCTCCCCAGCTTTCTCTTCTCTCTCTCTCTCTAAAAATAAATAAATAAACATTTTTTTTTAAAAATCAGTACTGAGCACCATTATCATGATTTGCCTCAAATCCTCAAATGTGAGCTTAAATACTGGGTTACTCCAATCTGGTTGAACTATCAAGAATGGCTTCACAATAGGAATAAAATTCCAAATACAGTCCAAATAATAGGTAGAAATTTGATGGGTGTTTGGATTTAAATATGAAATGGAATGAGCAGTGGCATATATTAATATAAATAAAATATCTAAACAACAGTGACTAATGGCATTTAAGTTGAGTTAGAGTAAGTACATTACCTTTTTTTACTTTCTTTCTTTTTTGTGGTTTCATTTCTTTCCTTTATTTAAAAAAATCATTTGGGTGTCCGGTGTGAGCAGACCACACTGGCTTCGGGGAGGACAGTTTCCCGAAGGGGTCACTGGGGCGGAAACACAGTGGCGGAGGTACTGGGGACTTAGGGGAGGGGCTCCGCCCTCCAGCACCTCTGGACCAAGAGCCCACTCAGAGGCTGGAGTTGATACTCACATTGATGAACTTTTGCCTTGGGTTCCACATACAGGAAGCAAATAAAATATTCTGAAGATAGAAACTGTGGATCTTGGCAATTCACTGAATGTGAGTGACACTTATAAAATATGGGAGAGATAAAAATTACCTTAAAAGCCTATGTGACTTAGTAATGTCAACAAAAATAAGTGAGTGCAACAAAACAGACTGAGTTAAAGAAAATGCCATTTACAGCATTTGAATATGACACATATTTATCAAATTAAATTACATTATAAAATTTACCTTTACAATCTTGAATCCACTTTGACATGAAAATTTTTTGAGGGAAAATATGTGTATAGCAGAAATTAACCCCTTCACCAGTCAGTGGTCAGAGATCCTGAGGGTCTGCAGGCAGAAACTTTTGAAAGTGATGGATATGTTTATTGCATAAATTGTAGTGATGGTTTTAAACCCATCAAGTTATATGCATTAATGACCTACAGCTTTTTTTTTTATGACAGTCCTATCTCTATAAAGCAGTTTAAAGAAAAAAGAAGTGATATTCAGTGAAAAATATAAAAATGCTTAATTTTCTTTGGATAATTAATAAATTATTCAACTAGTTATTTGTTGCTAAATACTAAAGAAATTATATTTTGTCATAATGAAAATAAAATAAATAGAACACGGGTCTATTTGTTCAATCTGATAGAGTAGCTAAGACTTTAATTAGCCACTTAATAATGCAAAATATTATATAATTAAAGCCCCAAAGTCTTGTTATGTATGAAAAATGTAACCTGAGGTTGAATAAAGGGAGATTAGTATAGTTGAATATTATAAAAATTTGGGATAATTAAATAATGTTTAAATAAGAACTTGAAGTCGTATTTGGTTAAGCAAATGTCCACAGTTAGATATGTAAGATAGACATTCAAGACTTTCAAGAAAGGCCTAGATTTAGGTATGTCATTTTTTATTTAGGGAGTGGATTCAATTTTGGAGAGTGTTAACTGATGAGCTGAGTAGTTTGACCTGGGTCATTTTTGCAGCAGAGACATTGGGATTATTTAAGCAGGTGAATGACAGGATGCAATGGATGTGTTAGAATGGATTTGCTGGAAAGGAGGCTAAAGAAGAAAATTGATAGGAAAACCGTTGCTTTCATATCCGTATCTATTAAGGTGTTGCGATGAGCATGGTAAGGAAATAGCAAGTTGGTATTACATGTAGTTCAGAATATTGAACACGAAGAAAAGGTGAAGTCAAGATATATTACAAAATGTGACTCATAAGAGTATGGGGTTTACGGGAATGCTTGCTTTATACTGAGAACTAAGAAATTCCTAGCTTAAGATAGGGAAACTCAGAAGATAATGGACTTAGGAGGAAGATGATAATTGTAGATTGATTGTGTAAACTGAGCAGTGATGAAAATTATCAATATGAAAGTGTCTTGTAAGAGGAATACAGTATGCGGATGGCATTTTCTGAAAGTCTGAGGGTTAAAATTAAGCTTGTCATTATTATTTTTTACCGTCTCTTAAAAAAACAAAACAATAAAAACCTTAAGTCCTCATAAGCAATGAGATTATATGCATGAATCTAGTTACCTTCTTTGTGTCTAGAAAATAGTTATCAATAAGTGTTATTTCTGAATGAGGAATTATTGGTAATTAGGTAGTAATACATACAGAAATTAGAAAATATTTTAAATATCAACTAATCTGTGGTACATTTTGCATAAACCTAAACCCTTGTTTATGTATGTATATATGTATGTATGTATGTATTTAATTTGATTTTTATAATTTGATTTTTCTGGAATTAGCAGATTGTACTTTTTTCTTTAAGAGAGAAAGAGAGATTGCATGAGAGAGCGGGAGAGGAAGAAAGAGAATCTCCACTAGGTGATGAGCCTGACAAGAGGCTCCATCCCAAGACCTTGAGATCATGATTTGAGCTGACATCAAGAGTTGGATGCTTAACCAAGTGAACCACCAGGACCCCTCACTTTTAGATAATAAGGCTAGCATAATTTAGTATTAAAAAAATGTAGCTAGTTTATAACTTTTTTCAGTAAACAACATATATTTATTTTTATAAATTTTTAATCACCTTTGCTTCAACTGGAAAGACTAATTCTCTTACTAATATTTTTAAGCTCTTTAGTTTTGTTTAATTTTTAAAAGTAGTTCATACAGTAATCTTGCATTTATATTATGTGAATAATAATATCTATCTCTAATAAATAACCTACTTTCAAAAGCATAAAATACAATGACCGACATCCAATATTTGCCAAACTATTGATTAAATATTACAATCCTTAGTTATTTTCCTGACTCCTTTTCACAAGTAAAAATGGGAGATATGACAAAAAACATAAAGTTATGTGAAATCTCCAAATTTATTTGGTAAAGTTTAAATGAAAAGTAAATGAATTTAAAAAAAATTATTGTTTATTTATTTTTGAAGGAGAGAGAGAAACAGAGCTTGAGTGGGGGAAGGGCAGAGAGAGAGGGAGACAGAGTATCCAAAGCAGGCTCCAGACTCTGAGGGGTCAGCACACAGCCAGACATGGGGCTTGAACTCACCAACCATGAGATCATGACCTGAACTGAAATCAGATGCCCAACTGACTAAGCCACTCAGGTGCCCCAAAAGTAAATGAAGTTTAAATTCAAAACTAGGAATAGGAAAGATATTTACCTATTTTTAAGGAGCAGTAACACATAACCTACCTGATTTCATCTAATTGATCAGAATATGCCCACATTGTGAAATGAGAGGCTGGAAAATACAATGCTTTAGTAAGGGACATCACTGCTCCCATGAAATTGGAATCTATTATTGAGAACAGGAACATTAAAATTATATACTACTACCAGACTCTCCCTCCCATTAAACAATTTAAAAATTATTATTATTATTATTTTTTTCCCTGGGGCACCTGGGTGGCTCAGTCCCTTAAGCCTCTGACTCTTGGTTTCAGTTCAGGTCATGATCTCACAGCTTCTTGGATTCAAGCCTACTACACTGACAGTGTGGAGCCTTCTTGGGATTCACTCTCTCTTCCTGTCTTTCTGCCAGATCCCTGCTCATGCTCCCTCTCTCTCAAAATAATTAAGTAAAACTTTAAAAAAATATTTTAATTATTTTTCTAGATAACATCAAAAGCAAATTGAAAGGGGTGCCTGGGTGGCTCAGTCAGTTGAGCGTCTCTCTTGATTTCAGCTCAGGTCATGATCCCAGGGTCCTGGGATTGAGCTCTGCAATGGGATCCGTGCTGACAGCATGGAGCCTGCTTAAGATTCTCTCTCTGTCTCTCTGTCTCTGTCTCTGTCTCTGTCTCTATCTCTGTCTCTGTCTCTCCCTCTGTCCACTTGTGCGCTCTCTCTAAAATAAAAAGTAAAAAATAAAAGCAATTAAATGTAATTTTCTAGACCTGAGGTAAAAGTAATTAATTTGAATTTTTAAATTTTTATTTAATTGTGGTAAGAGTACCTAACATGAGATCTACCCTCTTAACAAATGTTTAAGTATACAATATGTTATTGTTGACTATGGATACAATGTTGTATAGCGGATCTCTAGAGCTGATTTAAAATTTTTAAATTATTTTTTATTTTTTTTAAGTTTATTTATTTGAGAGACAGAGACAGTGCAGGTGGGGGAGGGGCAGAGAGAGAGCGAGAGAGAAAGAATCCCAAGCAGGATCCACACTACCAGCGCAGAGCCTGATGTGAGGCTCAAACCCATGAAGCCATGAGATCATGACCAGAGCCAAAACCAAGAGTCGGAGACTCAAATGACTGAGCCATCCAGGTGCCCCTTATTTAAAGTTTTTAATAGCAATAATAGAGTAGACGAAAGATAAGCAAGTTTTAAATTACAAGACAAAAGTCATAGCCCAAACTTAAAGAAAGTTTCAGATAATTTCTTCCATAACGTTTCCCTAACTTAATGATTTTAATGTTATTTCTAGTGGCATTAAACATGTCCTTAGGTTACATTATGTTAACTGGTTTACTGCTCTATGATTATTTTCTTTCTAAAGAAATTTTTAAAACAATCAATGAAAACTTAATTTTTCTATTGACTGAAGAGGTCTCAAAGCCTTAGTATAGGATAGGCAGCTTGTGTGCTTGTACGAGATGGAAATAATTTCTCATTCATCCTGACATGCCTAGGTTCCATGAGTGCATTGGAGTGTGCACACATAAATTTTATGCCCATTAAATTCAAACTGAAGAGAAGATATTGGAAAAATGGTCTTATCAACCTCAAACACACATGCACATGCACACACACGTACACTCTTTCATTGTTTTTAAGAAATGTAGAGAATATAAAAACGAAAAGTGTAGAAAGTGTAGAAAGGACAGTCATAGCCGTGTTACTATCTTTTTGTGTACATATAAAAATTGTATATATCTAAGCTATCCAACTTTGATGTTTTGATATATGTATACATTGTGAAAAGATCACCACAATCCCCACATAATTACTTTTTTCATGTAAGATGTGTATGCGTGTGTGTGTAACCGTGTTGATGAACATGATTGGATCATGTCTGTCGCTATAACAAACATGCTTCTAAGTACATTTTTGCATGTCTTTTGGTGAATATATGCATTCATTCTACTGCACTTGAAAAACTGTTTTCTAAAATGTTTTTGCCAATTTATACTTCCACCATAATGTTTGCAAGTTCTGGCTTTCAAACACTTTAGTGGCACTTAATCTTGTCTTTTTAAATTTGGATATTCTGGTTGGTGTACAATGAGATTTTATTGCATTTAGTTTGCATTTACTGATAACTGATGAGATAGAGCACCTTTTCATGTTTATTGACCATTTCTATGTCTACTTCTCTGAAGTGCTTATGTTTAAATATTTACTTTTTTATCTCCCTCCCCACTCTCTTTTTTGGATTGTTAGTATATCAGTCAGGATTTTCCAGAAGAGCAGTGTGCATGCACGCACGCACACACCCACATACACACACAATTAGGAGATTTACATTAGGGAGTTGACTCATATGATTGTGGGGACTGGCAAGTCTGAAATCTGTAGGGCGGTCTGCCAGCCTGAAATTTAGGCAGAGTTTCTGTGTTACAGTCTTGAAGCAGAATTCCTTCTCTAGGAAATCTTTATTTATGCTTTTAAGACCTTCAACTGATTTGATGAGATCCACCCATATTATCAAGAGGAATTCCTTGAACTTAACTTAAAATCAACTGGTTTACATGTTCACCATTGTTATTCTGATGTGTCCCTTAACATAGCCATCCACTTTTCGCTGGTATCTCAATGTCACATGGAACCATCTATAAGCCAATTAACTGTAAAGAATTCCTCATGTGGCCATAGGTGCAGACTGGGAAAGAGAAAGCAGTATAGTAAGAGTTGGGGCTAGGGCTATTTTGACCACTTTCCACAGTAACTTGCTTGTGCCTTGAGGGTCTGTTTGAACTTGATATTGTGTATACCACTTCCATTGGTTGATGGAGTGCTATTATGCATGCTGAACTTTATGCCTTCACAGATCAAACAATAGTTAGTTCCTGTTGGGTAGCTCAGGAAGTATGGTAACTTGGTGGGCCATGGTTAAGCATTCTGAATCACTACTACAAAATCGGTACTACAGTTCTCTAGAGAATAGGTTTCTCCAGAGAAACTGGAACACACGATTGTGGAGGCGGACAATCTGAAACTTGTAGGGCATATTGGCAGACTGCAAACTCAGGCAGATGTTGATGCTGTGTGTCAAAGCAGAATTTCTTCTCAGAGAAATAACCCTTCCTGATTAGATGAGGCCCATCCAAATTATTGAAGGTAATCTTTATTTAAAATAAACTGATTGCAGATGTTAACCATTTATACAAAATACCTTCACAGCAACAGCTAGATTGTGTTTGATTAAATAACTGGGTACAGACTGATACACAAAACTCACCATCACAGTCAGGCATTATATTTTGACCTGCAGGCATTCTTTTAAATTTATATACCAGTCTTTTTTTCCTGATTTATGCTTTGCAACTATGTCCTATCAATGTCAAACCCATTATTCTTTTATTTTACATGTAGTGCTTTTAAAATGACCTATTTAAAAATAGTTCCCTATGCAAAGCTCATTATGATATTTCCCAATGCTTCCAATAATCATTCAAATTTGAGTCTCTGACTCATGTCAAACATTTATTGTTAACACGATTCCTTCCTCCTGAATTTAGTGGCTCTTGTCATAAATCAGATTACTGTGTATATGTCAGTCAGTCTCATGGTTCTCTTTTCTATGGGCCTCTTTTTCTATAGGTGGGCCGACACTGCACCATTTATTAGAACTTTAAAATATTTCATAAGGAATATATCTCTGTGAACTTAAAACAGGTAAATACATAATCTAATTTTGGGATTTTTTTTTTTTTCCCTGAAACCACTCCTCATACTAAATTTCTATATCAGTTGACCTACCAAGGTACAGAAGACAAGGTACAGAATCAAACTAGGGAATTCATAGAGAATTTCACTTTTTATATATTGTTGGCAGAGTATAGGAAAACCATAAGAGCACATGTAGTATTTTGGGACTACTAACAGTAGAACTTTTTTTTTTTTTTTTAACCATCTTTAGGCCTGAAGGGGCAAGAGTAGGAAACAATTATTGGAACATGGAGCAAAAAGAAAGTTCTGTGAGAAGGTTGCTTAACAGAAGCTATGATGTGGTATAGTCTGTGCATGGTAACAGGGCACATAGGAAGCAGGGAAATATTTCAAACTCACTGTCCTTCCTCATCGCCTGTAAGCACCTTTCACTGAACAAACACAACAAGGAACCCAGAAGGCACTTAAACACTCCCTGAAGGGCTGCTTTGTGGAGCTAGAACAGGTTTGTAGAAGGGTACAGAAGGAACCTGATGGGGAAAGTGGGAGTTATCCAGCACAAAAAGGATATAAGAGGTCTGTAATAATTTATCTTCAACAAATACAAATAATGTTATCCCAGGGAAGCATCATACATTGACCTAACTTTAAACTTTCCTTAAGTTTTAGTTTAAAAACTGGGTAATTCCAGTGAATAAGTGATCACCAAGAGAAATGATTTTAGCATGACTTATGCTAATCAGTCATTTCAAAAGAAGCAGGATTGTTTCATTTATGGTGTCCCACCACTGACCACTGATGCCTTAGCCCACGTTCTCCCTGTTTCCTGTTATTAATATGCACACAAGAATTAAAATAAAACAGAACTGAGGATCAAATAAAAGAGGAATGGAAGAATGTAGTATATCTGTTTGATCAAGGCATGCATATAATAATGAAGAATTTATAACCATTAATGGAACAAGAATTCTTTATTCTCAGACTGCTTCTGTCCCAACTTCCAGGGAAGAAAAACCCAGCCCAGTCTAAGGATGTCTTTATTTAAGAAATTGACCTACTTTCCAGGTGTGTTTACTTCTCTTCCTGGTCAAGAACCTGAGTGGCACTAAGATACATTAAAGAAAGCCTACTCTTTGTGCTGTAATTTGTAATTTTTAAACTTTACTAGTTTTGTATCTATGTGCAAGAAATGCCACTTTCTACAGAGCCACTTAAGGATTTGAGGTTGGGGAGTGGAATGGAAACTCTAACTACAGTTTTATAATCACTCGAAGTAGTACGATGAAGAAAGCATAAACCAAAAGCTGAGGTTGTATTCTAGGTCAGTGCTATTCAAAGCATGATTCATAAATTATTACTGGTACGCAAACAATTTGTTATTGCAAGGGCATAAGCACATAAATTGAAAGTAATCATTTGGAAACCTCTATAGCAATCTGACAGTTGCATGTGGCAAAATATTATTACTAGAAACCAGTTGTAGGATCATTCTTTAATTTCTAACAGTTAAAGGTCGGTTTTATAACTGTTAACTCAAAGTGTATAAAATCTGGTATTCATTTCTTTCATGGAAAGATACTTTACACTTAATTATAGTTCTATAAGAAACATTACTGAAATTGGAAGGAAATGTTAGGTAGAAGCTAGACAGGAACAGTGGAAGGAATGCCCCTGGCAGGGTCCCCAGTCCTTGAACGGGAATGGGGAATGACAGAGCTGTGAGCTAGAGGCAAGAACAATGATAAATAAGCTACAAATTAAAAGCTGGTGGCACCAAATCCTGACCTTGTGTTTTCCAAGACGGTTGGGGGCTGACAGATCAAGAGCCACCAGTGTGCAACAAGCGCTCTCTTCTTCCACCTCTGCTTCAGGTTAACCCCTAGACTCATTATAACATATTTGCATTGCAGGGACAGCTCCGCCCAATGGAGAAAAGCTGCCTTGACAGTTTAGGTGCAAACCTTGCAGGGTCAAAATCTCTTCCCACCAACCTGTGGGAGGAGATTCCCAAATGATTGGAAACAGCCTCCATTAAGGACCACCCCACTGTACCTCCCAGCTCCTCCCAGCTCAGAGAGACCCAATAATATCCAATCCCACCGGAGGGACCTATCTTGAAAGTGTATTTCTGTTTCAATAAACTGCTTTGTGCACGCTACTTTTTTCTGGCGGTGTTTATTGGAGCGCAGATCCCCACATAAATCTTCCGGTGGGGAGTCCAAGGACAAAACCTCCATTCCCACATTCACACATCAAAGACTCTCCCACCTTGAACAGAAACATTACTGAAACTGGATGGAAGTTTAAAGATGAATTTTGAAAATACAGCAACACTTGCCTCATTTTGCATTAAAGTTAAAAATGAATAGAAGTTTAAAGATGAATTTTGAAAATACAGCAACACTTGCCTCATTTTGCATTAAAGTTAAAAATGAATAGCACAAGTTTGAAGTTGTTTTAAAATCTCTTTCATTACCCATCAATATGTTTATGTGAGACTGATTGTTTTAATATAAGTGTTACTAAAACAAAACATAGAGTATTGATTCACTTTTTTTTTTTTTTAGGAGTGATGTTGTCTTCAACCTAACATAAGTCAACAGGCAAGATTTTATACACTTTTGAGTTATAGTTGTCAAATTATGTGTACACATTGGACAAACACAATGTATATCAATACGTTGAATGATATCAGTATTTTGAGTTTTAATATGATAGATGTGCTTGTTCAATGTGTGCATGTAGGCATTTAATAATTCATTTATAACAGAAGGAGGCAAGATGTATCAATTGTAGAGCAATTATCTATATTAATAACCTGCATGCATAGTTTACAGGAATAATTTATAAAATATTTATACTTCTTTCTTCTTATATTTGTCCTGAATATATTTACTATAATGTGATTTTCTCTCTTGCATCTAATAAAAATAGAATTTGCATTTTATGTCTTTGTAATTTGTATTTTATTTTTTTAGTATTTGTATTTATTGCATTTTACAAAGTTATTTTTCCACATTGAATTGGGGAAAGGGGTAACTGATCCTTCACTACAGAGAGTTGGGGAAGTACTGAGGTTGGTGAAAATTCCACAAGTGAAATCGAATATTTAAAAGTAGTATGGTTGGGACGCCTGGGTGGCCCACTCTGTTAAGCATCTGACTCTTGGTTTCGGCTCAGGTCATGATCTCACAGTTTCATGGGTTCAAGCCTGCATCAGGCTCTGTGCTGGCAGCATGGAGCCTGCTTGGCGTTTTCTCTCCGTCTATCCCTACCCCACTGGTGCTGTCTCTGTCTCTCTTAAATAAATAAATAAATAAATAAATAAAATTAAAAAAATAAATAAAAATAGTATGGTCTTTAAAGGAACGGAAGGAAGTAGAATCCTACTTAGTCTATATTTGACTAACAAAAAGAAGGAAAAGTAAAATATGAAGTCCAAGTTTTAAATTGTGGGACAACTCAGTTTGCTGGGAAATTCAGGAGGAGATGCAAGTTTGGAGAAGGGATGAGGAGCTATCAAGGTGGTTTATAAACAAATTAAAATCGTAATATATCTGCTACATATTTATATCACATATATTTGTATGTATATATGGTATATAAATGTATAAATATATTTAAAAATTCACTAATAACTAAAAAAATATATGGTGTCATCTCCTCCCCTGGAAAAGGGTCATAAAATGTCACTTGGTCTCGGGTGCTTTCTAGTTATTAGTGGAATACTTCTTTCTGTTTGTCATCCTTCTCTGCTTTCCAGGTACCATATGTAACTTTAAAGATTTAACCTGAAGGCAAATTTGAATGGCATCACATTTAGAATCATTATTATCCTGAGATAACAAAAGCTTTGTTTGGGAATCCAAGTTTCTTTATGAAGACAGATTTCTACCAACATGACAATCAGTTTGCAAGTACAATATGTCCACATATCTGAACTCCAGCAGTGGAGAAGCTTTGTCTACATTGTGAAACTTGAGACATTATGTGTGTTTTGAATATTTCCCAAATGTCTTGGTGAAATACAAACAAATTAAAGGCAAGTGAGCATAGGTATTACCATATTTAAAGAATGAAATATATTATGCTATCAGGTTTTGCAGAGATTTTCTGACACTCTACTAAGATGACTATGATGACTAAGTACATCATATAATATTTCTGTGCTCACTTATTAAAATTTAATAATACCTTATTACTGTCATCTGCAGCATAGTTCAGATATCTATTTTACCTTTATTTGTGTGATTATTTTATATGTATCTGTTTCCCACCATACTGTGTTACCCCTATTTTTTTATTATTTGTTGTTTAATGCCTAACATATTGCCTGACTGACATTAGGGGCTAAATATTTATTATACAAATAAATGAAGGATGGGCTTTATTAAATATACAGTCTGATGTTCAGAAAAATACGTTTATTAATTAGCTAGCTCCATTTGCTTGTCTGTTGTTATCCATCTGCTTAAGATTACTAAAATGGAGGAAGTGAAGTACTGGCTGTTCTTATGTTTAGACACTGCTGTTCAATGAGCTTTCTATTGATAGACAATTTATTTTCTTCTTCTGCAAAGATGAGATAGAAGTCTTAGAAGAAATTGTACTTTGAATTTTTTTTTCATTCCAAAGTGATTTAAAATACATTATAGAATCTTTCTCATACCAAGAAACAGTCTCTAATGAGCTATCCTATTCCAATAATTCCAGTAGGCAACATTGGTGGAGCACAATTTTAAATTGTATAATGCAGGGCGCCCGGGTGGCCGAATTGGTTGAGTGTCTGACTTCGGCTCAGGCATGTCTCATGGTTCCTGGGTCTGAGCTGGCATCAGCTCGCTGCTGTTAGCACGGAGCCCTCTTCGGATCCTCTGACCCTTCTTTCTCTACCCCTCCTCTGCAAATGATCTCTCTCTCTCTCTCAAAAATAACTTAAGAATTTTTAAATAATAAATAAAACATTAAGAAATGAAAAAATGTGTAATGCAATACTGATCTTAACATGATTCATAATAAATATTCCATTCATATTAATACTGTACATAAAGTATATATGAATTTAACATTTACATTGAGAACACATGATTATATGATCAATTCAATTTACCATTCGACGTTTTATATTAGGGAAATAAAAAAAACTGATATATTGATTTACAAAACTGTCATCTTGGTAATGATCGTGAAGAGCAAATGATTTTCTAATAAAACAGATAAAAAAAACCACATAGCATATAAGGAGTGATATTTTAGAGTCAACACCGTTTAGAAATGGTATTACTGAAATGTAGATATAGGTGTTGAAAGAACATCTTTCTCCATTTAATTTAAACTTGCAGAAAGTAAATATTGTCATTAAGTTCATTAAAATAGTTTAGGTGGTCAAGTTGATTTTATATTCCACTGTATAGTAATTACGATCACAGAAAACACATTTCTAAGTGTGTTTTTAAAGCCGTAGGATTCTTTACAACAAATGTGATGGCAAGTCAAAAATCTCACTAAATGTTCCAATACACTGCTCCTTAGGTTTGGATTTCCACAAACCCTGGAAAGACGTCACCCTTGTTACCCATTTCCAGGGATGCCACCTCCCTTGCTTCCCATCCCCATCGCAAAGCAGTTGTACAAATCTGAGGAAAGCTTAATATTGATGTCAATAGTGAAAAAATAAATTAATGTATTCTATTTATTTGCTTTCCCACCCCAAATTATGTTTTATTTAGCACCTGGCCTCATATATACTTACCTGCATGACCAAAGAGATTGCAGAACTAAAATTTGATGGTTAGAATAAGTTTGGAAAACGTAGATCATAGTTTTTCCTTTATTTTGAGGCAAGTCCTCTGTTAAGTATGAAGCCGTAGATATGAAGTTGGATTAAAACAAAAGATAATACATAGAAGAAATCCTGCCCCATTCGAATCCAGAAGAGGATGGGGAAAAGGGAGTAAAGAAGAAGCAGCATTCGATTTCTTAACCTTAGATATTAATTAATAAAGATATAATGTCTAAAGTAGATGGGGCAAGATCCAGAGAAAGTATTAGTTAAACTTGTATGATTCACCAATAGAAAACAGGAGTATGATGAAACATATGGCATGTGTGTCTGGGGATGGCAATAAGTAGGTAGGTTTAAATCTGAATCTGCCATAGTGGATTCTTAGTAAGTACAACTTGAAGACCACAGATATTATTTGAAACAGAAGTGATCTCAAAGACAAATTGCAAAATGCATTGTGGAAGAACATCATTAAGAAAGCTGTTTGCCTTCTTAGCCTTCTGTAGAATTTAAAAATAATTTCAGAATGTAAATGCTTAAATTATATAAATTAACTTTTTATTCATTCTGCTAAGGTAATAAAATGGACAGTACATGTGTATTTTATATGTATATAATGTATTATAGTAGCATATATGTATATATTAATATATATGCACATACATATATATGTTTATTTGCATACATAAGCATATATATCCATGTCATTCAAAAACTGAACTAGTTGAACCTACCATTCAGAATTTTTATGGACTTGGATTTGTCTTTAGGAATTTTATACTTAATACAGACAATAACCTCTTTTTTCCTATAGATAAGTCAGAAGAGACTTTGTTAAATAACTCAGTCTATGATAGCAATGGCATAAAAATTAGAGGGAAAAATTACACTTGAACTGTGGTGGTTACTGCAGTACCTCTGAAAAGTCCAGAGACATGTAAACAATACATTTAGGACTAGAACTGGTTTTTTTTCTTCCTTTTTGTTAGGTTGTTTTAACTTCTCAAGTCCCATTGATACCTAGTACTTTAAACAATCACAGTCATTTTTGAAAGTGAGTGATGGTCAGTGTTTCATTGTCTCAGATGACCTCATGGCTTCTATTTGAGTCTCTTGACCATGACTAGGTAATGGGTTGGAGTGGGACGAAGGATCAATGAATTACTTTAAAATTCAGAGAAATTCTCAGAAAATACTATGTGCAGGCACATAGAAAATGTGCATATGCTAAAAGGGTTAACATCATTTGTAGCAGAGAAATAATACCATTCATGTAGATTTCTACATTAAGGCTAGTTAGGATTTCACATCTTAAATAGTGAATTCTTTATAAAACTGACTCACAGAAGGAGTTGATGTGAAGAATTGATACATAACATTCAATAAACGTCACTAGTGGTCTGGGGATATGTGTTTTAATAGAGGAATTATTAGCATGCCTAACAAGAGACAATAGATAAAGTGAACATTTCAGGTGTAATAGTGTTTGCATTGGAGTGATTAACAGCTATGAATAAATATTGGGCTATGTTGCAACTGTGAAAAATCATTTGAAATCTGACTGTTGAATAATGTATTAAAAAGGAAAGAAAGTGGATCTAGAAACCATCAGCATATAGTTGTCTTCAAATTCAAGATGCAGGTATATGCTTGAGAAGTTCAAGGTGAGTCAGGTATGGTCCCACCCGTTAAAGGAGGGCAGCCCTTCTCCACCCTTCCTTACCTATTAAACAAGTCAAATCATCGGAACAGAAAGTCAGACATACTTCCAAGATCTAGTTAATGTTTTAGATTGGATACCATGTCCTCAAATTTGCTTCCCTTATGGCAACCAGACACAATGCTATCACACTGCTAACTTATGAAAACATTTTTCATCTGCTTTCAAACATCAGGGATCCAAGAAATTCCTGCATTAAGAAGATCAAAATAAGGAAAGAGGAGAAAGGGATAAATTGCTAACTATTCTGTGTTTGCTCTCCAGACACTACCTTTCCCCAGTTTCTCCTTAAAAACAGCTTCAGAGGATCAAAAACAAAAACAAAAACAAAACAAAACAACAACAATAAACCAAATATACACAGTAGAATAAACCTATTGATGGAAGGAAAAGGCTATATGCATAAAATTATTTTTTAAGAGTCAGTTAAATATGGATGCCATTGTATAAATCCCCTGCCTTGTTCTACTCCCCCTGCCCCCGCCCCCCCCCCCCAAAAGACAACAATGGATAAAGCTGATAGGACAAAAATGATTAACCCGAAATTTTACCAGGTTTCACTGGTAGGCTAATTCGCGTTTCTAACATCCCAGGGCGATATGTAAAATAACTAAAACAATGACAATGTATTTTGGTTTACTCTTTTTTTTTCCTTTAATGAAATATAAAATACATTTTTTTTTTATTTTTTTCAACGTTTATTTATTTTTGGGACAGAGAGAGACAGAGCATGAACGGGGGAGGGGCAGAGAGAGAGGGAGACACAGAATCGGAAGCAGGCTCCAGGCTCCGAGCCATCAGCCCAGAGCCTGACGCGGGGCTCGAACTCACGGACCGCGAGATCGTGACCTGGCTGAAGACGGACGCTTAACCGACTGCGCCACCCAGGCGCCCCTAAAATACATTTTTATTACTGAAAAAACAAAGTACTGAAATACAATATATACTTTTATGATGTAAATAATCCTTAATTATATATAATGAGTAATTTATTTATTTAATAATTAGTTCAGGAAATATCAGTAAAACTTGCAACTTTGTTAATTAAATAATAATAATAATACCTTTAATCTGAGATATGATTCTTTTCAGTGGTTTAAATTACTGTCCTCCTTTCTTCTTTTTTCTTCTTGCTCTTTCTTTCCACAGAAATTAGTACTCAATAAATCTGACCCAGACTTACAATGAAATAAAAAGGTCTTCTTGGTATGAAATGGACAAGGTTAGGAGGGTAGTAAATTGCTATCATTTCTGTTCTCTTTCTTCTCTACCAATAGGCACTGTTGGTTGTAAAGGTAAGGGTATAACTTTGGGAGGAAAAAAAAAAGAAAGTTTTGAATTAGTGATCTAATTAAAATTGTTATCTTTTTACATAAGGAAACTGAGGCAAAGAAAAACTAAAGACCTTTCCTTCAGCTATGGATATTAGATTTTAGAACTGCACTCAAGTTATTAAAAGATTGAGTGCAATCATTTTCTTAGAACTTTTTGAAGTGAAAATCTGAAGGGAAAATGATGTAGTCGTAGTAATAACAGTGTGCTGAACAATAGACTATAGATTTGTGCTTTTTAATTCATTGAATATGCTTTTAGCCCTCACGTTAAAGTCAAATCAATTTAAATTTTGTAATGGGTGGAGTACAATTATCAACGTTTTCCTCTTATTCCCTGCTTTTTACTATGACTACACATAATGGTTTAAAATTGTATTCACTCAATCTATATTCATGCAACCTCTAGAGTTTTATTGGAAGCAAGGCAGTAATAAAACAACTGACTTGAATTACTAACATGCATCAATATGAGAAAAATTAATCTGAAGAAGTACTAGAGAAATGGTATAGAATACGTGTTCTCTCTAATGCAAGTCAGCTAATTACACTATTACTTGAACCTCATTTCAGCCAGTTATCTTGGTCATTTAAAAAATCTGTAATAAAAATATTTCTCAAAGTGATAAATGAATCTGATTAAACATTAATTGAACAAGTGTAGTTTTTGCTTTTTTAAGTTATACTTTATCAATAGATATGCCTCATAATTCACTTTTTGTTAAAAGATTAAATATAAATATGTTATTAAGAAGTGAGTTTAAGTGGTTAGCAATTGATTCTTCAACAAACACTTATTTAGGGGTATTATGCTCAACAAGATGTAAAGATGAATCAGACCTTCAGTAATTTACTTAAGAGGAGCACTGAAGTTCCCCTAGGAGAAAAAGGGCATGTACAAAAATAATTATAATACCAGGGAGAATTTGAGAATTCTCTTATAGGAAGTGTGAAATAAACCTATACAGACTCACGAATGCGGTCATTATACTTGCCTTTGGGGTGAGGGAAGTTATCATGGAGAGAAAGCTTTTTGTTTAGAACTGAAGAGGTTAATGCAGAACTGGCTAAGGACAGTCAGAAGAGGAAATTTTCATTATGAATGCTTCAGGTTATCTAAGGCCAATATAAAGGCTAAAATTAATTTCAGGAGTCCTAATGTCTGTTTTTTTTCTTGTTTATAGAAAACTGAACAACTAAAGGAGTGAAGGGAGTGAAGAAATAACTTAATCTGACCACTTTTTTAAAGATAGATATATTCAGTTTCAAAATGTTCAATTGACTTTCCCACTCTCATGTAACTAATTAATATCAGAACCGGGTCTAGAAGGTACGATTGAATGAGCATCATGTACTCATGTTATTTAGGATCTGTAGAAATTATGCATCTATTTAACTCCAGTTTTTTGCATGTTCTCTGCTTGAAACCCTATTTGCCTTAAATATTGATTTTGATAATGATTACCCGAGGGAATATTCCATTACCTTCCCCCCTTGAAAGTCTTCTAGTTACAGGGCCTCCTGTCCTATATTCCTTTTGCAGCCAGCACTTATCTCCTCCAATTGACTATAATTCAGCATTCCGAATCCGAATAACTGCTATCTTCCTTTTTTTAGTTTCTAAGCTTATTGATGACTAACTCTGAACTTCATTTGATGTTACCTCAAAACCCAGACAGATATTTAATACTAATAGACAGGCAATCAACAGTCTACTGCATACAAAATTACAAAATTATAAGCTGACTTATATTGCTTTTTCATTATTTATAGTGCATGTTTTTATCTCATAAACCAGATTATTTGCTAAGAAGGGCTATGTTTCATATCACAGAACCATAGCAGTATTTACTGCCACAATACATTCAAAAGAGACCTATTGATTGACTAATGTAATTAATATGTTTTTTTATTTTTAAAGCTAAAATGGAAGAATACGTTTTATGAAATATATGATTTCATATATACCCCATTCACATTATATTCAATTGATAATATACATTGAACTATAGTGGCTATGTTATTCAAATAAATAGCTGGATAATAAAAATGAACTATATAGCATTGAATATATTTATTCAATTAAGTATCTTTCTCCTGTAGAACTTAAAATCTAATTAAAAAAGCTTAATCTTACTATTTCATATTAAACTGAGTAATCACATTCAGCTATCTACATTTTAATCAATCTACAACTACTCATCTTCATGAATAAACTAATGATGTTTCACTAACTTTTAAACTTCAGCACAAAAATCAATCTATGGGGAATTTTATTCATTGTGAGTTGGCTGATTGTTGAATGAACTATCAAAACTTGGTTATTGAATCCATTAGTTCATAATATTATACTATTATAAAACCCTAGAAAATTCAAGTAATAGATTTAAATAAGTAGTTTTATAACACATTGATATTATGCTTGGATTTCATATAGTGTAAAGATTAGTCAGAGAAATTCAAATCAAAGCCACAATGAGACATCATCTCACACCTATTAGAATGGTCATTATCAAAACGACAAAAAGTAAGTGTTGGCAAGGATGGAAAGTAAGGGGAACTCTTGTGTGCTGTTGCTGAAAATGCAAATTGATGGAGCCATTATGGAAAGACTATGAAGTTTCCTCAAAAAATTAAAACTGGACCTAACATATGATCTAACAATTCCACTACTTGGTATATATCCAAAGGAAATGAAAAAACTAACTCAAAATGATATATACACTCCCATATTTATAGTAGCATTACTTATAATAGCCAAGACATGGAAACAACCTAAGTGTTCATTGATGGATAAATGAATAAAAAAATATGATTCTGAAATTTGAAAGTACATGGGTGACCCTTAAGTAAAATAAGTGAGACACGGAAAGATAAATATCACATGATCTCACTTATATATGGAATTTAGATAAACAAATGAAATCAAATAAACAAACAAAAATGGAATTCACAGGGAACAGATTGGTGGTTGCCAGAGGTAGGTGGTAGGGAGGTCGACAATATGGATGCAAGGGGTCAAAAGATACAAACTTCCAGTTATAAAATAAATAAGTCCTGGGGATTTAATGTACAGCATGGTGACTATAGTTAATAATACTGTATTGTATATTTGAAAGTTGCTAAGAGAATAGTTTTCATCATAAAAAATTTGTAACTATGTGTGGTGATGAACGTTAACTAGAATTATTGTGATGATCATTTCACAATATATACAAATATGAAATCATTATGTTCACCAAAAAACAATATGTCTATTACATCTCAATAAAATTATTGCCAGACATGAAGCATAAATGACAAAAATGATAAATTTGAAAATGAGTTAAATTTCTAGCTTGTACTGTCTAGCCTTAAGAAAATGGGTTAGTATTAAAATTTTTTAAGTTTCATGCTGAATCACAACTGTGGTGCTTCTCTCACTAAAGTTCCTATTCAGACCAAGTGGAACACTAGTTTACACAGTACAGCTCCATATTTACTATATAAAATCTTGATGACATGAAGCTCTATCATAGTCATAAGATGAATATTTATAAATTTTGCTACAAACAACCAATATAATAATGAGTATTTACCACATGTCTATTTTTGCCATACATTTTTGCCATTTATCATTATCAGAAATATTGTTAAACATGCATTTTATTATTGATGACTTAATATTTGTGTGTTTGAAGTATGAAATGCCACTTATTTATATTTAATCACTTCGACCTCATAAACATCATCCAAGTTCCTATAACACATGTGAATTAAAGTTTTAACAACATAACCAACATAGTCCTACAATATAACATTGTAACAGATCTAACATCTATTTGGAAAAGGAAGGTGGAGACGGTGGGCCAAAGAATGCTAAAACGCTTTCCCTATAAAGTCTTTGCCTTTCAATTGGAAAAGGCAAGTGTCGTTCAAGGGAATTCTGTGTGAACTAACTTTCTACACTATATTGTATACAGTCATCTAAAGATGCAAGGGAATAGAAAAATGAGTATTTTTTAGATGTAAAAACTACAGATGTAAAGACATCTATGGCTTTTTTTTTTTTAGTACAGAATAAGGGGGAATAGGTCCTGAGCATGCAAACAGTATCACTTAGTATTCTGACCATTAATTTGAATTTGCAGACACTTCTATGAATTGTCTTAGTCAATGAAAATGAATTAGGTTAGAACCTTCAAATAGAGCAAGAAACAGACTCATTTACAGACAGTGTTCTGTCATTTAAAGCTGAATTGTGATTTGCAAAATAACCTATAAATAACAGTGACCTACTTTCAATGATCCAATCCTTAATATTCATCTTGTTTCCTCTAAAATAAAGCACTCATGCAGTTCATTTTATCATGCTACCTATAGAGCATGGAATAAATAACTCTCATTAATCCTCAGCTATTTTTAAGTAAACTGAGTAGAGATCATACAATTTTTGGATTATATTTTACCATAATTTATTTTATTATTCTACATAATTTTGAAAGAAAACATTATATGTTACTTATAATCTGAATCAATACAAAACCCTCAAGTATGCATGGACACGCATATATAAAACTGGAATTAATATTTTATAACCACTAGTATCATGTGGAAAAAGCAAATTAGTAATATATATGACAAATGTGCTATTTTAAAAGGGAAGTATTAATTTCAGACTATTTTTTTCCTACTAACTCTTACTTTAAGCAGGAAGTTTAATATGAGGGGAAATTTTTAAGAGAATTCATATAGTTTGGGGGAAGTGATGAAAATTCTTTTTAACTCTTCTTCTTTAGATGTATGAATGCCTTATAATTTATTGGAAGAAGGTATAATATCTTATATTTGACCTAAGGAAGGCAAAAATAGGACCATGTTTTGGAAATCAGATGTGTCTAACAGATTGAGTCTCACGGTGTGGAGGAATAGTGTATTTAGGATCTAGAGTGTGTTGGAAAGGATGACACCAGGGGGTTGAAAGCTATTGATGTTAACTGTTGGTGGTTATTTTGTTCAGCTAGAGGTAATGCAGAGATGAAGGCCAGGAGGCAGTTACATAGCTGCAAGCACCCAGTAGGAGTATCTTAACCATATTTTCCTGGTAGAAATGAAGTCATACATCTGGAAAAGTGGAAGTCAGTGAAAAAACAAACAAACAAGTGCCGAAAGAACTCTAGCACTAATCACGTTTTCCAAACATACTCCAAATGACCAGATATGCTCATGGCTTGGCTAAATAAAATACACACTCACAGCAGAGTTAGAGCCAAGGTTGATTGGATGCTAAGTGTCCTATGTACTTAAATTAGATGGAGAATTTTAATTTACTTGGTATCCTTATCCTTCAGGCAATTCTTCCCAGCGAAACAGGAAGGATGTGGCCGAAACTTTTAGGTGGAAGTTGAGTGGTCAGAAATTAGAGTAACATTAGGTATGTGGGGGTAGGGGGAGGGATGTTCCTCTTGCATTATTGTAATAAGATTTTGAGGACTTTGATTTCTTGTGTCTGTTTTTCTCTGTATATACAAATGCTCCCTTTTATGGTGACATATCAGAAGTTTGACTGACATAGCTGAAGAGGCACAGGGTAATACTTACAAAAAAATAATTTTTATGCCACTTGAACTTAATCATAATGGATCAAAATTATATTTATTTATTTTTATTTTTTTTAACATTTATTTATTTTTGAGACAGAGAGAGACAGAGCATGAACAGGGAAGGGGCAGAGAGAGAGGGAGAAACAGAATCTGAAACAGGCTCCAGGTTCTGAGCGGTCAGCCTAGAGCCAGACGCGGGGCTCGAACTCACGGACCGTGAGATTATGACCTGAGCTGAAGTCAGACACTTAACCGACCGAGCCACCCAGGCGCCCCCAAAATTATATTTTAATTTGAGACTAGTTGTACTACAATAGCTACCTCCACCTAAAGGAATAATCTATTGGTAAAATGGTGTGAAACAGGCATATGAGCATAGCACAGAGGAATTTTTATTTTTTTCCAAATATGTCCATAGTAATGATGAATAAATTTCCCTCTCAAGATTAGGTTTTTGATCTCTCAGAAGAATTGTATTTGTTTTCATGACATATTTTTAACTGTCTCAAAAGAGAGTTATTGTGCTATCACTGCTAAAAATTTTAAAAAGAGATTTTGCACACAGCATCTTTGAACTTGCTGATCATTCTTACTAGCAGGTACTACCCCATGTATATATCTTGCTTCCTTTCATCCTTCCAGGCTTCATCAAATGTCACCTTCACTGTGAGATATTCCCTAGCCACTCAAATGCAGCCCTCCCCAGCGCCTTTATTCCTGTTTTATGTTTCTCTTAAAGTTCTCACCACTATTTAAGCTACAGTGTTTTCCTGATACATCTTACTTACACATTGATTTCCACCACACAACTGGAAGCTCCATTCAGAGATTTCCTTTATTAAAATTTTGTTGTTATTGTTGTTCTCAACAAACATCTAGAATAGTGCCTGACCATAAAAGTGCTCATTAAATATTCATTTCATGAATAAGTGAACTGTGAAAGGATAAATAATTGTGATGGTATTCTGTAAGTAGTGAAGAATACCACTGTCATGAACTAACACTCTCTCCTAGTGAAAAACAAACAAAACTAAAAGTATGTTTAACAAAACAAAACTAAAAAGATTTCTTGATTTCAATCAGTTCGGTCTTAGAGGGAAAGAGTTAACTTGTATATGTTTAAAGAAAGGAAACTAGTTTAACATTACAAAAGTTATTTTCTTCTTACATGCAACAGAGGAAAAACAAGTTTAAAATAAGTAAATGAAGAGGAATTCAGCCTTATTATTATCAGGGAAATAGAAATGAAACAAAAATAATATAACATTTCATCCACAAGACTAACAAAATACAGTAAGCATAAAAATGTCATGTTTTGTCAAAGATGTGAGAAATGAGAACTAGTGTATTGATAGTGCTTTAGCTACAGTCATATTTGATGTGGAAATGTTATGGTTCAGAGAGAATGGTCAAGAAAGAATTCTTGAGACATCTTTAGTGCAAAAAGGTGGTTTTATTAAAGCACAGGGACAGGAACCCCGGGCAGAAAAAGAGCTACAGTTGGGTTGTGAGAGGTGACTGACTGTATACTTTCAAGTTAGGAGGGGGTCAGGGATAGCATTAAGTCTCTAAGGAATTTTGGAAGCAAGGTTTCCAGGACCTTAAGGAGCCAACTGTTGTCAGGAAAAGGTAAAAAAAACCTTAGTCCTGAGACCCTGTAGATGTCTATCAGTGATCTATATGTTTAGAGGTTGATTGCAAACATGTATCTTGGGGGCTTAGAGACAAAGGAAGTTTCTAAAGAAATGTTTATATGTTAAAAGAGACTTACAGGATCCTGGAGGTCAGGCTAATGTTAAGCTAAGATTGCCTTTTGCCCTTAGCAAAGTATTAACATCAAGGCAGTTGAGTTCCTAGAGGAAGGTCACTCTGCCTCTCTCAAGGACTTTTCAATGGGCTGTAAGTTGTAAGGAAATTTAATTTGTTTTCTTTTGCCTTTGTTCCCCACATCAATATTGAAACCTAAGGAAGCACACTCTAGAACTCAGCAATTCCTCTTTCCTTATGTGGTCCCAGGAGATATGTACATGGTGACATTGTGTATAATAGGAAATTATAAGGGGGGGTGGGGGGGAAGGAAGGGCCAAAAGAAAAGACCATGAAGTTCCATTAACAAGGCAATAGCTAATTTAATTTTGGCATTGTTATAAAAGATAAAATATAATAGTTAAATGGAAAATCAGATGGAGTAGAAATACAGTCACTTTATAATCTATCTGATAAAAACGTCCCAGTTTGTAGTGTTTGCCAATTTGCATGTTGTAAATGCTCCCACTACGGCTGATTTCATGCTACCAATGTGAAAATGCTGTAATGGGCTTTTTCAAGTTAATGCTAGCCAGCTCCAGACCAACACTTGATAAAATTACACAGCTCAAAACTTAAAAAAAGGACACATTTCCTTAACTGTATTTTGAAAACCATCATAAGAATTTAGAGTTACGTTATAATATTACATTCTATGCATAGATACAAATATGCTATATTTGTATATATGACTGGGGGAATATATCCAATATTTATTTTAGGTGTTTATTCTTTTTTCTTTTTGTTTTTGAGGAGATAAAATATTTTTTGAGGGAATGATGAAGTGAAAATAATTAGAAATCGCAGTCAAAGATCACTTCATATATATCTATAATATTTTATTTTATCCATTGAAACAATTATTTGAAGGACACATAAATGTTAAAATTATTAATTATGAATGACAGGAATATGGTTATTTTTGGTTTTTTTACCTTCTCTAGTTTTTGTATTTTAAAAATTTCTTTTAAATAAAATTTAAGATAAAAAGTATCTACTCTAAAAGAAGTCTGAAATATAGATATAAGTGTCATAGTAGCACAGACTTATTTGAAATCACTGGTGATTTGAAATATTGTGGTGAAATTGGTTATAATATCACATGAGTTCTTAGCTGTCACATTCTTGGATACCTACCCTAGAAAATCAAGAGCTATAAATTAGGAGAGTTTTAATGATTGTTTAGTGAAGAAACAGTCCTTTAAAAATGGAGGATCTTAATTTAGTTTTGTTGAGTAACCTACAACAAATACCAGAAAATGGAAAAACATTCTAAAGTCAGAATGATCCTGGTGTTTTTCAGAGAACAATGGAAGGTACAAAAACAAACAAACAAAACAAAACAAAATTCTAGCTTTGAATATAATTGTATAATCTTGTACTTTGAAAAAATGTGACAGAAATTTCAGAACACTAATTTGGGAGTGACAACCCTGCTTATAAATTAGGGTGACTGTATAATTTATCAACAAAACTGAGAATCGTGGTAACTTCAGAATGAACATGATACTCTGAGTAATTATGCCTGGGCAAGAGTTATAAACCTGTAAATGGGGGACTTAGAGCCAAACTATTTAGAACTGACAATTTTTGTGAAATATATCACATGGATGCGAAATGAGAAAGCATAGATTTCGAGGTCACAGTGAAATCATCTGCAGTTTAGGCATGATGTGTGATTGGATCAAGATCATATGAAAGAGAACTGAGAAGAAAAGACAGATGAGAAAACAAGTATCTAATAGATTTCTTCAATTACTTAAGGAAGTTATCAAGCAGAAAATAATCAGAAAGGACAAAAATATCATTAATTTACATTTTAAGTAGGCTTGTGAAATATGAATATGTTCTTTGACAAAGGCACTAGTGCGAACATCTCCTATATCATTTATGTTTGACCTGTTTTTTTTTAATTTCACAAAGTGTATCTTTATTAGTATTACAAACCGCTTTTGAAATATTTTTGTTCTGTGATTTAATTCAGAGAGATTATCATAGCAGTATTTTCTAAAACTGGACAGATACCATTTTCTTTGATATCTCAAATTTTCTAAAGGAAAGAGAATCTCTGCCTATGAATTTGAGTTAAAAAAATCTGCAGTATTTTTTTGTCAAAGTGTTTAATTGATGAATTGGGTTTAGTAAATTGTAAAACTACCCAACTTTCTTGTTCTTGTGGTTGTCTGCTCCAGAGTCAGTTTGCAAAAATCAGTGCTGTGGGCAGTACTTTTTTTTTCCTTTGTATTTTACAAAGCAAGAAATATTTCTTCTGTTCTTTAAAGTTACACTCTCTTCAACCACTCCAGAGAATTCTTAAGTCATGGAAAACTATTCAACCTACTTTCTACTCTCTTGGGAAATTACATACACATGAAAATAATTCAAATTCCTTCTTAGTGATACAAATATCCCAATGATATCCGGTGTGTTTAAGTGAATCATCTTTTTTAACTCATTCTTAAATTACACAAAATAAAAAGTCAAAATAAAACTTCCAATTGTAGTCATGGTATATGTATATGTATGTACATATATATATATGAATAAGAAATTACTTATAAGACACGTGCAGATGTGCAGTATGCACTTTCAGTCATGAAGAAAATTTCAAAATGGGGAAAATAATGCTTACTTATTTATCATCTCAAGAAGTATACATATCATTTACTAATAAGAGAGGGAAAATCCTCATAAATATGAAGAGCTAGATTTTACTGGTGAGAAAATACAATGGCAAAACAGTAAGTTTGCTTTTGAGTACAGAAAGTATATTATAGTCTTTAAAACAACATTCTCATATCAATTCCACCTCCAAAACTCAATTTTAATATAATTATAAGTAAGCCAGCCTTATGGTCTGATATTATGTAAGACGATTGCATTTTGTAACTTATTTCAGCATTTTTTTTCAGGTTTTATAACAACTAAGAGATTTTTTTTCTTATTGCAACACGTCTTCTTTAAAGATGAGCTGTTACTTGCTAATATTCAATGGTACTTGTGCTCATAGAAACACTATTCCCATAATTTAAAAAAATAGTGAACTATTTTTCACTACTTATTCAATAATAATAATATATATATATAATAAAATAAATATTTTCACTATTTATTCAATTCAATTGGAATTGAATAAATTCCAATTTAGTATAGAACACAGACAAATAAATATTTATTATTCTCACTATAATATTGTACGAAGACAATTTGATTCAGTAGCTCAAAATACTTTTTACCCACCAAAAGGCTTAAAAATGAGGTTAGAGTATTAAGGTTCCCTGCACCCCACAAATGATCAACATATTTTTTAAATGTCTTTTATTTATTTTTGAGAGACAGAGAGAGACAGAGCGCAAGTGGGTGAGGGCAGAGAGAGAGGGAGACACAGAATCTGAAGCAGATTCCAGGCTCTGAGCTGTCAGCACAGAGCCAGATCCGGGGCTTGAGCCCACAAACCATGAGATCATGACCTGAGCCAAAGTTGGACGCTTAACAACTGAGCCACCCAGGTGCCCCTCAACATGTTTTTTTTTTTGTTTTTTTTTTAAAGAAAATTAAAGAACAGCTGAAATTGTTCTGTTTTATTATTTTGAGTTTTACATTTCATTCACATGGTCCTATTGGTAAATATAAAAATAAAAATAAAGTAACTAACAGGGTATAATTCTGACAAACACTTTTGTTAAATCTTGAATCTGAAACATTCATCAAAGAGTCCCATTTAGATATACGCCCAATAAATTTTTCTGTCATACAGATTTCAAAAATCTTAATGTATTTCAAATTATTCAGTGTGATAGTGTTTTGTTTCCTACTATCAGTATACTAATTACCGGGAAAGATGGAACTAATATTTGAAAAAAATAATTTAAATTCATAAAGATTGCATCATCCTTCAGAGTGAAATAATAACTTTATTTTTTATATATTTTATTTATTATTATAATAATTTTTATTACTTCCATGATATAATTTTCATTAAAAAAATTTCTCCTTACCTATACCTATTATTTCCTTAAATTTTATCTGAAGAATTTGCAACATTTGATGCATAGAGTTTCCCACATTCATGATTTTGCATATTCTCTAGCTATTTTGCAAACCACTGTAGCCCTCTGTTCTCTGTATAACCTGCAAATTGTCAGGTTGCATCCTGGGACATGACTGGAGGTTTTAGAGTTTTCTTTCACAAGGAGGCATGTAATATCTAGGTTTCTCTTCTCATGCCCAGTTACTAATGCTCCGCATCCAGATCCATAATTTATGGAAGAGGTAAAAATGAAGATATTCAAATTCCATGTTTGTTTTTATTTATTGCCTATAAGAATTTCATAAGAATATGCTTTCTTCATCTACTATTTGATGTACAACAATGTAACTCAACCAAGAATGGCAGAATAAATGCCGGATTCTCTTCTTGAATTACCCATCTTTCAAGATAACAAATTGTCATCTTCAGAAGTTTGCTCCTTATTTATTTCCCTAATTTTTTTGAAGCCATGAATGTAAGTATTTTGTAGTTCTTATGTTTATTAAATCTAAGAGTATTCCAATTTTAGTCAGCAGGAGCCTCTTCAATTTGACGCCTGAGTCTTTTTGCGTAAATGACCCAAATATTTTTCCCTTGTCTTGAATTCAATAATCTTACTCTAGACTTCATGTTGGCTATTCTTGGTCAATATTATCATGTAAATATTGTTCTTTCAATATGCAGTTTTAAGTCATGTTTTATTTTAGAAAGCTCTATTTAATTCGGTTTAGTAGTTTTTTTTCTGTTCTTTTGCTTTCCCTCCCTCTTCAATTACCCTGTTATATTTTTGCTGTATAATTTATTTTACTTCTTTTTATATTTGGATATTTAAACCTTTCCTCCTTTTCACCTTTGCTGTTTATAATACCTTATGTATTGTAGTTACATTCTTCTAGTTTAGCCTTCATTTCTAAAGTAAGTGTTTTTCTTTGAACTCTAATTCTTTCTAAATTTTTGCCACATCTTTTTCTACATTGTCTAGTTATCATTTATATTTTTATATTATATAATTTTCTTAATATCTTTAAACTCACTATCATAATATGTTACAGATTTGTGTCTTTTGTTAGCATGTTTTTCTGACCTGCATTCTCTGTCTGTAGGGATGTTACTTCCCTTCTTATTTTTCTTTACTAATTTTTATTTGACCTTAATACTTTTATGTTTCCAATTTTTCCATAAATCTAGTTTTCCTAAATTTTGGCAGATAATATCCTTTTTAACTGCACAGTGCTCTTTTATGTATGTATCCTTGTGCATGTGTGTGTGTGTGAGTGAGTGTATGTATGATAAACAAGTTGGTGAATTGTTTTCTGAGATGTCATGGCTATTTCCCTCTACCACTTTTACCTGGACCTTTTCTCTTTAATTTGACTCTATTTTCTCTGTGGTACTCAATTTTAATTCTACTCTCAGCCATTTAAAATTTTCCCAAATGGGAAGTATGAGCCCTACAAGTATGTGAGAGCTAGACTATTCTAGCCCACTTCTCACTGCATACCCATTTAACTCATCTAGTAGGAGACTGGACAGAACACCTTCTGGTTTCAGTTGCTATTTTCCTTTCGACCATTGAACTTCCCTATAATTATCTTTTAGCTATTTTATAGTTTTCTTATTTTCATCAAATGTCCTGTCACTTCCCTCTGCTTTTTCCTATACAGACATCAATAATATGCTGGTCATGTAGCTGTTGGTGGTTATTGTCAATGTTCATGGGTTTTTGCTTTTGATACCTAACTGCTTGTGTATTTTAATGTAATCACAAATACCTAAAACTGTTACCATGACTGCTGCATTTTTCCAAAAATGGTTTCCCTTAGCCCTTTACATAGACATCTAGTCTGTCAATTCAAATATCAATCCCTAAACAAGCAACACCAAAAATAAACAAAGCAAACAAAACAAAAACAAAACAAAACACAAAAAAAAACTTTTTAAAAGCTAACTCATTATAACTCCATGGTCTCTAATTTGATAGAGGATTAAATATTGCTTGATAATCCTTTTGTTAAATCCTAAAACATTTCCCATTGACTGATAGACTTAGCTTCTACTATATGGACATATCTACTATATGGATAGACTTAGCTTCTACTATATGGTACAATCTTGTCTTAAGACAGTAAGACTTTGAGGTTGGGGGAAATAAATTATAGACAGGAAGATTTGGGATGGAGGTACCAAACTTTTGTCTTTTGATTTTGTTCTTGCAACTTAGTTCTAACAAATGAGCTATTTTTTTTCTCATTTGTGTATCCTACAGTTCATATTATGGAACTTGATGTCTATTCATGTGTCTAAGGATTATTTAGTATATAGTAGTTTTCTAGGACTGCAAGTATGTGCTACATGCCTATTCCTTAGATCAAAATGCTAATATCTAGCAAGTTGCTTAATTTCTATTATTATACAGATTTCTTAATGATAATCTTACATTCCAAAAAAACTTACTCCCACATTTCCCACTGACATGTAATATATAATGGAATATTATGCAGTTATAAAAAAATAAAATCTTTTCTTTGGGATGCATAACATAGATGGGCCTTGAGAGCATTATTGTAAAACTTATTTATTTATTTATTTATTTATTTATTGAAAGAGAGAGAGACAGCACCATCTACATATGGGGCAGAAAGACAGGGAGAGAGAGAATCCCAAGCAGGATCTGCACCATCAGCACAGAGACTGATTCAGGGCTTGATCTCACAAACCATGATAATATGACCTGAGCCAAGATCAAGAGTCATATGCTTAACTGACTGAACCACCTGGGTGCCCATTGAGAGCATTATTCTAAATGAAATAAGTCAGACAGAGAAAGACAAATAGTATATTATCTCTTTTATATGTGGGGTCTAAAAAAATAAAAGCCAATACAACAACAAAACACCAAGCTCATAGATACAGAGAACAGACTGGGGCGGTTGTAAGAGGTGGGGAGCTAGCAACAGAAATGAACATTTTTTTTAAACTTAAATAAATTGAATAAAAATTTAAAAAAGAAACTAATACTCCTGTAAACACATTTTGATTATGTAATATTTATTTTAAAATAACCTTTAATTTTTACTAGATATGGTAGCTAGCAAAATGCAACAAGTCAAAGATGAAAAATAAGTCAAAGATTCAATTATCAGAAGCAAAGTCTCATTAATTGTTACTTAACCTCTTGGAGATCTATTAGAAGGGATATAAATTTGTGAGTTCCCTGGAAGTGTCAAAGAATATTGAATAATTATAATAAGGAGTGTTGATTAAATTGCCTTCTACAAATTATTTATTACTGTCCATATGTAAATGGAAGATATCTACTTTGAACAAGCTTAGGTGAACAGGTGACTTAATTTAGAATGCTTGCTACTCCCAAGTGAGGGGATGGGGATAGTTGGGTCACAGTTATTACTGGAAATAGGCACTTGCAAGGTAAAGGGGCATATTCTCCCCATCTGTTGTTCCTCATTTGTATTGTACTTTTATTCACTTATCAATTGAGCATCTCAACATGGTAGAAGCCATACTACTAACAGCTTCATATTTTCCATGTCTTTATACCAGATCAGGGTTCCCCATTTTGTATGAGTTTAAATTTTTGAAAACCAATCAAAATAAAGATGTCTGTTACTGTTTACCCTTTGGTCAGGCATATAGACACACATACTTGCACAGAATCATAATTTTTTCCCTCTCGTATTCAAATAAACAATGTCCCAGATAACCTAATTTAAAACCATATTCAGGAGGGAATATGTAGCTATGATATTAGCATTTTGGTGTAATGTCCATTCCTGTCAAATGGATCTTTTTAGATCTATTATCTGAATAGAATAACTCTCAGGATAGGACATGAAAGAAATGATTTGTTTTCACCTTTTCCACCATAATAAAAGCAAAATAGTGAAGAAAGTATGAAAGGATAACTGTAAAAAAAAGTGCTTATTTAAATTGGGAATTGTAGTTATAAAGATAAATCTTACCCTTAACTGGGATGGGTAGTATTTTTTTGCATTTCTATATTCCATCTTTCAGTGTTATGTGGCCTGAGAAACAAGTCTCTTTATTCTGCACCAAGCAGATTTTCTTGCCTTCTGGTTAGTATGGTCAACGGGAACACTGAAGGTCTGAGGGAGTAAGAGTAGAGAGGTTGGTTCTTGGTCTTGCTCAGAAACCTTCAACAGTGTATAATTTGTCATAGGGTCCATAGGAAAGAAATAGTTGGTAGTATGTTAAAGTGCCATTTAACACACATAAATTTTAGGTCTATTGGAGGAACTCGACTCAGTTGACTGTACAGAAATTTCCTATTTTCTTATCACATTTTCAAATTGAAGCCAGCTTATAGAACTGGGTTTCCTTGATTGAGGGGATAGATCATCATTTGAAGAAGTACTCTGCCATGTAGCCACAATGAATCTCTCTTCAAGTTTCCCCTGGTAAGACCTGAAACCATTTACCAAAGTATTTATTATAAAAAATAAAATATTTTGAATTCCCATGGAATTATAAAGTAATAACTCAAAATTGATGTCAATCCCTGAAAACTCTAACACCAGCCACAAGTGACGTTTCATAATTTATGGAGTGTTAGTCTGAGACTGTTTCCCAGTTGGTCCAGTGGAGCCATGATTTATACTACTACTAAGGATACTTATTTAGTTCCAGAAGGTATTGTCAGAAAAAGTGTAATTAAAAAAAACTGGAAATTTTCTGATACCGAACCCTAATTCAGGAGTGATATTATAAAAGAAAGGGCCAAATAATAAGTCCTTAGAACTCCCTCCCATCTATGTCCCCTTAGATCACAAAAGAAAAAAAAAAGTCAATACAGTATCTCCAAAAAAAATAACTACAGAAATTAGTGCCAAAACCAAGGACTTTAAAAGTTGCAGGATTGACCATTTATATCCCATAACTCTCTACCTCACCTTTTGCCTGTGCAAAAGTCAAACAGGTAATGAAAATGACTATGCATTATTATAAACTAAATCTGAAATTACACCAATTCCAGCCATGGTTCTATATGTGGTATATTTGCTAGAGCAAAACACAATAGATAACAGACATTTGGTGTGTACCTCTTGACCTTACTAACAGCAAGAGTAATCAGAAGCAATATATATTCGTGGGGCAAAGAATATATCAATTTTCTTGCACTCTGATACATTTCTTGTTTGATATCCTTCACAATAATACCCTTGACCCCACAAACTCATTTCATGATGATATAGAACCGCAAGAAATTTACAGAGATTAACATGTGTCCATCAACAAGAAGTAACTGACTTGAGGGAATAATGGAATAACATGCCAGCTGAGATATGACATGTGTAGGTAATTTCCTACAGGATATGAGTATTTTTTCTCTTAACTATTGACAAATACATGATCTAACGCTTCTCCACAACCTTGAGAAGAAAGAAAGGAATGGCAGCATTCCCTTTCACAATTAAGCCTAATAATTCCTTTAAGGGTATTTTGTTTCCTGTTCCTGTGATTTTGAATCAACAGGTTTTGATGACCTAGTAGCATTCAAGGAAGAAATGCTTATACCAGAGAACACAGCTATGGCTCCATTGATTTAGAAGCTAACATTACACAGCCATTCTGAACTCTTTATGCATAGTATCCAATAGAGTAAAGGGTTTAATCCACTGGCTGGTTGCCTGATTCCAAAGATGAAGAATAATTTGAATTGATGCCTCATAGAGTAAGAAGTACTTACCTAGAATTTATGGAGTTCACATCAACACTTCCTAGGTCCTCTTGTCCAACAATACGGGTCACTGTGAATCTGCAGTAGCCATTAAGAATAGGACCATTGTGATCTGGGATCCTGGAATTAAGTTTTAGGTTAATTTAACTGATGTCTATAGTAGATTAAAAATGACTTCAAGTTCTTTGTCTTTTCTCCCTTTGAGAAGTGAAATAGAAATTGTCTTCCAATTGAATTGGCTGTATCTAATAACAGCTTTGATTAATAGCACAAGGAAGAAATAAAACTGTACCAGTACACGCCCAGACTTTAAGAAACTATCATGAGTTTCATGCATGAGTGGAGTGAGGTGGAGAGAGGGAGAGAGAGAATCCCAAGCAGGCTCCACACTGTCAGTGCAGAACCCAACATGGGCTCCATCTCACAAACCGTGAGATCATGAACTGAGCCGAAATCAGGAGTCATATACTAAACTGACTGAGCCACCTAGGCACCCTTTGATTTTTGAATCATGGTTATGTGGTAGTAACATAGAGGCTAGAATCCTCTCTCCATAATCCACCCCCCACCCCTGACACACACACACTTTAACAGAGGCTATGGAGTTTAACTAGTTATATGATAAGGACTTTGGACTAACCAGACATTCCAAGATCCATTTATAAGGTCATTTCCAATTTCCTAATATTAATCCATATATTAAGGTTCTGAGGAATAACGAAATTCAAATAGTACATACCCTTATCCAACTACAAACAAAGTGGTTTCACATATTTAAGCTCTTCTGGCTTGCTGTAGCCATGATGTAAAGAAATGTAAAGTGGAAACATATTTGTCAACATCTCTAACAGAACCCAGAAGGCCATGCATGACCCAAATACTGTACATAGTTTATTTAGAAGGACTGAGATTTCAAGGTCTGACCCCCTTTGTGCCATAACCCCTGATACTATTCATCCAAAGAGTTTGTTGATTTTTATAGTTTTTTTTTTAAGTTTATTTTTGAGAGTGAAAGCAAGCACAAAGCAGGGGAGGGGCAGAGAGAGAGAGGGAGACACAGAATCCAAAGCAGCACAGAGTCCAACACGGGGCTCGAACTCACGAGCCCTGAGATCATGACCTGAGCCAAAGATGGTCACTTAACAGACTGAGCCACGTAGGCGCCCCAAGGGTTTGTTACAACAAGGGCGGTTATTCATCAGATGAGTGGTATCATGCTAATCTAATTGTTCTATTTCTCATCAGAGTCACTTTATCTTAGGTGTGCTGAAAATATCTGTTTCAGTGTTTATCTGAAATCTTAGAACACAAGTTATTAATAGAATAGAAAAAAAGTGTTACATTGACTTGTACAATGTGTGCATGCTTACATAACATCAGAGTGAGAAAATCTGGATTGCTATAATTTTAAAAATTGAAACTATTTTAGACATTATATTTTTAGTTAAGGGGAAGTATTTTTGGTGAGAGTAAACATTTCCTGCCCTTACAAGATTTTACCAAGATCTCAGTAGTACCTAATTAGAATCTGAACATATAAGAATGTGATGGTTCTTTAATTTATATGGTGTATTTTAATACAGAACCTGTGAAAGCCTGTCTGTTGAGAAATGTGGACTGAAGGAGATGTCTTGTATACAATGTTATAATTTGTTAGCGTACTTTTTAAAAATTAGGTGTTGTATAAATGAGAAAGGAGGTGCTAAATTATTCTGTATCCACACAGGGCGTTTTGAGTCCACCATCCCTGCAAGATTAGTTTGACATTTGTGACACAGTCTTAGTGGTAATCAAACATCTGATATGATTTGCATAAAACTTAATCATTGGCTACTAGCCTCTCTCTGGATAAACCTGCACACATACTCAATCGGAGTTTATCATTGCCACAATCAGTCTATATCTGTCACTGTAAGTTTCCAATTATCAGTCGCTTGGAGACAAAATTCTGGCTTAACTAGAAAAATTAGCTCTGCACATTCAAGAAATGATTATTTGTCTTGGTTTTTGTTCCTGTTGTTCTGTGTTGTTCTTGTTTTGTCCTGTGACAGGAATAGCCCCCAACATACCATTCAATCCATGCATAAAGTCAGTTATGTACTTTGTACTCCAGGATGCAGGCAGGGATGCTGAGAGGCGCTTGTTGGAAGAACACAATGTGCTGGAAACGAAGGTCTCTTAGCACTACTGTCCCCGTGGCCTGCCTCTCCTCTTCCATTAGCAGTCTGAAATAGATGAAGATATTATGTCATCGTTGCCTTTTATTCAGCTTTGTGACTTTCAAATTGATGTTAGGAATTTTGTAAAATGCCCTCATTTTAGAACCCCTTATTTAAAATGACACAGCCAATCGCGGCTATGCTGAGAATTCAGTTTTTACCAAATGATTAGCACAATAAAAACTTTAAAAAATGTTTCACTAATCATCAAGAATATCTACCTCATACAGCATTTTATATCATGTCTTCATTGTCAATCATAAAACCTCCTGGAGCGATTGCCAATAAGGTTTTAGGTTGCATTTATCATTCTGACTGAGAAAAGACTAACTGGCTGGCCCTTGACTGTCTCAGTCAGCTTTTGCTATTTATTGATTAATCTATTTATAACCGTAATATCATCAATTTTTCAAATTAAGATACAGTTCCAAAATGCCAAGTTTGGACTTTTTAATAATTACTTATGTCCTTTCTGCTGACCTTTGTCTTTTGTGTTGTTGATGTTTTGCCGATGTAGGTTCTTTCTCAACAGAGCTACAACAGATTAAGTGGTGCTCTTCTTTTGAAGTGAATATATCTTCTGACAGCTTTTGATTTAATCAAACTGTGTGCTTACTCTCTTATTTTATTCCTTGTACCTAAGTGGCCGTTCAAACTATTTGTTGTATGTATGTACGTATGTGTGTATGCGTGTGTGTGTGTGTGTGTGTGTGTGTGTGTCTAATGCATTGTTTTTCTTCTAAGCATACCTAGAACTGTACAGAAAGTTTAATGTTAGAAAATTTTATTTCCCTGGTCATTGACTTTACTTGCCATAATCATCTATATTATTCTATAGTATCCACTTCCCCAATCAACACTATTTGGACACTGACTTTTCCAACTTTTAAAAAGATTCTTCCAGTCATATATTCCTTGCCAAAGTTTTATAAACAATGCTGCGACTCAGTGACTGGACAATATGCTTTTTAGGATAGAGTTAATTTTATCCAGAAAAGGTGGTCTTTGAGATATTATATAATTTCAGTGGAAGTAATTTTAAATGTGAACTGTGGTTGGACAAAATGCCCTCTCTAAAAACTTTGCTACTATAGTTGAACTTTTATCACAAACATTCCTTATTTTAAAATAAATAAAAACAAAGATGGCATGAAATTAGTTTCCACAGTATGAAATTATTTACAGCAGCAGTAGACCAGTTCTCAGATAAAGTCATTGAAATGTGTGTGTCTGAAAGGACGGGAATTTATGCAGCTTGACTCGATTGCATCTGGAGGTCGACAGCTGGTTATTATGTACACCTAATTTACCGGAGCGGTAAATACTGCAAGTGAAGAGATCAATTCACCAAAGGTCTATGGTTCAATAGGTTTAGCACTTCATGTTGAAAATAAAATGTGGAATAAATTAGGAGAAAACCTTTCTCACACTGCCTCAATAATAAAAGAACCCCCACAGTGGAAAAAGGCGCTAAATGAAGTGTCTTTGATATAATTAGGTGGATGGTAATAAGCCCAGTCTTGATCTGCTTTATGAAGCTATTGTAATAATATTAATGATGTTTAACCATGTAACAATACCTGGACAAATGGCAAATCTATTTTCAATACCAAATTACTCATCTTTAAAAGAAAATAGATGAATAGCATTTCATACTTATAAGACATTACAGGAAAATTAAATTAATGAAGCTTTAGTGCATGCAGAAAAGAAAAAAACAGTTTTTAAAGGAAACGCAGAATTTTATATTGAGCTTCATGTTTAGTCATTTGTGTTAACCTGGGAAATCAGCTAATAGTTTAGAATATGGGTCCAATTTACGGATTAGTTCTTTTCACCATATAAGCCATGAAGGAAAATGATTATAAAATGAAGTCTAGCTTCTAATCTTAAAAGGATTGTTCAAATTTTACATATAAAACAGTGCATATGTATCTCATCTCCATCTTTTTATATGATAATCAAAAATTTAATGAGTACAAGGTCACCGATAAGGGTAACCACTAATAAATATCTCCCACAATTAACACTCAGATAAGCCATTCTTATTCATACCTGATAGTACATGATCTTTATTTTTTATAGAATCAGATTTATGTTGTTGAATCACTATGTTATACATGTGAAACTAATATAACGTATGTTAACTGGAATTAAAATGAAAACTTTAAAAAAAAAATGAAATCAGCTTTATGGAACTAGATTTTACATTCAATAGACCTTACTGCTTTTTAAAGGGAGATTTCACTGGGTTCTGACACCTGTATATAGGCACGTGGCCACCACCAAAATCCAGATATAGAATAAGCCTATTGCCTCAAAAAATTCCTTGAGCACCTTTGCATTTTATCCCATGACCCCCAAACCCATCATTTCTCAATGACCATTCTGTTCATTATACCTAATGATTTTTCTTCTCTAGAATATCATTTAAATGCAGCTATGCAGCAGGTAGCCTCTTGGGTCCAGCTTCTTTCATCTAGCATAATGTGTTCAAGATTAATACATGCTCTGGTCAATGCAGAAATAGGATTCTTCTTTTACTATCAAAAATTATATAGGATCATTTCTTAATCAAATTTGCAACTTCTGATATGACTTTAGCCTTTTCTATTGTTCTGCTCTTTAAAAATCTTACCTATGTTTTTGTGAGTGTGCTTGATGCTCAAAGTAGGTTTGAGAGTGAATCAGGGGATGGATCTTTTTGAGATGTAAATAACAGCATGTAAGCTATCGTCACTAGAAAATATAAAATCTTTTCCTTATTATGTGCTTACCTGGAACTATTTTTTAATCATCTTATATAATTTTCAAAATATAATACACATTTTCTCAAGCTAAGGACAACATAATTTTATTTAAAATATTAAAGGCTTGTTCCACCTATCCCTACTTTGTTGAGGGTTTTTGTCAAGGATAGATGCTTTTTTTTTTTTTTTTGTCAAATGCTTTTCTGCATCTATTGAGAGGATGATATGGTTCTTATCCTTTCTTTTATGAATGGGTATATCATGTTGATTGATTTGCAAATATTAAACCACTCCTGCATCCAGGAATAGATCATGGTGAATAATTCTTTTACTGTACTGTTGCATTTGATTTGCTAGGATCTTGTTGAGAATTTTTGCATCCATGTTCATCAGGGATATTGGCCTGTAATTCTCTTTTTTAGTGGGGTCTTTGTCTGGTTTTGGAATCAAGGTAATGCTGACCTCACAGAATGAGTTTGGAAGCTTTCCTTCCATTTCTATTTTTGGAACAATTTGAGAAGAATAGGTATTAACTTTTCTTTAAATCTCTGGTGGAATTCCATAGTGCAATTGCTGGGTTGTAGGGTAGTTCTATTTTTAATTTTTGAGGAATCTCCATACTGTTTTCTACAGTGGCTGAATTGTCGTAGACTCTAAGTCTAAAGTTCTCTTTTGGCTGGCAAAAGAGTGGGACTCAGGATTAAAGTGAGAGATGATGTTTGGGAAAAGACAAGAGCCTGAGTAAGGGTACTTGCCCTGTATTTATTCAGATCAGAAGGCTTATAAACGTGATAGGCATGCGCAAAGAGACAAAGGAACAGTGAACATTAACTTGGGGATGTGAGGGAAAGGGGGTTTTTGAAGATAGACGGTGTTTGGGGTTTGGGTCAGTATAAAACAAAATCCTGCTGCCGGGCAAATGGGCAGATGGTTGTTAATGGCAGACAGGAGGCCCCGTGTCTGTTTACCTTAGCTAGCCTAGGTGATGAGACAGATAGAGGGAATAACCTCAGGGTTAATAAGGCACCTTTTCTTTTGTTAACCATTTCCATCTCCGCTCTGGGCTGCTTTGCCTGCAGCACAGGGGTCCATAGTCCAATTCACCAGTTTACCACCTTGGCCCTTTCCTCCTGTGAAAGCAGCTTTTCTACTATAGTACTAAATTGGGGAGCATTTTTGCCCTGCATGCCTGATCTTGCTTACCTCATATACCTTTGTATTGCGAGCCTTTGTGCCCATTCCTATTTTGGGCCTTTGCCCCTCCCTCTCTATTATGGGGGCTCTGCACCCCCTCTCTATTCTGGGGTGCCTTTGCATCCCCCTATTCTTGGGGTGCCAATCTGGTTTACCCTAACTCGGGTGTGAGCATTCCATGGCTTTGTATTTCTTTAGGCCTTGTTAACCCGTTGGTGTAAGCCTGGAGGATTCCTAAGCCTATCCCCCACACTGAATCAGTTTGCGATCCTACCAACAGTGTAAGCGAGTTCCCCTGTCTCCACATTCTCACCAACATCTGTTGTTTCCTGTGTTAATTTTAGCCATTTTGACAGATGTGAAGTGGTACCTCATTGTGGTTTTGATTTTTATTTCTCTGATGATGAGTGGTGGTGAGCACCTTTCCATGTGTTTGTTAACCACGTGCATATCTTTGTAAAGACATCTGTTCATGTCTTCTGCCCATATCTTAACTGGATTGCTTATTTTTTGAGAATTGAGTTTGGTAAGTTCTTTATAGATTTTGGATACTAACCCTTTATCTGATATGTCATTTGCAAATATCTTCTCCTATTCCATAGGCCATTTTTAGTTTTGTTGATTTTTTCCTTTACTGTGCAGAAGCTTTTTATCTGGATAAGTCTCAGTAGTTCGTTTTTACTTTTGTTTCCCTTGCCTCCTGAGACATGTCTAGTAAGAAGTTGCTATGGCCTAGATCAAAGAGGTTACTTCCTATGTTTTTCTCTAAGATTTTGATGGTTTCCTGTCATTTAGGTATTTCATCCATTTTGAACTTATTTTTGTGTATGGTATTAAAAAAATGGTCCATTTTCATTCCTTAATTCATTCATTAATTGACCATATAGTTTTGAGTCCAATAAGAGGCTCTTAAGGATAGAGAACAAGAGGGTGGATGGAAGGAGGTGGGTGGGAAGATGGGCTACATGGGTGATGGCCATTAAGGAGTTCACTTTTGATGAGCACTGGGTGTTATATATGTGATGAATCACTAAAATCTACACCTGAAACCCTTTTTACCACATACATTAACTAACTAGAATTTAAATAAAAACTTAAAAAAAAGTAAATAGTAAGAGTTTAGTGACTTCTCTGTTTCAAAATATTTCAGAGACTCTCATTTTAAACTAATATCAAACTGGTTAGCTACTTCCCATGTGAAGATATCTTTTGTTATTTAATGTATTTGTATTTCCATGCACTTGTTTTAAAATCCCAATTTACTACATTTAATTTCAAAATTTGTAAGCTACAATCTTGTTATTAAGAATCACTTAAAAATAAAAACACTAATAGAAAAAAATGTAAATAAATCTAGTGGTGTTTGGATTGTAAAGAGTGGACATCCTTGAACTTCTTAAATAAGCAGACCTAGAGATTTTAAGATGAAAACCAACCAATGTAACTACTGAAGATTGTTTTTATGTCTCATAGTTAGAGCTTCTCTTTCTTTCTTTCTTTCTTTCTTTCTTTCTTTCTTTCTTTTTTTTTTGTATTAATGCTAGCTGTTCATTTTTTCTAGGCATGATCACTAACCAACATGGAGATTTAATTATATACAGTTGACCATTGAACAATGTGTTTTAGAACTGCGCGGGTCCATTTACATGTGGGTTGCTTTTGATAAATACAGTACAGTACTGTAAATGTATTTTCTTTTCCTTATGATTTTCTTGATGACATTTTCTTTTCTCTAGCTTATGTTATTGTATGAATACAGTATATAATACATACAACATACAATATCTGTTATCGGTAAGACTTCTGGTCAACAGTAGACTATTAGTAGTTAAGTTTGGGGGGAGTCAACAGTTATACAGATATTTTCAGCTGCACAGTGTCAACAATCCTAACCCTGGCATGTTCAAGGGTCAACTTTAACTGTTATACTCAAAGTTACAGTGTTATTCTTGGTGTCTAGATAGACAGACACTGGTCTTCCTTAGCCCTCATTCCTTAAAAATATCCCTGCTGTTGATGTATCTCATTTCTTTCTCTTTCTCACTCTCTCTCTTGCCCCCTCTCTCCCTCTCTCCCTCTAGCTCTCTGTCTTCTGGAGGTCCCACTATTTTTGTTTTCTCTTGTGCTTTTGGCCTTTTCTCTCTTTATTTTACTGGTTCCATTCTTACTCCTAATATCGATGAAATCCTTATATTTTATCCCCCTTCATTATTCTCTCTTTTACTTTTAGGTCTCATCTACCATAATGGATTTATCAATCACTCCTGTGTTTATAACTTCCAAATATAAATATCTAGTCATGAACTTTTATTCAGAATTCTGATTTTGAATTTTCATGCAGAATTCTCCATCTGGATGTTTTAGCCTCAAATTAAGCAAGCATAAAATCAACTCCATGTTTTACCATAATCACATTCTTCTCTGGGCTTTCTAATTTCTTTTCATGATACTCTTGTCTCTTAATTGCTGGGTTCTAAAACGATGCAGCATTTTTCTTTTTTTGTTTTCCATTTAATTAGTCACTGGATCCTGTTGATTTTTCTCTCTAAATTATTATGCATCTACATCTATTCCTTTCCTAGTGTAGTCACTGTATTTTCTCTACCTCAGGCCAATGTCACCCTGGTTTTGAATGATTGTAATAGTTTACTTTGTTCCTTTTCCACTCTTCTCTAATCCATTCTGTATGTTTAGATACATTCATCTTATAAAATGTAACTTTCTTTGTTCCACACTCATGCCTACAAAAGTTTAATGCCTATATTAAATGTCAAGGTTCAAACTAGGACAATTTACTAATCGAAGCTAGAAGTTGGCTGGTTGTAAATAAGAAAGGGCTCCATGTTATTAAATCAGGTTTAGTGGCTGAATAATGAATAATGGGTTGCAGATTTAGCTGTACTTGAACATGAGGCAGGTGAAGAAAGCAAGTAATAAATATGTCAAATGCAATTTTTGGTCTTGGCCTGTGGGACCAGGTTTTGAAATTTAATAGTTATACATAAAGGACTTGTAACAATAAGTTAATTCAGGATGGTGAGAGCCAAAAATGTCAGTAAAAAAAGAGCCAGATAAGTGGAGCATGGTAATCAAGTCAAGGATGATACTGAAGAAAAATAGAAAATGAAGAGTTAGTTACATTATGATAAGAAGCATTGGTTCCTAAATGTTCCAAAGGTGTGTTGTATTGATTGAGACTTGCTCTTAAAGGCCACAAATAATTGATGCAACATGGGATTCCTTTGAAAGTCTCATTTTAGGGAGCTCTGTTTGGTTTAATGCTTGGCAATCCATCAGACTAAATACCAAAGGTATATATCTGCCTAACTCACCGTGCTCTACAAGAATGTTTTTCTGTGGTAATGCCACTACCTAATTAAGAGATCATTTTCTTTCATGGGTCAACGTTCAAAGTCATTGCTGTTGAAATCATTCATAATGCTAAAGGTCCATGTAGTATGATTGACCAAGATATAAAATTTACTCATAAATTTTTCCTACATAGAAAAGTTCCTTTCAATACTTAGAACATTGCATTATACATTTCAAAACTTACTAAGAGTAATATGAATGTTTAAATAAATGGTTCTATAATTAGAAGTGTCTTATGAACTATTCTAGTGCTATATCTAAAACAATGTCTATTTTAATGAAATTATCCATACCAAACAAATCATTCTTCCAATATCCAAACATTTTATAATTAAGAATCCCTCCACAAATAATGCTGTTCTCTTGTTTTCTATTGACTCATAAGGTTTATGCTTTGAAGCCCATTTATCTAATGGACCTATTTCAGTGATTTCTTCATCTTCTGAAATGCAATAGAATATTTTAATACTCAAACAGCATCAAAAGTGTTTCTTATTATTGTACTTTTTTGAGTATTTTTTATCTACAAAGCTTAGTTGCACATTTCTCAAAACTGAAATGCCATCTTACGTGTCTCCATCCCTTAGATAATGTTCATTGTAGTCTGTCGGGAGTTGCTGAGAAAAAGTTGATATTTTTATGGTCGACAGATTAAGCCCTCTTCCAGTGTTTTAAAGAGCAATGCATGTTTTACTGAAGGTTGCCAATATCTAGGAATAAGGAAAATCCTAACCCTGAGAAATGCAGTATAATGGTCACAGGGTATATAGTCATAATAGCATCAAAATGCAAATCAAAATACTTAAGTTCTTGTTTTAGTTCTAAGCATAAACTATGAGTTACTTCTTTCTTTGCCACAAATCTCTCTTTTTTAAAACGTTTATTCATTTATTTTGAAAGAAAGAGGCAGCACAAAGCCTGACATGGGGCTCAATCCCACAAACCATGAGATCATGACATGAGCTGAAATCAAGAGTAAGACAATTAGCCGACTGACCACCCAGGGTGCCCCTGCTACATATCTCTTGAGACGGATTACTTACTGATATAAGATTTTATTATTCTATGACTACATTATCCCTACATCTTTTTCAGCTCTCAAATTTCTTTGTTTTAAAAATATGCTATTTCATTTGTAAAATGCCATGACTTTCTTATTATTTTATTCCCTAAACTTACTTTTTTATTCATATTTAAATGAAGAATGATTCATAATCATCTCAATTAGTATGCATTTACTGTTTGCTGTACACATTCATTTTCTCTCTTGTAATCACTTACTATGTTCCTACTATGTTCTGATACTATTACTTATTTCATAATCCCAATAACCATAGGAAATTATGCCACTCATTTAGATGTCTATTAATGCTTTTGATTGAAATAACTCTCATGGGAAAATTAGCAAATAAAACATAATATCCCCCACTATTTCCTTACAGCAACTGTCATAGGGAAGTTTAGGCAAAAATAAATGTCATGAGTATTAAGACAAATCAAGTTAATTTAAAATGCTACAAGCTCCATATACTGTCTTAAAGATCTTATTCATCATCCCAAAAAGAAAGAGTTATGCTTAGAAATAAATTGTACCATGAGTGGTACAGCTTGTCCCTTTAGCTTGAGACCCAGAAGGAGGAGACATAGGGACAGAGCCCTGAGCTAGTGTCTTAGTCAGTTGGAGCTGTTGTAACAAGAATGCCATAGCTGAGAAGTTAAGATAGTGAAGAAGTATGGGGACAGGGATTTCCTTTGTCCCTCAAAAACAGCTGTGTTGAGGTCCAATCACTTAGAATACCCAGGAAATCTCTCTGTGAAGTGGCAGAAAGATCTCCACAGGTGGAGGGAGACGGCTTGGTGGACCAAGGTGCATGTATGTGAATTGGGAGGAGATAAAACACATAGACACAGAAGGGAGGGAACCTCTTCTATTGAGAGACAAAGGGAAAAGACAGAGAGGCTGTGGATTGAGGTATTGAGTTAGTACAAGAGGAAAACCTCTCTGGACTATGGACTGGGGAACAAGAAATATAGAAAGTGCCAGTTTCAATTTTGCAAACAGCATCAGGAGCTGAAGATTAGAGTTTTCAATAGTGTACTACTTTCTCTGAACCAGAGCTGTCATCATGTGTGTGCACCTGGCGGGGAGGGGAACCAGCCCTGGGCACAGTAGCAAGCTCAGGGTCACACTGGAAGAGAACAGTCCTCTTCCTTGAGTAGTGTGGGAAGAGGGTTTATTGCCTCCCCAAGGACAAAAGACCCTGCAGGTAGGTGCTAGCCAAAGGCCTTTTATCAGCAGGGTGGAGTGGCTACTCCAGAACAGGGTCCATGCAGTGCAGAGCCCTTAAGAAGTCAGGTTTTGAGACTTAGCCTAGCACCTGAAAGATATGGGAGACTGTGGGACGGGACAAGCAACCTGCACACGCTACTCTGTGAGGGCTGCCCAACAGCGTGGTTTGAGACACCCAGTCTGTGGAAAAGAGATTGGGGTGTCGCTATTTTTCTCCCCATCACCAACAGGGTGCGGCTTCAGGGAGCATCACAGTGGCCTCCAGTGGAGGCGGGACCCGCTTACACCAAACCCTGCCCCTCTGTGCCTGGTAACTGCTTATCTCCTGGACTGGGACTGACACTGACCAAACCAGAAGGCATCTCCTCCAGACCAGCACAACCACCAGTCCTAGGCACCACCAGATGACTGTTCTATGTTTTTGTCTATTTGTTTTTTTGTCTTTTTGTCTTTTCTGTCCGTTTCTTTTTTCTTTTCTTTTCTTTTCTTTTCTTTTCCTCATTTCTCTTTTTTTTCCTACCTTCTTTTTTTTTTTCTTTCTTTTTAATGTTTACTTATTTTGAAGAGAGAGAGAGAGAGAGAGAGAGAGAGAGAGTTAGTTCAAGTAGGGGAGGAGCAGAAAGAGAGGGAGACACAGAATCTGAAGCAGGCTCCAGGTCCGAGCTGTCAGCACAGAGCACGATGTAGGGCTCAAACTCACAAACCATGAGATCATGACCTGAGCCAGAGTTGGAAGCTTAACCTACTGAGCCACCCAGTCACCCCAACATGGGTGTTTTTTCTATTGGAATCGGGTTCATATTTTCTGATTTAGTTTTTGGTCAATTCTTAATCAGGCATTTTTACTCTATTCTTTTTTACACATTTTCTGTATCTCCTTTATTTTCCTTTATCTCTCTCTGGACTAAACCATATAGTTTTTTTGATTCTCTTCTTGGTCTCCCCCCTCCCTTTTATTTTTCTTTTTTTATGGGATCAGGCTCCCATTTGCCACCTGCCCCCCCCCACTTTCCTTTTTTCCAGCATTATTGCAATGAACAAACCAAAGCACATCACATCAGGTGGAAGATCCAAACACTCCACCACTATAAGAAAGGAGGAAGGAGCTTTGCAAAAAAACTGACCAGGGGAATGAGCCACCAAAATGCAATAACAGAGTACACTCAACACATTCCAAAAACACTTCCCGAGGTGCCAGGTGCTAGACAGTGTATGACCCTTTTTTTAATATAGTAGTACACACAGGTGCAGGACACATAACAAAATATTAAAACACGTAAAAGACAGAAACCTAGCCAAAATGACAAAATGAAAGAATTCTCCTCAAAAGAAAATCCAGGAAGAAATGACAGCCAGAGAATTGCTCAAAACAGATATATTGTTTGTATATTGACATATTGAGGTATTGAGGAACAAAAATTTAGACTAACAGTCATAAGACTAATAGCTTGGCTTGAAAAAAAAACATAGAAGACAGCAGAAAATGTATTGCTGCAGAGATCAAAGATCTATGATATAGTCATGATGAGTTAAGAAATGGTCTAAATGAGATGCAGAAGACACTAGATGCATTGACAGCAAGGATGGAAGAAGCAAAGGGGAGAATATGTGAAATAGAAAATAAAATTATGGAAAATGGTGAAGCTGAAAGAAAGAGGGTACAGAAATTACTGGACCACAAGGGGAGAATTAGAGACCTAAATGATTCAATGAAATGAAATAATATTTGTATCATAGGATTTCCAGAAGAAGAAAAAGAGAGAGAAAGAGACAGAAGGTTTATTTGAATGAATTATAGATGAGAACTTCCCTAATTTGGGGAAGAATAATTGAATAGGATATCAAAAACTTTCCAACAAATAAGAGTCCTGGGCCAGATGGCTTCCCAGGGGAATTTCACCAGACATTTAAAGCAGAGTTAACACTTATTCTTCTCAAATTGTTCCAAAAAATAGAAATGGAAGGAAAGCTTCTAGACTCATTCTACGAAGTCAGCATTACTTTGATTCCAAAATCAGACAAAGACCCCAATAAAAAGGAGAATTACATGCCAATATCCCTGATGAACAGGGATGCTAAAATTCTCAACAAGATAGTAGCAAATCAAATTCAACAGTATGTTAAAACAATTATTCACCATGATCAAATGGGATTCGTTCCTGGGCTTCAGGGCTTGTTTAATATTCACAAATCAATGAACGTGATACATCACATTAATAGAAGAAAGGATAAGAGCTATATGATCCTGTTAATAGATGCAGAGACAAAGCATTTGACAAAATACAGCATCTTTTGTTAATAAAAACCCTCAAGAAAGTCAGGATAGAAGGACGTTAAGAACATGCCTTAACATCATAAAAGCCATATATGGAAGGCCCACAGCTAATATCATCCTCAATGGGAAAAAAAAACTAAGAGTTTTTCCCCTGAGATCAAGAACATGACAAGGACATCCTCTCTCACCACAGTTGTTTAACATTATGTTGGAAGTCCTAGCTTCAGCAATCAGACAACAAAATGAAATAAAAGGCATCTAAACTGACAAAGAAGTCAAATTTTTACTCTTCACAGATGACATGATACTCTACATGGAAAACCCAAAGACTCCACCAAGAAACTGCTAGAACTGATCCATGAATTCAGCAAAGTCACAGGGTATAAAATCAATGTACAGAAATCAGGTGCACTTCCATACACTAATAATGAGGCAACATAAAGAGATTATCAGGGAATTGATCCCATTTACACTTGCATCAAAAACCATGAAATACCTAGTATAAACCTAATCAAAGAGGTAAAAGGTCTGTATGCTGAAAACTTTAGAAAGCTTATAGAAGAAATTGAAGGAGACACCCATAAAAAATGGAAAAACAGTCCATGCTCATGGGTTGGAAGAACAAATATTGTTAAAATGTCAATACTAACAAAAGCAATCTACACATACAATGCACTCCCACTCAAAATAGCACGAGCATTCTTCACAGAGCTATAACGAACAATCCTAAAATTTGTATGGAAGCAAAAAAGATGCCAAATAGCTAGAGTAATGTGGAAAAAGAAAACCAAAGTGGGAAGCATCACAATCCTGGACTTCAGCCTGTATTACAAAGCTGTAATCATCAAGACAGTATAGTATTGGCACAAAAACAGACACATAGACCAATGGAATAGAATAGAGAGCCCACAAATGGACCCACAAATGTATGGCCAACTAATCTTTGACAAAGCAGTAAAGAGTATCAATGGAAAAAAGGACAGTGTCTTTAGCAAATTGTGCTGGGAGAACTGGATAGCAACATGCAGAAGAATGAAACTGGACCACTCTCTTACATCATACACAAAAATAAATTCAAAATGGATGAAAGACCTAAATGTGAGACAGGAAACCATCAAAATCCTACAGAAGAAACAGGCAGCAACCTCTTTGACCTAGGCCGCAACAACTTCTTACTTGACATGTGTTCCAAAGGCAAGGGAAATAAAGGCAAAATGAACTATTGGGACCTCATCAAAATAAAAAGTTTCTGAACAGCAAAGGAAACAATTAACAAAACTGAAAGGCAACTGACAGAATGGGAGAAGATGTTGGCAAATGACATATCAGATAAAGGGTTAGTACCCCAAATCTATAAAGAACTTACCAATTTCAACACCCACAAAACAAATAATCCAGTGATGGGCAGAAGACATGAATAGACACTTTTCCAAAGAAGACATCCAGATGACAGACATGAAAAGAAGCTCAACATTGGTGATCATCAGGGAAATACAAATCAAACCACATTGAGAAAGCATCTCACACCAGTCATAGTAGCTAAAATTAACAACTCAGGAAACAATAGATGTTGCCAAGGATGTGGAGAAAGGGGAACCGTTTTACGTTGTTGGTCGAAATGCAAACTGGTGCAGCCACTCTGGAAAACAGTGTGGAGGTTCCTCAAATAATTAAAAGTAGAATTACCCTACCACCCAGCAGTAGCACTATTATAAATTTATCCAAAGGATACAGGAGTGCTGATTTGAAGGGGCACATGTACCCCAATGTTTACAGCAGCACTATCAACAATAGCCAAAGTATGGAAAGAGCCCAATGTGGTTCAACTGATGAATGGATAAAGAAGATGTGGTATACCTGGTGAAGAAATAGAATGAAATATTGCCATTTGCAACAACATGGATGGAACTGGAGGGTGTTAGCTAAGTGAAATAAGTCAGTCAGAGAAAGACAGATATCAAATGATTTCATTTATATGTGGAATTTGAGAAACTTAACAGATGATCATAGGGGAAGGGTAGGAAAATGCAAGGCAGAGATGCAAGCCATAAGAGACTCTTAAATACAGAGAACAAACTGAAGGTTGTTGGGGGTGGGGAAATGGGTAATGAGCATTAAGGAGGGCACTTGCTGGGATTAGCACTGGGTGTTATATGTAAGGGATGAATTGCTGGAATCTACTGAAGGCAAGACTACACTGTATGTTAGCTAACTTGAGAATAAATTAAATAAAATAAATAGAATTAAAATACAATTCAAAAAAGAAATAAATTGTACCTTAAATGCAACCTAAAAGCAAACTAACAATCAGCATAGTGAACGATAGTTGTAATTTACCCCTCATGGTCTCTTATGCAGATAAAGTATTATGTACCCCCAACTTTTGGTTGAGGGTACATAATACTTTCAAAAGCTTCTAGTACCTTTCAAAAGGTACATAATACTTTCAAAAGCTTCTAGTAAACAATCACTGCCTGTTCTTTACTGTGTAGGCTTCTAATCAGTATTTACACAACAAACATATTTACTAAAGGCAAAGGCAGGTAACAGTCCAATAACTTTCTCTACCTAAAAGAAACACATTTGCTCAAGTTGAACATTCTCTAAACTTGTTTTCTCTTTTCCATGTTTCCATATCATAATAACACTTTTGTGTTACTGCTCTTTCTCGGGTTACAACCACTCCCAATTGAGCATTATCCATGAATTTAATTAGCATGAAATATAGCTTTATATATTATTAATTGGGAGGTAAAAAAGAAGCAGCTGTGGCAGAACAACTATTTTTAAAGTGTTTAAACTTATCAACATCCTAGTTCATTAGTAACTTTAAAAGCAAACAGTAGAGAGCCAAAATATGAAAATCTTCTATCTCAGTTTTTTTTTTACGTAGTTCAAGTGCATATGAAGTATAAATGTGGCTCATATGAAAAATAATTCAAGAAAGTGGAAATAGTGATCTTAAAAATATATATTCAAATTTGAAAGGATTACTCTTCTTAATTTAGGGGGAAAATAATCAAGAAGGAAAATCAGAATGTAATCAGAGGGTTAGGAAATTTTTTAGAAAAAAATCATAGATGATGCTTCATAACATAATTTGTCCCATTATAGAAAAAAAAATCCTTGACGTTCTTGAGAAAAATGGAAAAACAGAGTGGGAGGCAGAAAGAAGCCAAATCACATATTGTGGGCTCCATAAAACTAGGAATATGGGTCAAGTAGGTGTTCATATTGGCAGTCTGTTTTTAATGAAAGGAAATTGTATATGATGAGAACTTTTCATGGAAATTTTGGTATTTATTTTGTAAATAACCCCTATTTTCCTTATCTATAATACAGTCTCTCTATTCCCACTCATAGCCCAACATTTTGTGTCTTCAGTATAAGAACATTTAAGAAAATTTTAAAAAACAAAACAAGAAGCATGCAGGAAAACCTGGATAATTATTACAGGGATTTATTTTCCAAATGTAAAATGAAGAGTTTGGAGAACTCAGGCATCACTGAGAGTTAAAATATTTAGAGATAGCAGCTGTCATCGATGACTTCTGCCGTGATGCTAGCAAGCAACTATTTCACTATCAGAACCCAAATTCCTCAGTTAATTTACCAATCCCCTAAGTAGGTGAAACCATCCATGAGTGCCTTCCATCTGTTCCAACAGGTCCCTATGTTTGTTATTTCTTAGATGGGTGCACACCATCCAACTGTGACACAAACTCACAAATCAGCTGTCAGGTAGTTGTGAAGACAAAGGCATAGGAAAGTATTCTCAACTTTGAAAGCACTCTTACTCATAAAAATATCAGAATCAAACCTTTTATTACTAAATGCTATAGCTTATTACTGACCTGATATAAACTGCTTTAAATAGCAAGTTGTATGTTATGATTATCGCAATCCATTACTAATGATTATTTTGACCCAAAACATTCTGTATGATTTACTAAACTGTACTGAGCTCCACAAAATAAGGCATAGCTAGAAACGAAGAGAATATTTTTGTATCTACTTTGAAAATCTCAATTTTGCAAGATTATAATCACTCTCTTGTTTGTCAAGGACAAATGAATAATTTTGGTAAGAAAATAAGGAGATATATAATTGCAATAAAACATAGAATCACAGAAATGAAATTGTGCCTCAGTTGAGATCAGTTTTAATGAGGATGTCAAAGACCATTGATCCACATGCTGTCTATTGTGTCTTTGAATATTCTTATACAATCTACCCATTATTAAATTTCCAGTTAGATGTATCTCTGCTCTTTAACACTTTATTGATTATTCCTAGCAAAGTTAATTATTATCAATGATCACTTCTAATTATTGTCAATGTTACCGCCATAATTATTTGATTTCTTTGCAAAACTGGTTTTTCTGCCCTGTATAGCTCTTTTCTTAAATGGACACAGACTTTTCTAATCATATTGCATATTCTGGTCATGAGAACGTTGTTGCTTATGCTTACACTTAAATATGTTGACAGACAATCATGGGTTTTCCAGCTGGTTCACATGCTTACTTACTTTCTATTTGACCTTCCATTATTTATTCTGTCTTGGATTTAGTCTTCTCAGATGAAACTACTACATTTAATATTATATACCACTAAGCTTGATGAAGATTAAGTTAGATAAAGAAAAACACCTATTACAGTGTTTTAAGCACAGCCACTCAATTAAAAATAGCTATTATTGCATGGTTGATATCAAGGAAAACGTAGCTTAAGACATTATTCAACAATTGTTCATGTGCATTGTATGGTACGTTTCAGTACTTCCTGCTTGAGAACACTCACAAGAATGCTGTACAAAGAAGATAGTTAATTTAAATAGCGCTAACAAACCTGATTTCCATTATCAGCATACGGGTACTGAGAGATACGTAGTTGCTCTGGAGAGTCCCACCATATACGATGCCACACGCTCCCCAGTAGTGGAGGGGACCTGTCAGAGGTTCCTGCTTTTCCCATCCAGAAATGGCTCTGATATAGTGTTCTGTTCCTAGAATTCCTAGGATACACTGTCTTCCTTCCGTGGCAGAGGTCTATCCTGCTGTATTCTCCCAGCTGATAGTGTTGTTGCTGATCCTTCCTAAATGCATCACGTTGGACAGGAGAAGGTAAGCATGAAAGAAAGAAAACTGTTTCTTCACAGCATACCTATAGTGTGCATTGCTACTAGAAATAAGGGAGTAAAAAAAATATATATATATGTATTCTCTCTGAACTCTCACATGATTCTGACAGAGGTTTTGGGTCTTTATAATTAGAGCTTCTTTCTAGTGACCCTTCTTCCACAATTCCAGGGCTTACCTAAGCCCCACTCCTCTTACCCCCTGGCCAAATATGGTAGTGCTTCTCATGTCTAGGAATCCATAAGTGCCTCAGCAATTCCATGGGTCTCCATAACATTACCTATACCTTTTTAAAGTTAAATTTAAATAGTAAATTCTCGGGGTGCCTGGGTGGCTCAGTTGGTTGGGCATCTGACTTGGGCTCAGGTCATGATCTTGCAGTTTCTGAGTTTGACCCCTGTGTGGGGCTCTGTGCTGACAGCTCAGAGCCTGAAGCCTGCTTCAGATTCTGTGTTTCATTCTCCCTCTGCCCCTCCCCCACCTTGTGCTCTGTCTCTGTCTCTCAAAAATAAAATAAATGTTAAAAAAATTAAACATTAAGTTCTCCTCATCCAAGTTGAGTGTGTCTCCATATTCTCATCTCAATTAATTGTTTCAGGTCCTCTGCCTTGCCAGGATTCTGACAAATATCTAGCATGTCTTATTGGAGCTATTTCAATATTTTGGTGTTTTTTGTTTGTTTGTTTTTTTTGCCAATTATCTTATCTTATATTGTGCCCAGGTAAAAATTCTATCTTCCATGAAGTCACAGGGTAATTTATTTAAATTACAACTCTGACTGAGCCATTCTTCGATTTAAAATCTTTATATGGCACAATGTCATCTAGAAGAAAAAGTACAAATAAACGCATTTCCTGTGCCCTTTCTTCTTACTATAGTAATGTGATGTGAATCAATGTGATGTTCGGAATGATATCCAGAAGATCCGATTCTCTAACCATATTATGGCTGAGAATTGACATAGCTCTGAGGTGTTAAGAGGGAGAGAACCAAAAAACTGTAAGTGTACATAGTTGTGCATTTCATCTGAATGCTGTTTCTGATGTCTTTTCTTATCAGAATGGAAAATAATTTGTTTCTCAAATCTAGAAAAAATACAACATATGACACAGCAGCTGCATTTGAGAGCACAATTTGATTCAATTTGGGTAGTCTATTATCAGTCTTCAGGATCAATCTGGTTTCTGCAGGGGCCAGATGGTAAATTTAATAGAAAAATGTTGGGGGCCACCATCTCTGTATCCTTTAGAATCTAGACGATGCACAGATATCTGCCATCTTACCCCATAATATGATACTGCTTTTGATTTATTATCTTGCAGGTAATGACCGAAGCTTACATTTGGTATCACTTTTTCTGATAGTGCTAATCCTTCAAGCCATAAGACTCATTTGGGAATTTCAACAACTCAATACCCCACTGTCAACCCCCACTGTTTGCTGAATCATGTGAAGGAATACATTTATTACCTGGTATCTCCAGTCAAACAGGGTATCATAGTGATTCTTCAGATCTTGAGGAATTCATGTTACTTTAAACCCTCTGAAAAATCATTCTCTGAAGTGTGAGTGTTCTACTTTCCTCATGCAGTTATTCAAGTAAATGGCCATAAGTGCCTTTTAGAGGAGGTCTGCAGGAAGCATTAGCATATGATATTGCAGTGATGTTGCAGTTTCTTTCCTTCTGAAGTTCTGGCCTCCTTTTTCATAAAAGGCTTCTGGGTTTGAAAATGAGTTCAGGTCTGGAATATGGGCACAGAATTGTAACTTTTAGAGAAAAACAACCAAAGGTCATCCTTCTGATTGCTCCTAAATTATAAGGTAGTGCTCTTTTGGATTGCCTAAATATTTTCCATCTATGACAACTGTGTTCTTTTTACTATCTCCATAAACATCTGTGAGTTAGACAGTTCTCTCCTATGCTAGTCTAAACCTTTGCTATTCATAATAATTGCATTCACCTAGCTATAGGTGGTTGGGCACTTTTACTAAATCCATACAGTTTGGGGGTCTGGTTCTATAAATGTCTCTCATACAATCATTCCTGGTTTGCTGAAGACAGAAACTAATGAACATTTTAATGATACTGGTGACACTCTCACAAGCATGTTTGTTATGGCCTTGGCAAATGTTGAATCCTTCAGGCCTTCCTGTGGAATGTAATCATCTGGTGAGATTTACTGCCTTACATATTGCAACCACTCAAGCAGTTCCTCTTCCTCAAGGCTTTGAATTTTTTCTTCTACTGTCTGCAGTGGGAATTGGGCATTTTGCCTTCACTTAGCATGCTCTCTGCTCTTTCCAGCTTCCAGGAGCTATCCTTGTAGCCATTTTACACCATCTTCTGGGGTCCTGCCAGGGTATTAAAATGTAGATCTTCAAAAATTTCTCCTGAATAAATTCCATTGTATTCAATCTTATATTCTGACCCCCGGATCAAGAATTCTCAGAATTAAATTCTATTTGTACTCCCCCAGCTACTGCTGGTACATGCTGATTAGGTCCTTTGAGATATCATCCTCTCACTTTCTCATGAGGCTCAGCAAATTCCCAGCTGGGTTATGTCACAACTTAATATTAGTTTATGTCTAGTGTACAGCAGAGAAGGATGAGGCTGATCCCAAGGAGAAATGTAACTTCTCCTACATTTAAGTTATTCTAGAGTGCTAACTCTTGGTACCAGCATCCATCTAAACGTACCCATCTCAATTATCAGGGTTCTGTCGTTTTCTAAATTTGCTTCTGACACTGGCATTGGGCATTGTCCTTGGTTGGGCATTAAGCGTATCTAGAGTTTGCATGCTGTATGGAATGTCTATGGTCATATTTAGATAATAGTTTTGTGATTTTATTTTCTATTTTTTTTCTTTTATCAGTTACAGGAACTCAATCCTATCTTCAGAAAAGTGGAGTTTTAAAGTCATAAAACATCATATTGAATTGGTTGTAGACTATGGTACAATCATCAGGTACTCTTATTGATTCGCCCAGTTGGAAGGGAAAGCCAAGCTTCCTTATATTCAGGATAAGAGTCTAATAAAGGTGCAATAAAAGAACAAAAGGTCATACTAATGTATAGGTAAGACAAGGCAGGTTGATAATAAAAGAGATGTTTCAGGATAATTGGTATAGTGACATAGCATTTTGAGGTAAAAATGGGGATTAGATTGGTGTGAAAATAATAAATAAGGAAATATTTCCAAATATTTATTTAGGACTTTCTATGTTCTATGTACTCTTGGAGTTCCTTTGAATGGAATAGGGAATAAACATATGTATCTCCTCAGGTAGATTATATTTTTGTGTGTGGAGGTAAGGGAGCTAAGGGATGGGTGAGAGACAAATAAAATAACACGGCCTCCCTGCAGAAAATATGTCGTTGAAACACTGATTTTATTTGTATTTATGTAGAATATCATTTTTCCCTATTCTTTTATTTTCAAAGTTCCCAGTATACTATATGTAAGAGATTTGTCTTATAAGTGGCATATATTTAGTTTTTTGTCCATTTATACAATCTTTGTGTAAGTGCTCGTACATTTGGGTTAAATCTTCCATATCAATATTCATTTTTTATTTTACTCATGTTTCTTTTTCCCTTTTCCCTTTTCTTGCTTTCTTTTTGACTGATCAGTTCCATTTTTCCACCTATATATTTGCTATTCTTTAGTGGTTACTGAAAGGCAACAACAACCTTTTCCTATTATAGTCTACCTTGAACTGATACCTTTGCCAATTTTTGGATAATTCAAGAACTTTAAAACAGGATATTCCATTTATCCCTTGCATACTTTTTGTGCTGTTATTGGCATGTACAATATTTTAATGTCACATATAGTTTAAATTCCACAATATATTTCTTAGACTTGTTTTAAAAATTCAATAGTAATTCAGATTTCTCACATATTTACACTTTCTGGTGATTTACAATACAACCTCCATTATCAAATTCCTGTTTGGGAACATTATTCTTCTATATAATGGATTTTCTTTATTTTATGACAAGTTTGCATGGAAGTTAATTCTCTCAAATTTTGTGTTTTTTTGAAAGTGCTTTGATTTCATCATTGCATTTCAAGGGTACATTCATTGCATACATCAGCATTTAATTTTTGTCAGCATGCTAAAGATACGATTCCATTTTTTTTTGGTCTCCAGTCATTTCTTGATAAGCCATCTATCTGTCACTATTTTGAGGCTCAAGTGTCTGTTTCTAGCTGTTTTTTAAGATTTTTCTTTTTCTTCAATTATCAATATTTTACTATAATGTACATTTGGTGTGCTTTTCCTTGTATTTATATTGCTTTGCACTTTTAAAAATTTTTTAAGCTTTATTTATTTTTGAGAGAGACAGACAGAGCATGAGTGGGAGAGGAACAGAAAGAGAGGGAGACACAGAATCCGAAGCAGGCTCCAGGCTCTGAGCTGTCAGCACAGAGCCTGACACAGGGCTCAAATTCACAGACCATGAGATCATGACCTGAGCCAAAGTCGAATGCTCAACCGACTGAGCCACCCAGGCCCCCCAATATTGCTTTTGTATTTAAATTGGTTGATATAGCATAACTGTAATCTGTGGTTTCATGTCTTTTTTATGTGATTTTGGAAAATTTTGTGACAATATTACATCATCACTATTTCTTTCTGTCTTTCCCTTTTATTGTAAGACATCACTTATATATACGTGTAAATGTCTATCCCCTCAGTCTCTTATCTTCTTGTAGGTATTTTTCTTCCTATTTCTCTATGTACTTCAATTTTGATATTTCTACTGTTATTCTGGGTTTTCTACCCTATTAAACTTATCTAGCAGATCCTCAATTTCCTTTCTTATATTACTCCCCCCATAATCTTCATTAACTCTATTTTACATATTAAATTGACTTCATGTTTTCATTTATTAATTATATTATTGTTGGTTACTTTATCATTATTTTTATTTTTTAATTTAAAAATACAGGGGCGCCTGGGTGGCTCAGTCGGTTAAGTGTCTGACTTCGGCTCAGGTCATGATCTCGCGGTCCGTGAGTTCGAGCCCTGCGTCGGGCTCTGTGCTGATAGCTCAGAGCCTGGAGCCTGTTTCAGATTCTGTGTCTCCCTCTCTCTGACCCTCCCCTGTTCATGCTCTGTCTCTCCCTGTCTCAAAAATAAATAAAACGTTAAAAAAAATTAAAAAAATATTTTAATGTTTATTTATTTTTGAAAGAGAGAGAGAGAGAGAGAGCGAGAGCGCACAAGTGGGTAAGGGGCAGAGGGAGAAGGAGACACAGAATCCAAAGCAGGGTCCAGGCTCTGAGCTTTCAGCACAGAGCCCAATATGGGGTTCGAACCCACCAACCATGAGATTATGACCTAGGCTGAAGTTGGAGGCTTAACCTACTGATCCACCCAGGCACCCCTATTGTTGGTTATTTTAAAATCTTAATCAAATAACTCGAATATCCTGATTGTATGTGAGTCTGCTATTAGTGTACATTTTTCCTCTATTCTTTAAGTCATCTGAATATTTTTCTTGGCATACTTAATAATATATTACTAAATATCATCTATTTTGTTGAAAAATTTTTGAGCTATAAATATTACCTTCCTAGGGGCACCTGCGTGGCTCAGTCAGTTGAGCGTCTGACTTTGGCTCAGGTCATGATCTCGTGGTTCAGGAGTTTGAGCCTCATGTTGGGCTCTGTGCTGACAGCTCAGAGCCTGAAGCCTGCTTTGGATTCTGTGTCTCCCTTTCTCCATGCCCCTTCGCCGCTTGCACTCTCACGGGCTCTCTCTCTCAAAAATAAATAAACATTAGAAAAAAAAAAGAGAGATGAGCCCTACAATTGTTGCAGCTTACTGCCTGAGAGAGAATTCCCAGGCTACAGCAACAGAAGGGGAAAGAACCACCAGAAACAATTTGTAGCCTTCTATGATCAGAAATATACTAGAAAAAGATTTCTAAGTATTGTAGTTCTCAGTAGCTAAGTTGACACGTTAAAAAGCCATCACACAATACAATTGCAGTTACATAATATTGCCAAAAATGCAAACAGATCTACAGTGACAGCAGGTAGATCAGTAGTTGCCTGGGGATTATGATATGAGATGCTGGAATGCAGGATTTAGTGACAAAAAATGGTCACGAGGAATTTTTTGGGAGTGACGGATATGTTCATTAATTTGACTGAGCTGATAGTTTCACAGGTGGAAGCATATACCAAAACTTAAATTGCACACTTTAAGGGTAATTTCTTTATTTAAATTATGCTTTAACAAAGCTGAGAAAATATATAGATTTCCAGCTGGTAAATCTCTAGATTGTTGGCAAAGAAAGGAAGAAACAGACCAACTGAAAGCTTTTTTGCAATAGTTTAGATAATAAAGAATGGTTTTGACAAAGCTTCAAGCCATGAAAATGTTAACAAAGCTAGATGGGGAATCTACTCTGGAAATTGGGAACAGTCATGAGAAGTTTTAGATACCCATATCTAAATGTAGATATCTGTATACTATGCAACAGATATTTATCTAGAACCTATTTTATGCCAGCCTAGACTAAGACACTAGTAACATGAAGTCTGACATAACTTTCTGGAGACTTTTGCAAGCTGGTAGTGGTATAATGGGTTTTTATCATAATCACAGATGAAACAAGTCAGGGAGCATGGCTTCTGACCCTGACATAAGCCAAATGTGAATAGAAGAAACTACTGAGAAGAATCCTAAGGGAGACTCTATTTCCCAGAACTTGCTAGGATCCAGTTAAGAGGCATTTATTTTTTTTCTGGAGGGGAGTGGATAATGTGAAGGATGTAGGAATTTTATTGATCACAAAGAGGAGTTCAAAAGGACACAATAAAATGCTTTAACAGAAAGAAGTGGATTTTACCTTAGAGAAATACAGACTATAAGGAATGAAGAGACAGAGACAGAAGATACACGAAGGACTTGGGGAAAAAAAAAAACCTTATTTATTTTCTACAATGACAAGAGGATTTAAAATAGGTTAAGTAACATTAAGTAAGAGTAATATTATTTTTCTGTAACATATGTACTGCAGTGTATGCAAAGTCACATTCAGGTCCGTGGTAAATTTTCAAATCAAAGAAAGAAAACAGCAAATAATATATGTAAGACCCTCTTCTCTAAATTTTAAATAAGTATGAGCAGAAACTATATGCAAAATACAAAGAATAATCTATATCATCAATCTATTTTCCATGCCCTTGATTTGATAGCTTCTGACAATAATCCTGAATTAAGTGGTGAGTTTTCAATATATGTGTTCAATTACCTTTATCTATATTTAGCTCTAGCCTATGATATCATTCACTTTAAAAGAGTCTCTGCCTGCAGAATATTTGCCAGTATATCATGGATTTTCATATTTAGTTTTTATACTTTTTTTTACTGGATGTAATAAATTAGTTGTATTGTTTTATTTACACATGAGTGCATTGCAATTCAAAGACCTTGGCGGCATTTTAGAATTACAATGAAATCATCACGGGGATCAGATATTCATTGCCTTTTTTTCCAAACTGTCACTAAGCCATGCCAAGTAAAGAGGAGCACACACATAAATACATATAATGAATATAAACCTATTTCATATTCACGATGTGGAGATGTGGGGAAAATGGTGAACTAGCAATGGAGGCTAAGGGCTTAGGAAGAAATAAAAATAAATAAACATTTTTTTGTTGTTTTTCAAAAGGTCTTAAAGTTCAAGTTACAAATCTTACTATTTGGTATGTAACTTGTAATTTTGCCATACGAATAAAATAAGTGCTTCCTTTCAAAAATAAAGATAATGATAGTCGAACTTCTGCAATTCACTTTGCAAATACATACAGACAGTCGGGATTTAGAAAATATATTTTATGATTCCTAAAAGAAAGTGAGTGACAGGACACTGTGAGATTTTCTTTTTTCAGAGATATTTAAACAAACTACTCAGGCAATACTGAAGTGTGGTAATATTTTTAATAATTATTACGTTTTAAAATGCAAAAATAAGAACATTTATAGTTTTGCTAAAATCGTCAGGATAATTAAATTTGCCTTTATAGACTGAAGAGAGAAAAAAAATGGCACTTCAAAATAATGATGGTATACACTCCAGAAAAATTCTTCCATTCCAGAAAAATTACAAATTTCTTAAAGAGTCTAGATAGAACATGTACAGAGTTTTTGGTTCTATCTGCGCACAACTAACTGCTTAATAGAACTGAGATCTGTCTAGGACTTTGCAGTGTCCAAATGTACTCAGAAATGTGAGCTCAACTTCATTCTTCCAATTAATTTATAAATGTAACTGCCCTAATTATTAGCACTACCTGATGTATACCATTATCAAACTTGTATTCATATTCCTATCCCATTTTTGAGCTCTGGACTCCGTTCCAGGAATTAGAAAAATATGTGACTTCATTCTGTGCATGAGAATCCAGATATCATATTAAATCTTTTATAAGATAGTAAAGAAATAATGATCAAGTTTGTCAATGTTTGTCAGTTGAATTAAACCAATGAATGTAATTGCCAGTACCCCATAATAGCCATTGTTTAAAAGACTATGGAAAACTTAATTATGAGGAACCACTTACTTGCTGAAGGAACTTACAACTAATATAAAGCTTTGGTCATGCCTGTAAAGGCTAAATACATAACATTATGTAAATCATACCTGGACTCATTAGAATGAAGCAAATTATCTTTGCAGATTATCTTAGTATGGATTTTAAAAATGAAGCCGTATCATCTGGCAGTAAGTAAGAGTGAAATAACAGAATCTTGGAAATAAGCACTACTTTGCAGCAAATGTATTTTTTAAAAAAAAATCTTATGAATAGAAGTCACCGTGATGATTGGGTAAAAAAATCGGTGGCTTTGAAATATTGTCATTGCTGGACAAGATTCCACTACTTTATAAATGTCACACTGCAGGACATCATTCCCCTTCATTCATATTATTTCAGATAATTAGATAATTAGATAATAGCCAACCCCAAGAATTTACACATATTTAGACTGCACTGTGCCCATCTCTTTCCAATTGCTAGGAAAGATTGATGAGTAAAAAAATGTGAAAGCACCCTTAAGTGTTTTGCTTTACCTGGGGATATCCTCACCATTCACTATTCGACAATAACTCTTTAATGTGTGAAATATGTATTGTAAATTGTGATTAGATAGGCATGTTATAACCAGATTTAGGATTTTCTAGTATCAGGTATAATTTATTTTTATTAAAATTTTTTTTTACATTTATTCATTTTTGAGAGACAGAGAGACACAGAGCACAAGTTGGGGAGGGGCAGAGAGAGAGGGAGGCAGAATCTGAAGCAGGCTCTAGGCTCTCAGCGACCAGCACAGAGCCCGATGCGGGGCTCCAACTCACAAACCGTGAGATCATGACCTGAGCTGAAGTCGGACGCTCAACCGACTGAGCCACCCAGATGCCCCTAATATCAGCTATAATTTAAATACCTATAAAAGTAAATTAACAAAGCTTGAGAAATTCCATGGTATTTATGTCTTGCATTTGCCTTTGGCTTTTTCTTAAGCTTCCTACATTTTATTATCTCTGTTAGACAATCAGTTTATCACTACTGGAAATAAAATGCAAAAGTATATAGGCATTAACAATTTTAATTATATTGGTTGTAAATGATAGATCAGGGAACTCTGAAGGAAGATGTGACAACCAGGTCATGTGCTTGCGTAGGGATAGGCAACTTTTTATTTATTTATTTATTTATTAAAAAAAATTTTTTTTCAACATTTATTTATTTTTGGGACGGAGAGAGACAGAGCATGAGCGGGGGAGGGGCAGAGAGAGAGGGAGACACAGAATCGGAAACAGGCTCCAGGCTCTGAGCCATCAGCCCAGAGCCTGACGCGGGGCTCGAACTCACGGACCACGAGATCGTGACCTGGCTGAAGTCGGACGCTTAACCGACTGCGCCACCCAGGCGCCCTGATAGGCAACTTTTTAAACTAACCTAAAACAAGGTATCCAGTCTCATTCAGACATTTGAATCCATTCAAGAAGAATCTCAAGCACAGAGAGCTGAAACTGTACATGCATTGTTTAAATATAATTACTAATAACTATTCATGATATCTTATTTGAAAAAGACAAAGACATGGTGAAAAAACTTTTTCATCAAATGCTTGACCCTTGGAATTTTGAACCTTTTGTTTCCTCCATTGCAAATACAAAATATTCCCTTGAGTCTTGGATGTATATGCTAATGCAAAATGTATATAAATCTGGACAAGGTGAGAAACAGAAAAACGTGGTCATTCATGGTAATTAAATTTATGCCATGAGAATCTCTGAGAATAAAGTATGCTTACTGTGCCCTGGCAGAGTCATTCATGGACTAATCAAACTTGAGTGGAATGACATTGTGCCAGGACTGAGCTGAAGTTTAAGAGGAATAACATGCTTCTCTAATCTCCAGTCTATCTTCTATACTAAAAAATGCTTTGTCCCCAGAGTTTTGCATGATATTGGCTATATTTTAAAATATTTTAAAAGAAACATGTCAAAAAATAATTGCTAGTTTGCAAGCAGAACTTGGAGGTAGTGTAGCAAGCCCCTGTCCCTAAATTTGGAATTTTTAGATATAACACGTTGAACATCTTTTCATCTTCTTTATTAAAACTAAAATTACTAAAAGCCATCTCCTAATGAATATTGGTACTTAAATAATTTCTCAATTATATTTTTAACTATTGTAACTAAAACAAGGACATGTGACTTATTTAAAAACAAATTAGCGGCGAGCCTATCAGATTGCTCTTTATTCAGAACTCTAGAGTGTAATGTGGTTCCTAGGAAGTCCATTCAGCTGGACAAAAAATTTCATTGAACAAACTTAGGATATATCCTTTTTTTTTTAGACACACACACAGAAAGAGAGAGAGAGAGAGAGAGAGAGAGAGGGAGAGAGAAACAGGGGAGAGGCAGAGGGAGAGAGAGAATCTCAAGCAGGCTCCCTGCCCAGAGCATAGAGCCCAATATGGGGCTCAGTCTCATGATTCTGGGATCATAACCTGAGTCACTGAATTGAAACCTAGAGTTGGTCCCAGACTCCCCAGAGTATGTCCATATTAATACAGAAATTATATAAATAGTAAAGAGGCGACAATAAACCATTTCCAACTACATGTATTTTTTTAATATAATTTATTGGCAAGTTAGTTAACATACAGTGTATACAGTGTGCTCTTGTTTTCCAGGGGTAGATTCCTATGATTCATTACTTACATACAACACTCAGTGTGCCTCCCAACAAATGTCCTCCTCAATGCCCATCACACATTTTCCCCTCTCCCCTGCCATCAACCCTCAATTTGTTCTCTGTATTTAAGAGTTTTATGGTTTGCCTTCCTCTCTGTTTGAAACTATCTTTTTTCCTTCCCTTCTCCCATGGTCTTCTGTCAAGTTTCTCAAATTACATATATGAGTGAAATCATATGATATTTGTCTTTCTGTGACTAACTTATTTCACTTAGCATAATACCCTCCAGGTCCATCCATGTTGTTGTAAATGGTAAGATTTCATTCTTTCTCATCACCAATTAGTATTCAATTATATGTATATATATATATATATATATATATATATATATATATATATATATATATATCACATCTTCTTTTTTAACTTTTTATTATTAAATATAATTTATTGTCAAGTTGGTTGCCATACAACACCCAGTGCTCATCCAAACAGATCCCTCCTCAATGTCCATCACTCACTTTCCCCTCTCCCCCACCTCCCATCAACCCTCAGTTTCTTCTCAGTATTTAAGAGTCTTTATGGTTTGCCTCCTTCCCTTTCTGTAACATTTTCTCCCCCTTCCCCTCTCCCATGGTCTTCTGTTAAGTTTTTCAGGATCCACATATGAGTGAAAACATATGGTATCTGTCTTTCTCTGCCTGACTTATTTCACTTAACATAAACCACATCTTCTTTATCAATTCATCAGTTAATGGACATTTGGGTTGTTTCCATAATTTGGCTGTTGTTGAAAGTGCTGCTGTAAACATTGGGGTACATGTGCCCCTTTGAAACAGCACTCCTGTATCCTCTGGATAAATTGCTACTAGTGCTATTGCTGGGTTGTAGGGTAGTTCTATTTTTAATTTTTTTTTTTTTTCAGAACCGCCACACTGTTTTCCGGAGGGAGCTGCACCAGTTTACATTTCCACCAACAGTGTAAGACAGTTCCCATTTCTCCACATCCTTGCCAACATCTGTTGTTGCCTGAGTTGTTAAGTTTAGCCACTCTGACTGGTGTGAGGTGGTATCTCACTGTGGTTTTGATGTATATTTCCCTGATGATGAGTGACGTTGAGCATCTTTTTCATGTGTCTGTTGGCCATCTGGATGTCTTCTTTGGAAAAGTGTCTATTCATGTCATCTGCCCATCACTGGATTATTTGTTTTTTGGGTGTTGATTTTGATGAGTTCTTTAGAGATTTGGGGTGCTAACCTTTTATTTGACATGTCATTTGCAAATATCTTTTCCAATTCCATCAGTTGCCTTCTAGTTTTGTTGATTGTTTCCTTTGCTGTGCAGAAACTTTTTATCCTGATGAGGTCCCAATACTTCATTTTTGCTTTTATTTCCCTTGCCATTTGAGACATGTTGAGTAAGAAGTTCCTGTAGCTGATGTCAAAAAGATTGTTGCCTGTTTTCTCCCTGTAGGGTTTTGATGGTTTCCTGTCTTAACATTTAGGTCTTGCATCCATTTGTGTATGGTGTAAAAAAGTGGCCCAGCTTCATTCTCCTTCATGTTGCTGTCCAGTTATCCCAGCACCATTTGTTAAAGAGACTGTCATTTTTCCATTGGATACTCTTTCCTGCTTTGTCAAAGATTAGTTGGCCATAAATTTGTGGGTCCAATTCTGGGTTCTCTATTCTATTCTATTGGTCTATATGTCTGTTTTTGTGCCAATACCATACTGTCTTGATGATTACAACTTTGTAATACAGGCTAAAGATCAGGATTGTGATGCCTTCTGCTTTGGTTTTCTTTTTCAACATTACTTTGACTATTCAGGGTCTTTTGTGGTTCCATACAAATTTGCTCTGAGAAGAATGCCGGTGCAATTTTGCTTGGGATTGCATTGAATGTGTAGATTGTTTTGGGTAGTGTTGACATTTTAACAATATTTGTTCATCCAATCCACGAGTATGGAATGTTTTTCCATTTTTTTGTGCCTTTAATTTCTTTCGTAAGTTTTCTATAGTTTTCAGCATATAGGTCTTTTACATCTTTGGTTAGGTTTATTCCTAGGTAGTTTATGGTTCTTGGTACAATTGTAAATGGGAACAATTTCTTGATTTCTCTTTCTGTTGCTTCATTATTGGTGTATAGAAATGCAACCTATTTATATACACTGGTTTTATATCCTGCTACTTTGCTGAATTCATGAATCAGCTCTAGCAGCTTTTTGGTGGAGGTTTTTGGGTTTTCCATGTAGAGTAACATGTCATCTGTGAAAAGTAAAAGTTTGACTTCTTCTTTTCCAGTTTGGATGCATTTTATTTCATTTTGTTTTCTGATTGCTGAGGCTAGGACTTCCAACACTATGTTAAACAACAGTAGTAAGAGTGGACATCCTGCTGTGTTCCTTCTCAGGGGAAAGCCCTCAGTTTTTACCAATGAGGAAGATATTAGCAATGGGCTTTTCATTTATGGCTCTTATGATGTTAAGGTACGTTCCTTTATCCTGACTTTCCTGAGAGTTTTTAAGAGAGGATGCTGTATTTTGTTGAATGCTTTTTCTGCATGTATTGACGAGATCATATGGTTCTTATACTTTCTTCTATTAATGTGATGTATCACCTTGATTGCTTCATGAATACTGAACCAGGCCTATGGTGCAGGAATGAAACCCACTGGATCATGGTGAAAAATTCTTTAAATATACTGCTGAATTCAATTTGCTAGTATCTTGTTGATCAGCTAGCATCCATGTTCATCAGGGATATTGACCTATAGTTCTCCCTTTTAATGGAATCTCTACTGTTTGGGGATCAAGGTCCTGCTGGCTTCATAGAATGAGTCTGGAAGCTTTCCTTCCATTTCTGGTTTTTGGAATAGCTTGAGAAGGATAGGTATTAACTCTGCTTTAAATGTCTGGTAGAATTCCCCTGGGAGGCCATCTGTCCCAGGACTCTTATTTATTGGGGGATTTTTGATAACTGATTCAATTTCTTTGCTGGTTATGGGTCTATTCAAATTTTCTATTTCTTCCCATTTGAGTTTTTGTGGTGTGTGTGTGTGTGTGTGTGTGTGTGTGTGTGTAGGAAATTGTCCATTTCTTCCAGGTTGTCCAGTTTGTTGGCATATAATTTTTCATAGTATTCTCTAATAATTGTATTTCTGTCGTATTGATCATGATTCCTTCTCTTTAATTTGTGATTGTATCTATTTGGGTTCTCTCTCATCTCTTTTTGAGAAGTCTAAGTGTTGATCAACTTTGTTTATTCTTTCAAAAAAACAGCTCTTAGATTCATTGATCTGTTATATTGATTTTTGGATTCTATATTGCTTATTTCTGCTCTAATCTTTATTACTTCTCTTCTTTTGCTGGTTTTGGGGTTTCTTTGTTGTTCTGCTTCTAGTTCCTTTAGGTGTGTGGTTAGGTTTTGTATTTGGAGTTTTCTTTGTTTCTTGAGATAGGCCTGGATTACAATGTATTTTCCTCTTAGGACTGCCTTTACTGCGTCCCAAATGTTTGGACTGCCATGTTTTCCTTTTCATTTGCTTCCATATATTTTTTAATTTCTTCCTTAATTGCCTGGTTGACCCATTCATTCTTTAGTAAGATGTTCTTTAACCTCCATGCATTTGGAGGCTTTCCAACTTAGTTTCTTGTGGTTGATTTCAAGTTTCATAGCGTTGTGTTCTGAAAATATGCACGGTATGATCTCAGTTCTTTCATATTTATTGAAGGCTGTTTCATGATTCAGTATGTGATCTATCTTGGAGAATGTTCCATGTGCACTCAAGGAAATGTGTATTCTGCTGCTTTTGGATGAAAAGTTCTGAACATATCTGTCAAATCCATCTGGTCCAGTGTAATATTTAAGTCTATTGTTTCTTTATTGATTTTCTGCCTAGTTGATCTTTCCATTGTTGTAAGTGGAGTATTAAAGTCCCCTGCAATTACCATATTCTTATCAATAAGATTGCTTATGTTTGTGACTAATTGATTTATATATTTGGGTTTTTCAAGTTGGGGGAAGAAACATTTATGATTCTTAGCTCTTCTTGATGGATAGACCCTGTAATTATGATATAATGTCCTTTTTCATCTCTTGTTACAACCTTTAGTTTAAAATCTAGGTTTTTTTTGATATAAGTATGGCTGCTCCAGCTTTCTTTTGACTTCCAGTAGCATGATCGATGGTTCTCCACCCCCTCACTTTCAATCTGTAGGTATCCTCATGTCTAAAATGAGTCTCTTGAAGAGACATATAGATGGATCCTGGTATTTCATCCATTCTGATACCCTTTGTCTTTTGATTGGGGCATTTAGTCCATTTACATTCAGAGTTATTATTGAAAGATATGAGTTTAGTGTCATTGTGTTATCTGTAGGTTTCATGCTTGTGGAGTGTCTCTGGTCCTTCATAGTCTTTGCAGCATTCCACTCACAGAGTCCCCCTTAGGATCTCCTTCAGGGCTGGTATAGTGGTTATTAACTCCTTCAGTTTTTGTCTGGGAAAGCTTTTATCTCTCGTTTTATTCTGAATGACAGCTTTTCTGGGTAAAGTATTCTTGGCTGCATGTTTTTCTTATTCAGCACATTGAATATTTCTTGCCATTACTTTTGGCCTGCCAAGTTTCAGTGGACAGGTCTGCTACTATCCTATGTTTCCTTGTAGGTTAAGGCCCGTTTGTCTCTATCTGATTTCAGAATTATCTCTTTATCTTTGTATTTTGCCAGTTTCACCATGACATGCTGGGGAGAAGATCTATTCTTAGTGAATCTGAAGGGAGTTCTCTGTGCCTCCTGGATCTGGATATTCTCTTCCTTCCCCAGATAAGGGAAGTTCTCAACTATAGTTTGTACAGGTAAACTGTTGCCCCTTTCTCTCTCTCTTCTTCTGGAACGCCTGTGATATGCATATTATTATCTTTCAGTGAATCACTTCGTTCTCTAATTCTCCTCTTGTGGTGTAGTATTATCTCTCTTTTTCTAGGCTTCATCATTTTCCATAATTTTATCTTCTTTTTTTTTATTTTTATTTTTTTATTTTTGGGACAGAGAGAGACAGAGCATGAACGGGGGGAGGGGCAGAGAGAGAGGGAGACACAGAATCGGAAACAGGCTCCAGGCTCCGAGCCATCAGCCCAGAGCTTGACGCGGGGCTCGAACTCACGGACCGCGAGATCGTGACCTGGCTGAAGTCGGACGCTTAACCGACTGCGCCACCCAGGCGCCCCTATAATTTTATCTTCTATTTCATGTTTTCTCCCCCTGCTTCCCCCCATCCTCACTGTCACTGCATCTAGTTTATTTTGTACCTCATTTATAGCATTTCTTAATTCGTGTTGACTATTTCTTAGTTCCTTGATCTCTGCAGCAATAGATTCTCTGCTGTCTTCTATGCTTTTCTCAAGCCCAGCTATTTATCTTATGACTATTACTCTAAATTCTTGATCAGATATATTATTTATATATGTTTTGAGCACTTCTCTAGGTGTCATTTCTTCCTGGAATTTCTTTTGAGGAGAATTTTTCCATTGACATGGGCAGGGAAAAAGAAAAGAAGAAAAAAAAAATTGACCAGGCAGAGAATCAGAGAAACTATATAGTTCCATACAGAGAGAGAGGGGAAAATAAAGGGGAAGGAGATACAGATAATATATAATATTAATATAATATAATTAATATAATCTATATAGCATATAATATTAATTATTAATATATAATATATGTAAAATAAGAATTGACCAAGAATCATATCAGAAAATTCAAACCCTCTATACAGATATCTGATGATGCCTTGGAACCAATGGCTAAACTGGTCTGCAGGAGGGGCTATCTGGTTTGATAAGTGTCAGTCTTGCTCTAGTAGATACAGTTACCAGCAAAGAGGGGTGTGGTTTTGTGTACACAGGTCTGCCTCCACTGTGGGCCTGCTGTCTGTTCCCTGAAGTCCCGCCTTGCCTTGTTGATGATGGAAGAAAAATGGCAACACTACAGTCTCTCCTCCCTGGACCAAGTGTCCCAGACCACTCTGTTCAGGCTGTCCTCCCAGTGCCACGTGGACATGAGCAGGCTGGTTTGTCCCACTCCATTGTCTCCCACGCCTCCTAGGCCTTCGGTTGGGATTGAAACCCCAAAGTCTTAAAGGATCCCACTCTGTGTGACCTAGTTCCAGAGTGGTACAAAGGTCCAGGCAGCTGACAAAGGGCCTCTGGATGTCAGGTGCCTCAGGGTCTTTTGTACTCAGAGAGGCTAAGTAGTTTCTTCCCACAACACTCAAGGGAGAGGACTTATCTCTCTCTGACTGCGCCTCTGAGCTATGGGGACTGGGCTCTCTCCCCTCCTCCCCAGGTCGGGAAACAGGGCTGAAGGCCCCAGTCCAGAGAAAGACCTGCAACCCTGGATGGTGTTAGAAATTGGTTTCTTTTACATTTTTTCCATTCCCTTATCTGTGGTTTTTCTCTTGTCCGAATACAATCCTACACTTCCACAGTCTCTCTTTCCCTTCCTTTTGTCTCTCCACAGAAGGGAATCCCTCCCTTCCATGCCCATACCCCCTGTTTTATCACTCCCAGTTTGCAATCCTGCACCTATGGCCCGTGAAGTTGTCCTGGTATGCCCCTGGAGAGATTTTTCTGTCATTCTGTAGGCCGGATTCCTGGAATTCCAAGTCTTCTGGCCTCAATACTGCTGTGTTCGATGGACAAGGGAACTTCAGGTTCCCCTACTTCTCTACCATGTTGAGTCCTCCAACTACATGTATTTTTTCATTAAATTAAAAAATCTATAGATAGATGATTCACATGGTATTGTAAGAAATAATACAGAGATTTTGTTTAACTTTTATAAAATAAAAGTTCCCCAATGGAAACATCTTACAATATTATATTATTACAACCAGAATATTGGCTTGATGAAATCAGTTACAAAACAACTCTATCGCCACAGAAAACCTCTTAGTACTCTTTAGTAGCCACACAATTCTCTCTTCCCCCATCCTTAACCTTTGGCAACCACTAATCCCACTAATCTGTCCCCTGTTTCTATTTTCTTTTAATTTTGAGAATACTATGTAAGTGAAATCATGCAGTATGAAACATTTTGAGACTAGCTTCTGTTCACTCAGCATAATTCTATGGAGATTCATCCAAGTTGTTGCATACACAATAGTTTCTTCATTTTATTGCTGACTAGTATTCCATGGTATGGATGTATCACTGTTTAACCATTCACCCACTGAAGGATATATGGCTTGTTTCCAGGTTTTTGCTGTTATGAGTATGGTTAACATCAATGTCTGTCTAAAAATCTTCTTTGTGAACCTAAATTTTCATTATCTCTGGGATAAAGGCACAAGGGAACATTTTATTTTTTAAGTTAGATGGTAGTTTCATGTTTTGTTATTTGAGAATTTGCCAATCATTTTGCAGAGTGGCTATTCTATTTTATATTTCCTCACAGTATATGAGTGATCAAAGTTCTCAGAATCCCCACCAGCATTTGGTGTTGTCACCTATATATTAGCTTTTCTGATAAGTGTATAGTGGTATCATATTGTGTTTTTAATTTGCATTTTCCTGATGGCTAATGATATCAAACCCCACGAAATGGAGTTTTCAGGGAACAACCTTGAGAAATGAAATAATGTCTCCTTCTGGAGCAAAGGACAGTTTTGCTTACTGTTTGCTATAAAGGGGTTTTTCCAAGCTCAGTGCTTCACTCCTGTAAAGCAGCCTACTGGGTGGTCTCCACAGCACATAGAGACAAAGGGAACCAATGCAAACATGACAGTTATGATGCCTACTTTGCTATGAATAATGAAGTCAATAGATTCTCACCTATGGCTCCTGGTCTGACACCATCCATGAAACAGTAATGGATTAACTTAATATTGTTATGGGAGGATAAAGTTAAAACCCATGCTTATCATTTACTACTAAACTCTAGGTCATTAGAGGGAAACACATTTCAAGCCTTTCATCATTGGAATTTAACCATTATATATTATGCATTTAATAATTACATGTAATATAATTGATGAGCTACAGATAAGAGGAGAAGAAAATAGATGTGACATATATACACTCAATGATTTGGACAGAGTGCATAAGAAAAGGAAGCAAGAAGAACTAAGGAAGGGTGTCATGTGAGATTCTTTCACTGAAAGTCAATTGATTCTATTTGATTTTGGCCCACTAAACGCTAATATTAAACCTTATGACATTATTACTTATTAATATTATTTTAATTTTTAATCATCTTCTCTAAAGTTTGTCTCATTTTATCCTTACAGCAGGAGCATGAGTTAGACAGGACATTATTTTTCAAAGGAGGAAAATAAGTTCCACAGAGATTAAATGACATGCTTCAAATTAAATAATTCACAAATCAGTTCCACGGTAATATAAAGAATGCATTAGTAGGATTCGCACAGTAAGTTCCTTCAAATTGGAATTCTGAATTTTTATACCTAAAATTGGAGATGCATTTGTTTATAACACCCATTCTTATCACCTTAACACCTGAGATGATGTCAAGAACTTTTGTTGTTAATGTGTAGTCTTTTTCTTATTATCTAAGATTTTATTTTATTTTAGATTTTCCCAAATCATCTCATACAAATTATCTAAATCTATTTCAAATTCTTTTTATTTTAAATTATCTTTTGCTTATATTTGATACAAACTAATGACTTCATTAAACTTCCAGTTTGTTAAAAAGAATTTAGTGAACTACCTTGCCTGAGGCAATATTGTCTTTCACATATTTTATAAATATAGAGAATTCTTTTTTTTAAGTTTTTTAAAAGTTTATTTATTTTTTTAGTAATCTCTGCACCCAACATGGGGCTATGGTAATGAGGTAGAAGTAATGTCCCCAGTACTTTATGACCTATATCTAACCACCTTTATGCCTCGAATGATTATTACATTTTTGTTGAAAAATGATGACACCAACAGGTAAGCAAAAATAAAAGATCCCTTAATATAATGATAATATTGATAAATTATGACAATAATAGCAGCTAACAGTTATATAGTGCTTACTCTGTATAGACACTATTCTAAACACTTTTAATGATTAATATATTTAAACCTCAAAATAACTCCAGAAGTATACAACAATAATAGAAGGAGGAGGAGGGGGAGGAGATGTATTTGCATTCCATAGAGAAGAAACTATTGATAAGGAATGCCATTAATCTAGGTAAATGTTTACATATTTCAGTAGATATATGTGTTCTTTGTTTGGGACACATGTTTCCCTTACCATAAATTTCCCTTGAAAACACACGTATTGATTGGAGTGAAAAATTCCATCAGATGTTTGTAAGAAACTCAAACCATGCCTTTTTTTTTTTTGAGTGAGCGTGCATGAGTGAGGGCAGAGGGGGAGATCATGACCTGAGCTGAAGTTGGATGCTTAACCGACTGAGCCACCCAGGCACAGAGAACTTTAAAGAGAGCCCAACCTGGGGCTCAATCCCATGACCCTGGGATCATGACCTGAGCCAAAATCAAGAGTTGGAGGCTCAACCTAATGAGCTACCCAGGCACCCCTACCCATGTCATTCTTAAAGTATTAGAGAGGAATGGCTTTGCCCTTCTGTAACTATCATCATGAGAGGCTTTTAGGGATTCTCACTACTTTCTGGTCTGGTATGGGAATGCACAAGTCATAATCAGTTGACCTGAGTGTCAAGCATCAATCTAGCTTGCCTCAGAGACATTCATGTCTGTCCTCCTCCTCTACATGAGCAGCTGTCCAAATGAGTTCCAGGATAGTCTAAAGCAGAAATTTCATCTTGAATTGTTTCAGATCATCTCTAAACATTACTGGGTTCTGGCATCTGCAAGCCAGAAGAGATTTCAGGTCTGTCTTACATTTCTGTACCCACAAACCTGAAGTCTTACCCCATGCTCACCACTTCCTACTGTAGTAATTGTCATACAGGCTTCCTCAGGCTGTAATGAATTTTTCCCAGCAAATGCAGGATCATCATGTTGTACATTTAAATTTCCTGCTCTCCATTTGGTGTTCTCTTTCTTGTGTTCTTAGGAGAGACCTAATTATCTACGAATATAGTACATTCATAATTATTCAGGTAATTCCTTCTCTGTCTTCCCATTGATTTTTTTTAATTCATCAGATTCTTTAACATAATGGGTTATAATTATTTCTTCAAGTGTCTTTCTTAACAACTAGAATAGGATCTCTTCAAGGCAAGATACCTTTTGAATTGTTATTAGTACTTGGTTCTTATAGCTCCTGGCATATTTTAACTTCTCCCCAAATATTTGGTTAATCCTTTCATTAATGAATTATTTATTTAAAAATCATAGAAAATCTACTAGAAATTCAACTACCATGAGTCAGAATATGATTTTATATATTTTGGTGGAACTTTGGAAGTGTTTTCTTTGTTTGTTTACTTGTTAAATTGTTTTTTAATGTTTATTTGTGAGGGAGAGAGAGAGAGTGAGCATGAGTGGGGGGGGGGGACAGAAAGAGGGAAACAGAATGTGAAGCAAGCCACAGACTCTGAACTGTCAGCACAGAGCACTGAACAGGGCTCGAACTCGTGAACTGGGAGATCATGACCTGAGCCGAAGTTGAACGCCCAACTGACTGAGCAACCCGGGCACCCCTTGTTTGTTTGCTTGTTAAAATATATTTGTTTCTATTTACTTTTCATGATGGTAATGAGGATTAGATAAAAGAAAACTAAATTATTTTTATTCTATAATAAAAATGTAATATATTTTGACTATTTTCAAATTTCTTGTTCTGTTGAAATTTGGTTGCACTTTTAAAATGTTTTTCAATAAAACAATTAGATAACCATGAAACATAGGAAGAGAACAGTCAAAAATGACAGGACTTTAGTGAATTTGAACTACAAAGGCAGTATCTCCCATGCTGACATTATAGTTAAAATTCTGTGTTATGAACATGCTTAGGAAATTTAAAAGTTTTTAACAACTCTAATTATGGACCTATGGAAATATCAAATAACAAAGTCCATCAGCAATATTCCTATATATTTTAATCAATCACTTCTCTTGAATATTTACTCACACCAATATTAAGGCAATATACCTGACTCAAGTCATTGTATCCATTTTAGGAAATAAGAAATTTTGAAAGATAAATTGGCAGGGCATCTGGCTGGATCAGTTTGTAGAGCATGTGAGTCTTGATCTCATGGTCGTCAGTTCAAGCCCCACTTTGGGAATAGAACTTACATTAAAAAAAGAAGGGGTGTGGCGGTTCCTGGGTGGCTCAGTCGGTTGAGACTCTGACTCTTGATTTCAGCTCAGGTCATGATCTCATGGCTTGTGAGTTTGAGTCCCATACCAGGCTCTCTGCTGTCAGCACAGAACCCTCTTCGGATCCTCTGTCTCCCTCTCTCTACCCTCCCCTGCTCGTGCTCTCTCTCTCTTTCTCAAAAATAAACATTAAAAGAAAATAATTGGATTGTTTGAAATTAGATGTGTTACACATGGGAGTGAATAAAAATTAGTTTGCTTTTAAAAATATGCCATGGGGGATCCATCTTTAGATCAGTGCTCTAAACATTATTTGTCCTGTAGATTATTTTCCTGGGTTTTTCAGAAAATCTCTTCTGACGTGATAACTTCACAGCATTGGCAAAGGTCCTTTTGATCAGAGTTTCGTCATTCAACATCTGAATATCTCACCTAAAAAGAAAGACTATATTATAAATGGTTATGAACCTGGCATAACAAAATTGAGTTCAAATATTGGGTTCTGTAGAGGAAAATACTTTATTTTCATATATCTGTTTCTTTATTTATAAAAAAAGTATGTTTCCTAATGTCATTTTGAGAATTAATAATGATAGTTAATATTCAGACTTTATATGATCTCATTTCATTTCATTTCAACAGTGTTAAAAAAACAAAATTCAACTGAGTAAGTTTTAGACATCTTATTGCTTAAGTCAATGATTCATGAATCAGGAAGCATCTCATCTTGCAGGTGGAAAGGAACTCTGAGGAGCTGTACAAAATAAAGACTTATAGGCAGAAGGGAACAGAAACAAGGAAATTATACTAGCAAAAAAGTGGATTCATTGTGACAAGTTCATGTTCCTTCAGGGGATGTCAGGGGTCTATCAGGCAGACTACCTCAATAGTGCTGATCATCAGATGACTCCTGATTGACTGGTTTAAGACTTCACTTCTGGGAGAGGTCAAAATTCTAATTAAGTCAAGTCTCAGTTTGTTGACATGGGACTTGGCAAAATTAACTCCATTTGGGAGCTGTTGTCTTGTTTTTAACAATAATCATATTAATTCGGTGCTACTATTATACTCATTTTACAGGTGAGGAAACAGTAATTAAAGGTTAAAGCCATATGCCCAAGGTAATGTAGCCAATAAACAGAATGACTAGGATAGGAACATTCGGTCCTAAGTTATTTTAAAAATCAATGAAAATTATCTAGTAAGCCTTACAAAGTAATAATTATTATGGTCACAATCAGTACTGAAACTAGCCCATTAGAATAATTAAATTCAATAAGACAAAGGAATTATTGATCTTTTTTCCTCTACTACTGTTTTCAGTTGAATCATCTTTGTCTGCCCTTTGACAAGATCTTTGGATAGAAGTGCCTTACTGCTTTATGAGTATTGAAAACAGTTATCCATCAAGGCTGTAGTAGCTTGCTCTGGTGATGCCCAGGCCCTTGCAGGCATCCTCTGTTCAGTGGTCAGGGCTCTGGCTCCCTTTGAAGAAGAAAGCTGCTGGTGGCTGGATCCACAGATGCTGCCACTGCCCACACCATTTTCTGGCTGGAAATCTCCTAAGTCCTTGGCTAACAGGCTGCGGGAGATGCTCTGGCGCCCAGCTCCTTCTCCCTGGAGCACCAAGGACTTTCAAATCAGTGCAAAAATACATATGTTCACCAAGGTCCAATAGTTCAGAGCTCAGCCAATGTTTACATCCTATTCTGGTGTAGGTGTTATTGGTTTAACAATTCCATCCTGTAGAGAAGTGTCTTTACTGAAGCAACAGATACGAAATGAAAGCCAGAACTGGTCAAGAAGAAAAAAGTAGGGGAGGAGAGAGAGAGAGAGAGAGAGAGAGAGAGAGAGAGAGAGGTGAGGACCTCTTATGAAAAGGAGTAGAAGAACAAAATGGAGTACTCCAAATGTTGATGGTATTGGAAAACAGCTAGGTAGAGGTTAATGGTAACAACAAGGTGGTGTCTCACGCCATCAACTGTATGTACTCAAATTGGGTCAGCCAGAGCTTGAAAGCAAATCTCAGAGGCAAATACAGTTCTTGCTGCTACTGGAGATCCTAGTGCTTGTCCTTGGACTGGTGATTCCTAGTGATTTTGACTTCAGGTCATTAGAACAGGTGTCATGGTATTCTCATCCCCAAAGCTCTACAATCTGATGTTTGGCCAGGTTGAAGGTTTGGGGCAACAGTTGTAATTGAGCTCTTTGCTTACACTTTCTGAAATGAATTTAGAGTAGACGTGTTTGGGTGGACGGGATGCACATCATGAACACTACATATACACTTCAAGGCAAACAAACAATCTCTGTGGTTTCTGTAGAGATTGGCACCGAGTGGAATATTGCAGACATGTGAGACATTTCCCTGATAGCAAAATAATGATAATGGCATCTATGGTTTAAGAAGAGGAGAACCAAATGATTCAATGTTTCTGGGTCATTATCATTTGTCACAAGAAACAAGATACCAGACCAAATCATTTGCTATTAGACTAAGAAACAAGCATAAGAACAGTTTCCCACAAATATAGTTTGTGTTATCATTGTGATGGAAGAAGTACATCAAAATTTTCAAGTAGGAATACAGGTAACTTCCAGTGGCCATTAGATCTTCAACCCATTTGTCTGGCTACATCATTCTTGTCACATTACTGACAGCCCACTGGTTACACTGCAGGGACCATGTTGAGATTGACAAAGATATCTAATATCTCTTTGTTGTTTGCCAGAGTAGTAATTACATTGTGTTATCAAAGTCTCCTTAAGGCATTGACTTCATTTCTTATGTAATTCTCACATAAATAAATGTATGGGACAAAATTATAAATTTACATTTATTTTTTGTTATTTTTTTTATATATGAAATTTATTGTCAAATTGGTTTCCATACAACACCCAGTGCTCATCCCAAAAGGTGCCCTCCTCAATACCCATCACCCACCCTCTCCTCCCTCCCACCCCCCATCAACCCTCAGTTTGTTCTCAGTTTTTAACAGTCTCTTATGCTTTGGCTCTCTCCCACTCTAACCTCTTTTTTTTTTTCCTTCCCCTCCCCCATAGGTTTCTGTCAAATTTCTCAGGATCCACATAAGAGTGAAACCATATGGTATCTGTCTTTCTCTGTATGGCTTATTTCACTTAGCATCACACTCTCCAGTTCCATCCACGTTGCTACAAAAGGCCATATTTCATTTTTTCTCATTGCCACGTAGTACTCCATTGTGTATATAAACCACAATTTCTTTATCCATTCATCAGTTGATGGACATTTAGACTCTTTCCATAATTTGGCTATTGTTGAGAGTGCTGCTATGAACATTGGGGTACAAGTGCCCCTATGTATCAGTACTCCTGTATCCCTTGGATAAATTCCTAGCAGTGCTATTGCTGGGTCATAGGGTAGGTCTATTTTTAATTTTCTGAGGAACCTCCACACTGCTTTCCAGAGCGGCTGCACCAGTTTGCATTCCCACCAACAGTGCAAGAGGGTTCCCGTTTCTCCACATCCTCTCCAGCATCTATAGTCTCCTGATTTGTTCATTTTGGCCACTCTGACTGGCGTGAGGTGATACCTGAGTGTGGTTTTGATTTGTATTTCCCTGATAAGGAGCGACGCTGAACATCTTTTCATGTGCCTGTTGGCCATCCGGATGTCTTCTTTAGAGAAGTGTCTATTCATGTTTTCTGCCCATTTCTTCACTGGGTTATTTGTTTTTCGGGTGTGGAGTTTGGTGAGCTCTTTATAGATTTTGGATACTAGCCCTTTGTCCGATATGTCATTTGCGAATATCTTTTCCCATTCCGTTGGTTGCCTTTTAGTTTTGTTGGTTGTTTCCTTTGCTGTGCAGAAGCTTTTTATCTTCATAAGGTCCCAGTAATTCATTTTTGCTTTTAATTCCCTTGCCTTTGGGGATGTGTCGAGTAAGAGATTGCTACGGCTGAGGTCAGAGAGGTCTTTTCCTGCTTTCTCCTCTAAGGTTTTGATGGTTTCCTGTCTCACATTCAGGTCCTTTATCCATTTTGAGTTTATTTTTGTGAATGGTGTGAGAAAGTGGTCTAGTTTCAACCTTCTGCATGTTGCTGTCCAGTTCTCCCAGCACCATTTGTTAAAGAGGCTGTCTTTTTTCCATTGGATGTTCTTTCCTGCTTTGTCAAAGATGAGTTGGCCATACGTTTGTGGGTCTAGTTCTGGGGTTTCTATTCTATTCCATTGGTCTATGTGTCTGTTTTTGTGCCAATACCATGCTGTCTTGATGATGACAGCTTTGTAGTAGAGGCTAAAGTCTGGGATTGTGATGCCTCCTGCTTTGGTCTTCTTCTTCAAAATTACTTTGGCTATTCGGGGCCTTTTGTGGTTCCATATGAATTTTAGGATTGCTTGTTCTAGTTTCGAGAAGAATGCTGGTGCAATTTTGATTGGGATTGCATTGAATGTGTAGATAGCTTTGGGTAGTATTGACATTTTGACAATATTTATTTTTCCAATCCATGAGCAGGGAATGTCTTTCCATTTCTTTAAATCTTCTTCAATTACCTTCATAAGCTTTCTATAGTTTTCAGCATACAGATCCTTTACATCTTTGGTTAGATTTATTCCTAGGTATTTTATGCTTCTTGGTGCAATTGTGAATGGGATCAGTTTCTTTATTTGTCTTTCTGTTGCTTCATTGTTAGTGTATAAGAATGCAACTGATTTCTGTACATTGATTTTGTATCCTGCAACTTTGCTGAATTCCTGTATCAGTTCTAGCAGACTTTTGGTGGAGTCTATCGGATTTTCCATGTATAATATCATGTCATCTGCAAAAAGCGAAAGCTTGACTTCATCTTTGCCAATTTTGATGCCTTTGATTTCCTTTTGTTGTCTGATTGCTGATGCTAGAACTTCCAGCACTATGTTAAACAGCAGCGGTGAGAGTGGGCATCCCTGTCGTGTTCCTGATCTCAGGGAAAAAGCTCTCAGTTTTTCCCCATTGAGGATGATGTTAGCTGTGGGCTTTTCATAAATGGCTTTTATGATCTTTAAGTATGTTCCTTCTATCCCGACTTTCTCAAGGGTTTTTATTAAGAAAGGTGCTGGATTTTGTCAAAGGCCTTTTCTGCATCGATTGACAGGATCATATGGTTCTTCTCTTTTTTTTTGTTAATGTGATGTATCACGTTGATTGATTTGCGAATGTTGAACCAGCCCTGCATCCCAGGAATGAATCCCACTTGATCATGGTGAATAATTCTTTTTATATGCCGTTGAATTCGATTTGCTAGTATCTTATTGAGAATTTTTGCATCCATATTCATCAGGGATATTGGCCTGTAGTTCTCTTTTTTTACTGGGTCTCTGTCTGGTTTAGGAATCAAAGTAATACTGGCTTCATAGAATGAGTCTGGAAGTTTTCCTTCCCTTTCTATTTCTTGGAATAGCTTGAGAAGGATAGGTATTATCTCTGCTTTAAACGTCTGGTAGAACTCCCCTGGGAAGCCATCTGGTCCTGGACTCTTATTTGTTGGGAGATTTTTGATAACCGATTCAATTTCTTCACTGGTTATGGGTCTGTTCAAGCTTTCTATTTCCTCCTGATTGAGTTTTGGAAGAGTGTGGGTGTTCAGGAATTTGTCCATTTCTTCCAGGTTGTCCAGTTTGTTGGCATATAATTTTTCATAGTATTCCCTGATAATTGTTTGTATCTCTGAGGGATTGGTTGTAATAATTCCATTTTCATTCATGATTTTATCTATTTGGGTCATCTCCCTTTTCTTTTTGAGAAGCCTGGCTAGAGGTTTGTCAATTTTGTTTATTTTTTCAAAAAACCAACTCTTGGTTTCGTTGATCTGCTCTACAGTTTTTTTAGATTCTATATTGTTTATTTCTGCTCTGATCTTTATTATTTCTCTTCTTCTGCTGGGTTTAGGCTGCCTTTGCTGTTCTGCTTCTAGTTCCTTTAGGTGTGCTGTTAGATTTTGTATTTGGGATTTTTCTTGTTTCTTGAGATAGGCCTGGATTGCAATGTATTTTCCTCTCAGGACTGCCTTCGCTGCGTCCCAAAGCGTTTGGATTGTTGTATTTTCATTTTCGTTTGTTTCCATATGTTTTTTAATTTCTTCTCTAATTGCCTGGTTGACCCACTCATTCGTTAATAGGGTGTTCTTTAACCTCCATGCTTTTGGAGGTTTTCCAGACTTTTTCCTGTGGTTGATTTCAAGCTTCATAGCATTGTGGTCTGAAAGTAAGCATGGTATAATTTCAATTCTTGTAAACTTATGAAGGGCTGTTTTGTGACCCAGTATATGATCTATCTTGGAGAATGTTCCATGTGCACTCGAGAAGAAAGTATATTCTGTTGCTTTGGGATGCAGAGTTCTAAATATATCTGTCAAGTCCATCTGATCCAATGTCTCATTCAGGGCCCTTGTTTCTTTATTGACCGTGTGTCTAGATGATCTATCCATTTCTGTAAGTGGTGTATTAAAGTCCCCTGCAATTACCACATTCTTATCAATAAGGTTGCTTACGTTTATGAGTAATTGTTTTATATATTTGGGGGCTCCGGTATTCAGCGCATAGACATTTATAATTGTTAGCTCTTCCTGATGGATAGACCCTGTAACTATTATATAATGTCCTTCTTCATCTCTTGTTACAGCCTTTAATTTAAAGTCTAGTTTGTCTGATATAAGTATGGCTACTCCAGCTTTCTTTTGGCTTCCAGTCGCATGATAAATAGTTCTCCATCCCCTCACTCTCAATCTAAAGGTGTCCTCAGGTCTAAAATGAGTCTCTTGTAGACAGCAAATAGATGGGTCTTGTTTTTTTATCCATTCTGATACCCTATGTCTTTTGGTTGGTGCATTTAATCCATTTACATTCAGTGTTATTATAGAAAGATACGGGTTTAGAGTCATTGTGATGTCTGTATGTTTTATGCTTGTAGTGATGTCTCTGGGACTTTGTCTCACAGGGTCCCCCTTAGGATCTCTTGTAGGGCTGGTTTAGTGGTGACAAATTCCTTCAGTTTTTGTTTGTTTGGGAAGACCTTTATCTCTCCTTCTATTCTAAATGACAGACTTGCTGGATAAAGGATTCTTGGCTGCATATTTTTTCTGTCTAGCACCCTGAAAATCTCGTGCCAATTCTTTCTGGCCTGCCAAGTTTCAAAAGAGAGATCAGTCACGAGTCTTATAGGTCTCCCTTTATATGTGAGGGCACGTTTACCCCTTGCTGCTTTCAGAATTTTCTCTTTATCCTTGTATTTTGCCAGTTTCACTATGATATGTCGTGCAGAAGATCGATTCAAGTTACGTCTGAAGGGAGTTCTCTGTGCCTCTTGGATTTCAATGCCTTTTTCCTTCCCCAGTTCAGGGAAGTTCTCAGCTATGATTTCTTCAAGTACCCCTTCAGCACCTTTCCCTCTCTCTTCCTCCTCTGGGATACCAATTATGCGTATATTATTTCTTTTTAGTGTATCACTTAATTCTCTAATTTTCCCCTCATACTCCTGGATTTTTTTATCTCTCTTTTTCTCAGCTTCCTCTTTTTCCATAACTTTATCTTCTAGTTCACCTATTCTCTCCTCTGCCTCTTCAAGCCGAGCCGTGGTGGTTTCCATTTTGTTATGCATTTCGTTTAAAGCATTTTTCAGCTCCTCGTGACTGTTCCTTAGTCCCTTGATCTCTGTAGCAAGAGATTCTCTGCTGTCCTCTATACTGTTTTCAAGCCCAGCGATTAATTTTATGACTATTATTCTAAATTCACTTTCTGTTATATTATTTAAATCCTTTTTGATCAGCTCATTAGCTGTTGTTATTTCCTGGAGATTCTTCTGAGGGGAATTCTTCCGCTTGGTCATTTTGGATAGTCCCTGGAGTGGTGTGGACCTGCAGGGCACTTCCCCTGTGCTGTGGTGTATAACTGGAGTTGGTGGGCGGGGCCGCAGTCAGACTTGATGTCTGCCCCCAGCCCACCGCTGGGGCCACAGTCAGACTGGTGTGTGCCTTCTCTTCCCCTCTCCTAGGGGCAGGATTCACTGTGTGGTGGCATGGCCTGTCTGGGCTACTTGCACACTGCCAGGCTTGTGATGCTGGGGATCTGGCTTATTAGCTGGGGTGGGTAGGCAAGGTGCACAGGGGCAGGAGGGGCATGCTTAGCTCGCTTCTGCTTAGGTGATCCACTTCAGGAGGGGCCCTGTGGCAGCGGGAGGGAGTCAGATCCGCTGCCATAGGTTTGGCTCCGCAGAAGCGCAGAGTTGGGTGTTTACGTGGAGAGAGCAAGTTCCCTGGCAGGAACTGGTTCTCTTTGGGATTTTGGTTGGGGGATGGGCGGGGGAGATGGCGCTGGCGAGCGCCTTTGTTCCCCACCAAACTGAGCTCTGTTGTCAGGGGGCTCAGCAGCTCTCCCTCCCTTTGTCCTCCAGCCTTCCCGCTTTCCGAGCAGAGCTGTTAATTTATGACCTCCCAGACGCTAAGTCGCGCTTGCTGTCGGAACACAGTCCGCCCGGCCCCTCCGCTTTTGCAAGCCAGACTCGGGGGCTCTGCTTGGCCGGCGAGCTGCCCCTCCGCCCCGGCTCCCTCCCGCCAGTCCGTGGAGTGTGCACCGCCTCGCCGCCCTTCCTACCCTCTTCCGTGGGCCTCTTGTCTGCGCTTGGCTCCGGCGACTACGTTCTGCTAACCATTTCGTGGTTTTCTGGGTTATTTAGGCAGGTGTAGGTGGAATCTAAGTGATCAGCAGGACGCGCGTTGAGCCCAGCGTCCTCCTACGCCGCCATCTTCCCTCCAGCCTCTTATTTTTCATTGTGAAGGAATTTGAGAGCATGTTCATTATTACTTATTTACTTAAATAATTTGTTGGTTCTTTAAGTTGTTTTTTGAAATTATAAATTGCTTAAACACATTTATGTTATGAAAACCATTAATGTGTGGTTCTAATTTTTTTTTTCAACATTTATTTATTTTTGGGACAGAGAGAGACAGAGCATGAACGGGGGAGGAGCAGGGAGAGAGGGAGACACAGAATCGGAAACAGGCTCCAGGCTCTGAGCCATCAGCCCAGAGCCCGACGCGGGGCTCGAACTCACGGACAGCGAGATCGTGACCTGGCTGAAGTCGGACGCTTAACCGACTGCGCCACCCAGGTGCCCCTAATGTGTGGTTCTAATCCAATCTGTTTTCAAGAAGATAGATAAGCAGTAGTCTGTCAAATCAGCACATTCCTAGAGACCTGCCTGATTACCACCATATTTATATGTATCATAGAACTACAGTAGATAGAACTTTTCTTCTTTTTTTAAAATTTTTAATAAAAAATTTTTAATATAGTTGACACATAATGTTACCTTAGTTTTGGGTGTACAATATAGTGACTCAACAACTCTATACATTATGCTATGCTCATCACAAATGTAGCTACCATCTGTCACCATACAACACTGTTACAGTTCCATTGACTATATTCATTCCATAGTGGGAAGCTCGTATGTCCTACTCTCCTTCACCCATTTTGTCCATCCCTCAACACCCTCCCCTCTGACAACCATCAGTTTCTTCTCTGTATTTATTGGTCTGATTCGGGGACAAGTACTTTATTTTATGCATGATTTTGTTAGTGACTATGCACTGAAGGCTCAAAACGTCCAAATCCATTTTATATTTGTTTGCAATTTTTGACTAGAGAATACAGTGTTGTTTTCCTTTCAAATTAAAAGCAAACAGACATTAATATAAAATGAATAAATAACATCATATTTTGAGCTAAGTTCACTTGAGGAGGGTCATTGGACCCCATGTATCATTTTGAAAAATAGTCTAGTATAAATAATATTTTAAACTCACATCCAATTTAAAGTATTCCTCTTCTTTTCTCAAGGCTGACAACAGTAAGGGAACCACCTCTAGGTAAGAAGGAATAATTCTGTCCATTTGCGTTATTCCATTTCACTTCCTCTCTCTCTTTCCTTGTCTTCTGCTTATGTTGCTTTGGGGGGAATAGGGCGGAGGGGCAGGCAAAGGAAAAGAGAGGGCAAGGGGAATGCCCCTCCCCCACCACATGTTCTCCCAGAGATTCTTTTGTTTTCATACTCATTTGACTGAAGTAGGAGGCAGTTGATATGCACAGCAATCTCCACATTCCTTTTAAAAATTATTTGTCTCTATCAAATCTCTCACATACTCTTATTCTTTCAGGAGTTATGGTGGTACACACAACTTTCTTTTTCTTAATTGCAATCGAAATTCTGAGACAGCAGGAACATTTTAAAATAACATGAAGTTTTAATGTTATCAGCAGCAGCAACTTCCTTATAATTTTAATTTTGATCCGATGAAAAGATAATTATATTTTAATACAAAAGCTAAAATTTTGATATGTCTGGGATATTGATAGGTCCATATTACAGGAAGTCATTCCCCTCTTAGGGAAAGGAAAACTGCAAGATCTAAATAATCTAATCTAAATGATAGTATTTTGGCTAAAATCCTTTCCTTTTGTTTAGAGCCAAATAATAATTTGAGAATAACAAATTGTGAATAAGATTTTCAACTAGTTGTGTAAGTCTAAATAATACAGAATCAAAAGGTATGTATTTTCCCCCTTATGTTCATTATTTTGTTTCTTAAATTCCACATGAGTGAAATCATATGGTACTTGTCTTTCTCTGACTGATTTATTTCACTTAGCATAATACTGTCTAGCCCTATCCATGTCGTTGCAAATGGCAAGATTTCAGTCTTTTTGTTGGGTGAGTAATATGTCATTGTATATATATGTATATAGACAGTATCTTCTTTATCCATTCATCAGTTGATGGACATTTGGCTCTTTCCATAATTTGGCTGTTGTTGAGAAGGTTGCTATAAACATTGGGGTTCATGTATCCCTTTGAATCAGTTTTGACTCATAACTATAAAGAACAAACTGAGAATCTCTGGAGGGGTGGTAGGTTGGGGAGATGGGTTAAATGGGTGATGGGTATTAAGGAGGGCACGTCTCATGAACACTGGGTATTGTATGTAAGTGATGAGTCACTAAATTCTACATCTGAAACTAATATTACACTGTATGTTAACTAACTGGAATTTAAATAAAAATTTGGAGAAAAAAGATATGTAAATATTTTAGTTCACAATGTATGGCTTGATATATTTAGTCATATGCTTCCATAGTACAAATGGAAATATCTAGATTTTAATCTATCTTTCCCATTTATTCTTATTCAATGACTATAACATACACCTAGAGATATAGATAAAAATATAGGTAGATATCCACAGATATATATGCCTTATATATTTTATATATGACATATATAATGCATAAGGCTTATATATTATGTATATGTCTGGAAGATGTCTGGAATAGTTGTCAGGTATTTAAATGTCATGTGGGACTTACAAGTCTTTGATTTGGGGGAAGTTTCCATATCTTGAAAATTTTCTAGCATCTTTGTCTTCAGACTTAAATCCAAGTGATGTCCCCAAAAATGTCCCTACAAATTTTTAAAGTGTAGCTTATGAGACAGTATTTCCCTGCTGAGATTCATTGCACCATAAGTCTACCCTGTCTTCTGTCCTAAAAATGATGGTTGCTTACAGTCAGTAAACATGTTACAAGGAAAAAAATTCAGATTTGCATTTCCTTGTTCCTAATAAAATGTTCAAATATGTTAATTTACCTCAAGTTTTCACCATCAAAACAAAAAGGTTGCCCCTGAATAATATTAAATACCCCAGATAATCAGTGATTGCTGTGGATCTGATTACATGTTTAGGAGTTTTCACATCTAATCTTTCACTTTCCATGGGTTCAGTTCACTCTAGTTAGAAATTTGGGATTACTTCACAGTCATGGATGAAACCAATACAGGTCCTTTCGAAAAGAGACTTAGTGTTCTAAACTATGCTTTCTTTACTTCCCCTCACACCCCTTTCCCCTATATACATACGAAAAGTTTTCACCCCAGAAATAGCTTAAGGTTTCTCTTATTTTCTGAGAAAAGTATGTGACTTTGTTTCTTGTTCCCAAAAAGTAGCAGCATTGTAAGGTGGTGCAACAGATGGGGTTTACAAACACTATATATATATTATTTTTAGTGTAGGAAGAATTTAGAATTATATGAGATTTTCTCTAACTACTTGGTAGGACATTAACAGTTCTTTATAATGTTTTCAACTTTTCAAAGGATACTCAAACCTTTATGATATGATTTTGCTCTAAAAAATCAGAATACTTTTACAATTTCACATAATGGATTTTTATACAAAAGAAGATTCATATTCATAATTTAAGGGTCCTTAATAATAATTTAGAATGATTGAAATTAAACTTATTTTCATAAATTAGAAGATCACAAAATGCAATTTTGAGCATAGGTTATGAATATTTTGCTTAACCTACAGATCAAGATGTTGAGAGATCAAATATAATTTTTTTTTAATATTCATTTTTATTTTTGAGAGAGAATGAGTGAGTGAGCGTGAGTGGGGAATGGGAACAGAGAGAGGGAGATACAGAATCTGAAGCAGGCTCCAGGCTCTGAGCTGTCAGCACAGAACCATGCTCACGAACTGTGAGATCATGATCTGAGCCAAGGTCGGATGCTTAACCATCTGAGCCACCCAGGCGCCCCTCATATATAATTTCTAAAGAGAATTGACTCATTCCAAAAAGATTCCTTTAATAATGGAAATAAAAGGTCATGATTTCATTAAAAGAAAGATAATTGTTTTTGCACAACTAAAAACTAAAATTGATTTAATGTATTTTGTTTACCGTTTGTGATTCTACCAGGAGAGGAATATAATCTATTGTTTCACAGCCATATGCCCACAAATTTATTTTCATGCAAGAAAGGACAGTTATCTTCTAAATAAATGAGATACTTTTTTAACTATTCTAGTCAGCTGGTGAATGATTTCACCTATTCTTAGAGTTCCTCAGTAAGGTTTTATCGGGAGTGAATGGAGACACGGATCCAAATTCAATTGATGCTCAGAGTAGTTTTCTGTTAAAAAAATTTGTTTTATATTTTAGCAAGTATTTAACAGTAATGAATATAGCATGTTAGATTTTTATTTAATATGTCAAATTAAAAGTGCCTTAGTAAAATTAGTGAAATTAAATGAAATAATATATCTTAATAATTTTGCCAATTCTAACTTTTAACTGAGTTGCTTGATAAATATTTAATAAACATAATAAAATATAAACATAAATAAAATGAACATAATAAAATAAAATAGCAAAACTGTTTCTGTAATTGCAGATTTTAAAAGTGAAAGTGATTTAAAATCAACCCTACAAAAATAAAAATTATCTCAATACTCCTGAAAATATACAAAAATTTTGAATTTACTGTTGTTTTCCAAAAATAATGCATTGCCTTTAAAATGAATTTATGATGTGACAGTCAATACATTTTGATTTGCAAAAAGATAAGATGTTCTCCTTTCTAATTTTTGCTTTCTTGAATTTTATTTAGAATTACCAAGATAAGTTATTACTAGAGAGGGCAATTTGCTCTCAACCAGTAGGTTTTATTTAATATTTTGCATAACACAATGGCTGTGCAGGAGAGTTTGTCTCCTCTACCAGTTAGTAGACATGTAACCTAAGCAAGTGTTTTAAAGTTCTATGTGCTTCAATTTTACCCATGGATATCATGGATATAGATTTTATCAAAGGATATCCAAAATATATCCATCGTCACAATCATAGCTTTCTCATGCTTATAAACATGAGACAGTATTTCACCACTAGGCTTGGGTGCCATTTTAAAGAGTGAAATCACCAACAAAAAGCACAAAAATACAGAAAAAAACAAAACAAACAAAAAACCTGGCACTAAGTAGACTGAAGAAAGGATACTTGTTTATAGTATAAGTTGAAACAGGAAGCAGAGGACCTTCTTGTTCATTTGCAGCTAGGAATGTGTGCATAGGGCAACTCCGATTTTTTGCCCCTCTGTGCAAAAAATGTTCCAGATAACTGTGAAAGCACTGCGAGTATTGATCTGATTTTACAAGTAAATTTTTGCGAGTAGATGAATGTACATATGGGTAAGGAGTGAACAGTCTGGATCGATTGTTAACTCCATAGGAACAAGTAGGATTAAGGTCAATCTGTACATAGGTCTAAGTGACCCTAAATTAAACAAAAATAACCTTGAATGAGCATTCCTTCTAATACTATTCCATCTGGTATTTACTCTTCGTAGTTTTCCAGTTGATGACAGCAAGTCTTGACTCAGATTTAGTTCTCTACAGGGTCCACTGTTCTGGCGGCAAAGCTCACTGAAACAATATTACTTTTATGTCTTTTAACTGAAATTACAACCAAGAACATATATGGCCGCCAATTGGTTTAGAAACCGTAATCGTGGAGGGAGGGCTTACTAGAGGACCCTTTAGCTATTATAAATTGGGAAAACTTCCTGTGAGGCTTTGCAAAAGTTAACTTAATGTTCGTATTGCCTTCTCATCAGAACACTTTGGACTCATTTCCGGTTCAGCATAATCAGACCTGTAAGAGTGTATAATCTACACCTGCAGGAACGGGATATTACTGTAACAAAAACAATCAGTTTTCTTGCTTTATTCATTTCTTAGTAAGGAATCTTCCTGTTTTCTTCATTTATTTTGATGAAAAAAGTCAGGTTTTTCAAAATAAGACAGCATTAAATATTTGTAGTTGAAAAAATAGTTAAGCTTCAACAAAAATAGTTGATTTTGGGGGCGCCTGGGTGGCGCAGTCGGTTAAGCGTCCGACTTCAGCCAGGTCACGATCTCGCGGTCGGTGAGTTCGAGCCCCGCGTCGGGCTCTGGGCCGATGGCTCAGAGCCTGGAGCCTGCTTCGGATTCTGTGTCTCCCTCTCTCTCTGCCCCTCCCCCGTTCATGCTCTGTCTCTCTCTGTCCCAAAAATAAATAAAAACGTTGAAAAAAAAAATTAAAAAAAAAATAGTTGATTTTGGGCTTGGTAATTAGAGTTTAGATACAAAATCAAATGCATGATATAATCCATGAAAGAAAAATTGGTAAGTTGAAATTTTGAAAAACTGTTAAGAGAAAGAAAAGACACAGACCAGGCAGAAATATTTGCAAAACACCCATTTGATAAATTTCAACAATAATGAAACAAGTGAAATTTAAAATGAACAAGGGGATTTTTTTTAACTGAGTTCAAATATATGTTAAAAGATCCCTTTCAAAAAGCCTTTTTTTTAAAGTTTATTTATTTATTTTGAGACAGAGAGACAGAGACAGAGCATATGAGCAGGGTAAGGGCAGAGAGAGAGGGAGAGAGAGAGAATCCCAAGCAGGCTCCACACTGCCAGTGCACAGTCCAATGTGGGGCTGGAACCATGAACTTTGAGATCATGACCTGAGTCGAAGTCAAAAGCCAGATGCTTATCTGACTGAGTCACCCAGGTGTCCCAAAGAGCCTTTTTGAAATGTGTGGCTATGACTGCCTTGTCATCCTCCTCGCTTTTTTTTTTATCCTGATAACATGGTGAATTATTTTGATTGCTTTTCAAATGTTAAATGAGCCTTGAATAAACTTCACTTGGTCTTGAGGAATTACTGTATATGTTTTCGATTTCTATTTGATAATATTTTGTTAAGATTTTTAAAAATAATTCGTGAAGTAATTTGGCTTCACTCCTCTCTTAACACAGTTTTGTCTGGTTTTAGTATCAAGGTAAAACTAACTTCCTAAAATGAATTGGAGAATGATTCCTCGTTTTCCGCTTTTTGAAATGATTGTGTATAAATAGAGTTACTTCATATTTAAACACTTGGTGTGATTTTCCAATAAAAGAATCTGAAACTGGAAATTTATTTGGCAAGTTTGAAAATTACAAATTCAACTTCCTTAATAGTTGTAGAACTATTCAAATGATCTCTTTTGGGTAAGTTATGGCAGTTAGTGTTTTGGAAGACTTAGTCAAATATGTTGCTAAATATGTGTGCATATAGCATTTTCATAGTACTCCTTTATTATACTTCTGATGCCTGTGGTTTCATAGTGATGTCTCTTGTTCCATTCCTGCTAATTGTGTCTTCTCTTTTTTGATTTGTCAATACTATTAGAGGTTTGTCAATTGTATTGATCTTTTCAGCTTTGTTTCACTGACTTACTCTGTCATTTTATTTTCAATTTCATTGATTTCTGCGTTTATATTTATTAGTTCCTTCCATTTGCTAGTTTGGGATTTTTCTCCTCTTTTACTACGTTCTTGAAGTAGAAAGCTAGAGGATTGGCTTGAGTGGCCTTAAGGGTCCAAGAGGTTTTTGAAACAGCCCATTGCAAGATACAAACAATGATTAATGATTATAACAATCATATTCTATCAGCCAAGTGCCATTTGGCACTATGCCACTATCCTGCAGGACATCTCTGGGCTCACATTTCCTAGTCAGCTGATGAATCCTTTCAACTCAAGATCCTAACACAAAGGGATTCCAGAAACCACTATAAGGGAAAGTGGCTCCCAAAGCCCCGCCATTCTTGTCAGTGTGGGGAGGGGGAAGGGAGATTGAAATTCCATAGGACAAGGTGAATTTCCAAACTTGGTAAGAGAAAAGTAAATGTGACCCCAAGGTCCCAGGTAGGTCTTCTGGGTCTGAGGCAAGGGTCTGGGGACAAGAGAGGCAAAATGGCAGTGGCTGGGAACAGTTTTCTCTTTTCTACTTCTTTCTCCTTCTCTCCTTGAGGGCCAGGCTGATGGCATTGCTGTTGGTCATGTTATGGTAAACCAGCAAGGTGGGCTCGAGCCCCACCCCACATTGGGCTCTATGCTGACAGTGCAGAGCCTGTTTGGGATTCTCTCTCTTCCTCTCCCAGCCCCTCCCCCACTTTCTCTTTTTCTCAAAATAAATAATTAAACACTTAAAATAATAATAAAATGATTATTACCATAGCTGGATTAACATAAACATGTTCATAATTGTTTTCTATTTATTGATAGAGGCTTCTTTTTCTTTCTTATCTGGTTTTAACTGAGCATTTTATATGATCCCATTTTACTTTTTTATTTATCATGGCAGTTCTTTTAGCATTTACAATGTTCATTTTTTACTGATCTAAGTCCTCCTTCAAATTATGTATTATTTCATGTTTAGTATAGATCTATACTTATAAATATATATATTAGTATATCATTAGTAGTATATATATAATAGTATATTTCACATCTGTATATTATTAATATGCATCTATATATAAGTAGAGTAAATAATATATAAATATAACAGAATGTTTCCAATTCCTCCCTCCCTACCTTTGTGTCATTGTTGTTATTTATTATACTTTCCAGTCCTATAAATCAATTGTTGCTATTTGTGATTTAAACAAACATTATATTCAGTTGAATACATACTTGTATTTAACAGGATTGTTGTGCTATCTAAGTTTTGGAATTGGTCCTTCAAAGTGCTTTTGAATTTTATTTTGATAGATACTCGGGGGTGTTATCGATCTGTGATCACTCCCATGATTTTTAATGATTTTCTTTATCTCCTAAACTTTGAACCATTTGAGTGGTTGATACTGGTACTCTCTCCCATCATTTCTCCAGGGAATACATTTACTTAACTATTGAGTGAATTGATTGATGATCATTGCCATAAGGGACCCAAGCATGACGATTTATTAACAATATGCTGAGTTCTTAGTCTTCACTGCAGCATAACAAATTATAATTCATAATGAAGCATCTTCCTAAGGACTTTAGGCCTGAGGATTATCCATTTCCCCTGCATATTCTAATAATCAGTCAATCATGGTCATTCGGCTGGCTGAGCATCATAAGAGAAAATGGAGGATGCACATTCTGGCTGCCATGTCCTCTATACCTATTTTACAGTAGGTCCACCTGCTAAGCTTTTGTAAATCAAGATTAAATTTGAGAGATGAGAGTTGTATATAATTTGTAAAATCACAGATACATAATTGTATATTTAATTATGTAACATGTAAGTGACATTGCAAATAACCTCAGTTTTATCTTCAAAGTATTTATTTTCATGTTTAAAAGGAGCTAATTATTTGAGAGAAATGATAACAAAAGTTAATTTCATGATTGGAGAAACTATCATAGATGTGGTATTTCCTCTAATTTTGCAGGAAACCAGCTTGCCTATTTTCCATTCCCTTTAGGCAATGAGGATCTCATTATTGAGACCACCTACAGATGGTATGATTGAAATTTTGAATCTGTGCATAATCACCTCATCATTTTGATCTTTTGATGCAAATCTCTAGATAATCATGGACATTACACAAAAATAAAACTTAGAGAGTTCAATTTTAGCCCTAAATTGCTCATATTTCAAATTTGCCCTATATAAATCTGAAATATTGCTGGTAGGCCTAACTTCTATCAAGTATTTAAAAAACTGCTCCCTAAAGTTTCTGTGATTGAAAACTTATTTTATTTTATGCATTCCATGAAGTTAGAGCATCAAGTATTATCATGCTTGGAAAATTTTTGTTTTAAATAATGTGTTATACGTTTGATTGATATAAAATCTCAACATTTTACAGCTCATATTACCCTGTATTGTTTTGTCAGTGTGTTAGAAGTTTGAAAATTAGTGTTTCTTCTTTACCTTCAGTTTTATATTGAAAAAATTACTTTTATATTAAAAGAATTGAATAGCACCTGTTAACATGCCAAAATATTATTTCAAATGAGGAAAATCTTTAAATATTGAAGGGTCCCATAGCTTACTCTTCCCATTTGTTGTAATTTTATTTAATTATTACAGGTAGACTTATGAAATTTTATATTTTTAAAAATGTTTTAAACTACTAGTAAAACACCATCAACCAGTATTATTTTATAAAACATTTTTAAAATTGTCAATTAGATATACTAAAGAATATTGTGTGCATGAAAGCTACATTATAACCTTAATTATATTTCAGTTAAGACCCAGCATTATTTACTATAATAAAGTCTATATTATTCACCCAACATAATCAGCACCTTTTATTATAATTACTGAGATAAAATAATTAACTAAATTTAATTAGTGCCAAAATAACACATAAAAGTCAAATATGTGATTTAATTTACCTTACACTCTATTGGAATATAAAATGTAATTTGCTGCTTTTTAAAGACTGCATTTTTAAAGCAATTTTGGCTTACAATAAAATTAAGAAGAAGACATGGAGATTTCCCATATACCCCCAAGCCATAGGCATGCAGAACCTTCCACATTATCGACATCAAAATGGTACATTTTTTACCAAGGATAAACCGACACTGATACGTCATAATTATCCAAAGTCCAATGATTTACTTTAGAATTCACTCTTAGTATTGTATATTCAGTGTTTTGGAACAAATGTATAATGACATATACCCATCATTATAATGACATACAGAGTATTTTCGCTGCCCTAAATATCCTCTGTGCTCTGCCTATTCATCACTCTTCCCCATTTGCTGTTACCTAAAATCGCCACTGATCTTTTCATTTTCTCCATAGTTTTACCTTTTCCAGAATGTAATTGGAGTCATATGGTATGTATCCATCTCAGATGGACTTCTTTCACTGAGTAATATGCATTTAAGATTCATCCATGTGTTTATATGACTTGACAGCTTATTTCTTTTTAGTACTGATTAATATTGCTTTGTCTAGATGTACCACAGTTTATTTATCCATTCACCTAATGAAGGACTTCATGGTTACTTCCAAATTTGGGAAACTATAAATAAAGCTACTATAAACAACCATGTGCAGATTTTTATGTAGACACGTTTTCAACTGCTTTGGATAAATACCAATGGGCACAGTTGCTGGATCATGTATCTTCCAAAATGGCTGCACCATTTTGCATTTCCAATCACTATTGCTTCAAATATTTTTCCTGTTCCTCTTTCTCTTTCTTCTCTTTCTGGTGTTTATGTGTATGTTACACCTTTTGTAGTTATTCTACAGGTTTTGGACCTTCCAATCTGTTATTTCCATAAGCATTCTCTTTGTTTTTCAGTTTTTGTACTTTCTATTGAGGATTCTATCCTCTGGCTCAGAGATTCTTTCCTCACCTGTGTCTAATCTACTAGTAAGCCCATTGGAAGCATTCTTTATTTCTGTTTTTTTCTTTTCTTTTTTTAATCTCTAGAATTTTGTTTTATTCTTTCTTAGTATTTCCCACTCTCTGCTTACTTTGCCATTCTGTTCTTGTATGCTGCCTACTTTATCCATTAGAGCCCTCAGTATATCAATCATAGTTGTTTTAAATTCCCAGTCTGATGATGCAGCCGTGTCTTATTCTGATGCTTGCTCTTTCTCTTCAAATTGTGGTTTTTCCCTTTTGGTAAGTTTTGTAATTTTTTCTTGATAACTGGGCATGATGTACAGAGTAAAAGGAACTGCTATAGACTTTTCGTAACGTGATGATAAGGTACGAAAGGAGAGGAATCATTCTACAGTTCTATAATTAGATCCCAGTTTTTAGTGAGCCTATGCCTATGGACTATGAATTTCACAAGTGTTTTTCTGTTTTCCCCCGTCTCCCTTCTTAGTTGGGTCAGAGTGGATAGAGAAGGCTAAAATTGGATATTTCTCTTCCCCATGCAGAAACCTTGAGCCAGCTGGAGTTGGTTGTTTCCTTTCCCCAGATCAGTTAAGCTCTGACAATAATACTTTAGCAGATTAGGCTTTAGTTAACTAGTTTCCTCTGAGGGCAGGCCTTGCTAAGAACAAAATGCTCTGGTGTAGTTCAAAATGGTTCCCTTTCCTAAGGCTCTGCCAGAAGCCTGAGGGGATGATTATCTGACATTTACTGTGGGAACCTGGTAGACCTCCTGGAGTTAAATTTCATAATACTCTGAAGATTCCCCTTGGCTGGGTCCCCCCTGGAGTTTTCAACTCTCAGACTTGTCTTCACTGAGCCTCCAACAAATCACCAGTACAATGTAAGTGTTCTACCTGGCACTGGATCCTGCACGGGATCAGCTCCCAAGTCTCTGCTCCGGGAAGCTGTGCCTGCAGGAGTTGCCTGTCCTTTCTGTTTTGGCCTCAGGTTTTCCTGCACCCTACTCTTTCTTATGGATAGAAGAAGAGTTGTTGATTTTTCAATCTGTTTAGTTTTTTCACTTGCTGTTGGGATGCGGTGACCACTTGCAAATCTCTTATATGGAGAAGCAGAAAACCAGAAGTCCATTTGTTGTTTTTAAGAGAAAAAAAATTCTATACAACTTAAAATATATATATATATATTCCATGAGTGCTATGATTCAAATAGGCTTTGGAAAAATGTATTTTGCTTAATTGATTATAGAAAAGTACCTGGGGAAAAAAGTTTTCTTTCCCTAAATTGCAAACTCAAGATATGTGTATACATTAACATAGAATTAGATGTAATGCTTGATACAAGTTTGCAAGAATAATAATGAATGAAAATTTGCTTTTAGTAGGATAGATTGTGAATTTTGTTTGTGAACTTCCAAGCATAGCCAAAATGGAAGAGGAAAAATGGGATTGAGGATAATATTTCTTGGGATGTATTACACCCTGTTGGACTATAAATCAGACCCTCTTTGTGCATTAGTTAATTTAATATAAAATCAACTTGATAGCTAAATGCTGCTACTTGAATTATAGGCTATTGAAGTAAAGGCATGCTAAATTCACAGTTTATGAAGTACTAAGTGAAATAGGATGTCATCCCAGATGGTCTGACTTGAAGATGGGAGCTTTGTAATAAATAAACATATTTATTTGAAGTGTTCCTAATAATCACTTTGCAAAATAAGCATTTTTAAATGTTGCTTCAGAAGATGTCAAACTTGAATAAAGGCAGGTGGCTATTAGTATCATTGTGTGTAAAATTAAATATATTTTTGTTGATGTCCAAGCATTTCTTAAAATATGTCCACTTTTTTGTCCTCTAGCAAGGATCTAACTTTCTTTTATTCTCTCAATATGTTGTATGTGCATAGTTTCAGTTCCATATTCTTGAGCAAATATAAGAGTAGACCAAAATTGTCTCCTGTGTCTGTATTTAATCTAGTAGATCATTGCTTGAATATTTTTTTCTTTATTTATTTGGAGAGAGAGAGACTGAGGCAGAGAATGTGTATGCACGCGAGATGGGGGGAGGCAGGGAGAGAGGGAGAGAGAAATCCCACGCAGGGTCTGTACTGTCAGAGTGCAGAAACCAATGCTGCCAGTGCAGAGAAAGTGACGCGGGCTCCAACTCACCAAGGGTGAGATCATGAGCTGAGCTGAAACCAAGAGTCAGACCCTTAACCAACTGAGCCACCCAGGCACCCCAGTCACTGCTTGAATTTTTATAACTATACATCATAGATTGTATATGTCTCTCAGTTCAGTGTTTTGGGCTAATGTTTACACGGAAACATTTATATTTTACTTTAAAATATAAATAAAATATTAAATGCATATGTAGGAAAAATCTAGAATTGTATTCCAAATTCAGTTGGTAGCAACCAGTAATTGTATGTAGCTATTTGAAGAATTCACTGTATATCTAGAAAGGTTTGTCTGTCTTGGATATTGTTGGCTTTAAGAGAGGCATCCCAATGTTGTACTCAGTGTAATGACGTTCTGCAACCCCATGCTTGTTCAGAATGCATTTCCACATTGCCTTGCATATTTAATCCATACTTTTGTTAATGTGTACAGTGAATATCCAAAGATTAAAAAATGTGCTGAAAAAATTTGTAGACAAGAGAGCAAAGGGAAAGAGAAATATTTTTCTAAACATACAAGGCAATTGTTTAATGGCATAATGACATTTTGGTGGTCAGGCAACTATGGTTTAAGCATTTTGTATCAAAATATCTAACACCATAGATTGTTTTGTATTTGTATGCATGTGTATATGTGTGTTTTGCTATTTTAGGTATATTTTCAGAAAATAGATTGGATATATGTTGTCAATGCATAAATTACCTACTGAGAAATAGTATTTCAATTAGTATTTATATCCAAAATCTAAATTTTCAGAAACAACTTGCTGGTGTTCAGCAGGAAATACCTTCTATGTTATTTTTTGAATCCCAGTGGCCTAGTATCTTTCTTTCTAGTTTTTTACATATTCCTTTTTCAGACTAATTCATGAAATATATAGTTGTTCCCAATATACCTTGACACTAAGTTAATAAATTGATAATTTGGCAATGTTATTCTTTTTAATATTATATTTTGATACTTTTGTACTTATGCCCTGTAAAAGTTTAGTGTAAATCTTAATTGCCTTATTTTTTTATTTCTTCATATTTTTATTTACATATGGATATTAAAAAAATATTTTATTTCATTGTAATAAAATTGCCAAGAATTTAAGACACCTTCCAAAACTGATACATAAAGGTGTTAAATTAATATTTGTAGCAAAATAATCTTCAGAGTCTTGGTGGCTTTTATTTTTTGTATGTGTATATGTGTATGTTGCAACTTTTACTGTATGGACAGACATTATACCATGATATTCTGGAAGATGACTGTAGAATATTTATTTTATTTTTGTCCTGAAAATTATTAGGTAATTTTTTACAAAGCCAAAAATATTAATAGGGTATATACTCTTGAAAATGATTAAATTCCCAGTCAGTTCATGGGATTGAAAAAGTCATAAAATATATTCAATTGCTTTTTTTCATTTTCTATATAAACATTGTATAGGATAACTTTGGGAAATATCATTTGTATATATGCAGAAAACTTCCTATTACTATTAGGAAAAATCTGCCAACATGTGTTAAGAAAAGACTACATATGTATACACTCTCTCTCCCTCCATCAAACACACACACACACACACACACACACACACACACAGCGTTTCAGTGTTAAATCTAATACATTTTCAGTTTGATTTCATTGTCATACATTTTGCTTTAATGAATTCTCATCACATTTGAGGCTCCTTTCTGACCCCACATTTGTATAAATTTACTATTTGAACTGCTATTAGCTTTTTTTCTTATAACTATTATGATTAAAATGGTTGAGAATAAGTAAATATTAGTACTATAATTAATAATGCTTCACTGCAAATTATTTTGATATAAATAGGATTTTTCGTTATTTTTATTATAGCATTATTATTAGAGCATTATTTTATGTTATCTATTGTAATTCTAATATAAGTTCTGATGACATTGCTTCATATATGGTTTTCCTATTGTCCAAATTTTGTTGAGTTGATAAAGATTAATAAAAGAAATGGAAAAAATCGTAACAGAAAAAACATGAAGTCTTATTGCTCAAAAAAAGACAATACTTCTATTTTAAGATCATTGGATTATGGATAAATTGTTAAGTGTCAACAGAAAAGGAATTTCAAAAGTCAAAAGTTGCTATTCTCAGATATCTATTTGTTGTTAGGTGCATATATATTTATAATTGTTATATCTCTTGGATGGATGAACTGACGCTTCTATCATCTATAATGTCCTTCTTTGACTCTTGTACCAGTTTGTGACTTAAAAGTCTATTTCTTATGTTGTTAGTATAGCTGGCCCAGTTCTCTCCCAGTTACTATTTGCATGGCATATCTTTTCCCTTCCTTTCATTCTCAACTATTTCAGTTTGGATTAATTTTCGTATGAGTAGGGATTTTTTTTTGCCTGCTTTATAGTTGTTTCTTGAAATTTGGACATTTTGAATATTATAATGTATTAATTTTAGAAGTCAGATTCTTCTTCCACCTCAGGATTTGTGGTTGTGGTTGCTTTCCTTGCCTTCTAATTGGTTGTTTGTTTGGTAACTTTTCTAAACTATATTTGCAAAGACTGTATTATTTGTTATGTGTGGTCTCTGAAGTCTCTGTTCCGTTATCTTTGGTTAGCTGTTGAAAGATTTACTTGAATTCTTGAAGCCAAAAACAAAAACTCTTTTAGTCTTTGCACATTGGGTATGTGCCATAACACTCTTTTAACACTGAGGTAGGCTGTTTACTATCCTGCCTTAGTCTTTATTTCCAGCTTGTACAGAGCCCAAAGATGGGTCTGAGGTGAAAGCTTAGGATCTTCTCGGGTCTTTTCTGAACACACATTCTGCTTTGGGCATATACATAACGTTCTATATTCCCCAATATTCATGTGATATTTTCAATGCTATAACTCTTCAAAGACTCTTCATAGATTTTCTTCTCAGGCTGTTGGCATATCTATCATTGTTTCTCAAATTTCAATCATTTGCTCCACACAGGAGTGGGTTCTTCAATTGTCTTTCAGAATTTCCAGGGAATGTACTCTGTGTAGCCACTTTTCTGCCCTAAGAGAATTCTGAATCAGGTGAAACAAAAGCAAGTGCTTTCGTCAGTCCTTCAGGTGGCCACTATACAAATTGAAATAGATGAACACAATTCTTTGAGAACAAAATCTGTTTTGCTTCTGTTCTGAGGGACCAGTGTACCAGGAACATGGGTTACCATGTTTAAGACCACTGCTGATCTAGAGAAGAAGGGAGGTAAAACAAAGGCAGGCAAAAATACTTTAAAGCTCTCCAACTATTTTTAAGTTGTTTTCTTGCTTCACTGTTTATTTGGTCTTTATAAACCGTTGACTCTTTTCCAGAATTCCAAAATTTAATTCTCACAATTTTTGCACACTTTTACTATGTTTGTAAAGGGACAGCTCCTTGGAGCTAAATACTCCACCATTTTCACTGAGATTTATATGCAAGCTACTAGCATATGAAATTTTTTACTATTTGAAAGAAAGGCCAATAAATTTTTTAATACCTCTGTGGAATCTGTGTGTGTCTGTTATTACATTTCTTTCAGTCTTCATCACTTTCTAATATATTTCTATAAAAATATTTTAACTAGGGGCGCCTGGGTGGCGCAGTCGGTTAAGCGTCCGACTTCAGCCAGGTCACGATCTCGCGGTCCGTGAGTTCGAGCCCCGCGTCAGGCTCTGGGCTGATGGCTCAGAGCCTGGAGCCTGTTTCCGATTCTGTGTCTCCCTCTCTCTCTGCCCCTCCCCCGTTCATGCTCTGTCTCTCTCTGTCCCAAAAATAAATAAACGTTGAAAAAAAAAAATTAAAAAAAAAAATATTTTAACTAGACATATTTCATTAAGGTAACTACATCATTCGAAGAAAAATAAATGAAAGGTCAAATCTAAATTGATTCTGGAAAAATATGTTTACAACCTCCTATTTTCACTTAGGTGTGGGTTTGTTCAACATAAAACAAAATTTTCATAAATGCTACCTTAGTTTCACATTCTATACCAAAGTCTTAGATGATTAAGTAGAGGCAAGTGTAAGAAAGTAATATATTGAGGCACGTTGGTGGCTCAGTTGGTTAAGCATCAAACTCTTGGTTTCAGATCAGGCCAAAATCTCAGGGCTTATGAGATAGAGTCCTATATCAAGGGGCTCTGCAGAGCCTGCTTGGAATTATCTCTCTCCCTCCCCTTTTGCCCCTCCCCCACTTGTGCTCTCTTGTGCTCTCTCTCTCAAAATAAAAAATAAATAAACTAAAAAGAAAAGAAAGATATTTATTTAACATCTAAGGAATTCAATAATTTGGAATGTGAAGTCTCAGTTTTGTTTTCTAATCTATCTCTTCAGGCTTATCTCCAAGGCACCCCAACAAGTTGCTTGTAAGTTTGTCCCCACACTCTAAAGCCAAATTTGAAGGATACAGAATTGAGTAACATAGGTCTCTATCATTAAGGAAATTCAAATGTAGTAGGGGAAAATAAGATACATAAAGGGATTTATTTCCAGTTTGGTACACTGAGCAATGTAGATATATATCCAGGATTCTACAGGAGCACAGATCAGCACTTGACATAACCTGGTGTTTAAAGCATTGCTGCTTAATACATTACTTGAAAGGTGAATCTTGAATTATTGGAAGGTTGTTACAGGTAGAGAGCAGCATGAGAAAAGGCACAGAGACCCAAAATAGGATTAAATTTGTCAGAAAAGAAACTATTGCTAGAGAAAATTAAAAGTGCACCATTGCTGATGGTTATGAAGAGAAATAACAGGGATGCCACTGAAGCAAAGTTGTATGTATGTCAATATCACTGATTGTCAGGGGGCAATAAAGACTTCAGTGATTCTTTACATCTTCCTGAATTAACTTTGTTTATCTGTTACTTGAGGTGAAAACTCAGAATGGTAGTTATTAGAGAAGTGTGAACTGAGATGTAAAGGTCATTACCTACTTTAATTTTACCACAATATGTTCACTAGAGTTATGCATAAAGATCACTTTCTCAGTCAAGATTTTGCTCGAAAACTACTGCAATTATGTGTCTGAAGAGCCATAACTGAGTGGCAGCTTTGGACAATGACACAAACAGAGTATAAACCCATTAGTATGTGTTAACTGTGTGTGTGATTCTGTCTTCCTTTCAACTAATTTAAGAAAACAAATTTCCTTTTTTATTTTAGGATTTTTATTTTGAGATCCTTGATATAACCTCACCCAATTGTTTACATAAATTTTTGAAGATAATTCAGACTAAATTATAGTATTAAATGATTGAATATAAGAGCAAGGTAAGATATATCATGAGAAGAAAATTTTTATTAACATTTCTTACAATAACTCGTAACTTAAAAAAATCTTTGTCTCTGAATTATTTCTGGTGATTTTTATTCTATATATTATAGATATTTTTATGTCCTGAGGTATACATTTGGATATAAAAAAGTACAAGGCTCTCTCTTTCATCAAAAGTAATTGAATTTTGACTCCAAAATCCTTCGTGTCATAATTAGAGAGCATACAATGGATAAACAATTTCTAGTTCTTTATCAGTATTGAGGATCATTCTTACATTACACATTAAGATAGATTAAAAACAAAATCCAACTGTAATATTAGGACTATGTCCACATTATTTTTGTAAAATCTTTTTGGGGAAAAATATAGAATGCATTCTAAACTATGTTCATGCCATCAGTAGCCATTATCTTAGTGCTAGGGGCAATTTCTTAGGGTATATTTTCTGTCTTTATATTTTATTCTACTGTCTTCTTCAATACTCAATATATTCTCAACCCAATCCTCAGCTCTTAGCAGTTCTCCAGTTCTCATCTAATCCTGACTTTTTCTGCTTTTCACCTCAATCTTATCTTCTTTAGCTTTTCACAGTTATCCGTGGGCATCTGTATCTTCCTCTTATTATATACCATAGATAGCATTTCACAAATATCAATACTATGAATTTGAACATTTGATATTTTCAATCTGTCACACTTTTATGTACTAGCATGTGTTCTCAAGTTGTTTCCTGCTATATCTGTTCTAAAGTTGTTAAGTTCTGAATCAGGATTATTTTAACTAAATGAAACAGAAAACAACATGAATTATCTTAATGGCAGTATATTTTGTCTCACAGAAGGGAAAATCTAGAGTGATGACTGGCTGTACAGCTGGTCAATGTTACAGCTAAGTGACATGTTGAGGGATCCCATTTCTTCCTATCATTTCATTCTGCCACCCACAGCACTGGCTTATTGTGAACTCTCATTCCCTTCCTAATTATAGGATATTTGTGAGACTCAAACAGGAAAAACTTTCTCATTCACAGTTTTTAAGGCTATCTATTTATCTTAGTCCATTCAAACCAGCATAAAAAAATCTCATAAACTGGGTGGGTTATAAACAACAGAAATTTATTTCTCACAGCTCTGAAGGCTGGAAAGTTCAAGATCAAGACTCTGGCATATCCAGTGTCTGGTGAAAGCCCACTTCCTGGTTAATACATGGCACCTACCTGCTGTATCTTTACATGCTAGAAGGAGAAAGCAACTTTCCAGGCCTATTTTATAAATGCAATCACCTTCCAAAGGCCCATCTCCTCATACTATCACCTTGGGAGTTAGCATTTTAACATATAAACTTGGGGGAGACACAAATATCAGACAATAGCAGTATTGATTCTTATGGTATCAAGAAAAGCTTGATCTTATGTACCAGGTTGGATTCTGTGTCGACTCCTGGACCAGTCTCTACTGACAGACAGAGGAATGAAATTAGAGAATAACATTAGGCCTATATTCCCCACAAAACAGAAAATAAATTGATTAATTAAATAAATAAAGCAAAACAACAGCAGCCAACAAACAAAAACCTATCAAGGGATATCAGATAACCAAAACTGACTTCTAATCATGAAGGTCCAACCAGAAAAGGGAATGCTAAATTAAATTTTACAATAAATTAGAATGCTTTAAATTTAAGAAACCAACAACAATATTTACTTCCATTGCCTTAAAGACCAGAGCTGGTCAAAGTGATAGTTAAGATGTCTTAAAGTTTAATATTTCCTAAAATCTGAGATATAAAATTACCAAGATAGAACGACTTAATCTTTCCAATCAGCATAATATCAATGGCAAAAACTTTTGTGGAAATTAGAAAATTATGCAATTTTTAAAAATGTGATGATAATTATGTTGGATTATAGAATGTTCTTAATTTATATTGCAGCCGACTCTATATTGCAGGAGATTGGAGAAGACATAATGTCTTCTCCCTGTCTATAGCAGTATACAAATCAAATTTGGAAGAGAAGTTACTTTTCCAGAATGTGATAGAACTAGCTTGAGACTATTTCTTGGCTAAAAATAAAAGAAAGTTGACCAAAAAAAAAATACCAAAAAAAAAAAAAGCAAAGACAATAATTTAATAGTCTTATTTGAATATGTACTTGTATAATGCCTAGTAATCATATTATATTTTTAAATTAATTTTTTTTGACAGAGAGAGAGAGAGAGAGCATGTGCACATACAAATAGGGGAGGGGCAGAGAGAGAGAGAGAGGGAGAGAGAATCTCAAGCAGGCTCCATGCTGTTAGCACAGAGTCTCATGAGGGTCTCAATCTCAAGAACCATATGATCATGACCTGAGCCTAAATCAAGAGCCAGTTAACCAACTGAGCCACTCAGGCACCCGATCATATTATCTTAATGATTATTTACAAATTGAAGATCTTTATTTTTCCTTACCTGATCTTTATTAGGAAATGATGTTGTATAAGCCTGTTGTATCAGTTGGACAATGGTGGTATTGCCTAAGCATTCTGGATGCGGACAGAAAATAATTGAGAAAGATCTGAAACAGACTATGTCAAAATAATAGTTGGGGGTTCCAGAGTGCTGAATAACAGTGTACTTAAAAACTCAAATTTGGGGGCACCTTGGTGGTTCAGTCAGTTAAGCAGCTGACTTCAGCTCAGGTCATGATCTCACAGCCCGAGTTCCAGCCACACATAGGGCTCTATGCTGACAGCTCAGAGCCTGGAGCCTGCTTTGCATTCTGTGTCTCCCTCTCTCTCTGCCCCTCCCCTGCTTGTGCTCTGCCCCTCAGCAGAGAGAGAGGGAGACACAGAATGCAAAGCAGGCTCCAGGCTCCGAGCTGGAGAGCCCAATGTGGGGTTCGAACTTAGGAGCTGTGAGATCATGACCTGAGCTGAAGTCAGACGCTTAACTGACTGAGCCGCCCAGGTGCCCCAACATTAAAAAAAATCTTTTAAAAAAAACCTCAAGAGGCGCCTGGGTGGCTCAGTCTGTTGAGCGTCCAACTTCAGCTCAGGTCATGATCTCACAGTCTGTGTGTTGGAGCCCTGCATCGGGCTCTGTTCTGACAGCTCGGAGCCTGAAGCCTGCTTGGGATTCTGTGTCTCCCTCTCTCTCTGCCCCTCCCCTGCTCATGCTCTGTCTCTCTCTCTCTCTGTCTCAAAAATAAATAAAAACATTAAAAAATAAATTTAAAAAAACACTCAAATTTGATAAATGTAGCTATTATGGTCATATGTTAAGTGACACTGAAAATATCATTGAACTAATCTCTTTAGTTTGATTACCATTTTTAAAGTATCTGTAATTTTTTTCCACATCTACTATTTGAAGTACGAGTTTCAGAGTTAGGTGGCAATATCCATACATTGAAAATGATTACTCATATACTAAGCAAATGAGTAAATTTGCTTCGATTTTCTCTTCTTTTGGCAAGATCATAGTTGAGATTAGATAGATGCTGATTAATGTGCTATGCCTTAGAGAGATGAGAAAAGTAAACTTGTGGGGTCAATATTTTTTTGTTCATTACCCAGGGAAATATAAAGTAATTTACACTCAGGTTGCTTTCAGAATGTAGTCTCAAAATAATTATCCAAAAACAAAGCAGGAAAAAAAATATTTCAAAATTTAGGAAGTCAGAAGTAAGAGGATATAATGCCTTGAAAATTGCCTGAAGGAGGGTAAAATATGGCTTAGCCAGATGGAAAAGGAAAAAAATCTATAAATGTTAATTTTATATGAACAGAAAGTTGAATACTACTTTTTTCTTTTCTTTTTGTATTTAGTCAATTTGAAACCTATACAATATTTTTATTTAATATGTAATATTATATATTTGTATTTAATATATACTCTAAAGTAACTTATGGAAATGCACATACATATATAACTTATATATAATTATATATAATTAAAAATATGTATTTAAAGCGACTAAAATTATGTTTGTTTTAATATTAGAAATTAATAAAACAATTATAAAATAAAATGATCTTTTTCAAAGTTACTTAATACAGGTCATGCTGTCTGAGCAAACTTTTTTGTCTAAGTCAACATAAGAGACTTCAAGTTTCATGACAAACATTTTAAAGCATTTAAACTAAAAATAGTTCAACAAGTAAAGCAAAAAAATCTCAAAAGATAGTCAAATATATAAAGTATTAGAAAAGAAACATAAAATATCAAAAAGAACCAAATGGAAGTATTGTAACTGAAAAATGCAATAACCAAAATAAGTCTTCATGTAAGAGCTCAATAGAAGAATGGATATGACTGAGGAAAGAACCAGAGAACTTGAAGATAGATGAATAGAAATTATCTAATCTAAAAAAATAGATTGAAAATAGATGTAAAAAATAAACTGAGATCCAGGGGCTTGTGAGACCATAACACAACATTCTAACATTCATGTCTGATAAGTCCCAGGGGAGGAAATAAAAATATCAGACTGAAAATATACTTAAAAAATCAATGTTTTGGGTGCCTGGGTGGCTCAGTGGGTTGAGCATCTGACTTTGGCTAGGTCACGATCTCGCGGTCTGTGAGTTCAAGCCCCGCAGCGGGCTCTGTGCTGACAGCTCAGAGCCTGGAGCCTGCTTCAGATTCTGTGTCTCCCTCTCTCTCTGCCCCTCCCCTGCTCATGCTCTGTCTCTCTCTCTGTCTCTGTCAAAAATAAACATTTAAAAAATTAAAGAAAAAAAACAATGTCTAAAACTTTTCTAAATTTGATGAAAGACAAAAACCTACACAAATTCCAAAAGGTGAGTGAACCCTATACAGGATAAACCCTAAGAAATTTACACTCAGACATGTCACAGTCAAAACTTGGAAAACTAAAGTCAAAGAAATAAGCTTAAAATCTTTCAGATGCCAATGACATATTACCTGTAAGAGAAGAATAAATCCAGTGAAAGAAAGACAGATTGATTATCTGTACGTGGTATCACTTGGAGTCCTGAGTTTCATTCACTGTGGTTGCTCATACAGATAGAATGGCTACGTGACCAGCTCTCTGTAAAAGCCTCAGACATAAGACTTAACTGGGTTTCCCTTGAGAGGGACATTTCACATATGCTCCCATGGTTCACTAGAGTGAAAATTGCATCCTGTGTGACCTGATGGGGGAAAATCTAAAAGTTTACTCTTGATTTTTCTGGACTTCAGGCAGTATAAATCTTTCTTCTCTTGTTTGTTTTTTTGTTTCCTTTACTGTAATAAACCCTAATTTTGTTATTGACCCTTGTGAGATTTTCTAGCAAAACAAAACAAAACAAAGAAAAACAAAAAACAACCAAACACAATCAAACTTGAGAGCGGTCATGTAAATCACAAAGCAAATGCAAGCAATAATTAAAATAAAGCTGGAATGGTTAAGTGAGTACCATAGAAAACAAACTGCAGAGCAAAATAAACTACAGACAACAAGGTGATTACATAAAGATAAACTGGTCAATCCACCAAGAAGATATAACTCAATTTAAGTGTATGTATATGAATAAAAGAATTGAGTTTCAATCAATAATTAACAACAGAAAGATAATAGACAATTCTACAAATAGTTGTAAATTTAAAAGAAAAAATACACTTCTAAATAATCATAGGTCCAAGAGGATGTTTAAGAACTCCAAAAGAATATATTGTACTGGATAGCAATGAAAATACAATATATCAAAATCTGTTAAATAGAGTGAAAGCAATGCTGAGAAAAAAATTTACAGCACTGACTGTTCACATTGCCAGAACAATAAGAAAACAAGGAAGTAAAAGTATAACAGATTGGAGAGTAAGAGAATAATTTGCTTCTGTTTGCTGGTGACATGAATATCTACATAGAAAATACTAATGAATCTCCCAAAAAGAAAATTCTAGAGTCCTAGACAAATAAGTAAGTTAGGCAAGGTTGCAGAATATGTGGTAAACGGATACAAGCAAATGATTTTCTATATATTAACAAAGTCTATAGGAAAACTATATTTAAAAACAGTATCATTTGTCATTACTTACTCCAAAAAAATAAAATATGCAGGGATAAACATACCACAACACGTACAATACCTGAATGTCAAAAAAAAAAAAACTACCAAAAGCTAATGCAGGAAATCCAAGAAGACCTAAATAAATGGAGAAACATGCCATGTTTGTGGGTTCGAAAATTCAAACTAGTAATAATGTCAATTCTCTTTAAGTTGATCTATAAATTTAAACAATTCCTACTAAAATCCAAACACAATGCTTTGTAGATGTAAATAAGTTCCATATTTTATAAAATAAAAGAACCAAGATTATTTTGAAAAAGACAAATTTGGAAGAATTATGGTAACTGACTTTAAGACTTAATCTACAGTCAAAACAAAAAATCTACAGCCATGGTAATTAGGAATATAGTATTGGCAGGGCAAAAGACACATGGATCAAAAGACTAGCATAAAGAAGCCAGAAACTGACACCCACAAAATAGTCAACATTTGATTTTAGGCAAATTGCAAAAGCAATTAAGTGGAATAAATATGGTCTTTTCAACAAATGGTTTTGAATATTGATAAATAAGAATAAATAACATCCCAAAATTCACTGGTTATTCAAATATTACTAAAATGCATAAAACAAAGCAATAAAAATGCAAAAGAAAGCATAAGAGAAAACCATTGGTGTATAAGACAAGGGGAAATGTTCTCACTCAAGACACCAAAGGCATGATCACTAAAATTTTTAAGCTATATAAATTGACTTAATCAAATTTAAAAAATTGTTCTTCATAAAGAGCATGTTATGTGAGTTAAAACACAAGACAAAGATTGGGAGAAACTATTTGCAAATCACGTATCTGACAAATGATTTGCATTCAGAGTGTGTCAGTAATTCTCTGTATTAATTTTTTTTTTAATTTTTTTTTCAACGTTTATTTATTTTTGGGACAGAGAGACACAGAGCATGAACGGGGGAGGGGCAGAGAGAGAGGGAGACACAGAATCGGAAACAGGCTCCAGGTTCCGAGCCATCAGCCCAGAGCCTGACGCGGGGCTCGAACTCACGGACCGTGAGATCGTGACCTGGCTGAAGTCGGACGCTTAACCGACTGCGCCACCCAGGCACCCCTCTCTGTATTAATTTTAACATTGCCATAACAAAGTACCATGGAATGGGAGCCTTAAACAAGTATTTATTTCACTGTAGCCTGAAGGCCAAGAAGACCAGGATCTGGCTATTTGTTGGTTTGGTTTCTTCTGAGGCCTTTCATCCTGACTTGTAGACGATTGTCTTCTCTCTGTGTCTTCACACAGTCTTTTCTTTACACATGCTGTGTTCAGATTTTCTCTTCTTACAAGAACACCAGTCATGTTGGGTTAAGGCCTACCCTAATGACATCATGACATCACTTTAATTAATTAGCTCTGTAAGGATCCTATCTCCAAACACAGTCACATTCTGAATTACAATATATGAATTTTGAGGGAACATGATTAAGTCTATAACACTCTCAAAACTCAATAGTAGGAAAGCAAGTAATTCAATTAAAAATGTCAAAATGAACAGATAATTGTCTAAAGAATATACACAAATGGCCAGTACATTGAAAGGTGTTCATCACCATTAGCCATTCAAGAAATGTAAATTAAAATCACAATGATGTACCACTACATACCTCTTAGAATAGTCAAAGTTAATGACAATATCAAAGATGCAGAGAAATTGGATTTCTTATACATTGTTGGTGAAGATTGAAATGGTGTAGTTACTCTTGAAACAAGTTTGGTGGTTTTAAGTTAAATATACACATAACCATATGATCCTAACATCATACTCCTTGGTATTTTCCTGAGAGAAATAAAAATTTATGCTCACATAAAAATATCTGTCCATGAATTTTAATGGCAGCTTTACTTGTAATAGCCCCAAACTAGAAAAAAATACAAATATCATCTACTGGGTGAGAGGACAAAGACACTGTGGTGCATCCATACAATGGAATACTATTCAGCCAGAAAAAGGAATGAGCAGTTAATTAGCTAGAAGATGGATCTTAGAGAACTGTGCTGATTCTAAATTGTTACATCATGTATATTTCTGTTTCTATAGTTTTCTCAAAGTGACCAAGTTATAATGATAGAGAATATTTTGGCAATTTGGTTTGAGGGAAGGACACAACCATTAAGGGTGACACAGGAAGTTTCTAGTGATAGGACGTTTTTGTGTCTTGATTCTGCTGGTGGTTCCTCAAACCTACACGTGTGGTAAATTTTTATAGAACTATACAACAAACCAAACCAAACCCAAAATGAAACAAAACCAAAGCATGTAAAACCTGTTGAAACAAAATACGATCTGTATGTGAGTTAATAAAATTGTATTAACGTATATTTCCTCATTTAGAGAGTGAAATATGGTTATGTGAGATATATCGCTGAAGGAAGCTGAGTGAAAGATGCACATAAGAAATTCTTATTTTATTTTCTTGCAGCTTCTTGCAAGTCTTATTTGAAATTAACAAGTTGTTAAAACATTAGGATAGCTTCAGTCATACTGTGGTGAATTAATCTCTTAGTGATAATATTCAGTTAATTCTTAAATAATATAATTATGCTGAGTGTATTGTTAAATAAGGAAAAGCCAATGCCACTGTTTTCCACTATTGTTTCTACTATTTTTTCCAAAATCTATATGGCTCACATGATTTTGAAATGTTATAAAAATTGATAATCAGACTTTTATCAATACAATTCTTTTTTTGTTTGTTTTTGCTTGTCCTGAGAACATATATCTCTCATGAAATAAATTTCTTGGACCTAAGTAACACCTATGTTACTTCACTGATTTGGAAACTCTTATGTTACAGATGATTTTATTTTATCCTGTCTAAACAGTCTTCATGTTTTAACCTGATTATGTGTTTTTAACCTACACATTGGCCTTGGAAAGTATAAAAGAAAAGGGACCTGTGTTTTGTTGAGAACTCAAAATATAGAATCTGCACCAATCGTCCACCACACACAAAATAGATTAAGGTTGATTAATTTGGTTGTTCCACAGAATGGAAGTCATTGGAATGGAACAACTAAAATGCTAACAGCCGGTTTAGTCCAACAATTAACTGTTAGTGTCACATATTTTCATTTGCTTTGCTTGCTCAAGGCAAGAATATTGAATTAAGCCTTAAAATCATCAGGAAAAAAAAGTATACATCACAATAATACCACTCACTGAATAAATCTTAGTTTTTTATAATATCTTTACCCCTCCTATCAGCACATACTTCAGAAAAGAGTTCCTTTATCCATAATATATAAGTGCTTATTAAAAGAGAATGGCATTTCATTATTAAATTACTTTGAAATCCAGAATTTGGCAATATCTCTAATGCTACTAATTTTACATCCTGATATTCTTGATTAGGACAAAATCGCCGGTGGTGCATTGTTCGAGTTAAATTTATAACGTACTCAGATACAACTCTGAACATTACTCTGCCAGGGTTTCTCTTTTTCTAGATACTTGGTGGGTGCCACATAGCACTATTCTGACCTAAGAAGCTCTTCCTACAAAAGCTGACATTTGTTTGGACAACCTTTTTGCAGCCAAGGTTAGATAATCACAAACATGAATTCTAAAAGCTTATAGTATATACCAAATCATATAAGGCCACTTAGACTGCTACATTCCTATTCTTAGGTCACTAAAAATTATTCAGTACCCTGGGGTAATAATTACTATTCAGGGAACTTCTAAATCAGAAAGTTATTAATGGAGCTATTAGCCATAGCAGAACTAACTTGAATCTTACTTTTTCTCTTTCCCATATTATTCCTTAATTTAGATGATCATGAGTAGGAAATGTCCAAAAATGTATGGGAGGGTAGAAGAAAGAAAAATAAGATGTTTGAATAATTCACAGAACTGAGAATAACCCCAAATTTGAGTCTTTTCTGATTCTTTGAGATATTAGTTAACCTAGATGGAACCTCTACTTTTATAACTTGGTGAATTCAGTAATGTCTACATTGCATTTGTGAATTTTCCAACACATACCTTCATGATATCTGTTAACTGTGCTCTCTGGTCCTTTGAAGTCAATTGACTCTGCCCTTTACAAGAAGAAGGGGGAGAAGCACCAACATTTCAACATTTCAACTGTTTCCAGAAAATAGTTCTATAACTGGCTTTGTGATGAAATGGTTTATAATTAAAGAGTGAGTGAAAGCAAAAGAGAGAGGGTTCACAACCTAGATCTTGGAATTATTCCCTATTTCACTAGAACTTCCATATTTCTTCATTTGACCACAGCCAATCCAAGAAAACTCAGTCTCCTATCCAATACCTTTTTCTCTATAGGGAGGAGGAGGAAATAAGAAAAAATATATGCACTACATATTAATTTGTGTAATCTAGATAACTTCAGTCTTGGAAATGCACTCATCCGGCTCATCTTTTCTTCTCCTAAGCACTAGGTTTTTGTTTGTTTTTTGTTTGTTTTATTTTTGTTTTGTTTTGTTTTGTTTTGTTTTGTTTTTCAAGAATAGGAAAAAACTTTCTCTTTCCTAAATTCATTTTTGGGGATTGCCTCCTGGCTTGAACTCATGTCTTTCATAAATCAAAATGCTCTAGTCCCTTTTTTGGAGCACTAGTTCCTGTCATTTGGTCTCATATGTTAGCACAACTGGCAAGTGCTTGTTTGGCATCACAAGAAGCACTTAGAAATATTTGAGTAGTTATGAAATGTGGAGGGTCAAATTAAAAAAAAAACAGTGGGGCGCCTGGGTGGCGCAGTCGGTTGAGCGTCCGACTTCAGCCAGGTCACGATCTCGCGGTCCGTGAGTTCGAGCCCCGCGTCAGGCTCTGGGCTGATGGCTCGGAGCCTGGAGCCTGTTTCCGATTCTGTGTCTCCCTCTCTCTCTGCCCCTCCCCGGTTCATGCTCTGTCTCTCTCTGTCCCAAAAATAAATAAATGTTGAAAAAAAAATTTAAAAAAAAAATAAAATAAAATAAAAAAAAAAAAACAGTGTCATTATGCTGGCAGGCATAATAAATTCGGATTTTAAATGGTCTGTCATAATTTTTTTTTTGTCCTCCCAGATAGGACTCATCAAGTGTCTGAGACTTCTATTGCCTGGGAAGTGGCATCTTCTGGTGGGAGCCTCAACTTCTTAGAATCTCTCTCCAGAAGCTGTGTCTTCCACAGGAAGGAAATCAGTACTAGTGAACTTTTATACTCAAGAGGTCAGATTTGCTTTGCACTTTGTTTTTGCTTTATTTAGATAGTACATTCTTCAGGTTAACATTTTCTTCTTTAGAATTCAACCTGAAGAGGGCAAATGCTATCACATGAGATTCACCCACTTACTATGTGACCCTGTAAATGTATTCTTACTTGATCTCAATATCAATCTCCTGTGAAATCATCAAAATAGTTCTTGCTGCAGCAGAAACAAATTCTAACCTCAGGGCCACTGACATTGCAAGGCAATCATGGCCTATTTCTGTAATCCATTCACTCATCCTCTCTCCTAATTGACTCGTCTCTTCTAAAATATTTGACATCACTCCTCAATCATTACTCTCAACAGATGCCTTGCTTCCTATGTCAAGGAGAAAATTGAAGCAATTATAAAAGCACTTCTATTAGCCACCTTGCCAAATCAAACAATCCACCTACCTTTCCTTCTTACTGTAGTTACTGTTCCCACATCCCTTAACTTGCGAATAAGTCTCAGCCAACTATACCAAGTTAAGGATGTTACTTAAGTAGTTCTTTTTCCCCATCATTTTTTCCTTCTCTACTCGATCATATGAATTATCATACAAGAAATGTATTTTGTTTTTTATTACAAGAAAAAATTAACCTACATTTATCCCCCAAGTTCTCAATTCATTTATTTGCTCCCTTTTGCAGCAAAGTTCCTGAGGAGTGGTTTAGTCTCTCTGTTTCCAAATTTTCCTCCTATTCTTTCTTAAATCTTCAGGTGTTTCTAAACACTCCTCTGAAAATGGTCTTTTTGTGGTCACCATAACCACAGGGTTATAAAGCTATGAACAGTGAACTCTCAGTCTTAATCTTACTTAAACTATCAGTAAGTATTATTTAACATCCTATGTGACTCTTCTTAGAAACCTAGTAAGAAAACCTCCATTTTCTTTGATCATTTTTCTTCTTCTCCCAGACTTCTTAGCGGTAGAGTGCTCAACTTCTATATATTTCTTCTTTATCTGCAAACACTGTGCTGGTGATCTTATTCAGATTCTTGGGTTGACAGGCTTTATGATTGGCTTCAGCCCCACTTCTCCATGAAAATCCTGATCTGATAGTTCCACTCAAATGTCTAGTAGGCACTTCAGACATACCAGGTCAAATTGAATTTCTCATTTTCTTCTACATGTCTCTCCAAATCCCTCACTCACAATCTTCAGCATCTCAGTATTGGTAATTCTATCCTTATAGGCCAAACAGTTGCAATTATAATTAATTACTCTTTCTCCCATAATTCTAATTAATCCGTCCAAAAATCCTGTGGGCTCTATTTTCAAAACAATGCTAGAGTCTGATTGCCTCCCATTATCCCATAGCTAGCATGTGGTCTTAGTTACCATCATCTCTGATGTATATTATTTCAATAACCTCCTACTGTTTGCCCTTCTTCCGCTTTTGTTTCCATAGAGACTATTTTCAACACATCACTCAGAATGATCCTATTAATAACTAGTTTAGATGATACCAGACTCCTCTCAGTTTCCCCCCAGTAGATCCTTATTTTTCTCAGAGTAGAAACCAAAAGTTTCATAATGACCTACTGGGCTCTACACAGTCTAGATCCATGTTAACTCTGTAGCTTTTTTATTCTACTCCAGTTAATTCAGCCTCTTTGATGTTCCTTAAACACTGCAACACTCTTGCCACCTGAACTTTTCACTGACTGAGCCCTTAAATTGGAGATGTTTTCCTCCATATATTTGTATGGTTATTTCTCTCACCTCTTTCTCTTCACCCTTCAAATATTACCTCAGTGTGGTCTGCTTTACATAACTCTATAAATTATACCTTGTATTTTTGATCTCTGTTTTAACTTTTGTCCGAGGCATTTATCACAGTTTATTATATAATTTACTTACTTAAGAATTATACTTTTTATTTGTTCTCATTAGAATATAAACTCCGTGTGGGCAGATAGGGGTTTTTGCCAATTTAACTCAACGATGTATTCTTAGCACCTAGGACAGTAGCTGACACATACTAAGTGTTCAATAATCTATTTTGAATTACCTAATTAATTATTACCTCTTTTACCTTCCAGAAAGAGCTACAAATTCTTAAAATAGTAGGGTCTGTAATTATGTCTACAATGCAATCTTGGAAGACAGTTTACCCTAAAAGAGGTTGCTCTGTGGTAGAGATACATTACATTGTGTTCAATGGGCTTTCTTGCTGTACATCTGCTTCCAAGTTCTCATTCTGTTGTTAGACTGAGCCTAGCGGTTTGGAAATCATGGGGGAAATGGATTGTTGATTCACTTCAATGGTAATGACTTTATATGATAAGCACCTTATGTCAAAGGGTGTGAGAAAGTAACACATCATTTAGAAATTTTGTGCTTCCTCATATTTGGGTAAATTTTCCCAGTCACTGCTTTCACAACTGGAGTAAAGGCCTTACTCTTCCCACAATGAGAAAAATGCCATGCTTATTGTCTCATGGCTCTCTTTGAGTCTCTCCTGAGTCTACCTGTTAACACATCCAGAAATGAAGCTCTGTCCTTGCCTGGTCAAACAGTAGAATCACATTGTGGATATTAATTTGCTGAAGAGCTAGGGTCTAGCTCTGATTGAAGGAATTTGCTGAATAGGACACACAGCTGGCTCTTGCCACGTTTTTGGCATCCGGTATTTCATCCTGCCTGGAATCCATCTGATCTCTCTCTCCCATTCTTGAAGCTTAGGCTTAGTTCTAGCAAACCCATATTTACAACATTTAGGAGGGTGAAATATCAATAGCATAGCATCACCAAAAATTCTCTGAATATTTTATCTTTTTCACTAATACATAATAAGAAAATTAGTTCGGTAACAGGCTCAGTCCTTTTAGGCATTTTAAAATTACCAATAACTCATAAGGTGCATGCAAAGCAAACAAGAATCATGTTGATTTGACACTTTAATAAACAATAATGAGGTTTAAGACTAAAATAGAAATTGATCATGTGTACTTTATATCTACACTGCCATCAAACTTAATAACATGTGACATTTTTATTAACCTAGGAGTCTTACTTGTTTACTTTATTATTCTCTAGAATGAGTGCTTGCTGGTGTTCAGTGATTTGTCCTTTAAATTTGCATAGTTAAACACACTCTCCCATCTTTGCTTTATAAGCAAAAGATATTTTTTAAAAGGTAAAAAAGAAATTTTTAAAATCTATTAAAGCAAACCCATGAAAGAGAAATATTGCTTTGTCAAGAGCCTAATTTCTAAAGAAAGAAATTCAAGTTATTTTATTTTGAGACTTATGTAATACAACTTTAAATCTAATTGAAAGTAAAAGAGGAAGTTATCAAGGCTTTTCATAGTACACAAAGGTTAGTCGCTAAATTAGAAAGTAATATTAGAAAGTAATATTTTTGAGAATATTAGTGAAAAAGATTTATTTACAATATCTATTTGAAACAAATGCTTACTTAATTTATTGAAACCATAATGTTATTGAATAACTCAATGTCTTTGGCTACCAGTGTAATATAACATGAAAATAATTACATTAATTTTATTAATTCACATATTAATCATTTCAGATCAATAAAATCATTGCTGGAATTATAAAGATAAAATAAATACATTAGATTTTTCTATCAGTCTATGGAGAAAGTCTTGGGTGGCACACAAAATTTTCAGGATAATTGTCTTTTAATTCATTTTCCCATAACCACACACGTGTATCTGCCAACCTCAAGTTTGGGTAACTCCATGCAACTTATGATTTCACAATGCCTAGCACCTTAACTAAAGTGTTGCTGAGGTTAACAAAGTGTCATTGGATATTTGGCAAAACTAACGTGCTGTAGCAATTTTTAGACCTTGATCTCACACTACACATACCCCCATCCTGGTGACAAATGTTGGTGTGGGTTCCACAAGTATACCAAAGTTGCTGGATTTCCTAAACAGTCATCGTAGCCATCTGATTTATTCCAGAATATTTACTTATATTCCTTAGGATGGTGCTTATCTTTTCCTTCTCATGAAAATTTGCCTCCTTTTTAAAACTTTATTTATTTTTAATTAGCTTCTGTGCAAACTTCTCGTTGGCTGTCCTTTAGTTCTAGAAAATTAAGTTGTTTCTAACTTCAGAGTATCTGGCACAGCTAGAATCTTCTTTTAACTCTTAAACTCACTCTGCTTCCAGCTGGAAAAGAGGCTGTGAATCATTCTTGACTCCTCTCTTTCTTGCACCTCCAAATTTTACTTTGTAAAGTCTTCATATTGCCATCCCCTATTAGAATATTTCTAAGTAATGTTTCCCATTTCCACTGGTGGGATTTCAATAGTCTCTTCCTAGGGTCCCAATTTCAGTTGCCTCTTCCTGAAACTATTCTCCACCCGACTATCAGTGAACTTCTAAAAATGGATTCTGCATTTACTGCAGGAAACATTTCAATATTCTGTATCCTCACTCACCACCCAAACCTAACTATGTCTCTGCCCAAAGTATCTTCAACGTAATATCAATACCATAATATACTTTTAAAGTGTTTGCATGGGAAGATATGGTATTATCTGTATAAAGAATCCGATTCATGAGATCTATACAATCTCTCATGTATATTCAAATTTTGCTTTTGAGTTAGAATGCAGACAAGCAAAACATTCAGGTAGTGATGCTGGTACAAGGGGAGACCAAAGCATCAGGCTTACAAGAAGCATACACTAAGGTAATTTATATAATTAATTTTATAATTTGTACTTGTAATAAATACAGTCACAATGAAATATATTATTTTAATGATGACTTTGTTTTTGTTAGTGTTTCTGTCTTTGATTATTTCAAGCTATCAGGAATTCAAAGATAACCTATAGCAAAGGACTAGTACCTTTTTTGGAAACAAAAAATACAGATTTTGATGATAAACATCTTTCAAATCCATGGCATTTCATGCTACAGTTGGGTCCCATTTTGTATGGTGTGAAAAACACCTTTCACATTTATAAAAGGTTTTTCTCTACAGAAAAATGAAAGCTGGATTTTAATATTTGAATTGTACCTGCCAAGCCCAAACTGTGCTTTTCTTCTCTAAGTCTATATCTTGAGGAACATGTGCATGATTTTTTATTTATTATAATAGAGTTTTGGCTTAACATTAAAAGTTTTATTTATGTGGATCTGTTATTTATTTTCTTTGAATTATATTTTTTGTTGCTCTATCCTTTGCATATATATGGTAGTATTTAGGTAAATTATTAACAATAATTTCATAATTATAAATATAGGGAATAAATGAAATTTGTGCCTATGGATGCACATTATTTAGAGCATCAGAAGTACTTATGTAAATTTAATGCTCAAAAACTTGAGTAAAATATGATGTATCATTTTTGCACATTTTATGTATTATAAAATTTATGCTAGGGGACTGAATTTTTATATATATATATATATATACACACATATATGTATATATATGTGTATAAATATATAATACACACCTCTAAATAGAATGGATATATGTGCATATATAAATACACACACACCTATAAAAAGAATGAATGAATTTCAGATTCTTAACTAGTGTAATTGGTGACTGGGGATGTCATTCTCTGAGATAAACTAACAAATGTGGTGGAACTGATGTGTTATTTGGGGGAGGCTGTTTTAGTAAATAATCTTTTAGGAAGTGTTGAGGTCACCTACAGGATATGTACAAAATAAAAAGAGAAGAAATATCATTTAGTTTTCACAATTAGGAAAGTGTGACCTTGGTGAGAGCAGTTCAACTCTTGGCTGAGGATTGAGGCCATATGGAAGCAGATAACAGGCTTGAGGATGAGTAAAATGGGGAGTAAATGTAGAAAATAGAGTGTTTGGAGTAAATAAGGAGCCAAAGACATGTCTTGTTTGTTGATTTGTTTGTTAGATTTTCTTTTGATTTCATTTAAAGTAAAGGTGAAAGTCTTCTACTTCCAGGGTAGAATATAAGAAACGGGAGCCATCACTCCTCATCAACACTGTAAAAAAGCTGAACTAAAAATCAACATTATTTTTTTTTAGCTCCAGTAGAAAATTTAAGTCACAAGGCAAACTGCTACCCCCACAATTGGAGAGACAGACAATTGGATACAGAAAATCACAGGTTATCTGGAGAGAAGACCAAGGGCAAAAACCTTTTCAGGAACTAGCACCAGGATGGGAAAACTTAAACTATATTTGGTGAAATTGTTGACAACTACAAGTGTGGACAAATATAAGAATGAAAAACTCCTAGGGGAGACCAGTCTTTGCCTCCCACCACACTCACACACATTCACACATTTTTGTGGGTTGCGCCTCCAGGAGCCCTATCAGACTCTCACAATAAAGATCTGAGAAAATTGCCCTGTGCTTCCCTTCCTGAGAAAAAGAAGAGGAAAGTAACTATTTTGAAATGTGTAACATAAATGAAAAATGCCTCTAATGGACTCATCATTAGGACATGGCCAAGGAAGGTATAAGAGAAATTCAAGAAATATCAAGGAAAATTTCCGAAACTGAAATGAAAAGAAAAAAAAATGGAATAAAATATCCAAAAGATGTGGGACACTTAAGAAAAAAGTGTAACATATATGTAATGAGCATGCTAGACAGAGAAGAAAGATGAGGGAATAGAAAAAAAAAATTGAATGAAAAATTTCCAGTTAGTTATAGGCAGCAAACCACAGATCCAGGAAGCTCAGAGAGCACCAAGCAGTAAAAATGTTAAAAAATATCTAATTTGGGGCACCCGGGGGCTCCATCGGTTAAGCATATGACTCTTGCTTTTGGCTCAGGTCATGATCTCCCGGTTTGTGAGTTTAAACCCTTTCTTTGGGCTCTGTACGGTCAACATGGAGCCTGCTTGGGACTCACTCACTCTCTCTCTCTCTCTCTCTCTGCTCCCTGTTTTCTCTCTCTCTCTCTCTCAAAACTAATAAATAAATATTTAAAAACATCTAATTTAGGTATGATGGTTACTGTTATGTGTCAATTTGACTAACCTGTGGTGCCCAGTTGTTCAGGTAAACACTAGTATAGTTTTTTCTGTGAAAGTATTTTTTAGACATAATTAACATTAAAACCAATAGACAGCAGACTACTCTATTTACAGTGAGTGGGATTCATCCAACCAGTGGAAGGCTTTAAGAGCAAAGACTGAGGTATCCCACAAAGCTGGAATTCTCAAGATAGCAATAAAGCAATGTGAGATCAAAAATGAAATAATGAAACATAAATTTCTGCCTCAATTTCCAGCCTCTAACCTGCTCTACCGATTTTGAAGTTACCCACCCCCACAATTGCTTAAGGAATTTATTTAAAATATTAAAATAAACCTCCCCCACATATATGTGTATATGTGTACATGTAATAACATATTCAAACTGTGGAAAATCTAAGATAAGGAGGAAAATCTAGAAGGAAGTCAGAAAAAAGAAAACACCTTCCCTAGAGAGCAACAAGGGTAAGAATTACATGGAAATTTTCATCAGAAACCATACAGGGAAGACAGTGGGCAAAATACTTACAGTGTTGAAAGAAAAAAAAAACATTAAACTGGAATTTTGTATACAGTGTATTATCTTTCATAAATGAAAGGTAAATAAAGGCCTTCTTAGAACAACAACAACAAAAATGAGAGAGTTTTTTGCCAATAGTTCTGACTTGTAAGAAGTGTTAAACCAAGTTTTTCAGAAAGAAATTAAATAAGTCAGAAACTCAGATTTACCCAAAGAAAGGAAGGGATTTATAGAAGGAATCAAGGAGGATAAAGTAAGATCTTCTTCATGCTTATTCTTGATCTAAAAAATAGCAATTTATTCAAAATAATAACAACAATTTATTCAGTAATTATCACTAATGAATAAGTGATATGAAAGAATCAGTAAGAGTCAGGAATAAAGAATTAGCAATACTCTTCTATAAGAGTATTATTACACGCATGACCTATGAAGTGCTATAGTGTTATTTGAAAGAGGACTTGGACCAATTGTAAATTCATATTGCAAATTTAAGGATACACTAAAAAGAGAAATAAAGTATAATTGGTATGATAGGATAGGAGAAAAATGGACTTATTAATGCTTAATTAAAACCCAAAAAGTGCATAAAAATAGTGGAAAACAAAAAAAAATAAAGAAAAAGGAGTAGAAAACAATATAAAGCATAGTAGATATTATTCCAACTATAGTAAAAAAATCACTTCAAATATCAGTGTTCTAAATACACCAATGAAAAGACAGAGATTATCAGAGTAGATAAAAAAACAAAAACAAAAACAAAAACAAAAACAAAAACACCCACATGACCCAACTATATGTTGTTTACAAAAAGAAAAAAGTGGTTGATATAAAGACATATGTACATTACAAGTAAATTGATGAAGAAAGAGATACCATTCAAATACTAATCAAAGGAAGCAGATTAGCTAGATTAATTTCAGAAGGAGACCTTATAGTAAAGAATATTATTAGGGATAAAGGAGGACATTGAATAATAGTAAAGGTGACAATTCTCCAACTATCCTGTGTATGTGTTTGTGTGTATTCTTTGATGAGGTGTCTTTTGCATCATTTGCCCATTTTTTAATTGAGTTGTTTGTTTTCTTATTATTTAATATTAAGGTTTCTTTGTAAAATTAGGATAGTAGTACTTTATCAGTCACTTGTTTTACAAAGCTTTTATCAAAGTCTTTGGCTTTGTCTTTTTATTCTTTTACTAGTGTCTTTTATAGAGCAGAAGTTTTTAATTTTAATGAAGTATGACTTATACATTTTTTTCATTAATGGTGCTCTTGTGTTGTACCTGAAAAGTAATCATGAAAGCCAATGACATGAGTTTTCTTCTATGTTATCTTCTAGAAGTTTTATAGGTTTGCATTTTACTTTAAGGTGTTTTATTCATTTTGTGTTAATTTTTGTGAAGGGTAGAAGGTCTATGTTTAGTTTAATCATTTTGTATGATGATGCCAGTTATGTCAGCACCATTTGTTGAAAAGACGGTCTTTCGCTCTCTAATTGTCTTTGCTACTGTGTCAAATAAGAGTAGCAGAAGAGAACATCCCTGCCTTGTTTCTGATCTTAGTAAGGAAGCATCTAGTTTGTCACCATTAAGTATGATGCTATTTGTAGATTTTTGTTGATGCCCTTTATCAAGCTCAGGAAATTTCCTTCTATTCCTATTTTGCTGAGAGTTTTCATAACCACTAGGTCAAATACATTTTCAGCACATATTATTATAATGTTTTTAATGTTTTTTTAATCTGTTGATGTGATGGATTATGTTAATTACTTTTTGAATGTTGAACCAGCCTTGCATACCTGGAATAAGTTCCACTTGGTCATGGTGCATAGTTCTTTTTCTACATTATTGAATGGGATTTTCTAACATTTTGTTTTACATCTATGTTTGTGATAGATATTGGTCTATAATTTTCCTTTCTTATAATGATTTGTCTATTTTTGTTATTAGGATAATGCAGGTCCTATAGAAAGCGTTAGGAAGTATTTCCTCTGCTTTTCATTTCTGTAAGAGATTGTGGAAAATTTGTATAATATGTTCCCAAAATAGGTGATGCCCAAATTTGACAGTTCCAACATTCTAGGAGTGTATATGCTTAGTATCAGGTTTCCATCACTTATACAACACCTACAAACATAAATGATCCGGATGTGTTTACAAGGTCACAGAGATGATGCCAGTCACATTTCATGACTTTTTTTTCTTTCCCACTCAACCCTAATCATAGTTATGTGAAGTTTATACAGACAAGGAAACTAAGACTTGGCTTAAAAACTGTGTGCATGGAACTGAAATGGTGTAAATGATGTAAGTCAAACTGCTGTATCTGACACCCTGCAACCAATCTAATAGCAAAGAACATATGAAAACACACTTTTCTCTTGGTTATGACAAGTCTATGCATGGAAAAGGTGCTGAGGTACTGTTACCGCTTCAGTGCAATACTGTGTTCTCGAGAAATCAAATTACATTTAGAAAATCTGTTCCTTTTCAAAAATAATTGTTTTTCTGTATTCCACTCTACCCTCCTGGTGTTTGCAATACAAGCACGGCTAGATTGCATTTAGTTTGGTAAACACAGAAAGCATTTCAAATAGCCATTTTCTCCCTAAGTTCTTTCTATTGCCCAAATCTTTTTGTTCTGTTTCCTAAATGGTCAATTCTTATTTTTACCATTTAAGAGTTTTACTAGTTTTTTTTTTTTCCTTTGGGAAACTTTCTCTGACTATCCCTACACTTCAAGCAAAGTTAAATCACTCTTCCTCGAAATTACTTAGCTAATCTGTGCCTACATTTTATTTCTGTGTATATCACAGATTTAAAATGTTTAGAATTGTGTGATCCTTCTTATATGTACATCTCCTTGAGATGGAAAATCATGATTTAGTTGTGGTTATATCCCTGGTATCTTACATAAATTACAGCAAAGGGTCAATACTAGACAAATCATTTACTTCACAAACATAGGGCTATTGAGAAGTAGAATCTGAGGAGAGTTTTAAGAAGCTTTTTTAAAGCATATTCCAGGGATGACTGGGTGGCTCAGTAAGTTAAGTGCCCGGCTTTCGCTCAGGTCATGATCTCACCATTCGTGAGTTCTAGCTTGGCGTTAGACGGCTTGTGCTGATGGCTCAGAGCCTGGAGCCTGCCTCAGATTCTGTGTCTCCCTCTCTCTATGCCCCTCCGCCACTCGTGCTCTGTCTCTCTCTCTGAAAAGTAAAAAATAAACATTAAAAATTAACATTAAAGCATGTTTCCAGAATCACCAGCTCCAGAAAGAGCTGATGTATTTATAAAATACACAGATTCATGTGTCACAAGACATGCTTTCTATTGGAAGATCTCTTTGTGTGGAGAAAATAAATTTTTATCAAGCTCCCCAATGATTCTTGTGCATTATATTTGTAGTTTGATTCCTACCTAAATCATCCAACATGTTCTCTTATAAGTTACATTGAGCACTGGACTATTAACAGCTTGGATGTTAAGATACTGTCTTGTGTCCTTTCAGTGTCATCTCCTCACACAATCCAATCCATTTTTCTGTGTCTTTGCTCATCCATTCACACCATCCGTCAGATACTTTATCACTTTTTTTCAGAACGCTCACTTTTACAAATACTTTTCTCATGCTTGAGCCTACCTCAAATATTTTTATTGCTATTTAAAAATAACTCCAATGTTATATACCTGAAACTAATATTACACTGTATGTCAACTGACTTGAATTTAAATAGAAACATAAAAAAAAAAATTCCAAATGGTTGTCCAGTTTTTCTACCTCAAACAGATACCTAAGGGAAGTATAATGGGGAAAGTTAGCTCCCTTTGCTGAACCAAGTACATTAACCAAAGACTACATCAGTATGGAGGAAGGGTCCCTTTTCTAATTTGTTCACCCAGATGGACAAGTTTTCCGTCCAATGTGGATATTTTTGTTATATACCTACAGATCTTCTGTGTATTTGCTCAGATCCTGTTATCATTTATTGACATCTAGTGTCAGTTACTGTGCTAAAATCTTGATATTTTCTTATTCAGTCACCTAATAACCTTACCATATGGGTCACATTTCTCAGGGTAGGACAACAGCAGAAACAAAAACAGCCCAAAATAAACAGTAATTCAAATAGAAGAAATGTGTTTCTTGTTCTCATAAGAAGACCAAAGCGACTCAAAATTTCTGTGCACAGACTACATAGTGAACATGGAGGTGGCTGTTCACACAGTTATTTAGGGATAAGTGCAAATGAAGAGGCTGCCATATATACTTTATAAGTGGATTTCAAGTTTACTCTGGACTATGGCCTCCAGCCCATAGGTGAAAAAGCTCATGAATGATTGTCTATGGGTTTTGGTTTTGTTTTTGTTTGTTTGTTGTGTATATGACTCGATTTTGTAAGTATTGCACATCACTTTGGTTTATTGTCCATTGACTAGAACTCAATTCGGTGCTATGTGTGACTGCAAAAAGGTTTGAAAAATAGTACAGTAGTGTTTACAGGAAGGAAAAATGGGGTTGTTTAATATCTTCCAGTCTCTATGTCATAGGTAAGGTTCTTTTGGCAACTAAGTCAACAAAATCTTAATAAGTTTAAGAAACTGGCTTATCCTTTTATATACAGCACATTTTGAAATTGGACTTTGGAGACTTTTCTGCTTTTTAAAGCCAGAGCTTTGACAGATGCTTCAAGATTTAGCTTTAAAAAATACCCTGTGAACGAGGTGCCTAGGTGCCTCAGTTGGTTAAGCATCCAAGTCTTGATTTTGGCTCAGGTCATGGTCTATGATTTGTGAGATCCAGCCCTGGATCAGGCTCTGTGCTGACAGTGGGGAGCCTGTTTGAGATGCTCTCACTCCCTCTTTCTCTCTCTGTGTCCCTTCCCCCTTACTCCTCTCTCTGTCTCTCAAAATAAATAAATAAACTAAAAAAAAAAGACCCTGTAAAGTCTTTCCTGAATGAATTAATTTATAGATGTCATGCAATATACCAGACCCAGAGAAAAAGCCTAAGAAGTCTGTGGAAGCTAAACAGAAATCATCGATGTATTTTTAGCACCATATGCCTCTTTGATTTTTCTAATTCAATATATTACCTAGAAGTAGTCCCAATTATGCTAGAATTTTAAGAAAATAAATGGTTTTTAAATATTTTCATAGGGGAAAGTTAATTACCAAATAGCTACCTATAAAACATTGGTAACTGAGTACATTGGCAACTAAGATACATTATCATGAAAAGAGTGTAAAATAGCTTTTACCTGGCTCAAACAATTATTGGCACAATCATAGAATTGCTTTGAAAAAAATGATATGTTTTGGGATGCATACACACTGATAAATATTTTGCTGTCATTTCTTTTAAAATGGTTCAAGGTTTTTATTTATTTTCATTTGTCTATATATTCATATACATGCATATATGTACTTATGTATAAATATTAGTTTATATATTTGCTCTATATACACTTTTTAATAAATTTTGCCATCTTACTTCCAGGAATAATGTCTAATTTTGTAGTAAATGTGGCATTAACATTTCATTGCTTTATATGATATACTGGGACTAGACTGGAAATTGAGATATCTACGCTGTATTAAAAACTATGTAATAACTAGTTATATAATATTAATCAGTTCTCTCTGTTATTTCGGAGTCAAGTTTTCCTATTGGTATAGGAAATATTTTCTCTAAAAGTAGGCCAGTCTATCTGTTCTAGGTCAAATCATTTTAGTTTTTCCTTAATTGTAGCCCACATGTTAAGTAATTTCTCTTATTTAAATTATTCTTGTTATAAACTATTGTCTTATCATAGGGGTTTGGATATTTTACAACATTTTGTAATATATGTTATTATAGTTTTCCTGCCCCTTATTTGGGGAATACTGAACATATATGTATTATTGACAAAGGAATGTGCAGTGTTTTGGGGTAATACTTTTGAGAATATTATTTTTCATTACACTGGTGACATTATATGGTATTGTAGAAAATAGAATATTTAATTTGAGCTAACAATAAATGATTTCAGTACTAATTGATCTTAGCAAGTAACCTCTCTGAGCTTCAGGTTTCTCACCCGTAGAAAATCATAGATCCGTCTTAGGAATTTGGTGATAGATAAGTGTGTAAATTGATTTTTATGATTAGACTATGTTTGGGGAGGAAGAACACAAAGAGTACTATTTTCATCACATCATATCGAGGGGTACACTTTTAACATGACTTATCACTGTTGATGTTAATCTTGATCATCTGGATGAGGTAGTGTTGTCAGGGTCTACACCATAATCTTTTCTTTTTCTGCCTGTTTTTTGAATGGGAATGGTGAATATTCATCAACTTCTCAATGGCAGGTTATCAATGAATTATTTGGGATTGTTCAATGTGGGAGTTTTGTCCCTTCTTCCCGTTTACGTATTAATTCAATTATTTGTTTATGTAAGTACAGACCCACAGGTATTTGTTTTATACTTCGGGGTATAATCCAATACTTATTTATTTATTTATTTATTTATTTACTTTGGTGCACCCTCATCATTGTTGATTTTTTGTTTTTGTTTTTGTTTTTGTTTTGTTTTACATAGATGCAGCAAGCTCATGTATATTTCCTGTCCTAGTCCTAGAATCAACCATTTCTTGAGTTGCACTGGTGACTTTCTTAGGGACTATTATTAGACACCAAGATATGGGCACAGTGCATGTTACTGTGGATCACTGCGTTTAGGTTCTATCTGCAGAGAATAATGTATGTGAATGTAAAGCCCAGTGTATATACACCTATATATACATATTTCTATGTGTATATATCTGTATCTGAATATATTTAGTAAGCTAAATATGAGTTCATACTGATGCCTCCAGCTTTTACCCATTATGACATGGATTATTCTAGTTTTTCTCTTTGCTTATCTGTAAATTCTCATGCCAACAGTGAAAACTCTGGCTCCCATGCCCCACCATCATCCATTTACCTAAATGTTCAATCCCAGAATATATGCATAGCACATAAGTGTCCTAAATCTATACCCTCGAGGGAAAAAACTTTATTAAACAGAGTACACTGCTTATGCAAGTTTCTTTTTCTTTAGTTTTATAGACTCCACTCATTTTCAAAGTTATTTAGGTCAGTGCTTTTTCTTACACTCCCTTCAGTGAGGTTGTTCAATATATTTATAATATGGTTATTGTTTTATCACTTTCTGCATTCCATCCTAGAATAGACATTTTCTATGTGTACCTTAAGGTTCATGCTGTAAAGTTCCCTGTGTACTGAAAAATTCACAGTGCCCTGTATCCCCAAGCACAGTATCCTAGAGAATCATTGTATTGCTCTAAATAGATTGCTTTTGCTTCAAGTATTCAACCCTTCTCCCCAACATTAAACACCTGGCAACCACTGATTATTTTATCATCTCCATAGCATTGTCTTCTGGGAGTTAGTTTTTAAAACAAATTCTTGCTATGAGGCAATAGATGTATTCCTGCTATGAGGCAATTGCAATAGATGTAATTCATCTATTTCATTAGAAATAGATGAGAAGTTTGATGTCATGTACATATACAGTAGCATTGATGAAAGACAGACCAACAAGATGTGCATGTATTTCAAAGGCAAAACAAAAGAAGCTCGGTGGTGTATTCACAGAGCAACATAAATTCTAGCTTGTAACAGAACAAGTGTATATTCTAGCTTCCTGAATTTATATATATATATATATATATATATATATATATATATATATAACACATTAATAAATATAACATATAAAACATTTTTTAGATGTTCCCCTAAACTTTTCTGCTAGAAAACAAATTGAAATATGTTAAGAAGGCAACAAATGTAGTAGATTTTAATTCACCTTACTTGAAAGAACTACATAATTTATTATGCTCTAGACATAGATTTGATTTTAAGGAAGACAAGGTGAAAAATATACTTTACTAAAAATAAATCCATAACCTATGATGAGAAAATGCAACATACTTGCATTTGCCTTCCTTATTGAATTAGTAGCATTGTTCTGAAAAGATGTATATTAATTAGTACCATTAATCAAAAAATAGTATGTTAAAACATATGAGTAAAATAATCCAATCACAACTCACCTCTATTGACCACTTTCTAAGAACGATAGGTTATACTATATATTTTATATACATTGATACTCCAAAAATTAACTAATATAAACAGTCAAGTGAATAAATAAACATAAAATGTGTTCAAGCATTTTTCTACCATCTGATAAGAAACCTGGTATGATGAATATTAACCACTTCTCCCAAAGTCACACATCTAACAAATACAAACACTTAATTTCAATCTTTATTCTTAAACCATCGCAGTAATTTTTGCTTGCTTCCATGTGATTTCCTTTTCACCTTATATTTAAATATCTTTGATGACAATTTCAATTTTTCCAGTGTTGTCTGGTAATTTTTATGATTTTTAATATTTGTAAGTAGTATTTTTGTTGTTATAATTTGAGCATTTTCACTAATCTTTTTCAGTATAAGCTATTTTTGTCTATTAGAAAGCAAAAAGGACTTTCAAAGTAATAATTTGGTTTCATGTTATGATCCACAAAATAATTAAGTTTTATGCTATTCATTAAAATCACTGCTCACATTGAAACAATATTATGTGTATTATAAGGGTGTATGCATTTTAAGGCAAAAAGTGCCATTATGCAACTTCTATAGCCAATTTTGCATACAAAAAGTATATCACGGTTTTGATTAATGCTTCATTTTATCCATTATAATATATGCAAATATATTTTTCTGACAATCAAGTAATAGATAGCTCTCCACTTTTCTAGATTGTAATGGAACACATCCAAAGATGAACCATAATTAAAAGTGTATATTGAACAAAAGAGATTACTACATTTTGGATGATAAATCACCTCATTTGGGAAATTGGTACCAATCAATTAAAATAGCTGCTAAAAAAGAATCCCTAAGAAAAAGACATAATTCATATTTCTAAGACCTTTGATAAAAATTTTCAAATGGGAAATGTTGTAATTCCAGATGGGTACAAAGTGATACTAATACTAAAAAGATAAAATGAAAGATGAGGATTATTAGTAATGGAGAAAAATATAATTATGTCATTTTAATTTAGAAATTATATCCATTAGGTAATAAAATAACATCATAACTTATAAAGAGATGACTCCAAATGCTCACCATTAACCTGAGAATTATTTAAAAATTCTTATACTTCATAGATTCATAATCAAGCTAAGAATATCAATGAGGCCAATTTGCTGCTATCAGTAATTCTGGACATTGATGAGATCCTGATGCTTATCATTATAAGTGCATCTCAGAAAAATCCTATATCAGTGAAACTAATACGTCTAAAGTTGTCACTTAATGAGTTTACAGTATATTTATTCAGAGTTCCAACATCTTGGTGGCTTTAGAATGTTGCTGCATGTTACTGATTTTAATTTTATAATAAATATCTAATAGAATATTTAAGAAAATAAACATTTTAAAAATGGAATTATTTAATGATTAGTGTGCTGGATATTCTGTTTGAGATACCCCTTCCGTCCTAGCTCCCAGACAGAGTTTTCTGCCCACATCCACCCTGCTCTGTGCTCAGAAAGACTAATCCCTACTGATTACGTTTTCCTTCACAAGCCACCTCAATACTGCTGCTCACTTCTGGCCTGGTTAGAGCAATAGGAGGGAAAAAAAAAGTGGGGTGGAGGAGGAGAAAAAGGAAGGCAAAATTGCTAGAGGCTGAAGTAATTCTTCTCCCACTCCCTCTGTGCCATCTCTCAGTACATGTATCCATCTCTGTGTTGCCAATAGTCTTTGGGCTCCAGTAAAAATATTTACTATCCTTGTCTCTTCAGCAAAAGGCTGTGATAGTTCCTCCATAGTAGTTTTCTAGGTATCTTCTCATCCACTTGTTATTTTTTAAATTTATTTTTTTAATGTTTTATTTATTCTTGAGAGAGAGAGAGAGAGAGAGAGAGAGACAGAGCATGAGTAGGGGAGGGCCAGAGAGAAAGGGAGACAGAAACTGAATGCAGGTTCCAGGCTCTGAGCTTTCAGCACAGAGCCTGATGTGGGTCTCAAACTCATGAACCGTGAGACCATGACTTGAGCCGAAGTTGGATGGTTAACCGACTGAGTCACCCAGGCGCCTCTTCTAATCGTTTGCTTTTACCCCTGATGACATATTCACCCACTTTTGAGGGAAGTGTGTCCACAAAGTCTCTTCATTTGAAATGTTTGTGGTGAATTCTAATTTCTGTCAAAACTCAGTCTAAAATATCTTTATTTTTTTTTAATTTTTTTTCAACGTTTTTTATTTATTTTTGGGACAGAGAGAGACAGAGCATGAACGGGGGAGGGGCAGAGAGAGAGGGAGACACAGAATCGGAAACAGGCTCCAGGCTCTGAGCCATCAGCCCAGAGCCCAACGCGGGGCTCGAACTCACGGACCGCAAGATCGTGACCTGGCTGAAGTCGGACGCTTAACCGACTGCGCCACCCAGGCGCCCCTAAAATATCTTTAAATAACAACTTTTGAAACTTTGGTGAATATTCTCTGTGCATATATACACTATATTTCTACCTCTACAACTATACATAGGTGAACCATCTGTTCTGGATTATTATTTTTTATTTTAATTCCAGTATAGTTAACATACAGTATTGTATTAATCCCAGATTCAACGATTCTATACATTTTTCAGTGCTCATCATGAGTGTACTCCTAATCCCCTTCACCTATTTCACCCATTCCCTCATCCACCTCCTCTCTGGTAACCATCAGTTTGTTCTCTATGGTTAAGAGTCTGTTTTGGGGTTTATCTCTTTTTTGCTTTGTTCATTTGTTTTATTTTTAAGTTCTACGTATGATTGAAATCGTATGGTATTCGTGTTTGTCTAACTTATTTCACTTAGTGTTATACTCACTAGATCCATCCATGTTGTTGCAAATGGAAATATTTCATTTTTTATGGTTGAGTAATATTCCATTGTATATATACACTCTTCTTTATCCATTTATGTATCAATGGACACTTGGGATGCTTTTATAATCTGGCTATTATAAATAATGCTCCAATAAACATAGGGTGCATGCATCTTTTCAAGTTAGTGTTTACATATTCTTTGGGTAAATATCCAGTAGTGACATTACTGGATCATATGGTATTTCTATTTTTAATTTAAAAAATTTTTTGATGTTTATTTATTTTTGAGAAAGAGAGGGATACAGAGTGTGAGCAGAGAAAGGGCAGAGAGAGAGAGGGAGACACAGAATCTGAAGCAGGTTCCAGGCGCTGAGCTGTCAGCACAGAGCCTGATGTGGGCCTCAAACCCATGAACCGTGAGATCACGACCTGAGCCAAAGTTCAGTGCTTAACCTACTAAGCCACCCAGGTGCCTCTATTTTTAATTTTTAAAGGAAACCCAATACTGTTTTCCACAGTGGCTGCACCCAGTTTCATTGCCACCAACAAGGCATGAGGATTCCTTTTTCTCCACATCCTTATTAACATTTGTTTCTTAGTTTTGATTTTAGATATTCTGACAGGTGTGAGGTGATATCGCACTGTAGTTTTGACTTCCATTTCCCTGACGATGAGTGATGGTTTGCCTCTTTTTTCCCCAACTATGTTTTTTTTTTCCATCTTAAATTCCACATATGAGTGAAATCATATGGTATTTGTTTTTCTCTGACTGACTTATCTTGCTTAGCATAATACTTTCTAGCTCCATGCAGGTCATTGCAAATTTTTATGGCTGAATAATATTCATTTGCACTTCATATGAAGTCTCTTCATTTGAACTGTCTGTGGTGAATTCTTTATCCATTCTTTTTTATCCATTCACTAGTTACTGGACATTTGGTTTCTTTCCATATTTTGGCTGTTGTTGATAATGCTGGTACAACATTGGGGTGCATACATCCCTCTGAATTGTTATTTTTGTATCCTTTCAGTAATACCTAGTAGTGCAATTGCTGGATTGTAGGGTAGTTCTATTTTTAACTTTTGAGAAACCTACATATTGTTTTCAACAGTGGCTCACCAGTTGCATTCCCACCAACGGTGTAAGAAGGTTCCCCTTTCTCTGCAACCTTGCCAACACCTATTGTTTACTGTGTTGTTAATTTTAGCCATTCTGACTGGTGTGAGGTGATATCTCATCATAGTTTTGATTTGTATACCCCTGACGATCAATGATGTTGAGCATCTTTTCATGTGCCTATTGGCCATCTTGATGACTTCTTTGGAAAAATGTCTATTATATCTTCTGCTCATTTCTTAACTGGATTATTTGGTTTTGGGGTGTTCAGTTTGATAAATTCTTCATAGATTTTGGATACTAACTCTTTATCAGATATGTCATTTACAAATATCTTCTCCCATTCCATAGGCTTACTTTGTTTCATTAATTGTTAACTTCACTGTGCAGTTTTTTATTTTGATGTAGTCCTGATAATGTATTTGTACTTTTGTTTCCCTTGCCTCAAGACACATCTTTAGAAAAATGTTGCTATATCCAATGTCAGAGAAATTACTATCTGTACTCTCTTCTACGATTTTTATGGTTTCAGGTCTCACAGTTAGGTCTTCAATACATCTTGAGCTTATTTTTGTGTGTGGTGTAAGAAAGTGGTCTAATTTCATTCTTTTGTATGTTGCTGTCCAGTTTTCCCAAAACCATTTGTTGAAGAGACTGTATTTTTTCTATTGCATATCCTTGCCTTTTTTGGTCAAAGATTAATTGACCAAACAATCATGGGTTTATTTTGGGGCTCTCTATTCTTTTCCATGGATCTATGTATCTATTTTTGTGCCACTACCTTACTGTTTTACTCACTACAACTTCATAGTATATCTTGATATCTGGGATTGTGATATTTCCAGTTTTGTTCTTTTTTTCAAGACTGCTTTGGCTAATCAGTATCTTTTGTGGTTCCATAGGAATTTTAAGATTATTTGTTCTAGTTCTGTGAAAAATGCTTTTGGTATTTTGATGGGGATTGAATTAAATCTGTAGATTTCTTTGGACATTTTTTTCAAGTTTTTAATTTTTTATTTAAATTCCAGTTAGTTAACTTATGGTATAATATTAATTTCAAGTGTACATTATAGTAAACCAACAAGAGTGGACTTTTTAAAAAATTTTTACTTAAATTCCAGTTGGTTAACATATGGTATAATATTAATTTCAAGCACACACTATAGTAAATCAACACTTCCATACAACACCCAGTGCTCATCACAACAAGGGCACTCAATCCTCATTACCTATTTAACCTATCCCCCCACTACCCTCCCCTCTGGTAACCATCAGTTTGTTCTCTATAGTTGAGTTTGTTTCTTGGTTTGCCTCTCTCTCCCTTTTTTTCCCCCTATGCTTGTGCAGTCACTCTGCAAAAACAGTGCAGATGTTCCTCAGAAAGTTAAAAATAGAAGTACCCTACAATCCAGCAATTGCACCACTAGATATTTACCCAAAGAATACAAAAATACTAATTCAAAAGACATTATGGACATTTTAACAATGTTTGTGTCCCAATCCATGAGCATGGACTATCTTTCCATTTGTTTATGTCGTCTTCAGTGTATTTCGTCAATGTTTTATAGTTTTCAGAGTATGGCTCTTTCACTTCTTTGGTTAAATATATTCTGAAGTGTTTTATTATTTTTGGTTCAGTTGTAAATGGGATTGTTTACTTAATTTGTCTTTCTGCTACTTCATTATTGGTGTATAGAAATGCAATGGATATCTGTATATTAATTTTGTATCCTGCAACCTTACCAATTCTTTTATCAGTGTTAGTAGTCTTTTGGTGGAGTCTTTAGGGTTTTCTATATTTAGTATCATGTCATCTGCCAAATAGTGAAAGTTTTCTCCTGTATCAATTTGGATGCCTTTTATTTCTTTTTCTTGTCTGATTGTTGTGGTTAAGAGTTCCAGTGCTATGTTGAATAAAAGTGGTGAGAGTGGACATCCGTGTCTTATGCCTGATCTTAGGGGAGGTCTCTCAGTTTTTCACCATTGAGTATGATGTTGGCTGTGGGTTTCGTATATGGTCTTTATTATGTTGAGGTATGTTCCATCTAACCCTACTTTATTGAGGGTTTTTGTTATGAATGGATGTTGTACTTTGTTAAATGCTTTTTCTGATTCTATTGAAATAATTTTTTTAAATCTTTCTATGTATCACATTGATTTATTTGTGAACATTGAGCCACCCTTACATCCCAGGAATAAAACTCACTTGATCGTGGGGAATTATTTTAGTATTGTTGCATTCAGTTTGCCAATATTTTGTTAAGGATTTTTGCTTGTACGTTTATCAAAGATACTAGCCAGTAGTTCTACTTTTTTGTAGTGTCTTTGTCTGGTTTTGGTATTAGGATAATGCTGGTCTCATAGAATGAATTTGGAAGCTTTTCTCCCTATGGTAATTTTTGGAATAGAGAAGAATAAGTATCAACTGTTCTTTAAATGTTTGGTAGAATTCACCTATGATGCTATCTGGTCCCAGACTTTTGTTTGTTGGGAGTTTTTGTTTACTGATTCAATTTCATTGCTGGTAATGTCCATTCAAATTTTCTATTTCTTCCTGTCTCAATTTGGGATGTTATGTGTTTCTTGGAACTTATCCCTTTCTTCAAGGTTGTCCAAATTGTTGGCATGTACTTTTTCATAATATTCTCTTAATTCTTTTATTTCTGTGTCATTGGTTGTTATTTCTCCTCTTTCATTTCTGATTGCATTTGAGTAATCTTTCTTTCTTTCTTTCTTTCTTTCTTTCTTTCTGTCTTTTTTGATAATATGGCTAAAGGTTTATCAATTTTGTTGATCTTTTCAAAGAAACAGCTCCTGGTTTTATTGATCTGTTCTAGTGTTTTTAGTTTGTACACTGTTTACTTCTGCTCTTATCTTTATTTCCTTCCTTTAACTGGTTTTGGTTTTGTTTGTTCTTCTTTTTCTAGCTTCTTTAGGTATAAGGTTAGATTTATTTGAGATTTTTCTTGTTTCTCGGGGTTGGCCTGTACTGCTATAAACTTTCCTCTTAGAACATCTTTCACTGCACCCAAAAGATTTTAAAATGTTATGTTTTCATTCTCGTTTGTCTCCATGTATTTCATTATTTAATCTTTTACTTCTTGGTTGGCCCATTAATTGTTTAATAGCATGTTATTTAACCTCCATATATTTGTATACTTTCCTGATTTTATCTTGTGGTTGATTTCTACTTTCAAAATATTGTGGCCGTTGTGCATTTTTAATTCATTTTTACATTCCCTCCGTGTGATATAATGGTTAGCAGAACTTGCTTTGGAGTCAAATGCCTCAATTAAAATCTCATTTCTGTCACTTACTAGTTGTGTGACCTTAGAAAAACATGTTTAAACACTTTGTGTCTTAGATTCCTAGTCTGTGAAATGGAGATGATAAGAACACCTGCCTCATCAAGTGTTTCTGGGTATTGAGTTAATAAAGATAAAATACTTGTAAAAATGTACTGCATAAGCCTTCAATAAATGATAAGGTTTTTTTTTTTATTTTGAATCTTTTTTATTACTTTTGTCACTAATATTATTGCCATTACCTTCACTTTCCCATGGTATAGGAGAATCCTGAGATGCTCAAAAAAGATAAATTTACACATCAAAGAATGCATAAGAATATATATTCTAATAAGTCCCATAAAGTAGTGGTGGTTTTCAGTATTTTAAACTTTGGTTTATCTTATGGGAGAATAGATCTCATTTGTATTATGCAGTAATTAGTAATGTAAATAGGTATATTTTCTAATAGTTATGATTTGCATTTCTTCTTTTTACTTGACTTAATTCCACCTAATACTTTTTTTGTACAATTCTCAATGATATTATTTTTTGTTTTAATGAAAAGGAAAACTAAGCCATTTGCCATTATTTTTCTACTCATTTTCAAGTATTCATTTTTTGTCAACTTTACTCATGGTATATCTTATATTACACAATTTTGTAATTATATCTGTTCAATAAATCATTCATGTTCTTAAGGCTTATGATTTATATGGTATATTTAGAAAAATGTCTAAACAAAATATGGGGTTTTTTTTACCCATTGTACTTTTAGTAATTTCTTTTTGTTTTATTTTTTATTTTGGTCATGGTGTAAATACTTTCTTAATATAGAATATATTTTTATATATGTAGTAAAAAATAACATTTCCATGTCACTTTTATTTAATTCTTTCCTTTGGTGGTTTGAAATGCCATTAAAATTTTCACATGAAAAATAATTTTTAATGAACCTGAGCCTAACTATATCTGTGTTGTCTCTTTAATATCAGAATCTGACAGATTTTACAAAATGTATGGAATCAGATTCTTTGGTTTGTGGGAAAATTTTTCTTAATTTACAATGTGCATATTATTTGTTTTTTTCATTCACTTCACTTTTTATCACTTTATCACAAATTATGTACTCTGGATTCTCATATCAGTTTCTGATTACTACTCCTTGGGGATTCTTAGTAAATTTTTTCATTTCTACACCTGTATATCTTTGTTTCTCTATTCTTATGAATTTTTACATTCTTTTTCTATCTTCTTTTTTAAAAAAAAATCTAATGTTTTATTAACTAAGGTAATCAATCAAAACTTATAATAATCATTGTAGTGCCAATCTTTACAGAATAATGCTAAATAAAAATAAAACAAAATATTTATAGAATTAGTGACTGTGTAGCCAAAAATAGTAGAAACCTAATATTGAATCAGTACCTCATTTCTAGTATCAATGATCTCTATCATGGTAATTTTGAGTTCCAAAATAAAAGGAAGAACCTTTGTATATAGATGAAAGAAAATGCCATCCTTTCTTTACTCATATGAACACAAAAAGGAAAACACTTTTTAAATTAATTCAAGTAAATGATTGGTATATTTTCTTCCTTAAGTTAAAGACTCAAAATGAATGAAGTAGATTCATTCTAAAATACTTTCTGGTGGTCCAAAATAACATTTGTTTTCCCCCTGTCATATATATATATATATATATATATATATATATGTAATATGTAGAGACTTTACACTGGAGATGTTTATATATTTAAGGTAACAAAACAAAAAGCAGTATGTTATACAAATGAAACAATTTCTAAAATAAATAAAATGGTAATTATATGGATATATTCATATATATAAACACATATCTATACATTTATGTCTACAGTTCTATTCAAATAGGCTGCAGGATAATACATATTTTAGGACACAGTCAAGGTGTATTTATGAGAATTTTCATTTTTTATAAGAAGTCTTATTTATCATCATAACTCAAGCCTGCTGTAGCAGCAGATTCATTTCCTTTACAATACATTTTGCTATGAATCCCGACAATAAAGAAAAATTCCATTCATAATTTCACCAAGTTCTCTACATTCTTCCTAAAGGTGACAATTTTAGGAGATAACTTTCTTCAGCATACACCACACCAGGTTTAAGAACCCACAGGTGTTAAATTATAATTACTTCAGTGATATTTAAAAATAATGGATAATAACGTTAATGAGTGGCAAAAAAATCTCACATTTTCATCCACGTAAAAAACTTAGCCATTATTTTTTAAGTAATGCTCTATTAAAGAAATACGTGGCAAAAGTGTTAGTTGCTAAGGAAACCATCCTCCATGAAATTGAATATAAAATAGAAACTTTTGGAAAAGATATCTAAAATGCACACTGAATATTTTGTATCAGCTTCTTTTGACTTTGTTGTTGGTATTGGTGTCTTTTGGAATATATTTTTAATATCAGATACAATGAAATTTACTTAGGGCAGTGAAATGTGCATTGGGTTTCAAAGTTTTTCTAATAGAGTAAATATGAGCCTTGGAGAATTTCATGAAACAAATGTCTTTAACATCATGAATTCAGCTTGCCAGAGTAAGTAAGCTACAGCAGAATCATTGCAGAATGACTTAATATTTCTACATTTTCTGTTCTGCTACAAGGTTTAAGATTAAATCTTATTCATTAATATATTATTTATATTTTGATTTTTACTTCTAAATAAATCTAAATAAATATCATTTAAGTGAATATAAGATTAACATCAATAGAAAACGTATTTATTTATTTATTTATTTATTTAACTTTCAAGTTTTTATTTAAATTCCAGTTAGTTAATATAGAGGTAATAATAGTTTCAGGTGTGCAACGTAGTGATTCATCACTTACGTGTAATACCCAGTGCTCATCACCACAAATACTCTCCTTAATGCCCATCACCTATTTAACCCATCCCCCACCTACCTCCCCTCCAGCAACCCTCCCTTTGTTCTCTATCCTTAAGAGTCTGCTTTATGGCTAGCCTCTCCTCTTTTCTCCCCTTACGTCTATTTGTTTTGTTTCTTAAATTCCACATCTGAGTGAAATACAGCATTTTTAACCTTGCATCTTTTCATTAGTCTCCAGATAAGCCAGAATATTTTAGTATTCATAAATCAATTGATTTTGCAACTAGATTGATTCCTAAATTATAGTGGAACACAACTTCTTTTAAACTTTTGTAAACATTTGAAATAAATCACTGTACATGTCTTTTAAATTTTTTGTATTTTGTTTATAAATTACACATATAATAATATATTAACTTTGTGAAAGAATTGAACATTGAAAATAAAGAAATATTGCCCCTTGACTGCCCAATACAATAATAAGAAGAATAGTAATAGGAGTAGTAGCAGAATAAAGTATCTGTTATGAACATTTTGTTTATCCAGCAGACTGTTAATTGGGTATCTGGAGCATTTTCAGGTTGTATATATTATAAATAAGGCTGCTAAAAACTTTCTTGTGAATATATTTTTGTGCTCTTGTGTGTTTATTTCTTTTTAGTGGACATTTGTTTTCATTTATTTTTGCTGAACGCATAGAATTGAAATAATTTGGTCATACATAGGTTTAGTGTATGTTTAGGTTAAACAAATATATTAGATATTTCTTCAAAGAGTTTTATAAAACGTGCCAGTCAATAGTGGTCTCATAGCCTCACAAATATTAGTGTGAGAGTTTGAAGATTTCAAACTCTCGTAGTTTGTATGTGATATATCATTACTGCTTTCAGTTGCATCTTTCTGGGAGCTAATGGTCTAGTGGTGTTTCCATGTTCTTTTTAGCCATTTGTATACCATTTTTGTGAATTAAAAATCTTAAACCATTCTGTTTTTGCAATCGTATTAATATCTTTTTTTTAATTGTGTGGCTTACTTTATGTAATCTAGATACAAGCAGTGTGTCAGGTGTATACATCATAAATACTTTATTCCTGTCTGAGTCAATATTTTATAATCCTAAAGACTTTGTTTAATAAGATCCCCTGATCTTAAGGGAAAATATACCTTATTTAACCACTAAGTGTTATTTATAGATTTTTAAAATATATTCATTGAATTGAAAAAGTCCCTTTCTATTTCAATATTTCTGATATACATATTTCTATCATGAAGATGTGTTGAATTTTGTCAGTTTCTCTCTCAGCTACTGAGATGATTGCATATTTCTTCTTCATTATTTTATTAATGTGTTAATTCACATTGGGTTTTTTGAACATTAAACCAACATTGCTGCATTACTATAAAATGATTGAATTGTCACATAAATCATAAATCATCTGTAACGCCAAACTTTAGGAACTATTCAAAAATTTCAAACAATATAGAAATACCACCTTCTTTCTGGAGAGGCCAAAACCCATCAGAAGCAGTTTCTAAGTGTTCCTGTCTCCCACATTGGGATGATGACAACATGAGCACTTAAGCATGTGTCCACAAAATTACTGTTAGTTGGGGTGACTTTTAGTATTCTTACTCCATCTGCTTGACTAACTTTCCTTTCCAGCTGGCCAAGTTCTATCAATCCTTAAATTCTGGGCTTATTTACCATAAGAAAGCCGGATAGACAAACCATTTCTTGCCAAAATGCAAGAACTCTCAGCATACACATTTCCATTTGTGAATGCCATTAACTTAGTAACTAAGAGGTCTGCTCTAGTTCAATTATTGCCTCTGCACTCCCAAAGTAGGAGGCAATAAATCACAGCCCAACTGTTAGCTTTCCTTCTCAACCCACCCACAGATCTTGGTCATTAACTGCTTGGCAAACTTTTCTATGTATCATCTCATAATTTGTCTTTAAAACAGTTTTCTGAAAATATTTCCTGCAAGGTCTTATACAAACGAGTCTCTAAACATTCTGATGACCAATAGAATTTGAACCACCTAATGGAAAATGAGAAGTATTCTTTTTTTTTTTTTTCAACTTTTTATTTATTTTTGGGACAGAGAGAGAGAGAGAGCATGAACGGGGGAGGGGCAGAGAGAGAGGGAGACACAGAATCGGAAGCAGGCTCCAGGCTCCGAGCCATCAGCCCAGAGCCCGACGCGGGGCTCAAACTCACAGACCGTGAGATCGTGACCTGGCTGAAGTCGGACGCTTAACCGACTGCGCCACCCAGGCGCCCCGAAGTATTCTTGTTATAAAGCAGTTTAGTCATGGCTATAACCTTTCATAGGTCTTTTGATTTTTTTTTTACAACTTGATTGTTCACTTTCTCTGTCATCAAGGATTATTTGGACACATTATTTGCATATGTGCATGGAAACATGTGTGATTTTTCTAAAGCATTCTTCTGACCCATCCATACTGATATGTACAACATCAATGGTTTAATCAAGGGCCTCAAATAAATCCCAAAATATTTTCTCATTCTGATTGGGACAAGAAGTTGACTTTTATTGACTACTAAAGTTAATAGAGTAAAATAGAGACTTTAACATAATATTTGACATACCATGCATAAATTAAAATTATATTATACATTTCTTTTTCATGTACTTATCATATGTACACATAATTCCAATACCTGGGGTGATTACTGGAAGCCATTTAAAAATTTTTTTTAAATTTTTTTTTTAACATTTATTTATTTTTGAGAGAGAGAGAGACAGAGCATGAACGGGGGAGGGGCAGAGAGAGAGGGAGACACAGAATCGGAAGCAGGCTCCAGGCTCTGAGCCATCAGCCCAGAGCCCGACGCAGGGCTCGAACTCACGGACCGCGAAATCGTGACCTGAGCTGAAGTCGGACGCTTAACCGACTGCGCCACCCAGGCGCCCCTGGAAGCCATTTAAAAACAAAAACAAAACCAAAAAAGAATCCCTTCCCCCTCAAAAAAAAAACTAAACAAAAACCCCCAAACAAATACAAAACCTCCAGATTCGACCTGATATTTGAAGATAACCATAACATTATTTCTCACATAGTACAAGTTCTTACTAACACAGGCTTTCAAATAATGTTATGTAGTTCTACCCATTTTCTTCCCAATTGTGATTGACATGGTGAGTCTGTATGTTATTCTCCTGACAATTTGAACCATTAGGGAAGTCATTACTTTTTATATGTAGTACCTGGGTACTTCAAGAACAATAATGAAAGGCCACACTGTCACCATAAACGTATCTTTCTCGCATAAACTTCTAATACACCTGGCCAATGACCTTTAAGGAGATGAAATTTCACAGTGATTAGATTTCCCAATTCCATTCCCTGAGAAATGGCATAAACCTTCCTTCATCATTGTTAATGCATATAATTTTCTTTCAGGTATGAGGCTTCTTTCTCTTATCCATTCACAAATCCTTCATCATTCTCCTGTACTAAATTCTATTTGCAAACAATCTACTGGAAAATTACTTCTTCTATCATCCACATTTGGCTAACAATTCTTCTCATCATAACATTACATATGTGATGTAGCAATTTTCACATTGGTAAATTTAAATACACAGTATTCACCAAAAGTTATGGTAATTCCTTGAAGCTCTATTTAGCATATTCCACAGTCTGGATATCATTCCCATAAGTGCCCCCAAAAGGAACATCATCGGTGAATAGTAGTTATCATATCACTCCCTAAAACCATCTGAGTATCATTTCCCCTTTATTTGAAAGCATTATAACCACACTAAAATTTGTGGTTTAAACATTATATTTCCCTCATGTTACTTGGAAAAAAAAAATGTAACACAGACCCAAAACCATACGTCAAATGATCACTCCAACTGACCAACTGTTAGTTAACTGAATCATCGGTGGGCTTTTCACTGTCAGTGCAGAGACCAATGATGCAGGGCTCAAACACACAAACCATGAGATCATGACCTGAGCCCAAGTCAGTCACTTAACAGACTGAGTCACCCAGGTGTCCCTTGACTTGGTGGAATTTTACCTAGTGCTATCATTGAATGATATCTTTCACATTAGCACTAAGGAAAATCTCTTACCATATTGGCACCTTCAATGAATGTGAAGGAAATGTACCATTGTTTGTTTTCTCTGTACATGCACCCTCCTCTTAAAAATTCTAAGAGAATTTCTGTAGGATTATTAGTATTTTTTTCATGTTTTGTAGATTTCATAACTGAAATAATCTAGATGTCAGGTTTTATCTGTGAAAATATTTTTGATTGATAATTTATTTAACACATACAAGATCACAAACATTTTGTAATTTTTCTTGCCAGGTTTTAAAAGTAGTGATCTTAAATTAATCTATTTCTTCTAAGTTTAGTGAATTAATCGACATAAAGTTCCATTAGATCTCCTTATTATGTTAATATTACAACCAGCTTCCTCCTGATGCTTCCTCTGTCATTCCCGATATTGGTAAATTTTGTATTTTCTATCTTTTGTTTAATTATTTGCTAAAATTTATCAATTATATTTATCATTTCAAAGAACAATTTTTTGCCTTCCTGATATTTCTTTATTTCAATTTTTAATTATTTATATTCCCTCTACTTCTGTTTTTATTTCATTAATCCCTTCCTTCATGGGGTGAAAATTTGCCGTTAAAATTAATTATAGTCTGTTCTAAAAATACACGTGAATTTGCTCATTTCTAAGTACTGCTTTAGATTCAGCCCACAAATGCTGATATATTAAAAATTTTAAATAATATAATTCTAATTCTTTACACTTTAGTCCACATTCTTTTTATTTTTTTCACAAAATTCACTTAATTTTTTAAATTAAGTAAATTATATTTACTGACATACATAGGATAGCCAGTGTTCTTTATTCTTTACATTGTATCAAAGTTCCATCTGCTGTAATTTTTCTCTATTCTCAATAATTTCTTTGCAAGTTTTTAGTGTATTTTGTGTGTGGGGGGGAGGGGTGAGTCTTATGAAATAAATTCCCTCTTAATTTTGCCTTCATTTTGAAGCTTTATTTTTATTTATTTGTTTGCTTATTTGTTTTACTGGCTATAGAATTCTAAGTTTAGAGCTTACTTTTTTCTTTCATCATTTTACATATCAATGTATATATGTAAATGTACATATAAATATATATTTAAAAATTTTTCTTTTGTCTTCATTGTTTTAATTACCATTCCTTTGAATGTAAAGTGTTTTTTTTATTCCCCTAGTTTTTTAAAAGTTCCTCTTTACAGTTTTTCTGAAGTTTGACTATTATGTTCATAGACTTTTCTTAGTAGTTATTCTGGGTTTTGTTGTTGTTTTGTTCAAACCTGAACTTCTTAGAGATGTGAATTTCTGTCGTTAATCTAAATTGGACAGGTGTCATCTATTTTATCTTCAAATATTTTTTTCTTCTTCATTTCCCTCTCTCCATTTGTCCTGGGCCTCATTTATGTTAGACCACTTTATTGTGCCTTGCACGTGACTGATGATCTGCTGTATGAAATGTTTTCTTTCTGTGCTGTATATTAGATCATTTGTGTTGACCTTTATTCAAGTTTTCTATTCCTTATTTTTATGATTTCGAATAGGTTTCTAAGTTCATTACAGTGAAATTTTTATTTCAAGTATTTTATTTTTAAGTAGTAAAATTCCTATTTGTTTCTTTTTTAGAGGGTACATTTTTCTTCTGAAAATTTCCATTCTCTTATACTTTATGTCTATCTTCTAGAGTAAATTATTTCACATGTTAAATGTCCATTTTACAGTTCTCACTTGGTAATTCCAATATCTTGGCCATCTAACTATTGGCTTCTCTTGATGGCATTTTCTGTATGATGTGTCACATTTTCCTTTCTTTTGCATATAGCAAATTATTCATATTTTTCATATGTGTTTAAAGGTGCAGTGGAAACCAAAAGTATAGTTGTTATATTCTTGTTTGTTACAGAGGGTGCCAAGTGCACCCTCTTTGGCAGCTAGGTTGAGGTATTGATTGATTATTCTGAAGCCACCTGAAATGGAGGGAAATCTGGGGCTATGCCACAGTTATAATTAAAATGAGTTAATCTATGGTGACTTTAACCCCTAACTTCCAAGAAAACCACCAGTGAGGACTTAATTTCTTTTAATTTGTCAGTTTTTGAAGTGAGGAGGTTTAGACCCCTATTTTTAATAGTTTTGGGTCATCTTTCTATTAAGCTGAGTCCAGAACCCATAGCCCACATTAAGACTTTTCCAAATTCTCAATCTTTTCTAGATCCTCCCCCCACAACTGTCTTCTAAGCATTTTTTCTTGGGTGTGTGTGGTGGTGGGAGAGATTGATTATCAAGCATATTGATTTATTTTTGAACATTGAACTCTTTCAGATTCCAGTCCGTACCTCCAGCCTGTCATTAGAGATTCAGCTGCTTTTAACTTCTCTGACAAAGGCTTTATAGTAGAACTTCTCTTCTTCCTGTCCATCTCCAGACAATTTGTCCTTGGAGTAGAAGCTGACATGGCTCTCTACTTGCCTATGAGGCTTTGAAATTCAGGTCACAGGTAATAGGAACATAAAAAATATGAGCTTAGTTTACATTATCCCACTCCCCCCTTTTTTTTTCTTTGCCATGGGAATGAAGGTCTTTAACATTTATATGCATTCTATCTGGAATCAGGAGTCTTCTATATTACTTTACTATGTTATATATATATATATATATATATATATATATAACATAGTTATATATATATATAACTATGTTATATATATAGTTACATATATATAACTATGTTATATATATAGTTATATATATATATAGTTATATATATAGTATATATATATACTATATATAGTTATATATATAGTTACATATATATAACTATGTTATATATATAGTTACATATATATAACATAGTTACATATATATAACTATGTTATATATATATATATATAGTATAGCTAAAGCTAGAGAGCAAATTTCTCCAAGAAGGATAACCATAGGAATGAGGTAAAAAACTAATACATATTATGGGGTGCCTGAGTGGCTCAGTCGGTTAAGCTTCTGACTTCGGCTCAGGTCATGATGTCACAGTTTGTGGGTTCGAGCCCTGCATCAGTCTCTGTGCTGACAGCTTAGAGCCTGGAGCCTGCTTTGAATTCTGTCTCCCTCTCTCTCTGTTCCTCCCCCGCTCATGCTCTGTCTCTCTCACTCCTTCAAAAATAAATAAAAACATTAATTAAAAAAAATTAAAAACTAACACATATTAAAACATTTGCTAGTGATTATACTCCCCTAAAAATTTAGAGCTCTTTTCTATCATACCAAGACACATGTATTTAAGATGATCAAAACATAAAAATTTTAGGTTTTTGTGAACTAAAAATTAAGAATTAAGTGGGAACTGAATGTTTAGTAATCAATGTGGCATCAGACATAGATATGTGTCATTGAAACTGCGTATAGGCTTTTATCTCTTAGGTAAACCCAGGAAACTGTTTCTCTTTTCCAATGTAATACCGAGCTGGAATGAATGTCCTTGTATAAAGACAGATTCATAAGAGAGATTTCTGAGGAAGTAAAGAAACTGATCATCTTCTGGAGATTCTAAATCCTGAGATGTAAGGTCTGAATTGTTACCCCTTGCTTCTTTTTTTTTTTTTAACATTTATTTATTTTTGAGACAGAGAGAGACAGAGCATGAGCAGGGGAGGGTCAGAGAGAGAGGGAGACACAGAATCCGAAACAGGCTCCAGGCTCTGAGCTGTCAGCCCAGAGCCCGATGCAGGGCTCGAACTCACGGCCTGCGAGATCATGATCTGAGCCAAAGTCGGACGCCCAACCGACTGAGCCACCCAGGCGCGCCACCCCTTGCTTCTTAAAGTTACTCAGTATAAGGTTTAACATGAATAGCCACCCTTTCCTGGTAAAATACCTCAAAATTTACCAGATGCATATTTGAAACTTCTATGCAGTTACGTTTCCATACTCTAGGACACATAGGGCTCTCAGAGACAAAACAAAACAAAAAACACCAAAAATACAAAGCCAAAACTTCCCTAATGATGATTTCAAATAATAAAATTAAAACCATATGAGTAAACACACCACCATGAGTGATACAGAAAAAAAAATATGAAAATTAAATAGAAGACACTATGTGACTGATGTCTTGTAAATAGAGTTTTCTGTATTAAACACAGAGGTTAAAACTATATTGGCCTCAAGTAATAAGTAAGGCTGACAAGAGAGAATAATATTTTAGGTTAAGTGTTTCAACTGAATCTTTTCTATTTGTTTGGAAGATATTATTTCAATGTTTGGGTGTTATGGAGGGGGAAATGTGGTCATAGATGATGGATTAAATTTCATATAAAAGCAGCAAGATTTGTGTGTGTATATCATATGTGTGCATGTGTATGTATTCAAGGTTGTCCTCAAAATGTATTTGGACAGATTTCTCATACATCATTCATTTATCACTGAATCATATGCAGGTATTTGGAGCCCTCTTGGGTGGATTGGATTGTGACAATGGTGGAGTGCATTGTTGGCATTCAGTGAGTGTGAACCAGGGAGGCTAAAGACCTACAATGCAGGCACCCAGCTTCACAGTCAACAACTACTTAATCCAAACTGCAAATAGTGACCCCCACTGAGAAATAGGATGCTACAGAAGTTATTCATGCTGATACGTCACCACTTTTTTCTTAAGTCATGTCAACCACTGGGGTCCGTAACATGTCTCTGGTTACACACACATTGTCAAAATTGCCCCTTTCCTAATAAGACTACCATATTTAATTGACAGTTGTCTCATCAGTAGTCACATACAATGACTCCAAGTTCAGCCACCTACATGTTGTAGTCTAAAAATCTGTATTTAAAATAGATGTATTTTTATAAGAAATAGCAAGAACAGAGGCAATAGAATATATTGATAAACTACAAATATTTTAATTTTGACTGAAAGCAGCCCTCCGTAGGGACTTGGACTACATTGAATTTTACTAGTCTCTGGCTCACATTACCTGCGCTTCCTATCTCAAACAGCCCATAACTTTGTCATATTGTCTTGCTGTTTCATTCTTTAATGAGTCCAAGTTTTGTCTTTTCAACAAGAATATACCATCCTTGAGAGATAAAAACATAAATGATGCAATTTTATACCCCTCAAACCAGCTTGCAGGTTATAGGTTATTTTGTTGGTTGATTAAAACATAAATAGTGAGGCGCCTGGGGGGCTCAGTCAGTTAAGTGCCGAACTTCAGCACAGATCATAATCTCATGGTTCGTGGGTTCGAGTGTCATGTTGGGCTCTGCGCTGACAGCTCAGAGCCTGGAGCCTGCCTTGGAATCTGTGTCTCCCTCTCTCTCTGTTCCTCCCCCACTCATGCTCTGTCTCTGCCTGTGTCTCTCTCTCTCTTGAAAATAAATGAACACTAAAAATTAAAAAAAAAACCATAAATAGGAAGAATATTTGAATGTAAAAAGAAATGTTTTCCAAAAAATCAGTTATTATGTTTATTATTCAAAATATCTGACATGGTTTTTCCAATTAAATATATAAGCTTATCTTTCAGATTTTTCTTTTTCTTTTTTTTTTTTTTTAAATTTTTTTTTCAACGTTTATTTATTTTTGGGACAGAGAGAGACAGAGCATGAACGGGGGAGGGGCAGAGCGAGAGGGAGACACAGAATGGGAAACAGGCTCCAGGCTCTGAGCCATCAGCCCAGAGCCTGACGCGGGGCTCAAACTCACGGACCGCGAGATCGTGACCTGGCTGAAGTCGGACGCTTAACCGACTGTGCCACCCAGGCGCCCCTCTTTCAGATTTTTCTAATGGATTAAAAATTGCATCCACTTATTAGGTATCTTACACATGCACTTTTTTATATTAAAACATTTTTTCTCTATCTTCACCCACAACACACCCACCACACAATTATGAAGTGAGAATAGCTGTCTAAAAAGAATGAAGAGATTTGACTATTTCAAAACTCATCAAATTGTACACATTGAATATGTGCAGTTCTTTGTATATCAATTATAACTCAAAAAAAGCAGTTAAAAAGAAATGAAAGAATTGAGGCTTGGAAAAGGTAACTAACTTGTCAGATTGTAAACACCTCATTAGCAGCTCAGCCAGGTATGTCTGATTCTAAAGCAGACACTTTGTGTAGGAAGTACCACAAATCTCTGTGAATCTTTAATAAGAATTTTTAAGAAGAGTAGCGTAATATTATCTACTCTTGAATACATTAAAGAAATTAAATATCTTTCTCTGCCACATTCTTTTTTGTATAGATTCACAGTTTTAAACCTTGACACATAAATGCCAAAGTGTTTCATTAGGCACCACAGACTACAATCGCATCTGTTGGGAGTTTGAGGAATTGTCTAAAACATCTTCAGCAAGACAATGTTTAAAAGAGGGACATGTCTGGGATTCATTTGGTGCCCTTGAGAGATATTTTTATTTTTCCAAACCTCGCTGCACATTTTTTTTTTTTTTTTGGAATTTGGAATCAAACAGATTGCCATTTATTTTCTCGCAAGCAATGTTTCTACTTTTCCTCACAAACACATATCAGGTTGCTGCTTTGGCTAGAATTAAACAAACACAGGTGCTAAAATTATCAGTTTCCTCATATTTTTTCTACCTACTTGTGCTATGCAAAGTCATTTAGTTTCTGTAAAAGACACATTTTCCCAATTCATTACACCTAAAGAAACTGCCAGGCAGAATGTGCTGCCAATACACGAGCCGCTGCAGACTTCCCATATGCGTTTTGTAAGCAGGTGTTTCATTTTCAATGTGCCAGAAACAAACTGTTTTTCAGGTGCATAGAGGATATCATCTTTGTACAAAAAGGAATAGTAATAACTACTCCTGGTTGAGTTTTTCTCAATAGTAGAGCAATATGGAGTTGTTAGATAAAGGACTGAAATGAACATAATGTTTAACAGCCTAAGTGCACCCATCCAGTCAGGTTCCATGTTAATTACTCAGCCCAGACTGGATGCAGATAAAACACCAGTATAGAGCCAGAAAGAAGATAGAGATTAACATTTTTAAAGTAACTTTTATGTAAAATACAGTGCATTTCTATATCCCTATGAGTTAAGTGCTATTACGTGTACTTGATTAATGGCAAAACTCTGGGTCAAATGTTATGCAACTTTCTCAAAGTCACACAGTTAATAAGGATTTTACCAGAATTCATACCCACGTCATTCATTATAAAGCCTAATTTCAAGGACTAGGATTTGGCTTGGGTTTGAATTCTCTGGAAGCTGTGCTTCCAGGAATTGGAATACTTTGTATAAAGACCTAATAGTGAATGAGATTTTGCAATTCCATGGAGAAACCAGTGAAAATGACCAATAGTCTTTCTTACATTTCCAAGATTTTGGATTAGAGCCTGAATCAGCACCGGGGTACTGTGTCTTTGTTCATTTTATCTTTCCTTTTGTGTTGACTAGTTGCATATGGCTAGGCTTATATTCACAGCTCCTATGTTACTATAAAACCTCGTGGCAGTTTGTATTTGTCTTTTGCTCTAAACTTCTACATATTTGAAATAGTAATTCTTATATCTTGCATAGAGTCTCAAGATATAATACCTACCATCTCATCAAAAGTATCACTGTGCTGGCCAATAGGAAGCAGAAACCAGAGGCCAGTAAAATGCTGAAAAACACTAGTAACATCACATCTGCCCAAGACTAGTGACCACACAGTGGCAAACCACTTCTGCTAAATTTCATGCATACACATGCCTCCAACCGCCTTTATAATTTTGTGTATGTAGCTCATTGAAACATTCTAAGCTTTATCCAGAACCACAGAAGCAAAAATCTCCCCTTATCTCTCCCCTGCCACAGAGAGGAGAGAATAGGAGAGTTCAGTGTTATGGAAGTTGAATGATGACAATGACTATGAACCATTTACACTATTTAAGTGCCTATGCAATATATTTACTTTGCTTTTCCATAAGCATCTTAAAATTCACAAATTAAAAAAAAAAAAACTCATCTTTGTTGTTTCCCAAATATGCTCCATGTTTAAGTTATTCTTATCTCTCAGCTCTCCTGCTTCCAATGACATGCTTCAGATTTGTAGTTTGTCACATTTTCTTAATAATAAATTAAATTATATTTAATATTGATTTTACATTTCCACTACTTCTATTAATTCATCCTTATATGATACCACTATTATCTTTCTATAGTTTATTTATTTATTTATTTTTGTTTATTGATTTTTTTGTTTCTTTATTATTTTAGTGAGAGAGAGAGCACGATGACTCTGGGATCATGTCCTGACTGAAATCAAGAGTCTGATGCTCAAACCACTGAATCATCCAGGTGCCCCTATAATTTTTATTAACCCTGGAATGAATCCAAACTTTTATTTTGTCATTTATGGCCATTCATAATTTGACTCTTGGAAATCTTTCAAGGCTTATATTTAGCCTCTCTTCCACATCTTTCTACCTTTCATTCATATTAAAATATTTGAATATAGAACCATATTCTATGTGATACCTTCATGTCTGATCATGTAGCTTTTCCTTCTACTGGTTATGTTCTTTCTTAAAAACATCTGCATGAGGGGTGCCTGGGTGGCTCAGTTGGTTAAGTGTGGGACATTGGCTGGGATCATAATCACCCAGTTCGTGGGTTTGAGCTCCGCGTAGGGCTCCATGTTGACAGCTTAGAGCCTGAAGCCTGCTTCAGATTCTGTATCTCCCTCTCTTTCTGCCCCTCCCCCACTCATGCTCTCTGTCTCTCTGTCTCTCTGTCTCTCTCAGATAAAAATAAACGTTAAAAAATTAAAAAAAAAACACATCAGCATGAGTAACTTCCAAAGAACATTCAAGAGTCATTATATGAACTATCTTCTCTGGAATATTTTTCTGTCAGTCAAGTCTAGATTATATACTTTTACTCTCATAACTTTAGCTTCCTATGTACATCCTCTACCTTATTATTTACAATGAGTTATTACAAAAAAAATTCCATTTACTTGTCTATAAGCCCCTCATCATTATGTACTCCTGAATGTCTACTTCCCTAAAATTTATAAGCCGGTTTATGTTCCAACATATTCAAGTATGTTAATAATTGAATAAAATAACATTGATGATAATATCTGAAAACCAATAAATGTATAATATATAAGCATTTTAAAACATGAACAAATTATTACTTAGCCAAGATCGGTAGGATAAACAAAATATAAAGTATCCTTGGAATTATATGGAATATATTCTAATTTGTATGGACATGTTCTATTTCAAGAAAAATGGATATGAATGACAACATTAGCAACATAGGTTTGTGTTTATAATCACAGTGAATTTATGCAGAACTTAAAGGAGAATATATTGTCTTTTGATTTGCTGTGCCAAAAAGTTTTAACAATGTTATGGCAAGAGATTGCTTGAGAGTGATGTGTCTGTATGGAATTGGAGAGGCAGGTAGATATTAAACAGAAGAACACTGAGTGGCCATTTGAATCAAAATACGTATTATGAAGCTGGCTATCTCATTTCTACAAAGGAATTGGTTCTCAGTTTTATCTCAAGAATTTAGTGTCAGATACTGGTTTTGGTCATGTGATTTTTAAAAAGATACTTATCCCCTTGACTGAATGTCAACTCTTGCATATATTCTTAATGATGTGTAGACTTGGCTGCATCAACGTGTGTCTTCAGCTAATCCCTATAAAATTAAAAACACATGATTACTGGTGAATATATTATTTATTCTACTTATTAATAGTTTGAGCTCTAAAGTTTAGTTAGCTTAAGTATAACTCAAAAACTCTAATGTAAATGTAAATATAAGTGCTAATTATGGCACAGCTGCTTGAATGGTAAAATGATGCATAATGGAATAGGATCATTTACTACACCAAAGGAGATAAAAATGGTTTTAACCAAAGGTATAACATGAAAATTAAATGATTTTTTAATATCACTTTGAACACTGCTGATCTAAAATGAGCCTTTGAAATATATTATCACCCTTCAAAATCAATCAGAATCACATATAGTCAATACCAATAATGGCAGAGTTTGAATAAAAATTTCTAACAGTTTTTCATTTTCCATATTTAATGAAACATATATGTGAATTATAAAATGAAATTTGATGATGTCAATATTTGTGGTAAAACAGAAACAAATCTACTTTGATTCATTTTAAATATTTGTGCAATCAGTGCTAATCACCATAATGAAATTTGGACTCAGCAATCTACATCTTTACGAAGAGTGTAGAAAGAATACTTCAGATAAGCCAGAGCTTATTCATTTGAGGTGTACACCAAATTTTGTTAACAATAACTGAAGCTCAAAATGTGTTCAGACATTTGAATTATCTCTCATAAGCTCCTAATAATTTATTGGCTTAAGTGGCATCTGATACATAGTTATTCACTGAAAAATATTACTCTCTCTTGCATAAATACTTCTGTTTCTAGTATTTTGACTGGCTTTCAGCTATTATACATGAATATCAATTTTCATATCTGGTAATAGTTATATGGTTACTTTTTCAATCAAAAAAGAAATAGTTGACTTCAGTCTCTCCCAACTTGGCCTACATAGTAACATGCACATGCACACACACCTACGTATACACACATATACACACAATATTTGAATGTCACAAAAATACTCACAAAGTTGAGGACTAACATATTACATTGTTTCTCATTTTTATTTACATCAGTAAATAGAAAGGTATGTAATATAAGCTACTTAGAATATTTAGGGCGATACTTTGAGACTGAATTGTTATAGCAGCCCCAAATAAGAAACACAAGTATCATCTTTAACAAGATGAAATTTTGCCTGTAGCTAAAAGTATAAGAAAGTAGGAAGGTGTCTAAAACAATTTTGAATAACAAATATATCTGAAAATAGATTTAAAAAAATATCATCTTAGGATATTTGGATAATTGGAGGAACAAATATAATTAATTACAAAGTTTACACATTGGCTATGGAAAATGATAAGCTAAGAGATGACATGTTTATTTATGTTTGTATGTTAGCCCACATAATATACCTTGGAGATTAAGTTTTATTGCTATTGATAAAGAAGAGTATTTTTTAATAAAATTAGTTTAGATAAAATGTTTTTTTTAAAGGGGATTTGGAATTGTTGTGTTTGTATTTTGAAAAGTGGATGTGTAAATATGTGAAATACATTTTTCTCTAATCAAATTGAGCAAAGCCTCCATGCCAACAATAAGACACATTAGTCTTGAACCCCAAAGAAATTTAAAGCACTATACCTAGACAAACTATATAAATATAGTTCAATATTGGTAAAACAATAATGGTAATTATATTAATAAGCTTTATTATTGACTTATATAACCATTGTAGCAAATATGTATAATATTATTTTTCTTGTATGTATATTGTATATGTATATGGAACGTATATGTACTTATCTATCACTTTTAAAGAAACTCACTAATGTATTTATATAACCAGAATATATAGTGGAAATGTAGACAGAGATGTAGATATATACATATATAAATATATTACTAAGAGGGAAACATATATATTGAACTGACTGACTGACAGAAAATTCCCACAATGCTCTACTCAATACTAATGACTCTGGCCTGGACATCATCAGACATACAACAGAGGAGACCCTACCCCGCTCTTTGCCTTCCCCAAGAATACCTCCCCACATTGGGGCACCTGGGTGGCGCAGTCGGTTGGGCATCCGACTTCAGCCAGGTCACGATCTCGCGGTCCGGGAGTTCGAGCCCCGCGTCGGGCTCTGGGCTGATGGCTCAGAGCCTGGAGCCTGTTTCCGATTCTGTGTCTCCCTCTCTGCCCCTCCCCCGTTCATGCTCTGTCTCTGTCCCAAAAATAAATAAACGTTGAAAAAAAAATTTTTTAATAAAAAAAGAATACCTCCCCACAACCACCACCATCACTGTTCTTAGACAAAACATGACAATTGTGTCCAAGAGATCATCTAGGTTAATGTCATCAATAGCCATATTTCTGCATATAAGTTTTTTGTTTGTTTTGTTTTGTTTTTCAGCTATTTGAGGTCGTTTGTGGTACCATATGAATTTTAGTACTGTTTGTTCCATTTTTATAAAAATTGTCATTGGAATTTTGGTAGATTTGTAAATCTGTAGATTGCTTTGAGTAGTATGGATATTTTAACAACATTAAGTTTACTGATTCATGAACATGGAAAGTCTTTCCATTTGTGTCTTTTTGAGTTTCTTTTATCATTGATTTGTAGACTGTCACCACCTTGGTTAAGTTTATTCTTAAGTATTTTATGCTTTTTGTTGCTGTTGTCAATTGAATTGTTATCATTTCTTTTCAGATAGTTCATTGTTAGTGTATAGAAACACAATTTAGTTTTGTATTTGACAGGAATAAATAGAATTATGTCTGTTTGTAGATGACATTATATATATATATATATATATATATATACATATATATATATATGTAGAAGATTTTAAGAACTCCTGAAAAAAAGAAGTAGAACCAATAAATAAATTAAGTAATTTAGCATAATTGCTGACACAATACAGAAATATATTGAGACTATAGACAAAAACAAGAACCTCAAAAGAAACTGTAGATTAGGACTTGACTTCATAGTTGCTGTTGTTGGGTAGATCCCCCAAAGAAAGTTTCTATGAAATTTGAACAAAAATACATTTTTCCATTTGTTTACATTCTAGCTCTCTTACAAAGAAAAATGTAATAGAATAAATTAAGACACAATAGATTAATGAATTAAATAGAAGAAAAATATCTAAGAAAACGAATTATTAAAAATTAAAAAAACTAATAAAACATGAAATAACAAAAATAACAAAACAAAATTAAGCAGTAGTGAAGGCTAATAAAGTAGCACTGATTAGATAAATTCCATAAAGAAATAGAGAAAATTATATTGACACTTATGTGACTTTTTAAAGACTTGTTAACCTAAACTAATTTTTGGAAAGGAGACTGCTTGCTTAATTATGAGGAAAATTTTGGTTTCAGGACACATAATGTTTTACAATGTTTTATTGTAATAATTGATGTTACTGCTATTACCTATTTTCAATTTCATCAAATAGAAGCCAACATATTTCAGATTACTTGCCATCACACATATTTTGCTTCTTTTATTATAAAATTTCAAATATTAAAAAAATTAAATTAGAGAATTTATTATTATTGTCTGAATAAACTAATTCTAATATGCAAAACATGGTAATTTCATGAGCAAGCCGAGTTACGCATAATACAATTTTAATGATCTTTAGCAAACCCTGGCCAACTGAATTATGAATAATTAAAATGTATATTCCTAAATAGCTTTTTGATCTATAATAGTAACAAAAGTAAAACTGAAATATATTTAATCGGCCCCAACATTTAATTTGTCTTTAAATATTCATATTCTGACTGAAAAAACATTTTTATTTTAATATCTTCAAAATTTCTCTGGATTGTTATATTTTGCTCTAGTGGCGTATTGGAGCATTGCATGGCTTCTCCTTTGCATACAGTCTTATAAATTCACTTTCATGGAGCACCTTCTAGGACTCTTTGGACAAATATCCAACTATTAACAAAATTTTCAGGGTACATTCTTAAATTTTGTGAATATTTCTTTTATACATTAAAAAAAACACTGGACATGGAAAATAACAGGTATGACTTATGATTCTACAGACTTTTAATCCAGGAATGCACAATCTAGAGGAAAAGATGGACATGAATTCATTCAGAGATGAATTATTGCTTCATATAACAATGTAAGAAGGGGCACCAGGGTGGCTCAGTCGGTTAAGCGTCAGACTTCGGCTCAGGTCATGGTCTCACGGTTTGTGGGTTTGAGCCCCAAGTCGGGCTCTGTGCTGACAGCTCAGAGCCTGGAGCCTGCTTTGGATTCTGTGTCTCCCTCTCTCTCTCTCTGCCCCTCCCCCACTCATGCTCTGTCTCTTTAAGTACATGTTAAAGAAAAAAAAACAAGGTAAGAAAAATACAGTGTATTGGGCTGACTTCTGACTATGGCTACAGAAGAGGTAAGAGATACATGACCAGTACTATTTATGCAGATTTTAAAGTGCAAGGATTCTAAACAACAGCACACCTTTTGGAAGTATAAAAAACAGAAATTAAAAAAATATATTTCTAAGCAAACTTTGGTAAGGAAGGAGAGTGTGAATATTTTATTTTTTAATGTTTATTTATTTTGAGAGAGGAGGGGAGGATCAGAGAGGCAGTGAGGGAGAAAGAAAATTCCAAGCAGGCTCCACTCTCTCAGGACAAAGCCCAATGTGGGGCTCAATTCCAGGAAATGTGAGATCATGATCTGAGCCTAAATCAGGAGTCAGATGCTAAATGGACTGAGCCACCTGGGTGCCCCGAGAGTGTGAATATTTTAAATGTGAATAAATAAGGAATAAAATTAGGCATGGACTTGTCCAGAGCTAACTGTGAAATATTCAGTAAGGTAAATGATGTGATTAAATAAACTTTGTGTCTGAAGTCAGAAAATAATCACAATAATTGATTCTATTTTAGTTGAGTTTCCCATGCCATTATTACATGATTATTATAACGGATGCCCACTTTATTTTCATGAGTTAGCAGTTATTAATTCCTACTTGGGCATGGCATTCCACTTTAAAATTAACAGAATAAGTAGTCCTTTCCACTAAAACAATATTATGCATATTTTTATTTTTTATAGATTCTATTGTCTAGAAAATTCAGTAGCCCAAGTGTTGTTGCTTTTAAACAAAAGTAAATTTTTAAATAATGCAATTTGGAGTACTTTGTATCATAATTTGGTAAGAAGAAGAAGCATATTTTTTAATAATTATAATGAAATGAAAAATGTAGTTGAAAAACAAATATATGTGCACTGTAAACCTACATACACTTAATGGAAATTTAGTGAAGGATAGTTTACAAAAAACAAGTCTCTCTGGTGTTCACAACCTGGAAGCAGTTATTAGATTAAACTACGTTAGAATTGCTGCAGTACAGAAACAATTAAATATTAGCAGTCTCGTATGATTTAACACTTTCTTTTATTAAGAGTTCTGATGAACTATAGAGCTCTCAGGCTGAAAAGCAAACTGCATAAAGATATGTCAGAAACACAGTAAAGTACTTCCTGACCTGCTTGTGACGGCTGCTTATTGAATATCGTCCTTAGCAGAGGTGACAACAGTTAAATGGACATCTTTTTTTCCCCCACTTTTTATTGTGGTAAAATTGGTAAACATTATATTCATTTTATATGTAGAATATAATAATTTCATATTTGTATACACTACAAAGTGATCACCAGAATAGTTACCATCCATCACTATACAACTGACTGTTTTTACCCTTTCCCTCCACCTGCCACCCCCCTTCGCCTCTCATAACCACCGATCTGTTCTTTGTACCTTTGAGTATTGTTTTGTTTTCTTTACTCATTTTGTTTTTTAGATTATACATATGGGGGAAATCATATGGCATCTACCTTTCCCTGTCTAACTGATTTTACTTAGCATCATATACACATCTTGGCTATTGTAAATAATGATGGAAAGAACATAAGGGTGCATGTACCTTTTTGATTTAGTGGGGTTTTTTCTTCAGACAAATACTCAGAAGTGAAATAGCTATGTCATATGGTCAGTCTATTTTTAATTTTTTGAGAAAACCCCATGTTTTTTTATAGTGAATAAACCAATTTGCATTCCTACCAAGAGTGTAGAAGGGTCCCTTTGCTCTACATCTTCTCCAACGTGTTTCTTGGTTTTTTGTTAAAGCCATTCTAACAGGTATGAGGTTATATCTCATTATGGTTTGTAATATAGTCTGAAATCAGAGAGCATGGTGCCTCCAGTTATGTTTTTCTTTCCTCAAAATTACTTTGGCTATTCAGAGTCTTTTGTTGTTCTATACAAGTTTTAAGATTATGTGTTCTATTGCTGTGAAATATGCCATTTATATTTTGATAGGGATTGCATTGAATCTGTGTATTACCTTGAGTATTATGGATACTTTAACAGTATTAATTCTTCCAATTCATGACCATGGAATATCTTTTCATTTATTTGTGTCTTCTTCAATTTATTTCTTCAATGGCTTAAAGCTTTCAGCATATAGGCCTTTCACCCCCTTGTTTAAATGTATTCCTACGTATTTTATTCTGCTTTGAGGTCATTATAAATGGGATTGTTTTCTTAATTTCTCTGTCTAGTACTTGTTAGTGTAAAGAAACACAACAGATTTCTGTATATTGATCTTGTATCCTGCAACTTAATAATTTAACAGGGTTGTGTTTTTCTGTTTTGTTTTGTTTTGTTTTGTTTTGTTTTGTTTTTTAGAGAGAACGAGAATGTGTACAAGTCAGGAAGGAGCAGAGAAAGAGAGAGAGAATACCAAGCAGGTTCCACACCAGCAGAATGGAGCCTGATGGAGGGCTCAAACTCATGAACAGTGAGATCATGACTTGATCCCAAACTAGGAGTCAGACTCTTAACAAACTGAGCCACCCAGTTTAGCAGTTTTTTGGTAAAGTCATTAAGGTTTTCTAAATACAATATGATGTCATCTGTAAATAGTGACAGTTTTACTTCTTTCTTTCTAATTTGGATGACTTTTATTTATTTTTCTTGCCTAATTGCCCTGGCTAGGACTTCCAATGCTATTTTGAATAAAAGTGGTGGGACTGGGCATCCTTGTCTTGCTCTTGATTTTAGAAGAAAAGCTTTCAGTATGATGTTAACTGTGGGATTGTCATATATGGTCTTTATTTTTTATTGATGTATGCTCCCTCTATACACACTTTATTAAGTGTTTTCATTATAACTGGGTGCTGAATTTTGTCAGATGCTTTGGTATTTTATGATCATCTTAGTTCAAATTTTTAAAAGCCCAGTCAAACCAATTTTAAATTTCATCCCATGTGATTTTCCAACCTCATCTATTCTCTTCCCTTTCTCCAAAATGAGCCAGGGTTTGTATTAATAGATTTGGCAAAGATGACGTATACAGCATACTTTTAGGCTCCATCCTGCCTCTCATAGATTCTGTCCTCTTCCAAATGTCCCTGCTTTTTTAGCTTATGCTGGCTGTTTATCAACACCCTCTGGATTATAGAAATACAAATCCTGCTTTTAACATAGGACAGCACGCATAAGGTCTTCACATAACCTGCAAGGGAATTCCTTGACGTGGGAAACCTACCTCCTTTTGGCCTTCTAAATTTATTAACTCTCACCCTGTCAAGTTTTAAAGTCTCTGTCTACTGAAGTCCCATAGTCCAAGAGAAGTTATCTTGAATGGAGCACTAACAAGGTAACTCAAACACAATGACATTCTCTGATGCCATTATCCCACAGGAAATAACAGAAATGTAAATTGCTCTACCATTATCCCATTCGTTTCCTGCCATCTCACTCTATTTTCTGTTGTCCCTTTCAATTGGTGGGTACTGAAGGGAAAACAGAAATTCTCTTGCTAATCAGTCAAATACTGGTCTCCAGTTTCAAACACCCTGAATACTTGCCAGAGATTTTCCTGGAGCTGCCATTACTTGGCCTGAGCAAAGAAACATGCTCTCCAATCGAGTGAATTGGGAAGGATAAGGCACAGCTTTCTCTCACTAGATTTTTTTATTCACATTTTCCACAATTTCCCTCCTCTATCCATCTAATATTCCATTTACATATACTTTTGAATATCAGGACTGTCTTAATTTGATTTTCCCTCAAAAGAAGGCCCTGAGACAGGAATTTAGGTGAAGTTTAGTTGAAAGATAACCCTGGAGCACACAAATGAGAAGGGAGGAACAAAATAAAGGGAAGAGAGAAAAGCCAATAGAGAGGGTGTCACTGAGAAGTTGACCATTGTGGACAACTAGGGCTCAACCCCAGTGGAGATGGTGGGAATGGAGAATCCATTGAAGATTCCAACTCTATTTCTATTTTGGTTGAGGATATCCCTTGAAGGTAGTAAACTCTTCAAAATTAAGTGTTAGTCCTGCTCACTGCCCAGCAAGTTGTGTAGTGACAAGGAAAGTAATCAATCAGGTATGAAGAGAAAAGGAAAGTTGGAGATCTGTCTGCATGGTTTAAACCCTCCACCATAGCAGACACTTAACTCAAGTGAGCAGAGAAGAGATGGGGAAAGAATCTTTGGTGTGCTATGAGGCTCAGGAGTAATTATGTGAACTCCCGGTCACTGTCACTTATTTATAAACCCTAACATGAGTATGGCCAAAAGTAGTTATAGCTTTCCTTTGAATGTACCCTATAGAGGTTTTAATTATTTATTTATTTATTTATTTTATTATTATTTTTTTTATTTTTTTACTTTTTGTCTGCTTTAAGGCTTACTTACCCATTTGGGAGCAAAAGGAATTCAACTCCACATTCTATTACATAGTTTGTCCTCATTATGTATCCCAGAAGCCAATGAAGCAGAGAGGGAATCAATTAAAAGCAGGTAATAGCTGTTGGCTAGAAAGCACTTTTAACAATCCAAAGAGTGGTGACAAAAAAAGTTTAGAAATTTTGACCTCTTTATTTTAAATTTAGCTTGAAAGAGGGTTGAAAATGATAAAAGCATATTTCACTAATATGAAAGAATCAGCATAGTCTTTCAAATATTTCTTTCCTTAAGTGCAAACAAGTTTGAAAACTTGTCATAACTCTGTTATTTATCTAATAATATGTATCCTTAAACCTTCTATTAATATTGCTTTCAATGATACAGCTTCTTTCTTTTGTCACATCTGAGTAAGATAGAAATTAGTGAAGATACAATTAAACATTTTCTAAAACAGTAAAGCATAGAAAAAGAAATAGTGCTGTAAGTTTCAATATACCATAATTATGTAAGTGTCTTTACCCTTTTCCTTTGAGGGAATTATTTTTAAAACGTGTCTGGATTTGTGACGAGGAATGCCTTTTTGCGTAGATGCTTAGTTTGGAAATTGCTTTCTCCCCTCACCAGCTGACTTCAACTATATTTATATTAACCAGAAAGAAGTCCTGGAACATAGCCCATGAATCAACATTGAAATATTGTCTCTAAAAACACAGTACTAGTAGAAGGCACAAGATTGATAAATGAATGACAGACAGTGACATACATGAGTTGAAACTGCATAATTGCAAACAGGAAGTGTAGAAGAAATACTTAAAGGTTTTTCACAGAAAACCGAGATTTGGGAAGCTCAGGACAACTGTGAAACAATACCAATGAACAAAACAATTTGTCTTAAGTTGTTTGGGTAAATAATTACTGAAAGTGATTGAGAGAATTCCATCAGTACATACTAAAGGTAAAGCCTCTTGTAACAGTAAATTAATAGGCTTTACGTTTGAAGAAAACGGAAAGGATTGTTAGTCTGGCTCACATATTCATTTTTTCATCAAACATGTTAAATATCAAGGATTATCATGTTTGTGAGAAATGTGAGAAGGAGTATGTTTTAACTTTAAACAAAGTAATTCCATTAAAATGAATATACAAGTACACACATGGCTATTGAATGAGACAACTACATTTTGCATCTCTGCTAAGCAAATACATGCAAAATAATACTAATTTTCTCTTCATCAACTGTAGGAAAATATAGTTTATAGAAATATTTTAACATACAACACATTTTGTGATTATAAATTACAAATGTTGCAAAAATTTGGAAATTAATTGATATAAAACAAATTGTAGTGCATATATGTTGCCAATTCTTTAACATTATTAACATCATGACAAAAACAAAACTGTGTAAAATTATACAAAGAAATGTAAAGTGAAATGTCATATTAATATTATTTTGATAAAAGTAATGAAAACACAAACATCAGATATTAAAACATTGATTTTGACAATGTAGTCATTGAGTAATATATGGTCTTTAGAAATTTATAACGTGATTAGTAAGCAAAAATATGAAAAGTAATATACTAAGCTTACAACTAAAAAGAAAAAAAAAGAAAGGAAATTTAAAAATGAACTAATAATTTGATAAAATTTAAAAAAACACAATACCAGAATAGAACTTTTTTTTTAAAAGCTAAAAGCTGGTTTTTGAAGGCAAAAATTAAAAAAATATATATTGGCAAGTAAGTTCAAGGAAAAAAAGACACAATGTACAAATAAATAGCTTTAGAAAATTTTAAAAAGCATTTAACTGTAAATAAAAAAGAAATCAATTTTTTTAAAATACATTGTAAATAACTTTAAATCAATAGAGTTGAAAACCTATATGAGATTGGCATTGTATGGGAAAAATAAAGAAGTCAAAGTTGTTGAAATAAATAGGAAATCTTCTTCAAAGAAACCAAGACTATAACGTCAATAAATTATCTCCCCCTCACAATACACCACCATCTCAATCAGACAGAAATGGATACAGTACATGTAGCCAGGTCAAAATAGAGTTTATTATAATCTGTGCAAAAATTTGTGTTTTATAACAAGAAATTAGGTTTATGGAGTGAAGTTTGTCATTATTTTGTTAGCTTCATCCCTTCGTCCCACATCATGTTTGTACAAAATTAGAACAAAAACTCTTACCTTTAAGCTTGTAAGGAAGGAAATTTTTCCTAACCCTCTTAAGGTTCTTGACTGTGTCCAAAATTAAGCTGACAAAGACATATTAACCAGAGAAAAGTATACAAATTTAATTAATATAAATTAATGTGGCACAGGAGTCTTCGTAAAGAAGGCTGAACAAACAGAGCTCAGTGCAGCATCATTATGCTAGGTTTGATGAAGAGTGGGTAGTCATGGAGGAATACGATAGGTCAGAGAACACAAGGTTAGGGTAGTAAACTGGGGGAAATTTAGCAAGGCTTTTTTGTTAGGAGATAGGGAAGCTCCTTTTCTCCAGCTACAGAGAAGGTTTCAGGGGAGAAAGGTAAGGGAGAAGTCAAAATGCCCTTCCTGCTTCTGCTGTTTTGTCAAATTCCTTCTCTACTTAAAATATTCAGTATGCCAAGATACGGTATTTTGGGGTAGCGTGTCTTGAACCCCATCAGGCTGCTGTAGAAAAATACATTGTAGTGAGCCAACTGTAGGTGCCTGGAGACCAGTTAGAAGGCTCCAAGGCAGCTTGCTATGAAGTTTTAAACCTACTTGCTCCTGCTTGCGCCCTTCTGCAAGCCTTTTTTTTTTTTTTTTATGGTTTTTATTTAAACTCCAGTTAGTTGACATACAGTGTAATACTAGTTTCAAGCGTACAGTACAGTGAATCAACACTTCCATACAACACCCAGTGCTCATCACAAGTGCACTCCTTAATCCCATCCCCTATTTAACCCATTCCACTCCCACCACCCCTCTGGTAGCTATCAGTTTGTTCTCTGTAGTTAAATCTGTTTCTTGGCTTGTCTATCTTTCTTTCTGTATTTTGTTTCCCTTTACTTGTTTTATTCTTAAATTCCACTTAAGAATGAAATCATACGGTATTTGTCTTTCTGTGACTTATTTTATTTAGCATAATGCTCCCTAACTCCATCCATGTCATTACAAATGACAGGGTTTCATTATTCTTAAGGCTAAGTGATATTCCATTGTATATATGCCACATCTTCTTTATCCATTCACCAGTGGATGGGCAATTGGGCTGTTTCCATAATTTGACTATTATAGATAATGCTGCTATAAACATCAGGGTGCATGTATCCCTTTGAATGAGTATTTTTGTATTCTTTGGGTAAATACCTAATAGAGAAATTGCTGGATCATAAGGTAGCTCTATTTTTAACTTTTTGAGGAACCTCCATACTGTTTTCCAGAGTGGCTGCACCAGTTTGCATTCCCACTAACAGTGCATGAAGGTTCCTTTTTCTCCACAACCTTGCCAACATCTGTTGTTTCTTGTGTTGTTGATTTTAGCCATTCTGACAGGTGTGAGGTGATACCTCACTGTAGTTATGATTTGTATTTCCCTGATGATCAGGTTGGTTGAGAATATTTTTATGTGGCCATCTGCGTGTCTTCTTTGGAAAAATACCTATTCATGTTTTCTGCCCATTTCTTAACTGAATTATTTGTTTTTTGGGTGTTGAGTTTTAGAAGTTCCTTATCTATTTTGGATACTAACCCTATATCAGATATATCATTTGCAAATGTATTCTCCCATTCAGTAGGTTTTCTTTAGTTTTGTTGATTATTTCCCTTGCTGTTCAGAAGCTTTTTATTTTGATGAAGTCCCAATAGTTTATTTTTGTTTTTCTTTCCCTTGTCTCAGGAGTCATATCTAGAAAGAAGTTGCTACAACCAATGTCAAAGTTGTGTTTGATATTGTTCTCTAGAATTTTTATGGAGCCAGGCCTCACATTTAGGTCTTTCATATATTTTGAATTTAATTTTTGTATATGGTGTGATAAACTGGTCCAATTTCGTTCTTCTGCGTGTTGCTGTCCAGTTTTCTCAACACCATTTGTTGAAGAAACTGTCTTTTTTCCATTGAAAATTCTTTTCTGATTTATTGAAGATTAACTGACCATATAGTTAGTTGTGAGTTCATTTCTGGGTTTTCTATTCTGTTCTATTGATCTATGTTTCTGTTTTTGTGACAGTACCATACTATTTTGATTACTACAGATTTGTAATGTAACTTGAATTCCAGAATTGTGATGTTTCCAGCTTTGCTTTTCTTTTTCAAGGTTGCTTTGGCTACTTGGAGTCTTTTGTGGTTCCATACAAATTTTAGGATTGTTTGTTCTAACTCTGTGAAAAATGCTGGTGGTATTTTGATAGGGATTCCATTAAATATGTAGATTGCTTTGGGTAGAGTGAATTTTAAATAATATTTGTTCTTCCAATCCATGAGCATGGAATGCCTTTCCATTACTTTGTGTCATCTTCAATTTCTCTTATCAGTGTCTTATATTTTTCAGAGTACAAGTCTTTCACATCTTTGGTTAGTTTTACTCCTACGTATTTTATTTTTGGTGCAATTGTAAATGGGATTGATTCCTTAATTTATTTCTGCTGCTTCATTGTTGGTATATAGAAATGCAACAGATTTCTGTATGTTGATTTTATATCCTGCAACTGTACTGTATTTGTGTATCTGTTCTAAGCAGTTTCTTGGTGGGGTCTTTTAGGTTTTCTGTGTAGAGTATTATGTCATCTGCAAATAGTGAGTTTTACTTCTTCTTTGCCAATTTGGATGCCTTTTATTCTTTTTGTTGTCTGATTGCTGTGGCTAGGACTTCCAGTACCATGTTAAATAACGGTGAGAGTGAACATTCCTATCTTGTTCCTGACCCTAAAGGAAAAGATCTCCATTTTTCCCCATTGAGGATGATATTAGCTGTGGGTTTTTCATATGTGGCCTTTATTATGTTGAAGTATGTTCCCTGTAACCCTACTCTGTTGAGGATTGTTATCATGAATGGATGTTGCACTTTGTCAAATGCTTTTCCTGCATCTATTGAAAGGATCATATGGTCTTATCCTTTCTTTTATTAATATGGTGTATGTTGATTGATTTGCAAATATTTTTAAATATTAAACCACACTTGCAACCCATGAATAAACCCCAGTTGATCGTGGCGAATGCGTTTTTTAATGCATTGTTGGACTCTGTTTGCTAGTATTTTATCGAGAATTTTGGCATCCATGTTCAGGGATATTGGCCTCTAGTTCTCTTTCTTAGTGGAACCTTCCTGCAAAATGCTACTTTATCAATTTTGTCTTCCCTGACCACCATATTTAATTTTTTTTAATGTTTATTTTATTTTGAGAGACAGACAGACAGATGGAGCGTGAGTGGGTAAGGGGCAGAAAGAGAGAGGGAGACACAGAATCTGAAGCAGGCTCCAGTCTCTGAGCTGTCAACACAGAGCCTGATGCAGGGCTCAAACTCATGAACCATGAGATCATGACCTGAGCCGAAGTTGGACACTTAACTGACTGAACCACCCAGGTGCCTTGGCACCATATTTAATGCTGCAACCTGTACCCACCACACACACTATAATCAAACAAACCTTCCAGACTGAGATCCTGAGACTCTATATCCTTCTAACATTCTGCATGTATGTATTTAAGAGATCCTGTTATCTTTCTTTATGTTATAATATAGTTTCTACATACTAAGGATCATATTCTGTTTACTAATAAGCATACTACAAATGTTTCTTTTTGAATCAAATCCTGAAATATTCATATTTTTAATTATTTTCTAATTCTTCTTACTGTTTCCACCCTTGATGACCTTTTATTATATATGTCATATTTAAAGATAAGCTCTGTATCAGTTTTGTGTTTTTCTCCTCCATTTTTAAGCAATTAAACTACATATTGGAAAGAAAAGAAAAAACATAATTCAAATTTGAAATACAGTTCCATTTGATGATTTCAACAATATAAAATGAATGTGATGGGTGAAGAACAGTTAACCACAAGATAACGTGAATGAATAACTGCTTTTTTTCTGCCAGCCTGAAAAGATACAGTGATTTATTTATTTCTATTGCATCTTTCATCATAGTCCAAATTATTGACATTTTAAGAAGTAGTGTAATTAGAAATTGAATTTCTAAGGAGATAATAGCTCAGAATGAAATTGATCTTTCCTCTCAGACAAAGATTCTCTCTTTGATCAAACTCGAGTCAGGCTTCCCTGAGTTCTGAGTCCAAGAGGCCCCATCGTTACACTTGTCTTTGAGAGCCCAATTTTATTAAGAATCCTGCTAAGTCAGTTTAGCCGGAATACCCCACCTACAATATCTGATTACCCCAAATATCTGACCAACTTTCTCATCCCCAACCTTTCCCAGGTGATGTCTGATCACTCTGGCATTCAGTAAGAATCCTATTAGATGGGTTTAGCCAGAATTCCCTGCCACCTCCCCCTTCCCCCACCCCACCCCACCCTGATGTCTCCTCTTAGTAATTCTCCATTCACTGACTACCCCACCCCACAGCCCTTCCTTGGTTATAAATTCCTACTCTTCTTTATTGAGGAAGGAAATCTGAGTTGAGCCCAACCTCTTCCCATTCTCAAAACCCTATTGTAGGTCCCTTATCTAGTGCAGCAGCCTCCCTGACTAAAGTCAGCCTTATTGTTTTAACAAATGTCATGAGTAATATGTTCTTTTACATCTCCAAAGTTAGAAAAAATGCTGATGAACCTCCAGATGCCTCATTATAAGCCAGGTATAGCCCAGACATAATTTAATGCCAGGCATATTCAGAACTGGCTGTGAAACTGGCAGAGGCTGAGCTTACAAATTATGGACTCAGCACCTGAAGGAGTGATGGGACCAGGGAGTGAGGGGCAGTGATTAATACTATGGCATTTATTGATGGATGTTTACATGCATTTCTCTAATTTTAAAAATGTTTGAGTATGAAGAGTCGTCTGAACTAATTTATAAATCACTTTCAGTGCTTGAATAAAATTCCAATTGGTCAAAAAAATTTAATTAATATCCTAACCTTGTCTTCTGTTCATAATAAACAGAGAGTGGTGTATATGTTTTCAAAAGAGTTAAAATGTCTTTGAAATTGTTCCAATGCTTCTCATTTTATGGAGTTTAATATACATTTAGAGCCATATGTCTCTTCTCATTTGAAAGTCAGATAGAATGTGTTGAATTAAAAAAGGTTTTGGCATTTAGATGATTATCTGCATATAAATTAATGTGTTAATTACACATTCCTGAATCACATATGAAAGGATTTGCACAAGAGTCAATGTTAATTTTGAAGAATGGACATTATTATTGAGTGCTAAAATCTCACCTGAGTATATTTGTGAGCATTGTTTGTCTATAGGCAGATGCAAATCATAAAAAGAGTTCAAATTGTCATATCAAAGAACAAATAGGCTGATAGAGAATAGAGAACTCAGAGACAAATGCAAGAATGTTTGGAAAACCCATCTTACAAATGTGTTATATTCATAAAATGAAATTATTTAATCTTTATCAATATTATATTTCAATCAAGCCAGCTCTCAAGTTCAAACATCGGGTCCCCAGGGGAACCAGGGGGACCACCTGGTCTCAAGTCCCCCACCTGGTCAGTGGCACAAAAATAAGTCCATCTATTAGATAAATAGTATCATTTATGTTCAAGTTAATGCTTATTGCTCTTAATTCGTTTGTCCCCTAAGAGCTTCATCTTACTTTGCAAAAACCCAGTAACAAAAGACATTTTATTTCATGAAATTTTTAGCTGTATTTGAATTGGAGGGAAGGTCTCAACACTATGTAATCTGGCAGGAGCAAAAATCCTAGCTTTATTGCTTTCATTCTCATCCTTTTATATATCCCATTCTATTATTTAAGGAGAAACCAGAAGAAATCCAGCGATGAGATTTTTAGCTTCAGTTCAAGGATTGTATTTCCAACAAGATAGTGTTGGCTTCTTTCAATGTTAAATTACAAATAAGAATAGTTTGTATGAATAGTGAACATAGAGTATAAATAGCACATTTATCAGGGTCATGTTTCATACTACATAAATAATCAGAATATTATCAAAATACTTTATTTTTATTATAATTGAAATAATTGCAACTTGTTAAAAACTCATAGTAGTTAGGGGCACCTGAGTGGCTCAGTCGGTTAAGCATCCAACTTTGTCTCAGGTCATTATCTCCCAGTTCGTGAGTTCCAGCTCCATGTCGGGCTCTGTGCTGACAGCTCAGAGCCTGGAGTCTGCTTCAGATTCTGTGTCTCCCTCTCCCTCTCTGTCCCCTCCCCCACTCATGCTCTATCTCTCTCTGTCTCTTTCAAAAATAGACATTAAAAAAATTAGAAAAAAAAAAAAAACCAAACAGTAGGTATTCAGGCTATAAAACGTCCTTTTCAAAAGCTCATGACAGGAGGTAATGTACCTGAAAAATTTATATTGTTTTTCAAGTAATAGATTAGAAATACTTAAGAGTTTATAAAAATGATGCTCTTATTCTTTATGCCTACTGTATATAATTATACACCCCTAAACTAGGTATTAGAATCTATTGGGGTTTTGTTAAAAAGAAATGACCTACCTATATCACGTGGTTAAATTACTATCTTCTATTTCTGATTCTAACATATTCTTATTACTATTGCTTATCATTCAATAAGAGGTTGAATTTTGGAATATAGTAGCTCGGCTGTGTCAAGTTAATGATTATTTTTTCCCAGAGAGATATTTTCATAGTTACTTATTTAATTTACATATATCCCTGTATTTATTTATTTAAAAACCACTTATCTTTAAAACATAAAAATATTTCTTAAATTTTGATGTACATTGAGATGTTCAAGCATTATATTCAATTTTTTTAAATGTGAATTTAGGTTCTCCCTTTGAATATAATTGTTCACATTCTTTTTAACTGATATATTCCTAAAAATCTGCTTTAAAGCCATTGAGTTTTTAATAGTTTATTTTTTCACGCTTTTACTTTTTAGGACCTTATGTCCTCCTCATATCTTATTATTCAAAAATTAATCCGGCACCTCTCCCCACTAACTTCAATAACACTATGTAGTATTTAAAACTTATTAACATATATGTGCCATCTGTTCTCAATTTAAATATCACACATTGAGATTTCTAAATTTGTACATCTTAAGATATTCTTCTTTTTATTTTTTATAATTTTTCTAGAAATTTCTTCATGTTCTTACAACACAATGATTTTACTTTTCAGACCTGAGCTGCAATTTAAGTAAAATTCTATTACAAATATGGGACAATGTGATTATAATGGTGCAGTAAAAAGAGCAGAGATAGTGTAAGGCAGAATGTGAATTCGAATCTTGGCTCTGTCGCTTACAGTTTTGTGATGGTATTTACATAAATGTGTACATATATATGTGGATAGATAGATATATAAATATGTGACACAAACTCTTTAAATATCAGGTTATTTCTGCTACTGCACAATATTTATAAAGGAGAAAGTAAATACCTGACACGCAAAGTTGCTATGAAGATTAATAATGATAAAATAATAATTAACATTATTGTTATTGCAAACAATATAAATGTTTTCTGTTTTAACTCCTTCCTCACAACTCTCATTGTCTATCAGGTTGGAGAAGATAAATAATAAGAATTTTGCATTTTCGTTCTAAAAGTGACTTTTTGTGTGTTACAGTTTGGAATGGCTGTTATGCTATCAGCTAATTCTTCTGTTTACAAGTCAATGGCAGAAAAAGAAATATATTTTGGACTTAGGATTCTAAAAGAAAGAAATGTAGCAAATGCAAACCCAAATGTCATTGTAGGCAGAAATTCTGTCACAGAATCCCCCTTCTCTCATTTTGTTCTCATTTCTACCAAACATTTTGATGGCATTTAACTTTGCTGAGAAACTAGAACAAATGCAAAATTGACTCTACAAAAATAACAAAGGAACTTCATTTTTGTTGTATGTTTATGTATCAGTGTCTCTATGCTCATGACAATAAATAGATGTCTTGAAACCACATTCATTCCCCATATTTTGTTGATTGAATCAGATTAACTCAGCAATTGTAACGGAAGTATGTGTATTAGAAGACCATGGGTTTACATAGTAACCATTTAAGATACATAATAAAAATGTAAATTCTCAGGGTGCCTGGGTGGCTCAGTCATTTGAGCGTCGGACTTTGGCTCAGGTCTCACAGTTTGTGAGTTCGAGCCCTGCGTTGGGCTCTGTACTGACAGCTCAGAGCCTGGAGCCTGCTTCAGATTCTGTGTTTCCCCCCCCCCCCTCTGCACCTCCCCCACTCACACTCTGTCTCTGTCTCTGTCTCTCAAAAATAAACAAACATTAAAAATATTTTAATGTAAATTCTTATTCTCCACCTCCAGACAAATCTATGATTCATGATATTAATTATAAAAGCATGTAGTCAACAACATTACTTGAAAATTTTAGATTACATATCTAAAAACTTATTTTTTCATAATTTGTGTTTGTTTCAATAACACCATTGATGAGTCTATGAAATATATGAACTTCTCAGTTCTTGATGTACCCTGGTATAATGATTATATCTTCTGCCTTGATTATCTACAACTGCTAATGTCAGTTTGTCCATAGTATCAATTTCTAATCTCTCTCCTTTCAACCAGTATAATTTATCTTTCCAGATCATCCCTCTCTTCCTATTATTTCAAACATTTGTGTACACTGGGACCTTCAGTTCATTGATTCAGTCTTCTTTAACTTTATTTCCTCTATCTCCACTTTGAATCTATCCTTTCTTATTTACCTACTTTATCTCTCAGTGGTACATCAGTGCAATCCAGAGCTATTTACCCTCTTTACCATTAAACAGTTGCTAAATTACTATCATCAGTGTATTCTTACCCCTATTATTCACCTCAAAACCAACCTTTCCCCACCTCATGTTTATCAAAATAATCTTTTAAAGATCACCCGTAATCATAATATTATTAAATCCAATGGTCAATTATTAGGATGTATTTTACTGGGCCTATAAAGACCATTTATCAAGTTGATAATTCCTTCCTTCTTAAAATATATTTTCTTCATTAGTTTCCACTTTGTTTTGATTTTCCCCTACTTTACTGCCTGTTTTTTCTGTTGTTTTTATTGATTTCTCCTCACTTCTCTGATGTTAGAACTCCGTTCTGATTCCTCTGACTATGTTAATTACCACACATGCTACTATTCATTTGGATGATTTTAAATACTTTCTCATGCCTATGGATATCAAATATCTACCTATTGTCCATACTTCTGTGAGCTCCAGATCAGTATAGGCAAGAGAACTCCTCGTTTTCATATAAAGCATGGTTTTCATGAAGTCTTTTCTAACTCAGAAATGACAGCTCTGTTACTTTAGTTATTCAGGCCAAAACTTAGTCCTCTTTAACATTTATTTTCTTTTATACAATACAATATCTCTATCTCTTTAAGCCTGTGTGTATGTTTGTGTGGGGTGTGTGTATGTGTGTGTGTGTGTGTGTGTGTGTGTGACGTTGACCACTGTTCACCATTTCTGCCATTAACATCTTAGACAAGTTAACCGGTAACTCTCCCTGGATTACTATAATAGACTTATAATGTCTGTCCATTCTTTTATTTTTGACTTTTATTCTCTGTTCAACAAAGCAACCAGGTTATCCTTGGCAGGAAGAAAAAAAAAAAGAGCTTATCAATTCTCGTTTCAAAGCTATTTCATTGCTTTCCATTTCAGTGAGAGTAAAATATAGTCCATATTTGGCCATATTTATGCCCTTGCTATTTCACTGACATGTTTTATGACCTACCTCCTCCCTCTGCCTGCTCCAGACAAATCAGCATCCTTGTTACCTGGCGATATGTGGAGTATGCTGTTGAGCCAGGCCTTTTGCACTTGTTTCCTTTCTCTGAAATGTTCTTCGCCTACCACTTGCATGACCTGCTTCCTTATTTCCTTTAGGCTCTCTGCCTTCCCTCACTTTCTTATAAGTATGAATAATCATTTATTGCCTTTGGGTTCCAAATCAGCATTTATTGCCTCTGGGCTCCATATCATCATTTCATTATTTCAATGGAACTTGCCCATTAAATATTTTCCCTTGTCTCGCCAGCTGTCTGTTAAGCGTTGTCAATAGAGAGCATTGAAGAGAAGTGGAAAGGAGTTTTGCTTCCTAGCTCTGGTGTGTTCTGCCATCTTCCTCCTGATGCTTGTATGCTTCCTGGATCTGTTGTGCTATATGAGAAAGCAGATGGCTTTCATAGCGCTTGCAGCATGTTGACTGCACCAGCGTGGTGGCCAGCGACACTCAGCCACCAGCAACTTCCCCTGAACTCCTCTAAGGTGATTTTGTAGTACAATGTCTTTGGTGAGACACATCTCAGTGAACAGCTTTTCCCAGCACCCCAGAGGACAGATTTGCAGGAAATTCCACTGGTGTGGCACCAGAGTGACCTATTTGCCATCCAATGCACCACAGTCATGGCCTGTCCAACAGGGACTGGATCTCAATCCTTAGGTGAAGAGGGAGAAGCCTCTTCCTTTTGTGCCTCATCTCAGTCCTAGAGGTCAGGTGGCTGCTCCCAAAATGTACAATCCCTATGTTCTTTAGTTTCCTTCACTTCCTAGCTGCTAAGTCCTCGTTACTTTAGTCTCCTTTTATAGTTAATAATTCTTAAGGTTGAATTTTTCTCTGCTCAAATTACTATATGGTTCTGTCCCCTAATAAGAGAGACTTTTCTTGAGCACATTATAGAAAATATCATTCTCGATTCACGTATTTTTAATCTAATTTGCCTTGCTTTATTTGTGTTTAAGACAGTTACCACCATGTGACATTCTAGGTATTGATATATTGTCTGCCTCCCTCCCACATACTAGACAGTCTATGAGGCATAAGTACTTTCTTGTTTTTATTGTTGTATCCATTGAACCTAGAGCAGTACCTGAGATTTAATAGGCATTCAAAGTGTATTTGGATAACGAATGAATATAAAAATTCATTCATAATATAGAAAACATTGTTCAAAGATAATACATGGAAAGATACATAAAAGTCACATCAAAACCCCATCCAGACAGACATTAATAACATATATAAAACTATTGTATATTTTTAAGTCTATATAGTGGTAAAATATTATGGTTTATGGAATATTAGTAGTTTTTTCATGTGTAACAGGATAATTATTTAAAGTGGGAACAATTTTCCTATTTTTCATAGCAAGTACCATATATTAACAGGAATTGAAAGAGATTATATATATACATACATATATATATATACACATATATAATGTATATGTTAATGTTTGTAAAATGTGTGCTGATTTTTGTTACTGGAAAGGTTTAAACGAGAAAAAGATGTCTTATTGGTCACTATAATTTTGCATCAGATTGTTAATATAGAAAATATTTCTTAGAAAATTTTATTTATGATTAGATCTTCTAGTATGATGATAAACAAATGTCATTGTGAGTTCCCAACTCCTAGTAGTTTGTGTTTGTAAAAACGTTTCTTGTTTCTCAATGCAAGTTTAGCCACATCCATCATGAGTGGGGAAGATGCCCCTTCCTTATCCTCTACGTTGATCAGACTTTTCACATAGTTACATAAAAGAGATCACTTAAATAAACAATTTAATATAGACAAAATGCAGTGTTCTATGGATATAAATTTAAAAATAAGCCAACACATTTATCTTATATTCGACAACATACTTTTTAAGAAAAGACACATTTCTTATTTATTTGGTTATTCTGTTTATAATGTCAAAGTAACTGAGTTTTGGCATTCCCTAGATTACTAAAAATTTCAAGTTCTTTTCTTTTTTCTGTTTGACACTATGTAGAAGCAAATTGAGAAGTCAGTCATTTTTGAGGATTCATCATATGTGTTTATGCACAGTATTGATGAGCTGGATCATCTCACAAGAATATATAAATGTATATTTATTTCTGACACTTCTGGTTCATGGAGTTTAAATCTGAAGTTTAAAAACAAATTAACTTTCAAAGCTTCAAAGGCAGAATGACATTCATCCTCACTCTACTGAAGCTACATCAGTAGTAATTGAAGAAGAAAATGGTAATGCAGACGTCAAGGCCCCCTGAGCAATAAGGATTCAGCAGACTACTTAGTGGGAAAAGACTATTGGGTCATAACTTTAATAACTTACACATATCTAGTTTTAATTAGTCCTTGGCAGATTGGATGACCTCTATAAAGCAGTTAAGGGATATTTCTATGCTATCAGGCCATTGAAAATTGCCCATGAGCGATACACCACTGCCTCTTTTCCTGGAAAAACATACCTTATCCCAGGATGTACAAGGAAAAGCCTAATTAATCTCTGGCCTTGGTATTTATAGGCTTTAGCCAACTTGCTCAAGTTCAGTTACCTCTGAGCAAATCATGTGTACATTCATTATCTCAATTTGTATTTCAGTTTCTAAATAGCCTTCCCAATCCATGTCACTTTGGTACTTCTTTCCTTATTATTCCTGTATCTATAAAAATAAAAGCAAAATCACTATTTCTATCTTTTACCATATTATATTCCTATCTTCATTATGTACAATTTTGAAGGTTAATATTATTGAATTTATATAAAATATAGCTAGGCTGTAATATGTGTAGAATTGATTCTCTATGAGTTGTTTGCCAAAACTTTGCAACAATGATACCAGTTTCATGCATGTTTTAAAAATCAGTGGTCGTAATAGCTGCCCTTGCCAAGTCTATATTCAGTTTAATATCTTCTCTTCACTCTTCCGGAAAACAAAAGTTAATGCGTAAGTGAGAAGAAACAAATAAAAATAATACAAACAAGAAGAACCATAGAAAAATATCTTGCTACAATTATCTTTCACTAAAACTTTCCTCCATGTATTTTTTGATACTCTCTTCTAGTCTCTAAAGAAAATTTCTGAAGTTACCCTAAATTTTATAGGAAAACTTTTAAAAAGAACACCTCTCCAAAGTCCTTTAAAGTAAGTGTGTGCTTCTAGAACAGCTCTGTGTTTTCTGAATAGATACTTTAATTATGTGGCTATAAGACTCTTTAGTTTTATCTCCACATGCAGCTTGGGGGCTCAAAAGTATGCCTGGTGATTTTTTTCTTTATAGTACATTTTGCTCGCTCTAATTTGTTTATGTAGATATGAAGTGCAAAAAGGAGAACATTTTATAAGGAAATAGTATTTCTGAGAATATTTGAGAAAAAGCAAAAAAGGGAGAACACAGGTGTTCAACAAAACATTAAGGTTGAGCATGTTATTGCCAATATTGAATATTCACATAATATTATCTAGTCAGTGATGTTTCTTACTCTATTTGCTATGTAATGACACTAATATCACACATCTCTGCCTGTCTCTTATAATAATGTCTTTGTCTCTGAGTTAAAAATTAACTCTGTCACTTTAATATAGATAGCTTCACACATCAAATACCATTTAACATGCATGACTATACATTGTAGGCACATTTCTACTGAAAATATATGACATATATGCAAAATATATATGCTAAAGAGAATTATGTATATGTTAAACTTTGCATGAGAAACTTTTAATCAAGGTGTTTTTGAGAGAGATTTTTTGTTTTGTTTTGTATTTGATATTATATAGGTATATCTGTAAATAATAAATAAAAGCATTCAGAAAATAACTATGAAATAAGGCCGAAACAAGTCACAAAACTCTGTATGTAGAGAATCCATTTCTAACCATTATAGTTAACATAAATAGCCTCTGAAAGTCTATGAAAGACAAAACTGACTTGGTTAGAAAATCAAGCCTATCATTAAAGATTGCAAGAAGGATGTTTTATGTGCATTTGTATAATTTTTATTATGAGCTCATGTCATTGTGACTTGAATGACATAATAAATAGTAATTGAGCAACAATTACAAAGCACAGAAGACAATTTGATATTTTGGAAATATACAACCCCTAGTTCTCCAGGCTAGTGGGGATATGGTCCTAGATTTTATAGAATTATAGGGCAAATCAGTAAAAATAGAAGGTAGTTCATAACAAAGACATGAATGATTGGTGTGACTTTTGTTTAAAGTGAAAGGGGTTTAGTGGCAAGGAGGATTTTAATTTAGCTAAACAGTCAGAGTTGATTCTTTGGAGAAACAAAGATCAGGACCAGAACTTGTAAAAGATCAAAAAGAAGGAAAGACATCCTGGAAGAACTGAACAACAAGAATCTGGCCATCCATTCCTTTCAGGAATCTGGGAGCAAAGTCAGTATAGCCACTTATGAAAGCACCCCTCCCCAAAGGGGAAACTCTAGTATTAATTTCAGGTAAAATGATTACTTCTATGTCTCTAAACAGATAAGTAATGAAGGAATATGTTTTAGGCTTCTTCTTAAACACTGATAATTTTATATCTTGTGTCTTTTCTTTTCTTTCTTTCTTTCTTTTTTTTTTTTGTTAAATTTAGGATCAAGTAGAACACTTTGCTTTTGATAGTTACTTATACATATTGCTGAATCAATGAGATCCCTAACTATCCTGAGGTATCCATTATATCAGTGGTGATATTGACAATAATAATGAGGAGGAGGATAGCCAAAATGAGGACAAGATCGTGGTGGAAGAGAAAGGAGAGAAGAAGAGGAGATGTGAAGGCAGGAGAAATGTGGAGGAAGAGGAGGAAGTAAAGGCAAAAGTTCACAATTGCCATATAGAGCATGTCCTTATATGGATCTGCATAAATGATTATTTAATTCTCTCAAAAATCCTATGAAGAATGTATTACAATTATCCTTATTTCATAAATGCATAAGTAAGGATAGCATTTTAAAGTAACTCATTTGTGTAAAGATTTTATTTTTAAGTAATCTCTACACCCAATGTGGGACTCAAACTCACAACCCTGAGATCAAGAGTCACATGCCCTATGGACTGAGCCAGCCAGGTGCCCATAGCATTTTAAATTCAGATGAGTTAAAAATTCAAAACAGAATGCCAGTCTGATTCTACAGGCCTTACTTCTAACAATTATACTCAGGAATTTTTTGTAGAATATAATCAATCATATTCATTATTCAGTAGTGTTCAGGAAAAATACATGACCTCAAGTACTTTCTTTTGGCCTCCAAATGTAAAACAAAATGAAATCACAAACATAAAAGCACAAATGAATGTCTATCTTTTCCTATGTAACAAAAAGTAAACAAAATAAAATAAGAGCAAATAATGTGTTGCAACTCCATGAAGGGTACCAGAGAAGGTCAATTTTTATAGCAATTTTGAACAACATGGAGGGCTAGATTATGAAAATGGATAATGACTAAGCATGATAAATTCTGGGTTTTGATAGAAAATATTCAAGGGAAGGAAGGTGTCACTAACACTAAGATTAACAGAAAAGGTCTAGCAGGAAAGTAAAATTTCTCTGGATAGAAAGAGAAAATAAGGATCCTTTTTTGACTTTGATAAAAGCACTAATTATAGAATGTTGAATCTCTTATTAGTGAAAATGTAGAAAATAAAACAGTACGTACAATAGAAGAATGAAAGAAGCATTAATGGAGATAAAACTTTACTGTTCATCTTGAGAAGAGTAACATTTAACACAGCCATAGTACTTTACTTCCAATTTAAATGAATAATAATATGCTTCTGAGATATTCCCATTGACATATTTTCCCCATTCCTGTCTTACTTAGATATATTAAATAATCTAATTTGTAGTATTTTTTCGTTTTCAACTTTTTAAATTATTATTATAAACATGTGAGTGAATTTAAATATTGATTTAAAAAATAAGTATCATTACCATACATACCTCTTTTATTTCAAAATATAACAGAAATATAAGGTGGTATTATAAACTAGCAGGTAAGCAATGTATATAATACATACGTACTTCCTAAAACAAATTGTTTACTTAATCTATTTAACCAATGAAGCATTTAGATGTCTGGTTACAGTGTGGTCTGTAGTCTTATACTAGGTGAGAGAAAGCATTATGCATTCAAATAATATACCACTCAGAATTTTTGTTTTTAGTGATATAAAAGCCTTAGATTAAAATAATTTTGAGTTGAAGAATTAGATCACCTGATTATGTTCATTTAAAACCTGTCACTGATTCCTGGTGTCCTTCTTCAAATATAGACTGAGAATTAAACATTGTGAAGGTCATTTAATTCTTGTAGCTTCTTTATATTCCTCACTGCAGCTAACCTTCTCTGTTCTTCTGAAATTTCTGAAATTGATACTGGTGCACCATATGCATTAGAAGATGAAGGAGCAGTCAACACTTACCAGATAACATTCTTCTTACCAAATTTGGGGATACATTCCTTGCTAAATTTGGAAGTTGTAAATATAGAGTTATTATGATTGTGTTCCTTTCATAGAAAAAAGCTGAAATTTATTAAATGATATTAAAAATACTCATTATCCTGTCTCATTTTACTTTGGAGCACTTAACCCATTACTGGATATTCTATGACATATTCTTTTATATTGTTTATTTCTTTCTTCCTATAAACTCAACTCTGGAGAAATGAGACTTTTTTTGTTTGCTGTTGTAACCAAGATGTTCAAATACTAACTGAGATAAATAATCTTCAGTAACTATCTGGTACGAAATTAAATTTGATATTTAGTTGTTTCTAATGTTTACTGTTATAAATACTATAATAATATCCCAGAGTAAGCACCATTTTCTAAACCGTTTTATAAAAATTCTGATCATTTGTTCTAAAACTATATTGTATCAATGTATTTAAACAAAGCATATTATATATATATATATTATATATATATATATACATATATGTATATATACTCATTAAATGATTTAAGGTCTTCAAATTGAAGAACTCTGTATGAGATATGGTTATTTTTCTTGCCCAGTGAGATATTAAATCTCAAGCTATATCCTTACAACTGACACATAAAGAGAAGAATACTGTGAATTTTGATTATGTGCTGAGATTTTCTTAGGACAATATATTTACAATCTATTTAAATGATAAATAATAATTCTATCCTTGTTTCCACCCTTGTAGAGTATAATATCAAGCAAACTGAGTTCAAGAAATAAGTTACTGGTTTTTCCTCTGTCTTTTGCATAATGCACTCCTCCACTTATAAGATGATAAATTACTAGTAATATACAAATGCCAAAAATAGCACAGTTAGAGTCTCTGATACAAATAAAAGCAAAGGAAATATGTGTGACAGTGAAGAATAAAAATTCACACAGAAAAAACAAATTAGCTTTGAATCATTGAGCTTCAAATGGTATAACTAAACAAATTCTAGCAAGTGATGATATAGGAGTGTGACAACAGATGCAAACATAATTGTGAAGGTGACTATACAGGTGCCAGTCTCACAGTCATAATTCATACCATACAGAGTGAGTTTAATATCAGATTCATGGTGTCTCTCCACCCCCACATACCAATATAAAGTATTAATGTATACCTAGTATAGAAAGTCCAACATTAGGTATAATTTGAATATCTGACTTAACCATTTAGAAATATTCTCTAATCTTCTCAGATTACAAATTCCTTCTCTTTCTTTTATTCTTGCAAATGAGTATTTTAGGTAAGGGGAGGGGGAAGAAGCCTTCCTCAAAGCTCAAATAATAGACCCTTCCATCAGTGTGAATGATTCACTTAGGTCAAATGCCCATCCTTGAACTAATAATAGTCACCTGGGATTCCCTGAGCTGGTTGTTTTAGTCTAAACAGAATCTGAAACTGTGTATGGGCAATTCATGTAGGAAGGAAAGTGAGAAATGGATGTCAGATAAACTATCCCAGGGCACTCCATTCATTCTGGGGTGGGAAAGTAGCTTGATACCCCTTTCTCCTCAATAACAAGAGAGGTCAGCTATAGATTCTTAGCATAAATATCACTTGTCAAAAAAAAGCCTTCCATAAAAACTTTCTATAAGATAGTACCCTCTGGTAAGACCCCATGACTTTTCTTCTTGAAGAGTAGTTAATTTAAGAACTTTTTTATTATTTATTTAATAATTTATCTCACTCACTGCTGCCTCACGACAGCAGGCACGTTAGCTCTCTGGGTCACTATTTCACTGCTCATTTTAGTACTTGACATTTGAAAAATATTTGTTAACTGAGTAAGCAAGTTAATAAAAATACCTGAATAATTATATTCAATGGCTGATTATATATGTAGTTTGCAACTAAATATAATATGAGCTATCTATCTATCACCATTAATAGTACCCAAATTCACTGGCTTAAAACAATAGTTATTTGGGGGCCACTGGGCGTTCCGTGGATTAAGCATCTGACTCTTGATCTCAGCTCAGGTCTTGATCTGAGGGTTATGAGTACAAGCCCTGCATGGGACTCCACGTTGGGTGTGAAGATTACTTAAAAACAAACAAACACACAAACAAACACTCAGTTTCATGGATCTGTGGATTAAATCGCCAGTGAAGAACACTTCAAGCTATGGCATGTGAAGTAACCATGCTTCTTATGCAGAATGATGGATTGATCAGCTCAAGGGACTTACTCCAGAATTTGAAGTCTAGCCTCTAGAAGCCACTTTTTATGATATATTAGAAGTGCAAGAGACCAAGCCTTATTTGCATCAAAATGTATTAAGGTCCTGCTTTTTCATTTTTTTTTTTTAATTTTTTTTTTGTTGTTTTTTCAACGTTTATTTATTTTTGGGACAGAGAGAGACAGAGCATGAATGGGGGAGGGGCAGAGAGAGAGGGAGACACAGAATCAGAAACAGGCTCCAGGCTCTGAGCCATCAGCCCAGAGCCTGACGCGGAGCTCGAACTCACGGACCGCGAGATCGTGACCTGGCTGACGTCGGACGCTTAACCGACTGCGTCACCCAGGCGCCCCCTGCTTTTTCATGTCTACCAGTACCCAATGAGCCAAAACAAGACACATGGTCAAGCCAAATCTGAAAGATAGAAGAATACATTCCATTGTTTTTGGAAGAAACTGGAAAGTTTCATGGTAAAAAAAAATGTGGACACAGGGTAAGATCAAGCATTTGGCAAAAAATTTATTCTATCACCCAATCTTGCATACAATCTGTATTATTTCTATATTATTTAATGTCTTCGTTTCCACTCCATCTCCCATAACAGAATTCACTCTATCTAGCTTAAGCAGAATGAGATTTATGGAGAACGTTAGGGAGCTTCAAGATTTCTGGAAAAATCAGGGACTCAAGCATGGATACTATACAGTTTGGAACCACACAGCCTAGAAAATGACCCGTCTTTTTTTTTTTCAAATATTTTATTTTTATTTTTTAAATTTATTATTGAAGTACAGTTGACATACGTTACATTAGTTTCAGGTGTACAACATAGTCGTTCAAAAATCCTATATATTAGTCAGTGCTCACCATGTAAGTGTAGTCACCATCTGTCACCATTGACTATTATGACAGTATCATTGACTATATTCCCTATGCTGTACTTTTCATCTCTGTGACTTATTTGGTTTACTGGAAGTTTGTACCTCTTAATTACCTTTACCTATCTTACCATCTTTCCACCCACCTTTCTGGTAACCACCAGTTTTTCCTCTATAGTTAAAAACATATTTGGTGTTTGTTGTTGTTTTATTTTGTTTTGTTTTGTTGATTTCACATATACGTGAAGTCATATGGTATTTATCTTGCTCTGTTTGTCTTATTTCACCTAGCATGATACCTTTAAGATCCATCCATATTGTCAAAATGGCAAGATTTCATTCTTTTGTATGGCTGAGTACTATTCCAGTGTGTGTGTGTGTGTGTGTGTGTGTGTGTGTGTGTACCACACCCTCTTTATTTATTCCTCTACTGATGAACACTTGCAGCCCAGGTTTTTTTCTAACAGAAAGCCCTATGATGCGAAAGGTCTAGAGAAGAAGACCTCAATTACAGCTCCCCCAAGGAAAATGATTTCTCCATTACAGACCTGGTCTTCCTTGTCATGGTCGCCACCTCATGTTGGTCAGACTGCAGTATGATTCTCCTGTAGTATGTTCAGTGATCCTGACTGGCAGAACATAGGTCAGATGGAGGAACACTGGGAAATGTACTTCAGCTTCCTATCCAATAGGAAGACTGTAGAAAGGAGTTTCAGTGGATATTGATTAGTCAATCTGTACTGATGCCACAGAGCCATTGTTTGATTTTCCCTTTTCCTCACTTACTCAAATCTAATCAATTTGTAGAAGTTGCCAGTTTTATCTACAAAATAAATCTTGAGAACATCTACAGTTCTCACTGTTACATCTCATCCCATCATGACTATTTGCAGTAAATTACTATAATATTTCTCAAAACAGTCTAATGTCTTGCACTTTTGTTTTTATATATCCACTCTCCCTCATGAGCCAGTGATCTTAAAATGTTAAATCATGACAGAAAACATGATTATGGTGATGGTTACATTTGTCAAAACCTATTGATTATTAAATTTAAAATATATGAATTTTGTTGTGTATAAAATACACCTCAGTAAAATTGATTGAAATATAAAGATCAGTAAAATCCCAGTCTTTCATGAAGAAACCCCTTGAAGGCCTTCTCATTTTAGGAGGATCAAATCCAAAATTCTTGCCCTAAACTTCAGAGCAATACATGATCTTGTTGTCCCTTACACTTGTCTGGCTTCTGCTCCTTGTCACCTAGCTCCTACACATTTTTAGCTGTTGTTCTGCAAACACAAATATCTGGCCTGCCTCAGTTTTTTCTATTTCTATTATTTTTAACTGGCTTTGTATTTTTATACTGCATTCATAGTTCAGATCTCCACTGAGTTCTTTCCTGGCTACTTCATTTACATCAATGTCTTCCTCTTCTTCCTTGGGGAATGAGCAGTAATTAGTGTACTTATGACTATCATATTTATTCATATTTGATATTATTTTTGTCCTCAGTCATTATTTGTCTGTCCTTTAGGAAAAAGCAAGTTTCTTCAATGCTTTTTGTTTTGTATCTGGATGGCCTACAAGAGCTTATGGTATATAATAGGTAGTAAATAAGAATGCCTTGGGAAAAATATAATCATAAGATAATGCCCCTTATTGTGTGCAGATAGGAAGCTTTATACAGAAATAAAGTCATCTGCTTAATACCCATCACCTTTAGGAATAAAATCTTAGTCTTTTCACTTTTAGAAAACCTTTACCAGACCCATTCTAGTCCAAGAGGAAAGGGGGTAACATCAGATTTTCTTTAAATGTTGTTAATAATTTTGCCACATGTCTTTTATAAATTTAAACTTCAGTTGAGCTATTTTCTTTTGGCCTACAAAAGATTTTTGTAAAGTCAACAAATAGTCAAAATAAGGGAGGTGTAGACAGGAATCTACGGGATTGAAATTTTACAGAGATTGAAAAATAGGCAGCAAATGAGATGATAATTAAATGTCAAGGACTTTACACCAGAGAAGTGATCTTAGAAAATTGCTGTGAGCATCATGGTTTGATAACTTAGGAGCTATGCTGAATCAGACTTCTCTGCAGCTGAAACTAGTCTTTGAGTTTGGGGCATTTCATAATGTCAATCCCATGGCCTGTACCTGCCAGCAACAGAATTTCTAGAAAGGTGGGGATTGTCCTTTATTCAGCAACAACATTCTCAGCAGCCAACTGTCCAGTAGGGGCAATCCCACCAAGGATCTCCTTATGAGACGTTTTGCTGGTATTCCAGAACTCTCATATATGTATTTCAGATCTATACTGTGTACCCACAGTGGGAAGACAGTGGATTTTAACGTTATGAGATAATTTCCCAAATGTATCTAGATGTCATAAAAGGGTATTATTAAGCTTCTATAAAAATACTCAAAGCTATTCATTCATTCTATAGTTTTTGAATTATTTATAATGCACAAATTCTCATTACAGAATTATGTTAATAAAAATAATTTGTGTGGTAGAATTGAGACTGTAGAAATGGTGCCACAAATTAAAAGGGAGGGGAGAAACAAGCAGAGAATTAGCAAAAATATCTTTATTTGCAATAAGAGATATTATCCGGGAAATCAAAAGATGGTTTTTTTTTTCATTTTTTTTCATTTTTGAGAGACAAAGAGAGACAGAACACGAGTGGAGGAGGATCAGAGAGACGGGACACAGAATCTGAAGCAGACTCCAGGCTCCAAGCTGTCAGCACAGAGCCCTACACAGGGCTCAAACCCATGAACCGCATATGAGCCAAAGTTGGACACTTAACCGAATAAGCCACTCAGGTGCCCCAAAAGATGATTTTTTAAATACCTATCATCCTCTGTATTTCTAGGATAAAAAAAGATTTTTACTGCTCTCTCTCTTTTGTGCACACTGTAGATACCCAATGTTTCTCGACTCCACCAAGCACTGAATCAAGACTGTATTTCCAGTTTAATATGATCTGTCAGTATATAGAATTTTCAGAATTTATAAAATTACAAATTCTATGACTAAAACTTTTAGTTTATGTTTTCTGTCTTGTAGATTTAAGTTAAATTTACTTTGTATTCTATAGTCTGTTTACCAAAAATGTTAAATAAAGAGGAGAAGGCTCACTTTCCATTTATGCCTGACCCTGTTAAATCATTCTCTCTGCTCAGTTGTATTGACTGATGCATCTTTTAGATTTCTCTTTCCTAAATATTAAAAAAAAAATTAAAAAGGAAGGGCACCTGGGTGGCTCAGTCAGTTAAGCATCTGATGTCAGCTGAGGTCATGATGACATCAAGGCTCGTGAGTTTAAGCCTGGGTTGGACTCTGTGCTGACAGCTCGGAGCCTGGAGCCTGCTTCAGATTCTGTGTCTCCCTCTCTCTCTGTCCCTCCCCCTTTGTCTCTCTCTCTCTCTCTCTCTCTCTCTCTCTGTCTCTCTCTCAAAAATAAATAAACATTAAAAAAATTTAAATCTCTCCTCCTTATATAATTTTTTCAATAAATCCCTGATTTCCTAGATCATTTCCAACTTTAATGGCTAGTTATTCTCAGGATGTCTTGTGGCTTGATCTTTCTTCTCTTAACTCCTAAATTTTGGTTTTCCCTGGTGGACCATCTTCTATTTTCTATACACTTCCTCTAGAAAATTTCATCCATGTAGAGCATTTAAAATTTTTTTTAATGTTTATTTATTTTTGAGAGAGAGACAGAGCATGGGCAAGGGAGAGGCAGAGAGAGAGGGAGACACAGAATCCGAAGCAGGCTCCAAGGTCCAAGCTGTCAGCACAGAGACCAATGCAGGGCTCAAACTCACCAAAACTGTGAGATCATCACCTGAGCTGAAGTCAGATGCTTAACTGACTGAGCCATCCAGACGCCCCTCATCCATGTAAAGCATTTAATTCTCATCTATATTGTAAATCTAGACTTTATATCAGCAATCCATCTTTCTGTTTCAGAATTCTCTTCAACTCCTGGACATGTATACTAATGCATTATATATATATATATACACATATATATATGTATATATATATATATATATATACACATATATAATATATAACATAATAGTTGCTCCTGGACATTTTTAGTGATGTCCCTATCTGCATCACAAATGCAGCTGTTTTCCAAATAAATTATCTTTCCTATGTTCTCAAACTTAGTGAATGGACTCACTATCTTTTCATTCACCTTAGTCAGGAAACTGATTTACTGAAGATATCTTTTCTCTTTGATTCCCCAGACCCAATCACCAATCCTTATTACTTGTGCCTTATTTCAGGTCAGTACTCTTCTCTTTATCTAAACGATTGTCAATATTATTTAAGCACATGTCTTCTGTCTGCCTCAATAGTCTCCACATGTTTTCTCTCTCCTTATTCAAACCTTGTTATCCTACAGTCCAACATTGTCACTGCTTCTGAAGGTATCTATTTGTAATACAATTCTGAACGTGTTGATCTGTGGTCTCAAACGTACAGTAGCCCCCTAGATTTCCATAAGATGGTTTCTAAAGTCATTCACACATAAAAACTCTTTGTTATCCTTATTGCCTACCAATTCAGTCAGAGCTCTTATTTTTCTTCCTTCCACATCTTATACACATGTGCCCATGTAAACACACACACACACACACACACACACACACTTTTTGATCCGGTAACACTGAACTACTTCAGTTACCCAATACCTTTGCAAACACTTTTTTTTCTGTTTTGTCAGCTTGGCCATCCAGTGTGAAGAACTCAGCCTATGAAAAAGCCCCCTGACTCTTCCTCACATATTTAAGTACACCTTTCTCTATCAGTGATTATAGCAATCACTGTAAATAGGTAATGTCCTGTGCATATATCAGCCTTTTCACTTTTCATCACACTACTTTTTTTTTTTCCACATCTCTGTGCTATCATGACACTCTTACATCTTGAATAGAAGATCCACTATTTTTTCCCTCTCTTTCTTGGAAACTAGTAAACTATCTGGAAGATATAAAAGCCTCAGTGAGAAGTAAAATATTGACTAAAGAACTGGCTATATTTTAGATAACATAAAGTTAATATATTTTACATTTAATTCTGCAATGTACTTTTATACATTTATAAAATATTTTGTAATATTTTATAATCAATGTTAATCTTGTGTGCATTATTTCATTCTTTTTTTGAGTGTTGGTTAAATCTCATCATGCATCATTTTATGGGATACATATACTACTAAGTTTATGTATTCTCATACAGTTCTCTAGCAAGGACACTTTTTTTTTCTTCTGTTCGAGTAAGTGCTCTCAATACATTGAAAAGTACTTTATTTTAATAATTCACTTAGCATATATTCTGACACATTATAAATTCATGAGACAGCCACATGAATGTCATAAGGTTTTTTTACATGCTTTTTATTGTAATCTGGTGTATTTATGATGCCATTGAACTCATAACCTGAGCCATGCATTACTGAAAGGTTAGAACTCCCTTGAAGTCTGTCCTTGGTTGAGATGTTTTTGAGACTAATGGATAAGAACAGCATAATATTTGAGTATTGTAAGCCATTTGTTCACTAGAGAAAAAATACCTTTCAAGGTTAAATTTTATACTGAAGAGTTTTCATTTTTTTAAGATGACTAAGAACTTTGTTTTTTATTTTATAAATTAATGATTACATAGGTGATAAAATGAGAGATAAAGAAATTTAGATATAGATGTGTGTGTATGTATGTCTATCAAATCTGTAAAACAATTGAAAGCCAATTGATGAAGACAGGTAAAGAAATATCTGAAGCTCATAATAGTGTAAAGAATCTCTAATTTTATTAAAAAATAATAGTATATAATAATATATTTATGTATCACACAAGTTTAACTATATAATAAATATTTTAAGCTCTTATTCTTTATCTTTTTTGATGAGAAAATATACATACACATTAAGTAGAAATAATTAATTAGTTAAATCAATTAATAAAAACTAACATTAGGAAATCAATTTCTTCTAATAGAATCCCCATCTCTCTATAAACATGAAAATAGGGTCATTTTATATTTAGGTTACCTTCTAAAATAAAACTTACCCCATGGGGGAACCTGGCTGGCTCAGTGGGTAGAGCATGGAACTCTTGATCTTGGGGGTGTGAGTTCTACCCAACGTTGGGTGTAGAGATTACTTAAAAATAAAATCTTTAAAATAAAACCTCTATCAGGGCTCCTGGGTGGCTCAGTCAGTTAAGCATCCGACTTCGACTCAGGTCATGATCTCATGGTTCTTGAGTTGGAGCCCCTCATTGGACTCTCTGCTGACAGCTCAGAGCCTGGAGCCTGCTTCAGATTCTGTGTCTCCCTCTCTCTCTGTTCCTCCCCCTCTCACACACTCTCTCTCTCAAATAAATAAACATTAAAAAATAAAATAAAATAAAACCTCTACCATTTAGCCAGAGGATGTTCAATATTTTTAACATAAACTTTTTCACTTCTCCAGATGGTTTCATATTGAAACTCCTCTTTTGCTCCAATCTCAGCATCTATCAGTATATTCAACGCACTTGTAAAATGTTTAAGTTTTCTTATTATTCAATAGTTTGTGTTAGGGCCACTCAAAGTATATTTGTAGGTATTAAAGGACATGGAAGCCTTGACCCAAGGCTTAGAAATTTCCAGAATTCTCTAGTGACAAGATTGATGAAAAGATATCACATTTACAGACATGCAACAGCCTTATTTATACATCACAATAGCCCTAAAAAGCAAATGATTTTTCCTGTTTTACAGATGAAAAACTGCAAATTAAAAGAAATTAAGTAGCCTACCTTTGTGAAGCGATCAATAAATAACATTGCTGAGATTTTAATCTAGCTGTATTTTGAAGATTGCTATTTTCTCTGATTGATTGTTTGAAGTTGTTTTAGGTTGGCGGCAATATTCCTCAAAATAAGTCCTCAGCAGAAATAAGAATGTCATTGCCATGTTAGCTGTCTTTCAGCTGCACATTATGATATTTAAATTAACTCTTGCAAGGAGGTTCAATGGGAAACAGGTGATGGCTTTTCCATTCTGTTTTTCTCTGTCATACAACTTAAAATTTAGGTATTTTATCCTTGAAAGAAATGGGTTGACATATTTCAATAAATACCCTACTATTTTTATGGTAAGCTCTATGCTTATATTCTGCATGTATTCATTTAAATTGGCGTTCTGGTATGCTTATGATCTGTTCTTATTCCAGCCTGCAGACATAAGCCATGATTCTTAAAGTAATAATAGTTAAAAACTGGCCTCAAGTTATAATAAAATAGAAACCGGGAAACTCTATGCCCTTGATCTTTAGGAAAAGTTAAAAAGCTTTGAGAATAAATCTGAATGCTAGTATCAAAGGGATGTCATTTTGATAAAAAATTTACACCAGTGTGATTAATCTAGTGTTAAGGTAATTCTGATTTCCTCTTTAAATATAATGTTTCTAATTATCAGTAATTGAAACTAATTTTGGTATACAGCTCTTATTAAATAAGACAAATGCTGCATGAGAAATGGCATGACCTTTTCATTGTTGCTTTATCAGGACATTTCTCTAGACATCTTTTTTTCATTTCAAAGCTTTCTATGTCTTCAAAGAGCTCAGTAAGGTATAGCTTGCTCTTGCTGTGACTCCAGACTTGTACATTTGAAAGGAGGACTTATAATTTACCACAGACAGCAAAATATTGTAGCATGAGGTAAATAGCAAAACAAATTATTTTATCGTAGAAAGACATACATATTTGAAGAGAATGTTTTTTTTTTTTTTAATGCTTATTTATTTTTGAGAGAGACAGAGACAGAAAGCGAGTGAGTGGGTTGGGGCAGAGAGAGAGGGAGGCACAGAATCTGAAGCAGGCTCCAGGTTCCGAGCGGTCAGCACAGAGTCCAACGCAGGGCTCGAATCCACGAACCACAAGATCATGACCTGAGCCGAAGTCGGATGCTCAACCGACTGAGCCATCCAGGCGCCCCGAAGAGAATGTTTTAAAGACATTGATGCAGGCTGGCTGGGTCCGGCAACGCGATGGGGTCCTGTGGGACCAGCCAAGAGGGTCTCTGGCTTCATTCAGGATAGAAATCAAATGCAAGCTGAGAGGAAGTGAGAGCAGAATTTATTAAAGGCAGAGTGAGGGTGTAGATACAAATTGTCCAGGAGACTAGGAAAGGAAAGGAGAGAGAGTCTTAATGTTTGCTTGGGGCCTGGGGTTTTTATCGAGGATTGTGGTCTGGTGCTTGTGTCTTTTCAGTAATCCAGGAACAAACACAAGTGTTTAGATGTTCTCCATAAGTCACTTATGCCCTGGAACCAGGGATCTTGATGAGCTGGTCTTAGAAAACCTTTGTGAGGACTCTGTTGGGTCACTTCTTAGATGTTGTCTCTTGTTCTGGAAGACACCAAAAAAATCCTTAACTCCTTGACCTTTACAAGGAGGACATACATTATCTGTTCTATAAGGCATGTGTTAGGCAGGGGGATACAGATCCTAGCAAGATCAGAAGCAGGAAAAGGATCAAAGAAAAAAGAGCTTTCTTCGTGGGGTCCCTTCAGTTTCCCTGTCTCAACATGAAGAATTGTGTTTATGTGCAGTGATAATTTGGGATTTTATTCTGCTAAATATTCTCAGAATGCTTATATGTTTCAGAACTCATCTGATATGTCCCCTAGTGGAATATTCACATTGAATCACTACTGGATAATTTCCCATAGCATATGATGAATGGGAAAGAGTGTTTGAAATTCATCATTGCATTCCTGGAAGCTGTAGAGGCTGCTTTTAGGCCACAGGCTTGGGCGATGGAAACTTGAGCAAGGCAAAAGGGGTCCCAGTGACCACGGGGCTGACTGCAAATAGGTGCATTAAGCAACCCACCTTGAAACAGCCATAGGCCCTAACTGATCAATTAACCAGGCACAGTTTCTAAGATTACCAAAAAAGGGAAAATTCCATATGTCCCCATACTCCCTCCCTCTGCCCTATAACTGTGGCCCCTTATGATAGGGGAAGATAGGATTCAGTAGGCAGAGTGGGAAAGATTAGGACCCGAGGTCCTTGGGTGGAGGAAAATACCTATTTTGGAACAATGCTGGGAGTGTCTGACCACAGCAAACCCCCTCAGGTGTAAGGTTCCTCTTAAGAATGTAACAGACCCCACCTACGCCCCCTCAGGTTTCCCTCATGAATTTGACAAAAGACCTAAGTATGGCCACAGGCCACCCCTCATACAATGGCAATAAGCCAATCAGGAATGGACAACCCAGCACCTAGAGTTATCAAGCCAATAAGGGTAGAACCTGAGAAGGGTCAAGGGGGAAGGGGAGGGGAAGGGCTGGCCAGAACCTTCGAAAGGACCCTTGTCTATAGTCTTAGGGCATTCACTTTCGAATGTCCCCTCTCTGTAAAGAGAGCTTTCCTACTATTCTTCTTTTCTGATTCTAATAAACTTTTGCCTGCTGCTCATTTTGTGTCCACCTCTTCCTTCTTTGAAGCTGCTAGACAACAAATCCTGGGTATTGAGGTAAGAAGAAATCCTACAACACTCTCACCACTTCCTTGTCGCTGACAGTCTGTCCTTTGCCGTCCAGCTTGCTGCACACTTGCAGTGTGTTCAGTAAACTTCTATCTCTTTTGTTCTGCCTTCAGTGGATTCTCTCACCACTGTGCTGCTGGCCCCCCACCCATTTGGCACACCTACATTTGGTGGCCCCTCATCTGATTGGAGAGCCCCGTGGGAGCAATTGATTAACTTTTTGCCTTGTCAGTTAAACCTATAGCCTATGGAGGCAGCTAGTGTCTTCTTCATCATCTTTAGTCCTTTTACTCTCTTTTCTTTAAGTTATCCTAACTGAATTTGTGATAATTTAATTAAAAAATACCATGTTTAAAATAGAGTGCATTACTTAATCAGAAATGGTTTGAATTTAAATGGTTTGAATTAAAGGTATTCATTTAATTGTATGAATACTCAGGACTCGCTATCAACTCAAGTGAATCTTGTAGAAATTATGGAATAATGTTCTCAAATGGAAGGAAAGAGGGCTGGGAAGAAAGAAGAGTACATTTTATCATCCTGTGCTTATTGGTTGAGACTGTTTCCTTGACATTTTTTGGCATTAACAGAAAAGTAAGCAAAATTAGCAAAAACAAAAGATAAGAAGTCAGTGCCTACAACTTTGTAAAAGGCTTTCAAATCAATGGGCCCTGTATAAAGACAGCCTTCATTGAATAAACTCAAGAAAAAGGTATGGGTCTCATCTTCTTCCCCTGATGTCTGATCTCCATAGCAAGAACTGTTCTTCTTTTAGGGATAGGTATTATTCCTCACTGCTTGGGGCAATTACCCAGACCCAGCCTCCAGGGCGGGGTCCCTGGAGCTCTGAATCTCCAGAATCCTTTCCTTAGGCCTTGCTTTTCCTGCATTTTGCAACATCAGAACATCTTAACTTCAATACCATGTAGTTCTATTTTTTTTTTTTAAGATAACACACTAAATGTGTAATTAGTGTTATTACCACTTAAAGGGAGGCAGAGTAACAATAGTTGTGTATAGCATGATGGCATTGATGAACATAAACGGCATTTTAGTTACTCATGGAAACACACAGAAAAAGGACTACAAGAACACACAGCACCTAGGGCATATCTTTGGGAGGAAGTGATATCTAATTGGATGACATGAAATTTCATTTTTTTTGGTTCTAAATATTTGTTTTCTAAATTAAAAAAAAAGTGTCACCAGCTGGACTCCAAGACCTGATCTTTAACAACTTCCTGCTTATACTCACCAAACTTTGTCCCACATTTTTTCTTAAATTCTTCTTTCCAGCTTATCTCTTAACTTAAGCAAAAGACCCTAAGGGCATAACATCTCAGTGATGGAAACCAAAACTACCCCTCAATCAATAACAACTGTCTGGAGGAGCCCTGGTGTCCCAGACCACTCAGACCAGTTCGAGCTAAACCCTGGACTCACACCTGCCCAGATGGACCATGGAGTGACCTCTGGAATGGCCAACTATTACCTTTACCTGATTTTAATACTAAAATCTCCATCCAAAGGGGAGCACAAGCCTCATTTACATAACATACAATATATATACGGACATGTTAATTAAAACTGCTGTGCAATCTTACACCTGCCTCTATATGTGATGACAAGGTTCCCCTATCTAAATATTCATCCTAACCTTAAATAAAAGGCACCCACTACCTCTTGCTTGGAGTCACGGCTTTGGAAGTTATTCCCTGTGATGTCTTCATTTGCTGCAGACAAAGCCTACCTTGTGTGACAACTTCATCTGGTATAGTTTCTATCTGGGGCTCACTGGGGAATAAACTCACATTAGGTCAGTTACAAAAGCACATATAGTTTTCAATTAAAGGTGTATGAAACAGATGCTATATAAAATTGAGTCCCTTAAAAATAAGGTTAATTAAAAAATGTAATAATAAATTAGTTATAAACATCAAAAGCATTGAAAATACACCAGGGCTATTTGTATGTCTAGGTTAGGACTGCTACTTCAGTTGTACTCTCTAAAACAAGAACTGTATATTGCTACATATATAGTGTTTGAGTTCTCTTCTCTCTCAGATAAGAGCATAGATAACATTTCTAAACAAAACAAATTCAGTGCTAATGAACTGCATCTGTTTCAGGCTTCACAAATTTTTTCATCTCAAAAAGCAAGACCAATATGAGAAGAATTTGAAAAAACAACCAGAATACTGATGGAAAGGCTGCACAACTGGAGAAATTAAAAATAAAAATTACCTGAATCTATTTTGTGGAATGCATTTTTTTAGGCTTCTAGCCAAAAGAAAATACTTCTTACTTCACTATTGGGAGTATTAAATTTCTCAGAAAAATGGAGGGATGCTATTAGGTAGATTTTTCTATCTTTAGAGAAGGACTTTTGGCAATTTTTTCTTGTTATTGCTGTTCAGTTAAAAAATATTGATTATTCTAAGGGTGTTCACTTTGTTTCAGTTGTCTGTTATTTAGTGTTATGTTACTGAATAGGTCCCTCATGTCACTTCATTTCCTGAGCAATGAAGTTGTGCAAAAATTTTCTTTTATTTATTTATTTATTTTATTTTTTATTTTTATTTTTTTAAATTTTTTTTTTTCAACGTTTTTATTTATTTTTGGGACAGAGAGAGAGACAGAGCATGAACGGGGGAGGGGCAGAGAGAGAGGGAGACACAGAATCGGAAACAGGCTCCAGGCTCCGAGTCATCAGCCCAGAGCCTGACGCGGGGCTCGAACTCACGGACCACGAGATCGTGACCTGGCTGAAGTCGGACGCTTAACCGACTGCGCCACCCAGGCGCCCCAAATTTTCTTTTTTTAAAATTTTTTAATGTTTTTATTTATTTTTGAGACAGAGACAGAGCTTAAGCAGGGGAGGGGCAGAGAGAGAAGAAGACCCAGAATTCGAAGCAGGTTCCAGGCTCTGAGCTGTCAGCACAGAGCCCAACGTGGGGCTTGAACTCACAAACGATGAGATCATGACCTGAGCTGAAGTCAGACACTTAACTGACTGAGCCACCCAGGCACCTCCCCCCGCCCTTTATTTATTTATTTTTTTAATTTTTTAACGTTTTAAAAATTTTCTAATTAAAGCCACACTAGTTCTATGCATGGAAGATTATGTCATCAAAAGTAGAAAACGCTATTTTAAAGTTAACCATACAATCCTCATCTTTAATAAAAGCAGCTCCTATAAGATATATAGATACATGGATGAATATATCTATATATCTTAAGAAAGAATATAAATGTATGTCTCACCATTTCTTTCTTTCTTTCTTTCTTTTTTTTTTTTTTTTTTGAGAGAGAGAGAGAGCATGTGTGCACAAGCAGGGGGTGGCTAAAGGAGAGAGAGAGAGAGAGAGAGAGAGAAGAAGACACACAGAGAAAGAGAAGGAGAGAATATTAAGCAGGCTCCATGCACCAGTGTGTAGCTCAAAGCAGGGCTCAATCTCATGACAGTGAGATCATGACCTGAGCCAAAATCAAGAGCTGGGTATTTAACCCAACTGAACCACCCAGACACCCCTTTGTCACACTATCTCCATATCTACATCTAAATCTGTAGTTCTTTACATGTCCTAAAAAGGAAAAGACCATTGAACACAGACGTTAAAATTTATTTTTAGCTTTATGTAATATCAGGAATTTACTAAAATCTCATGTTTCTCAAAATACCTACTCTTATCTACTGGACAAAACCAGAATTTTTCCTTTAGGTCTATATTCATTGAAATATTATATATTATTTATGTCTTTATTCCTTATCATTTATTGTTATATGTAATGTATTTAATAATATATAAAATAAGTTTATTATTTTATTATTATATATAATATATAATATATAATATTTTATAATATATATTTTTAAGGCCAGTTTTCATCATGTACTGTTTAGTGTAAACAGTTGCAGATATTATCTTAAAGGTTAAAGCATAAAGATGAATCCACTGTGCAGAGAAGTAAAAGAAATAAAATAAAAGAAATAAAAAGAAATAAAAGAAATAAAAGAAAAAAAAGAAATAATGTCATGAAGGCATGAAAAGAAAAAAAAAGATGAGGATATTGGAGGCCCAGAGCACATCTTACAGTTTTGATAAGGATTTGTCTTATTACAAATTTTTAACTTGCTCTAAATATTTAAAATTATCTTTATGAATGAAGAGAAGTTTAACATCACTATAGCTTAATTATGATGGTCAATTTTGCAATCTTTTACACTGGTGCTGCATATATATACTTTTTTTTTCTTTCTCAGAAGAAAGACAAGGGATTTTTGCAAGAAGCATTTATATTTTATTTATTTTTTACTTATTTTTTAAAGTTTATTTATTTTGAGAGAAAGAGAGAGAGAGAGAGAGAGAGAGGCAGAGAGAGAGAGAGAGGGAGAGAGAGAATCCCAAGCAGGCTCTACACTGTCAGCACAGAATCTGACGTGGGCTCAAATTCACAAACCCATGAGATCATACCCAAGCCAAAATCAAGAGTTGGAGGCTTAACCAACTGAGCCACCCAGGCGCTCCAGCAAGAAGCATTTATATTTTAATTACACAGTGGAATATAGGCAATTTAACCCGCGGTGAAGTGAACACTCATTTATGTATAAAAATTGTATATCTTCCTCTTCCTCTTTGAATGATTTCTCCTCCTCTCATTGTGTACTCCTCCTACCTCTATCTTTAGTCTCAGGCCTAGTTTGGATTTCAAATATTATGTGGTATAGTGGAAGAAGCATATGTTTTGGTGTCTGAGAGGAAGTAAATCCCAGTTTTATTATTATATTTTGCTATTTGTTTATTTATTTTGAGAGAGGGGGAAAGGGGCAGAGAGAGAGAGGGAGAGACAAAATCTCAAGTCTCCATCTTAGGAACCAGGAGATAATGACCTGAGCTGAAACCAAGAGTTGGACACTTACCTGACTGAGTCACCCAGGCATGCCCAAGTCTTATTATTTAATAGCTACATGAGAGATTATAGGCTTAATTGTGTTCTCCTATACATTATTTTATTGAAGTCCTAACCCCCAATACCTTAGAATCTGACTATATTTCACCATAGGGCCTTTTGCAATTAAATAAGTAATTAAAATTAAATGAGGTCACATGGGTAGGCTCTAATCCAATATGACTGCTAAGAAGAGGAAGAGACACTAGGAACATTTGCATACAGAGAAAAGGCCATGGGAGGACATAATGAGAAGACAGCATCTTCAAGCCAAGGAGAGAGAGTTTGGGAAAAACCAACCCTGCAGACATCTTGATCTTGAACTTTCAGCCTCCAGAATGTGAGAAATTTGTTGCTTAAACCACCCAGTCTGTGGCATTTCTGTTATGGCAGCCTTAACAAACTAAGACAATAACATTTAAAAAGTTTATATAGCCTTTCTGAATCTTACTTTCCTTATCTATTTATAATGGACTATATTGAGGAATAAGTAAAATAATCTAAAGGGTACAATAATGTACATATTCATAAATCATATTTCCCCCTCTTGTGTTTTTGTTCTGACTTCCAACTCTAATTACCATTCACTAAACTCCTGCCCACTCACTCAACTCATTTTCTCTAAGGGCAGAGTAAATAGAAGAAGTTAATAGGCAAATGCATTTAGAGAAAGTTCACAAAATATTATTGAAATAATATTTTACTTTATTTTTATTTTCTTCAAGTTCTGGTAATCTTATTCTTGATGAATACATCCATTAGCACAATTTTTTTCTCCTAAGGTGATAATTTCAAAACTAATAACACCTTATCATATCTTACATTTACACTATTGAGTATAAGTAAATATAAAATGAAGAAAATTTCATCTTATTGTATAAGCAATTAATGAAACTTTTTTTTTTTGCCTCAGAGCATTAAATACCAGTTTATTGGGGTTCCTGAATGTATATTTTCTCTGACCTTCTGAACTATAGTCAACTGTCGACTCAACATAAAGTATCTTTCCCTGCCCGAATTTCCTCCATTATCTTGGGGCAATTAGCTCCTACTTGGTAAAGAGGACACCTTTCCTGGCAGTGGAGAAAGCCCTGAAGCTCAAAGATCATCTTGCCTATCAACACCGGTGCCCTCCTTCCCTAGCAATGTGCTGTAGCAAAATCAATCTTTTACTTGCACTGGCAGTTAGGCATCAGCTCTGAATCAGCTAAACTTCAAACAATCAGAGAAAATAGCAATCTTCAAAATACAGCTAGATTTAAATCTCAGCAATGTTATTTATTGATCGCTTCACAAAGGTAGGCTACTTAATTTCTTTTAATTTGCAGTTTTTCATCTGTAAAACAGGAAAAATCATTTGCTTCTTAGGGCTATTGTGATGTATAAATAAGGCTGTTGCATCTCTGTAAATGTGATATCTTTTCATCAATCTTGTCACTAGAGAATTCTGGAAATTTCTAAGCCTTGGGTCAAGACTTCCATGTCCTTTAATACCTACAAATATACTTTGAGTGGCTCTAACACAAACTATTGAAAGTTTAAGAAAACTTAAACATTTTACAAGTGCGTTGAATATACTGATAGATCCTGAGATTGGAACAAAGGAATGGTTTCAATATGAAACCATCTGGACAAGTGAAAGAAAGTTTATGTTAAAAATATTGAACATCCTCTGGCTAAATGGTACAGGTTTTATTTTAAAGATCTTATTTTTAATATCTACACCCAACATTGGGTTCGAACTCACAACCCCAGATCAAGAGTCCCAGGCTCTACCCACTAAGCCAGCTAGGTGCCCCCATGGTGGAGGTTTTATTTTAGAAGGTAACCTAAACATAAAATGACCCCATTTTCATGTTGAGAGAGAGAGAGGATGTGGGGGCTACTGTTAGTACCAATTCCTATAGGGCTACATCTCCACTAAATTTGGACTTTATTCCTTTTGTTCCCCCCTTGCCTGAAACAGTGGTGTGATTAATCTAACACTGGTTTGGAGTATGTTATTTTGAAACCGCTTAACAGCATAACGTTGAACAAAATCAAAATGGCTGCACTAATGCTTTAGCAAAGCTGGATTTTAAAGGAAACTTTTTCCTCATTTCTGCAAATCTCCCCTTCTCCCTTTTTAGCCTTTTGTTTCAGGAATCCAGTACCACCCTGAAAAAGCTGCTGGCAGCACAAACGCAGTTCCTGTTGAAACTGGCTTGATCCTGTTATTTCCCCATAAACCACCCCAGCCGCTTTCTCCAGGTGAGCATGCAATTCTTGGAAAGCCATAGGCTGCTATACTTTGCCTGGCAAAACAATAAAACTATCATTCCTCCTTACCCCAAACTCTGTCTTCATGTTATATCTTGGCTCCAAACACAGAGGTCCGTTTTCAACAATTTCTTTATTAGTTAACATGAAACATCCTGTAAAATTTGGGCTTATGAATTTCCCACAGTGGATCTGTGTTTAAATAAACTGTGGCAGGGGCACATGGGTGGCTCAGTTGGTTAAGCCTCTGCTTTGGCTCCTCCCCTGCTTGCACTCTGTCTCTCTCTCTCAAAAAAATAAACATTAAAAAAACAACTTTTAAAAAATAATGAATAAATAAATCGTAGCAAAGACAAACAGTCTCTGAGTATAATTTGCCTCCCACACAATATACATAATGAAGGGAAAACTACCCTCTCTTCTCTCTTCATAAAACTCTTCAAATTCTTCCTTAAGACTTTTTTTTTTTTTTTTTTTTTTTTTTTAGAAAGGAGAGTTTATAAGAGAATATCTTCTGAATGTAGGAGGAAATTTAGCTTCACATAACCGTAACCAAAATGAGTATAATGTAATGAAGGTAAGGCTGACAACTCACAGGACAAATTGTATGAAAAAGTTAAATCATTTATGGCACTTTCTATTGCAGCTGAAGAGCTCAGATATATATATAGCACCATCCAATTAGCTCTATCATTTGGTGATGTCAATGAAAATTTTGATGTGAAAGAAAAGCTCTTAAACATGGTGTCATGACAATCGCAACCAACTTAGCTCTGTGTTAAACCATGTCTTAATGATTTTAATAGAAACTGGTCAAATTAGTACATATGACTACGGAGAGTGTTCCCAAAATGGTCAAAGCTAATGTTTTCAAATTTAAACTCAGGTGGCAACCTTTTTCAAGGGCATGAACTGAAGTCAGTTCCTTGCATGTATGACCCAGAGTTACTCTGCTAGAAAATTAAAATAGAGCACATACTGGTTGTAATAATTAAGTCAATGAACTTTATGCCCTTTTATGGTCAGATCCACAGTAGTTCAGTCCTTTGGTTGATGAATTGGATGGGCAATAACAGTACAAAGCTGCCCAGGCCCCCCGAAAATGTAACATTATTTGAAGGGACACTGGAAACAAACGTTCCAGAGGCAGAAGTCTATGTGTTCTCATTGATACATCAAAACACCAATTTAGTGTAATTAAATGTCCATTTATTTTCAAATATACTTTTAAGTATATATAATATATTAATGAGTGATAAAAACATATATAAATTTATAATTAGTTAATAATGTAGTCAGTGTTATAATTGTCAATTTAGGCATTATTCTCCAATTTCAGTTCTGAAAAATATACACATACATATATATTTACTGTATTTTTATTTCATAATATATAAATAAATATTAAGTTTTCTAAGCAAAGTGATATGAAGGGATTTCAATTCTACCTATGACTAGGTTTAATTACACTGCAAATTTTCTTTATGGTGTATTTTTTAAGTAATTTATTATAAAAATCAGGGACACCTGGGTGGCTCAGTTTCGTTAAGTATTCGACTCTTGATTTCAGCTCAGGTTGTGATCGTGAGTTCGAGCCCTGTATCAGGTTCTGTGATGACAGCATGGAGCCTGATTGGGATTCTCTCTCTCCCTCTCCCTCTGCCCCTCTCTCTCTCTCAAAAATAAATAAACACTAAAATATAAAAATAATAATAAGTTATTATAAAATTCAATACTATCTTTTAATTTTCCCTCATGTTATATATAATTTTTCAAATTTCACTCCTCCTATCCCCAAAATTTCCTGGCATTTATTATAATATCATCAATTATACTTGTTTCCCCTGGCAATGAATATGTAGGTTACCTATTACCTTTTTTTATTTGACATTGATTTTCTGAGTTTGCAAAATATCCTCTCAATTGCAGAAAATAACTTAGTATAAAGGTAGCTTTTGAGGTCACTGTAATTTTTATCCTTTATTTCACCCATATTATAATTTAGTGGGAAGTGTGGTATATCAGGCACTTCTAGTCAGGCATCATTGAATATGTTTCTTCATACATATTTGTGTGTATATGTGTGTGTGTATTTTGAGTGCAAGAAAGTCATAATATACCAAAATGTAATTTAGAAAGAAACAAGGAAAGAAAAAAATACAAAAATCATGTGGTTGTCATGATAATTTCCTAATGAGATTAATAGGAAATTTTGCTTTCAAAAAGATTTCAAAAGCAATCAGAAAGGTTGCTATTTAAATAATTGTCTTAAATTGGTATACCTTCAATCTGTTTGAGCTTTACATATGTAAAAACCTCAACTTGCCTTCTGTCTCTGATATGGTTTACGGACACAGTTATTAGGATTAGGTTGTAACACAACCATACATTAAATCAACTCACATATTTTTGAATTATTATTCTGTGGTAGTGCTGTTCTATGTCTTCATTCTGGTCTTCATCCTTGAAGTGTGAATAAGAGATACAGGCATGTTAAGGAATGACTAAAGTGTCAGGTAAAGTGGTAAACTAAAGGTTAAAAGCATTGTCACATAGCTTCATAGTCAATTTCATCAAAACAAATCCAAACAAGGAATTCATCATCTGTTTTCCTATGATAATTGCAGCCGCAAAGTCTCTTTACAGTAGCTCCTAGTTCGTGTGTGATTGAATAATTGGGAGGTGCATGTACTCAACAAAAGTAGGTTTGAACCTCCTTGAATTCTCACAATAATATATTTGTGTAGCCAAACCTATGTAGAAATATACTAGAAAAAGAATTCTGGAAGATGCAGGTTGGGCAAGTCAAGTTGGTTCATCAAAAAGCTCCACATTTCACACTTTGGTAATTTGCCATTCATACATATATCCTCATATATTTAGGCTCCAAACAAAGATAAGCAAGTAATACTCCTGGATAACATAATAAAACTACTCCATGCACAACCCAGAACACCACAGCATTTCCCCTATAAAGATACAAAGTCCTTAGATGTCTTCTCTTTAATGTACTACAATTTTAATACTGAGATATAAAGTTAACTATTAATAATAACACTTCTCATATTAGATAATAAGGGGATACCAGAGAGAACACAGGAAAAACTATAAACACATAGATAGATAGATAGATGATAGATAGATACAGGTATCTAGATTGATCTAGATCTAAATCAAGATAAGCCAGAGATAGAAAAAAAAAAGACAGAGATAGATTGCAAACACATTCATATAAAGACAAGAAAGAACAAATTATAAATATTTCAGTCCTCATTCTGCAACTCTTTCTTGGGCACATCTGTTCTTTACAGCTATCTTCTTCAATTACCCATTTCATATATTCTCTGTCTTAAGCAAATATCTCAATTGGTTGTGGTTCTCTGCCTGATGAAGTGACCCAAACCTTGATTTCTAAAATATCTGGATGATTAGCAATCATGCCTGAATTATGTTTTTGTAGTTTCCCTTGACTTTAATCACAGGACATAGTCATAATTAGAGACCTCTTTAGGGATTTCCTGTATTCCAAACTAATCTTAGTTCTATCAAATGTACAGCAAAAACCCTATTTTCTCTTCGTAGTAATTATCAACCACACTAACCAGTACAGTAACCACTTCCTTTGTCTGCCTATTCGGAGGCATGAAGAGACTAAAATGACCAGGTGGCAGTCACAATTTTCAGTTCAATTAAATCGTTTTTGCTTTTTTTTTTTTTCAACTTAATTCTCTAACCAATAGAGGCTGAAGTCATAGAGACAAGAGACAGAATTTTGTCAGCTGAACACCAGGAGTGATACTAAGTAATACCATTTCCATTACCAGCCCTTAATTCTTAACCCATGAATCCTGGTGATGGAAGAAACAGCATCATGTACTGGATGCTGGTTTAGAGAATTTACTACATTCTGGAGGATATTATTTCTGGCATGCAAGGTCTTGCTACCTAGCCAATATCATAACTAAGACTTCAGAAGGCCATTTTTTCCCATTCCAGCAAGCCAGATGCTTCAGGATAGTAGGGAACATGGTAAGATTAAATGCCATGAGCATGGGCCCAATACTGCATGGGATACCAGGATAGTGGACATGGCAGGCATGGTAGTTTGGATGGGAGCATGGTGGGCAAGGAAGACAAATACATTTCCAGAGAAAGTTATATTCTAGTAAAAACAAGGTCTTATCCATCCCGTATAGAAAGTTCTCTAACATAGTCAACCTGCCACCAGGTACCTGGCGAATCACCCCAGCAAAAGTGCCATATGAGGACTGAGGCCAGTCTCTATTACTGGAATATTGGACGTTTAACAGTTGCCAGGACAGCCTTGATGAATGGAAGTCAAAATTGCTAAGCCCATGCCAAATTCCCATCCTTGCCACCATAGGGACATTGTTCACGACTCACTGGGCAATGACAGAAATGGTTACAGAAGATACTAATAGGTATCCACAAAATAGACCTTTTTGTTCATTTGTATATTAAAATACCCCTCTGATAAACTCATCTTATTATTTCTTTTTTTGGTAATTCACATAGAACACAACTATCTTCATATCCTGTGCCCAAAAAGGTTTATTGATTTATACCCATACCTTCCCCAAGAATATTTTCATCAATTTTCAAATTCTGTATTTTCTAAATCTCTGTCCATTCAGCCAAACCATTGGCCATATCTCATGAATTGGTACTGACTCAGCCATTTGGCATCTCTCTTTCTAGGCAAAACTGAACACAGTTTCACTGACAGAAATTGCAGGATTTCCCTTCCCAACTGTCCTTCAGAGATGCCCCTAGAAAGAGACTACAGTGTTACTGCTGTCAACTTTTGAGTAGTACTGTCATATTGTGCAGTAGTGTCTACACTGGACTCAAGAAGGTGAAATATCAGTAATAGGGGCCATGGGCATTTGAGCTACTTCTTTATGCAGCTTACTTTCCTGGTCTGTACTTGTTCAAGTCCCATCACATATATAGCACTTCCATTTGATAATGGAGTGCTGTCATATATGCCCAACTTCATGCCTTGGTACGTCAGAAAATTCTCCTTCATGATGGACAGCTTAGTTTTCATGGTAGTTTGGTGGCCTATAATTAAACATTTAGTCTCTACTAAAGGCCCCAAAAGCCAAAAGCCATTGCTCAAAAAGGACACTAGTTATCCACATACAATCTCTGGGCTTTACTCCAAAACCGTAAAGGATTTGAGATGCAATTCACCTATTGGGACTTGCCAATGGCTCCAAACAATGTCTCTATCTGCCAATAATGCTTCAAGTACCATTAGCTTTTCTGGCTCCTACAGCTTAAGTGGCAGAGCAGTTCGGTTAGTGCCCCAGGGGCTGCAGTCTGCCCTTTCTGAACTGCCTGTCTGTGGGTATTGAGTCAGCCCGATGACAAACATTCCTTCAATGTTAATGAATATTGCCTTAATATGTGAGTAGAAGCAAGATATTTAAATGTTTCTGAATTTAATTATTATTACATGTTTATCTGTTCCTGTCTTCAAGCAAACAAGTGCTCCTCGAGTGAAAAGGATGTTCTTTTTTTTTTTTTAACCGTAGTTTTACAACCATCTAACATTTAATGCCTGTTGTCTAGTAGGCATTTTAAATTTATTGAGTACATCTGAATTTCATATATATTTCATATATATTTCATATGTATTTCTGATAATTATAATTATCCACATGCCTATGCACACACATGTGCATAGCCATTCACGTACCCAGAGTCCTGAAGGAAGAAATTACTTATTCAGTCAGTCTTTCCACATGAAGCTGTATTCAATACTCTTTCCTTAGGCTAAGTCCCTGATAACTGAAGATTTTTGAAATCTGTTATCTCACTAATTTCATACCCACTTATCTATACATCCACTTTAAAATTCCTATTGTGTCTGTTTATCATAAGCCACACTTAGTGAATCCTACATGCATACCATTTCCTAGTTGAACTAAGGTCATTGAAAAATCACAAGGTTATACATTAGCTGTTTCTCATGAACATATTTTAGATGATTAATATAATTAGTCTGAGTAATTATGGGATTGATACATTCACAGATTGGTCTAATTAGCCTTTGAACGGACTGATGGCTCAATTGAAGAGCTAATAAATTATCTGGCTGAACTCCACACACCTTTCATACTCGGTTTGATTAATAACCAAGCTTTTGGCAAAGTAACTGGGCCAAAGGCTAAAACTTATTCTATCAATTTTCAATAATCACATTGTGTTAGTGAGTATTTATGCTTCCTGAATCTTTATTCTTTTTGTTTTAATTGGTATTTTTGATGCTTATGACAAGGATCAGAAATTTTCATTTATTTGCACATAGATTAGTACTATTAGAAGACTTCTGTGAGACTGTATATCATATATGAGGAATCCTTGAAAACTTAGAAATACCATATAAAATGCAGGAAATTAAACAATAATATTAGTTCTGTGTCATTTGGCATTTCTCAGAATTTATTTGCAAATTTCTTTTGCTTTTACAAATAATATTGACTCCCCCAGTTTTTATTTTTACCTAATTCTATTTATGGGTAGCATAATAAATAAAAGTTTGTTTCAAAATTATTTGTGTATCTTCATAAAGAAATTAAAATATTAATAATAATAATTAATAGTAATATATGTATGCAACTTCTGATATTGTTTCTATCTCACTGAGTAAATCTATCTATACTGTATTTACATTTGTTTAATTAAATTTTCAAAATGTTAACTATCGTATATATGAAAATCTCCTTGACACTCAGTTAAGTCCATTTACAGTGATAAATCCACCAATGCACTGCACTCAGCTCAGGCAGTAAATGAAAACTATTTAAGTGTAGCCCTCTAATTATAATGCAAAAGCTGCTGTATGATCAGAGCTCATTCACCCTGATGTAAGTAATACAGATTTTTATTCATTCCTATACTGCTTTAAACCTAACTAAATTTGTACCTATTCTTAAGATAGACTCCTATAACAACTTAAGTAAACTCTGTACATTATGCATTTAACTTAGAAGCTATTGATCAACTATAAATCATAAACTTTTTTTATCAGAAAAAATATTTTAATTTGATGCTATAATAGTGCCTCTTCAATTACAGAAGTAACTGGTGGTAGGCTAATGGTATGTTTAATAGAATTCCTATTAGTGACACAGTAACTTACTCTTCTCATAGATGCATTGTTATTATTCAAAGCCTTAATTTTGCCTATTACACATAATTTATTTGCCATATATACATTCTCTTATACCTATCTTATATCTCATATCTTATATCTTATATATCTTATATCTATCATCTATCTACCTATCTATCATCTATACATCCTACCCTGCTCAAAATTTTCATGAAGCACACAGATTGAGTTCATTTTCTCCTTTCCAATCATTTTATCAACCATGTTTGCTAGCATTCCTGAAACATGATTTTTTGTTTTTCTCAAAATGTCTCTCTCCTCAATATCTTCTGCCACTTCCCTTATTTAAACCATAATAATGTTTTCCCTTTTAGCCAATAATATCATACTTGGACCAATTTAATCAGAATGTATTAATTTCACCTCATTTTCACATTCATCTCTATTTACTTTTATCCTGAGAACTGTATATTGAGCTATCTTTGTTTTAATTCCATTTTACCAATAGGTTCTATATTTTCCTTCCTCACTTCAGTGTCCAAATCCTGCTGCTACTTTATTAGACTATTCCAAATCACAGGTAGCAAGTATATATTATGTATTTTACATTTTATTTATTCTATAAATTCTGAAACAGAGCATTAGATGTGGAAGCTATTTACTAAATATTAAACTAAAACACATTATAATTTATATCAAATGATTTTTTTAATCCTCAAATTTAGGATCTTTTATTTTATTTTTAACATTTTATAATGAGAACAATATATGTTCATCCACTTTTAAGAGTCAGATTTTACCACAGGACTGTAATAACAAAATACCATCCCCATGTCTCTGTATCCATAAGATAGTAGTTTCAAATTTTTAATCATTTTTCTCCTGAGTCTGTTACCCTGTTAACAGTCCCATGCCTTCCTTTTCTATGCCTTCCTTTTCATCTGTTTTGTGAAAGCACATTCTCAATCAGTTATCTTAGAACAAATGTAAGAGGGGTAAAATATTTGGGAATTTATGACTTAGAAAACCTAACTTAAGAGATGTTTTAGCTTATGTAGAATTCTGTGCTGTTACTCCATTTTTTTTTCTCAGAAAATTGAAAGCATTGTTATATTGTGTTCTGGTTTCATGGATTCTGTTGATGATACTATATTTATAATTTCTGACTTAGCATGTGATCGGATTTATATAGCCTCTCAAAAAACTTTTAGGATTTTATCTTGATCCTTGTTGGAATTTCAAAATGATATACTGTACTTGGATGTCTTAATAAGAACGTCTTCTATTAAGATGAGAAAGTTTCCTTCTATATTAGTTTTCTTTCTTTTTTTTTTTTAAGTTTATTTATTTTGAAAGAGACAGAGACAGTGTGAGCGGGAGAGGGGCAGAGAGGGTGGAAACATAGAATCCCAAGCAGGCAGTGGCACCCGACATGGGGCTTGAACTCACAAAACCACAAGATCACGACCTGAGCTGAAACCAAGCATTGCACACTTAATCAACTGAGCCACCCCAGAGCCCCCTCTGTATTAGTTTTTTTAGAGCCGCTTTTACAAAGTATGACAATCTGGGTAATTTAAAACAACACAAATTTATTCTCTGTCAGTTCTGAAGCCTGAAAGTCAAAAATTAAGGTGTCTGTAGGGTTGGTTTTCTCAAGAGGCCCTGAGTGAAAAATCATCTCATGGCTGTCTCCTACCTTCTGGTGGTTATTAGCAATCCATGGTGTTTCATGGCTTGTTCATGCATCTTTATTATCTCTGCCTTCTTCTTCATATTATGTTGTCCCCTGTGGGTGCTGTCCCTGTGTGTCCTCTCCTCTTCTTATAAGCACACTATTATTTGTATTTAGGATCCTCTCTAATCTACATCTTAACTAATTACATCAACAAAGACCCAATTTCCAAAAAGTCACATTCTGATGTTCAGGGTAGGCATGATTTTAGAGGAACACCAACTCTATCTTCTAGTCGTACTTTGCTGAGAATTTTTATAGTGACTCTGTGCTAAAATTTATTAACTATTTGATCTGTTTCTGTAGATATGGATTGGCAATTTTCTTGTGTTTACACTTTTGAACTGTACAGCCCAGTGGTTTTTGCTATCTTCACAACACTGTGGCACCATTACCACTATCTAATTTCACATTTTCTTCACACCCAAAAGAAACTTTGTATCCGTTAACATCTCTCCTCCTTTGTATACCCTCCCCCTACCCCCACTGGCAACCACTAATCTACTCTTCGTCTTTATATATGTAATATGTGTATTGTGAGCATTTTATATAAATGAAATCATATAATATATGGCCTTTTTTAACTAGTTGCTTTTACTTATCATAATATGGTCAACACACATCTATGTTGTAGAAGACAACTATACTTCATTTTATTTTTTACTGAATAATATTCCATTATATGGATATATTACCTTTTACTGATCCATTTCAACTGATGGGAACTTGTATTTTTTTCTACTTTTTGGCTAATTATAAATAATGCTGCTATAGACATTTATTACAAGCTTTGTGTGGATTTGTTTTGAATTATCTTAAGTATATGTCTATAATTAAAATTGCTGAGTTATATGATCCCTCCGTGCTTCATTTTTGACGGACTACCAAAAAGAGCAGCTCCACCATCTCTTCCAGCAGTAGATAAGTATTCCAACCCAATCCAACAGTTTATTTTTTTATTATTATCATGTGCTTTTTGGATTGAAGCAATCCTCATCAGTGTGAAGAGTATCACATTGTAGTATTGATTTGCATTCCCCCTATGACTAATTTTGAGCATATTTTCATGTGCTATTGGCCATTTGTATGTATTTTTGAAGAAGGGTTTCTCAAATCTTTTGCCCAATTTTTAATTAGGTTGTCTTTTTATTATTGAATTGTAAAATTCTTTAAATATCTTAGAGACTAGTCCACTACCTGATATATAATTTACATATATTTACTCCCATTCTCTGGGTAGCCTTTCACTTTCTTGATAGTGTTCTTTGAAAAACATATTTTAAAATTTTGTTGTAATCAAATGTATCGTTTTTTCTCCTTTCTTGCTTTTGTGCCATACTTAGGAATCCATTGCCTAATCAAAGATCATTACTATGTATGTTACATTTTCTTCTAAGAGTTTAGAATTTTTTAGTCCTATGTTTATTATACCTAAGCTACATTTTGAGTTACTACTTAGATGGTGTGAGATAGGGGCTCAACTTTACTTCTTCTTCTGAATATCTAATTGTTCTAGCACCATTTGTTGAAAATAAATCTCTGTACTTTATGAGAGCCCTAGGAGTTATACAGTTTATATCATCACCCTGTCATCTTTCCTAATCTCATAACCTTTCAACATACATGCCACTTAGCATTCAGCAAAGACTCAGTGCAGTTGATCTGCAGAGTTCTCACTCTCTTCTTGTGTAGAACTATGTTGAACTCTGCCTTGCAACTTAAGCCTTAGTGTCCCTCAGCTTTAATCTCTACCTTCTTAGCTCAATGATATTACTGTGCTCTACTTGGGATCGCTGTCTCTGCATTGTGGTTCATAATACATCTCTAGGCAATTTTATTTCTCACATCACTGATTTTCCTGCTTTCTGGGACCACAATCTTATGCTTTCAGTTATCCAAGGTTTACTTTTGTTTGCTTTTCTTTGAGCTTTTCCCCCTGTTCTCTTATTATTTATGTTGAAAGTTAAGTCTAGAAATCTTACTGTATCATGGTCAGAAGCAGAGATCTATTTCATAAATTTTTAATTATATATTAATTCAGGAAACAGCTCCCTCACTCTTTCTGTCTTACACACACTTATAATTAACATATAGGTTAGTAGTTCAGTAAATTTTACATTTTTTTATTGTTGATAGTGAAATTTTTGATAGATTTTTATATCCATGTTTTATTTTTCCAAGTACATTTATATTAAAGTAGTTATTATGTATGCATGAAATATAGCCAATAAATTACAAAACAAAGTACTTTCTATGAATTCTTTCATATTTAATGCCATTTTCTGACTTGCTTTAAGAATAATTTAACTTTGTCCCTTGACTTTTAATAATACCTATGGCATTGGTGGTTCAAAAATATATATATTTCATTTTATATTTTATTGGGCATAATTTTAATGAAGAAACGAGTAAAAACTATGTGAGATATAGAAGAAATTTTAGAATTCTGGAATCAGACTGACAGAATGTGAAGCCCTACTCTACCATTTACTACCTTTATGATCTAAGAGAAGCTAGCTACACTTTTTGTACCTCATCTGCATAATGAGGGTCATAATATTTATTTCATGTGGTTGTTGTGAAGTATAAAATATGTGTGTGTATTAAAAGAGTCAGAACAATCTAATAGCTATAAAAATACCATTTCTGTACATAGAGAAAATATAAAGGGGAGAAATTACAGAATTACAGTTTCAATATAGAAAACATGTGACAAAGTAACTTTTGAAATATAATTAAATCCATTTTATGATCAAAAAGTCATTGATGAGTCACAATAAATAACAATTCTGTTAATCCCTCAAGTTCTGAAACAATTGAAATAAGACAAAAATATCATGGTAAAAGAGCAGAATATCGCTTGTATCACTATAAAATTAGAGCATGGTTTGATGTGAGAGTTCAAGCTAACGGAATCCTTATAAAGCATCATATAAAGGATAGAGAGAGAGAAAGAAACAGACCAAGTACCCTAAGTTCACTAATATTGGTAAGTTAGTTCCAACCACTTGAGTTATATACAAGCCACTCTAACTCTCTGAGAAAGAACAAAGAATGGGGAAAAGAGAAGAGTATTGTAATACAAGACCTCTCATTTTCATAGAAAGAAACATAAAACAATGGAGAATAATTTAAAAATATTTTTAAAAAAACAACAAATACTGTGCTAGTAATTGTCACTAGTACTCATTTCTATCGAGGATCAAGATTTTTACCCTTTCCATGCACTTTGTCCTTATGGGTTTATGCATTTAAAAAAAAATTCATTATGTTTATTACATTTAGGTTTGGGGATAAGTAGAACTGAATTCATATACTTAACCTTCCATTTTTAAGTGGAAGTCCTCCTTATATTTCTCAATCTGATATGTATAAAAGTTGTGACCAAACCTTTAATTGAGAGTGTTTTTATAATGCAGAAAATAGCCACTCTATGGTTAAAGCTTTGCTTTGTAAAATCACATAGCCCAACCAAAATAAAACAGGTTATTATATACTGCTCACTAACTTGGCTATATATCGCTATCCTACCTAATTTGCCTAACAAAGTTAAAAGTTGTTATGCCGGAGACTTTATGGCTGACATTAGTTTATGATGGTGAGGTAGCAGAATATATAATTTGTTTTGCATAGACCAAAATCTGTTGTAAGTAATGAAGAATTATGTTAATAGCAAAGTCAGCATAACTGACATTGTAGTCAAAGAGTAAAGGAATTTATGTACCATCAAGCTATCATGTTGATAAAGTGAATTTTCCTCCCAGAGACATTTAAATGCCTTAGTAAAACAGTGCATAGAAGCAACTTTTATATCGTCTGGTTTTTATCAAATTATGTTTTCTTAAAACAGGTATCTGATCGGTGTATCCAATTGCAGGGTACAACGTATGTAAGAAATAATTAGGTTAAAAATTGTATAACAAAATTTCTTAATTCAATTATAAATTTTAACTGTTATGTAGGAATTTTGCATTTATTTACAATGTTTAATGTCAAAATTCCATCACATTACTTATAAATTTTTGAATATGTCTCAATAATAAAATCCAATTTACTGTGAGACATTGTAAACAAACACAAACAAATGTTCTCCTTGTTTGTCTTAACTGTAAGATATGATATTTGGACTGAACAGAATTAATTAATATTAAATAAATAGATCAAAATTCGTGAACGGCTGAATACAATTATCAAACGAACACTAATGATTGCTAAAAGCTTACATAGTGCCTTTCCCAAGAATGTTTGTTTCCCATACTATTTGAATCTCCTGTGGTGTCTTTACAAGCCAAACTGAGAAAGTCACCAATTATGTGGCCTCTATGGAGCATTATGTACAAGTAAATTTATCTTTATATCACTGTAACTTTCCCCAGTAAGAAAAAAAGAGCAGACTATGCAGCCAAAATAGTTCAAAGGAGAAAAGTGATGATACAGTATGCATATTAGTATACAAGATTACAGTAACAATATTACTGAGGAAGTTATATACAAACCTAAAACATGTACAATTTCTTATCTAAATGATCAAATAGCATGGATAAAGATGTTACTAATGCTACCTGAAATTTTTCAGTGGTTCCTCACAATTATAAAGACGAAGTTAATATGACATAGAATGATCATCATTATACAGTCTTTTACAGTCTTTGGTTACCCATTGTTTTTTGTTTATTTCTTTTTTTTCTTTTTTATTCTTTTTTTTTTTTAGAGAGAGGCACGCACAAGCAAGCAAGAAGGAGAGGAGGAGAGGGAGAGGGAGAGAGCAAAGGAGAGGGTGAGGGACAGGGTGTGGGGGAGGGAGAGGAAGAGAGAGACTCTGAAGCAGGCTCCAAGCCCAGCAGGCTCCAAGCCCAGCACAAAACCCTATGTGGGACTCAATCCCATGACCGTGAGATCATGACCTGAGCCCAGATCAAGAGTAGGACGCTCAACCGACCGAGCCACCCTGGCACCCTACCTATTGTTTTTTAATAACCACCCAGTCCTCACTGTGCTCTCAAGAAACACTGAACTTCTTTGTCATAATTGAAGTGTGCCTGCTCTTTCTCACCTCCAAGCAATGTTGACACTCAGCCCAAACAGCTGAGGCAATATGGCACACTTACTGTCAGCTTTGATGTTGTCCTTTGCTCTAAACCCAGAGCGACTACATATGTGAAGAAAACTAAAAAAGCCATGTTGGATTCCTATGCCAGGTAAACCTCTGAGGACAGCAAATTCGTCTTTCACATAGATTTTCTCCTGTTTGGTAAGTGCCCTAAATTACTCTTTACAAAATTGGGGACGTGAGATTAGCTCAGTACTTGCAGCCAGTATTTCCACTTTTAGCAGTGAACAGAAGGAGAAAAGATTTTTAAATGTTATTAAATACATCGTAAGACCATAGTTCTTCAGAAGGCAAATGATTTAAAACTGCTAAACCGAGGGAAAAGGAAATAAAATCTCTTACTGAAAATGAACTCTCAATACAAATTTTAAAAAAAGAAATGGAATGCTAAAAATGCCAGCAAAGTTCACAGTCAAAAATTTAATTTATTCCTGATAAAATTAACTTTTAAAGAATAATATTTAAAAGACTTGGTGTAAGTGGGAAAAAAGATGTTCAAAATTATAATGGAAAGTATAACTTAGATTTATTTATTTTTTTTATTTTTTTATTTTTTTTAACATTTATTTATTTTTGAGACAGAGAGAGACAGAGCATGAATGGGGGGAGGGCCAGAGAGAGAGGGAGACACAGAATCTGAAGCAGGCTCCAGGCTCTGAGCTGTCAGCACTGTCAGCACAGAGCCTGATGCGGGGCTCGAACTCACGGACTGTGAGATCGTGACCTGAGCGAAGTCGGACGCTCAACCGACTGAGCCACCCAGGCGCCCCTAAATGGAAAATAAATTATGAAATAAAAAAGGTGAAGTTGAATATTGATAGAGATTCAATATTGATAGAAACTTTATGCAGAAATTTTACGCAGAAATTTTAGAAGTGAAAAACAGTCATCGAAGGAAGATAAACACAGACCTGAAGAACAGAAAGTGATTTAATGAAAGATGATATTACACTATTTATAAATGCTTTGATATGAAAAAAAAAACTGCAATAATGCGAGACACACAATACTATCAGGAGTGAAACTCTGGAAAGTAAAATTTTAAATTATGCTAGAGCAAAGATCTAGATTCAATAGTAGTGGTAATCTTGTAGTTCTTAAAATTATTGGTAGACGTTCATTTTCTGACTACTCTTTATAATTCATTTATATAAATATATTACCTTAAAGTTAATAAAAAGAAAAGAATAAAAGAAAAAAATCCTAGATAAGTTTTGTTAAGCAATTATTTTTTTATAGCTATTGTTAGCCATAGATCAAACGTATTAAAAATATGCCAGGCTAGTTCTCCATAACTTCTGAATTCAAAACCTGGAAAAAAAAGGATTGGGAAATTAAAAAACATAAAACACTAAAATACTAAATTTAAGAAGCTCAGAATTTATGTTAATGTCAAGGAAAAAAATTTGTTCAAGCAAAAAACAATAGGATCAGTGGATATCATATCATGATAATATGATAGTGTCAATTTTCCTCAAAAAAATCACTATAAGAAACATAATCCCAATCAATGAAAGAAAAGAAGAAGGACAAGAGAAGAATCATTTGTTTTTACAAGATATAAAGACATTTTAATAGTATGGTAATCAAGAGATTATAGCACTGATATTGGAAATTATAAAGAGAACATTAAATAAAAAAAGAACAGAAAGTAACTAATAAAACACGGAAACAATTTATGATAGATAGCATGCATTAATCAAGAGAAACAATATTAATAAAAGCATCTAGAAAAATTAGACTTCTAATGAATACACAATGCAATAAAACATTCAAGTGGACAAAATTATAAAGAATCAAAATCTTCAGTTTAAATATTTTCAAAGATAAATGGTAATATACTTATGATCCTGTACATAAGGAAGAATTTCTTAGAAAAGACAGAAAATCAAAAAGATATAGAGGGCAATTAATCAACAATTATGGCTATATTTGAATTTAAAATATAGTCACAAAAACAAAATTATAGAAAAAATAAGTGACCTAGAAAGCCTCCAAAAAATATTTCAATGTATATTATCAGAAAATATTACTTCCAAAGGTATATATTAAATATTTATGCATAAATAATAAAAAAAAGACCAATGATACAATTGATAAAATCTTTGGGTTGGCAGAAATTCACAGAAGAATACCTCAATAGTCAGGGGTGCCTGGGTGGCTCGGTTGAGCATCTGACTTTGGCTCAGGTCATGAGATCACGATTTCTGGGTTCGAGCCCCACCTCAGGCTCTGTATTGACAGCTCAGAGACTGCTTCAGATTCTGTGTCTCCCTCTCTCTCTGCCCCTCCCCTGCTCACGCTCTGTCTCTCTCTCAAAAACAAATAAACGTTAAAAAAAAAAAAAGGAATACCTAAATAGTCAGCAAACAAAAATATAATTAATCTCATTGACAATCAGGAAAATGCAAATTAAAAGCACTATAGAATACCATTATACACCTATAAAGTTGATTTAAAATAAAAAGACTGACAATACTAATTTCCTATGAAGAAGGAAAATCAAGGGAACTCTAACACATGTGTGGCATATAAATAGCAAATTTTTATAGTACGTTTGGATTGCATTTGTCTATATGTGGTAAAGTTGAGAATTCATGAGCCTAAAATTCAATTTCCAGGTATCTACCCTAGAATTACTCTTATGCAAAGACCTTAGTACAAGAATGTTCAGACAAGCAACCTTTAGGGAAAAAAGGAAGTAATTTGAAGATGCCTACCATCGTTTCATCATTACAATGAATAGCTAACTGATTATGCATTAAATGGAATGTTACAGAGTGCTTGTTTCTCTCTGGTTCCCTATCACTTTCTTTTTTTCTTTTAAAATGGCAGTGATGCCTGGTCTCTGTAGCCACAGGGCATTATCAGAAGAAATGAATATTGGTGTAGATTAACCAGATGTCCCTGGACTTTCAGTTCTCTTTATTTCTTGTCTCTAAATCACCATGAATTAAATGCGTCTCCAGTTGTTATTAATGGAGTTGCCCAGTGGAGTGGTAGGATGTGCAAGTAATTAAAAATGGTCTGATGGAAGTTCTAGGAAGCAATGCAGTATAGTAGCAGAACTACTTTCAAGGTTAACCCAAATTCATAGGTGCTTAAATGAGAATTTAGGAGTGCCAGAATCTTCATTCTGTTCAATGACCACTATGCTATATTAAGTGCAGACCATTCAGTCTGGGGATAGGATAGAGAAACATGCATGAATGCCAAATGACAACAATTAAATAACATAGAAATAGTTCCATCAACATGCCTATTTATAGGTATGTATGGCCAATCTAAGTGAATCCAAATTTATTTTCAATCTTAAAACATGTTATGTGTTTCTAAAGAACTATTCTGATTCATGGGTCTCCTGTGTCATGTATGGTATTCATTTTATAGTTACAAAGTGTAACAGAAGGGGAAAGAGCAAAGGAATGTGAGCTTCTAGTTAACAAACAAACAAACAAACAAAAACCCACCTTAGCTATAAAGTTAAATGTCTGCAATAAGTTTTTATCACAACCATATGAATCCTTACGAATCACACTGGGTAATTCTCCAGTTAATGCCACCAAATATAAGGCCAGAACCTCTGTCTACACACAAACTCTGAGATTATATTTGTTGCCCTGACAGCTTTCAACACATTATAATAACTCCTAAAATTGAAGGCCTGTACTATTCTCAAATATTTTATACATTCACTTTCCAACTTATACTCAAAAGAAACTCTTAAGAATATATATATTCTGTCTATGAAGTCATAGACAGTGTTCAACCTCTTGTCAATATCAACTATAATATAAAAACCCTAACTGGAAAAAGTCTTTCTATACAGATTACCTAAGCTATTAGGTATTTCTATACAGATTACCTAAGCTATTACTGAGCAGTGTAATTTTGAGAATTAGGATCTTAATCTTCTGCTACCTGGAAGAAAAAGTAATGTGGAAAGAGATGTAACTAATTCTTTCAATTTATTTTCCAATAAACTGTCACCTTCAAAGTTTTGGCCAAAAAAAAAAAAAAAAGAAAAAAAAGAAAAAAAGAAAAAAGAAAAGAAAAAGAAAAAGAAAAAGAAAAAAGGTCCTATGGGGTTTCCACTAAATAACGGAGATGTCTTTTAAACTGGTTACTTACTTTTACTTTTACATAAACTAGAAATGAGACCAGCTAGAGCCTTGCCGGCAACTGTTTCCTTATCCATAATTTCAGACGACACTACTGATATTCCCAGGGATGGCATAACATCTGAGACTCTATTTAAAAGTAAAAACAATAAAATATTATGTAAAACATAATTACAAAAATGGTCTAATTTATTAAAGCAAATATTTACCTAAGATAAATAACTGCATTAGTAATATCAAGTAGGTGTGAAAACAAGTACATAATCAAAAGGAGAATTAAAAGTATAGAAAATTTGGCACAGATAAAGAATGCATTTTTTGAACTTGAAAAATAGATAACTCCATCAAAGAAAGCAGAAAGAGATAGATATATGATAGAAAAGATAAAATCATACATAAAGAATATAGTGGTAGAAGTGACAAAATTGGGGCTGTAGGAACTCTAGGAAAAAAGTAATGATAGAGAAATTGGAATACTTGCCCAGAATTAGAAAGAGATGAAAAACTGCACATTAAAGAGCCACAGGGAGTTCCAAGATGGAGGCAGAATGGGAAAATAGAAAAATTAAAAAAAAAAAAAGAAAAAGAAAGGAAAATACAGAATAAAATTTGAGCAAATAAAAATTTTATACTAAATATTAAAGCTTCCAAGAAGAGAGGAGATCAACAAAGAAATGAGCATTGGGCAGATACCTAGCTCCCAATAGCAATAGTGGATATAGGAGTATATCTTTAATGTATTTAGAGAAAATATTCTTGGACTTAGAATTCTGTCAACTGAATTGTCTTTAAATATGACAGGATACTTCACATATTTTTTTCTCAGATATACCCTTGATCAAAAGAGTTGTCACATAAATATCCACATTGAAATATGTATTTGAAGTAACAATAAGAACAAATATTATACAACTATGGTGTAAGATATATGAGAAGTAATGTGGTCAAGTATTTAACATTTTGTTTCCTTTTATTTTATTTTTTTTACATTTATTTATTTTTGAGAGACAGAGTGAGACAGAGCGCAAGCAGGGGAGGGGCAGGGAGACACAGAATCTGAAGCAGGCTCCAGGATCTGAGCTGTCAGCACAGAGCCCGATATGGGGCTCCCACCCACAAATGGTGAGATCAAGACCTGAGCCAGACCCTGAACTGACTGAGCCACCCAGGTGCCACTAACATTTTGTTTTCTTGAAAAATTAATAATAAAAAAGAATATAAAAATAGAAAGTATATGGAACAGAAGTGGTTCCAGGAAATACACCCTTTATGGATAGGAATCTGGAATTGCTTATCTGATTTGGTTAGGTTCAAAGAGATTAATGGTTTTAATTTAATGGAACTAGGATACTGGAAGTTCAGGGCCAGCAGTGGCAAATAGCTACTTAAATTATCACCAGAAGTCTTCTGGAATGAAGCATCTATTAATGTTACAGCTTTAGAACAATAACTGTTGTAACAGATTTTGATGAAATTGTAGATGAGAAGCATTGTTAGGTGAAATGGCTACTCCTCACTAACTTCCAGATAATATAGTAAAGAAAATGAAAAATTTGGCACAAGGCAGAGAACCACAGTACTTCTATGAATGCTCAAAGAATCTCTTATGTCTCGAATATGCAGAAAATATTACCTGAAATCAGGACTTTGAATTTTAGGGGCACTTGGCTGGCTCAGTCGGTTAGGCATCCGACTCTTGATTTCGGCTCAGGTCATGATCTCACGATTCATGGGTTTGAGTCCAGCATTGGGCTCTGTCCTGACAGCACAGACCCTTCTTGAGATTCTCTTTCCCTCTCTCTCTCTCTGCCCCTACCTAGCTCATTTTCTCTCTGTATCAAAAATAAATAAATAAGCATTAAAAAAAAAAGACTGAATTTTATCATGCAAGTTGCAAAACTATAATGTAATTCAAAATGCTCTTTTTAATGAAATTTATAGTATTAATTGGGAAAATGTAAGGTCCTGAGAATTAGAGTAGTAATTCTATTTGGTAGATTTCAATTAATCTGAGGACAAGAGTATATTCACACTTGCATGCCTTTCTCACCTTTGGGGAGATTAGATAGATGACTCTTCAAAAGTCTCTAATGCCTTTATCTGAGGCAGATTTTTTCAAGGGGATGCTGATTCTTTCAGGAAACATTAACTCTCATTTCCCCAGACTTGTAGCTAGAACAGGATTCCAGTGGAACGCAAAACATTGAATAAAAAGCCTTATCCAAGAAGAGATATCATGTATTCTGAAAGAATCTTGATATTTTGTAAGGTGAGCCTATAAACTAGATGTACTATATGGATTCCACAGATTTGTGTGGCCTCCTTTCAAACTTACGTAAGACAGTCTGAGGCAGTGGGTATTTTTAATTTTGAAGTACTGGGGAGATAGAGGAGGGGAAGTAATTCTACAAGGAGGCAGGATTGTTTATTGCACCCTGACAGAAGGTTTTTTGACTATGGTTTTCATGCTTTTTGAATATTTTGGAAACCACATGGCTTTTCCAGGGCAATGAAAACTATGCTTTTTTATTGTTTTGAAGAATGTGGAGTTTTTTTTTAGTTTGATAAAATGCCATTGCCACCCAGAAATAGGTAAGCATCTATACTCCTCATTCAATTCCCCTTATATCCCAGTGTCTGAACCACAAGAAGGTCTCCTTTCTTACTTCTACCCAGTTGCTCATTTTTCTTGATCACGGAATAAAGGGGAGGTGGTTGTATGTGTGAATGGTGTGTGTACATGTGTGTAAGAGTTGTAACACACCCTTGGAATTTTATCAGAGTCTACTTTCCCTATCCATACCAACTCCTTTAGACCTTAACAGATCCATCAACTTCCAGGAATGCCCTCCTCCAGAACTCCCTCACATATTGCTTCCTTCCATGACTTTATTAGACAACTTTTAATCACGTTTCAAGATCAAATGATTATTTTCTACATATTTTCTCTTTCCTTTTTGGTTTGGGTCACATTTTTCTTTGTGTTTCAATAACACTTGGACATTACCTTTATTACCATGCTACTCAAGTTTTATATATGTAATCCTTCCCTCCATCTACCTCTCCTCTGGCTCCTTTTATATTGTGAGTTTTCTTTGGGAAAGCAATGGTTATTGTTTTTCCTGGACAACTATAGGGTCTAACACAGTTGGCATCAGTTATAATCACTATACTTTTTATATTTGCTTTTCTCTTTTATAAATATATATGAATAAAAACATATAATTAAAATAACGACTAAATTATCTAAAATCTAAATAGGAAATAAACCCTACTAAAAACCATGACTCCTCTTTAATTTTTTCTTAATCTTCCATTATTTAGGAGAAAAGATCATGTTGTGATTTCATCATTAAACCAATTCCCAAAGGGAATAAAATACTAAACTTCCACATTTCAGAGTCATATCATGTACAGATACTGAGAATGTTTCAATGTTGAAAATGTATTCCATCTGCCACTGGAAGGTTGATACACAGTGATATAGCTATTTTTATTGACTATTAGAAATATATAACTGTTAAATATATTGTATCCTGAAATTTTAAAATGTTTATATGGTTCCAAAATTTATTTTCTTTTTTTGTCTAGATAATGGCAAATGTGCCCAATATTTATTGAAGAGTTTTTTTCTACATATTTAACTAACCTAGTCTTATTTATTTTAACTCTATAGTGTTTTTAATCCTGGTCATTAAACAGTATTTAAACTGATATTTTTCTGGAGTATAAAGCCAAGTAAAGATACAGATCACATTAAAGTTTTTTTTTTTTAATTAAAAGGAAAGATAAAAAGCACATCTGGTAGGCAACAGTAGCCAAAGGGAAGAAACTAGAGAATAATATAATAAAACAGTAAAAATACCACCTGCTTATGATTTCTGCCTCTTTTTCTAGCAGTAGTTCCATAGTATATTACAGAACTTGGCACAAGAATCTATTTTATGTATGCTAGGCAGCTGTGCTGCCCTGGATATCTCCAAATGTGTTAGTCAAATATAGTCATTAAAATTTCTATTTATATAATTTTTTGGTACATAAAAGTCTAGTTAATGCCATATAAGCAGTAATATGTAAATACCTTCAATCTGCTTGAAAACTTTGAATCTATATATTATTAAGATATCTAAATACATATGTGACTTTTAAAATCATCATATATTTATGACTCCATATTATAATATTATTAAATGTATTCCTTACAATATCACAGGTGAGTATAGGCATTTGGTGAGGTTTGATTTTTCAAAACATTTCCTCAAAGTCTTAGAAGCTGCTGAAAAAAGTCTGAAAAGCTGCTAATGTGAGGCATTAACCATTTTTCTTACTGAGAATAAATAATTTGTCTCATTTCATATGGAGTTTATGTCTGTAACAACCACCTCTGGACTCATGAATCATGAAAGGTAAAAACAGGAGAACATATGGTGGCTTTGCATATTTTCTCCAGAGAGCTCATTCTAAAGTTTTTCAGAATTTGTCTTAAATTTGACAGAATTACTCAACCAGTTTTCACAACGAGTTTCTTTTTAGATACTGAAGAGGAAAGCTGCAAAGGTAAATTTGGTTATATTAATGTGTATATATCAACCTATACTTGTATAACACTTTATAGTTTGACAAGAAATCAACACGTAATCTCAGTCTTCAGTACAACCATCTGATTGGATAATCTATTTATTTTAAAGATTATTAAAGACAATTTTAGCATTAGACATTGGCTTAGGTTTAGATTACATAAAAACTGATCTCTCCCTAATAAGTCATGGACAAGTCACAATCTTCATTAATGAGCTCACGCTATTTCAGATATGCAAGATGAAAAAATCACCAATCACGTTGCAGTAAACAAGAGATATATGACACTATTAACAATAGTCAAAAGGCTCTTCTTATGTTCCCGCTACTAACCTAAGCATATTATCATCAGCACCTAATTATAATGCATGTATGAGGTAGGCTCTATTATTTCCATTACACAGTTGGAAATTAAAAAATTAAATTATTTTCCCATTAGTAGTAATAGAAGGTAAGGAGAAGGTCCAATCCCAAAATATGACATCAGAACCCAAAAGTCCATGAAAAAGGGACAGTTGGATTATGGAAATTACTTTTTGTGCCAGAGAGGACAATGTGGAGTGTCGATGTGTTCATAATAAAAGTGAAGCACAAGCTTATTCTTGAAGTGTAACCAAGAATGCCATGTGAATATAGTGAGAAAGATACCACAAACCAAAAATCAACTCATACAAAGAAAAGGTCTTGTATAAATATGGATGGAGGTTCCTTAAAAAGTTAAAAATAGAACTACTCTATGGCCAAGCAATTACACTACTAGGTATTTGTCCAAAGGATACAAAAATACTGATTCATATGGGCTCATGCACCCCAATGTTTATAGCAGCACTATCAACAATAGCTAAATTATGGAGAGAGCTCAATGTCTATCAACTGATGAGTGGATAAAGAAGATTATATATGTATATGTATATGTATATATATATATACACTCAGCTATAAAAATAATGAAATCTTGGCATTTGCAATGATGTGGATGGAACTAGACTGTATTATGCTAAGCAAGTAAGTCAGTCAGAGAAACACAAATACTATATGATTTCACTCATATGTGGAATTTTAGAAACAAAACAGATGAACATAGAGGAAGGGAAAGAAAAATGAAGTAAGATAAAAACAGAGAGGGAGACAAATCATGAGACTTAACTATAGAGAACAAACTGAGGGTTGCTGGAGGGGAGGTGGGTGGGGGGATGGGCTAAATGGGGGGTAGGAATTAAGAAGGGCACTTGTGAGGAGCACTGGGTGTTATATGTAAGTGGTGAATCATTAAATTCTACTCCTGAAACCAATACTACACTGTATGTTAACTAGCTTGGATTTAAATAAAAACTCGGAAGAAAAAAAAGTTCAGAGAGAAAAGAAAATATGATGTCTTTGCGATTGTTTGGTGTGTATAGTGACTTATGTGTATAATATGCACAAAAATTTGGGGAAAGTGAGGATGGAAAATTAGAATATGCCAAGTTTTAAGAATGGAAAACGGGGACAATACATGTATATTTATATGCAGAATTAGCAGAACTCGGTAACTAATATGAGAGAGGTGAGTCATCTTGATTATTGACATATTTCTTATTGTCAATGTTTAATTATAAAAGTGATATAGAAACATTCACCCATTTAAGCTTAATGTGCTTTCTCCTTGATTTACAGTAATGTTGATAGCTTAAATTCAATAAACTATATGTACGACATATTAAACAGGTCTTCAATATAAATTTAAAAAATTTCCATGTGACCAGGGCTTCTAGTTCCCTTTCTCCTTGTAACTGTAAGAAAAAACCCAGATCTTCCTTTCACCTTGCTCCCCAAGTCTAGGAACAGTTTCTTAAATATGGGAATCATAAAGCTTATTAATCCATTTGTTACCAAGTAATATAACAGTGGAACTGAGATGTCACATAGATCTTAGATAGTGTGAAAGAAATCTCGTATTTTTTGAGGGGATAACATTAAAGAAAAAAGATGTAAGTAAACAGATCTGGGATAACTGGTCACTACACCTGGATTTGATGTGGTTACATTTTATGACCCTTGGCATGGCATTTTCAGTAAAGTATTTCCACTGAAAATAACTTTCTCATCCTAAAGTTGAGTTTAGGTATCAGACTGGAAAACAAAAAGCAGATAAGGCAAAATGATTTTACAGCAAAAAGTATTACTAGTGAGATAGAAAGCCACTATTTAATGATAATATGTTCACCAGGAAAATAAAGTAGCCCTTCCATTTAATAGCATAAAGAAGAATTGCATAAAACAAACAAAAAATGGTACCACAATAATTAGTATCATCATCATCAAATACCAGATATCAAGACTCTTATAAAGCATTGGTATACAATACAGTGAGGTATTAGTGCAAGAATACAAAAAGATGACCAATGAAATAGAAAAGAGAAACCAGACACACATTGTATGATTACCTGATGTGTGACAAATCTGCTTTTGCAGTGAAAAGAGAGGCAAAAGTGGTGTTTTAAGAAATACTACTAGTTCACTTAAACAGCCATAAGACAAATTTAAAAAATGTTGTGACCCCTACCTCAGGCCAAACATAAAAATATATTCAAAATAGTGCTCAGATCTAAGTGTGAATATAAAAAGAATTATCTCTTGGAAGATGACACATAGAAAAATATCACCAAAATCTGAGTAGAAATATTTCTCAGTCAGGACTTGACAAGCAGTAGCCATACAAGCAAGCATAATAAATTAGGCTATATTAAAAATAAGAACTCCTCTTCATCAAAGATATTTTATAAAAATAAATGCACAAGTCAAAGAAAGTATGGATGAAAGTACTTGAAATACATGTTTTTTGCTAAGAAAAGACACATATCCCTAACTACAAAGAATTTTAATGTATTAATAATAAAAGGTAAATAGTCCAACAAAAAAAGCCAAAAATGACCCAAAACATCATTAGTTGCCAAGAGAAATGTATATTAAAGCAAAAGTGAAATTCATTCCCTACTCAATAGGATGGCTAAAATAAAATAGAGAATACCAAGAGATGATAAATGTGTTGAACAACTAGAATACATATACATTACTGTTTTGGAGTATAAATTCATAGAACACCTTTGGAAAAGTGGTATTGTCTACGATATTAAACATATGCATACCTATAATAAAATTACCTAAAATAAAATGTTCATATATCTATAAGAACATTATCAGTAATAGTTAATGACCGGAAACTGTCCAAATGTTTCTCATGAATAGAACAGATAAACAAGTTATATTTCATTGAAATAATAGAACAGTATGAGATTTTTCCACACTAAAAAGTATCCAATAGTATAGATAAAATTCAAAACCATAATGTTGAGTGAAAGAAATTGAACACAAAAAAGTATATTCTTTATGATTCATTTTATGTAAAGCTCCAATATAGGTAGAATTCAAGAAAGTGATTGTCCTTGGAAGATATTGACTGGTAGGTGACATGAAGGTATTTTTGGGGTGTGTCAATATTTGTTTTTCATCTGAAGCTGCTGGATGGAAGGATGGGTTAATTTTCTGAAACTTCAGCATGCTGTAAACTGGATTATGCATTTTTTTGGATTAAATGAATCTCTTCAAAAATTGATAGTGGTTATTTCATTATCAAATTTGCAGAATTTCTTTCTTCTTGTGCTTCTTTATTTATTGCTTGAATTTTACTACTGAACATGCACTGTTTCCTCAGAAATAATATTATTTTCAAAATTTGTCATTGTTTTTCTTCAAGTTTATTCATAAAACCAAGATGTTAACCATTTGCTTGAATAAAGACGCTTCCACATCAATTCAGTTAATCAAGAATGGGATTTCCAGCATATCACCCTAAGGGAGAGACTGCCAAGACATTAGTTAGTTAATGTATCAGTAATAATGCATAATTTATGCTTATACCTAATATATCTTTTGATTTCAGTTAATAGAAAACAATTGACAAAAACTATTGTTAGAGCATATATAGAAAACTTTTAAATGATGCTTCAATCTAATGACAAACTTTTTTTTTTAATAACACATACCTGCTAGTAGAAAGTGCAACCTGTGGTTTGTTGATAGTGTATATATTTCTGGAACAATGTTAAAAAGGCTTTAAAAATGTTTTTAAAAATTTTGGGTTTAAAATTTTTCTCTTCCATGAGACACTTTCTGAAAATTAGAAATTATTTTCTAAAGTAAAATACCATGAATGACAAACTTTTCATGATTTGAGGATGTAGAATTAGTTATCATATATACTTACTTTTACAAAAAGATGCTTATGAGTAACTAACAATATCTTTCAGTGATATAGTATTTTCAATGGGCTCTGCAATAAAAAATATCAAAGAAGTATAGTCCCAATCCTTATATTGCTAGCAAATAGTTATAAAAAAATAGAGAAAAAGTGAGCAGTGAATGGTATGGATATGCCTTTAACTGTAACAATTCATACATGCAAAGACCAGTTGGGCAGGCAATATGGCAAAAGAAAAAAAAATTAGAAGGCATTGTATTCAAGTTGAAGATAGAATGATATGCATGTTTTAAATAAGTGCAGAAGTCAACAAACTTTTTGTTTATAGGGTCCAACAGAAAATTGTTTTGGCTTTGTGGACCATACAGACTCTGATACACTACAAAACAGCATTTATAGCACAAAGGCAGACTTAGATGATATGTAAACATATGTAAGCAAATGTGCAAGTGTGTATTACAATAAAACTTATTTTAGAAAGAAATGGGTGGCAGGCCAGATTAGGTCTACAGGTTAGTTTTCAAACTCGTGAAATACAGTACGAGACTTAGTTTCTAAGTTTTCTATTTATTAAAGGTCTTCTTTTATTACAAATTTCTACTTCATCCCCAAACTCTTTGAATTTATGAACCCATTCAGTTTAAGAAAAGTATTATCATGCCAACAATTATTTCCAACAATTTAGAGTGCTTTTTTTCCTATATTAAACTTAAGATTTGATAGCAAACTTAACATTTCTACTACTTTTCCTCTTTAAGCTAGCCAGGAAATAAACGAAAGAAAAATCAGTTTGGGGGCTGTTTTGTGCAAGCCGTTGATATTTACTAAATGGGTAGTAGCTGCATACACAAATCTGCTGGCAGAAAATCAAAGACGAAGTTTTAAATGAGTATGCTTGTATATTTTACCGTACATGAAGTTTCCCCTTAAAATCAAGTTTGTTTGTTTTTTTCCCACTACACTGGTGAATTTGAATATGGGTTTTTTTCCCCTTGCGATTTCCTTTCCTTGATTTGACTTTCTTTTCCTTCTTCTCTCTCCACCTTCTCTTCTAGCATTCTTGAAATTAAGAGTCTGTGATCTATAACAGCTTGTCACCAGATAAAGCAGCAAAATATCTCTTTCTTCCATGCAACTTGTTATGAAATCAACAAATTTAAAGTTTTCTATCACCAAATCAGACAGAAGTTTAAGTAAGGATGAACAGTGAATATAAAGCACTATTAAGGAAACCAAGACTTAAAGTTTACGTTTCTCTATAGTTAATAGTTTCTTATGTTAATAGCTTCTAATCATACTCTTTGAATATCAGGATCACCCCCAAAATGCTTCAATAGATGTGGATATGGATTTCTATCTGAAAATGGCCATATTCTCAGCTGAAGAATGTCTTTTGATTTATCAAGAAAGGCATACCAAAAAAAAAAAAAATCAGTTTTCTGCCTAGAGTTGTTAATGATGAAAGTGCATACTGTTATTGGAGACAAACATACTGTTAACAAAAGTATGTGTTTATTCAATCACCAAGCCTTTGAAAAGACAACAGAAATAATCTTCAAACCAAACAAAAGTAAATTACATTTTGAAAATTAATTTGTGAAACAGGATCTCCTGGCGTCGTCAATAGACTCATGTAAACTGTAACTACTTTGGAGAACACTTCTTTGCATTTATTAGAATTTTACTTTCTTTCATGTGTAAGTGGCATAAAGATAATTCAAATATTTAAATACCTATTAAACTATACATTAATTAAACTTGAAAATGTGTTAATCTATAAAGATATTCCCTACAAATATCTTTTTTAGTTATATTTAATATTCGATAAGTGAATTCAATAGTAATTGTAAAAATAAACATTCATATTTTAATTTTTTAACCTTGAGGAAGGGCTTTATTTTATTTATTTAGCACTAATCAATTTAATGTTTCCTACTACTTGGCAAGATCCATAATACAAATATGTCTTGTGGTATTTGTTACAGTATTTATTAGGAGCTGGGAAAAAGCAAGAGGAAACTCTGAGGGCCAACCCCCCATAGTCATCCCCCAACATATTTTTTTTCAGAACAGGAGTTGAGGCTGAGTCATGAGGACGAGAATGCCAATACTGAAGAAGTTTACAGTTACAGGATTCATAGGGCAAAATGAAGTACAATGCACCATGAGAGGGAAAATGAGCATTTGTGCAATTGATGAGAGCAAGTACTAGGCAAAGCTGTCTGTTGAATGCCTGAAACCCACTAAGAAGTGGAAAATCGACTAACAAGATGGCAAGCAATGAGAAAAACATACATAAATGGAAACAATGACTTTTAACTTTTTCAAAGTATAACTTTAGCAAAACGGGATTAGATAACAGACAAGAAAACAAAAATCTTCAAAGAATGTTTCTGCATCAACTAACATAATTCTTCCCCAGATAGTGCTTCCTTATATTCATACACATATATTCTGGCAAAATATAATCCGTCGCAATCTTACGTTAAGGAGCCAGTCATTTTGGTTAGTATTGAAATCATTACAAATTCAGATATAATTGTAGTTTTAGTCAGTAACTGACAATATGATATTGAGACTTTACTATATATAATCTAAGGATTATTAGCAAATTTTTCTTTTTTTATGTTCACTTATTTATTTTGAAGAAAGAGAGAATGTGCGAGCGGGGCAGAGAGAGAGTGGGAGAGAGAGAATCCCAAGAAGATTCCTCACTGTAAATGTGAACCTGACAAGGGGTTTGAACTCACAAAACCATAAGATCATGACTTGAACTGAAACCAAAAGTCAGATGCATAACCAACTGAGCCACCCTGGCACCTCAGGTTTCTCTTTTCTTATGTTCAAAGCCATTGACCTTTTCTTTTCTGTGAACTATTTTTATACTTTTTGCCATTTTTTCTCATCTCCTTTTCTTTATTTCTAGGAGCTTTTCTTTTCTCATCTCTTTTCTTTATTTCTAGAAGAAACAACTTTAAAGAGCCTCATTAGCTCTACAAAAAAATCTTAACACAAAGAAAAAATGTCAAATTGGGTTTTTACAGTGCAAATATGCATGCCTTTGTGTACACACAGACCCCCATTAAAATGAAGTTACTCCTATAATACAAGTTTCATTAAATACTGCCACACTAATGAGAGGCACTCACATCTAAGGGCGTAGGCGAGCTTTATAGATCCTGTTTCAAAGATGACAGAGTCTGAGACTGAAGGAAAAAAACTTAATATTTACATGGAAAGGCCAAGTCTCTACAAAAAAAAAATGCTCAAAATAGTAGGTCTTTGTGTTTAAACAATTCACTATTAAAATCAAAACAACAAAACAAAACAGTTCACCATTATTTTACATTCTAAAGTGCTAAAGATAAATAGAAATAGAATGATTTCATTGTCTATGCTATGTTCTTCATTTTTCTCCATTTTGTCATCACTTGTAGACTTTGGTGTTTTGTTCAAGTATTTATTTTATAAAGTCAATTGTGCCCTTTTTTCCCTACATTTTTCAGGATTTTGAATCCTATTTATATTGCATTTAGATTGGCCACTTCAATCTAAGGTAATACATGAATTTAGCCGTGTTTTCTTCTAATATTTATATGGCTTTATATTTAGCTCTCTGATCACTATGGGATTGTTTTTTCTGGTTTATGTAGTGGGATATGGATGCAATTTCTCTTTCCTTCTTTCCTTTTCCTTCTTTCTAATAGCAATCAGTTTTCCCATTGTGACTTTTAAAATGCTGATATTTACCCCACTGAAAGAAAATGCTACTTTAACATACACATTCCCATCTGTATCTGGTGTACTTCTGGACATTCTCACCTGATCATGTCATCTGCCTACTCAGGTGCCAGTAAAGCTCTCCCATCACCCTCCTCTGGGCTCCCTGGAGAAGGGAAATCTACTCAATTTAGGTGATGCTTACAGAATTTCTTTCTGAGGCTGGGCCTCTCTCAATAAATCCACAGACATTTGAGATTCATGAGCCTCTGCACCTGAGAGGCTCTTTCAGAGACAGTTTACCAGTGCCCATATGGCAGTACTCATAAGCACTAGGATTTTCTGTCTCCTAAGGTGACTGAAAATATACACCTGGGAGTTTGTTTCTTATTCTATTTTTTTGCCTCAATAGTTTTCAGGGAACTGTGAAGATTTCCCAAGTTTGAATACTTGAATTCTGCACAACACATAAGGCTTTCACTGAAAGGCAGAGTTACAGTGCAGCAAGAGAGAGTGCAGGCAAGGTTTGCAAAGTCCAGGTGCAAGCTCGCCAGGGTGCTTATTCATGTAAGCCAATGCTTGTCTCTACATGGGATCATGAAGTCTATACAAGGGATCTTGGCTTGAGAAAACTTAAAGTATAAATTTTCAGGGCTGTTATTTTCGTATTGTTGTTAATGCCCTTCTGGTTGTATACCCATGCCAGGCTATCTAATTGGTTAGGTCAATGACAACAGTCAGTGACCCAACTGCTCCTGGTGGTTGCCAGGAGGGTTTTGGACTTAGTGTCAAAATCCCAGTGCTCTTATCTTGATCAAGAGTCAGACAGCCTTCTTCAGATATAAAGAGAGAGCTTGCCAGGTATGGAACTATACCATATTCTCCAGAGAAGGGTGAAAATTCAGAATGAGACTGTTAATGGTATTCCTAGTGAAACTTGACTTAATATGTGCATTTTCAATTTTTACATAGTTAAATTATCCTCCAAATCAGCTGTATTAATTACACCCCCACCAGCAATGTGGAAGTGACTCTTTCTCTACATCCATAACATCACTGTTTGTTACTAACTTTTCATTTCTTTTGTCCTTACGATAGGTTAAAAATAGGAATATGTCATGTAAATTTAACTTCTATAAATCTTATTACAAATAAGAACAGTTTACGGGGCACCTGGGTGGCTCAGTTGGTTAAGTGGCCAACTTCAGCTCAGGTCATGATCTCACAGTTCGTGGGTTCAAGCCCCGCATGGGGCTCTGTGTTGACAGCTCGGTGCCTGGGGCCTGCTTCAGATTCTGTGTCTCCTTCTCTCTCTGCCCCTCCCCCGCTCATGCTCTCTCTCACTCTGTCTCTCAAAAATAAATAAATAATAGATAAATAAATAAAAGAAAATTTTAAAAAATGAGAATAGTTTTTTTTTCACGTTTAGCTTCCACTTGTGCTCTTTCACTTAGTGTTCTATAAATTCAGCTTTTCCTCTTCATAAAAGTTAATGTTTTTGAAGTGTAATTCAAGTATTTTTCTAATTTGTCTTTGTCTTTATTACAGTGACTTCTACTTATACCATGTAAACATTTAATTTCATTTTTAAATAATCAGTAATTCATATACATTCATATGTATATGAATGCATGTATATGCACATATGCATATTCATATGTATATCCATATGTGTATGACTATATATTCGTATGTAATATATACATATATATAGCAACTCCTTCTTTCTCTTTCTCTCTCTCATCTGAAGATGTATGTCAAGAAATGTTAATGAATATTTTAGAATAAGGATGCAACTTCTTTCCCAGAAACAATATGTGAGTCAGAACTATCCTAGTACATTCATAAAATAAGCTAAGTGTTTTTTATAAAGCACATGTTATAACATATATCAAACAGAAACTCAGAACATTTTGGAAGTGATAATGATGGTGCATCAATAATTTATTCATTTGAATAGATTAGATTTATGGTGTATCTATTCATCAGATAATGAACTTGTAGGTGTTTGCAGAATAAAGGGGGTCATCCTCAATGAAAGTTAGAGAACATTGAACAAATCTGTGATTAAAATAAATTTGTAAATGTCTTATTATTGACCTCAAGAGTGGAGAATTAACAGTTTTAATATAGATTCATTTGCCAAGTAGATTGGTATTTTCTTTGGCCAAACAACATATGGGTTTTCTAACAGTCTTCCTATAGTTAACTCAACAAAAGTTTTAAAAAGTTGGTGAATTTTTAAAGCAATTAATTTGAGCAAAATGGGTAAAATAATAATAAAGTAAAATCAATTTGGAGAATATTAGTCTTTAAATGAAGAGTGCCATAGACGTGGCTCAGATGGTTAAGCATCCAACTTTGGCTCAGGTCATGATCTCATGATTTGTGAATTCGAATCCCACATCAGGCTCTGTGCTGACAGCTCAGAGCTAGAGCCTGCTTCAGATTCTGTGTCTTACTTTCTCTCTGCCCGTCCCCCGCTCACTCTCTCTCTCTCTCTCTCTCTCAAAAATAAACATTAAATTTTTTTTATGTTAAAAAAAACTTGCGGATCATAAATAACATCAGCTATTATTATGGGCTATATCTGTGTGTCTCTCCAGAAGAGAAACCCTAACCTACAGGACGTGGGGCCTTTGGGAGGTAATTAGGTCATGAAGAATGGAGTCCTCAGATGCGATTAGAGTTTTTAGGAGAAAAGGAAGGCGCTAACCCTTTCTCTTCTTTCTGCCATGTGAGGATACAATGAGAAAATGACAATGTATAAACAAGCAAGAGGGCATTCACCAGATCCTGAACTTGTTGGCACCCTAATCTGGAATTTCCAGCCTCCAGAGTTGTGAGAAATAAATATCTGTCATTTAAGCTACCTTGTTATTCTGTTACAGCAGCCCAAACTAAGACAACTATCGTTATTGATTTTGAGAATAAGATTTATTTCTTTGGTTAGTTATTTTTTAATAGAAAACAGTCACGGATCTTTCAAAGAAAAATTGCACTAGACAGAGTTAAATAATAGGCAAGGATGATGTCTTCCAATACTATTGCAATAAGGGTCTCAAATATTGCCAAGGGGAGAGACTGAACTCAATTACACTGAAAGAAAAGGAAGATAATTTTTAAACACAGATGTGAGTTAATGAAAATGTGCTGCAGGACAAGAGTCTGAAGGTTGTCCGTCTGTGCTTGCTTATTAGCACTTATGGAAGTTAAACTCCTTCCCTCCCACAAAGACAGGGACAGGGGCCCTATTTTTCTTTTTCTTCCTTCCTTCCTCTCTCTCTTCCTCCCTCTCTCTCTCTTTCTTTCTTCTTCCTCCCTCTTTCTTTCTTTCTTTCTTTGTTTCTTCTTTCTCTCTTTCTTTCTTTTTCTTTCTCCCTGATTTTATTTTTAAGTAATCTCTACACCAAACGTGGGGCTCGATCTCACAACCTCGAGATCAAGAGTTGCATGCTCCACTGACTGAGCCAGCCAGGTGCCCCGAGGTCCTATCTTTCTTGATGATGACATTTCAGAGGGACAGCTTCCAGATGCTTGAGAAAGACATTCCTTGATTTACAGCTCAAGGGAGTAGAGAAAGAATTCACAACTGCAAGTTGTTCAAAGTAAATAAGGCGATCAAGAAGAAACCTACATGAAGTTTAGTTCTTGTTCTTGCTCTTAAAAACTTGAGAGACAGCAAAACTAAACAACAAACAAAAATCTGTCGAGGTGATAAGAAATGTACTGCTGATCACTTTACTTTATGGATTATTCATCAGGAACATCTGCATTAATGAAGTAGCAAAAATAATCCCTAAGCATTCCCCATAATACCTCCCTATTAATACATGATTTATAATTATGCATTTTTATGAGTAATAAGTGAAATAATAACCACAAATTACATCTTCTGGATGTTTTTATAAATTATAATTGTATTATATATTATAATCACTATTCCCATAATGGTAACAGTATGAGGGGGTGCAAATAACATCAAGCCTACCAGACTTCCTCTATTGGCTTGCAATCCCACCCAGACCAGGGATAATTACGCTCTGAAGACATATAGATGACTGCTTACTACTTATGTTCAACCATATTGGCTTGGGTAAAGCTGAAGGAAGATTATTAAGATATAATGCTATATGCTATATGTTAATAGAATGATAACTAAATCCATTAATGAGTACCTGGCATCACTTATTTCTCACTGAAAAAATATTTTGTATAATACAAGTTGCGACCTATGAAAGTGTGATCTACAAGGTCTTGGTCTCAGTTTTGAATCTAAAAATTATTACTTACTGTGTGAACTGTATACATTACTTAATGTTTCTATGCATGAGTATTTATACGTAAAGCTGAATTAATCATACCACCTACTTCCATAAATGTTGTATTAAATAAGACTTTATATAAAAGTTAATTGTAGTTCTAGTACATATTAGGTTCTCAATATGTGAGAGCTAACTAGCTGTTATAACAATGACAACAGCAGCAATAGTAGTAGTAACAATACTCAACAATACCTTCATAATATTTCTTGTACTATACTTTGATTTTGTGATTAGACAGCTAATTTTTTGATGCTATTATTTCAAGTTTGTTGCCTTCACATGTAATAAGGTTGGTATAGTCTTTAAATCATTTATGATATCTGTAACATTCCATAGAGAATCTTGAATAATTTTAGTAAGGACTTGTATTTCCCTTCTTGATTAGCAAGTGACAGGCTCTTTCTTAGGAAGTTTGCTCTATAAGATGTAAAACCAGAGAGAATATTTATGAGAAGCTTACCATTGACATAATATACTTCCCTCTTGGATAACACTTTATTCTTTTGGGGAGTCATGACTATAGTAATTTTAGTATAGTAATTTAATTATAGACTATAGTAATTTTAGAAGTATCCAATATGGCAGAAGGAAATAAGGATTAATAAAAAAAAAAATATTTGTGACTTTCCTAAGCAGAAAACGAAGTGTCTTAGGTAGAAATTCACTGAATATTTTGCTAGAATGGGAAAATTGCATTCATCTCATCAGCATGAAGGAAATCAAAGTAGAGTAAATGTTAGTAACCAACCCAGTGTTGTCAACTAACAGGCCAAAAGGACAGCATTTGATTCTTAATATTAACACACCAACATACTGTGTGTGTGTGTGTGTATATATATATATATATATATATAGTTATATATATAGTTATACATATAAGTTGCTAGCTATGAAAGTATAATCTAAAAGGTCTTGGTCTCACTTTTAAACCTAAAAATTATTGCTTACTGTAATTTAAATTACTTAATGCTTCTATGCATGAGTATTAATATATAAAATTGAAGTACTCATACCACCTACTTCCATAAATGTTCTGAGTTTTAAATAAGATTTATGTAAATGCTAATTATAATATACACATATATATTTGTATAATATATATACTTATATTTAAATACATAGTAATGATTTTTATTAAAAACAGAACATATATAAATTTGGAACTCTATCTTAATAAAAAAGTCAACTTATTAAAGAGTTTATATTGAACAAAACAGCATGAAACAGTATGACTTTGGTCTGGTGAGCATCCTTTGATATATTGTTTAACAACTAGAAGACCTATCCAATAAAATCGAAGTAAAATCAGCTGAAAAAGTAGCCTGAGCTGTGGATTTTAAATTACAATTGCATCGAAACAAACAAACGAACAACTAAGATAAAATTTAATTAAGGAAACTAAAGAACTATACACCAAAAACTGTTAGGCAGTGGTAAGAGGAATTGAACCCACACAAATAAGTGGAAAGATATTCTATGCTCATGGGTTGGAAGAATTAATATGATCAAAATGTCTATACTACCCCAAGTGTACAGATTCACTGTACACACCCAATATAATTTTATTATTTCTTATTTTAATGTCTTATTTTAATATCTTTAATCAATATATATTTAACTTTAAAATGCAATGGTTGTGTCATTGGCAAAATTTACTTAACAGAAAGAAAAGTTCTATCTTGACATTCTCTCTGTATCATATAATTTAGGCACCTGTTTTGAAGAGAAGTTTGTATAAACCCCTAGTGAAACCACAGTTTATTTTTACTTTATTACAAAGAGCTGTTGGTGTTTTGAGTTTGTCATTTCTTTGATCATGTAAAAAATAAATGAGAATATGCATGTATGTTTATGCAAATCACTGTCCTTGATAAAAAAAACATTGAAATTTGATAGGACTTTACTTTTAGTTTTTTATTTATATGCAAAAATGGATGTTTAAATATTGTGATACGCATAAAACCATACAAAAGAAACATTAAAAAAATATATCATTGAAATGCCAGTCACTTACATCTAGCCTTTTCACAGTATTTGCCTATTTTACATTTAATTTTATAGAAATAATTAAAGAGACTAAAAAAATGGAATTTTGAGTTAATGTTTTGTTTTGCTGAAAACACTGTTATTACTTTATCATAGACAATACTCAGGAAATAGACTTTTCATGCTGTGGTTTACAATAACGTTCCAATTCTGAAAACGTATTAATGTTACTCAATATATTTAATGTAATTATTAACACATTCATATATAGTACTAGTACAAGATTTATTTTTTAGTAATTCTTGCTCAATATTTCTTTTTTTTTTAATGTTTAATCATTTTTGAGAGACAGAGACAGCGGAGTGGGACAGTGGCAGAGACAGAGGGAGACACAGAATCCGAATCGGGCTCCAGGCTCTGAGCTGTCAGCACAGAGCCTGACTCAGGGCTTGAACTCACGGACTGTGAGAGCATGACCTGAGCTGAACTCAGATGCTTAACTGACAGAGACACCCAGGTGCCCCAATTTTGGCTCAATATTTCTTTAATTGGGTAGACATGTTTTAGGAAATTTTTTTTATTATTCACATTGTTTTGGTTGTTGCTGTCTCAAGTACACTCACACATTTTATGTATGTAATTATTTATTAAAATTTGGCATATACTGCCAACACAAGTTTATCTCATTAATAATTAGATATGATTGAAATAGCTGTAATACATATTCATATATACTGATTTTTTAATTGACTTTTTTGGAAAATTCGAGGCAAACATGTTGTGATTAAAATATTGTGACAAAAATATTATTACTAAAATATAACGTAAGAATGGAGTTCAGAATTTAGAACAAAGCTTTATAGTCCTCTGATCGATATTTTTTAATGAAACAACAATGCCATCAATAATTACGTGTACTACCATGAAACGATAATGCTAGGCATTATCTTTAGGCATTACTTTCTATTTTCTGATTAAGAGCACAAAAAAGGTTATTTTTCCTAAGGATGGTCTGGGTTTGGCTTTTTTCATAGTCAAATAGAGAATTCATCTCCTATGTTAAAATATTAATATGGCCTTTTAAAAAGGACTATTTATTTATTTTGTATATTTTCATTTCACTGCATTTTATTTCAAGTTAAAGATGTCGTACAGTACCCTAGGAGGCTTGGCACTTAGATGGTGCTGAGATACTGAGAAGGTACTGGGAAGGGTCGACATGGCAAGTGTAGCTGCTAGCTTCAGCATTGGACACTGCTCTTTTGCACTGTTTCCTAAAGGTCTTCATTTCATGGCTGTTGGGATACAACCAAGGTAGCCCGAATCCTGTCAGATTCAGTAAAATATCTTAAACGAATATTGGCTTAAAGTTTCTGTCTTTATTATTATTTTTAATGTCTATTTTCTTTTTAGTTAGAAAGGCATGATTTTGTGAATGCAAGTGCATAGTAATCTGGCCAACATGTGGTATTTGCAGGTAAAGACCTTTACTTGAACTTGAGAGGGCTCAACATGGAGGAAGGAGGTACCAGGACCCACTGTAAGATAGCACTGTTATACCTAAGTGATGAATCACTAAATTCTACTTTTGAAACCAATCTTATACTATATGTTAACTAACTAGAGTTTAAATAAAAAGTTGAAACAAACAAAACAACAATAGTGGTTTGAGAAGAGCCCTGGGATGTCTTATGAGTCTGCCCCAAGCTTGCGAGGGAAGCCCTGATTCACACAACTGAGTGTTCACTATTTGCCAGACACCGTCTCAGCTTGAGGAATACAAAGTAAAGAGAAACATAAAAAATAAACAGGAATCCTTGCTTTCATGATGCTTATACTCAAATGGGGGTGAAAAGGAAGCAGATGGCAAGTAAGTTAATAGAATAAATTGCATTAGTGAGGAATAAGTGTAATAGTGAAAAGTAAGCCTGGGGGGGCGCCTGGGTGGCGCAGTCGGTTAAGCCTCCGACTTCAGCCAGGTCACGATCTCGCGGTCCGTGAGTTCGAGCCCCGCGTCAGGCTCTGAGCTGATGTCTCAGAGCCTGGAGCCTGTTTCCGATTCTGTGTCTCCCTCTCTCTCTGCCCCTCCCCCATTCATGCTCTGTGTCTCTCTGTCCCAAAAATAAATAAAAAATGTTGAAAAAAAAAATTTTAAAAAAAAAAAAGAAAAGTAAGCCTGGGAATTGATTTAGCTATTATTGGAAAATTGAAAAGTTAAAAAGAACAGTCAGGATTAAATCCATAAAAACATGACATTTAAAAATAAGCGTGTGTTGGGGCGCCTGGGTGGTTCAGTCGGTTAAGCCGCCGACTTCGGCTCAGGTCATGATCTCGCGGTCCGTGAGTTCCAGCCCCACGTCTGGTTCTGTGCTGACGGCTCAGAGCCTGGAACCTGTTTCGGATTCTGTGTCTCCCTCTCTCTGACCCTCCCCCGTTCATGCTCTGTGTCTCTCTGTCTCAAAAATAAATAAACGTTAAAATTTTTTTAAAAAAATAAGCGTGTGAAGTTACTAGCCATACAAATGTTTAAGGAAACGTCTCCAAACAGAAGGAAGAGCGAGTACAAATACCTAGACAGTCTGAGGAGCAACAGGGGAGTCTGAACACATCATAATCAGCAAAGAGGCTAATACTTTATATTTAGATCACTATGAAACTATCATGAGGGCCACTACTTTGACTCTGAGTGAAGGGGTTGCCAGTTTGAATAGGGAGCTGACAGGACTTGTTCTATTGAACCAGATCACTCTGGGTGGTAGTTTTTAGGAATAGACTTAGAGCGGCAGGAACAAGGTCAAGGAAATCTATTAGGAAGATTTTGCATATTCGAGGTAATAGACGATGATGGCTAAGGGTATTTGTTGGTGTATATTTGAATAAATCATCAAGAATGGCACCAAGTTTTGTCCTGAGCAAGTAAAAGATGAATATGGGGAAAGTTGCAGCTAATTGTAGTTTGAAGCGGAGGGGAAGAGAGCACTCAGCTTTAGACGTAACATTTGAGAGGTCTCTTAGACAGCCACGTGGAGATGTTTTGCAGGTATCTGGTGTGTAGACCTACGTATTCAGGTGTTTATAAGTCTATGTACCTCCCTAAACACTGACTTTATTTTAACTTTTTCATTGAATCGTTTTACCTGATTATCCTTATATTTCTGTGGCTGACTAAACTCTACTTTCATTTTTTTAATATAAATTTTTTTTAATGTTTCCTTATTTATGATAGAGGGAGAGAGACAGAGAGACAAAGTGCAAGCAGGGGGGGAGCAGAGAGAGAGGGAGGTACAGAATCTGAAGCAGTCTCCAGGCTCTGGGCTGTCGACACAGAGCCCAACACGTGGCTTGAACCCACAAAACGTGAGATTGTGACCTGAGCTAAAGTCAGACACTCAACTAACTGACTTGAGCCACCCAGCTGTCCCTCATTTTTTTTTAATTTTAACAGATTTTATTTTTATATTTCTCTTTCCATTCTGTGATTTTTGTAAACAGAAGTCATGAAACATGGCTAGAAGGGTGGTTTTTAAGAGATTTTATGTCATACACAAAAAAAGGAAGTTTGAACCCCATTTTTAGTTACTAGTCATACAAATATCTAAAGGAAATGTGTCAGAACAGAGGTAGCAGCAAGTGGAGATACCTTGGGTGTTCGAGGATCAATAGCGCAGTCTGAAGGGATCACAGTCAGTGACTTCCCCAGTGTCTCACTCTTTGACAGATTACAATTTCCCCAATAATGGTTTTCAGAAGAATCTTTTTGTTTATCTGATGCAAAGCACTCAGGGATTTGCCAATTGAAAAATTCAACTTACCAGATGCACAGTTGACTGTTTCACTGAGATCAGTACTTATGGAAAGATTGTAAGCTAAAGAAATAAATCACAATTTGACATTTTAAAGATCATGTTAATGTGTTCCTATTTATTTTCCAAAAACTGAGCTTTTTCCCATGGAACAAAAATAACTGGTAACATTAAGTATGCAGATATAGGTATGTATTTTTATATGTAATTCAGTAATATAAGCATGAAACTGGTATAGATTTTAGAAATATTACTGTATCATACACAGAATTTCAAAACTGTATCAGTCTCTAGTGAAAGAAATTTTGGCTGACTAAATGGCCGCCTGAATCAGGATTTATTCTGGAAAGGAGAAATATTAAAGGTTTTTCAGGCAACAGGTATCAAATACAGAGAGTCAGACACATATACAATGGTTTAAGAATTATAGGAGTGAAAGGCAAGGGAAGATGGTTTCGTTTTCAGATTTTGCTCATGAGTTTTTATCCAGAGAATTAGAAAATTGTTGCTCCTCTCCTCCCTGTGTTGTCAAGACACTGTCACAGATTGCTATTCTTGCCTTGTAATACTGGCAAGTGAATGGCAGAGGAATGACCTAGAGTTGCTACAAAAATAAAAAATGAAAGAACCCAAGACCTCACTTTTATAAAAGCACTTAACTTCTGCTCACCACCTCTAGAGGAAGATTCCTTCTGAATCTCAAGTAAGTTTATTTCAGTGGTGGAACCTAAATAACATCCAGAATTCTGCAGGGAAGGGAGGGAATATATGTAATTCCCAAACTTACATTCCTAACACTAGAAGAGAGAACAGAGTAGGAGTTTGGAATCGATATCATGGCCAGAATTCCATCATTCCCCATAGTTAATCCCAATGGCTTACCTTTTAACTTTTGAACAATGACACAATTATCAATAGCATGCTTTATTCTGACATAACACAACAGGTTCCTCATTTAAGTGAAGATGTCCTAAAGCTCTCTATATCCATCTCTTATGACATGTTTGTTTGTTCCTTAGTTAAGATATATTGTTCTACAGTAATCACAGATAACATGATGAGGTAAATAAGCACCAACATATCTTCGATGTAATATTTAGGAAGAGAGGCAGTAGTAAGCTAATATATGCCAATAGAAATGAAAGAATATGCCTAGCTATACTAAATGCCTGCAATTAGTCAGAAGGTGTTGGTGTTTTTAATTTTCTTCTTCCACTGCTTAGTACATCTCTTCTTTGCCCTTAGCCATCGTTTTTAGTTGTTCATGATTCTTTACTTGGTGATACTTCTTGGTGGCCCCGACTGTATTCGATTCAGTAGTCTTCACTAACAAGACAAGGAAGTACAATGAAGTAGCCATTGGAAATGTTCTGGATTTCAGATACCTGCCTCTACAACTATTATGTAGAAGAATCAATCATTCCAGCCAACATACTAACCCATAACATTGCCTGTTGGTTTCAGAGACACGAATTCCAAAATATCCTGCAAGTTGTCTCAATGCTCAACTAAATCTAAACTCTTCCATATGTATCCAGTTGAAATTCAAAGATGAAACTTTTTCCTAATTAATGTTCTAACTTTCATGTAAAAGACAGCTATTCTCTGATCACTCCCCTTTTGATTCTGGAACCTATAGGATTAGGAGGGTCTAGCTTATAGAAAGCTATATTCTGCAACTATAAAGTGTAAAAGATCACTTAAAAGTAGGTATGGAAGCCTTTTTTTATCATGCTTGGACTTAGAATTTGAAGTCGCAAACTAGTAATTTTTTATCTATAGGCTACTGTGTATAGACAAAAGCAGTCTTACCGTGACTAATCCTTTATACTCTGTTTTGGTAACAGCTAGTCTCCCTAAGCCTTGTTTTGGTAACAGCTAGTTAGTCTCCCTAAGCCTTGCCATCAAAGGGTATTCAGGTATTCATGATAACTTAAGGAGTTATTTGCAATCTTATGCCATGGAAAGCCAGTATACATTTTTCACTTGGGATTCCAAAACAACCTGGAGAGATCAACACTTTCTACCTGCCATTTATGTAGGTCTAGTTCGTGGAAACACTGTTAGTGCTCTATTCTATTTCACTCATAATTATATGAAGAAACCAAAAAGTACTCTCTGTACTTCAAGCAGAAGCACTGGGTGGCTCAGCCCGTTAAGCATCCAACTCTTGATTTCAGCTCAGATCACGATCTCGCAGTTCATGAGTTCGAACCCCATGAGAGTGAGGAACCTGTTTGGGATTCTCTCTCTCCTCTCTCTCTGCCTCTTCCCTGCTCTCTCTCTTACTCTCTCTCTCTCTCTCTCCCAAAATAAATAAACTTAAAAATACACTTAATATAGAAAATTGGTACTTACAAAGCCATTAGAAGTCTTGGATGAGTAAGTTACTAGATTGCTCTGTGGTTTTTTGTTTGTTTGTTTGTTTTTTTGTTTTGTTTTTGCTTTGTTTTGTTTTGTTTTGTTTTTTGGTTGTGATCTAAATAATCAGAAATTTGCTTTTACCACACATGTTATAAAATAATTGGAAATCCCCACCAATTATCCCTGGAGTTAAGGGAGAATAACTTGCAAGCCCTGAAATGTGTGGTGATAGATGACAGGGGAAAAAATAATTCCATTGAAAGAAAAGGAAAAATGAGAGGAAAAGAAAAGAACCTCAACCTAGACCCACAGTTGTCAACCTCAGTGTTTGGATATCAAATGACAGTGGAAAAGATGATAGAGATTGTTGCATTCTGATTCAGATTTTTAGAAATATTTTCCAAATGATACAATGTGAAAGATATTTTCATTAACCCTGGGAATGTTACAGCGAACTAGCCAACATCATCCTGTTCCTACTATATCCTACAGTCTAGTGAGAAATACAGATAAGTAAGCACTTACAACTGAAATGCTTAAATGTTGGTGAGCAATATTCTTTAGAAAGTTTAATTTTGAATTTAATTTTTAAAATCCTCAAATTGCTTCAAGTATTGCATGTTGTTTTTCTTCATGTAACTCTTATTTCAAAGAATTGGCTCGTTTCAAGAAAGACTGGATTCAGTGAATGATCTGATATTGTCAGGACTCTGTCTTTTACTTACTCTTTATCTCTGCATTTTGCTTTCTGTGATTGATTTCTTTTTGCCAAATTTTCCTTTATCATTTTGGTAAAAAAGGCACAAAGTCTTTTGACTGCCTTCCCATGGACCTGGTATCTCTTCTTGAAATAATAATCATGACTTCGGAGAGAAATAAAAAACTCTAAAAAGGAGCCCAGCAAATATGCTTCCCCTGGTGGAATAGGAAACCCTTCATTATTAACAGATCCACCAGAAGCCTAGTAAGTGAGGGAGGCAGAGTTCATGAGTGGGAAAGAGGGACTGTATCATGCGAAGGAAATGGTAAAGGGCAACTGGGCAGACAAAATCAAGAGATCTCAACTGGAATCATTGCACTGTTAAGAATGACTTTCCAGGGCGCCTGGGTGGCTCAGTCGGTTAAGCGTCTGACTTCGGCTCAGGTCATGATCTCACGGTTCATGGGTTCGAGCCCCGTGTCGGGCTCTGTGCTGACAGCTCAGAGCCTGGAGCCTGTTTCAGATTCTGTGTCTCCCTCTCTCTCTGCCCCTCCCCCACTTGCACTCTGTCTCTCTCTGTCTCAAAAATAAATAAACATTAACAAACAAACAAACAAACAAAAAAAAGGATGACTATCCAAGGAATGAAAATACTTAGCTGATTGAGATGTGAAGCGATACAAGTAATTAATCTTTTCAATGTAAGGGCCATGATGAATGGATAAAATGGATCAGGCAAAGCGAACTCTTTGAGTGAAAGCACAAAGTTAACAGACAACATTTTTTTGAAAATCATAGGTGTGCATTCTGATGGGAGGAGGGGCCAATATTAAAATATGCTTTAAGTGAGAAATGGCGGTGCATTAGACTACCAGTCTGGAGATGCATAGATGAATTTGAGAGACATGGGAGGAAGATTTGTTGTCTAAGCATATGAGACATTAACCATAGTTACTCTATCTTCCCCTTACCCTGAGCAATGCATTTACTCATACTGCGTTATTCTTACAACAGTTGTTTATGCAGCTGCCGTGACTCTTTTACCCAGTGTAGTAGTTCCTGTCCATCTTTCTCCCCTTACAATGCTTTCATTTCCTTTATAATCCTCATGAAGAATTCAGCCATTTTATGTTACATGTTTATTTGCTTATCTGTCTGCATTTCCTGTAATTCCTCTGAAAGCAAGATCTGACCATTTTGTTCACTGCTAGATCCCAGCTAGCAGAAGGCTGCCACACATGGTTTGGAATAACAATGTTTCAAATGGTATAATCATAGGCTGCATCTCAAAACACAGGTATTAACAGACCCTGAGGTATGATAACTAGTCATCACCAATGACAGGTAACATGCAGCGTCACCACCTTCAATGGCTCCACTTTGTTTTGTGCCTAGAATAGCTCGTTATGGTCATCAGCAGTGGTGAAAGCTGACTCTGAGTTTCTGACCACTTGTGTTTTGCCCTCACCTCCCATCAAGAAAACGTGATTGGGAAACTGGTGACAAAAGTACATGAAAGCCATTCATTGGAATTGTTTTTAGTCCCTAGCCTTCTGTAGGGAGAACGTGAATATGGAAGGAGCACGGGAGTGGCTTGTGCTCAGGTCTTTTCCGAGCACATTATCAATTCCTCCCTCCACGGTAGGCAGAGGCGCGGACAATCTCAGCAACTCTACCACAGCCCACAGACTGGCCATTAATCTGCTGTAGTGGCTGGCATCTTGAAAAGTATGTAATGAAATCTTTTGCCATTATTTCATATGGAAAATTGCTCTTGACAAGCTTTCTAAGTTCAGCATTTTTCAAGAATGCCTCCCTCAGTTGCCAAGGAGTGCCGGTACATCATACTTAGCTTGCCCTCTATTTATCTCTAGTCTCAGGATCATTATTGCGGACCTTTATTACGATCCTTGACAATGCTGTTTCGGAGGCAATGCACATTTATGCTTAGGCCGGAAGAATTAGAGGCCAAGTAAAATAATATTAAAAGAGGAGTTTTCAAAGTATTTTTGAGACTCATTACTAAACAGAGGATTGGTATTTTATCTTATATTTTTGAAAGAAACTGCTTCTTTTTTTCCATTAATAATTATTTATAATCAGAACTTGTTTTATAAGTACTGTGCCTTGAGTCATATGTTTCTTATTTTTGTGTGTGAAAAATATTTTCTTACAGAAAAAAATTCCTCATGAATGTGCCTTTTTAATACCTTGAATGTAAATTGCGTCTAATATGGTGAATTTCAGAACTCATTTCGAGTGTTTCTCTAACACTCTCTCATATAGTACAGCTTGTTAAAACACTCAACAGAAGAAGTGGGCTGAAGGATATGTCTTATCACAGCGTTTCAGAGTTTCTCGAGATTGTTTTTCTAATTTTCCAATTGTTTTTATTTTTTACTAGCTCTAATGGTAGAGCCAAGCTTAATTTGATTCATTTAATAGTTCATTTTTAAATGCCATACTGTCTTATCCTCAATTTTAATATTATCTTATCAAAATTTCCAGCAAAATATATGTAATTTTCTGTTAAAATTATTGCAAATTAAGTCATCAAAAATATTCTGCTGAAGAAACCAGGTTTCAGACTTCAACTATTCAAATATAATTTCCAACACAGTGAAATATGTTAGAGCTAATTAAATTACTTGTAGCTTTGTAGACTTTGACATTAAAGGCATATGTTTGTTACAAGTTTTGCTGTAATAATACTCCATTATACGTAGTGTTAACAGATTTTGTTCCTTAATACTGCTTTAATCAGAATCAGTTGTAATGTTCTTAATGAATTGATAAGCGTAAAATCTTTTCAGGGATGTAAAACAAGAATACGCTATGACTCTTTTCTTACACATTTGCACATTAAAATAACTTTAAATATGCTCAAAAATAATGCCCTCCTTCCTACAGATACCATGTCTTTTTGAAACATCCTGGTTTTCTAACATAACCTAAGTAACCTCAGTAAACAAATGATAGGTCCTGATAATAAACTTATACCATAAATAACACCTTTAGGTTAACTTGCCATTAAGGAATATTGAATTGGTTGAAACAAAGAGCGTTATAGAGCAAAAATATGGAGGTTAATAGTATCAGAAATATTTGGCTTGCGTCGGGAAGCTGTGTTGCCTGACGCATGCATCCCATGGGATGGAGAATAATTGCACCTCGTCTTACAAGATTAAGCAAGCACCAATAATGGGCTTCAGCTAGTGTCTGGAATTTCAAAGTTCTAATGAAGTATATGTTATTACTTTCACAAGTGTTAACTCTGTGACTTCAATTTCCAGCTCCAGTCACTATATTCCTGCCATTCAAATCTCTGTATGTTTTTATTAGAGAAAAGCAAATTTTCTCTAATTTATATTAAAGAAATACATTTGATTTCTGAGAAGTGACAGCTTTAATCTTCCTGCTGTGTCTCTTGAGGATGCCTGATTCTGCTGCCTCTTAAGAGTTCATAACAGAAACTTAACAGCTATGTTGGCTTTTTTGGTCTCCATTACTCAATTCTTTGAGCTCAGCCTAGTTGTGAGCTTAATCACTGTAACTCCTCCCTTGATCTTTCCTCCTTATGGGATGCTCCCATACCTTTTTTACACCTTCAACTCTTCTCGCCCTTCAATACAAAACTCCTGGGGCGCCTGGGTTGCTCAAACATCCACCTTCGGCTCAGATCATGATCTCACTGCTCTTGAGTTCCATCCCCACGTGGGGCTCTGTGCTGACAGCCCTTTCTCTCTGCCCCTCCCTTGCATGCTCTCTCTCTCTCAAATATAAAATAAAAACATTTAAAATGATAAAACTCATCCATCACTTCCAAAAATCATCGTTTATAATCCTTACCTTCACCTTAGACAAGATCTGTTTTGTTGTTTTCCTTTATTCCTCTGTGATTACTAACAACATATTCATTTAATTGTGAATTTATCAAAAAATACTGAACTCCCATTTCATAAGTGCACTCGCCTGTACTCTGTGTGTGTGTGGCTACTCCACAGTGTCTTTAGATTCCTATTGGCAGGCACTGTGGCTTCTTAAAATTTCTAACTTCCTTCCCCTTGCCCCTCCAACCAACTTTCAAAGACTTAACACTGTTTCTGACATTAAAAAATCATTAAACAACCATTTATATTTGTCATGTATAAATGGATGAAAGAACAATGAGCTTCATCAAAAAAATAAGGTTCACGGGAAGTAGTAATTCAGAAATTTGTTTCAAAAAACTTCCTACTTGCATAACATTTTAATGTAACTTGATAGGATCATGTTGTAAAATTCAACAAGGAATCAAATTCTGTCACCACCATGTGCGCTTGGAAAAGGAATCCAAGTTCCAAATGAAAATGTTGCCTGGCTGATGCTCCAATTTTTAGACTTCTGAGAACCTGAGCAGCAGACTCCACAAAGCACTGCCTGGTCATCTGATCTACATAACTGTAAAATCATAAATTAGAGTTGTTATAAATCATGAAGTGGGTGGTGAATTTTTCTTCAGCAATGGAAAACTAATGCATGTACTTAGAGGAACAGTAAAAAGGGTGGGACAAGGAGAGAGAGAGAGAGAGGAAAAGAAAGAGAGGGATAAGGGAGGTGGGGGTTAAATCATATAAATATAATTAACAATTTCTTCTGCTTCTACCTTAATGTGAGGTAGAAATGTAATGGTAAGGTAGTACCATTGTACATTACCAATTGTAATGTACCATTGTACATTACCAATGTAATGTAATGTAATGTAATGTAAGGTAGAAAAATTCTACCTTAATGTGAGAATATCATGGAAGATGAGACTTCACTTCCTTCAGATGCTCTCATTTTCCACCACTTTCACAGAATGAGCTTTACAGATTATTGAGACTGATTTTTTGTTTAAGGAAAGCCATTTTGTGTCAAATATGGTTGTAAACACAAACTAGTAGCATCATCTAATGTTCAAACTAAGCCAAATTTATCTCTTTCAACATAGGGGGAAAACAAGACTGAGTTAGATTTATTAAGAAATGCACATTATTGATTAATGTGAGATGTAAGTATAGACATGTTCAATATAGGTGATTCAATAATCTGTATCTTGAAGTAGATCAAACTTCACTATGGTTCCAAGTCTAGTTAAAATTATTTATTTTCACAGAATTATGAAGTAAGAAAAATAGGTTGTCACTTTTTGTTGTCATTCAATATGTGGTCATAAAACAAGTTTTTGGAAAGAAATGCTTTTGCAAGTAAATTTATTAGACTGCCTAATCAGAATGTTGTTTCATAACTTGGTTAAATTTTATTTATTGATCACACAAAATGTGTCAAGAAAAATTTTCTAGTCCCACACTCTTGCTTTGGTCCTGTTTTTGTGTATATATAGCATGTGAACTTGCCCTGTCTTCGAACCTCTTACAATATGTTGAGATTACCTATTTTCTTGACTTTGTCACTCACTGAGATATATGCTTCTTGAAGAAAGATATCTGGTCTTGTTCTACATTCTAAAGAATGTTTGACACAAAAACACACTCAAACTTCTGTTGAAGAAATATTATTTTTAAATTCAAAAATAAAATTGATCATGTCTTATTACTTTAACTTCATTGATTCAGATCTCTTCAGTGCAGGAAATAGTTCTGCATTCAAGGTGCTCACACTCTAGTCTCTATTTAGATCCCAATTGTAATAATTAGTTCATTCTACATGACTTGTAACATGCATTTCAATGTATTCACTTCAAATTGTCTGTTTCATGTGGTTCCCTAATTATGTTACACAGTAGCCTTGTAAATGATTTCAAATCCATTGGATAACAGGCATGATATAAAATTAAGAAATAGATTTAGTGAAATAAAGGATACTTGGCCAAATAATGTGCTTCTCTTGATTTATCAAACAATTAATCTTGATTGAACATCTTGGTAACATTTCATCCTGTTTGTCACTCCATTTTACAAATAGGAGGAGTTCACTTGGAATGATTTTGTTGATCCCTGCTGGGTTTAAAACTTCAATTAAGTGACTACCATTCTATTTTTTATGAGAACTAGCTTAACTTCTTCGATTTTTCTTCATAATTCACATCTCTGAGAGTAGGAACATATTGGTTGGAATAATTTTGTATCCCAGTAGGAGCAATTATATATATTCTCATGTGATTGATACTGAATGCATGTCTATTGGTGAGCCCTATCCTGTGCTTTGTAATTCCTTTAATTTCATTTATATTCAGCTGGGATGAGAGCCAGATTTCTTTTGGCTCCCACACTGGTTGATGCTTAGACAGTGGAGAATTTGTTTTATGCCCTCTGTAGTTGTAGGCTTGCCAGCTATACACCTTCTTTTTGCGATATTTTCTGTCACTATCTATACTTCATCAGGAATACATTTTCTGTATTTATTATGTTTACCCAGCAACTTCCCCATTCCATTACATACGAATGAATGTAAGTTCATCTGAATCCTTTTTAAATTGCCTAGATTTGAAACTACTAATTAAAACTTCTTAAGATAAAAAGTTGCCGAGAGGCTATATTTTGGAAACATTATGTTTACTATGTTTGTCAAAAATTTACATACTATTGATATGCTCCATTTATCTTGGCATCTGTTACCCAACTTCTTAACTATAAATGAACACATTTTAACTTTCACTGGCTGTTTTCCCTAGCAAACAGTAATGGCTGGCTTTGTGATCTCCACTTTATAGGGTAACATGCTATTTTCATCTTTAATTTGGGTATGGCAGGACTATAATTTGTATATGTATGTTTTTGATGTATGTGTCTTTTATAGGAGAGTGATAAGTTTGAAGATGATCTTTAGTATCAAAAAAAAATAAGAATGAAGATTTTTAAAAAATTACCAAAATTTTTTAATGATTATTTATTTTTGAGAGAGAGACAGAGACAGAGACAGAGAGGGAGCATGAGTAGGGGAGGGGCAGAGAGAGAGGGGGACACAGATTCTGAAGCAGGCTCCAGGTTCTGAGCTGTCAACACAGAGCCTGATGTGGGGCTTGAACTCCTAAACTGCGAGATCATGACCTAAGCCAAAGTCGGATGCTCAGCCAACTGAGCCATCCAAACACCCCTAAAGCCTGTGGATTGTAAGGATTAACAATATTCTCTTGTATCAATTTCCTGCTCCTGATGCTGTAGCCAGATATAACAAAAGTTCGTCAACTTGCTGAAAATCAATTTCTTAATGAATGAACCAATTATATAATTGAATATGCTAAATGTATAAACACACACGTATGCAATATGAACATCTTTAAAAACAATATATAATATAAGCAAACATCCATCTACTCATAACGCCACATTTAAAAGATGGGAGAATACCAGTATCTTTGGAGCCCATTTGGGTCCTTACATGATTGCATTTTCCTGAAAAGAATCATCTACTTTCCTGAATATTTTATTAATTATTCTGCTTTCTCCATGCTTTCACCATACAGGTATGTTTACCTAAATAATGTATTTAAAATACAATGGGTGGATTCATTTGTGGCTATTGTTTCTCCATGTTTTCTCTTTGGGAGGCAAACAAGCTGTTATATATTGCTGTTATTCACCTGATTTTATTACTTGTAATATTCCACAATTTACTTGTGTATGTATGTATGTATTTATTTATTTATGTATTTATTTTTGTGATGGTCATTTATTTTTTTTTTCCAGATTTTTGCTATTACAAATACTGTTCTCATGAAAATTCTTACCTGTACATGTGTGTAAGGGTGCATTCCTGGAAGAAGAGAGTTTGGACCATAGTGGGTGTTTATATTTCAGTGCACTGTATAACATCAAAACTCTTTTCAAGTGTATCAGTCTACTTTCCCATCGGCCCTACAGGAGAGTTCCTGTTCCTCATCTTTATCATCACATAATATTTTTAGCCTCTTGATTTTGCCAATGTGATTACAGTGAACTTGCGGTTTTGACTTCTTTTATCTTAATTACTAATGATGTAAATATTTTCTTAATTTCTGAATAATTGTGTTTCCCTTTCTGTGAAAAGTGCTTTTATGTACTTGATCTATTCCAATTGCTTTTATTTGCTATGCTTTTGATTTATAGAAGTTATTTATAATTGCTGGATCATTGCTTGATTATATATTTTGTAAATACCTTCTATTCTGTGGATACTTTCATCTCTGTTTTCTTGTCTTTTAATAAACGGAAATTCTTATTTTTCTGCCATGTATTTGAAGTGTCTTTTATTTATTTTTTATTTTTTTTTTCAACGTTTATTTATTTTGGGGACAGAGAGAGACAGAGCATGAACGGGGGAGGGGCAGAGAGAGAGGGAGACACAGAATCGGAAACAGGCTCCAGGCTCCGAGCCATCAGCCCAGAGCCTGACGAGGGGCTCGAACTCAGGGACCACGAGATCGTGACCTGGCTGAAGTCGGACGCTTAACCAACTGCGCCACCCAGGCGCCCCTGAAGTGTCTTTTAAAAGAAATTCTTTACCATGAGATCATAAAAGCATTCTAATACGTTTTCTTTTGAAAGTTTTAAAATTGTCTCTTTTATGTGTAAATCTTTCTTTCATCAATAATTCATTGTGTGTGTGTGTGTGTGTGTGTATGGTAACATAAAGAGAAGGATCCATTTTAATGTCCTCCCCAAACAAGTTTCTTACTGTTCAATAGTTTATACTATTTCCATTTATTTTCCCTGTTATCCTTGCCATATCAGAATCTGTATCTGGGCTCACTGTTCTGTTGCTTGATGTAATATCCTAGTCTCAGGTAAATATCTAACTGTTATACTTTACAATATAGCCTTTACAAAGTATCTTGATAGCAGAAAGAATGATTTTTGGAACATTTTATACTTCTTTATTTGTATCTTGCCTATAATGGTTACTTTATACTCTTTATACATTTTAGAGTAAGCCTTTCATGTATTTTTCAATAAAAAAATACTTTGGAGATTTTTATTCCAATTTTTTTTGTATCAGTAGATTAACTGAAGAAAATATATATCATAATGATTCACAATCTTCATATCCATGAATATATAAATCTGTTGATTTATTTGGATTTTTTTTTAATTTACACTGAGGTTTATAATTTTCTTTTCTTTTTTTTTTAATGTTTTATTTATTTTTGAGACAGAGAGAGAGACAGAGCATGAGCAGGGGAGGGGCAGAGAGAGAGGGAGACACAGAATCCCAAGCAGGCTCCAGGCTCTGAGCTGTCAGCACAGAGCCCAATGCAGGGCTAGAACTCACGGATCGCGAGATCATGATCATGACCTGAGCTGAAGTTGGATGCTTAATGGACTGAGCCACCCAGGCTCTCCTATAATTTTATATATAGATCTCGTGCACATCTAGTCTTAGACTTGTTCCTACATAAGTAATTTATTTTCTTTTGGATTGCATATTGATGCAACTTATCTTGAATCTGGGTATATTGCTTAACATTTTATTGATGATTTTGTGGGTTTTTTAATTTTTTTAATGTTTTATTTATTTTTGAGAGGGAAACAGAGCACGAGTGGGGGACAGGCAGAGAGAGAGGGAGATACACAATCCAAAGCAGGCTCCAGACTTTGAGCTGTCAGTGCAGAGCCCAATGCGGGGCTTGAACCCACAAACTGTGAGATCATGACCTGAGCTGAAGTCAGACGCTTAACTGACTGAGCCACCCAGGTGCCCTGGATTATTTTGTGTTTTTGACATCAGTAATATTTTCTGAAAATCATAATGAATTCACTTTTTTCTTTCAAACCCATAGATATCCTCACCTTATTAGGTTGGCTATACTCTCCAGCGAAATGATGAATAGAACTGTTGACAATGAATATTTTAGCAATGCTGCTGATCTTAAACCAAAAATTTTGACTTTCTAGCATCCAATATGTTGTTTGCTAATTCTTCTGTAAATTCCCATTTTCACAGCTTATATGTTTCTTTCTTTTCCTAGTTTGGTACAAGTATTGAAGACAATATTTTTTATTTTTTAAAATATGCATCTATTGAGATGAGTATGTAGTTTTTCTCCTTTCTGTGTTTATGTAGTTAATAATATATTTTCTAACATTGAATTAATGTTGCATTTCAAAAACACAGACTTATAACAAACTTTTGGACACCATTTCATACAATTTGTTAATATTTTGTTTGGAGACTTTATATATTTATTTGCTGTTAGTATTAAGTTTACATTGGAATTACAAAATAACCAGCATTTTTTACATTCTTTAAAAAATGTTTAAATAGTCTTTAAAATACTTATTCCTTGAATGATTGTTAGAATTCCCTATTAAAACCTTGTGGTTTGTGTTTTCTTTATAGAGAAAAACCTTACTATTTTAAATTATTTGTTATATACTAGATTTTCTGTTTCATCCCATATCAGGTTTATTGCTTTTTTTTTAAATTTAGGAATTTTGCCATTTCACCCATTGCATCATGAGGTTTGCAACATCATCATATTATTTCTACAGCAAGTATACCGTTATGTTTTCCTTTCCATTGCTAATATTGTTTGCTGGTCTCCTTTCTTTGCATTTAACTATTTGCTGGAACTTTGTAAATGTTATTAGTCTTTTCAGAAAACCAAATTTTGCTTACTTATTCTAACTACTGTATTTCAATAGTATTTATTATTTTTTTGCTCTTATGGTTAACATTTTCTTCTATTTCATTTAGTCTTATTTTAACTTGTTTTATTTGAGTGACAAATTGATCTTTTCATCTTTCCTTTTTAATTAAATATATATTTTATTTTATACAAAATATGACTTTAGCTTCAATAGAGAAGTTCCACTGTGCAGTATTTTTATTACCATTAAATTGGATTATCATTTATTCTAAGGGTTTCCTACAAGAATGGCTTTATTTTTCTCTAACTTCATGACATGGTTGTTCTCCTATAATCTCTTTATATTGATTACCAACCTTATTACATTTGATTAAGAATGTGCTCTTTAAAATACTGATTCTTGAGAATATAACTAGGCTTGCTTTATTGCTTTGCAGCTGATCAATTTTTGTGAATATTTTGTTTGAAAATAATATACTTTCTACATTTGCTCAGTGCTGTGTTCCATCAATATTGATTATAACAAGATTTTGTTTAATTTAAATCTTCTATATCTTTATTAATTTTTAACAGGTTGTTAATATTCTTGACTCAGATTTATCCTTTTTTCCTGACATTTCTACAGTGTTAGATATCTGTGATGCTATTATTAAGTGCATCCGTGTTTATAGGTAATCATACTGATGACTTTAATTCTTAACAGTACTCCTTAAAGTATGATTTGCTTGACATGAACAAAAATGTACCATCAAAATTTTAAATTTTGTTTTATTTGTACATTTTTTTTAACTTTCAAATTCTAAATGTTTTTACGGTAAGTTTTAGGACCTAAACTTACCCCTTGCAAAAACCATATAACTGTTTACCTTTTAATTTAATTAAGTTAAACAATAATGTTTTACCCAGATAATGTATTCATTTTACACAGTTGATTTCAAATATATTAGAATCCATTCCCCCAATCTCTTTATTTTATTGTCTGTTTTAGTTTTCTATTCATTTGATTTTTGGCATTTCTTTTGTTGCTTAGCATGTTGTGTGTTTGGGTGTGTATGTATGTGTGGTGTGTTTTGTCATATTTTGGATTGATTTCACTTATATATTACTCTAATTCTATTTTCTTCTACTATTTTGGATGTTACATACTCCATTTTTTATTTTACCGTTGCTAATATCATGTTAAAATGTGAGTTGTTATTTCAAATATTCCCTCCTGACCTATTTTTTCACTTTAGTTCTACAATAATTTATAAATCTAAGTGTTAGATGTAATGTTATTGTTTCATACACACGAAAACAGTTTTCATTTACCAACATGGTTACATTTTTTCAACATTAATTCTTGCAGTAGAGACCTTTATTGATGGTTATTCTTTTCTATATGAAGTTCATTGTTTAGAAGCTTCTTTAGTGAATGTCTACTGTTAATAAATTTCTCAGCTCTTGTTTGGATTATAATGTGTTTAATTTGACCTAATTTTTGATAGATAATTTCACATGGTATAGAATTCTAGAATGATGTTATATATTCAAATATTTTGAAGCTTTTGTTCCATTACTTTTATATATTTTTTCTCTTGAGAAAATATATAATGAAGAAAAATTATTTGTCTGCCTTTTACCATTCTAGCCATCTTTTTTTTTTTTTTTACCTGTAGACTCAAGCTATTATCTCACCTGGTTTCCAGTGATAAAATTCTAACTGGTCTCACTTTCACTCTCCCTGCCCACTTTTTCTCCCGTACATACATTATCCATTATTACATAGTAGCTGAATTGATTCCTTTAAAGTATAAGATAAGTCACTCCCCTGCTTAGAACCCTCCATGGAGCTGTCCTTTTTATGCTGAGTCAAAGCAAAATTATGACAAAGATCTGGCCCCACCTGGCCTGGCCCCATTAACTCTCTGACCCTATCTTTCTTTTTTCTCTCTTTTGCTAACTTTGCTTCAGGCACTCTGGCCTTCCTGCTGTTCCTTTACCAAGCTAGGTACACTCTAAACTTAGTGTCTTTTTACTCATTTTTACTTCTTCATGGAAATTTTTTTTCCCAGACATTCACTGCTTAACTCCTTCATTGCATTTGAGATTTTCCTCAAATGTTCATGTCAAATTACTGTTTTGACAACCTGATTTGAAATCCCAAGCCCTTCCTTAGCACTCCTAGTGGACCTGACTCTGCCTTAATATTATAATACTGATAGCCTTATAAAAATATAATGCACTCATTTATTGCACATCTTATTTTCTACTCTCCCTTTATACAATGTAAGCTCAACTAGGGCAAATTTTATCCATTTAATAATGTTGCCCTGTGTCTTAATGCCTGGCATGTAGTATGTGGTCATTAGTTTATTAAATAAATTTATGAATGTCAGGTTACAACTTTTATTGCTTTTTTTCTCCCCCACAATTTGGACCATTCAAGGTGTTTTTGCTACAACATTGAATTTTGAATCACAGTGGAATAATGGACATCAACAAATTCTTCCCATATACATACATAACCCCTCACTCCTCCAGTCAAACACCATCAAAATACATTCTCAGTTCTTCAGGCTATTGGCTAGGTCCTATAAATCCTTTAGGTGTAAGGTATGTCTTTCTGAAGCAGGGATTGCATTTCTCTGCTTGGGCTTCATTTAAACTGTCCTGGCTGTGAACATACAGAAAGTAGTGTTGGTGGGGGTTGAGGGTTGGGGGAGGGAGTAAACACCTTGAAATAGCTTGGCTTTATATTTTTATTGGCATAAGGTGTTAAGGTGTCTGTTTTCTTCTACAAGGCAAAGGGGACCATTTCTACCATCTAAGAGCATTCAGGTGAATTTGAGGATTTGAATGCTTTTGATCATTGCCATGCTGTGTTTCAGCAACCTGCAGGTCCCATATGAAGGCTCTGAGACATAGGAGGATATTTTGACGGAAAATTTTCTCTCATTTGCAGTTCTGTCACCCTCATTATTAGTTTCTAAACATGATTTTTGGCAAAGTCAGCCCCACAGCTGCAGGAGATGAGCATCTCCTTTAATACTGTCATTGAAGTTCTCTGGCATCCAGAACACTCTGTAACTGGGCAACCAACTGTGTCTTTGGCTTGTCTTTTTCATTTTCACAGTGTTTTTATATGGTAAAAAGACATGATCCGAAAAACAAAAAGAAAGAATTAAGAAGGAAGGGGACTAGAGACAGGGAAGGAGAGAGATTAAAAATAAGAAAGTGCAGGGGTGCCTAGGTGGTTCAGTTGGTTAAGCATCTGACTTCAGCTCAGGTCATGATCTCACAGTCCTGTGAATTCGAGCCCTACATCAGGCTCTATGCTGACAGCTCAGAGCCTGTAGCCTGCTGGATTCTGTCTCCCTCTCTGCCCTTCTGCCGCTCATGCTCGGTCTCTCTCTCTCTCTCTCTCCCTCAACAAATAAACATTAAAAAATATATATTTAAAAAAAAAATAAGAAAGTGCCATCCTGAACTGGCCATACCTTTTTAACAAGTGTGGCTGATTACTCCCTTTCAAGAGACTTCTTTGTATAGGCATAGGATAGCTTTCTTTGTGTTAGAACAGACCCATAGGAAAGGGGAAGATTTTATCTGCTAGTTCTTTCTCATCTATTGTTTTTGCGGTGGACACACCCTAAGGTGGACACCTCATTATATAAGTCTCTTGGAATGCAAGTGGAATCTGTTACTTGCTTCTAACTAAATGATGGGATTGTCATTTTCTTGATTAGATTATGTTATATGGCAAAGGTGATGGGATGCCACACTTATATTTAATTATATAAGACTCCATCTTAGTAGACTATAGAAAAATATTAATTTGATGGCCTTAAGAAGAAGCAAACAGCAATATGGAGCACCTGGGGGACCCAGTTGGTTAAGCAACCAATGTTGGCTCAGGTCAGGATCCCATGGCTCTTGAGTTCAAGCCCCGCGTTGGACTCTGTGCTGACAGCTCAGAGCCTGGAGCCTGCTTCGGATTCTGTGTCTCCCACTTCTGTGTCCCTCCCCACTCGTGCTCTGTCTCTCTCTCTAAAAAAAAAAAAAAAAAAAAAAAAAAAAAAAAAAAAAAAAAAGAATAAACAGTAAAAGAAGAGAACATTAAAAAAATAAAAGAAACAAACAGCAATCTGTTAACTACTTAGGAAAAGGGCCCCATTGTAGAAAAATGAGGATAGCCCCCAGAACCTGAGGGCAGTAAGAAGTGAAGACCCTCACTGAATGATCTTGCAAGCAGATTCTTTCCCAGCGAAACCTCCAGATGATAGTACAAACCATAGAACACCTTGATTACCACCTTGTTAGAGTTAGAGTCTGAACAGAGGACTCAACTAAACTGGCCAGACTCCTAACACATTAAAACTGAAAAATAAGTTTTTCTTGATTTAAGCTACTAAGTTTGTGGTAATTTGTTACTTAGCAATAAAAGAACTAATATAATATCCAATTAAGAAAAATCCACTCTCATGGTCCTTAACTTCCCTATATTTCTAGGTTTTGTCATCTGACCTCTCCCAGAAGACATTGGGCATCTAGAGCATTAGCATCCCATCCACTGTGTCTAATGGGGTAAGTATGAGGTTCAGAAATCTCTGTATGTCATTTCTATGTGCAGTGCTCCATGGTCTGCATCTGTGGTATATGCAGAGGTAGCCCAGGTTAGCATTTAATCGCTTTACGATAAACTATAATTTTTATTCCCAGTCACCTCCCCAGTTTCTAAATGTCTAAATGATGATAGAAAAGATTATGAGAAAGACAAATAATTAAATTATGCATTAATTAACTTAATTTTTTAGCTGGATCTTGTTCAATGCTATGGGCAGTGATAAAATGGTGACCAAGAGCATCCAGAGTACCTGCCTTCATGGAGGTTTTACTGCTGGTGAGCAAGGCAGAGAGAAATCAAATTACCTAACAAAAGAATTACAATTACAGTAAAACCTTGGTTCATGAGCATAATCTGTTCTGGAATCATGTTTGGAATCCAAAGCACTTGTGTATCAAAGCTAATTTCAAGAACCATTGGCTCAGTTGTGATCATGTGACTTTCAGCATCCTGTACTACTCATATTACAAGACATCACTTGTTTATCAAGTTAAAATTTATTAGAAAAGTTTGCTCATCTTACGAACACTCATAAAACAAGTTACTTGCAATCCAAGGTTTTACTGTATAACTTTTCTAGGTGTTACAAGAGGAACATAATTGTGGTCTCAGTATAAAGATACTTGGTATGTAATAATAACATTAACTATGATTTAGTTTTGACTGTGTTTCAAACACCACTCAAAGCATTTTAGATGCACTAGCTTTTTTAATCTCAGAACAGCCATATTATGAGGGAAACTGAAATACAGAAATGTTAATGCATTTACCCAAGGCCACATAGGTAGTAAGCTGCTTAACTGGAAACAAATTCCAGGCATTTGAGGCCAGAGGTTGAGTTCTTAACAATGACCCGATACTGCATCAAATTTGATTGATGGCATAAGTGAATGTTTCTTTGAAAAATAGTAGATTTGAAAGATGAAGAGAAAGGATTTAGTAAGAGAATGGGCTAATATATTTCAAGCAGTGTGAATATTATGTGTAAAGACCATAAAGGAATGGAAGAGAAAACGGTATTTTAAAAGAACTTAAAGGAAAGAACAGCTGGGTTTGGGACATCGATAGAGTATGACACAAGGTACAGCTGGGAGATTTAAGTTCCATTAGAGCATCTCTTGAATAATGCACAGCTCTTAAAAGCCTGTCCCTCTACTCACTCTCTCCAATCCTGTGTTTTACTGCTGCTTATTTACATCTGTTTTTAATCCCCAAGTAATCATCGCATTACAGCTTCTAAGTAATCATTATCACTATTGATTTTTGTCAACATATTTGTTCTCCCCCTTGTTTCTCACTATCCCTAATTGCATTCCACTCCTGCATTTTTTTTCCAGAAAAAATATCCTTAAATGTTTCCTTCAAATGCCAACTGTGAGGGGCGCCTGGGTGGCGCAGTCGGTTAAGCGTCCGACTTCAGCCAGGTCACGATCTCGCGGTCCGTGAGTTCGAGCCCCATGTCAGGCTCTGGGCTGATGGCTCAGAGCCTGGAGCCTGTTTCCGATTCTGTGTCTCCCTCTCTCTCTGCCCCTCCCCCATTCATGCTCTGTCTCTCTCTGTCCCAAAAATAAATAAACGTTGAAAAAAAAAATTAAAAAAAAAAATGCCAACTGTGGTTATTAAGTATCACAGGTCTTTATTTTTCCCTTACCCTAGAATGATATTTTAGGACTGTGTATATACAATTCTAGATTGAGTCTCAAAATCTTTGCTCCAATCCCATGTGGGCAGTAAAACCCAAGCCACTAAGTTAGATGCAGTAACTCCCTGGGGTAGTTGGAAAATCATTAGCTCATGAGTCTCAGCTAAGGTTTTCAGCTCTTAATTTTCTTTTGAAATATGGGAATTTCCTCATCTTTTGCAAGCTCCAGGCATATATTTCAACAGATATTTTTGTCATATCGTATCTACATTATATATTTTTGAGCATTATAGCAAAACTTAGTCTTTCACATTACACACATTGAGAGTCTCAATGATGTGATTTCTGCAAGGCTAAATCATGCCTAAATAGTTTGAACAATGTCACTGAGATTATACGTTCATATAAAAAAATATTGAAAGATATAATATGTTAACATCTTAATAAATCTTTTCAAAGTTTTCTATTATAAAATATTAAAATTAGGAATTAGCATGAAAATTTCAGAATGATTATAATTGCACCTGAGATCCTGCCCCCAAATCCTCCACTCACCCCAAATTTTAACAAGAACGCATTTGATAAAGTTAATTCATGTATCAAGACCCACAAAATGAAGGCCACCCCAGGGGCCTGGCCCATGTCACAAAGCTGAACCCTAAGTCACTTACAAAACATCTCCCTGTCAAGAAAACCTAACATCAATCATAATCTCCAAGTAAGCTTTTGCTGGTTTATCTCACCTTAGAATACCGGACAGGCTATAGCCTTCATAAGGATATCCTCGACTTCCTAGCCATTTATTTGCCCTCCATGCCCTGTTCTCATGCTGCCTCTTCCAATGCTCTATACAACGCACTCCTGCCAAAATTCCTCAGGAAGAGTGCCCCATGCCTTGTGAGGCACCATACTCCCCCAATCCATGGGTTATTTTCCCTTGAATAAAGGACACCAAAACTGCTACTAAATTGCATTGTTTTTGTCATTTGACACACCCAATTTGCTTTAAGAACTTAGGGGAAATATCACAAGTCAAATATATTTTTAAATTTTTAATATTATCAGATATATTAATGTTTGCCACGTTTAGTGGTTGAGAGATATTATTTTACTTGTAGTCTTAGTTTGCATTTCTTTGATTATATCCCTTTATGAAGATATTAGTCATGTTTTAGTAAAATGTTCCTGAGTTTTGCCCATTATTGATTTATTTATATTTTCATTGATGTGTGGAATTTCTTCACATACTTTATATATTAATCAATGTGTACTGTGTGTCTTGCAAAAGGTTTTTTTTTTTTTTGTTTTTTTTTTTGTTTGTTTTTTTGTTTTTTTGCATTGACCAAGCTCATATGTCTGATGTATAAAAGCAGAAAGTCAATTGTTCTGTGGATAGAGTGCAATGGGTTCTTAACCCTCCTTTTGGCAAAAGGAACAAACTCTTTGTTTTCCACTTTTAATCAAATGCTCTATCTTCTGACCACTGCAATTTCTTTCACACACAGTCTTCTAGTTGTTATCAAATGGTAAATGGAATCAGAGCATTCTTCAGTTTTATTATCCACTTTTAGAATATTTTCAGAGTTTATGAGAAGAATTTTTCTACAGACCTTGTCCCATATATACAGTTCTCTCCTCCCCCGTCTTTATTGAAATCTAATTGGCATATAAAGTTGTGTAAGTTTAAGGTGTACAGCGGGTGATTTGACATGTATATATTGTGAAATGATTACCACAATAAGATTAGTTAACACAGCCATCACCTCATGTGGTTATCTTTTTTTTTCTTAGTGAAAACTTATAAGAAATACTCTCTTAGCAACTTTCGATTGTACAATACATGTATTGTTAATTACTGTCAGCATCCTGTACATCAAATCCCCAGGACTTACTCATCTTGTAACTAGAAATTCTTACCCTTTGTGAAATAAATTGTATTTGTTTACCAAATACCGTATAGTTTCTTGAAAGTGATAAAGTAACTGAAGGTTTACTTTACTTTCACTTTTAGTATTATGCTTATCAGATTAAGCTATTTTGATTTCGAAATAAATATATTCATAAGTATACATGAGCTGTTTGTGATTTACAATAGCTGGGGTTCTGCAAAATTATTTTATAAGGTAAGTCATAAAATGTAAGCATCTTGGGGCGCCTGGGTGGCTCAGTTGGTTAAGCGTCCGACTTCGGCTCAGGTCATGATCTCACGGTCGGTGAGTTCAAGCCCCGTGTCGGGCTCTGGGCTGATGGCTCAGAGCCTGGAGCCTGCTTCCGATTCTGTGTCTCCCTCTCTCTCTGCCCCTCCCCCGTTCATGCTCTGTCTCTCTCTGTCTCAAAAATAAATAAAACGTTAAAAAAAAAATTTTAAAAATGTAAGCATCTGATAGTAATCATGAGTTTTATGATGTAAACATTACTTTTTCACAACTAAGTAAAGGTTAGCATAAGATACAGTTGTAAAAAGGCTATATAATTTTAGATACTGAGTTGTATTGCTTTAAGTAAAGAGTGTTACTATACATGGTGAAGTGAATTATTTTGTGTCGAACTCCAATTCCACATTGAAAGAGATAACTCATGTTCGCAGAAGTCAAATGACAATGCTAAGCTACATTGTGCCTATCCTTTGACCTTACATCTCTAGTGTCATTATTATAACATGGGGATCTACAGAACTTTCTCTAATTTTATTTAAGAAACTTCTTTAGAAAATCATTCATTCTTGAAGACAGTCCCCTCATTTATTTGTGTATATGAGTAATAGATCATAGTTATTTAATTTTCTCAAAGAATATCATTTTATAGACACAAAACAAAATATATAAAATCTCAAAATATTTAAGCATTATATTTTTTAATGAGTAAAATTAATCTCTTCCCTCCACTAATTTTAACATATTTTTATATATTGGACAGGAAAGAATATAAATACTCTCAGATGTTACTAATAATTTGTTGATTCACATCTTTAACTCTTCACGTAATTTTCAAGTGTCTAAGGTCTTTACAAACAAACAAAAGCAAACAAAACTCCTTCTTTGCTTAAATTTTCCCAAAGTCTTCTAGTTTTCTAATGGTCTTCCTCTTATATTCAGCTCATGGAAAACATGGGGGTAGAGGAAAAGAGGAAAGAAGCCAGAGAATCACCATTTATCACGTATTTATTGTGGAGTAGATCTGAACTAGTGGATTTCATACAATAGCTTTTATTAAAAAATCATCACTGTTACATATTCTATAGACATAACTACTGATGTTTGTAAGACTGAACAACGTGCAAAAGGATGAGTATATTTGATGCTGAGAACCATTTTTTTTCTACTACATTATTCTGGGATTTTCTTGGCCTTCATTAGGCTGTTTTCAAATATTCTTATTTTTTTCTGCTATTGCATCAACTAAAGCACAGATAGAATTAACATAGTGGAGAATGTTAATAATTTGGAGAAGATTGTGACATATGTCTGGTGAAAGTATTGAAAAACATGCAAGGATATGATTTGCATTTCCTTTGAGAGTGGAAAGCAATTCTACTACATGAGCTGTTACATGGTAACAGCACTGGAAAACAAAGATTGAATAGCAATCTCATGATTAAGGAATAGTGATGGGTGGTGGCAACAATGCGATATCAGGTCACATGGATGAACACATAGAGGGGTTTGGCAGTTAGATCGTGGATCTTATGAGAAAATCTTTGCATGTGTGCATGCAAGAGATTGTGATGTGCTTTACTTCATATTGTTATACCAGTTTGATTGTGTTCTGTACAGATATGAAATACATAATCCCAAGAGATGATTTATTATCACTCTTCTGGACTTCTTTCCTGAAGTATACAGAGTAACCTTAAGAAACTGAGAATTCATGATCTATGTGTCCCACACTAGTCATATTTACCTGTTTAGATGACCTTGGAGCATTTGTTCCAAACAGCATTTCAAAAACAATTGATTTTCTTGACTCAGTGTTTATTATGGTGTTTGGGAAATAGATGTGCTATAATTTTATATCAATCAAAGCATCAATTGACATAGCATCTTCTCATTGAGATAATGGTTGCATTTTCAGAGAAAAGAAGTCTCTTAATTCCCATCTGCTATCACTTACTTTTATTCTGGAATGCAGGTAAACTTTTAATTATCTCAAATATCCTGACTGGAAATAAAATTACAGGAATTCCCTAAATAATTTGTTATAAATGATATCTATTATATAATCACCTAATATACAGAGCAGAGAAATAATATCATTAGTTGCTACAATTCATGTTCAGAATGTTGAACCAATGCAATTTAATTACCATACAGATCATAACCTTTGAACTTAAATCGTTACAGTTCAGCTTTTATTGCTTAATTATGGCATAAAACAAATGTTTCTGGGTTCATAAGTAAGGAAACATCTTAAGAATTATAATTATTCCAAATGTATTCAATAACAGTCTATAAAAACATTTCATTAAAACAGCCTTGGAATTTGTTCTTTAAAAATATGCATTTTTAAAGAATGCAAGAAGAACTTGTGATTGCAATAATATTCTTAATGTCAGTGCTGAAATAACCAATACTTAGGGACCAAGTTTTGAATTTGGAAATGATCTTCTAAAATTCTATTACTTTGTTAAGTATTTTTTAAAAAGAAGATGTTATAAACCAGTTAGAATTAAATAGCTATTATTTAAATAACTATTAATTAAATAACTATTATTTCATTATTTTTTTAAATTTTGATTTGAATGGTCTTGCGTGGCATACTGGCATCTCATTTACCATACCATTTACCATATGGTAAATATTGCTCATCTACTTTCACAGGTGAGGCAACCAATCCTTAACAGAGGTCAAGTGTTTCCAAGGTCAAATAGCTAATTTAACAGCTCATCTGGAAATCATACATGGCAGATTGCAAGCTCTTAATCAGGCCACTTTATTGACCTCTTGAAAACATTGCACTATATTAAGATAATGTCCTAAAATGATATGTTTGTTAATAACAATAGGCATTGTATTGTAGAAAAAAACATTAGACCTAGAAAGATAGCAGTTAGGCTGGAATTCTAGATCAGCCACTTACTGAGTGTGAAAACCAGGCTAAACCACATGCCCTGAATTTATTTTTTCCACATGAGAAAAAAGTTTGCATGTAAATTTGTTCTGCCCCTGTTACAGCTACCCCCAAGATTGTCTCAGAATGAAAGCACCAGTGTACCTCTGATTATGCCATGGAAACATCAATAAAGTATAATTAACAACACCAAGTATTTTTCAATTAACTAAGCTTCTGTATCACTGGACGATGTAGATGAACAAAGAATTTCCTGCCAAACCTACATTTTTCCTGTTCAACTCATCTGAATAGAATATTTTAACTCACATATCTTCCTTAACATTATTACAAAATAATCAAATACATTGTATTTTCAAAACCCACTGGATAGCCAATGCCCTGATCTTTTCAGCCTCTAAAAACCTTTGCCATCACTGTTACTTCTCTCCAAAAACTAGTTCTCTTCTTGGCTTCTTCCTTGTTTACCACCAGCTTCACTCACAGTTCCTAAGTCATTAGAGTATAAGCCTGGCAGTCAGCTTTGATTCCTGAGGCTCCTTTGTTTTAGAGATCTTGGTTGATTTCAGTAACTGATCTTGTCGGCCACTTGTCTTTTTTCTCCTCTGTGCTTTAAGCTCCTGCTCTTGTGTTTTACTTTCAGCAATAAAGAGTGAGTCCTCAAAACCCTAGGCTCTACCCTTGACCCAAATAAAACAAGAACTCCTGGCCTGTGTGATCTCTCTCTTCTTCTGCCATACCCTATGGTGGCCCCAGGTGAGCTGTGTAGTTTCCAGGGCTTGTAAATATTAAACTTCATCTTTTCAAAGTTTTCTGATGGCTGTTGCTGAAAAGCATCTTACCATCATAAGAAACACAAAGGTCTGTTCAGGAGTAACACTGGTTTGGAAAAGGGGAGATGTCTGGAGGAAGATTTTCGGGGCCCAGGTGAGTGCCCCCAGATATTTCTAGCTGAAAGCATTACTCTTGACAGGCTGAGACCAGCACAGTCTCATATTCTGGGTATGCTTTCTCAGGAATTCTTTCAGTTCCCCAACATCTATACAAATTTTCTGTCTAAATAAGAGGCAGCTCCAGTTTGCTTGCCAGTAGACAACTCCATAGACATTCTCTATCTCATTACTCAATTTTATGTACTTCAAACAACTTAACATCTAAACTCTTCTTAGTCATTGATTTGTGTGTTTGTTTTCTGTGCATTTTCAATTTTTCATTCTATGTCTTCCATGGTTATTAAGAAAGCACTCATAAATTTTAAACACGGAGAAGAGAGAAATGCTGTATGATCTTTACTATATAGTCTCCTTCCTTAGTACAACCCTCGCTCTAAAGAAAATATGTGTCTCTCTTGAGGATCCAATATAGTTTTTAGATTACCAATAAAGTAAATCTTACCGTTGAAAGTGTTTTTTATTACTGATATTATTTGGGAGCACAGAACTAAATTGTGGGCAAATAACAGTACAGGGTGTTATAGCTTTTTTTTTTTTTAATTTTTATTTAGTTTTGAGAGAGAGAGAGAGGGTGAGCAGGGGAGGGACAGACAGAGAGGGAGACACAGAATCTGAAGTGGGCTCCAGGCTCCGAGCTCTAAGCATAGAACATGATGCGGTGATGCGAGGCTCGAACTCACGGACTGTGAGACCGTGACCTGAGCCGAAGTCAGACGCTTAACTGACTGAGCCACTCAGACGCCTCTAAGGTGTTACAGCTTTAATTTAGATGTAACAATTCTTGCCTAATATATATTTAATTTTTATTTACAACTTTTTCCTTAATGTTACCGATTTCAATTTTCTTCTGTATATTTCAGAACTTATTTCAGTGTTCTGAAGTATGAGAGTGAGGACATCATTTAATCATTGTATTATCTCATGTCTCTATACTCTTCCATGTCAGCCTAATGAAGTGACCTAATGAAATTATAAAAAGACATCAACAAATATAAAAAATACAGAAATATATACATTTTGAACAATGATGAATTCAATATGAGGTATTTACCCATATAAAATGTCTGTATTTGTAGTTTTAATCACTTTTTGAAAAAACAAGCTTCCATGTTTTAAGTTTAAGCATCTTGCATGATGCTCTTCTTGTAGTTTTTCTGATTTGTCTGTTGGTTTTTAATATTCACCTTTATTAATGTTACCCTAAATGTATTCATCCGATGGTGTTCTGTATCAATGATGAATTTTGTATTAAACACTTCACAGTTAAATACTACGTGTGTCAGCTTCCCTTAGCCCTTGTCCTTCTGTGTAGGGTGACATGATAAGAGCCAGGTCAGTTGTCCTACACCCACAGCTGGACACCCTCTAGGCAAGGGATAAAGAAAAATGATTCTTCTCTGTTTATAAAGCAAGAAGCCTCCAGTTTCCTTCTCTTTCTAACCAAATCTCCCTTGAAATTAATGGGCCTGATTCTATTTCCATGCCTCTGGGATATGAACATTATCTCCAGGAGCCAGGTAGTCCTAGGCTTCTCTAGCTTTTACAACCAAGTTCTGTCTCTATATTCTGGACTTTATCCATTTTGACATATAAATACTTAAATAGTATCCTAGTGCTCCAAAACTTTTGTCCAGCCAGGCTGTAAGAATTTGGCCCTTTTAGGAAGAGGTAAATTCTTATCTGATCCTTTTGAATCAGAGCCATTAACCAGATAATGGCTACAGATCTAATTCCCAAGGTGTGTACAGGTACTTCTAAGGGAAGTGAAACCAGTCTCTGTCTTTATATAGCACATGTGTTTCCATGTCCCGGAAAGCTAGGGATTTCAACAGGAACATTCAAAATCCAGGAAACTTTATTTCTCTACAGTATCTTTCCTACCATCATTGGTCATTCAATCCCTTAAGAGTTTCCAAGGTCATTGAGACAAGGAAGATGGCTGCATAGGAGGATGCAGGGCTCACCTAGTCCTGCTGATCACTTAGATTCCACCCACATCTGCCTAAATAACCCAGAAAACCACCAGAAGACTAGCAGAACAGACTCTCCAGAGCCAAGTGTAGAGAAGAGGCCCACAGAGGAGGGTAGGAAGGGCAGAGAGGCAGTGGGCACTACATGGACTGGCAGGAGGGAGCTGGGGCGGTGGAGGGGCAGCCCGCTTGGCAAGGCAGAGCCCCTGAAGTCTGGCTTGCAAAAGCAGAGGGGCCGGACTCCGTGAGTTCTGACAGCCAGTGGGACTTAACATCTGGAATGTTAAAAGTCAACAGCTCTGTCTCAGAGAGCAGGGACGGCGAGAGGACGCCAGGAGGGAGAGCTGTTGAGCCCCGGAAGACAGAGCCTGGAAGGGAACAAAGGTGCTGGCAAGTGCCATTTCCCTCTCCCATCCCCCAGCTGAAATTCCAAATGGAACAAGTTCCTGTCACTGAACTTGCTTGCACCATGCAAATGCCCCACACTGTGCTTCTGTGGATCCATCCCTCCTATGGGCCTGCCTCTCTCCTGGTGCTGCAGGGCCCCTCCCACAGGGGACCACCAATGACAAAGCAAGCTAAGACTGCCCCTCCTGCCCCTGTGCACCTTGCAGATCCACCCTGGCTAATCTGGCCCTTGGCCAGATCCCACTGAAGCAGCATCACAAGCCTGGCAGTGTGCAAGCAGCCCAGACAGGGGCCACACCACTCCATAGTGAGTCCTGCCCCTGGGAGAGAGGAAGATAAGGTACACACCAGTCTGACTGGGGCCCCAGCGGTGGGCTGGGGGCAGACATCAGGTCTGACTGTGGCCCTGCCCACCAACACAACTTACTCCTAAAAGCACAGGGGAAATGCCCTGCAGTTTGAAGCTACCACAGGGACTACCCAAAACGATGAAACGGAAGAATTCTCCTCAAAAGAAACTCCAGGAAGTAGAGATAGCTAACAAATTGATCAAAAATGATTTAAGCAATATAACAGAAAAAGAATTTAGAATAATAGTCATAAAATTAATCGCTGGGCTTGAAAAAAGCATAGAGGATAGCAGAGAATCTATTGCTACAGAGATCAAGGGGCTAAAAAATAGTCATGAGGAATTAAAAAAATGCTATTAATGAGGTGCAAAATAAAATGGAGATGGCCATAGCACAGATTGAAGAGGCAGAGGAGAGAATAGGTGAATTAGAAGATAAAATTATGGAAAAAGAGGAAGCTGAGAAAAAGAGATAAAAACATCCAGGAGTATGAGGGGAGAATTAGAGAACTAAGTGATGCAATCAAACAGAACAATATCTGTATCATAGGAATTCCAGAAGAAGGAGAAGAGAGAGAAAGGGGCTGAAGGTGTACTAGAACAAATCATAGGTGAGAAGTTCCCTGATCTGGGGAAGGAAACAGTCATTGAAATCCAAGAGGCACAGAAACTCCCTTCAGACGTAACTTGAATCGATCTTCTGCACAACATATCATAATGAAACTGGCAAAATACAAAGATAAAGAGAGAATTCTGGAAGTAGCTAGGGATAAACAGGCCTTAACTTACAAAGTTAGACACATAATGTTAGTAGCAGACCTATCTACCGAAACTTGGCAGGCCAGAAAGGAATGGCAGGAAATCTTCAATGTGATGAACAGAAAAAATATGCAGCCAAGAATCCCTTATCCAGCAAGTCTGTCATTCAGAATAGAAGGAGAGATAAAGTTCTTCCCAAACAAACAAAAACTGAAGGAATTCATCACCACTAAACCAGCCCTACAAGAGATCCTAAGGGGAACTCCATGTGTGAAGTGTTGAAAGGACCACAAAGTACCAGAGACATCACTACAATCATGAAACCTACAGACATCACAATGACTCTAAACCCATATCTTTCTATAATAACACTGAATGTAAATGGACTAAATGTGCCAACCAAAAGACATAGGGTAACAGAATGGATAAAAAAACAAGACCCACCTATTTGCTATCTACAAGAGACTCATTTTAGACCTGAGGACACCTTCAGATTGAAAGCGAGGGGATGGGGAACTATTATGCTACTGGAAGTCAAAAGAAAGCTGGAGTAGTCATACTTGTATCAGACAAACTAGACTTTAAATTATAGGTTGTAACAAGAAATGAAGATGGGCATTATATAATAATTACAGGGGTCTATCCATCAGGAAGAGCTAACAATTAGAATAGTCTATGCACCGAATACAGGAGCCCCCAAATATATAAAACAATTAATCACAAACATAAGCAACCTTATTGAAAAGAATGTGGTAATTGCAGGGGACTTTAATATCCCACTTACAACAATGGATAGATCATGTAGACACAGGATCAATAAAGAAACAAGGGCCCTGAATGATACATTGGATCAGATGGACTTGACAGATATATTTAGAACTCTGCATCCCAAAGCAACAGATTATACTTTCTTCTCAAGTGCACATGGAACATTCTCCAGGATAGATCACATACTGGGTCACAAAACAGCCCTTAATAAGTATAAAATAATTAAGATCATACCATGCACACTTTCAGACCACAATGCTATGAAGCTTGAAATCAACCACAGGAAAAAGTCTGGAAAGCCTCCAAAAGCATGGAAGTTAAAGAACACCCTACTAAAGAATGAATGGGTCAACCAGGCAATTAGAGAAGAAATTTAGAAATATATGAAAACAAATGAAAATGAAAATACAACAATCCAAACGCTTTGGGATGCAGTGAAGGCAGTCCTGAGAGGAAAGGATATTGCCATCCAGGCCTTTCTCAAGAAACAAGAAAAATCCCAACTACAAAATCTAACAACACACCTAAAGGAAATAGAAGCAGAACAGCAAAGACACCCCAAACCCAGTAGAAGAAGACAAATAATAAAGATCAGAGCAGAAATAAACAATATTGAATCTAAAAAAAAATCTGTAGAGCAGATCAATGAAACCAAGAGTTGGTTTTTTGAAAAAATAAACAAAATTGATAAACCTCTAGCCAGGCTTCTCAAAAAGAAAAGGGAGATGACCCAAATAGATAAAATCATGTATGAAAATGGAATTATTATAACCAATCCCTCAGATACAAGCAATTATCAGGGAATACTATGAAAAATTATATGCCAACAAACTGGACAACCTGGAAGAAATGGAAAAATTCCTAAGCATGCACACACTTCCAAAACTCAAACAGGAATAAATAGAAAATTTGAACAGACCCATAACCAGCAAAGAAATTGAATCAGTTATAAAAAGTCTCCCAACAAATAAGAGTCCAGGAGCAGATGGCTTCCCTGGGGAATTCTACTGGACATTTAAAGCAGAGATAATACCTATCCTTCTCAAGCTGTTCCAAAAAATAGAAAGGGAAGGAAAACTTCCAGACTCATTCTATGAAGCCAGCATTACTTTGATTCCCAAACCAGACAGAGATCCAGCAAAAAAAGAGAACTACAGGCCAATATCCCTAATGAATATGGATGCAAAAATTCTCAACAAGATACTAGTAAATCGAATTCAACAGCATATAAAAAGAATTATTCACCATGATCAAGTGGGATTCATTCATGGGCTGCAGGGCTGGTTCAACATTCACAAATCAATCAGTGTAATACATCACATTAATAAAAAAAAAAAGATAAGAACCATATGATCCTGTCAATCAATGCAGAAAAAGCATTTGACAAAATTCAGGATCCTTTCTTAATAAAAACCCTCGAGAAAGTCGGGATAGAAGGAACATACTTAAACATCATAAAAGCCATTTTTGAAAAACCCACAGCTAATATCAACCTCAATGGGAAAAAACTGAGAGCTTTCCCTCTGTGATCAGGAACATGATAGGGTGTCCACCCTCACCGCTGTTGTTTAACAGAGTGTTGGAAGTTCTAGCATCAGCAATCAGACAACAAAAGGAAATCAAAGGCATCAAAATTGGCAAAGATGAAGTCAAGCTTTCACTTTTTGCACATGACATGATATTATACATGGAAAACCCGACAGACTCCGCCAAAAGTCTGCCAGAACTGATACATTAAGCAAAGTCGCAGGATACAAAATTAATGTACAGAAATCAGTTGCATTCTTATACACTAATAATGAAGCAACAGAAAGACAAATCAAGAAACTGATCCCATTCACAATTGCACCAAGAATCATAAAATACCTAGGAATAAACCTAACCAAAGAGGTAAAAGATCTGTATACTGAAAACTATAGAAAGTTTATGAAGGAAATTGAAGAAGATACAAAGAAATGGAAAAACATTCCATGCTCATGGGTTGGAAGAATAAATATTGTTAAAATGTCAATACTACCCAAAGCAATCTACACATTCAATGTAATCCCAATCAAAATTGTACCAGCATTCTTCTTGAAGCTAGAACAAGCAATCCTAAAATTTGTATGGAACCACAAAAGACCCCGAATAGCCAAAGTAATATTGAAGAAGAAGACCAAGGTAGGAGGCATCACAATCCCAGACTTTATCCTCTACTACAAAGCTGTCATCATCAAGACAGACACATAGACCAATGGACTAGAATAGAGACTCCAGAATTGGACCCACAAAAGTATGGCCAACTAATCTCTGACAAAGCAGGAAAGAATATACAATGGAAAAAAGACAGTCTGTTTAACAAATGGTGCTGGGAGAACTGGACAGCAACATGCAGAAGAATGAAACTAGACCACTTTCTTACACCATTCACAAAAATAAACTCAAAATGGATAAAGGGCATGAATGTGAGATAGGAAACTATCAAAACCCTAGAGGAGAAAGCAGGAAAAAAACCTCTCTGACTTCAGCCACAGCAATTTCTTACGTGACACATCTACAAAGGCAAGGGAATTAAAAGCAAAAATGAACTATTGGGACCTCATGAAGATAAAAATCTTCTGCACTGCAAAGGAAACAATCAACAAAACTAAAAGGCAACCGACAGAATGGGAAAAGACATTTGCAAATGACATATCAGACAAAGGGCTAGTATCCAAAATCTATAAAGAACTCACCAAACTCCACACCTGAAAAACAAATAATCCAGTGAAGAAATGGGCAGAAAATATGAATAGACACTTCTCTAAAGAAGACATCCAGATGGCCAACAGGCACATGTAAAGATGCTCAACGTTGCTTCTCATCAGGAAAATACAAATCAAAACCACACTCAGATATCACCTCATGCCAGTCAGAGTGGCCAAAATGAACAAATCAGGAGACTATAGATGCTGGTGAGGATGTGGAGAAATGGGAACCCTCTTGCACTGTTGGTGGGAATGCAAACTGGTGCAGCCGCTCTGGAGAATAGTGTGGAGGTTCTTCAAAAATTAAAAATAGACCTACCCTATGACCCAGCAATAGCACTGCTAAGAGTTTACCCAAAGGATATAGGAGTGCTGATGCATAGGGGCACTTTACCCCAATGTTTACAGCAGTACTTTCAACAATAGCCAAATTATGGAAAAGCCTAAATGTCCATCAACTGATGAATGGATAAAGAAGTAGTGGTTTATATATACAATGGAATACTACTTGGCAATGAGAAAGAATTAAATATGGCCTTTTGTAGCAACATGGGTGGAACTGGAGAGTGTTATGCTAAGTGAAATAAGTCATACAGAGAAAGACAGATACCATATGTTTTCACTCTTATGTGGAGTTCCTGAGAAACTTAGCAGAAGACTATGGGGGAGGGAAGGGGGAAAAATAAGTTAGAGAGGGAGGGAGGCAAACCATAAGAGACTCTTAAAAACTGAGGATAAACTGAGGGTTGATGGGGGTAGGAGAGAGGGGAGAGTGGGTGATGGGCATTGAGGAGGGCACCTTTTGGGATGAGCACTGGGTGTTGTATGGAAACCAATTTGACAATAAATTTCATATTAAAAAATAAATAAGTAAAGGTAAAATTTTAAAGAAAAAAAAAGATTTTCCAAGGTCAGTCACCTTTTAATTTCAGAGATTGTCTTGCACAATGTTATGAATTAGGAGCAATCAAAAGTCACATGATACATGACTTTATTCCAAATAATTTTTTTTAATGTTCATTTATATATTTTGAGAGAGAGAGAGAGAGAGAGAGGCCAGAGAGGGAGAGAGAGAATCCCATGCAGGCTCCTTGCTGTCAGCGCAGAGCCTGATGCAGGATTCGATCTCACAAACTGTGAGATCATGACTTGAACCAAAATCAAGAGTCAGGTGCTTAACTGAATGAGCCACCCAGGTGCTCCAACTGTACAGAAATTATAATTGTTTTAATTGACAAGATATATAGAAATTAAATAATAATATTAGAAACAATTCAAAGTACAAAAATACTACGACAGTATAATAGTTAAATGTAAATATAGGGGCAGCGATATGTCATAAAAGATAGTGGAAATATCACCATATTTATCATCCTATGTATGTTTATATTTACATGTTCATTTATAAATATTTATCCCTGTCAAAACCATTTCGTGTAGGCATTTGATATATTTATTTGATAGATTATTTACTTTAAGGGGACTTTTGTTTTATTGCAATCTCTTCTCACACGATTTTTGTAAACTTTGAGCTCTAAACTCTGATTCTCAACTTTCTTTAACTTGAAGAAATTGTGTTAGTTTATCCCAAATAATAGTTAAGATGATTTGTAACTAAGTATAATGTTCAGCATTATTATTATAAGAGTAGAGAGAACAGATTAGTCATTTTTAGGCGAAAACCTGAACTGCTTTTGCAAAATAGCTGAGTGACTATCGCTGGATATCTTCAAGCAAGAGTGGGACAACTGCTTGGCAGAAATGTTGTAATCTTCTTATATATCTGTTGGGTTTTTAATATTCATCTTTGTTAACTTAAGGTGAATATTAAAAACTCAAAAGATAGCCCAGTAAAGGGAATCGAAAAACTAGACAGGGTTTTAATTTGATGATCTCTAACCATACTTTTAAATTTGGTTTTATAATCGATTGCTTCCTCTTTTATGTCCCCAAATCCTTTACATCCCAAATTCAACAACCACTTGGTATTATGTGATGCCACAGAGAGATACCATTCTTTAGTTCACAGAAGAGAGCTTATCACACCAAAATATTTGATTTTTATTTTTCCTGAGTATTAAGTACTACAGTGGTGATGCATCTGAAAATTATTCTCTAATAAGAAGATACCTTCAGTACCGCAAAACATTCTCACAAGATTTCTGTAACTTTGCTACCATTGACCCATTTTTGTACTTTTTCCTATTGTGATATACCTTTTCAATTATAGGAATTCCTATGTAGTTTTGGCCACACAGCTTCTGTTATTACGCTAGTTAGGGAACTTAATGAGTAATCTAATTTTTTTTTTCTGAAAGTAAGTTCAGAGTATATTGTCTGAATTATAATTTTCAACACTGAAATACCTTATTTGTTATAGTGAACATTCTCATTTCCCAGATGTTTTGTCCTTTAAAATGTGAAGATTACAATGTATGTAGCATGGTGTAAAAAAATAAAGCATGAACTATACAGGTAGCTGACTTTGTTTAAGTGTCAAACCTATTACTACATATGTGATTTGGGCAATGTATCTAACATCTCAAATGCTCATATTTTAAACAGACATACCATCTACTTCATAAAAGTGAATCATAATATAGTAAGATTGTGTATGTAAAACATTTCACTTAGCTTCTGGCACTTATTAGCATTTAATACATGAATATACTTCAAATTATCTGAAATGAAACTGTATGTTCACGATAGTTCTCTCGTTCACTCTTTCCAAATTCAAATGTGTCCATGGTCCAATTCAATGAGGTAAGTTAATAAAAACTTTAAAAAAGTGGAACCTACACTGATTTTTTGAACTGAAGAAAAATTTATGGCATTGAAATTTTAAGACAATTAATGCAGATTACACAAATTTTAAGAAAACAGTGAAGTCCAGATATAAAGTTTAAGGAGAGACCTTCCCTCGTTGCCTTGGAAAGAACCAGTCAACCATTGTTTAGATAAGCATAGTGAAGAGGAAAATGAAACCAATTAGCATAGAACTTTAGTAAAGGGGGTGCAAGTAGAATGAGATTTACATATGGTAGGGCTGACTCAGAGAGTTCCAGAACACCTGTTGCTCTGCAAAGGAGCAGGGGAACTATTCAGTAACTGAGCTGATAAAGTATAAATACACCAGCAGCATTGAACAAGGACTATAGAGTTGCCAGATTACAGGGAATAAATACACAGAATCCCCAGTGAAGCTTGAATTTCAGATGAGCAACTTTTTTTTGTTTGTTTGTTTAGTGTAATTATACCATGTAAATGCTTTGGGGACATATTTGTACTAAAAGAATATATTTGCTGTTTATGAAAATGAAATTTAACTAGACAGCCTATACTTTATCTTGCAACCCTACAAGGGAACCACAATATTATTCCCAGAGGAATATGAAGGTCACGATCTATTCTCAAGATATATATATATCTTAAGAATATAATGTATGTATAATATACACAATATGTATATGTATCTGACATATATTAATCTTGCATTTTTACTCTATTTTTTATTTTTAATCTTGATCTTGTTTTGTGATATAAAGGATTTTATATCAATTCCCTCTTTCTGTAAGATGCAAATTTGTTTTATACTGATATAGATTAGATTTATTTTCAAAATTTGTACTTGTCACAAAATGTATTTTTGTGCTTGAATTTATATATTCTTTTTTAAATGTTCATTTGTTCATTTTGAGAGAGATAGAGAGTGAACTGGGGAGGAGCAGAGAGACAGAGGGAGACAGAGAATCCTAAGCAGGCTAGGCACATGCTGTCAGTGCAGAGTCCCACGCGGGGCTCAGACTCATGAACCTTGAGTTCATGACCTGAGCTGTAATCAAGAGTGGGGTGATTGAGTCAACCAGGCACCCCTCTATATTCTTTTACCATGGAAAAAATGAATTAAAAAACTGAGGGTGAACATTTGGTTACTAATTTTCTGAAAAGATTTAGAGGGGCTAAAGAAAATGAAATAAAAAATTGTATATTCATAATGAACTCTGTTTAATATATTTTTTAATATTTCTTTATTTTTGAGAGAGAGAGAGAGAGAGCAAGTGGGAGAGGGGCAGAGAGACAGAGGATCTGAAGCAGGCTCTGTGCTGAGAGCAGAGACCGATGTGGGGCTCAAACCCATGAACTGTGAGATCATAACTTAAGCGGAAGCCAGACACTTAACCAACTGAGCCACCCAGGCCCTCCAAACTCTCTTTAAACATTATCTACTTTAAACTGTTTGGATTGAAGGCCTATAGCTCCTGTACCTCCATATGATTTAAAGAAGTTTTAAAGCTAGTTTTTGAAATTCATCACAAATTATTTATATTCTAAAACATATAGTGCTTAAAACACTATGTAAAACTGCAAGTTATATTTTCTTATTTTCTTTTTTCTCCTCATGATATTTGATATTCTATTTCATTTTTGAGACTGTGTTTAGAAAATGATGTGTTCATATAATCTTTCAGATACTGAAGTTTTTTACTATTAATTTTGAACACTAGGCTTATTAATTAGCCTCAGTGAGTGTTATCTGTCCATCTGTAAAGTAAGGGAAATATATAGTTAATTCTAATATACTGTAAAACAATGATATGCCTTTTTATATAATTATAAATCCAACATCAATTTTGTCTTTAATTTGAATTAGGGGTTGTCAAACTTCTATAAAGGTAATAACAAATAATGAATATTTTAAGTTTCGTGAGCCACATGGTCTCTTTAGTAACTACTCCTCTACCATTTGTAGTAAAAAGCAGCCAGAGACACTATAAAAAAGGAATGGGTGTGCTGGTATTCTGATACATTTTATTTAATAAACAAGAGAAGACTGTATTTGGGTTGCTGACTTTCCTGTAATCTAAATATTTCCAAAGATAATTCAGTATAAAGAAATAAAGTATATTTTCCGTTGGCCCAGGCATTTCATTTTCTTTCCTATCTCTTTCTCTCAACATTTTTTTTACTATCTTTTGTTTCTTCTCCATTTCAGACACAAACTCTTGGCCTGTGTCTGAGTCACACCTAGCCTTTCATTTGAAATAAGTCTGAGAGGAAAACAAAGAACTAAACGACCAACACACAAAACACACAAAATTGTATGGTATCTATCATGCATTACTAAAGAGCAAATATGATGTTTTCTAGCTTTTCTATGAAACCAAGCCTTTTACTTATTTCCATGGATGATTTCAATTTCCTTTACATCCAGTATAAGTAAAGCAACAAAAAAACAAGCATAACAAATCAATCTGAGTCTCTACAAATATACTCAGAATTTATCATGAGGTAATCTCTGCCTTTACCACTTGGATTTATAGTTTTACATAACGGAGTCTGTTGATAACAACTGTCTTAACCTTTCTAAGTCTCATTATTCTTTCGTGTATAATTGGTTACATACTTTTCTTTTTCTTTTTTTTTTTTTTTTAATGTCTAACTTCCTAGAAGCCAGCATAGCTTACTTGTCATCAAGCAATGACTGATCAGCAGTTGTGCTCAACACTTTGAGCCGGTAAGACTTCCAACACTTGCCAATGGCACTGTATGGTGTTAGGGGGTATATTCAAAGTTCAGGCATTGTTTAAATCATGGTAAAACAGATATATGGAGAGCTTGCCTAAGGCCTTTATGGTTTATTTCTCATATATTCCTGATAAAGGAAATTTCTGGTTAGGCTTTCACTCAATTTCTTGCCCCCAACAAGACAGGAGCTTTAGGCCAATTAAGTTGCTAGCTGCCCCATTCATTTGCCACATAGGTCTCTAGTGTTATTGATGCTTCTGCGCATAGAGTTTTGCATGATTGGCTCCAAATGAAGGCAGCCAGTGGCAGTGAAGCCACTGGTTTTCGTGCCTTACTCTACCTGATATCACAACTATGCTGACCAGGTGGGCTTGGGGGTGGGAGCAGCCCCACACAAAAACACTAACGACTTCCACTGTTCATATTCAAAGCTCAATAGTTTTTAATATATAATCACTTTTCAGTCATATGTATCCCTTGGTTGATTTCCAGAGGTATAAAATATTTAGTCCAACTTTATTATTGTTTCTTGGGGAGTAGATTTGTTGAACTACTCACTTCATTAGCTCAGAAATCCTATTCCCAGAGCCTAATTTCTAAGCCCTACTCATGTGCCAGGCACAGAGCTAGTCTACTAACTTATTTACATTATCTCCAAATCTTACAGCAACCCAACAAGATTTGTATTATTATCTCTATTTTTCTAACGAGTAAAATGAGGCTGGGATAATTTAAGTAACTTGTCAAACGAATCACAAAACAAAACAAAAATGTAATGCATATAGTATGAATTAAATTCAAATTCGTATTATATCAAGTATATGTGAATTCATACATAAGAAATGAATTCATATATTTATTAAATATTACTTATGAGAAACAGATTAAACCATGCCTGTAAATTACTTAACATAGCATGGAGCACATATTAATGTTTTTGATAATTGAATATAACTATTTTTTAGATGTAAAATAATTATGAGGTAATTGTTTTCTTTTTTTTCTTAAGGTTTTATTTTTGAGAGAGAGAGAGAGAGAGAGCTAGTGAAGAGGGGCAGAGAGAGAGGATCTGAAGTGGGTTGCATGCTGACAGCAGTGATCCCAAAGTGGGGCTTGAACTCATGAACTGTGAGATTAGGACCTGAACCTAAGTCGTGTATCCAATCTACCGTCCCATCCAGGTGCCCATGAAGTAATTGTTTTCTGATATTTTTATAGTCTTATTCAATTTTGAATAAATGGTCTTTTAAGCAGGTAAATTTTATCAGTTTCTTATCTCCACCCTTCCTTTTTGGGCCAGACACCCTACCCAATGATGGGAGTACTTGTTAAGTGGATGAATGTGTACTAATGGACAGATGGCTTTATATTAAAAATCACTTTTGCCATGTGTGTAAGACTAGTCAGAATGGGTAGCTCAGCTCAATAAAACATTTACAAGTGTAACAAAATTAAAGAAACTAGGAAAGCAAGGAGCCATGATCAACACGGAAAACTTAACCTTGATGATTAAAAGCTAATACATACTAAAAAACAGGATGAAAGAGGGGTGCCTGGGTGGCTCAGTCGGTTGGGCGGCTGACTTCGGCTCAGGTCATGATCTCGCGGTCAGTGAGTTCGAGCCCCAGGTCGGGCTCTGTGCTGACGGCTCAGAGCCGGGAGCCTGTTTCGGATTCTGTGTCTCCCTCTCTCTGACCCTCCCCCATTCATGCTCTGTCTCTCTCTATCTCAAAAATAAATAAAAGTTAAAAAATAAAATAAAATAAACCAGGATGAAAGAGTCCAGATTTCAGAAGCTAAATGTCAAAGCTGAACTATGAATATAGTTGTTATACTATGAGCTCAAGCTATTTTTTTCATTGAATAACTGAAGTTTGTAAACACAAGAAAATCACAGTCCCAAAGTCAATTTTTTTCTTGACTTGTCAGAAATGCCAAAATTATTTTCAACAAGAAGCCCCTGATGATTAATCTTAGTTATTTAGAAGTTAACTTTAATCAATTCAGGCAATTTAATATAGAGGACTTCATAAAATTGGGGCTATTCTAGGGAATTTTTCACTACCTATAGAAGGAAACCAGTTATCTTTTTTTAATGATCTACATCAGTGAAATGTTACATTCATAACACAAATATTCTAACTCTAGAGTATGATATGAAGCTGATAATAGAGGATGACAATATTAGACATATTCTTCCCTTTTTATATAAAGATTTAAAAATAAACTTATGGATCTTGAATAAAATCAAATGCAATTTTAGACTAGATAACTTTTACAACCATGAAGTTTCAAAAGACATTGTTGAATAACTCAAGTGAGTCACAGAGTGCAATGCATTTGATTATATTGTTCTTTTAGAAACTTGGAATTTCATTATCGTTTTTAAATGGCATATTCAATTTAATACAATAAACATTTTACATATGTCATGAATATTTATCTACTTAAGCTTAGCTATTAAGGACATGAGTAAATTTCTGATTTTCTCTGTATATTAATGTTGTAGGCATAGTAGAATCATTCAATTGCATCAAGAAAGAGATACATAAGTGAAAAAAACCTAATACAATTTTACCCACACAATAAATTGGAGCACATTACTTTCAGTTGATAAACCAACAGGTGTTAAGAACAAACAAGCTAAGAATAAAACACAATAAATTAAAAATTTATATACATTCTGAAGTTTACTCAAGAGTAGGGAAAGTAAATCAAACATGCAGAAAAATTAGCATATTTTTATTGGTGGATGTGATATGCTTCATGAAAAATCTATAGAGAAAATAAAAACAAAATTTTGGTTTTACCTGGCAACATTATTAAATGCTAAGTGGAAAATTTATTGGGCCAAAATAAAATAAGAATATATTGCAAAGATATTTTCATAGATAATTGAAGCTTTTATTGACAATAATAGTGAAGTATCAAATTATAGTATTTTAAAATAGATAGCTATCATAAATATGAATGTACTTATAGGGACATAATGAAACAGCTTGGTTAAAAAAAATAGCTGACCTAGGCTAATATGTAAAGGTTATTATGTAAACGTTTTATAGAAATAATTATTTTTTTATTATTAATGGAAGAGCTAGTATGTATGATTGTATTGCCATCTCTAGTGACCAAGACAATGTCAATGTTTCCCTCAGCTTGACCAAACTTTTAGGACTTCTTCCTGCCTCTAGGCCCCTGATCCCTCTCCTTTATTTAGAGCATTTACTTTAGAAAACTTGTAATTGTTATTTCTTTCTTTGCACCTTTTAGATGCAAAGCTTTTATTTTATTTTTAAAAATTCATTTATTTCTTTTGAGAGGGAGAGAGAGAGAGAGTGGGGGAGGGGTAGAGAGGGAGAGAAAGAATCCTAAGCAGCCTCCATGCTGTCAGCACAGAGCTGGATGCAGGGCTTGACCTCACAAAACAAACCATGAGATCATGACCTGAGCCAAAAACCAAGAGTTGGACACTTACCCAACTGAGCCACCGAGGAACCACAGATGCAAAGTTTTTAAAAGCATCTTGCCTATTTTAACACCCAAGACTGTCTTTCTTAAGGACCTAGATGCTATCCCTTTGAAATATAATCATGAAAGAAGATAGTGCCCTTTTTTCCCATCTCTAGGAAAGACATATTAGTCAGGATTCTGCAGAGAAACAGAACCAATAGAACATAGATGATAGAGATAGATGGATAGATACATAGATAATAGATGATAGATAGATAGATAGATAATAAATAGATAATAGATGGTTGATAGATGATAGATAGATAGATAGATAATAGATAGATATAAGAGGAGATTTATTATAGGAATTGACTCATGTAGTTTTGGAGGCCAAGAAGTCCCATGATCTTCTGTCTGCAGGCTGAGAAACCAGGAAAGCTGTGGAATAATTCAAAGTCCTAAGATCTGACAATGCTGTCTGGTGGTATAAGTCCTGGTCTCGTATGAAAGCTTGAGAACCAGTAATACCAATGTTGTGAGGTGGGGGCGTGGGGATGGTCAAGAGATAATGGGTGACTCAGCTCACATGGTGAAAGTGAATTCATTCTTCTTCCACCTATTTGTTCTATGTAGGCCCTAAATGGATGGCATGATGTCTAGCTACATTAGTGAGCCCAATCTTCTTACCTCAATCTACTGATTCAAATGCTAGTGTCTTCCTGAGATATCCTCATGGATACCTAGAAATAATATTTACCAGCTTTCTGGATATCCCTTAACCTAGTTAAGTTGACATAAAAGTAACTATCAAAAGTTCACATTATGTCAATTTAGCACCCATATGCATTTCCTTAAACCAATTTCCTAGTAAAGCCAATAGTGAGGTCATAATTCTACCTAATATGATACAATTATCTTGTGTCTTTGGTGGTTGAGTGCCACCATTTGGTCTCTGCCACCCCAAGAACTATTAGTCCCATTGCATTTAGATTTTCCAATTGAGTGACTGCAGGTCGCACTCTAAGGTCTAGCCCACAGAAAAGAGCAACCATAGATCTCTCAGGATGCTGAGGCTCATCTAATGAACTTATTTCTCAAAATGTTGTGGAAAAGTATGTCTTCTGGATCCTCCCAGTGTGGATGAGTAGGTTTTAAATGACAAAGTCACTCTAATATACTTACATCCCTACGCCTTGAATGCCTTTCTCTCCATTAACCAAGGAAGGTTGGGCATTTTCAGTTCTCTCATGGTGAGCCAATTTTTGGTCCATATATCAGCCAATCAAACAGAAGCATTGGGAAAAACCAACCAATCAAACTGTTAGAGCCCTTTCTAACTCCCTGAGCTACAATACTAAATGAAAATTCTGTTTAGTGGGCCCACATCAATAAATTTGACCTGATCCAACTTTATATACCTTTCATTATTATCCCATATCCTTAGTATCCATAGTATCCATTCCCACACATGTTCCCCAGATTATGTTTGTATAAATTAGAAAACTCAAATAGTTCTTTTGAAGCATAGCATACCTCCTCATGAGTTATATTGTACCTCACTGTTAAGGGCCTGCTAGGACTTGAGACAATTTATAAATTGGAACAAAGAGGGACAATAAGGGTGGTTCCTGTGGAGAATCAGCATTGTCTTGCAATTTCAACTAGGGAGGCCATTACCATTTCCTCAGGTTATGCAGTTAACCTCCTCAGATAGAGGTGGAAAAGCCAACACTATGGTGGGTGCAGATACGACTGAGGTTAGAGAAACAGATACCACTCTGTGTGGGGAGCCCAATTTCTTGGTGCAGGAAGTCCTCTTCTACTGGCAAAGAGGATTCATCAGAATTTAGGGGCTCAATATTGCCAGCTTTATCAGGGTAATCTACACCGTCCCATCCCGATTTACAGGACCTGATTCTTTCCCAATCAGTGGCCACACTTCGGCAGTAGGCACACTGAAAGTCTGGAGATCCAATTTGCATTGTCATTCAGCCAGTTGTAGAATGAGATTGACTTTGGTTTTTAGCAATTTCATCTCTGACACTACAGGAAATAAAGTGTTCCTTTGGGGCATACCTAGACATTCTCAGGTCATTTATGGAGCTCTTAGTGGGGAATTCAAATTCCTGAGCTCATCTTTTTCTTTCACCACTTTGTCCAGGAGCATTGGGAGCAACCAACCAATGCCATTATATTCCTTAGTTTTCCAATAATGTGCAAAGTATCATAGAGTCACTTATCTCCTTTCTCCTTTTAAGTGATTGATAAAGAATACTCAAAGTAGATATTTTGTGTATGTCTATAAACAGTTATTGTCAAGGACCTTCAGATTCTCTTTACTACTAGAAATAAAATCATCAGCTTCTTTAAAATCTAATCAGATTAAATTACCAATTCCAGAAATCCCAGAACCAATTCAGAAAATTATTCCTTACAATTGGTCCTCAAGAACAACTCTTGGTATTTTGCTGCAATTGGGTGCCTTTCTCCAACTTGAAAAAATACTTCCTGTTGTGAAGATTTGAGAAAGTTTTCTTTTCCTACAAGGTCCATTAGCAAACATAGATGGCTAATAATCCAGCCCACTTTAAAACTCTCCCAATCTTTGTTCCTATGGAGTTGAGTTCACACTGTTTTCACACCAGTACATCTACTAAATAATTTTAGAATTAAGGAAATTATCTAGCTAATTAAAACAAAAGTTATTTTTTCTTATGACCTAGATAGACAAAGAAAAGTTGCTGAGATGAATTGTTCTAATAATTATTGTTGAACCTTATTTTGCCTGTGAAGATCAAATACTTGGAGGCTCATTTATAATGTAAAATACAGGTATATTTATAGAACATGAAGATCCAGTAAAAAACGATGATTCATTTGATTGGTGAATTAATAATTTTATTCCTTATCAATATAAATTTTAGCTAAAAGTTAATTTTCTCCAAGTTGCAACTTTATTTTTTATCAGTAAGAATAAAATGATCATTTAATGTAGAATATATTTGTTGTCCCCCTCTGAGATGCTTTTTTATTGACTTTATTTTGACATTCTTCCAAATTACTAGAGAAACATGATCCATATCTTATGATGTGTTTATGTCAAGTAGACTAGTATTCGTTCTTAACCTGAAGAATTTACTTATTTCTAGGTAATGGTAAATATTTATTTGTATACAATACCATGAAAAAATGTAAATACTTCATATATTATATATAAGTATCAAACCATACTACTTGGCTACAGGGGGTAGGCTGTATCCCAGGAATATGCCATAAAATGAAAAAAAAAAAAAACCACAAACTGTTGATTAGAAAACCCCAAGGAAGACAGAAAAGGCATTTTGGAAGGGAAAGGAAGAGTGGATGACAAGACAAAGTAAGCAGAAGAATAAAAACCCAGCAAATCTAAGAAAAATAAAAAATTTTCCATATATATAATGTGAAAACAGAACTGTAAGGTGAAACTAGAGGAAAATATAGCAATACCATCATGGCATTTCCATTTCTGATTTGCCCCAGCGATCATCCTGGATATATATTTTAACCAGATAGAAAATTAACTTGACTGTGTTAAAATGAGGTATCTGACTCCTATTCTGTTATGCATTATATTATTTAGACAAATCATCATTGTAGGCCACATATCTACTGATATCAACTCTTTGTCTTAGAAGTGGATGTATTCAGTTTTAGAAAGTGGACAAAATGTAGTACTAGAAAGAACTATATAAATAATGAATGAGGTGAAATGGAATAAATGTATTTTTAATAGCTGTGATGAAATAAATATTAATTTGAAAATATCCTTGCATTATCCTTCAGTTATGTGAATGCATGTTTCACTAAACATCTTAAATAAACAGTAAATTTTCATACAAAAGCCAGAATACTATATTTGTATAGCATATACTCTTCTGATTCAATTTTTTTATATTTTTGAGCTTGCTTGATTTTAACATGGTTAGAGAAGTATTACTAATAATAGAAATGAGCTAGTTTTTTCTATGTTAATTAGTGAATACATTAATTAATAAATAATTTCTTATTCCACTGTGTATATTTCTCACAGCAATAAAAATAAAAATCCAGTCCTTTGAAGATTCACATTGTCAAATGCAATAATTTTTCTTGCACAATTAGCAACGATTAATTAATGTTCCACAGCATCTCATGATTTACAATGCCATGTTATCCAGTGATAAACTTTAGTACTTCCAGATGCAGTGTCAGTAAATATTCTGAATTTCCCTAGGCAGTTTTCCTTTATTTTCATTATTGACATATAAGAAAACATTTCATACAAAAGTTTCTGTTATGATTAAATTTATAATATTTTCTTTACCTTCATATGCTTTTTCCTTTTGGATTCATGATGATGACATTCAGTGGATTTATTTTCACAGTGCTATATTGATAAGATGTTTTGGGGCACCTGGGTGGCTCAGTAGGTTGGGCGTCCCACTTCGGCTCAGGTCATGATCTCATGGTTCATGAATTCAATTCCCACGTCAGGCTCTGTGTTGACAGTTCGGAGCCTGGAGCCTGTTTCAGATTCTGTGTCTCCCTCTCTCTCCGACCCTCCCCCGCTCACGCTCTGTCTCTCTCAAAAATAAATAAACATTAAAAAACTTTTTTTTTTAATTTTTAGAAAAGATGTTTTGATTTAGATCTCCTTCACAACAGCCCTTTTTATCAACTAAAATAAACTTGGTAATCTCACTCCATCTACCTATGTTAATTTTCATTCCTGCTGTTCATTTAGAAGAGCAAATGTGAAGAACAGTTATATATAGGCCTTTCTTTATCACTGAAGGGTTAGTATTATCTAGCTTTTTTATCTTAGCCTACCAAGTTATGGATTAATATATTTTAGTAGAGTCTTGTTTTTATGCACTATTACATCAATTATTGAAAAAGAAGTATATTTTATAGATTAAAGGTTGAGTGTGGACAAATAGCTAAGCAACAAAAATAGTGTTTACCTCTGTGGGTATGTCATGTTCCTTTTGCATATATGCACATACTAATATAGTTAAGAATTACTAACCAACCAAATGAAGTTTCACTTATGAAAGATAAATGAGTTCTAGGGACTCAATACTTTATTTAAACTTTTGTTAAAGGGGGAAAATCTAATTTTGTGTTCTTACCACAGTGATACAATATAAAAGAAGGTGCTCAGTAAATATGTATTGAATTAAAAAAGACAAACTACTTTGAAAAATAATATTAATAAAAATATCATTAATACAAACATCATTAACATATAAGTATATTCTAAAACATAAATAGATATTTAAATCTCATTTTCTTGAGACAACATGCATGTTTTTTGAAATGTGATAAAGAGAAACAGTAACACACACACACACACACACACACACACGCAAGTTGCCATTTTCTTTCCCCCAAAAATAGATAACTTGTTAAAAAATAAAAAGTAAATCTGTAATTAATCTTCAAACTGCCTATCCATTGGCAAAAACATTATTTTTCCAACACACCCTGCAAATGAAGGAAAATTATTCTAAGCAAGTACTACGTAGAACACTTGCACATTTAATTTATAGGAAAGGGTAATTGCATTGCTCTGTTAGCATGGCCTGCTTGAGTGCTGAATCCAGGGAGCATAAATGATTTTTAAGTACACAGTGAGAGAGTGAATATCCCCCTAGGGTTATTCCTAAGGCTTTTGTGCTCAGTCAAGCAATAAGAGATGTTACACATCTCTACAGTGATTGTTCTCAGCATCCCTGAAGTTTAATCCCTAAAGATCATGAGACAAAAACTCAATAATAAATGGATTTCTGATGCTAGCATCTAAACAAAAAAAGGAACATTATTGGCTTTCTTCTTCTTAACGTATAAAGCACTTGTAACCTCAACATATAGTGATAATGCCTCGGATCACTGACATCTTATTCTTTTCTATCAAATTATGAAGATTCTACTCTATTCAAGATATTTTTAATTCTAATCACATTTTCTTTCTTTGCAGAAGAGTTATTCTTTGGCAAAAATGTGGAAAAAGGGATGGCATGTAATTTGGGATACTGTATATTATATATAGCTGCTGCTAAGGTCTAACTAGGCTGCATTGCCACCACTGAGATGATACTTGATTTTAACAGCCTGTATTGGTATTGGAATTTTTCTTGCCTACTAATTTTCTAAATCAATGCTGGCAGGTAATGTACTATTGAAAAGCTTTGGCTTTGAAACTTTAAAATTATATGAGTCCAATGTGCATTAATAGAGGTAAGAATGAAAATAATGTTAATTTGCTCCTTTCCTGGTCTGTGAATATTTTTTTTTATTATAATGAGTTCTTAATTTGTCCAAAAAGAAATCTGTAAGGTATAAATGAACTGATTGATCATGCCATTCTTATGATCATATATTAGATGAAGGGTAGCATTAAAAAGTCATAAATGTGATTACTATTGAAGTTCCTTTCTGGTAATAGTCTTTATCCACAAACACCTTTAGAAAAAAGTAAGTAAACCCATTTATTCTTAGGATATCAAACTTTGGCTTATCATTGCTATATTAACCTTAGTTCCTTCTTTCCTGAACATAAAAACAAAGAAAATCATTATATTGATCCCAGAAAACCTTTACCACATTAAAGTGATAATCTAATTATTAGTGATAATCTAATAATCACATGAAATGTATATAAAATATTCAAAATATGGACTATCTTCTTACTTTTAGCTATCTAGTGGGTGTTTTGTGCTCTCATATTGAGATAGTAATTTTCATTTCCCTAATGACTCTGAGCATTTTTCCATTTGTTTATTTGCCATGCATATATCTTCTCTGATGAAATGTCTGTTCAAATCTTTCATCTGTTTTTATATTGGGTTGTTTTGTCTCATTAAGTCCTAAGAGTTCTTTATACATCCTAGCTACTAAGCCCTTATCAGATATATGTTTTATAAATATGCCCACACTATCAGTGCGGAGCCTGACCCAGGATTAGAATTCACAAACCATGAAATCATGACCAGAGCCAAAATCAAGAGTCGGTTTCTTAACCAACTGAGCCATCCAGGGTCCCCAATATTTTTGATTTCATACTGTGTGCTTTGTGTGATGTATTAAGAAATATTTTCCAAAATTAAAGTCATTAAGATTTTCTATATTATTTAATTATAAAATTTTAGTGTTTTAAGTCATGCATTTATACATATGATCTCTTTGAATTTAAAAAATATATATAGGGGCGCCTGAGTGGCGCAGTCGGTTAAGCGTCCGACTTCAGCCAGGTCACGATCTCGCGGTCCCTGAGTTCGAGCCCCGCATAAGGCTCTGGGCTGATGGATCGGAGCCTGGAGCCTGTTTCCGATTCTGTGTCTCCCTCTCTCTCTGCCCCTCCCCCGTTCATGCTCTGTCTCTCTCTGTCCCAAAAATAAATAAAAACGTTGAAAAAAAAATTAAAAAAAAATATATATAAAATGTGAGGTAAGGATGAACACAATTAATTGTATATTAAAGGGAGTTATTATATAATATTGAACATGCAATTTAAGCTAGGTAGGAAGCAGGTAAGGGTATGTGGAATGAATGTCTCTAATACACTGTTTTAATCAATAGATTTTTGGTCCCATTAGAATTTTAAACTTTTCATATTTGTGGTACTATAAGCAGTAAAAAGGAAAGATAGAGGTTAAAGTCAGATAGTAGGATATCCGAAGGTGAGATTATTCAGCAGGGACAGCTACTGGTAATGATGTGTCAACAGCAGTTTTTCCTAAACTTACAGATGTGGGAAACATGGATAATGTTAACATTTACACAGCACAGAGGACACACTGTAAGGGGACTTACATTGTTATATAAACTTGGCTAAATATTTAAAATATGCCCTATACACTTAGAGAATAAGAGACGATATTACACATTATTAAATCTTGAATGTGTATAAACTTCCAAAAATTGTTTTCAAAAATTTTAATTAGAATCTGAAATAGCATCTATGAGCATTTCTCCATATCGTTTTTTTATTCGTAATATTCCTTTTTAATAATGTAATTATGATCACTTGAAATTTTTAAGAATTTTCACTTTTAAGAGTATTATTTCCATGAAAAACAAAATGTAAATGATTTTATTAACATTCAACCCAAATGCGAGGCATAGCCTATAATGCCACTCCACGGGCAAACATGGACAGCAACCTAGCCTGACCACAGAGCACAGATTCTAGTCCCATTTGACTGCTACCACATTTGAGAGCCCCACCTAAACAGGATTGTGGGCCTGCAACCTGGTGCAATCATGGAGCCCCGCCTACAGCCTCATTCGATTGCAGGGATTGCAGGGCGTAGTCTGCAGCCCCACTGATCACACAACACAGCCTGAGGGTCAGCTCAACCAGTGGTGGTTGTGGAACTCAGTGGTCCTGCCTGAGTGTGGTGACCAGCCCACAGCCCCACCTAATTAGGGAGCAGGGCAAGAGACCCCACCCACCCACCACTCCCAGTCCTCAAGCATGGGCAGCAGCCCTCTACAAATAGAAATGCCTACCACCTGTAGCATCTGACGGCCCCACCTGCCTTCAGATGCTACCAGCCGGCTGGCCCAGAACCCCAGGTTGGGAGGACTGTTGAAGGTTTTTCCCTGCCCAAGTGAACTGGTAAAGCTGGAAGAGGAGAATGCTTCCTTAATGCACAGATACAAAGCAAGGATACAAAAATCATGAAGAATCAAGCAACATGACACCATCAAAAGAAAGTAAGAAAACTCCAATAATTCACTGTAAAAGAATAAAAATCTATGAATCAACTGGCAAAAAATTAGGAATAATCCTCTTTAAAATGTTCACTGAACTACAAGGTAGACAACTAAAAAAAATAGAAAAACCATACATGAACAAAAAAATAAGTAGTTCAACAAAAAAATAGAAACCATAAAAAATAAAACAAAACAGAAATCCTAGAGCTAAAGCGTACAAGGGCTGAACTGAGAACAACACGGCAGAAACCTTGCGGCGCAGAGGAAGTAGGATAGTGTAGTCAAAATGCTAGGGAAAAACAAAAAAACCAAAAATCAAAAAACATCCACCAAAACTGCCGACCAGCAATAATATCCCTGGTGAAGTTGTCCTTCCGAAATGAAGGTCTGATAAAGACATTTCAAGTAAAAGAATGCTGAAATAATTCACCACTAGATTTGCCTGGTGAGAAATACTAAAGGGAGTCCTTCAAACTCAAATGAAAGCATGCTAATTGACATTTAAAACCATATGAATGTATAAAACTAACGGGTAAAGGTAAATGTACAGGAAAATCAGATTCTGTAATGTAATGGTGGTGTGTAAATCACTTTCAACTCCAGTTTAAAAGTGAAAAACAAATGTATTAAAAATAATTATAGCTCCAATATTTGGATACTTGAAATATCAAAATTCTTTAGAAAAATAATGTGTTTATTTATTACATAATTATTCCCTCAAACTTCTCCATTGGAATCAGGGATAGAATTTCCTGTGAATTTTTTAACTGTGGGGAAAATACTAATGCAGCCCTTCAGTTCTTGGTACAGACACACTGTCCTCACCTTGTTTCTCCACTTCTTTCACAAAAAAGAAATTTAGCATATGGCAAATTTTGTTGGGTTAATCATTAATCTTCCCATTTTTGTCTTTTCTGGTGGCTAGGAATGATTATGAGGCTAATTGCTGACAATCGATTAATGTGACTAGAAACAATGAAGGCTTTGTTCTTAAAATAATTGGCTTCTTGGGGAGCCTGGGTGCCTCAATTGGTTAAACTTCTTTTTTTAAATTTTTTTTTTCAACGTTTATTTATTTTAGGGACAGAGAGAGACAGAGCATGAACGGGGGAGGGGCAGAGAGAGAGGGAGACACAGAATCGGAAACAGGCTCCAGGCTCTGAGCCATCAGCCCAGAGCCCGACGCGGGGCTCGAACTCACGGACTGCGAGATCGTGACCTGGCTGAAGTCAGACGCTTAACCGACTGCGTCACCCAGGTGCCCCCGTTAAACTTCTAATGCTTGATCTCGGCTCAGGTCATGTTGTGGGATGGAGCCCTGCATCCTCTCCATGCTGACTATGGAGCCTGCTTAACTTTCTCTCTCTTTCCCTCTGCCCCTCTCTCCTGCTCGTGCTCTCTCTCTTTAAAATAATAAGAGGTGTCTGGGTGCCTCAGTTGGTTAAGCATCCAAATTGGGTTCAGGTCATGATCTCACAGCTCATGAGTTTGAACCCCGCATTGGGCTCTGCGCTGACAGCTCAGAGCCTGGAGCCTGCTTCGGATTCTGTGTCTCACTCTCTCTCTGCCCCTCCCCCTCCCATGCTCACGCTCTCTCTCTCAAAAATAAACATTAAAGAAAAAAAATCAAAAAAAGAAATAATATTAATAATTATAATTATAATAAAATTAGTAATTATAAGTATAATAACTGGCTTCTCACTTCTCTGGTCACTTATATCTTTACTCTTGGCTGGGGAATGGGAGGAGGGAGAGCAGCTGCTGGCACACAGAAAGAAGCCAGATGTTGAGAACGCCCAAGCTCCAAAGCCATTGTCCTTGTAATTAGTATGTATCATACAAATTTCATTTACCAATATTTTTCCTATTTCCCACAATAAACATAATGAAGAAAGCTTCTATACAGTTTACTTTACCCAGCAGTATTTCACTGGAATTTGATGTATTGGTCAAAACCAAGCTTTATACTCAAATATCTATTAGAAGGAATCAAGAGCTCAGTTCTGCATTTGAAGGTGTCACTATAAAAGGCAGGAAATTTTTGGAGATTTTTACCCATCATTGGTTACTATTCACAATTAGAGACCTTAATCAGAAGCTTATATTTAGTAAATACAATGAAGTTGTGCTGTTTTCAGATTATTTACATATATTGTTTTAGTTTTCTTAAAAGTGACATGTTTATTTAATCATTTATTCTTTATTAGTTTTTATGTTATCACAGGGACTACAAAACCAAAGTCATTAAGAAACATGCTTTGATTAAATGAATAAAACACTTGATAGCAATGAATGAATTCAATTTACCATTTACTCAAATAAATTTCATTAAGCTAAACCTACCACATTATTTTAAAAAAGAAGAAAGAAAAGAAAGAAAACACAGGGTAGCAAATTTCTAATTCCCAAAGCATTAAAAAAAATGCATACATTTTATTTCAATCAACTGAATCATGGCAGGTGCAACATAATCAGACATTTCAAAATCATTGTGCCATGTTCAACCGTATGCAATATTGATTAAGGAGTTATGTTCATGTTTTATCAAGCAGTGATTTGGTTTAGTCTGGAAGAGGGACAAATTATTCATATTAGGTCTTCTGGATTCAAAGTTTATTAGACACAGATGAAAATGGAGGGAGTGGGGGTTGTAGGCCTCACTACATCTACAAAAGTGAAATAAGAATACAATACACAAAGTATTTGGCTATTTGTCATTAAATGATTCTTCAGATTATTTGATTTATTTGTTATGGGTAGACAAATTTTGTATTAGGGATTGCATGCAAGCTAAGTATTTTTCCTGAATAGCCCATTTTGGTCCAATGTAGGGCTCCTAATGATTGATATGAAATCATGTCAGGATCACTGTGCCTTTTTATCCTATATCAAAAGGAGATGCTGACTAGTAATAAGACCAATATACATTGTGGGACACAGACTGTGTGTGATTTAACAACAGTTTCATTTAAGGTAGTCAAAGGGAATGAAATATATTAAAATGGACTTTTTTTTGCCAATTTTTACCAAACGTTGTACCTAAATTTACACTGAGAAATATAACAAGGCCCCTGCACAGTGTAATTTTAATGAAATTATCCTTTGAGTTTTTAAATATTATTCTATTTTCTAAAGCAGAAATATCATCTAATTTTACGATGAACATATCTTTGTGTTGAAAATTATTTGCTGTTACCACATTCACATAGTAATGGATAGCTCTCTCAACAGACTTCTAAAAACAATCACTTTTCATTTGTGGCACCTTTGCCCCAAAATCTAATTACTAGAAAAAAAATCAATGTATTTCCTGACATGCAAAATGAGAATTTAATCACTGTATTCTGGTTATAATAAAAGAACAGCAAATGTAATAAATTTGTTGACAACTCAGTTATCAGCTAACTTAGTTTTTCCATGAGCACGCAAAATCTTAAAGAGGCTGCTTTTGTCTACAATCACTACATTGATGAATAGGTAAGCTAAAGCTAGAACCTATCTCATAGAGTCATGTTGTTCAAACCATAACCTGAGAAAAATTCCATCACACCTGCTGAAGTTCTCCAACTAAGATATGAAGAAATATCATAGAAAAATATTTTACCTAAACACAATGGGAAAATTCATTGTTTTCTACTATGTTGACTTTCCAACCAGTTTCCAGTTAATCGATAGTTAGCTTTTCAACATTTATCAACTGAAACTTAAAGAAAATTCTAGTGATATGTTTCTTCTGTGAAAACAGCTAAAAGCAATCAATTTTGTTGTCAATAAATAATCAAAAATATTTTTTCTGAAAACCTGAAAGATATTTTTTAAGTGTTTATTTATTTTTGAGAAAGAGAGAGAGTGAACAAGCAGGGGAGGGGCAGAGAGACAGAAAGAGAGAGAGAGAGAGAGAGAGAAAGAGAGAGAGAGAGAGGATCCGAAGCAGACTCTGCACATGGGTTTCGAACTCATGAACCAAGAGATCATAACCTGAACCGAAGTCAGATGCTCAACCAACTGAGCCACCCAGGCATCCTTCAAAGATGATATATTATTGAGTGAATCTAAACCCTACTAGACCTCAAAATATCACTCATTTATAAAACAGAGAATGTAAATTTTATGTAAAATTTCATGTGTAAAAACTTAACAAGTTAAAAAAATTAATCACTTAAAATTTTCAAATAAGACATAATTGCAATAGGGGCACCTGGGTGGCTCAGTCATTTAAGTGGTCGACTCTTGATTTCGACTCAGGTCATAATCTCAGGGTTCCTGTGTTTAAGCCCCGCATTGGGCCTGCACTCACTGAGTGGAGTCTGCTTTGGATCCTGTGTCTCCCTCTTTCTGTCCCTCCCTGCCCTCTCATTCTGTCTCAAAAATAAATACACGTTAAAAAAATTTTAAAGACATAGTTGTGGGGCGCCTGGGTGGCTTGGTTGGTTAAGCATCCAACTTCGGCTCAGGTCATGATCTCACGGTCCATGAGTTCGAGCCCCACGTCGGGCTCTGTGCTGACAGCTCAGAGCCTGGAGCCTGTTTCAGAATCTATGTCTCCCTCTCTCTCTCTGCTCCTCCCCTGTTCATGCTCTGTCTCTCTCTGTCTCAAAAATAAATAAACGTTAAACAAAATTAAAAAAAAATTAAACATAGTTGTAATATAAATTATTTCAAAACATTAAGCATAAAGTCATTACTTTAATATATAAACAAGAAACCTCAAAATTTAAACATGCACAAATGTTTATTCGAGATGTAGTATATGCAACACATCATGAACAAGCTCACTGAAGAAAATAGAGATCAATACCTACCACATTTCGTTTATTGAGAGTGTTATCAATTGTTAAGATGCACCATTATTTTTTATAGTACCTAGAAAAATCCTTCAGTTAAAATATGATACAATGCAAAGAACTCTGCCCAACTAGTGAATAGTGACTATTTCTCATTGTTATGAAAAAAACATTTTTAATTTATTTATTTTGAGAGAAACAGAGACAGCACAAGTGGGGGAGGAGCAGAGAGAGAGAGAGAGAGAGAGAGAGAGAGAGAGAGAATCCCAAGCAGGCACCTCACTGCCAGTGCAGAGCCCGAGGTGGACATGGGCTCAGACTTGCAAACTGTGAGATCATGACCTGCGCCAAAACCAAGAGTTGGACAATTAACCACTGAGCCACACAGGTGCCCCTCATTGTTATGAATTTTTAAATATTTATACTGTGGGCTAATTCATCCTGCTTGATTTGCATTGCTTAACACGTGATAGGCAATGCATTTACCTCAGTCACAAAACATAAACCAGCTTCATCTACCTCTGAGTGTTCTTTCTTAGTCACTACAGAGCTGCTAGTGGTTGCTTTTCAAAAAAAAAAAAAAAAAAGTGTGTGTGTGGGCAGATTCTAGTCATTTTTCTAAACTCTGAATGTTTGCGGGGTGCCTGGGTGGCTCAGTTGGTTGAGCATCTGACTTCGGCTCAGGTCATGATTTGGCAGTTCGTGAGTTCGAGCCCCACATCAGGCTCTGTGCTGACAGCTCAGAGCCTGGGCCTGTTTCAAATTCTGTGTCTCCCTCTCTCTGATCCTCCCCCGTTCATGCTCTGTCTCTCTCTGTCTCAAAAATAAATAAACGTTAAAAAAAATTTTTAAATGAATGTTTGCTTCTATTCTATCAAATTCTCCTTCTCTGCTCCGTTTTCCTGACTTTTTATACAATAGTTTTCTATGATATTGCTAAAATAGGCCAACCTTGTTGAAGACTTAAATGGCAATTCAATGTAACATTTTGATTGACAACCATGAATATAGTTCAATTGGAATGAGGACAATGTGAAGAACCATGGACACATTCACACATGAGCTACATTTTTTTTTCAAATATTAAATAAAACTAAAGTACACATTATCTGTTTCTGTATCTGCTACAGACATCTCTTTCCCAAATCCCAATATTCTCCAAACACATAAGGTAATCATAACACCAACAGCCATGCATCTGAAAATATTACCAGAAATAGAAAGCGACCGTTGAAACAACTTCCCACAAAACATCAAGCATCAATTTAATTATAAAATGACATACTCAAAGAAAAAAAATAAAAACATCTCTGGTCCAAGGATAATAGGTACATTAACAGAGTGGACACCAGTATTTTAAATTATTCTCCCTAAGCATGCTTCAAGATACACTTTTAACTCAAGAAGTTTTAGACAAATAAGTGAACCCTGGCTACGACCGAGTAGCATACAAACACCACGATGAGAACAACTATAAAAGCTAAGTGAAATACAAACGCGCTGACATTTGAAAGCCTTAGAAAGCATCCAAACAGCTGGCATTTAAGAGTCAATGTAGCACAAAGGAAATGTAGCGAGATGAGCCCAATATTTGCTGCTGCTTTTTCCTTCAGATACTTGCTGGTTCTTAATTGGTATTCAGCTTGGAGGTAAAAAAAAAAAAAAAGATCTATCCAGAGCTATAACCAGTCTCATGTAGCTGGACAAACAGTGGAGATTAAGGACATGAAGGTGCCCCGGACTTCAGGGGTCAAGATGCCTCAGAACATGGAGCCTCTGAAAGGTGAGCCTGCTATGGTGTTTTTACTTTGTCCCTAAGCTTTTGTCATATTTTCATCTTTGCTGATCAATAGTCTAATAAAGAAAGCAAAATGTGAAAGGTTAGAAACTGAAAAGATAAGCAATGTCTCTGCTTTTCGATAGGATGGGAAGGATTGGAGCAGATCGGCATTATGTTGAAAACAACAGAGATCTTCACAATGGCAGTGGGAGGTGCTCAACAGACCCTTTCCCCAGTAAAAGGAACATTTAATGGGTAAAAAATACACACATATAAAAACTGACGTCTCTGAAAACTGTCCTGGGGGCATACAACAAATAGGGGAACATATTCACAAAAGTTGACTAAATCTCAACAACAGCAGTGAGACCCACACATTCTCCTTCCTTATGCTCCCACCCCCAGCTCAGCATGATGGAGCTGTACTCCAGGAAGATTCATCTAAGAACACAGAGCTTCCCCCACCCCACTAGATTGTGGTCTAAGGTTACATGTTTGCTCTAGGAGGGCTAGGCCACCTGCATCTTTTATCACACCCCCAGCTCTATGTTGCAGAAACTATTTCAGGTAGCATAGCCAAGAGGAAAACTATATACTGTCTAAAGTGAGACATCCTTTAGCTTCAAAGTTACAAATAGATTGAAGTAAAAGGATTGAATCATGCACAGAGAAACCATAAGAACTGAAATGGTTGCGCTAACATTAAGCAAGATAGATATAAAAGATTACTTGAATAGAGATATTTAAAATAATAAAAGTGTCAACCTATCAGGGTGAATAACAACTATAAACATATACTCACCTAATAATAGCACCCCAAAACTCATGAAGCAAAACTGATAGAATGGAAAAGAGAAGCAATTCAACATTAAGATTTGGACACTTAAATACCCCATATTGCATAACAAATAGTATTATCAGGCATCTTAACAAGGTACAGAAAACTGGAAAACACTATAAACCAATCAGACCTAACACTATAAACCAATCATACAACCATCACAAACTCATGTTCTTTCTTATGCACACATGGAATACACTCCAAGATATCATATGCAAAACCACAAGATAAGTCTCAATATATATAGAAGAAGTGATATCAAACAAAATGTATTCTCCAAATATAATAAAATTAAATTCGAAATAAATAATGGAGGAATGGGGAAAAAAATGGCTACTAGCACCCAGCTTTCCCATCTCTCCATAAAGATCAATGATGGACAAGCTATCCATGAACAAAAACAGTTCTGAGAGACCTCCGGAATCTATTTAGGAAGCTTTAGAAACACAGTGAAACAAAAAATAGTTTTCCAAAGAAGACATACACATGGATAACAGGTACGTAAAAAGATGTTTGACATCACCACTTACCAGGGAACTGCAAATCAAAACCATGGTGAGATATCACCTCACACCTGTTAAAATGGCTGCCATCAAGAAGACAGGAGCATGGTGATTATACCTAGTAATACTCTTTTATATACTTGAAAGTTTGTAAGGGAGGAGATTGTAAATGTTCTCTCCATGAAAAGAAATGGTAATTTTGTGACAAGATGGAGGTATTTGCTAATGCTATGGTGGTAATCATTTTGAAATAAATGTATCAAATCAACACACTGTGTATCTTAAACTTATAAAATGTTGCATGTCAATTATATCTCAATAAATCTGGAAAATGTTGAAAGAAATAAATAATGGCGGAATTTGGGAAATTCACAAGTGGAAACTAAATATATATATATATATATTTACATAACTGATGGGTCAAAAAGATTAAAACATGATAAATATGCAATATATATCCTTTCTCCTCTTGAATTTTTCAAGTATGTTTGATGGCTAAAGAAAAAATTAGAACACTCTCAGATATTCTCCATGAATGTAAAAGCAATATTTTAAATGTGCAAATGTGTCCTTCTTAGGGCTATAATCCAATATTATAATCCCATTATAATCCTTGTTCAAATTATTCTTTCACCATTGGGAAATTTCCACATTGACTTCCCTTGTCTTTCGACGTGTTCCATCCATTTTTCTATTTCACAAAATTTCCTATGTTCTATCAATATAAGATGCTCCAGACTTATCTTCTATTTCCCGTGTTCCAGCCCTAGAATTTGCTATTTCTTCATGTATCCCTGATTCCTTTCATTGGAGAATGTTAATTAAAAATGAATATCTAGGCATAAGGTGCATTCCTCGTTAGTGATGTTTTCTTCTCAATGAACAGAACTAGGAAATACGTAGAGAGATGCTAAACTATGAATAAACACATAGCTATTTATTTTTATATCAAGCAATCAGCATAGCCATTAAAGCAATTTAATTATATGTACTGAATATATATGGAGTAATTATAAGAACTGTGTGTGTGTGTGTGTGTGTGAGAGAGAGAGAGAGAGAAAGAAAGAAAGAAACGTTATTTTTTCTGAAAATCTTCATTTCATTTTGCCATAACATTTACATCTAGTAACATTTATCTTTGGTATAAAGAACTATTAGTATTTCTTGTAGCTAGAAATGAAATTTCAACATTTGTCTATCTGTAATATTTTTACTTAGGTCTTTTTTCAAAGTATATTTTCACTGGTTTTAGAATTCTAGACTGATAGTTCTTACTTTATTCTAAATACTTTAAACACGTTTTCCATTGCCTTCTGATTTCCATTAATTTTGGTGAGAACTCAGACACTATTTTTATTGCCTTTTTGTATGTAATTCATCTTTTTTTTTTTACTGGTTGCTTTAAGATTTTTTTTCCTTTATATCGATTTTCAGCAGTTTGATAAGGATGTACTTAGAGGGGTGTGTGTGTGTGTGTGTGTGTGTGTGTGTGTGATAATTATTATTCTTGTGGTTTTCTAAACCACTTGGATCAATGTATTAATGCTTTTTGTTTTAAATTTTTTCAATGTTTTTTCGTTATTGAGAGACCAAGTACAAGCAGGGGAGGGGCAGAGCGAGAGGGAGACACAGAAGCTCAAGCAGGATCCAGGCTCTGAGCTATCAGCACAGAGCCTGACACGGGGCTTGAACTCATGAACTGTGAGATCATGACCTGAGCCAAAGTCAGACATTCAACCAACTGAGCCACCCAGGTGCCCCCATTTATGCTTTTAATTTGAGGAAATTGTTGTACATTATCCCTTCAATATTTTTTTTTGTTTCATTTTCTTTTTTCTTCAGGTACTCCATCTACACATACATTAGAGTATTTTACATTGTCTCAATACCATGACTATTCTTTTACATTTATTTTTCTACTCATTTTGTGTTTCAGTTGGAATAATTTCTATTGATTGTTTGTACTGATTATTAATTCTATTTTGTTCAGTTCACTGATAAGCCCATCAAAATATTCTTCATCTCTGCTGCATATAACATATTTTTTCAATATCAGCATTTTAATCGGCGAATTTGGTTCTATCTTACAGACTTTTTTTTATCTGTGAATATTTATTGTTCCCCTTTCACACTGTATCATTAAATATACTGTTTGGTTTTGTTTTAATATCTCTGATAATTCCAAACTCTGTTTCATCTCTGAATTAGGTTTCTCTGGCTCTTTCCTCTCTTGATTCTGTGTCACATTGTCATCATTTTTTTTTTAATACATTTTCTAACATTTGGATTGAATGTAAGGTGTTGTAGTAAAGGAACAATGGAGACTGAAGTAAATGATACTAATATATTATTTATAATAATAATAATATTATCCCCAGAACAGGTCATGGCTATCTGTCAGGCCATTAGCACGTGTGATAAAGTCAATTCCGTCTGGAGCTGAGCTGGGTCTGGGCTTTGCAGTTTGGGAGCAAAAGCTTCCCGTGAGTGATTGAAATTGCAGCTGTCCTGCCCTAGGCTCAGCCACCAGTGGGCTTCTGTACCTGTACCTCTGGAGTCTCCTTCAGGCCATCTACACACCCCAGTGAAGAGTGTGCCATTGCCTGGTACTCAGTGTAAGGCCCAGAATGCCCATGGGGCCTCTTGGCTCTTCTCTACCTTTAGACCTTAGTGATATTCTGTGCTTCATCTTTCGTGGGTAGATTTTTTCAACTTCCTTGACCAGCTTTCATCAGCAGATAGCTTAGAATGATCACTTTCTCACACTTGCCTGATATCAGATTTTTGCAGGATTCTTTAGCACTCATCCGTGGAGGACTCTCCCAGGTTTCCTCCACAAGCCCTCCAAACCGGGGACAGCTGTTGCCTCCTACTCAGTGTGAAGCTGCAAGTGGCTGGGGACTGTCTCCGGGTTCTTCTGTTCCACCCTCACACTTCAGCACTCTTTCCTCGGAGGAGGTCTCTTTCCACCTCCCGCTACGCTGCCAATCATCACAAGAGCTGTCTGGAGTCTGTGTTGGAAAGTGGAAATTGCATGGAGATTCCTGTTGCATCTGGGCCTCCCAGGGACTCTACACTATCATGCCAGACCACCCTCAGGTTTTATAAATTTGATCAGTTTCATCAGCGTTCTTACTTGTATCAGGCAGTTCCTTTTGCTTCCTGCTGCTCTGCCGAGAATGGAAACTGCTGTGGGTCCCTCCTTCCCCAAAATAGACTCGCCACTTTTTCGTTTGTAGTTAATTAGATTCTTTGCCCACTAAGCTTTCAGATTTTATCTCCATGTAACAACAGGGTGTAAGAGACTTGTTTGGTGATTATACCTAAGCAAAAGAAGAAGTTTTGTACTTAAATGTCAATAATTACAGGACCTCAAAAAGTACATACTGTTTCAATTATGAAAAATCTTCAGATGTCAAATTTAAAATGATATACACATTACTGCAAAATTTGGAAAGACACTTCATTTCAAATTTCTTCTATAGTGTACCTGGACGACAATGCTTGGTGACCACTATTCTAAGGCATTTCTTTTTAACTGCTATGCCTGATGATAAAAGAAAATGAATAATTACAAACCCTAATATAGGCATGTTATCAAGACAGCTAGACTCCAGAAATAGAGATTCTCGTCTCTCCTACCCCCAAATAAACAACTCTGGTCATTTGAAAAACTAATGACACATAGTAAGTATAGTGGAAGAAAGAAGTTCAAAATATGACCAGGTGTATAAATGAGGACCGTAGCAATTGTTCTCTGTACCGCCACCCCCCACCCCTGCCACCCACTATACACACAGCATTTAAAGAGTTCACATGCTAGATGTTGTTTCATGATGTTGGAATTACAATAATAGTAATCACCCACAGATGGATAAGGTAACTAAAAGGATATGCAGATATCTCCGGTGGAAATGTCTAATGCGTGTGAGTGTGTGTGTGTGCATCCTCTGGGCTTTGCTTATTCATCTCCCCCACTCGAACTGCTGGCAGCTACTAATCTTCTTATTGTTTTCATACTTTTGTGACTATTTGTTCCTGAATTCATTAATTACAATGATAGATGTTGATTCTCATTCCTACAGGCCATCTGTTGATTTGCAAGGCATATACTTCCTTTATTAACCACATTCCTGCTTTTTATACCTAGAATGTTTCTGTTTTCTGCCACTTGTTTATACTGTTACACAAGGGAAGAGCTCATATAACAGAAATACAGAAAAAAAAAACTATAAATTTTAAGTGTGCAACTGTTGGACCCCCAAATTTAGCAAATTTCTTCCAATCTATTCTTTGATATCCCATGAGAAATAAACAAGAGACACAGTGCCAGAAACCTGAGTGGCTATTCACTTCATGTTTGCATATACGGTTCTCCATAGAAGAATGAATGGTTTTCCTTTGAATGAACTGCTTTTGCTAATAAATCAGTCGAAAATTCATGTATGCTACATCCAGATACAAGAAAGTATAGCAATAAAAATATAATTTCAAAAAATGTAATTTCTCTCATACAGCATTTCCATGTTTCCTATGGCAAAATACTATAATTATAAACCTTATCTGCCTTATTAATATTACATGTGAGGTGCCTTCAGGAAACACTTTACATAATCTGAAAATCATCCTATTTCAATATGCCAATGTTCCCTCTCAGTTCTTGCAATTACAATGCTGGGAACCTAGCCCAAGAAAATAATCCTAAATATAAGAACAGCTTCATGCATTCCAATATTCTTCCATTTCATTTATGGTAATAGAAGTGGAATACATCCTTTAATACTAAAAAATAAATTTTCAGATAAGAAAGACAAAGGATGGCCGTTCTAAATTAGGGAATCCTTATTTTGAAATTAATATTCTGGGTTAATAAGAGATTCCTATTCTTTCCTGAATGAATCTGAGAAGTATGACAAATTATATAAAACAGAATCTCATGTGGAAAAGTGGGGGAAATCATGATTTAAAAACTATAGTATATTCAGTTTTTCTCATGAGACATTGACTAAATTGTATTTTAGGGAAAAGAGTTTTTAAATTTATTTTTTGAAATAATCATTTTATTGGCTTCTAAGTGTCATGAGAAAAGATACAAAAAATAATATTACAGTAAACGTGGCTCCTGCTGTCATGGAGCTTATGTGTAATTGGGAGAATAGACGTTCTTCGCATGTCTCCACAATTAAAATAAATTTGATAAGTAGTCTGAGAAGTTGATAGGTGCTATAAAATTATAAATTGAGTTTTACATTCCTGCAAATGCCAAAGAATGTTTCGGGGAAAAAAAGTTTAGAAGCATATTAAATTGATACCTGGAAAAAGTATAGGAGCACTCTCTCTCTCTCTTTTTAACTATTCCATTCTGCATTATATATATATACATATATATATGTATACGTATACATATATATATACATATATATGTATACGTATACACATATATATATACATGTATATATACGTATACATATATATATGTATATATATATATATATTTTTTACATGTAATCTGCAATCTGCCCACTATAAACTCTTTGATAGTAATGAACATTGACTTCATCTTTGTATTCTTCATAGAGTATGGTATGAGTTTTATATTTGGTCTTCTATAATAGTATTTTATTCAATAAGTTAATTGGACTTTGCCAGCAATATTCTAAATAGGATCTAAATTCTGTGAAGGCAGATATAATATGCTTTTTTCTCTTATGTACCCCTTTGGACTACAAAAGCTATCCTACATGATACAAAGTTAGCAGAAACTCAGTATTTAGTCACTGAAATGGAGGTAGTAATCGTGCATAGGAGCACAGATTCCATAATCAGATTACCAGGGGGCTTGCATACTAATTTTACCACTTTACTTATTCTTTAACCCATAGAAATCTAGAAAGTTAACCTCTCAATGTCTCAGCATTCTTGTGAGTAAAATGGGAATCACCAAACATTCAGCTAGGTAGGATTCAGGGTTTGGTAAGATCTAAACTGGTAATCAAATTATTGATGTAGGATATTCCCACAGTCAAATTATTGATGTAGGATATATCCCACAGGATATTGATGTAGGCAATCCCACAGATTATAGCTAATAAATTGCATTTTTCATGAGTAATTTTAGGGGAAAAAGAACTAAAAACCCTATTTTCATCTTAGAGGAGACATATTTAAATCAATACCAAAATTTGCACATATATGATTGTATGTATATTGTGATAAAGGGTAAAACTAATTTTATTATGTCTTCCAGCACATAATCTACTATTTCTATCTTTGCCCTTACTGATATTTGATAAATTACAAAGTTGAAATTCTGACAACAAATATAAAAAATTCTCAATGTATGTCTTAAATAGCAAATGAAGCAATAGTTGAAAATGCAAGTAGCAGTAAATCAGTGATTTGAAACGCATTATAGAAAACTTAAAAATGGAAATATAAAAAAGAAGGTAGGTGATGTGGTAATTCAAGACATCCGACAGAAATTCCAGGAGAAAACAAGGAGAATAGGAAATAGACAATATTCAAAGATATAATGTCAGAGAATGACCTAGATTGTAAGGAAGTCATGAAGTAGCAATGGAATAACATTAGCACTTGAATCTAAATCACAATCTTCCTGACTCACCTATCAGATGTGGACTCCAGAGTCCATTCAAAGATTAGTGTTTCCTTACCTGGTTGTAGATAATGTGTAATTGTGGCATTCTCTGTCTCCTACTTGTGTGTTACCCATAGATGCTGCATTTTCCCTCTTATCTCATGTTCGATCTGGTTTTTTAGTTGTGTTGTTGTTATATTTTGCGTTTGTTTGTTGAGGATGTGTTAAGCAATTCAGAATAAAAGAAACCAGGGGTCCTTACCGAAACTGCTTACCATAGAGCTGGGGCAGGGAAAATATTATACAAGCCTGGGACATTCAGTAGTGTGCCATAAAGTAAGAAAGTGCTTTAAAAACACAAGGAGGAGTGGCATGGATATAAGAACCAACCGGAAAGAGCCCCCAACGATCAAAGCTAGAAGAATGTGAGCAACAAAACACAAACCCAAATTATTTGCTTATAAATCAATGAAAATAATATATGTGATAGAGAGGATTTGGCCTCTCTTGAGCTTTGTTGCTTGGAATAGATAGTTACATAGGAGAAATAACTTTGAAAATATAATGAAAGTTATGAAACCTGAAATAAGGATATTATCCTCAACTCTCCAGATGGGCCCAATCGAGTCACATGAGCCCTTAAAAGCAGAGATATTTCTCTCCAGCTAGGCTCTGTCGAAAGATGCACCAGAGGAGGTGGCATGGGGAGATGGAACAGAGGAGATGGACCAAAGGAGGAGAGATTCAAAGTGTGAGAAGGTCTGTACCACCATTGCTGGTTCAGAAATAGACTATGAGTCAAAGAATGCAAGCAGCTTCTAGAAGCTGAGAATGAGGCCTGACAGCATCCAGCAAGTAAACTCTAGCTCTACAACCACAGGTTCCTGAATCCCGCTAACAATCTGAGTGGCTTGGAAGTGACTCTAGAAAGGAATTCAGCCCTGTATACACCTTGTTTTCTAGCTTGTGAGTCTCAGAGTAGAGGAACCAGCTGAGTTGTGCTGTGCCCAGACTTCTAACACATGGAAACTGTGATATAATAAATGAGTATTGTTTTAAGCTGCTAAATTTGTGCAATATTTTTTAGATATTAATAGAAAACTAATACAATAACCATAAACACATCTGATTTAAATAACTGGGTAAAAATCAAATCTTTCTTACAGAAAAATTCCAAATAATAAACAGGGAAGGAATGTGGGAAATAGAAAATCACCATTAGAATAGCACAATGATAGTTGCTGTAGGCAAGACCAATGATGAATGATAAATTTGTGAAGAAATATTTTAGAAGAAACATATTTCCATAGCTTCAAAGTATCTCTCCCAAAAGATATATTAGTTTCTGAGGTGTTTAACACAAGTCCATATATTACATAATAATCCCATCACTAGGATGTAGAGCTTAATTCCCACTCCCTTGAGTATGGGTACTTAAATAGAAATGGAAGCAATATTTCCATTTCTGTACATCCACAATAATATATGATAACATACAATTTAATAAACAGAAAAATAGTTCCACTGAGGCTGGAAAGAATATCAGAGAAGGTCTCTGATAATAGAAACATAAATAAAACTCATGAGATGCAGTCTTTTTTTTTTTAACATTTATTTACTTTTGAGAGAGAGACAGACAGCACAGAGCCGGATGCAGGGCTGGACCCCATGAACTGGGAGGTCATGACCTGAGCTGAGGTGCAGTCTTAATAGTCATTTGGTAAAGTTGGGCCAGCAATTACTCCTGGAATTGGAACAACTGAATCACTAAGTAAATTATTCAAAAATGGTATCAAAGGCATCTGAAATCATGTAGATCAACAGTTGTTGACATAAGCCTTGGACAAATTATTGCACAGCTTGAATCATGCTAAATTAATATCAAAGAGAGCCAGGCAGTGATACATGGATTTGAGATAGGCAACAAGAAAAACTGAGCATATATAAAGGCTATGGTAAGGGTAGATAAAACACAAATGTATTAAAACAGGCAAGTGCCTATGGCAGAGATTTGAAAAACAAACAAACAAGCAAGTGTGAACAAATGGTTACAAATCTAGAATAAATAATATCGGCAGCACACAAACAACGAAATTGAAAACATTCAAATACATGAGTCACAGGTTCAAAAGCCTATTTCTCTTGACTCTGGTAGTTTTGCCTCAACCTAAGGACTTGGCTTAGAACTTGCAACGGTATTAATCTGTCAGGTGATGTTCCAAGATCTTCAACAGTGGACCTTGAACATAATGATGACTGGAAGAAATGAATACTGCATGATAAAAAATGAAATAAATCTGTTAATCCCAAGGAAGCAACGAAGAAGGGGATAGGACAACAATATAAAGAAATTAGTTTCAGTCATTAAAACTGGTTAGTTTGATCATCGTGTTAAAGGGAAATGAAAGGTAAATAGTCACTCTCATCCAGTCTTCTATAAAAGGTTGCAAAGGTCAAATGAAGTAATATGGAAGACATGTCTATGGAAACTTCCTTTTCTTTTCTTTTCTTTTCTTTTCTTTTCTTTTCTTTTCTTTTCTTTTCTTAGTGGGAACTTATTTCTATGTTGGCTGAAAGAGGTCTCAAATACAAGATATTCTTATTATTAATAAGATGTCCCTATTAATAATTTATTGAACTGAGAGCTTACTGTATTATTCAGAAACTCAAATCCCAGTTCAGCGAAGGAGCAAATTCTCAAGAGCGTATTGGGAATTTTTGTTGGCAACTTACTAGATTCATGGCCACTTAACAACCTCTGTAACTCAGCTGGAGGCAGAGGCCACTTCCTAATTGCTAAGCAAGTATCTTAGAGGAGAGTTAAAATAAAAAAAAAATATTTATTCAAGGCCCTGATTCATACAGTATATGATAAACTTGTAGTCATGCTGGAGATAATCAGACCAAGAAAGTACTGAAGAGAAGGCTCAAGAAAGTCTTAAATATTAAAATTGCCTCCTCTACAGACTGATCTATAGTTACTGTTTGCTAAATGGGGAAACAGCTAAGTATTTTGACATTGGAGTTGATTTTCCTTAATCCATTCATTTGTAAAGTTTAACAACTAAAAGTCTGAGACAAGGTCATAGTACAAAAGCAAAGGTGTATTTACCACATAAATAAATATATTGATATTAAATTCTAGAGCAATCAAAATTTCTAGTTTAATATCATTCTGTAAGAAAATTATGGTAAATAATTTATTTTATTAATAAAGATTCGAATGGCCAACACTCTACCTTTTTATTAGGAATCATTCTATTGTATTAAATAGTTTCAAATGTACAGGGGTTTTATAGTTTTAAAAGTTATTTTTTAACTGAATAAGCAAACATTATTCAATTTATACTTATTTTAAAGTGATTTTTCATTATATTTGAGAAGGTTGAACTATGTATTAGTATAAACACTGATCTAAGAAAGTCTTAGACTTTTTGCTTTTAAAAACTAAAGAATAATTATGAACTGGAATGCTTACATTTATCTACCTTGTTACTCAAATTGACTTTCAGGTTAAAAGGTCATAATAAAAATAAATTATATTAAATTACAAAAAATAATCATTATGTTAGCTAACTGCTAGAATTTTTGGTTGAAAACATTTTTAACATTTAGAATTTACATCTTTTGGGTTCTATGCATGATTTGTTTGGTTAATTGATTTTTGTACATTCTTCCAGATTTATGTTTATTTATCTATTCATGTAATGCAAATGACAGACAGCTCATGAAAAGAACATTGAGATTTTGCCTAGTTGCCTTGAATAAAAATAAGTTCAGGATAGAAGATTAAGCCTTTGAGACATGAACTATATTTCTCCGTCAAAAAGTTAATCCCTTACCACATTTTAGAGGTTAAAAAGTCAGCCTTAATAATGCACAAGTGAATTGGAAATTTATATTTTCATTGACTCAAAATTATACAGTATGACCAAAAGACTCAACATAGAATGCTAGATTCATAACATATTCCTCAAGGTAAATAACCAAAAGTAGAAATATTAAAAATACAGTGATTTATGAATAGCTAAGACAATTTTTCACATAATTTTTCCAGAAAATAGTGTAAATGTCAAATGTAGTAGTCATTATTTATAACAAAATTTTTTAAAAAGTTACTTAAATAGAAATTTTTATTTCAAAATTTAAATGAAAGTAAATGGAAAACTTTAAAACTCCTGGATGTAAAGACAAATAAAAACATGTGTTACATTCTGCATAAAAAAAATTCCACCAAATTTAACAGCAAAAAATATCTTCAAAGGCAATATAATTAATCTCTCTCATGTTAACGATAGAAAATAGTAAATAAAAGGAAGTTTAAAATGCATGTTATATTTCTTGGGAGTTATAATGTCATATAAAAATAGCAGATGTTATTAGTTACAAAGATTACATTTCAACTCTGGTTAATATTGATGGTAATTAATATATAATATCAGATAACACACTATGACCTATGTCATGAATATACCATACACCTCCCTATTTATATACTTATATATTAATAAGTATACTGCTGTGTTTATGATGTACCAATACATTATTATTTATATACAGTATAATATTTTATATATAATCCAGTAACATATGGATGCTATATTATTTAATTATAGGTTAAAATATAATAAAATAAATGTTGATTTCCTACATTTTGTTATATATTATAAATTTTACCATTATGTTACCTTAAAAATTCTAAAATTCAGTAAGATATAGATTATTTTAGCTCCAATACATTTGTGAAAATTAGAACTGAAATAACAGTCTTTTGGCCAGAAAGCACATAATTTGAGCAAGTAAATTATACTGTGAGACCTTAACTCAATCACCCTGCATCTTTGACTTTATTTGTTCTCTTTCCGTAAAGAGTTTGAATAAAATGATGCACATTATTTTGAGGGGAAAAAATACCAAGATATTATATTCAGCCATTTTTATATTGTAGACATATCAATTATGCAAAACACTTTGAACAGTATTTTACATGTGCTACACACTCAATCGGATAGACACAATTGCTATTGTTATTACAGTCATCATCATCTTTTTTTTTTTAATGTTTATTTATTTCCTTTGAGAGAAGTAGAGAGAGCACAAGCAGGGGAGGGGCAGAGAAGGAGAGGGAGAATCTAGAGCAGACTCTACCCCAGAGCAGAGCTGGACATGACTTAAGCCAAAATCAAGAGTCAGACGCTTAGCAGACTGAGCCACCCAGGTGCCTCCATCATATTAGTATTATAGTGGTTACTGTTACCACGTTTCTGGATCTTATTCTACTCCTAGCCTAATGCACTATCATCTATCTATCTATCATCTATCTAAAAACATATTTGTAGTTAGTCATGCAATATATTTTATATAACATAAACTATTTTAGAGGTTTATAAACTATGGTAGGAGCAAACCTTTAGAAGTTAAGATATTTGAGTAAATGTCCACAGATCACTCTGCAGTTTCCAATACCTCTGTCCAGGTTAAGTTTGCCTGACTGTAGTCTAGCACAATAAAAATACAAGTTATCATGTTCCTTTGGGGGACTTACCCAACTAAAAGAAATAACGAGGCTTATCATTCTAAAACTTAATGTCTAGGTGTGCCTGGGTGGCTCAGTAAGTTAAGCATCTGACCTCAGCTCAGGTCATGATCTTGCGGTTTGTGAGTTCGAGCCCTGCATCCGGCTATGCACTGTCACTGCAGAACATGCTTGGGATTCTCTCTCTCCCTCTTTCTCTGTCCCTCCCCTGCTCATGCTCTTTCCCACATAAATAAATAAATAAACTTATTTCCCAAATAAATAAATAAGTAAATTTTAAAAAACTTTTTTAAATAAACAAATAAAATAAAGCCTAATGCCTTAATGAAAAAAAGTTTTATCTCTACTAGTTTCTGACCTGCCATAAATTTTCCAGCGTTATACATAATGCTCTCTATATTTATTTGTATTATTAACTACTTAGGAACATTTAATTAAATTTTTGTAAGTTTTATACACATTCTGATTTTATGATATATCAATTATGCAAACATACACAAGTATGCTGACATTTTCATATGTCACCTTTTCATTCATTGTTAATAAATCTGAAAAATTGAGTTGTCAGGATTTGTTAAGAAAAATCTAGAATTAATAATATTGAGAAGTGAAAGAAAATTTTGGAAAAGAAGATGTTTGGTTTGAAAACACTCTTTTATTTTTTTAAAATCTCTATTGATAATACTTAAGTCCATCGCTATTTCTAACAGGATTATTATCACAGCATTGTAATTGATTGATTTCTTTGCTTCAGTTGTAGAATATATTTGTCGAAACTGCCTACTAATTTTCAGCGAACATTGTACAAAACAGATCTAGCAGAAATAATCGTAAATATGTACAAAGAATTTACATAAAGAAGTATTAATTGGGTATTAAAGTACATTAAAGGAGGCTTAATAAACGGAGGGGACAACATTATGGAAAAGCAGGCAATGGCACTAAGATGCCAGTTCTGTTGTAGTTAGCTCATTACTCTGAAAAATAAAGATATGGTTGTGGACAAGTCCATTAGATATTGTTTTTTACAAGGCTGTGTCAATGAAGATATGTTATTAGTAAAAGAGTGGAGATACAGAGGAGTGAAAAAAAATAGGTAGCTCACACACAGATCTTTTTTAGGAGAGTGCTAAAATTAAAGAAAAATAGGAAAAAAATGATTATTCAATAAATGAGAGAAGAAAAATGAATTATCTACATGGTAAATGTTAACCCTTCCCACACACTATAAACAAAACAAACTGAATAATATTTAAATGTGACAGCGAAACCCAAAACATATTATGAGAAAATGTTACATAATATTAAGTAGAGGTGGATGGAGAGAAGAATTTCTTAAGCAAACAAACAAAAAAATAAATTTAAAGAAAAAACTGATATGATCATTGCTTTTACTTGCCATGGTATATTTTTCCAATTTATCTTATCTACTTAAATATATACTAAATAAATGAAAATTAAAATGATAGAACAAAAAATCAATAGAAGTGGAGTACATTTTCATTTTATTTTATTTTTTAATAAAGTTTACTAACTTTTGAGAGGGAGAATGAGAGAGCTCAAGCGGGGAAGAAGCAGAGAGAGAGAGAGAGAGAGAGAGAGAGAGAATCCTAAGCAGGCTTTGCACTGTCAGTGCAGAAGCCAATTCAGGGCTTGAACTCAGGAAACATGAGATCATGACCTGAGCTGAAGTCAGACACTTAACTGAGCCTCCCAGGGGCCCTAAGCAGAGTACATTTTTAAAAATCAGAAAGCAATATGCTGATACATTTAAATACATGTATAATTCTCCCCTCTTGAGTTTGTGGAACGTATGAATATGATGGAATTGTTATTTCCCTCACTTAGTTATAGTATATGACATGGTGATGGGGAAGTCTCTTTCATGATTGGATACATTTACTTATATAGTATGTGACAAAGGCGATGAGGAAGTCTTTTCATGATTAGGTACTTTTCATAACATTGACTTGTAGCAGGGATTCTCCCGCTGTCTTTGAAGTTAGCTGGGACCTTGTAAAAAGGCCATGATCTTGGCTAGGACCTGAGTGGAGCCACTAGGAACTGAGAACAACTCCCAGCCAGTAGCCAGTAAAAATAATGGGACCTCAGAACTACGACCACAAAGTATTAATTTTGTTAACAACCTGAATAATCTTGGAAGAGTATACTTATCTCCAGATGAGAGTACAGTTTTGCCAACAATTTGATTTCAGCACATGAGGCCCCAGGCAGAGAATCCATCTAGGCCATGTCCAGATTTCTGTCCTGCAAAAACTGGGTATAATAAATGGTGGTTGTTTTGTGCCATTAATTAAGAAAAGCCTAAAATGTAGGAGTAGCATTTAGTTTTAAAAAAATCAGAAAAGACTTTTTTTCTGCATCCATTTTTACCTATGCTATGCATCCAACATAGAACTTGCAAGCCACCATTGTGATTGTTTATCTGCCTGCCATATTACATACAAAAGTGTTTCACTCACCTCAGTATTTTTATTTATTTTTTTTAATGTTTATTTTTGAGAGAGAGAGAGAGAGAGAGACAGAGAGAGAGAATGTGAGACGGGGAGAAGCAGAGAGAGAAGGAGACCCAGAATCCAAAGCAGGCTCTGGGCTGTCAGCACAGACCCCAACGCAGGGCCCAAACTCACGAACTGTGAGATCATGACCTGAGCCAAAGTTGGATGCCCAACCAGCTGAGCCACCCAGGCGCCCCTCAGTATCTTTAATAGTTAGCACAGTTCATGACACTACTATATGCTTAACATATTTTTACATCATAGTATATGTTTGTGAAAATGCTGAATAATGAATAAATATAAATCAAGAAGCATGAGTTACGAATATGCATTTAAGAGGACTCAGAAGGGAGTAAATGAATGTACTGAATAAAGAATATATATACATTAAAGAATACATGTGTGAATATATGGATATATATTCACATATACATATGTGTATAATTTACAGTGGTTATATAAATATATTTAAAGGCATGTCTTCACTGTCAGTTTTGAAGTAGAGACCATTTTTAGGGCTTTTTTCTTTGGGGGTTATGACCAGGGAAAAGACTTAATTTTCAGCAGAACTATAAATAAGAATATTTATTTAAGCCAACTAAGTAACCATTCTAAAGTATCCTTATTTGTGAAAAGGTAAAGCAGATATTCTTCGCTCACTAACATGATCAAAGTAAAGTGGAATCTATTGAATTAGAAAAATCAGATTTCCTGCGGCAAAACATTGTAAAAGTTCACCGGCTAATTGAAAATTCATTTTTTTAATTTTTTAAAAATGTTTTTGTACTTTTGAGAGAGAGAGAGACAGAGCATGAGCAGAGGGAAGGGACAGAGACAGAGAGGGAGACACAAGAATCTGAAACAGGCTCCAGGTTCTGAGCTGTCAGCACAGAACCCTACACGGGACACGAACTTGGGAACAGTGAGACCATGACCTAAACCACCCAGGCACCCCATAACTGAAAATTCTTATCTGAATCATTATCCCAGAAACTACAGTCCCATGCACAGATAAATCTAGGCTGGTTGTTCACAGCCCTCAGAAGTAACACCACACATATAACTGAATCATTGGTTATATGTAAATTTAGAAAGCACAAATCTACAGACTATGGATTGGGGATGAGTAAAGATTAACAATCATACTGAGGAAATTAATGTAACTGCTAAATAATGACTGATTCATTTGCTGTTCCTACCAGTGGTCTGCAATTTGAGTACATGTCTTCATCTTTAAAGAAAGATTAAAAAGTGTAGAATGATGAAGTAGAAAAGAATATTTCTTGAACTATATTAATTAAAAGATATTTATTATAAAAATACCATTTTTTATGAGACTATAAGCTATGTATGTAGCACAGTTACATTGACACATACAATCACAGTTTTGATTTCATTGCTTCCCTTTGAATTCTGTATTTTTTGTTAGGTTTACAAAAATTATGAGTTACTTGCATAAATGAATGACTAAGATATAGCATGAAAATAAATGAATTTGATAACCTCTGAATCTGAGTGTGTTTATCAAAATAATGTACTAAGAATAATTTTAAATGCCAGAAGTTGGCTTAAATACTGTGAATTTAAGATTGTTTCTTAAATTTTGCTGATGGTGGTATTGTGGACTGAATACTGTTGTCATAACGAAAAAAAACCCTCAATTTATTTTTTTATGTTTATTTATTTATTTATTTAGAGTCGGGGAGAACCAGAGAGAGAGAGGGATTGAGAGAGAAAGAATACCAAGCAGGCTCCGTGCTGTCAGCGCAAAGCCCAAGGCAGGGCTTGATCCCAAGAACTGTGACATCATGACCTGAGCTGAAATTAAGAGTCGGAGGCTGAACCAACTGAGCCACCCAAGCACCCCAACAAACCCTGAATTTAAATCTCACTGCTTGTCAAATATAATAGGAGCAGCTCAGTTCTTTATTTCAAGCCTTCATGTTCCACATCTGTAAAACAATTCTTTTTTTCATAGAAAAAAAGGAAAAAAATCATATAATTATTTTAAAATACTTAATATTCTACATTCTAGGTAGAAAATATTTACTTCCTTCCAAAGGAGTCTTTGCAAGTTTTGTAATATCCATTTTTTTTTTTTTTTGAGATAGACTGTGTGTGCTTGTGCATGTGAGCAGTAGAGGGACAAAGGGAGGATAGACAATCTCAAGCAGGCTCCACGCTCAGCACTGTGTGTGTGGGGGCGGGGGGGGGCGGGTGGAGGAGGTGGGGAGCAGTGCAACTGTGAGATCAAGACCTGAGCAGAAATCAAAGTTGGATGCTTAACTGACTAAGCCACCCAGGTGCCCCTGTAATGTACCTTCTAAAATATGTTTCTTTAAATCAATCAAAAAATTTTAGGCTAGCTATAGTTTAAACTACCACTTTAGGGGTGCCTGGGTGGGGCAGTCGGTAAAGCGTCCGACTTCAGCCAGGTCACGATCTCGCAGTCCGTGAGTTCCAGCCCCGCGTCAGGCTCTGGGCTGATGGCTTGGAGCCTGGAGCCTGTTTCCGATTCTGTGCCTCCCTCTCTCTCTGCCCCTCCCCCGTTCATGCTCTATCTCTCTGTCCCAAAAATAAATTAAAAACGTTGAAAAAAAAATTAAAAAAAAAATAAAAATAAACTACCACTTTACTTAGTTACAAAGATGTTGAGACTTATCGCTAGATTTCAAGACAGGAGTTTCTAGTGGGTATTGAATACAGGTGGCAGAGACTCTGTCCCCAGGAGCAGTATCCACCTGGTACCCACTACATGCCAAGTTATCACGTCGCCCATTAAAATGCCCTCTTCCCCAGATTCCCATATACATCTGCCTAGAATGATTTTCACTTGAGAATGCTTTCTGTTTCTTGTTACTACCATGAATGATACAATAATCTTCTAAGCCATACATTTTTTTTCCACTCAAAATTGTATGCTTATTTCTGTACATAACTATGGTTTCTTTCTTTTCCTGTTTATAATATTCCATTTTATGGAATTATTATACATTCACTGGATAAAGGGTATTTTTTATTGTTTCTGACTTTTGCTCTTATAAACAATACTGCTATGGATTTTCTCATTGAAGTTTTCAAGTATACATACAGGGATTTCTCTTGGATTTGAAAATTGCAGTTGATTATTTGGTCATGGATTATATTCAGATTATGAAAGTAAATTATCCCAATCTTTTATTGAGTGGAAGGTTTCTTTAATAAGCAATTGATGTCTGAATTAAAAAACAGTTTCACATGTAGATGATCATAATTGCATATGATTAAGTTGGAAACAATTTAAATATTTGAACTAGTGATAGGATTTTAGAAGTACAAAGGATAACTCCAATAACTCCATATAGATATTAAGCATGTATCAGGCATTCTTACAACCATATGATGAAAAATAAGCATATTTTTTAACTGAAATATAGGTGACACACAATGTAACATTAGTTTCAGGTATACAATATAGTGATTCAACAAGGTTATACATTATGCTATGCTTGCCACAATTGTAGCTACCATACAGCGACTATTACAATACCATTCATATATGTTAAAATCTATAGTGAATGGTACATTCAGGGAATGCTTACCAAAGTAACTTAAGTCAGGGAGCATGAAAATCATATTCAGTCTTCTGCATTGTTTGTGTGTGCTTTTAATTTATCTGAATTTTTGTAATTTCCAAATATTCAACAGTTGGGATGCATAATTTTATAATGAACAACTTCCTCTCTCTGGACCTGCAGGATAAGTAGATAGCTATAGAATATAAAAAATCAGGCTCCTTTAAGCCCAAATCCATTGTGAATTTTATGACTTAAGGCTCAGTTCTTAACTCTGTTTCTGACCTTCTTCATATAATCTTGTCTCTATCTTTCTACTTGTTGCTCCAATTAATCAAAAAAATTTTGAAAGATCCTACGCCTTCACAGAATTGCAATCCACTTGTAGGAACAGAGGCACATGAGAAGACAATGAACTACAACATACATAATATGATCAGGAAGCTTTATTTTATTGTGGATTTCACTCCCATTATTTACAGGTGTAGGAAATTGGTACACGTCAGTTTCCCTCAGGTATAATGTTACCCTTAATTTCTTCTTCTGATTCACATGAATCATATCACAATAAATACTAGGAGTTAGAAGGACATATATTTGAGGAATGTAACTTACCTCAGACTTCATCTGGATTTTGTCATTATCCATATGGACCAGATTTTTTCCCATAAAATGCCAATGCCTTTATATGTTCAGATACAGTTCAAGTCACATATGGATACCCTTTCTCTTTGTGTGACAGTATGGTTATAAATTAGTTTTATTTCTCTAATTCTAGGGATTTGGGCTATACTTAACCAAACAATATTTTTCAAAAGTATCATGACCTATCTTTATTGAGGAGAGTTTTCAAGACACAAAACATTATGTCTCATGGCTGACAATGAATGCAAGATATATATGTAACAAAGTATAGATTTATTAAAAAAATAGCAATAGGAAAGATTCCAAGTTCCAAGTGCAATCAGTATTATGAATGAGAATTTTGATCCGAATTATTTAAGAATCACATTTTAAGAGAATTCCTGTTTACTTTGCTGTATTTATTTCAAAATCTTGCATAAACATAAATGCCACTGGACAAAAACAGATATTATGGAAATTGGTGCAATTCAAAATGTTTGTTTCATTTTGACACAACATATGATACAGTTTTATACTAAAAATGATATATAGTAAAAAAGTCATTGTGGTAATTAAAGAGTTTAGTTTTCTAATCTATGTACTTGTAAAACTTTTAGCATGGGTCCCTTTCTTCCATTTTCAACAATCACATTGCCAAAAGCAATAAAAATTATTTGTATCAATAATAAACTGTCCTTTGGTATAGTTAGAAAAACTTTGTGTTATATGCATTACTGACAATCATAAACAGAATGAGATGTAATATTTTTAGGACAGTATTAAACTTTCAGGGGATTCATGACAAAATATCAAGCACTGATATTTATGAAGAGTAAGATGATGGTTAGCATTTTTAGCAATAATTAAGACATGTATATATATTTTTTAGATATAATTCTATTGCACACTTCTTAGACTATGGTTTGGTATAAACATAACTTTTATATGCACTGGGAAACCAAAAAATTCATTTGACTTGCTTTCTCGCAATATCCACTTTTTTGCTATAGTCTTACTGAATCTGCAATGTCTCTGAGGTATGCCTGTATTGCAACCATAAACTTTTAAGTCATGATTAAAATAGGTAATACAATGCTAGATGCATGATTATATAACACTAGGATATGATATTAACATAAAATAGTATAACTTTGGAATTTTTATAATTCATGCTAGTATATATAGCTAGCCCAATAGAAAGTAAAAATACTGTCCTATCAAATAAGAATATCATCAACAATGCTGGAACTAGGAATTGAACATTCCCTCACTCTTAGAAATTGATTGGAGATTTGAAGATCTGAAGCAATAAACTGATATTTAAGGGAAAGAAAAATAAAATAAGATAAAAATGGAGAGAGAGGCAAACCATAATGGACTTTTAATTTTGAGAGAGAGAGAGAGAGAGGGGAGGGGAGGTAGAGAGAGAGCAAGAGAGAGAATCCCAAGGAAGCTCAGACATGGGGCTCGAGTTCATGAACCCTGAGATCATGATCTGAGCTGAAATCAAGAACCTGATGCTTAACTGACTAAGCCACCCAGTGACCCACCATAAGAGACTCTTAAATATGGAGAACAAACTGAGTGTTGCTCGAGGGGAGGTTGGTGGGGGGATGGGCTAAATAGGTGATGGACATTAAGGAGGGCACTTGTTGGGAGAAGCACTGGGTGTTCTATTTAAGTGATGAATCACTAAATTCTTTCCACTCCTGAAATCAATACTACACTATATGTTAACTAACTTGAATTTAAGTTTAAAAATTTTTTTTAAAAAGATTTGAAGATTTAAAGCAACTCACCAAGTAGAAGCATAGTGATTTCTTTTATGGTGTTAAATATGACATTTTAACATTTGACCTAGTAATTTGAGTAATTACTCATTTTTAAATGTGTGATTATATAATACTAGAAGTGAAAATTATGAAGCAAAAAATAAAAAATATTGGTAAAATATAATCAGAAAAATTACAATAATATTCTTGGTTTGTGTGCCAGTGTGTGAATATCAAATATTTTAAAAAACTCAAGCATAATATTCATACTATTTTATAGCTTACATTTTCCTGCTAACAATAAAATGCAAATTTGTTTCACTATGTTAATGGTTGTTTTTACAAAATGAAATCATTAAAAATTTTAACAACAAAGTTATAATTGCAAATGACATCTCTTCAAGTAGATAAAGTTTTCTCTCAAGTCTTTCTTTAGAAATAATCTTTTAAAATATCTACAAAAAATAACATTGTGTTGTGACAATCATGGAAAGTTTATATTAGAATAATGTAACAGCAAATTGACAGAGGTAAGTCTTTAAAATTTATATACATAGACTTATTTACAAAGGGTAAAGCACTCTGTCATTTTAAATATAAAAAATGTTCTAAATATTTATTTATCAAGGCTGAATGCTTAAATAACTCATAATTCATTATGAAGTATACAGATGTATGAATGTGTTCTTAACCCAGTTGCTTGACACTTAAATGTCCATTTGATTCCGCCTTCACTTTATTTCTTATGAAATTATTATATTCTACTTAGATTGTATCTCTAGGCAGTAATACAGCATCCGGATAAGAAGGTAATTTCAATGTGCCAAACAACCCCATCTTTAACATATAGTACTATACTCTACTGTGCTGTGTTTTCTTCTCTTTTTAACGTTTATTTATTTATTTTGAGAGAGTGAGTGAGTGAGTGAGCGAGCAGGGGAGGGACAGAGAGGGAGGGAGAGAGAGAATCCCAAGCAGGCTCTGCGCTGTCAGCACAGAGCCTGACGCGGGGCTCAAACTCATGAACCATGAGTCAACACCAAGAGCCCCATGCTCAACTGCCTGGGCCACCCAGGTGTCCCGTAATCTACCATAGTGTGTTATAAATCCTCTAGCCCTTCCCGCATCATGCCTATCACATATGTGCACTGTGAAGGGTAAAGGAAATCCTGCAATTCTGTCAGTACCAAAAGGTAAAGAAAGAAGTGACGCTGGCCGTGCTTATTTCCTTCCACTCACCATCCATAAACACTAAGGCTCTCTGAAGAAAACTGCTATGACTCCCTTTAACATTGTTAAGTACAAAGTAGCATGTGTCAAGAAAAATTTGTAATTGTAGGCCACAGTGGGGGTATTTTTCTTTATTAGTAAACTTTAATTTTTTTACTCCTGACTGATCCACTATATGATAATGTTTAGTAAATATAATCTCATAAATTGCAAGTACATATGGATACAAACAAGACACACACAGAGTCTGTGGTCATACACACACACACACAAAAGACAGCTACTTTAAAGTATTATCATATAAAAATCCCATTTGTCATTGAGGATACGAACAGCACTTGATAAGAAAAATCACATGCCATCATACTTAATGTTCCTACCTTCTTTGAGTGGCAAAGTGTTATCTTGCTTTAAGGCAGGACTAAAGGACAATAGTTTCCTGCTGTATATTTCTGGAAATACAACTTTCCAAGAAGCAAACACTTTCAAAGCTATCAAGGAACTTCAGCTTTTCAAGCTTTATTTTTCTCAGAGTTTTCGTCATGGGTGATAATCTACAGACAGCACAAAGTTTTAAAAGAAAATTTTAGTTTTAAATTGAAGATAAGGAGAATCAAAGAATACTAGAACCTGGGTGACCTTATAAACCCATGCCTTCCACTGCTACAATCTTACTGAAATGGAAATTGAATCCCTCATAGTCTAAACATCTTGCTTCAGGTAAAATATGCAGTCATTGGCCAGGTCAGGTAATGTCACCAGGACTCTGGAGATCCCTTGCAATATTTCTTAAATACAACTTCATTTTTCAGAAAGAAATAATATATAGGCATATACACATATATAATATGCATTTTTAATTTATTTATAGGAATGAATCAAGATCATTGCTTTATTGAGGACTTTCTTCTCTTCTGCTCTTGCTATGACTCATGGAGATAATGAGAGACATACTTAATTTCTGCAATGGTATGTGTTCATATCAAAACTTAATGGTTTATTTTAAGAAAAGGAAAAAATATTCTATAGGCAGAATATTCTTTTCCTTAGGATCAATATCAAGCCACCAATACTTAGGTCCAATGTTGAACACAAAAGCAGGTAATTATCCAGCCTTGGGTTGCATTCCTAAAGTTGCCTGTTAAATGGCTTGCAAGTTGCTTAAGGTCTGCTCATTCAGGGATAAGGAGGATTTCTAAATATTTTAAACAATTCACCTACGCTACTCATCTCAGCAAAGAGATCTCGGTTTTATAACACATATCATTATTTAGCAGACTACTAATTTTGTAACTGGATATCCATTTATTATGCTAAGCATATTAGCAAATCTTTTAATATCAATCAAATAAAAACACAGCTAAAGCACATGAAGTAGCCATATCTGAAGTATGAACTGCTGTTTAGAATGTCAGGAGACACTCCAGGATTATAGCGTGATCTAGGACATACTTGATGGCAGGTACTAAATCCACCACAAGGATGTATTTTTGTAATTGAATATTTGATCACTAGTGATTCATTCAGAACAAAGCACAAACGGAAACCTGTTTTTCTTCCTCTTACTTGAACTGCATGAGGAAAAACAGTCATGGGACACGAACATTCAATATTAGTAAGCATATTTCAAACACAGGATTGGTTGCTGTAGGAAGAAGTATATATTCTAGGTATGCTAAATTTGGAAAACAGATTCTTCCATTTCATACTTCAGAATATGGTAAGTATAAAAATGGTCAGTTAAAATTAAGGGTATATGAGTTAAGCAGAACTGGAGTTGAAATGTTGAATTTAAGGCCTTTCAGGTAAAGAGAAGTCTTTTAAGGGAGCCACAGATAGTTCCTTCTTGGAAAGTGTATTTTTCACTGTATTTCTATCAGAGGTCAAGCAGAACTCATAGTAAAATGAAAAGGGAAATTGACATCTTGGAGAATTACACATGAAGTATGGGGTTGCTTTTTATGTAAGTGGTCCAGTTTACCTATTTAATAAAGCAATCAAGAATTTGGATTCTAAATGTTGGATATGTCCTGATTCATGTAGTTTAGATATATGCAGAGAAGGCATATGCTATGGAGTATTTTCCTCTAACCCTGAATACTTCATTTAACCTCCATTAAATAAGTCCAGGATGTCCTTGAGTTATCTGCTTCCTATGTTCAATAGGAATAACTGAGCTAACACAACTTTCAAAGGAATCAGTGGAGTCACGATCGTACAGTTGGAATAGTGAGAGATACAGGGAGCAATGAGCTATGAATTTATATGTAATGGTTACCGTGGACCCTATCTCTAAATTGTTAATCCCGAGACAGAAATCAGACACAATTGAAATCAATACCATTAATTTGCTGCACAGAGTTAGGATGTTCCCATCAACATAATTTTGCCTAAGTCTCTGTTAATCCTGCAGATACACTGAGAGGCTTGCATAAAATTTCCTTAGCCCCAGTGTGCCACCCCAACAAAGGAGTAAACTGACTTCTTTTTCATAATGAAAACAACCCTTCAATAAAGCATAGGTTCAGAAATGAGCACTCCTCAGCTTTTTTTTTCACCCTGTTTCTTTCTATACCTTACAAGTATTCAGATTATATACTTATGTAATTATTTGATATTTTTCATTGGGATCTTGAATATGATATTTCCTTTTTCATAATAGGCATGCGAAATTACTTCTGAGTTAGGTATGAAATATTGGGAAATTTTTTTGAAAATAAAATAGGGGCACCCAGGTGGCTCAGTCAGCTAAGCTTCTCATTCTTGATTTTGGTTCAGGTCATGATCTCATGGGTTCGTGAGATAGAGCCCCGTGTGGGTCTCTGTGATGTCAGCACAGAGCCTGCTTGGGATTGTCTCTCTCTCCCTGACTCTCCCCCACTTGCTCACACATGGCCTCTCTCTCCCTCTCTCAAAATAAATAAGCATTAAAAACATAAAATTAAAGTACTTTTTCTGATTTATTCCAGCTTAATTAAAGTCGTATGCATTTGCTTAAATAATGCAGAAAAATATTTTTTATATTATTTTACTATGAATGTATATAATCCTTAAATGCCCCTATGACATTTCTAGAAACAGCACTGCTTGTTTCAAAGCAGTTTCTTATAATTAATAAATTATTCATTAAGTCCCATATTATCAACAGATTCCCAACTTTATTTCTTATGAAAGCATTCTCCCCAAAAGTGTCTCAAATATTTCCTTTTTGTTAAAGTTTTTTATTTATTTTGAGAGAGAGATAGAGAGAGAGCATGCTGCGTGCAAGCAGAGGAGAGACAGAGAGCGAGAGAGGGAGAATCCCAAACAGGCTCTGCAAGGTCAGCACAGAGCCTACACACAAAGCCCAATGCAGAGCTTGATTTCAGGAACGTGTCAAAACCAAGAGTCTGACCTTAACTGACTGAGGAATCCAGGGCATCCCTCAAATACTTCTTTTGATTAAATACTCAAGCTAAGCTTCACAAATCTCAGGAGAAAAGTTCAAAGTAATTAAATAAAAATGGAATGATTTCTGGGATTGTCTTATTTAAAATATAAGTTCTTAGAAGACAAACATAATAGTCCCTATAAATATTAATACACAGTCAGCAGTTTTAATATTTGTAAAACTAAGTTCATAGCTACTCTGCATAATAGATAAGAAAAGCATTTAAAGACACATACTATTTCCTTATCCATTCATGATTTTAGAAATCTATTAGTTATTCATGGTATCAAACATATTAGTTAATTTAATTCAGATTGAGTCTGTATAAGGTATCAGATTATAGAAACCTAAAGATTGGAATTTACTTGTAGGCATTAGGAGAAACCTAAACAAAGAGATATTTTATTTAAATGTAGTAGGAAAGAGAAATGTTCAGGGCTCCCCAAATGTTCCATTATCCTTACTTCATGACTTCTAATTTAAGGCTTTGATTCTGATTAAAATGAAAATATTGAGATGCAAGTACTTTTAACCAGAGTATTAAACTTAAATTCCTAGCTGGTCTAAGCAGATATGACGCAATATGTGGGTTAGGATGAATATAAGAAACAGAAAACATATGGATCATTTTTAGAATTAAAAAAATAAAAATAAAACAAAAACAAAACATCAAATTTATTTCCAGGGTTGGAAAATATATTTGTTGAATTTTGAAATTAATTCCTAAGATTATGAATATCACTGATGTATAGCAAACTCTTGAAAAAACAGAACAGTGCCATTTTTGTTTTCTTGGTAGATTTGTGAGAAGGTTCTGAAGTCCTTGAAAGATGATTCTTTTGTTGGAATAAGGACTAGAAGAGCGAGGACAAAATGGGGCAAACACATTTTGAGCATTAGTTTCACATAAAAAGCTTTACATGAGGCTAGTGTAAAGTAAATGGGAGAGTTCAGACTACCTATGATTACTCTGACCCAAACTTTTTAATTAGAGTAATAACATAAAGCAAAACATGAAAGTTTGTTCATGACACAGGATTCACTCATCTTTTTCAGAAGCAGCATCCCTGATAGAATTATGGAAAGTCCTGCCAAAGACTCAGCTAAGATATCATCTTTGGAATATCACTAGACGGGGCTGGAGTATCTAGAATACAGAATATGTATGGTGCTATGTGCCATACTATCTAGGAAAGAGTATCAAGGGAGAAGAACCCATCATCCACAAACTCACATGTCTATTTGCAATTTTGTCCCACAATATTAGGTTGTGCTGGATTAAAAGTCCTGTTTCCTAGAAGTGAACATTCCTGAAAAGAGACACCTTAAGAGTTGCACTGCCTGGGAGTTGCAACTACTAGGCTACCATTTAACTACTTGGAACTCCAGCAATCATAGGTAAAAGGAGTCACATTATTGGCTGGGGTATTTACCCTGAATTGCAATATGGGTCTAGGGTTTTACTCACAAAACAGGGCAAGGGTAATACGTCTGAAATGCAGTAGATTGCTTGGGGCCGTTACTTAGTGTCATGCTTAGTAATAACTGTCAATGGCCATTCACAGTATACACAATCCAACTAAGGCAAGACCATTCAGAGTTGAAGTTGTGGGTCACACCACCATCAAGAAACTCAAACCAGCCAAATTACTGCTTAAAGACAAGAGGGTACTATGCTAGGTGGAGAGTGTGATGCTAAGTGAAATAAGCCATGCAGATAAAGACACATACCATATGTTTTCACTCTTATGTGGATCCTGAGAAACTTAACAGAAACCCATGGGGGAGGGGAAGGAAAAAAAAAGAGGTTAGAGTGGGAGAGAGCCAAAGCATCAGAGACTCTTAAAAACTGAGAACAAACTGGGGCGCCTGGATGGCGCAGTCGGTTAAGCGTCCGACTTCAGCCAGGTCACGATCTCTCGGTCCGTGAGTTCGAGCCCCGCGTCAGGCTCTGGGCTGATGGCTCAGAGCCTGGAGCCTGTTTCTGATTCTGTGTCTCCCTCTCTCTCTGCCCCTCCCCCGTTCATGCTCTGTCTCTCTCTGTCCCCCCCCCCCAAAAAAAAACAAACAAACTGAGAACAAACTGAGGGTTGATGGGGGGTGGGAGGGAGGGGAGGGGACGTGATGGGCATTGAAGAGGGCATCTTTTGGGATGAACATTGGGTGTTGTATGGAAGCCATTTGACAATAAATTTCATATATTAAAAAAAAAGCCTCAGAACAATGCTGCTTCACTAATTAACAGCTCAGGAACCTATCACTTTATATTTGCTTCCCAGATTCCTCTGCTTTACTTCCTTTTCCCCCTTCTCCTGACCTGGGATCATATCACACAATAAATAAAACATGAACACTAAGTTCTGTTTCAGGTCTGTTTTCTAGGGAACCCGAAGACATTCCCTAAGAAGAAAGCAGTATTAATAGATTGTAGGCAGTTCCATGACTAAACACAGAAAATGAGATCCTATTTAGTATAAATCCAATAGGTGGCAGCCTGGGAAACAAAGACTTATCAAAATACACCAATCTAGTATCTGGTTAAATATAAGATAGCTATAGTCTTTATTCATTAACAGTCTTCACATCATCAATTTCCCCTTTTTAAAGCAGTTTTACATTAATTAAAATATATCTGAAGCCCAGATATTTTTTAAATGTTCAATTTCAAGCATAAAAATTCCACAGAATAAAAAGTACTCTTCTATGTAGAGAGAAAATCAAAGGATAATTAATATAGAATAGACAATGGAATCCCCGTCACAAAAGAAGTCACTTGGGATCATAAATGCCCTTTTAACTGTTGTTCATTTTACAATAGACTTCATTATGCAACCTCCAAAGATTTTTCTAAGGTCAAAAGAAGTGCCTGTGTGTGTGTGTGTGTGTGCGCGTGTGTGTCCGCTTTTTTTCCCTTAGCTTTCTAAAAGCCCATTTAAACTCTTTGTCCCCCAGATCTCTAGAGATTATATTCTGATTTAAGGGCTGACAAGAACTTTCAAATCAAATCACCGTATTGTAACACTCTGTGAGCATCCATTTGTGCCGATGAAATGTACAAAGTTTCAGGAGATTCTTACATATTTAGTGTTAATACTTTCTCATGAATTGGGAAGAAGAGACAGGAAGTAGGTGAGGATAAATGGACAGAAGGTTCATTAAATAATCTTACAAGATTCATTGAAAGATTGTTTCTTTTAATATAATCCAAACTCATGTATGGATAAATACACCTATATATTACATATATATTTGTATATATTGTTTAATATATATATTATATATATTATGTTTTTGAGATTAGGGTATATAAACACATAATATTATAGATAGTGCATTAAATAACTTGAAGTGGTAACAAATGACTGGATATTGATAAGGGTTTGAATGCTAATTTAAATATTTATCAAAATTTTAAGAGTGCACAAAAATGTTGAAAGTAATGTAATTGATAAGAGTAGTACTAATATATTATTTAAATTTAATACACTGGTTTTAGTGCAAAAATTTCAAAATAGTTTTAACTGACTTTACATTTTGGTAGTATAAATATTTATAAGCTAATTATTGTACTTAAAACCAATATACCTTATTTTCCAGAAATATTAAATCTATACATACTTACTTTTCTTTAATTTGGATAGTACCAGAGGCAATGTAAGTTTGTTAGGAGAGACTTTACCAGAATTCTCACCCTCATTTAGTATTTTAACAAATATTTACTGAACATTAAATATGCGCAGGGACAGTTAACTTGCTAAACATATTTTCAGCACCTGTTATGTGACAGGCACTCCCCTCTCTTGTCCCCAAGCCTCCCCTCCTCTCTTTCTTCTTCCCCTCTTCCTCCTCCCCCTTCTTTATTCCTCTTCTATTTCCAAGCCATTCTACTGAAAAAAACAACACTTTTATTTCAATGTTTTATATATATATATATATATATAGTCCTAAAAATCATACCATGTATTTGCCATTTAATCAAATTAAAATAACAATTTAAAGTTTAAGGGATTAGCAGTGCTATAAGAATGCATATTTTTATTCCTTTTATTAAAAAATAGATATTATGGTAAATGGTTCTAAAGATAACCCTTAAAATAATTTATAATATCTTGGGGGAAACATATTTTTATCTATATATACTTAAAGATGAACTAACTAAACAGGTGGGAAATATGTGGCCCATTTGCTTTATAGGTGCTTATTAATATCACTGTTCTACCTGACATCAGGTTAGATATACCATATTGGCCACATACATATCACCAGGATGATGTACGGTGAATTAAAAATTGTCAAGTTTTGCTATCACATGCAATTAAATATACACCAAGCCATGTAGATTTTTTAAAGTTTATTTATTTTGAGAGTGAGAAAGAAAGAGAGTGTAAGCAGGAGAGAAGCAGAAAGACAGGCAGAGAGTGGATCCCAAGCAGACTCTGCACCATCAAAACAGAGCTCAACAGGAGTCCAAATCACTAACCATAAGACCATGATCTGAGCTAAAAATCAAAAGTCGGAGGCTTAACCAACTGAGCCACCCCATGCTATGTGGAATTTACCTTAACATTACATTTTCTCTTATTTAGTAGTATAAAGTAGGTTTACACATGCTGAGGAAATATAATTTAGCAAACCAATCAGGATATGTAATTTCAATACTGAATTACTCAAAAATCCATTTAATACCTGGTATGTTCAAGTCAACACAAATATAGAAAGATGAGTATAAATTTCTTACTAAGAATTGTATTTTAAATAATTAAAAAATCAAATGGACATTGTAAAAGTTTTTCCCATGAATGTAAATATTGGGGAAATGATTAGAAGCAAGAGGATATACTTGGCCTCACTCAGGGAGCTAAATTAGACCATCATTTGCCACAACTCTAATATGTGGGAAAAGGAAAATTAAATAATACACTATACTACACACACACACAAACTTACGACGGAAAAGAAAAATGCCAAGTAAACAAAATTGCAATTAGACATCATTCCAAGAAATGTACCATTCAACAATATTTTATTTTAAGAAATGCCAGATACTGAAATGAATAAGACAAATGCACTCCTATCCAGCAAGGCATTGACCATATGGAAGACAAACTAGTAATGTTAGCATGATCAACAAAATAAGAGAAATACAGAGAGCTGTGGAGCACCTATGTGATAGAATGAGCCTGGAGTAGCAACATTTTTGCTGAGTTATAAGAAATAGAGGAATTAAGTGATACAATGGAAAAGAGAGGAAAGAGAGCAGAAGTTGCACTGTAAAGGCTCTAAAGCAGGACAGAATTTGGTCTTCAAGAAACAAATGTAGTTTCATATTGCTGGAACAATAACAGCTTGAAGGCTGTGGCTATAGTGGATACCGGGCATAAACAAACGTACAAAATCATGCAGGATATTAAGGATCATAGCAAAGTTTCTGAACACTATCTTAAGAAAAACATGAAGCAAACACATTTAAGTGAATTCAGTAATGTATTTTGAATTTCAAAATGCTATCCTACTTTCAGTGTGAAATAGTTGGCATTGGTTAATAATTGAGTTGAGAGACCAGAAAGTAAGTTACTTCAAGACTCCAGGGTAGGGGTGGTTCTGATGTGGACTGCTCTAGTGATAGTGGGGATAGAATGAGAGAAGCAAAAGAGACAGATATGGAGTAGAACTGATCAAATTTGGAGACTGATTGACTACTTAGATTTAGAAAGAGATCAGATTTTGAAAAATGTAGCTGCCATTTTTTCCCTTTTTCATAAGCATGGTTAGTGGTACTGCACAATGAGATTGGAAAGACTAAGAAATAAGCAAATTTGTGAAAGGGGTATTAATATCATCTATGAATCTGGTAAATGTGAAATGCCCAACAGCCATCCAAGTTGAGATAATCTGGTGGCAAGTCAGACGTGTAAATCTGAGAATGAGAAAAGTGACCAAGGTTAGAGACAGCTGGGATCACAGGAGTCAATACAGTCATCTAAAGATGATGTATGAATTGTGTGACAGAAATATACACATAAGAGATTACTGAAGAACTCCAACAAATAATAGCTGGGTAGAGAGGACAGCGGAAAAAAAGCAAAGGGCATTAGCCAAAGATGATGAGGAAATTCATGAAATGTTGTCATTGTACCCAGTGGAATTCACTGAAGACAGAAGTAAGAAGAGATCAATATGATTTATTTGTGGCTTGTTTACCTGGTGGTCTTTGACTTTATTTTATTTAATTTTAACTAGATAAGGAGATCATTAGCTGAGACTGGAGAAAGAATAAGAATGTCAGATATCTGGTTAAGAATAGAGAAAATTCAAAATAGGATAGGAAAAGCCAGATATAGATACATAGATAGGTAGATAGATAGATAGATAGATAGAGATATTTAGATATATATTTAATTTTTTAGTGTTTTTATTTATTTTTGAGAGGAAGAGAGAAAGTAAGACAGCACAAGCAGGGGAAGGGCGGAGAGAGAGAGGGAGACACAGAATCTGAAGCAGGCTTGAGGTTCTGAACTGTCAGCTCAGATCCCAACGCAGGGCTCAAACCCACCGACCACAAGATCATGACCTGAGCCAAAGTTTGACGCTCAACCAACTGAGCCACCCAGGCACCCTGAAAAAACCAGGTATATTGATATAAACTTGAAGTATTTCCCTTGTAAGTATAATAAAAGGAAAAAGGGCAAAGGAAATTTAGTAAATATCAAAGGATACATTCAGGTAAACCATGAATTCTTAGCTAAATGAGATCACAGAGGTCTAAGGGACAGGAAAAATTGACTAACTTGCAAAGTAGAGTTGGCATGGGAGTAGTTGAACATGGAAACAGTATGGACATAAGATTCTCCTCAGACAGTGAGACATCTTGACATACAGATAATCAGAGCTTAAAGAGTACTTATCAGTGATAGATTCTAGGGTGTGACCATGGGAATGCTAACTGATAAAGAGTGGCAAAGAGGACCTTTGAATATTTTAATCTAATCCCAGGATCTGTGACTAAAGATCAGACAGGGCAGGTTGTCATATGATTTATCAGCATAGATGTTGAATTCATGAAGGATGAAGGCAAAAATTGTATCAGAGAGAGAGAGAGAGAGAGAGAGAGAGAGAGAGACTTGTGAATCAACAGACAAATATCAATGATTGAAAAGGTGTTTGGTCAACTTACAGAATCTAGCAATGAAGAGGGATAGAGAGTACAATAGGAAGAGTAATCTTTAAAATAGTGAGATAATTATTGTCTGGTGGTAGAATTGATGAGTAAAAAGAAACCAAGTTTACCTCCCTAAAAAAACGGAGGTTCAGGGGCACCTGTGGCTCAGTTGGTTAAGTGATTGACTCTTGATTAATGCTCAGGTCGTGATCTCAGTGTTGATGAATTTGAGACCCATGTGGGCTTTGAGCTGACAGGGAGGAACCTGCTTGGGATTCTCTCTCTCCTGTTCTCTCTGCCCCTCCCCCATTTGCTCACGGTCTCTCTCTCTCTCTCTCTCTCTCTCTCTCTCTCAAAAATAAATAAATAAAAACTGAATAACAAACAAACAGGTTCAGTAAGAATAAGCACTTTACATCTAAGACAACTGGAGAAGATATTATCACCTCATTTTTATTAAGGCATGAAAATATGGAAATGTTCAGTGATTGGCTCAGATGAAGAAAACTTTTTGTTATGAAGTGGAAATTCTGGGATTCATAATGCAAGGAATTAAAAATGATGCCAGAATTTGAAGTCTGGTACAAGAGAAATGAAAGGCAGAATCTCCTGCACAAGTTTTCTATTATAAATGTTTATTCAGGAAAAGCCAATATTTAATTAATTCTGACATTTTATTGGAGGTGAGGGGGCATATAACTACTCTTGAAAGAAGGAAGGTGACATTTTTATGCATAAAAATGCCTAAAGTTTTCTATTTTTAGACTGCATCAATTTCTCATGCAAAATACTCTCCTAACTACCATCTTAGACATCCTTATAAAATGGGGAACAAATATAAAGTATCACATAATTACATCATAATATAAAAGAATTATGGAGGCCCAAAATATTTATTCCATAGAAAAACTTACATTTATGCTATTCATCATTTGCATTCTGGTGAAAAATATGTTTTCAAGATATTGTCAAATACAAAATTATATAAAAAAAGCTATGACTATTTTCCTTTTACTAATATATAATGTAAATAACATGTGTTTTGCTCTGAGATATTTTAATTACTCACAGTTTATGTAATCTATGGGATTTACATTTGATTTTGCTAAAGCAAATATTAACTTATGTTAGACCTCCAAACTAAAACGGAGTCACTTATTTAAAGGACAAAATGGAGTTGGTTCATGCAGGTGCATAAAGGAAATTTAACCTAATTGTACAGGAATTTACAGTTCTTCTCAGAAATCAGCAGAGGACACCAGCCAATCCCCAAGCACTAAGTATATTCACTTCATCTTGACTTCCTTGCTCTCCGCTCAACTACTATGATCCAAAGAAAGAAGACTAGGAAACAGTCAACAACCACAACAAAAAAGCCTACTCACTTCCGTGTTTACCTCATAAAAGTCCCTCAGTCTGTGAACAACTTGAAACTCATTGCTCCCATAGCCTTGAGTTTCCTGGCTTGCAGGTCAAAGGTCTTGCAATAAACTCATCTTTCTGTTGTGTTTTATTCAGTATGCAGAGTTTGGCTTTTGACATTTTTGGGCTTTGGAAGTGGCATCTAAAGCAGCATCTATAGTTACTTCCCTCAGACGTCAGACATAGGAACTGGTACCCACTAAGCCCTTTAGGCTCACAGTCTCCACAGTGCATCTGGAGTTGCTGGAGGTAAGGTCTCTTGGATTCTGGGCTGTGCTTCCCTGCGTTGACAGCCCTCTGAGCCTGACTGCAAGTTTGTTTCTGCCTGGTGCATTCTACCATCATGAGGTCTGGCCAAACTAAAGAGGCTCAGAGTCTCTCCAGAACTCTTGTTCATCTCTATTTTTGTCTAGGTGGCACAATGTAACAAAAGACAGTTTAGGATCTTTTGATCTCAGTAAATTTGTTTTTCCACACTGCCTACTGGAATCAAAAGGGCACAAAATTATACAATGGGCATGAGTCGATCACTGAAAAGCTATTAAAGTGCTTACCACTTATCTCTGACTCCCACCTTAGGATAAATTGGTCACAGTATGGGTTAGATTAACCCCAGATCACCCGCCAGCATCAAGAAATTTTCCTTGCAAATAGGTGGTACCTTGTAAAACACCACATAGTCCTCAACCCAGTGGCACATCCCTCCTAGGTATTAATTTGGCTCAAAGAGACCCAAGGTTTAGCTGAAGAAATAGGATCCTCAAGTCTTAAAGAATTGAGTATGTCACCTTTCAGCAAAACTGCTTATTTAAAAAAAAAAAAAAAAAACCTTTAAACGTTTATTTAATTTTGAGCCAGAGACAGAGTGTGAGCAGGGGAGGGGCAGAGGGAGGGAGACACAGAAACCAAAGCAGGTTCTAGGCTCTGAGCTGTCAGCACAGAGCCCGTTGCGTGGCTCAAACTCACAAACCCTGGCGATCAGGACCTGAGCCGAAGTCGGAAATTTAACCAACTGAGACACTCAAGTGCCCCACCCTGCTTATTTTGTATCGAAGAACAATGGCCTCAGAAGCTGTAAATACCTACCAAAAAAAATGGCAAAATCTTACAGAGACAACCTGTAGTTAGTTTGTAAATTTGCCAGTTCACAATTGTTTACTTCTTAGTTTTCACTAGGAATTAAGGATTCTAAGGGTTAAGAATTCTAATCAAGATACATGGAATTAAAATGGCTAAGAAAGAACACGGGTGAAAGAAACCAACTGTGTGTAAAAAAAGTAGGCAGACGAACACTGACATTTATACTTATTCTCTTATTAGAAACTACTCCCACATTGATTGCTATATTTATCTAAAGCTGTGTTTGTGTCCTCCATTACATATAAATAATTATAAGAGACCCAGACTTTATCACCCTTTGAGGAATGAGCATGCCTTTATTAATCCTCAAGAGAAAATATATTAGGTAGGGGCTGATAAAACCAACATTAAATTAGTTGAACAGCTTTCAGTGAATGCAGCGGTCTTCAGAGGCACACTATATGATAATTGTAATGAGAAAAGTGAAAAGAGGTAATAAAATAATTACCTTATTTCACAATTAAATGTACAGCATGGTGCTACAATTTTACAATAAAAGCTTTTACTAATTCACAAACTAATGGAAGACAATACAATGGGACTTCTTACAGATCTCGGATTCCTTCAAATATGTGACATATTGTGAAGAGTAATATGCTTGCATTAAAAATTCATTATCTTTTGCAATTAAAAAAATACTCACATTGTTCTACATATGGAAGAAAAAATTAGATATGTATTTATATGATTATATATAATTTTATCTCTTGACAAAACAAAATATAAATCTATATTTATAATGAAATATACTTCTAAACATATTAAAACATATGGGTGGTGATTCTTAAATGTGTAAACTATAAATTCTCTGCTACAAATGAAGTAAAATTTTATAACTTGTCTTTTTAAAATTCTATAACTTGGCTTTTCTAAATCAGCTTTCAGGGCAATCAAATCCAGTTCATAATTCATCCTGACAGTGTTGGTTTATAATTTTTAGTCAGAAGTATAAAAAACAATGACAAAACAGCACAAAGTATACCTTATCTACTTCTTAATGAAAGTTTTTTTTCCAAAGGGGTAAAGTATTTTATTGCAATCATTAAAATGGTTGTTTTTCTGTAAAAAATGTATTTTAAAGTATACTAATATACTGTCTGTTGTCCTTAGAAGTTTTAGCAGGAAGGATTTGCCAAAATATATACTAGTATATACTAAAACAGCAAACTCAGGAATGCAAATAAGTGATTTGTTCATTCTGTGTTTGAAATATATAGTAGTTGCTACTTTACTTCCAGCTTTTTACAAATGAAAAATCAAGTACAGGCTAGGTACTTGTAAAGGAGAACAGGCCAAGCTAAGGTAATAAAAGTAACCAAAATTACACGGTGCATCTTATGTAATGAACTAGATGCAGATCATCAGTTTGGGGAGGATAGGCAACTTAGCTCTATAAATTATAAGTCTGCCACTAAGTTATAGCTTTTCTCTGCATAGTGAGTTTTGACACTCTGTTGCTATGTTCTAGCCCTTGGGAAACAAAAAGAAAGTAAAAGAAGCAGGCTTCTAATTGTTTTCATGGGCATGATTGAGAAATTACATATTTGAAATCTTTTCATATCTCACTGGCCATGAATTAGTCATTTGGCTCATTTAGCTGCTGGTGAAATACAGTCTCAATTTTTGTTTGCACTTAACCTAGTAAACTTTGACAGGGGTTGTATTATAAATGAGGAAGGGGAGGGAAGATAAGTAGGAATCTCTGTTAAACTCATTTTAAAAAATTTTATATATAACATTTTAAATATTTTATATATGGAAAAAATTTTGGCATATGTGAGAATACATAACACATTTAACTAAAGTAAACAATTAAGGACAATAATTACATATCACAAATTTCTAATAGTTTAATACTAATATTTTCTTAGGATATATCGATTCTGAAAGTTCAGTATTTATGAAAATTAAAGGAAAATAGTACATTTTGGAAAACAGAGTTTCTTTTTTTGTCATCTTCCATTAAAGCTATACCTAACAACAAGGGGTGCCTGGGTAACTCAGTGGGTTAAGCATCCGACTCTTGGTTTTGGTTCAGGCCATGATCTCATGGCCATGAGATCGAGCCCCACATTGGGCTCTGTGCTGAGCATGGAGGCTGCTTGAGATTCTCTCTCTTTCTCTCTCTCACCCTCTCTGCCCCTCCCCTGCTTGTACTCTCTCTCTCAAAATAAAGAAATAAACTTTTTCTTTTCCCTCAAGTTATACGTAACAATAAGAAACAATGGGTTAAGAGGAAGAAACTACTTCCTGGGCACCTTGGTAGCTCATTGAGCATCTGACTCTTGATTTTGCTGCAGGTCATGATCCCTGGGTGGTGGGATTGAGCTTGTGCTTTGGGCTCTGCACTCAACATGGAGCCTGCTTAAGATTCTTTGTCTCCCTCTGTCACTCTCGACCCAGCTTGTGCTCTCTCTCACTCCCTCTCAAAATAAAATAAATCTTAAAAAATACTCCTTATATAATCTTTATGGAAATGAAAGGAAGAAGACAAAAACACTCCAGAATGTGATTACCTATTGGAAATAAATGTAACTTAGAGGCTACCTCATACACACACACACACACACACACACACAAGCACACATACGAATTCTTGGAACATAGTTGGAAGATAATTTCCAGGGAATCTAATTTAACAGAATTGCTCTTAAACTTTTGGTGGATTAGAGATACCACCATCATCGTTGAAAACATATCTCTATATGGTAGGAGGAAGAAGAGTTTAGGTTATCTCCTTCAATAAAACATTTGTGTTTGTGCTCTTTTCTTTTGATGTGTTAATTCCAGGAAATGAAAACAACAATAAAAACAACAAATATACATATCACCATCTCTAACTGAACTATTCTGTGTAATAGTATCAGTAAACACATGTTCTATCCATGAATTAACTATATATGTGTGCAGGGGAGAGGTATGCTGGCAGAGGGCACAACATATACAAATACATTTGTGTGAAAGGTAGCTTGGCATATGCAAGGAACCAAACAGGGTCAGCATGTTTAAAGGACAGAAAAGGAAAGGAGTCAAGCACCCAAGTAAGCACCTATTTGAAGATGGAGCGTGATAAAAAAAAAAAAGTGTATATACTTAACCTTAGTAAAACTGAGTGTTTAAAATTGAATAATCAAAATAATGTAAAATAAGTATAAAATAAAACTATCAAAAATAAATTAGAAAAAGAAGAAAAGGGCAGAAAAGAAGAAAAGGGCAGAAAAGAAGAGATAGGGCAAGTAGAAAACAAAAAGCAAGATGGAAGGATTAACTGAATTGGATTAAAATTTGATTAAATGTAAATAAGATCAACACTCAAAGCAGATAATTAGCTTAAATAAGTGAAAAAACATTCATATCTTATCCACAAGAAAAATAAATATAGAGAAGAAGACCGATTAAAAGTTAAAATATAGGATAAGATAGACTGTGCAAAATAGTCTTAAATAAACCAGAATGACTACATTAATAAAATATGATAGAGGCCAGGGCAAAAAAAAAAAAAAAAAAAGTTGACAAGAGATTCAGGGGGTGCATGAGCTTCCTGGCTGCCTAACAAAGTAGATGCTTAAGCAACAGAAATATATTGTTTCACAGCTACAGTCTAGAAGTCTGAAATCAAGGTGTCAGCAGGACTGGTGTTTGGAGGGCTGGGAGGAAGAATCTATTGCATGACTCTCTCCTAATTTCTCATAGTTCTCTTGCAAATTTGGCATCCTCTGACTTGTGACAGCATAACTCCCATCTTCAAATGGCATTTACCCTGTGTCTCCATATCATCTTCTTTCTGTATGTGTCTCTATGTTCAGATTTTTTCTTGCAAGGAACTGTAGTCATACTGGATCAGAGATTGTCCTAATTACCCCCCCCCCTTTTTTTTCAATTTACACTCAAGTTCATTAACATACAGTGTAGTCTCAGCTTCAGGAGTAGAACCCGGTGATTCATCTCTTACATATGACACCCAGTGTTCATCCCAAAAAGTATCCTCCTAATGTCCATCATCCATTCAACCCACCTCCCCACCATCCTCCCCTTCCAGTAACCCTCAGTTTGTTCTCTGTGTTTAAGAGTCCTTCATGGTTTGCCTCCCTCTCTGTTTTTATTTAAAAAAATTAATGTTTATTTTTTCTTGAGAGAGAGACATGGAGAGAGAGACACAGAGAGAGAGAGACAGAGAGACAGAACATGAGTGGGGGAGGGGCAGAGAGAGAGGGAGACACAGAATCCAAAGCAAGTCCAGGTTCCAAGCTGTCAGCACAAGCCCATCATGGAGCTCGAACTCACAAAGCTGTGAGACCATGTCCTGAGCCAAAGTTAGATGCTTAACCAACTGAGCCACCCAGGCGCCCCTCTCTGTTTTTACTTTACTTTTCCTTCCCTTCCCCTATGTCTATCTGTTGAGTTTCTCAAATTCCACATATGAGTGAAATCATATGATATATTTCCTTTCTCTGATTTATTTCACTTAGCATAATATCTTCCAGTTCCATCTGGCGCCCCTCTCTGTTTTTATTTTACTTTTCCTTCCCTTCCCCTATGTTCATCTGTTAAGTTTCTCAACTTCCACATATGAGTGAAATCATATGATATATTTCCTTTCTCTGATTTATTTCACTTAGCATAATATCTTCCAGTTCCATCTGCATTGTTGCAAACAGCAAGATTTCATTATTGTTCATCCCCAAGTAGTATTCCATTGTATATATGTACCACGTCTTCTTTATCCATTCATCAGTTGATGGGCATTTGGGCTCTTTCCATAATTTGGCTATTGTTGATAGCATTGCTGTAAACACTGGGGTACATGTGCTCCTTCAAATCAGCATTTTTATATCCTTTGGATAAATTCCTAATAGTGCAATTGCTGGTTCAATAACTCAGGAAAACAACAGATGTTGGTGAGGATGTGGAGAAAGAGGAACCCTTTGCACTGTTGATGGGCATGCAAACTGGAGCAGCCATTCTGGAAAACTGTATGGAGGTTCCTAATTACCCTCTTTTAAAGTGATGACCTCTGCAAAGACTAAACATGTCCAAAATGTGTCACATTTTAGGTTACAGGACTTTACAGGATATTTAGGACTTAAATATCTTCTTGGAAGCACTCCATTCAACCCAGAACAAGGAGTATTTCATGATTAAGGGTCAAATTCTCAAAAAGAGGTAGAAATTCTCATATCTTCACCTTATAACAGAGCTTCAAGTCATTTTGAAACAAATTCTAATAGAACTGAAATGATAAGTGACAAATGAACTATCATAATTGCAAGTTCAACACTCCTTATAAACGTGTGATATATAACTAAGTAAAAATAAGGCAAATGAACAATCCAATTAAAAATAGTCAAAATAGGGGCAACTGGTTAGCTCAGTTGATTGAGCATCTGATGCTTGATTTCGGCTCAGGTCATGATCTCACAGTTGTGATATTGAGGCCCGCGTCAGGCTCCATGCTGGGTGTGGAGGCTGTTTAAGACTTTCTCTCTCCCTTTCTCTCTGAACCTCCCCTCCCCTCAAAAAATAAAAATAAAAATACATTTAAAAATAGTCAAAATAGACTATTTCAAAAGTGAATAGATACTTCAAAAGTGAAGCTGTATGAGATATATAGTATGGACAAGACATATAAATGGCCAATAGACACATGAAAAGAAAATATTAACTATCACAGTAAGTAAATTTAAACCACAATATGACACTACTATTATGCAGCACTAGAATGGTTAAAGTTTACAGAGGAATAACACCAAGTGTTTATGAGGTTGAGGAGCAATCAGAAAACTTCTCTACTGCTATAGAAAATATAATAATAATAGCCAAATTATGGAAAGAGCCTAAATGTCCATCAACTGGTGAATTGATAAAGAAATTATGGTTTATATACACAATGGAATACTACGTGGCAATGAGAAAGAATGAAATATGGTCTTTTGTAGCAACGTGGATGGAACTGGAGAGTGTTATGCTAAGTGAAATAAGTCATACAGTGAAAGACAGATACCATATGTTTTCACTCTTATGTGGATCCTGAGAAACTTAACAGAAGTCCATGGGGGAGGGGAAGAAAAAAAAAAAGAGGTTAGAATGGGAGAGAGCCAAAGCATAAGAGACTCTTAAAAACTGAGAACAAACTGAGGGTTGACGAGGGGTGGGAGGGAGTGGAGGGTGGGTGATGGGTATTGAGGAGGCACCTTTTGGAATGAGCACTGGGTGTTGTATGGAGACCAATTTGACAATATATTTCATATTTAAAACAACAAAAAAAGAAAATATAATATGATGCACCACTAAATAAGACAGCTTGGCAGTCTTCTACGCACTCACAAATTCTTAGGAGCTTTTCCAGCAAAAATGCAAAAACTGGAACAATCCAAATGTTCCTCAACAATTGGATAGAAATACAAACTGGGGTATATCTGTATAATGAAATATTACTCAGTAATATAAAACATATAAATATATATATATATAAAACACACCACACTATGGCAAAATCTCAAAATCATTATGCTAAATGAAAGAAATTAAAAATATTATACACACTATATAACTTTATCCCTATGAAGTTCTCAAATAAACAAATATAATCTATTAATACCAAGTTTGTGGTTATGGCATAAAAAAGACATGAGGGAAATTGGGGGACGCTAGCAATATTTTATGTCGAGATTTTTGTGTGTTTTTTTGCTTACACGTGTATATTCATTTTGTAAAATGTATTAAATTGTATTATCATATATTAAATTTTGCAAATTTGCTATACAAATGTTATTTAGATTAAATTGTTGAGGAAGAAAAGGAGGAAAAGGAGGTAGAGGATGAGGACAACAAGGAGGAATTATATGGGTCTTGATAAAAGTAGCTGTGAATAAGCTAAATGCTAAGTGTATTGATTTTCTAATATTCTTCATATTAACAGCATCAGTCAGTTCATTCTTGAATGTCAACCTATTATTGCATTAATATTCTCTTTTTTGGAAAGAAAGGGCTTTTATTGTATCAAAAAATGGAAGGCTCCCAACATTCTAAAAATAGAAAATAATTTCATGCTCTATGCATTTTATTGTATATTTTTGGGTCTAAATGCATTGAAGTACAGAAGAAATTTCCTACATTGTATATAAAATAATCCCCTAAAATACTATGCATATTTTATAAAGTCCTTGTACGAGGGAAAAACAAAAGTTTAAATCCTAAATCTAAAAAAAAAAATGATTCATTTCCTTCTTCCAGAAATGCTGTGCTATTAAATATCTCTGTAGTACTTTTCAGTCCTCCAGCAAAATAATCCTTCAGTTTGGTCCTGGGCAAGGATACATTGTCTCAGAATATCAAGACCATTTACAACCTGAAGTTTTATTCAAAACATCATGGTTTATAGAGTTCTTTATTACTGAGACATTTTAAAAAGAATTTTCTTTTATTTTTTTAGTTTTTTTTTTAACGTTTATTTATTTCCAAGAGACAGAGTGTGAGCGGGGGAGGGGCAGAGAGAGAGGGAGACAGAATCTGAAGCAGACTCCAGGCTCTGAGCTGTCAGTCAGCACAGACACCGATGTGGCGCTCGAAGTCACGGACATAAGATCATGACCTGAGCTGAAGTCAGATGCTTAACTCACTGAGCCATCCAGGTGTCCCTAAAAGAATTTCAACAGCAATTTTGCATTTTATTTTATTTTTTTCTCCCACTTAACAAGTATCCTGATTCAATAAAATTCTCACTAAGGCTATTTATTTTTATTAATTTCTCAGATTTCTATCTCTAAGCATTGCAACAAATATAGGTGAAATTAGTTCTAGTAAAATTAACAAGGAAGGTCTTCAAAGAGCATGGGCTTTTCTTGGAAGCCTCCCCAGAGATGAAGATATCTCTTCCACTGCTTGAAAGTCCTCCCAGTGCTAAGATCATGCTCTGAGGGAGATTTATGTTAAAATGTGGAAGTATTTTTTTTTCAAGTATCTGCCTCTTTTTATTTTTAACTTTTTTTTTTAACGTTTATCAATTTTTGAGAGACAGAGATAAAGCAGGAGCAGGGAAGGGGCAGAGAGAAAGGGAGACAGAATCTGAAGCAGGATCCAGGCCCTAAGCTGTCAGCACAGAGCCCAACGCGGGACTGGAACACATAGACCGCAAGATCACGACCTGAGCTGAAACTGGATGCTTAACCGACCTAGCCACCCAGGTGTCCCTCGAAATATTTTTTTTTTTAATTCTCTTATACTGTGAACTCTACCATGCTGCTTTTTATGTTATTAAAATAAGTACAAAATATTTTAACTTGTCAAACTTTATCTGGATTTATTTTCTTGTTATTAACTAATAAAACATACAAGCAGTACTATCCTAAGATATACAGTATTCATCCCCCCAAAGCTAATCTTATCAATATAAGCATTTCAAGTATGCTGTATCATAATTTAATCAAAAGGATGCTGAAGATGTGTGCTCCCATTGTTAGCTAAAATATTCAAAAATAAAAGATCTAAAGCAATATTGATAAAGCACAAGCTACTTTCTGAACAAGATTCTGCATTATTTTCATGATATTTTTTAACTTTTCAATTATGTTTATACTATTGTCTGAAGTAAATTAAATACCAAACTGGCTTTTTAAGATATAGGCCATAAACTAGAGTTATAAAGGCCAAGCTGCTTCAAGACAAGGTATTATTATAGAACAAAAACAGAATGAAATTCTTTCTCTCTTCTCACTTTTTCTCTCCCTCTCCCAATATATAGTACTATAAAACAAATAGATTGCTTTTCTTTAAAAAAACTGTTATTAATATTTTATCTTCAGAGTGCCATACCCTAATATTCTAAAGCATACTGTTTAAATTAGGATTTCTTCAACCATAAATTTTTGTGAACTAAGAAAATCAAATTTTATGAAGCTAATCTTAATCTAAAAATATATTATTAAAAAGTATTTCATTATAGAGGAAGAGTCAAAATGGCAGAACAGCACGGAAGTTTTTTGTCTGTCTTGCGTCCATGAAATACAGCCAGACCAACACTAAACCATCCTGCACACCTAGAAAACTGATTGGAGGATTAACACAACAATGTGCACAACCTGAACCACAGAATTCAGCAGGCACGCAGCGCAGAGAAATGAACTTGGGGAGAGAGAAGCCGCTGAGGGCAGGGAGCCACTTTTGCTTGCAGAGAGAGGACAGAGATGGGGCGGGGTGGGGGGTGGGGAGAGGGAAGAATACAGGAAAAGCACCCCTCCCCAAAAGCAGCTGGAGAGAAAGTAGAAAATTGGAAATAGCTGCAGGGACTGAACTAAAAAGGGAGAAAGGAGAAAGGAGAGGGTTTAAATTCCATTAAGACTGTAAACAAGGGGAATGGAGAGTCTGCAACTCTGCAGCTTGATACCTGGTGGTGCTCTGGTGGGAAGGGCGAATCCCCAGGAGCAGAGTGGGGTCCGAGAGGTTCTCGGGCCACACGGGGAGAAGCAGTTCCACTGCTGGAAGGATCTTTGGTAGAGGCTGTGAGGCCAACTGTTCCCTATCAGACCCCAGAAAACGGACACATTCGCTGGTGCTGGAACAAGGTCATTGGGGGTGAAGCCTGGTGCCAGATGCGTGTTGTGATTTTCCATAATCCGTGAAACGCTCCTGTTACACTATCTCGAGAACTTTTTCTGGGGTGGGCTGGCACCTGGCTGCAGGCTCTGGGCATTGGCAGCAGCAAGGTCCCATGAGCGCTCCTGGGTGCAGCTGACACCCAGCCATTGCTTGGTGAGACCCTCTGCAGAAGGATGGAGCGGGTCAAGGCCACAGTCCCTCAGAAGTGGAGGGGCCAGAGAAGGCAGCCGCATCTTAGACAAAACTCGGGAGGGAGGTGCTGCCTCGGGCTTGGTCAGGAACAGTGTGGAAGTGGGAGTAGACAGAAGCTAAAGACAAAGGACAGGAGCACGATTGCTGATCAGGGAGAACAGAGTTCTGATACTAGAGACTGGGTAGGTGTGTGACGGCATTTTCACCACTACCCCTGCTTGCGCATATGCACCTACGAGCACCACAACAATCCACCCCAGTAGGATAGCAGTGCCATCTAGTGGAGAAAGGAATCTTTACACTAAGCCCCACCCAACTGGGCTAACACGGCTCTTCAAGAATACAAGTCCTACCGCCTGCATAGTTTATGGACTATACAGCACTTCATAGTTTGACTTCTAGGGGAAAACGAAGTAATTTCAGATGTATTTCAGTTTGTTAGCTGGTCCATCTATTCAATTTTCTCTTTCTTTCTTTCTTTCTTTCTTTCTTTCTTTCTTTCTTTCTTTCATTTGTGTTTCTTTTCTTTGTCTTGAATATAGAAGAAAAAATTCGTTTTTATTTTCAATTTTTATTAAAAATATTTTTAATTTTTCGGGGCGCCTGGGTGGCTTGGTCGGATAAGCATCCGACTTCGGCTCAGGTCATGATCTCATGGTCCGTGGGTTCGAGCCCCGCGTCGGGCTCTATACTGACAGCTCAGAGCCTGGAGCCTGTTTCGGATTCTGTGTCTCCCTCTCTCTCTGCCCCTCCCCTGTTCATGCTCTGTCTCTCTCTGTCTCAAAAATAAATAAATGTTAAAAAAATTAAAAAAAATATTTTTAATTATTTTCTACTATATTTTTTACTTTTATGTAAATTTTTTCAAATTCTATTTTACTTCCATCATTTCAATTTAGTCTACTTCAGTGTACTCATTTTTTCAAATTTTCAAATGATTCCTTTTTTTTCTACTCTTACAAGCCACTTTCAACACCCAGACCAAAACACACCTAGGATCTAGCATCATTTATTCGATTTGTGTGTGTGTGTGTGTGTGTGTGTTTTTAATTTTTAAGTTTTAATATTTTCTTAATTTTAATTTTTTTTAATTTTAATTTTTTCGACCTCATTATTCCTTTTCTCCCTTCAAAATGACAAAACGAAGGAATTCACTCCAAAAGAAACAACAGGAAGAAACAACAGCCAGGGACTCAGCCAACACAGATACAAGCAAGGTGTCTGAACCAGAATTTAGAATCACGATAATAAGAATACTATCTGGAGTTGAAAATAGATTAGAATCCCTTTCTGTGGAGATGAAAGAAGTAAAAGCTAGTCAGGATGAAATAAAAAATGCTATAACTGAGCTGCAATCTCGAATGGATGCTGTGGCAGCAAGGATGGATGAGGCAGAACAGAGAAACAGTGACATAGAGGACAAACTTATGGAGAATAATGAAGCAGAAAAAAAGAGGTAGATTAAGGCAAAAGAGCATGATTTAAGAATGAGAGAAATCCATGACTTATTAAAAAGGAACAACATCAGAATCTTAGGGGTCCCAGAAGAGGAAAAGAAAGAAATTGGAGAAGAAGGGTTATGTAAGCAAATCATAGGGTAAAGCTTTCCTAACCTGGGGAAAGACACAGACATCAAAATCCAGGAAGCACAGAGGACTCCCATTAGATTCAACAAAAACCGACCATCAACATGGCATATCAGAGTCAAATTCACAAAATACTCAGGCAAGGAGAGAATCAGAAAAGTAGCAAGGGAAAAAAAGTCCTTAACCTACAAGGGAAGACAGATCAAGTTTGCAGCAGACCTATCCACAGAAACTTGGCAGGCCAGAATGGAGTGGTGGGATATATTCAATGTGCTGAATCAGAAAAATAGGCAGCCAAGAATTCTTTATCCAGCAAGGCTGTCATTCAAAATAGAAGGAGAGATAAAAAGTTTCCCAGACAAACAAAAATTAAAGGAGTTTGTGACCACTAAACCAGCCCTGCAAGAAATGTTAAGGGGGACTCTCTGAGGGGAGAAAAGATGAAAGGAAAAATACATACATACATACATACATACCAAAAGCAACAAAGTTTATAAAGCACCAGAGAACACCACCAGAAACTCCCAACTCTGCAAACAACATCATGGCAATAAATTCACGTCTTTCAGTATACACTCTAAAAGTCAATGGACTAAATTCTCCAATCAAAAGACATAGGGTAACAGAATGGATAAGAAAACAAGATCCATCTATATGCTGTTTACAAGAGACCCACTTTAGACCTAAAGACACCTTCAGATTGAAAGTAAGGGGATGGAGAACCATCTGTCATGCTAATGGCCAATAAAAGAAGGCTGGAGTAGCCATACATATATCAGACAATCTAGACTTTAAAATAAAGACTGTATCAATAGATGAAGAAGAGCATTGTGTCATAATTAAGGGGTCTATCCACCAAGAAGACCTAACAGTTGTAAACATTTATGCACCAAATGTGAAAGTACCTAAATATATAAATCAATTAATCACAAACATAAAGAAACTCATTGGCAGTAATGCCATAATAGTAGGAGACTTCAACACCCTACTCACAGCAGTGGACAGATCATCTAATTGAAAAAACAACAAGGAAACAATGAATGACACACTGGACCAGATGGACTTAACAGATATATTCAGAACATTTCATCCAAAAGCAGTGGAATATACATTCTTCTCCAGTGCACATGGAATGTTCTCCAGAATAGACCATATACTGGGACACAAATCAGCCCCAAGTAAGTACAAAAAAATCAAGATCATACCATGCATAACTTCAGACCACAACACTATGAAACTCGAAATCAACCACAAGAAAAAATTTGGAAAGGTAACAAATATTTGGAGACTAAAGAACATCCTACTAAAGAATGAATGGGCCAAACAAGAAGTTAAAGAGGAAATTAAAAAGTATATAGAAGCCACTGAAAAGGATAACACCACGACCCAAAACCTCTGGGACATAGAAAAGCCAGTCATAAGAGGAAAGTATATAGTAATCCAGGCCTTCCTAAAGAAGGAAGAAAGATCTCAGATACACAACCTAAACTTATGCCTTAAAGAGCTGGAAAAAGAACACCAAATAAAACCCCAAACCAGCAGAAGACAGAAAATAATTAAAATTAGAGCAGAAATTAATGCTATCAAAACCAAAAAAAACAAACAAAAAAACAAACAAAAAACAGTAGAACAGATCAATGAAACCAGAAGCTGGTTCTTTGAAAGAATAAACAAAGTTGATAAACCACTAGCCAGTTTGATCAAAAAGAAAAATGAAAGGAACCAAATAAATAAGATCAAGAATGAGAAGAGAGAGAAGATAAAGAAAGAGGAGAGATCACAACCAACACAGCAGAAATAAAAACAATAATAAGAGAATATTATGAGCAATTATATGCCAATAAACTGGGCAATCTGGAAGAAATGGACAAATTTCTAGAAACATATACACTACCAAAACTGAAACAGGAAGAAATAGATAATTTGAACAGACCCATAACCAGTAAAGAAATCAAATTAGTAATAAAAAGTCTCTCAAAAAAACAAGGGCCAGATGGCTCCCAGGGGAATTCCACCAAACATTTATGGAAGAGTTAACATCTTTTCTCTTGAAGCTGTTCCAAAAAATAGAAACGGAAGGAAAACTTCCAAACTCCCTCCACGAGGTCAACATTACCTTGATTCTAAAACCAGACAGAGACTCCACTAAAAAGAAGTATAGACTAATTTCCCTGATGAACATGGATGCAGAAATCCTCAACAAGATATTAGCCAGCCGGATCTAACAATATATTAAAAAAATTATTCACCATGACCAACTGGGATTTATACCTGGGATGCAGGGCTGGTTCAATATCCGCAAAACAATTAATGTAATTCATCACATCAATAAAAGAAAGGACAAGAACCATATGATCTTCTCAATAGATGCAGAGAAAGCATTTGACAAAAGACAGCATCCTTTCTTGATAAAAACCCTCAAGAAATCAGGGATAGAAGGATCTTACCTCGAGATCATAAAAGCCATATATGAATGACTCAACGCTAATATCATCCTCAAGGGGGAAAAACTGAGAGCTTTCCCCCTAACGTCAGGAACAGACAGGGATGTTCACTCTCGCCAATGTTATTCAACATAGTATTAGAAGCCTTAGCCTCTGCAGTCAACACGAAGAAATAAAAGGCATTCAAATCATCCAGGAGGAGGTCAAACTTTCACTCTTTGCAGATGAGATGATACTGTATATGGAAAACCCAAAAGATTCCACCAAAAAACTGCTAGAACTGATTCATGAATTCAGCAAAGTTGCAGGATATGAAATCACTGAACAGAAATCGGTTGCATTCCTATATACCAACAATGAAGCGACAGAAAGGGAAATCAAGGAATCAATCCCATTTACAGTTGCACCAAAAACCATAAAATACCTAGCAATAAATCTAGCCAAAGAGGTGAAAAATCTATACACTGAAAACTATAGAAAGCTTATGAAAGAAATTGAAGAAGACACAAAAAATGGAAAAAAATTCCATGCTCCTTGATAGGAAGAACAAATATTGTTAAAATGTTGATACTACCCAAAGCAATTTGCATATTCAATGGAATCCCTACCAAAATAACATCAGTAGTCTTCACCGACATAGAACAAATAATCCTAAAATTTGTATGGAACCAGAAAAGACCCCAAATAGCCAAAGCAATCTTGAAAAAGCAAACCAAAGCAGGAGGCATCACAATCTCAGACTTCAAGCTATACCACAAAGCTGTAATGATCAAGTCAGTATGGTACTGGCACAAGAACAGATACTCAGATCAATGGAACAGAATAGGGAACCCAGAAATGGACCCACAAACTATGGCCAACCTAATGGCCATAGTATGGCCAACTAATCTTTGACAAAGTGGGAAAGAATATCCAATGGAATAAAAACAGTCTCTTCAGCATTTGGTGCTGGGAAAACTGGACAGCGACATGTAGAAGAATGAACCTGGAGCACTTTCCTACACCAGACACAAAAATAAACTCAAAATGGATGAAAGACTTAAATGTAAGACAGGAAGCCATCAAAATCCTCAAGGAGAAAGATGGCAAAAACCTCTTTGATCTTGGCTGCAGTAACTTCTTACTCAACCTGTCTCCAAAGGCAAGGGAAACAAAAGCAAAAATGAACTACTGGGACTTCAGGAAAATAAAAAGCTGCACAGCAAGAGGAAACAATCAGCAAAACTAAAAGGCAACCGACAGAATGGGAGAAGATATTTGCAAATTATATATCAGATAAAGGGTTAGTATCCAAAATCTATAAAGTACTTGTCAAACTTAACACCCAAAAAACAAATAATCCAGTGAATAAACGGGCAAAAGACATGAATAGACACTTCTCCAAAGAAGACCTCCAGATGGCCAAACAACACATGAAAATATGCTCAACATCACTCATCATCAGGGAAATACAAATCAAAACCACAATGAGATACCAGCTTACACCTGTCAGAATGGCTAACGTTAAGAACTCAGGCAATAACAGATGTTGGTGAGTATGTGGAGAAAGAGGATCTCTTTTGCATTGTTGGTGGGATTACAAGCTGGTGCAACCACTCTGGATAACAGTATGGAGGTTCCTCAAAAAATTAAAAATAGAACTACCCTATGACCCAGCAATTGCACTACTAGGCATTTATCCACAGGATACAGGTGTGCTGTTTTGAAGGGACATATGCACCCCAATGTTTACAGCAGCACTATCAACAATAGCCAAAGTATGGAAAGAGCCCAAATGTCCATCGAGGGATGAATGGATAAAGAAGATGTGGTATATATATACAATGGAGTATTACTCGGCAATCAAAAAGAATGAAATCTTGCCATTTGCAACTACGTGGATGGAACTGGAGGGTATTATGCTAAGCAAAATTAGTCAGAGAAAGACAAATACATGACTTCACTCATATGAGGACTTTAAGAGACAAAACAGATGAATATAAGGGAAGGGAAACAAAAATAATATAAAAACAGGGAGGGGGACAAAACATAAAACCATAAATATGGAGAACAGAGGGTTACTGGAGGGGTTGTGGAAGGGGGGATGGGCTAAATGGGTAAGGGACATTAAGGAATCTACTCCTGAAATCATTGTTGTACTGTAGGCCAACTAATTTGGATGTAAATTAAAAAAATAAAATTAAAAAAATAAAGTATTTCATTATACATTATATATTTGCTCTGCTTAAGTCATACATATTCTATTTTTATAAATGTTTACATGTACAGGTTTGATTGTATCTAGTCTATGCAGTAAATAATGAGTGGTAACACCTTGATCATAAACTATTACCTTGTGAACTCCCCTGCTACATCAATGATCACTTTTATCTATCACCTTAGGCAAGATTCATGGTTCTCCATGTGTACACTGTCTCACCTATAAAATGTTTCTTAGTATGCAGTAGTAATGGCTTTTGTGTTAACTAAATGTCTGTAGTTACTCATACAAGTTAATAAGTAAACATTAGGACATCTCAATGAATAAACCAAACCCTTAAAAACAATTACGGACTAGGAACCCTAGTATATAGTGTCACTCTAACTTTTTTGTTGTTGTAAGAACTGTCATATCAACGTATTTTGACTCTGCAATTTGGTGATGAATACCAAGTTTGCTTTATGTAGTTATCTATAAAAGAAAGCAAAACCAAATGGTAATAAATTCTCATTCACTCATTTGTTTTTTTCATCTCTTCAGTAAGCATTTTTGGCTCTCGGGGTCAGCCTTGCTGATAGGTCCATTGTTATAGCAAGTAAAACAACACTAAGCTCTTTCCTCAATAAGCTGTCAACTTAGTAAGAGAAATAAACATGAAAATAACTAGAAAGCACTAACTGCTAAAAAAGATTACAAAATTTTTAATAGAAATAAATATTTATTTAGAATTACAAACTCTCTTGCTGAAGTCAAGAAAGGCTTTCATAAAATGACTTCAGAATTCGGTTTGAAATAATAAATATAAACTTAAAGTCTGACAAGTATGATGCAATCTTGTCAGGACAAAAAAAAGTGAGCATGAAAGAGAAGTGAGAAATGACAGAGAACTTTGGAATCTATAAGAAATCCAGTTTAGGGGCGCCTGGGTGGCGCAGTCAGTTAAGCGTCCGACTTCAGCCAGGTCACCATCTCGCGGTCCGTGAATTTGAGCCCCGTGTCAGGCTCTGGGCTGATGGCTCAGAGCCTGGAGTCTGTTTCCGATTCTGTGTCTCCCTCTCTCTCTGCCCCTCCCCCATTCATGCTCTGTCTCTCTCTGTCCCAAAAATAAACAAACGTTGAAAAAAAAAAAAAAGAAATCCAGTTTAGTTGAATAGACTGCATTGTGGGATGAGACAGAAGATGTGTTTGAATCTTATCCCTAAATCACAATATTGATAAATATAATTTGAAACATAAAACATGAAGATAATTGAAATATACATATTAACTTTAACTAAACATCTGATGCTTCATATTCTGAGATGAATTTCCAGAATCAAATATACTAATTTATGTTTGTTAATTATCCTCTGTATCAAAAGTCTCATGTGTTCTGAGAAAATAATTAAGGTATGACTTTAGAAGAAATGCAAAGTTATTGAAGAACTTTAAAATATATCTATGAAGTAAGATACAGGCCTGTATCTTGTATTTCCATTTTAGAGATAGGACATTTACTTACTAAGCATAAATAATGGGGCCATGGCTACCATGTTGAAAAGATTGACTTTGGTTGGGTCATTGTGTCATAACTAGTATGTTTAAACCCTCAAGTGTATGCAATTCTAAATTATATCTTTACATAATAAATGAACATACATTCTATCATCACTTTGATTTCCAATAACATAAAATATAAAAAATTAAAAGTGTGGTTTGAAAACAAATGAGGATTTTTCTGCATTGTCCCTGTTGACTGCTATTTTCACTAGATCCTTTTAATGCACATTAGACCAAATAAACATATTATAGAAAGTGGAGAACACAGAGTAGAAGAATCATGTCTTAAGATGTAGTGTGATATCATTTTAGTGCTATTAAGCTTTCTTTTGCAGTGGCATGGTACTACTAACTCATATGCAGCTCACTTATTTAGTCATAGTACATTTATTGAGTATCTACCATAGGTCAGGCACTCTGCTAAATACAAAAGTAAACACTTCAATTGTTATCCCTCTTCTCATGAACTTAAGCATTTGCAAAAACAAGCTTATCCATCTTATATTCTGTAGACATTGACACTTTGAATTAGTTTAGGTAATCATAATCTAATCTTTTCATTTCACACCTGAGAATATCAACCATCTAGAACTCTTAAATGCATTCCTAAATTATTACAGGTTCCTTAAACCCAGACACTTTGACTCCCAGGCCAATGTTATTTGCTCTCTAATCCCATATATTACTTATTGGGTAAGAGGATGGGCGTTTTTTTCTTCTCCCTAAGAGTATATGCTCTGTCACTTGACCATAAAAAACCTGTACATGCTATTTTTTTAGATTTTTTTTCAAATTTGTCAGAATAATATTGAAATTAGAGCACTAATGTGATGACTTTATTATGTAATTCTTAAAATTTGTAAAGATTTATAAAAGAACAAGAGAACACAAAAGGCTTTGAACTATCTCTTTAGCATGATTTAGGGGTGAGAATTAAAACATAAAAGCAACATAATTCACTTCCTGAAATGTCAGTGTAAATATGTTCCTTTCAACCACAATCTTTAAGGGACACATATTTTTAATTTGATAGTTTATAGTTAAAATGGAGTCATAATCTATTAAATTTAAAGATAGTTGCTGAATATCTACTGTGTTTAGGATACTGAATTTTGTTTTGTGAGTGAGGGTACGCTGCATAAAGCTGTTTTATATTTGGTCTCCTATAGACTACTTGCTCCTTAAAGTTTGAAACCTCAATTTAGTTTATTATTTAACTTATAAAAATAATACAAGTAAGTCACAATAATTTTCAGTAATAGATAGTGTAGCCAAATAAAAATGTGCCCTAAAAACAAACTATGGTTTGTCTCAATTTCTTAATTTGTTTTCAATCAGGTTATTAATTTTATTTTGACTTTGAAATTAAGGAAAAACATAATTTTTTATTCTTCTATGATGGTGTATATTCTAAAAGTAAAGCATGTCTTTTATTTTTTATTTATTTATTTTTTTACTAACAAGCCCAAAAGACTTTGGATATTAGGAAAAGAGATCCTTTTGATAAATGATAAAAAAGGGAAACATTGCTAATTAATCAGGCCTGTATCTTGTATTTTGTTTCTTTTGAAATACAGAGAAGCCCATTTATCCCATATTTCTACTAAAATAAATGATAAGCTTTTAAGAATGTAATGGCCAGAGACAAAATAGTAAACTAAAATGTAAGCAAAAGTAGGAAACAGGTAAAGGAGAAAACAAGTTGTAAACTAAGAGAAATAAATGAACCAATAACAGATTCTGTTGAAAATACACCGTACCTACTAAAGAGATCTGCACACCTATTAATAATAGTAATTTGAATGTCATCACGTTTTGCTGAGTTATAAAAACAAATGTAGACTGGACAGGCTTAGGACACTGGCTACAGCTATTACTCTGACCATGATAATCAATCTGATATTGCATTTTGTATCATGGAAAGAAAAACAACAAATGCGAAGTAGTTGAATAGCCTTCCTTCATAAGCATGTGATTAGATCATGTACGACAAAAATAAATGTCTGAATTTTGAAACTGGAACTGTGTTATGTAAATAGAGATGGGATTATCTGAAAAATGTAATAAGATATGGACCTGAGGTTTGCAAACCAATATATAAACAGATATATATGAATTTACTACCTGCTAAGCAAGCACTAAATAACTGATTTATATTCATGAATCCATTGAATTGAATTGTTCAGCAGAGCCAAAATAAATGTTATTATATTTGCAGCAACGTAGTAGTCAAAGCAATCCTATAAAGAGCTAACAGGAAACTGTTATTCATTTTTACTTCAAAACAGTTTTAAGGTGGATATCATTAAAATTGAGACAACAGAGAAAATAAGTACAATGATGACATTTATTTACAGAAAGGAAATTGACAAGGCTATTGCTGATGTTTTAAACATTGAAAATGAAATAAAAGAAGCAAGAATATTGTGCCAAACTAGTTTCAGTCTTTATAAAAAATACTGTGCTCTGAATGAAAGAAAATTTATTAAAATCTTAATATATCTAAATTTATGAACCTAGTTGTTTATGATTTATAAACTTATAAATTTAGTTGTTTATTATTGTGTGATAACAAAAGTACAGTTTAGTTGTTTTTTTTAACAGTAATTTGATGTTTATTTTATTTATTTATTTTTATCTTAAAGAGAGGGAGACAGAGAGCATGCACTCGAGCAAGGGAGAAGGGCAGAGGGAGAGAGAGAGAGAATACTAAGCAGGTTCCATGCTCAGTGCAGAGCCTGATGTGGGGCTCAATCCAAGACCCTGGGATCATGACCTCAGCTGACATCAAGAGTCAGATGCTCAACCGACTAAGCCACCCACGCACCCCACAAAAGTACATTTTAAAACATACCAATAATTTCTGGGCACATAATACTCAACACATTTAATTTGCTAATTTGACATAAAATATAATGTAGAATGCCATATTATATAGAAATATCACAGCCCCCTGCCCAAAATATAAAAATTCTAAATGAGAATTATCTAAGGATAAATCCTTCATTTTTCATGGCCTTCATGAACCTTCAATGGAAGGTTTTTTGTTTCTTTGCTCTGGACTTTTATGGTTCAGTTTTTCTCACTTTAAAAATTCCATGTAGGGGCACCTGGGTAGCTCAGTCAGTTAGGTATCCAACTTTGGCTCAGGTTATCATCTTGTGGTTCATGAGTTTAAGTCCTGCGTTGGGCTCTGTGCTGACAGCTCAGAGCCTGGAGCCTGTTTCAGATTCTGTGTCTCCCTCTCTCTGTCCCCCCACCCCCTCCGCTTGTGCTCTGTCTCTCTCAAAAATAAATGAAAACATTAAAAAATAAATCAAAAAATAAAAATTCCAGGTAATTTGAAATTTTAGGCTACAGAAAACTGCCTGATTTATTTATTTTGAATAGTAACAGTTAACATTTATTGAGTACATAAATATCTCATTAAATTTACAAAACTCCATTGAGTAAGGTATTAATATTACCCTCCCTTTACAAAGGGGAAACTGAGAGTCAGAGAAGCCAAACAATTTGGCCATGATAATTCAGCGAATCAGAAGTGGTATTGAAATTTGCAGCTCAGCTCTAAGAGCTCATACTTTTTCTATTTTAAATGCTTTCATTTCCTTATACTTTCACCATTTATTTATATTGGTGTGTTTCTCCATTTATAGGTATTTTTACTACTACATTATTCAGATAAAGTTTCTTCTTAAAATTTAACAATTTGAGGACTCAAAATTGAGTGTAAAAAATGCTCCCAATTTGTCATATCCCATAGGTCTATAGCCTATGAGATCGTCTGTTACATAGGAGGAGGAGAAGAGTTTTGTCTATCTATAGCCTATGAGAGTTATGTATAGAACTGGTGAATCACTTTATTCACCTGAATCTCGAACACCTGAAACTAATATAACACTATAGATTAACTAGACTGGAATTAAAACAAAAAACTTAACAAAAGTGAAAACAAAAACAAAAACTATAACTTATTTTTTACAAAATTAGGCTTATATTTAAAACATCATTTTGAACTTTCTTATAGTTGGATTTTGTTTAGAGTAATTTTTATTTAAATATGTATTAAAATATACCCAAGTAGAAATAAATAAAAATGTTTACACTAATTATTATGGTAACAGATACTTCTAATTTATTTCATACACATGAAATTTTCTCAAATTTCAGGCAGGCACTGTGTTACTTTTAAAATCAGGAAATTTTTGATAGTTTCTTTTTTTTTTTTACATCCATTTCAATAATAGCACATCTGAATGAAACATCTTTGCTTGATCACCAGAATAAAAGAAACTATCTCCCCGACTGAAGATGGTGTAACTGCTGTGTTCAGCAGTGGCTAAGTGATCAGATGGAAAATAGAAAATATTTCCAGAGAACAAATGATAATAATCCAATTGGCAGGTGTCCAATTGGATTTGCTACCAACAGACTTATACAGTGGAACTTAAAGAAGACAAGAACTTCAAGAATGAACTATCTTGGAAAATACGGCTACTTACTGGAAAGCTTACTGATGCTGGTATTGATTTATGTGGACCAAAATAAAAGTTATTTAAAAGATTAATGGGTTTTTTGGAAGGCTATCATGATGTAATGATAATTATGTAATGCCTGTTGTTTCTTGCCATGATAATATCTGTATGTGGTTTTATCTTCCATATTATTGACATGATTGTTAACATAATCATGAATGTAATGATGTCTATTTTTATGCCTTATTTTAGATGAGAATTTTAAAAAGTTGTATCATTTAAACTGCAAATAATTTTGTGAGATAAATATTATTCTTGCATGCAGTAAAAAAAAAACAAGCAAAACCCTTTATTTTCAAATTGTGCATTATACTGAATATTTCTCTATAAAATTTCACCAGTCAACAATCTGGATTTCCAGTATAATGTTTTCCTTTTTCTATGTCTCTCTTTTATGTGAAACTAACATTTGTTTCATGCATGGAACAATCCCCAAAATAGTGGGAATGGACTAATTTTTAAAAGTCAACTTAAGGGAAATCTACCAAGGGGTAGAAAAAAATGTTGGAACATGTGGGGATAGAAACTACCTCAGCGAGGTAAAGAGACCAAAAAGGCTACAACTCTTGGTTTAATTTGGGAATCAATGTGGGCAGTTATTCTCCTTAACCATTTTGCATTAGTAAAAATGCCTCAGCCAACTTATTGAAGAGACTCCCATACGCATAAAGCAGTGTGCCAGTTGCTTCTTTGTAAGATGTATAATGTCCAAGAGGAAAGAACAAAGGAGCACTATCCCTGGTCCTAAAATATACATAAAGAGGACTACAGAAAATTATAAGAGTTGCAAATGGTAGCTAGAAGCTCATGACATTTAGAAACAGTGAAGTTAATCAGTGAAGGTGTTATCTGTTCCAGGTCAGTCTCCACTGAGGAACAAAATGTTCCAGGTCAGTCGACATTGAGGTCTTACAGTCCTTAAAGAGATTTTTTCATTCAGCTTCCCTCTAGGCTTGGTCAGAGAATTGGATTAGTTTCATGTTCACAGAACAGGGTGTGATTTGGCTAGTGGACAATGACTGAAGGCCACAGGACTACTGTCGATTATGTTTTTATGTCTGCCTTTAATAACCTTACTGTGCCCAAAGGCAAAAGCCTTAGGTTTCCAGTTGTGCAAAAAGATCCAAAAAGACTCTTCCATTTAACCCTCAAATAAGTTTATTCTGAATAGACAAAAATCTCTTTTCATGTTTATACATTGGTAAAGAGGCCATGAGTTATAATAGAATGATTGTAGTTTTTAAGCCAGAGAAACATAATATTTTGTTTAGCCTGCCATTAATAACAGTATGGCTTTTTGAAAATTAATTTGTTCAACTTCCATTTCATTATCTGAAAAAGAAATAAAGAAATTCCTTCTTTCCTTCCTCCCTCCCTCCTTTCTTTCTTTCTTTCTTTCTTTCTTTCTTTCTTTCTTTCTTTCCTTTTCTTTCTCTTTCTTTTCTTTCCTTCTTCTTTCTTTCTTTCTTCCACTGTGAAAATGAAATATCTAGCATATGCCCTGATGCACAGCAGTGCTAAATAAATGGTAGCCCTTCATATTATTAGACACTAAAAAGGTAAAAAACCCCAAACACAAAATGAACAAAATAAACGTAATATGTTAGAAATTGGCAGTTTCATATCTATGCTCTAGAATTACTTTGTAAAAGTTGTCTCTTCCTTCTATGAGAAGGGTAGGAGATAACAGGCAATTGTTTCCAAAATTAAGGTTTGCGGGGGGGGGGGGGGGGGGGGGGGGGGGGGGGGGGGATCAGTAAGTGGTTTGCAGTTTATCTCAAAAAAAAATGTGACATGTTGTTAGGCCTAAATGCAGTCAAGTATAACAATGTTGCTTCATTTCACCGGTCAAATGGGGCTGTGGAACATTTTTTTTCAAATCATTAACCAGGCAGTCTTGCAAATGCAAAGTTACAAGAAAAGTAGTTTGACACATTGTTTGGTTGCTTAACTTCTTTTCATTGTGAAAGACTCTATTTGTCACTTTGAATAGCACATCTACATCAATGGATTTTGAATAGAGAGGCAAGAATATTTTTTATTATAAAAAGGCTCAAACAAAAGCTATGATAAATTTTCAAGAAAGTCATGATTTTAAGAAATGTTTACCTTTTATAGTAAGCCTTACTTTTCTTTCTGCTTTGAGGAGGCTTATTAAAAAATTCTCGACTGAAGTAGTCAAGAAAAAAAATGCTTTACTTAGAATTTTATATATATATTATATATTATATTAAATATGTATTATATGTATTTATTAAATTTATTATTATATACTAAATATATTATATTAATTTAATTTATTATTATATATTATAGATAAAATATATTATATATATTAAATATACTTTTACAAATCCACAGTTAATTTACAAAAGCATATAAGTAAAAAAAAGTTGCAACATAGAGCTATTTTCTGAATTTCTCATATAATGAGTTACTGAATAGATGGGGATTTGAAAGACTTGTATGCTTTATTAACACTTACCCTGATAAGACAACTTAAGAGTATCCTATCCCTGATAAGACAATTTGAGAGTACCCAATATGTTTTCAAGGACATTTTTTAAGTTTACCAGCATTTTCTTTTGTGATTTTATATGTTTTGATATATCCTCCAAATCATAAAAAAATTTCTGGGATCTGTTCTCTCTGTGCAACACTGGTCCTTCTACCCCTGTGAGCCCAGAGGGCAGAACATGAAGCCAGAGAGGATTTTTTCTATTCCTTCAAACCTAATGAAATTTTCCCCGCTGGAGTTAGAAATAACTTGAGATGAAGCACTCTTTTTTCCCTTCCTTGGAAAATATTTTCTCCTTTTGGGGATGGGAATGTCTATAACTGTTATTCTATGCTTGTTTCACTCTTGTAATGTAGAAGTTGATAACTTGTTTTCTAGCTTCTTGGCACACACAACTGGAGACAAATTTGCCCCAGGATAGATCATACTCAGAGATTTAACCGTACTTGATTTAGGTGGACATTTGGAATGTCTGTGCCAATAGTTGGACTAGATTTTGGACTCTGAATTCATGCTCTGATGGGTTGAAACTCTTGGACACTTTGGGTTTAATGTATTTTGCATATGGGTTAGACATAAAATAAAATAGACTTTTAAAGGTTGAGGGCAGACTATAGTTGTTTAATGAATGCTGCCCCCTGCAAATTATATCTGTGATCTAATTCCTCAGAGCTGTTTGTGCATATTATTTTATATGGGGAAGAAGGGGGGAAAATGAATTTATAGACGTGATTAAATTAACTCGAGATAATCTTATCCTGGGTTATCTTTGTGGGTCCTAAGTGCAATCACACGTATCCTTTTTGAGAAGTAGCAAATAAAAGATTTGACAGGCACTGATACAAAAAAGATGGTGATGTGATCATAAGAGGCAGAGATGGGAGTGGTATGGCCATACGTCAAGAAACTCTACAGCCACCAGAAGCTAGAAGAAGCAAGGACTACTTTTCTAGAGCTTCAAGAAGGTGTATGGCCCTGCCTCCACCATTATTTCAGCACAGTAAAGCTAATATTGAACTTCTGGCCTCCAGAACCATGAGAAAATAAATTTCTATTGTTTTCAGCCACCAAATTTGTGATAATTTATTACAGCAGCCACAACCACCTAATACAGAGGAAGGCCTGCCCAAATTTATGTTGCCTGTCCCTGTCCAATAGCCTCAGTCAACTAGATGTGACAGGAGTGACTACATGATCACATTTCTCCCAGTGAGACACTGTACCTGCTCCCCTAAAGATATGGCATAGGAGCCAGGTAACTATCTCACAATTTTTCCATTAACTTAGATGTTTATCATGTGAACACAGTAACAGACATAAATATGTCACGACTTAGTCTGTAAGGATTTCTATGCCCTATTTCTTTTTTTTTTTTAATTTTTTTTTTCAACATTTATTTTTGGGACAGAGAGAGACAGAGCATGAACGGGGGAGGGGCAGAGAGAGAGGGAGACACAGAATTGGAAACAGGCTCCAGGCTCTGAGCCATCAGCCCAGAGCTCGACGTGGGGCTAGAACTCCTGGACCGCGAGATCGTGACCTGGTTGAAGTCGGAGGCTTAACCGACTGCGCCACCCAGGCGCCCCTCTATGCCCTATTTCTTGATTAGGTATTTCCAAAACTGTAAGTCATCATGGAGAAAGAGCTCAGTTTGAATTGTTAAGAGTGGCAAAGTATGTGTATTCTTGGTAGCTTTCTGAGAAGCTCAGATATACCTATTACATATGTGATGCTCAATTAGGAAGAGATACCTACATGATGATTTTTGAACTTGTAACTAAGGATTATTATAACGAGGAAATTGTCACATCCATTACCAGGAGCAAAACAGGAAAAGTACTTGGCAATACCCAGAGTTAGCAGAATCCAATATTAAATGGCAGTAGCAGTGAGGGCTTCACCAAATCAGCTTCATTGATCAACTCAGCTCCACCATTAACTTCATGTATTTGTGTTTGTTCCTGCTTCTAAGCTATTTTTTTTCTTTGTATGCTTATTTACCTTTGAGAGAGTGCAAGCAGAGGAGGATCAGAGAGAGGGGACAGAGCATCAGAGCTGGCTCAGTGCTGACAGGCTGACAGCAGGGAGCCCCATGCGGGGCCAGAACTCACAAACTGTTGAGATCATGACCTGAGTCGAAGTTGGATGCTCAACTGACTGAGTTACTCAGGTGCCCCAGTTTGTTCCTACTCCTTTTTGAAGTCTCTCAAAACAGTTCCCAAAGTTTCTGCCAAGAACCCAATCTCTTTTCAGTATATTTCTTTTCTTTGTGCAAATAGGAATCTAGGCCGATACAAGAGACAGGGAAAGCCATACCACACTTTCCGAACTACACAGAAAAAAAGTGTGCTAATAGGAAAGAGTAAGTCATTTGAAGATGGAAAACAGGCACAAGACTGAAAAATACCCTTTTTCCTGTTCTGGTTCTAGTGCCTTTTTTAAGGTACAACTGGATGTTTGCATTTAGAGTTTGTATAAAAACTTTGTACTGTTTTATTTTTAAGCTCAATTTTTGTTGGTTTCTGTTATTGGCATTTGAAGGGTACTAACCACAATGAAATTTAAATCTGCATTAGAAATACAACTTTTACATAACTTCATAATACAACCTTGTTATATTGAAATTATAGAATCTACAATATAAAACACAGAAGTTCACCTACTTATTAATTTTAGGTGCTAAGACATTTAAAGTATATAAAATAAGCAAATTATTTTGCAATTATGTAGTAATATAATTGTATGGAAGTATCTAAATCTTTTTTAAACAAATCAAAATCTCAGCTTTTCATCAGTTTTGTTTTAAAAAAAAACTTGTAGGGTTTTACTTTTAATATTTTTAAATTTTCTTTTAATGTTTGTTTATTTTTGAGAGACAGAGACAAAGTTTGAGCAGGGGAGGGGCAGAGAGAGATGGAGACAGAATTGAAGCAGGCTCCAGGCTCTGAGCTGTCAACACAGAACCCGATGCGGGGCTCAAATCCACGAACCATGAGATCATGACCTAAGTCAAAGTCGGGCACTCAACCCACTGAGCTCAACCCACTGAACCATGACACCCCACCTTTAACTTTTAAAATATTTTTGTAACTTTTAACCACTTTGTGATACTATATCTCAAATGATCTGGTATGGCATCACATAGTATTTTTGAGATGGTCTGTTATAATACCATTGTGTTGGGAACTGTTAGATTCAGTTACATCTTGGCATATAAAATAGGTTATTATTAAAACTTATATTTAATTTCCTCAGTATAGTTATTTATCAAATAGACATTATATTTATATATACTTACAGATTCTATTTTATTTTATTTTTTAATTTTTTAATTTTTTTTAATATATGAAATTTATTGTCAAATTGGTTTCCATACAACACCCAGTGCTCATCCCAAAAGATGCCCTCTTCAATACCCATCACCTACCCTCCTGGATCCTATTTTAGAGGAATATGTTTGGATAACAGCTATCCTAAAAAAAGGACATGCTATTGCTTTATAATTATAGTATTCAAAAGATTTGATTCAATAATTTCATTCAAAATTAGATTTAATAAAATCCTTGAAAATGAACAATAATAACATTTATTTGAAATGTTTAATTGATAACTAATAAATAATTAATACTTAAAAAGTTTGAATTATAGAAACTTAAACATAAAGAAAAATTATTTGGATTTCTGGTTTTGGTGGCAGTGTGCTAGTGATGGAGTGTGTGTGTGTGTGTGTGTGTGTGTGTGTGAGACACATAAAATCAAATGTTATAAAGGAAATGAAAGTTCTTTCTAGAAATGCAATATTTTTGGACTGTACAAGTCAAATTCATGAAACTTTAAAAGGAAGTAACAAAAGACATGTTTGACTCGAATCATAATAGAAAAGTCACTAACATGCATTTAACTGACAATGTCATGATCTTGCCAACTGATTTTGGCCATACGTGTTTAAATGCTGGCCAACAACTCTAGCGATGATGGATAGCGGTAATGCTAAACAGTTCTAACAGGAGTTGAATACAGTTGATGCTGAATATTTATCCTGACTTTAAATTCTACTGCATAGTAATGTTTAGTTTATATGCACAGACTAAAAAGATAGGTTTCATTTCTGATATATTCCCCTTTTTGATTTTAGAAAATATTTCTTAAAGCAACCAGAAGTACTATACACATCATTTCTTTGCTACATTGTAAAGACTTGGAAATATTCACAGTACTTAATCAAAATGTATTGTTTTACCTGAGATATTTGGTTAGATGGTCACTCTAGCAGGGAAAATTAGTTAATGATTTTGTGACATTTTAAGATCCATGGATTAATATATTATAGCCTTAATAGTGTTGTTTCATCAGAACAAAATTAAAACAAACAGAACATGAAGTGTAAAAGTGTAACATAAAGAAAACTAAGATTTCTTTTCTAAAATAATAACAATTGGAGGCAGTGAAACTTGTGAATAGGCTTAATCCTCTACTAAGTTACAAGGCTAACTTCTACCTAGACAACTGGATTTATGTATAACTCATCATGGACATGCCTCTGCTGTGGTCTGGAGATGATCCAGCTCTCTTCAGTTGAGTAACAGGATATCCTGCTTAAGTTCAATGTGCATAGCTCCACATGGGGAGAATGGGGAGTTATCTAGATGTAAAATTGTTTTATGTCACTGAAGTTAAGTTAGTATCAATTCAAACTAGATTTTATAAATTTAGGGTGTTAAATAAAAACCTCTATGGTAATAATAAAGAAAATAACCTCAAAAATATACCAAAAAAAGGATATGAAATGGGAGTTCAAACAGTTCTACAAACAATTCAGTTAAATATGAGAGAAGACAACAATGAAGGAAAACAGAATCAAAAGAGTATAAGATATACCAAAAAAACAAAACCCTAGCAAAATGGCAGAAGTCCTACCTTATTAGTGATTACAGTAGTGTAAATGGAAAAAATTCTCCATGCAAAAGACATAGGTTGGCAAAATGGATATTTTTAAGTGATCCAACTAAACACTATCTACAAAAGATACGCTTCTCATCCAAAGATAAAATTAAGTGGAAGAAAAATATACTCTATGCTAATAGTAACCAAACGAGAAAAATAATGGCTATATTAATATCAGACAAAATAGATTCTAAGTCAAAAACTGTTACAAGAAACAAAGTGGCATTATACATTTCTTAAATATGTAGGATAAATAGAATTAAATCATCAAGAAGATGTAACATTTATAAACATACATGCAAAGCCACAGAGCCCAAAATATATGAAGAAAACACTGACAGAATTGAAAAGAGAAATATACAATTTTACAGTGATAGTTGGGCACTTTGAGACACTACTTTGAATAATGGATAGAATATACAGAAAAATCTATAAGGAAACAGAAAACAACTTCATAAACTAAGTAGATATAATAGACAAATACAGAACACTCAACACCAAAACAGCAGAATATACATTTTTCTCAAATACACTTGGAAGATGCTCCAGGTTACATCGTACATTAAATCAGAAAATAAGCCTCAATAAATTTGAAAAGATTGAGATCATATTAAGTATCTTTCTAACCACAATGGAATAACACTAGAAATCAACAATTGAAAGAAAACTGAAAAATGCACTAATATGTGGAAATTAAGCAACAAATTCAAACAACCAATGAGCCAAAGAAGTAATTGCAAGGAAAATAAAAAATATTTAGAGACAAATGAAAATTAAATACAGTGTATCATAACTGTGACAAGCAGTAAAGTAAATTTATAGCTACATATCTACATCAAATAAGAAAACAATATCAAAACAATAAGCTTGAGGAAGTAGAAAAAGAAAGCAACCAACTCAAAGCTAGCCGAAGAAAGGAAATAATAAAAATTAGAATTGAGATAAATGCAATAACAGAAAAACAAGAGAGTCAACAAAATCAAAATTTGGTCCTTTGAAAAAAATCAACAAAACTAACAAACCTTTAGTTGGACTGAAAAAGGTAAAAGAGAAGACACAAATCATCACAATCAGAAATGACAGTGGGAACATTACTAGTGAACTTACAGAAATAAAAAAGGATTAATAGTAAATTTTATGAAGAACTATATACTAATAAATTAGATAACATAGATGTATCTTACATAACTGCAACTTTATACCAATTTAACAGCTCTCCATTGCTTCCCACCCCACCCCTTCCTCTAGTAACGTTGTTCCACTGTCTGCTTCTTTGAGTTTAACTATTTTAGATATCTCATATAAGTGGAATAACACAATGTTTATCCAGTAGTGACTGGATTATTCCACTTAGCATAATGCCCTCCAGGTTTATCAATATTGTCTCAAATGTCAGGATAATTAGTATCTCAAAGAAATACCATCACTCCCTTTTTCATGGCAATATTATTCACAATAGCCAACGTATTCAAACAACCCAAATGTCCATCAACAGATGATTGAATCTAGAAAATGTGGTATGTAAGTGAAATATTATTTAGCCTTCAGAAAGGAGGAAATCCTGTGTGTTCTTATAATGTAACCTCATCTTCTCAGATAATTTGAGGATTTTCTTCTTCATTTTATACTTAAATTCTCAATTTAAACAATAATCTAAAATAAAACTTATGGTTACACAATAAAAGTAAATGTCCACAATACATGCAAATAGCTAGATACATTTAGAACCATTTTGAAGACTGAGTTTTAGGAATATTTTTTCTTAAAATACAGATCATGTGATAATTACAAAATTCACTTCGGGTGTCCTGGAAAATATCACTCAGAAATGAAAAGTTATTCTTCAGGGTAGGGGAAACAGGACACATTTTCACTTCATCTAGTTAGAAGGATATGTTTGAGTTGATGTGACTTCCAGTAGGGTATATCACATAAATGGTACATATTCATTCTTTCATTTGAAGAAGCATCTCAAAAATCTAGAATCTTCCTTAAGAAAGGCTGGGAGTGCAGGAAGATTTTAACAAAATATTTTGTGAATATATGTATTACTGTGATTTAAATACAGATTAGGATAGTTAGGTGACTTGCAAAATTTTCTTTTGGACACCTTGGAGACACTTAAAAAATAGACAATCATTGTCTTAACAAATTCAGTGCAGTACCACAGGTATGAGAGAATTGCTTGATCTCCAGATGAAAAGTTCATGTCATATGTACTAAGAAATTATGGAGAAAAAAAAATCATGATTTTAAATATGAGTCTGATGTTAAATTGTTTATATAGATTCTTGAACTTGCAAGTTTTGATTTGTAATTGATTTATAATTTTCATATAAGCATCTCAATGTAACCAGCTCCAGAAAATGAAAACAATACTGTTCTTCATGGATATGACTCTTCCAGTTATACTATTTTCAATGGCAAGAATACATACTACTTGCATGTTTCAGGGGCTGACCTTTTCACCAGGGGTGAGAACTAAACAAGCACTGAGGTATATATATTTGAATAATATATTGATAATCATCACTATCTTTATCACTGTAGAAAATTTAGTAGGAGACAGGTAGAGACATGCATATCTGCTTATGCTGACCTATAATTTATAATTTACTGATACAAAATAAATTACATAATACACCATAAGAGAAGGATTAAAAAGTCAAGTAGTACAAGGACAAAAAAAAGAAAAAAAAAAACCTGCGGTTGAGAAAACAGAAAATGTGGCTAAACAGAGATGTGTTGTCAAGCCTTGTGTTAGCTTGCAGCCCAAAGTTCACTCAACCAAAACACATTGCTGGGTGTCTTTCACTCACAAGTTATTTGTCTGAGCAACCAAATTCTTCACAAGCTTTAGCTAAATAAATGGGTTCAAGGACCTAATTAAAACTGTCTTACAAAAATTAGCATTAATTCAAAATGTTAGGATTACAGATGTTTCTTTAAATAAACTGAGCTGAGATTTCATCATTCATGGAATTGAACTATGAGGCACTAATAATTCTAAAAAAATAGCTTTGTATACGTTTTCCACCACATATTTATTTCTGTATTTGAAAGCAAAAAATCCATAAAGTTTTTTATAAGTGGTTTGAACTACACAGAGTTGTATAAACTGGATAGAATTAAGGTCAAATATTTGTAACAGTGAAAAAAGAAAATTTCTTTTACAGTTTTAAAAACCCAATAAAATTGATTAGTCATCAGACACAAGAATTAAAATTGATATTTAAGGTATAATTTTAATGTGCAAGTGGAAAATTTTTACTCTCAATTCAAAACCTATTATTGGAACACTTGCTTTGTTTCTAGACCTACATTAAGCCACACACAAAAATAAAAATGTTCATTTCCCCTTGAAGGTGTTTATCCTTTGATAAAAGAAAAAAATACAAATAAAATGTGTATACAAGATATATATATATCTATATATCTATATATCTATATATATATATATCTCCATTAGTTTAAAATAAAACTTAGGTAGCATATAATCATGTATGAATATAACATACAAAGGATTAATAATATCTCAGTACATCTAGTTTCACAACACTCATCACATAACATCAGAGACAAACCATCCTAGGATTTGAGGACAAAGAGGCAACATTAGCATGCCTGTCTGAAGTAGTTGGTATTCTGGATTTGGTGTTGTGGCAGTAAAGAAAATTGTTAAAGCAAATAAATAACTTTAATACAATATGGTGTTTAAAAAACTTTTGTTTAATGTCTAATTATTTTTGAGAGAGAGAGAGAGACAGAGCACGAGACGGGGAGAGCAGAGACAAGGGGACACAGAATCTGAAGCAGGCTCCAGGATCTGAGCTGTCAGCACAGAGCCCGACGCGGGGCTCGAACTCACAAACTGAACCATGAGGTCATGACCTGAGCCGAAGTTGGATGCTTACCAGACTGAGCCACCCAGGTGCCCCAATACTATATGGTGTTTTAAATATAAAGATCTGTAAAAGTGAAGTTAACCATTTTTACTGGAAATTTCTTTGGAACTTCAGAGATTATTTGAAGTGACTGATGCTTTTATTTTTCAAATTTACATATACTTGACACACAATATTGTATGAGTTTCAGGTGTACCACATAGAGATTTAGCATCGATATTTGTGATTACCATGAGAGGCCTGTCTCCCATCTGTCACCACACGAAGTTATTACATATAATTGACTCTATTTCATATACTCGACATTGTACCCTGTGTCTTATCTGTTTTGTAACTGGAAGTTTGTACCTTTTAATCTCTTCTCCTATTTTGATTGTCCTCCCTCTCCTTCCCTTTGGCAACCACCAGATTGTTTTCTGTATCTATGAGTCTGTTTCTGTTTTGTTTTGCTTTACTTGCTCATCTGTTTTGTATTTCAGATTCCACATGCAATTAGTACAGAATGATCATTTAGAAAATCAAGAAGGCAGGGGTAGGGTGTTCATGGCAGAGTAACAACTGCATGAAAATTTAAATCCTCTTTGCTAGATAAAGCACATGGAGAGGCGTGTAATAATGCTGATGAACAGATTGACGTGGATGAGTGTAGGGCCTGGAGACACAAGGTCCTCATACACCATGCTAAAGATTTTAGAGCTTTCTGCAATGAGGAGTCACTGAGTGCTGTTAAAAACGGAAGTAGTGGTGGACTGTAACAACCATCTCAAATTCCTTCTCTTTCATCATTTTTTTTTTTCGTTCCCCATCCTTTGTATCTAGGTTGGCCATGTGACTTAATTTGGCCAAAGCAGAGACGTGAAAACTGCTTGCACCATTAAGGATAGCTTTCACTGTTGCTTTTGGAATCTTGTGACTGATGCCATGAGATAAAACCCAGGATGATCTGCTCAATGCCAGATATGTGAGTCAGGCCATCCTAAATCTGATGGCTACCCAACTGACCTGACAACAGATGAAGGAAAGAATCCAAAGTTTCTCAGTCAAATGGATCCAGACCAGGAAAAACTACTCCACTGATCTACAGAATCACAACTTAATAAATGCTTGTTGTCAGGTACTAAGTTTTAGAAGTGGTTTGCTACATAGCAAACATTTTTTTTTAAATGTGTGGAATATACACTGAGGGAATACAAAAACAGAACATGGATGGGTTAGCAATTACAAAAACTATCTTAAGATGGATAAAACCAAAATTTAGCTATTTTAATGATGGTAGGTTGAAAGAAAGAGATTCAAAGCATAGTTCACAGCTAAACTCAACAGGACTCATGATCAATTAGATAGCTTGAAGGAAAGGAGAAGGTCAAATGTGACTTGAAGATTTCAATATGGGATACACTTGCACAGCAATGGAGCCCAAGCAAATGAAGGTAATCAAAGAAAATAATTTTAAGTGCACTTATGATATTCAAGTTATTCTTCATTTTAGAAGTCCATCTTAACACAAATATAAATTTTCCATGCAAGCTTAAATATAACTTATTTGGATCTCCCCAGTCATTTAGGTGGCAAAGAAGACAAGACTATACAATCTCTCATAATCTACTCTTGACATATCCATCAACATTGAATGAATATAGTGGGACTTCATATATTTGGTCGTGGTTGAAACGTGAATGAAATAGGATTTTTACTGTATCCCAAAGTTGATCATAAGGAGAAAAAAAGAATATTGGCATTTATTTTTTTTTTATTTTCATATCTCTCCCCAACTCCCATTATAGAAATCAGGAAAATGTGTCTCTGTTAGTGACACAAAGTAAAGTGATTGAAATGATTCTGCTTTGGCTATGCCAGATCTCTTTCAGAGCAGATTATTTCTCCACAGGACTGATTAATGACAAGCTCATTAAGAAAACTTAACAGTTGCACACATTCTCTCTCAAATTTACTATTCACACTGGTTGGCAAGATGAGAACTAAGTCACTCTGGAGGAAATAATAAATAACAAATCAGTGTCAGAGTAAACAAACCAAAGGTGTTTATTTATTAACACTGATTTGGGACTGCTAATCTATTACCCAGCTATGGACATATCTAAAAATTAAGTGACTAAAACCATCAACCTGAACTATAATAGACCCACGTAGGTCAATTGCAAAATAAAGCATATTAAAACTAGAATATTTACCCTGCTAGTTTTGCCTGAAAAATAAATTTTCTTAAATTTGATCGAATTATGAATTAAACTTACTAGAGTTTTAATCTGCACCTATGAGTGCTCGCTTCAGCAGCACATATACTAATCTGCACCTATGAAATAAAAATAGATACAAAAAATGTTTCATTGTTTTAGCTAATCATGGTCTTCACAAGGGTTCTACCAAGGGTCCCTGAAAAACATCTATACAATGCAAATGCTTTAAAGAGTGCAAATCCACAAGAGTTGAAACAGATCAATACACTGTCCACCTTAACATCTTTTTTTTCCTCACATAGTGTGGTGTATGGAACAAAAAAATGAAATCCACATAGTACTATCTAACACTTAAAATATCGATAAACTTACTCTACTAAAAAGGTGTCTTATGGAATTTAAAAAGCAATTTAAATGCATGACTAGAAGACTTTCTCAAGAAGCTCTTCTTCCAGAAGATATTGTTTGAGACAGATGATGCACCTGCAACTGATAGGTAGGCTTTTAGAACTATTTGTCTATACATTTCTCCTCCAATAGAGCAGCAGTTGAATAAATATCATGATGAATTTTCTTTTCTTTCCCCATAGATATTACAATGCTACATTAAATATTGTTTAAATTGTTATACAATGAGTTAGCTCAGATGAATTGAGGTGATCTTAAATATCAATTATCAAGAAGGAAGATTAAAATACTGCATTAGTAGTGTAGAATTTATTATTTTAATCAGTTTTATGCAGTATTTAAATGTACTTCTAAGCACTTAAAATTAATGATGTGAGAATTATTTAAAAGCTGTATGTTTCCCCCTTCTAAATTTCAAATTTAGAAGGAATGATGCTTATGGGGAAAGGAAGCAATGTCTTTAAAATAAACCCCCCTTATTTTTTATGCTAAATGAAAATATCTAAACTTCCCTCTCTTTAGTACATATGATATTCTCTATGTCATTTCTTTGAGTTTCTGTTTAAATTTTTGTGCTTCACTTTGCTAGCATTAATTTGAAAATTTAAGATCACTCTTCACTTCCCAAATGAAAACGAACATATTTTCTATATTTTTTAGAAGCTCTTTGAAGGTATACCTTGGTTTCAGGGTTTCATTCTGTTACTAAGCAAATTATCAATAGGCATCCAATTTTCTACTTCAAAATTGTGTACACTAATCATGTAAAAAATTCAAAATTACACATTTTGAAAGTGACATTGTTAAATGGATTGCTCTATGATAATCATTTAGAGAAACAAAGTATTTTGCCCAGTTTCCTTCTACTTCATTTCTAGAATACAGCAGGATATTTCTGATTAATGTGTTTGAGACTGTGAACACACTTTTTAAGCCCTTTCTAAATGATAGCCAGACAATAGCTTTCTTTGTTTCTGTTCAAAGTTCTGAATACATTGCCAGGAAGGCTCATGTGGTTAGAAAATGTCTTTCAAGAAAAAGAAAAAAAACAATGAAAAATCATTATTTTAAATTTGATTTTCAGTATATTTCAATAAGCCTCTATTCGACCCTCAGGACAGTTAAAAGACAAGTGATTAAATAGTAATATACTCCACAATAGAAAACTTCCCATTTGAAAAGGAAGATTCATATTAAGTCCTGATATAGAAGGAAAACCTAAAATTACATCTAAACCCACTTCGACTGATATCCATGTTTTCCATACCTCTATTATTTATATTGCTACTATATACATTTTTAAAAGGCAAGGTCAATTATAGGATGTACCATTTAACAGTTCATTTGTGTTTGATTCTTTAAAGTCAGATGTTTTCAGTAGTGAATTGTATTTTGGTTGCTTTTCTAACATTCTACTGATGTTGCAATATACATAAGCAAAATATCCAGTGAAAGGAAATATCAACTGTTGAGCTACATATAATTTTGAATATCTAATTAAAACATATCACATTTGAAAAACTACCATTCTATTAACTTTTTTTTTAATGTTTATTTATTTTTGAAAGAGAGAGAGACAGAAAAACAGACTGTTGAGTGGGGAGGGCTAGAGAAAGAGAAACACAGAATCCAAAGCAGGCTCCAGGCTCTGTGCTGTCAGCACAAAGACCTTCGTGGGGCTTGAACTCACAAACAACAAGATCATGACCTAAGCCAAAGTCAGACACTTAACCGACTGAGCCACCCAGGCAATCTGCTTTCTATTAAAATTTAATGGCTATTGAAAATACATAATGAGACTTTGAGATATTATCTAAATAATAGAGTCATAAGTGCTCCAATTCTGTTTTAGGATCCTTCAGTAAATAATCCTGAAAGATATAGTAAAGTACACATATAATAAACAGTTCAAATGCATCTCACAAATATATTTTACTGTATAAGTTAATATTATAAGTTAAACATATTACAGACATTTTCTTTTATCTTCATAACTCCCATTTTAATGAAATATTTTGTGTCAACAGAGCTCAATTTAAGGGTTCTTGCTATATGATGGTGATAAGAAGAAAGTATCTTGATAAAAATAAGGTACATCTTGGGACATCATTTATAATTTCAGTTTTACATTTTGAATAAACAGTTGAATTATTTTACTTATGAATTATCAAATTGTGATTTTTATAGAAATTAGTCCATAAAAACCCAAGTGAAAATATGCCACATAATGTTTTCATGATCACTTGTGATAATTTGGTATAAAATAATACACTAGCAGAATGAGTATTATGCTCAGTTGTTTGTATAATCAGTTTTGTTCTTTTTTGTTTTACTGATTGGTTTGCAAATGTTTAGAAGAGTGAGATACATAACCGTTCTTCTCTGTCCCATTTACTAGCATCTTCTCCTTAGCCTCTGATTATGAGGGTCCGTTTTACCTTAATATATATCCTGGTACAATTCCTTTACTTTACCGATGATGTAACTGATGTCTAAGAGCCTGGGCGATATTAGTCAAAATCTAGATCACCAAGCCAGTTAGTGGCAGAACTGGGACAATTTCCGAAATCTAACGTATGCTCAGATTTGACACATTACAATTCCAAGTAAACCATTTTAGGAACGGAAAAATAAAAATGTTATAACAAAACAAACAAATGAGATTCATTTTAAAAAAAAGAGATGGATAATAATGAAAACTGAAGGATTTAAGAATATTTCATTTTGTATTTTTTTCTGGTTTTACATCATTTAAGTGTATTCTAGGCTGGCTGTACAAATAAATTACGTAGTTAACTATAAAAGCTGATTTGATAAAAAAGATCAATTTAAATACCATCCCTCCCCCCACTTTCCACTCCTCAGGCCAAGGAAGGGGTCTGAAAGCCTCCAATCTTCTATGCAGGAATGCTAGGCAATTCTCAGCATGAGTATACAACCCAAAAAATGGTGAGGAAGAGGACACAGCTTGGAAACAGAATCTGCCTGAACACATATGGCGGGGGGGGGGGGTGCGTTAGGGTTGCTAACTTGACACAGAAGCAATTCTTGCTTTACTTCCCTGAGCAGAAAGTAGGATGTTTCTTCCAGGCACACGATGGGCTCATGAGTCCCCTCTCATCCTGCTCCTGTTCATCCCCTACCTGATCATGTCCCTTTCCCATTATTCCCGCATGGCCAGCCAGGTTAAAACTTTGGGTCAGGAAGGAAACTTTCAAGAAACAGTGACAAACACTCTGTGGTACGGTGTTTGTGAGAAGTCAAAACACCAGATCCTGCACATCACATTTCCTGTGCAGGCTTAAGGCTATTTATGAGACGGACTTTGAAGAAACTCTCTACTCCAGAGCTCACATTACTTTGGAAACAATTCCCCAAATATGTGACTGGCTTTTTAAAAAATTTACTTCAGGCTACTTTCATGTCTAATGGCTAAAACAAGAGATCATATTGATTCACAGGTTTTTTTTTTTTTCCCTTTTGTTGGGAATCTGGCTTGGGAATTTGTCTTAGAAATAAGCTTTATGTTCTGTCTACTCTCTAAATTTCATCTTAATGGCCCCCAAATTGTCCTCTGCCTCAGCACAATTGAAACACTATCCGGATGGGCAGACCCCTGTAATAGGCTTTGCAATAAAGAATCAGCAGCAGCTTTGTGATATAGAGTTTTGTCACATTTCTCATCCGGAAGTGGATGATAATGAGCATTTAGGACAGGCCTGGGAGATCAGGGTTTCCCCAGATCCCCACTATACCACTTACGCTTTCCTTGTATTTTGCTTTGGTTCAGATCATTTTTATTTTTTATTTTTTTATTTTTTATTTTTTTTTTTGTGTGTGTGATTTTATTTTATTTTTTTTTCTGAAATTTATTGACAAATTGGTTTCCATACAACACCCAGTGCTCATCCCAAAAGGTGCCCTCCTCAATACCCATCACCCACCCTCTCCTCCCTCCCACCCCCCATCAACCCTCAGTTTGTTCTCAGTTTTTAACAGTCTCTTATGCTTTGGCTCTCTCCCATTCTAACCTCTTTTTTTTTTTTTTTCCTTCCCCTCCCCCATGGGTTCCTGTTAAGTTTCTCAGGATCCACATAAGAGTGAGACCATATGGTATCTGTCTTTCTCTGTATGGCTTATTTCACTTAGCATCACACTCTCCAGTTCCATCCACGTTGCTACAAAAGGCCATATTTCATTTTTTCTCATTGCCATGTAATATTCCATTGTGTATATAAACCACAATTTCTTTATCCATTCATCAGTTGATGGACATTTAGGCTCTTTCCATAATTTGGCTATTGTTGAGAGTGCTGCTATGAACATTGGGGTACAAGTGGCCCTATGCATCAGTGCTCCTGTATCCCTTGGATAAATTCCTAGCAGTGCTATTGCTGGGTCATAGGGTAGGTCTATTTTTAATTTTCTGAGGAACCTCCACACTGCTTTCCAGAGCGGCTGCACCAATTTGCATTCCCACCAACAGTGCAAGAGGGTTCCCGTTTCTCCACATCCTCTCCAGCATCTATAGTCTCCTGATTTGTTCATTTTGGCCACTCTGACTGGCGTGAGGTGATACCTGAGTGTGGTTTTTAAATTTTTTTTTTTTCAACGTTTATTTATTTTTGGGACAGAGAGAGACAGAGCATGGACGGGGGAGGGGCAGAGAGAGAGGGAGACACAGAATCGGAAGCAGGCTCCAGGCTCTGAGCCATCAGCCCAGAGCCTGACGCGGGGCTCGAACTCACGGACCGCGAGATCGTGACCTGGCTGAAGTCGGACGCTTAACCGACTGCGCCACCCAGGCGCCCCCTGAGTGTGGTTTTGATTTGTATTTCCCTGATAAGGAGCGACGCTGAACATCTTTTCATGTGCCTGTTGGCCATCCGGATGTCTTCTTTAGAGAAGTGTCTATTCATGTTTTCTGCCCATTTCTTCACTGGGTTATTTGTTTTTCGGGTGTGGAGTTTGGTGAGCTCTTTATAGATTTTGGATACTAGCCCTTTGTCCGATATGTCATTTGCAAATATCTTTTCCCATTCCGTTGGTTGCCTTTTAGTTTTGTTGGTTGTTTCCTTTGCTGTGCAGAAGCTTTTTATCTTCATAAGGTCCCAGTAATTCACTTTTGCTTTTAATTCCCTTGCCTTTGGGGATGTGTCGAGTAAGAGATTGCTACGGCTGAGGTCAGAGACGTCTTTTCCTGCTTTCTCCTCTAAGGTTTTGATGGTTTCCTGTCTCACATTGAGGTCCTTTATCCATTTTGAGTTTATTTTTGTGAATGGTGTGAGAAAGTGGTCTAGTTTCAACCTTCTGCATGTTGCTGTCCAGTTCTCCCAGCACCATTTGTTAAAGAGGCTGTCTTTTTTCCATTGGATGTTCTTTCCTGCTTTGTCAAAGATGAGTTGGCCATACGTTTGTGGGTCTAGTTCTGGGGTTTCTATTCTATTCCATTGGTCTATGTGTCTGTTTTGGTGCCAATACCATGCTGTCTTGATGATGACAGCTTTGTAGTAGAGGCTAAAGTCTGGGATTGTGATGCCTCCTGCTTTGGTCTTCTTTTTCAAAATTCCTTTGGCTATTCGGGGCCTTTTGTGGTTCCATATGAATTTTAGGATTGCTTGTTCTAGTTTCGAGAAGAATGCTGGTGCAATTTTGATTGGGATTGCATTGAATGTGTAGATAGCTTTGGGTAGTATTGACATTTTGACAATATTTATTTTTCCAATCCATGAGCAGGGAATGTCTTTCCATTTCTTTAAATCTTCTTCAATTTCCTTCATAAGCTTTCTATAGTTTTCAGCATACAGATCCTTTACATCTTTGGTTAGATTTATTCCTAGGTATTTTATGCTTCTTGGTGCAATTGTGAATGGGATCAGTTTCTTTATTTGTCTTTCTGTTGCTTCATTGTTAGTGTATAAGAATGCAACTGATTTCTGTACATTGATTTTGTATCCTACAACTTTGCTGAATTCCTGTATCAGTTCTAGCAGACTTTTGGTGGAGTCTATCGGATTTTCCATGTATAATATCATGTCATCTGCAAAAAGCGAAAGCTTGACTTCATCTTTGCCAATTTTGATGCCTTTGATTTCCTTTTGTTGGGTTCAGATCATTTTAATTGTGATACAGTGATAATCCAGTTCTTTCAACCTCCACAAGGCTTCAGTTTATGGATTGAAAGCAAAAAGACAACAGAGTTTGTATCTGCTAAATCTTCCTTATTCTCTGCTTCCAGGGAACCAGTTTCAACCTGGGCACATGTCTCAATTTCGCACTGTCTTTGACAGTGATAAAACGTGTTTGTGCTACCATGTTTTCCTTTGATACAAACTAAGTAAGACATCACCTAGGTCACAAATTAAAATAGGTTATGGTTTAGACTTTGTAGGCCTGCATTACAAGGCTCACTAAGTTCTCACCCCAACATAGAGTGGTCTTCCTTCTCTCCCTCCATTGTTTCTATCTTTTAGTCTGTAATTATTCCACCCGAACTTCAAGTATTACGTTCTAAATATTTTATAATTCTTTTAAAAATAAGTGACAAAAAATCCAAACAAGCTGATTTAAAGGATGGTCAGTATTAGCAATGTTCAATTTTGAGGGCTTATTATATGCCAGACTTGGTGATGTTATCTTTAAATGCATCTAATGTTTAAAAATACCTTGTAAAGTAAATAGTATAATCCCTAATTTTTAGATAAGTAAAATGAATCAAAGAGAAATTAAGTAAATTACCTGAAATCTAACCTTTGTTGTTGGGATATGACCTAGTGCTGTGTGACAGAAGACTGTATCTTCTTAATCACTCCATTTGTATACATTGGCCTCTAAATACAGCAATCTTCTTCCTGATTAACCTACCATATATGCCACATATATTTTTCTTGGGTTTTTGTCTGTTGTTCATTTATTTATGTTGGAAGTTTTATGTTGGTCAGATCCACCTACATCATTATTTTTTTATATGATTTTTGTCTTTATAAAGCCCTGTACTTTTATATTACAAGAGAATTCTCCTTTACATTATAAGAGAATTCCAATGTTCTTATGGTCTCTTTTTTTCCATATAATATGTCATGTACTGAGACTTATTTTGATTTGTTGATTGATAACATGAATATAATATTTTACCCAAAGCTTAGCCTCTTATATCAATACTGTGTACTTAAAATTCTACTTAGTTTTACCAGTTTTGCATGTCAATTTATGATCAAATAAGTTATTATATGTAATTTTTTGTTTCATTACTGAAACTTATATTTTTGTCATATTGCCAGTAACACTTGCATTTAATTATGTCAGATTTAAAATGATTTAAAGTATTCATATAAAATATTCCCATGAATTATTATGCTTGTAAGAAGTTTCAATTTAGCATTGATATTGAAATTTCATAAAATTATATCTTAATTAAGGTAAGTGATATCTTTAGCACAGGTGCACTTTTAAGTGAGAAATATGGTTATTCAAGTCTCTTTAAGATCTTCTGCAAACTTACCTACTTGTTCTATATAGATATTGCACACATCTTAAAAATCATTCCTAACTATTTTGTAAATTACTTTTTAAAAAATTTATTTATTTTGAGAGAGAGAGAGCACAAGAGGAGAAGAGACAGAGAGAGCTGCAGAGAGAGAATCCCAAGCAGGGTCTGCACTGTCAGCGGAGCCTGATGCAAGGCTCAAACTCATGAACAATGAGATCATGATCTGAACCAAAGTCAGACGCTTAACTGACTGAGCCACGCAGGTGCCCCCAAAAGCACATTTTACTATACATTGCTTACTCTTTTTTTATTAAAAAAAATTTCTTTTAACGTTTATTTATTATTGAAAGACAGAGAGAGTCAGAGTGTGAGCAGGGGAGGGGCAGAGGGAGAGGGAGACACAGAATCTGAAGTAGGCTCCAGGCTCTGAGCTGTCAGCACAGAGCCCAACACAGGCTTGAAATCACACACCATGAGATCACGACCTGAGCCAAAGTCGGACGCCTAACTGACTGAGTCATCCAGGCGCCCCTACATTGCTACTCTTTTAGTTTAAGGACATGTCATTCCAATCAAAAAATTTTTCATTATATAACTTCAAAAATTTAGAAATGACATTTAACTATGCTTTGGGAAATGATTCTTTGACTAAAAGGATAGGCACACTTACCCTTCCCTTAAAGAAAATTCTCAGGAAAATTGTCTTTCTAAAATGAGGGTTTGCAATACCTACTTTAGCTATTTATTTCCTTCCTTAAGTCATGTTAAGTCTACAATGAGTGTTGTACAAACAATATAATAATCCACTATTAAACTTTCTGCCCTGAAGTAAATAAAACCAAATCCAAACCAGTAGTTTTTTCTGAGCATATAATCAACAAATTTACTTAAATCTGTATCATAAAGGGACAGAGGTTAATGGAGATTTAAAATCAGATGGTCCATTATAACAGCAAAGCTACATGCCTGTTAGTATCCTCATTATCCAGTTATTCTTCTATAGATCCTTTCAAAATCATTCTAAAGCAAACTTCTGATCATGGCAATCTCCAGTTGAGAAAGGCTCTTGGGTCTACACAGATGGCTGAAACAATAACAAGTTCTTTAGTATGGGACTGAAGGTTGCCTGCGTTATAATTATGATGTACTTCATATTTGCTTCTCATGAATAATTATCCTCAGCATTTCACAGAGTGTCATAAAGATGCTATTGGCTGTGTCACTGATGGTGCATACATTATTTGTAGGTGATGTTCAGATAAACATTTTCATACACACATATATACATATAGATGTATGTGTATGTACATATATAAAGAAATGTCATATATATGTAAGTCAATAAGTAAAAATTGATGAATTAAGGAAAACTCTGAAGTAGATTCCGATACAGGTGGTATAAAAATATGGCCACCTAAGGGGCGCCTGGGTGGCTCGGTCGTTTGAGCTACCGACTTCAGCTCAGGTAATGATCTCAGGGTTCATGAGTTCAAGCCCCGCAGCGGGCTCTGGGCTGATGGCTCAGAGCCTGGAGCCTGCTTCCGATTCTGTGTCTCCCTCTCTACCTGCCCCTCCCCCACTCATGCTCTGTCTCTCTCTGTCTCAGAAATAAATAAACATTAAAGAAAATATATGGCCACCTAACATGATACTGAAATATTCGACTATATGTGGTAACTACTGTCTTTTAAGAACTACGCATCCTAAAAACTTACTTTCTTTCCTCTATATATTCTCCATGCTTTCTCTTTTTTAAGTTTTTTATTCATTTTGAGAGAGATAGTGTGTGTGTGAGAGCAGGGAGGGGCAGAGAGAGAGAGGAAGAGAAATAGAATCTTAAGTAGTCTCCACACTGTAGGCACAGAGCCCAGCACGGGGCTCTAACTCACAAACCGTGAGATCATAACCTGAGCGGAAATCAAGATGCGGACACTTAAGTAACTGCGCCACCCAGGTGCCCCTCTCCAAATTTCTTACTTCTAATACTTTAGTTATTCCTTTACCTGTACAAATCACCCTTGTTATCACTATTCTTCTAAATGTTATCTTTCTTATGCCTCTAGCAAACCTAAAGAACAAGGACCGCCTCTTTTATTTGCCTGGCACTCTGCCAAATACTTCAGCTATACAGACTCCTCAGTAAATAATTACTGACTTGCATCAAACATGTCAACATCCACAGCAAAACTGAACCAAATTCTTCTCCAATTTCCAGGTTTAGTGTCAACTTCCTTTAAACAAACCACTGAGCCTAGATGATTTCACTGGTAAATTTTATCAAAGATTTACAAAATAAATAATACCCAATGCAAACTTTACTTCAGTGCAAACGTTTTCAGAAAATACAAGAAGAATGAATAACCACTCCCCACCCCCAGTCATTTAGTAACATTTGTTATTTAGTCATTTAGTAACATTCTGTAACTTGACCAGACAAGAAATTATAAAGAACAATACAGCCAAATGTTCCTCTCAAACACAAATGCATTAATGCAATAATTCCTAACAAATGTGGCAAACCAAATTCAGCAGTATATTAAAAAAATTAACACCTTAAGGGGGCGCCTGGGTGGCTCAGTCGGCTAAGCGTCCGACTTCAGCTCAGGTCACGATCTTGCGGTCCGTGAGTTCGAGCCCTGCGTAGGGCTCTGTGCTGACCGCTCAGAGCCTGGAGCCTGTTTCGGATTCTGTGTCTCCCTCTTTCTCTGAACCTCCCCCATTCATGCTCTGTCTCTCTCTGTCTCAAAAATAAATAAACGTTAAAAAATTTTTTTTTTTTAAATTAACACGTTGGGGGTGCCTGGGTGGCTCAGTTGGTTGAGTGTCTTACTCCTGATTTCCGCTCAGGTCATGATCCTAGGGTCATGGGATTGAGCCTCATGTGGGGCTTTGTGCTTAAGATTCTCTATCTACCTCTGCCCAAGTCCCCTGCTTGGGTACTGTAAATAAACAAACTAAAATAAATAAATAAATAAATAAATAACACCATGGAAAAAATGAAGTTTATAACAGAATTGAGGATTGGTTTAACACTGAGAAATAAAACAATGTAATTTACCATATCTCCAGAAGAAATAAGAAAATAAGAAAAAAAAACATATAATCATCTCAATAGATACAGAATGCATATATGATAAAATTCAACACCACTCATGTTAAAAATTTTCAGAAGCTAGAAATAGAAGGGAAATTCCTCAATCTGATCAAGACAATCTATGAAAAACCTACAGGTAACTTCTTCAATGGTAAAAGACAGAATTTTTTTTCTCTAAGATTGTGACCAAGACGCAGTTTTCTGTTTTCACCTTTTCTAGTAAACATTGGAAAATATAAACAATGTATTAGGTGTGAAAATGAATAAAAGGTATACAAATTGGAAATAAAGAACAAAACCCATCTTTATTTCCATTTGTGTGTATTTAAAATTCTAATAATTCCACTATAAAGGTGGTAGAAATTATACATAAGGTCAGAGTATATCAGGTCTCTATGTAAAAAAAAAAAAAGTCAATTGTATCTATATTAACATACATTGGATTTAGCATATTCAAAATAAATTTGACAAAAATGCAGTATATACTACCTGATTTAAAGATTTACTTTAAGGCTAGGTTTGATTCTTCTGGAATAGGTATAAGGATAATTATATTTAAAAATGCAATATCACAGTAAACCAAGAATTGAAAAGGATGATATTAATTGGTAAAGAATAATGTGGTAACAGAAATCTAAGTTGGCCTTCAAGAATCCTGCCCCCTTGTACACACACCCTGTATAATCCCTTCTTCTTGAATGTGGATAGAAAAAAGTCTACTCCTGGGATTAGTTCACTAGTATGACAAAGAAGGTAGATTTAATTCAGGTTCCAAATCCATTACTTTGAGTCAAAGTAAGAGAAAAAGATATTATCCTAGGGAGCCTGAAGGTTTCTGGTGAGCTTTCAAAAAGCAGACTTTGCCTTTCCTATAGGAAGAGATTAAAATTAGCAGAGTGTGTAGCAAGGAACTGAGACCCACCCCAGGGGGCCTGCTCAGCAGAAAACCAGCAAGAAAATGGGGTCGTGAGGTCTACAACTGTTAAGAGCTGAATTTTGATGACCTGAATGACCATGGAAGACCTTTCTCCAGCAGAGTCTACAGGTGAGGATGTGACCAGTCATACTTTGATCTTAGCCTTGTGAGACCCTCAGCAGAGGACCCAATTAATATATGCTACACATCTCAGCCACAGAAACTGTAAGATGATGAATATGTGTTGAAATTTGTTATACAGCAATTAAAAATGCAAATTGTAAGAAAATAAATAGACAATACTACAGTAGACATCATTCATAGTAAACTTAAGGAACAGTTCTTTTAAAGCCAGGAGCAAGGAAAGGAATTACTGCTTTTTCCCAAAACTTTACTGGAGTTCCTATATAATGCAGTGGGTCAAGAAAAATCATTAGACCTAATTAAGACTTAAATGGGACCATTTTGTCATTATTTGCAATAGGATTTTTTTTTCCTCAAGCCCCAAGAAACTCTGTAAATATATAATAGTAGTAGTAAGTTCAGCAGAGTTGCTTGATTTATACAAGCACAAGACAGTTGTAAAAATGGAATATGTTAAAACATATTGCTTGAAATAATAGCAAACCTATAATTTGCTGAGAAATGTATCTATATTATCTTTATGGAGAAAAATATAGTATTTTATTAAAAGACATTAAAGAAGACTCCTCGAAATGAGAACTTCATAATGTCTATAGATATGGCACATAAAAATGTTCACTCTTTCTAAATCAATAGGGAACTTCATTATAATTCTGGAAAGATTCCTAATAGGCTTTTTTGTAGAACTTGACAAAATGAGTCTAAACTTCATGTGGAAAAGAACTTACTCTTTTTTCCTTAGAAAAATATATATACAAGAAAATTTTGAAAAAGAAAAAGTGAGCTGACTGTCCTATCAGATTTCAACACTTATTATAAACATTATGAATAATAAGACAGTCTAGTATTGAAAAAGATGTAATAAATGACCTAAAAGAACAAAATGAGGAACCCAGAAACTAACACATGCTTTTATGGAAACTTGATATATTACAGATATGTCATTGTAGATAAGTAGATATGGATAAACAATACAATAAATGAGACAACTGGCTATCCACATGGAAAGTAAAGCAAAATAAATTTCCTTTTCTTCAAACACAGAAATCAATTCTCTTTGGATTAAAAACCTAAATGCAAAAAAAAAGTTCCTTTAATTTTTTTAGAATATATAGGAGGATATCTTTATGATTTGGGGGAGGAAAGGCCTTTCTTAAACATGGCAAAAACATATTAATAAAAATTAATTTAAAAAAACAGCAGTGAGTCACAATACCATAAAACTCAGACTGAGATTAAAAACACACACACACACACACGTAATTTACAAATTACTATTACTGGTGAGTAATAACCAGAATAGAGCAAGAAGAAGAAGACAAATACATACCTCTTCATTCCCCACACAACAGAACAGTAAAAACATATAAGCAAGAATTAATATAGAAGATTAATATAGAAGGTAATTCAAATCCTGCTGTATGTGTGCTGGAGATGTCTTAGCTGTCTTGAGCTAACTGTGTTTCCTGCCAACTCCATGATCAATGACATCACCATGGCAGATTGACACTGGCCTTGGTGGGAGAATAGAAATTGGTAAGTGCTTCTTCAGTGTATCTGGGATTCCTCATGAAAAATCTTAATATCTGCCATGGAACTGTCATGATGTGGAAACTTATACTACTATCATGAAGAAATGCAAAGGATAGTTCACACAGTTTAAGTTGCCATTGAATCAGATTTTCTTTTAGAGAGAAAAACCAACCCAGCACACATACCTGCAAAATCTTCATCTGGCAGTTAGATATGATATATTTTGAATCTTGTTTGGTTTTTGTTCCAGTTCCAATCAGATAAGAAAAAGTTAGAAGTCAATGAGATGGATACTTGAAGATATAATTGTACAACATGATTTCTCCATTGAAAATACATGGTAAGTGGACAGTAATTCAATATCAGTGAAATCATAATGAATGTTGTACATGGGTCTGCAAATCAGTGATTTATACAATATTTAGATTATATTGTAAGATCACTGTGTTTAACCTTAGTATATGAATATATAAGAAAACTATCAAATGAACAACAGCAAAAGCAAAAAAAAAAAACCACAAAACTAAAAATAAACCTGGTTGCAGAATCAATGCAGAATTCACATTTGGTTTCCTGAGGGCTATCTTAGATGATATAAATATGAGCTTATATCAGTGCACTTGATGTGTTATTATTACTGCTCTGGATCTCTATGCAGATCTACTCATTGCCGTTATAATTAGGGTAGAAACATTTAAAAACGAACAACCCAATTAGCTAAATCATTGCTTATGTCTTTTTTTTAATATATATTTTTAAATGTTTTTTTAAATTATTATTTATTTTTGACACAGAGAGAGACAGAACATGGGCAGGGGAGGGGCAGAGAGAGAGGGAGACACAGAATCTGAAGCAGACTCTAGGCTCTGAGCTGTCAGCACAGAGCCCGACACGGGGCTCGAACTCATGGACTGTGAGATCATGACCTCAGCTGAAGTAGGATGCCTAACCGACTGAGCCACCCAGGAGCCCCAATCATTGCTTATGTCTTAATGAAAGAGTCACTGTTTTCAAAGGATAAGCATTTTTACCTCTTATAAAAAACCGAACTGCATACTTGAATAAACCAAAGCAGAAAGATGAGTTTATCACAAAAGTTTCAACCTGCAAGCTGGGAAACACAAGACTATGGGAGCAAAGAGTTGTGAGCAAGCTGCTCATAGACCAATAGATTTTTATGGAATAAATATGGAAGTTATTTGGCTTTTTCAGTTGATTGGCTACCTAGTGGTCTTCCACTAGGGTAGCTGAATTAGGTGAATAACAAAGCCCAGAGATGGCGTGAATAGACTTGGCATTTGAAAATGGGCTGATGGTTCTCTGCAATCTCTGACAACCACTGTATATTCCTGTTAGCTGAGGCTAAGTTTCTTTCTTCTTTATGCATGGCATTGACTATCTCCATTTTGTCCCCGTTGTAAGTGATTTTATTTTACTTTGGTTCTAGAGTATCTAAACTTAAAAAAATGCAAAATAGCACAATTGGAATTGATCTTAAAAGTCATAATTATTCTCTCTCAATATAAGAATTCCTTATGAAATATACCCAAGGATAATCATCCAATATCCACTCCATTTTGTATGTGGAAGAACTTAAAATGTTGCAAGTCAATCAATCCACTCTGTTTCAAATTATCCAGTTACCTCAGTGTTTTTAATGCTACAACTAAATTTGCCTCATTTTGACCATCACCTACATATATTAGATCTTTTTCCTTATTTCATGAAGGGACAACAAAAACTCACTACTCTCCCTATATCCTATTGCCTTACTTATATTTGTGCTTCTCCTGTGAGAAACAACTTATGAGATGGTGATGAGTAGGATATGTAAGCAAGAAAATTGTAAAGGTCATCACACAGTCAGATCAACTAAGAAATAACACGAGAAGTCCAAATAATAAAACTTTCATTAAAAAAAAAAGCCAAACCTCTTGGAAAGTAAGCTCCCCAAGAAGTATTTTTATTTTCTGTCCATATGAACAGGGTGTATGCCAATGGGAAATGTTTAATAAATAGTACAATAATAAAGATGATGGAAATGTCAAATAATCTCATTTTAAAATAAGCATAGTCCTTTAGAAAACGTTAACATTTTAAAATATATATGTGTATATATATATATATATTTTTTTTTTTTTTTTTTGAGAGAGAGAGAGATTGTGTGTGGTGGGGAGAGGGGCAGAAGGAGAGAGAGAAAGAATGCCAAACAGGCTCCACACTCAGTGCAGAGCCGACACGAGGCTCAATCTCATGAACCCTGGGATCATGACCTGAGCCAAAATCAAGAGTTAAATGCTCAACTGACTGAGCCACCCAGGCATCCCCAAAACGTAAACTTTTTAATGTGATATCAGAAAGCTAATATTTAGTAGATTCTTTATCCAGAGTACACCTGAATATAATAATCTTTTAAAGTGGCTGATATTTTCTATAATGATTATTTCGGCGTTTACAAAAGATTAACATGTACACTGCAGAAAACTTCATAAAAATGAGTATGTATAAAAATAAAATAAAGGGCACTTGGGTGGCTTAGTTGGTTGAGTGTCCTACTTCAGCTCAGGTCATGATCTCATGGCTCTAAGGCTTGTGAGTTTGAGCCCCATGTTGGGCTCTGTGCTGACAGCTCGGAGCCTGGAGCCTGCTTTGGATTCTATGAATCTTTCTGCCTCTCTCTCTCTCTCTCTCTCTCTCTCTCTCTCTCTGTGTGTGTCTGTCTCTCTCAAAAATAAAATAAACATAAAATAAAATAATAAAATAAAAAGTATGTAAGATAGTCAATGTGAAATGAGTAAAAGAAGCCTCATTAGAAACAGAATCAGAAAACCCTGAAGGGGGTGCTCTCCCACACATACCATGTGTTGCAGCCTACATAACCAGCAGGAAAAGATCAGAATTATTTGGCAAGGGAGGACATTCTTCACATAGAAATATTATCTCCTGCTTTTTAGCGAAAGAAGGAAGATCTCTCCTTGCCCCAGCAGCACAGCACTAACCACTCATTGTAGCAAATGAGAAACCATCATAATCTCGAATTCTTGGTCTTTTCCAATGAACTTTTGTTCAAACCAACCCTCTCCAATTTCTACCTAAAACCTAATCAAAATTGACCTTCCCTTGGTCTTTTAGGACTTTGTTATGGTTCACCATAGTTTGCTTGTTCCAAATTGCAGTTCCTCTGCTATTCAGGAACCAATTCATTTTGCTACTAAAATAACCGGCCATTAGATTTTTAAGTTTGACATTACAATATCAGTGAATGTCATTATAAAAGGACTTTGAAAAAAATCAATTTCCGGGGCCTAGTCTATTTCTTCCCAATAACTTCTTTGAAAAATAACTTGCTTCGTTTTGATAATTGCCTCTAAAGCAGCTAAAGGTTGAAGGATTATACTTACACACACTCACATGCATATACAGACCTACAGATGCAACTTACAGTAAAACAGTTTCAATTTAGGAATCAAAGCTATGTTTGGTACATTATTGACTGTGTTTTAGAAAATGTACTTTCCTGGAGAGACTGTACTATCATATATCACAAGTGCTGTCTTGACCCAGTTTTGAGTTAGACTCTCACTCCCTGGTTACAACACACACACCCAACTGTCATAAATCTCAGATGTCAAACATCTAGGGACAGGCATTTCTTTCTTATGCCTGTGCAAATACTCAAGACACCCAATTCAGAGGAAGCCAGCTTGTCACACATAAGCCACCTCCTATAATTCCAGCCTACTGTATCTACTATATAGATAATATACATATAGATATAGATATAGATAGATATACAGATAGATATAGATATAGATATATAGATAGATATAGATATATCCCCTGTTTATATAGATATATATATCTTCTTTAAAAATGCTCATTTTTTTGAAAGATAAAGGTGTTTGTCCCTAAATGCTTTGGTGTTATGAAAAGGGTCAAAGATACCTAGCGCGTCCATTTAGGTCACTTTGTGTTTGGGTGGGAGGGAAGAGAATAGGTCGAGAACACTGTGCCTTTCTCTTTTATCTTTGCTGTTCTGACTGCTAAAATGTCCTGATGGAGTTGCCTGCCCTTGATTTAGCCAGAGACAGAATTTATCATTTTAAAGATACCCATATAACTTAAATAACACCAAATTCTCAATCCCCTTCTCAGCTATAGGAAGGCACTAGAATCTGCTTAGTACAGAAGTAGTAATTCAATTCTTCTCTTTGGCTAAGGATCCACCTAGGTCTTTCGCACTTTGTGTCAGCATACTTGAGGCAACATTAGTGCTTACTTAATGTTTTTTAAAAACTCTGTTCTTCTGTGATTCTGTGTAAAGTTTCATTCATCTAAGAAAAAAAAAGAAACACAAAAAATACTCACTGATTTAAAACTCTTCTTTTGGACTAGAAAATTTATCTTTAACACACATATGTATTTATTTCCTTCCATTCTAAAACACAGTTCCACATATTGTACTGAAATTGGGATTTTATCCTTTATTCAAATTTGCATTCTTATGTAATCAAATATTTTGTGTACTAAATATTCTTCAAAAACACAATTTCCATGGGAGCATAACATTCCATCATTTATTTAATCAATCCTCTATGAATTAGTTGATTATTCTTAGGTTTTCATGATTCCTCCTTTACATATAGTCATATAATAAAATTATATTCAATTTACCCCTAAGGATTTTCTTTAAGACTGTATTTCTTGAGGTAGATATACTGTGACAGTTAAAGCTTTTAAAATGTATTATTTTCCACTTAGATCTTACCAGTGTATACTTCCAAGAGCAGATTATACTGAGAACATCCTGAAGGTCCATTTTCAACTCTAACATTTTTTTTATTCCAAAATAAGTGTTTATGAAACTTAACAATAAAAGTATCTTTTAAAATAATAATACATAATACTGATGCTAAATATTAGAAAGAGTTGGTAAGTATTAAAAGATCTGCTACCCATGTGTCTGTAGGTGAGAAAATATGAGATAATTGCTTATGGGTAAAACACAGGCTTTACATAGTCAGATAAACTTGAGAATATGTTCTATCACCATTACTCAGATTTGTGTAACCTTGAATGAGTTGTCTAACTTTCCTATACTTCAAGGTCTCATTTGTAAGACTGATTATTCTAATCAATGTCATTAAATAATTGTCAGGATTAAATGAGAAAAGTTAGTGGCCCAGAGTGAACCCTGAATATATGGGGGCTCTACCACATATTGCCACTGTGAATTATTCAAAGGCAATACAAAAAGCAATCTATAAAATTTATCAACTTCTGTGCAGAAAAAAATCAACCACAATTGATTTTTAAATGTTTCACTTGGTTGCCATGGAGTGATGAAAATGTGTATTTCTAACGCTGTGAATCCTTTTTCTTTTCTTTTTCAATCCAGCCTGAGTGGGGAGGGCAGGGTGGGGAAGGGTAAGCAGGGGTAGAGCTACAAAGGCTTTGAACATTTTGAAATCTTGCCTTCTTTTTCCCTTTTTTTTGACTCTCAGTAACTATGTTCAAAATCATTTCTAAAGTCAATGCATTTGGAACATATGAATAGACTTTGATTCAGTGAACAACCATTCAGTCTGAATAATTATCCTGTGAAGGAGAATTACATGTAGTTTAGGCACCATTTAAAAATCAATGTTGTGTATAGATTTCAGGGGTGCTAATTTTTATCTCACTTGTCTCCACTAATATCTATTCAATTGTTTCTCACAAGTAAAACTTTATTACAGCGTGACTTGCTGGAATTTCTACTGGAAATGAAAATTCAAGAGATAGCAATTTTTACTATCTGTTAAACATAAGTCATTATTATATAACTTGGTTATTTTGGAGGTTGTAAGATTTGTTTTTCATACTGTTGACAACAATGATCATTCCTTTATTAAATAAAAACTTATTGAGGTTCTACTGCATGGTTATACTGAGAACAGTGATATAAAAAATAATGCAAGTACCCTCATAAATTTATCAATGTGTTCTTGAGGAACACAGACAGTAAAAATGAAAATACAAAACTAAAGAGATAATTTCAAATTTTGATAAAGGCCATGGATGAAATAAACAGTTTAATGTGAGAGAAAATAATTGCTGGGTGGGTCAGAAGTACGTTCTCTGTGGCAGTGGCACTTGAGGTAAGACTTGACTAGAGGAACAGCAAGCTCCTGAAAAGTCATGGGACAGTGCAAAGGTTATGAAGTAGGAATGAATTTGGTTTGATCTAGAAAGAGAAATAAGATTAGTGTGATTGAGTAATAGTGATCAAGGAGGGAAAAGTAAGATGTGAAATTTGGAATGTAACAAGGCTAAATTATTCAGGAATTTGGTGGCAAAGGTAAAAGTGTATATTTTATTCTGATTTCAAAGGAAATCTCTTTGACAGATGGACACCCACGTTCAGAAAAATGAAACCAGACCCAAATCTGACACCTTTCACAAAAAATTAACTCAAAATGGATCACAGACCTAAATATAAAATGCAAACCTATAGGGGCGCCTGGGTGGCTGAGTCGGTCAAGTGTCCAACTCTTGATTTCAGCTCAGGTCATGCTCTCACAGCTCGTGAGTTTAAGCCCCACGCTATAAGTGCAGAGCCTGCTTGGGATCCTCTCTCTCTCTCTCTCTCTCTCTCTCTCTCTCTCTGCCCTTTCCCTGCTTGTTCTCCCTCAAAAGGCATAAAGAAGAAAAGAAAGAAAGAAAATAAAATCCAAACCTATAAAACTCTTAGAAGATAACATTGGAGAAAATCTAGATGACCTTGGATATGATGACACCTTTTTAGATACAATACCAAAGGCTTGATCCATGCACAAGATAATTGGCTAATATGGACCTCATTAAAATTAAAAACTTCTACTAGGCAAAAAACAATGTCAAAAGAATTAGAAGACAAGCCACAGTTGTGGAGAAAATATTTGCAAAAGACACAGCTGAGAAAGGACTATTATCCAAAATATTCACAGAACTCTTAAAACTCAGCAATAATAAAACAAAATACCTGATTAAATAACAGGCCAAAGTCCTTAGCAGACACCTCACAAAAGAAAACAAACAGATGGCAAATATGGGTATAAAAACATGCTGCATATCATATGTCATCAGGAAAATCCAAACTGAGACATGAGACTCTTAGGATATATATGATCCATCAATCGTGCTCCTTTTACCTAAAGGAGAGGGAAACCTATGTTCACATACAAACCACTTTAAGGACATTTATAGCAGCTTTATTTATAATTGCCAAAACTTGGAAAGAACCAAGACACCCTCGGCGGTGAATGGTAAATATTCTGTGGTACATTCAGACAATGGGATATTATTCAGTGCTAAAAGAAAATGAGTTATGGAGCCATGAAAAGACACAGAGAAAATGCAAAGGCCTAAGTAAAAGAATATAATCTGAAAAGGTACGGACTGTATGATTCCAACTACGTGACATTCTGGAAAAGGTAAAACTATGGAAACAATAAAAAGATCAGTGGTTCCCATGGGTTTGGGTTTGGGGGTGGATAGGCAGAGCACGGAAGAGTTTAGAACACTGAAAATATGCTGTATGAATTATAATAATGGATATATATCATTACATATTTGTCCAAACCCACAGAATATAAAACACCAAGAGCAAACTCTGAGATAAACTATGGACTTTGGGGTAATTATGATATGACAATGTAAGTTCATTTTTGGTTTTATATATATATATATATATATATATATATATATATATATATATGTATGATGCTGATAATGGTGAGTGATGTTGATAATGGGGGAGACTATGCACATGTAGGGGTATATGGGGAAATCTGTACCTTCCTCTTAATTTTATTGTAAACCTAAAAGTGTTTTAAAAATTGTTTTTAAAAAAATTTGTCTTAGGCATTAATGACATAGAAACAATAATTTAAGTAAGGATCTATTAAAGGTCAGATACATCTTACCAAATCATTACCCAAACTTTCCTAATCTCCCTTGAAAAGAGAAGCAAAGGAAGGGCTCAGACCCATAGTTGTGAGCCTTATATCCAAATATCTTTTCGTATGTTGCATTAGCCCTGGTTGTACTTCCATCTTGCCAGGAAAGAAACCAATAGAGGAAGATATTTTTTTTTTTCAAGACCTCAAGGCCATCAACAGATTCATTCTCTCCTGCTCACTTGCAATACCTAAACCAAATACCATCCTGACAACAATCATTCCTGAAGCCACTTGTTTCTCTAGTGAATTTTTGCTCAGCCTTTTACAGTGTGCCTCTAGAAAAAGATAATCAATACCTTTTTGCCTCTACTTGGGGAGGACAGCAATACACATGGACAGACATGGCTAAGGGGTTCACTGAAATATCCTCTTATTTTACCTGGATCTCTTCTCAAAAACCAAAACAACTAAATTTGCTTGTGATTCAATTCTGATATAATATGTAGATGACCTTCGAGTTTGTTCAGAAAACAAGGTATCTGAAAAAGCATTTCATTTACTTGCTTTCAGCCTTAGTAGAAGAGAGACATAAAACTTCTAAAAACAAATTACAATTTAGCCAAAATATACTTATTATTTAGTGTGTGACATATCTAAGAAGGGGAAAACATTCTCTAAGTAGATTAAAGACTATTCAGACTTATTCTAGATCCTCACAAAACACCAATTAATAAGATTTCTGGGTTTAACTGAACATTGCAAACGAGTGCCAAATTTTTCCAAGATGGCAACATCCCCTTATGAATTGACTAGTCTTCAGTAAGAAGGCTCTCCTCTGATAACCAAAACATGATCAGGACTTTTGTAACCCAAATAAACTCTTACGTAGCCTCTTTCTCTAGCCATTCTAAACAACAAAAAGCTCCTTTGTCTATTTGTATTTTAGAAATCTGGGAAAGCCCTTGGAGTTTTAGTGCAACTTTAAACCATCAAATGCCTATCGTTTACTGTAGCCTCACCATTGACCTGGTTGCAAAGGCTTATCTCCCTTGTCTTTGGCCAATAATTGCCACTATAAAACTTGTTGATACTTCTGCTGAATTAGTTCTAGGCTCCCTGCTTGATCTCATGGTTCCTCCTTCAGTACAGACATTACTACTGACTGAGAATCCGCAACACATTTTTAACAAACCAATTAACCTCTTGGGAGATCTTTACTCTTTCCCTCTCTCATTACTATTCACCATCACAATACCCTGACCTGACATTATCTCACCTCTGAATCAGAAGATGGGGGAATATGTGATTGTCTCACCTCAGGAAACTTTCTATACCAAATTCAGGTTTTTTCACAGATTTTCACTGCGAACCCTGATCTAGATTTATTGACGGACCCTGCCTCAAAACTGAAACTGGAGGCTATCAAGCAGAATATGCTCATTTAAGTTCTCATTTAGAATATAGTCCTCCACCTGAGGTAAAGCCAGCCTAGATGCACTAATGTATAGCACTTATGGGAGATTATTAACTATCTAAACACTAGAGAGTAAACATAAATACAGTATTATAAACTGAGATGTATCCGACCTCCCAAATTCATGTTTTGAAACTTGAACTCCCAATGTGACTGTATTTGAAGATAGCTTCCAACTCAGAACCAACCAGAGACAGTCATACAAAACTAATAAAAAACCTCACAAAACTAATTACATAAGATACTCCATTTCCAGTTAGCCCATCTTTGGCTACACTGTGCCAACGACATCTAATCAGAACATATCTGGAGCATTTCCTTTTTTGATTTTTTACTATAAAATGATTCCACTTTGTTGCCTGCCTTCAAGTCTCTGGCAAATGCCAGTGATAGTGGTTGCAGCTGAACTACCTTACTATATAGCAAACTCTGAATAAATAGCTTCTGGGTTTTTTTCTCAATTCCGTAAAACATACACATGGCAACTATTTTTGACATGGCGCCATTTATATCTGAAGCCATGTGTGAGTTTTAAAAGCAGTTTAGAAGTATACATTCTGTATGAATACAAGAAAAATATAACCAGATTTAATAAATATTGATGCTTTAATATTTGTTTTTCCATTGTTACCAAATTTGTGTATGACTTGGTATAGGTCATTGGTTGGTTTTCTGTTCCTTCATTTTATTAATGTGTATTGAGATTTTTATTGCCTAAAAAAGGAAGTTTCTTGTCATAAGAGACATGATTACTGTACAAATTTGAAAGCACATTTAATAATAAAAGTAAAATAAATACCACTCAAACTATCAGTAAACATAGGTAACTGCTATTTACTTTTGTGTATTTTTACAGACATTTCTTCCAATGCAAAATGTCATCAAACTATATACATTATTGTTATCTTTTTAAAATTCCTGAAATCATAGTAGTAGCATGTTTCCTTTTGTTAAATATTCTGTTGAATGTGGCTTTTAGGGACATATGGGTGGCACAGTCAGTTGAGAGGTGTGGGGTAGGCTCTGTGCCTACTGACAGTTTGGAGCCTGTTTGGGATTCTATGCCCCTCCCCTGCTCACATGCAGGAGTGCTCTATCTTTCTATCTTTCAAAATAAATTAAAACAAAACAAAAACAGTGTAAAGAAGAAGATGGAACTTCTAGGGGAAATTTGGATAGAGGGCAATGTATATATATACATAAATAATTTTATTTAGTTAGTTAATGTTTATTTATTTTGAGAGAGAGAAAGTGAGACCAGGGAAGGGGCAGAGACACAGGAGAGAGAATCCAAGCAGGTTCAACTCTGTCAGCATAAGCCCAGCCAGGGCTTGATCCCACAAACCGTGATATCATGACATGAGCCAAAATTAAGAGTCTTAACGCTTAACCGACAGAGCCATCCAGGCGCCCCAGGAAATATATTTATAGTGGACTTTTATAAAGGGTGATACAGGGCACCTCGGTGGCTCGGTTGGTTAAGCGTCTGATTTCAGCTCAGGTCATGATCTCACGGTTCATGGGTCCAAGCCCCGTGTTGGGCTTCGTGCTGACAGCTCAGAGCCTGGAGCCTGCTTCGGATTCTGTGTCTCCCTCTCTCTCTGCCCCTCCCCTGCTTGGACTTGGTCTCTCTCTTCCTCTCTCTCAAAAATAAGTAAACATTAAAGAATTTAAAGAAAAATAAATAAAGGATGATACAATCCACCCTACTGTCACCTTGGGATATATTGATGAATGAGTAACCTTATTTTTTTTTTTAGAATATTGTGGATTTTGGTTTGGGTTTCTTTGAATGTTCATCATGCCTAGATGAGTCTTAATTTTCAACTGTTTTAGAAATTTTACTCTTGTAGAATTTTATCACATAAACAAAGTCAAAACACTGACTGGCAGTTAATCTTGTCATTATTCCTGAGTTTGCAAATGTTTTCTCTGTGATAAAGGCCAACCAAATTTGCAAATTGTTGGTTGTAGAAATTAGGCTGCTCCCACAGAAACTAGATCCTCCTTGATGATTACATTTCAAAGGGATAACTCCCAGACTACTGAGCAAGACAAGGGTTTTAAAACTGACAAGGGTCTGGGAGGAGATTTATATCTCAAAGGGACAAAGAATTTATAGTTGAAAGTTTTCTAAAGTAAGTGCTCTAAGGAAAAGGAAATCAGGAGCCTGAGGGGAACTTTAAGGCTGTCCTGGTCAGATGCAGTAGAGCATTCTATATTCAGACTTTGTTAACATATTTTAAGTTCAAACTGATAAATTCAGGCATTATATAAGATGATTTACACAAACTGAACTGCTTCCCTAAAATGCATTTTTATAAAAGTGTCTTCAACTTCTATGCTTTCATACCTTCATTACTGTTCACTTCATGATTCCTCAACCTTTACATTGTTTCCCAGAAACTATATATGAGGTAGAGTTTTCTCACATACTGGAAGGCAAGAGTTTCCTGCAAAACCTAAAATGGAGCATAATCCACAAGACTTTCATTTGACTTTTTTGGTAACAGTTTTATAGCCCTAATTATGCTTAAATTTATAACTTTGTTTTGATTTTCCTGAGTATAACACAGCTGCATGAATAATTGTAATTTGGAAATCTACCGAGTAGGGGGAATTCATTACCAATTTTTACATTAGAAACAAATAATTCAATGATGTGTAGCTAATAACTTTATGGTATATTTCTAAAGCATTGATTACCCACAGCAAAAAATAATAGATGACCATAGAGATAAATATGTTTAAATACTATACTGCTGTACCCCATAACCAACCCCTTGACTTTTTCAACTGCTGACTCCCTAAGAGTTGACAAGAATCTTGCTGATCAAGAAAAATTGAGTGTATCTCCTGCCATAAGGAAGACCATCAACCTGATAGAGTGTTACAACGGCTCAGAAGAGAAATATCAGCAGTATAGGTTAAAGGGTTTTACATTCTGTATGATGGTGGCTTTAGCTGGGTATTTTAATGTGGGGATGTGGTCGTGATTGAATGAAGTTTAGGGCTAACGGACACAGAGACATGACTCTTGTTAAAGTAAATTGTTTTTGATAAGTCAATGGTTTGCCCACTTAGGTGATCTATTGTTCTGAAAAGTATGTTATTTGTCCACGCCATCAACCTTTTGCCCTAAGAATGTTGCTACTTGAACTGTCAGATAAATTGATTTTTAGGAAGTTCCTAAAGTGAGCAATGAAGTTATTTATTGGTTTATAGTCTAATCCTCCTGGACAAGAATTTCTTGGAAAAAAATACTAGGGTCATGTCCCAGAGGCAGCTTCCATAATAATATTAGTATTATTAAATATTTCTACACACATCTGAGATCCTGGCTAAATAATTTATAGCGATTAGTTAATTCTAGAAGTCTCAGTACTCCTTTTTTGTCTTACTGCTTCCCAATCATTATACCATATTAATAACAAAACAGAACTTGTAAATAAAAATAAGGGTTTTCCTTTTTTATGCAAGTACTCTTCCTCTCTCTCTGTCTCTCCCTCTGTCTCCCCCTCTTTGATATTAAGAATATCTACAAAGTATCGCACACATATCATATTCACACACATATATTTTAACTGTTGAATCTGCAAATACAAGATAATATAACCTTAAATCCCTTGAAACAGTTGTGAAACTTTTTTTCCTTAAAGCAGATGTTATTTTCCCCTGAATACAGAGTTCAGATGTTTATGATATTCATCAGTTCACATTTGCAAGTAAATGGTGGACATGCATATAAATGAGATAATTTCACTAAAATTGCTCAAAGTCATAAGTAAATGCAAATATGTGTATACAACACAAAATCAATACTACTAAAAAGTTAATAAAGTTGATTTTGAATAGTGCCTTTAATTTATCAAGGATATTGAAAATATGTTTTTGTTGTCACATTTTAAAAAGTGATCTAAAGGTCCTTAAATTTTTACTTTTGAAAGTTGCCTTATTACTCTCAAGTTGTGCATGCAGAAACAAATTTGTTTTACAAACGGCTCTTTTCTTTCTTTATATATCTATGGCATATTCAGTGCTTCCAAGGATATCAAATCCAAAAGCCACAAGTGTTCTACATATACATCATTCAGATGATATCCCTTTATGGTTTTAAAATTTTAGCCAAAGAGTGAAAAACAAAGAAAATAAAGTAGATGTTTTGTTTTTAAAAAATTAGCCTTTAGACATTTCTTCCCATAGAAATCTTACAAATTAAATAAAGTGGAGCTTGTTTGATTATGTTCTGATTTGTTTGGGGAGAAAGTATGATTTGAGTGTTCCATAAAAAGTGCTTTTATATCTAGTGAAAACACTTGTAAAGCTACTGATTGATAAGAAACCAATTATCTGAACAAGGCAAAATATCTGATGCTTACTGGATGCTATATACAGCCAGATGTTAAGAAAAGAATGTAAAAGAAAAGTGAAATACATCGGCCCCCATTTGGACTATCCATATGGATTTGTGGTGCCAGCATTAAAGAAAGCCATTTGTATTTCCTCCAATATTTTTGCTTTATTATTTGATATTTTGTAAAGTTCATTACCTCTCCACATCACTTACATGTTGTCCTTCAATGTCTTATCCTACAACTTTTTTTTTCTATTCACAGTCCTTTCCTAGATAGTCATGTATATCCTCAAGTCATATACATCAAGTAGGTACTTTCCATTCGCCACTACAATCCACTCTTTACCTGGCTTCTCTTTTCTCTGTGCTAAGAAGCTATATTTTACAGTCAGTATCTTTCAGCCTTCTTGTCATCAGATACACAGGTGGATTCACCCTATTGGAAGCATAGGCAGGGTATAGGAAAGCAGGAAAGAAGTTATATCAGGTTTTTATTTTCTGGGCTCTGGAAGTGCTAGGTTACTTGGGAATCATTGATCTTTTCAGGCATTCCTCTCCAGAGTTACCCTCTCCAACTTACTTAAATTAGTCTCCCTTACCTTTTAAAGCTTTTGAGGCCATGGTATCTCAAACTTGGCATTATTGACATTTGGGAATATGTAATTCTTTGCTCTCGAAAGAGGCTACTCTGTGCATTGTAGCATGTTCAGCAGCATACCTGGCCCTCTACACATTACATACCAAGAGAAACCCCCCAGCTGTATGATCAGAAGTATCTCCAGATGCCACATGTCCCTCGGTGGCAAAATATTCCCCTTTTAAGAACCACTGTTTTAGGCCTACGACTCTGTATTATGGTTCTTGAGAGAAACAGAACTAATAGGGGATAGATTATAGATAGATAGGAAGATATACATATATATATATTTATATATAGCTATATATATAGCTATATATACATATATATATATTTATATATAGCTATATATATAGCTATATATATATATATATATATATAGTGAGAGAGAGAGAGAGTGAGAGAGAGAAGAGAGAGAATATAGATGCAAGTAGCTATATATAGAATATAGATGTAAGTAGTTATACAAAAATAAACGGATTTATATAATATATATTTATTATAAGAATTGGCTCACACAATTTGGAGGCCAAGGAGTCCTGCTATCTGCCATTTGCAAGCTGGAGAGCCAGAGAAGCCAGTGGTATAACTCAGTTCAAGTACATAGACCTAAGAATTAGGAGAATTGATGATACAAGTCCAAAGGCTCAAGAACCAGAAGAACTGATGTCTGAGAGCAGAGGAGATGGATGTCTCATCTCAAGCAGGGAGCAAATCTGCCCTTCCTCTACATTTTTGTTCTACTCAGTCCCTGGGCAAATTAGATGTTTGCCACCTGCATTGGTCAGTATAATCTGTACACAAATGCTAATCTCTTTCACAAATACCATCGCAGACACACTCAGAAATAATGTTTTGCCAACTATCTTGACATCCTTTAGACTAGTCAAATTGACACATAAAATTAACCATCACAGACTGGTCATGGTTCTTCTCTGATATTAACACTGGTGTTCCAAAATGTATTTGGTTTCGTTATGCCTCCCTCACAGCTATGTAAATTATCTCTTTCTTAAACATTCTTCAAATTTTCCACCTGAGTGTGTGTTTCTAATATTCTTGACATCATGTATAGAAGAGAGAGTCTGAATGCTCAGGGAGATGAAATTTTTGGAATAAATCTATTTTTAGCAAATAGTTCAACCACCCTTTTACCATAATGGGTGGCCCCCTAGGACATTCCTTTGACCATCATCAAAAATTAATTAGTCATAGGAATACTGGTATACTTCAAAAGCTCTACGGGGGCTATCCATCTATAGTAGAGAAGATAATGGTGATGTTACAAGGGAATTATTCCCTAATTTTAGTGGTAAGAATGGGATTTTTAAGTTGTAATGGAAACTTAATTGTCAGAAATAAGATAGGCATCTCTATCCTCTTTATTATCTCTTTCAGTTGGTGATACAACCATTCACTCAATCATGTGAATTAACATCACAATTGACAGCTACCTTCCTTACCACCACTTTCAATTTACATTTTTCAAATGGTTCTCTTCATCCATAGTATCATTGCCCTAGGTGACAGTTTTCAGCTTGTCAATTAGCTAAACTATGTTTCCCAAAATTCCCTTCACTGAGTGCCCATAAGAGAAATGTCTGTGAGATTTGGAAAGTAGAAATGGAAAACATATATTTTTATGCTCTGAATGCCAGTGTTATGCCAAGTGCTTGACTTACACAGTATTACTGACCTTCTAGGGTGTGGGGCAGCAGCTGGTCTGCAGCTTCACCAGAATGGCCAGGTCTTTTCCATTAACTCCTCTAATCCTAAACCAAGCATGTGTGAAGCTTCATAATGAAGGGCAACAGCTTATCCTTCCCAGTGGACAAGAGTTTGGACATTGCATCTGGTTGTTCACTTTGCCTGGAAGGAGAGATGGCCAGAGGTATGGATCTAATGGTTTGGCAGGGAATTGGCAGAAACTTGGTAACAAAGAGGTCTGGCAAAGAGGTATGCACATAGGCCATTCAGAAGGGGCAGAGAATATAAAGATATTTGTGTTCCATGTAAATGTTCAAGAAGGATTAACAATTAAACAAGATAAATCACCCTGTGGATGACAGCCAGATTTTCTCCAGCTATCCTTTTTTCTTGCCTAATAGACTTACATATAAAATGGGCAGTGAGGCAGAGATGGATATTATATAAGGAGTAAGAAAAATGACCTTTAATCACCAAGAGCTACCCAGCTACAACCACTGCTCTGTGCTCAACCTGCCAATATCAGAAAACAATACTGAGTTTCCATACTCTACTATTCCCTAGTAGAACCAAACAGCTTCCCAGTAGCAGGTTGATAACAGTGGTGTTTTCGTGGAAAGGTCAAAACATTGTTCTCCCTGAAATAGGCAGTAACTTTGGTTATAGATTAGTGTTCTCTTACTTAATCCTTCTGTTGAAACCAAAATCTATGGACTTACAAAACACCCTATTCACTGTCTTAGTGTTACACACATTATAACTCCTGACCAAGGAAATAATCTCCCAGGAAGTGAAGCATGGCGATGGGGTTGATAACTATGGAGTTTACTGGTCTTATTATTTTCCCATTACCATAAAGTAGCTGTTCTGATAAATTAATGGAACAACTTTTTTCATACATACCAGGTGGGTGGCAAAGCCTGATTGGCCTGAGGTAAGACCCTCTGGGATGTTGTAGAAAATCATCATTAATATATGTGATGTATATTTTTTATAACCAGGACTCATATGACCAAGAGTCAAGAAGTAGAAATTAGAGTGCATCTTTTCACCACTGTTTTTATGGATCTTTTCATCTCAAGTCTGTTGGTCTAAAGAACTTAGTTTCCCAAATGATTCCATCAGGAGATCCAGCAAGAGTTCCATTAAACTTGAAGAGAAGACACGTTCTGGAGACATTCACTTTCCAATAGGCAAAATGTTGACTACTGTACTAGAAAGAATGACTTATCCTAACTGAAAAGAAGTTGGGTTGCTACTACAAACTGAAGATGAGAAATAAGTCTGGAATTCAGATGATCCATAGGGTGTTTCCAAACAATATTAAGTCCTGTGGTCAGAGAAAATGGAAACTACAAAAACTCACTACCAGGAGTACACATAATGGCCCAGACTCTTTAGGAAGGAAGCTTTGGGTCAGCCCACCAAGCAAAGATTTATGACCACAGAGTTACTTGCTGAAGACGAAGAAATATATAGAGTAGTCAAAAAGAATGTCATAAATATCAGCTGTGACCATGTGCCCAGTTACAGAAATGAAGAAGGTAATTGCTATATTTCTTCCATATCTGCTCAGAATATATGTATATATTATATATGTATACATATATTCTATACCCTCTTTTTATTTTCTCTCCTTTTACCAATTCATTTAAAACTGTACATTTTAGGTAATTTTATATCTAGTATTTAAGAGAGTAATTTTATATCAAATATTTAAGAGACTATTAAAAGAAAGAGTATAATTCAGCAGAGGGATGAACATTTGAATATCACCTGGAAAGAAGAACAAACATTTGTATTCTTCTTGAGGAGTGGATTATACATTTTTGTCTATATGTAGCCAAGCTGTGTCAAGTTAAGCAGAAGTATAATTTTTCTATTTCCTTATATGAACATTAAGTTATGGTTAAAAGTGTTGGGTATTGGTGCCACATTGACAAGCATTGGCTTTGATGTTGGCTTTGAACATTGTTGAGTTAGCTATGCTGTAACAGCATTTCCCAGAATGCCCTTCCTCACACTGCCCTATGTTAGAATTGGCCCATTAGAAGTTTTTATGAAGTTTGGAATGTGGTAAAAAAGTAGCAGCCTTTTTACATTCTGAAGATTGATGAAGGCCAGATCCTACTGTATTTCCTATGTTGTGCCACTCATCTGCTGGCTAAACTTTTGGTAACAGCCATGTTCACAGATCCATAGCTCCCACCAGATTTGGCTTCTCCAAAATTGTGGGCCAAGCACATGGCAATTCAGTGCGAAGGGTATCAGTTTAGCTTATGAGCCACTTGTACCACTGGAATTGATGATAGTGAGAGACAGATGCATATTCCAATCTGTTCTTTTGTTTCCAGATTGTCATTGTGAGTTCCAGCGTGTCCTTACTCTTTCACTTTTTACGTCCATATTCCCTTTTCATCTTCTGACTCTGCTTGGTTCAAGCCACACACAAGATACAGAAGGAACATTCTTACATAGAGTACTGAATCAAATCCACAATTATAAAAGGGATAGTATGTGCAATGCATTCCTTAACCTCTATTGCTCTAAGTGGCTGTGATTCTCTGATCAAACGCCAATATCCTCAATTTCAAACTCTCATCAGTTTTCTACAGCATCTCAACTCTGAATTCTATAGTTCTGTGTCTTTGCAGTGGGTGGAAAAGGCTAGGAAACATACAGATTGATTCTGCTCTAGTTTTTATGGGAGTAAATGTTTTCTAGGATCAGTCTATATCATTCCGTAGTCATGGATATTAAGATATGACAGAATGATATCAAGCATCCCTCTAGCTGTAGCATCCCAGGTTTTACTATTTAACCATTCTAGATCTCTTATTATTTAAGCAATCCTTAAAATACGACCTTCAAATATAGTTTGGCATACCAATGACTATATTTCAAACAAGAAATAATCAATATAATCAAGGGAATTTTTGCAATGCTTCTAATTAGTTTAATTTGTTGAAATTTATTTTCAGCAGAAATATTTTTAACTCCTTAACTTTGTTACCATAAAACTTACTCCAATATTGTTTGCCATTAAAAATGTGTTTGATCAGAATATAGCTACAGGTTATTTAAAATACTTGTACTAAATGTTTACAATTTCATAATATTCAGTACTAACTTTGCCAATACAAGATTTCTCAAACTTAGCATTAAAAAAATCACATGGGTACCTTAAGAAACATAGACTCCTGAGGATTTGATTCAGTGGATCTACTAGGGGCCCAGTATTCTGCAAACACCCAGGCCACACCAACACACACATTCTGAGGAGGCTGCTAATCAAATGGGTCAGGCCGAATAAAATACATTAAATTTTTATTCAATATTTGCTACTGCAATATGCAAAAGTTCTATAAACACCACATGTGAAAACTGAAAATAAAGCAGCCTATTGATTGTTTTTCCAAAATTTGCTCTCAATTCAATGCACATTTTCCATGATGAATAGAAATCCGAGGTAGTGAGAATACAATTAGAAGTAATGACTTTTCAGGATGAAGGGAAAAAATAATAAAGGCTGAAAAATGTCCTTCCCTTAATACCAATACCAATGCGTTATATTTTCACAATGCTTTATAGTTTTCAAGCACTTTCAAATATTATTTCATTTGATTCTCACAATTGAACAAAGTTAGGAATGGGATTTGGATTACTCTTTCCACGCCACGTAGGTGAAAAAGTGAAGTAACAACAAAAATGTATTTCATGTCACCTCTTGGTTAGGGACTGAGCTCATCAAATGCTGCAGGGGACCTCTAGGGACATATGTATAGAAACAGAGATGTAAATTTTCTTTTTTTTCTTAGCAGGTAGAAAACTTTGAAAGTCAGTGGAAGTCAGTTAGAATTTAACCTCTTCAGAAAGGTACTGAAAACAGTAAAATAATCTACCCATTTATGAAGAGCTAAAAAGAATTAGTGTTTTAGCACAAAAGTAGTAACTAGAAGAGAAATTAATTTTGATATCAGTTTTTATAATTAATACTTATGCTATTAAAGGAAAATTAAAAATTGATAAAAATATATTATTTTTCAAGAGTTGGTGATTTAGATACAGTGCTAATTATGCTTTATGGGTATGTACATATTTTGAAACTATATAAGGTGACTTTGTGCCTCTGCCTATTTATTTTATTGCCAATGTTAATGACTTGTTCTAAAGTGTAATGGGGAAATAATTTGCATAAATTTAAATGATGAGGATTAAAATATACATAATAGAAGTGATAACTTAGAGATGACATTTGTATTCTATAGGTTTTCAAATATAAAAGACCATTTTTCAATGTAATCATTTGATTTTGAATAAAACACAGATTTCATAGGCTCAAAATAGATCTAAAGGTAGAAGAATTTTAATACAAAATGACTCCCTACAATAGTATTTGTAAGACATAAATTTGAAATATAAAATTAAGTGAAGAATATTAAAATCCAATTATTGTACAGAATCTTAATAGATACAAGCTTTAAAAATTCTATTTGCATTAATATTTGAGCTCTTAGATAACAAATAAAAATCCTGGTACAATATTATGGCATTGGATATAAAGATAAATGTGCTTATATTAGTATTAATTAGTATTAAAATTCATAGAACAACCCTAAAATTTAATGTCCAGAGGTAACAAAAGAGCTCTATTGATTTTCTTACACAATTTAAAACTACAGAGATAAAAAATAAAGCTCTGTAAAATCTTTGAAACCATAAATGTCATATGTGATCCAATTAAAGATAGCATACATTTCTGGATGATATTTACTATGCCCTCAGGGAATGTGTGAAGGGGTTAAATATGCCCCTTTTGCATAAAGTATGGCTTTATTAACCACACAGTCTTAAGATTCCAATTGCTGATTTAATAAAATAAAAATGCTTCTTGGACCTCTCAACCTCTCAGACAGTTCACTTGGCTGAGTTCATTTACCTAATAAACAAGCTATGACTTGAATTGTAGAGTTGTGAATCCCAGTTCAGTGTGCTTTCCAGTACACTCCTACAGTTAACAGAGAGCTGGTTCTTCTATATTTAGAATAGTACAAGATGTTACTCAATTTCAGAACCATAAATCAGGATGTGTTTCCAATACCACCCTCCCTATTCCTCTTGTTATGCTGCTATTATAACTTCCAATAATGTTATTGTAATGGTAGTTATCATACAATACATCAATAAATTGTTAATGAATCATCTTTGCCTACTAAATTCTTCTCCTTCTTGTGGTAATTTACGTTTTCTCCACCTTTGTACTCTCAGATTGTACTACCCTTTCTGGAATGTAATTGAAGATAGATAAATGCTTGTGGATTAATGAGTGAATAGAAGTACAATATATTTGGGAAAGGGATCACACACTTGACAATCCACATGATTTAATTACTGGGAAAACTGGACTGTCTGCTTACTAAAGACACCTGCCCAACCTCCATGACTTAATCATATGATCCAGACACCAGAATGCCCTTTCCTCTACTGCCTACACCAGTCATTGGTTGTCAAGATCAAATCAATAAAATCAATCTCAAATTATTTTTCTCTTCTGAAGTCTCTTCTGAAGTTCTCTACAACTCGTTGTAACTTTAATTCTATGAATACCTAAAGTGATGGTAGGTATTTATCATGGAAGAACTTATTCATAGCCTTGCTTAGAATTAATGAATACAGTAAATGTCTGTGAGTTCTCCAGACATTCTCTCTCTCTCTCTCTCTCTCTCTCTCTCTGTCTCTCTCTCTCTCTCTCTCTCTCACACACACACACATACTCTATGGTTTTTTAAATGTGCTTACTAGCAATTGCCTTATTAATTTCCACATACTTTGCATATCTAGCATTTTACCTGGGCCAGCATTATCAGGTACTTACTAAATAATTATAATAAAATTATATTAAAAATTATAAAAGGAGTTTTGTATGAGGCTGTACACATTTTAAAATGTTTATGTTTACGGGGCACCTGGGTGGCTCATTGGGTTGAGCATCCGACTTCGGCTCAGGTCATGATCTCGCGATCTGTGAGTTCAAGCCCCCTGTCAGGCTCAGAGCCTGGAGTCTGCTTTGGAGTCTGTGACTCCCTCTCTCTCTGCCCCTCCTCCTGCTCGCCCTCTGTCTCTCTCTCTCAAAATTAAATAAACATTAAAAAAATTAAAATAAATAAAATGTTTACATTTATTTAAAGAAAATAGTTTCTAATGCAAAATAAGTTTTAGAAATCTCTGAGAAAGACTATGTGGATTTTTTTCAAGGAAAAATAATTACTATCAATTACTTATGATTATATGGCTAAACATGATAATTCAATATACTTTATAAATAGCTACATAAACAACTATGGGGTTTTTAAGTTACTGGTGCTATATTTTACAATTTTTGTTTTTTGTATATTTATAAACATTTGCCAAACCACTGTCCTCTTTCTATGCACTGCCTGCATTCTTTTAGTAGCTATTTAATCCCTCAACCTTTTGCTTGCAATCTCTACACACTTTCCAGTGACTAAACTGAAGTTATATATATATTTAAGATATGTTCACAATATCACACAATAAATTTTGGGTTCTTTTATGCCTCTATTTATAACATGAATGATTTGATTAAAATGACTTTAATTATAAAATACTTGTTTTGAGGAAATATGAAGACATTCCCTTTGTGATTTACACTCATTTTCCCTTATTTATTTATTTTTTCATATATTCATTCTTCAAAGCTTACCTTACAAAGTCCTTAACATTAGCCTATAGCTGGGCAAAAGCCGTCTAACACAAAGCCCATTTTATAATAACGTTTTGATATCACAAGTAATTACTGAATATTCCACTGAAGATGAGAAACAGAATGGTTGCCTGGGTACAGAACGATTGTAAGCATAGTGGTGGTTTAGCTTCGTGGTCGCAGGGATGACCGGAAGCTACGGCGGGCTGCCTCTGCCCAGCGTCAGGAGAGAGGATGACACCGAATCTCGCCAACCCGGGAAAAGACACAAATTCAAAATATGAAATACAGTTTCTACTGAATGCATATTTTGCACCATTGTGAAGTCATAAATCAAGGACTATGTGTATAACAGTGAACAAATTCAGGCAGAATTAAAGCATGAGTTGAATACTATGCGAAAGTGACTTTTAAACCATCTCCTTCGTGGGATCTCATCTACTCTTGAGCACACAGGGACATCACAGCAACAATGATCACCCTTTTGTCACCAATTTTGCAATTTCCCCTCTTTACTGCATCATTGGCATACAAATACAGATGGGTTATATTCACTGCAGTTGTGGAATAAAGCAAGTCAAAACAAAGCTTTCTGTTCTCTCCAGATCCCCCTTCAGATAACTCACCATTTCTTTCCGTACCATTACAGCCAAACTCCTCAAAAAGCATTTTTTTTTTGTACGAAACTCCTTGTTTCATTATTTCTACCATCTCTTGGACTAAAATCTAGTAAGATTTGCTTTTCCGTGCTCTATAACTACACTTCAACATTTTTCTTCAGAGTTACCACTGACCCGGATGCTTCCAGCTCCTAGGTCATTTCACAGACCTTATCCACATGGCCTCTCTGGTGCACAAACCACTTTTTCCCCTGGGCTTTCAGGTCTCCTCTGTCTCTTGTTTTTTTTTTTCCCCCACCACATGGCAATTCCTTTTATGTTCCCACCTCCTTTTATTGAATTTTAAGTGTTATCTTATTAGGGATGTGTCCTTAGACTTTTCTTTACCTAGGTTGTGAATGAACAGTCTCTTGACGTTAAATACCATAAATGCCTACAACTTCCAGAGTTCTAATTTCAAACACTGAAGTGATCCTCAGACTTAGACATCTGATTTTCTACTTGTCATCTTCTCTTGGATAAGTAATAAGAACTTTGATTTAATAAACTTATAAACAAATTTCTCATCTGTTCCTACCATAAAATGTATTTTACATACGTTCTCCTCTCATTTTCTTCCCTATTATAAGAAATGGCAATTATGGCCTTCAAGTGGGTCCAGCAAGCATACCATAAGAAAAGATGATAACTGGCTGTTCTCTCTCATACACTTAGATGCAAATAACCTGTTATTTAACGAATTATTATTTAACGAATTAAATCAAGCATTATGCAGGAAGGAGGATACCTTATAACCAAATGATGTTTATGCTAAGAAACTTATTTTAGCATTTTATAACCATGAATTACAATTCACCACATTAAGGGATTGAAACAGAAAAATTATGTGATCTTATCAATATAATAAGTATTTGAAAAGCTCAATGCTCATTTAGAAGAGAATGGAATTTAATTACTTAAGATTTTCTGCCAATCTCTACAGAATTGGGAAATATTGAAATTGGAAACAAGAAAGGTCACTATCACCATTTCTATTCATCATCATACTGGAGGATCTAGCTCACAAAATGAGTCTAGAAAAAGAGATAAAATAAGTAATGACTAGAAAGGAAGAAATAAATGTCATTATTTTCAGTTGAAATGGTTTTGTATGCAGAAAATAAAAAGGAAACTATAGGAAAATTATTAGAATAAGTGAATTTAGTAAGTTTGTGGCTACATGTACAATATAAAATATATTTTAGTATCAAACAATTAGAAAATATCTTAAAAGTACAAATGTCATGTATAATAGTATAAAGATTACACATTATGTGTGAGTAAATATTTAAAATGATGTGCAAGAATCTAACAAAGAATGTGTAATTATAACTCCATATGTTAGGACTTATTTATAGTTTTTTTTAATGAGCACATTGTCATATTGCCAGAAGGACAAAAATATAAAAGCATGAAAACATGTAAAAGCCAAGACTACAAGACTTAGAAGAATATGGGTGGCAGCTCAGTCAGTTAAGCATCCAACTCTTGACTTTGGCTCAGGTCATGGGATTTTGATCTCAGGGTTCATGGGATCAAGCCCCACATTGGGCTCTGTGCTGACAGGGCAGAGCCTGCTTGGGATTCTCTCTCTCCTCTCTCTCTTCCCCTCCCCTGCTCTTTCTCTCTCTCTCTCTCTCAACACAAATAAACAAAAAAGAATAAGAATATATAAAAGCATCTCATAGTGAACCTGGATAGGAAAAAGCTTTTTATATGTCACATCAAACGTACAAACAGCAAAAGACAAAAACACATATGCTGGACCTCACCCAAATTAGAAGCTTTCTTTTTCAAAAAAGAAGGTGAAAAGCAACTCAGAGGATGGGTGAGATTATTTTCAAAATGTATATATATCAATAGAATGTTTAAAAAAGGAAAAGAGTAACTTGATAAACACAAAAGTTATCTGAAAAGCAACACTTAAAAGGTATTGCAGAGTTGCTCTTGCAATGGGTAGATAAGTGGTTTCTTAAGGCTGAGGCTTCTGGGGTTAGAGAAATGGGGAATGACTGCCAGGATTCATTCTGAGGTGATAAAAACGCTCACATGTTGGTTGTGATGATAGGTGGGTGTACAACTCTATGAAGATGCTAAAGACCATTGGATTGTATACTTGGATTGCTTGGATGAATAACGTGTTTTATGAGTTAAATCTCAATAGAGCTATTTGAAAAGTAAAACATATAAAATAATTTCAATTTTTGATGATTTTTGTGTGTATATATGCACTGTATTTATTTATGTATGTTAACTATTGGCATGAGGATACTTCATAACAAAACTCCATAGCCCGAGATTAAAAAAAAAATTATCCATCTTGCTCATATATCTCTTGTTTGGCTTGTGTGTGGGTGATAAACTTTAGGCTAGGTTCTGTTTCAAGTCTGTTCCTTATGATAGTGCATCTTCTTGAAGAAGTGGCGTACCCAGACTTTATTCTCATGCCAAGAGCAGAAACACAAAGGAGAAAGCTCATCTAACAAACTTGTTTGTGTCATGTTTGCTAATATCCCAGGAGATAAAGCAAGTTACATGAGTGGTCTCAAATCAAGAGGTGGGAAGTAAATCTAGTTCCTAGTGGACAGAACACAGATCACATCATGTGGTATAATAATGGAAACAAGAGGTAAAGTAGGACAATACTACCAATACTAACTACTGCAATTAATCTTTCTCTCTCTCTCTCTCTCTCTCTCTCTCTCTCTCTCTCACACACACACACACACACCATTTTAAAAAGTAAAGCAAATAACAAACATCAAAGACATAATAATGCTTATTTATTTATTTATTTATTTTAATGTTTATTTATTTATTTTTGAGAGAGAGAGATAGAGAGCAAGCAGGGGAGGAGCAGAGAGAGGGAGAGAGACAGAATCCCAAGCAGGCTCCATACTGTCAGCGTCAAGCCCGATGCAGGGCTTGAACTCACCGACTGTGAGATAATCACCTGAGCCCAAATCAAGAGTCAGATGTGTAACTGACTGAGCTACCCAGGCACCCCAGAAATAATAATATTTAAAAGACTGAAAGAGAGTTTGGGGCTTTTAAAGATGTAGCCTCATAAATTCTTTAGTAATGGTGATAAACACAGTACTTTTTTTTACACAGCTATCAGCAGACACAAATAAAAATGACTTTCAGTTGCCATACGTAACCACCTCTCTGGACTATTTTTATTAAGTGTACCAATTAGTTATTTGCTTATTGTCAGAAGGACAAAATTATCTCCACTTCTTTTTTTTTTGAAAGGCTATGATAATTGCTAGTCTCTTCTGTTTGCTTTTCTTTTTCTCAATTACAAAATATATCTTCATTACTACTGTTCCAAAGATTTTATATTAATAAATAATACTTGGCAAAAAAAAGCTTAAAAACTGTTAATGAATTAAGTCAGTAGACATGTATAAATGCATATATGTAAATGTACTACTTAGCAAACTTCTGAGATCATTCTAACATTAACATATATATATTTTTAAGTTTATTTATTTTGAGGAGGGGCAGGGGAAGAGAGAGAAGAATGAAGAGACAGAGAATCCAAGCAGGCTCCATGCTGTCAGTGCAGAGCCCAACGTGGGGCTCTGTCATGATGTGAGCTTAAATCAAGAGTCAGACACTTAACGGACTGAGCCACCCAGACATCCCAACATATAATTTTAATTAGTTTTAGCTACCTAGTAATTAAATGACCATTTGAAATATTGCACTTATATTGTTGTATGGCAAATTTTACTATGTATCAGCTTATTTACACTTAACCCTCTTTGAATCCAGCAGTTTATTACAACTAGTTGTACAAAAAACATTATTACCTGCTGGGTATGAGTCTATGAACTGTGTTTCCAATACCTTAAAAACTATTTCTGGGAAGTTTGCTTTATTATCAGAAGTAAAACCATATTTTATTGTAAGCTAGTATTGAAGGAAGGTACTATTTCGCATATTATCCAAAATCACTGTCACAGAAATAGCTTTCTCTTATGTCATTTCCCTTTGCTGTCCAAAGAGGTTCTTATCATTGGAATATGATATTTAAATGCCACCTGTAAAGGACAATCATAGTGACACCACATAACCTGTTATAGTGTTATGTTCTCTGACCCTCTAGTCATTTTGATAGCTCTTGGTTTACAAAGGCTCTTGTTTATTGGGAGAAGTTTAAAAAAAAGCCTCCAGACAAAGTGACATATTTATGTAACATGAGGTAGAAATGAATGTTCATGAGTTTCACAGGTGATTCATGGAACTAAACGCTGGTACATAAACACAGAAACACATACTAATTATATGCGCTAAATTAACACTTCCTTTTTTGCTGCCATTCCCAATCAAATATGATTTTGTTAATCTTTAAAAATCTTTCCTTAAATGCTCAAATTCTGGGTCCCAATTCATGTAATCTGGATGGATCTCTTCTTTGTACTCCTAGTGATTTGTTTATTTCTGTATTTGAATCTCTCAGATTATACTACTTTATCTTAGAGGGCATGACTGTCAGTTTATGTATTTATATACTTCCAGTACTTAATAGAGTGCCTTATAGAAAATGCTAGTAATTTACTAGCTTGATGAACTTGAATTATCTGCACACCTTTAAAGTTTATTTATTGATTTTTGTGAGAGAGGAGAGAGAGAGAGAGCGCGCGCACCTGTGTGAGCAGGGGAGGGACTGAGAGAGAGAGGAAGACGGAGAATTCCAAGAAGACTCCATGGTGTCAACACAGAGCCCAATGCAGGGCTCAAACTCATGAACTGCAAGATCATGATCTGAGCCAAAATCATGTGGGACCCTTAACTGACTGAGCCACCCAGGCACCCCTGTCTGCACACTTTTAAAATAAGGATAATTATCTAGAATACTATATATTTTTAGGAAACCATATTACATTGATTTAGGTGAGAAATGTGAACCTTGCAGAAATGTGGAACACTGGACTCCATAGACTTCTTGACAAAGAAGCCTGCATATCTTTATTTAGCACGTGAAGTTAAGTCTTCATATTTAGTATAGTGTCTATACAGGAATTTCTATTGAAGACAGTATACTTGATCTTTCCCCTGAGTACACTGAGTTCATGTTCATTATTATCTATTTTGCCAAGTGGGACTGTATATTCTAGAGAAATTCTCAATAGAAAGAGTCAAGAATTTTTTTTTTTCTTTAAAAAATGAGGCTTCTGTTATCCACCGTGATTCCCAAAGTCCCTGCATGGGTGACACTGTCAAAAAGAGATACACTTCACTGGGAATGAAGGAGGAAAATAGTAATGTGTCCTAGCCAATCACACAGCATCCAGACAAATTCTAGCCCGCACCTCCCAGTGGGGGCTTATCCTGCTGGTGATCGAGCCCCTACCCAAGTGGGGTGACACACCTGGTGACTTAGAGACAGGTGTAACTTCACATGGGCTTCCTGTCCAAATCCAAACCAATTCTGTTTCTGAGCCAAACAACATAAAAAACAACTTGAGGAAACTATAAAGAAAGTGATGGATATTATCTTAAAGATGACACATTTTACATGAGTGAAAACAAACAAAAACAGTTTTGAATGTCATCAAATACATTTTCCTTTAAATGGCACTCACTGACTTTCACATGGTCCTAAAGCAATAGTTAATAATATTAGTTCCTCTCAGCCACTGAGCATCTACAGTGCACTATCTATATCATGTTAATATGATACTGCATTAATATTAATACTGTCCAGGAGGTATTAAGATCCCCACTTTACAAATGAGTAGAGTGTTCTCAAAAAATTATAGCAATTGACTAAGAACACAAATCTCCAATTGATAGAGCTGAAGTTTGATAGCAGGCTGTCAGACTCCAAGACCATGGACTTTCAGTAATTAAGCTATGGTGCCTTTTAGAATGATACATATATTCGGTAAAAGATCAAACTTTTTGGCAAAAAGATACAGCAAAAAGATCTTCACTGATACATACATATCGACTTAGGATAGTGGAAATGTATTCTCTATCACAATATAAAAACCTCTTTTTCATTTTTGCCCAAACTAATCTATTCCACTATTGGTCTTCACCATTGCTTACATAACTTCATAAAACTGTGGGTTAAGACACTTTGAGAATAGAAGTCAAGTTCATAATTCTCTCTGCACTTTGTAAACAGACAACTATACCAAAGAACTCAAAATAAAATTGAAAAAAAAAAAGAATGCTATTCCGGACTTAATTTCCATCTTCCATTAATCACTGATGCATTTGTTTGTTTGTTTGTTTGTTTGTTTATGGAGGTGGGGTGGGGAGGGAGCAAGAGTACATGCATGAGAAGGAGAGGGTCAGAGAGAGAGGGAGAGAGAGAATTCCAAGCAGGCTCCGGGCTGTCAGCACAGAGTCAACACAGGGCTCAATATCATGAACCATGAGATCATGACCTGAGCTGAAATTAAGAGTTGGTCACTTAACCAACTGAGCTACAAAGGTGCTCCACATTTAAGAGTTTTCAAAACTTCCGTAAGCATGTATATGAAAATACGGGAAAGATATTTTTAACTCTAAACTGTTCTGAAAAGTGAGTTTGTGTGATCCTCAAACTCAAGTAGCTTCCTTCTTTGTCAGGAGGAAGAAGAAAGTTCAAGACGGAGGCCCAGGTTTGAGCTAATGTCATTTGAAGTTTATAGCATCACATTCTAAAAGACATCTCAGCTAAATATCAAGTTTCATTACTAAATTACACAATATAATTTCCATTAAAGTTCTGTTAAAAATATCTATGCTTTATGACCCGCCATAATCTCACTTATTCTAAAGGGACACCCTTGCCTTGTTAATCTTCCTTAATTGCTCACTGAGGCTTGCTCTTTTGAAAGAAGTTCTTTTATCTTTGTTGAAGTATGTCCTCACTTATACTTTTCTTCTTCTGATTTACCAAATACAGCTACCATTCATTCGATTCCTGATCAAGGCTAACAGAGAATCTCATTGTGCTAATGTGCTTTATGGTGACAATAAACAAGAAATGAATGCAGAACTTTGTTTTAAAAATAAATCTTCATTTGAGAAAGTTTTAAGAAGACTGGAGAGCCTCTTAGGTTCAGAATATTCTGTTTAGAGGGTTGTTTCAGAAATGTTAGGCCCTCTGGGACTTTGCCCTTCCACTGAGGGCTGGGCCTGTGATGCTGAATATCTTTTCATTTGCCTACTGGCCATCTGTACGTCTTCTTTAGAAAAATGCCTATTCAGATCCTCCACCCACATTTTAACTGAGGGCTTTTGATTTGCTTTGTTTTGGTATTGATTAGTTGTATGAGTTCTGTATATATTATGGATATTAACTCTTTAATCAAATTATGGCTTGCAAATATCTTCTCCCATTAAATATATGGTTTTTTCACTTTAATGATCATTTTGTTTGCCCTACAAAAGCTTTTTAATTTGATATAGTTCCATTTGCTTATTTTAGCTTTTATTTCCCTTGTCTTTAGGTCTACAAATACAAATGAATCTAATATAGTTTTTCTAATAGAAGTTGTTGATAAAACACACAAAACTTTAAACATATGTTAATATTTTGCCTTAATTCAAAATTTTCAAGTTTTTAATGTGAATTTATTAAGATAAGGTAAAAAATAATTCGAAATGTACTTTTAACATATTTTTCCTTGACAAACCAGGATTCAATTACAGATTGGTTTGACTAATTCTTGGTTCAGAAGCCCCTATTGGTATATTTCCTAGATCCTACTGTTTAATCATATCATAAGACTAAGGTTTAATTTATTTTAGCAAATAATTAACATTTAGTTATTCATTCTAACAATATGGTAAGAAAACATCAAAAGCATTAATGCAAATGCTAAGATAACACATAAGGATCCCATGTATATGTTCTATTTTTTTTAATGTTTATTTATTTTTGAGAAAGAGAAAGAGTACAAGTGGGGAAGGGGCAGCGAGAAAGGGAGACACAGAATCCGAAGCAGGCTATAGGTTCTGGGCTGTCTGTCAGCACAGAACCCAATGCAGAGATTGAACTCACGAACTGTGAGATCATGACCTGAGCCAAAGACAGACACTTAACTGACTGAGCCACCCAGGCAGTGTTCAATTTTCTCTCAGTGTCTTTATAACATTGATTTTGAGACTTTTGGCATGATTTGCTGTATTGAAAAGTCATATAAAACAGCACGTGACAGTATAAAATGTTTGTCATACAGATGCACTCTGAAGTCTAATTTAAATTGGCCAATTTACTTAATCTCTATACCTTATGGGAAGAAAAGAGTACCGACTTCATAAAGTTGAGGTTTTCAGTAAATGTTGGCTATTTTCCTTACAGGAAAAAAAAAAGTAGTGTGTGCGTACGTGTGTGTGTGTGTGTGTGTGTGTGTGTGTTTGCGAGTGATAGATTTTGAAAAATATAATGTGTGTATCATTCAGTCATTGATCATCAGTGCAAAATGCACTGTGCATATGTTTTCAATTTGTCCAAGGTTGCTAAATTTGCTGCCCTTTCATTTAACTTATCACCAGTTTGACAAGCCTCCTTTCAGCATATCCTTTAAAAGGACTCAAGAGCTTTGTTATCTCACTTAAGAAATTTAACAATCTTTGAATATATGAAGCAGAGGTTGTTTTCATTTTCTCATGCTCTCAAAATTTATTCAGGACTCTGTGTGGGAAGGTTGAGAAGAGTGCAAATTTAGTCATGGAGTTTGAGTGAAAAAAATACGTGTATATGTGTGTGCATATAAATATAAATATGTAAATATGTGTGTGTGCGCACGTGTGTGTGTCTGTGTGTGTGTATGTACACTTTTAGTGTGCTACTAGGCGAATTACTCATTCTTCAATATATTATGAAGCAGAAAAAATTGTATATAAATATTGAATATTTAACACTAGGTACTCTGCATTACTACAAATTAGCTAGATCCAAAAGAACAAAAATGTCAACTCAGTATAGAGCACATTTGATTGTTGCCCTGGATGACAAGCGTCACATACAGAAGGACTTTTTAGTTTTAACTCAATTGACTTTCTCCCTAAAGTGTAAAATGTATTGGGATTGTGGTGATGCATTAATGGGATTTGTTTGCTCAGTATGTAAAATTGTTTGCAATATTCAATTACATCCCTGTTCTTTAAGCTTGATGTTTAAGAGTTATTGTCTACAAACTGTTACTAATTATTAACTCTAGTAACTCTAGCATTTATCTGTATTACTATTTTTAAAGAAGATTTAGCTGTTTAATTAGGAAAGATAAAACCAGGACAAATGTTTTACAATTATTAAAATTACTTAACTTCTACATTTAACAAGTGTTATATTCATTAAAATATAGGCCACAGATTACACTATATTACTTTCTAAGAGAAACATAAAAATATAAAATTTATACTCAGTCTAATCATTATTTTTATGTTTTAACATTTTGATCACTTAAAATAATTTAGACCAAAATAAGCAATCATACCTGAGATAATACCAAAGAGATTTTACTACTAATTTTATGTTTGTCTACAAAACTTTGATAGGCTTTTGTTCTCACATCATGTAACCCTTGTACAGCATCATGTAAATATAGTTATTTCCTATTTTCCTTACCATACCACTCCTATGGCATTAATGAAGAAGTAGTCATAGTTTACAGCTTACATAATTTCCCTAAGTAAGTGTAGAAAGGATTCAAAAGATAATGATACACTACTTTTCCACCAAAGGACTTAGAGAAGTAGCTTAAAAGGATTAGCTACTCTTGGGGCACTGTGGGTGGCTCAGTCGGTTAAGCGTCTGACTTCAGCTCAGGTCATGATCTCACACTCTGCAAGTCTGAGCCTTGCATCAGGCCCTGTGCTGATAGCTCAGAGCCCGGAGCCCCCTTCAGATTCTGTGTCTCTCCCTCTCTCTGCCCCTCTCCTGCTCATGCTGTCTTTCTCTGTCTCAAAAATAAATAAAAACACTAAAAAGAATTTTTTAAAGCATTAGCTACTCTTAAATCAGAAGTATTATGTGATGATTTTTATGTAGGAGTCTAAGCAAACAAAATGTCTGAAGGTCATTGCTAGCCCACGGAAAATCTTGTGAAAATTAAAAACAAATGTATTTTTAAAAGAAAAGAACTAAAACAACAGTGACAACAATTCCTCAAGATACTTTATTCTCATCATTTGGAAATTTATCATTATAAATAAAATAATCATTGATGTCTCTAATGTGAATGATGCCTGTTGGATGTGATGCCTTTGTGTAGCGAATAACTGAACAGTTATAACTCTGGACAAGTGTATCTTCATGGAGCCCATACTAGGAGTTCAGGCAAAATCTGTAAACCTACTATATATCATTATACAATCATGAATTTTTTTATTTTTTTATGGTAAAAATGGTATCTTTAAAACTGTTAATGATCATGCATGCACTGGATGTCTATTTCTATATTGGCTTGGAAGAGTCCACAGAATATTAAATGGACAAGAACACTATATCCATAAAATATAATTATTTAGAGTTAGTAAATGTATAAGTAGATAATTTAGGTAGACAGAAGGACAGGAGCATGAATAGCTAGATGATTGATAGATAGATGATGATAGGCAGATGATGGATAGATAGATAGAATACATACATACATATGCATGAAAGATCATTAATCCTTACCTACAAATAGGGTTATCGAGATAAATCTCTGTTTTGTATGCTTTTTAATTTTTTTCCAATGTGTTTCATGTACTATATCCTACTTCAAAACAATTAGTAATTTTATAAGGTATATAAGTAAAGCAATTTTATTGATTTTAATCACAATATAAATGATGAAATTACTACACTTGTTCTAGGCTAAAATATCCTTTAGAATGTAATGTTAAGAAAGAAAAATAAACCAAAGAAAATAAATCATGAAATTTAGATTACATGTGTTTTAACCTTTTACTTTTTTTCTCATCATATCCTTTTTACTTGTTTCCTCTGCTACACCCACTCACAGATTCATCAACAAATGTTCTGATTAAAACCATGCTGATTAAAAATGATTTAATGAAAGTTATAATACACCATGTACAAACTTTAGCTTATGTGAGAAAGAACTTATTAATCACATTTAAAACTGTCTTTTAAAAATATAGCTGTTTTCAAATGGGGCACTATTTTCATTGCTCAGTTTCTTTAAATTTTATATTCTTTATGGTGTATAATCATTGCAGAGGGGAGTCTACATTTTTATTATATAATGAAAGAAAGAACAAATAATGATAAGAAAACCAGAAAATACTAGAAATACAAAATTAATCTAACACATACTATCAGCTACTTCATCAATAGATAGATCGCACATATGTTACCCGGAAGACATCTCTTTATTATCCTTACGGGTTATGATTTTGTTTGTTTTTCTCTAGTTAAAAAGTATTTCCTTAGCTCCTACTTCTACCTGAAATATAGAATATCTCTGCTTGGTTCAGGAGAAATCTAATTTGGTGTATCATCCAGACATTGTTGATGCAATTTCATTGGAAAAAGCCTTTGAAAAATTGAAAACTAGGGAATTTTTAGTCAAGTTTTTAATAAGCACTAAAACCATATATATTGTAAAATTTTTATGGTGTCCATGTTGAGTGAACATTCTAGTGTACAGCTTTTGCGTAAGGTGTTGAAGTTTGGTCAATACCCTAACTGGACTTTACTGAAAATGAAAACACACTACTTTTACATCATAGAACTTAGATAGGGTATGAAGGGATCAGCTTTTACATCAGGAAAAGGTGTGTGGTGATTCATGTGCAGGAATCCCAGCAAATAAAATGTTTGAGGGTTACACAGGAGGGAAAACCAAGGATAAGCAGAAATAAAAGCATGAACTTGGATGCAAATGAGGAAGAACTGGGGACATCCATAGTATCTTAACACAGTAGGTTCTAGACACAGCAGAATGAGTTTAATATTGTCTACATATCTACATACTACTCAATCAAACAGGATTTGGTGAAAAGTCTGTAAAGTAGATTGACTTCTGGGGAAATAGTGACAACAGGAGCAGTAGGCAAGATCCCCATGGCAGATCACTTACCTCTTATGTAGTCCTCTATTAGTACATTCTTTCATAAATAATTTTATTCAAATATAGTTATGAGATTGTTATGCATTGTCATTGAAAATATATTGGCAACTAAAAAAGCCACAAATTACCAAGTTTTTGTCCCTCATATTTACTCCTCCAGTATTTAGAAAGTTGCTGTATTGTGGATTATTGATGTTTGGGACATATTCGGTTAATTAGTAGTAACTAGTGGTATACTATTAGTCAATATGTAGTATCCACCAACTATATATATATTTTTATCATTCTCTATATTTCCACTGATATAATATTTATTTACATGAAATGTTGAGAATTTAAATGCATTGTTCTATTATATATTGTTCTATCCTTACACCCACAACCAATTTGTGAAGGCTCATCATATAGCTAAAAAGATTCTCCCTTCATCATCCCCCTAAGATTCAGATTTGATAAAGCTGTTACAAAATTCTAAAGGAAATTTTATGTAACGTTGGAAGATGTTCTGTTTCTATTTATTAGACCAAAGAGATATTTATGTGAATTCTTTAAATAAAACATTTAATCTTTAAAACAATTTTTGTTTTCTTTGTTAGACTTTCAAGTGTTCTCTATAAACTAGAGTATTGTTTTTAAATTCATTTTTTAAAACTACCTGCATGGCAATAATTTCCCTTTTTATGTTTTTAAATAAAAATAACTCAATATCATGATGGTAAAATCGTGTGGTGTGTGTGTGTGTGTGTGTGTGTGTGTGTGTGTGTGTGATTCTCTTCTACAACTCAGTTTCTAGAAGAAAACAGGGCTTTTGTTGGAAATATTAGAAGTTTTATATGCTAAAGGATAAATTGTTGGTAAATATGATAATGGTGGTTCCCAAATAGCTGACTATCCAACCATTTACTCCATTAGGCAACTTTATCTTGGCACATTTCAAGGAAAAATAAAGGCAATTTTGTCCTTAGATTAATAGTTCATTTTGAAACTCTTCATTTTACTTCGTGTCATATCTCACTCCTACAGTTCCTTTTTCAGTATAACAAATGGACTCAATCATTTAGAGGGGGAAAATTTATTTTCTCAAGCATACGTGTATCTTGGGAATAACCATACTTAAATGCACAATTACAAGCATTTTTCAGTACTCGATTTAGCTTGATAAAGTTAACATAATTAAAACGTTAATATCCTGTTAGTCTTCTTTCCTGTCTACTTAGCACAGATTAAAAAAATCACTCTGTGTTTCTTACAATTTTATATTTGTACACCCAATCTAGAAACATTTTTGTCATTATCCTTATAACTGATTCATTGCATTATTTTCCAGTAAAAACAAAACATCGTTTAATTCTGGTTGATGTCTACACAACTATGCATACACTGATTTAATCACTTTCTTGGGTGCCATCCCAGGTGACAAAATTTCTTTGAAGTAGTCTATCAGAGATAAAAATAAATAAATAAATAAATAAATAAATAAATAAATAAATAAATAAGAAAACGTATTCTCAGAGTCTACTCATGCAAGGATGTTTATGTGCTGAACTATATGTTATAAGTGAGGAAATTAATATTCTAGAAAATGATGGTGTTATGGGGAAAAAGAAAGAAAAATTAGGATAAAGAGGATAAGGAGTATTTTGGCTGAGTATTTAGGCAAATATTTGGGATTTTTAAATAGAGCAGTGGCTGAGAAGGTACGATTTGAGCAAAAACTTTCAGAGATGGCTGAGAGGTAGATGTAGATTACAAGTAGATGAAATAAAAACCTGAAGTCAAAAGTATGCCTAGATTCTTTAAGAAACAGCAAGACCATACTGACTGCAGTGGAGCAAAACAAGGAAAAGTAAAAAGAGAAACATCCAGACAGGGGGTGTGAAGCCAGCTCATGTGAGGATTTAGCCATCATTTAGATTTTTGACATTTACACTAAGTTATGCAAGATTACAGAAATGGAATGTCATCATGTTGTTTCTATTTAAAAGAATGACTCCATCCTCAGTATGAAGAACAAACTTTAGTTATTAAAGCAGGATCTTGTTCCAGCCATCCCAGTTCGAGATTATGGAGTATGGACCATGGTGTTGTCAGCAGAGGCAATGAAAAATGCTCAGGTACTGCATATAGTATAAAGGTAGAACCAATATTATTTTCCCACAATGGGTTGAGTATGGGGTTTAAGGTGTCAGGTATATATGAAAGCAAGAGTCATATAGGAATCCACTATTTTTGGCCTAATGAAGGTATTAACAGGGAGAGGAAAGGGTGAGGTTGGCAAGAGACTAAGAGAAAATCAGGAATTTAATGCTGAACATATCACATTTAATGACTTATTCAGTTTGAGTTTGGAGTTTGGGAAAGAGAAGAGTGGAGATATATATCTTGGATTTATTCATTTTTTTTTTTTGCATACAGTAAGTTTTAAAAGTTTTTGGGCAGAAAGAGATTACCAAAATAGTAAGTATAGATACTTACTCTATAGAAGAAAGAAAATAAGAACTGAGTTCTGATGTACTTCAACATTAACTTTCATGAATAATAGGAGGAAGCAGCAAAGGAGGTACAGTAAGAGAGGAGGATGTGAGGTCCAAACACCCCGGTGAAGGAAATATATCAAAAAGGAATAATATGTTGTTTCAAATGCTAATAAACATTTACAGTAAGCAGGATTTGGATTAAGATGTCTTCCTGTCACCTTATATATGGGGAAGATGCACTGATGCATATGAATTTCTAAATCTCAGCCTCCTTGGGAAAATTAATATTCTCTAAAACTATAGTTTTGTTGATTCTTCACAGTCTAAACAGAGCTTTTGAATTATTGCTGCTTTCTTCTGTGACAGATATCTACAAGGCTTAGTTTGAAACTATGGGCTTAAAAAGGAAGAGGGACAGAGACAGAGAGAGAAAGAAAAATTGTTCCTGCAGTGAAAAATGTCTACTATTCTCAAGCATGAGTAATTGAACCACTCATAAACTATTTGGTTAGTTCAATGACCAGCCTCTGTTGGAATAAGAAATATCTTAGATGCTGATGGTAAATGGGAAATCAAAATTAAGAATAACTGACCTCAGGGAGTATACTAACAAAGGAGGTAGATATTAAGCAAAGGATACGCAAAGATGCTTTAAATATACAATAGTTTATAGACATGTGCAAATATTTGAGTACAAAACAATATAGGCTTGAAATTTTCTCAACACTAACATAATCTATCCTAAAATATTGACTATAAAACAGTAAACTTCAAGATCAGGGATAATTAGCCTTGAGATTGTGGACAGGCTTCAAATGATTCAAGTCTCTGAAATTGCATGCAAAATCTTATGAGTGTGTGAATAAGCAATTCCCCCTGAGGATTAGGCTGATAGCTATCATCTATTGCCAAACAGTCCTTTGACCCCAAAAGTTTATGAACAATACTCCAGATGAATACTAAAATGCTATTTCAAACATCCTGCAGTTTCTGAATAGCCAGATGTTTGGAGGCATGAGGATACATATATGGATGATGGACTAAATTTCAGTTTCATATACATGTTTTGACAGCAAGTACTCTGTGTAAAAAATGCAAATTAGCTCATTAGTTTGGAGATAAAGCAATTAATGCTGGAATATGACCAGGCATTAAGATTCAAAGGATGGAATGAGGATTAAAATCTTCCTTACTTGAAGGTTGATAGGTTTTCCTTAACATTTGTAGGGGACCTAAGCCAAAAGAATAAAAACTTCAGTAGGATTTAATTAATTACATTCTTTCTTACAACTTTATGTTAAATCTTAAAATATTTATTATTTTTTTTTTCAATGTTTATTTATTTTTGGGACAGAGAGAGACAGAGCATGAACGGGGGAGGAGCAGAGAGAGAGGGAGACACAGAATTGGAAACAGGCTCCAGGCTCTGAGCCATCAGCCCAGAGCCCGACGCGGGGCTCGAACTCACGGACCGCGAGATCGTGACCTGGCCGAAGTCGGACGCTTAACCGACTGCGCCACCCAGGCGCCCCTAATCTTAAAATATTTATAATCGTACATGGAAATTGTATAATAGAGTATAGGGGTATAGAGCAGAAAAAAACTCGAGGTCCCACCCTACCCCTATTTTACCAATGGGGAAACAGGGTCTCCATTAATTTATTTATCCACAAACATTTATTACGTGCCTGCTGTATAAAGTCACTGTGCTCAAAGAGATAATAAAAGCCAAGAGGCAAAGTATGGCTTTGAGTTCCCTTCTAATATCAGTAGATGGAGATTTCCCCCTTGATTACTTTTTAATGTTATGATTCATAAAGAACTGTTTTTTGAGAAGGGGAACAGAAAATGTCTTAAGTCTGTTCAGTATGCCTTGTTGATTGAACATCTGAGACATTTCTTAAACTTCAGAGTCTCCCATTCTTTCCTTAAAAGTATAAATACATTTCCCCTAATAAAATACTATAATATTTCCACTCTTTATGAAAACTTAGGCTTTAAATAATTTTTAATGAGTTTTTTTCACACACTTATTTGATGATCTTTGTTGTTTGGATTCTTTAGTTTATTATGGTTCAGAATGAGTCACAGTTGGTGCAAAAGAACTAAGGGACCTGAGTATTAGCACTTATCACAAGAGCTGGCCTGGGGCACTTAGGTGGCTCAACTGGTTAAACATCTGGCTTTGGCTCAGGTCATGATCTCACATTTTGTGGGTTCAAGCCCCACATAGGGCTCCGTGCTGACAGCTCAGAGCCTGGAGCCTGCTTCAGATTCTGTGTATCTCTCTGTCCCTCTCCCACTCACACTCTGTCTCTCTCTCACTCTTTCAAAATACATAAACATTTAAAAAAATCAAAAAAAAGAAAGAGCTGGCCTATAAATTTTCCTCCACAATCATTTATTTATTATGTATAAAATGGCAGATTCTTCATTAGTTATGCACTTAGAACATATTAAATTAGCAACATTTTTATTGTTAATGAATGATGATCTTAAGTCATAATGTAAAAATAAAACATAACCTGAGGCACATGGGACATTAATTTAGAAGGGTGGTTATGAGAGAGTAAGCCCTGTCTCTAACACCCTCACCATCCTGACAGAGGGCTTGACTGATCTCTCAGGATTATCAGGATCATCTTCCACAGAAACTTCCACATAGCAATCAGTTAAACCTCATGATTAAACTTAAAAATAAACTTCAAAAATTATAAAAAACTGAGAAAAACCAAGTGATTATATTTCTATTTTTTACTGAGAAGGCCACTTGATAACGTGGGCAATTTGCAAGGACAATAAGCTGTTACAGAGCAAGAATACAGTTAGCACACAGTGCCTACTACTCTAATGTAGTCCTTGTGTTTTAATATTTAATTCTAATTCAGGCAAAAAACTCGTATGTTAATATTTTCTGGCATAAAACAGACCAAAATGGCACATATTATCAGGTCTGTATAGGTTGAATCCATTTTATTTTCAATTATCTGAAAGTAGTATACATTTTTAAACATTTTCAGACAGAAACATAATCTAATAAAATAATAAATAATAATGTGTCTCAAATGTCTTATGCACAAGCATTTAAATCATTTTGTCAATGCACTAAAAACAACTACATTCTAACTATAACTATTTTTAATAGCTTAGGAATAACTTAAATACTGAAAGCCTTTTTGTGTATCACTGAGAGTTCCAGAAATTCACACATAAACTCATCAGGGAAACAGATGAGTACATACAGGTCAAGGAACTGACTTTCTAAAGGATTCATAGTGAGAAGCCTGGCCTCTTGGCTGCTGTATTTTCCCTGATGTTAGATCTCTAGAAATTCTTGCAATGGGACTCAGTTTGATAAAGAAACAAATTGACTAGTGCTTTAATTATGAGTGATATGTAAAGAAACATTTCAAAAGCATAAGAATAATCTTCCACATTTTGGTAACTGACAATAAAGGGAGACATAAATTTCATTTTTTGTGTAGTCTGTTTTGCAAAAACAAATCCTTCCACTGTGTACTAAGTTACTCACAGCAGTATGTTCAGAATATTATGCAGAACATCATGCAGATATCTGTTACAGAAAAAAAGCTTCTGAAGAATTTATAAGTATTGAGAACTCTTTTAGCTCCCTGATTGACATTCTAAATTTATGAATGATCTTGTTCATACGATATCATTAACCTGTTTCAGTTGTTTCTGGAGATTCTATTTGACCACCATATCCTAGAAAGAAAAACTCAGATGTATTTTTCCAAGATCAAAATCAAAGCCTAAAAGTATTATCTGTGAAAAGGTTTTACAAATTGCAAATTACCAAGTAGATAAATACTTTGGTTTTTAGTTATTAACCGATAGCATATATAATTATCATGAGTCTATCAATAATCAAGACATTTAAGGGTGAAATGCTAACCTACTTGAGAAAAAAACCCAACATAGTAGTATATGTAAGTTTATACTGTCAACACGTTAAGTTATGAGTGTTTTACTCCTGTTTAATTTCCAAGGATTATAATGGAAGAATAAAATAATAGGAGTTAAAGAAAATATAACAGTGTTTTGTGGTTTTTTTAGGGTCAGGGAGAGAATCAGCCATAATTGTGCCTCAATGTGAAGGTGGCAAAGTTTATTGTTATTTTTTTGAATATTTGTAGTTCCTCTTCTGTACTCTTTATGACTGGAAATTTGGGACACACTAAAACATGATATTAAATATCAACTTAATACAATTAAGATTTTCTCAGTCTTAAAGCCTCATCCTTCACATATCAGTAGCTCTATATTTAGTGAAAGGAAACTGTACAAATAAATAGTAAAATAACTGTATAAAGATTAGGTGGAGTAACCCCGTCCCTTGATTCTTACATAATTCGGTGTTTGTATGTGTATGTATGTATAATATTTTTAAATTGTTGGAAAGGAAACATTATGCCTTGGGCCTGAGCCATGGAGAAAGGATGGCTGGGCCGCTTACAGTAGTCCTCCCTTAACCTGTTGTTTTGCTTTTCGTGGTTTCAGTTACCTGCAGTCAACCATGGTGGGAGATGATCATCCTTTGACAAATAGTCAGAAAGAAAGCATAGTAGCCCAACGCTACATCAGAATGCCTGTGTCATTCACCTCACTTCATCTCATCACGTAGGCATTTTATCATTTCACATTGATGCAAGAAGGGTGAGTGCAGTACAGTAAGATATTTTGAGAGAGAGAGGTCACATTCGTATACTTTTATTACAGAATATTGTTATAACTGCTCTACTTTATTATTTATTATTATCAAACTCTTACTTAACTTAATTTATAAATTAAACTTTATCATAGGTATTATATGTATAAGAAAAAACAATGCATATACAGGTTTTGGTACTATTTGTAGTATCAGGTATCTGCTAGGCATCTTGGAACATGCCCCCACCCCCTTACACAAGGGGAACTACTGTATTTCCTGTCTAGAATGGAATCTTTTTTCTCAATAACAGCAAAGATTAAAAAAACAAAGTCCTCTTTGGATGCGTGAAAATAAAATCCTGGGAGAAATACCATGATAAGAATAGTAAGTCTTTAGTTTCCAAGTATTTAAAAATGAATGCTATCTAAATAATAGCTGACTCTTCCTAACTTTTATTAAAATATTTATTACTATGCAACTATAGTCTTACAGTTTCAGAGAATATACAATTTATTTGGCACTGTACCTGAATCTTCTGATTTTTTAAAATCTATCCTATCAAAATGAAAGATGTTACTTTATTTTTTCTTAAAGTTTATTTATTTTGGGGGGGGGGATGGGGGGAGGGGCAGAGAGTGAGACAGCATGGAGCCTGACATGGGGTTTGAACTCTAGAACTGCAAGATCATGACCTGAGCCGAAATCAAGAGTTGGACGCTGAACTGACTGAGACACTAGATGCCCTGAAAAATGTTACTTTAAATAAGGCATGCTCACTTAAGTATTTAACTAACTTTTAAGTTGAGGAAACTGCAGTGAAAGAAATATAGATTTTTCTTTATTCTCATGAGCAATTAATTCCTGTTACTGGAGGAATATTGAAATCTAATCATCAAAAATATACATACAAAACAAACCAAGAACAGCAACATAAATAAAATGCAGCAATTTTTTCCTGTGAACTCCAAACCAGAAATTGATAAATTATTAAATTCCAGGGAAAACAATACGCGGTATTCACATTTTCATTCAGTTCTAAAGCTTAACTGATGTTACCGACTTTAGTATATTTAGAAAATCATATGATGGGTTTTTATTGCCTTTTATTTTTGTGTTATATATGCTCTTCTAAATTTTTTGTTATAAAATAGGTGTAAACTAATTTAATTTAGAATTGTAAAGCTGTTCATGACATAGTGATCTAACAGAAATTATGAAGTGTTAGAAGAAACCATGGGACAGAGCCTTTCCACTGGAAGAATTACCATTTTTGCCACTCAGATCTAGTTTTAATGTTAGAAATGAATCATTTTTTAACTCCTATAGCTCCTTCCTGTGATGGTGATTGGAGATGGATAAAGAGCCTTTTGGGAATATCTTACATAGAGTGTGGTTCAGTGCCTTTTCTCAGTACCATGAATTTCCATGGCAATGTAACATCTCTGAACATTATATTCTAGATTCTTGACAACTCTTATATTCTTTTCTAAGGAGGGCACTTGTGATGAGCATTGGGTATTATGCGTAAGTGACTATCACTAAATTCTACTTCTGCAGCCAATATTACACTATATGTTAACCAGAATTTAAAGAAAAAATTGAAACATACATACATACATACATAAAATTTGGGATGCAGTTTTGCATAAAATTTTTAGAGATGATAGAAATAGTACATAATAGTACTCTAGTCGTGTTATAAAAAGTCTTTATTTTCTAATCGGGGGGTACTGAGTCTAGGAAATTGCGTGCATTACATGAGAAGGACTAAACAATATTTTTAGAATCGGATAGAAGATTAATCCTAAATTTCCCTGTTTCTCATCCCTGTGCTGTATCCACTACATCATGCCATCATGCTGAATTCTTCTACTCAGTGATGAATTAAAGTAATTATTATTTTAAGTAGAAGATGCTTTTTATAGAAGTAAATATCAGATAAACAAGTAGTGACTACGTAATCCTCTTTGAAAATGTTTATTTAAGGTTGTTTTTGAGAGAGGGATTAAGAACGAGTGGGGGAAGGGCAGTGAGAGAGGGGGACAGAGAATCCAAAGCAGGTTCCAGCGCTGTCAGCACAGAGCTTACACAAGGTTCAAACTTACAAACCATGAGATCGTGACCTGAGCCAAAGTTGGACACTTAACCTACTGAGCCATCTAGGCATCCTGTGACTTTTCAATTCTTATTGTGATGCCATCAAATAGGCAAAGGAAATAGGAATGGAACATTGATTTTCCCATTCATTCATTCATTTATTTATTCACAAGGAAAGACACTAGAATTATTTTTAATCTTATAAGAACACTAGGTTGAAAGACTGAGTTGAAGATGGCTAAGTTTTATGTATTTGACAATAACTGCAGGGCTCCCAGGTAAATTTCCAATGGCCCTGTGAGGCAATATGTTTTTTTTTTTTTTTTTAATTCAAATATTGGTATTTCTACCTGGTTCATTTACAAGAATTTCAAAATGTCAAAAAGTCAAAACTTAGTCCTGAGTTGACTCTTAATATTAATAAGAATATTCTCAAGTGCTAAACCTAAGGAATTGTAGTGAACTTCCATATACCATATAAAATATTCAGAAACACTATATACATATATGCATATACTTGTACGTACACATACACACACACACACACACACACAAACACTGGGGCATATTAGAATCAATTGAGAGGGGTATTATTCTACTTAATTTGTATGTTTTTCACTATCCCTATAAGCTGTCACCTCCTCTATTTATAGAGCTATCTAGATGTATAGGATGAGGATTTAAGGCTAAGTAAATTTTAGCTGCATTAAGTTCACATTATCATTTTCATTACTGACACATCCTTACAAGGTTTTCAGTTGGAATTTATCAACCAAGCGTTTTTTGTTTGTTTGCTTGCTTGTTTGTTTATTCTTTTCAGATTCTTTAGATTACTTTTCACATAAAATATGTTTTCAGGGAGGTAGGTAAGTCTACTGTCAGTGATTATGGATTCTTATAATAATAGCAAACCATTAAAAGGTTGATTCAAGCTGATGCTCCATTTCTATTTGTTATTTATTAATATGGCAAGGATATGCAAAAAATTCATCAAGGAAAATTCAGTACATTATGATAAATAATAGTACGTGTTAAAACCAAACAGGAATCAACCTGAAGCTATGTTCAAAATGCATATACTTAAGTATAAAATTGATACAAGAATATGTTAATCTTAAATATTTAAATAGAGTTGCTATTTTATTCAAAATAATTAACAAAGGTCCAAAGTCATTATAGATAATTTATTAAGCTGTCTCAAACTCACCTACCCAATTATTTAGAAATTTTTCTCTTTTTGTATTTTTTAATATTTATTTTTGAGACAGAGAGCACAAGTGTGGGATCATGACCTGAGCCAAAGTCAGACACTTAACCTACTGAGCCACATAGGTGCTACATATCCCCTTTTAACAATTAAAAATTGGTATCCATCTATGAACAGAAGTGTCTATGTGGAAATTGTGGAATTCTGTGCCATATGTGAAGGCACCTGGATGGAGTTTTGCACACCTGTGCATCAGGTGGTATACTGGTCTCGGGATGGGCTGTCGAACCATCCAGAGCCTGTGAACTGGCCTCAGCTTCTCTCTGCCATGGTTGGGGAACAGTTGGATATTGCTGACTTGAGAAGGCACCCACAGGAAAGAGCATTTGTGGATGCCAAAGACACTCCAGCACTCCACAAGAAAAAAACAAAATTGAATTTGGACACACTGGAGAGTGTAAGAAGGACTTTGCAAGTTCTGCCTCTCTCTCGAGGTAGTACAGCATAAAGCTGAACTAGCCTGCTGTGACCGCTACCATGAGGGAAACGGGGCACACATATCTCTATCTGCAGATAACATTGTATTATATATAGAACACCTTAATGATGCCACCAAAAACTCAGAAGTAATAAACAAATTCAGTAGAGTTGTGGAATACAAAATCAATATACAAAATCAGTTGCTTTTCTATACATTAATGACAAACTAACAAAAAGAGAAATTAAAAAAAAACAATCCTATATAAAATTGCAACCAAAAAATACCTAGTGATAAATTTAACCAAGAACATGAAGGATCTGTGTACTGAAAACTTCAGTGATGAAAGAAATTGGAGATGACACAAATCAAAGGAAAGATAGTCTGTGTTCATGGACATCATTAAAATAGTTAAAATGTCCATACTTCCTAAAGAACCTACAGACTCAATGCAATTTCTATAAAAAATCCAAAGATATTTTTCAGAAAAATAGAAAAACATCCTAAAATTGGTAGGGAATCACAAAAGACCCCAACAGCCAAAGCAATCTTGAGAAAGAGCAAAGCTAGAAGCATCATACTTCCTGATTTCAAACTACATTACAAAGCTGTAGTAAGTAAAATGGTATGGTACTGGTATAAAAGCAGAGGCATAGGTCAATGGAACAGAATACAGAGCCCAGAATTAAACCCATGCATATGTTGTCAATTCATTTATGAAAGGAACCAAGAATATACAATGAGGAATCAAGAGTCTCTTTAATAAATAGTGCTGGGAGAGTGGGGTAATCACATGCAGAAAACTGAAACTAGACTCCGAGTTCACATCACTCACAAAAATTAACTTGAGAAGGTTTAAAGACTTAATCATAAGACTTGAAACTGTAAAACTTTAGAAGAAAACAGGGAAATGCTCTTTGATGTTGGTCTTGGCAATTTTTTTTAATATGGCACCAAAAAAGCAAATATCAAAAAGTGGGACTATATCAAACTAAAATCTTCTCATAGCAGAAGAAGCAAAAATCAAAATGAAAAGGCAATGTATAGCATGTGAGAAAATATTTGCAAACCATATAGTAATTGTGGGATTAATAACCAAAATGTTTCTCTTCCATTTGCCCTCTTTCTGTCTCTTTAAATAGATAAACATTAAAAAAAATCCAAAATGCTTAAAGAACTCATACAACTCAATATCAAAAAACAAATAAAAAAACAAAACAACCTAATTTAAAAATGAGCAGAGGAACTGAATAGACATTTTCTAAAGAAGAAATCCAAATGGGCAACAGGTACATGGAAAGATGCCCAACATCACTAATCATCAGGGAAATAAAAACCACAATGATATGTCACCTCATACCTGTTAGAATGGCTATAATCAAAAAGACAAGAGATGTACAGAAAAGGAAACCCTCAGGCACTGTTGGTGAGAATATAAATATGTTCAGCCAATATGGAAAACATTATGGATGTTTCTCTAAAAAGTAAAAATAGGATTACCATATGATCCAGTGATCTCACTTCTGGGTATATATTCAAAGGAAATGAAAACGCAGTAGCAAAAAGCTATCTGCACTCTCATGTTGTTGTTGTTTTTACATTAGCCAAGATATAGAATATTTACATTATTTATATTTGCCAAGATATAGAATTATTAAAATAGCTAACAATTTACATTAGCCAAGATAAAAAAAAAACTATGTCATCAGTGGATGAATGGATAAAAAGATACAGTTTGTGTATATTATATATATAATGTATAGCTTAAACTAATATTATACATATTTAGCCATTAAAGGAAGGAAATCCTGCCATTTGTGACAACATGGATGAACCTTGAGGGAATTATGCTAGGTGAGATAAGTCAGAGAAAGAAAGATAAATGCTGTATTATATCACTTATACATAGAATCTAAAAAGCCATTATCATAGAAACAGACAGTAGAATAGTGGTTCCCAGGGCCTGAGGTGTGGGGGAATTGGGGAGATAATACTCAAAGGGTACAAACTGGTAATTAGAAGATGAATAAGTTCTAGAGATCTAATGGGCACACTGTGATTATAGTCAGCAATATTGTACTATGTACTTCAAAATTGCAATGAGAGTAGATATTAAGTGTTCCCACTAAGAAAAAGAAATGATAGTTATATGAGTTGATAGAAGTGTTAATGCTATAGTGGTAATCTAATTGCAATATGTATAAATGTATAAAACCAACAAGTTGTATACCTTAAACTTACACAATGTAGTACATCATTTATATCTCAATAAAAATAAAATAAAATAAAATAAAATAAAATAAAATAAAATCTCTTTTTTTCCCACAAATCTACTAACGGCATATAAGAATAGCAAAAAATTTCCACCAACCTGAAATGTGGGGGAAAAACTACAGAAATTTAAAGTAGAATATACTAGTATGAACATAAAATACAAAAGCCACATTTATGTATAGCCATTAATACGTTTCCACTAACTTTCTCTTGCTTCATTATTTTTGTTGCCTCTGGAAATTCAAAGTTCACATCTACAATAGCAGTACATGTATAAATTACTATAAAACTGAGGCAACTATGTGGGACAAAGACCAGTCCTAGACAAAGCTATAAAAGTTTAAAAATGTTGATTCTGGTGTCCTTCTCTCCTCCCTCTCTGCCACCTCAGTTCTTCTATTCCACATCTGTCCCTTCTACTCCTTAAAAACCAAATAAAATTAAAACAAAACAAAACAAAATGTCCTTTTATGACTTCAACAACTGAAAAGCAGGTAGGGTCATTTTTTCTTCTTTATCATTGGATATCTGTGTTAGAAATCTACCATTTTATATTAATAGAAATACATAATGCAAAATGCCTATTAACATTAACCTAGAATTAGTATTCAGATTTAAATCTAAGAAAAACTTTAATTGAACTTTCTTCTGATTTTCAAACCATTTTGTTATAGGTGAGGTATTTTACTGTTGTAAATACAAATGTTTGTTCTGTATTGTACATGAAAGGTCAAAGCAATTTTATATCTGCTTCTACAAAATATTTTAATTCAAAGAAATCCTTTGATTAATATTTTATTGGAAGAAATTTATTTCCTAAATTTTATTTTTTGGAACATTGTCCTTTCAAGTTTAACTGGCTCTGAGAAATTGTATTCTTTGACTTCTCCTGAAACATGATCATGTGGTTATCAACATGATCATAAAACCCAAAGAGAGTGCTGGTAGACCTCAGATGAGCATCCAGATTTACATGTGCTTATCAGTTTTGAATTAAACAGCCAATGTTTTATCAATTCTTAGCATAAACCCATTGTATTGTGCTTTGCTGTATTTGGGTGTCTATTACTTACTAGATATGCTCTTTTCACATTTTTTTAAAGTTTATTTATTTTTGAGAGTGAGAGAGCATGAGTAGGGAGAGGCAGAGAGAGAGGGAGAGAGAGAATTCCAAGTAGATTCCATGCCATCAGCATAGAGCCTGACATGGAGCTTGATCTCATGAACTGTGAGATCATGACCTGAGCTGAAATCAAAAGTCAGACATTTAATTGACTGAGCAACCCCGGTGCCCCTAGATATGCTCTTAGATTGTAAAGAAGTAATAAATAATTTGATTTTGAATGAGCATACCTGACATGGTAAATTTTTAATAAAGTGCTATGATTTTTAATACACATTTGTGATTGGTATAAAAATTACTAAGTAAACAGTTATGATGGTTCTGTTTCTGTGTAAAGTGCTGAATGTTTGGAAATTAAATGCATCAACAATTCAAGGAAATGAGTAACATAATCAGAAAAAGGGTAAACAATGATGATGAGTGACATCCACTAAAGTACCTCCAAAGTTGCATCACCATGTCTATATTGCAAATTAGTAAATTGAGGCTTATTCAGGTATTTCCAAAGGATAAATCTTAATCTGTGTTAAAGTTAGTATGTGATACTGATTATTAGTATCATGATCACAATCATAATTGTCATGAAAATGGTGATAATGCTAGCTACTATTTACTGAGAGTTATTATCTCTGATAGTTTTTATGTCTGAGAAGAGTACTGAGAAGTTTATATACAGTATCTCATATTACTCCAACAAACCATAGAAGTAGGTACACATATCAGGAAAACAGTCAAATAGAGTGTGATTTCAAACTTCTGTATATGAGAAAGTCACTGGGTAGCAGCTTTTAAGCTTATTTCTTAAGCTTATTTTTGCAACCAAGACAACTATGCAGAATGCATAAAACACGAAAGGAATAAAGTATAGCTCAAGGATACAGAAAGCATATTGGTGGTTTCCTGAGATCAGGGATTAAGGTAGGCAAAATGGGTGAAGGGGGTAAAAAGGCACAAAATTCCAGTTATAATATAAGGAAGTCATATGTGTATAATGTACAGCATGGTGATTGTAGTTAATCATACTGTATTACATACCTGAAGGTTGCTAAGAAAGTAAATCTTAAAAGTCCCCATCACAAGAAAAAAAATTGCCTTGTAATTATGTATGTTGAAGGATGTTAACTAGATTTATTGTGGTGATCATTTTGCAGTATATATATATTGAATCCATGTTTACATCTGAAACTAATATTATGTTATATGTCAATTATATCTCAATGAAAACAAACAAAAACCAATGGAAATCAATGAAATAAGCCATGTTAAAGTGTGTTAAGATCTCAGATGAAAGGCAAGTAAAAAACAAAACAAAACAAAACAAAAAAAAAAGAAAGAAAAGAAAGAAAAGAAAGAAAAGCAAGCATAGTGAAATGAGTCCTAAATTCAGACCCATATTTTCACTTGCCTGGTAGAGGCACAGAGGACTTATAGAAAGCTGTGACTTAATCATGGGCTCTGCTGCAAAACCATTCAATCCTCTGCAGGAATATCCACAGACTGTACCAGCCCCCATACACAATGACTGGCATTTCACCAAAAATTACCTAAAATTTTTGGTTAGGGATTTTGCTAGAAAAAGAGTATCAAATAGTATAAAACCAAATTAAAAAGCAGATAATGGAAACTGACTCATAACTGCTTACTGCCATGCAAGGTAACAATCATGATTATTATGATAATAACTATGATTAATATATTAAGGATAGCAGAGAAAAGTTGAGAATCTTGCCAAAAAACTTAAATCTACTAAAAAAGGGACATTTTACATTGAACTTAAAAGGAATAACTAAAGTATTACATACATGGGACTAAAGAGCAGAATAGACACAACAGAGCAGAACAAAGGATTAGTAAACTGGAAGTTATGTCACAAAATGCTGAGAGTAAAACATTAAGATGAAAACAAGATTATAAATATAGGAAAATGTGTAAGACCATTACAGAATATGATATAAAGTATAGTTATAGGGGCACCTGGGTGGCTCAGTCAGTTAAGTGTCTGACTCTTGATTTTGACTCAGGTCATGATCTCACAGTTCATGGGTTTGAGTCCTCCATCAGGCTCTGTGCTGAGCATAGAACCTGCTTGAGATCTCTCCCTCATTCTTTCTCTCTCTCTATTCTTTCTCTCTGCCTCTCCCCCACTCACGCATTCTCTCTCTCTCAAAAATAAATAAAAAACATAAAAAAAGAAAAGTACAATATATATGTAATTCAAGTTATAGAAGGCAAGACCTGGGCAGAGAATTTTTTAGAACTCTTGAAAGAGATCAGTCTACATATGCAAACAGTTCTATAAAGCCCAAGCATGATAAAGACAAACAAAAGCACATTGAGTACGACCTAGCAAACTGCTGAAAATCAAAGACGAACACAAAATATTAATAACTGCCATATGGAAAAAATACACTTTCTTTTTAAAGGAGAAGTTAAGGGGCACCTGGGTTGCTCAGTCAGTTAAGTGTCCAATTTCAGCACAGGTCATGATCTCACGGCTTGTGAGTTCGAGCCCCATGTAGGGCTCTGTGCTGACAGCTCAGAGCCCGGAGCCTGCCTCAGATTCTCTCTCTTTGCCCCTCCCCCACTCATGCTCTGTCTCTCTCTGTCTCTCAAAAATAAATAAACATTAAAGAAATAATAATAACAAAAGAAAGGAGAAATGAAGAGTATTGATTTCACAAAAGAAACCATGCAAGCATAAAAACAAAAGAATGAAAGATTTTAGTGTTGAAATAAAATAAATGACATCCTAGATTCTGCAGCCATTGAAAATATTTTTTAGGGGTATCTAGGTGGCTCAGCTGATTGAATGTGTGACTCTTGACTTTGACTCAGGTCATGATATCATGGTTCATGGGTTCAAGCCCTGCTTCATGCTCTGCTTGTGATTCTCTCTCTCTCTCTCCCTCTCTCTCTGCCCCTCCCCTGCTCGTGCTCATTCTCTCTCTCTCTCGAAATAAATAAATATTAAAATTTTTTTTTTAATTTAGTAAATGGAAACTGAGATATTTTCTGACAGAGGCCTGGACTAAAAGAAAGACTAAAGTAAACCAAGGTATATGATATTAAATGAATGACACCATTACCAGAAAAAATAAATAGGATCAGAAAACATTGTGCTGGTAAACATTAAGGAATATACAATCTTTAAAACCATAACCTTTGGAGATTAAAATGTAAACAAAATTAAATTATTCAAGTCAATTGAAAAATGTGGAGTAGGAAAAATAGAGGTTAAGTTGTGTAGGGATCCTGCATTTTCTTGGAAGTAGTAAAAGTGCACATCTAAAACAAAATATAAAAGCTGAAAATGTGTAAGAAACTAACTGAAAATGATAGATGCACATAAAAATTGTAAAATACATAATAAATAAACTAATATTTTATGCATTCAATAATATGTATGATGATATATAATATATAACATACAATATAATGTATACCAAAATTTAGATCATATAGGATCATATGATCATATATTATTGCTTTATTTAGAATATGATTTATAATATAATATATATATAATTTATAATATGATTTATAGACCTATATTTAGATTACAAAAGAAGGCTTTTAAAAGATAAACACTATAAAATCTTTAAATATATTTCATATATTATACATAATATATTATGCATAATACATAATATGTAATATATTGCATATTGTCATGTCACATTATATATTGCATATTACATGTAATATGTTATAGGCAATATATTATATAGACTATAATATTCAATACATTTAAAATATTTTGGTGTTTATATTTTAAAGATTTTTTTAAGTTTATTTTTTATTTTGACAGAGAGAAAGCAGAAGCAGGGAATGGGCAGAGAGAGAAGGAGAGAGAGAATTCCAAGCAGGCTTAGCACTGTCAGCACAGAGCCCCATGTGGGACTCAATCTCATGAACTCTGAGATCATGACCTGAGCTGAAATTAAGAGTTGGATGCTTAACCAACTGACCCACCCAGGTACCCCAGTGTTTATCTTTTAAAAACTTATATTGCCAATTACATTTAGTTTATGAGTGATTAGGAATTAAATTTTTTTTTATGGTGTGGTAGATGTCAAGAATCCCTCATCATACTAGGGTAGGAGGAGATTTCTTAAACTGGACACAGAAAGCACTAACCAAAATGAAATAAAGATTGATGAATTCGATTTCATTATAATTAAGTATATATTCCTCAAAGTACAAATAACATAGTCTCAAGATAGAATTATATATATATATTTTTTATATATAAAATATATATAAATATATATGAGTTATATATATATTTATATAAAATATATGTATAAATATATATGACATATATATTTATATAAAAATATATATAAATATATGAGATATATTTATATAAAATATGTATATATAAATATATATGAGTTATATATATATTTATATAAAATATATATATAAATATATATGAGTTACATATATTTATATATAAAAATATCTTGCATATATGTGTGTGTATACATATGTATACATGTAGACACATGCACATATATGCATGTGAAGAACCTACAGAGATCAATTTTATTTTTATTTTTTATTTTTTTTCAACGTTTATTTATTTTTGTGACAGAGAGAGACAGAGCATGAACGGGGGAGGGACAGAGAGAGAAGGAGACACAGAATCGGAAACAGGCTCCAGGCTCTGAGCCATCATCCCAGAGCCTGACGCGGGGCTCGAACTCACAGACTGCGAGATCGTGACCTGGCTGAAGTCGGACGCTTAACCGACTGCGCCACCCAGGCGCCCCCGGAGATCAATTTTAAAAAGCCACAAATTCAGGGCACCTGGGTGGCTCATCTCATTCAGCTGAACATCCAACTCTTGATTTCGGCTCAGGTCATGATTCTAGGGTCGTGGATCAAGCTCTGAGTCAGGCTCCATGCCTGAGATTTTCTCTCCCTCACTCTCTCTGTCCCTCCTGGCTCTTGCACATGCACACATGTTCTCTCTCTAAAAAAAAAAAACAATTTAAAAAATAACTAAAAATAAAATAAAATAAAATAAAATAAAATAAAATAAAAAGCCAGAAAATTAATCAAATCTTTGAATAGAGACTCTGAAAAAAATATCCAGGTGACAAATAAGCTTATGGAAATTTTCTCAACATCATTAGTTTTCTGAAAAGTACAAAAAGAAACAACTTTTTTAAAAGTTTATTTTTATTTATTTTGAGAGAGAGAGAGAGAGCAAGCAGGGGAGGGATAGAGAGAGAGGGAGACAGAAACCCAAGCAGGCTCACCATTGTCAGCACAGAGTCCATTATGGGTGGGGCTCGAACTTACAAACCATGAGATCATGACCTGAGCCAAAATCAGGAGTAAGATGCATGATCCAAGCAGGTGACCCCCAAAAGAAACAGCTATCACCAGCCCTCCACACCAATAAAAATAGAAACAATTAGTAAAAATAATAAAACGGAAGCAAAAAGACCATCATCATTAAGAGCAAACTAATAAGGCCATATTTGACAAATATTTAAAGTAACTAAAAATTATTAGATATTGTTGATAGAAGTATAAATAGCTGCAACCACTTGGTTTACAATTGCTAGTGTTTATAAAAGCGGAACATGTTACTACTCTGTGACTCAGTTATTGTTCCCCTAATCCTAAGCATATTTGCACCAGAAGGACATGAACAAAACACTCATAGTAGCATTATTTACAGCATCTCAAAATGAGAAAAAAAAATGCCTATGAACAATTAGAATAGACACAATATATAGACATAATACTGTAAAGCAATAAAAAGAACTATTGTTATTACATGCAATAACACTGATGAATCTTACAAAAAATCTGGAGAGATACAAACAAGCTAGATACAAAAGATTATATAAAGAGGAATTTCAATTTTATAAATTTTTAAAACAGGAAACCAATTTATGATGTTAGAGGTTAGTTTTCTTGAAGTAATAATGACTGGAATAAAGCATGAGAGAGGTTTCTGGAAGACTGTCACTACTTCCTCATCCTCCCCACCAAGACTGTAATTTCATGGAGGTTTGGGAGTTATAAAAATTATCACACCAAAAATTCATCATCACTTCATTAGTTAATCAAAACTTCACCACTGTGCACTTCAGTACAGAATTATTTATAATTAAAAGGTAAAACAAAAAGATTGTACTTGTAATATCTATGTTTGAATTATGACTAAAGTTTAGCAAGGAAACAAAGATTGAGTGGATTAGTCCAGGTGAATAAAATATGAAGGAAAGAAAATAAAAGTAGGCACCATGTAGCTATGTGTAGTTAATTTATTCACTCATGAATTCCTATATTCATTCATTAACAAAGATGTTATATCCAGTACTCTAAGCATTGGGATATATCAATAACAAAAATTGTTTACTAATGGGTAGGACTATTTTTAATGAGGAAAGCAGTGAATCTTTAAAAAAATGCAGCATATTAGAAGTAAAAGTAATGGGGAGGGGTGCCTGGGTGGCTCAGTGGGTTGGGCATCCGACTTCAGCTCCGGTTGATTTTGTGGTTCACGAGTTCGAGCCCCACATCGGGCTCCATGCGGACAGCTCTGAGCCTGAAGCCTACTTCAGATTCTGTGTCTCCCTCTCTCTCTGCCCCTCTCCCCCCCCCTTCTCAAAAATAAATTTTAAAAAACATCAAAAAAAGTAATGGGGAAAAGTTATAGCAAATAAGATTATAGCAAATATTTTCACGGGATAGAGTAATGAGATAGTGATTTAAACTTTCATGGCCAAGGTGGCCCTTGAATAAAAAGTGACATTTCAGCAACACTTGAAGGAAATGAAAGAGTAAATCATATGGTTATCTACAGGAGAAGCATTCCAGGCAGAGGGAGAAGTTGGTAACGGAGAACAGAGATGGAGGAATATCTAGTATGTATACAACTCAGAAAACATACTAACATAACCACAGAGAAGTGAATGAGAGGAAAAAAAATATGAGTATAGGCCAAGAGTTAAGAGTCATGTAGGGCCTTGGAAGTCATCTTAAGTTCTTTAAAAGACATGAGGTACCACTGAAAGAGTTTGAGCAAAGTAGTGGATAGTTTTCGGAAGCTAATGGCAACAAGATTTGCATGTAAACTGCATGAGAATTGAGAGAAAAACAGAGAATCAAAGAAGACTTGGAAGTGTCCAATCAGAACAAATTAAAGAATGGAGTCTTCAGCTGAAAGTAAGGAGGAAGGTGATAGAGGAACTTTCAGGGAAAGACCAGAGTTTGCAATGCCCATTAAACATACAAGAAGACATATCTCATAGGCATTTGGATATATACTTCGGAGATCAGAGAAGCGATTAGTGTTTGAGATACAAATTTGGGAGTGATGGAGCAGCTACATGATTTTTAAAGTCACAAGATATTGTCACAGGGATCACTATAGATAGAAAAGAAAAGAGAACTAAAAACTGAGTGCTCTGGGACCCACCAACGTTAAGTTTAGTGATATATCCAAAAGAACTAACAAAGAAAGAAAAATCAGTGAGGGAAAAAAGAAAGGCCCACCCTACAAGTCAAATGGAAAAAGTTTGTTAAGGAAGAAGAAATGTTCAACTGTGTCAAAAGCTGCCTGTAGGTGATGTCAGATGAGTTGAGAGAACCACTGAATATAGTGATGTGGTAGCTATTGTCCAGGTATATTGGAACTGTGGGCAATGATTCTAGCCAGATTACAGCATTCTTTAATGAAGTCTGGTCTCTGTTCTCAGCATTTATATTTCCCGACTTGAAACATTCATGGAATATTCTATTGTGGAAAATATGCTTAAGAGTCAGAATGAAATTCTACATTAAAAAAATGTTCTTGCATTAAACGAAATACAATTAAAGAGCACATTAAAGGAGGGAAGAAAAAAAGCACTTTGACAGGCATCTTTGTGCTTGATAGCATTTGTCCTATGGGATTCATGGATATGTGAAAAAGACAGCTCAGGTTTTGGTTGATGTTTGTCAACAATTCAATGCATAACAAGGAAGTGACTCTCATCCTCCAGTTACAATGTGGATCCTTTGGAATGCCAACAAAAGTCCTTACAACAATAGGGACCAATTTTGTCTTCTGAGAAAGATTTGACACTTAGTATCTGTGTAAGTGGCCTTCTTTCTATAAGATATTACTTCCACCAGTATACTCACCCCCGATGATCATATGCCATTGACAGGACAGATTTTTGTGACCACAATCTCCAGGATGGCTATACAATGATCAAGAAATGTTCTGTTTGATCACTAAATCATACACACTAACAAAATCGTTTTTCACTTCTTTTTGGGTTAATTAACCAAGAACCAACTAACCAACGAATAAACAAAAACATAAATAAAGTAAAAAATCCAAGAACAATCAGTGAGTGAGAATATAGCTTACATATTGATGGGTTTGCCTTAGGGGAACTGGAAAAACAATGTGTGAGGTAACTTCTAGATGAGAATATGAGTAACGATTATTCTGCCACACTGTGGTTCATTCTGCTGACTTTAGACAGTTCTTTTACTCTGGGTGTCATGTTGCTGGTGATAAAAGATTTGAAATTAATTTTAACGGCCATGTTTCTATTATTAGTATCTTTAAATTTGTCATAAATTTATTTGACACCTGTCAGGATAACTTGCATATTCATAGTTAAACATACATAATTTTATGTATAATTATAATACTTTCTTTTCCATTAAGATGTCTTACAAATGAATAGAAATCTAGTTCATGAAGTATAAATGAATGGTTCCTTCTCTTCCTTCACTAAGTCCAACTGAAATAATTGAAGGAATGTGAAATAAGAGTACAGTGTGATTCAGATCAGGACATGTGTTATTAATGAGAAATTACTCTAAAACACAAAGCAGGTGGAATCAGATTAATATAAAAGGAAAGAGTGTTGAAAATCTTTCAAAGAAATACAGGTGAAAATCGAGATGACATAAAATCCAGATTCCACAGCAGAATTTTTGAATATCTATACTACCTATATTATCAAGGAATAAGGTATGGGTCTTCAATACAGTTATTAAATTGCTCTTTTATGACTATTCCTGTTTTTGGTTCCCAGAATGGTTGACTTCAGTGTTTGTTTTAAGACTGAAGCCCAAGGAGAGGCACCTGGGTGGCTCAGTCGGTTAAGCATCTGACTTCAGCTCAGGTCACGATCTCATGGTTCATAGGTTCGAGCCCCACGTTGGGCTCTGTGCTGACAGTGAGGAGCCTGGAGCCTGATTCAGATTCTGTGTCTCTCTCTCTCTCTGCCCCTCCCTGCTCATGCTCTGACTCTTTATCTCAAAAATAAATAAACATTAAAAACAATTAAAAAAAAAAAGACTGAAGCCCAAGGAGAGTTGACTGGAGGATCTGCCAGACTGTGGAGACTTGTGTGCCACAAGGAGAAAGGAAGCAGTGCCCCTAGGTAATATGTGAACTATTTACCAAATAAATTCTTAAACCCAGAAAGCAAGTTTTCCATATATCCAAAGGAATTATTGCCCGACCTCATGTCCACCTCTGATTTCTTCTTTCAAAGAGCCAACAAACTACAATCAGTATACATATATACATATCCACTCACTTGTTACTTTACAGAGAAGTTTTTAAGAAGCCATGACATTTACAAAAAGGAAATTATGTGATAATACAAATGAAAACTGTTCCATAGGTGAAATAGAGGAAGGGGGTTAAGAGGTATAAACTTCCAGTTGTAAACAAATGGATCACGGAGATGAAAAGTACAGCAGAGGGACACCTGTCAATAATACTGTAATATTATTACAGTGGTGCCAGATGGTAACTACACTTATCGTGGTGATCACTGAGTAATGTATAGAATTGTTCAAACACTGTATTGTGCACCTGAACCTAATATAATATTTTGGGTCAGCTATACTTCAATAAAAAAAATAAAGCATTCTAAAATATATTCTAGACTGGCAACAAAGCCAACATACACAATTTTTTTAATATAATGGCTTTTTTTTACAGAAGATTTCAGAGCTTAAATTATAAACTGAAATAATTTGTATTATAAAACCTAGGGATGCTACTGGCCCAAAGTTGCATTTATGCAAAATAAGAAAAAGTGCTTACTCCCCAAAGTAATCTTTTGTGTGGTGATATGTCATACAATATTATATTACTGAACTTGGGAAAATAAAAAAATGAAGGGGTCTCCCCATTTCAGCAGTGTTAGGTTACCCTGAAGAGTGTCAGCTTGAAAAGGAAAGAAGAAAAAAACAGGAGTAGGGAAAGTATAAGAACAATGCTGGTGCTAGGATTCAATGGCGAGCACACCGATTGAATTTACCCAGAGCCACTAGTTTTTTAATAAAAATAGTATGTAAACTTTGAAAATCAGTGGCCCAAGCCCCAGTTATAAATCTGGGGAAGTTGCTGCTACTATAAGACACTCATATGCAGGATCCATTTCTATTTAGGGGAGCCAATGGTGAGAATCCAGGCCTCTGAGAAAGAAGTTGCCCAGGGAAAAGAAACCTCAAGAGATGCCCAGAGATCCAAGAGCATCTCAGAGAACACCAAGGACAACACGTGGTCACAGGTAGATCTGTGTGGCCTTTCGCCTTGCCACCAGCTAGCTGTGCTACTGTGGGTTTACTTACAAGGGGGCTTACTTCTGCTGCTCCAAGACTTTACTGGAAGACCAAAGACTGAGTTTACTCACACACTGCCATACAAGTTTATGTCTAACATGGTGAATAGCATTAACCTAGATGGTATGTTACTGTGCAGAGTCAATAACTGAACAACCAAAGGCACCCTGCCACAATTAATAGGTGGGAAGAAAGCAATGCTAGGAGACTTCATAACTTTAAATATATATATATATATATTTATATTTATATATATTATATATATTTATATATAGTATATATAAACATATATACTATATATAAATAAATACATATATAAATATATATATATTAGTAACCAAATGGGTCTAAAAATTAATTAGTTCAAGTTCCAACTGAAGAAGCTAAAATATCACCATTCAAAGAAAGTGAATGGAAAAATGAAGAAAAACAGAGTAGTTAAATGAAAAGCAAAAACCTGTAGATGATAAAAAGGAAGACTGTGTTTAAGTCTAATATGATTAGGGCATATGCTAAAAGACAACTGAACCTAAATATTAAGCATTAGGAACAGAAAAGAGTATACTAACAGATTCAGAGGTAACTAAACATAAGGAAATTTTGTACATAACATAAACTTTTATCAGCAAAGTTGAAAGAAACTGAATGAAGTATGTGAATTTTAAAAAAGGAATTGCTAATGTTAAGTCACAAGCGTTATTTCACTTGAATAGGCTTTAACTGAAAAGAATCTCAGAATATATTTTAAAAAGGAAAAGAAAAAGTTTTAATTCCAGGTATATCAAAACAGAGAAAAATAGAAAATGTTTTATAATTCTATGTAGCATAAAATGTATAACTCTATCAGATATTATTGCTCTCACAAAGAAAGCAAAGGATTCATTTCATTCATGCAAATAAAGGCGCACAGACACTTAATAAGATGTAAGTGTGCCAAATACAGTGACAAAATAAAAAATGGTATAATAATGGTTGTTCCATTAAAGGAAGATGGTGTTTCAACCTTGGGAAAACCATTAACATGATTCAATTTGAAAAACAACTAAAAGAAAGAAGACCATTTACATATTTCAAAAGATACTAAAATGCATTTGATAATGTTTAATAAGCAATTGTGATTACATTCTTAAAAAGGAGGAAAATGTATCATGATTTATTAATAAAGTACATCCTTTAATATCAATGCTTAACATGAGGATGAGGTGATAAAAGAATTGCTACCATTGTCAGGAAAAAATTGTGATGTCCTTCATCACTGCTATTTTTTAGTATCCTTTCTGCAGGTACTAAATTACCCAGACAATGAAAAAGCAGTAGAGATGTTAAAAAGGTATCATCAATATCCACAGGTGGAAATGCAAGAGAAACCACTGAACAGAACAATTATTCGAATCAGTATGACAGGCTAGTACTTCTATGATTTTCATTCATTCTAGAAATAACCACAAAGGAAAGTGAATACTCTGTTCTATTGCTGCTATTATAAATCATCATACATATAGTGCCTGAAACAACTACATTTATGATTTCACAGTTCTCTAGGTCAGATCTGGGGAGGCATGGCTGGCCAGCTTCTCTGCTCAGCATATCATAAGATGTAGGCTCGGGCTACACAGTTCTCCTCTGGGACTTGGGGTTCTTCCAAGCTTACTAGTCTTTGGCAGAATCCTGTATTTTGTAACGATAAATCCAAGGTCCCCATTTCCTTCCTGTCAGCGAGGCCACTCTGCCCCTAAAGAATGCCCACATTCTTTCTCACTTGGCCTCCTCCAGCATCAAGACAGCACCTGTAGGTGAATCATTCTCAAGCTTTAGATCTCTTTGACTTTTTCTTCTGCTTCCAGCCAGAGAAAATTCTGCTGTTAGAGTCTCCTTTATTAGATTTAGTCTCCCTGGATAATCTATCTTAAGGTCAACTGTGATGCAAGATTTCTTTCACAATTAGAACAATGTAGGTAAAAGCTTAAAAATAAATATGTATAAATATATACAAATATAATATATAATATGTGTGTGTTCTGCACATTTATTTTTAAGCTTTTTCATGATATAAATGTATAATTTCTACACACTTATTTTTAAGTTTATTTCTTAAGTTTTTGCAGTGTGTGTGTGTGTGTGTGTGTGTGTGTGTGTGTGTGTGTGTATCAACTTTATAGAGAGATATACCTAATTTTGTATGGGGACAAAATAGTGTAACTATTATGAACACAAACTTTGAAGAGATACTTCGTGGTTCAAATCCCAGAATCAATCTACCCCAAGAGGGAAATTATTTCACTTTCATGTGCCTCAATATTCTTATATATAACAGAGGGGAAAAAAATCAGTATATATTTCACAGGGTTGTTTTAAGGAGTTAATGAGCTAACAAATGTATTTAAAACAGCACATAGCTTCAGATTAATTTTAAAATGTAGTACAATTTCATTTGAAATAAAAATGTAAACTTTTGGGCAATTGGCAAAGATACTGAAGTTTATTTGAAAAATTAAATATAAAAGAATAGTTTGCACCCTTCTGAAAAGGAAAAAAAAACAATCTCTGGGGTGTCTGGGTGCTGGGTGGCTCAGTAGATTGAACATCTGACTCAGGTCATGATCCCAGAGGTGTGGGATCAAGCCCCCTGTTGCACTCCATGCTGAGTATGGAGCCTCCTCGCTCTCTCTCTCTCTCTCTGGTTCTACATTAAAAAAAGAAAAGGCTGTGCTTCTGTTAGCAATATACACTAAAAAGCACCAAATGATGACATTCTTGCACAGAAATGGACATGTTCATTCACTCATTCATTCATTCACTCAATCTATAACAGACATTTTTGTTGGCACTGCAGAGAGATAGAGCAGTAACAGAACAGATGAAAATTCCTGAATGGGACATATATTCAGAATGGAAAAATATAATTTATAGTATCTTAAAAGGACTGTGAGCTTGGCTATAGTAACTATTTTATATGCAAAGTGACCCACTGGTCATTATTTATTTTAATCCGAGAGTATTATTTGTTGGTGTTAATTCCTAGGTATATCAATTGCTGATAAAAGTGAGCTTAAGTTTTTTGAGGATAGGAGTTGATTTACTCAGTTTTGTGTTTCCTGTAGCATTTAACATAGTAACAGAGTAGAGAAGCCTCGTATTATGCCTGAATGAAAGAATATGTGAAATAATAACTTCAATAAGTCTTTCAAAAGCTATGAAGAAGTAGGTTTTTGATGTATTTGCCCTTTTATTTTTAATCCACATTCACTCAACAAAGAAAGCAGAGAAGTGATTTTTTAATTGTAACTAAAATATACAAAACAAAACTCTCTCCTTGCAAGAATGACAAAGAAATAGTAAGTGAAATAAAGTTCAGATTAGGAAATAAATTGAAATAGCAACAATTATATGTTCAAGTTTTTCCAGTGAATTATTATTTTAAAGCTGAAAATTCATATTGTCATTTGTTTAATTAATGTATTTAAATTAAATATTAAGATGTAAAATGTCTAGAGCCTGCTTAATTGTATTTTTATAACCAATTACACAAAGATTGTGTTTAGGGAATAAAAATAGATATATCTGAAAGAGACATATCTGTCCTTAGATTGACACTATATTAGCAACTTCACGTTTATTTTCTCCTTTAAATTTTACAATACATTTGAAGAAACAGATGAAGGAATTTTAGTTCATTGAGGTCACACAATTAGCCCAACACTACACATTTATTAAGTTTTTTGAGTTGGTATTCAATGCAAATTTATATTTCTCTAAAATATATGCTTCCTAGCATATATTTTCCATAATTGGGAAAGGAGTGAGGAAGGGATAGAGGGAGGGATGAAGGGAAATAAGTACAATTATTAAAATATTTTAGTTGCATTAGAATTAAATTATATATTTAATTATATATATATGTGTGTGTATATATATGTTTATTTTTTCATCATACATACATTTTAAAGGGATGGTGAGGTATTACACATTTAAAGATGTTCTTCAAAGAGTTTTATATGACATGCACTTTATTCATTGCCTGTTGATTCTCGGGATTATGTTTAGGAGGTTCGTCTTTGCCAATGTGTCTGGCTCAATTGGGTTAATCTCACCAGAGACTTAGGTTGTTTTAAGTTTGATACTAAAAAGCATGGCTGCACTAAACACTGTCCTGTGCCTCGTTGAGCATAGCGTAAGAGCTTTTCAAGGGTAAATAATCAGGGTAGAATAGCTGGAGAGTAGGCTATATGCATTTTTAATTTTGTGAGGTATTGCCAAATTGACATGAAAATTGTTTTGGCAGATTTGTACTCCCACCAGCATTTGGAACATTTCCTTTGTTCCACATTTTCAGCTATTATCTGACTTACTTTTTCCAATATGAGGCCATGTAGATTTTTTTGACATGTATTGGTTTTTTCTAGCTGCCATTTCTATAGAACTCTTCACACTCACCTAAAAGAAAGCATTCTATTTAGAGTTCTCCTTTCCCTGAGAAGCAAAGAGAAGCCATTTTTAAGATATAAAAGAATTAGATGAAAGATTAAAAACGGTGAACATATGAACATAAATTTACTGCAGGTAATCCTCTAAGGGAAGCCTATGTTCTTAATTCACACACAAAAAAAATAAATAAAGAAAAAAATTCAGCGATCTAAACATTAATGGCTAGTATGCAGGGAGCACCACCGGCTTGCTTGCTACTAATCACCTTTGTACACAAATTACCATTGATTGTCATCTAGTCCACCACTAAATGAATACGGATAAATTGGAAATTTCATTTTTGTGTAACTCGAAATCTCTCTCTCCTTGTTTTACTATGTTAAAAAAAAAAAGCCAACACAACTTTATGTTTGTTCTCAGTGCTGCTTCATCCACCTCTTCCATCCAGAAAGAAGATATATTGTATGTGACCTGCCATATATAAAGGACAAACCTACTGTATGCAAGTGAACTACTCATGACATCAGTAGTTTGTATTGTCCTCATTTATGTTATGCGTACTATTTTCTTTCTAAGAGATTATTAAATCATCAAAAATACCCATCATCTATAGAAAGAGCATTTGATAAAATTCAACATCTTTTTTTATGATAAAAACTCTCAACAGTGCATATAAAAAAAAACATAAATCAACATAATAAAGACTATACATGACAAATCCACAGCTAACATCATACGGAATAGTGAAAGGCTGAAACCTTTTACTTTAACATCAGGAACAAGACAAGGGTGCCCACTCTTACCACTTTTATTCAGCACAGAGTTGGAAATCCTAGCCACAGAAATCTGACAAGAACAAATAAATAGAAGGCATCTAAATTGAAAAAGAAGAAGTAAAATTGTCACTTGCAGACAACATGATACTATACATAGAAAACCCTTAAGACTCTGCCAAAAAATTATTCGAAGCAATGAACAAATTCAGTGAATTTGCAGAATGCAAAATTAATAAACATACATCTATTGAATTTCTATATACTAATAATGCACTATCAAAAAGGAAAGTTAAGAAAACAATCCCATTTCCATTGCATCAAAAAGAATAAAATACCCAGGAATAAATGTAACCAAGAAGGTGAAAGAGCTGTACTCTGAAGACTATGAATCATTGATGAAAAAAATTAAAAATAACACAAATAAGTGGCAAAATCTACTGTACTCATAGATTGTAAGAATTAAAATTGTTAAAATGTCCATACAATCTAGGGTTGACTGTGTGGCTCAGTTGGTTAAGCGTCCAACTCTTGGTTTGGTACAGGTCATGATCTCATGGTTCATGGGATAGAGCCCCGTGACTGGCTCTGTGCTGACAGTTTAAAGCCTGCTTAAGATTCTCTCTCTCCTCTCTCTCTGTCCCTTCCTCTGCTTGCACTCTCTCTCTTTCAAAAATAAGTACTTTTTAAAAATGTCCATACTATCCAAAGCAATCTATACACTCAATGCAATGTCTATCAAAACACAATAATCAATTTTAAAATTGTATGGAATCACAAAAGACTTCAAGTAGCCAAAGCAATCTTAAAAAAGAAGAACAAACCTGGAGGTAACATGTTCCCTGTTTTCAAACTATCCTACAAAGCTATAGTAATCAAAACAGTATAATAGTAGCCCAGAAACAGACATATAAATCAATGGAACAGAATAGAGAGTCCAGAAATAAATCCACACATATATGGCAATTAATCTTTTATGAAGGAAGCAAGAATATGCAATAGGGAAAGACAATCTCTTCAATATGGTGTTGGGAAAACTAGCAAAACTAGAAGCAAAAGAATGACACTGGATCACTATCTACACCAGATACAAAAATAAACTCAAAATATATTAAAAACTGGTGTATAACACCAGAAACCATAAAACTCTTAGAAGAAAACTTAGGCAGTAAGCTCTTTAACATCTATCTTAGCAATATTTGTTTTGATCTGTCTTGTCTCTTCAAGGAAAAGGCAACAAAAGAAAAAAAAATGGAACCACATCAAACTAAAAAAATTTTAGCAAAGGAAAAGAAACTATTAACAAAACGAAAAGGTAACCTACTGAATGGAAGAAGATATTTACAAATGATAATAACCAACACAGGGCTAATATCTAAAATATATTTTAAAAATAACACAACTCAATGTTTAAAAAAAGCAAGCAATCTAATTAAAAACAGGAGTGTCTGGAATAGAGATTTCTCCAAAAAGGAAATACATATGACCAATAGACACATGAAAAGGTGCTCAATATTACTATCATCAGGAAAAAAGAATATCAAAACCACATTGAGATATCACCTTACACCTGTCAGAATAGCTATTATGAAAAAGACAAGAAATAACAATCATGAATGAAAGAGGAGAGATCACAACCAACACCACAGAAATATAAACAATTATAAGAGAATACTATGAAAAATTATATGCCAACAAAGTGGATAATATGGAAGAAATGGACAAATTCCTAGAAACTCACAAACTACCAAAACTGAAACAGGAAGAAATAGAAAATATGAACAGATACATAACCAGTAAAGAAATTGAACCGGTAATAAAAAATCTCTCAACACAAGAGTCCTGGGCCAGATGACTTCCACAGGAATTCTACCAGACATTTAAAGAAGAGTCAATACCTATTCTTTGGAAACTATTCGAAATAATAGAAATGGAAGGAAAACTTCCAAACTCAATCAAGCCAGAATTACCTTGATTCCAAAACCAGACAAAGACCCCACTAAAAAGGAGATTTTCAGGCCAATATCCCTGAAGAACACAGATGGAAAAATTATCAATGATATATTAGCAAATCAAATTCAACAGTACATTTAAAAAAAGCTTTCACTATGATCAAGTGGGATTTTTTCCTGGGCTACAGGGTTGACTCAATATTCACAAATCAATGACCACATTGATAAAAGAAAGGATAAGAACCAAGTGATCTTCTCAATGGATGCAGAAAAAGCATTTGACAAAACACACCATCTATTCTTAATAAAAAAATCCTCAACAAAGTAGGGATAGAAGGAATACACCTCAACGTCATAAAGGCCATATATAAAAGACCCACAGCTAACATCATCCTCAACACGGAAAAACAGAAATTTTCCCCTACAGTCTGTAACAAGACAAATATGTCCACTCTCATCATTACTATTTAACATAGCACTGTATGTCTTAGCCTCAGCAATCAGACAACAAAAAGAAATAAAAGGCATGTAAATCAGCAAGGAAGAAGTCAAACTTTCACTATTTGCAGATGACATGATACTCTGTAGAAAACTCGAAAGACTCCACCAAAAAATTGTTAGAACTGATACATGAATTCAGCAAAGTCACAGGATGTAAAATCAATGTGCAGAAATCTGTTGCATGTCTATACAACAAAAACAAGGCAGCAGAAAAAGAAATCAAGGAGCCAATCCCTTTTGCAAGATACCTAGGAATAAATCTAACCAAAGAGGTAAAAATATGTTCTCTGAAAACTATAGAACACTTATGAAAGAAATTGAAAAAGACAAGAAGAAATAGAAAAGCATTCCATGCTCATGGATTGGAAGAACAAACATTGTTAAAATGTCTATACTACCCAAAGTAACCTACATTTAATGCAATCTCTATCAAAATACCACCAACATTTTTCACAGACCTAGAAAAAACAATCCTAATATTTGTATGGAACCAGAAAAAAACTCAAATAGCTAAAGAAATACTGAAAAATAAAAACAAAACTGGAGGCATCATGACTCTGGATTTTCAGCTATCAAGACAATATCATACTGGCACAAGTACGATAGTCATCAAGACAATATCGTACTGGCACACCTAGGTCAATGGAAGAGAATTGAAAACACAGAAACTGACCCCCAATTATATGGTCAACTCATATTCAACAAAGCAGAAAAGAATATCCAATGGAAAAAAAGAAAGTATCTTCAACAAATGGTATGGGAAAACTGGACAGTGACACGCAGAAGAATGAAAGTAGACCACTTTCTTACACCATACACAAAAATAAATTCAAAATGAATGAAAGACCTAAATGTGATACAGGAAACCATCAAAATCCTAGAGGAGAACACAGGCAGAAACCTCTTTGATCTCAGCCACAGCAACTTCTTACTAGACATGTCTCCAGAGGCAAGGAAAACAAAAGTAAACATGAACTACTGGGATTTCATCAGTATAAAAAGCTTCTACAGAGTGAAGGAAACAATCAACAATACTAAAAGGCAAGTGATGGAATAGGAGAAGATATTTGCAAATGTCATATTGGATAAAGGGTTAGTATCCAAAATCTATAAAGAACTTATCAAACTCAACATGTAAAAAAGAAATAATCCAGTGAAGAAGTGGGCAAAAGATATGAATAGACACTTGTCCAAAGAAGATATCCCAATGGTTAACAGACACATAAAAATATGTTCAACATCACTCATCATCAGGATGATGATCAAAATCAAAACCACTATGAGATACTACTTTACACCTGCCAGAATGGCTAAAATTAACAATACTGGAAACAACAGATGTTGGTGAGGATGCAGAGAAAGGGGAACCCTCTTGCACTGCTGGTGGGAAAGCAAACTGACACAGCCACTCTGGAGAATAGTATGGAGGTTCCTCAAGAAACTAAAAATAGAACTATCCTATGATCCAGCAATTGAACTATTAGGTATTTACACAAAGGATACAAAAATACAGATTTGAAGGGGTGCATGCACACAAATGTTTGTAGCAGCACCATCACCAATAGCCAAACTATGGAGAGAGCCCAAATATCCATTGACTGATGAATGGATAAAGAAGATGTGGTATATATATATATATATATATGTACATACACACACACACTATGTATATATACATATATATATGTATATATATGTACATATATATGTATGTATGTATATATGTATATATATGTACATATATGTGTATGTATGTACATATATATGTACATATATATAATGGAATATTAAATATTACTCAGCCATAAAAATAGTGGAATCTTGCTATTTGCAATGATGTGGATAGAGCTGGAATATATTATGCTAAGCAAAATAAGTCAATCAGAGGAATACAAATACCATATGATTTCACTCATAAGATACAAAACATGGACATATGAGAGAAGAGAGGGAAACAAACCACAAGAGACTCTCAATGATAGAGAACAGACTGTGGGTTGACCAGAGGAAGGTGGGTGGGAGATGGTCTAGATGGGTGATGGGCATTGAAGGCACTTGTGATGAGCATTGGGTGTTTTATGTAAGTGATGAATTACCGAATTCTACTCCTGAAACCGATATTGCACTGTATGCTAACTAAAATTTATATAGAAATAAATAAATAAATAAATACATTAATTTTAAAAAGATATGACAATTATTGGTAAAGATGTGGACAAAAAGAGAACCCTATGGCTGTTGGTGGGAATTCATAATGGTACAGCCACTAGGAAAAACTATGGAGTTTCCTCATAAAAATAATATAGAAACACCATGCTATTCAGCAATCCCACTTCTGGATATTTATCTAAAGAAAATGAAAACATTAATTCAAAAAATAAATGCATCTCTATGTTTACTTCAGTTATTATTTATAATAGTCAAGATACGGAGGCAACCTAAATGTCCATCAATAGTTGAATAGATAAATAAGATGTGGTATATGTGTGTATACATATATACATATATATATGTAATATATATATTTATAAATATATAAATAATAAATTTATCTATCCATCTGTCTAGGATTACCACTCAGCCATAAAATAAGAAGTGATATCTTGCCATTTGAGACAGTATGGATAGGTCACAGGGTTATATTAAAAGTGAAATTATTTAGCCAGAAAGAGACAAATACTGTATCATTTCACTTTATATGGAATCTAAAATACAAAACAAGTGAACAAATAAAGCAGAAAAAGAATCCAAATACAAAGAACAGAATGGTAGTTGCCAGAAGGGAGGTGGAGTGGGGACAGTGGAAAAGGGGAAATGGAAGGGAATTAAAAAGTACAAGCTTTCATTTATAAAATAAATAAGACCCAGGGTACAGCACAGAGAATATAGTTAATAATATTCAACAAACTTGTATGGTGATAGATGGTAGCTAGGCTATCATGGTGGTCACTTTGTAAGGCATATAAATGTTGAATCACTGTGCTGTATACCTGAAACTAATATATCATATATAAACTACACTTTAATTAAAAAAAAAAACCCTCATCCTCTAGAAACATACTTCTTAAAAATGGATACTTGATATAAACTTGATTCCCCTTTTTACTTTATAATCAATTATGGATTCTATTTTTTTCTGATGGGTATGCCAAAATATCTTATTTTAAACAATTTTTCCTACTAAAAGCTAAAATACAATTCTTCTAAGAAATAATTAAATATATGTCTTTTTAAACAGGTAAAAGACATAAGAAACAACTGGAACTAATATTTAAACCCAACTATTTTCTATAAAATTCACTTGGATTCTGAAAAACGTTCACTAAAAATTTTAATCATCTGCAACCACACACTTATTTATTTTTATTTTATTATTATTTTTTTAATTTTTTTTTCAACATTTATTTATTTTTGGGACAGAGAGAGACAGAGCATGAACGGGGGAGGGGCAGAGAGAGAGGGAGACACAGAATCGGAAACAAGCTCCAGGCTCTGAGCCATCAGCCCAGAGCCTGACGCGGGGCTCGAACTCACAGACCGCGAGATCGTGACCTGGCTGAAGTTGGACGCTTAACCGACTGCGCCACCCAGGCGCCCCAATTTATTTTTATTTTAGAGAGAGAGAAAGAGTGAGTGGGGAAGATGGGCAGAGGGAGAATTTTAAGCAGGCTCCATGGTCAGTGCAGAGCCCAGCGTGGGGCTCGATTTCACAATCCTGGGATCCTGACCTGACTGAGCTGAAATCCTTTCAAAAATTCAACCGAGTCATACAGGCACCCTAGTCTACAAGCAGACATTTAATCAATTTTCCCATGAGATATAACAGATTCTTCAAAAATAATTTCTCTGATACTAGCTTCTTTTCATTTTGCTGTCTATAAGCAGTTTTATTGTTCCTTTTAAGGGAATAAAACAACTGCCAGTTTATGTCCTGTAGCATAAAGTAGGTCAATTACTAACTTGAATTTCTTAGATTGTACTATTAGATACATTTGAGTTAAAGTGATAAGGCCTAATGGTGTAAGATATGAAAATATCCCAAATTTAAAATATTGAGTCTCCTTAAATAGCAATATTAGAATATAAATTAAAGGTTAAGTATATGTAAGGTGATTTGCCATTGTAAAGAAAAGTATATTAGGAATTGGGGAATTCCTGAATACAATTAACTATATAGAGAATCACAAAAGAAGCTATTTAAGAGTGGAGAGTTTTTCTTAACATTTTTCAGTTTCAAGTAAGCCCAGGTGACTGACTGTCAAAATAAAACAACACAGCAAAAATAGCCTTCTCAAGGTAAGTGACCTATTGACAATTTTGGAGCAACTAAATGGGATGCCATCAATGTTTACTTAAATCTTCACTTTTATCATAAAGGCTATCATTATATCACTGTTGGTAGAATTATTCTGAGGGAATTGCATATGCCCCTTTCACACATGAAATGTCTCAGTCACTCAATGTTACTGATATTTACTTGTCAGTAGCTGGGTATTTCATTTGTGACTATGAAAAATAAATGGAGACTAGTTTTCACCCAGAGAGCAAAATGCTATGACCAATCAAATCACTATTAAACTGTGAATGAAGTTAGTGGTGTTTTTATTCTAAAATATTTGTTTCAGGGAGCCAAGCTTCTTGGTATTTGGTCCGTATATTAATAATGTATTTGGGGTTTTATGAAACAGTAATTTTAATAAATTGGGAGATTGGATTCTTTCATCATTTTCTCTTTGCTTTTGGTTTTCCGCAGTTTGAAAAAGGAATTCCCAAGTGAAGTAGTCCAAATTCTGCTGGTGTTATTATTATTTCATACTATTTCTGTAATGGTATATGGTATGCCTCCGGACTTTAGGATAGTGTAATGCAGGAGAATGTTCATGGGCTTATGAATCAAGAGCTCTAGCTTTAAGCCCCAGATATGCCACTATTGTGTGAGCTTAGACAAACTTTTTAAGTTCTACTTTTTTATATGCCTGTTTAAAATCAATAGATTGGTTGTGATATATCAGATTATTTCCAAGTCTAAAATTATATGACTGTCTCCTTGAACACATCTAATTAGGAAATCACTATATTTGTGCCAATATAACATTCTGTTCTATTTTTTTCAACATCCACAGACAAGTTTCAGCTATATTTTAACTACATATAGATATTTCTCAGCATATGGCAATCCAACAGCTGAATGTCATTATCAAACAATGTTTAAATCAGGGAATGGATTTAATATATGCTCTTTATCAAAGAAGGTAAAGAAAATTGTGTGTGGACCTACCTCTGGTCCTGGCTTAATCCCCACCTAACTATAAAAACTTCCTGTGACAAGTCTGGTCCTGATTCTACACCTTTGTGTGGTTATTCAGGCCAGATTCTGGCAATTACAAAGACCTTACCTAAAGCTGTCCTCTCCACGGTACACTGCAATCTCTGAAGGCAGTTTCACTCAAGAACTCAAGACCCTCTCATCCTTCTCCTTTCCAGATATTTGCATTTCTAGGTCTTCTGTCCTGGACCTTGGGCAGGAGTCTTCTTCTGACTCCTCCCCCAAGAATGAGGAGGATGGAGAGGCTGTAGGAAAGGGAACCTTGAAGACCCGTTTCCTCATTCTCAGTACCCAGTACTTTTACACTCCTAGCTCTCACTCCACCCCCTCCCTTTTACCACAGGGCCCAAAACGTTGATGGAGCCTTTTTGGGGTTTTCTCAACAGCGAGACAAGCCCCAGGACCGCACTGACCCACCTAACTCTGAACAAGGTACGCCTTTCATGGAGGGAGGTGGAACAGAAGTTAGCACTTTCTTTGGTTTAGAACTTGCTTATTTCGTCACGAGTAAAGACTTCTTTCATTTTTGACTTGTTGCTTTAATGGTCTGCTGTGGCACCAGTTCAGCATTCTCTGTCGCTCTGTTGTTTTTCTTTCAGGAGCGCCACTGCGCTTTGGCAACTTGGTGAGATTGGATGAGTCCATGGTGTATCCATCCTGAATTTTCTATTTAAGCAAGTGTGTGTAGGAAGGGTCTCATTATGCGTAGAAAATTCTCTTGTTATTTGTTTTCTTATAGATTAAACATACTCTTTATTCCTTACTGTCTAATGTTTAAAGTTGGAACATCACTGAAATAGTGGAAAAGGATAGAAGTAAGAAGTCTCTTCTCTCATTTGCCCTAATAACATGAAATACTTTTAAACTTTAAGAGAAAGAAAGACTGTGGGAACACATATAATAAATCTATAATGACTGAAAGCCAAAGGAGGTAACAAATGTTTAAAGCAGTGATGTGATTTTATATACTTTCATGGTACAGTAGTTATCAAATGTTGAATTTATTTAATATAACCACAAAAGAAGTTACACAGAACTTTTTCTTCCATCCCAAGTTGAAGGTCATTTGCTCTGCTGAAAATAAATCTCCGGCCTCATAAGACTGTCATTCTTAGATCCTTTTCTTATATTCAAATATTTACCTTATATTATATCCATATTTCAAATTATATTTCTTATGCCCTGAAACTTGTACAGCGAATATATATCTGGTTGTTAAGGAAGGCTTTCACAGGTATTTCCTGTGGTCCTGTCTTCTCCAAGTTAAACAGGACTAAGATCTTCAGTATTTTAAAGGATCTGGATTGGTACTATAGATTTTGACATACAGCTAATATTGCAGGCTCATATTGAGAGTGGAATTCACTATAGATCATATAACTGTATAACAATCATTCTTTAAAAGATATATTTAGTAATATTTTAATCTTTGGTAATATGTTTCATGTCAGACAGCAGATTTTCTGATGTAGTATATAAATAAACATTGAATTCCCTTGATCTTTAAATTTGTCTGGGTTAGAATTAGTTTCCTTAAAATTTTCAATAAATATTTTTTTCCTTTAAGAAGTTGTAAAACTTTTTATATATACAAAGAATATATGTAATCTATTTGGTTTTTAAATAGACAATAATATGATGTATAGGTCTAGATCTAGATATACAGATATATATCTTTATTTCCTTGGTGAAAGAAGCTTTATGAGTATTTTATATACGTATACATATATATGTGCAAATATATTACATATATTTTTCAATTTATCTGTGTACTTTAAAAAATCAGCTTCCTGGGGCGCCTGGGTGACGTAGTCGGTTAAGCGTCCGACTTCAGCCAGGTCACGATCTCGCGGTCCGTGAGTTTGAGCCCCGCGTCGGGCTCTGGGCTGATGGCTCGGAGCCTGGAGCCTGTTTCCGATTCTGTGTCTCCCTCTCTTTCTGCCCCTCCCCTGTTCATGCTCTGTCTCTCTCTGTCCCAAAAATAAATAAACGTTGAAAAAAAAAAATCAGCTTCCTGCCTCCTGCCCCAGATAGCCAGGATCTTAAATTAAAAAAAAAAAATATCACCCTACATCTCCTAAACTTTACCACTTATTTACATAGCTCAATTTAATATATTACTAGATTTTATACTATTTAGAATCTTATAATTATTATAATTCTCCCAAAACTTCCTTTTGTTTTCATTCAACATTATACATAGGAGATAAATCCATGCAGACACATAAAGCTGAAGTTTATTCAGTTTCAGTGTTTTGTAATATTCCATTGTGTGAACACTTTCTAAATTATTTTTTTCATTATTCTGTTTAGATTTGGGGATTATTATCTAGCTCTTAAAAACAAGGCAATGGGAAGATTTCTATGCATGCTGGTTGGATGGTTAAGACTTCCTCTAAGATATAAACCTACTAGTGTAAATGCTTGATCTTACAAACGGAAGACATGCTTGCTCATTTTAACAGGTTAAGGCTCATTCTTTCCCAACAGCATAGTTTAATTTATTACAGATTTTCCACACTGTGAGATCCCAATGAGCCAAATCCTTGTCAACACTTGAGATTAAGACTTTAAATTGTTTTCTTTTCTTTTTTAGTTTGTGTAAAAGATCTCATTATTGTCATTTTAATATTCTGATTAACAATGATGTTCAGCAATTTTTCATAATTACTGGTCATTCCTATTCCCTCTTATCTTTTACTTCCTTTCTCTAGAATTGTCTCTTTTTCATGATTGTGAGTTTTTAGTATAATCAGAGTCCCTCTTTGCTAATTATATATGTAACAAATAATCTTCTCCAGTTTGAGGGATTTTTTGTGTCTGAAACAGAGTTCTTAAGTTTAATATAATTAAATTAAATATTGGTGCTTGTGCTTCCTTTTAATAAAAGCATTACCCTTAACATGGTGAGAAAGTTATAGACCTCTATTTTTTTTAAATATTTTAAAGTTTTGTTGTTTAAATTATAGTTCTTTAATGCACCTGGAGTTGATTTTTCTTTGTGTGGTAGGCATCCAATTAAATATGAATATACCAATTAATTACTCAATTCTCAAAAACACTTTCAAATTAAAAAAATGTAGACATCATTTTTGGCATAGGATTTTGCTTTGCCACAAATGGTTTTGAAATGTTCTTTATATTGCTCAGATACTCGACAAACTTTAAAACTGATTTACTTTTTAAAGAGAACATGTTAGTAATTTAAGTCAGCCTATGTTTAGAAATAATCCCTGTCACATGCAATATACTATGTAGATAATTGAAACATGATTAGTCAAATGTAGATTCAGCATTGGAAAAGTATTAGATATAGCTGCTATATACATTTTTACATAAATGATTTTATACATTTTCCAATACGTATATGTATATGGGTCAATAATTCTCTCTTCATCTCTCTCTCTCTCTCATATATACACATGTACCCCCCCACTGGCACACACACTAAGAAAAACAAATCCCTCTTTTTGTAATTTCACATAATTTTATCATCAATGCTCTCATCATTTTTTCATCAAGAAAATATATAATATAGTTTGCATCAGTATTTCTCAAAATTATTAGATACTGGAGCTTTATTTTTTGTTTTTTGTGGGATTTTTGGTTTTGATTTTTGTGCTACATAGCTATTAATATCCTGTGGAATTTTTTTCTTGGGGACATTAGTTTAAGGCACAGTCTTTTAAATGTACATTATAATCCTCTTTTTTTCTTATGATCACTAACCCAACCAAAGCTGCTATGCTGAAAATCTAAAAGAAAACAAAAACAAGAAGTTTTATCAACTAGTATAAAGACATAAAGATTGTTAACCTTAGCAAACATATTCCTCTCAGGGTAAAAAAACATCAGGAAGAAATTGGGCCGATGAATTTTCATCATAAGTTTAGTTGCCAAAGTGCTCACAGTTTTGGCAGATCTAGCTAGGCCTGAACTTCAAAACTATTCCTCTTTTGAAAGCTGGTGGGTACAGCATGTGATTTCACTCATTTCTGACACTCTGCCATTTGAATCTACACAGTGCATACCACTCTATACTGCACACAGTAAAATTCAAAAATACATGTTTGAATTAAAGAAAGAATAACTGATAAAATGAATTTTTAAAGATGTAAAGTATTCCATGTGAAATATATTCTACTTGATGTTATTTACATATGGTAGAGACTAGATCTTTTCACTAGTCAAACAATATTAGATGTTACTAGGTATAAAACTACTTTTTTTCTTTTAACAGATTTATAACAAGGAAACATTTGGTCCCAGAGACAAATTGTAACAGATTGTAAGGCTTGAGTAAATGTCATAAATATTAATATATTACTTTGAATATCTCTAAAATAAAACATCATGCCCTTGCTGACAGTAATGTTCTAAGAAACCTTACTCTCCACCTTAATTGTTTACATATTATGTAATTCACAATTTGTTACATGCATTTTAAAAGCCATAGTATCAACAGGCATGTATGCTTAAAGCAACAGGAGACCTCTCTGAAGGCATTCTCATTTACCACAAAGGAAACAGAAAAGGTCTGATGATATAACAGAATCAAACATATGTTTGTTTGTTTTTTTCTGTGTTGTAAATGGTGATTTGCAAACAATAGATTGATTATCACATGTGCAGGACACATTGAAGTTTTCTGATTTTACCTAAGATAAAATAGTCATAAACCGGGACCTTAAAAAAGAGCAAAGATACATTTAAGTTCAGTGGGTACAAGATAACCATTCAATTTTAGTCAATAAATGTAAAATTAGCTCTTACTGTAAAATATTATGAAAGCAATGTATACTCTTGCAGTTGTATAATCTGGTGTGTGTAACATGCAAAAAAGGCACTTTCCAAATATGTGTAGTTTAATACTTGGGAAAGTACAGAATTTTGTTACAGTGCATAGGAATAATGTATGATCCATGTTAATGAGAAATGGGGAGATTCATATCTCCGGATGAAATGATACGTATATATTTTGGCACTTTCTTTTAAATAATTAGCAAGTTAGGGGCACCTGGATGGCTCAGTCGGTTAAGCATCTGATTTTGGCTCAGGTCATAATCTTGCAGTTCCTGGGTTCGAGCCCTGCGTCAGGATCTGTGCTGACAGCTTAGAGCCTGGAGCCTGCTTCAAACTCTATGTCTCCCTCTCTCTCTGCTCCTCCCCTGCTCATGCTCTGTCTCTCTCTCTTTCAAAAATAAATAAAAACATTTAAATGCCCAGTAACTACATATAGCTCATGGTTAGCATATTGGACAGCGCAGATTACAGAACATTTCTTCAATTTAGATAGTGCTGTGCAGCCTGGGTAGAAAGTATACTGGAAAACCCAGCATTTTGCCTCAGGAGAGTATTTGAATTCAAGTAGTGTCACGTGCTTTCGTCTCACACATAACTTACTTGATTTATCAACTGCTCCTAAAATGAAACTCATTTAGTTACATTGAACATTGACTTATCTTTTAGACTTCATATTTAATCATCTAGTGAAATGTTTCTCATTGCTAAAATAATTTTTATAGATCTTCCAGTATAAATATTTGGAACAAATGGACTAGATGGTGATTGTTCAGTTATAACTGAATAATAAAAGCACATGGAAACTCTGAAGAAATGACAAAATAATGAGGTCCCTCCACAGAACACTTAAATCAGAATCTCTTAGGTGGGGACCCAGATATCACTATTTTTAAAAACTTCCACGGATAATTAAAATGTGTAACCTTGCTTAAGAACAAGTAGAGAATATTATGTAGTCTGTATAGAACTTGTAGATAAAATTTGAAAATAATCTTGATTCCCCCCCAAATTTTGGAAATCACTCATAGTCATTCACTCTATGCTTTATTCTATATATACATGCCTATATATTTTATATAGACATACATACATATTTATACATGCATGCATGTATATTTTATATATTTATATATATTAACATTTATACATAACATGCACACACATACATATAATGTACATTATGTTAGCATAATCTGTTTATAAAATTATGTGTTTTAAAATTTTGTTTTGAGATAATTTTAGATTTATAGAAAAGTAACAAAAATGGTACAGACAATTCCTATACAGCCTTTCCTAATTTCCTTTATTGCTAACCTCCTACATTACCATGATACATTTGTCATGATTAATGAACCTATTTGATACATTATTATTAACTAAACTCCATGCTTTATTCACTATTTATTTATTTATTTATTTACTTATTTACTTATTTATTTATTTTAGTTTTTCCCTAATATCCTCTTGCCATTTCAGGATTCCATCCAGAATATCCCACTACTTTTATTTATCAAATCTCTTTAGTTTCCTCTCAGCTGGTAACCATTACTCAAAATTTTCTTGTTTTTCGTGATCTTGTAAGTTTTGAGAAGCACTGGTCCAGTATTTTGTAGAATATTCCTCAGTTGGGATTTATCTGACATCTTTTTCATGGTTAGACTGGATTTTTGGGTTTGTGACAGGAGAGCACAGAGGTGAAGTACAATTTTTGATACAATATATCAAGAACACATGCTATTATTTTGATAATAGCACATGCTATTATTAATCTCTGATAATGTGAATGTTGATCACCTGGTTAGTGTTCTTCAGGTTTCTCCACTATAAAATTGGCCTTTTATCCTCCTTTTCTATATAATACTCTTCGAAAGTCATTATTCATCAGCCACACTTAAGGAGTAATGTGATATGCTCATCCTCCTTCAGGAAGGAGCATCTCCATAAATTATTTGAAATTTGTCTGCATAAGAGATTTATTTTTTCTCCATTTATTTGTTTATTCAATTACTTATTTGTATTTGCTTAGGGTGGTGACTATTCATTTTTATATGTTGAATTACAATCTGATAGTAATTTACTTTTTGTTCAAATTGTTCCATCTCTGGCCACTGGGTACACCTCAGTTGGCCCCTATGACCCTTTGATAGTCTCTAATTTTTGAGAATTTCATTTGTTTGCTTGGTTGTTTTGTTTTGTTTTGTTTTTGATATCCAGGATTTCCTCTCCTCCCTTTTTCTTATCGTTTTTCTCTCTCTGTTAACATGACCTATTTAGACTTGCCCGTTGCCAACCTTTCCCATCAGAAATATCAATGTATTAATCATAGTTATTTTAAATTCTCTTTCTGATGGTTCCAACATCTATGACATTTCTGAACCTGGCTCTGATGATTGCTTTGTCTCTTCATATTTGTTCTGGCCTTTGGCATTCTTGACATTTTTTGTCCAAAACCAGACATATTGTATGGACTAATATTTACTGAGATAAATAGACATTTAGAGTGAAGTTTTATATTAATCTTTCTGGAAGTTGGACTACGTTTCTTTTCATATAATTATAGGCACCAGAGGCTTCAAACTGCTCTAGTGGGCTTCTTTTTTCTCACCTTTTGGCCTTGGAGTTTCTCTTTATGCTAGTGCACAGAGAAAGTCTATGTCTTACAGCCCTAATCCACTGTTATTATTCTGCATTGTTTCTCAATGTGAAGGTAGGCTGTGGGAGAGTAAGGCATTACGTAATTCTCTAATTTTTGGTCTTTTAGGGGGCCTGTGTTTGGTGAGTGTGCCCTTCAGAAATATTTCTGCCCTTCTCCAGAAGTAAAGCTTCTCCACCTTTTTATCCCTTAGTCTCTTCCCTGGTGATAGTGTTCTCAGACTCTTTCTTCACAGCCCCTTTTAGACTATGTCATTCACTCATTCATTATCACTTATTATTTATTTTTCCTTATATGTTTATTTATTTACATGTTTGTATATTTTTATTTTCATAATTATGTATGTATGTATGATTGGATTCATTGATGCACCGAGGTTAGAGCTAGCTGCTTCGGTGTGTTGCATTCCTTGGTGTGGGTAAGGTTTCTGAGTTGCACTCTGGTCAATTCCCTACCCCAGTGCGCAAGCCTTTGTTGAACACAAGTCTGAGAAGGTTTTACAATGGCTACTCTCCCCCTTTTCTCTGATATTACCCCTGGGGAGCCTTCTCTGATCCTTTCTTTGAGAACCTGGTGAGGTACCTGGAGGAAAAGACTTGCAAAAGTATGGGCAACTCCCAATGCAAAATCTCAGAAACTTTTCAGTCTTGCGATGTCTGCACGCCACTTCCAGCAATACGCCAAATATACTATTTAAACATTCCTGCCAGAGTATGGTATCTGTCAGCTTCTGCTCCAGGTACGCAGATTCCAGCTGTGACTATCCAAATATACCAAATCTCCAGATTTAGGGTTGATAGTTGGCCAACAATTTCAGTTCTCTGATGCATTCAAGAATCTTTGTTGATATTTGGTTTGTCAGGTTGTCACAAGTGATATCAAGGGAAATCCTGAAGGTCAGTCTTTTTCTTACTGTAAGGGTAGGGGTAACAACCAAGCATTGAGCACTTTGCAAGAGCTGAAACCAGAAGGCAGTGTTCTGTTTTTATCCAAAAATATATTGAATCCCCACATTTTTTCTATGTTTATAGTCAATTTTCTGGCCAAGCAAATATCTCTTATCAAGACACAGTTCAGCCTCTAATAGCATTTTTACCCTCTCCAATGTATCCTCCAAGTGATAACCATACTATCTTAAGTCATGTCATTTGACTGTTAGCACTCTCTGGGTGTTTCCCAATGAATTCAGAATATGATCTAATATCTCTTGCATTAATAGACAACCCTATCTAATCCTTGTATAATTATCTGATGTCATATACCACTGATTACCATTTATTCCCAACCCAGTTTACAAATGTTTGCCCTTATCCCTCTTGACATGGTTGTTTTATTCTTTCTGCACAAGTCTCAGCTAGGACATTGTTTCTCCAACAAGCCTTCCTTGACTACTTGAACAAAAAACCCCTGTATCCTACAGATCAAACTCTGTATAGCTTGTATTGCTTTGCTTGTGTGCTTATTTATCTTCTAATCTTCTTCCAGAAAAACAGTACAATGAGAAAAAGGGACCTTTTCTGACCTGATCATTGCCATACTCTTAAGCTTAAAACAGCAGCAAGTAGAGAGTAGAATCAATGAATGGTGTGGACCTTTCTAACCGTTTTTGCACTTTGTAATTTAGTATCTTCTCACTAATATCCTCAGTTTCATCCACATTAGCCTTATTTTATTCCCTTTAAGGCAAAACAGTTCCTTGCCATTCTGTTTTCTATCTTTCCTTGCTCTTATTACTTCACCCAACTTATTTTCACAAGACTGGTCCTTTTTAATCCCTTAGGTTTTAGCTTCAAGGAATTAATTATTTCTCATATAAAATTCCCCAGAGGAAATGCTGGGATAAGCTAGTAGTTCCATAATCATCTGCTAACCACAACCTTCTCTCTTGCTCTTCCTTCTTTTTCAACATATGGTTGCCATCTCATGGTGCACAAGGATGGCTTTTAGTCCTCGCATCACATTCGAATGGCAGGAAGGAGAAAGTTCTCTTTTTCTTCCACTGACTGGAAGTTAGTCAGGTGGTCATTGCTAATATCAAGAACACTTTAGTAAGTCAGTACTTACTCTCATGTAAGCTCATGTATTCATCTATTACAGCTCACGTATTCATCTAAAATCTGAGTTCTACTCCAGAGGAGATGGAAATATGTCTGTCAAATATCAAACAGCCTCTGCCACGCTACTGAAAATATATTGCTCCTATTATTCTCTTATGTAGTGCTGTATTTTTCATATCAAAACTTTGGTACAATTTATAAATATTTAATTTAATTTCTTATTTTTTTATGTGTTTATTTTCTCCTACTCCACTATAAGCTCTATCATGTCATAGAAAATACATTTCCTGGGACACCTGGGTGGCTCAGTCAGTTAAGCATCCGACTTTGGCTCAGGTCATGATCTCACAGTTCATGGTCTCGAGCCCCTCATCAGGCTCTGAGCTGACAGCTCGGAGCCTGGAACCTGCTTCTCATTCTGTGTCTCCCTCCCTTCCTGGATTGCACTCTGTCTCTCTCTCAAAAATAAAGTTTTAAAAAATGTTTTAAAAGAGGAAAAAAATATCTTTCCTGTTTGCTATGTTATCTACAATGTCTGAAATAGTGTCTGGAAAAATAAAGGCATTTTGTAAATATTTATTAAGTAAATAAAGATATCAGGAGAGAAACCTTGGTTATTTATTTCCTAATATATCTAGTCTTCCATTCTGAAATGGAATGTTTGTTACTGTTTCCATAATCTTGTGTATTGTTTCTAATAACAATTCCAAAATTAATACAGAAAAACTATTATTATTGCAAAAATAGTATTTCTTGTAAAGAAAGAACTCTATTTCTGAAAAATATTATTTCATGTGCCATATCAACAGTTAAATGGTAATATAAAAGCTGATTTTTATTGTGCATTTAATATTTGTTACTACATCACCTATAAATAGAGATAAACATGTTTAAAATTAAATTATTTTATTTACTGACATATTATGTACTCCTAAAGTCATGTAGAATTCTACATTTAAATTGTTATACTTTCATTCTGTACAAAAAATTAATTATACTAGTTTCTTGGCTATATGAATACAGGCATCTTTGTGTATTTTCTTCATTGATGTTTATCAGATCCCTAGAACATCTGGCACATTTGAGTGCAAGTTGCAAAAGAAGGGTGTGTGGACAATAGGTTTTGTAGATCATCTATTTCCAGTGTGTTAGGCAATTTAACAAGCAGTTACTAAGTACTATCATATTTAATGTATATGACTTAAAAAACTATATATCATGTGCTATAAAATATGTTATAAACATATTACATATAATTAGAAAATAAATCTATAGTTATTAAACATAATCACTTGTTATCAATATGTGATAAACACACATATTAATTATTAATTATTTAATGGGATATATTTATTATTAATATACTCTGTGTTATTAATTATTAATTAATTATTAATATATGACATATGCACATATAAAATGTATGTATACATCGTTATTAAAATAATTATTAATATATGATACATACACATATTAATTATTACTATGTGATATATACACACATACACAAATCTGAAGAATTCAAAGTGCTCCCCCATTCCTGGGTCCACAGACATTTGTATTTTAACATTGACAAAGTGACACACACATATAAATACAAAATAAATTGTTAAATTCATAAAGAAACTATTCTGTACCTAAAAACAGGGGATAAAACCATTAAAAAATAGCACAGTGTTTACCATTAAGGGATATATGGACAGCATTGTGTTAAGAAAATAATACGGTTGTCATCACTAGTAGCCAACACTATTTTTAAGGTATACAAAACAGTACAAAATACAAGAAAAATAAATTACAAATATATATTATATGAACTAATATTTACAAAGTATCAAGATTGGGTATGTAAGTTCTACATAAGAGATTTCAAGTGGCATCATTATTTATTTATGTCAGGATGCACTACCCAGGAAAGCCCCAAAGAATCATTTGAAATACTATTTTATGTCATAAAGAGTTTAGTAAGGTACCTTATTTGAAAGTCAGTAATTTCTTAAAAATCACACAAAGCAACCCACAAACAGCTCTGCCCTTGTGTAATTTACGTTCAAATGTGTGTACTGGGTGGTGCAATAGACATCCATATTTAATAAATGAGAATGTTAGATTGTATTTTCTGAAGACAGCTTAACAATATCTCCCATTACTATATAGACTATATGCTAGTCTATAATGTGAACTTGATATAGTGGAGACCATGAAACCTTTGCTTGAGTCTGGGCAAAATTATAATTCTACTGTAATCAGAAAGATGTAATGCTGTATGCCTTCCAAAGGCTAGGTCAGAAAAGATTAAAAAAAAAAGGCTTCTGGTTTCTTTGCCAAAACACTCACCCTGAAGCCCTGAACTGTTAAGAAATTCAGTTGCCCTATGTCCTCCATATTGTAAGAAAGATCAAACAAGCCCTGGTTGAAAGGCACCATGGAGAAGCTTTAAGACACTATGAAGAAGGAAATTTCTGGCCAGACTTCTGCTGCTCTGGTATTGATCTATCTGCAATCGCTGAGTCCCTAAGTCAGTACCACACTATGCATGCTTTTCGTAAATTTCTGATCCACAGAAGCCATAAATGATAATAAAAATGTTTACTTTTTAAGCCACTGAATTTTGGGGTCTTTTGTCATACAACAATCCAAAAATGGAACAGTGAATAAATGAGCTTGTTTAACAGTGATAAATAATGAAAACAACAACAAAAAATGTAGCAGGAAAACAGATCACAAAAAGGTGAGGTCAGTTTTCAGTTTTTACTATGATGGTCATGGTAGGCATATAAAGGTACAATTGATGCATGTGATTATAGAGGTCCCAAGATCTGCAACGGGCATTTGGCGATACAGGTGAGCCAACAGTGCAGTTCTGTTCCAAAGGTCTGCATGCTTGAGACCCAGGAAAGAGCCAATGTTTCAGTTGCAGTCAGAAAGCAGGGAAAAACCAGTGCCACAGCTCGAAGACATCAAGGAGGAGGAATCCCTTGTTCCTCTTACTCATCTTTTTGTTCAACAGTGGGATGGTGCCCATCCACGTTAGAGAGGGCAATCTGCTTTACTGGAACTACTGACACAAATGTTAATCTCATCCACAATCACCCTCATGGATACACTCTGGAGAATGTTTAATCAAATGCCTGGGCACACATGACCCACTCAAAGTGACATATGAAACTAATCATCACACAGAGTAAAGGGACAGCTATTTGCTATTACAGTATTTGTAATGTGTAATTATATAGTAGACAAATAGGAAAAGGATTTATATTTTCAATTCATTTTACCCTGAAAGTTCGAAAAATAAACTTTCTTTTTCCCTTTACTGCATTTCTTTCTCCCTTTACTTTGCTGGTGTCGGTAAGTGTGTGTGTTCTCATTGGGTTCTGTTAGACAAAAAGGATAACTTGATATAGCCTTAGGTAAACAATGTAATCACTCCTAAAGTGACCTTGTGACCAGGCAGAACATAATCTTTACTGATTCCCAGTCTTTCTTTCCAGGTTCTGGTCTAGATGGTGTTGCCATTAGTTTTCTTTTTCTCTGCCACTCTTTTCCCTAATAGCCTCCCTTGTCCTTAGATAGCCCTTCCTTCCTATAAAGCAAACTATAGCTCTTATTAGCCCTTGAATAATGCACACAGACACCGGCATCCTTCTTTAAATGCAGCTTTAGTCATCATTCACTCAGTCAGGGGGTTGTGAAAAGAGCATGAACTTTAGACTAGACAGGTCTAGGAACCATTCCCTGCTTTATAATTACTAGTGTGTGATCTTTTGAAAAGGAGTTAACTCTTTCAAACTTTACTTTCATCATTTGTAAAATGGAGACGAAAATGCTGCCTGACAACTTTGTTGTGAGAATTAAGAGAAAATGTGTAGAGGACACATAGTGCCAAGCATGTAGAAAAATTATTGGGGCACCTGGGTGGCTCAGTTGGTTAAGCAACTGACTCTTGGTTTCAGCTCAGGTCATGATGTCACGGTTCGTGAGTTCAAGCCCCACATCGGGCTTTGAGCTAACAGTGCAGAGCCTGCTTGGAATTCTCTCTCTCCCTTTCTCTCTGCCTCTCCCCTGCTTGCTCTCTGTCTCTCAAAGTAAATAAACTTAAAAAAAATTAAAAAAAAAAAAGAAAGAAAGAAAAACCATTGTCTCCTTTTTCCTTTGCTTCAGTATTTACTGAACATGTATGATGTATGAGGCACAATGGATGTCACCCGAGACACTGGGTTAAAAGACCTAGTCTCTGCCATCAAAGAACCCACAGGTTGGTGAGATTAACATAAAAATAAACAAATGGGCTCCTGGGTGGCTCAGCTGGTTAAGCATTCACCTCTTGATTTGGGCTCAGGTCATGATCTCAGGGTCCTGAGACTGAGCCCCTAATTGGGCTTGGTCCTGAGCATGGAGTCTGCCTGATTCTCTCTATGCCCCTCCCCCTCTTGCTTGCGCACGTGCATGCACATGCACCCTCTCGCTCTAAAAAAATTAAATAAATGAAATTTAAATAGAGATGAATAAATAACTGCCAACAATGTGGAAATGTCTATGAAATAAGCCGGCTGCAATGTGGTTATTCAGAAGATATGTGTCAACAATGGTCTGAAAAGGATCAAGGATGGTTTCTGGAAATGACAAAAATAAGCCAAGACTTGGAATTTGCAGGGCTTTCCAATAGCAAGGAGCAAGGTGGGGCGGGGTGTTTCAGCATGTGTAACATGTGTAGATGGTGGGTACACACAGGATCTCAGAAGGACTGAAGGTTATTTTATTCAGAAATGGGGCTTGAGGAACCCAAAGAAAGCTTGTAGAATTAAGAGAGGGCCTGAGTAAGCAAGGTCTGGGCACAATAAATGAGTTAATGTGTATAAACTCTTATAAAGTAGATATTTTTGTTATCACCATTTTAAAGATGAAACAAAAAGCAATTAGCATTTCCAAACTCCTAAAGCATTTAAGGGGCATTTAAGGAACCCTGCTGAGCCAGGGTTCATATCTTAATAATCCAGCTCCATATCCCGTTCTTTAAACCTATCTGCAGTGTTCCTTGCCACCTGGTTAATACATTACGGCATCCAGTCTCCTCCTGTTCTTTCCCTTTTTCCATATAAAGGTTAATCAAATATGATGTTCTTGTACCATGCTAATCCAAGTGATTTGTCCCCACATCGTTGTATTACTTTTTTGCATGAGACAAAATTTTATCCTTTTAAAAAAATTAGGAGATACAACACTAATATTATCAGAATTAAAGAAAATAGTTCCCTAAGGTGAACATATTTTTGTATCACCATATGAAAACCTATACTTTTCCTATATAACAGTACTAAACTGAGGAATTCGGGTCTTGGTTAGAATCTTATGTGTGAAAATAGGATATATTGAAAATTCATTGGCCTTATAAATTTTTTTTAATGTTTATTTTTGAAGGAAAGAGAGAGACAGAGTGTGAGTGGGGAGGGTTAGAGAGAGCAGACACAGAATCTGAAGCAGGCTGCAGGATCTGAGCTGTCACCACAGAGCCCGACGCGGGCCTCAAACCCACGAACTGTGAGATTATGACCTGAGTTGAAGTCTGGTGCTTAACCAACTAAGACACCCAGGCACCCCGGAAATTTACTGGCCTTCTAAACAAAATAGTAAAGAGACAGAGAATTTAGACAATGGCCTTGTTATTCCCTGAGTTTTTAGTTTGAAATTACCAGGAACATTTAGCTGAGTCAGTTAAAATGTTGTGACATTATTAGAGATGTATACATTTATCATCATTTATTAATGATTCAGGTAGTATGAAACTGAATCAGTGGACAGGCAGGGAATACAGCTCATAGAAAATAACATTCTTTTTAAATACAGAAATAATAATTAGAAATAGCTGTAATCTTGTAATCGACAATCTTATAATAATTGTCTACTTCTATGTGTAAGTTTAATTTTTAATTGTATGATATCTCAAACATATAGTTGCTATTCTTATTAGGTTTTAATTGTTTTCTATAGAAAACATTTCTATAGAAATTATATTGTTTTCTAAGAGACGTAGGTATACTAAAATTGTTTTCTAAAGAAACCCAGCATCGGGTTAAGAGCACAAATTCTGAAGCCAAACTACTTGGGTTGAAAATATGGCTGTGCTATTTTTCAATATTCGTGAACTTTAATCAAGTTAATGAATTGGTATGCCTATACTTCATAATCCTTATTATAGGATTAATATTAGCATCTATCTCATGAATTTGCCATGAAGTTTAAATAGGTAACTGTGTTTGAAGTTTTCTTGCTACCTTTTCTATATATTTAAGTGGTATGACAAAGTTTTAATCATGAGGATACTTTAAAGGTGTATTGGTTATTGTTACAGAGTTCACATACCTATTATCTCTTTACACTCTTTTGCTGAGTTGTTTTAATTTAAAATCCATATCTTTTACTTTTAGGATGGATTTGCGCCACATATTTCAATAATGTTATAAATAATAATTTTAACCATTTTCATGTTTTCACACAGTAAACATAAATAGTAATTTCTATGGCTAATACTTGAGGTTGACATATTTGAACATATTTATGAGTGGTTTGATTATTTACATTGATATTAAAAACCATAGCATTTGATCAAAGCATATAAAATGTTCAGTATCCTACCAGATGTAATTACCTATACTATGTAAATGACTGTAATTTAGACCATGTCTCTTCTGTGTCTGACTCTCTGCCTGAGAGGAAAATTAGTCAGATGAATTAAATTTCACTGTATAAAATGCTACCAGAAGGGAAGGTTATGCCTTCAATCTCAGTAGGCTTGTAGCTACAAATAAGCAGTCAGTTGGCATGCCTTATTTTCACATTCACACACACCACACCTTTCCAACTATATATATTTATTACTGATTTATTCCAAGCCTTAATTAATCTTGGCCTTCTATATGTACTAGATACACTTCTGTGATAGCTCACAATGACCACCGCCACCTAGTATTGGCAGACTGTGTAATCTTGTGCCGTTAAGTGGGAATGGAACTGATAGAACATGGCAAGTTCTATGTCTCTTCCATGATTAGGTTACAAAAGCTTATAACTTCTGTCTTACACGTGGACTCTACTGACTTCTCAGTGTACAGCTTTGATGAAGTAAATTGTCACATTTGAGAGATCATGTTACAAGAAACTAAGGACAGCCGCTAGCCAACAATCCACTTGGATCTGAACGCTGCCAACAACAACTAGGTGAGCTTAGAAGGAGATCATTCCCTATTTGAGCCTTTGGATTAGACTACAGGCCCTAGGCTGACAAAGATTACAACTCTGTGAGAAAGTGTGAAGCAGAGGACCCAGCTAAGTCCAGCCCAGATCCCTGAACCACAGAAAGTATGATATAATAAATGTGTGTTCTTCTAAGCCAGTAAATCTTGGGGCAATTTGCAACACGGCAGTAAATAACAATACACTATGCCAAGTTAGAATAATATACCTTGCAGTGTTATAAGTCAAACTATTTCTTTACTATTGAATGGTATCTTGTAATTTCACCACTACACATTCAAATGCAAAATAAAACATTAGTATTGATTATGAAATATATATGGAAGTAAACACAGATATATTTTCTATACACTGTAAGTTATATAAGTTAAATATAAACCACAGATCATTTTTACATTTTGAATTTTTTTTTACAGAGTGGCTTAGATTAGGCTTCTTAAAACAATAAGTCAAAGAAACTTTTACTTAAGACACACTGTAATTTTCCCGTTATCTTACGTTTAGTAAGCATAGACAATTATCTTGTCCCAAGGACTTTCCCAGTTACACTTCTCAAATGTAATTATATAATCAAAATCACATGTGAATACTATTAAGCATAATAATGCAGCCATGACCTAGTCACCCTAATTAAAAACTAGAATAGCAGCATTACTTTGAAGTTTTCTGACTGCTCCTTCTTATTGTATCTCTCTGCCTGTTCCACAGAGGTAACTGCTGTTTAAAATTTTATGGTTATCACTTTCTTACTTTAAAAAGAGTTTGCTACATAGGTCTATATCCTTCAAATGTATTTTCTTTATTGAATATGCGTAAACTAACAAAATGACAGTTTATTGACTGGCCCACCAAAATCGAATAACTGGAAAATTAAGGAAATACACTGTTCAGACATCACCAGTAAAATAAACATCTAAAAATATAATATTTCTAAAAACTTCAGCATAGATGTAATTTAATCTTCTATGTCTGGGGAAATAAAGGTAACTCTTTGCTCTTATATTGAATTTCTGACAAATCTATGGTTAGAGTATAAGCATGTGAGGATATAAGTAGAAAATCGTTTAGAAACATTTATTAACTATCTTAATGTGTAGTATAAGTTCAAAAGAAATTAAATTTTGCATTCCTTTGCATTAATCATATTGTACTTGGTGCCTATTGTATTGTAGAATTTAGTGTAGATATTAGTGCAACCCAGAGAAATAGCTGTTTACAACTTGTATCAGGTAGTGTAAGGATAAAGTTAATCAGAGTTTCAGTGAAACTTGAATAGAATTGTTTTGGTATCATCTGGGTTCTGCAGCATATAGCAGCATCAACTCTTAGGTAAGAGCAGATTGACAATTTAAGAGAAACAAGCTTCACCAGAAGCTTCAACCAATACCAAGTTTACTGAGTTGTAAGAAAGGATACTGGCAGGAAACAAAACAGCATACATAGCAAAAGGGTCACAGACATCCAGTGGATTTCAGGCAGAATTTTGATGGCCTGAAGACATGTATAAACATGAGAGGCTTGAGTGTGTGTAGAGCCTCAGATCCTGGAAGCCATCAGTATTGGTTCTTTCCACTTTGATATCTTGTAAATTACATAGCCTTCAGACACAGCAGCCTGGGCCTATTCTCTAGATTAGCTGCCTCTCAGAAATGTTGGATACCTATTTCCAAACCTTCACAATAGAATAAAGGTGCTTAATCCTGTAGGTAGTCGTTGGCCAGAACCTCACAATTTGGACCGGAAAATTCCTAACAAATTTTTTAGTTAATACTGTCCAGAGATATTGACCAAGAGTTGTGTCCTAAGGTGGTGTTGAAGTGAGAGGAATGACCTAAGAATCTTCTGTTCACCCTTTCTCCCCACACATATTTTAGAGTTACTCTATTATAAAACTAAAGGATGGTCATTTTCCTTATAACATGAATCAGGAATTTAGTGACTGACACTAGCTCCAGATACTAGTTCTTACTATGTATATTTGGGTTGTTATTTGATTTTCTCTAAGGAAAAGAATAAAGGATATAATAAAACCAAGTTTTAAAGGAGCTGTTAAAAGAGGGTAGATTGTTCAAAAACTTTAAAGTAGCCCTGTTATGTGTGAGGGCAATGAATGAAGGGGGTTAGGATGAAGTTAGAGAGGTAGGCAGTAGACATGGGAAGGGCCTTGTATACAGGAATATGGGCATACTTTCATGCTATAAAAAGCCATTAAAAGAGTATAAACAGTATAATCAGAAAATCAGATCAGTGAAATTGTGGCTCAACTGAAATAAATCTCCAAGGAAAATGATAAAGCGAAGATAACTCAGAGAATGAAGATATTAGCCAGGGAGGAAATTCACTGGATATCCCAAATACTCTGCTTATTTATAACATATGCATAATCAATTTCATTCTAATTATTATCACAAAATAGTATACTGTTTAAAGTGATAAATAAAATAATAATAAAATAATGTTTAATAGATTTGTAGGAAAATGGCAAAGTACATAGAAAAAATGATCTGGTAGATGTCATTTTACTAGTTAAGAAATACAATATTTCTAGAAAAACCAAGGAATCTATTAAAACAATATTTGGTTGATGCTTTATTGTATCTTAAAGTGCATTGTCTAACTATATACTTCTGGTATATCAAAATGCATTTGAGTTTTTTTTTTTTTTTTTAATTTTTTTTCCAACGTTTATTTATTTTTGGGACAGAGAGAGACAGAGCATGAACGGGGGAGGGGCAGAGAATGGGAGACACAGAATCGGAAACAGGCTCCAGGCTCTGAGCCATCAGCCCAGAGCCTGACGCGGGGCTCGAACTCACGGACCGCGAGATCGTGACCTGGCTGAAGTCGGACGCTTAACCAACTGTGCCACCCAGGCGCCCCAGCATTTGAGTTTTTATAAATCAATCTATCAAGACACAAGAGGAATTAAGCCTCTCAATATTGTTCTTTTTCTTATTTTTCAGAATGCTTTTTGAATTAAACTCTATGTTGTCTCATATCTTTGCTTTTATAACATCATATTATCTGTAGCTCTACAGAGATTTTCATATTTACAGTAGTTATTAATAGTTCATGGTATATTTCAGCCATCTTATTTTTGGCATTCCATTCTTCCCACCTATTGTTTATTCATATGTCTTCATTTGTGTAAGGTTTTTCCTCATTCTGTTTGCCCTTTAATCAGTTTGAAAATTACATTCTGTATTTAATTAACACCCTTGAAATTTTACCATATTACATCAGTAGAATATAAGAAATTACAAAATCATTTCCTATCTGACCCTGTCCTCCAAAAACCAGGGCCCTGAATATTTATAGGGAGAAATGGTGTTTCACTTCTAACTTTTAACAACTGCAGAAACATTATATTTCTTGACTCTCATTCCAGAGAAGACCAATGTTAGAGAAGGAGCCTACCTCCATACTTCCAAGACATTTTTTCACTTTTATTTTGGCTCTCTATTATTTCTTAAATCCAAAGAAAGCCGCATCTGCCAAACATAACTATGGCCAAAAGGTTTGAGTTGGCCGTTCACCTAATACTTAGAGAAGAAACATGTCCAACTTGTAAGAAAGTAAAAGGTACTGTATTTTGAAGTATATTTTTAACCTAACGTTCCAGATATTGGGCCTGGAGGTTTATACCTATGTTGCAACCTCAAGATCTTCCTACAGAGAAAGTAATTAAGAATTTAAGGAAGAACTTCACAAATCAGGTAGTACACACAGTGTCTATAACCTAAGCACTAAATGTTTTGACAGGGGCGTGATTATTTCAGTTATATATGCCAGAATGTTAGACACTTGGGGAATGTGTATCTTCTGTAGTGTCAGAAAAGAAAACGCTACCAGAGCTAAGGCTTTGATTTGTTATACTTGAGTTTCAACTCTGAAAATTAGCCTCAAAATAGTATTTCATTACATATATTATAGCTCTGTGCTGGTAACCATAACAAGAGAGGAAAATTAGGACTTTACAAGCATTTTCAGTATATGTAGCCCGAAATTCATCTTTTTTCAAAAAATAAAGAGAAACCATACCCATTGTCACTATACCTTTATTTTTCTTTTATCAAATTAACTTTCTCTGGAAAATGGAAAATATCAATTATCTTTGGGCAACAAAAAAAAATCTCCTTTTTAAGTTTGAAAATATTTATAGATATCTTTCTTATATATACTTTCTCATATATACATATATGTGTATTTTGACACTTAAATTAATTTACTCTCATAAAATTCCATAATTTTACAGAAGACAGATATATTGATTATTAGCACTTTGCTAAGAAGCAGTGACATAAATATCTTTATTTATTTATATATAAATATCTTTATAGGCAAGGGACTTTTATTTTATTTCCAATTTCATTTGCTATAGGAAACTCACTGAAGTACAAATCAAACTGGGTAGCTTGGCGACATGATAGATTCACAAATATCATGGTTCAATTCTAAGTGTTGATGTATACAGCAAATAGGGAAAGCATATGATAGAATTCCTAAATATGAGGACAAGCAATAATATATGGACATCATTGATTCTGGGTATTTACCGGAAAAAAATGAAAAGACTAATTCAGAAAGCTGTATGCACCCCTATATTTAGTGCAGCATTATTTATGATAACCAAGATATGGAATCAACCCAAGTGTCCACTGATAGATGAATGGATGAAGAATATATACATATATACACACAAACACATACATACACATACACACACACACACACACACACACATATATATACATATACATAAATACATACACATATATAAAGAATGAAATCTTATCATTTGCAACAACATGGATGGGCATAGAGGGTATAATGCTAAATAAAATATGTCAGTAAGAGAAAGACAAATACCATATGATTTCACTCATATGCGGAACTTAAGAAACAAAAGGAAACAAACAAAACAACAAAAAACAACAAAAAACAGACTCTCAAATACAGAGAGCAAACTGGTGGTTGCCATCGGGAAGGTGGGTGGGAAGATGAGTGAAACAGATAAAGAGCACTAAGAGTATGCGTATCTTGATGTACACTGAGAGCTATATAGAATTGTTGAATTACTACATTGTATATCTGAAACTAATATAAGACTATATGTTAATTATAGTTGAATAAAAATATAAATAAGAAATCTGATTGTCAGTGCTGCTATTCAACATTATTTTAAGGTATATAAAACAGTGCAATGACACAAGAAGAATAAACTACAAATCTATATTAAATGAACTAATATTCATAAATGTTTCAAAGGAGTTGCTAGCATGTGGTAAGTGAAACTTAGATTTTAACTTCCATCATTATCTGTAGAAGATAAGATTCGTTATCTGGAAAACCACAGAGAATTAACTGAAACATAACTTTATGTTAAAAGGGGTTTAGTTAGGTGTCTGATTAGTATATGAAAGTCAGTAACTTCTTATGGAAATATATGAACTAATTAGCATGGCTATGAAAAATACCCCCTTTCAGTGTAACAACATATTTTATTAAAGACAATGAGAAGAAAAATATAAAAGAATAATTAATAACCTTAAAAAACTAAATAAATTGAGAATTATATTATTTTTTGAGAGATAATATAAAAATATATAAACATATCCAAGATTTCAATTCTTCTAAATTAATTTAGATCTTCAAGTACAAACACATGTTTTTGGTAACATGGTAAATTAAATTTGAAGTTTATCAGGAAGATTAAATGAGCAAGAGTAATAAACACAATTTTGTTAAAAAAAGCAATAAGGGAAAGAATTTATTATAATATTTTTCAGACTTGTTTAAAACATAAAGTATATCATTATTAAAAAGATAAGTTCATGAAGAGTAAAATTAAAAAATGGACGTGTAGGGCACCTGGGTGGCTCAGTCAGTTAAGTATTTGACTCTCAGTTTTAGCTCAGGTAGTGATCTCACAGTTTGTGAGGTCGAGCTCCCTCTCTCCTCTCTCTCTGCCTCTTCCCAGCTCACACGCTCTGTCTCTATCTCAAAAATAAATTTAAAAAATGTACCTGTATATATTGTACTTGTCATGCAAGTAGCATTTTTAACAGACATGAAAAGGATATATTATAAAACAAATATTAATTTTACCATTGATTCTCCATTGAAATAAAATATATATAAGTATAACATACAGAAATTATTTAAGATATACACATTAGAGCAGAACCTTTGTTTCAAAAGAAAAAAAGAAAAAACACTGGTTGAAACATAACTGTGGTGCTTAATAAAAGATAAACTTTTAAAAAAAGACAAATGATGTAGATAAAATATTTAGGCAATATATTAATCTAAACCAAAATATGAACCTTGGTACAGTATTATTACTACTAAAGTATAGCAAGCATTTGGATTCTAGAAACTTTCTCTCTAGTAGTATTCTTTTTCTTTTCTGGAATACTAACTGGGTTCCCTCCTGCATCTAGTTTAAATATCTCCTGGGTACCATCCAATCTGGGGCAATTTTGTCTTCTGTTGTCTTTTAGGGGTCTGGAACATTTAAATAGTCTGCTGAGATATTTTGTAGAATGTCCCATAATTGTCTTAACTGATTGTAAATTTTAATTCAAAATTTAAAAAGGGCTAGCATAAATAAATAAATAGCATAAATAAAAGTGCCATGTTCTTATGGCTAACCTATCACAATACGCTAATGCTACCATAGGTGAATAGCTCAAATCAGAATTCTCTCAGAGGTTCAGGTCTGTGTTATCAACTATCTACTTGATATTTCCGCCATTCAACTCCATAAAGCTCTTTATATAAAGCACCTTCATATCTAAGCATCTAGGCATATTGGGTCTCATTTATTGTCTCCAATTTCCAATTCCCATTTCTCTATATTGCATATAGCGAGTTGATTTCCACCCTATTGCTCCACTGAAATCCTGAGAAGGAGCGATTTCCATCTCCATCTGGCAGACTATATGCTATGCAAAAAGATGATCACTGTTGAGCAATTTTGTAAAAATCTTCACCCTGGTAGTTACCAATAACTGGTAGTCTGCTCCAGTAGTTATCAACTGGGGGCAGTTTGACCTGCCCTGCCAAAAGGGAACTTAAGAAATGTCTGGTGACATTTTTAGTTTCCAGTGAGAATGCTATTGGCCAAAGATACTATTGTCTTACAATGCATAGGACAATCCTGGAAATAAAGACTTATCTGGTCCAAAATGTAAATAGTGCTGAAGTTGAAAAACCTGCTGAAATCTTGTACTCATCTTTGAAAGTCATTAGATAATCACAAAAACAAAACATTTCCACCCATCCCTAATGGCCTGAGCAATATACTAGTCTCACTGTGTGGGAGAATCTAGCACAATTCCCTCACATAATAGAGCTCATTAAATATCTTATGAATAAACAAATGTTATCTAGATGCTTCCAAGAAGGATATCTCCTTACTACTCAATGAATGCTACTAGATGTTTTGAAGCAAATGCTAAGAGACCATTATCTTCTCTACTATCAAAATGTCCTGTTTACAATTAGACTTAATCATTCTCCTTTTGTATAAAAATATCAACAAATACCTCAGAAAAGGGAGCACAAACCTAAGCTTTATAACTGTGGCCAATTAAGTTGCACAGGATAACTGTTCACACTGGTCAATACCGTTATTCGGATTATTGCTCCAAAAAGGCAGACTCCTGGACTAAACTTTAGAATGAGAGGCATTTTCAAGAAAAAAAAAAAAAACAACACTGAATAATACAACAGAAAAAGTATATATCAAGGAAGTGAGTCAATCAGATTGTGTTTAAATTGCTTTCAATTTATACCTAAGTTGTGTCTTATGGCACTTATGGCATGATTGTGCCTTATAATTATTGTACCTCTATGCTGTTTTTCCTTTCCATGTTTTCTATTTCATATTAATTTGTTTCATAAGAAATATGATGATAATAAAATAAAAAATAAAGATGATTATTTGGAATCTCAATGGTGTATAATCTGGTTAATGTTAAGTCTCATAATCAGTTTTTATTTCTGTAGAATTAATTTATAGTATACTTCAGTTTGAAACAGAGAAAACCAAATTTTTGTGATTTTTTTAGTAATACACTTTTGACCTAACTTAAATCTTTTTATAAAATGTATATTTACTCCTTTTTGAGAGACACAGAGAGAGCATAAGCAGGGGAGGGGCAGAGAGAGAGGGAGACACTGAATCTGAAGCAGGCTCCAGGGTCTGAGCTCTCAGCACGGAGTCCGATGTGGGGCTTGAACCCAAGAACTGGTGAGAGATAATGACCTGAGCCCAAGTCAGATATTTAACAGACTGAGCCACCCAGGCGCCCTGTCCTAGCTTGAATATAAGTACTATAAATTAATGATGCAAAAAAACCTACTGTGGAAAAAATTAAAAATTATAAATAAAATCAATCAATATTAAAAAGTAGTAAAAAAACAAACACTTTAAATAATCATACTTTCAATAGGAAAAAAATCAGAAAAGGGTACACTTTTATTAAATTTAGAATTTTTCCTGGGTTGCTTGCTATAAAATAACTTAACAGAAAATCCAATTACTTGTAAGTACACGGTCCAAAATATGTAATAACTTCTCTGCAAACAATATAAATATGTAATATATGATAAGACATACATTTATTGGTATATAGTTTTGAAAACATAGTGGAGAAGTCCTATAAGCTGCTTATCATTACTATATATCAATTTATCTAAGACATGTCATTCTAAGCCAGTTGTGTCTATAGATATTAAATTAATTTAAAGAAACGATGGAAATTTTTTTAATATTGCACTGTTCAGTTTGGTAGTCCTTAGCCACATGGAACACATCAGCACATGAAATGTGACTAGTGAGACAGAGGAATGCAGTTTTTATTTTCATTAAATTAAAAAATATATAAATTGAAATAACAACATGTGTAGAGCCCACTATATTGAACAGCATAGAGGAATATTAGCTTAATATTCTTTCACTTTATTAATAAATATAGTTCACAAAATAGTAAAATAACTAATGAACGTGATTTTGTCAATTTTCATGAAAAGTGATCAATTTCTGTGAATCCTATGCCTAAACATTTCATTCTGAATGAGATAAAAGAAGCATGGGCTCTAAAGCAAGTAAAAAAACAGCCTCTGTTAGTCTGATCTTAAATCCTCTTTTAAATGGACAACTTCTTTTCAATGTATGGGAGTTTCCCCTCGGTAAGGACTGCAAAGTGCTATTAAATCAAACAGTCCTACTGAATACCTTTGTGGGCAATTCACACACGAAGAGCATCAAAAATTATAATGTTATTGCTTATTTATTTTATGAATCCTTCTTCCTCAGTGGTGTGGGTTATTTTTATATGAACCTTTAATTATCTTTCCTGAAACTTACAAGCATAAATCTTTCCTGAATTCTCTGGTAAAGAGACACATTAAATGTTTACACAGATTCACTGGAAATTTTGCTGACAACGCATTCGAAATACAATTTTCTAGCTTGTTCCTACACAAAATCCTGTTGTGTTAGCTATCCTTAACATGTAAAATGACACATACTCCCCTCATTTTCCTGACAACAATGACATAGAGTCCACAATTACAGACCCAATAACTTTGGTTAAAACCCTTGCACAACCTGTTATTCTTGGCACACTTGATAAATGTTGAAAGATATAATTGGAATTTAAACAAAAGATTCAATAACATTTTGAAGTGACTTCATCAGGAATACACTTAAAATTCCGTAGGAAAATAGTAAATCTATGTTAAAGAAAAAAGAATTAATAATTTCCATTGTCAGTTAAAAAATGGGCAGCTATAATGTTTCACTGCAGTGCAGATGTTGTTGTTGTTTTTGTTTTGTTTTGTTTTGTTTTTTGGTGAGGCTGCCCCAAGGGTTTTGTTGTTGTTGTTGTTTGTTGTTGTTGTTGTTGTTGTTGTTTTGGTGGATTTTTCTTGCTTTTTTGTTTTTTGGGTTTTTTTTTTTTTTTTTTGCTTTGTTTGCTTGTTTTTTGGTGTAGTGCTGATGTTTTGATCTGGGCTAAAGTGACAATACTGATAATAAAATGAAAAAAAATAATTTAACTTTAATTTGCATTTAACATGTACCCATACACCAATAACTTAAATTTGTTAGTGGTCTTGAAAAGCTGACAAAAATTTTGCTTAAATTTGTCTAGTTGTTTCATTTTATTAGCATTCTTTGAGTATGTTTGTGTATGTGTGTGTATCTGTATGTGTGCAAATTTATTGAATTGCATTAGTTCACTCTGGCTGCTTGTAACCTCTTTAGCCTCTATAATTTCAAACCCTGTAAGCAGTGACTTTGAATCTAATATTCCCCTCTAAAATATCTCTAAATTCTGTTATTTTAATTTATAGGAAAATTGCTGATGTGGTCACTCATGTTGTTGGCTTATTATGCTTTATAGTTTAATTGACCAAACATTGCACTTCTATAGAAATTTTTCTACATAACACAAGGATAGGAGAGAAGGGACTTAGTTTCAATTAGAAACAGCATGGATCATGTGATTTTGAACACAGAATACATGACAACTGAGGTTTATTTTTCAGCTCTAAGGATCCATATTTACAATAGTAATCAACCTGTCTCAATTTATTGAATTAACTAAATATCGGGTAGTGCTGGGATAATATAAATTTTGGAAACATTCTATATTCTATTTTACAAATATATTTATATTAAAAATTATATATTACACATCAAGTATCTTCTGTATGAGTAATGTAATATGTTAAGAAATACCCTAACATCTTGGCTTTGGCTATTAAGCTATATTGCACAAAAGTATGAAAAAGATTGAACTTCTCGAATCTGTGGGTGGATGTTTTTCATTTCTTAATATGCTCTAATTCTTGTATTTTTCTCGAATATTTATTTTACTTCATTTGCTCTTTATTTACCTTCAGAAAAGAGCATGCCCCTTCTTTTGACACATCATTGACGTGAGATGTTGAGCACATATAATATGTGTTTGAGTTTCATTTAGGCTTCCTATGCAACTTTGATTTCATTTGCTACATACCTTCAAATGTTTTGACAAGGAATCAGAACGTTTCCTTCAGAAAAATTTGGAACCTGTATTTTTGCATGATCCCTGAGATCTCTGTGGGTTTTTTTTAGCCAAGTCCTCAGCATATTAACTTACTCTCTCTCTCTTTCCTATAGCCCAGCTGCAGCTTTTTGGGTCACGGAGGAGTTTTCCTTGTTCTCTAAGTCCCTTCTCAGCTTTCTGTGCCTTTAGAGATCTTTACCCATCCTCTGACTTGCCCTTAGTCTTTAAACAGAAATGCTCTATATTCTGTAAAGGCCTGGAATGTCTCAGATATATATTTTGAGCATTCTTCTTTCACCCCAGACTGAAGCGGTTGGAGTTATTACATGTCATAAATAAAATTTCTTGGATCAATCCTGCCCTCTTAGGAAAAGTAGCTGAAAGCCCAAATCACCTTTAATTGATAACCCTCATCTCTCTTCTACTCTTCCCCACTATCACATATGTAATGTGGGAAAATGCAACTCACCCATTTTGGAAGAGAAATATGTATAAGAATTTTTTATAATCCTTTGGCAATCTCAGAAAGTCTCAAAGAATCTAGAAAAAGTTAAATTCTCTAGGGAATAAATTATTTCCACTTTGCCTCTGTCTATACTCATATAGCAATGCTTTCCCACGTGCCTAACGACAGTGGTAAACATTCTACCTGTGAGCCTGTATGAAATGCAAAGACAAAGCTCGTCCTCTGAGATAATAGAGATTTCTTCCATGTTATCACTTACCAAAAGAACACTATGTGTAGGGATAATACCCCTGGATTAGTGCTTCTCATAGTGTCATCCATCAGAATCAACTAGGCACTTGTTATAAATGAAGATCCTCAAGCCCCATTCCAACCTGTTGAATCAAAAACTCTGGGACTGCTACCTAGAAAACTGTGCTCTACCAACCTCAGATGATTCTGATGTAACGTTTACTTGAAAATGCACTGCTCTCTATAACTATGGTTAAATACGTTAGTGTGACTGTGTGTGTGTGTGTGTGTGTGTGTGTGTGTGTGCGCATGCACTTGAGCGTAGGATTCAAAGATTAATGTGTCAATTTCTACCAAATACTTTAGTATCTTAATTATTAGCCGAAATATATTTTAATGACTAAAAGCCCTCTCTTCTCTTTTTAAATCCAATCTGGTTTGTAATGGTGGCATTTAAAATTCCTAGTGCATCAGATTTCTGACGCTCAGTTTTCTCATCTGTAATAATAACAGTGAGACCTTAAGGTTGCAGTGGATATAAATAAGGAAATGTAAATATGTAAAATACTCAGTGTAGAACCCATGGACATTATAATTATGGCCATTACTCTTTCCAATAAGGGCTATAACCAATGGAGCTGCTTTATTGGAATTAATTAATACCTTTGTTTTTGGTTTGCACAAACTTGCTCCCTTATATTTTATTTTTATTTTTTTAAAGAGAGACAGCATGCATGCACATGTGCTCTAGTGGGGACAGGCAGAGAGAGAGGGGGAGAGAATCTTAAGCAGGTTCCATGCCCAGTGCAGAACCCCACATGGGCTCGATCTCATGACATGAGATCATGACCAGAGCCAAAATCAAGAGTCAGACACTTAAGCAACTAACCCACCCAGGCACTCCTATTTCTATTTTTTTTTAATGTAAGCTCTATGCCGGATGTGAGGCTTGAACTCACAACCCTGAAATCAAGAGCCATATCTTCTGTGGACTGAGCCAGCCAGGCACCCCTGCTCCCTTATACTCAATATTGAAGATACCACATCCCTGCTTTATACTTCTTTGAACATGTCTCTTACCACCTAACATGAATTTTTCTTGCTTTCTGTGTGTTCCAAACACATTAAATAAATTAAAGCCCTATTGTTAGAAAATGCAATGCCTAAAAAAACTCTTTGAAAGACATAGTTATAGCACAGTATAAGTGGCTTGGTACTTACTGAAGATGATGTAGACATTTAAAAATTTTTAAACAAAATCACGTGGCAAACAAAATACAATATTATTTTATATAGCAATGGTGAACAGATGCAATTTTTATCCATCCAACATGTATTTCTTGAGTGCCTACTGTACCAGGCACTGTGCCTGTGGTGTCTCTTCAGAAACACTTGAAAACATGGAAAGAAACATTTTGTACCTCATGAAGTTACAATCTAGAGGAAATGTCACAAATTAAATAACTTACTAAATAATTTTATAGTTATGATTGTACAAAACAAGTTGTATTTTTTGAGCATTTAATGGATTAGAGTTATTTGTAGAATGCCAGATTTATTTATTATACTTTCTTCCTCTCTCTATTCCTTTTCTTTTCATCTCTTCTTCATCCTTCCTTATGTTCATTACAAATGGTATCAGGTGTTTGCTTTTTTAAATTTTTTTTTTTGAGAAAGAGAGAGAGAGCAGGGAAGGGGCAGAGAGATGGAGAGAGAATCCCAAGTAGGCTCCATGCTCAGAGCAGAGCCTGACACAGGGCTTGATCCCGACTCTAAGATCATGACCTGAGCCAAAATAGTCAGATGTTTAATCCACTGAGCCGCCCAGGTGCCCCTGGTGTTTACTTTTTTTAGTCTGTATATTTTTCAATACTTAGTGTTATTGAAAGTAGCAGAACAGACAACTCTTGATTATAATGTTAATTTTAAATGCTTTTCTGGAGAAAATTTGGCAATGGCTATGAAGGTGTTGGGGAAAGAATTCCCTCTACCCTTCAAGGTCTTTCTAGTTGGACTAAGAATCAAATCGACAGGAGACAGATTAACAGGAGAAAATAAAATTTAATGGCATATGTGTATAGGGGATCCATGCAGACACAGAAATTCCAAAGAGTCAGCCAATTAGATGTTTATATGTGCTAAGGAGAGGGGTAGGATCTGAGAATACAAAAGGGAGAAAGACTATTATCAGGAAGGTGAAAGGAGATGTTTGGAAGATAAATGTTTCCATATTATACAGGCGAGTTTCCTAAGTAAAGAGGAATCTCTATTAATAGCTCTCTTCCTGGTACGAGTAGGCAATGACAGGGAGGTAAAAAGCCTTTCCTGAATCTGCTGGGTTTTGATTGCTTTTAAATCAAGACAATGGTCATGCCAACGCGGCCCCTCTTAGGGCTGCCTATTTGCTCCTACAAAATCCTTAACACCTAAATTACGTTCTAAAATACCAATATTATTTTAATTCAAAGCTAAAGGATAAATACTAAGGAATTTTTAATGGTATGGCAAAGATGAATAAGTTATCTCCTCATTGATAAGGAATATAATAACTAAAAGCAGTAACAATTTTGCAGAATGTATGATTATAACAATTCATGCATAGATGAAATGAATAGCTCTTCCAATTTAGTACAAGAATTTACTAATTTATAATGTAAAATAAAAGAAAACATGCAATTTTATTGAGTTCTTAATTCAAGTTAATATATTTATAACCAGTGCAACCACTGATAACCTTACAGTTTTGTCATTGGAATGGATAAGAAAATTTTAGACTGCTTTTACAAATCAAATGAGAGGAGATAGGAGATAGTGTATCACAAGGTAATAACTTTGATAGTATGCTTAGTTATTTTAAAGCGCAAACTATTTTTCATTTTTTCCCATAAAACATAATATTGAGGGAAAATATTGTCACACATAGTCATTCTAGTTTGGGAACTATAACCTCAATAAAAGTGCATTATAAAGCTTAACACTTTTTGGATTTACCAAATGACTCTTTATTTACCTTGAAATGGGATCCATTTGAAATAACAGTATTTCTGATAACAGATATAGGTTTCAAAGTGCCTTTGTTAAATTTTATGGTAGTATTTTAGCATTGGAAGATTTATAGAAGGATAAAGATGAGGACCTACAATATTACAAATAAAATGACATTATTTTTCACTTTTGTAAACTTTACAACTGTTTCAAACATTTAATATATAATCCTAGAAATAACCTTACCTGGCACCTGAAGGCAAGTTAATTAACACTGTATCAAAGTAAATAAAACTTTCCATATAAATGTTATATTTCCATATAAAATTGGAATGTTTTAAAATAATTATATTTTCAAAATCCCTAATTTAACTTTCCATTCAAATCAAAATCTCAATTTAGTTAGTTCATCATTTTTATCATAGCATGTGTCTGATGATTGCTTGTTTCTTTAGATATTTTTGATTAGTTTCAACAAAGTGGCATAATATTTGCAGTAATTTTGGAGAACTTTTTCCTCATTTATATTAATGCTTTCAAACATAAACATTTCTGTTAGTAAACCAGGTTTTATATACTTGAATTTGATTAAACATATTGGCAATGTATATTTCACTGTAAAAACTGTACTCCTTGAAAACATTTTTATTTTAGAGTAGAAACTTTAATGACAGACATAATAGTAACAACATAAAGGGTATATTTGAAGTTGGCAAATGATAAAGCATTACAGTCACTTAAAAATACTATAGTATGAAAACAGTTGGTGATAAGAGATTGCATGGTTTTCTACCTCTAGGTAACCTAATACTCTGAAAGCAATTCTATTACTTATACTTGAGTTGTTATGATTGAGTTTGTAACTGATTTCCAATCAGTTGTTATTTAATTCACAAAAAGTACCATAGAAATTATTTTTAGGTCAGATTATACAAAACATAAAATTACCAATACTGAAAACAATTTTTTAGTCTCTGTAAAGCTTACATAAAAGATTTCAAATAAAATATCTAAATATTGCATATAAAGTATATAATGACTAAACACACTTGTATCCTGGTTGAGATTAAGAAACAGAACATTTAAAATATATTCAAGTGTTTCTTGTATCTCTAATGTTTTGTTTTTTGCTTTCCTATTTTAAAGCAGTTTTAGGTTCACAGTGAAATTGAACAGAAGGTACAGAAAGTTCCCATATATTATCCACCTTCACACACAATCTCCCGCATCATCAACATTATTCCTAAGAGTGAAACATTTCTTATAATTGGTGAGTCTACGTTGATACTTCATAATCACCCCTAATCTATGATTTACCTTATGGTTCACTTTTAGTTTTGTGTATCTATGGGTTTGGACACATGTGTGACAATATGTATCCACCATTGTAATATCATAGAGAATACTGTCATTGCTCTAAAAATTCCTTGTGCTATTCATATTCATCCCTCTCTTTCTTCTATTCCCTGCTGACTACTGATCTTTTTACTGTCTCCATAGTCTTGCTTTTTTAAAAATAATGTTATTATAGTTGGAAACATAGAGTATGTAGCCCCTTCAGAATAACCTCTTTCATTTTGTAATATGCATTTAAGTTTCCTTCATGTCTTTTGAGTGGAGCATCTTTTCATATGCTTGGTTGCCATCCATATATCTTCTTTGGTTCCCCATGGTTTTAAAACCCCGTGTTTGCAATTATATGAAATGGGAATGTGTTCCTTTAGGGTAGGAACATAAAAAGGTTTTAACAAATAAAACAATATGTAGATTATAAGTAAACAAGCAGCTGGCTTTGCAAATATATTAATATGGTCTGTCAGGAAATAATAGATTTTTGAAATTGTTTGGGCAACAAAGCTGCAATTTCCTTGTGAGATCTGTGAAACACAATTCTGCTATTATATGGCTATTTCTCAGGAGAAGAAAATGTTTCTTCTCCACTGGATATGAACAGGCAGTTTGGCATCCAAATTTGCTTTAAAGCACTGAAGAAATAACAGTGGTATTTATGTTTAAACTTCTGATTATACTCAGACATTGAACACACAAAATTTTGCAAAGAGAAAACTATATGATATTTAGAGTTTTTTTCATGGTAAAATATATTTATTTGCTATAATAAGGAATATAAAATAACACTAAATTCCAAATACATTGTTTTCCTTCTAATTAATACTTCAGACATTACCTACTCCAGTTAGGCTGTCCCTTTCCACACATCCCAAATAGCAAAATCAGTAACTATCCACACTTTTACTCTCTTGTTCTCTCTTATATTTTCAGAGAGCATCTACACACACACACACACACACACACACACACACACACACACGTACATAGTCATAAAAACTGGAAAAAAGAGTTCTATACTTTTTTATTGCACTACCTTAGAAGACCTATCATATTTGGTTTCTTCTCAGGCAATAATATGATCAACTAGCTTGGGACAATTGGAGCATTTAAAAGAGTAATCATTGCAAAATTACATGAAACATATTCAAATCAATATTTATAATAATGCTCAGTAAAACAAACAAAAGTCTTACTGGTCAACTGTTGCAGACTATGAGTCTGAAATTCTGTCTTGTCCAGCAAGAGGACAGATGCAGAATTGAATAGGAGAGAGGCTAATGTCTGGGAGGAGACAAGAGCCCTGAACAGGTGGGGATTCATCTCCGTATTTATTGAGCGCCCAAGATCTTACACACGTGGTATACATGCAGAAGAAAACAATCAGACAGTACTCATTAACTTGTATGTGTAAGAAGCAAAGGGTCTGGGGGGCAAGTGGAGCTTGAAGTTTTGATTGAAGTATATTGGTCCAGATGGAAAGTAGTTCTTGCAGGTGACATAACAAGTTCAAGGAATTCTTGAACCTATTTTGCCACAGGTAACCTTGAAAGTTGCCACGCATTGAATCTTTCTGGAGCCTACTAATTAATTTTTAAAATACAAGGGCTATCTCTAGATCTTCCCTTCCCATTCTCCCTATTTCTCTCTCTTTTTTGTATAAAAGTTATACATGTTCAAGGTTTTAAAAGACCAGTTCTAAAAGGATTATAACACTCAAAGGTTTTAGCCCTATCTTGTGATTTTACTTTGATATTACCAAAAAATATTATTATCATTTCTTTTATTTTTCAATTTTAAACAATATTTCTTGGCTTCCTACTATAGAAATAATGACTTAGTTCTCATACACTTGACCTCCAGCTTTCACATATGCTTTTCACTGTCAATGTACTCTCACCAGCACGACCCTACAGATCAACCCCAATACCTGACCTTTACTTCCCACCTGCATGTATCCACTGACATTTGTCTCACATTTTCCTTACATTCTTCTTTCCAGTTTATCTTTTGACTCAAGCAAAAGACCCAATGGGCAAAGCATCTGGTGATGGAAACTGAAACTACTCCCTCAAGCAATAACAAATGCCGTTCTGAAGAGCTCTGGCCAGTCCAGACCACCCAGCCCAGTTTGAGCTCAGCCCAATGACTGACTCACATCATCACAGATGGACTATGAAGTGACTGATGTTACCTATTCCTCTTTATAATACAAAAATCTCCATTCAAGGAGGAGCACAAACCTCATGGACACAATGTACAACATATAAATAGGCATGCTTTTTTAAGGCACATACACAACCTTATACCCGCCTCTACACATAATGACAAAACTTTCCTTTCTGAGTAGTCATCCCAACTCTAAATAAAAGGATCCCATTCACCCTTGCTCTCAAGGTACAAGTTACAGCTTTGGAAATTATTCCTCATGATCTCCTTATTTGCTGCAAATAAAGTTTCCTTTGTGTGACAGTTCCACCTGGCATAGTCTCTATCTGTAAGTCACAAAGGAGTGAACTCACATTAGTTCTGTTACACTACCATTGCCGACATTCAATTTATTATTTATATACATACCTGTTTGCATGCATATATCAAATTCAATATATATATATGTATATATATACATATATACATATATATATATATACATATATACATATATATATATGTATATATATATAATAGAATACTATAATTCCATTATTATACCACTTTTCTTTCTTTCTGGGAATATTTAATGATTATATTTTCCCATTTTTTTTATTTTGTGCACACTTCTCTGGTTGAAATGTAAATCTACTTGCAACAGTATCAAATATATCATTTGTCAGATTCATTGTTTACTCTTTCTTGGAGATAGATCTTTAATTGATTATTCTCCTGATTCTAGGCTTACTGCATTACTGTTTTTCTGGTATCTCCATTTGCCTTCATTTGGGGTCTTCTATTCATCCTCTATTTTTTTTTCCTCTGAAGCCCATATACTCTACTTTTCTTGATTTACTACTTCCTTTTGATGGCACAGATAGCTCTTCAGAGTCTAAGAAGTGGTACTGGGGAACTACAGTTTTGGGTCTTTGCTTGTCTAAAAGATCTGTATTTTATCTTCACTTTTGATATATAATTTGGCTGGTTATACAAATCCTGTTTCTGTATCATTTTCCCCCAGAAATGTTAAAGTTATTTTGCATGATCTTTGTGTTTCCAAGTGGTGTTGTTAAAAAGTGCAGTGGCTTCAGTGTATTAATTGTTCTTATTTGTTCTATTTGCCCTCATATATCCTAAAGCCCATAAGATATTAATTAAATTTATATTTTTCTGAAATTCTTAATAATGTGCTTCATGGAGCAATTTTAGCACAGATTTGTCTAGGCATTTGAGGGAGGGAGCTTGTTTTTTCTTTTAATCTATAGAATAGGTTATTCAGATCTAGAGTTTTTAAAAAAAATTTTTTTTTTCAACGTTTATTTATTTTTGGGGGGACAGAGAGAGACAGAGCGTAAACGGGGGAGGGGCAGAGAGAGAGGGAGACACAGAATCGGAAACAGGCTCCAGGCTCTGAGCTGTCAGCCCAGAGCCTGACGCGGGGCTCGAACTCACGGACCATGAGATCATGACCTGGCTGAAGTCGGATGCTTAACCGACTGCGCCACCCAGGTGCCCCGTCAGATCTAGAGTTTTTACTGATCTATTTATTTGACAATTTCCTACTAGTTTCTATATGCCATTTTCTGAAACTCCTGGGTTTATATTACAATATGCTTAGATTTTTTTCCTTCCCCTTTTCCCATCTCTTTTTCTCTTTGGTTTACTTTCTGGCATATCTCTTTATTGTTATGTTTTAATATTTCTATTCTTTTCTTTTTGGAATTTTAATTAATATGTCTAAAACATATGCTTCTGATTTTTGTTAGAATTTCATGGGAAGAATGGATATACATATGAATTTTTATATAATATAATATTATATAAGTATATAATTTATGTAAGAATTTGGCCATATTTAATGAAAATTCCTAGTAATATTGTTAATTGTTGAACAACAATATGGCTTAGTAGTTCAGACACTACGTAACAGTCAGAAAGGCTGTTTAATAGCCAATATTTACTGGGTGGGTGACCCAAGTACATCCAAGTTATTAAACTTTCTAAGCCTCAGCTTCATCTCAATACTGTGAGGGCAATGATATTTACCTCAGTTTATTGTGTGGGTTCCATGTCTTGAAATTTATTAGTTGAATTCACAGAGATATCCATTACCATGTCTCTTTCATTTCTTTTCATAGAGTCTCCTTTGGCTTTATTCCCTTCACTATTTACTTTGAACCCTCAGGTTCTTTGTCATGATAACTAATTAATATAAAACATGGAGAAACTAATCCAAATAATTTCTTTACTCACTTTTATCTGCTTTCAAGAACACTTCAACAGGAAATACTAGAACCCTGAAGATAATAAAATCACTTTAAGAAAATATATGATTTTTCCCACAAACCTGCTTATCTCAAGACTTCGTGTTTAGCAACTGGCCACCACATTACTGCTGTTGCTCAGTCCATAAATTACTGAGTCATTCTTGATTCCTCCCAGTCAATTCCTTTGGCAAGTCTTGTCAGCTTGATCTTTAATATTTTGCTATTTTTATTAATATACTTCTCCCCACATTAGAATTAAAATTCCATGTGATTAGGGACTTGATCTGTTTGATTCACTGCCTAGAACACTGTTTGCAACAAAATAATGAACTACTAAATAGTATTAAAACTAGATTGGGCCCTCAGCAATGCTCAGTAGTAATAGTATTTCTCTTTGACTCAGATGCTATTTCAATCTTCAATATTCTCTTTGTGTCACCTCTCATCATTTTGATTCTTCACATTCATTTTGCTGAATCTTCTTTCTTTTAGAGACTATAGAAGCAATTAAATGTGAACTACCTCAAGTCACATCTTGTCCGCCAACTCAGAGAAAATACTACTTCCTTTACACTATTGCGCCAAATGCTCAAGATATTATCTCCAATGCAATTACTTAATTGCAATTGCAATAGGCCATCCCATCATTCCAAACATCCAGGTGTTTGGATGAAAGATGGGATATCTTATATGACCAGAAATTACATGGTCAATAGTTCATTAACTCATTTATTCTACTGTAAAGTGAATTCCCTATTGATAACAATATTCTGTAGTATATCATGACAATTTATAAGTTATTCATTAAGCACTAAAAAAAAAATTACAGGAGAGAATGTATATTCAGTAAAAACAAATCACTGGCCTCCTCATAGTGAAATGAGCTAAGGTTTTGTCAATCTGCTTTCAGTAACTGATTAGCATGCTGAGCATCAAATTTTGTTGCTTTTTGAAAATTTGAAGTTTGGAAAAGGTATATCTATGTTTTGAGCTCATACCTAGTAGTCATTATTGAGTCTTTCTGGGGAGCTTTACATGACACAGACTTTCCTTAAGGATATTTGCTTATCCTTAACTTAAGCCATAATTTCTTCCAGAAACCATTAAAGGTTTCCCAATGGAAATATATGCCTTTTCTAAAGCCATTCCTGGATATCCGGGGCGATGATCTAGTGGCACAGAAGTACTATTAGGATTTCTGCCAGCAAGTCCTGTAAAGTCATTTTTAAAGGAGGCTTCAAACTTATCCTACCAAGTCCAATGGACAAAAAAAATTCCTTATAAACCCCAAGTGTTGGTAGAGTAAAAGATGACTGTAAGTCAGGATGGGATATGATGAAAGTTTGTGAAACTTCTCAGTCCAGTTCTATATAAAGCTTTCTCCTTTCTCATTGGCTATGCATATATAGAATTAATTTCTCACCTATACTTTAGATTTCAATTTTAGATTTACACTGTCTGCATAAACTAGAAAAGTCCTAAAATTCATTATTTTACACTTCCTCTTGTTTGTTGACTTGTGATCGTCATTTCTTTCTTTCCCCCATGCCTCCATGAGGTAACTCAACTCTATTAAATGACTTTTAAACATTGAAAAGTGATAGTCACAGGAAATGAGGGCGATCTGCACCCTCCCCCTCTTCTGAAAATTGCCAATGACAAGCATCATCATCAGCTTTATCAGTAAGTGAAGAAGAAAAGGCAATCTGTAAGGGAGATTTAGTGAGAGCTGTCCATCTGGGTACTCATGCTACCTAAACTATTACAATTCTGAAGATTCCAATCTTATCCTATAAATGTCCTGCTTTTCACATGTGATACCTGGCAGGACTGTAAATGTAACTGACATTGTAATTCGCAACCAGCAGGATCAATAGATCAATGTTTGATTTGGGTCATCAGGTATCTCAGTTTTTCAGCTTCGTGAGATAAGAGATTCTTTTATCGCTACCATAGAAACTTTCTGGATTTCTGCCAATGACTTGAGCTGATATTTGAACTTTTATTCTCTTTTTAAAGTTTCCTGATTTTGCGGCTGCACCCCACTTCACAATTCTTAATTCCTCATGTGTTCACACCATTGAGTGGAGATGACAATGCAGTCCTTAAAATTTTAGATCTCAGTGGGTTCTTTACTAGATACTAAGGATATCTAAATTTAACTAAGGAAAATTCAATTTTCTCCTCCAGCCATAGAGCAAGATTCATGATATTCCTATTGAGAAATGGGAATGCCTAGAATTTTCTTACATTTTCTTAAGGATCTCTTCCTTGTAATGCTCTTTGGTAATTAGGCCAATATAGAAGTTAGGAGAAAGGATTTTCTAAGTTCATTCAGTTTTTATAGTTGAACGTGGGGACCTGTCTCTCATTAAGTCGTAGCTATTAGGGAATTCTTCCTAATTAAGAAGGACATTTGGATGTTGGACAAACAAAAATAACAAATATTTACAAATACCACACTGCTTTGTATGACTGATATGGTTCTTTCCCACCCAGCACTGTTTTATATGTCCTTTCTTATCTTCTACCTCTCGATATGATGTTGACCTAATTATATTTCCTAGAAAATGCCATGACTTTTCATGCTCTGTAATCTTTGTACATGTTCTTCCTTTTTTCCTTCAAATTCCATTCAATATCTTAAGTAGATCTTCTCATTCCTGAAGATTTAATTGTAGAAACCTGAAGTCCTCATCCATAGAGAATTATATAATTGATTTCTCCTCTAACATAGCTTCATGGTTAAGCCCCTTTATGCTGATCACATTACTTCACATTCCTCTCTCTCTCCTCTCTCTCTCTCTCTCTCTCTCTCTCTCTCTCTCTCTCTCTCAATCTCTCTTTCCTGGTCCCCTCTCCCTCCTTCCTGCTCTCCTTTAAATCCTTTAGGAGAAAAGCATATTTTACATATTTTCAGTTTCCCACAATAGAGCATAGTACCTTGTACACTCTCAGTACTTACCATGAGTTTAGTGTTGAATATATTCTTAATAAACTAGTCTTTCACATTAAAATGAATATGCTGAGACCTGACCAGCATTAATTATTATGGTCTTTATATCAGGTCACATAGGCTAAAAAATCTTGTATGCTGCCATCAAGACCAGTATTATTTCCACAACACAAAGCTAAACCTTTTGTATAAATGATCAAAACAATAAAACCAATCAGAGCCAGTTAAGAAACTACATCAATGTGTTTGCATCTACAATATCAAATAAAATATTCAGATTTACATTAGCTAAAGTACAGTTACTAATAATGTTGCGGAAATCCTTCTGATATCAAATAATTTGGGATATTCTTAAGTGACTTTCTACTCCTAAATGAGAAGACTGAATAACAGGATCAGCTATGTGTTGCTGGACAAATATATTAAGTTCATGGTAGTCACTCTATAATTCCTTACATAAAAATAGTATACACTCATGGAATATCAATGCTTTGATTCATCAATAGAGAGTATACAGAAATTATTGATAATGTCATCTTCATCATGAAGAAACCAAAAATATGTTTGTATGTGTGTGTGTGTGTAAATATATATTTGTACATATGTGCAAAGTAATGAGACTACTTATGAATAAAAGATTTTAAAAATGTGGTAAGAATAAATATGAAATTGAAAATAATAAAATCACAATCATGACAATTAATATTAACTAGGTTGATTTCTACATTATCTCTTTTGCTCATATTATTCAAACATTTCTACTATCTAGTAGTACTAAAATAAGCATTGTTTCAGTATTTAATAGCAACCATTAATATATGTGTCTATATATGACCTAACCATCATCTTTCTTGATGAAACTTTATTAGGTGTAAAGTTCATAGTTTTATTATGTGATTTTAGTGCCTAATAGTAAATTTATTTTGAAATGGCACGAAACATGCATACATGTTTAGAGATGGCTCAGTATTTTTCCTTTACTTCATCTCCTACAACTAAAAAAAAAAAAAGTCATCAAGTAAATTATATCAATTCAGACTCCAAACTAACTTATCTCACTTTACCTCTCTGTCTCTATTGATGCCATTCTTATCCATGTCCCCATCATCCCCAGCTCATTACAGGTCTCATCCACCTATCTCCAATCTCATTACAAATCAGTCTTTCCGTTATGCATGTTTCTCCCAAAGTAAACTTTTAGAACATGCTCTTTCCCTGGAATTTAAATGTGTATGCTACTCCACTCTGTTTGGAATATTGATCTTCATTTTATTTCCTGGCTGGCTTCTTTTTAATCTCACAAGAGTTGATCCAAAGATCACATTATTAGAGAGAGCCTCCAATCTCCATATGCAATGCAGGCCCTTACAAAGTTACCCTCTATTAAAATACTTTGATTACGTCATTCCTACATCATATTACAAAATATTATTTAATTGTATTCATTATGTCTCCTTCCTGTGAAACTCTAAGGTCCTTCCAAACAGAGGCATGGCTTTCTTGGTTTCCTCTGCATCTTTTTTTTTCCCCTTTTTTTTTCATAACATTGCCTGCAGGCAGAGAGATAGGTATATAGACAACAAGGCAATTCATGAAGAATTGAAGTCTGTATTTCTCTCCTCTACCCTCTAAGCATCTCAAAGCTTAAATTGAAGTCTCATGCACTAAATAGATACTCATGTTGTACAGTCACAGACCCTAATAAATAGCAATTTGGAAAAACAAAGTAAGCACATTTTCACTATCAAATAATTTCTTTCAGCTTATTGTGCTATCCTAAGTATTTTTTTAATGCAGTTTTGTTCTGAACATTTACTGTCAAATGTTAAGATTTTTCCACTTCACATTATAAAGATACATCTAAAAACTTTATATCCAGCAATGAATATAATTCTTCACATGTAGCTAGATAAATACAGTTTAAGCAGATATTAGGGTCCCCTTCTCTTTGGTCTTATACTTGTATGAATATAGCTGAAGTTGATATCAAATTTTATTTGAGAGATAACTCAAACAAATGACACACATTGAGATCGAGGTCAACTGAAATCTCTATGTATCCTACGGTAAACAAAGGAATTCTAGCAATTATGATGTGCCAGTGTAAGTTAGGTAAAAAAATGTACAATTTTGGTGAGTGATACTGATAATGGGGGAGTCTATGCATACGTGGGGGCAAAAGGGTATGGAAATCTCTGTCGCTGTCTCATTTTTGTTGTAAACTTCACACTGCTGTAAAAATCGTCTTTAACTTAAATGGGATAAAAATTTAGGCCCAATAGGTCATATGATGTCTAAGTTATTCCTCCAGAATTAATCATCAACAATCTTTTTTGTATCCATATTTTAGAACTTTTCTCACATTGAAACTAAGCAAAATATATAAATCATGCATATGCCCAGGGAAATCAGCAAACACACTCCTATTTTATTCCGGGTAATTGATGGAATTCTGTATTCATGACATTATGCTTCAATTCCAATCACTTTTAGCAAGTGTCAAAAACATGTACAGGCTCTTAAGGAGTTTTACTGGTGCATAAGAAAGTGGGACGAGCTTTAATTTGCATACATTCATATGGTATAAAGAACTATATTGTACTTGTTACTCTGCTATATAAAGCCTATATAAGATATAATATTATTTCATAGCTCACATATTTTGATTTTGTGTCAATTTAATCATTTTTCTATTAGTGGTCCCAAAAGAGAAGATAGGTTTTGGTTAATGAGCCAAAAAATTAACAAGTTGGGTAAAATGCAATTAATTCAAACACCTTTCTCAAACAAGAATCATTATGATTTTTCTTATTAATTATTTGAAAACATACATTTTACTTTACTTAGTACATCAAGCCCTACTGCCTCTGAGTATAGATGAGCCAAATTAATTTACTTTGGGTAACCATACCTGGGATTGATCATACCAGAGCACACTTCAAGAAGTCTCAGAAAACCACATCTAACATTGACTAGCATCTGCAATAAAGCTAGCATGTGAATGGAGCATGACATGGGGTGCGTAGGTAGCTCAGTCGGTTAAGTGTCTGACTTCAGCTCAGGTCATGATCTCACAGTCTGTGAGTTCAAGCCCTATCTCAGGCTCTGTGCTAACAGCTTGGAGCCTGGATCCTGCTTCAGATTCTGTCTCCCTCTCTCTCTGCCCCTCCCCCACTCATGCTCTGTCTCTCTCTGTCTCAAAAATAAATAAAAACATCGAATGGAGCATGACATAAGACACCTTATTCCTGAAACTCTAAGACATTAATTGAAATTGGAAAATTTACATACATTTGAGGACTGCTTTAAATCGATTGCATGGGAATTAACTCATTGTTTTGATTAATGTAGACGGAGAAAAGTTAAGTTTTTCTAGTTTTCTCTGTAAGTAGATAGTAGTATTCTATCTATGTAAATAGATATTTAAAGGAAAAAAGTAAATGCAATTAGGTTAATTGATAAAAATGGTTTATTATTAAAAATATGCAGATAATTTAGTGTTTGAAAGGATAGAAATATCTGGATTTCAACATTACCAGTTATTGAACATATTGCTAGAAACTCTGTGGTTATTAACTCACTTTAACAGCAAAGAATCCTAGAACATAAATATAACACATTGTTATCCTTAAGTAACTGAAGTCAAATCCTTTTGGTTCTAACTTCAAAATATAATGGGAATATGTTCATTTAAATTGGATATTCTCTTATTTCCTTGCCTGTATCTTCTATTCTCCCGTAACTTTTCACATATAGCAGCCAGAGTCATCTTACAAGTTCAAATATGATCTGGGGCACATTTAAAGCTCTTATTGTTTCTTTTCTTTTTTAAAAACTTTTTTTTTATGTTTGTTTGTTTATTTATCTTGAGAGAGACAGAAAGCGTGAACATGAGTGGGGGAGGGGCAGAGAGAGAGGGAGAGGGAGAATCCTAAGCAGCACTGTGCCTCAAGTTGAATTAGCCATATGCTAAAATTCATATTTGCATATTTCCACACTCTCATTTCAGAGCCTGACATGGTGCTCAATCACATGAACTGTGAGATCATGACCTGAACGGAAATCAAGAATCTGTGGCTTAGTAGGCTGAGCCACCCCTGGGTGTCCCCAAAGTTCTTACTGTTTCTAAGGTCAACATTAAAATTACTGGCATGAATTCAATTTAATCAGAATTATTGTTCACTTCATGTAAAACATGTGTTTTCCTTCTTAAAATTTCACTACGTGCTGTGGAGTACTTGCTTATTTGGTTATTAGTCATGTCTATTCTTACAATGTTATACATTGGAACTAAATACTGTAAAATATCTAACAGCGAATAGTTATAGGTCAAAATGAAAAGCATGCCTTCTTTGTTGAATCAGTATGTTTGGTTAACATGGCCTGTCCAGCTACCCTTATGTAAGTTTTTCAAATCAACTCTTCTGGACAGCAAATAAAAAATAAATCTTCCATACCTCAAATAAAATAGGCAACTATGATTCTTTTCTTCCTTCGTACAATGACATCAGTCATTAACAGTCCAACCCGAAACACTACCATCTCTATCCAAGGGACAGGAAAAAGCAAAAACAAGACCAATTAAACTAGAAATGTGTTATGCAATTCTCACTTGATTATATATTAGCATTTCTTACGGGAATCTGTGCCTCAAGTGGAATTAGCCATATGCTAAAATTCATATTTGCATCATTACTCTGTGTTGTCTATTTTTGTTTTTAAATTATAATTTTCCCCTTTAACTACACCTCAGTCCCATTCTCCACAGATACAAATTTCCTCTGTCCTTTAATATTACCTATACTTTCAAAATATGTAGTATTGTTTCTATGTGTATGCCTTTTAAAAGTTTGCCTATTGGTATTATGTTAGTCTTTGCTCTAGTATTCCATGTTACTGTGTATGTGTATATGTATGTATGTATTTCTGTGTATGTGTGTATTTGTATATATGTACATATGTGTGTTATCTGTATATATGTATATTAACTATAACTATAGTTGTTTCTAGCTGTAAACTATATTGTAGTTTGTATCCACATTTTTAATTAATCCACTTCTATAATTATGAACATCTAATGAGTTTCCACTTGTTGCCTAACACAAATAGCATTGAAATGAATATTATTGCCCACATCTCCTTATGAGTCTGTATGTGATTTATCTCAAGTACATACTCAGAATTAAGATTTCTGGGGCATGAGCCAAATTAACATTCAATCTCATGGACCTTGCATACAGTTTCCCCACTTTCTCCAAACAAAACATTTGTCTTTACAATTTGGTGGGCATCTGCAGTGGCCTATCACTGTTGTGTCACAAATACAGGAATACTGGAAGAAGTGATGTTAAAGGGTCACAATGGCTATGTATGCTTAATAATCAAAAAGAGACTAGTATTGAGAGCTATTCAGGAAAGTCAGACGAATCTTTAGGGGAAAAGGAGTTAAAAGGACATCTGTTAAGGAAGGCACACTTGTTTTCAATGTACCTGGCCTAATTTTAACATAATATTATATAGAGATTATGAGAACTGCCTAGATTAATCTGTATCTATATATCTGTCTAGGGGCACGTGAGTTGCTCAGTTGGTTAAGTATCCGACTCTTTTTTTTTTTTTTTTTTTTTTTTTTTTTTTTTTTTTTTTTTAAATTTTTTTTTTTCAATGTTTATTTATTTTTGGGACAGAGAGACACAGAGCATGAACGGGGGAGGAGCAGAGAGAGAGGGAGACACAGAATCGGAAATAGGCTCCAGGCTCTGAGCCATCAGCCCAGAGCCCGACGCGGGGCTCGAACTCACGGACCGCGAGATCGTGACCTGGCTGAAGTCGGACGCTTAACCGACTGCGCCACCCAGGCGCCCCAGTATCCGACTCTTGATTTTGGCTCAGGTCATGATTTCATGGTTTGTGGGAATGATCCTGGTGTTGGGCTCTGCACTGACAGCAGGGTGCCTGCTTGGGACTGACTCTGTCTCTCTCTCTGTCTCTCTTTCTCTCACGTATCTGGCTGATGCTCCCTCTCTCTCTCTCAAAATAAATAAACCTTAATATATATATATATATATATATATATATATATATATGTGTATATATATGTGTATATATATATATATGTCTTACATATATTTAAGACATAGATATAAAAGAGGATTTTTTAAATTTAATTAAGATAAAAAAATTTGCCCATAGTACCAAGAAATACAAACTCACATTTCAGTTAATTATGGAAGGTGAAGAAGATGTATATAACATATTATGAGTTGATTTTTTGTGTTAATGTGAATTTATATTTAAAAAACCAAACCTAGATTTGGATTTTATTTTTCAAGTAACTGAAAAGTAATTTCAAAAAACAGGTATAAAAGAAACAAGTTGTGTTTATCTTTATTTTTATGAGCATATAAGTCGGCTGCTAAGTATAAGTCTTAATAAATCTATCAGAAGGGGAAGTTCAGAGGACAATTTTAGAACAAGGGCTGTGGCTTAGATTGGGACTTGGGAGAACATGGGTGGGAGTAGAGGTAACTTTTGGGTAACAAGTAACATTTGGGTGAAACCATCAGGTGGCCGTTGCTTTCAAACTGTTTGAGAACATGAAGCAGTGAATTTTTTCATGTTTTCATGTTTCATGTTTTATTTTTCATGTTTCATATTTTTCATGTTTTATTTATTTCATGTTTTCATGTTTTCATGTAAAGTCATAGAGGGCTATCTTTCCATAGTAGGTGTTTTAAGAGGCTAGTTCTTGTTTTGAAAGTTATATTTCTAGTGCTCAATTTAGTATATTCAATTATCTAACAAAATGTTACCTGAGATGCTATTAAAGCTTGTTCAAGTAGAAAGCATGACAATTTCAGATCCCTTGTGAGATTTAAAGAAATATTGGTCTTTCTATCTATGGACTGAAACTAGACTATTTAACCCCAAAATATGTCTCTCTGGCATACAATTATTAGCGTAAAGACAATTAAGAAGCAGAAAAGCCAGAGAAAAGCTTCCTTGTTTCAGCCTCAAGGCAAAACATAAAATCTTTTTTTTTTTGCAGACAAACTCTTATCAGCCCAGCAATGGCACCAGAGGAACTGCAAGGAAATCTTACTCCATTAGTTCCCTCCCATGTATTTACCCTCCCCCACCCTTGGATGCCTAAAACTGCTTTCCTTTGTCTTGTCATTTCTCTGCAAATGTATTGTTCTTTGTTGAAGATACCATGTTAGCACAAATCCTAAACCACTGCTTTGAATTACTGTTTTATGTTTCTCTGAAGATGTGCACTGTGTGCAACCAAAACATTCCCTTAAAGGCCTAATACAGAGCAAGACTCTAAGTCTCTTCAATTCTAAGAAAGCTGAGAGAGGTGAAGAGGAAGCAAAAGAAAATTTGAAGCTAGAAAATGTTGTTTATAAAGTTGAAGGAAAGAAGTTGTCTCTATAGCATAAAAGTACAAGTGAATTAACAAGTGCTGATGTAGAAGGTAGAGCAAGTTATCCAGAAGATCTAGCTAAGATCATTAATGATGGTGGCCACACTGAACAACAGATTTTCCATGTAGACCAGACAGTCTTCTACTAGCAAAAGATGCCATCTAGGATGTACCTAGCTAGAGAGGAAAAGTCAATGCCTTCTTCAAAGTCAATGCCACTTCAAAGCTTCAAAGGACAGGCTGAATCTCTTGTTAGGGGGCTAATGTATCCAGTGACTTGAAGTTGAAGTTAGTGCTTATTCATCATTCTGAAAATCCTAAAACCTATAGGAATTATGCTAAATCTACTCTGCCTGTGCTCTATAATAAAGCCTGGATGACACACATCTGTTTAAAACATGGTTTACTGAATAGTTTAATTAAGCCCACTATTGAGAACTACTGCTCAGAGGAAAAAAACAAAAAAACAAAAAACAAACAAAAACCCTTTCAGAATATTACTTCTCATTGACAATGCTCCTGGTCACCCAAGAGCTCTGATGGAGATGTACAAAGAGTAATATTGCTTTCATGTCTGCTAACACAACCTCCATCCTGTGGTCCATAGATAAAGAGTAATTTTGACTTTCAAGTTTTATTAAGAAAAACATTTCATAAAGCTTTAGCTGCCACAGATAGTGATTCCTCTGATGAGTCTGAAAACAAAATTAAACTGATACCCTTCTGGGAAGGATTCATCAGTCTAGATACCATTAAGAACATTCATGGGAGGAGGTCAAAATATCAACACTAACAGGAGTTTGAAGAACTGAATTATAATGTTCCTGGATGATTTTTAGGGATTCAAGACTTCAGTCAGAGGAAGTTAAGTGCATATGTACGGGAAACAGCAAGAGAACTAGAATTAGAAGTGAAGCCTGAATTACTGAAATCTCATGGTCAAACTTTTACAGATGAGGAGTTGCATCTTATAGATGAGCAAAGAAAGTGGTTTCTTGAGATGGCATCTATTCCTGGTGAATATGCGGTGAAAATTGTTGAAATGGCAACAAAAGATTTAGAATATTACATAAAATTAGTTGATAAAGTGGTGGCAGGGTTTGAGAGGATTGACTCCAATTTTTTTGATGTTTATTTTTGAGAGAGAGAGAGAAAGAGAGTAAGTGAGTGAGGAGCAGAGACAGAAGGAGACACAGAATCTGAAGCAGGCTCCTGGCTCCAAGTTGTCAGCACAGAGCCCGATGTGGGCTTCGAACTCACCGAGTGTGAGATCGTGACCTGAGCCGAAGTCGGACACTTAACTGACTGAGCCACCCAGGCACCACAAGGATTGACTCCAATTTTGAAAGAGGTTCTACTGTTGGTGAAATGCTATCAAATAGCATTGCATGCTACAGAGAAATTCTTAGTGAAGGGAAGAGTCAATCATTGTGACAAACTTTGTTGTCTTATTTTAAAACCTTGCCATAGCCACGCCAACCATCAGCAACCACGTCCCTGATCAAGGAGCAATAATCAACATTGACTCTACCAGCAAAAAGATTATAATTCATTGAAAGCTCAGATGATGGTTGACATTTTTCAGCAATATTTTTTAATTAAAATACATTCATTTTTTAGACATAATGGTATTGTATCTAAAAAATCAAAATGCTCCGGGAAATCAAAAAGTTCATTTGACTGTCTTTATTGTGATACTTGCTTTATTGTGGTGGTCTGGAACTGAACCTTCAATATCTCCGAAATATGCCTATACTCAAAATAGGAAATTTTAAATTGAAATGAGAGACAAGTAAATCTGGACAATATAAGCATATTTTTTTATCATATGCATCACTTTATATTTTCTGTCCATTTTTTCATTTATTGGCATAACCACAAAGTACTCAGTAAAATGACACATACACATAAAGGAAATAGAAATGATTATTTAAGAGTGAAATATCAGAAAATGGTTAATGTGATGGGGAAAAAGATGTAATAGTTATGTAATAAGTAGGACAATGAAACATCAATTCGGGTCAGAGAACTTGGGCAGCAATGACCCGAACCACTGCAAAATCAGAGGTATTTACTGTCAGAGACAGTATCCTAGTCTCTTGATATGTTCTTATTAACCATAGAATTCTGGAAGGAAAATGGAAAGCAATTTGGAATACTTATGTACTATAGTCTCATAATACAAGTTAGTAAAATAATTGGTAATGCCCTTTACATGATGTAAACAAAACTAAATAAAAATAAAATATAACGGGCAATGAGAGCTCATTTGAAAACAAGCTCTTTCACAAAGCTGTGCCAGTACTTAAAGGAGGCAAACCAAGCTAAAGCAAATAGCTTAAGGAGTATTATCAAAGGAAAAATAACAATCTCATATTTATGCATGCAGCATAATGAACTGAAAACCACAATAAGGCAAATACATTAGATTAGCATAATTTTATCTCACTATTCAAATTTTTAAGTTGGAAATTGATTTTGTTTCATTTGCTGCATTCTCCCTGGATTACACGTTGTATTTGAAATCTATGCTTATGTTCAAGTTCGATACTGTTCACTCTTTTCCACGGCTATTTGCCATGTTATACAGTATGTGACTAGACACTGCCTATTAAGTTTTCTGTTACTGAAAATTACTCATAATTATATTTGGCCAACGTAGACATTAGATTTACTGTCTTTGCTTTAGAATAAAATTTAAGTTTTATTACAACATATCAAAAATACTGTTTGTCTAAAATTCAAACTAAAATTCCAATCATTAATCAACATAATCTTAATGATAATAATTACAGCAGGTATTTATTATCAAGTATTCTTTGGCAAAAATTCTACTAGAAGATATAATTTTTAATTTTTGAAATTAGACTTTTCCTCCATTCTCAGATTCAGGCCACAAATCCTCTCAAATTAAGAAGGAAAAAAACAGATTTTTGCTTTCTAGCATTTGGATTTTCAGAGAAAATTAGGCATACAGATTTTTAAAGAAACATTTCCCACAATGATAGTCATACAAATAACATTATATATTTTCAAATAGGCCTCTAATAAACTATAGTAGTTCAAGCAAACTGAAAACCAGATATTGGAGCTCTCCTTTTTTCTTCTGGTGTGCAAGTTATCCCACCAACAATAAAGCCAGAAATTTTTGTACTGTTTAATTAAAATGTTCAATACATATCACTTTACATCCTCCTAGCATGATATCTTAATAAATACTAAGTAAATGACGTGACTGAAAATATACTATTACAGATACAATTCTACATAATATCCTAAAAGTGACAAATGCCTTAACATTAAATAATGAAAAATGTCATCAACTATATATAGTCTGGACAACTGTCATTATGAGCTACAGAACCATAATGCAGCAAAAATGATATAAAAATTCTGTTTATGAATTTTTCATTTGATTTATTTTGTTCCATCCATTATTATTTTTTTAAACTATTTATTTTTGAGAGACAGAGAACTAGTGGGGGATGGGCAGAGAGAGGAGACACAGAATCCAAAGCAGGCTCCAGGCTGTCAGCACAGAGCCCAACGCGGGGCTCGAACTCACAAACCATGAGATCATGACATGAGCTTAAGTCGGACGCTCAACCAACTGAGCCACCCAGGTGTCCCTTGTTCTATCCATTCTGATTTAATGTGCCATGTATGATGAAGTTTAAAGTACCCTGACAAAGTTGTTAGGCTTTTTTTTTTAAGTTCCTATTTCTCTGCCTTTTAATTAAATGCCTAAGTTGCAGATATGAGGAGGTATAGTGTGGTTGTTTAGGTGTAATTAACACTAATAAATAGGGTTTATAGAAAAAAATAATTAGATTCTATAATTATTAGGTGTAGAGTTAGTTGGTATTGGTGACTCTAGACCAATCACAATCTAGTGTCTTTATTGGTATAATAATGGAAGAATCTCCTTTTTAATAAAGTTGTTGACGTTGATTAAATCCTTAACATGTGTTAGCCCCTATGCTATTCAGCCTATAGATTTAATACATTTAATCATCACAAAATTCATAAGGTAGTTTCCATGAGTATTTTCATTTCAGAGACAAGGAAACTGAGGTACAGGGATCTTGACTTATTTTCTTAAGGTTGATACTTACTTGTAAGTGGATGAATCTTTATTTGAACTCAGGCAGTCATTGGCTAAAATCCTCAGTTATAATACCAATCTGTGTCACTGCAGATTAGAGGAATAACTACCCAGAAATACATAAATAAAATCATGAGGATTGCATTAATTTCACATTTTTCCTTGAATGTATATTAATCTATTTTGAAAGTTTTGCCAGATATGAAATTATGTGAAATTAGGTTTTGCTTTTGTTTTATTTTTTGTTTTTGTTTTTTCGTTAACAATCACTAAATTATGGAGGGAGAAAGCACTATATGTTCTATGAATATATATGCAAGTAGTGAAAAATTCACACACATACACAAGAAGGCATGCACAGACATATTCACTACAAAAGCTGTTGACAAAATTGCTTTAAAAGTTTGTGCACTACATTCCTAGTTTTCAAGGAAAGACTAAACAGTGAAGAGAATTATCAATTTGATCTCTGAGAGGCATTACTACTTCCTTTAATCATATTAAATTCCTCACATTTAAATATTAGCCTCTGCAATTTTATGGTTAATAATAGAGTTTTGATATTATTTTGTAAGAATTATATAGTTTCTCAATAATACATGAAAATGGTAGCTATAAGCACTGCCAATGGGATGTCTCTCATAGTCACTGTTTTAAGTTCTATGGATAATTGAGTTCCAAATTTCTAATTTTAATTCGAAAACTTAACCTGAACTGCATATTCATATGTACTAGAGCCTATTTCGTTTTTTACTTTTATGATCAGCAGGCATCTTCAACTCGACAGTGTTTAAGCTCACCAACTATGCTCTGTTTCAAATCCTCTCCTAAAAATCTTTTTCCTCTCAATTAATGACAACTATATTCCTTAACTTGTCTGAGCCCAAAACTTTGCCATTTTCCTTAACACTGTTTCTCCCAATTCCAAATTCAACCTCCCATCAACAAATGTTTTCTTAGTCCTCAAATATACCGAGAGATCGGCTTCCCCACAAGTACTCTGCTACAAACCGGGGTGAGGCCACCATAATCATTCACTTGAATTCATGATGTGTTTCCATTTTTACACATGCAGAGACTAGTTTCCACAAGGAAGCTAAAATAAAATGTTTAGAATCAAAGGCAGATAAATTTCACCCCATTATCATCTTATTGGGTTAGGATATGGTAAAAGTCATAACCTAGACAATGGCTTACAAGCCCTAAGTTGTGTGGTACCTACCTACTGCCTGGTTTACTTCAACTATTTTCTCTTTCCCCCAGCTCATTCTGCACCAATGACAGTGCACCTCCTCCCCTACTCTTCTTCTGCTCTCTGACAGTCTCCAAATACATTCTCCTCAACATCTGCTTGAGTTCTTCATTGGCCTGGAATGTTCTTTCCCTATATACCAGTCTCTCACTTTCTAAAAGTCTTCTATTCAAACATAATTTTATCCAAGTGGTCTTTCCACAGCACTCTAAATAAAATCACAACCCACTCCTATACCTGTGATCCTTTAATCTATGTGAATTCTCCCCATATTACTTCTCACTACACTATCCCTACTAGAATGCAAGCCCGTGAGAGTGAGTAATGTATTTTTGATTCACTTGTGTACACCTTTATTCTCAAATAGTACATCTCAAGTGCGACACAAATGACTGTTGATGACAAAATGAACAAGCAGATAGATACATTAAACATAATAGAGTTGTCATCCCATCCAGGGATGGTTTGTATTATACTGTTAAAGTTGTGAGTATAAATCTTCAATTAAATTGTATTACATATTGTACACTAACAACTTAATATTCTTTACATGTTATTGCTATAATATAAATCTATTTTTAAATTGCTGAATTAACAGATTATATATATATATATATTTATAGATAGAACAGATTATATATATATATTTTTTTTTTAACCTCCCAGAACTTCACATTAAACCTCTTAAAATAAAATTTGAGATAGACATTATATGTTTGAGAAGTTATTAGGTTTTGGTCCCACATGCAGGATTTAAACATAAGACAAATGTAAGGCAAGTAAGATTTTAAAGGAAATAGTCTCAAAAAAACATAATCCTAATGTTTTAATCCCAGGTACCTGAAATAATTTATTGACTCTTCATGTTTCTTTTCTTTCCTTCTTTCTTGCTTTCTCTCTTTTTCTTTTCTTTTCTTTCTTTTTTTATTTGTTTACATAATATATCTGCTTGGTTTCCCTTTGCCCTTATTTCCTGTTTACTCTTTCAAAACATTTTATCCTCAGGTTCTTTGATAAACTAACTTCCATGGTTCAGTTCTTCTCAGATAGATTTCCTGACCACAATAATGAAGTCAACTCTCATGAACATTCTACCATACACTCCATTTTTACTTCATAGTATCAAACACAGAAATAACATTATTTCTACTCTAACATTATTACATTAGATATATATTATATATTTTATATGTTATTGTATATGTTATGTATATTATTATAATCTAACATTGTAATGTTATTTCTGTGTTTTCTTACCAACTTATTTTTGGTCTTTCCCAGTGACATGTAAGCTTGATGAGAAAGAGTCCTTCTGTCATATGACTATCCATATATCCATTCCCTAGGAATGCTGCATTCAATTTTCATCTCTATAGCTCTGTGGGTCAGGCCCCCATGATTGCTACTATTTCCTGATCTCTAATTACAATAATTGCATCCACCTGCCTTCTTAACTATCATCAACTCCCTACTGTTGTTTTGGAGTCCAGTTGCCCTCATTGTTAACAGTTTGTACAGTTCTGTATTGTTATTTCCCTCAGCCCATCCAGCAGAAGAAATCCCACCACTGAATGTATTCATGGTGTTGGTAATCCTCTGACAATTTTTTTTTTCTGTGCCCTCCTATAGAATACAATAATCTGGTGGGTCTTCCAGTTTTACATAATATACCCATTTTAGTAAGCTCACTTCTCTAAAGCTTTTAGTCTCTTAACCCATTATCTGTCATGGCAATTTCAGTGTTTCTACAACACTTCATGTAGACTTGCACCTTTTCCATGCTGCTAGGAGCCATATTAGCAATGTGCTTGCATCATCTTTTGTGGTCATTTTCTGGAGAGTGTTATCCTAAATTCTGTAAGTGTGCTCTTAAATCAATAAACATTCCCTCATCTAAATTTATGTTCTGCCCACTTGATAAAGTTCAACGCACACTTTCTTGCTCCTGCCAATGCATGTTGGCTAGATTTTGCAGGTATTTGGAGGTATAATTTATTTAATCCTTTATCAAGTTCACTATATCCACAGTGAAATTATGTTGTGACTTAACTCTAGCCAGTGGCTTAGTGGCTAAGAGGGAAGGTGGGTGAAGGCTTACTTTGTACTACCAAGGGTAAGTCTTTGCATTGCCTTCAAGAAATACAGTCCTTAATAGGGAAATGTGGTCCACTTCTGTAGGCCCGGAGGGTTCTGAGTTATCTGAAGATTCAAGATTTTCACATACATAAACCCAGTCTTCTATACCATGTATGAGGGTCCTATTCTTTCCCAATCATCTCACCAGCCATAACAGATCTACCTCAATTATGAGTTTAAGTGCCTTGGGAATCTGCTAGTTTTATTATTAGAGTAGATGCCCAGTACTCAGATTTCTTCCTTCCAGCTGCAGCAGATAAGAACCTCTTTATTTTTTTTATTTCCATTTTTTAAATATAATTTATTGTCAAATTGGTTTCCATACCAGTGTGCATCCCAACAGATGTTACTGAAGGTTGGGGCACCTGGGTGGCTCAGTCGGTTAAGAATCTGATTTTGGCTCAGGTCATGATCTCTCAGTACATGGGTTGGAGCCCCGCATCGGACTCAAAGCCTGGAGGCTGCTTCAGATTCTGTGTCTCTGTCTCTCTCCGCCCCTCCCCTGCTCACACTCTCTCTCTCACTTTCTCTCAAAAATGATCTCTCAAAACTGAATAAATGTTAAAAAAGGTTTTTAAATGGTACTGGGGGCCCCTGACTTTCACATTTAGCAAATAGTTGTGATTAATCATTCTCAGCTTTTCCTTATCTTTTTTTAAATGTATCCTTCACACCCAGCAATAATCACATAATTCCACTATCCTTACAGTTACTCTTTCGCCATATTTTCCAAAACCTGATGTATTGTACCTACCAGTACACTCCCAATAGGAACTCCATCTCACCGTAACACAATAAAAAAATTTACAATCACTATGCTTTGTTGTGCCGGTGCTATGTATACTCATTCCATCAGTGATGATGGCGTCCTTATTACCGGCAAGTAAATATGTGATCCAACTCCACACTCTTATCTGTTAGTGTCTACTTTGTCATCCTGTTGCAGGATGAATTTGGAATAGGCCTGAGTAGAGGGAGAAATTGAACTAAGCTGTGGTCCCAGTCAAAGCCTTTGCTGACCCCACATGGAGCTCTGAAGCTGAGAAAGCCCTTAGAATGGCTCCATTTCAGTAAAGAGGCTGATATTCATACCCCCACATCAAACAGTCAGTAGGTGTGAGCTTCCCAGGAGGAAAAAGTGGCATTTGATACAATGCCTTTTTCAGAAAAGGCATTTTCCAAGGAGAGTTGATAATTGGGTGGGGACTGTTAGCAGCACTCCCGGTCATGGGGAAATAAACTCTCAGTTGTGATGCTCGATGTGGTGGCGCATCAAATAATCCACCTCAGAGAGAGTTAAAAGGAGTATCTGGCAGAATACTAGAGCAGAAGTAAAGGAAAATACTTTATGTTCAATTTTAATGCCCTAGTTTCAGAGTGAACTATGTGAACTCGGAGAGTATAGGTACTTCGGGAATTTAGATAGGATTCAAGATTTCAACAGAGAACTTTGGACTGAAGATAACAGATTTTAGATTTACAAATTCAGTAGTTGTTATCATGGTTTAGGTGCATTCAATCAGAAGGAATCCACAGTGGTACTGTGGCTAAGAGTACCCTGGTGAACACTAATATGTATGTACAAATAAAGAAGTGAATGGGGACATATATGTGAGGTAGCAACATAGTTACGAACAAAACCCAAGATTTTCATTTTTAGGCTGATTCAATTACCAAAACTTTGATATATAAACAAGAGTTGTGGGGCGCCTGGGTGACTCAGTCAGTTAAGCATCCAACTCCTGATTTCGGCTCAGGTCATGATCTCACAGTTCATGAGCTGGAGTCTCGCATCTGGCTCTGCACTCATGGCATGGAAACTGTTTGGGATTCTGTCTTTCTTTCTCTGCCCTTCCCCTGCTTGTTCTCTGTTCTTTCTCAAAATTAAATAAACTTAAAAAATAAACAAGAGTTGTAATTCACTTTAATATTGACTTAGTAGAACTTTAATGATGTTTTATTGAATTTGTTGAAATTAGAATAAATGAATAATATATACATTGCAATTTGAAATAAAAGTTAGGCATGGTACTTCAGAAAAATCTTTAATATTATTTATTTTAAATAAATTTTTGTAACTCAAATTGACTCTATAATACCTTGCTTCATAAAAAAAAATGTGTTTGTGTATTTTTAAAAGCTGTTACTTATATTGTACATACCTTTTATAAGCCTAAAGAGGGTTCTGAATGATCCAAATATACAGCTAATAAATGGAGGTAATTCAATGAAATAAGTGCATTTAAAACCTTTCATAGATTTTTGTTATATTTTAGTTATAAGGATGTCTGTGAATAAAATGATCATTTCTGTTACCTAATTGTTTATTGGTATCACACTAATATAAAATAACTAAGCAAATAGGGGCTAATATCATTAAACCAATAAACTTAAAAAGCAAATAAAAGTATAATTACTTTCATCATAAGCTCTTGTATTATACTGCTCCCAGATTATACTGCTAAATTCTGACTTAAATACACCAGCTTTATATGCAGTCTCTGATAGTGGCTAAAAAGGCAAGATAACACAAACTGACATTTTCATGTGTTTAAAACTTAATTTGCAATCCAAAGAACAGACTATCCAAATCACGAAACTAGGAACAAAAGTATCTTTTGAGGGCAGGTACTATTTTTATTTTCATTTAATTTTGTACTTTGGAGTAGACATTTGTCAAATTGCATGTACTTATCCATTCATCTGGCAGTTAAGCTTTGCTATTCACACTCAAGTAAAACTTCATACTATGTTATGCTTTACCCCATGCCCACCCATATGGAAAGCTAATTGAACCCAGGGCTGCACCTTACTATAGACATTCAAATCATTGACTAATCAGATTCTTTATCACTCAATGATAGTTTGAACTAAAAGCCATAGAGCCTGTAATTAGAAACATTTGAGCTGAAAGGCCTTTAAAAGTTACATTTAGAGCAGTATGTTTGGTAATATGAGAGGAAGGCAAATACTTTGGAGGAATTGGTGATGAAAGGAAATAAGATGACCCACCGTGGAGCCATTTGTTGAAAGAAAATGTTCTTAGTTCATGATGTTCAGCTAGCTGTTTTGTCCTGACTCTATTTTTTTTGTCTCTTCTTGAATGGATTTTAAGCAAATATTTATTTACATAACTATCTCCCTTAAATAAAAAATAATTTGAGTGGCTTCTGTTCTTTGTAATACCCACGCTTTAGAGGCATTGCTGAAGCTCTTCAAGGCTAAAATGTGAACAAGACTTCTCTGAAATGCTTGCAGTTCATTTCATGAAAATGGATGGAATACAAGAAGTTCACACAAGACTTTAGCAGCAGCCCATATATAACAGGTGCCTACACAAGATGGGGAATGGCACTTATTATTCAAACAGAGGGAAAGAGACAAAATCAATAATAACTAAATGGAAACATCTAGGTGAATTATAAATTACAATGGAATTTTGATGAATGACTTTGAAACAGAGATGAAAATGTACGTATGGTTAAGGGTGAATGTAAGCAAAAATTCCAATGCAAAAAAAAAAAAAAAAAAAAAAAAAAAAAAAAAAAAAACGGCCAAAGGATAGTGCATCCAGCATCAGTGAAAAAGTTTTATAGAAGACTATACACATATGACCCCAGAATGTGGTGGCATTGGGATGCTAGGGTAAAGCATCCCTGGAGTAAAGCCTGTATTCCTTCTACAGTCTCCACAGGAGAAAGGTGGCCTTTTAGCAGCTTCAAGCAGCCACCTACATTCTTTGGCTAGTGGCCTCTTCCTTCATCATCATGCCTTCAGTTAACATCTTCTCTCTTCTCTGACTTCTGCCTCAGGGCTAAGATATTCTCTCTCTGACACTGATTCTGCTGTCTCCCTTGTAACCCTTATGATTACATTGGGCTCACTCGACAAAGAGGATAATTCTCCTTTTTCAAAATCCTCAACTTAATTACATAGGTAAAATCTCTTTTATGATGCAAGGTAATACATTCATGTGTTATGGAGATTAGGACATAAACATCTTTGAGGAGGGATGCCTGGGTGGTCAGTGGTTACAAGTCTGACTCTTGGTTTTGGCTCAGGTCATGACCCCAGGGTCTGTGGGTTCCAGCACTGACAGCACAGAGCTTGCTTAGGATTCTCTCTCTCTCTCCCTCTCTCTCTCTGGCCATCTCTGGCACATGCACTCTCTTTTTCTCTCTCAAAATAAATAAATAAACTTAATAAAAGAAAAACATCTTTGAGGGGGGCAATTATTCAGCCAACCATATATGAGATCATGTCCATCTTAGGGAGATAATATACAGAATATAGGCTGATACGGAAAGAGCGAGCAGGCACCTTGACATAAGAGAGAGCTAGAGTTCAGTGACAATTCTGTCAATATCTAGCTGGGTAATCTTAGATATAATGCCTTACAATCATCATTTCTTTAAATGCATATTCAGAATGAGTTTTGATTCATTTTTGGAAAATTATAAGATATGTATATGCATATGATATGCATGGTACATATCCATAGGACAGATACATATCCAGGTGGCCATAAAATTAATCATCACATATGGTTTCTGCCAAAAACCCCCAAGTGAATTTTTATAGACATAGACAAGATTATACTAAATTGTTTTAATAGAATGGCTAAGGAACTAGAATAGCTAAAATAATTAAAAGAACAAACAAAGTAAAAACTCGATAAAAAGGAAATAGAAGAGATCACTTTACCTGTTTTCGTAACTTGTACATCTAGAGTAAGGTAGATTCTGGTAATGTTAGGGGGAGAGAGCACAGATGAAAGGAACTTATTAGAGAACTTGGAGATAGACCTAAAAACATATTCCCAAGGAAAGACAATGTTTTCAAAAAAAGTGGATGAGCAATTAGACATCCATAGACAAAAAAAAAAAAAAAACCATGAAAATAAAAAGTAAAAAAAAAAAAATGAACTTCATTATAAACTTCACATCTTCTACAACAATGAACACATAATAGGTCACAGAGCTTAATGTAAAATGTCAAGCTGTAAAGCATTTTAGAAATAAAAAATAAGAGAAAATTTAGGGCCAGGTAAAGAGTTCTTAGATTTGATACTGAAAGTTCAATCCATACACGGAAAATTAGAGCTCATCAAAACATTTTTTTCCCCTCTGCGAAAGGCTCTATGAAAAGGAAAAATAGACAAGCTACAGCTTGAGAGAAAATATTGACACACAGCCTATCCATCCAAGGGCTAGTATGTAGACCATATAAAGAACTCTCAAAATTCAAAGTAAAATTTTAAAAAGTACACAATTACATCAACAAAGGACATGAAATACTACTTCACCAAAAATATACGTATAACAAGTAAGTACATAAAAAGATATTCAACATCATTACGCATTAGGAAAATGTAAATTAAAATCATAATCAGGTACTACCACACACTTACCAGAATGGCTAAAAGAAGTGACAACCCTAACTGCTGATGAGTGTCACTAACACGTCATTGGCAGGGATGTAAAATGGCACAGATGCTCTGGAAACTGCCTTGGAAATTTCCGAAAAAGCTGAACTTGAACTAATGTATGACCTAGTGATTGCAATGCTGGGCATTTATTACAGAAACAAAGACTTCATTTCACATACAAACTTACACAAATACTTGTATAAAGCACCTTTGTTTGAAGTGGCCAAAAAGTGGAAACAACTCAAATATTCTCAGTTGGTAAACAGATCAAGGAACTTTGGTGCATACCTAACACGGAATAGTGCTCCACAAGAAAAAGAAATTCTTCACACTTCAACCTGTTTGATCTCCAGAGAATTAGGTAAAGGAAATTGAGTCCCAAAAGGCTACATATTCTATAATTCCATTTATTTAACATCCTTGAAATAACATAATTATGAAATTGGAGGAAGAATTAGTGGTTGCCCAGGACTAAGGGGGGAGTGTGGGTGGGAAGAAAGTGGTTGTGATCATAAAAGGGCGACATGAGGGATCCTCGTGGTGATGGAAAGAAGCTCCACCTTTACTGTATTAGTATAAACATCTTGGCTGTGCTATTGTGTGATAGTTTTGCAGGAAGTTACTATTGTGGGAAACTGAGTAAATGATACACAGGATTAGTTTCTGCATTATGTCTTTCAACTGAATGTGAATCTATAATTATGATAAAATTATGATAAAACACTAAGTTTTAATTTAAAATTGTCTGTGACAATAAAAAATCACCTACAATTAAATTAATCAGCATGTTTCTCAAGAATCTCCCTGGGAGAAGTCTGGATATGTTGGGCAATGGGGATATTTTTCACCTAAAAAAGTGAACAAATGCTTCAGTACATTATGTTAAATTCACCAATTTAATAATTTACATATTACCTTATTAAAGTAAACAGGTGCTTCTAAATTAATTTTTTAATCTGTGATTTGCCTTCTTTGAAATATAATTAGGAAATTGAACTTTTATGCAGCGGCATGATCAGGGAAATGCGTGCATTATTCTGTACACTTATTAGAACCTTGACAAAATCAAATATCACTTTTTTAACTGAGTCATAATGGACACATGACATTATATAAGTTTCAGATGTACAACATAATGATTAATATTTGTATATATTGAAATTATCATCAGAATAAGTCTAGTTGAATCCACATCAGTTTTCTAAATGTGTACTTTATGCACCTGATTAATAAAACTTTCAGAATTGAGACACTCGCTGATGATGGATTTTCCATGCCCGCATTCTTTTGTTGCTTTTGAAAACTCCGAACATTTGGTTTCTGTGATAAAATATTTGGCAGATTCATTCATTCTAACATGCTAGATTCCTCTTTTTTAAAAAAGATCATCTTAGTCATCAGAATAGTTCATGTTCAATGCAGCTTTCACAAAAATAAACTACCTCTCTAGATTACTTTTCTATCATTAAATGTTTATTTAATACAACTAACCAAAAGATGTAGCAGATGAACAAACATCAGCATAAACATAACATTAAGATAATGTTGCAGGGCTTTGCTTATAGAAGAACTTTTTAAAACTAGATATGAATGGAACTGTGGTGAGTCTAAAAAAACTAATGGAGAGAAAATGCTCTGTTTGAATGAGTTTTTGTTGAATTGCACAGAATTTGACACTTTAATTTCCTCTTTTGAATATTTCACTCTTACCTGTTTTCACTATTTACGTGTCATTATATGTAATTGTTTTTATATATGTGTATTACATACTTCATTACACATTTCTTATTTTGCACTCTAACTTATCAGTAATACATTATGTTTACTATTTTATAATTAATTAGTATTATTATATATTTTTTTTTTAATTTTTTTTTTCAACGTTTTTTATTTATTTTTGGGACAGAGAGACAGAGCATGAACGGGGGAGGGGCAGAGAGAGAGGGAGACACAGAATCGGAAACAGGCTCCAGGCTCCGAGCCATCAGCCCAGAGCCCGACGCGGGGCTCGAACTCACGGACCGCGAGATCGTGACCTGGCTGAAGTCGGACGCTTAACCGACTGCGCCACCCAGGCGCCCCAGTATTATTATATTTTTAAACAATCCTATTAATGTGAAGTTACAGGATGCCAAAATTTGAGAAATAAATAAATGTATCATTCACATTTTAAAGAAAAGCTGTGAATGAGCTGAATAATTATGTAACTAAAACAAATAGATTATTAGTGGCCTTACCCTAGATTCACATTTTTATGTCAGGGTAATCACCAAGAAAAATTTCAGCAGATATCCAAACAGTTCACTCTGTTGGTTTTTGTAGAGGTCTTTCCTGGCCATACAATCTAAGACTGCAAGTTATCCTTACCAATTTTTTAGGCTCTCTAGCTATTTTCTTCATGTGCATTGTCATTATTTCACATAATTTATATTTTACTGATGTTTGTTTTTTATCCTTGCACCAGACTATGAGGCTCCATGTGGCAGGAACTTTGTTGTTTTTTTTTTTATTTATTTAACATTTTTACTGAAGTATATTGACAACTTATTTAATAAATTATTTTGAACAAAAATTCAGTTAAAGCCTTCTGCAAAGAAATGCGGCAGGAGAATCACATGAAAAATTCAAAGGAAGACACTTCTAAACCCTAAAAGTAGGTGAATGCAATTTAAAGACAAAAGCTGAAGTTTATTCTAGTAAGTATCTCAAATTGATAGCATATTTGCTATCAAAATACAAATTGCCAAGAGTGACTCATAAAGACGTGGACAACCTGAACAGATGGTTTAAATGAAAATAAATCAAAAAGATTTTCAAAGGATTACCAGACCCAGAGTTTTACAGATTATGTCTATCAAACGTTAAGGCAGTTATTTTTTCTGACCAACCTCCCTGCTTTTCTTGGAAAATGCCAGACAAGCATCCTTTTCACAGTCTTTGCATGCACTATTCTGTCTCCCTAGAGGGTCTTCCCTTGAACTTCATGGTTCAAATGTCACCTCTGATTAAGACTTGTCCAAAACACTCAACTCAAAGTGTCATCCTCCATACCCACCTGGCATTCCCTGTTTATCTTTTATTTTTTTTAATCTTTAAAATGTTTATTTTTGAGAGAGAGAGAAAGAGTATGAGTGGGGAGGGGCAGATAGAAAGACACAGAATCGGAACCAGGCTCCAGGCTCTGAGCTGTCAGCACAGAGCCCACCGTGGGCCTCAACATCACAAACCGCAAGATCATGACCTGAGCCAAAGTCAGACGCTTAACCAACAGAGCCACCCAGGTGCCCCCATTTAGCCTTCTTAATTCCTTTTTCCTACACAACTAAATACCATCTATCATGCTATATGGTTTACTTGTTAAATGTACTTATTACCCCCCCACACACACATAAACATACACTGGGATGAAAACAAAGTGAACATAAGAACTTTTGTCTCGTATGTGCATTGCTTATTTCCACTGCCTTAATATATACCAGCTATTATTTGAATGAATAAATAACATTTAGGAGCCAAGCATTTATCTCTTACACTCTTTCAATTTCTTTTCACATAGAAAAAAGAACACTTACCTTTTCAGAATTATCTGTGGAAAAAATGTTCTTTCTTCTCACTGGCTTCTCCCTCTGGGAAAAGAAGGGATATTTGGTGAGAAGAGAAAGAGCACCAATGAGTATGGACAGTAAAATCTCCTTTGCTCTATTTTTCTCCCTTACTCTCATTTTCACTCAGAAATGTCATACATATATTGACTTCAGATCAACACAGTACATGTAATAGAACATGGTAAATTTTTTTTTTTCAAATTATTTTTAATTTTTAATGTTTTAATTTTTTTTTTCTGAAATTTATTGACAAATTGGTTTCCATACAACACCCAGTGCTCATCCCAAAAGGTGCCCTCCTCAATACCCATCACCCACCCTCGCCTCCCTCCCACCCCCCATCAACCCTCAGTTTGTTCTCAGTTTTTAACAGTCTCTTATGCTTTGGCTCTCTCCCATTCTAACCTCTTTTTTTTTTTTTTTTTCCTTCCCCTCCCCCATGGGTTCCTGTTAAGTTTCTCAGGATCCACATAAGAGTGAGACCATATGGTATCTGTCTTTCTCTGTATGGCTTATTTCACTTAGCATCACACTCTCCAGTTCCATCCACGTTGCTACAAAAGGCCATATTTCATTTTTTCTCATTGCCATGTAATATTCCATTGTGTATATAAACCACAATTTCTTTATCCATTCATCAGTTGATGGACATTTAGGCTCTTTCCATAATTTGGCTATTGTTGAGAGTGCTGCTATGAACATTGGGGTACAAGTGGCCCTATGCATCAGTGCTCCTGTATCCCTTGGATAAATTCCTAGCAGTGCTATTGCTGGGTCATAGGGTAGGTCTATTTTTAATTTTCTGAGGAACCTCCACACTGCTTTCCAGAGCGGCTGCACCAATTTGCATTCCCACCAACAGTGCAAGAGGGTTCCCGTTTCTCCACATCCTCTCCAGCATCTATAGTCTCCTGATTTGTTCATTTTGGCCACTCTGACTGGCGTGAGGTGATACCTGAGTGTGGTTTTGATTTGTATTTCCCTGATAAGGAGCGACGCTGAACATCTTTTCATGTGCCTGTTGGCCATCCGGATGTCTTCTTTAGAGAAGTGTCTATTCATGTTTTCTGCCCATTTCTTCACTGGGTTATTTGTTTTTCGGGTGTGGAGTTTGGTGAGCTCTTTATAGATTTTGGATACTAGCCCTTTGTCCGATATGTCATTTGCGAATATCTTTTCCCATTCCGTTGGTTGCCTTTTAGTTTTGTTGGTTGTTTCCTTTGCTGTGCAGAAGCTTTTTATCTTCATAAGGTCCCAGTAATTCACTTTTGCTTTTAATTCCCTTGCCTTTGGGGATGTGTCGAGTAAGAGATTGCTACGGCTGAGGTCAGAGAGGTCTTTTCCTGCTTTCTCCTCTAAGGTTTTGATGGTTTCCTGTCTCACATTTAGGTCCTTTATCCATTTTGAGTTTATTTTTGTGAATGGTGTGAGAAAGTGGTCTAGTTTCAACCTTCTGCATGTTGCTGTCCAGTTCTCCCAGCACCATTTGTTAAAGAGGCTGTCTTTTTTCCATTGGATCTTCTTTCCTGCTTTGTCAAAGATGAGTTGGCCATACGTTTGTGGGTCTAGTTCTGGGGTTTCTATTCTATTCCATTGGTCTATGTGTCTGTTTTGGTGCCAATACCATGCTGTCTTGATGATGACAGCTTTGTAGTAGAGGCTAAAGTCTGGGATTGTGATGCCTCCTGCTTTGGTCTTCTTCTTCAAAATTCCTTTGGCTATTCGGGGCCTTTTGTGGTTCCATATGAATTTTAGGATTGCTTGTTCTAGTTTTGAGAAGAATGCTGGTGCAATTTTGATTGGGATTGCATTGAATGTGTAGATAGCTTTGGGTAGTATTGACATTTTGACAATATTTATTTTTCCAATCCATGAGCAGGGAATGTCTTTCCATTTCTTTAAATCTTCTTCAATTTCCTTCAGAAGCTTTCTATAGTTTTCAGCATACAGATCCTTTACATCTTTGGTTAGATTTATTCCTAGGTATTTGATGCTTCTTGGTGCAATTGTGAATGGGATCAGTTTCTTTATTTGTCTTTCTGTTGCTTCATTGTTAGTGTATAAGAATGCAACTGATTTCTGTACATTGATTTTGTATCCTGCAACTTTGCTGAATTCCTGTATCAGTTCTAGCAGACTTTTGGTGGAGTCTATCGGATTTTCCATGTATAATATCATGTCATCTGCAAAAAGCGAAAGCTTGACTTCATCTTTGCCAATTTTGATGCCTTTGATTTCCTTTTGTTGTCTGATTGCTGATGCTAGAACTTCCAGCACTATGTTAAACAGCAGCGGTGAGAGTGGGCATCCTTGTCGTGTTCCTGATCTCAGGGAAAAAGCTTTCAGTTTTTCCCCGTTGAGGATGATGTTAGCTGTGGGCTTTTCATAAATGGCTTTTATGATCTTTAAGTATGTTCCTTCTATCCCGACTTTCTCAAGGGTTTTTATTAAGAAAGGGTGCTGGATTTTGTCGAAGGCCTTTTCTGCATCGATTGACAGGATCATATGGTTCTTCTCTCTTTTTTTGTTAATGTGATGTATCACGTTGATTGATTTGCGAATGTTGAACCAGCCCTGCATCCCAGGAATGAATCCCACTTGATCATGGTGAATAATTCTTTTTATATGCCGTTGAATTCGATTTGCTAGTATCTTATTGAGAATTTTTGCATCCATATTCATCAGGGATATTGGCCTGTAGTTCTCTTTTTTTACTGGGTCTCTGTCTGGTTTAGGAATCAAAGTAATACTGGCTTCATAGAATGAGTCTGGAAGTTTTCCTTCCCTTTCTATTTCTTGGAATAGCTTGAGAAGGATAGGTATTATCTCTGCTTTAAACGTCTGGTAGAACTCCCCTGGGAAGCCATCTGGTCCTGGACTCTTATTTGTTGGGAGATTTTTGATAACCGATTCAATTTCTTCGCTGGTTATGGGTCTGTTCAAGCTTTCTATTTCCTCCTGATTGAGTTTTGGAAGCGTGTGGGTGTTCAGGAATTCGTCCATTTCTTCCAGGTTGTCCAATTTGTTGGCATATAAGTTTTCATAGTATTCCCTGATAATTGTTTGTATCTCTGAGGGATTGGTTGTAATAATTCCATTTTCATTCATGATTTTATCTATTTGGGTCATCTCCCTTTTCTTTTTGAGAAGCCTGGCTAGAGGTTTGTCAATTTTGTTTATTTTTTCAAAAAACCAACTCTTGGTTTCGTTGATCTGCTCTACAGTTTTTTTAGTTTCTATATTGTTTATTTCTGCTCTGATCTTTATTATTTCTCTTCTTCTGCTGGGCTTAGGCTGCCTTTGCTGTTCTGCTTCTAGTTCCTTTAGGTGTGCTGTTAGATTTTGTATTTGGGATTTTTCTTGTTTCTTGAGATAGGCCTGGATTGCAATGTATTTTCCTCTCAGGACTGCCTTTGCTGCGTCCCAAAGCGTTTGGATTGTTGTATTTTCATTTCCGTTTGTTTCCATATATTTTTTAATTTCTTCTCTAATTGCCTGGTTGACCCACTCATTCGTTAGTAGGGTGTTCTTTAACCTCCATGCTTTTGGAGGTTTTCCAGACTTTTTTCTGTGGTTGATTTCAAGCTTCATAGCATTGTGGTCTGAAAGTAAGCATGGTATAATTTCAATTCTTGTAAACTGATGAAGGGCTGTTTTGTGACCCAGTATATGATCTATCTTGGAGAATGTTCCATGTGCACTTGAGAAGAAAGTATATTCTGTTGCTTTGGGATGCAGAGTTCTAAATAGATCTGTCAAGTCCATCTCATCCAATGTCTCATTCAGGGCCCTTGTTTCTTTATTGACCGTGTGTCTAGATGATCTATCCATTTCTGTAAGTGGTGTATTAAAGTCCCCTGCAATTACCACATTCTTATCAATAAGGTTGCTTATGTTTATGAGTAATTGTTTTATATATTTGGGGGCTCCGGTATTCGGTGCATAGACATTGATAATTGTTAGCTCTTCCTGATGGATAGACCCTGTAACTATTATATAATGTCCTTCTTCATCTCTTGTTACAGCCTTTAATTTAAAGTCTAGTTTGTCTGATATAAGTATGGCTACTCCAGCTTTCTTTTGGCTTCCAGTCGCATGATAAATAGTTCTCCATCCCCTCACTCTCAATCTAAAGGTGTCCTCAGGTCTAAAATGAGTCTCTTGTAGACAGCAAATAGATGGGTCTTGTTTTTTTATCCATTCTGATACCCTATGTCTTTTGGTTGGCGCATTTAATCCATTTACATTCAGTGTTATTATAGAAAGATACGGGTTTAGAGTCATTGTGATGTCTGTATGTTTTATGCTTATAGTGATGTCTCTGGGACTTTGTCTCACAGGGTCCCCCTTAGGATCTCTTGTAGGGCTGGTTTAGTGGTGACAAATTCCTTCAGTTTTTGTTTGTTTGGGAAGACCTTTATTTCTCCTTCTATTCTAAATGACAGACTTGCTGGATAAAGGATTCTCGGCTGCATATTTTTTCTGTCTAGCACCCTGAAAATCTCGTGCCAATTCTTTCTGGCCTGCCAAGTTTCAAAAGAGAGATCAGTCACGAGTCTTATAGGTCTCCCTTTATATGTGAGGGCACGTTTACCCCTTGCTGCTTTCAGAATTTTCTCTTTATCCTTGTATTTTGCCAGTTTCACTATGATATGTCGTGCAGAAGATCGATTCAAGTTACGTCTGAAGGGAGTTCTCTGTGCCTCTTGGATTTCAATGCCTTTTTCCTTCCCCAGTTCAGGGAAGTTCTCAGCTATGATTTCTTCAAGTACCCCTTCAGCACCTTTCCCTCTCTCTTCCTCCTCTGGGATACCAATTATGCGTATATTATTTCTTTTTAGTGTATCACTTAATTCTCTAATTTTCCCCTCATACTCCTGGATTTTTTTATCTCTCTTTTTCTCAGCTTCCTCTTTTTCCATAACTTTATCTTCTAGTTCACCTATTCTCTCCTCTGCCTCTTCAAGCCGAGCTGTGGTGGTTTCCATTTTGTTATGCATTTCTTTTAAAGCGTTTTTCAGCTCCTCGTGACTGTTCCTTAGTCCCTTGATCTCTGTAGCAAGAGATTCTCTGCTGTCCTGTATACTGTTTTCAAGCCCAGCGATTAATTTTATGACTATTATTCTAAATTCACTTTCTGTTATATTATTTAAATCCTTTTTGATCAGCTCATTAGCTGTTGTTATTTCCTGGAGATTCTTCTGAGGGGAGTTCTTCCGCTTGGTCATTTTGGATAGTCCCTGGTGTGGTGAGGACCTGCAGGGCACTTCCCCTGTGCTGTGGTGTATACCTGGAGTTGGTGGGCGGGGCCGCAGTCAGACCTGATGTCTGCCCCCAGCCCACCGCTGGGGCCACAGTCAGACTGGTGTGTGCCTTCTCTTCCCCTCTCCTAGGGGCGAGATTCACTGTGGGGTGGTGTGGCTCGTCTGGGCTACTTGCACCCTGCCAGGCTTGTGATGCTGGGGATCTGGCGTATTAGCTGGGGTGGGTAGGCAAGGTGCTCGGGGGCAGGAGGGGCAGGCTTAGCTCGCTTCTCCTTAGGTGATCCACTTCAGGAGGGGCCCTGTGGCATTGGGAGGGAGTCAGATCCGCTGCCGGAGGTTTGGCTCCACAGAAGCGCAGAGTTGGGTGTTTGCGCGGAGCGAGCAAGTTCCCTGGCAGGAACCGGTTCCCTTTGGGATTTCGGCTGGGGGATGGGCGGGGGAAATGGCGCTGGCGAGCGCCTTTGTTCCCCACCAAACTGAGCTCTGTTGTCAGGGGGCTCAGCAGCTCTCCCTCCCTTTGTCCTCCAGCCTTCCCGCTTTCCGAGCAGAGCTGTTAATTTATGACCTCCCAGACGCTAAGTCGCGCTTGCTGTCGGAACACTGTCCGCCCGGCCCCTCCGCTTTTGCAAGCCCGACTCGGGGGCTCTGCTTGGCCGGCGAGCCGCCCCTCCGCCCCGGCTCCCTCCCGCCAGTCCGTGGAGCGCGCACCGCCTCGCCGCCCTTCCTACCCTCTTCCGTGGGCCTCTCGTCTGCGTTTGGCTCCGGCGACTCTGTTCTGCTAATCCTCTGGCGGTTTTCTGGGTTATTTAGGCAGGTGTAGATGGAATCTAAGTGATCAGCAGGACGTGCGGTGAGCCCAGCGTCCTCCTAAGCCGCCATCTTGCCGCCAGAACATGGTAAATTTCTAAAGACATTGCCAATTAAACAAGGAACAATTTAGGATTACTATTAAAAATCTTATTTTATAACTTTATAATGGCCATTCTAGCTAATGCAATATCCTCCCAAAAAGCACCAGATTATATTTCAGAAAATTTGAGAAGCAGCCAAAAAATTATAATTCCTTATAAAATTATAAAAACTAAGATTCTCAGAGCTAATATTTTAGAAATCTATTACTTTTTATGGGTCAATCATAACTATGAGATATGAATATATTTTAATAAAAATTTCAATTATAGGAAAAATAAAACAGAAAAGATATAAGCTGAGTGTGTTAATGTGTGAGGTATATGCATTTGTGGAGTTAAGATAACGCATATGGAACCATTTAAGTAAAGTTAGAAACATAAGTAAAATGCTATAAAATCATTAAAAATAAACAAAAAAGGTCTATAAATATTCCTTTTGGAAATTTACCATGGTCATGTAAATTGATAAAAGCAATTTTCTAAAAATATTACTTATAATTTAATTCATATCAGCAGAACAAATATACCTCTAATAATTTTAAAACTTCTGATTAATTGGGGGCACCTGGGTGGCTCGGTCAGTTAAGCGTCTGACTTCACCTCAGGTATGATCTCACAGTTTATGGGTTCAAGGACCACTTTGGGCTCTCTACTGTCAACACAGAGTCTGCTTTGGATCCTCTGTCCTCCTCTCTGTCCCTCCACCACTCACACACTCTCTCTCTCTCTCTCAAAAAATAAATAAACTTAAAAATTTCTGATTAATAATATAACATTTGAAATATTTTTAAAGTCACAAAACTTTTGGTGAAATGAAAGTTAGAATACCTTTCTGTCATTATGGGGTCATTTAGTCTGACAACTGAATAAACAAAATTTGCCATGTTCGCAGAGTTTAATTTTGCTGCCATATGAAGTTGGTGTCTCTAAGCAAAATCCATTCAACCAAACAGTACATTTTCTTATTGTACAGAACATTAAAGTGCATAATGAATACCCAGTTATGTACTGATGCTTGAACAGCAGTAACACTCAGCTTGATTATAATAAGTTAACATTTCCTTCAGTTTTGTTTAAATAATATAACAATTGCCATTATTACTCCTAAGAGGTGTTTTTAAGTGTGCAAACATAGATTAAATTTAAGAATGCCCCTTATTCAGCAGGTAACATTGCAAGTTAATAGAACAGTTTTTCACCTATTCATAGCAAGTTTTTCTATATAGCTGTCCTTAATTTTACAACGCATCCCATGTTTAATAAACTATAACCTGAAAGTGTGAAGTGTGTGCTGTGCGATGTGCTGGCTCAGAGTTCTGATTAAAAAAAAAAAAAATTCTCATCTGGAGGATGCCCTACTTTAAGGTACTTTTGCACAGAAAAAGAGGGACTCAGCTTCAGGTTCTGTTTTAACTTTATCCATCCTCAGAATTGTAACTCCACTTTTGAGACTCTATAGAAACTGTGTAATGCATGTTTAGTTACAGACCACCTGAAATTCAGGCAGTTTTGCCTATCTTTTTGATTCCCATAGTTCATTTCCAAGTCTACAGCATTCTTGCTATTTAGAATTTCTGTTTCCATAGGTTGTTATTTTCTCTTCCCCTTTCCTCCATAATCTTTCATCACACTCAACAACAATCGACGACGACCCAACGAACGAAACAAAACGCATACTGCTAGGAAACCAGCAGTATGAACCTGTGCCCAGTGCCAGAAAACGCCAACTGCTAAAGAAATCTATCAGCAACGCAAACCCTTTAGTCGCACTTTGTTTCTACTTTCCCTTCCGTCCAGCTTCTGAAATCGATGGTATTCAGGTCATCCTATAACTGCTCTATCCTACGAAAGCAAACCATCCCTGGATACATTCCGCCTCGCTCAATATCAGTTAGGCTAGTTCAGATACTGAAAGAGGACACATGTCGCCAATGTAATGACACATTGCACCAGCAATAAAAAGTCATAGAGATCAAAAAGCATTCAAGACAAAACTTTCTATGTAGCATTTCAGAGTAAATATAATTATGATTGGTTTTGATTTTAAATTTGAAGCAAACATTATTATTTCTATAATGTTCATGACATGCACGTGACTCACTTCTAAATTCATTTTCATATGATGCTTAAATACTTTTCATGATAAAACACACTTCCTTTAAATTGAATGATTGCATCTAATTAGTTTTTCTCTCCAGTGTTAAAAAATATTTTTGCTACCATACATTAATAAGCAGTGTTGATGATAATGAATAGATTAAATATTTATGAAAATATCTTAATCCATGATGATTTAAATTTTTTTTCTCTTGCTTACTTGAATTATCAAATAATAAAACTAAAAATACAGTACTGTCTGTTTCAAATAAATCAAGACACTGTGAGAAATATTTGTAATTAAATGGGGGTGGTGGGTGCACAACCTTGTGGATAGACTAAATGCCATGGAATCATTCTTTCTTCCTGTCTGTCTATCCATCCATCCATCCATGCATCTATTTTGAGAGAGAGAGACAGTGCACAAGCAGGGGAGAGTCAGAGAGAGAGGGAGAGAATCCCTGCTGTTAGTGCAGAGCCCGATCAGTGGGGCTAGATCTCACTAACCATGACCTGAGCTGAAACCAACAGTCATGTTTAACCAACTGAGCCAAAAAAGCACCCTGGAATTGTACACTTTAAAATAGTGACTATATGTTAGGTGAATTTTACCTCAATAAATTATTTTTAAAATATGTTGTTTACCTTTATATCTTTTATAAATACCTCAGAGAAAGTAAATGTTGTTTAGTGAATTCATGATTTAAAAAATATACTGCTATGTTATGCAATTTCCACAATCATTTAATGTTTAATAGGCTACATTCTTACATTCCAAAATCTCCCTATTTTGAGCAAATTAAAAGTTTTGTTCTGCCCCTCCCTCGCTCTCTCTCTCTCTGTCAAAAATAAATAAAGATTAAAAAAATTTAAAAAATGGGGCACCTGGGTGGTTTAGTCAGTTAAGTGTCCGACTTCGGCTCAGGTCATGAACTTGCTGTTCGTGAGTTTGAGCCCCACATCAGGCTCTGTGCTGACAGCTCAGAGCATGGATCCTGCTTCAGATTCTGTATCTCTCTCTCTCTCTCTCTCTCTCTCTCTCTCTCTGCCTCTCCCCCACTCACACTCTGTGTGTGTGTCTCTCTCACTTTGTCAAAAATAAATAAAGATTAAAAAAATTAAACAAAAAAAAAAGTTTTGTAATCAAGCTTAGAAAGTGGAGGAGGGGCCATAAAGTATCCTCCAGACTGAGAAGGCATTTTGAAACCAAACAATGAAGCTAGCTACTCTATACAATTTACACAGAGTTCATTCAGGGTACCTTACTGATGAGGGAATCAGGCAAAGGGACGATTCAAGCACTACTCAAATTTTCTCCACCAAGTCCAGACCTTAACCCACAGCGTTTACAGAGCAAGGGGCATTGTGGTGAGGTCAAAGGGTAGTTACCTAAATGGGTCCATCTGTGCACCAGATGATCTCTGCTAGTTAGCTAAAGTGGAGTCGTCTGTGTTCCACTTTAGGGAAGGTCAGCCTCCCTGCATTCTGGTCAGGGCAGTGGGCCTGGAACGTGTAGCCTTTAGGGAGGTCATTTGGAGGGCATGAAGAAGATGGAGGGCTAAAGACAGAGTCAGTGTTGTCAGCGCCCCTATACAAGCAAACGTGAAATCAAGTAAAATTGAAAATCATTTCATAGTTTATCCATATGTATCTAACCAAGTAATTCATGACAATGAGTAGAGAATGTTGATTGTGAAAGCAACTATAACAATACAATAAGAGCGTGTATTAAATAATAGAAGTGTATTAATTCCTTTGGATTAATTATCTGGAAACCTCATAGCAATCCTACCAGGTAATTATTGTCATTCTATTTGTATATGAATAAAGTGTGGTTTAGATTATTCACCCTAATGCTACTCACTATGAAATCTGAGCACTTTCTATTTTCACTGGAATACTTGTATAAACCCATGAAAGGTATCTTTCCGAAAAATAACAATCTCTAACTGTGTACTAAATCTGTAACTGAAATTAGTTGTGGGAGCCTTCCAATATATTCAATGAATACCTCGGGCTATCTGGAAATCCTGGGAAAATGCATTAAAGGGATGTAATTTGTACTTTGAACAAGGACAATAAGTGACACCTAATAAAAATACAGTTTGTATTTCTCTCCCACACTTTCTGTTTAATATTTATATGATGAGAAAACTATTTTTCTTGTAACTAAATGAAAACTCTGGCAAAGCCCAAGGCTTCTCTGGTAACTTTCATTCATCAAGCCCAGCTTCATTTCAGCATTTTAAATGATCCCTTCAACATATTAATTAAAACTTTACTCTTCATTCACAAGTATCACTTTCCTCTTTATTCCTCTAGTTAGAACCTATCATCAGTGGAGCTGACACCTTCATGGAAGGGAGTGTGGTTGGCTCTTTTCTTTTTCCTGCTCACCTCTCCTTCTGCCCCCTCCCAATCTTCTGGCTAGCTACAGTTTCTAACACCTCTGGGATTGGAACTGAATTTCTTACTTGAATGGAACAATTGAAAGATGCCTTCTTTTTAGACCTGCGTGATATTTAAAACTATTTCTTTCACTGGCTCATCATATAGCTCCTCTGAGGATCCACTGACACTCATCAGACGAGATACTTGGGGCGATATAATTCCTCTCCTTCAGCAGCCTTATCTACTCTCCATTTAGACTATTTCCTTTCACTCTACATTATATCAATGTTTTCTATTAGCGTCCCATTATCTTCTGATAAAACTTCCTTGTTCAGAATGAACACCTAGAGCAAATATTTTCCCCAGTGTTCCACATGGGATACTCCCATGATTTACACATGATCAACCTTTTCGATCCTGAGAATTTTAAGAGTTGTCTAAGTGATTCTCACCTCCTTTAATGTTAATAATTTCCTTTAACTTGTTGCTTGGAGTACTGGCATTACCCTTAAGCATTTAAAATCCACTGTATATTGATACCTCAGGTAAAACCTTAATTAAATGTCTAATTACAGGAAATCAAGAGAATCCTGAATTCTAACCTATCCACTCATCTCAGAATAAAATATATATAAATATATGTATGTATGTGTGCAAATATATGGCTGTTTTTTATGAAGATATTATAATTCACTAAAATGTATCTTATACCACAGGTACATTCAGATCAGAAGATGTCCTCCTTATTTATTATTTCAACTTTCTCTTGCAAAATTCCTGTTCCTTTGAGGCTGAAGGTATTTGAATATGTGAACCTTTCTTCCATTTTATGGGCAGTCAATAGGGGGGGTTCTTGGTTGAAACCTCCCTATCTTATTCATTAAAACCTTTGTTTTAGGATTTTGGTTTCATCGCCAAAGAGACCATGAGACCTGGCTTTAATGATCTCCTGCCTTAATTATATGTAATGTCTACATCCACAAATAGCTTTTCCTTAAGTCAACCATCAACACAAGTGCTTATAAGGTAAAAATTAGTAATCATACAAAAATTGCAAATCTCCAAAATTACAGATGTCTGTATTGTTTTTTATAGACTAATACTTGAGTAACCCACTACATTTTACAAATTTTATTATGATTTATGACCAATTTAATATATCATTCACATCATATATAAGCCTTCTACTGATAGGTTTTCAGTCCTATTATTTAGACTCTAGCATCCATCATTACATTCATACCTTGGAAACACTGTAATCTACCTTTTCTTGCATTAAAAAAAATTAAAAGCAGAAAAAACACAGATATATTTAACCACATACTTACTATTTGTGTTGTTCATCATTCCTTAGTGTAGATAGGATGTAATTTCCTGAGTGCCTGAAAACTGTATTTAACATTTCCTTCAGACCAGGTCTGCTGGCAAAGTATTCTCTCAGCTTTTCTCAATCAGGAAACATCTTTGTTTTTCCTTTTTTGATGAATATTTGCATTAAATATAGGAATCTTTTTTTTTGAGAGTTTTCCCTTTTAGCAATTTAAGGATGTCATTTCAATGTTTTCCAAACTCTATTGTTTCTGAAGACTAGTCAGATGTCATTGTAAAGTTGATCATCTGCATATAATGTGTCCTTTTCTCTAGCTTCCTTTAACACTTCTCCTTTACCAGCGATTTTTAGTGATTTCACTCTGATGACCCTACATATCATTTTTCTTTCCTTTTTATGCTAGGATTCCTTCAGTTTCTTGGATCTAAATGTTGACAGTTTAACCAAAGTTGCTGCAATTTCTGTCACTGTATTTTCAATTTTTTTCTGCCCTACTGTCTCTTCTTTTTGGAACTCCAAATATAGGTAAATTAGTGGTAGCCCAAGTCCATTAGTGCTTACTGCATTATGACCCAAAGTGGAAGCGCCATCGTCTCAATATGACAAGTGGCAATAATGTATATAATCAAGTATAATGCTTATACAGAAGAAAATCATTCAAATACATAAGTGTCTTTATTAAAAATTAATTAAAATCTCATCAGTGCAGTAAACCTACTCTGCCTCTGCAAATCTAAGGTTTCTGTTTTCTTTCTTTTGAAACTGTTTACCCCCTCCCCTTTCCTCTATTTTAGCTGCTATCCTTTTCTTAAATTTCAGTTAATCCATTTTGTTTGTCACCACCAAATCCACAAATTTACTTTCATTTGTGCTTATATTCTCTTTTTCCACCTTTAAAAGTGAAGAAGTATACCTCTGTTCAAATTCCAGTCTGTTCATATATACTTTGAAATTTACTACCACTCACCATTTTCAGTTATTTCCATTCCTTTCTGTATACTCTAGAGCAATATGCCAATTAGTCTATAAATATGCTCTAAAATTGTTACCAACTCTGGTCCTTGGGCTTTCTAAGTAATAGAAATTGACTGGGGCCAAATGGGAATTTCCAGTCAAGGCTTTTACTGGGGCTTATGCTCCATCACAAAGGGGTCAGCACAAAGGAAAGGATCCTCCATGCTAGCTCTCAAAACAAAGGCAGGGGAAAGTTTTAAAGAACTAAGTCAAGAAAGGAGTGATGTGTAAACACAAGGGTTGGGGAGAGATACAGGAAGTTCGTCACTAGGTCAAAAAGGTGCAGTGGACAGAATTTGCACTGCATGTCTCATTAACACGTCAAATCTCCACCCCTGGGCATGATTTTTACTATTATAATGAGGGAAAAAGTCAGTGAAAGGTCAGCACAGGGGTCCAGCTTGGCTCAGACTGGTTTAGTTTGGTCTTTGCCACTCTTTGTAGTTGAGTCCCTCCTTTGGTAAGTACCCTGCTTCTGCATTCCCACAAGACATGTTACTCAAGAAGTGTAGGGTTTCAGCTGTGAAGAAATGCTGGATTCTGTGGTGAGGGTTGAGGGGACCTGAGTCCAGTTCCCTCTCTGTCTCAAAACCACTCATCCTAATCAAAACCCAAACGTGATCCAAGAAATCAAAAGAGGAACAAGCAATCTTTCTCATTACATTCTTCTGCCATTACCAGGTTTTTTGTTTTAATTTTATAGTAAATATTCACAAGAGATTTGTCTACATTAACTGCCTTCACCTTCCACATATCCTTTCACTTTATTCCAATATCATTTGTAATAGCTTTGACATCAATGAACTTACATGATTGATCAAGGAAAAAGAAGGTTGGGAAGAAGAGATAAGACATGGATAGAAATAAACATATGGATTGAAAAGGGAATCTTTTTTGGTGGACTGGATAATTTAAAAATTATAGCATAATACACTAAGCATAATTGCTTATAGGATTTAAAACTTTAATAAACTAAGGGTGCCTGGGTAGCTCAATCGGTTAAGTGTCCAACCGGCTCAGGTCATGAACTCATGGTTCATGAGTTTGAGCCCCCACATCACGCTCTGTGCTGACAACTCAGAGCCTGGAGCCTGCTTCGGATTCTGTGTCTCCCTCTCTCTGCCCCTCCCCTGCTTATACTCTCTCTCTCAAAAATAAATAAAACATTAAAAAATTTTTAAAAAACTTTAATGAACTATATTGTTATATAAACATAAATTGTAGAAGCTGACTAATTAAAGACTAAAAACTTCAAGTGTAATTCAAATATATTCCCTTTAAAAATCAAGAGCCATAGATACTTCTTTTTGGGAAATGTCAATAAATCCTACCAAATTTAATATAAATATTCTGAACAAGAGAAAGGTGACTCTCACTTAAGTGGTAAAGAAAAACTCTAAATTAGTAAAATTTTTTTAGAAATCCAAAAATCCAAAATCTAATATTAGCAAATTAAATTTGCAGTGCTAAAAATATTATGCTATGATCTAAATATATATTTTGCAGGAATGAATAGAAAGCCCAAAATTAAATAATTGACTAATGTAATTCAACACAAAGGAAAAATTATCTAAACATTGATAATCATCTATAGCCAGACATAAAGAAAATATACTAAGTATATAAAAGAGGCCAGAAATAAATGTAGATATATATTATGTTTAAGCATGGTAAAAATCCAGTTATGTAAAATACCATTTTTCCATTACTTGTTTTTTTATTTTTTCTTTTTTTAATGTTTTATTTTTATTATTATTTTTTTTAATTTTTGAGAGAGGGAGAGAGACAGAGCACAAGTGGGGGAAGGGCAGAGAGAGAGGAACACACAGAATCCAAAGCAGGCTCCAGGCTCTGAGCTGTCAGCACAGAGCTCGATGTGGGGCTTGAACTCACAGACCGTGAGATCATGACCTGAGCCAAAGTCAGACGCTTAACTGACTAAGCCACCCAGGTGCCCCTCCATAAATTGTTTTTAAAATTCAATCAAACTCCAATTCTTCTTCTTCTTCTTTTTTTTTTTAATAAATTTGTCTTGCTCGTCTTCTCTCTCTTTCTCACACACACACTCTCTCCACTTTCAATTTCTCTCTCTCTCCTCCTCCCTCATGTATCTGTTTGGATGGTCAGGAAGAGACAAGAAAAAGAAAAATAAATGAGGCAGTAGGTGTTTGATCTACTGGATATAAAGATTCTATTCTAAAGACAAAATATTAAAAATAGTAGGACATTGGTCAAAAGTTAGGTGAATGAGTAATGAGTATGACTAAAATCAGATTATATTCATATTCATATGTATATGTGTATACACATGGGTGGATGTAGGTATGTGTGTATATATACATACAAACATACATTTGTGTGTGTATAATTATATATATGAGTTTGGTATAGAAAATAAATGACATTATTACAATTCAATATGGAAATTATGGAGTTGATGTTATGAAAAATTTAGATATCCAGTTCAAAAATGGAAAGATGGATTCCTATATGCTGATAAATTCCAACATGATGAAAATTTCTGTGACAAATAATTCAAGGTGGAAGAGATTTTCATATTTATTTTTTAATGACTGAAGTAAAAAAACAGTAACCTATAAGGAAAATATGAGTATATATTAAATATTTATAAAGAAATATAAAAAGTATGAGAAATAATATTACAACCAAAGCTAAAATACTATACAGAAAAATATTTTTCAATGTAAAATAATATATAAACAATATATACATATAAATGTGTGTATCATATATGCATAATTGACAAATTAAAAAGAAAAAGACAACCCCATAAAAATTTGTATAAAATATATGAACAGCCAACTCATATAAAGGGTGTTTGAATAACAAATACATATTTAAATGTATTATCATCCTCATAATTTGCCTTGTTAATTATATACATACGTATATGTATATACTATGTAATGTTATTTTAGGCTATTGTATTAGAAAAATTGAAAGATGTGAAAAAAATCAAATGTACCTGAAGACATACAACAATAAGGAATTTCGTTCAGTGATAGAACGTATATATTATGCAACGACTCTTGAGAACAAATTGGCAACATGTAATAAATTTTCTATTGATTCTCTGGAGTTATACTTGGTAAAATCTCTCACATGTATGCAAAGAGACATTTATAAGTATTGATGTCCTGATAAATGTTAGGCAAACGGCTCTCCCAGTATTATACCAACATAAATTTCAGTTATTCTTTTTGTTTATATTAACAAGCAAGAAAAAAGTGAGAGAAGACTGATGGCAGGGCCTACCCTCATTCGTCAATCTGGTGAGCGACTTCTTTGCTGAATTAGAGAATAGTTTTTAACATTGGAAGAACATTTCTTCACATTGTGTGCCATACAACATAAAGGCGACACACAACTCAGTTTATTTTAATCTGCATAATTAACATTTTCCTTTATGGTCTTAAATCTAAATATGAAATAAAAACAGTAAGACGAGTCTTATCTGTAGTGTTTGCCAATGTCTATGGTATAAATATACTCACAATGGCCTAATTCAATCTAGCAATATAGCACCACTGAATGGGGATTTGGGAGAGATGTATAGTAATAAACCATTCCATAGAATTTTTATTATACACATAATATAAACATGAAAAAAAAACCTACTGGATCACAGCTAATAGCAAAATACAATATAAAAATTAAGAAGTGATGAGTTTGGGTCATTTATTACCTTTGTTTCTAATAAAACCATTTAATTGTAAGATTATATAATTAAGTTTTTTTTTTTTTAATTTTTTTTTTCAACGTTTATTTATTTTTGGGACAGAGAGAGACAGAGCATGAACAGGGGAGGGGCAGAGAGAGAGAGGGAGACAGAATCGGAAACAGGCTCCACGCTCTGAGCCATCAGCCCAGAGCCCGACGCAGGGCTTGAACTCACGGACCGCGAGATCGTGACCTGGCTGAAGTCGGACGCTTAACCAACTGCGCCACCCAGGCGCCCCAGTATATAATTAAGTTTTTTAAATTGCTATGCTTAATAATTGTTTGCAAAGTTTTTGGAATGTTGACAACTGATTTTTGGCCTGATCTAGCATACCACTATACATAAGATTATGACTACAAAGTTTTCTGTGAATGTGAGAGAATGGAAATACATCATTTTAAAAATAATTGCAGGTTGCGGCAAGATGGCGGCTTAGGAGGACGCTGGGCTCACCGCACGTCCTGCTGATCACTTAGATTCCATCTACACCTGCCTAAATAACCCAGAAAACCGCCAGAGGATTAGCAGAACAGAGTCGCCGGAGCCAAACGCAGACGAGAGGCCCACGGAAGAGGGTAGGAAGGGCGGCGAGGCGGTGCGCGCTCCACGGACTGGCTGGAGGGAGCCGGGGCGGAGGGGCGGCTTGCCGGCCAAGCAGAGCCCCCGAGTCGGGCTTGCAAAAGCGGAGGGGCCGGGCGGACAGTGTTCCGACAGCAAGCGCGACTTAGCGTCTGGGAGGTCATAAATTAACAGCTCTGCTCGGAAAGCGGGAAGGCTGGAGGACAAAGGGAGGGAGAGCTGCTGAGCCCCCTGACAACAGAGCTCAGTTTGGTGGGGAACAAAGGCGCTCGCCAGCGCCATTTCCCCCGCCCATCCCCCAGCCGAAATCCCAAAGGGAACCGGTTCCTGCCAGGGAACTTGCTCGCTCCGCGCAAACACCCAACTCTGCACTTCTGCGGAGCCAAACCTCCAGCAGCGGATCTGACTCCCTCCCGATGCCACAGGGCCCCTCCTGAAGTGGATCACCTAAGGAGAAGCGATCTAAGCCTGCCCCTCCTGCCCCCGAGCACCTTGCCTACCCACCCCAGCTAATACGCCAGATCCCCAGCATCACAAGCCTGGCAGGGTGCAAGTAGCCCAGACGAGCCACACCACCCCACAGTGAATCCCGCCCCTAGGAGAGGGGAAGAGAAGGCACACACCAGTCTGACTGTGGCCCCAGCGGTGGGCTGGGGGCAGACATCAGGTCTGACTGCGGCCCCGCCCACCAACTCCAGGTATACACCACAGCACAGGGGAAGTGCCCTGCAGGTCCTCACCACACCAGGGACTATCCAAAATGACCAAGCGGAAGAACTCCCCTCAGAAGAATCTCCAGGAAATAACAACAGCTAATGAGCTGATCAAAAAGGATTTAAATAATATAACAGAAAGTGAATTTAGAATAATAGTCATAAAATTAATCGCTGGGCTTGAAAACAGTATACAGGACAGCAGAGAATCTCTTGCTACAGAGATCAAGGGACTAAGGAACAGTCACGAGGAGCTGAAAAACGCTTTAAACGAAATGCATAACAAAATGGAAACCACCACAGCTCGGCTTGAAGAGGCAGAGGAGAGAATAGGTGAACTAGAAGATAAAGTTATGGAAAAAGAGGAAGCTGAGAAAAAGAGAGATAAAAAAATCCAGGAGTATGAGGGGAAAATTAGAGAATTAAGTGATACACTAAAAAGAAATAATATACGCATAATTGGAATCCCAGAGGAGGAAGAGAGAGGGAAAGGTGCTGAAGGGGTACTTGAAGAAATCATAGCTGAGAACTTCCCTGAACTGGGGAAGGAAAAAGGCATTGAAATCCAAGAGGCACAGAGAACTCCCTTCAGACGTAACTTGAATCGATCTTCTGCACGACATATCATAGTGAAACTGGCAAAATACAAGGATAAAGAGAAAATTCTGAAAGCAGCAAGGGGTAAACGTGCCCTCACATATAAAGGGAGACCTATAAGACTCGTGACTGATCTCTCTTTTGAAACTTGGCAGGCCAGAAAGAATTGGCAAGAGATTTTCAGGGTGCTAGACAGAAAAAATATGCAGCCGAGAATCCTTTATCCAGCAAGTCTGTCATTTAGAATAGAAGGAGAGATAAAGGTCTTCCCAAACAAACAAAAACTGAAGGAATTTGTCACCACTAAACCAGCCCTACAAGAGATCCTAAGGGGGACCCTGTGAGACAAAGTCCCAGAGACATCACTATAAGCATAAAACATACAGACATCACAATGACTCTAAACCCGTATCTTTCTATAATAACACTGAATGTAAATGGATTAAATGCGCCAACCAAAAGACATAGGGTATCAGAATGGATAAAAAAACAAGACCCATCTATTTGCTGTCTACAAGAGACTCATTTTAGACCTGAGGACACCTTTAGATTGAGAGTGAGGGGATGGAGAACTATTTATCATGCGACTGGAAGCCAAAAGAAAGCTGGAGTAGCCATACTTATATCAGACAAACTAGACTTTAAATTAAAGGCTGTAACAAGAGATGAAGAAGGACATTATATAATAGTTACAGGGTCTATCCATCAGGAAGAGCTAACAATTATCAATGTCTATGCACCGAATACCGGAGCCCCCAAATATATAAAACAATTACTCATAAACATAAGCAACCTTATTGATAAGAATGTGGTAATTGCAGGGGACTTTAATACACCACTTACAGAAATGGATAGATCATCTAGACACACGGTCAATAAAGAAACAAGGGCCCTGAATGAGACATTGGATGAGATGGACTTGACAGATCTATTTAGAACTCTGCATCCCAAAGCAACAGAATATACTTTCTTCTCGAGTGCACATGGAACATTCTCCAAGATAGATCATATACTGGGTCACAAAACAGCCCTTCATCAGTTTACAAGAATTGAAATTATACCATGCTTACTTTCAGACCACAATGCCATGAAGCTTGAAATCAACCACAGGAAAAAGTCTGGAAAACCTCCAAAAGCATGGAGGTTAAAGAACACCCTACTAACGAATGAGTGGGTCAACCAGGCAATTAGAGAAGAAATTAAAAAATATATGGAAACAAACGAAAATGAAAATACAACAATCCAAACGCTTTGGGACGCAGCAAAGGCAGTCCTGAGAGGAAAATACATTGCAATCCAGGCCTATCTCAAGAAACAAGAAAAATCCCAAATACAAAATCTAACAGCACACCTAAAGGAACTAGAAGCAGAACAGCAAAGGCAGCCTAAGCCCAGCAGAAGAAGAGAAATAATAAAGATCAGAGCAGAAATAAACAATATAGAAACTAAAAAAACTGTAGAGCAGATCAACGAAACCAAGAGTTGGTTTTTTGAAAAAATAAACAAAATTGATAAACCTCTAGCCAGGCTTCTCAAAAAGAAAAGGGAGATGACCCAAATAGATAAAATCATGAATGAAAATGGAATTATTACAACCAATCCCTCAGAGATACAAACAATTATCAGGGAATACTATGAAAAATTATATGCCAACAAATTGGACAACCTGGAAGAAATGGACGAATTCCTGAACACCCACACGCTTCCAAAACTCAATCAGGAGGAAATAGAAAGCTTGAACAGACCCATAACCAGCGAAGAAATTGAATCGGTTATCAAAAATCTCCCAACAAATAAGAGTCCAGGACCAGATGGCTTCCCAGGGGAGTTCTACCAGATGTTTAAAGCAGAGATCATACCTATCCTTCTCAAACTATTCCAAGAAATAGAAAGGGAAGGAAAACTTCCAGACTCATTCTATGAAGCCAGTATTACTTTGATTCCTAAACCAGACAGAGACCCAGTAAAAAAAGAGAACTACAGGCCAATATCCCTGATGAATATGGATGCAAAAATTCTCAATAAGATACTAGCAAATCGAATTCAACGGCATATAAAAAGAATTATTCACCATGATCAAGTGGGATTCATTCCTGGGATGCAGGGCTGGTTCAACATTCGCAAATCAATCAACGTGATACATCACATTAACAAAAAAAGAGAGAAGAACCATATGATCCTGTCAATCGATGCAGAAAAGGCCTTCGACAAAATCCAGCACCCTTTCTTAATAAAAACCCTTGAGAAAGTCGGGATAGAAGGAACATACTTAAAGATCATAAAAGCCATTTATGAAAAGCCCACAGCTAACATCATCCTCAACGGGGAAAAACTGAAAGCTTTTTCCCTGAGATCAGGAACACGACAAGGATGCCCACTCTCACCGCTGCTGTTTAACATAGTGCTGGAAGTGCTAGCATCAGCAATCAGACAACAAAAGGAAATCAAAGGCATCAAAATTGGCAAAGATGAAGTCAAGCTTTCGCTTTTTGCAGATGACATGATATTATACATGGAAAATCCGATAGACTCCACCAAAAGTCTGCTAGAACTGATACAGGAATTCAGCAAAGTTGCAGGATACAAAATCAATGTACAGAAATCAGTTGCATTCTTATACACTAACAATGAAGCAACAGAAAGACAAATAAAGAAACTGATCCCATTCACAATTGCACCAAGAAGCTTCAAATACCTAGGAATAAATCTAACCAAAGATGTAAAGGATCTGTATGCTGAAAACTATAGAAAGCTTCTGAAGGAAATTGAAGAAGATTTAAAGAAATGGAAAGACATTCCCTGCTCATGGATTGGAAAAATAAATATTGTCAAAATGTCAATACTACCCAAAGCTATCTACACATTCAATGCAATCCCAATCAAAATTGCACCAGCATTCTTCTCAAAACTAGAACAAGCAATCCTAAAATTCATATGGAACCACAAAAGGCCCCGAATAGCCAAAGGAATTTTGAAGAAGAAGACCAAAACAGGAGGCATCACAATCCCAGACTTTAGCCTCTACTACAAAGCTGTCATCATCAAGACAGCATGGTATTGGCACCAAAACAGACACATAGACCAATGGAATAGAATAGAAACCCCAGAACTAGACCCACAAACGTATGGCCAACTCATCTTTGACAAAGCAGGAAAGAAGATCCAATGGAAAAAAGACAGCCTCTTTAACAAATGGTGCTGGGAGAACTGGACATCAACATGCAGAAGGTTGAAACTAGACCACTTTCTCACACCATTCACAAAAATAAACTCAAAATGGATAAAGGACCTAAATGTGAGACAGGAAACCATCAAAACCTTAGAGGAGAAAGCAGGAAAAGACCTCTCTGACCTCAGCCGTAGCAATCTCTTACTCGACACATCCCCAAAGGCAAGGGAATTAAAAGCAAAAGTGAATTACTGGGACCTTATGAAGATTAAAAGCTTCTGCACAGCAAAGGAAACAACCAACAAAACTAAAAGGCAACCAACGGAATGGGAAAAGATATTCGCAAATGACATATCGGACAAAGGGCTAGTATCCAAAATCTATAAAGAGCTCACCAAACTCCACACCCGAAAAACAAATAACCCAGTGAAGAAATGGGCAGAAAACATGAATAGACACTTCTCTAAAGAAGACATCCGGATGGCCAACAGGCACATGAAAAGATGTTCAGCGTCGCTCCTTATCAGGGAAATACAAATCAAAACCACACTCAGGTATCACCTCACGCCAGTCAGAGTGGCCAAAATGAACAAATCAGGAGACTCTAGATGCTGGAGAGGATGTGGAGAAACGGGAACCCTCTTGCACTGTTGGTGGGAATGCAAATTGGTGCAGCCGCTCTGGAAAGCAGTGTGGAGGTTCCTCAGAAAATTAAAAATAGACCTACCCTATGACCCAGCAATAGCACTGCTAGGAATTTATCCAAGGGATACAGGAGCACTGATGCATAGGGCCACTTGTACCCCAATGTTCATAGCAGCACTCTCAACAATAGCCAAATTATGGAAAGAGCCTAAATGTCCATCAACTGATGAATGGATAAAGAAATTGTGGTTTATATACACAATGGAATATTACATGGCAATGAGAAAAAATGAAATATGGCCTTTTGTAGCAACGTGGATGGAACTGGAGAGTGTGATGCTAAGTGAAATAAGCCATACAGAGAAAGACAGATACCATATGGTCTCACTCTTATGTGGATCCTGAGAAACTTAACAGGAACCCATGGGGGAGGGGAAGGAAAAAAAAAAAAAAAAAGAGGTTAGAATGGGAGAGAGCCAAAGCATAAGAGACTGTTAAAAACTGAGAACAAACTGAGGGTTGATGGGGGGTGGGAGGGAGGCGAGGGTGGGTGATGGGTATTGAGGAGGGCACCTTTTGGGATGAGCACTGGGTGTTGTATGGAAACCAATTTGTCAATAAATTTCAGAAAAAAAAAAAATAAATAAATAAAAATAATTGCAGATTGGGTGACAATAAGACAGATACAATAAAGTAATATTATTGATTATCTGTCTTGAATAAATTGATCACCTCAGTGCCTCGTTTTTAGTATTGCTGTGAATATTGTGACACCAAACTTGCACAAAGAACTTGCTCACTGAGGTTGAATATTTTTCAATTATTTTCTTGGAGTAAAGGATAGAAATTAATTAAGTTATTATAATTATGTAAAAACCACATTCAAAGTGGGCAACATAGTAACAAACACTATACAGGACAGAATTCAGTCATTAGCAAATTATATGTCCCTTTTACTACCTCAAATATTAATAAATCCTAACTTTGACTTGTACATGTGCCAGAAATCTAGCAGTGATAAATAATAGCCTTCAATTAGAAATCACTCCTTAAGTTAGGATCCAGGATTGATTCAAATACTCAGAATTAGGGGCGCCTGGGTGGCGCAGTCGGTTAAGCGTCCGACTTCAGCCAGGTCACGATCTCGCAGTCCGTGAGTTCGAGCCCCGCGTCAGGCTCTGGGCTAATGGCTCGGAGCCTGGAGCCTGTTTCCGATTCTGTGTCTCCCTCTCTCTCTGCCCCTCCCCCGTTCATGCTCTGTCTCTCTCTGTCCCAAAAAAATAAATAAAAAACGTTGAAAAAAAAAATTAAAAAAAATATTCAGAATTATATGGCACAATTACCAAACAGAGGATGCCATTCCCAACAATCTCTTATGAGTTAAGTTTTCTACTAAAGTATGAAGCAAAAACAAGAACAACAACAACAAAAAAATAACTGTAATCTAACCTATGACTTAAGGTATGCATTTAGATTAATGACTGAAAACTAGAACAATAATTTTATTACTAATATCCATTTATTTATTTTTAATGGTACCTTCAACTGGTGATCACACTGTTTGCAGAATCTTTAGATCTTCCAAATTTGAGAATATCTTCTCTAGTGTCATGTTTTTTGAATTCTTACGCAAGTTTGTTATTCGTCATCACCCACTTATATAGGTTCTGGTTCCCAAATCTGATTCCAATATCCAATGGCTAAATATATACATTATGTACGTGCACTGCAAACTTTTATGATGGAATGTCTTAAAGAATATGGTTATAAAGATACCTTTATAAAAATCTTGAGCCATTAGTACATTGTGGGACTGGAATGACTCCCAACACAACCTTCAATAAGTTGAGGTGTATAGCACCAAATCTATAAGAAATCATCATTGATTTTTCTCTTTCTTGCACAATCCACATGCCACCCATCAAGAAGCCTTTTTCCACATATCCAAAGCATGTTCAAATCTAGCCACTTCTTAATATGCCCTATACTAATCTAGGCATCATCATCTTTTATTTTGGTTTATTTCAAGAGCTTTCCTGACTCTACTTTGTTTTTCTTTTACCACCATCATCCCTTACCTGGATCTCAGACACAATTACAACTATCCAAAGGCAGTCTATCTAAGTATTATGAAATAATAGTAGTTTCTCATCACCTAACCTTGTGCAATTGGTCATTCAGCTGCTATCTGCATACTACTTTTCATTTCTTCTCATTCTCCTCGAGTAGACGTAGCCGGTTTGCTGCCCCTCAAATGCTCCCTTCCTTTTCTCCCCTTATGCCTATTAGCTGTTCTCTCTGAGTGAAATGTTCTCTTCCACAAAATATGTAAGAGCCTGCTGCCTTATCATTCATGTCTCAGCTTAATTTTTAATAAATGTTTGCTTTATAAATGTATCTAGTTGGCTGTACAGACTCAACTGATGAATAACAATTGCTTAGCATACATTTTAGTATCCTTATCTTTACACTGTTCTGACAGAACTGGAGAGATGATTACAATCCAGAATGGGAGTCTTATTCCAGTAGTCGTAATTACCTTACAGAGATGTAAAATTTAAATGAGAAAACATATACAATTACAATACAATAATAAGCATCAATAATTATATTTTTCCTCTTTAAACCTCTTCTCAGAGGCTATGCAGAAAATGAAATAATACTGCGGTCACTGGAATTCAGAGATGCATCTTCAGTTCATATATAAGGATTGGAATGGGCCCATGATAAAGAGGACTAAATAGTTCAGACTTGTGATCATACTGACCAACACTCCTTCTTGTACTAGTTCTCAGTTAACGTCAAGAAAGTGTGAAATGGAAACATTCTTAATTAAATAAATGAAGACACTTGTGATCCTTTGCACACATATTTCTTAAGTACCTACTGTGCTTCAGGCACTATTCTAGGTGAAAGAAATGCCAAATAAAGTATGAATAGCATGATTACTGATTTAATAACTTCAAATTTTTATCTCTAAATCTCGGCATGTATTTGTAAAAGTGATAAAAATCAAAGTGTCATTGGATGAGATTCTGGTTGTGAATGAGCTATACAAAAAGCATGAAATCTAAAAACAAAAGAGCTATGTCATCCTGAGATCCATTAAAATGATCCAGTTTTATGAAAGGTGTGTCTCTTTATATGTAATAGAGGTTATCCTGGGTTGCACACAGTATTTCTCTCTGAAATCACTATGGAAACTGCCACAATAGATTATAAACTCCATGACCCTCTATTATAACACTTTTATTTTGTGTGTAGAGTTTTTTTTTTCCTTCTTGCAAACCTTTCAATGCAGCATTATCAGGAAGTATTCACATATCCCTATAAATCTATTAAAGAAAATAATTAAAATAAGTTCAATTTTAGAAGAAGAAAGACTTTGAACTTTGTGACTGATTAAATTCTGGACAATTTTCCTTCCATTTTTTTGAAGGACATGAGTGATTTTTCTTTGAAATTCTGTTCTTTTTGAGAACAACCAATACAATTTTTGTCCTTAACCAAAGGTGTCATTAATGAGCGAATGACAAGAGTGAAGGAGCCCACAGAACAAGGCAACACAAGAACACTAATGAACAATCTACCCAGGCCGTGACTTGGTGATGGAGGATCATTAATTCGTAATACGTATAGATATAAGCAAAGTTTTCCATATCTTATTTTCCATTAAAAACCTTTAACAAACCATCCAAACTGAGTTTAAGTAGAGAATGATTGCCTGAACCGCGTTTCGAACTTGAAAATCAGATAAATTCAAAAGCAATATTTCTATTCCCTGTGTGCTTTATATTCTAAATTGTAAGTATAATACAATCGGTCTTAAAATGTCAGTTGGTTTTGAAGCCACTATTGCTCCCTATCACGTTTTCACTTTTATTTCTCTGTGTGTATGTATGTTTTAAGTGGGACTTTTTATTTTTCTTTTTAACATTTATTTATTTTTGGGACAGAGAGAGAGAGAGCATGAATGGGGGAGGGTCAGAGAGAGAGGGAGACACAGAATATGAAACAGGCTCCAGGCTCTGAGAGGTCAGCACAGAGCCGGACGCGGGGCTCGAACTCACGGACCGCGAGATCATGACCTGAGCCGAAGTCCGACACAACGGACTGAGCCACCCAGGCACCCCAAAGTGGGACTTTTTAAAAAAAATTTTTTTTTCAACGTTTATTTATTTTTGGGACAGAGAGAGACAGAGCATGAACGGGGAGGGGCAGAGAGAGAGGGAGACACAGAATCGGAAACAGGCTCCAGGCTCCGAGCCATCAGCCCAGAGCCTGACGTGGGGCTCGAACTCACGGACCGCGAGATCGTGACCTGGCTGAAGTCGGACGCTTAACCGACTGCGCCACCCAGGCGCCCCTAAAGTGGGACTTTTTAAATAAAAATGTGATATTTCTATAGTTTAATATTTTTATGGTTTACATTCCATCATCTTAAACTCTGGCCTGAGTCACTATTTTAAGACTGCATGTTGGTAACGTTTCCAATGTAAATCTTTAGTTTAATTCCATGTCAGTAACCTGTGATATGTTAAGTATCTTTATGAGCCATGATAAATAGAGGAAAGTTTGTATCTGACAAATTTTAAAACCTGTTCTCTTAATCATGGCACTCATTATCATACTTTAGACAGACCTTGTTTTCTCCACTGAATTAAAATAATTATCTCCCCCCCCCCCAGTAAGGATATTTTTAAAGGAAAAATAATGTTGGATTGAAAATAAACATACAGATCAGTCTACATGTCCATTGCTAGTGGCTCCTGATGTCTGCATTTTGGAAAATATATATAAATTAATATCCAGTTTTACAGTATGTCAAGATATCATAATAACTTGGGAATACATAGTTTAATTTTCAGTTAACTCTATAGCTTGATTGGGGTCCCAAGTGCAATAGAATTTATGTAACCCTAATCTATACAGATTATTCTTGTTAAGGGGAGGCCACAAACTTCATCTCAGATTATCTCCTTTTAAGCAGATTGTAATTATTTTCATGATATTTAAAACCTTGTAAGGGACTACTCCAACTGGGAATTTTATAAATTTTTCCATAAATAATTTTTTGAATGTCTGTTTATTTATTTTGTGAGATACAGAGGGCACAAGCAGGAGGAGGGGCAGAGAGAGAGAGGGAAAAGAGAGTCCCAGCAAGCTCTGTGCTGTCAGTGCAGAGCCCAACATGGGGCCTGAAACCAAGAATCTCAAGACCACCACCTGAGTCGAAATCAAGAGCTGGATATTTAACCAACTGAGCCACCCAGGTTCCCCATTTTTGAAAAATGTTTATTTATTTTGAGAGAAAGAAAGGGAGTGCAAGAGGGAGGAGAGACAGAGGGGAGAGTCTAAATGTCACTTTTTAAAAGACTTGTAATTTACAGAAAAAGCAGTAATTATCATGCTTGTCAAAATGAGGACTAAATATAAAACTCAATAAAATTTGAAACAACATTCAAAAGAGTCCATTATCTAAAATTTTATCACTAATAAGCAGTGGCTTTGTTGGAAGTGATTTTAAATTCAACCCAGCACAGCAATGAGATGCAGCTAATGCATTTCGTGTGTTCTCATTTTCCCAATTTGAGTGAGTTAATTTCTTATTCTATGAATTTGGAATTGGGCAATGATAACTAAAGTGTTACAGTAATGCCTTTGTGGTTATCTTGGTAAACAGGAGATAATGTGACTTAATTACAGTTCATTGTTTTTGTCCTGATGTTAAGTAAATAAAAATTTTATTTAAAAAAATTGTTGATACCAAGCTAAAAATAACTGAACAAAATATATATTCACACCTTCCTTTGAAAATCTATAAATGAGTTTCATAAGAAAAAGGAACTTTTCATAGACATAAACATTATATAGCTGTGTGTGTTATAAGGGCAGTTTTAAACTAATACTGTCTCTAGCTAACAGGAAGCTAACAGTAAGAATAGCACCTCCAGGTGATATTCTGATTGATTTGTGATTGATTTAAATTTCAGCAAAACCTCTGATTTCTGTCTCTACTGATCCTTGCTCATTCGTTCGTTTGTGCTTTATTCTTATTGCCCTGTTACCATTGTTTGGTGAACAGTAAATAATGAATAAAAGTTTGCTGACTAAATAAATTGCACTCAGAACCTGTTGCAAGTCATTTAAACTCCTATCAAGATTCGCGGGGCGCCTGGGTGGCTTGATCGGTTAAGCGTCCAACTTCGGCTCAGGTCATGATCTCGCACTCCGTGAGTTCGAGCCCCATGTCGGGCTTTGTGCTGACAGCTCAGAGCCTGGAGGCTGTTTCAGATTCTGTGTCTCCCTCTCTCTCTGCCCTCCCCTGTTCATGCTCTGTCTCTCTCTGTCTCAAAAATAAATAAACGTTAAAAAAAAAATTAAGATTCTCTTACACCCTGCAACTAATAATAACAAGCAACAAATAGTTACAATATCACATTATCGGCCATTCAAGGGAAGCATCAGTCACATAATGCAGATATCTTCAATGAAGGTAAATTGAAAATTTTTGAAAGAGATTTTAGAGACTGCCAGTATGGGAATTCTATATATCACTATGCTTAGCAATGATCCTAGCAGAGCCAAGAATTCCTGCCCTGTGTCCCAGAAAACCCTAGACTGTCCAGAGTTGATTAAACCAGGGCTGGGACCTGGAGACAAACCAGGCTGACTGGATTCCCTGAAATGAAGTTTTGGAAATGGGATATAAAAAACTTAGTTGTTTGTGAGGAGCTAGAAGATTAGGTGGGCTAAGGAGCTAAGAATGCCATCTAGGGAAAGAGATATGACTGATCATGGGAAAGCCAATGAGCGAGTGGGCCTGTAGTCTTCAGAGAGGATTAAATGAAACAATGCAGAGAAGCAGAGCATCTAGCCCACTGGAGCCCCAGGCAGAAGACACAGAGGTAATGATTTTTCGGTTCCCAGAAGGCCCACCAATACTTCTGCTTTTAAATTGGGGGAAATTCTAATGTGTTTTTTGGATGATCTCCTCCTTTTTAGTGTTAAAGCTTGATTTTTTTCTCCTTTTAAATAAAATGAACCAAATTAAAAATACACTTGTAGAAAAATGCAATGTGAACAGATTTTTTCAATAACTTGTACTTGTTAAGTGACATTGTTTAATTCAAGGTAAGATCTGAATACTGTGAATTGCACTGAATTCTGCCGCATCAGGCTTTTTTGATGCAGTGCTGAAAGCCACGCACTTTAAAAATCTGGGCACATTTGGAATTATTTAGAGCACAGGAACCTTTAGTTTGGCAAGAATACAAGGTAAAGACTTCCTGGGGGAACTTACTCTTGGAATGTGCTGCATCTAGTGTCAAAAGACACTGAGATCTGTGAATAAAATGCCATCAACACTAGTCTTGCCCTAACTCCTCATCTAACCTCAGTAAAAAGCCTAAACTCCTACAAAAGCGGGTATTTATATACCCTTCTCTGGTTATTGCCCTTTCATTCTCATACAGAAATAAAACCAGAAATAAAATGTACAATTTTGTTCCTATCCCTCTTCCTAAGTACTTTAAAAACTTAATACAGGAGGAAGCTAGAGTCATGGTTTTATATAAAATATGAACTACTACCTGATTTAAGCAAAACATATTGTTTTGTCTTACTTCATTTCTTTTCACTGTTTCAACTGTTTGTAAGACCTCCCTTTGAGGAGTGCCATTCCCATCTTTGGTCCCCGAGCCTGTGGCAGATCACTAATATGGGAAAGCATAACTCAGCTAACTAGGCAGAAGACCCCACGTCATGCACGAGCACACTGTTGAAATCGGGAATATATTGCTTTCGTTGTGACCATAAGTCTGAGGAAATTGCTTTAAAGCTGTGTTTCCTGATTTGATTACCCTAAATTTTACACTGTTGTGCACAAGTGTCTGGAGAACAATTGCATGCATTTATCATCTCCATTTTAGAAGTATTAGGTATCTTGGAAGCATTTGAACCCTCCCATGGAAAAATGCTATGCAAGGTACCGCCCAGGGCAATATGTGCTAATATATAATTATTCTGCTGAAATTCATGTTGAAAAACAGTACCCTGCTTTGAGAGACTCAGAATTATTCTCTTTTCCAATCTCACAACCTCTGCTTTTGTGTAAGACTTCATCAATTGAAGTGTGCAATTGTACAATACTATTTTAAGCATTTTACAAATTCCAAACTGGGGGGAAAGCAACTTTCCAGGCACACAAACTCTTACTTATGACAGAACATGGATTTGTAAGTAAGCAGTTGCTAGAGAGGTTCCTGCGCGAAAAGTGACAAATAGGGAAACCAATTTGACAATAAATTTCATATTAAAAAAAAAAAAGACCAATGGGAGTCACTGAAGAATAATCAGAAGAATTTACTTTTAAATTATGCTTTCCTTTATAATTTTAATAAAATCTAATCAGAGCTGGGTTATCTTTCTGAGTCTAAGTTTTCTTTGTTTATGCTTTTTCTTCTAATTATTTGAAAGGAACACATCTGTTTATTAAAAAACAGAAGAAACTTAACAACTATAGCATCTTCCAGGCCAGGACCAGGAGAGGTGGGCATGGGGTCAGAGAGGAGTCAATTCCGATTTAAATCACCAAATTCCCAGGCTCTGTAGTTCCTAAGGTCAGGGCAAAAGATGTTTAGCCTTTCCAACTTTTTTTGGAGGGCCCTGGAATACATATGTATTCATTTCTCCAAAGACCAAAACAGCTCTTGATTTTGCAATATCCAGAGAAAGATGGGCCAGTATATGCAAGTAACAGGTACTTTCCCTGTGAATCTAATTGATAACAACAGCATTCCAGAAATCTCTACTATTAATATATGATATGACTAAAACAAGGCCTTATCTCCTTAAATGTGTGTGTGTGTGTGTGTGTGTGTACACACGTGTGTAAAAACACAAATAAGCATAGCTGTATATATGTTAGGAGGTAATAAACTTTTCTTTGTAGAAATTCTTCATATAGAGGGAAAAAGAGGGTAAAGGAAAAAAAATGTGACAGGTGGTGTTTAGACCCCCTTGCTAATGAAAACTCTGAGGGTCAATCTGTGCCGGGGTAAGGATCAGTGAGCATGTGAGCTATAGCCATATGAGGAAGAGTGATGTAGAATAAATAAGTTAAAATAAAGGGGAATCATTCAAGGAAGATTCTATACAAATTATTTCTTCTCAACTGTTAAAAAATACTAATTTTCCAGGTCTAAAAAAAAAACAACAGCAACCCAAGTTTAAGGTCTTGGGCCTTAATGGCAGTGGAAACAGCATGGAAATAATTGTTTTCCCTTCAAAATGGAAAAAAAAAACAATTATTTTGATGATTTTTATTACTTTTTGGAGAGAATATGCAATAAAAGGGAAGTTTGAGTTTGAGAACAGGGCATTTGAGTGTAGTCCAATGTTTATTTTTGAATGATTTTTTTACTGAAAAAAATTTTTAAATGTATCTTTGTCCTTGAATAGAAATAATGAAAATGTTCTTAATTTACATGTCAATATGCTGATTTTTTTTTCCTATTTGTTTGATCTGATATTCCATATGTATTTACTAGAGTGCCACACTGAGTGGTTCAAACAATAGAAGTTTATTCATTCACAGTTCTGGAAGCCAGATGTTCAAGATGAAGCTATAGCTAGGATTGGTTTCTTCTGAGGACCTCTCTCCTGGGCCTATAGATGGTCATCTTCTTCCTGTGTCTCACGTGGGCTTCCCCCAGTGAGTGGCTGTGTCCTAATCCCCTTCCCCTAAAGGACACCACCCTATAACCTCATTTAACCTTAATTATCTCTTTAAAGACCCAAACTCCAAATACAGTCACATTCTGAGGTATTGAGGGTTAGGATTCCATCATATAAATTTGGGAGGGGGGCACAATTCAGCCAATAACACCATACTATTTCTTTCCATAGTGTATTTTCATCTGCAAATTCTAATTTTTTTTTAGGTCTGGAAAATATGCTCAAATTATTTAAGAATATCACCTTCAATATTTCTAATACACACTTTCATATTATTATACAGATATTTGTGCATTAAATTCTTCCCTGTCCATTGAAATCTAAACTATCAACCGGAATGGAAAATATCTTGTCATGGTGTGTGTACACAAATACATTTATATATATATATATATATATATATATATATACACACACACATACATTTACACATACATGTATGTATATATACATGTATAAATGCATGTAAGCTGTAATAGACAAGAAAAGGGCTAAAGAAAAATATTCATATTTCATGAACAGATTACAAAGTATTGTTATGTTCTCAGTCCGGGTTGCTTTTCAGAAATCGCACTCTCTCCCAGTAGTGTAGACGGTATATATGAAAGAGACTTTTATATTAGTGAATTTGTGTTCCACCATTTCATGAAGAAACCAAGCATGATTTCTTTTTAACTATCGTCTATTTAGACACTGATTCGCTTTACCTAGAAAACCTTCTTTCTAATTAAAACTCTAAAAGAAATAATAAGGGAAATCATAATCACAGTAGAGAACATGAGAAGAACACTGTTCAGGGTAAGGGTCAATTTTAATCACCTATCTCATTGACTATTTCTTGTAGTTACAGATGCCTGCGCAAAACTGTCTCTCCTTCTCCGCCTGAACATCATTCACCCACCCCTCTTTACATTGTGTTTTGTATAGGTCAAATTCTAGGCTTTAAAATCACGTTATCAGCAAAAAGCATCATAAAGTCTTTGAATCATTTCACCTTCCCAAGCTCAGTTATTTTGTCAAAATACTTATAGAATTGTTTTAGAAATAATTATCAAAATACCTTTTAGCTAAAATGGGAACAATAATTATTGTAAAAACATTGAGGAACTACAACAACATGGAAACAAAATCTCTGGGATAAAGATAAAATATGGGCTATTTTAATTTTATCTCCAGCCTTGCCCCAGGCACTATCTGACAAGGTAAGGTGAGGTTATGGCAATTGGCAAGAGAAAGTCCCCAATTCTCCTCTCTCTTTCTACTTCGTATTTCTTAAACATTAAACCGTGGAAATATCAGAACCCTACAGTGACTGAATTTCAGATTTGGGATGCCTCTGAAGTCTCTTCTTATCAGGGGACAAATGCAGGGTCAGCAGGTTCATGCTGCACATTTTCAAGGGAAAGAAACTCAAATACTTTATGCTTCTAAAAATCTATCACTTTTTAACCTTTCACTTTTGGTGTAATTTGGTGAAACCACATGTAATTTGATTTGATTGCAACAGAGTGTAAAATTGCATTTTTTGTTTCCCTTTGTTATAAAAAAGGTATATATGTTTGACGGGGATGGCAGCAAAGCTGAGGCAGGGAGGAAGAGTGGGGTGCAGGCAGGGAGGGCTACGTTTACCAGATTGAGTCCTGTGCTCCCTTTGTACCACAACTTTCTTGTCTACACTCACCCCCATTTCCCTTCTCTTGCCTGCACGAGCGAGAACTGCTGTTCAGTGACCAAAGGTTACAGGACTGTCTAATCACTTATTAATTTATAACACTATTCCTCAAATTGTCTTTCATACTTCATCGTGTGCACATGGTCATTATTGCTTCAAAAGCTAATGATGCTATAAAAATATCTATGGCTTAAGAAGGACACTATCTAAATGAAAAAGTCACAAACAACTCTGGAATATTGTAATGTCAGCAGGCTCAGCACCTGAGGACCTGAGAATAGACACTGCATGTGTTTTGGTGTTCTATTATATACAGGGTTGTTCTTTTGTGGTTTCATGGCAGTTATTTCCAAGCCTTGTCTTTCTCCGAGGTGAGATGAGAAACAGGCTGGGTGAGTAATTGTTTTGTTTGGGTCGTTGCAGACCTTCTCTAAGTCAGAAAAATGGATGTGATGACCTCAGGAAATTCCTTCAGGTCTTATTGTCCTAGGAAATCAAATATATTGCAAGCAGCCAAATCCATAGCAAAAAAATTAGCATTGTAAATATACCCATTTTCTATACACACTGCATTCATGTTGTTTTATACAAGGGAATATTAGCTTATTAGCTAATCTAATTTTCTCGTGACATAAAATTGTTTCTTTTGCTAGCATGCATGTTTCAGATTCATGCATACTACGGTGTGTAATTACCAATGATATATTTTTTTTATACAGCAAGTGACATCATCCATTTTTTATTATTTTTTTTACCCCAGAGGACAATAAACAGTTACACACTTACCTATGCTGATCATACTGTTTACACATGGCAGATGCTGACGTAGTTGTAAACTGAAAGGTAAGAATTAAAATGCAACACCACAAGTTAGAAATGTTGCTGAGGCTGTCCTGCTAAAATAAAATCTAATATTTTAACATACAATATGATACCTGCCAGTAAAATAAAATTACGCTTAAACAAAAAAATATATTTATTTTATTTCTTATTAAAGGGATTAAGTAATTAAAAAATATATTTAATGTTTATTTTTGAGAGAGAGAGACAGAGCCAGAGTGCGAAGGAACAGAGAGAGAGGGAGACACAGAATCTGAAGCAGGCTCCAGGTTCTGCTCAACGCAGAGCCTGACACAGGGCTGGAACTCATGAATCAGGAGATCATGACCTGAGCCAAAGTCAGAGGTTCAACTAACTGAGCCACCCAGGCGCCCCATAAATAATTATTTTTAATAACATTTACTTGCTCATTGAGAGTAAAGGAATGAATCTCGAACTTTCAACACACATCTATAATGTTTCCCATATTGTCCAGTTGGAATCCTTTTTCCTGAGTTCTCTGCTTATCATTTTTCTTCATCTTTATGGTAGCATTCTCTCACAAAGCCAAAAAAAAAATGAAAAAAGAATTTCAGGAATAATTTTGTCTTTTAATCTGGGAACAATAGAAATTAGTGTAGCAGACCTCTCTCTCTCTCTCTCTCTCTCTCTCTCTCTCTCTCTCTCCCCCCCCCGCCGCTGCCTCTGTCTGTGTACATGTGTATTTGTCTCTCTTTCTTTCTCTTTCATTGAATAAGTTCAAATGGCAAAGAGATTTCTCAACTACATTCTCCAAAATGTGTGACAATCTTCATACAATACTAGTAATTCCTGTAATGTGCAGTATTAAAATATATGAAATAAGAATGTGTTTTCCAAAAACCAGAAATACATAATAAAAGGAGCCCTGGAACCAATGACAACAATATACATTAAAACCCCCTCTAGAGTTTGAAGCCTGATTTGAGCTCTGGTATCTGCAGCAGGTAGGTGCCTGCAGCCCAGTGCAATAGGGTGGGAGATGGTTAGAGATCAGCCAGCGGAAACCTGTTTAAGCTTTTTAGTTGCTGTCGCACTTTTGTTGGCCTGCCCTGTAACAAAGACAGTAGTAACAGCTCAAACTATTCATCCAGTTTGTAAAAACCAGTGCAGACAAACAGTAGCTGTCAGGCACTTTCTCTTCCACTAGAGTTCCTCCAAATACTAAGTCCTCAGCATTATCACTTACAAAACTGTCTCCTCCAAATCGTTCCTTTTCCTAAGACGTTAAGTTGGAACACTATTCTGAGGAGTTCCCTTCTCTCTGGGATCTTCGCTTCTCAAGTAATGTTTGAATTTGGTCTTTTTATGTCTTACGATGGATTTTATTTTTTATAATTTATCTGTTTTTTTTCCAATTATTCTTGGCTATCTATAGTAGGTAAAATAAAATAAAATAAAATAAAATAAAATAAAATAAATCTCCACATCCAAAACCTCAAAACAGTGAATGTGTTATTATATGGCAAACACTAATTTGCACATGTGATTATACTAAGGGTCTTGAGATGTCGAGATTGCCATGGATTATAGAGGTGGACCACTATAATTGCTAGGGTCTTTATAAGGAGAAAGCAATGTGACCACAGAAATAGTACCTGGAGTAACGTAGCCAAGATGAATGCAGCCACTAGGAGCCAGAAGAGGCACGGAATGGAATCTTGGCTACCGGCTCCAGAAGGAACCAACCTGGCTGACACCTTGACTTTCAGAAAATCATTGAAAGTGCTTTTGGACCTCTGCCCTCCAGACCATAAGAGAATATATCTGTATTGTTTTAAGCCACCAAGTCTGTGGCAATTTGTTACAGCAGCATTTTAAAATTAATATACTATTCTTGGTGGTCTGTATGATTTGGAAGAAAGAGGAAAAGACTACCATGCAAACTAGTAATGACAATTACCAGTCACATCAAAGCAAGCACAGGATCCCCGTCAGTAGAGTGAGAGGAGGTAGGAGGTAACTGCAGAGACCAAAAATTATCAGCAAATACACATGTCAAAAAAGGGTAGCTCCCCCATCTTTAGTGAAAGTCTGAGCAAACAAGGCTGTATGTGACCAGGGAATTCTGGAAAAATTCTCTAAGGTTCCAGTTTGGTTACAAACACAACAATTTAATAGAAACTCAAAGACCAAGTGATACCATAATGGTCAAGAAAAGAGATCTGGCAAACACATGCTCTCAGAAGGGCAGAGGCTTTCTCTGAAGAAAAGATAATGCAAATTTATTTGAGCAGTTAATAACATCAGTTAAGGGAAAGAAAAGGATCTAATGGAAGGGATGGGTAGAGAAAACTGACACAAGCAAAGATTTATGAGCAAAATAGAATAATCCTCTAAAAGTGGAAGATAGGGAAATGGCTCACCGAGAAGACAAAGCCCAGCCAATTCCAGCCAGACAAAAATAAACATAGGATGCAAGAAAAAAATTCATCTCTTTAAGAATGGATGCAAGTGAAGATTAAAATAATATACAGTTGTTACAAGAAATAAAAATGAAAATAGAGTGAATAAGTCCCAAGGGACAATAAAATGACCAAAAAAATTTGAAAAGTTTGACTTAAAACTTTATTTGAAAACTTAACTTTTTAATTTTTATAATTTAAAAAATTGTTTTTAGTGTTTATTTTTGAGAGAGAGAGAGACAGAGTGCGAGCTGGGGAGGGGCAGAGAGAGGTAGGGAGACTCAGACTCTGAAGCAGGCTCCAGGCTCTGAGCTTTCAAGACAGAGCCTGATGTAGGGCTTGAACTCAGGACATGGACTATGAGATCACGACCTGAGCCGAAGCAGGACTCTTAACTGACTGAACCTCCCAGGCGCCCATTTTGTTTTTGTGGGTTTTTTTTAAATTTTCATTTGAAAACTTTAAAATAGACAACTTATTTAGAATAAAAAAAGTGGGGGAAAATGTTCAAATATAATATTTAGAAAAAGCAGGGTATGAAATGACACCTAACCAAATTTATAAATTGTAAATATATATTAAATTAAAAATACATAATTAATATATAAATAAAATAAATATATATAAATAAAAATATATATGTATAAAATTGGGCTATAAAATTGTCTTTTAAGACAAAATAAAAAGCAGAAGAGATTTTATTGAAAATTATAATACCATCCATCCCACCCTACCTCTGCCAACACATTACTCTGTAGTAATTTACTACCCTAGCCTAAATTCTGTTTAGAATTCTTTACTATTCGAAGCTCCCAAAGTTAAGTTTGCTTTTTCCTGTCAATTCTTCATAGATTTGTTGTCTCTTTGTCTAAAAAATATAAAAACTGCCTTGGTCATTTCTTTAGATCTCAATTCCATTATCGGGCCTCCATGCACAGGTAATAAAACTCTGTGTGTGTGTGTGTGTGTGTGTGTGTGTGTGTGTGTGTGTGTGTTTTCTCTTGTTAATCCATTTCATACAGATTTAATTCTTAGTCCACCTGGAAGAATTTGAGGGTAGAGAAGAGTTTTCCCTCCCCTTCAACAGCAACATTTATATACTCATCAATACTTTAAGATCATCAAGAAAGAAAACGTGAGTCAACCTTCATTCAGCTATATTAACTTCAAGTTAAGGCCACAGGAAAATAGTTATGGAGATAAACAGACTCAGGGACTATTTTTCCCTTGATATTTCCAAGAATATCTACCAGGGAATAAGTTCAGGTCACCAAAAAACAAATCAAAATCTTTGGCATGATATCTGAGAGTGACAATGAACATTTTATTTACAGTACTAATTTTTAAAATGTGGATAAATGACAAAATGATATATATAATTTTTACCCTGACAATAAAGAAATAATACAATTAAACAAAATATTGGAGATGGTAAAGACTAATAAGTATATTTGAGTTTAGAAAGTTCCACCCTAAGATAATACCAGAGGACTTATATCGTCATTTAGCCTTGAATAAGAATTCGTGGAAATGATAAAATTGCAAAGTAAGCCAGTCCTCATAATCATATAAAGTTTGTATATAGCATCATAAATAAGTGGCAATTTAATAGCATTAGAATAAAAATACATTGTAATTCTATGTAACTGCAGGATTCTAAGCTGGTCTCTGAAAAGTAGTTCTGCAGCATGAACATAACGTTTCGTTTTCACTTATTCGTTCCTATTTGCCCTTTCTTGTAACACTTGAAAGAATGAATAAGTGAGGCGCCTCTGAGAAAGCTGGAATAAATAATACAATCTAGAATTCATAGTTGCCTTTGGCTTCTCCAACTTCCCTTCTTGACCCTTCCATCTTTTCTATTGGCAGACACTTCCCCCCCCCTACCCCAACCCCGACCTTTGCCTACTGGTTTCACCTTGAGTACACTTATTAATGCTCTTTGCTAGTCATGACCCATGGAAATATTTACAATCACCACATTCATACTTGTGCCCAAGAAGGACTTTCCAACTAACAAAATTACTCTTAAAATATAATGATAGGACTGCATATCTTGTGTGTTTCATGAATCTAGATTTGAGTTGCCCAATAAAGTAACCATTTGCTGCAAGTGACTATTTAAAATTTGATTGAAACTAAATAATATTAAAATTCAATTCCTCAGTCATACTGGGTACATTTCAAATATTAACTAGCCATTTGTGATGAGTACCTACCCTTTCCGATTTTGGAAAACAAAGATATGGAACATTTCAATTACCACAGAAATGTCTGTCAGACAATGCTACTCTAGATTCACAATAGTCTCTTTGGAAATAAGGGCCATGTGATAAAATGTATTTGTAAAATGCTGTGCATTTCGTTATATTACTGGATAAGATATACTTTTAAAAATTTTAATCATTAAATATAGTGTTTCCCAGATTAAATGAATAGGATATTTATATTTAATTCTTGTCTGAATTCAGGAAAACGGATGTTCCATGGAATACACTTTGAGGGAACATGATAGAGCAACTTAAGAAAGGATTTATTTCACTAAGTTCTAGTAAAAGAAACTGACTTGATTATGTGTGATGAGTTTACTGCATATACAAAAATTTAGCTTTTAAATATAAATTTAATAATTTTTTTAAACCCACATTTACCAACATATGCTGTGTGCTATATAACCAGACTAATGGAAACTCTGTGCTTAGTTAGAAACTAATTTAAAAACTCAAGGCCTCTTTTTGTTTTTCATGGGATAATTGTTTAAAAATTTTGCATGTTTTAATTTGCACGTAAAAGTGAAAGCTTATTAGAGTTACTAAAGTTTGTTTTGGCATGCATTAATATTAACTCATGGCTGAAGGTAGTGGGTTAGCATTCTAAAATGTGGTCCATAACAAAGGAATTATTTAAAAGGGCACATAATTTCTAATATGTATGTACATAGCAAATATATTCAATTCCCATAATTTGGGTGAAAAGAAATTTGTTACCAATACATTATCATTATTGCCTGGAGTTAGTTAGGGTGATACTTTGTTCCTCTTAATCATTAATATTTAACTCATTTGTAGGGTTGCTCTTAGCCATTATATTGTCTGGGTGGGCATTTGGTTGTGAAAAATTGCCAGTTGTTTTGTTATGTTGGTTAGTAATTTGTTTTGTGTCAGTCCTTCAATATGATTATACTCTTGGGCCATCTTAAGTTGGCCACCATTAAAACAGAGTTTTCAAACACGTATCTAAAGTTACATAACTAGTGAATGGTGGAATCAGGATGCGGGCATGCTTATTGTGAAATATATTCTATTCTTTTTTGCCTTATATCTGTGTCAATACTGGATTTAAGCATTAAAATGATATTATGGTAAATGGATTTTCTATAGTAGAAAGAAAAGACACATAACTTTTTCAAAAACAAGGGCAAGGGCAGCACCAATGGGAGCAAAAAGAAGTCTTCATGCTGATGGAGAGAGAAGTGTCAACCCCTCCTTGATGAGGTTAGCATTTCAGGAGACACAGTAAGACAGCCTGTAAATGCATATGTAAAACCAGTCCTTGTGTGGATAAACAAAGCCTGTCAGAAATCAGAAGATAGTAAATCATAGCTGAAGTTTGCCCTTTCTGGCTGATGTAAGAATCATTGTGAATAGAGAACAGTTTAAAAATAGAAGAAACAAGAAATATACAGAATATTTTAACCTTTTTTTCAGAGGGAAAAGTTATCTATGATAAGAACTTTGCCTTCACTATTGCTCTTCACATATAGAAATGAAGATGGTGTAAAACTAAGCTAAATTGAACATATGCAGTGGAATGCAACCAAATAGAAGACTATGGATAAGAGACACATGCACAAAACAGAAAAATCCTGAGTGACAAAATACATTATAAAGGGCATTTCTCAATTTATACTATGAAAGCAATATATTGCTTAGGAAACTTTTTCAAGCCACATGTGAAAAGAGATACTGAGGGGCTCCTGGGTGGCTCAGTCGGTTAAGCGTCTGACTTCAGCTCAGGTCCTGATCTCACGGTTTGGGTTCGAGCCCCTTGTGGGGCTCTGTGCTGATATCTCAGAGCCTGGAGCCTACTTCAGATTCTGTGTCTCCCTGTCTTTCTCTCTCCCTCCCCTCCCCTGCTTGTGCGCTCTCTCTCTCTCTCTCTCTCAGAAGTAAATAAACATTAAAAAAAAAGAAAAGATATTGACATCTCCTTTTATTTATTACTTATTATTACTTATTTTTGTTGCATTTAAAAATAATATGACTTTTATCTAAATAAGAGAGGCATATGCATTGCTAAAACTAGGAAAAATAGAAATAAGTAAAGAAAAAAATAACATTTATCCATATATTGCTTTTAGACTTGCCAAAACCCAGAGATACTCTATTTTTTTCTGGATTTTTTTTCTCTTACCTTATAAAATTAGTAAAGTTGGAGCTAATATTTCAGGTTTTCACTAATTCATTAATTTCCCTAATTAAATTTCACTAATTAAATTTCACTCTTTTGTGCATGTGTCTGTATATGCATGTATATATGAGAGTATGTATGTATGTATTTGTATGTTTATTTGCTTGTCATTTTTTTTAACCAAACATCTTTGGCTCTGTAAAGGCATTCAAAGAAATACTTTGCATTATTTCCATTGAATATTGAGGTAAATCCTGCCAAATAACTATCTTTATTTGATGAAAGTAAATACTCTAAATACATAATATCAGCTGCCCACCTAATGCTATGTTTTCCTACTTCACATTATTAAAGACATTTAATTTATTACATGTTGACACCTACTTTTATGTTGCTTTGAAACTTTATATATACTTTTTCCTATTATATACTTCTTGTCTCTACAGTTAACCCTATGAATTCTCAAATTAGTAGTCACATATTCCGCTAACTTTGAATGCCTAAAATGCAAGTAAATGTTTGGCAGTCTTCTTTTATAAGGAGTGTTTACTCAGAATCAATAAAATATAAGTGACACAAAGAGTATATGATACACTCCTGATTTACAGGGAATTGGTGGATATTCTACAAAACTTGACTCAAAATTTTTTGAAGAGAAAATGTTGCCATAGTCAACAGCACTTAAGGTTATATGAACAACTCAGACAGCAAGAATCACAGGCTGTGTTAATAGTGAATGTTTTAGTAGGAGTCCCAGAGCATCATTTTAGAGAAAACTGGTTTTGAAGATTAAATTATAATTTTTTACACTTTTTTTTGTTTTTGTCTCAAAAATTTTAATGTTTATTCATTTTTGAGAGAGAGAGAGAGAGAGAGAGCAAACAGGGGAGGGGCAGAGAGAGAGAGGGAGACACAAAATCCAAGGCAGGCTCCAGTCTCTGAGCTGTCAGCACAGAGCCTGACACGGGGCTCGAACCCATGAACCGTGAGATCATGACCTGAGCCGAAGTCAGAGGCCTAACCGACTGAGCCACCCAGGACCCCTACTTTTTTTTTTTTTTAATTCATTTATTTATCTTGAGAGGGAGAGAAAGAGAGAGAGACAGAGTGGGGATGGGGCAGAGAGAAAGGGAGAGAGAGAATCCCATGCAGGCTCTGTACTGTCAGCTCAGAGCCTGACCCTCAACCAACTGAGCCACTCAGGTGCCCCTACTATAATTATCTACTCTTATACTTGTTCTTACTTTTTCTTTCGTTTTGTTTTGCTTTGTTTTGTTTTGTTTTGTTTTGTGGTTTGTTTTTGTTTGGGGTTTTTTTTTTTTTTTTTTGGCTTGGATAATTTTTAGCCTTTCTTTCCTCCACGAAGACAACATTATTTTGAGCAATTGTAATAAATCTAATACTTTCTGCTTTCTTCACTTTCAGTTATGTTACAGAACCTGAATAAGGTGATTGCAGTAGACAGCTTCAGAAATGGCTCCCCATAATCTCTTCTCCCTGGTATTTATGTCATTGTAATGTCTCTCATGAGGCTCACATGCAAAGAACAGAGTCCGGATTTCATCCAACAAACAGCGAGGAGCACAGACCCTCGTCCAATAACCCAGAGGAACTGAGTCCTATCAACAACGACAAGAGTAAGTTTGGAAGTAGATCCATTCCTAGTTGAGGACTAAGATGACTGCAGTTCCAGGTGATAATCTTGATTACAGACACTCTGAGCCAGAGGTTCCAAGTAGGCTGTCCCTGGATTCCTAACCCAGAAAAATTGTGAGAAATGTTTATTGCTTTAAGTAACTAGATTTTAGGATAATTATTATATTGCAATAGATAACTAATGCAATAGCAGACATGGAGAATGCAAAGGAATGTCCTTATGTGCAAGGATATAATGATAATAATAATATATATATACACTATCAGTAATAGATACGCTTATTTGCCCCAGAAGACACAAAAGAGGACATATTTTAAAATCTTTCCTGCAATGCTATTTCTATCACTTCTAGAAAATCTAGTAAGAGTATTTTGAAGACTAAAAGAAATCCTATACATTATCTATTCCAAAGTTGAAAATGCTATGATGCTTTGGGTCAAGTCACAGGTCAAATATTTTCCCTACTCATCTTTGGCCCTCAGTTCCTTTACGTTGAATATAAGTTTTCATCCCAATTTTTAAAAACATATCTATAATCTCTGTTGTGCAGAGTCACTTGCTTATAGGAGCCATTGGTTGGAAAATGTGGTAGTGTGCAAAAACTACCAAAGGTAAAAGTCAAGTTCCTGTTGATAGTTTGTTGTTCTTCTTTTTTCTAATCCAACATTTCTGTATATGACCCACGTGCATCTTTAGTGACCTTCAAGGATCCTAAAATTAGGGACTGTGCCAAATGTGAACACATTTGGACTATGGCCATAGATCATTAACGACTAAAAGCATTGGGAAGAGTAATGCTCCAAAGCACAAGTGTCTTTCTCATTTACTACCACATATAACTGTTTTCGATCCTGAAATTCATTATAAACGTCACTTATAAACATTTAACTTTTGTTTCAATGATTAACTGAAGAGCATGTCTACTGATCACTACCATTTTGTCCCCTGCAGCAAGTTCTGGCACAGTAGCTTTCTAGCAGTCCCCTAATTCCGGCTAAGGTCAGGGTTTGCATGTCAAATCGTATGAACATTTATTAATTCACATATTTTGACCAATTTACAACTTAACTCAAATATTAAAACGTAAGCAATTCAAGTAGATCAAGAATTACTTGCCATGTATTTCATCAAGTGGTTCCAAATTTATCCTGTTGATATTCGACTTCCAATGTACTGCAGGTATTCAATAGCACTATCGTTTCCAAATTAGTTTTATAATAATTAAAAATTCAGATATTTTTATTTATTTTAATATTCCTGTGTGCTATACATAAGCAAAATCGAGGGTGTTTTGCTTTTAATTATTTCAAAAATCATTCTTTTCAATCTATATAAATACTTCCTCCTGAATGTGAAAAACATATGATCAAGATTAAAATAATAGCTGGAAAACATTTCATTTAAAATATAGCAGCAGGGGGCGCCTGGGTGACCCAATAAGTTAAGCATTTGACTCTTGATTTCCGCTCAGGTCATGATCTCATGGTTCCTGAGTTCAGGCCCCAATCAGGCTTCGTGCTGACAGCATGGGGCCTGCTTGGGATTCCCTCTCCTCTCTCTCTCTTGAAAAAAATAATAAAAATTAAAATGTAACACCTGTTATCAGGGCCAAAAATAGTTTAATGTAATATTTCTCAATATATCCAGTGTATTGAATATAATTACAGATACATTAAAAAGTAAAAAATGATAAAACTTTGTAGCTCCAGATTTACATTCTATGTTACTCTACTAGGATCTATCATTAAAATAAATGTATTGTGAACTGTTAATCAAGTTATCATGAAAATACTAAATTCACAAGTACATCAGTGTCAAGTGAAGATTTGTTGATAAAAATGATACTTATAAACAACTTTCTACAGTGTGACATTTATTATCAGTTTCTGAAGGTGAATGAAATAGGAGGACATGCTTAGTTCAACTTAGGGTTTTTCACAAGAGGAAATGTAAAGCAATTTTAAGAAAAGGATGTAGAAGTGTTGAATGGGAGGAGTCTTGAGAAAGAAATTAAAGTCTTCTTCTATGGTCTCTCTAGATTATTAGAAGGGAGAATAAGCATAGAAAATAATTGAGAATAAATAGGGACCAAATGGGAAGGTAATGAATTCACTAGGGTAAGTAAATATGGGAATTAATGAGAGCTGAAAGGACTGCTGTCAGATATCTGGATGCTTAATTCAGAGGCAGAGCTGTTCAAGATGACGGTAGGATGCAGGGTATAGTCACGGAATGAGATTAATGGAGTGGAGGTGAAAATCAGTGGGTTAGAGGATTCCGGGGCCAGTACATGATCCTTTCTGTGAGAAAGGCACTTATTTACTGAAGTGTCTCAGATCACAAAGGTGGGGAACATGAACTGGCACCAGATTAATGCAGGGATGTATGGGCTCCAAATGGGCTATTTTTTCCTAAAAACAAAAATGTCATGTTTAGGAAAGAAGTAATTTTGAGGAAGAAAAATGGTGACGCACCATCTGCAACACTTCTCATAAGAAACAGCACAATAAGAAATCTTCAGAAACTGCAAAGAACGTGATTATATAGCAGAGGGAGGTATGTCCAAGGTAACTTAAGAGGCAAGAGGAAAATATTCTAGAATGAGGTGAAATATGAAGGACAATGAGTTTACATAAAACAGAGAGGAGGGGGCATGGGGGACCATCAGCAGCAGGATGGAAGCCACTCTGCTGACTCCAGAATACAAGGAGAACCATAATGGGTGGAGGTATGTGCCAAGACAGACACCCAGTGGAATTTGAGTTTGGTTGAATGTGATGGATGAGTAGCTGGAACAGTGTGGTAGAAATAACTGGATGCCATCTCTGAGAGGAAACCAGGTGTGAAAATACTTCCAAGCTGAACCAATTAAAGACAATGACTGGTTTCAGATTTAGATAATATTCTCTGTTTGCAATCCAATTATTACCTTGTAGTCATGTAGTTTGTAGTCATTAGTTTAAAATCATATGGAATGCTGCTGTGTAGGGTGTAGAAATTGTCGGTAGATCATTTTTCCTCCCTAAAATATGAGAACAAGCCAAATGAGCCACAGAATCACAGTGAGCTGGGGATGTAAAGAAATGTGAATTAACTTCCAAAAAATGGCTAGCCATTCTTACAGGACAAAATGTCCAGTAGCTTTCAGCACTGTAAAAAAAAACAAAAAACAAAAAACAAAACAAAAAAAAATCTGGGTGAAAAGGAATCTGCTATTCTTAGAATTGTGGAGAAACTAGACGAATTTTTAACAAATCTTTAAATGTCACTGGAAGGACTTGATGGCTAGAATTATGAGGAGTTCAAGTCCCAACCCCAGACAGCATTCATGCACCCACTATTTTCCAAGGACTTATACCACTTACAAGAGGGGTGGGCAGGGCAGAAGACCTAGGAGAGATGTCCCCAGGTGCAAGAAGTCTTTCTGATTGCAGGGCATCAGCACAAGCCGATTGAAGGCAAGAGCAAAGAGAGCAATGAGAGAGATGCACTGGAGCTCCTGAGGACTCCCCAGCATGCAAGGTAACAGTCTTGGAAGGGCAGAAGAAGGACCATAACTGAGAAAATCTCACCCAGGGAGGAAGGATGCGTGACAGTCACCCTCTATCACTTACCTTCCAAAGAGTAGAGTGGGAGACCAAGCTTTTAGCTTTTTTTTTTAACTTTTATTTTGAGAAAGAGCACAAGCAAGGAAGTTTGGGCAGAGAGAAAGGTAGAGAAAGAGAATCCTAAGCAGGCTCCACGCTGTTATCACAGAGCCCTGAACCAAATCAAGTCCTGAACCAAATCAAGAGTCAGATGCTTAACTGACTGAGCCACCCAGGCACCCCAAGCTTTTATCTTTAATCTAAAAGCTATTTAACTATGTTGTTTTGTTTTCAGATATACTGAACTTTTTACCTATGCATATATATTTGTGTGTGTGTGTGTGTATATATATATACATATACACATATATATGTATATGTATATATATATACATATACACATATATATGTATATATATATATATATATATATATATATACATTTTTTTTTTTAGAAAGAGAAAGTTGGGATGAGGGACAGAGGGAAAGGGAGAGAATTTTAAGACAGCTCCATGATGACTGCACAGCCCAACAATATGGAGCTCAATCCCACGACCCTGGGATCATGACCTGATTCGAAATCAAGAGTCTAACGCTCAACCTACTGAGCCACCAAGGTGCTCCTATTTTCTTGATTTCTACATTACGTTCACTGAAGTAAAAAATTATTGTCCATATGAACATATTTTTTGTAATAGGTTGATAATTGTGACTTCCATGGTAGACTAATACATAATGACTTCATTGTACATATTTTATGTATACTATATAAGAATGTATTTATGATTTTACTGTATAACATTCAACATGTGGTCTAAACTTGTTAATCACATAATTCAAGTCTTCTTTACTTTTGTTTTTATCTGTCTCATTAATCTAGCAGCTTTTGAAAATGATGTGTGAATATTTCCAAGTGTAATTGTTGCTGAATTGGTTTGTTTATCTACTAGAATAAAAGCTGCACATGCACAGAGAGTTTTAACCTTTTAGTGACCGATGTCTTCAAAGTGCCTGGAAGAGGCCCTGACACAAAGCAGCCTTTAATAAATTCTTGTTGATTTCAAATGGATATGATTTTACATTATGTATTTTGAAAAATGCACTTCAAAATATGTGTATTTTCATAATCATTACAAACTTTGATCATTACAATGTAAGTGTGTATTAATCAATACACATTTCTCAATATAAATGATTATTTTATTGCTTAGAATAATATGTTGCTTGATTTTGAAATTGTGATTCCCGCTTGCTTTATACTGAAGGGGGCCGGGAGGATAGTACGTCATGACTGTAGACAATAAGGGAGTGCATTGTTTGTAGAGACTCAACAACAATAATATACTAGTTAAAATTCAGTCTGCTTTCAATTATTGTGACAAGCTGGCACTTATAAAAACTGTCGGTAATAAACTCCTGCTTGCCAGGGGACATGGTTCTCACGGCCCCCATCCTTGAAGGCCTGATCTTCCAACACTTGCTTTCTTTCAAAATGTCTTTACTTATTCTGTTTTTCAGTGGAGATGGATTGAATCTTTGTAATGGATTAGGTACCTTGTTTATTTATAAAAATTTTCATCGTTCACAATAATACAGCTGGGTGAATTGTGAAACGTAACTATAGCATAAAATGAGATATAGAACACTAACCAGATGCTACCCAGAAATGTCCATCACGGCTGATAATCACCACCCAGGAGGAAGTGCTGATTTGATTTCAATCACCATGAACTAATTTTATCATCTTTCAATATTAGTATGAGTGAAATCTTACTGTATATACTTTTGTGTTGCCTTCTTTCAGATAAAATTATGTTTGTGAGACCATCCTCAGTGATTCATCTACTTCATTTTATTGATGTGTAGTAATTCCTTCATTTTATTGATGTGTAGTACTGACTCCATGAAGATAATACATTTATCCATCAAACTATAGAAAGTTTTGTTGTTTCCAGTTTGCATTTTTGTTAATAATACTGCTATGAACATTCTCATATATGTCTTTTGGTATAAATATGTACACAATTTCCTTGGGCATATAATTACTGAGTCACAGTTTAGTTTTTGTAAATACTTCCAAATAGCATTCAAATTGATTTTGTCACCACACCAGTAAGACCCCAAGACCTGACCTTTTCTGCCACCTGCATGTACCCACTGAACTTTGTCCCACATTTTTCTTAAGTTCTTCTTTCCAGTTTATCCTTTAACTCAGGCAAAAGACCCAATGGACAAAGTATCCAGTGATGGAATGGGAGCTACCCTCCCACCACCCTCAGCAATAACAACTCCCCAGAGGAAGAACTCTGGCAACTCAGACCACCCAGACCAGTTTGAGCTCAACCACCAACTATGCCAACACAGATAGACCATGGAGTGAGGGACAGTTACCTCTACCTCATTATAATGTTAAAACCTCTGCTTGAGGAGGAGCACAAACATCATGAACATAGTATATAATATGTGCATAGGAATGTTTCCTTAAGACGCATGGGTGACCTTATGCCTACCTCTACACAAGATGACAAAACTCCCCTTTCTGAATATCCACCTAACTCTAAATAAAAACCAACCTATTCCTCCTTGCTCTGAGAGTCACAGCTTTGGATATTATTCCCCTTGATCTCCTTATTTGCTGCTAGCAAACTTTCCTTTGTGTACAACTCCACCTGGTATAGTCTGTACCTATAATTCACCAAGGAGAAAACTCACATTAGTAAGGTTACAATTTTATTAATTTAATTAATTAATTTACATCCCTACCAGTTATTTCTGACGAAGCCATTTGCCTTACATCATTGGCCTCATTAGTCTCAATCCTTCTTGTTAATATTTGCTGTATTAGTGGCCATTTATTAGAATTGCAGTTTTAATTTATATTTCTCTGATGATTAATGATGTGCAAGACAGTTGGGTCTAAAATAAATATTAGTTTAGCCTGGAGATGGTTATGTCTCTTCTGCTATTCTTTAATGTGAGTATTGGGTGAATCTTGTTAGTGTTTAAACTGGGCTTAAGTTTTATTGTGATGGTTACTTTCAATGGACCAGAAGCTTTCATTTATACCAGAATAAACTAATACTGAGGATAGAGGCTGATATGCTGGAGTTTTACTCCAGGTTTCATGTTTACCTCAAGTGATGGTTTTATTGTGCTCCTGAGCCTGGAAGAGGGTCGCTCTAGGATTTTACCAGTCCTCCTCCCAGCAATTCATGTTACTCAGTGCTTGCTAACCAGCTGATGGACACAGGGAATGGGGGATAGCTAAGGCCATCTTCAAGACAGCCTTGTGACACTCAGTCTCAGGGATGGGGCTTTCTCAGGTTTCCCACCCTCCCCAGTGTTAGGTAGCCTTTCTACAGTAGGGCTCCACTTGTGCCTGGGGGCAAAATGGTTTGTTGTCTTTTCCTCAGTGGGTTAAAGCTGCTGTTTTCTTTTTTAATGTTCATTTATTTTTGAGAGAGCCAGAGCATGAGTGGGGGAGGGGCAGAAAGAGAGAGGGGGACAGAGGATCCAAAGAAGGCTGACAACAGAGAGCCCAGTGTGGGGCCTGAACTCATGAACCTCGAGATCATGACCTGAGCCGAAGCTGGACACTCAACTGACTAGGCCACCCAGACGCCCCAAAGCTTTTGTTCTGAAAAGAAGAGATTTGGGCAGGGCTTTCTATCTTTTCCACAGACATTATCTGCTTTTTAAGTGTGTACTGTGGATGTTTTTCTCATTTCTCCCTCCATGTCCCCAACCTTTCTCATTCAGGCCAGGTGGAGATCTATGGAGAACTTCAAGTACATGTGAGCTCTCCTTGCGTCTGAAGTTACACAGGTATTTTCCTGTACTCCTAGCCCACATTTAGCCTTTGGCACTTTGTTAGGCATTTTAGTGAATTTCTCTTATCCTTTTGTTTGTGTAAAGAGGATTGCTCAAATCTTCTTGGAAATCCCTATGTTCCTGACATTTTAGACCACGTTATTCCTACAATGTTAGCTTTCTGATGAGTTTACAATTGTTCAAAGTTTGTAGATTATCTCACTTCTTCTTATTACTGGGGTGAGAGTCACATTTTGTCCAACTTTCTACATTGTGTTTAGAAGTTAGAAGTGTATTCTATTTTCTTAATTTGGAAGAGAAAAAGTAATTACTAAGTTAAAGTTGCAGAAAAATAATATAAGTTCCCCAACTTTGAAATAAAATATATTAGAAATACAAATGTGTTTGAAGAGAAATTGTTTTTAATTAATGGGGAAATGGTGCAAAGTAGTTGAACTTAAAAGTATTTATTCATGATCTCATACACTCACTGCCTGATGCTATAAAAGAACTGAGAGTCACAGAATAAATGTTACCTACAAAGCAAAGCAAAGTCTTTTTTTTTCTTAAAGATTATTTACTTTTCAGAGAGAGAGAGAGAGAGAGAGAGAGAGCAAGCATCCGTGCAAGCGGGGTGAAGGCACAGAGAGAGGGAGAGAGAGAAAGAATCCCAAGCAGGTTCCATGCTGTGAACACAAAGCCCAATGCAGGGCTTGAACCCAAAAACCATGAGATCATGACCTGAGCTAAAACCAAGAGTTGGACACTTTACTGACTGAGTCACCCAGTTGCCCCCAAAGTCCTTCTTATTGATGAAAGACTGAAGCAATTCTCAAAAAAGTTTAAATTGCAATTTTTATAAACTTTAATATTTTCTCTATATTCTATTGAATTGCATTGCCATTAAATATACAGAAATAATTACATGTAAAGCTATGCTTTTGTGTAAATATTTTACCCTAAATATGTTCCCTACTTTTCCAGTATTTAGGTTAAGATGTATTATAAAAAGCCTTATCAGGGTTTTTGTAGTCCATCCTTCAGAAAGCTATTCTTTGCCAAGAAAGCATTCCTCCTTGGTGTAAATTTAAGAATTTCTAGAGAGCATGTAAGATCTGAAAAACAAATCTGAAAGAAAGAAAGAAAGAGGAGGGAGGGAGGGAGGGAGGGAGGGAGGGAGGGAGGAAGGAAGGAAGGAAGGAAGGAAGAAAGGAAGGAAGAGGAGGGAAGGAAAGGAAAGGAAAGGAAAGGAAAGGAAAGGAAAGGAAAGGAAAGGAAAGGAAAGAAAAGGAAAGAAAAGAAAGGAAAGGAAAGAGGAAGGAAAGGAAAGTTAGGAAAGGAAATGGAAAGAAAAAGGAAAAGAAAAAGAAAAAAGAAAAGAAAAAGGAAAAAAAATATGTACCATAAAAGTAGAGAATAAGAAACCTGGATTAATATTTCTATGGTTGGACTTCATGGAAAGTCAGTGATAACACAGAAACAGGCTTCAGAGACTAGAATACAATTGAAATTGTCCACAGAAGCTTTGAAGAGCAGCCATCCCATACATCCTCAGTCTTCGTCTGCCATTATGTCTAGACTTTTACAATGAACACGAAACTTCATCCTCTTCTACTTGCATCCTTGTCCACGTCCTGGCTTCACTTTACTCAAAATTCCTGTGCAGGTCTTATTTTGATTTACCCATAAATAAGTGATTCACATTGCCCTCTAGAACTCTGAGGTCTTGGCATATTTCATATGTTTAAATTGGTTAAATTATGATTAAATTACCTTACTGTGCATATTCAGATCCAGTCCTGAAAATTTAGAAGTAATAGGGCATATCAATGTTTATCATGCTTCTCATATAGTTTTCCCAGGCTCAAAAAAGAAATCATGGGCTTATGATAAACAATATACAATAGAATAAAGAACAAAATAAAGAAAAAGAAAAACAATATTGAGAAAAATCAAAAGTCTGAGAATTAGAGAAATTTAGTAAACTGATCTGCATCTTTAGAACGCTATAAGATGTGGCCTCCACCAAGGGGGAGCACAAAGCCAAAAGCATAAATGAGGTTGAGGTATAAATTCACACTAGATGGGTTTAAAAGTATACGGATAATATTAGAAAAACATTGCGAAGAACCTAAGGAGTCAGAAAGATTAAAATCCCCATTAGAGGCTGTAATAACTTCAGCTCACCCCCATCTTTCCTCACAGCGCATTATTTAAATCCCAGAAGCTACGGATGTTCCCCAAGATGAGAGTTTGACTCACGTTATCTTTCCCAGTAGGCCTCTCCATAAATTCAGGCCAGTTTGTGGATTAAAGGCTCTACTCTCAGCCATTCACCCTCACTTTATTCACCATGGCCATAGAGAGTGGATTTATGAGTTTAAAGACCACATCTACTGCTGTCTCTTCAGCAGGAGCTTCCTGTGACTTTATTCTGTTAAAAATGGGCTGAGAGAAGACATTACATTAGCATTTGCAATAACACCACAAAGTATTATTCACTTAATAGTTTGTTGATCTTGGAAATGTCTACGAGTACGAACCTCTTCAGATTTGAGACAGAAAAAAAATTGAGAACCAAAGAGTAAATAAAAACATTTGCTTTCAACCATATCTTCCTTAGCAGAAATATTAAAAGTAAGCATCTTCTTGCTGTGAAATGACAGTTTAGTCTCATTTTCTCCTCCTTTTCTTTACAAGCTTAATGAAAATTTATTTTACACCTCACTGGATAAAATATTTTGGCCAATTATTGATTAAGGTGAAATATAGCAGAATTAAATCTGCTTGTTAGATTTCAGTGTGATAACAGTAGCTTTAAAACCTATACTCCTCGGATTATACAGTCCTTATGATTTATGTTCAATACCCTGACAGACAAAAAGTAACAAAGAAAAAAATTCCTTAGGAGTTACCAAGAACATATATATGTTTATCTGTTGACACCTTTTACTTTCTTTTCTGTCTTATATATGTTTTTTGTTGTTGTTTTGTTTTTCTTTACCTTTTTAAGTGTTCAAGATCCTTTCAATTGTCTATAGCTAGGGTTCATCAGTTTTTATTGCTTTCTATATTCCATTGTGTTTATACCACACTTTATTCATTTATTCTAATGTTGACAAACATTTAGGTTGTGTCCAATTTCTGGCAATTCGAAATGATGATTCTATGCATATTCCCATGCATGTTTTCTGGACTAGATATGCACTTATTTTTTTAGGGTCTACAGCTGCAAGTAGAATTGCTAAATTGTGGGATATGCATATGGTGAACTTTAGTAGAAGTTGCCAACATGTTCCCCAAAAGTTTTGTCTGATTTGCATGATATCCAGTAGTGTATGAGACTTCTCACGGATCCACACCCTCACCAATACTGATATTGGCAAGACTTTGTGTTAGCCAGACAATCTGTGATGCAGGAACATCATAGTGTGGCTTTTATTTGCTTTTGCCTGGTTACTAAAGACCTTGAGTGCCTTTTCACACATTCATTGTCCATTTGGAGTCCATCTTTAGTAAAGTCCCCATTTATTTATTTGCCTTTTTAAATTTATATCATTGATTTGTGAAGTTCTTTATATATTCTATATAGTCACCATTCTTTAGATTATCTTTTCACAACTTAAAAAAATCTTTTTTAGTGTTTATTTTTGAGAGGGGGAGAGAGAGAGAGAGAGAGAGAGAGAGAGAGAGAGAGAGAGAGAAGGGACAGAGAGAGAGGGAAGACACAGAATTCAAAGCAGGCTTCAGGCTCTGAGCTGTCAGCACACAGCCTGATGCCAGGCTTAAACTCATGAACCACAAGATCATGACCAGAGCCAAAGTTGGATGCTTAACCAACTGAGCCACCCAGGCACCCATCACAACTTTTTTGAATTCTTAATTTTAACATATATACAACATGTCAATATTGTCCTTGAATTAGCTCCTTTGTGTTTTATCCTAAAAATCATTCTCTTCTTCAAGGTCATGAAGGTCGTCTCCTATATTATCTTTTAAAGGCTTTATATATTTGACTTTCACAGTTAGGTCTTCAATTTACCTAGCATTGACTCCCTTTTAGTTGTGTGATGTAGAGGTCCAATTTCATTTCTTTTCCTTATATGGATAGACAGATTTCCTACTACCAATTATTAAAATTTCTGTCCTCCTACTACCTGGAAAGCCACAATGTACATATGAAGCTTCTGTATATGTGTATGTCTATTCTCGGACTTGCTCTTCTGTCCCATTTGTTATGTTGTTAACTCCTGAGATAATACCATTTTTTTCTAGAAGTCTTTACATCTGACGGTGTATGTCTTCTCCCATGTTTTCCTTCTTCAGTAGCATTTGACCATGACTGGGCAGTTGATTTCCATATACATTTTAGAATCAGGAAATGAAAACTATTTGTTACTTTTATTTTAAAATAATACATTTTGGGGCACCTGGGTGGCTCAGTTGGTTAGCATCCAAATCTTGATTTTGACTCAGGTCATGATCTCATGGTTCATAAGTCCAAGCCCCGCATCAGGCTCTGCCCTAACAATGTGGAGCCTGCTTGGGATTCTCTCTCTCTCTCTCTCTCTCTCTCTCTCTCTCTCTCTCTCCCCCTACCCCACTCATACCTTCTGCCACTCTCTCTCAAAAGAAATAAATACACTTTAAAAAATAAAATAAGACATATATATGTGTATTAATGTATATCTAGCCATCCTATGAATCACTTGCTAATTCTAATAATTATTAATTATTATTAATTTCATTGTTTTGGATGTTGTATCCATGAAATCATACAACCTATGATTATTAACAGTTTTTGTTTCTTCGTTCCTATGGTTTTATTTTTCTCATTGAGATTTTGGGTTTATCTGTTACAAGACATGGCCTTCTTAGCAAATAGAACACATGATGTTTATTCAATCTATTTAGATTTTAGAGATCACATAGAATACTTGGTTGAGTATTTTAACTCATGAATCAAATAATAAAGGATAAGAGAAAGTTTAGCTGCTGTCCTCGTTGTTCACACTGCTGTGTGAATGCTGCTGCTGATCCAGCAGATCCAAAAGAGGATTGATTTTTCTCTGTTGGATCAGGATTCTGGTCAGAGCATGAAGAAATCTTCAATCAGAGAAGCACATACAGTGGTCTCACTAGCTTATGAAAGGAAGCTATGCTAAGAACCATTCTTCTTGTGAAAAATAGTCTTGGCTTCCTACACTTGTGCAGCAGGACTCCTTCAAGTTAGAAGTGCTACAAGTGAGGGAGGCCTGACTATATGTCCTAAAGCCACTAATATTTTGTACACATCTATGGATCCACGAAGAGATTATGATGAGCGGTCAACTCAGGAAATCAAATTCATGTCTGATTCACAGTTTGCTTTGTCTCACTGACTGGCTCCTGCTAGAAGTGAAATGTTACTTCATTTTGCTTACACACTCAAGGATGGACCTGAAGGCTAGTGGAAAAGATAATCCCCCATGTGAACAGACTTTGAACAGTATATCTAGAAGTATATTTTTCCTAAAGAAAAAAAGTACCAGAGGTACAAATCTTCAACGATTTATGAGCAATGGCTAACCACATGGCAAGAAGAGGAATTAAAACAAAACAAAACAAAACAACAACAACAACAACAACAAAAACAGTTGCTGTAGTCCTCATAAAGGAATTTGGAGAAGAATCATAGGTAGAGAAATTTCAGAACAAGAATCAAGTGAGAGCATATTTGTTTCTTATGTGAATGCTGACAAAACAGTATATGCTGTAGAGGAGACACTCAATTATCAGAGGGACAAGCTTACCCATCCCGGTCAGCTTCTTTCACTAATTACCATAAACCTGATCAATAGGCTCACAAAGCAATTAGGACAGAGATCATCCCTGTACCAAATAGCAGGGACTTCACCTTACAAAGGCTAAATTAACCACTGCCATTGGTGGGGCGCAGTCTCATAACTGCAGAGAATACTGTTATTACTTGATAAAACACCATTTCCTTGGAAGATTGGGAAATCATCTAGTGAAATTCTGATTGTTTGACCCCCGTCTTTGCTAAGTAAGCAACTTTTTTCACCAGATAAAAATTATGCTGGATATGGATGTGCCATCTCTGACCATAACACTTCTCTAAGCACTATAAATTGTAGATTTTCTAATTCACTGTTATGCACATTGCTTTTGAATAAATAATTCATTTTACAATAACAACAAATTAATTCACTCAGATAACAAAACATTGTTTCCATACAGCCATCACACCACTCTATGCCATTAAATCAACAAGAAGAAATGCTTATTATACTGAGATGCTTAATTCTGGCTATCAAGAAGGAGTAGGTAGGCAGGAATGCGTTTGAAAACTGAAGATGCTCAGGTAAATTGCCCAACTCCTTCATAACCTGTAATAATAGAAAGAACAGAAACACTCATTAGTACTCAAAACTTGTACCAAGCAATAAAAGTTGAAGTGCTGAGATGCTGGCTGAAGGAAAACTGACATGGAATATGTGGTAAAAGAAGAAGAACGTAAATACCAAGTGTAGCCCTGTGTACCGAAATGTCGATGTTAATGACCATGTTCTCTCTTCCTTTCAAATGCCTATGTAGCCATCACAATCCCAGAGTTTAGCCTCTACTACAAAGCTGTCATCATCAAGACAGCATGGTATTGGCACGAAAACAGACACATAGACCAATGGAATAGAATAGAAACCCCAGAACTAGACCCACAAATGTATGACCAACTAATCTTTGACAAAGCAGGAAAGAACATCCAATAGAAAAAAGACAGTCTCTTTAACAAATGGTGCTGGGAGAACTGGACAGCAACATGCAGAAGATTGAAACTAGACCACTTTCTCACACCATTCACAAAAATAAACTTAAAATGACCTGAATGTGAGACAGGAAACCATCAAAACCCTAGAGGAGAAAGCAGGAAAAGACCTCTCTGACCTCAGCCGTAGCAATTTCTTACTTGACACATCCCCAAAGGCAAGGGAAGTAAAAGCAAAAATGAACTACTGGGACCTTATGAAGATAAAAAGCTTCTGCACAGCAAAGGAAACAACCAACAAAACTAAAAGACAACCAACGGAATGGGAAAAGATATTTGCAAATGACATATCGGACAAAGGGCTAGTATCCAAAATCTATAAAGAGCTCACCAAACTCCACACCCAAAAAACAAATAACCCAGTGAAGAAATGGGCAGAAAACATGAATAGACACTTCTCTCAAGAAGACATCCAGATGGCCAACAGGCACATGAAAAGATGCTCAACGTCGCTCCTCATCAGGGAAATACAAATCAAAACCACACTCACATATCACTTCATGCCAGCCAGAGTGGCCAAAATGAACAAATCCGGAGACTATAGATGCTGGAGAGGATGTGGGAGAAACGGGAACCCTCTTGCACTGTTGGTGGGAATGCAAATTGGTGCAGCCGCTCTGGAAAACAGTGTGGAGGTTCCTCAAGAAATTAAAAATAGACCTACCCTATGACCCAGCAATAGCACTGCTAGGAATTTACCCAAGGCATACAGGAGTACTGATGCATAGGAGCACTTGTACCCCAATGTTTATAGCAGCACTCTCAACAATAGCCAAATTATGGAAAGAGCTTAAATGTCCATTAACTGATGAATGGATAAAGAAATTGTGGTTTATATACACAATGGAGTACTACGTGGCAATGAGAAAGAATGAAATATGGCCCTTTGTAGCAACGTGGATGGAACTGGAGAGTGTGATGCTAAGTGAAATAAGCCATACAGAGAAAGACAGATACCATATGGTTTCACTCTTATGTGGATCCTGAGAAACTTAACAGAAACCCATGGGGGAGGGGAAGGAAAAAAAAAAGAGGTTAGAGTGGAAGAGAGCCAAAGCATAAGAGACTGTTAAAAACTGAGAACAAACTGAGGGTTGATGGGGGGTGGGAGGGAGGGGAGGGTGGGTGATGGGTATTGAGGAAGGCACTTTTTGGGATGAGCACTGGGTATTGTATGGAAACCAATTTGACAATAAACTTCATATATTGAAAAAAACAAATGCCTCTGTAGCTATAAAAGAGTTACATTTCCCTATGAATTTCCTAAAACTGTGACTATGAATATTTTTCTCCTTTTCCTTATTATGGATGTAGGCTTTGCTCTTGCTTTTCCCTAATACTTTATATTTGGTGTATTTTTTTAATAGTCGACTTATAAGTTGGTTTTCCATTTACAGAAAATCAAGGTAGAATTTTGACCAAATAAGCAGAGAATGGTTATCACTTTGAGATGGATATCATGACTGATGGTGTACTGGGGCTCCTCTTTGGCCTTGTCTTACAGTGAAGACAGACATTTATTACATATAGTAAGCTACGAGTGGAATTTGAATAGCCAAACTGATGGAGTATGATGGAGATGTTGAATGATATTCACAACCTTTCTTTTGCCTTGTATTTCTAGGGTTGGAAAGCTAAACATTGCATTTTTTTAGGCACCCTTAAAGCTAGTCTTCTGAATTTAAAGTGGGTATTAGATTTGTAAGTTGAAAGTGAGGCAGATCGATATTTTTGGGTGGATAAGTTTGCTCTGAAAACAATGAGTGTTAGCAGAAACTGGACTCCTTGTCCTAATGTCTGATTACCAGCTTCATTTTTCAAGAAAATGATGGCTGTGGCATCATTCTTAAAAGAGTCAGAAACTGTTTCCTAAACTCTGGGGGGCAGAAGCAGTGTTCTGGCTTCTTGATCTTAGCTGCAGTGGTATGAAATTAAACCCAAAACTTACTGGTAGCTGAGTGACTTTAACTGCACCATTTCAGCCAAAAATTGTGTAAACATATTCTTGGTATTTCTGTCAGAATCTTGAATGATATACTGATTTTGTTTATTACTGCTGTTGTCTTGTCATATGAAACATGCACACTCATACACAGAACTTGTTCAGAACTTATTTAGAAATAAATAAATGAATGAATGAATAGAGTTTTTTTATTTGTCCTGCAACAATTTTTTAATATATTGCTTCTAATATAACCTTCCCTATAATAGGGAAAAAGGCTATTTCATGATATAATTAAAAAACAACAATGACATCCATTTCTGGTCAAGATGCACTAAAGGGGCAAAATTTACTGTCTCTCTTCTCAAACGACTAAAAGACTGGTCAAAGTATATGAAACAGTGACTCTCAATACATTGGACATCAGGCAGTGAAGGAGAGTGATTGCTGAGAAAATGGGAAACAAAGTAAATCCTATTATTTCCCCCAGTTTATTGCCTGAAGACATTTCCAGGCTGTGGCTCAAGGCTCAGACAACAGGAACTCAAGCAGAGCCAGAAAGTCTCCCTGACTTGATAAGATAGAGAAAGAAACCCAGCCAGGCTATGGTGGCCAGAACTGCAGGAAAATACATCAGATATAAAATTGCTGCACAGGAGGAGAACCCCAGACATCTTCAGGGAATCCCTTCAAGAATTCATTTAAGTATTGATCAGTGCATGCCTGGGAGGAAACTATCCAAAGGTGTGGAAAGGGCGACAAGAAAGTATTAGAGCAAAACAACATCTGGGTCTCACAAAGTGCCAGAAAATTGCCTGCTATCACCAGCCATATTGGAAATCTCATCATTAATTAAGGTTTTGACTTGGTAGTGGAGAGAAATTGACCCTAGACTAAATGCTCCTCTCTTCTGCCTACCACAGTATTAGAACAAGATTTAAAAGGAGCATACTATTTTCAAGATTTAATGATATCTTTGAACAAAGCTCAAGAATACTTTAGGGATAAAAAAAATTATCCATCACACAGAAGTAGGAAAAACTTACACTGTCTAGTGTCAGACACATTGTCTAGAGTCATGCAAAAGTAAGGGGAAATATGATCTATGAGGATAAAAAACAATCATTAGGGAACAGTGAATTAAAAACACAATTAGTTACTATTAGAGATATTAACATGTGAAAAATTAAAATGACTAACCATACCAAATGCTGTCAAGGATGTGTATAACTAGAAATCTTATATACCATTAGTCAGAGTATAAAATATAGCAAATACTATGAAAATTCGTTTGCTGGTTTCTTTAAGATTTCTTTTTTTAAGTTTAGTTATTACAGAGAACAAACTGAGGGTTGGTGGGGGGGGAGAGGGGAAAACGGGTGATGGGCATTGAGGAGGGCAATGGTGGGATGAGCAGTGGGTGTTACACGTAAGCAATGAATCATGGGAATCTACTCCCGAAGCCAAGACACACTGTATACACTGTATGTTAGCTAACTTGACAATAAATTATATTTAAAAATAAAAGTTTGTTTATTTTGAGACAGAGAGAAAGCACAAGTGGGGGAGGGTCAGAGAGAGGAGAGAGAGAGAAACCCAAGCAGGTTCCACACTGACAGGGCAGAGCCCAACATGGGACTCAAATCCACGAATCATGAGATCATGACCTGAGCAGAAGTTGGACTCTCAACCGGCTGAGCCACCCAGGTGCCCCAGTTTGTCAGCTTCTGAAAAATTTAAACAGACGCCTATCATATGAACCAGCCATGAATCTCAAAATAGTAATGTTGAATTAAATAATTATATTGAATGAAAAAAGCCAGATAAAAGGAAGCACATATTTTATGATTTCATTTTTGTAATTATTCTAGAAAATACAAACTTTCTATAGTAACAGAAAATAGATCAGTGGCTTTCTGAGGATGGGAAGGGGTCATGTAGGGATGAGGAGAAATTTCAAAGACATACATGGAAACTGTTGGGAGTGGGATATGTTCTTTATCTTGATTGAAGTAAGGGTTTCAAGGGTATGTATAAATATATCAAAACATCAAATTTTACACTTTCCATATATAATTTGGTCTGTTAGCTATACTTCAGTAAAGCTGCATTAAAAAACAAAACAAAACAAAAACTTACAACTTCACTGCCTTAAAGAAACAAAATGCGTGTGTGTGTGTGTGTGTGTGTGTATGTATGTGTGTGTGTGTAATACAAGCTATATACATATCTATTGCTTGTCCACAGGAAACAAAACAAAACAGAGTAATGCAACTGCACATTCTAGTATTAATGAAAATATTTACAACAGCGCTGTTGAAATCAGAGGTAGCCTGTCCGTATGGGTCATGGAACCCTCAAGGATTCCAGCCAACTGAGCTTTCACCATATATAATGTTTCATATTACCATAGCAGAGAGAAAATAATGTGGCAAATAAGATATTTTTGTCATATTTCATTGGCTAAAACAAGTCATGGTCCAGAGCTAGCTTTAAATTAAGTGCTTGTGAAGACCATTGATAGCTAGCTACTAAAATCTATCAAATGCCAAATTCACTTTCTATTTGCCTATAAAATGCACTCAGGCTCTTTGCAGGGGAAATAACTCAATAATTCACACAGTCACCTCATCAAGATCAAGGTCTAACAGTTTTTGGTAATGTATTGCAATTTCTTCACCATGATGTAACATAAGGTAATTTTATATTCTGGATATAATGTGTCTTTATCTGCAGATTGCACAACTAAAAAGAAAACGTTATCTATCCTCTGACACATCCTCTATACCGGGGGAGGTTGTGCAACATAATTCCAGACATATCAGGTTTTGGTCCATAGAAATACTGTAATCCTTTTGGATATAGAATGTTCTTTGATGGGTGAAAGACCTGAAATTAAGGTTCAAAATTATATGTTGCCAATTCTGATCAGAAGCTTGAAGGACCACACATCGCCTAAACCACGTGCTCCCCTCCCTGACTTTACTCCTATGAATAAGGTCCTATAGTCAAACAAAGTGCCTGCATTCTTCCATATAGCAAGCTTTAGTTCCCTGCCAGCACCAAACATTATTCAAAAGGGATAATCACATTCTCCTGAGAAATAGAAATTACTCCATTCTCTTGTTCCTACAAAACCTGCTTCCCATAATCCCTCCATTCTTGTCTTAAGTACAAACCTTAAGTTACACTCCATGGCATGGTGTCTTCCTGCCCTGTAGTTTTATATGTGACTAATAAAATGACAATATATATACATATAATTACATATTATCTATTATGTATTTATCTATTATAATTATATATTATGTAATATATATGTGGCTAATAAACTTCCACGATTCCATCTGTCCAGTATCACGTGTTGTGTATATGGTCATTCCCAAACCCTAGAGTGGAAATGCCTCCTTCACCAACAGGTTTAAAAGATGGTCCAAACAATTAGTCTCCGATTGTGTTATTTTAGAAGAACTCCCTTGTCCATTTTTCTCTATGATCTCCTCTGATCGGGTGGTTGCCAGAGGGTGGGAAGTGGGAGAAATGGACAGATATTGGTCAAGGAGTACAAATTTCCAGTTATAAGATGAATATGTTCTTGGGATTTAATGCACAGCATGGTGACTATAGTTAACAATGCTGTACTGTACAACTGAAAGTTGCTAAGAGAGTTGATATTAAGTGTTCTCACCAGAAAGAAAGAAAGAAAGAAAGGAAGGAAGAAAGAAAGAAAGAAAGAAAGAGGAAAAGGAAAAAAAAAGAAAAAGAAACAAAAAGAAAAAGAAAAGAAAGGAACAATTTTAGGTAATAAACATGTTAACTAAACTTATTGTTGTAATTGTTTTGCAATATATGTGTGTATCAAATCATCACATTGTACAGTGTAAACTTACACAACGTTACATGTCAATTATAAGTCAAAAAATCTGGAAAAAACTAAGTAATGGTTATAAGTGGATTTTGAATTATGGAGTCAGCAAGTGGGCAAATACTATAGGGACTGAACCTCCTCAGTGGTGGAATAAGGACTTTATTTTCTAGGTGAACACACTCTGAGCCAAAAGTTAGAGATATTATTTTATTTATTTCAATATACTTTATTTATTTCAACAGACAGATATTGGCTTGTTTTTGTTTTTGTTTTATTTTGCTTAAGCATGGGCAGGTCCCTAGTAATTTCCTTTGTCCCATCACTCTTATTCCTGCATTTTTTCACCAACTCTAATAATAACATTCCTGTCGGACATAAATTTAATGTTTCTTATTTTTCTCTTTTTTGGCACCCCATGTGTCATTAGTAGAATTCTAGGAAATACAACAGCAGGGACTAAGTCAGAAACCATTCTGAATGAGAAGTTCCCACATAGAACAATCATAACTGTTAAAATCATCAAGCTTCAATACTTTGATGTGTTCCACTACTATACTTTGAAATATTTACCTATTTCATTTGTACAGAGTGAATAATACCTAATATACCAAATATACTGCCTAATAGGCCAAATATACTGCCTAATATACCAAAAGCAATTTTGCAAAAGGACCTAACAAGGATACAAACTTAGAATAAAGTACCGTTTTCATGGGTCATTTTTAATTACATCATAGCATTTACTGAAGTACCAGGAAACAAACATTTCCACAATTGCATATTGTTTACACCTTGACTTAATTTCAGTATAAATTATAAATTAGAATCTCCAATTCATACCCATTGCATCTTCGAAGCAGAATTCCACAGAAAATGTTACCAAGATCAAAGTGGTATAACATTGAAGAATATTGTTAGTCTCTCTTCATAAGATCAAAGATAGGATGATTTCAAATGCTGAAAAAGAAATTTATCTAACCCCATAGGAGACCAAATGTCAGATTTTAGATTAGAATAAGTAAATTAATACCCATTAAGACTGATGTGGAATTGGCAGGAAATTGTCAAGTTATAAGGCACTAATATCTAGTACTATAAGTAAAAATAAATTCTCAAGTTAATGTTACAAGTCTAAGCATATTAAAAGAATCTGCACTAAAATTGAAAGATTACAACTTGTAATGATGAGAAAATGTCATGATTAGTTATACTAATGACTGCATTTATGTGTTCAGTTAACTCATTTAAGACCATATTCCTTGGTCAAAATAGAGTGAATATAGATGAACTGGATAAAAATTTGAGTTACACATGATTTGAAATTAAAATTCATATCCTTTGTTGACAAAAAATAATTGCTGTATAAACAATAAATCACTGTGAAACATAAGGAAATTACAACAATTAATGAATGTGGCATAATATGCCTATAACAGGAGACAAATCCCAATGACTCATGAACTATTATATGTAAGATGGTTCATATATGGCCATCCCCCAATTATAAGCTTATCTTCTTATCTACACTTAAAATAAGTATAATATGATCATTGTCCAGCTGGGGTTTGGGTATACTTATTTAATATGGCAGTCACAGGGAGTGACAAATTTTTGATGGTTATCTCAAATTCTCCAACTCTTACTGACAGAATGAATGTTTTTGATTGTTAATATTTTGCTATATAGCGTTTCATCCCTTTGGAGTTTTATAAGTATATATATCATATTGAGTATTTGGGGAGTTATATCCTTGGAGTTATCTAACTAATAGCCTCACAAAGCAATTAGACTTGGTCTTAGATTGACACTAAGAGCTCAATTCATACCTAAAGTGAAGAATCCATGAGTCTCACAAAATGTATAATCGATTTACTGTAGGAATGTTTTCTCTGGGTGTTTTTTTGTGTTTTGTTTTGTTTTGTTTTTGTGGATATATTCTTGCACCTTTCTTATTCTTCTAGTACAAGACTATTTTTCTTAATTTATCCATTGCTTACAAAAAACATATCATTATTGGCAAGACTAATGTATATTATAGCTTTATATCACTTTTTAAATTGGTTGTGCTAATGATAGCTGGAAAGAACTGGGTTATATAGTTAGTGTGGTGATTTTCTCTATCATATACTAGATTTAGACAAGTTATTGTTGTTGAACTGAACAAGAAAGACTAGTTGAGAAATATGCAAACTTAGAGCTATAAAGAGGAAAATTATGACCAAATTGATAATTTAAAAATGTATGTGACATACAGATGATTGTAGTTCTGATGGTCTTGACCAAAAGTTTGCATGCTTAATATGGTAATTTTCTTGTGATGAAGATTTTCTGATTTTACCAATTAATGATACAGGAAGTGTGCTCATAAAGATGTTGCAGGGCCCAAGGCAAAATGTGGCTAACTGTGGTTTTCCAAATTAGTCATAAGTCTAACAGACATGCAACAATTAGCTCTTAGGGACTACTTGGATTAGACCCTTACTGGTCTTTTCCCTGTGGAAGAGTCTCTCATAATTCAGGTGGAATAAGGAAGTTAAAAGCAAAACAAAAACACATGGAATATGTCCCTATACATGTAGTAGTCATCAAACTATGGCCAATGAACCTAACTGGTGACATGAGTTTTCGCTTATGGCCCTTGAGCCAAGGAAGATTTTTGCATGTATAAATGTTTGTAAAATCACAAGAGAAGAATTTGCCATAGGGATTGTGTGTAGCCAAAAACGCTTAAAATATTTTATGCGGTCCCTGACAATAAAATTTGAAAACCAATGACGTAGATAAACAATAGCAATAGGTATTATTATTATTATTATTATTATTAGCTAATTTTGTTGAAAGCAAGAGAAAAGCAGATTAATGTCAAAATAATTACTAAATTTTATACTTCCAAAACAAAATGTCTAATGGCCTTATACAAAGACCTAAGCCTAGTAATTTACCAAATATTACACCTTCAAATCAAAACTCAAGTTACTTAATACAAAACCCTAGGTCTGCCTACCTTATGCTAAGAACTAAGTCAAATTATTTATCATGTTATACACCTTAAAATGAAAAGATCTAATTACTTTATACTACAAACATCTGTGTTCCAATTATATTATACAAGGACATAGGTCTAAAGACCCCTACAAAGATCTATCCTGTTAGAAATAGTGTGCTAAGCACACTAAATTTGGCAAGAACTAAATCAAACTACTAAAGTTCAGATCATTATTGCATTCAAATCACCTGGTGGCAAATTGGAAAAAAAAATAGAATTTAGGCTTACACAACTGAATGAGTACATGTCTTGATGCAAGGAAGCTCTGGAAGACTGCCCACCAAGGGTCTTTCATGCCATTTATAGAGGTAGAATTGATTTATAGCTATACTGGAAAAGATTTGGGAGTTCCTAGATGTCTGGGTGTTTTCTTATTATTTTTTTTTGACTCTTGACCAAAGTTAGGATAGAGGGATTTATGATATGCTGCTTAAAGCCAAATTTCCACAAATAACCTCCAGGGTGAATTTCTTTATTGGTATTTCAACTGACCTACCTGACTCCAGATAGTCTGGCAGGGTTACATGACAAAAATTACATAAAAACTGTACTAAAAAATTCTGCTTGGGTTTCTTCTAAAAACTAAGATTCTACACATAGATATTGGGGGTTCAATTTAGAAATAGACAAGAATCCATACACTAATGAGGACCCTGGAGAGCTTGCTCTTGGTCTGTTTCTAGAACCTCCTATTGCTTTCCCACACACTCTTTTTATCTTGGGGCACCATATCATTTGCCTTTAAATGAAGTCTTCTATGAGTATGTCCTATGGAGGCAGATGAGTCCTTTCAATTATCCAGATTTGGGAGACTTTGTATAACCTCAAGACCACTTCTAGAATTGTCAAAGGATAGTGAGACCATGGCTTAATATCCAAAATGAAAGGATAAAGCTGACTTTATAACTTACTAAAATGTTTACTATATATGCTTACTATATATGGTTAATTATATGCAGCTCAAGTACAGTATTCCAACTAATGCAGAGTGCTGATTTTAATGTGTGTATGTATGTATGTATGTATGTATGTTTGTATTTTGTTGTTATTGTTATTGTTAAGCTTAGGAATCTGAGTAGTAGACTTTCAGAGGTAAAAGTAGATTGACATTATTTGCAGGAGAATGAGTGATTGATCAGCAATCAGAGGTGTGTTTATTGCACTGTATTCTTTACTGATTAGCTGACTTTCAAAAATGAGATGATGCCATTGATCTGTGTTTAGAGAGGTAATTTGCCTTTGGAGGAATATATAAATGTGTGTGTGTGTGTGTGTGTGTGTGTGTGTGTGTGTTGTGCTGTGTGTGTGTGTATGTATATCTTGGTAACTTATTAATAAAATATATATTTAACAATATATATTTTTATATTTAGTATATAATTCCTATGTTTTACTAATAAGTAACCAAGACACAAGATTACATAGGGTAAATAATGAGAAACTAAATATGCTAATCTTGTTTATAAAATTATCATATTTGTACAACCTCAGAATTTTAACTGTCTTGCTTTAAGAATATTTTATAACTTAAGATATTTCCAAGACATTTTTGAAAAATTTACTCTATCATTTTTTACTGTTTCATCAGGCATCATTTATACTAATTTATATCTATTGACAATAGTAATGCTTTAAATTCAAGAATATAAAGAATGCTATTCTCAATAGGAAAAAACTGTTTAAACAAATGAAATAAAATAATAAAATAAAATGAAGCCACTGCAGAGACCAGAGGCGTACTCTTTAGCCTGGCATTTACCGCAGATCAGTACCATTTTGAGATTATTTCCGAGATGACATTAGGACTAAGAAGGTTCTAATTTCCCTATTAGCTTTAAAACACATTAAAGCTAAAATTAGTTAAAACTGAAGACACAATCAGACTCTGGACCTAAAATGCAGTTATGATCTTAAAAATAAGAGGTTAATGTAAAAAATGATAATTAAAGAAGTATGGAAGGATGGAAGGAAGGAAGGAAAAAGGAAGGAAGCAAGGAAGGAGGGAGGGAGGGAGAAAAAGAAGGAAATAAGGAAATAAAGAAGCGGATTTATTTGCTCAGATGCTACAGGGGAAAAATGAAAAGAAAACACATAAAAGTGAGCTATAATGGATTATTCTATCATTATCTGCTTTTCTATTATTAAAAATATCTTCAACCAGTTAACTCTCTAGACTTAGCTGCTTAAACTAAGCCCTGAAATCAGCTCAGGCTGCATTTAATACATTGATCAAATCTGTCACATGGAAAAACAACCACCTCTTCTCACCTGCATTGCTTGAGATACTAAAATATAACAACCATATTGGTTTAAAGAGAATAATTTATGTTACATTTCATAGTAAATTTTATATAGGAAACGAATCCTTGGTATTCCATCTTTACACAGGGCTTTCTCCCTACCCTCCAACTCCACGGCCACACACACACATACTTACCCAGCATACAAATTTCTTGAGGTATCTTGTTGGGCTGTTCATATAAAGAAAATATCTCTTAGTCTCTTAAATAGAGTATTATACAACAGAGAAAAAGGTTTTGAAGATAGTTTGTTTTGTTCATTTTATGTCATTGCTATGAAAATGTGTAAGCAAATAAATTAAGTGAAACTATCCAGTCAGTAAATTGATGTCATTTTAGATAGTGATTATATATGTGGTGTGTGTGGGGGGGGTGTTTATAGTCAGTACTGTAGTTATTAGATCAAATAAAAAGGAAGATTTCATGAATTTCAAAATACAAACTCTAAAATTGTAGTTGCATATAACGTATTTTTTTTCTTTTAACAGTCAAAAGAATGGAATTAAAGGCAAAAACATGAGATGTCAAAAATTTGAACCTGCATCTTTAGTATTGCTGCAAGATAGAATATTTAAGTATGCATGGTTAGTTTTGCATATGACAAAAGGGTATATTAAAGCATTATTTATGGCAGAAACCCAAGATTTTTTTCTAAATAAGAAACTTTTAAAACTTTTGGCAATAAAATGATCAGCAGCATTAAAAGGTGATGACATGGTTAACATTTGGAATGAAATTAGCACTTCATAGTCTGTCATACATATGCATCAGGTGACTCAATAACTGAGTCTGTCTTAACAAAATCGCAAGAACAGTCCACCAAAACAAAACAGAACAACAAAAGTGGCAGAATTGAAGGGCAAACATTGGGCCTGGGGAATTTAAAAAATGGTACTGACATTGAGACAGATATATGGACCGACAGAACAGAATACAGAGCACAGAAATAGACCTCTAAGGTCAACAAATATTTGACATAGATCCCAGAATATTTAATGAAATTAAGGATAATCTCTTTAATAAATGCTGTTGGGAAAACTGGAAAACGACACACAGAAAAATTAAATTGTACTTATCCATCTTACACTACTCACAAAAATTACCTAAAAATAGGTTGAAGACTTAAACACAAGACCCGAAATCAGAAGCTCCTAGAAGAAAACATCAGAAATAAAGCTCTGCAACATTAGTCTTAGCAATGACTTTTTTCATGGCACCAAAGGACCAGCAATAAGAACAAGGACTACATAATCTTAAAAATGTTCTATACAATAAAAGAAATAATCAAAAGATGTGAAGGCCAATTATGGGATGTTAGAAAATATTTGCAAACCATATTCCTGATAAGAAATTAATATCCAAAATACAAAGAACTCATAAAATCAATTATGTAAAATACAAACAATCTGAGTATAAAATGGCAGAGGAGTTGAATAGACAGTTTTCCAAAGCAATTTACACCCTATGTAAATGGCCAACAGGTACTAAAAAAGGTGCTCAATATCGCTAATCATACTGAAAATGCAAACCAAAACCATAATGAGGTATCACCTCACACATGTTAGAATGGCTATCATTAGGAAGACAGGCAATAACAAGAGTTGAGGATATAAAGAGAACTCTTATTCACTGTTGGTGGAAATATAAATTGGTACAGCCACAATGGAAAATAGTATGGTGTTGCCTTAAAAAAAATTGAAACAGAACTACTATATGATCTAGTAATCCCACTTCTGGGTATGTATTTAAAGAAAATTAAAATAGGATATTGAAGAGATATCTGAACTCCCATGTCTACTGCAGCATTATTCACAATAGCCAAGAAATAGAAACAATTGTCCATCAGTGGATGAATAGACAAAGACAGAAACAGAATACATTTACAATGGAGTATTATTCAGCCATGAGAAAGAAGGAAATCCTATCATTTGTGACAAGATTGATGGACCTTGATGACATGAAGTTAAGTGAGATATAAGTTAGAGGAGGACAAATACTGTATGTTATCACTTATATATGGAATCTTAAAAGGCCAAATTTGTGGTAACAGAGTAGAATGGTAGTCACCAGAGGCTGAAGAGATGAGAAAATTGAGGGGATATTCCAAGGGCACAGACTTAAAATTAGAAGATAATAAGATAATAAGTTCTGGAGATCTAAGGTACACCATAGTGATTATAGTCAACAATAATTTATTATATATTTTACAGTTACTAAAAGATTAGATCTTAAATATTTTCATCACAAGAAAGAAATGGTAATTATGTCAGATGACAGAATGTTAGTTAATGCTATAATGGGAATCATATTGCAATATATAGATGTATCAAATCAGCATGTTCTATACCTTAAGCTTAGACAATTATTATATGTCAATTATATCTCAATTATTTTAAGGAGGCAAAAAAACAAACTCCTCTGGAAACATTGTTCAAATAGCCAAACATGCACTATCATTTATTCCATATTCCATGCATGTCTGTATCAACAAGATGATGGTGATATTCCTTCCAAAATGTTCTATTACACGATAGATCTGTTTTACATAGGTTCAAATAATTTTATGGAATTTGAAACCAAACAGGGAAATTTTAGCAGGAAATGATTTAAAAACAGCCATGTAATTTAAAACATTTTTAAATGTTTATTTATTTTTGAGAGAGAGAGAGACAGAGTGCAAGGGGGGAGAGGCAGAGAGACAGGGAGACACAGAATCCAAAGCAGATTCCAGGCTTTGAGCTGGGGCCCTGACATGGGGCTCGAACCCACAAGCTGTGAGATCATGACCTGAACCAAAGTTGGATGCCCAACCGACTCAGCCACCCAGATGCCCCTTAACAGCTATGTGATTTAAAAATGGTAAGTAATGTGAAATAAAAATTGATCTGTTTCATTTCTACTGTCTAGACATTTATCCACATAATCTTTAGACAGCACTTGTCAGGGACTTTGCCCTATATTCCATATATGTTTCCCAGTATGAAAAAGTAATAATAACTTTGGCTGTAGTATCATGTTTATTGTTACAAAAATAAATGAATAAAAATTTAAAAATAAATATATATTACACAAAAGTATTAATATTTCTCTCTAAGTAATTTTAATTAAAAAAAAGTATTCAAATTCCTATTTGCCTCTATGGAAAATACACAAAAATATTGTTTCAGAATAGAATTTTCATTTTCCCAATTCATTTTTTTTATTTTTAATTTTTTAAAATGTTTATTTATTTATTTTGAGGGAAAGAGAAAGAGCTTGAGTGGGAGAGGGGCAGAGAGAGAGGGACAGAGGGAGAGAGTCCCAAGCAGGCTCTGCACCATCAGCACACAGCCCAACGTGGGGCTCCATCTCATGAATGGTGAGATCATGACCTGAGCAGAAACCAAGTCAGGCGCTCAACCCACTGAATCACCCAGGCACCCCTTCATTTCCTCAATTTATAAAGTGGCTGTACTTTATTTTTTATTATTAGAAAAAATTATATAATTTATAAGTCAATATTATAGTTTTTAAGTTATCTTACTTAACTTTTAAGTAGGTAAGAATTTAGAAGTCTCTAATAAGAAATATAACTCCAATGAAGATTTTCTATATATTTAAGGTACATACTTTCCCCCAATATAGCACATGCCTGATGGGTGAGTTTTAGCTAATTTTAAAAAGTGCAAAGATCTTATTAAAGTTATTTGTTTCTTAGGTAGACAGATAATATTCTTTTATAGATAATTAAAATCTATATTTAAAAGATATACTGTTTCTACTTAATTATGGTGACTCAAGTAACAAGCTATACCATTTTGGTTATTAGTATATTTATAAATAATGTGTATATGTTTTTAAAATCAAAATGATAGATTTGTTAGAGAAAAATGAAACATCAAACTGAGAAGATGGTATGAATATAAAAATCTTTCCTCCCTTCCTCCCTTCATTCTTTTCCTTTCCCCTCCACTCTCCTCTAGGTATCTTCAAGTAAATGAATCCCCAAGACAAGCCACTAGAGTCTGATTTAGAAAATTATGTCAGAGAGAATAAATGCCTTTTAAATGGCACCCTAATGGCCCCAAAGAGTTAATGAACCTGATATTCTTCATGAACCGGATTCATTTTAAAGACACCCTTTCACAGATGAGGCGTGTGGCTAATTATATTTGCACATTTGGCTAGCTGCTTAGTCATGCAAAATGAGCAATATTATGGGCCATGAGTCACCAGCCATCTTGCCATATGGACATAATTTTCTGAATATCTTATATATTTTCAAGACTTTATGACAATAGTATCTTATTGTGGAATAAGATATAAGATTGTTTTTTTGAAACTGTTTCTCCCCGTTAAATACGCTAGGAGTAACTTTTAACAGAATTTTTAATGAAAGTAACTATTTCAAAATATCTCTTTTAAAGAAATCAAATTTTGAAATGGAGTTAAACAGCATACCTATCCTACTTTTTACGTGAAAATATCCAGCGGGAACTTCACACACAGTCCAGTGGAGAAACTGGAAAATCATCGAGAAATCAATACAGGACAAGATGATTCATATTTTCTTTCCCAAAATATAATGCAGGTATGAAGTATCTTTTATAATCCTTCTGTGTCAAGTTCTACTTTATAGGAAAAATGATCTAGTAGGATTAATGGTGCCAGTCTCCTCTGTGCAGTTATGTTATATTCTGAAATAGAGAATTTTTTATGCCTGTTGTTGAATAGATATGGCAAAATTCAATATTCACTTAGTTAATGTGTTATACTTTCCATAAACCAATACTGCAACTATTAACATTCAACCATCACATAAAAAAATAAAGAGTAATTGATTACTGAACAAATTAGGACTATTTATAAAGAACAAAAGTGATAACCTAAGTCTAAATGAGTGATATTCTTGGGCAGGTAGTGGAATGAATAAACACATCACTATTCATTATCATCAGAAAAGAAGTATGCAGCAGTCAGAATTACATTTAAATTTCTAAGCATTTCTTTTTCATATTCTATAGATATTCATAGTTCCATGAGATTTCTAAGACACACATGCTGAAGATGAGAAAAATCTGTTTGTTTTTTTTTTTAAATCAGGGGCTGTTTTTTGTGTTGTTTGACAGCTTACATTAGAGTATTAAATAACTTAAAGTGCATTATTTGGAAAAATTATTTCATTTGGAAAATATTTCATAATTTCTTTTGTATGTGCATGCATTCATATGAATGTGTGTTTATAGTTGCACATACATGTGCCATTTAGGACTCTTTCAGCTTGGACAGATATAAACTCTTTGAAGGTAATATGTTGACTTAATTAAATACGAAAAACAAGGGGAGTTCTTGCACTAAGGTATGGCTTGATTCCAAGCTCAAACAATAGTATATGACTTGTCTTTCTTTCCATCTCTGTGATCTGCTTTCTACAGCCTTCAGTCACAAAGTCCCAGCAACCTTACTTTGATAGTACCCAGCAGAAAATAGAGAATGTGTTTATGCACCTCCTTCTAAATAATCACATAAAGATACTCCATTGCCTTAGTAAGATAAAGGCCCTTGACCATTTCTAAACTGTTCTCATAGCCACAGCAATGTGATGTTTGGCTTTGGCCAGTGAGAGTTGAGTGATTAATCCTAAAATCAGGGATGAAGTCAATCATCTGAAGTGTATGAATAAAAAGTGACAGAGGGGACAGTTATTCAGAGAAAAATTGATATACGATCTCCAAAAACATAGTGAATAAATGTTGAGGTGAAAAATAATACTGTCATTCTTAATCATGACACAATATAAACAGTGTACAGTTTACACCCCAGACTAGCCTCCCTCTCACTTGATATTTGATAGAACCACTTGGCAGGCTGTGCACATTGGGATCTGTCTTTTCTATCCTCTTCTTTAATGTCCTGGTTCTCTGCTCTTTACCTATTTTTCCTATATAGTATACTGGTTGATTTCTGATGTTATTTAATATTTTAGCATTTGTCCAATTATTGACTGGTCAGAAGTGACCCACTACAGAACATTGTTACTCTGTCTGTAATTGCTCAACACTCAGAAGACAAATGTATGCAATTCTAAAATCCTATGTGGCTCCTATTTTTAAAACATAGTGTGTGCTGATTGGCATTGCATAATCCTTTTTGTAAAATTGATGTCGGATTAGTCCTTTTTTTTAATAACCCTGATTTATAGATAGAGGAAATCATAGATGCTGGACGGCTACTCAGAAATTAACCCCATTACGTTATATCTTATTGGATAGGAACAGCTTGTGTTGTTCTACAAATTTTAGTTTGGTTCTTTTATTGTAAAATATAGATTTATTTTAGCACAAAAATAAATTAACGTGGTTATATTTCATCTAAAATAATCTAGAATGTGAAAGCCAAAACTGATAGAAGTTAGGGGATCATCACTTCCCATCTCTATTCCAGAATTAGAAGTTTTGACATTAATAAAATATTCATATTACATTTTATCTTTCAAATGTAAAATTATATATAAAACAATTATATGTATTTCACAGATGTGAAACTCAATTCTAGTATAAACAAAGATGTGTCTTTGATGCACTAGAACTTTAGAAAAATATTTGCATGCTGATCAAATGAGAAAAAAATGCCTTCGATTGTTTTTTAATGAATGGTCAGAAATAAATTTTAACTAGGTAGGTTCTACCAATGTACCCCTAAATTCTTAAATGTTTCTATGTACAAGATGCTATGGTAAGCCCTTTATAGAACTATTTCCATTTAACACTTTCAGCAATTTTTTTAGGTAAAAAAATACATGCTTAAACTGTTTAAGCGAGACACCCATTTTAGAGGTACCAGAGATAAAATCAAAACAGTTTCACACCTACGCCTTTCTCTTTACCACCATAATTTATAAGGTTATGGATAAATTTGTGAATTATCGATATTTATACTCTTTATATTATGGCAAAATTTCAAATGAAACAGGAGCTATTAGTGAGACTTATTTTTGGTAAGGTGGTTAAGTTCATTCTTGTCTAATCACTAGTTCTTAAATAAAACTTATTCCAATAATGTTTATTCAAAGATTAATAAATGTGAGTTAATAGTCTATGTAGTGAAATACATTTCAGGATTATAACTATCATGTCATTCACTTTATGTCAAGAAAGGTGAATTTATTGTTTGCACAAAGGCTGTGATAAAATAAATAACCATGTTGAAGGGGGTAAGCCATGAATCTGCTTTTCTCACTTTTGATAATTCCACTGTGTTGTTCAAAGGTTTATTCTGGAAGTTTGGAACTATTCAAGTGGATAATTGAGTTTGGGGGAACTCAAATGATAGATGGAATCGGTGTTAATTAAAGTACTTGCCTGGGGCCTTTACAGTGCTCTCTTAAAAGAAAATAACATCCCCCCAAAGCAGCCATTGCCAATTTTTTTTTCTTACAGCCTCTTCTAAAATGTAGAAAATAAACTATTATTTTTTCCTTTCTAAAAATGACTCACAATCCAGAGATCTAATATATATCAATCCCTCTCCTTCATTCTTAAATATACCTTAAAATGTACCATCTCCAGAAAAGAACTTTAAAAAATTTAGGATGGGCCATCTAAAACTGAGCCATTAAGACTTTAAGTTATGCTTTCAAGAAGCATTATATTTCTATCCAATTTTAGAAACTTTAAAGTTGAGCCATAACAATTGACTATATTTAAACATTTTATTTTAAATCATGAAATATATTTCCTATCCAAAATCATACATTGTACTATATTAAGAAAATCAAAAAGGCTGATACAGTGGTGTGCATACAATGCAAATTTGTGATTCACTGATGGATAATGTAAGTTTTCTACCAAATAATACTTTTAATGTTTACTGGAGATGAACTCTGGCTAACTACACTTGAAATTATTATAACAAAACAAACTATCAATAGTTAAGTCATTCCTTAGGTTATGCCTACAAGTTTGCCAGTAATGACTGATGCCCGGAGTTCCGGAATTACTCTGTCCAGGCTGTTTGGGATTTGTTTCCATTCTGTAAACTACTCCCTATCTTCTAGTACATTTCCTTTTCTTTTAAATTATCCTGTAGTTCCCATTTCTTGCCACCCAAGAATCTTCTGTTAAATTTGAATTCCAGTATAGTTTGTGTAGTGTTATATTAGTTTCAGGTGTACAATATAGTGATTGAACAGTTCCATACATCACCCAGTGCTCATCACAAGTGTCCTCCTTAATCTCCTTCACCTATTTTGCCCATCCCCCTACCTATCTGCCCTCTGGTAACCACCAGTTTGTTTTCAATAGTTAAGAATCTGTATCCCAGCGGGCCTCTCTCTCTCTCTCTCTCTCTTTTTCCCCTTGCTCCTTTACTGCTTTCTTCAATTCCATGCTTCTCAAGAATCTTAGTTGATATACTTCTTTATATTATGTGTTGTAAATTTTAGGAGCACATTTTTTTCTGAAATGTTCAGTTTTAATCTGCTTGGTAATATGTATCTTACTTATTTGTTCATATTAAAAGCATGCTTTTGGTTTTTTTTTAACGAATTTTAAGTCAAAGAATATTGCTACAAATATCAGCATGATATGTAGGCCTAACCAAAAAGTTACAACAAAGTGTACTAATTTTAGTAAATTACACTAATTATAGTAAAACAAAACTAAGAGCAAATTAGATATAGATATATAGATATAGATATAGATATGTAGCAAAAATTTCCATTTGAAAACCACACCATGTCATAACCATACCATGAATAACTAATGAGAAAACGCTCTTTGCAAGACACAATTGGAACTTGTGCACTGCACAGTAGGAACTTTGGAGTTTAGCCAGCCATTGCTTGGTATGTATACCACTTATTAGAATACTTAATACACCTAGACAGGAAATTATGAATGAATGACTATTCTTCTCTGACTACCAAATTTGGGTTTAACTACTCATTTGGCTACTAGGAAGTATACCAGAAAACATTCATCTGCAAACATGAAAATCAATGAGATTGTACTTCATTTTCCATCAGGAATAGTATATCCAAAGGAATATAAAAGGAAAGATATTTTGAGAATTATTTCCATTATGAAGATTCCATAGACAGGCTGTTCACAATACTTGACATAATACTCCCTTAGTTATCCATTTAACTGATGCTCATTTTCTACTTGTAATGTGTCACCTAACTGGTCCTTATGTGCAGTAGGTTAATTTAACATAAACTAAAGACTTCTAAGTCCTATTAGCCTATGTGTTTTTCAAATTGGATTATTCACAGGATGTAAAATAAAGCAAAAAGTGATTCTTTAATGGAAACATTAGTGTCTTCATTGAAAAACATGCCATGGATAACATTAAATATAATAATATACCAATTTATAGTATATTTTATATTAAGAAAAATCAATCTACGTTATCAGTTGATTCCATCTAAATGCTGTATGGCATCACAGATTTTTTTCCCAATTTTGTGCATAAGTGAATTGGAGTTCAGAAAGGCTCAAGGTAACTAATATAACAATGAAGAATTTAAATATGGATTTCTCCAGAATTATGTGTTCTCACAAATTTCACGTTTTCAGAGGTAGGCAACTTTTGTAGACAGCTACAATAAAATTGTAAAAGACATGAAGAAGTGAGGGATAGCATAAGTAATAAGAGGAAAACCAATAAATTAAAACAGAAAATGACATTCAGATGGGAGGGTATTTGAAGACAATGTTTATAATTTTACCAAGGTCAAATTTGCTTCTATGCTTTATTCTTTTCAAATTTGGTTTTAATCACCTAGTAGGATCAAAGGTTATGCAAAGAGATCATATGATTAACAAGCCCAGCCTTTTGGGGAAGGAAGTATTAGGAAAGCATTTTAATAGTGGGCTCGATAAAAGGAAGGTCATCAAAGTACATTTATATTTGAACATTAAACAGCACTTTTTTGAAGTGCTTCCTGATGAGATTCCACTTAGTTAAATATTCTTCCAAAATGCTCTCCTAGCATTACATCCAAATGGGAGAGAGGGTGGGGACCAACTAGTGTGGAGTTCCCGAACAGAGAGAGAAAGCTTTATGCTTCTATCAGGTTCAGAATCTTTTATTTATTTTTTAGGTTCTATTAAATGGTATATATGTCAGTTCTTTCCATGAAAACAATGTTTTATCTATCCCTTGATCTTTATGGAATTGCATGCTCCTTTAAACAAACAAATGCATCAGAAATGCATTTATTCACCAGCACACAACTTATATTTTAATTGATTTGAATGGGAGCTTTGAATTTATTGATTGGGCCATAAAACAACCACTCAGCTAATTGGGTTTAAAACTTATCTTCTAATGAATATTTCTTACTTAGAGGAGTTGTGCTTCACACAATAATGATTAATGGGCTTCCTGTTAAAAACAACCACATTGATTTCATTTTAACATAGCTCTACATAAATTATTTCTGTAATTATTTATGTAAGTTTCCCTTTTTACAATATTAAATGTTATGGCATGGATCGACTAAACCCTTTGTACATAGTTAGCCCTGACACAGACTTTACAGGTAATCTTGTGTTTTAAAAAGGTGAATGTAAGTCGCATTAAACCACTGGATCAGTGCCTCCATTGCAAATCAGTAAGATGCAGGATTTACTCTTATTTAGTCCTATATAAAGTAGTAAAGCCTTTGTTATTTCACCCTACACAATAGACTCCCCCCCAAGACTGACGCTGATGCCTTTGCATATTTTCAAAGCTCTTACTCAGTGTAGTTCTCTCTTGTCTGTCCTGCAAACTCTAGCTGCCTTGCTCTTCCCTTTCTCCCAAGTCTTCTCAACACAGGGAGGCACCTTGCTCCACCAGAGTCCCCTCCTCTTCTGCTGTGGCTTGAAAAATCTCTCCAGATGCTATCCTGGGGGCAAACCTAGATTTCAACTTGTTTGTTTCCCAATTGCAAGGATCACTGTCCTAGGTTGCCTTATGTTCAATGTTTCAAAACCACTGCTATGTTTTGTCTGGTCTTTTAATTGCTTCAAGCTGAAGGTAACACCTCTGGCCTGTTTCTACATCCTGGCTATAAGTAGAACTCCATTTGTCAGCTCTTACTGAGAAAATTACAATTTCTGAATATAAATGCTAAAATATATACAGTGGAGATACACACGTGAAGGAAGTAGGCACAACAATATTCATATCAGGCAAAAGAGGAAAAAATAATTATTGATGATATAAAGGGATACCACATAATCATAAAATGAAAAAAAACACAGAGGATATAAGAAATTAACATTTTTGGTAGATGGGTGTAATTATGTACTCTCAGTTACATAGAGGAAAAAGAAGACAAGTAAAATTTTTATATATCCACAGTCACTATAAAAAATCTATTCCTTGGGGCGCCTGGGTGGCGCAGTCGGTTAAGCGTCCGACTTCAGCCAGGTCACGATCTTGCGGTCCGTGAGTTCGAGCCCCGCGTCGGGCTCTGGGCTGATGGCTCAGAGCCTGGAGCCTGTTTCCGATTCTGTGTCTCCCTCTCTCTCTGCCCTTCCCCCGTTCATGCTCTGTCTCTCTCTGTCCCAAAAATAAATAAACGTTGAAAAAAAAATTAAAAAAAAAAATCTATTCCTTAATTACCTATTTTGTCACTTGGCAGGTAATGACCAGCAAAACCTTACAAAGACTACAATAATAGCCTTTATCTAGTAGAAATAATTGAAAATCTAGTACAAACCTGAAAATAAAATTTTATATTAGTTTCAAGGAACATGGAACTTAGTGAAAATCTAACCTTAGAAGTCTTATTTATTTATTTATTTATTTATTTATTTATTTATTTTAATTATTTGTTTGTTTGTTTATTTATTTATTTATTTATTTCAGGAGAAACAGAATCACCTCCAGACTCAGTAGAATTACCTGTTTCATCGTCTTTATAGAAGTTGCAGTCTAATAAAGGATGTTCTTAGGAGTAAATTAAGTTCCTTAGTCTTAGTTTCCGGAGGGAATTATGTACGTAATTGGCTGGTCTCAGCAAGTCATTTAATGTTGGTGTCAGTGCTGTTGGTGATGTCCCAGGTGTATGTGGGTCTCTGGCACCCGTGGAAGTTCCTGGAGACAAAGCCAGCACCCTGTGTCCTCCTCATCCTCAGTGTCCTCATTATCATCTTTGCTAATGGTAGTGATTGGACAACAATGAAATAATAAATGGTGTTTCAAAATCGAGTGTTCCACCTAACATCATACACATATATAAATTCCAGGTAACATAAATTTTTCCATTAAATATTATTAATCCTTTTCTGATGTTTATACTGAAAATATGCATCTCAAGTAATAATATGGAAAAACATGAAAGTGTTTTTTGATTACAAACATAACACTTTAAAATGTTATATTAAATTCAGGAAAATATACTTATAGATTTATTATAGAAAAGGATATCTAACAGCAGACTAAAGCATAAAAGGCAGAAGAATATAGTTTATACTTTTCGCACCACAATATTACTCAAGATTTAGCAATTCCCACTGATAAGGAAATATTCTTGAAAAGTATGTGCAAATATCTCAGGAAGATAAAAATTGTTTTTGTACAAGGTTATTTTATTATAATGATGCTTCAAATATTTTAAAAGGTAGCAATACTTCAAATATCTTTTTTTTTAAGTTTATTTATTCTGAGAGAAACAGAGGCAGTGCAAGTTGGGGAGGGGCAGAAAGAGAGAATCCCAAGCAGGTCCACACTACTAGTGCAGAGCTTGATGTGAAGCTTGAACCTATGAAGCCATGAGATTATGACCTGAGCTGAAATCGAGTCAGATGCTCAACCGACTGAACCACCCAGATGCCCCAATACTTCAAATATCTTAAAAGTACATTAAAATAAAAATGCATGCTAAATACACAGGTATAATTTAAGAATATATATTGTGTATGTGTGGATATATATATGCATACTTATAAACACCAGAACATAACTTACAAAGTATATATAAATATAAATGCATAAAAATATATATGTTTATATATTAGAATATAATATAGCAATTAAAATCTATGAACAAATTTTATATGCATCAGCTGATAAAATTCAAAAGCTATGCTGAGTATAAAACATTTGCAGAAGTAGATAGCATTTATTTGATATTTTATCACAAGAAAAACCTTTTTCAATCTTTCTATTGTTTAAGAATTTCAAAATTCATTACAGGAGTCCCTTCTGGAGAAGAGGAAGATGAATAGATTGTGGAAGAATACATAAGAATCTTCCTTATATGTAAGTTCCTTTCACTTAAAATAGCAACAAAATAATACTCAGAGCAAACCTGACAAGATGGTAAGATTTGACAAAGTTGAGCTTTCAGTTTACAGCTGTACATCAAATTCTTTTGTCTTTTCTGTTCATATGAATAATATTTTAAGTAAAATTAATTTAAGGAAAATATCTGAGGAGCACCTGGGTGGCTCAGTCGGTTAAGCGTCTGACTTATGTTCAGGTCATGATCTCATGGTTCTTGAGTTTGAGCCCCGCCTTGGGCTCAGTGCTGACAGCTCGTAGCCTGGAGCCTGCTTTGGACTCTGTATCTCCCTCTCTCTCTACTTCTCCCCCACTTGTGCTCTGTCTCTCTCTGTCTCTCAGAAATGAATAAATGTTTAAAAAATTAAAAAAAAAATTTAAACCTTGCCTTTAGGATTGGAAGAATTCAACCCTTTAATTATAGGCAAGAATGATAGGAAGGATATTAATATGAGGCTTAACTTCATAAAATTCCTGAGCTTAATGTACAAAATTTCCAGAGAATGAACATATGACTGACAAATGACTAAAAGTTATATTGCCAGCATCCTCATCTGCTAGATAAGTAGGGAATAGCATCTGGAAACTTCTACAAGACGAGATCACAGCCCCAAAATCTTTTCTTAACCAAGATATCATTCACTCACATAGCATTAAAAAAAGGTACATTTGAAGATATAAAAAAATTCAGAAAATAAAAACAACTGTTTATTCCTTTAAAGAAAGTACACAAGGGGCACCTGGGTGGCTCAGTCGGTTAAGGGTCCAACTTCGGCTCAAGTCGTGATCTTGCGGTCCATGAGTTCAAGCCCTGCATCTGGCTCTGTGCTGACAGCTCAGAGCCTGGAGCCTGTTTCAGATTCTGTGTCTCCCTCTCTCTCTGACCCTCCCCCATTCACGCTCTCTCTCTCTGTCTCAAAAATAAATAAATGGTAAAAAAAAAAAAAAGAAAGAAAGAAAGAACACAAGAATCCAACTAAAAAACGTAAGCAAAAGATAAATTTCTAAATCCGAATAGTGACTTTCACAACATATTTAAAGTATTTTTTCCTAAGCTCTGCTGATTAAAAGAACGGACAAGAGAAAAAACTATTAAGTAAAGAGTACAATAAATATTGACTATGCATAATTAAATAAATATGCATATGTATTTATAGCTATATATATCAGATATGTATAGCCATTATATATAATATGCATAGCTATAAATACATGTATATTGATTGATATATGAAGTACCTGAAAATTTATAACAAAACTTTTTTTTAAATAAATGGATATTCTTGAAATACAAAGGCATCTTGCAAAGGATAAACTAATGTTCTGAGATTATAGGTGAAAAACAATCTCACTAAAATCTAAGCATTTAGATGGGGCCTTGCATAAAAAACCTACAAATATCATTAAATGGAAATAAAGTAGTTTAACCCAATGGTTTTAAAATGATTATGTTATTGTGAAAAGGAAAACATTATATATAATAAATATATATTTTTATGTGTACTTGTAAAACTTTACCCAAAAAGACCATATGCTGTGTAATAAAGTTAAGTCACCAAAGTTTGAATCTTGAAACAATTTAGGTTATTTTATAGATGAGAGTGGAATCAGGTCAGTATTACCAATAAGTCAATATAAAATTGAATTTTAAAATTATATCTCAATTACATCATTGTAGCAAATATTAGGAATCAATATAAATAAAAATGTATAAAACATCTATACTAAAATATGAAACTATTATTGTGAAAAATACATGAGATTTTTTTTGATTACTTACTTGTATGTATGTATTTATTTATTTTAATTTTCACTTATTTTTGAGAGACAGAGAGACAGAGTTCACGTAAGGGAGGGGCAGAGAGAGAGGGAGACAAGAATCCAAAGTAGACTCCAGGCTCTGAGCTGTCAGCACAGAGCCTGACGCAGGGCTTGAACCCATGAACCTTGATATCATGACCTGAGCTGAAGTCGGACACTTAACTAAGACACCAAAGAGCTCCTATTTATTTTTTATTTTAATATAACTGTATTGTTTTATTTTTTCCCGTTTTTATTTAAATTCCAGTTAGTTAATATATATTGTAATATTAGTTTCAGGTGTAGAATTTAGTGATTCATCACTTACATACAACAGTGCGTACACATCACAAGTGCACTATTTAATCTTCATTACATATTTAACCCACCCTCCAACTCCTTTCCAGTATCTAACAGTTTGTTTTTTACAGTTAAGAGGCTGTTTCTTGGTTTGCCTCTCTCTCTCTCTCTCTCTCTCTCTCTCTTTTTTAAATTTCTTGTTTCTAAATTTCACATATAAGAGGAATCTTATGATATTTATCTTTCTCTGACTGACTTATTTCACATAGCAGAATACTTTCTAGCTCCATCCACATTGTCGCAAATGGCAAGATTTCATTCTTCTTGATGGCTAAGTAATATTCCCTTATCTATCAATATCTATGTCTATCCATCTGTCTGTCCCACATCTTTTTAAACCATTCTTTAGTCAATGGATGTTTGGGCTCTTTCAGTAATTCGGCTATTGTTGATAATACTGCTATAAATATTGGGGTGCATGTATCTCTTTGAATCAGTAATTTTCTATCTTTTGAAATAGTAGTAGTGCAATATCTGGGTGGTCAGGTAGTTCTATTTTTAACTTTTTGAGGAACCTCCACACTGTTTTCCATAGTGCCTGTACCGGTTTGCATTTCCACAGCAGTGTGACAGTTTCCCCTTTCTCTGTATCCTCACCAACACCTGTTGTTTCCTGTGTGGTTAATTTTAGCCATTCTGACAGCTGTGTGGTAGTATCTCATTGTAGTTTTGATTTGTATTTCCCTGATGATGAGTGATGTTGAGCAACTTTTCAGGTGTCTGTTAGCTATCTGAATGCCTTCCTTGGAAAATGTCTATTCATGTCTTCTGCCTATTTTTTAACTGGATTATTTGGGTTTTGGGTGTAGAGTTTTATAAAAAAAAATGAATAAGGTCTTAAGAAATTAAAGATATATCATATTCACTGAAGGAGAAATCAGTACTGTAACATAGATAATTTCCCCAAATTATTTTAAGGATTCAATGCAACATTAACTACAATCACAGATCTAATTTGTTGTGAATATTGACAAACGGATTCTAAAACATACAGAAATACATTTGCCCAACTTAGCAAAGTCAATTTTTAAAGACAAAAAAGTGGTGACTTAGACTATAAGGTATCAAGATTTATTACAAAGCTAAGGTAATTCAAATTGTTTTTGATATAAGAATACACATATAATTGGAAGACACCTGAATGTGTAGAAATGAAACACTGGCATATAATGACCTAAATTATGACAAAGGTCATACTGCAGTGTCATATACAAGTGACAATCTTTGATAAACAATGAGTCAATTGCATATTCATTGAGTAATAAAGGGTCTGAGACAAGGTCATTATATTGTGATAAAGGAGTCAATCCAAAAAGATAACATAAGTAAATATTAATGCACTCATCAAAGGGTACCTAGGTGTAAAGCAAATATTAACAGGCCTGAAAGGAGAAAGAGACAGCAACACACTATTAGTAGGGGACTTTAATACCCTACTTGCAACAAAGAATTACATCTAGACAGAAAATCAATATGGAAACATTGAACTTAAAGTACAAGTTAGACCTAGTAGTTCTTTCCGAAGCATTCCATCCATCCAGCAGAATACATATTCTTCTCAAGTGAACATAGAACGTTCTCCAAAGTAGATTATATGCTGGAGCAGAAGTATGTCTTGACAAACATAAGAAGATTGAAATCATATCAAGTGAGTGCCTCGATGGCTCAATTGGTCAAGTGTCTGACTCTTGATTTTGGCTCAGGTCATGATACCAGTGTTATGGGATTAAGACCCATGTTGGCTCCATGCTGAGTGTGGAGCCTGCTTATGATTCTCTCTCTCCCTCTGCTCTCTTCTCTCTCTCTCTCAGAAAAAAAAAAAGAAAAAGAAAAAGAAAAAAAATTCATATCAAGCATGTTTCCAACAATAGTGGTATGAAACCAGAAATCACTAATAAGAAAAAAAACTCAAAAATTACAAATATGTGGATATTTGACAACATGCTACAGAACAACCGTTGGATCAACGAAGAAATTTTAAAAAGAAATAAAAAATATCTTGAGACAAATCACTATGGAATATAACATACCAAAACTTATGGGATGCAGCAAAAGCACTTTTGAGAGGGATGTTTATAGTCATAAATGACTACATTAAAAAAACAGAAACGTCTCTAATAACAACCTAACTTTACATCTAAAGGAATAAGAAAAAAGAAAAACAAACAAATTAAGTCCAAAAGTTAGTAGGACGAAAGACAATGAAGAGTGGAAATAAATGAAATAAAGACTAAAACAATCAAAAAAAGTAAGAGGTGGTTATTTTTTTTAATGTTTATTTTGAGAGAGAGAGAGAGAGAGAGAGAGAGAGAGAGAGAGAATGGGGAAGGGACAAAGAGAGAGAGGGAGACAGAGGATCTGACAGCAGGAAGCCTGATGGGGGGGCTCGAACTCACAAGATTATGACCTGAGCTCAAGCCTGATGGGGGGGCTCGAATCACAAGATTATGACCTGAGCTCAAGCTGGACACTTAACCAACTAAGCCACCCAGGTTCCCCAAGAGGTGGTTATTTTAAAAGATAAACAAAATGGACAAATGTTTACTTAGATGTGGCAAGAAATAGAGTTCAAGTAAGCAAAATTAGATATAAATCAGATTTTACAAATACTACTACTCAATACAAAAGATCATGAGACTACTATAAACAGTAATTAGCCAACCAACCAAAAAACCTAGAAAGAAAGAAATTCCACAAGCTACCAAGTCTCTATCATGAAGAAATAGTACATTTGAACAGACTAATAACAAGATTGAATCAGTAATCAACAACCTCCCAACAAAGAAGTCCCTGACCAAATGGTTTCACTGGTAAATTTCACAAAACATTTAAGGTATTAAAGCCAATCTTTTTGAAACTTAAAAAAATAGAAAAGGGGGGAAATACTTCCAAACTCAAAAGTCCAGCATTATCTTAGTAAGAAAAAAGAGATGAGGACACTAAAAGAAAATTATAGGCCAACATCCCTAATGAACATAGATCTAAAAATCCTCAAGAAAACATTAGCAAACCAAATTCAACAATACATTAAAAGGATCATACACCATGACCAAGCGGAATTTATTCCAGGGATGCAAGGATGGTCCAACATCCACACATCAATCAATACAATACACAACATGAACAAAATGAAAGATAAAAGTCATATGATCATCTCAATTAATGCAGAATAAGCACTTGACAAAATTCAACATTCCTTAATGACAAAAACTCTCAACAAACTGGGTATTGAGGAAACATACCTCAACATAATAAAGACCACATATAACAAGCCCACAACTAACATCATACTTAATGGTGAAAGTTTGAAAGCCTTTCATGTAAGATCAAGAAAAAGACAAGGATTCCCACTCTCACCAATTGTATTCAATTGCTGAAATTGTATTCAATTGCTGAAAGTTCAAGCCAGAGCAATTAGAGAAGAAAAAGGAAAAAAAAAGGGCATCCAAATTGGAAAGGAAGAAAACTGTTACTATTTCCAGAGGACATGATATAATATATAGAAAAACCTGAAGACTCCACCAAAAACTGTTAGAACTACACAAATTCAGTAAAGTTGCAGGATGTAAAATCAGTATTAAAAAAATAAAAAAGTTGTATGTCTACACACTAACAATGAACTATCAGAAAGAGAAATCAAGAAAAAAGAGTCTTTCTTATAATTAAATAAAAAAGAATAAAATACCCAGGAATAAATCTAGCCAAGGAGGTAAAAGTCCTGTACACTGAAATCTGTAAGATATTAACAAAATAAATTAAAGAAGACTAAATATATATTTCATACTCATGGATTGGAATAATTAATGCTCTTAAAATGTCCATATTACTCTTAAAATTTCCATATTACACACAAAAAAATTACAGATTCAATGCAATCTCTATCAAAATTATAATAGCATGTCTCAGAAATAAATACAACAAATAATCGTAAAATTTGTATGGAACCATGAAGAGCCCAAATAGCCAAAGCAATCTTGGGAAAGAACAAAGCTGGAGGCATCATGTTTTGAGATTTAAAACTGTATAATAACACGTACTAATCAAAACAGGTTGGTATTAACATTAAAAAAAAAAAAGACACATAGACAAATTACAAGGAATAGAGAGCCCAGAAGTAAACATATTCAAACATGGTCAATTAAATTACAAAAAAGGAACCAGGAATACACAATGGGGAATGGGTAGTTTCTTCAACAAATGGTGTTGGGAAAACTGGAGAGCTACATGAAAAGAATGATCCTGAAACCCTATATCATACTGTCCAGAAAATCAACAGAAAATAGCTTAACAACTTGAACATAAAATATGGAAATGTAAAACTCCTAGAATAAAACATGGGGTTAATCTTCAAGACCTCAGTTTTGGCAATGATTTTCTATTTGATTTCAAAACCAAAGGCAACAAAAGCAAAAAATCAACTAAGGTGGGACTATATCGAACAATCAAGCTTCTTCACAGCAAAGGAAACTTCCAACAAAATGAAATGGCAGGGGCACCAGGGTAGCTGAGTCAGTTAAGCACCCAACTCTTGATTTTGGCTCAGGTCATGATCTCTTGTTCATAAGTTTGAACCCTGCATCAGACTCTGTACTGACAGCACGAAGCCTGCTTGGGATTCTCTCCCTCTCTCTCTGCTTCTTCCCTGCTTGTTCTCGTTATCTCTCTCTCTCTCTCTCTCTCTCTCTCTCTCTCAAAATAAAAATAAATAAATAAATAAATAAATGAATAAACTTAAAAAAATGAAAAGGCAACCTATGGAATGAGCAAATGTATTTGCAAATCACACATATGATAAGGGGTCAATATACAAAATAGAACTCATACAAGTCATTAACAAAAATAGCAAACAGTCCATATTAACAATGGGCAGAGGAACTGAATAGACTCTTTTCCAAGGTGAATATAGATGGCTATATGAGAAAGTGTTCAACATCACTATGCAAAGGAAATGCAAATAAAAACCACAATGGATATCACCTCGTAGCTGTTAGAATGATTATCATCCAAAATAAGATATAACAAGTGTTATTGTGGATGTGGATAATAGGGGACATTGTGCACTATTGATGGGAATGTAAACTGGGGCCACCACTATGGAAAACATTATGGAGGTTCCTCAGAAAGTAAAAATAGAACTACCATATGGTCCTGCATTTCCACTTCTGGATATAGACCCAAATGAAACAAAATCACTATCTCAAAGAGATATATCCAAAAGAAATAAAATCACTATCTCTAAGAGATTATCTGCACATCTAATGACATGGCCTAAGTGTCTATCAAAAGATAAATGAATGAAAAAATGTAATATGTATATCACACATATACATCTCACATATAATAATGGAGTTATTCATAATGGGATATTCATAATGGAATAATATTGGAATAATTCATAATATTCATAGTGGAATATTATAAAGCCATAACAAGGAAATCATGCCATTTGTGACTATATGAATGGATCTTGAGGGCATCATGTTAATGAAATAAGTCAAACAAAACAGTCAAATATTGTGTGATCTCCCTTACATGTGGAATCTAGAAAAACCCTGAACTCATAGAAAAAGAGAGAACATACCAGTGGGAAAGGGTAGGATGTGGGGAATGGGTAAAGGCACCCAAAAGGTACAAACTTTTTATAAGGAAGTTCTGGCAATGTAATATACAGTAAGGTGACTATACTCAACATACTGTATCACACTCTGAATAAATCTTAACAGTTCTCATGACAAAACAAATTTCGTAACTATGTGAGATGATGGATGTTTACTAAATTTATCATAGTAATCAGTTCACAATATGTACACATATCAAGTCATTATGTTGTACCCTTAAGCTAATTTGTGGTTATATATCAATTATATCTCAATAAACCTGGAAAATAATTAAAAAATAAAATTTAACATAAATACAACAGAATTAACTCCTAAAAATAAAGTCAAAACTAATTGTTTTGATAATAGAAAAGTCAAATATATAGGAATTTCACTACCAAAGTTAAAACTGTCAAATCAAAGGACAAAAAATTTGAAAATTTAAAATAATTGTTAAAAACAAGAAATATCCCAGTTATACTTAAAATGAGAACAATTAAGTACATTAATTAGGTAAATTATGTGGGTATTGCTAATAATTAGCAAGATGCTTGAGAACATGTGTAACCCTCCGGAAAATTTAACAATTAAATTAATGAAGATATGAAAATGCAAGTAGATAAATCAAAGAAAAACATTTAAAAATTTTTTTTCAACGTTTATTTATTTTTGGGACAGAGAGAGACAGAGCATGAACGGGGGAGGGGCAGAGAGAGAGGGAGACACAGAATCGGAAACAGGCTCCAGGCTCTGAGCCATCAGCCCAGAGCCCGACGCGGGGCTCGAACTCACGGTCCGCGAGATCGTGACCTGGCTGAAGTCGGCCGCTTAACCGACTGCGCCACCCAGGCGCCCCAAGAAAAACATTTTAATAATGTGATATATTTTGTCATTTGCCTAAATTAATTTGGTTCTAATTAGTCAAAAATTTAAATATATTAGAGTAGCATCCTACCTAGCATAACCTTTCAAAAGGTACACAGAGCAATAGTACCTTTCTGCAGTATAATTTCCAATACCTTGAAATGGTTGAAGATTCAATGAAAATATTAAAACAAATCCAAAAAAGTATGCTGTTTGATTTTACTTGTTTATATCCATGAAGGTATTTTTCAAATAATATATCCATAACATTACAAAGAATAAACCCAAGTTAATAGAGATGATTTTTTATTTCCATTTCCATTTGATCCTTTCCTAAGTCAGGAAAGGTACTTTTGACTTCAGGTAATAAACTAGCATTATTTCATATGGCTTAGAATATAAACTCTTTTCTACCATAGTTTTGTGTGGTGTTTGAAATATAAGTCCCAAACAAAATTTTGTTATTCAAAATGCAGCTGATTTTCTTTCTTTTTTTTTTTTTTTTTGAGAGAGTGAGAGAGCATGAGAGGTAGAGGAAGAGAAGAGAAAATCCTAAGCAGGCTCCACACAAGGCGTTGCAGGGTTTGATCTCACAACCCTGACGTCAAGACCTCAGTAGAAACCAAGAATCAGACACCCAACCAACTGAGCCACCCAGGTGCCCCACAGCACCTTGATTTTTCATTAGATACAAAGGATAATTTTTCTACAATATTGGAACTAAGAATGTAATCACTGATGTTGGAAGATATACTTCCTGTTAAAAGTTATTTAATTACATACAACTTTTTGTCAACAGAAGTTTATCTTATTTATAATCATTTTTTCTTTCTTGAGTTTTTAAACAATGAAGAAGCAAAAGGTGAATCAATTAAAGGAGAAACACGAAATGGTCAGATGGAAGTGCACCAGTATATATTTAAATACCTGTATGCAAACATGTATTTAACATCAATTATACTTAAGTGTGGGATAAAAATCTATAAAATTCAGATGAATTCCAATCCACTTCTAAATTTTATATAGAATATATGCTTAATTGCTTTTTGTTTGAAATTTCCTCATTATGTTTCTGTGGAACTGTCAGTCCATTGCATTCAGATGAAAAGAAGTATTTAAATTCAAAGAGATTCTTCTTCCTTTCACAGGGTGAGGATATTTATTTCCATTTATGTATTAGGATGCCATGGCTACAGTGATTATCTTTGTGGATAAGAGATTATTTTATCAATGGATTACATTCGTGTTCCACCCTTGAGTTTCCAGCTGGATGCTGTAATCATGGTTTACATGCTCTAGTTGTCTCGTCATTTGAGAAGTTTATTTTATATTTACTGCTTTTTTCCCCATGAATGTGCTGAAACTACTTAAGACCACCTTTTGGAGAAGAAAAGCAAAAGAACAATGATAAATAATCTAAAACTACTTACAATCTTAAATAAATGTTAACATGGCCAAACTTTTCTCCGTTATACAAACATTGCACTATTTTGGAATAGTCTGTCTTATCCAAGTAGACTCTGAGTACTTTTAGATATATATTTTTTTCCATAGCCTGTATGATGTTTCCCAAAAGAGTAGGTATTTAAAAAATGTTTCTATGGCAAAAATATTGACAGAATTTCCTATAGATTATGGAAATATATCTCTTACTTGGCATCTTTGTAGTTAAGGTTTATTGCTAATTTTATGACTAAATTTTTCATAACAATAAAAAAGAATATTAAGTATTGTCACACTCTGAAAAGTACTGAAGAAATTTCAACCATTTTTTTCTTTTTTTAAATTTTATTTATTTATTTTGAGAGAGAGAGAGGCAGAAAGAGAGGAAGAGAGAGAATCCCAAGAAGGTTCTGTGATGTCAGCACAATCTCACAATCTCACAAACCATGAGATCATGACCTGAACCAAAATCAACTCAGACACTTCACTAACTGAACCACCCAAGCACCCCCAATTTTCTATAATCTAAGTGCTGTTAACTTCCATTCCTCATCTCTCCTTTTAAAAAAAAGCAAAGTATTTAATACAATAACAATATAGAGTATAAAATAAATAATAGCTCATGTTGGCTTCCTAAGGAATTTTTTATTAATTTTTTAAAACTAAAATTACATTGAAATATTTCGTCAGATTTTGATGATCTCCTATCTTTTCATTTCTCCTACTTTATCTCAACAAATCCTTTCTAGATCTTGAGTTAGTATGTTCTGTGAAGAAAACATTCTACCTCTTCCATGTTAGAAGGGCTCCAGTGATTAACTGGTATCCTTGATGATATATAGTATTTTTTTTGAAGATTAAGCATTGGTTTTTACTGCTGGCTGAATCAATATTAAAATTGACAGTAGCCTGATCAGCTTCATGAAATTAAATTAAAAGAACACACACACATACAACTTCCATCACTGCCATCCTGGATACTTTGATCAACTATTATTGGGTTGACTTGGAGAAGAGGTTCACTGAGTTAAATAGATTAACTTTCCCCCAGATTAAGAACTGTCATTGCAGAAGGGTTATGCCTGAGAAATAACATTTGAGAAAAGCATCTTTACACAGTATCTGTTCCGAAAGCTCCTTCACAATATTTCCCTCCAACATCTTTTTAAAAAGAACCTTCCAATATTACTGGTTTCACTCTGTCCCTGCGCATCCAGCCGTCCCAACAATACCATTAACCACTGCCTCTACAGTTGAATGGATCTCTGCGTTTTAGAATAAAGCACCTAGCCTTGCAGGGAAAGTGCACAACAATATGTGCTGAGAGAAACATTGCCACAAGGGCTCCCTACCCTACTTTCCTCTTTAGTCACCTCTGCATTCCTTTGTGATGCTAAAATCTTCAATTCCTGCTTGTGGAAAAAATCCAATGCAAAACCTTTCATAAGCCAGATAATCAGTCATTGCCGAATTCCAAAACCAAGGTAATGATTCTAAAATGGGGAATATTTTCTCGTTACAGAGAACTGAGATTTGTTCCAAATCCTAAATAGCCTCTAGTGTAATGAAGGAATTACATAGGCTCTATAATGCATTTCCATCAAAAACATCCATGAACTACCTTTTGCTTTCTGGCTATAAATTCCCACTTTTCCTTACTGTATATGGAGTGGAGCCCAATTTCTCTCCCATACTGCAAAACCCCATTCTGGTATACCTCCTAAATAAAGTTTGCCCTATTGTTCTTTAGCAATGTCAAGAATAATGTTTTTTTCTACTAGCAAGATCTCTCCTTCTTCCTAAATGTCACCAGTAAGATCTTGTTTCCTATTCTTTCCCAATCAGATCTCTAAGTCTGAAACAAACAAAAACTTGTGAAGTTATACATTAAACCTGTGTTGTAATTTTCCAACACACAAGATTAGCAGTGGCTCATTAATTTCAGCTGTGTCTGCCCTTAGGGTTTTTGTTTGGCTGTGATATAAGAGGTCTTTTAAGGAAATTATAGAAACTTTTGTTGGTTTTTTGTCCATGCCTTAAGATGCAAATTTTAAAACATAAATCTATTCTTTTTCCAGGGTAAACAGAAGCAGACAGCCACAGTCCTTACATTCCCCATGATCCCTAACTCATGCTAGTCTATTATTTCTCTTTTCTTCAATAGTTACTTCATTTCTGTACACTGAATGATGTGGCTTTCCACGTCACTTTACTGAAACTAGATCCTCACTGCCTACAAAACTAATTGGTATGAAACCTATACATATACCTATTCCTTAAATGTTTATGATCTCAATTACTCTACTGAGCAGTATTCTTAATTACAGATAACAGAAATACCTTGTTATTTTTCATATAAGGGAATTTAATGAAGGAAGTGTGTTTGTGTGTGTGTGTGTGTGTACACGCATATAATAGCTTTCCAGGATTATTGAGGAGGGCTGAAATCTCTCTAGTCTGTCTCCAGAAATAAGATTTCACAACACAAAACAGACCTGTCCTTCCCAGTTCTGCAATCTGGCATCCTGAATCAGGAAACTCCTATTATAATTTCAGACATCAGAACCATGCTGATTTCCCTATCATCAAGAACAGCAAAATGATTGTCTTCTTGAATGCTCTTATCTCTGAATACTTTGGTTCTACTTCAAAGCCTGCACAAATGTATCCAACTAACATCTTAAATACTACCTTAATCCCAAATATCAAAGAATGCAAGCTTCTGCATTTTAGAAATAATTTGAGAGGAAACCAAACAAGTCAATAAATATCAGTCACACCTATTTACTTGTGGTTTTAGATGTATGGAACAGTTTTCCAGTTCCCAAATACTGTACTTATATTTCCACTAGCAATATGTTAATATTCCCTTGTCCCACATTTTGTGTGATATGTCTCATTGTATAATGCTCAAAATCCTAGTGGCTACAAATTGATGCTAAACCAATCAATTGTTTTGTCACATACTTCTATTATAGATACTTTGAGCAAAATTTTTGTTATTCATGAAAGTTTAAAAATCTATTTGTCAAAATTCATTGACTAATATAGATATTAAAATATATTACTATGTGTGTGGATTTTTTAAACATGTAATTTTTCTATGAAATTGTTATGCTATTTCTCACTACATTCTTAATTTATTCTATTAAGTACATAATTTGTTCTTTGTATTTTTGTTTTAATTTCCCTATTAGCTAAAAATTATTTACTCCTTCCATTTAGACTTGACAGACTAAGTTGAAATGAGAAGACATCCCTACTTTTTATTTTCTAAGACATGAAGATTTTGGTTAAAATATAACAATAAATACATAAATGCAATTAATATCAAAAGAAAATTTTTGAAATTTCAGAACAAAAGGCCAATGGAGAATACTGTTTAAGAATGTGGACACTGGAGATAAACTATCATTTTAAATCTGGCCCTTCACTAATCAGCTGTGAGAAGATGGGACAATTACTTAGCTTCCCTGAGCCTGGTTGGTTAACTTATAAAATGAAAATAGTATCTCCTGAAATTTTGTGGACACTTCCTGTTTCTAAAAGATTATATTAAATGCTTTGTAGGGTATGTTATTCGCCTATCTTTTTCAGAGAAACTGACCACTCGCAACAAGTTTAACCCTGGGATAATGTGGAGACAAATGTATGACCATTAAAGGAAGTAATTTTCCTTCTTGGCACATAGAAGATATACTTCCTAACCTGTCTTCCACCCATGTGAGTTCATGACTGAGTTCTGGTCAAAGGACTTTGGGGGAAAATTATTTTGATCATGATCTTTCCCACTCTCTCTGTCCTGGTCTACATGACTGGCAATTAAAGATGTTATGTTACTAGAGATATATATATACAATGAAAGATGCATGAATCTTAAAATTTATTACTTGGAGAAGAGCCACCAAAGAGAGCCATCTGACAAATAGTATTCACATAAGACTTGTTGTAAGTGGGAAATACAGCTTTGTTTTTTAGTCACTTAAAGTTTTGGGTTTCGTGTCATAGCAGATGGTGTTTTTTATAGAGAGAAAGATGTGCAGACCTGAAACTCAGTGTCAGAAATGATTGAAGAAGGGAGAAAGGCACCCGACACTATTGGCCAAAAATCGTGTGCTGAGCTAATCTGATTTTTTGGTAAGAAATTTAGAAATTCTAAATCACTCAGCAGAACTGAAAATAACTGTTTGTGTGGGTGCACCTGAAAATTTGTATAGGAGAGTTAAAAAACTCCTACAACTGAGATTCCTAAAATTGAAGTCCCTCACATTATCTTTATAATCCAAATATCTTTTAAATATATTAACTAACATTGGTGTGGATGGATTTCTATACCTAGTACCTAATTTTCCTTAGAAAAAAAGAAGATGGCATTCCTCTGGATTCTGTTATCAGATCTCTTACCATCTGTCTGCATAATCATTGTACAAGAGTCAGAAAATTCTTAGTCACAAGAAGAGCTGGATCCAGCTGCTTTAAAGAGACAAAGAGTGCATTAAAAAAGATACTGTGTAGTTCACAGAGCAGTCTGGCAATGAAGGCCGGAGGCAAAGCAGCCAGGAGCACTGCCCTGACCACCATGCAAAACCGGTCTGGTAATAAAACACAGCCATTGTCACCAAGCCCTAGAACCATGCACCACTGTTGGTTACGAGATAGAAACTAAAATTCACAGCAACAGTTAGCAGAACCACTGCTGGAGTGTATTCTGATCTCCATGTTTCTGGAATTAATGGCTTACAAGAAAAAGCCTGCAGCTAATGCATCTGCAGAGAGCCCTCAAACATATATTGAAGTCTTCTGCAATAATACTACTCTTGGATTTCATGTGGCACAGAAACGACTTTGTCCTGGAAAACTGGTGAAAATATGTGGCTAACTTCTGACAAATAAGATACAAAGAGAAGCTATGCTTGCCACTACATTTTAAGACACCTAGGAAGTAACACATATTTTCTTTTCTACACTTAACTCTTTCCTACTGGCTAGAATATGTTCCATCTTGTTTGACTCAGCAGAATGACAGCCTTAAAAAAGCAGGAAGACAATTGTTTTTTTATTTCTCCTTTACTTATAACTGCCAGAAATCAGAAGTACATGCACTTGTTGGAAAGTTTTTATACCAAAACGCTAGCTGCAACATGTTTGGGGAAAATTTAATTAAAAAAATAAAGTACCCTATCATAAAGGTAGAATGGGTGAGATTCATCAGTAACAACTTCTACGTAATAGAGACTTGTTCATGAGCCTGGCCCTAGGGAATTGCATTGGAAGCTGAGAGGCCAATAATTTTATCTTATATAATAGTTGACAATTTCTTAAATATATGAAAAAATATTCAAATGCTGAATCAAAAACCCCAAATATCTAAAATACTTCTTCTAAACAGTATTTCCTACATCTGAATCTATAATCACCATTAAACTTATGAAGACTCTTAAATCTATCTCCATAGTGCTATTCTATATCCTTGACATACTGCCTTCTATATCTTATATCTAATCAACAATTCTGATTAGTAATAAAAAAATTAACCCATGCATCTATTGACTCTCCAAATTCTATATCATTGCTCTTATTTCATGGTTCCTTATCATTCATCTTATATGTGTTTATATCATCAGTTCTTTGATTAGAATACTGTAGTCATATCATAGACATGATTAATGACATGAATGAACAGGTATTTGCCAAGCTTCTTTTGTAATAGTAACATTTTTACTAATTCTACTATTTTGTATTTTTATTGTTTTAAAAAGACTGAATATGTTTTAATGCAAAGTATGGTTTTTTGTAATGATTTGGGCCTTGTATTTTTTTTGAAAAGAATATGATAAAGCATATTAATAAATCAAAATGTTTTTCACATTTTACAAATATAAACACGTATAACTCATATTTTTTTTCTTTGGGGGGAGGCTTTTATTACATGAATATATATCCAAATTGAAGTCCTGTTTTTAATGTACATTAGTTATTTTAATTATTTTTATATTTATTAATGTTTATTTTTGAGAGAGGGGAGAGAGGGAGAGGGAGAGAGAGAGAGAGAGAGAGATAGAGTGGGGGAGGGGCAAAGAGAGAGGGAGACACAGAATCCAAAGTAGGTTCCAGGCTCTGAGCTGTCAGCACAGAGCCCGACACGGGGCTGGAACTCATGAACCACGAGATCATGACCTGAGCTGAAGTCGGACGCTTAATGGACTGAGCCATGCAGGCGCCCCTAAGGTACATTAGTTATTTTAATTAATTTCATTCTGTTTTTTATTTTTCACTCAATGTATATTGTGATAGAAATTTATCAACATGATAAACTTCTCTTTCATTAAAATGTATTATCAAAAGGGTTTTTGATTTCATAAATGGTGTAAATACATGAAAAGGAGATGGGAGTTGAAATTTTGATTTGGACTCAAAATCTACCTTGTATTGACTTAATATACCCAACTGCATATTGTATGAAAGAAACATGTCCTACACAAGACCGAGATTTATGAAGATTCCTGGAGGAAGAAATACAGAAACATCATGTATTTCATGATAAATTCTGGTGCCATTTCCTCCTTAACCACAAGTTTCATTAATACATATATATATTCTCATATATATATATATATATTCATTCATGTATATCACACTGAAAACAGTGATAGTTATTTGTGAAGATTCTGGGGACCTGTGGAGTGGTTCAAACATTGCATTTAAATAAAAATTACTTAACACTTAAATTTGTTTTGTCCACCCACTTAATGGGGATTTATAATCATTCAGAGTCAACAGAGTGTCACATTTTGCTCTCTTTTTTTCTCCTTTTTACCTCTTGTCTGCTATTTAGCCTTTCTCTCCTGGATTACACTGGGAACTTCAGTAAGCATATAATAATATCAGTAATATATTAAAATCATACACATACATTCTAGGCATTATGAATTACAAGTAAAGCCTAATTTAATTTTCATCAAAACCTTATGGTATAGGTGCTACTATCATCTTTATACTGTAGATGGATGAACTGAGTATTAGAAAATTTAACAAAAGCTTTGTATCTGAAATGGGCTACAAATTTCTGTCATTTGTTTTCAGAGACATTGTTTATGTAGGGATTAGAAAATCTCTAGAGTCTTGGCCTTTGTTATGAACATATGATTGTTATAAAACTGGCTGCCCTCATACATTTGAAATACTGTCGTAGCTCTTACATTGAAAATTAAAAATTGTCTATTTAGTTTCCTGTAGGTTCTAACAGACTCCCTAGATTGTAGGACTCCCTGGATTGTAAGACTCCCTAGATTGTAGGACTCCCTAGATCGGAAGGGCAGGAGTATGTGTACCTTGTTTATCATTTGGTAATGATGGTCTTTCATTGTCTGTTTCAGTCATTACACATAGCAATAAACATTTATTGAATAAAAACATGGGTGTATAATTAGAACACCTTAATATAGATTCAGCTGATTTCTGACTCTAGGAATTTGGTTTCAATGTCAAAATCATTTGATCTATAAGCTTTAGTGGATTGAAAAATTCAGAATTAAGGTGGGTCATTAAACACCCTGCTAATATGAAGCCCATACATAAATCATAAGGAATCTATACTATTATTGTGATTGAGAGTTGAAATGAGTCTATACTACACTTATCCATATTGAAAGCTCTTTTTTTTTGTTCAAAATAACATGCTAATATCATATTTCCATTTCAGAAGCACAATAAGTATGAACACAAGTATTCCATAATAATAAATTATTTCAAGAAACTTATATAGAAATAAAATTATCAGTAATCAAATAGATTTAAAATAATACTTCATGAATTATATTATGCTGCAGTGAACACTTCCAGATGGCGATATTTTGAAGACTTTATATATCACATTCTATTAGCGTATGTTTTTAGTATTCTTAAAACACTGCACATTGGATTTCCATTTAGGAAATTAGCTAGCTTGAACTTATTCAAACATGATTTTATCTATTTCATTCTTTAACAGAGCCAGTCATATGACAGTAAGTTATTAAGTAATCATCCAATATGAAGATTAATAGAGGAAAGGATCAAAGATCAGAAGTCTTGTTCCCATTTTTTCTCTTAATTCAAAACTAATTCAGAAGAATATTGAAATAACTTATAATTGATAAAAAAAAACTTGTAATTAATCTCATAGATATTTACCCAAGTTTATTTATTCTGTTTCTACAGGAACTTCTCTGCCCTGCTTCCTAGGTTTTGGTGACCCTTAGATTTATGAACTCAGCCTACTGCCTTTTTCTTCTCTCTGTTTTCACTGGAGAAGGTGATCTGCTCACATATGTTATAATATGGGTAATATTCAAATCTATTTCTAGCTCAGTAGAGGACCTACTTTTAAAAAATGCTTGAACAGTTCAGACACATGTGAAACCTTAGTTATTTTTTTAAGTTTATTTATTTATTATGAGAGAGAGAGAGAGAGAGAGAGAGAGAGAGAGAGAGAGAGATTGAGAGAAAGCATGAGCGCATGAGCAGGGAAGGGGGAGAGAGAAAGGGGGAGAGAGAATCCTAAGCAGGGATCGATTTCATGAACAATGAGATCATGACCTGAGCCTAAGTCAAGAGTCAGACGCTTAACCAACTGAGCCACCCAGGTGCCCCAATTCTTCTTATTATTTGCAACCTCAAGGGAAATGTGTCCCTTCTCCTCTATTAGATTTTTACCAGCTTTTATATTACCTTCATGCCATAAATATGAATGTCATTAAGCTTTTTTATTTTTTTTAACTCGATGGTTTTCAACCTTTATCACCTCTCTAAGGAGTAAAGTACATGAGAACACATCTCATTGTCACAAAGACAGAATTACTGTTGGTTTTTAGTAAACCACAGCCAGATATCCTAAAATCCTACAATATAGTAGATAATAATAAACAAAGGATTATTCCTCCGAAAATGTCAATATTACCTGTTTCAAAATCCATGTGTTATCCACAGTGTGTCAATCTAAAATCCTCCTTCTTTTACTTTTGCAGTATTTCATATATTTATTTATTTTTGATCCCTAATACAAATTGCTGTTTCAATATCTCAGGATATCTTGGCTATTCTAATGCAGTGTTTTATGAAATGTTGCATGAATTACATTATTCAGGTATTTACTGAACAAATTTAATTTCCTTGAATGTGCCAGACATTGTTCTAGGCCCTGGGGACAGAGTAATGAATAAGTCAGGCAAAGTACATTCTTTGAAACAACCTCATTCTTGTGAGAAGAGACAAATGACATGAAAATAGACAAATTCAGTCAGAGAGTAAAAAGTAATATGTAAAAAATTCAAATACGATATGGTAGGAAGTAACTGGGAAAGCAGAGGAAACTTTGGTGAGGATGGTGAAGCAATGGGAAGAATAATAATACCACTTGTGTTGAAAAAATAAAAATGATTATATCGAATAAATAAGAGATAATTACAGATGCAGTAGAGAGAAAAAGTTGGAGACTGAAATGTGATGAGGTTGCTGGATAGTTAGGAGGCAGATGACATGGGCCATTATAAAGAGGGTAACTATACATTCCAGCTTGCCCCAAATGAGGTTATAACTCTTGTTTTGGTGTAATAATCAATAGTTCCCTCTTTCACCCTCAGAAACTTTTACACAAGGAATTATATAATCATTCCACTTACAGGATACATCCAAAGATTGGCATATAGCATGCACAATAAGTTGACTGAGAATTTTTTGTAAGTTTTCAGCAATGGGCTGGCATGACCTAATTTAAACAACCACAAACACAACAACACTGGCTGCTATGTGGAATTGTATTGGTGAGGAATGAAGAAACGAAAAGGTGGAAAAGATCAGAAAATGAAAACCAAATAGAAATATATTGCAACACTTCCAGTGAGAGCTCAAAATGGAATGGACAAGGGTTATGATGGTGAATATGGCGCTAAATGAATAGAGTCCAAATCTGTGTAGGAGGTAACCACTGTCTACCGTTATTGGTCTACAGTCTCCCTCCATGCAAGTCCACCTGGCAAGATCAGCTGTACCAACCTTTCTAACAATCCAAATATATCCAACTCCTGCTCTTTTTCTATTCCATTAGGATCTTTACATTGGCAGCAACATAAACTCTAAAGAGTTCAACTGAGTAAAAGGGAGCTGATGCCTGGATATCTCTGTGCCTTCTAAAGGGCATTTCTAGCTTTCACTTTACCATTGTTAACACTGACTTCCTTTTTTTTCTTGACATACTCCACAATATAACACCTTTACTTTCTTTTACCTGCAAATATTTAAACTCTTTCCTCATCTGTTCATTCTTTGGACTCAGCCCAAGTATTATCAACTCTAATTTGCCTTTTCTGAACTCCCAACTTCAACAATTCATGAATTCTTTAGGGTTATTAAGTAGCAAGTTGGTTAGAAATACAGGGCAAGTCTTAAAAAAAAAAGAAAGAAATACACAGCAAGTCTTCCCTTCTGCCCTCATAGATTATCTAGTGTTACAGTTATTATGTAATTACAGACTTTTAGAATTGCAAAATAATGATTACAATAACTCTGAGAAAACTGGGTCACATAAAGGAGTATGTGGCAGGGAAGGAATTTTAATATATCTATAGCACACAATTATTTGAACCCACTTCAAGTTATAAATCATAATTTATATAACAGTCTATTATCACAAACTATAATTAATGATCTATCAACTGATAACTAGTCCCTTATCAACTTTGTTGAAATCAAAGGAGCAGAAACCAGTTTGATATGTAATAGAACTCATTTCTCTATCATTAGATACATCTGCTTTTCCAATTTCTTAAAATTTTACAAAGGTTTTTGTAGGTTATATCACATGACTAGTAATTATATATGTATATTATATATAAGAGATAATTACAGATGAAGTAGAGAGAAAAAGTTGGAGACTGAAATGTGATTTATATATATATATATATATATATATATATATATATAAATACCTTTGTGTGGATAAGTTTAATTTTATCAGATTTTCAAACAATTTAGTAAAATGATAATTATAATATGGACATTATACAAATTACATTTTTCAAATGAAATGTTTTTAATGTCTCATGTTTAAATGGTTCTTGTCAAAACTTAAAATTGAATTTTATGTCTATTTTCTATTTTATTTTTTTATAACAAAAGCAGCCATTGTTGTCAAGCCAATCAGCCAAATCAGATTAATTTCTCCAGAAAATGTTTTCCATTTTTTCAATTCAAATAACATATTGATACATATGTAAGAAATATTTTTAAAACCAAGATATAAATTATGAAATACAATTTTTAAGTCATGAAAAACATCATTTGCAGGTAATGTAATTAAGTTTTCCATGTTTAAAATGATTTATAAAATAAGATGATACAAGTTCTTGTTATCTAAATTGCAATAGTCTAATATGTGGTTAAAATTATGTTATTTATGAAGGTGTAAGATAGAAGAAAAGGAATTATTTCTGAGTTTGTATGGGTATACAGCATTCTGATTTTGCTTGGCATCTAAGTAGTAAGAACATGAATAAAATAAGAAATAAAGCCATTCACTTTGTTTTCTTTCACCATCATTTCCCTTGTATTTAATGAAAGAGAAAATTATATACTGCTAAAGTCACATGAACTAAAAGCTACTTCAGTATTAGTAAGTAGAATATACAACATATTATAAAAAATAATGAGAAATGACCATGATTGGAACAAAGACTTCATGAAATTATTACCTATTTCATTGAATTATGAACACTGTATCTGAAAGAAATCACATTTGTTTACTCAGTGCATCCTGAAAATTGTGGCCATCCTGGGAAGCACTCCAGTGACAGGGAAAAGAACTGGCATCATAAACAAACTTAGGTTTTTGTTTTTTTCCCACAGCTTTCTTTCCAGCTACTCACTCATCCTAACGATGAGTGGTGAGGAAGCTTTAAAATATTGCTTAACTTTAAACACTGCTTAATTATTTTATCTTTTGGTACTTCTTTGATTTGTTTTTAAAATTCTCTTCCTAAGGAGCCATGGATTATTTGACAAAACCTGTTGAAAGATGGAAGAGGAAATATCACTGTCACTAACTTCCCTACAATATATTTGAATTTAAAATATCTCAACAAGTGCCAAAATACTCTGATTTTAAAGCCTCATTAACTCAAACAAAAATATGTATGAAAAAAAGCAAGAATATTTATGCTATAATAAATCATAAGAGGGGCTTCCACAAAAACCAATAATTCTAATTGACACTTTTTTTTGCATCGTAGGTGGTTTTACACCCAGGAACAATACATCAGAATAAAATTCAAGACAGCAAGAGGATGTATTTCATTTTTGAGTAGGAGTTTTAGAGAAAGGTATGTGAGAAAGGAGAACCTATGGGCATACATAGGTCAGTCCATAGGCAGATCAATCTTAGTAGAGACTATAGGGAAATTACAGATGTGGAAATTTATTTTTATAGTATCATCTTTGTTCCCACTGTCACCCTTGGAAAGGCTTCCTGTGAGCATATTCTAAAGGCTGTGGTATTGGAAATTTCAGCTAGGATAATTAACGTATTATTACAGGGATCTGAAACATTAACAGGTATTCACTAATTTATACTTATGACCCATATAAATACTAGGGTCAGGAGGGGCTAGTAAGTGTATTCAAAAACTTATTCATTAGCAAAAGTTACTAATTTCCCACTCCAGGTAGATTTTTTAGATTCACTTACAAAATGTTTGATAATTATTTAATTGAGGTGAAGTACGTAACTAAGTACACTCTGTGTACAGTTACATTTATTTAATAAATAACTTAATAAGTGGTATTATTGAATAAATATTTTGATAATTTATTATATTTCAGTCTTTATATTGGCTTCTACAGATAAAGTGGTGGCCAATCAGTAACTCCATTTTTAAGTAGACCACAGTATACTAGCAGAAGAAGACACAATCAACAAAGGGGGTAGGTCCCTAAGACAGGATTAGCAGAAGGCCACTGGAAGGATAAATATCCCAATTTTAAACTGCAAAAAAGCTTCCTGAAGAAAATAGATACAAGGAAATCTCTGGATTATTAGTGTAAGAATTAGTGTAAACAAGAGAAATGCATAAGAGAGCATGCTAAGAAATAAAGATCACCTGTCATCACGTTGATTAATTTTATATAGCCATACACAGTCTTGATCTAAATCATTTCAGCACAGTTCTTTCAATAGGTAATAGCCATTTCCTAAATATTTTATTAATATTATTTGGCATTCTGCTCACTATGTATCTTTATATTGAAAATTTTAAAAACATAGACTCACTGCCAATGAAACAGATGATACAGATGAGATAGTATTCTCGAATAAGAGATAATTACTACTATTATAATTACAACCTAGTAACTGGAGAAAGTGGTTAACTAATCATGCAGAAAATATATTAATTGCATTTTTCCGTATACATGCTTACATGCGTGCATGTATATATGTGTGGGTGTGGACATAAGTTAGCATGGCAGTGATAGGTAGAATTCCACCTATCCAAATTAGGTGTTAAATTGGGAAAAATTACAAAATTAATAAAGTGATTTAAATATTTAAAGTTATTCAAGGGATAGATGGTACACTCAGTTGTGAAACTAAATCCTAAATAAAAGGTGTTTGCTCAAAGTTCATCGTTGATGTGGCAGATAGAGCAGAGAATATGACTATAAGAAATAATCCCATAGAATGAAAGTTCAGGTAAATCAGTGTGATAGTCTGTGGTACACTGGTCCTAATTTTCAATCATGAGTTCAATCAACCATTCAATCAACCATTACATTACTGATATGTATGTTTCCTATTAATTTTTGTCCCAGTAAGCTCAAAACAATGAAAATGGTAAAACTGTATCACGAGATATGTGAATGACTTTATAACCCTAGATATTTTAGAAATAAGTAAGTTCTATAAATAAGACATTGGAATAACCCAACACACACTATTAATGTGTTTCCAGCCTAGGGAGAAGTTATTTTATTTCAGTATACTTACTGTGTTTATTATTGAAGATTAATCTTTATGGGAATATGAAATAAGAATACTCAGAATATTAGGCATAATTTTAATTTGAAAGAGGCAATCAGAACTGTTAAATGTGTGAAATTAGGTTGTATAGTATAATCAGGTATAAGGTTTGTAAACAATATTGGAATATTTAAGAGAGCTTAATTTACTATATTTATTATTTTGACTTATATTTTTTAAGATTTGTTTAAATGCTTAGAAATGGTTTGCTTGGTAAATCTTAAGAATATTCTATGAGGTATTAAAGTGCTTTAGAATATCATGTTAACTGTAGAAACTTAGAATAAAATGTTATGTAATTTAATTAGCTAAATTTGTAAATGGAAAATGATTTAGGGGAATTTAATATTTTAACTTGTTCAACAGAATGTATATTAAATTACAAGGGGAATAATACATGATTTACATATTTACACTGTAAGCTTAAAATAATATAGGTTTTTAATTTTATTATAAGGTTAATAAATTAAATTCCAATACACATATATAACTAAACTACAGTAGTCCTAAACATACACACACTCACATACATACTCATATAGCATTTGAATATTAAAAATTCAAAATGACACATATCAGCTGAGTGACCTTGGGAAAAATATCTTAACCTCATTAATTTCCCTTTGCTATTAAATAAGGAATAATAGTACCTATCTTAGAGTTGATTTAAGCAAGCAGAACAATGGATGATAAAATTAAAAAAAAAAATCAGAAGTTGCTTGACTTTGAAAACATCCTCTCAAATGGTAACTGTAACCAAAAACAATGAGATCACAATGCAATCTACTAAATTCAGATTTTCTTTCCTTTAGTGTAAGGTATTTCTTATTTTAAATGGTGACCTTCAAAGTGAGAAGTTACATTAGACTACAGTTTTCTTTTTTCTGCTACTTATTATTATTTAGAAATGCCATTTTCTAGAAATATATATGAAACATGATTTATGTAACTCAAGGTATTTTTATGTATCCATAAATAATTACTGAAGACCTAATGTTTTCCAGGATCCAGCTCAGTGCTGGGAATCCAAAGTGAATAAGAAGCCATATAGTAGATCAATGCTTTTTTCAAGAATAAAATAGTACTTAACATTCATTGAACACTCACTTTAAGCTAGGGAAAGGTCCTGAGTTCTTGTGTACCATTTCTCTCTAATTGCATTCTTATGAAGAAGGTATTATTAATCACACATTTGACAGATAACAAAACTGAAGCTTTGATAGTTTCAGTTTCTTGCTCAGGGCCTTGTAGATAGACACTAGTGTAATTGACATTCAGATACTTATTCACCATTATTACTGTGTTAAAATAGCCCACCGTAGTGTGTTGAAATGGATAGTAAACTTTTGTGTAAATTAGTCTGACTTAAATATCAGTATAATGTATTTAAATACATTTTATGATTTTAGATACCTATTTTAATCTTTAACATCTTTATTGAGAGATTATAAACTGAAATAAAAAGAACTGTACATATTTAAGGTGTACAATTTGATAGGTTTAGATGTTCAAAAAATCCATAATACCATCATAGTAGAGAGGATAAACATATCCAACACCTCCACAGCCTTCTAGAGTGTTTTGTTCTTTATGTGTTTGTTTTGGCAGGAAGAGCACTTGACATGAAATATACACTCCTAATGAATTTTGAAATGCACAATACTATATTGCTTACTATAGGCAATTTGTTATATGGCATATCAGTAGAAATTATTTATCTTGCATAACTGAAACTTTATATCCACTGAACAATACCTTCTTACTTCCCCCACCCCTCTTCTTTTTATAAGTATTAGCAAAATTAATAATTATAGGACAAGATTAAGAAAGACTAGGAGATTTTCTATGGTTGTGTTCCAGGTCTCACTAGCCTCTGCTTGCCTGAAACAGAGTTCTTTAGCTTAAAAATATCACTTTCTTTTTATTATAACACAGTAAGTATATGTAATGCACTAGAATGTAATTTTGCAATTAAATAACAACATGAACCCTTTTCTGCTTTTAAGTTCTAGGCAAACTTACATTCAAAGTAATTTTGGAGAAATTATAAAAGGTCATTTTCGTACAGACTTCACAGCATCTCATTTCTAACTCAGTCCATTAAAGTGAGCATCTTCAAAATCTGATCTTTTTTTGAGGTATTATCAAAAGAAAATGACATCAAATCTTATATTCCTTATTAGGAACTTTGTTCTCCAGAACATGGGCAAAGGGACAGATTCACAGTTACATCTAACTTCCATCTGTGACGGTTTTGGCTTCATAGATGAGGGCCAGAAATTTTGTCTTTATAAAGAACAGAAATGACACACTCAACAAGACAGTGTGAGAGACTGACTGACCACTCTGTCATCTGCACGGTTACATGCCTCCCAGGCCCAACTATGAAACCTGGTTGGTTTTTTAGTTACCATTTTACATTATCTTTTACTTTTTGAGTCTCTTTTATGTGTTTTCTTCTAGCATCTTGCTTTCTTTTCCCTTATGCTTTTATTTATGTATATTTTTAGTGTTTATATTCTTCTAACCTTATAAACAATTAATGAATCCATGACATTTTTTCCAAACATTTTATTTATTTTTAATTTTTTTTAATTTTTTATTTATTATTGAGAGAGACAGAGACAGAATGCGAGTGGGTTGGGGCAGAGAGAGAGGGAGGCACAGAATCTGAAGCAGGCTCCAGGCTCTTGAGCTGTCAGCACAGAGCCTGACGCAGGGCTCCAACTCACAAGCTGTGAGATCATGACATGAGCTGAAGTCGGAGGCTCAACCAACTGAACCTCCCAGGCGCCCCTTTTTCCAAACATTTTAAATCCATGGAAGGAAAGAGAAAAAGGCAGAAGACTGCAGACCAGCATAATCAAATGTTTTTTTTGCCAGTTATGGCAGTGGGAGTGAAAATAATGGAGAAGAGGAAACATATGTAACTACTTCTTTTCTATCTAGTGACAGTTGCTAAAAGGAATGATTTGCAGGTATGTGAGTGCGTGTGTGTGTGCGCGCGCACGCGCGCGCATGTTGCTGTTACAGACAGGAGGATGAAAAAAGAAAAATCCACTGGAAAATTTTCCTCAAACTTTGAAAATTTCTCAGGATAAAATTATGGGCAAGTTTTCATTTCTGACCTATACAGTAACTAACTAGGCAGAGAAACAAGGAGCAAAATGGAAGTCCGTGTGTAATAAAATCTTCATTTAACATTGGGAATGCAAAAACAATCCCTGGTGATCTTTGAGAGCAAAGTAATTCTTTGGATTATTTTTAAGTAGAGCTTCACTTAGGAGACTTCATGAGTATTTCCAGAATTTCTAGAAATTAATTTTTCAATAAAGACTTAAGTGATAACACAAATGCTTACATGTTTACAAATTTACTTTCTCTTTAGCAACAGCTTTATTGAGGTATAACTGATATACAAAAATCTGCACATGTATAACATATACACTTGATGGATTTGGACATTTGCATACATCTGTGATAGTATCACAACAATCAGAGTAATAAACATATTCATTGCCTCCACAAGTTTGTGTCCTTTTTATTATTTTTGTGTTTGTGATGAGAAACTTAACAGGAGATCTACTCTCAAACAAAATTTTAAGTGTGCAATACTGTGTCCTTTACTATAGCTACTATGTTGTATAGAAGATCTCCAGAATTTATTGGAGCACTTTTTCACATACTAGTTGGTCATTTTTTTCTGTTCAAGTCCTTTGCCCATTTTTAATTGGATTATTTGTTTTAGTTTTTTTGTTTGATTGTTTGTTTGTTTTTGCTGTTGAGTTATAGAATTTTCTTACGTATTTTTGATATGAGCACCATTTCAAATAAATGATTTGCAAATATTTTCTCCTACTCCACAGGTTGACTTTCACTCTTATTTCCTTTGCTGTGATGTGCAGATCCGTTTTAATTTAATGTAGTCCTATTTGTCTATTTTACCTTTTGTTGCTTGGGTTTCATTGCCGTATTCAAGATACCGCTGCCAGGACCAACATCAACCTTTTAATCCATGTTTTCTTCTACAAACGTTATGGTTTTAAGTCTTTCCTTTAAGTATGTAATCCATTTTGAGCTGATCTTTGTATATGGTGTGAGATAGAGGTCCTATTCCAGTCTTTTGCATGTGTATACTCTTTCTCAATACAATTTGTTGAAGACTGTCCTTCCACCATTCTATATTCTTGGCCACCTTACCAAAGATCATTTGACAACATATGCGTGGTTTTATTTCTGGGCTTTCTATTCTGTTCCATTAATCTTTATGTCTGTTTCTGTGTCTATACCATGCTGTACTAGTTACTGCACCCTTGTAAAACATTTTGCAATCAGGAAGTATGATGCCTCTAGCTTTGTTCTTTCTCAAGATTGCTTCGGGTATTCTGGTTCTTTTGTGTTTCCACATGCATTTTAAATAATTTTTCCCATATCTTTAAAAAATGTCATCGGGATTTTAAAATCTGTAGATCAGGGGTGCCTGAGTGGCTCAACTGGTGAAGCGTCAGACTTCAGCTCAGGTCATGATCTCACGGTTTGTGAGTTCAAGCCCCACATTGGGTTCTGTGCTGACAGCTCAGAGCCTGGAGCCTGCTTCGGATTCTGTGTCTCCCTCTCTCTCTCTGTTCGTCCCCTGCTCATGTTCTGTCTCTCTCTGTCTCTCAAAAATAAATAAACATTAAAAAAATTAAATCTGTGATCGTTTTGGACAGTATAAAAATTACTAATATTAAGCCTTCCAATCCATGATCACGAGATGTCTTTCCATTTATTTGCATGTTCATTAATGTCTTTCATCCATTATTTATAGTTTTTAGTGCATAAGTCTTTTACATTCTTGGTGAAGTTTATTTCTAAGTATTTTATTTTTTCAATGTTCTTGCAAATGGGATTTTCTTCATTTCTGTTTCAGATAGTTCACTGTTAGGGTATAGAAATGAAGCTGACTTTTCTTGTTGTTACTGTTGATTTGATTTGATTTGATTTGATTTTGTTGTTGTTAATCTTATATCCTGAAATTATACTGAATTTGTTTATTATAACAGTTTTCTTGCTGATTTACCATTTTTTATATATTAGATCCTATCTGGCACCAAAGATAAATTACTTCTTCTTTTCAATTTGAATGCCTTTCATTTCTTTTTCTTGATTAATTGCTCTGGCTAGGACTTCAGTAGTATGTTAAATAAAAGTAGCAAGAGGGCGCCTGGGTGGCTCAGTCGGTTGAGGCTCCAACTTTGGCTCAGGTCATGATCTTGCAGTTCATGAGTTCAAGCCTTGTGTCAGGCTCTGTGCTGACAGTTCTGAGCCTGGAATCTGCTTCAGATTCTGTGTCTCCCTTGCTCTCTACTCCTCCCCTACTTGTGCATGCTCTCTCTCTCTCTCTCAAAAATAAAGACTTAAAAGATTAAAAAAAAAGTAAAAGTATCAAGAGTGGGCATCGTTGTCTTGCTACCGACCCTAGTTAAAAAAAATCAGATTTTACTGTTGAGTATGATGTAAGCTATGGGCTTGTCATATATGACATCACGTTTAGGTACATTGCTTCTATACTTAGTTTGCTAAGGGTTGTTATTATGAAAGGATGTTGAATGCTTTTTTATGTATCAATTGAGATAATAATATGACTTTTATCCTTCTTTCTGATAATATGCTGTATAACATTTATTGATTTACATAAGTTGAACCATCTTGCATCCCAAGAATAAATGTCACTTGTTCATGGTATATGATCCTTTTAATAGGCTGTTGAATTTGGTTTGCAAGTATTTTGTTAAGGACTTTGGCATCTATGTTCATAAGGAATACTAGCCTATAATTTTCTTTTCCTGTGGTGTCTTAGTCTGGTTTTAGTATCTGGGTAATGCTGACTTCATAAAGTAAGTTGGAAGAGTTCCCTCTTCATTAAATTTTTGGAAGAATTTGAGAAGCATTGGTGTTACTTCTTTTCCTATATTTGGTAATATTCACCAGAGAAGTCTGGTCCTGTTTTTCTTTGTTGGGAACTTTTTGATTATTGATTCAATCTCTTTACTCATTATTAGTCTGTTCAATTTTCTATTTCTTTATGGTTACATGGTAGGCTGTACATTTCTAGCAATTTATTCATTTCTTCTAAGTTATCCAGTTTGTTAGAATTTTTATAATGGAATTATATCAAATATGTTTCCCAACCACAAAGGTATGAAACTTGAAGTCAGTAATTATTAATAAAAAATAAGCCAAAATGTAAAATTAATAAATATGTGGAAACCAAACAATACATTCCTAAACAACAAATGGTCAAAGAAAAATTCAAAAGTGAAATCAGAAAACACATTGACACAAAAGAAAATGCAAATACAATATGCTAAAACACAGGATGCAGCAAAAGCAGTATGAATTTATAGCAATAACTCCTACATTAAAAAGAACAATCTGAATTGGGGCGCCTGGGTGGCCCTATCAGTTGAACATCCGACTTCGGCTCAGGTCATGATCTCACAGCTCATGAGTTCAAGCCCTGCATTGGGCTCTGTGCTGACAGCTCAGAGCCTGGAGCCTTCTTGGGATTCTGTGCCCCCGTCTCTCTCTCTCTGCCCCTACCCCACTCATGCGCTGTGTCTCTCCCTCTCGATCTTAAAAATAAACATTAAAAAAAGAACAACAAACTAATAAAAAATAAACAAACTAATTTTATATATTAAGGAATTAGAAAAAAAGGATGAACAATTAAGACCAAAGTTAGCAAAAGAGGATAATAATAATGATTAGATCAGAAATAAATGAAATAGTGAACAAACAAAAAAAATAGGAAAAATCAACAAAAATAAGAGTTGTATTTTGAAGACAAAAAAAATTGACAAGACTTTAGCTATACTAGAAAAAGAGAGGACAGAGAGATTTTTCAAATAAATCGCGTAGAAATAAAAAAGGGGCACCTGGTTGGCTGAGGTGGTTAAGCACCTGACTCTTGATTTCGGCTCAGGTCATGATCTCACCATTCATGAGTTCCAGCCCTGCATTGTGCTCTGAGCTGACAGTTTGGGATCCTGCTTGGGATTCTCTATCTCTTTCTCTCTCTCTGCTGCTGCTGCTCCCCTGCTCATGCTTGTACACATGTGCACTCTCTCTCTCAAAAATAAATAAATTAAAAAAAAAGAGAACAAATTACAATACCACAGAAATCAAAAATAGCATAAGGGATTTGTGTTCTTTCTCTTTTGTTTTACATTAAGTAGAAAATTTCATTTCAAAGAAAAGATAATAAATTGAGAATTGGCAGAAATGATTTTATGTGGTATCAAGTCAATTACTGCTTATGTGTCTTCCTTTACAAAATTATAAAAATAAAAAATGAATTAATCATAAAATTCTAAAAGATACTGCTTATGAATACAAATAGAAAAGAAAAATGTAAATGATATAATAAAATGTACAAATACATAGAAAGAAATTGCAGAATTAACTTTCTTTCAAGCTGCCTAAAAAATGAAACTGGTATGTATCAGAAAGTGTTTTTTCTTTACATTTTTTAAGTAGAAATGCAGTTCATTAGGCATTTCAACTAAGCCCTAGAAATCCTAATCATTCAAACTGTTCAAGTCTCTTGCACATTAAAACAAAACAAAACAAAACAAAAACAAAAAACAGAGCAGCATTAGATTCTGAAATGCTTAGTCATTTTCTTTTGCAAAAATCATTGCCAAAATGTTCCCCTGGGAACAAACCCGACCCCTTAAGTATAAAATGTGTCTTTTTCAACTCTTTTACTATACCATCTAAATTCAGGTAGTAGCAGAAAAAAATTAACTAAAGTTTTATGCAATAAAACAACACCCTTCGATGGCTTTTGAGCTTAGTCATTGATTTCTAAATTCACCACACAACTGGCATTTCTCTTTCATTTAGATTAATCTTACATCAAATGATGAATATTCACACTCTCTTGCCACTTCAGCTGGGATAAAGCTCACACAGAAAAAAACTGAAAACGGGGGAAATTGAGTGCCTGTAAATATCATATATGGAAATATATGTATACATATATATGCATATGTATATGTATATAATTGATTAAATTACATGATTTATCATTAAAGTCTCCAAACATAGAAGGCTTTTGGTTTTGCTTTTGGTTTCATAGAAGAATTTTTTACAAAGATCTTTAACTCTAACAAAAAGGCCATGCAGTTTGTTACATTGCTACATTCTGAGAAAACTCTTGAGGGTCAGGGACACTGCCCTCTTCTCAGTTACTTGTTGGCCATTTGTATTTCTTCTTTGGAAAAATGCCTATTTCCATTCATTAATGAGGATGTTTATTTCTTTTGAGCTGTTTGAGTTGTTTGTATATTTTGTATATTAATTCTTTATTGGATATGTGTTTTACAAATATTTTCACCCATTCTATAGGTTACCTTTCATTTTGTTGATGATTTCCTTGGATGTGCAGAAGCTTTTTAGTTTGTAGTCCTGCTTGTTTGTTTTTGATTTTGCTTTTTGGTGTCAAATCCCCAAAAAGTCATTGCCAAGACTAATGTCAAGGCTTAATATCATAAGTCTTCTTCTAGGACTTACATTTGTAGGTCTTATGTTCAAGTCTTCAATCATTTTGAGTTGAGTTGTGTGTAAGGTGTAAGATGGGGGACCTTGTTTCATTTTTTTTTTTTTGCATGTGGCAATTAAGTTTTCCCAGCACCATGTCTTGAAGATTAATTGACTGTGTGTGTGTGTGTGTGTGTGTGTGTGTGTGTATTCTATCTCATTGGCCTATGTGTTTATTTTTATGAAAATACCATGCTGCTTTGATTATTATAGTTTTGTAATATAATTTGAAATCAGAGAATAGGATGCCTCCAGCTTTGTTCTTTCTCAGGATTGCTTTAGCCATACCGGTCTTTTTGCTTTCATACAAATTTTACAATTTTTTTTTCCTATTTCTGAGAAAAATGCCATTGGAATTTTCACTCTGATTGCATTGATTCTATAGATCCCTTTGGGCAGTATGGGCATTTTAACAATATTTTAACAATATTACTTACACATTTTTCCTCACCCAGCCATTCAGCGAACGATTATTTACATGATTATTTTAAAACTACTGTATTACAGGAACCATGATGAATTCTGAAATATTCAGTGATAAATGAGAGACATGATCTCTAGATCCTTAAACTTTCATTCTTGAAGGAAGAGAGCTATATTAAAAGTAATTTAAGTATTAAAGATGATACAAAAAGGGACAGATGTTATTGGAGCATGCATGGTGAGACCGACCTTTGGAGAAAAGAAAATATTCAGTGAAGTTGAAGGTGAAACCAGGTGTAGTAGGAATTAGAATATTTCAGGAACTGAGACAGACTTGAATATGTGGAGATCTTTACACATCAGATTCAGATGAATTTGAAAATATTGTAATAAATATATCTAGATAACAAAGGACAGGCGTATCAGCAGGGCAGAAGACATAGAGAGTAGCATGAGTGAGTTTGGGGAGATAAGCAGGGCAAATTTATTCTAAGTCCTATAGACAATTTTAACCATCATTTTTTTCCCCTTCACCTAAGGGCAATAGTAACATATTAACGAGATTTTTTTCAGAGTAGTACCCAGGATAATATTCTGCCTAAAAATTGTCACTCAGGCTCAGAATGGAGAGTGAATTAGAGAAAGAGCTTTGGCTAAGGTGATGCCAGTAAATATGAGAGAATTAGATCATCTGGAGAAATATTAGTGAGGTGGTAATGATAGGATTTGTTATCTGTTCAAATATACAGCATTTTGTACTTGAGAAACAGTAGAAATCATTATTTCTATAGGTTTTAGTGGGCTTCCTATTAAACATCCAAGTGAGAATGAATACACCCTGTGGGGATCAGAAGAGAGGTCAGAGCTGGGCAAATAAATTTGCAATTGTTACTGACTTTAAAGCATAAATTAGAAAAAAGAGTTATCGGAAATAAAATTTAAACTGTCATTAAAACCCTTCCAATGATTTAGAAAATGATAGTTTTATCTAGTATATTTAAAATCAACTCAGAAAGCTGTGTAATAGTAAATTGATAAGTGTGTCGTGTGGAGACAAATACATATAAAGTTAACCAATTAGAATGCATCAAAGATTCTTTAAAGGCATGAATATATGATGCAGAAAATAATATGTAAAACCTTTATATTTAAAATTTCAGTATTGCTTATTTTTCTGTATACTTGCAAATTTCCTTTCATAAAATTTTATTTATAGATTATATTTTTCTTACACACATATCTGATTTTAAAATTTTATCATAAAGAAAATTGTTATATAGAAACCTTTCACTTGAATGTCCCTGAGCTTTGTGCTACAAAATTTAGTATGCAGTAACAAATACTCTTGATTTTACTATTTATGTTGTTCTCAGGAAATTTAATGTTCTCTGTTTTCCAAAATGGACTGTAAGATTTTGTGAGGAAAAACTAATTATATTTATTTTGTTTCCCTTTTATAGAATGATATAGAGTATAGGAGATTAATAAGAGGACTGCAACAATGAATAGGAAAATGAAAGAACCATCTCTAGACAGGAAAAATAGAATTATGTAATTTCAGTTATAGAGATTGTTTTATGTAATGAAGTTTCAATTTGTTAAACATCTACTTTAGTTTACTAAATCTAAGTAACCTCAACAATTTCCTTAGATTACAGGAAAAAAAATACAAACTCTACTTCAGTACTCTCTGATTTTTATCTTTAAAAAGCTAGTTACAAATGCCCTTTTACACCAGGTGAAAATAAAAATATCTCATATCATTCTAAAAAGCTACTCAGTTATGATAGATACTTGGAATTGGTTGTGCTTATTTACCAATTCTTACTCTTTTTTTTTTTGAATTTCTAAGCTCCTCTATCTGTTATCTTTGCTTGAAGAAATCCATGAGATGAATCGATTGCCTTCATAATGCTATAATACCCTTTATGTTTTTTTTTTTCTTCTTAGCAGACAGTTTGTTTGACACTATCTTAGTAACTCAGTAAAATAAGGAGACATTTAAAAATTATATCAGGAAAAAATGCTTAAAGTGTAAATCTGGCATCTAAATTGCATAAATAGTACATACTATGATAAAAACATTATTTGGGTGGTTATTTCATAATCAGAATTCTTGGTGTTTAATTTCTTTTTCCTAAGAGCATAGCATCATCATAACAATAACTAAAATTTTATATCTCATTGACCTATCCTCTAAATTAATTGATTTTTGTCACTTAAAAGTTCACCTATTGGTCAAATTACTTGTACAATCTGATAGTTACTGAGATAATTGCAAATAAGGTCATTTGTGTTCTATATTGCTTTGAAACAATCAAAACAGTTTAGCCACCAGTCTTATATTTAATCCTTTAACTGACAAAAATATCTGTGGGGCCAAATAAATCCATGGTGATTTTAAAACTGGGTAAAACCAATAGAAAGAAGGATACAGGCCATCCATCTAATTCTCTATTCAGCACAGTTATTGCAATACACTTGATTCGTTTGGTTACGGTTTAAAAAACTGGGCCACGACCCACAGCACAAGATTGTAGTTTTGTATTGTTTTGACAGATATTCGACACGCTCTGAATTTTCCAAATTAGAGCAAATCGTTTAGAAAAAAGATGCTACTTTTATGTATTCAGATGCAATTTTTCATTATCTTTTAGATCATATTTTTTCCATGTATGTTTAGCTTTGTCATTAGCTAATGAGAACTATTGTAGAAATAATCATAATGGAAGTCATTTTTTATTCATGTTAATAAAGATGCAATTTCATAAGAGTATTCTGGTGCCATTTTTTCATTGTTTTATATTACCTTTATTTCTATAATTTACATACTCATTGGGTTTAATAAAGGTGAATTTTAAACTAGTTTTTTATTTTAAAAATGTTGACTCTGTTTTTAAACAATGGTATTTTTCTGTTATAGCTTGGAGCAAAGCCCTAACAAGCAACAACAAAAAACAAACTCCTGCCCCTTGCAGGAAAAAAAAAATATAATAATCATCTTGACATTTAGGTATTAATGTAAATGTATCTATTGTCACATAAAATCCTTTGAAAAATATTTGCATACACATAGAAACTTCCTCAACAAAAATGTAAACTGTTAAGTGTGAAAAAACATATATTAAATAGTGACAAAAGAGGGGAGAAAGTACATTCAGATTAACACCAGTTTATATACTGACAATCTCATTTTGCTCAATTTTAATTAATATTCACCAAGTGTACATTCCCTAGACTGCCTGGCACAAGAATTGAGTTAGGCAAATCCATATAGTCCACTTTTTCCTTCGAGCCTAGTTGAATGCACGCAACACTCATTACTTCAGCAAATCATGTGTGTCTTCACTTGTAGCAAACACATCCTTTAGATACCACGAGTTTTCATTTTCTCATTAGCTAGGCAATAGCTACAATAGAACCTTACTCTGCCATGAAATTCCATTTCCCTGTACTGACAGTGAAGTTGGAAAGATTGTCTATGCAGTTTTAAAAGATTCTTCAGGTAAGGTTTTGCATCACTTTTGTGTTCAGCAGATTTGGACACATTCTCTGACCTGCCAATCTCCCTCTCCCTGGAAATCCTCCAATCCACTGTTCACATTAGAGTGACCTTTTGAACATGCAAAACGAATCATAACAGTCTCCCATCTACAGACTTTCTCTACTTGATTAACTTTAATTTAATCTGTCATTATGAAGACAAATAACTTTAAAATTGCTTTCCTACTTTTAAAAGGGATGGCCTCCCAGATCTCTGCAGCCCTGAGTTGCAACAACATACACCCCCTGCCCCAGCCCTCTTCACGTTTTCTCCAGCCCCAAGGGCTTCGTTGTACGCGCTGTTTATGTGACATGCTCTGTGCTGCTACAGAACCAGGCAACCTTACTTCACAGGTTTGCAAGGGGGCATCTTTACACACACTTTGCAACCACTTCCGACATTCTCCATATGGGTAGAGATCATGTCAGTTTTAGCTTGCCATTTTATTTTAGTGCCAGAAATTGTATCTGTTGCTCTGTAGCTATTTGATAATATTGTTAAATGTGGAATGAATATACTTTTATCAATTGAATTCAGTCACAGGGACAATTTCCTTCTAAAATGGCCCTTAACTAAGAGGCATTTTATTTAGTGCCTTAAAGAATATATATATTTGACTCTGATTATGTAAGACTCAAAATCCACCTTTTAATTCTTGCCAATATTATACTGTTGTTTTTAAAATAGTAAATATTCAAGTCAGATCAGAGTTCTGTGCCTTCAATCATTGTTTACTAGCTTGGCTCCTCTCTTTCATCTTTTCAGTAGAGTGTAAAAACCAAATAAAATATTACTAATTAATAAACTCTTTAAGTCTATACATGGTGTATTTTGTGTGTGGGGGGGATTTGCTGCTAAATTTGCTTTGCTTTTATTTAAAAAAATGCATTGAACAGCAATAAAGTCTACTACAGTGGCAGATCATATGATTTTCCCGATTTTGGAAGAAGACAGTTTAAACAATACAATATTTAAAAATATAAATAATGTTTAAAAATGTAATTAAAAAACAAAAATGTTTAAAAAATTTTAAATGTAAAAAAAATTAAAAACATAATACAAAGAAAATGTTACAATCTGTTACTATAACAACAACACATTTAAATATCAATGAGGTAATTTCGAGAAATATAGGACATTTTTGCATAATGAAATAATGTTGTTTAAGCCTTTCCTAACGCAGGAGTATTGTAACTCTCTGTCTCTCTGTCTCTCTCCCTATATAAATATACCTTTGTAAAAGTTCTCATTAAAAATTAACCTACATTTAAATCCCAGTTCAATTTAGTGTATCTTTGTGTAAATTATTTAAGCTCTCTTGGCCTCGGTTCCCTCTTGTGGAAAGTGAAGATAATACTACCACTAATTTACAACTTTTGGAGTTATGCAGTCATATCTCACAGAGATTGGATGCTTAGTATCAGGCCACTATAATAAAGCGAACATTGCAACAAGGCGAGTCAAATGATTTTTTTGGTTTTCTGGTACATATAAAAGTTATGTTTACACTTTACTGCAGTCTGTCAAGCGTGCAACAGCCTTATGTCTAAAAAAATAATGTGAACACCTTAATTGAAGAATACTTGATTGCTAAAAAATGCTAACCATCATTTGAGCTTTCAGTGAGTTGTAATTGGGGATCACAGGTCACCGTAACAAATACCTTAATTGATGAAAAAGCTCAAAAGACTGTAATATTACCAAAATGTTACACAGAAACATGACATGAGCAAATACTTCTGGGAAAAAGATGCTGATAGACTTGCTCAACACAGGGTTGCCACAAACATTCGATTTGTGAAAAGTGCTGATCAAGTGAAGCTCCGTAAAATGAGGTATGCCTGTAATTAAAGATGACACACTTCTAACCAAGTGTTTAGATTTGTGATGTGCAAAGGATATGCAGTTAGAACCCGAAGAGAGAACTGTTATAGTACTCTGCAAAACACTACATATTATTTTTATCTGTCTTGTTTTGAAAGGCTGAAATCATCCTGTATATCTGAAAAATTTATAGCTGTTGTCTTTTTCCTTTCCTGATATAGTTTAGAAGCATCATGTTAATCCATCTAGAAATTAGCTTTGTTATAATTTTTGTGTTTCAATTAAAAACAAGTTCATAATTAATAATATTCTAGCACTACTTATTGAATAATGATTGAGATATCATCTTTATTATATAATAATACTTCGCAAGTGAACTGTTATACCTGGTGCTCACCAAGGATTTAATGAATTCTATTTTTAAATATTATAGCTTTATAAATAAACTAATTTAGTATTCTATTTGCAAATGTCAACTTATTGCAAAGTTACAGTTCTATCAAAACTACAATTGTTTTACAACTTCTCCTTGGAGCAGTGAAGGCTTTGATTACAGTAAAATGCTAGGGGCACCTAAATTTGATTGGTTGGGGGAACGGTGTTTATAAAGTCAAAAACATTCTAATTTTCTCTTTTCTCATGATTATAGTCACCTTACCTAGCAGCCTCTAATTGAATAACAGATTTATCATTTTCAATATTATTTAGATTTACATCTTAAAATGCCTAAGAATATGTAATAACATTACATTTGCCATTATAAACAATAAATCAACGTTACCATCTGGTTAAAACTACTACAAAGTGCAAGCATTTTCCCACAGGTTACACAATTAAGACCTAAAAATTGGGCATGCTCTTTTAACTCCAGTGAGATTCACACTTCATACCTCTTTAATTCATTTTTTTATGAATCACTAGATCCCCTAAGTCCTTTTTCTATTAATTATAAAGACCACTTATACTCTCAAGACTTTTCACACCTTCAGTATATAAATTTTAGAGTGCTTTTAATGATAAAACTCATAAAAACTCTACATAGTGATCAAAATTTTTTTGGGTATGAAATAAATGATGTAAGTACAAAAAACACATTGTCTTACTGGTTAGGTTATTTCACTTTTTAAAATTTTATTTATTTATTTTGAGAGAGAGAACATGTGAGTCAGCCAAGGACACAGAGAAAGAGAGAGAGAGAGAGAGAGAGAGAGAGAGAGAGAGAGAGAGAGAGAGAGAATCCCAAGCAGGCTCCATGATATCAGCGTGGAGCCCAACACGGGCTGGATCCCATGAACCATGAGATCATGACCTGTGCCAAAATCAAGAGCAGGATGCTCAACTGACTGAGCCACCAGGTGCCCCAGAGTATTCCACTTTATTCATGAATAAAGTTTTTGTCTTTATTGGATTTGAATCTCCCTGAATATTGAGGGAAGGGAGAGTCAAGGCCGTTTCTAGCCTTGCTTTTCTATAACCTTTAGAAAAGAATAATTTCAATATAAAATCTGTAATTCCACATACATGATCCAGTAATTAGACCCCAAATTATATGCCTCCCCATTTTATCTTATGATTTGTATGTATTATTTTATGTAAAAATATTAACATTATAAAAATTATTACATTGGTTTCTCTATCAATAGATTTCCTGTTATGTACTGAAAATTTAGCAGAGACACCCCCTTCATTAAATATCATACTATCTCATTATTTCTTATTCTTGCAAAGGAAGATCTGTACTACAAATATAAAATGGCAATCTGATACTAACACCTAAAGTGACCACTCATATAGTCAATACAGAATGTGACATTGTAATCTTCGGACACACCTAATTAATTGGTATTAAAATCAAAGCAGATAAAATTCAACTTGCATAAGCTGAAATGTATTTGAAGTAAAACTTTTAACTAAGATATTTTAAAGTGCTTGAATGACAGAAATATACCCAACACTTCCTAATATCTGTTTCCTTCTATGTCTTTATCAATTCCTATTGCTATAACATGAGCTTGAAGATCCAAATTTAAAATTATTGTCAAAATTCCCAAGAAATATATACAAATGTTATTTGAATATTCTGTTTGCATACATATGAATAATCACATATAAATCATTATGGTATATAGGCCTAATAAAATTTTTAAACACAAAAATACATAAAATTGCATTTTAAACATAAAAATATATGAAATTGTCCCATAAATTTTTTTCAATAATCATCTGTTCACAAAAACATTTACTATAAATAGCTAATAAATCAGAAATAAGAAATTGAGAATAAATCATATGTGCAGATGAAGTTAAATTAAGTAAAACAATATCCTCATAAAAGTTCATTTAATTACTTCAAATTAAAATTACTTTTCCCTAAGCTTCTTTTTTTTATTATAACATAAATCAATATTATATACCACCAGTTGCTTTCTGTCTTTCCTATAACTGCTTAGCTTTCTGAATTGATCAAAACTGTCTAATCTTAATCTTCATATTTCTTTCTTTGCCTAAAATCTTCTTTTTTCCTGCTATTATATTTCTGAGGACATTAGCCTGACTAATGAGTTGTTTTCAAGCTGTAGTTTAATACCACATTTCTTTATTCCTTCATCCTGCTCATACTTTTTTCCTTAAAAATGATTTACACACATGGACAGAAGCACTACCTCATATCAACCTAAGAAAGAGACCCATAGAGAATGTGTTTAAGTTTTAGGATACTCGGATCTCTTTCTTGGTTAAACGATATTTGAGATGCTACTGGAAGGAAGTCATTCCATAGTGAGGGTTACCCCTTGGAAGGGAGCATAGTGACTTCTAAGGCAGATAACACTTATGCCAAGAAGGTTTTAGCTATACATGAGTTTAGAGACTGATTTCTGTGACTTGTTTGGGAAATCTAAAGATATTAGTTGAGCAGGAGGTTTTACTGATATACATTAAGGAGAGACAGCAGTTTGTTAAAGTTATACACTCACCTTTTTGATAAGACCAAGGTGAGGTGAACTTTTATAAGAAAGGAGGACATGGTGATTTATGTGTTTCCTCTCAGACTTCAAGCTGAAGTCTCCCCATTGTTTGCCTCAAGTGTTATTTCTTGAGATTGTTCATTTGCCTTTGAATGTTTTTGAGGAATCCCCTTCAAGTAAGTATAACCACTTTTCTGGCCTGAAAGAGCTCAAATTAGGGGAAGCAAAAGCCAGTGCCCTGTGTCAGTTCTTCAGTTAACCTCCAGACAGATCTAAACAAATACAATTGATTCTTGAGAATAAGGACTACTCTGCTCCATCCCAACCAGTAACCCAGGTCCCACACTTGAGATGCTGGCTGCCATGTGAAAACTGCCCCCACACTGGGCTTAGGGGAAGGGAGAGCAAGCAAAAACCTTATTAAAGCCTTCTGTATCATTTTTAATTCACCTTTTTTCTTGATTAAATGCTGGCTGGTTGCTGTAGACCTTAGTCTATTTTCTAGATTCTGATAAAATTTATTCTGACAGTTTTTGCTTTTTTTCATTGTTTTTGTGTGTAAACAGGTCCTTAGAACTAATACATTTGCCACCTTTGCTGATATGACCCCATTGATTTTTAAGGTACCACTTTTAACCATTTTTATTTTTTAAAGCAATGTTAAATGGCTTTTGAGATACATTCAATTTCGTTATATCTTGTTTTTTTCTCTATATTGCTAATTATATTTCAATACTAATTTGGATTTTGAATCTACATTCTTTTCTTTGTTGTTTACTTATTTTGAGAGAGAGAGAGAATGAGAGAGAGAGCAGTTGAGGGACAGAGAGAGAGAGAGAGAGAGAGAATGAGAGAGAGAGCAGGGGAGGGACAGAGAGAGAGAGAGAGAGAGAGAGAGAGAGAGGAAGACAGAGAGAATCCCAAGCAGGTTCCGCATGGGGCTGGAACCAATGAACCTTGAGATCATGACCTGAGCAGAAATCAAGAGTCAGACACTAAACTAAATGAACCACTCAGGCATCCCTGGATCTACATTCTTTATTGAGATTACCCTGTGAGTATTCATTCTTATATTATCTTTATTGAGATTTCACCAAACAATACAATACCTTCATACAATATGATCAGGCTGGGTGTATTTATTTTCTATGCTCTAGAATTGTTTGGATAAGATTAAAAATATTTCTTCCTGAATATCTGGTAGAATACAGTAGTAAAGCAATGGGGAACTGCAGTATTCTGTTTTGTTTTATTGATGAAAGAAATTACAACCAATAAACTTTATTTGATACTTATAAATCAATTAGTCTGAGTTGGGAGATTATCTCTTCAAACAAGATTTGCCAGAATTTGCTCTAAAAAAAATCTACTTCTAACATGAACTTCAAGACACCATATTTAGTTTTTGGTTTGTAAGTCACTTAACCATTAACATAGATTAAAATATAGCCCTATATCATAGCCAAACAAGGCCACAAGTCACTGTTCACAGATCTCTCTGTGTATTGTGTTTGAAGATGTGTGTGAGGATAGTGCATACTTATTTTAGTGTAATTTTTCTTTAATTAGAGCCAAGATTTCATTTACTATTCCATTCCTCTCAACTTGTGCTATCCATGGATAGTTAGATTCTTCCCACATATAGAAAAAAAAAAGATTCTTCCTACATAACTCATCAAATGACTTCAAGACAATTACAGTTTGTGCTACCAATTTAGCTTCCTTTTCTCCACACCCACTCCTGGATATTCCTACAATATTCCTATATCTCATGAAAACTAAAAACTATTCATTTAAGAAAATTTTTTTCATCCAGACTTTTACATTACTTTTAATTTGAATCTTGTGAGTTTTAGAAAATATAGCCTGCAATTTCCAGAATAGGAAACCATACTATTTTACCAGTGCACCAGTTAGCTAATAATTTCTTAGAATTTTATATGAACATTTATAATTGACATTTTTCTATATTTTTATTTTTTTGTGCTTTAGGGGCACCTGGGTGGCTCAATCCGTTAAGTGTCAGACTTAGGCTCAGGTCATGATCTCATGGTTTGTGAGTTCAAGCCCCGCATCAGGCTCTGTGTTGTCAGCTGGGAGCGTGGAGCACGCTTAGGATTCTGACTTTCTCTGCCCCTTCCCCACTGGTTCTCCGTCCCTCTGTCTCTCTCTCTCTTTCCAAAATAAATAAACATTAATTTTTTTTTAAAAATAGTGTTATTGAATGAACTGAGCAAATATCATTTATGTCATGTTTCTCACTTCTCCCTTAAAATAAAATGTATTTTCTGATACTTGGAATTTTACTATAAAAAATTGTGTAAGAAGTTATTTAGATGTATTTCAAATGTAATTACCTGTTTATTATTTGTAGTATATTGAGAAATTCAGCAAACCTTAGTAACACTTCCCTGGAGGAACAGCTGTTGTTAATGATTCGACCTGTGACCCCTGGGTAGGTTAAGGTTTAAGGCAGTTGCCTCCATTGGGTAGAATCTCCCTGAACCACAATTAACTGCTAAATGCCCAAATTTGCTGATCTTGCCCCCACAGAAACTATTAACATGCCCCCATGTACTGCTGCTCCTTTCCAAGGGCAATTATCCCTTGGCTGCATTCACCATTTGGTTGTATTTACAACAGATTATCGAACAGATAAGCTGGCAAATTTGCACCCAGAGGCACTCATTTGTTTTGTTTTGTTTTGTTTTTTGGATATAATTTGTTGCCAAACTGGCTTACATACAACACCCGGTGCTCATCCCAACAAGTGCCCTTCACCCATTATCCCTCTCCCCCACCTCCCCATCCACCCTTAGTTTGTTCTCTGTATTTAAGAGTCTCTTTTGCCTCCCTCCCTCCCTGTATCTACTTTTTCCCTCTTCCCTTCCCCCATGGTCTTCTGTTCATTTTCTCAAGATCCACATATGAGTGAAAACATATGATATCTGTCTTTTCTCTGACTGACTTATTGCACTTATAATACCTTCCAGTTCCATCCATGTTGCCGCAAATGGCATGATTTCACTCTTTCTCAATGCCGAGTAGTATTCCATTGAATACATAAACCACATCTTCCTTATCCATTCACCATTTGATGGAAATTTGGTCTCTTTCCATAATTTGTTGAAAGCACTGCTATAAACATTAGGGTACACGTGCCCCTATGCATCAGCACTCCTGTATCCCTTGGGTAAATTCCTAGTAGTGCTATTGCTGGGTCATAAGGTAGCTCTATTTCTAATTTTTTGAGGAACCTCCACACTGTTTTCTAGAACGGCTGCAACAGTTTGCATTCCACCAACAGTGCAAGAGGGTTCCCATTTCTCTATATCCTCTCCAGCATCTGTAGTTTCCTGAGTTGTTCATTTTATCCACTCTGACCGCTGTGAGGTGGTAGCTCAGTGTGGCTTTGATTTATACTTCCCTGATGATGAGTGATATTGAGCATCTTTTCATGTGTCTGTTAGCCATCTGGATGTTTTCTTCAGAAAAGTGTCTATTCATGTCTTCTGGCCATTTCTTCACTGGATTATTTGTTTTTTGGGTATTGAGTTTGGTAAGTTCTTTATAGATTTTGATACCAGCCCTTTATCCGATATGTCATTTGCAAATATATTTTCCCATTCCATTGGTTGCCTTTTAGTTTTGTTGATTGTTTCCTTTGCAGTGCAGAAGCTTTTCATCTTGATGAGGTCCCAATAGTTCATTTTTACTTTTGATTCCCTTGCCTTTGGAGATGTGTTGAGTAAGAAATTCCTGCGACTGAGGTCAAAGAGGTTGCTGCCTGCTTTCTCCTCTAGGGTTTTGATGGCGTCATCTTACATTTAGGTCTTTCATTCATTTTGAATTTATTTTTGTGTATGGTGTAAGAAGGTGGTCTAGTTCCATTCTTCTGCATGTTGCTGTGCAGTTCTCCCAGCACCATTTACTAAAGAGGCTGTCTTTTTTCCTTTGGATACTCTTTCTTGCTTTGTCAAAGATTAGTTGGCCATATATTTTTGGGTCCAGTTCTGGGTTCTCTATTCTATTCCATTGGTCTGTGTGTCTGTTTTTGTGCCAATACCATACTGTCTTGATGATTACAGCTTTGTAGTAGAGGCTAAAGTCTGGGATTGTGATGTCTCGCACTTTGGTTTTCTTCTTCAATATTATTTTGGCTATTTGGGGTCTTTTGTGGTTCCATACAAATTTTAGGATTATTTGTTCTAGCTTTGAGAAGAATGCTGGTGCAATTTTGATTGGGATTGCATTGAATATGTAGATTTCTTTGGGTAGTAGTGACAGTTTAATAATGTTTGTTCTTCCAACCCATGAGCATGGAATGTTTTTCTATTTCCTTGTGTCTTTTCAATTTCCTTCATAATCTTTCTATAGTTTTCAGCATACAGGTCTTTTACATCTTCGGTTAGGTTTATTCCTAAGTATTTTATGGGTTTTGGTGCAATTGTAAATGGGATCAATTTCTTTATTTCCAGGAGCACTTATTTGATAACACCTTTGTTTGCCTCACCTAGTGTAGGACTTCTGCTATTGTTCCTGGAAATTTTCCACTTTGCCCTTAGTTCAGATTTTTCCTTCTTCCCAGAGAGGTGTGCCCCCACCTCTCAATCTCTCTGTAGATTTACCCCAATTTTACCGTGTGTGTATGTGTGTGTGTGTGTGTGTGTGTGTGTGTGTGTACCATATTCCTCCTACTATTGATATCTATCTACATGACTGGGGTTTGGGATAGAGCACACTAGAGTATTGGTAAATTTTGCTTGAGGGATTAATATTTTACTGAGGCTAATCATTAAAATGTGAAAATGAGAGACTTGACGGGTTCCCAGATTATGAAATACACTTATTTTCAGTATGTGATTTCTTTCTTTCTTTCTTTCTTTGTTTCTTTCTTTCTTTCTTTCTTTTTTAATTCTCTCTAGTTCATCTGTATTTCTTTGAGAATTTTAGTTGGAAACAGCCTGGAAATCTGACAGGAATAAACTTTCACATAATGTTTTTTTTTACTCTCTAACTGGCAAGATCAGAAATGCCATGAAAAGAAGACTATCACACAGGATATTTTCTACTTCAGCTGGCTTCTGAACTCATGCAGACACAGCCATACGCGTGCATACATAAAATCACATTTTCAAAAGTTAACAGGAAAAATAAAGTTGGGGGAGGGAGAGCTGCATTCAATTATCCTTAAAGCTTTGTCCATATGTTCAAAAATTAATTGATCTAAGAGACAAATAACACCTGGTAATCTCTTTTTTTTTTTTTGCCATTTACAAGGGGGCTAACAAAGTGAACTGTAGATGTTTCATAACTTCTGTTTAGGTTGTCTATTGTAAAAATATCCAAATCAACTCAAATTTTAGATAAAATGCAAATTAAAATTTTAACTATGTGAATGCCAAGTAAGATAACCAGTTCACATGTTAATTTAGCTTTTAAAACTTAAAATATATACATAGAGAGATAACATAATACCAACATATTACTTAACGACTCACCTCATTTCATTTTATTTTACTCTAGGCACAATTAAGTCTAGATAGCATAGTTCATGTGTTTTATGGAGCGTTGAACTGGTAGCATATGACAGAATCATGACCATTACCGCTGCAGCTTGTGACAGAGTGGGAAGATAATAGGCCAATCTTCCCTCTCGATGACTCCTGCCTGACCAGAGAAGATGAGGTGGTAGAGGAATTGAATCATTTTAAAAGAGGCATTTGTGCAGGATGGAGACTGAACTATCAATTGAGTTGTACTTGACAGAAAATGGCACTTTTGCCTTTGGGCATCTTTTTAAGAGTAAGAACAAAGTTATATTTAATACCTTCTTGATTTCATGCAATGAACATCAAATTTTCCTCCACGTATATCAGAATAAATGGTATCTTGGTGACAGTCTTATTATCACAGATAACTTCATAGAAAATAGAGACTATAACCGAATTTAAGCTAATTTCCTGGGATTGAATTTCCTTATATGAAGGTAATACAGCTGAAAAGACACAGAGGAATTTCCACAACACTCAATTACAAAGACAGAAAAATTCTGCAATTCCCAAATAGTACCTAAAATACATGTCAATTAAGCTCTCCCTTATTGTTAATGATGAAAACACAGGCTTTCTTTCTATGAACCAGAAAATATCATTAGTGCTATTTATGTGTCTATTGTTTTCCTTAAGTATGAAGGAATTTCTACATATTCTTATTAACCATAAGATAAGATAAATAACCTATATTATAGTTTTGTTTTCCTATTGCTTTGGAATTCTATTGACTTTACTAAATTTCCCATTATCTCAGTCTTCTGTTTGTTTTTTTAATAAATAGAATATTGTCTAATCTTTTACTTTTTTCAATTTTAATTAAATAATCTTAATGGCAGGAATTATAAACATATATGCCACAAATTATAATAGTATATAGTGAATTGATAGTAATTGTTTTATGGTTATAATCATTTGGCTGTGTACGATTTCAGGTTATGTATGATAATTCTATTAAGCATAAGGCTAACTTAACCTTATACATAACAAGTGAAGTTTTTTCTCACTCAGTGAAAATATCATTGGTCACAAAACTAAATAATTCCAAAATAACATTTTTTAATCACAAAATAATATGGGAGTTTATCTGATACCTATTCCTTGACTATTGAACGCCTTTCTATATATATATATATATATATATATATATATATATATATATATATATATATGGGCATAAAATGTGTGGGGTAAATATGTGTTTATATATTGATGTTATGGATTCATAACAAAGGATAAATAAATGTACAGTGTTTCTTTTTAAAAAAATTTAAATCTCTTTAAGACAAGTTTAGCCAGTCATTATAGTCCTTGAGTTAACCCATTTCTTTGTGCAGAGAGATTTGGTAAGCATTTGATTTTACTAGTTTAAATAATCTGAGATATGGAGAAAATACAGTTGGTATCGAGGGTATGAAAAAAGTTGGAATCTGAAAATGTTTTGTCAGTATCCATGAAAGATGCATAGCATTCAGGGTTCTGTAAAAGATGAACACTTGTTTCCCTCATGTGTAGTAAGGCTTCAAAAGCATATATAAGCCTTTGGAGGCTAAACATCAAGGGCTATAGTTGAAAATAGCTGAGAGGAGCCACTGTCATCAAGGACAGAATCACTGTGACCAGGTATCACGGGGACCTGTCTAGAGTAGCAGAGATGAAAAAGAACCAGTGACAGAGACTTGTAGGAAGCAATTGTGATTGAATATTCTCACACCTCTTTTTCCTGGTAATGCATATGTTTCAGAGAAGAATGAGTGGAAAAAAATTTACAGTGTCCTCTTAGCCAATCTTTACTAGTATAGGGCAGAGCTGAGTTTGATTTTATATTCTAAGAGAAGTGATCTTTACACTAACATTCTTCCTTATTTCATTTACATTAGGTTCAGAAGAAAAATTAATCCTCCACTTAAGACTAATTTGAGATCTTTCTCCAGTTCCTTCTATTCTCATTTTGATCATGATAAATTGCTTATTTTCTCTTCCTTATCTCTTTCTGGTGTTTCTTCTTAGTAATAGCAACTTAAATATAGGTTATAAACATCCTAAAATATTTCATATTTTCAATTTGTCTCAGTGGTTGGATTCTGAAATTCTTTCATTTTCTAGACTTTCTTTCTTTCTTTCTTTCTTTCTTTCTTCCTTTCTTTCTTTCTTCCTTTCTTCCTTTCTTCCTTTCTTCTTTTCTTTCTTAATTGGGCCCAACTTTTTACCACAAAGATTAAAGCACACATTGTCTTGGCAGGATATATTCAATGAGCTGAATCAGAAAAATATGCAGTCAAGAATTATTTTTTTTAATTTACTTATTTGTTTTGTGTGAGAGAGGGAAAGCATGAGAAGGGAAGGGGCAGAGAGAGAGAAAGAGACAGAGAGAGAGAGAGAGAGAAAGAAAGAAACCCAAGCAGGCTCCATGCTGTCAGCACAGGCTCCATGCTGTCGACAGGAGACTTGACCTCATAATCCATGAGATCTTGACCTGAGCTGAAATCAAGAGTTGGACCTTTAACCGACTGAGCCACCCAGGTGCCCCTAAAAATTCTTTATCCAGCGAGGATATCATTCAAAATAGGAGAGATAGAGTTTCCCAGACAAACAAAAACTAAAAGAGTTCATGACCACTAAACTGGCCCTTCAAGAAACTTTAAGGAAGACTCTTTGAGTGGAGAAAACAAAACAAAACAAAACAAAACAAAAAGATCAAAAATGACAAAGATTAGAAAAGAGCAGAGAACATCACCAGAAACACCAACTCTACAGGCAACAAACACAATGACACTACATTCATTTCTTTCAGTAATCACATTTAAAGGTAAATCGGTTAAATGCTCCAATCAAAAGACACAGGGTATCATAATTAAAAACAAAAACAAAAACAAATAAACAACAACAAAAAGATACATCTCTATGCTGCCTACAAGATACTCATTTTAGACCTAAAGACACCTGCAGATTGAAAGTAAGGGAATGGAGATCATGCTAATGGACATCAAAAGAAAGCCAGAGTAGCCATACTTATGTCAGACAAACTAGATTTTAAAACAAAGACTGTAACAAGAAATGAAGAAGGGCATTATATCATAATTAAGGGGTCTATCCACCAAGAAGATCTAACAATTGTATATATTTATGCCTCCAACTTGAAAGCACCCAAATAATCAATTAATCAAAAACATAAAGAAACACATTGATAATAATACCACAATAGTAGGGGACTTTAACACCCTACTTACAACCATGGATAGATCATCTAAGCAGAAAATTACCAAGGAAACAATAGCTTTGAATGACACACTGGACCATATGGACTTAACATATATATTCAGAACATTTCATCCTAAAACAGCAGAATACACATTGTTCTTGAGTGCACATAGAACATTCTCCAGAATCGATCACATATTGGATCACAAATCAGCCCTCAACAAGTACAAAAAGATCACCATCCTACCATGCATATTTTCAGAACACAACACTATGAAACTTGAAATCAACTACAAGAAAAAATTTGTAAAAACCACAAATACTTGGAGATTAAAGAACATCCTATTAAAGAATGAATGGGTTAACCAAGAAATTAAAGAGGAAATTAAAAAGTATATGGAAGCCAATGAAATTGAAGACACAACGGTCCAAAACCTCTGGGATACAGCAAAGGTGGTCATAAGAGGGAAGTATACAGCAATCCAGGCCTTCATAAAGAAGGAAGAAAAGTCTCAAATACATAACCTAACCTTATACCTAAAGGAGGCAGAGGGGGGGCGGTGTCTGAGTGACTCAGTCAGTTAAGCATGTGACTTTGGCTCAGGTCTTGATCTCACGGTTCATGAGTTGAAGCATCACATCAGGTTCTGTGCTGTCAGTGTAGAGCCTGCTTCCAATCCTCTGCCCTCCCTACCCCTCCCCAGTTCATGCTCTCTTTTTCTCTCTAAAAAAAATAAGATAAAAAATAAATAAAGGAGCTGGAAAATGAACAGCAAATAAAGTTCCAAACCAGCAGAAGTTGGGAAATAATAAAGATTAGAACAGAAATCAATGGTATCAAAACTTAAAAAAACAAACAAAACAAAACAAAACCAAAAAACAGAACAGATCAATGAAGCTAGGAGCTGGTTCTGTGAAAGAATTGAAATTAATGACCCCCTAGCCATATTGATCAAAAAGAAAAAGGAAAGTACCCAAATAAATACAATTATGAATGAAAGAGGAGAGATCACAGCAAATACTGAAGAAATACAAATACTAATAAGAGTATATTATGAGCAATTATATGCCAACAAATTGGGCAATCTGGAAGAAATAGATATTCCTAGAAATATAAACTACCAAAACTGAAACAGTAAGAAATAGAAATTTTGAACAGACCCATAACCAGTAAAGAAATGGAATCAGTAATCTCCCCAAAACAAGAGCACAAGGCTGGATGGCTTCTCAGGAGACTTCTACCAAACATCTAAAGAAGAATTAATACCTACTCTTTTGAAGCTGTTCCAAAAAACATAAATGAAAGAAACCTCCCAAACTCATTCTATGAGGCCAGCATTACCTTGATTCCAAAGTCAGGGAAAACCCTCCATGAACAGGAGAACTATAGACCAATTTCCCAGTGAACATGGATGCAAAAATTCTCAACAAGACGCTAGCAAATTGAATCCAACAATATATTAAAAGAATTATTCCCCACCATCAAGTGGGACTTATTCCTGAAGTGCAGGGCTGGTGGAATATCTGCAAATCAAATCAATCAACATGATACATCACACTAATAAAAGAAAGGCTAAGAAAGCATAAGAGACTCTTAAAAAATGAGAACAAACTGAGGGCTGATGGGGGGTGGGAGGGAGGGGAGGGTGGGTGATGGGTATTGAAGAGGGCATCTTTTGGGGTGAGCACTGGGTGGTTTTTTTTTTAATGTTTATTTATTTTTGAGACAGAGAGAGACAGAGCATGAACAGGGGAGGGTCAGAGAGAGAGAGACACACAGAATCCGAAACAGGCTCCAGGCTCTGAGCGGTCAGCACAGAGCCCGACGCGGGGCTCGAACCCACAGACCGCGAGATCGTGACCTGAGCCGAAGTCGGCCGCCCAACCGACTGAGCCACCCAGGCGCCCCAGGGATGAGCACTGGGTGTTGTATGGAAACCAATTTGACAATCAATTTCATATATTTTAAAAAAATAAAATAAAAAAGAAAGGCTAAGAACCACGTGATTCTCTCAATAGAGGCAGAAAAAGCATTTGACAAACTGTAGCATCCTTTCTTTATAAAAATCCTCAACAAAATAGGGATAGACAGAACATACCTCAAGATCATATAACAAGGTCATGTAACAAAAGACCCACAGCTAATATCATCCTCAATGGGAAGAACTGAGAGCTTTCCCCCTAAGGTCAGGAACATGACAGGGATGTCTATTTCTCACCACTGTTGTTCAACATAGCAGTGGAAGTCCTAGCCTCAGCAATCAGACAACAAAAAGAAATAAAAGTCATCCAAATCAATAAGGAATAAGTCAAACTTTCACTCTTTCCATATGGCATGATACTCTATGTGAAAAACTCAAATGACTCCAAAAAAAAGGAAAGAAAAGAAAAAGAAATTTTTAAAAAACCTGCTAGACACTGACACGTGAATTCTACAAAGTCACAGGTTATAAAATCAATGTACAGAAATCAGTTGCATTTCTATACACCAAATAATAATGCAGCAGAAAGAGAAATCAGGAAATCGATCCCATTTGCAATTGTACCAAAACGTACAAAATACCTAGTAATAAACCTAACCAAAGAGGTAAAAGATCTGCATGCTGAAAACTATAGAAAGTTTATGAAAGAAATCAAAGAAGACACAAAGAAATGGAAAAACATGCCATGATCAAGAATGGGAAGAACAAATATTGTTAAAAAATCAATACTACCCAAGCAATCTACACATTCAATGCAATCTCTATCAAAATAACACTAGCATTCTTCACAGGTCTAGACCAAACAATTATAAAATTTGTATGGGACCACAAAAGACCCCAAATAGCCAAAGTAATATTGAAAAAGAAAACCAAATTGGAGGCATGACAATTCTGGACTTCCAGCTACATCACAAAGCTGTAATCACCAAGACAGTATGGTACTGGCACAAAAACAGACACTTCGATCAATGGAATGAAATAGAAAACCCAGAAATGGACCTACAAATGTATGGTCAACTAATCTTTGATAAAGCAGGAAAGAATATCCAATGAAAAAAAGACAGTCTCATCAGCAAATGGTTTTGGGAAAACTGGACACCAATGTGTAGAAGAATTAACCTAGACCTCTTTATTACACCATACAAAAAAATAAATTCAAAATGGATGAGAGGCCTAAATGTGATACAGGCAACATCAAAATACTAGAGGAAAACATAGGCAGTAACCTCTTTGACATTGCCCATAACGACATCTTACTAGCTATGTCTCCTGAGGCAAGAGAAACAAAAGTAAAAATAAACTATTGGGACTTCATTAAGATAAAAAGCTTCAAACATAAGCAACCTTATTGATAAGAATGTGGTAATTGCAGGGGACTTTAATACACCACTTACAGAAATGGATAGATCATCTAGGCACACGGTCAATAAAGAAACAAGGGCCCTGAATGAGACATTGGATCAGATGGACTTGACAGATATATTTAGAACTCTGCATCCCAAAGCAACAGAATATACTTTCTTCTCGCGTGCACATGGAACATTCTCCAAGATAGATCATATACTGGGTCACAAAACAGCCCTTCATCAGTTTACAAGAATTGAAATTATACCATGCTTACTTTCAGACCACAATGCTATGAAGCTTGAAATCAACCACAGAAAAAAGTCTGGAAAACCTCCAAAAGCATGGAGGTTAAAGAACACCCTACTAACGAATGAGTGGGTCAACCAGGCAATTAGAGAAGAAATTAAAAAATATATGGAAACAAACGAAAATGAAAATACAACAATCCAAACGCTTTGAGATGCAGCAAAGGCAGTCCTGAGAGGAAAATACATTGCAATCCAGGCCTATCTCAAGAAACAAGAAAAATCCCAAATACAAAATCTAACAGCACACCTAAAGGAACTAGAAGCAGAACAGCAAAGGCAGCCTAAGCCCAGCAGAAGAAGAGAAATAATAAAGATCAGAGCAGAAATAAACAATATAGAAACTAAAAAAACTGTAGAGCAGATCAACGAAACCAAGAGTTGGTTTTTTGAAAAAATAAACAAAATTGACAAACCTCTAGCCAGGCTTCTCAAAAAGAAAAGGGAGATGACCCAAATAGATAAAATCATGAATGAAAATGGAATGATTACAACCAATCCCTCAGAGATACAAACAATTATCAGGGAATACTATGAAAACTTATATGCCAACAAATTGGACAACCTGGAAGAAATGGACAAATTCCTGAACACCCACACTCTTCCAAAACTCAATCAGGAGGAAATAGAAAGCTTGAACAGACCCATAACCAGCGAAGAAATTGAATCGGTTATCAAAAATCTCCCAACAAATAAGTGTCCAGGACCAGATGGCTTCCCAGGGGAGTTCTACCAGACGTTTAAAGCAGAGATAATACCTATCCTTCTCAAGCTATTCCAAGAAATAGAAAGGGAAGGAAAACTTCCAGACTCATTCTATGAAGCCAGTATTACTTTGATTCCTAAACCAGACAGAGACCCAGTAAGAAAAGAGAACTACAGGCCAATATCCCTGATGAATATGGATGCAAAAATTCTCAATAAGATACTAGCAAATCGAATTCAACGGCATATAAAAAGAATTATTCACCATGATCAAGTGGGATTCATTCCTGGGATTCAGGGCTGGTTCAACATTCGCAAATCAATCAACGTGATACATCACATTAACAAAAAAAGAGAGAAGAACCATATGATCCTGTCAATCGATGCAGAAAAGGCCTTCGACAAAATCCAGCACCCTTTCTTAATAAAAACCCTTGAGAAAGTCGGCATAGAAGGAACATACTTAAAGATCATAAAAGCCATTTATGAAAAGCCCACAGCTAACATCATCCTCAATGGGGAAATACTGAAAGCTTTTTCCCTGAGATCAGGAACACGACAAGGATGCCCACTCTCACCGCTGCTGTTTAACATAATGCTGGAAGTTCTAGCATCAGCAATCAGACAACAAAAGGAAATCAAAGGCATCAAAATTGGCAAAGATGAAGTCAATCTTTTGCTTTTTGCAGATGACATGATATTATACATGGAAAATCCAATAGACTCCAGCAAAAGTCTGCTAGAACTGATACAGGAATTCAGCAAAGTTGCAGGATACAAAATCAATGTACAGAAATCAGTTGCATTCTTATACACTAACAATGAAGCAACAGAAAGACAAATAAAGAAACTGATCCCATTCACAATTGCACCAAGAAGCATAAAATACCTAGGAATAAATCTAACCAAAGATGTAAAGGATCTGTATGCTGAAAACTATAGAAAGCTTCTGAAGGAAATTGAAGAAGATTTAAAGAAATGGAAAGACGTTCCCTGCTCATGGATTGGAAAAATAAATATTGTCAAAATGTCAATACTACCCAAAGCTATCTACACATTCAATGCAATCCCAATCAAAATTGCACCAGCATTCTTCTCAAAACTAGAACAAGCAATCCTAAAATTCATATGGAACCACAAAAGGCCCCGAATAGCCAAAGGAATTTTGAAGAAGAAGACCAAAGCAGGAGGCATCACAATCCCAGACTTTAGCCTCTACTACAAAGCTGTCATCATCAAGACAGCATGGTATTGGCACCAAAACAGACACATAGACCAATGGAATAGAATAGAAACCCCAGAACTAGACCCACAAACGTATGGCCAACTCATCTTTGACAAAGCAGGAAAGAACATCCAATGGAAAAAAGACAGCCTCTTTAACAAATGGTGCTGGGAGAGCTGGACAGCAACATGCAGAAGGTTGAAACTAGACCACTTTCTCACACCATTCACAAAAATAAACTCAAAATGGATAAAGGACCTAAATGTGAGACAGGAAACCATCAAAACCTTAGAGGAGAAAGCAGGAAAAGACCTCTCTGACCTCAGCCGTAGCAATCTCTTACTCGACACATCCCCAAAGGCAAGGGAATTAAAAGCAAAAGTGAATTACTGGGACCTTATGAAGATAAAAAGCTTCTGCACAGCAAAGGAAACAACCAACAAAACTAAAAGGCAACCAACGGAATGGGAAAAGATATTCGCAAATGACCTATCGGACAAAGGGCTAGTATCCAAAATCTATAAAGAGCTCACCAAACTCCACACCCGAAAAACAAATAACCCAGTGAAGAAATGGCAGAAAACATGAATAGACACTTCTCTAAAGAAGACATCCGGATGGCCAACAGGCACATGAAAAGATGTTCAGCGTCGCTCCTTATCAGGGAAATACAAATCAAAACCACACTCAGGTATCACCTCACGCCAGTCAGAGTGGCCAAAATGAACAAATCAGGAGACTATAGATGCTGCAGAGGATGTGGAGAAACGGGAACCCTCTTGCACTGTTGGTGGGAATGCAAATTGGTGCAGCCGCTCTGGAAAGCAGTGTGGAGGTTCCTCAGAAAATTAAAAATAGACCTACCCTATGACCCAGCAATAGCACTGCTAGGAATTTATCCAAGGGATACAGGAGTACTGATGCATAGGGCCACTTGTACCCCAATGTTCATAGCAGCACTCTCAACAATAGCCAAATTATGGAAAGAGCCTAAATGTCCATCAACTGATGAATGGATAAAGAAATTGTGGTTTATATACACAATGGAATATTACATGGCAATGAGAAAAAAATGAAATATGGCCTTTTGTAGCAACGTGGATGGAACTGGAGAGTGTGATGCTAAGTGAAATAAGCCATACAGAGAAAGACAGATACCATATGGTTTCACTCTTATGTGGATCCTGAGAAACTTAACAGGAACCCATGGGGGAGGGGAAGGAAAAAAAAAAAAGAGGTTAGAATGGGAGAGAGCCAAAGCATAAGAGACTGTTAAAAACTGAGAACAAACTGAGGGTTTATGGGGGGTGGGAGGGAGGAGAGAGTGGGTGATGGGTATTGAGGAGGGCACCTTTTGGGATGAGCACTGGGTGTTGTATGGAAACCAATTTGTCAATAAATTTCAGAAAAAAAAAAGATAAAAAGCTTCTGCACAGCAAAGGTAACAATAAAACTAAAAGGCAACTTACTTAATAGGAGAAGATATTAGCAAAATATCTGATAAAGGATTAGTATCCGCAAGATATAAATAACTTATAAAACTCAACACCCCAAAAGTAAATAATCCAGTTAAAAAATAGGCAGAAGACATGATTAGACATTATTTCCAAAGAAGGCATCCATTCAGATAGCTAACAGACACATGAAAAGATGCTCAACATCACTCATCATCAAATCAATACCAGGAAATACAAATCAAACCATGATGAGATACTACCTCACACCTATTAGCATGGCTAAAATTAACACAGGAAACAACAGATGTTGGCAAGAATGTGGAGAAAGGGCAACCGTGTTATGCTATTGGTGGGGATGTAACTGGTACAGCTATTCTGGAAAACAGTGTGGAGTTTCCTCAAAAAGTTAAAAATAGAACTACCTTACAATCCAGCAATCACACTACTAGGTATTTATCCAGAGATACAAAACTGCTGATTGGAAGGGGCATATGCATCCCAATGTTTATAGCAGAACTAGCAACAACAGCCAAATTATGGAAAGAGCCCAAATGTACATCAACTGGTGAATGGATAAAGAAGATGTGCTATATATGTATACACACACACACACACACACACACACACACACACACACACTGGGATATTACTCAGCCATAAAGAAAAGTGAAATCTTGTCATTTGCAACAACATGGATGGGACTAGAATGTATCATGCTAAGTGAAATAAGTCAGTCAGAGAAAAACAAATATATTTCATTCATATGTGGAATTTAAGAAACAAAACAGATGAACATAGGGAAGGGAAGGAAAATAGGATAAAAACAGAGAGAGGCAAACCATAGGAGACGCTTAAATATGGAGAACAAACTGAGGGTTGCTAGAGGAGTGTTGGGTAGGGTGATGGCCTAAATGGGTGATGGGCATTAAGAAGAGCACTTGTTAGGATGAGCATTGGGTGACATATGTAAGTGATGCATGACTAACTTCTCCTGAAACCATTACAGTATATGTTAACTAACTTTTTTTTTGTTTTTTTTTAAAGCACACACTATCTGTCTTTTTATTCTACTGTTCAATGTGTTTATTTCACACTCCTTGCATATTCTACAAATGGCTAATTATTATATATATCCCAACTGTTAATTTGATTCCCTATGTATTTCTATACACAGTTGCCTTTGTAACCTTCATGGAGGATTACTCTAATAACAGATTAACCCAAAAAATTCCTTTATTTCTATTCTTGATCATAGTGTTACTAGTCAATTTATAAATAACAATTATGGATTATTCATATACCTAGACCTAAATCCTTTATCTTTCAAATTTAAGACTCATAATGTATCAGATTTTCCATATTGGCAAATATAATATTTCAGACTGCAATCATGTATTTTGCCAAAATGTACTGAAAGCTATTTCTCCTTTTGGCCTTAAAAAACTCATTAACAAATTTAACAAGATTTTAAAGCTTTAAAGCACATTTAAAGTCAACTGAATCAGAAAGTCATAGAAATTTTTAAAGGTTTTATAGAAGAAATTCATAATTCACTCATCAATTGATTTGAATACTTACACATTTATTCCCAAATTTAACTGTCTCTAAATAAATTATTCTAAGTGTCTGTTCTATCTCTTTATGTTTCAATTTATTCCATTTGTCTATCCTCTGTGAGGATAGAAAATTATCAGGCATTGTTTAACTCCCAATATGCTACATAAAATCTAAGTCATTCTGTAGAGGTAGGTTAAGAAATATTTTTTTAGAAAGAGAGAGAAGGATATCTAAATGATAGAATATATATATATATATATATATATATATATATATATATATATAATATATATATAATATATATTATATATATTTTATTTATACATACATACACCACATACAAAACATTATAATAATTTAGGGAAGCTATCCAATAGCATGATTCAGAATTGAAAAATGATGTCGTAAAAGAAGAAAATCTATCCTTCCACTTCCATCAGTTCTGAGTACGTGCTTGCCATTTATGAGCCTTTAATTACACTATGCATCACGATTGACAATGAATGGTGAAAGTCTATTTTGAATAAAACTTTGGATGGGTGTGAAAACATCCTAAACATTGTGGCAATAACTTGCACTTGAATAGGATTAGAATTTTAATCTCGCTTTATTGAGAAATTCAAATTTGATAGACTTACTCATTCTGTCTGATATACAAAAGATATAAGCAATGTTAGATATTATTCCTGATTGACAATAGTAATTAGAAAATCTGCACTTTGGTTAATAGCAAAAGCTCAAAGAAGGATGATGGTCTTGCATAAATTCATAACATGGACCATCAGAACTACAGGAAAAAAATGCATTTTCAATTTTAAGCACAAGACCAGGCAAAACAGAAGTTCTGCAAAGATCAATGTCTAATTAGTAAACTAAGGAGCCAATCAATTACTTTATTATAGAAATGTGGAAAATCTATGTAAAGTTTCGCTAAGAGAGACCTTTTATATGTATTACATATCCATAATTCCTTTTTCCAAAACTCTTAAATCCCAAATGTTTTGGAAGTAAACACAGTCATGTGATCCATTAGTGGAAAACTTGGTGTTAATTAGCATGAGGTTATTCATTATCTTTATGCATTTCACTGTAACTACATGTATGTTTTGTTGAAAATAAGTTAATTTAAATTTTTCTCCAAAGCTTCTGGGATTATATGTACTCATTAACTTCATAAACTTGAAAATTTTGAATTCTGTAAGACATTCATAAGCCATTGTAGACACGAACACCAACAAACTAATTTATATACCTACTGTCTATTTTGCAACAGTTTGTTTAAAAATAACTAAATATCTCTGATATAAATTTAACTACATTAGACTTTGTACATTAAATTTCCATATATCCCAATAAAAGCTGGCATTGAATACAAAACTTTCTGCCCATTCTTACAATATCAGTCACTTTGCCAAAATGGTGCTGGCTTATGCTGTGTCCTGGTCAAGTACTAATGGGGGGCCTCATTTCACTCTCACACATGTCATGATTCTGATTATGAATTGCATAATTCATACTCTCCATTCTAGTCCTCTACCCCCTTCATTCTCTCACGGTCTCCCCACCTCCCCATTCCCAATGCTGGGGAAGTTCCACCCTTCTTTCAGGATACCCTATATCCAGTAAGTGGCTTAGGGTGGCCTGGATGTATGACTGAGGGGGAAGGGTTCCAATGTCAATCCATACATTAATTACAAGCAAAGTTGTCTGTTGTTCTTTTTCAGAAAAAAATAAATAAATATTGAACTCATATATTTTAGCATCACAGTGGGTCATTGTGAGAACTTCATGGATTCATTTTCAGTTTGGGACACAGGTATTGGAATGCACCAAGTGGAAGAAGCAAGTGGGCAAAGAGGCAGTGGCATTGACATTCTGTGCCTGAAAGTGTGTTGATTTCTGGTTTTCTCCCAAGTATGATTGCTCCTGTATGTTCTACAGCACATTTTAGAGCAATTTTAGCATGCACAAGCTTAAGCCTTATTATAAGCTTTATTCCGAGTTGTAAGCACAGGTAAAGCAAGTTTCCCTTGTAGGTCAATTCAGTCAATGTGCTTTCAATGCATGGTCCTAGAGATCTAGTCACCTTCTACGTGACTCTCTATATCTAAATGCGTATGGAGCTTTTACGATGTATTTAGACTCTGAAGATATACATGTTCAGCTGCATGCATATTTCCCGACAGTTTTCATTTTCTTATAGTGACTGTTATACCATTATATTTTACTTTTCTATTTAAAAATAAAAGTGCTAGGCAAAATAAGTTACTTTTACTAAGATTATTATGATGAAAAGATTTTGTTTTATTGTATTACAAGTACTTTTTTTTTACATCAAGACAGTCTTAACTATTAACAGTAGAGTATTTTTTAATTATTTCAGTTCTTTTTAAAAATTTGTTATGAAATAACTTGATACTATATAGAGATAACATTTCACTAAAGTAAATAAAATTACTGTCTTCTCTAAAACTTCACAAACTGACTGCCTTTCTCCAAAACAATTTAAAATCAACCTTCTTTGGGCAAATACATGCTGTTTACTTCTGTTCTATTTCAACCTGATCAAGTGTAACAGATGTATTGCTAATACAGATCTGGAGAAATGCCCTTAACAGATTTGAGTCAACAGATGAGCAGTCAGAGAAAGTTTAGAAATTTTATAATCATGACCTTTAGAAACACCACTTACCAATTATATCACTTTGTGACTTCTTCTGAAGTTATTACAAAGTAACTTTATGTCTATACAAAGTTACCTTAACATAGCACTCTCATGAATAGAGAAGTTTTAAAATTGAATTATCTAATTATTGTTGAAGAAAATTTCATTTCATAGGACACTACTTGGGTTCTTTTATTTTAATATGAGTTTTCAGAATGTTAAAAATCATGACCTCCTTAAAATATATCATCCATTTGTGATACATGCAAAATTATTTAGAGGAAAAACATACTCTTAATATATTTAAAAACTATTTAATGAATATTGCTAACTTTTAATTTTACCATGCTTCTTTTTTGAATACTAGGATACCGAAAGTATACATTTTTGGATGGCTCTAGTTTGCTGTACAGATTTTCTTGTTTATGTTACATTCCCATATTGGACTAAGTCAAGTGTACATACATAATTTGAAGAGTGAATTCAACTGCTTGTTCAGGCTGAAAGCTGTATGCATTTAGATAAGAGGATACAAGTAGCAGGAAGAAAAATAACCTTGGAAATTGTCTTCTGTGTTTGCTAATTCAATATGTTTAGCTAAATCAAATAGCTTTTATTATGAGTTTTCAATATCTCTAAAACATAAAAATACAAAGAGGAGATGTTAGTAGAATTAATATTTTTTCAAATATTGATGTGCCTGACGTTATTTATTTTTACCATAATGTTTCAAAAGATGATCTACTAATAAACTATATGAACAAAGAAAAAAGACTCAACCTCAAAAATGTTGCTCTCATGTTTCCATTTAAATGACAAGATATATAAAAATATTTTTTATGCTAAAAAATGTTCATAAAAAGTGGTGTAAATGACAAGATATATAGAAATACTTTTATGCTAAAAGATGTTCATAAAAAGTGGTGGTGTAGGTTAGTAAATAAATGTTTCGAATTTGAATCAGGCTATCTGCTTTTTATTCAGTGCCTCATGCATTGGACATGACATTTTGCCTTCCTCATTTCACATTTTCAATATGCAAAACAAACATTGTGAGAGTAAATGCATAATATATTTTAAAACAGATTTGAAACATTCTGACATGCAGTGCTTGCCATTAATTCCAAACAATGGTTTAGTCAAGGGTTCAGTATGAACCTTCTTTTCCTACCACGTATTAAATTATTGCCCTTATTTTTAACAGAAACTACCACAAAGTTGAAGCTATTTTATCCTTCAAGAATTTTTTTTTATAGAACTGGCCTTTGACCATATTAATCTTCATTTATTTTCGAGAGTGACAGAGAGAGTTCGAGTTGGGGAGAAACAGAGAGAGAGGAAGACATAGAATCAGAAGCACTCTCCAGGCTCCTCACTATCAGCACAGAGCCCCCACTCTATGCCTGAATCCGCGAACCGCCAGATCACGACCTGAACCCAAGTCAGTAGCTCAACCCACTGAGCCACCCAGGTGCCCCTTATCCTTCAAGAAATTAACAAATAATTTATTTAATAGAAAAAAATATCTTAATGGGGCACCTGGGTGGCTCAGTGGGTTGAGCCTCAGACTTCAGCTCAGGTCACGATCTCACGGTTTGTGATCGAGCCCGGCGTTGGCTCTGTGCTGACCGCTCAGAACCTGGAGCCTGCTTCAGTCCCCCTCTCTCTCCACCCCACCCCTGCTTGTGCTCTGTCTCTCTCTGTCTTTCAAAAATGAATAAACATAAAAAAAAATTTAACAAAAAGAAAAAATACCTTATTTTGAGGAATACAAGTCCATTTAACAGCAAATTAGAGTATAATTATAGTAAGTCAATCGTACCCCTAAATGATAATGAAGAACTCTGATCATTTATCAAACATATTTTTTATCTAAAGGAGATAAGAATGTCATGGGACTTTCAAGAATTCATATGATATTAATTAAAATTTCATTAATAAACAAATGTACAAAATGATTGGGCCTGATTTCATGCAAATATTCATTCTCAGTATAATCTCCTAACTACTTCCCTATATATAATGTATATTTGCTCAGGTTGAAGTGGTAAAGTTTTATTTGCAAATAGTATAAATAGGATATTTATTTGCAAATAGTATAAATAGGATATTTATTTGCAAATAGTATAAATAGGATATTTATTTGCAAATAGTATAAATAGGATAAATTCTGACTCTATGTGCAAATAGTTTTTCCAATGTAAAGGACACTTTTCTCTTTAGAAGCCATGTAAAGCTTGCCCCATTTTTTTTTAAATTTTTTTTTTCAACGTTTATTTATTTTTGGGACAGAGAGAGACAGAGCATGAACAGGGGGAAGCTTGCCCCATTTTTGCTACAAAGTTCCTTGTTGCTCTCTGTTAAGTCACAAAAATCAATAAAGCAAATTACCATCACCATGGAAAAAATATTCCAATAATCATTTTGTCTCCAATCTAGGATTTAAACTATAAGTGTTATCTTTAATGTCTTAAATTTGATGGCAAGCATAGAACTCAAAATCTCATTACTTTTAAAATATCATCTAGTAGTTTGTATTTATTTAAATATAGCTATGGAGAGACACTGTTGATAACAGAATCTAAATTAGATTACTGTTAATAAGCATTGTGTTATTATTCTTGATGTAGTCTGTGGTTCCAGATGGATAAATTATCTTCTGGTATTCATGACAATGTGAAATCCAAGAAGCATTTTAGGTCATGGTCATTAACATAACCTGATAACCTCTAATAATTGTGTGCAACATTGTACCATTTCCGAAAATTGAGTTGATATGAATCATTAAGCAGGTAGTCTATATCACTGGTATTTTCTTATTTGTACAAAGTTAATAATATATTAAATGTTTTATTTATTTATAAACAAAATTAAGAATAATGATATTATGGATCAAATCAATGTTTTTAACAGAATGTAATTTTTTAAATAAGATACGTATTCGTGGAGGAAAGCATAGGAACAGATAACAGGACTCATTAACTGTTGGATACTGTAAGTCAGGGATTATGCCATACCTTTATAATTTTTCCCCTTTAGAACCCATCATTGTCACTTAAAATTCTAAGGTTCAAGGGATATTTTTGTTTGTTTTGAGAGAGAGAGAGAGAGAGAGAGAGAGAGTGTGTGAGTGGTGGAGAGGGTAAAGGGAGAATCCCAAGCAGACTCTTTGCTAAGCCCTACTCAGTGCTTGATCCCACAACCCTGGGATCATGACCCACGACCCTGGGATCATGGCCTGAGCCAAAATTAAGAGTTGGACTGATGGAGCCACCCAAGCACCTGATGTTCCAAGGGATCTTAAGTCACTCACTTGATAATTCTATTTCTCTTTACACATTCTTAAGTGATGATAAATCCAACGCTTAAAACATCTCTGGTAAGGGTGAATTCAGTATTAGTTAAGGCAGGATATTATTCTCATGGCATAATAAATACTTAATAAGCCTGTTGAGTTAAGTGAAATAATTAAATATCAGCAAATGAATGTCCTAGTCTATGGGGGACAGACCACCATAAAAGCTACAGATTCACTCATGTTCTTTTGAGGATCGGCTATTTAAGATTTCTTGTATCATTTCACTACCTATTGTATTTCAAAGAAAAACAAGGAAAGAGAGGCACAGAAATTGATATTCTGTCTTGACCTATTGATCCTATTAAACTTGTCTTACAGGAACTTAGGCCCATTCATTTTTTTTTTCTTTTAATGGGATTAATGGACTTGAAAACAAGTTACTGAAGGTTTTAAGCACTTCCCTATCTTGTCTTTAAACTGATAATACTCATGACATGGAATAATTATTATTCATATAATTTTTTGAAAAATCAACAATTTTAGTTTCCAAAATGGTTAGAATAATAAAATCATTACTGAGCTAGCAACTAATTATTACCTAAACAACCTTGCAGGAATTTTACTGTTCACTGGAAGACAAAGTTGATAGTCACTGGGGAAACCCAATGAGATGAAATATTCTCTGGGTGATATAGGAGAAGAAAAAAATTACCTTCCCAGCCAGTAGTCAAATCTTACTATCTCCAATGTAATGATAACATATTCCCCTTCTTCTCCCGCAACTCTTCTAGTTTTGATTGTGTGCTTGAAGCAGAAAGTAGGTTAGGGAAGTCATTGTAGAATGATTGAGTCACAAGAAGCTGAGAAGTGAAGTGATACTAAGGTAATTATTTAAATAGAACAATTGCAACATTATAAAAATTGAAAACTTGAAGCAAAGCTATCTAGGGGCATTGATGTAGCATAAAGACCCATATATCTATAAATTTTAAAATATAAATTAAGACCAAGTTTATATAATAATTCCACTTGGGGTACAAAGTGTGTGTGTGGCAGGAAAAGATTATGGGAAATGTATAGAAGATGACATAAGAGAAGATTATAAGTGTGTCTTATTAAATGGATAGGTGACTCTGTGGGGTGTGGACAAGGTGGCAAATTTAGACTAAGATTTTAAATTAAATATTTTTTCTGTACTATTTGAATAGTGTTTGTCTTGAGTACTTACTATTTTATCAATTAAAAATAATTCTTGGGGTATGTGATTGGCTCAGTTGGTTAAGCATCTGACTCTTGATTTCAGTTCAGGTCATGATCTCATCATGGTAGTGAGATTGAGCCCCGTGTCGAGCTCAGAGTGCAACCAGCTTGGGATTCTCTGTTTCTCTGTCTCTGTCCCTCCCACACTCATTCTCTCTCTCTCTCAAAATAAATAAATAAACTTAAATAGTTCTTTTTTTAAAAAATTTTAATGTTTATTTTATTTCTGAGGGAGAGACAGCGAGCATGAGTGGGGGAGGGGCAGAGAGAGAGGGAGACACAGAATCTAAAGCAGGCTCCAGGCTCTGAGCTGTCAGCACAGAGCCCAACGCGGGGCTCAAAGTCACAAACTGTGAGATCATGACCTGAGCCAAAGCTGGATGCTTAACCCACTGAGCCACCAAGGTGCTCCACAAATAATTCTTTTAAGGAAAGATTGCTACCGAATATACACAAGGAGATAAGGTATATGCCAAAGGAAAGATAATATTATGGGCCAATTTTTTACATAAAAGTTTAAGACTGAGCATTTATGGTAGTATACCTACATACTCAGCAAAGTAGAAAGCTTTGAAAATTTGAATGCATGCCTATGTTTCAAGAAAATGAGTAAAACATCAGTGCTACCTGGGTGCTACATAGTGAATTTTAAATATAGGGTCACCCATAGGTTTTCAGAGTTGTGCCAAAGATATTATCAAAAGTAATGTGACACAGTAATCTGACTGAAAAATGAACATTCTATTTTCATATATGTAGACATCAAAACCAATGAAATATTTTTTTCTTCACTCTGTCAAGAGCAAAGCCATGGTATCATGATCTGAAATTCTTGTTTTTTCCTGACTTTTCATGTATCTGCCAAGTACTAAAAAGCATTTTTTGCCCTTAAACTCTACGCCAGGACTTTTAAACTTGAACAGGAAATATGTATGTTCAATTTCGTGGAAAATAGTTTTCCACACAATTATGATTTAAATTCCCTTTGGTAGAGGTCAGTTCACATCATTCCCTGTTGTATTGTGTCCTGGGAGACTGTGCTGTGATGTGAGATTATGAGTGAGCGAGGAAAATTCTAAGTCTTGTGTTGAAGAGCAAGAAACCAAAAATAGTGAAATGATTTTAATTTAGAAATCCTGGATTTCCAGAAAAGCAGAGTGTTCAGGAGGCCAAGTGAAACACATATCTTGTGTAGACAGAATACCCCAGAACTGAAGGACCAATAGAAGAGCTGATTGGATATAAACCTGTCTAGACACTGAACATTGTTTGCTAGGATGTCTGCAAGACCTTAACAACTGTCCAGTGGGCATGATCGAAATGGATGTGGTAATAGGTTTATTATTTTCTCTGAGAGATAGTTAGTACTCACAAATATTTCTTCAGCTATCCTGCATTTCCCAGACTCTTTTGCTGTTAGATTGAGCTTACTCTGTTCCGCTACTGTGAAGGAAAATCATTCGTGCCACTTCTGAGGCAGCTAAGAGCTAGTGTCTCTCCTACATCCTTTGGCTTCTTGTCTACCCTGAGACCTCAGACACCAGTATTTCATATGATGCAATTATAGATTGAAGAAGGGCTGCCTGACTCACATCAGCATTTACGTGACCGAGATATAAAATTTTAGTGATGAGCAAAACTTTCAGTTGTAAGATGAATAAGTTCTGAGGATCTAATATATAACAAGGTGAACTTAGTTCATCACACTATACAGTATAATTGAAATTTGCTAAGAGTAGAACTTAATTTCCCCCCCCCTCACACACACACACACACACACACACACACACACACACAAGCAAATATGTGAAGTCATGGACACGTTAAGTAACTCAACGAGGCACATGCTTTCACAGTGTATACGCACATCAAATCCTCACATTTGTACGCTTTAAAACCTTACAAACTTAAAATAAAACAAAATAAAATCTTACAACCTTGCCAGTTATACCTCAATTAACATAAACCTCAACATCTATCATTCTGTATTCTATAATGTATATGTTAAATAAATACATACATACATAAACAATAAATACATAAATGAGATAGAAGCAATATGCGGATTCGTACATAGAGAAGGGTTAATGCAGTTCGAAACTATAATGGATGATAAAACTAATGAGTTAAATTTGAAGAGTAACAAAATATTACATAGACACAAAAATGTATCTCCCAACTAATTATTAATTACAAATGGGAAAACAGTAACTTTCAGTGTGGAAAACTGATGGCCACTACCTTAACAAGTCACCGAAACTAGTATCATCTTACTGAGACAAGTCAATATCACACACTTCCTAATCAGAGGTACTGTGCAGGATAAATCAGTTCATTGATATTCCTGAAGTTACATAACTTGAATCTAATGACTCTGCAATCCCAATTTGAGAGGCATTCTACAAAATAACTGACCTGTACGCTCTTAAAATATAATTTTAAGCAACACACAGATAAACAGTGTGAGACTGCTGCATATTATAAGAGAATAAAAAGACTTGGCAACTGAATGAAATGCATGATGCTAGAGGGAACTATGACTGGGGCAACAGATAGCTCCAAAGGGTGTTAGTAGGAGGACCGGCTCTGTTTCTGTATGTGTTGAGTACGACAGCAATGGATGATATCACTTATTTCTTTAAATTAAATAAGAATACATGATTTTGCACTCAAATGGAGACAGAGATGCTTAAATATAGATACAGATATGCAGGAATACATAAATGGTACAGAAACTAATTAACAACTATTAAATCCAGAAGGAATAATGTATTTATAAATTATAATGGGCGCTAAGACTAATGAGAGGGTTTGATGAGGAACATAATTACATAAATAGATATGTATCAGTATTCATTGAGAGATATGCATTGTGTGTATTCTCACTATTTACATACACAAATATATACCTATGAATTTACTGACTGTCCCAGTTGACCCAGTATATATAACTACATTTAAAAATAAGAAATTTAGCTCTAGTTGTCAACCATTCCTGCTCTGAATATTCAAAAGGATAAGTGTATTTGATATGAGATGCTTACACACACATTATTATTTACTTTGAATTATCTTCTTCAAAATGAATCAAAATTCTGCCAGATTTGAAGCTTTCAGCTTTGACCATATCTGAGTCCTGCCAATCAGAAAGGCAGTCTGGAAACTGTTGATACTGTGAACAGAGCATTAATTTCACTGCTGAATGACTTAAATGTGGTTATACAGTTATTTTCTCAAATCTGAAAATGAAATAAAACACAACTATTTTCTCGTAGCTGGCAAGTTTATACTCACAATCTATTAAGGAAAAAATCAGCACTGGACAAGAAAAAAAGAAAAGCAGGTAGCGTTAAATATTGAAATTCAGAATCATGCAAGTTATGGTTTACATCTTCATCCAAAAAGATGTTTGAAATGAAGAAAAAGAAGTATCCAGGAAAGTATTCCTTTGTACTAACATATGCAGGAAAGACTAGTCATATTCACACCAAGTGGTTTGAAAGAAAAATTATTTTTCTATGTCCTAAAATTATAAATCTGTGCTTATATAAATAAAGTTAGAACCATTACATTACATTACATTACATTACATTACATTACATTACAGCTGGGGAATTTAAGCAGTGTGAATAACTTTAATCGAAATAATCAGTTTTTTGCTAAATTTTTCTCATAGATCTTCATTGTCATCTCAATATACACCTTCTTTTTCTATCTCTGCATGACAAATGGCCATATACTTAGCAGTTTGAGCACCACTTATCAGAATCTCCTGCTCAGGGTCTCCCAGGCTGCAACCAGGGGTTTTGCCAGACTCCATTCCTTTGTGGAGCTCAGGCTCTTCTTCCAAGTCATGCGGTTGTTGGCAGAATTCCTGTCTTTGTGTTTGTTGAACTGTGGGCAATCGTTTTCCCCAGTCCTCAGCTGGGGGTGGCTCTCAGAAACTAAGGCTGCTGCAGGTCCTGCCACATGACTCCTCCCAGGTTCCTTCACAACATGCAGCTTACTTCTTCAAGCAAGCAGGAGAATCTTTTCAGAAAGGGAAAGTCCCTCTTTAAGGGCTTCCACTAGTAGCTCACAACTACCCAATATAGCCCTCCATTTTAGTAACTCAGAAACAGCTAATTTAGCATCTTAATCTCATGGGAAAGGTCCCGTGCCCTTCCCTCCTCCTCAGAGGAGTGACCTCCATCTAGTCACAGGTCCCATTATATTCATTTACATGCTCTATTTACAAGGGTGGTGGGCGGGGTTGCACCATGGGAACATCAGGGAGTACAAATTTCAACCATCTTAGAATTTTGCCTAGTTTGAACTGTATGGGTTTTCTCTTTCTGAATAATAAATTATCACAAAGGCAGCAGCTTAATGCAACATCCATTTATTATCTCACAGTTGCATAAGGTCAGGAGTTTGGGCATAGCATAGCTGGGTTCTCCCGTCAGGATCTCACATGGGACAAAGCAAACAGTCAACCGGGGCTGAGAGCTCATCTAATGCTCATAGTTCTCTTCCAGATTCACCAGTTGTTGGCAGAACTTGTGGCAGAACTTCTTTCTTCCTGCCTATAAACTGAGTCTGTTTCAGCTCGTGGAGACTGTCTGTCATTCTACACTTTCTGACCCTCTCTACATCACAGGATTTTTTTCTCCTGCAGGGGCAGCAAGAGCATCTCATTACAAATTGAATAGCTCTGACATCTTTAAATGGCTCAACTAATTAGGTCAGGTCCACCCAGGACATTCCCTCTTCTGATTAACTAAAAATCAACTGACTAGAGATCATAACCACACTTTTAAAATCCTTTCTGCCACAATATAAGGTAACATAATCACAAGTATTCACACGTCTTATCCACACAAAAGGGTAGGAGATCATACAGGGCATATATACCAGGGGACCAGAAACTTAAATATCTGATAACTGGTGAAATAATTAACTGGGATCGATTTTTAATTTTTTTTTAAATTACAAGTTTTCTAAGACATACCTTAAATATAACTGTATTCTTAAATATATGAACACATTTTAAAAAGTTAAAAAATTATTCACTGGTCCTTTTATTCTGTTTAAAAAGTTAAAATAACAAACAAATATATACATACACATGTACAAACATGCGTGTATACCCACACGAGAGATTTATGTAACTCCATTCGCAATTTAAATCTATGCTACAGGGACATTATATTTCTTTGTTTTATGTTGGTATTTTAAAAGGTTAGTGTTACAAATACATATTGAAATTACTTGAAAAAATTAATTTTAATTTTAATTAAGCCTACTTTTAATTCCATTTAGCTCCTATTACATGGTTAAGAAGCATATACTTTCTCTTTGTGTAATACATTGACACATACTGGGAAAACTTGGATGATTTAATATAGATAGTCATTATTATTATTATTATGTGAGTAATTTTATTATCACTATTAAATTTTAATGTGAAGCATAAAGTTTTAAGCCAGAAGGTAACTTGAAATTATCAATACTAAACTCTCAATTGTGGCCTTCTGAAAAATCCAGTGATGTCAAAGTGCCTCCTTGTAGATATCTGAATCCAGACTTGTGAATGGATGGGATGTAGGGCAGATGTAGCCAGCAAGGACACAGTCCAGAAACTGGAAGCAAGATTTTAATCCCAGTGAGTTGTCTCCCCAAAATAATGAAATGTATGTCTGAACCCAAGAACATGAAAGCAAGTTGAAGAGAAAAATGAAGTGGATGGTTAACTAAATCTTCAAAAAATTAAACAAGCAAACAAATGTGACAAAAGAAAAAACCTCAACCAGCTCAAATTAAATATATAGAGTTCAAGAATTGGATGGTGATCATTAATGAAGAATGTATTCAGAAAAAAATGAATATATAATTCCAGAAACTATCTGGTAGAAAACAATTTTACCAACAGTTTTGAGGAATATTTGAGAATTGAGGTGTCTGAGGTTTGCTTTGGATAGTTGTTGTATGTGGTTGGTGGTGGCCCTGGGGTCAACTAGATGGTGTTGAGTAGGGAGAGCCCTTTTACTCAAGTCATCTGTTAGGCATGCTGTTCTTAAGTGCTACAGTTTTGAATTTCTCTCCGTATATTTTCTAGTTGCTGCTTTTAAATCTGTCAAATTGAGAGCTTAGTACTGACTATCTTGAGTTACCATTATTTTATTTCACACCCTTTCAGAGGGGAAAGCTAATATTTTGTCTCTAACAAGACCCAATGGACTGTTACTTGCCTTCATTATAAAACAGAATTCTCATAATGCAGATTTCTCTTAATGACAAAAACCAAAGTATTGTTCATTACTTTTATGTTGTTCCTTGTAATTGCTCTTGTTTTATCAGGAATATCTTGACTGCCACTAAATTTTCTACTTTGGTATAATTTGTAATGATCTAGGCAGTCTCATCCCTAAAAGCATGGGAGTATACAGTAATGTAGTTAACTGGACAGAAATGTAGCTAAATTTTAGAACCAAAATTCTATATGACTTTGCCTGCCACTTCTTTTCTTAATGTTTATTTATCATTTTGAGAGGGAGAGAGCGTGCACGTGCACGGGCACAAGCTGGGGAGGGGCACAGAGAGAGGGAGACAGAAATTTCCAAGCAGGCTCTGCATTGTTAGCGCAGGGAGCCCTATGGCAGCTTTGATCTCACCAATGGTGAGATTGTGACCTAAGCTGAAATCAAGAGTGGGTCACTTAACCGATTGAGCCACCCAGGCACCCCACTGCCTGCCACTTCAATGTTACTCTCCTCTGGCTCACTCTTTCTTTATCATGAATAAAAATTTCCACAGTTTAGTTTTAGCTTTTTGATTTGCAATTGGCTACTCTTGTTCTCTTGCAGAGTTTGTTATTGAATATATACAAGTGTTTGGGCTCTGCACTGGCAGAGTGGAGCCTGCTTGGGAATCTCTGTCTCCCTCTTTCTCTGCCCTTCCCCTGTTTGTTCTCTCTCTCTCTCTCTCTCTCTCTCTCTCTCTCTCTCTCTTAAAATAAATAAACTTAAAAATTTTTTAAAAAGAAGTTTTGTTTTTTTTTTAATTTTTTTTCAACGTTTATTTATTTTTGGGACAGAGAGAGACAAAGCATGAACGGGGGAGGGGCAGAGAGAGAGGGAGACACAGAATCGGAAACAGGCTCCAGGCTCTGAGCCATCAGCCCAGAGCCCGACACGGGGCTCGAACTCACGCACCGCGAGATCGTGACCTGGCTGAAGTCGGACGCTTAACCGACTGCGCCACCCAGGCGCCCCTAAAAAGAAGTTTTAAATATGTATGAGTGTTTATTTTGTTTTGATTACTTGTATTATTTTGTACTACGTGAAAATAATTAAAGCATTCCTCTGGTACTAAGTAATTGTTTTATAGCTTAGATTTGTAATATATTAAGAAATACTGGATTGTCAAGAAGAAAAGATACCCAAGGCTTTATGTTGCTCTTGTGGGAAGATAAAGGAGAGTAAAGATGTTTCTTGAAGAAGCATTCTAGTTTTCCTTTCTGTCTACTGTAGAATTAAGATAATTACATCTCTCTGGCAAAACAGGAAAATATTCTCACCTTGCCTGTACCTACCCTGACTTAACCATGAAACTGTTCTTCAAAACTGAACACAGATTCTTAAACATTCTTTCTTGACAGCAGTGAGAAGCATAATGGTAAAATACTGTGCATTAGTTCAATCTCTTTTGTGTTCAGATATATGGAATCTCATTCAGTCCCTTTCAGAATGATAGAGCTACCTGGTGTCTGTCCCATACAGCCTAAATAGATGGCAAAATATTTACCAGATGATGTCCAAGAAGAAGTACAGACTGCAAGGGTAAAATGAGAATAGGTATCCAAAAAGATAGGAAAAAAAAAAAAAAAAAGAAAAGGAAGGTCCTAAGAGCTTATGTTCAGAGACTCAGAATCAATGGAACAGAGATGTAGGAAAGCTGAAACTAAAAAAACAGGACTGCTTAAGTAAGTGGAAGACACTTTGTCCTTTTTGTGATGATTCATCTTCTTTAAAGGCTTGGTGCAAAACAGACAAGTATAGAGAAATTAAAGATATTAAACTCAAATGTATGTGAACATGTGTTCCTTGCTTAAGTCAAATACAAACCCATTTAAATGTTCCATAAGCATTTATTACAGGTTGTGAAACAAGTCTTCCTGCTTGAACATTATAAATTTAAGGATAGATAGAGATGATTAAATTGTACTTATTCTCATTTTCATCTACATAGAATAATCAATTTGGAATTTCTATGTAATTCATTTTTATGACTACTGTCATAAAACTGAAATAGATTTCATAAGTAAAATGTATTCAAAATTTTTGTCCATGTGAATTAATATTTATAACCAATAGATGGATAAAGCAGGTTATATTCAGAGAGTAATAATCTGCCTTAAAATTGTGAACATGTGGTAATGATTCTTTTACTTCTTTTAACTATCCTACAATTGCTTCCAAGAGGAAATTATGGAAAGGTCACCACTGTTTGTGGAGAAAACATAAAATTTTACTACTATGCTGTACTAAATCCAACAGAGTGCTCACAAGTTAATTAAAATATTTATCCCTTTGGCTGTTATTAAGTCACCTATGCACAGTATGGGTATAAAATACTGTTACTTTACATGTATGATTGATAAAATGTGTTTTTGGTTTATGTGATTGGTAAAAACTGGTAGGGTCAGGGAGGAGGCAGCAAATATATATGTGTATATATATACATATATATATATATGTGTGTGTGTATATATATATGTGTGTATATATATGTGTATATGTATATATATATACACACACACACAGAAATTACAGCAATATATATATACAAATATATATGTGCATTTCTTTTTTATTGGTTTCTATATTGGTTTCAATATTTTCTATATTGGTTTATATTCCATTGTCTTATCTTTTCAGCATTTAAATTATATTTGGCATTTTTTTTATTTGTGAGAAATTAAGCTTGCTGTCAATGGTGTAAAAATGAATATGAGCAAATTCAAACTTTTTCAAAAAATATGAATGAGTGCAAACTATTTCTTGGGGTTAATGAGTCATTTCCTGAAAACATCACTCTTGCATCTTTTAAGTTACTTTGCAAGTATTTTAGGGACACGTGATGTTAGGTAAAGCTGTGGTAATCAAGTTATACAGGGGAATACTAGTATACAAATGGTCATCAAAATATTAACAGTGGAGGAAGTCTCAGATGAGGAAGAGACAGTTGACCTACTACTTGAAGGAAGAGTTTTTGCAAAATAAAAATTGAAGGAACAACCTCTGGTAAGATATAACAACATGTGTTAAGACCAGAGAAGAGAGCAAAACAAAACAAACAAAAACATGGCATTTTTAAAGAACTAACAACCCAGTGAGGCTACAGCTGAGTAAATGAAAAGAGTTCCATATAACTTGAGCTTGGACTAGTTGGTAGAGATACAGTTTTAGTTCATTCCAAGTGGAACAAATGTCCACTTAATATTTAAGAAGTATCATTCATGAGTCTGTATGGAAAGTTGATTCTAAACAAAAGAATGCAGTGGAAATAGTCAATAAGAAATTTATCAACTATGTGGGAGGCAAACGGTGGAAGTTGGTCATGGAAGTGACAGTGGGGTACAGAAGAAAATGGAAGGAATCAAGACCGATTTTGTAGTTCTAATTCCCAGTATTCGGTTATGGGTGAGATATGCTGTGTGAGGAAAAAAAAACAGAAAACAAAAACCAAAAATTATATGTAAAGAATGGGACCCAGATAGTTTTAATTGAGCAATTGCATAGATTAAGATATCATTTACTGAGTCAGGAAGGGATAGAAATTAAGAGGTTGGTTGATGAAACCACACATTGTAAAAAGCTCTGTGATGTCTATGAAGCAACCACTAAAGATGTTAATTAGATTTGTATAGATAAGTGGATGTAGATAAAAACAGATATAGACATAGATATACAGTATTATTAGCCAGATCTATAAATTAGGACAAATTTATTTTCATTATTAAAATATCTTAGTGTAGGGTGCCTGGCTGGTTCAATTGGTAGAGCATGCAACTCTTGAGCTTGGGGTTGTGAGTTTGAGCCCCACATTGGGGGTGGGGGGAGGTAGACTGTACTTAAAATTTAAAAATAAAATAAAATAAAATACATCCTGGTGTCTAGCATTACCAAGTGTCGATATATTGGACTTCATTGATTTAAAAAATCTGTTTATCATAACAGCATTAAAAACATGAAAGAAGAAAATATTCACAACACAGGACTCCAATTTTAACCTGGAATATTAAATGCTGAAAAAGATACAGAGGACGTATGGATATAATTATAAAATGATACATTCATTAAGAGTGTTCCTTATAAACTAACTTATTCTTACTACCATGAATTCTGATTAGCTATTTTCCCAAGCAAAAGTTTATATATGTTCACCAAAAAATATGCATGCAACTGTTTACAGTGGTTTAAACACAAAATGATAACAATCAAAATGTCTTTGACTTTAATGGTAGAGCAAACTATGTACAGGCATAGAATGGAATGCTATTGATCAGTAAAAAGAATGAATGAATTACTGATACATTCAACAACAGGGATGAATCTCAAATGCGTTAAGTGAAAGAAGCCAGACTTAAAAGACTAGATGCCATACGATCCATTTTTAAGACATGTTTGAGTAAGCAAAAGTACTGGGCAAGACATATTAGTTGTGTCCAGTACACAAATTAAGGGAAGGATATAAACTACATAGGAGCATGACAGAAATTTTGTGGTATTCAAGATATTATATCCTGATTGCAGTGGTCATTAAACAACTTCTTTCAAAATCCAGAGAACCAGATGCAAATGATGAACCTGATAGTATATAAATTTTAACTCAGTAAATCTGACTAAAAAATATATGTACAGTGCAGCTATAAATTTTGTCAGTGTATAACAATGTTCTCTCTATGGGTGTGAATAGATTTTAATATCTTCATTAAATTAAAATTTACCTGTATTTTTCTAGATTTTGTCTATAAGGTGATCAGAATTAAATCATTCATAATGTTTTATATTAAACTCAAAAAAGTTTTAGAATGTAGGCTATACAATCCTTATTCCTTGATAAGACAAGTTTATCTTTTCATTCTTAGCAGCAATAAAAAGTAATTTAAAGCATTAAAAGAAACGTCTTGTGCTTAGAAACTTCCTAGTGACCAAATTAATGAGAACCACATGCCTTGCACTTAAAAATAACAACTCTACAAATGGAGGTAAAGTGAAAGAAAATGAAAAGGAAAATTCAATATCTTATTTTATATGGCAAATAAAATCAGTGGTGGCTTTGAGTTCTGCACAATATAGTTGTTGATTGCAGCTTGAACAAACACATGGTTCTTACCTTTCCCCATATTTTACCTAGTTATTATTGAAAAATATTGCATTTCTAACTATTTCTTCATTCTATTGAGGAATTACATATTTTTCCTATGAATGCTAAGCAACTTAAAACTGAATTAAAAAAAAAAAACCTTTCCCTGATTCTCAAAGTCAAATATGAGAAACAATGCTAAAACAACTCCATATTGTGGGAAATTCTTTATAGCATTTCATAAGTACCAATCATTTCACAAGTATGTTTCTTCCTCTCAGTGGTATTATTAATAATTATATTAATAAATATATAAATAGCCTTATTATGATATTACTTAGCAGCTATACTTCTTAATATATTACTATAAGAAGTTATATTATTATTACATAGATTTTTAATGTTTCTGATTTTTATACATTTTTTAGTAATTGATATGTTGATATTTCTATAGTATTTATGGTTAGTATATGAATGATTAAAATCTATTTCATTCTATTTTATTATTAGTATTGATCATGTTGCTGGGTACACTTTGATTTATAGCTCTTTTTAAAATGCATTATTCAAGATAAATCTCCAGCAATCCTGTAATTATTGGTTCAAAGGCATAGATATATTTATAGATCTGGCTAATTTTTTCCCATTTATATCAAATTGTTTTATATAATTACAGCCATACAAAAATTTTATAACTTGTCACATGCTTTTGTGCCATTCATTTCTACAATTATTTGGGTGAAAATCTGCTCAAATTTGTCTTTGATTTATACATAAATATTTTTGAGAAAATTAAATCCAAGTGAGATTATTACCTAGTTGTTGAACTCTAAAAGAAGTATCAATGTGAAAAAAAATCATAGTCAATACAACATAGAGTTAAACAATATTTTTCATGGGAAAATAATAATCTTTTGGAGGAGGAAATACCTTGATAGATTTGATGGGAATGACCATCCCCTGAGAATGTCATGATTGAGCTGGGAGAGAGGAAGAGATCAGTATCAAACCTGTTTATAGAACATAGAAGAACCTATGGCTTCCAGGGCCAGAAGAGGAAAAAATGCAATAGAAGAAGTCAATGAGACAATTCTATGGAGTGAGTTTATATGACGACCTTAAAATTAAGTCAGTGTAAACTTCTACCATATCTCCCCATTTACTGTGCTGATGCTACTCTCTTAAAAACAAACAAGTTTTTATGTGTGGGGCTGAATTATCAACCTAGAATTAATCTATAATGCTCTTTGGCCCATGATACCATATACCTTCCACTGCGATCAAACATGAGGTGGTAATACCAATACTAGATAATCAGAGACCATTAAAAAGCATGCATTTTAGGGAAATCAAATGCCTACAGGCATCAGACATCCAAATAAAAGTGCAAGTCTGGCCAAATATGACAACAGAAAATATTAGATTCTTTGACAAACAGAAAGTATATACCAGATTAAAGGCATATTAGTTCCTAAATTAAAGCAACGTTTTGGCCCCTAGATGCCTATCTACTGACCAACTCTTGGCCCAAGAGCCACCTGTTTCTACCTTTGTAACCCATATATATATATATATATATATATATATATATATATAGTTATATATAGTTATATATAGTTATATATAGTTATATATATATAGTTATAATAAAAATATTATTTTGTGTCAATATTTAAACTTATACTTTTAACTATTGTGAAAATTAGTGATGGTATGATAGAAAGATAAATCTCAATGAGATATTCTAAATGCTTATTACCAAAAGCAAAACAATATAATTGTTCATTATTTACAAGTCTGTACAAACACAGCCATCAAGATGAGTTTTTAACTTGGAACACTGCACACAAAGAATAGTATTGATGGTAAATTATATTTCCCTTTAATTTGTAACTAAGTTTGTGCTTGAGTGTGAATCCATATTATTTTGGTAATAGTTTTCAGACTTTCATAGTAATTAGAAACACTCTTACATTAGAGATCTAATTTTATAATATACTCAGGAAATATTAGATATTCTGCTAATTGAAATGTCAATTAATAGATATTGCTTTATGACCAATTATCAACTTCTTGGGTTTTTTTTACTGCCATGTGCTACTGGAAGCATTACATTATTTACTATTTATTGACTGTGCATTTTATTTTCTAAGCTTGTAAACTAGAATTGCCTCCTTTAGAGAGTTTAATTTCAATTATCTAAGTGGTTGATCTACCAGAACATATCTCCAGTCGACTTTGACATTCAAAATTATTTGAAATTTCCTAGAAGTGTAGTTACATTGTTGAATGGTCAAATTGTTCTTTAGGAACCAAATCCCTTGCATCTAAAATAAACTGGTGAAGACTAGAAAGGGGTTTTATGTGCCAGTCTTACTAGCTAATAAAATCCAGCATCCAACTCTCTATAATTTGCCATCAAGCATGTTTACAAGTAATCAATTCAATTACTTTCCAGATATTGATATTGCTGACTAAAGTGTGGAAAACAAAACAAATCAATGCTGGATTTGTAACTTCACTCAAAACCCTTTAGCATAAAACTTTTAAATGTAAAGGATCTGAGGACTTTGAATGAGGGATCCAGATGTTTTTCTAATCAGTTTCATCAGCCCAATAGAATGTGGAAAAAATAATGAGGGATTGTCCTTACCTAAAGAATATCTTCTTAAAAAAATATTGGGTGTATATTTACCTTTTTATCAGGAAAAGAAAGGAAATTGTGTTATTTGAGGCTAAGTAGGCTGGTGGAGGCATTGATTTTCCACAACTGGATACAATAAACTCACCTCATTGCTCCTGTTACTTACCTCTTGCTATTGTTTTCTATTTACTGTCATTGACACTGGGCAAATAATTTTTTTTTTACGATTACCATGTAATCTTTAATATGCCTCCAAAGAAATAATATTTATTTGTGTATTCAATTAACAAAGCTCTTACATCACAAGGGCAATGGGATGACTGATTATTGCTAAGTTATGGTTTTATTTTAACTTGGACGTATTCTCTCAGGCTAGTTGGAGAGACAGAGACAGAGAAAAAGAGAGGCAGAGAGAAGAGAGAAGAGAGAGCCTTGGAGAACAAGAAAGAGAAAAAGAGGCGTACATTTAAAATTGAGCAATTCTTTTATTCTCATTTTTTAAATGTTTATTTAATTTGACAGAGAGAGAGAGAAAGAGACAGAGAGACAGAGCATGAGTTGGGGAGGGGCAGAGAGAGAGGGAGACACAGAATCTGAAGCAGGCTCCAGGCTCTGAGCTGTCAGCACAGAGCCTGACGCAGGGCTCGAACTCACTAACAGTGAGATCATGACCTGAGCTGAAGTCGGCCGCTCAAGCGACTGAGCCACCCAGGCGCCCCTAAAATTAAACAATTCTTTGTATAAAATGCTCATTGTAAATGATATGGAACACTGAAGTTTGAAATGCTCTAAAAGATGTTTGGAAATATGAATCAAAACATTCCTTAGGAAAAAACACATCAAATCTTCGGATTGGTAGAAAATATTAAGAGAGAGAGAGATTTTAAAAGTTCTATAAATGACTTCTTTAATTCTTTTCTCACAATTTTCTCAGGAAATGATATTGTTTTCTTTTTTTTGTTTAGCATTAAAAAATAATTTAGAATTATTTTCTCTGAACTTCATGCATATTTATAATATTCCAAGGAGAAAACCACCAATTTTATTTTATGTTAAAAGATTTTATGCTATCTGTAACTAGTAATCAGTTGATCTATGAAAAGCAAAATGACCACTATTATTGGACATTCTATGTAGTTTCTTCAGTTTATGCTATTTTTTCCATGCTACTAGTGCAGGAAAAAGGTATTGCTTGTGCTTCTATATCTACTATATTTATTATTAGTAGTAGTAGATTTGCATAATTTTGTTGAGCCTTTAAAATAGCAAGCTCAGGGAATCTACCACTTTGAAGTTCATAATAATGTCTCTAAATCATTCATGTTTAATTTGGTGGTAAACAATCCATACATAAATCTACTGAGAATAAATTAACTATGCAACAAGTCTCATTTGAAACATATCTTAGTATTCTGTGTACATTTTATGTTTCACTCCACAAGATTAATTTATCAAAACACACGACTTCTCACTGAATCATTTACACAATTATTCAAACATTAAAAAGCTTCATGTTATAATGTCCAATCATACTGTTATTTTCCTTAACTCTTAACTAATTTATTTCACACTCCCAGCTATGATTTAAGGTAAGTCTCTAATAGTTTTATTCTGTGCCTTATATGTAGTAAATCAATGCAAATTCATGTTAGAAGTAGAAACCAGCAAGTATTAGCAGACTGCTGCCTAGTCACAATTCAGACTTCATTACCCATGTTATAATGGAGAGCCATTAGTAAATCAAAAAGTTAATAAATTATTTTTACTTTTATTCAGGGAAGATTCTGTGCTTTTCATAGATAGGCAATTTCAGGGGCCTGAAAATAATGAAACAGAACTAAATTACACTCAGAAAATCTGGTCCTATGAGGAAATGCCCCCAACCACTCAGCTAGAAAATAATCATACAAATACAAAATTTGTATATTTATTGCAATATAAACCTACATATATATTAAAGTTCTCAAAACTGTTGATTTAATAAACTGGATTAGAAAGACAATACTATGTACCCAAATAGAAAATAAATAACAACAAATGGTGTCAGTTCTTTCCTAATATATAGGTGTAATACAGTTCCAAATACAATTCATTTGGATTTTTTTTTCAAATCCAGTAATGTTCTACCTTTCCTTCTCCTTTCTGTTGAATTGGTAATATCCTTTTTGGATTCATTAGAATGTTGATAATGTTTTCCTAATAATAAACTATTAAGCCCATTAATTTAAAAACTATATTAGGTTATTAAAAATATTTTTTCTTGGCATAACACTTACCTAAAAGCATTGATTTAAATTTTTAAACTTCTCATTGCTTTTAAAGGGATAATATTAATCTGCTCAGGGAATTTACCACATTTCCTTGATACACACTCAGTGTTTATAAGTTTTGCCTGAACACTTAAAAACTTGGCTCACAATAGAGAACCTAGAATGAGACCCACACAAATATAGTCAGGGGTTCTTTGACAAAGACACAAAAAGCAATTCAATGGAGAGAAGATAACCTTTTCAACAACACTGCTCAAACAACTATGCATCCTCATGCAAGATAATTAATCGAGACACATAACTTATACCCTTCACAAAGACTAACACAAAATGGATCATTGATCCAAATGTAAAACACAAGAATATAAAACTCCTATAACACAAAATAGAAAAGTTAGATGACTTAAGGTTTGACACTGAGTTTTTAGATGAAACACCAAAAACCTCCTCCATGAAAGAAAATACTAATGTCAGACTTTATTAAAATGAAAACCTTCTGCTCTGTGAAAAATGCTGAAAAGATAAGCCATCAACTAGAAGAAAATACTTGCTAAACACATATCTGATAAAGGACTTACATATGAGATATATGATGAATTTTCAACAATAAGAAAACAACACAATTTAAATTGGGCAAATGATCTGAATAGGCATTTTACCAAATAATATACAGATGGCAAATAAGCAAAAGAAAAGATGTTCAATGTTAGATGTATTTAGGGAATTGCAACTTAAAACAACAACGAGAAAGCACTATACAACTCTTAAAATGGTTAAAAGTAAAAAAAAAAACCAAATACTGACAATACCAAATGCTGGAGAGCATGTGGAGCAATAGGAACTCTCATTTATTGTTGGTAGTAATGCAAAACGGTACAACCAATTTGGAGGAGTTTGGCAGTTTCTTACAAAGCTAAATATAGTGTCATCATATGATCCAGTAATCACACACTTAGGTATTTACCCAAATGAGTTGAAATTGATGTTCACACAAAATATCTGCACATAATTGTTTATACAGCTTTGTTCACAATTGCCAAAACTTGGAAATAAATAAAATGCCCTTAACAGATGAATGGAAAACCAATTATGATGCACCCATTCCATGGAATATTATTGAATGATTAAAATAAATGTGTTATCAATCTATAAAAAGACATAAAGGAAAACAAATGCATGTTACTAAGTGAAATAAGCCAATCAAAAAAGGCTACTTACTGTATGATTATACCTATATGGCATTCTAGAAAATGGAGACAATAAAAAATATGTGGTGTCCAGGGATTGGGGAAGAAAGGAGGGATGAATAGATAGAGTAGATTTTTAGGACAAGGAAACTATTTTTTAGAATACTCAAATGATGGAAAAATGGCATTATATATTTCTCAACTCACATAGAATGTAGAATGCATACAGTATATCATAATTTACACAGTGTACTTTTTTGGTAATAACGTATCAGTATCAATTTAATCCAATTATGAATAACAATTGTAACGTATGTATTACACTAATGGAAGATGTTAAAAATAGGGGAAACTGTGTGGAGTGGGAGGGGTGGTATAGGAGAACTCTACTTTCTGCTCAATTTTTCTGTAAACTTAAAACTGCCTTAAGAAATAAAGTCTAATAAAAAAAATCTAAAAACAAGGAGAAAGTAAAGACAATACCAACTTTCTACTTTAAGATCACACCCATTTTATTAATTATGCTGCTCAAGTACTTAAAGTATGTTTTTGTCTATTTCATGTCAGAACTGATAGTGTTCTATTTAAATCTCATTACATCTGCATTTCCACTTTTTGTATATTTTAGCAGTACTTAAAAGTTTAGCAGTGCTAATTTTTATATTATATTCTCTGCAATACGTTGTCTTATAACAATTTAACAATCTCTTAGGGGTTTAGTAACAAAAATAAAATTTAAAAATTAATATAAATAACTAATTGGATTATTTTTCTTTCAGTTTATTCAGAATCACCACTCCCCAGGTGTTTCCTTTAATATAGCTGAATATGTGCTCAAATTCACAAATGCTTACAAGCTGCAGTAAGATCAGTCATAACCACAGTCCTATCTATCATATTTAGATTCACCATGCTAGTAGAATCAGATCAAAACATATCCTGAACTTGGAGTTATCTTCAATATATGAAGGTGGTTTTTCAAATATCTCCAGAGATGATGACAATTCCTTCTTAAGCTATGTATAGATCTCATCCTTCACTATTTAAATCAAGATACACACACACATACACACACACACACACGTGTGTGTGTATGGATATATATGTATATACATATATATGTGTGTGTGTATATATACGTGCACACACACACACACACACATATGTGGCACATATTGCTGCAAAAAAAATAATCACAAACTGTGGTTTAAAACAACACCCATATATTACATTATAGCTTCTGGGACATGTCTGGCCACAGCTTAGCTGAACTCTTTGCTCAAGGTCTCACAAAGCTGCAATCGAGATGTCGGCATTTGTGGTCTTAACCAGAGTCTTGACTGGGAATAAATCATCTGCCAAATTCCGTCAGGTTGTTGGCAGAATCCATCTCCTAGTGCTTACAGGAATTAGGTCCCCATTTCCTTGCTGGATGTTGGCCAATGGCCACATTTAAGTCTCAGGGGCCTCCAGCAGATTACCAATGCATGACCCTCTCCTTAGTTCACAACCTGGCTGTTTGTTTCTTCAAGACCAGGTCAAGACTATCTCTCTCGAGTCTGCTAAACAGAATCATATGTTAAGAAACATAACTAAGGTAGTGATATTCTGTCACCTTTGCCCTTCAACATAACCTAGTCAGGGCACCCTAGATTATATCTACCATGGGCAATTTAAAAGACTGTACTTTAGTTTCTATATATGTAATTTTACCATCCTTTTGTTGGTGGTGGTTCTACTTTTGTCAAGTGACATACAGTTGCAAAAAAACTTGATTTATTTTCATTTACTGATACATAAAATTGCTCCCTTTTGTTATAATGCTTTTTATGTTCAGAAGTCTTAGTTGTCTGCAACTAAGTTGATACCTGGAATTTATTTGGGTTCATGTATGACTCATATGTTTCTTTGTTTGTTTTTTTAAATTTGCCTTTTTTTGTATCTTTAAGCATGTTCTTTTTGTTTTTATGTTTTTTAATATTATTTAAAAAAATTCTTAATGTTTATTTATATTTCAGTGAGAGAGAAAGAGCATGAGCAGAGAAGACACAGAGAGAGAGGGAGATACAGAATCTGAAGCAGATTCCAGGCTCTGAGCTGTTAGCACAGAGCCTGATGTGGGGCTCGAACTCACAAGCCACGAGATCATGATGTGAGTTGAAGTAAGATGCTTAACTGACTGAGCCATGCAGGTGCCCCATATCATTTATGTATTTTAAATAAAAAAAGATATATATTTAAAATACACATGATGTGGGGCGCCTGGGTGGCTCAGTCGGTTAAGGGTCCGACTTCGGCTCAGGTCATGATCTCACAGTCTGTGGGTTCGAGCCCTGTGTCGGGTCTGTGCTGACAGCTCAGAGCCTGGAGCCCGTTTCAGATTCTGTGTCTCCCTCTCTCTCTGCCCCTCCCCTGTTCATGCTCTGTCTCTCTCTGTCTCAAAAATAAATAAACATTAAAAAAAATTAAAAAAAAAACACATGATCCTTTGATACACACTTACAGAATGAAATGAAAACATTAAAAATAGAACTACCATGTGACCCAGCAATCCTTCTTCTGTGTACACACCCAAAGGAAATGAAATTATTACCTAAGATATCTGTGTTCCTATTTTCACTGTAGCATTATTTACCATGTCCAAGATATGAAAATCTGTAAATGGATGAATGGAGGAGTAATTGTGATATACAAGCACAATCACACACACACACACACACACTGGAATATTATTCAGCCCTTAAAAACAGGGAGATCCTGTTGTTTGCCACATAATGGATGACACGAGGATGTTACAGTAAGTGAAAAATCCAAACACAGAAAGAAACCCTGCATGATTTCACTCACATGTAGTATCTAAAAATATTTAATACACAACAGAAGGGGGGAGCCAAGATGGCATAACAGCATGGAAGTTTTTTGTGTGTCTTGTGTCCATGAAATACAGCCAGGCCAACACTAACCCATCCTGCACACCTAGAAAACTGATCTGAGGATTAACACAACAATCTGCACAACCTGAACCACAGAATTCAGCAGGTACATGGCGTGGAGAGGTGAATTTGGGGAGCAAGAAGCCACAGCATGTAGGAAGCCACTTTTGAGGGCAGAGAGAGGATGGAGATGGTGGGGAGCATACGGGAAAAGCACCCCTCCCCAAAAGCTGCTGGAGAGAAAGTGCAAAATTGGAAACAGCTGCAGGGACTAAACTTAAAGGGGAGAAAGGAGAAAGGAAAGGGTTTAAATTCCATTAAGACTGTAAACAAGGGGAGAGCAAAGTCTGCAACTCCACAGCTCGATACTTGGTGGTGCTCTGGTGGGAAAGGCAAATCCTGAGAGGCAGAGTGGGGTCCGGGAGATTCTTGAGCCACACGGGGAGAAGCAGTTCCACTGCTGGAAGGATAGTTGGTAGAAACTGTTGAGGCACTCTGGTCCCAGCAGACCCCAGAGAATGGCCACATTCACTGGTGCTGGAACAAGGTCATTGGGGTGAAGCCTGGTGCCAGATGTGTGTTGTGATTTTCCATAATCCCTGAAATGCTGCTGCTGCCCGATCGCGTGAACTTTTTCCGGGGTAGGCTGGCAGCTGGCTGCAGTCTCAGGGCACTGGCAGCAGCAGGGTCCAGCGGGCATTCCTGGGTGCAGCCGGCATTTGGCCATTGCTCAGTGATACCCTCCTGCAGAGGTGTGGAATGGGTCAAAGCTGCAGTCCTTCAGAAGTAAGGGGCCAGGTAAAATCGTTGCTTTGGAGATAAAACTTGGGAGATAGGTACTGCCTGGGGCTTGGTCATGGAGAGTAAAAAAGTAGGGGAGTGAACGAGAGCAGAAGACAGAGGACAGGTGCACAATTGCTGATTGGGGAGAACAGAGTTCTCATACTAGAGACTGGATAGCTGGGTGGCGCCATTTTCACCACTCCCGCACATGCGTATACGCACCTATGAGCGGTTCAACAATCCACCCCAGTAGGCTAGCAGCGCCATCTAGCGGAGAACAGAGCCATTACACTGTGCTTCTCCCAAGTGGGCCAACCTCAAACTTCAAGAACACAAGTCTCCCTGCCTGTTTAGTTTATGGACTATAAAGTGCTTCATAGTCTGACTTCTAGAGAAAAACAAAATAATTTCAGTCGTATTTCAATCTGTTAGCAGGTCCATCTATTCAATTTTCTTTTTTTCCCCTCTTTTTCCCTTCTTTTCTTTTTCTTCAATACAGAAAGAGAAAAAAATTATTTTTATTTCCAATTTTTATTAAAAATATTTTTCTTTAATTTCTTTACTATTTTTTTACTTTTGTGTAAATTTTTTCAAATTCTATTTCACTTCCATCATTTTATTTTAGTCTACTACAGTGTATTCACTTTTTCAAATTTTCAAATGATTTCCTTTTTTTGTTTCTTTTCTTTTTCATGAATGCAGAAAGAGAAAAACATTCATTTTTATTTTTAATTTTTATTACAAATATTTTTCTTTTATCTCTTTTCTACTATATTCTTTATTTTTGTGTAATTTTTTTCAAGTTCCATTTTACTTTCATCATTTCATTTTAGTCTATATCAGTGTATTCAATTTTTCAAATTCTCAAATAATTTCCTTTTTTTTCCAACTTTTCCTCTAATATATTAAACCACTTTCAACACCCAGACAAAAATACACCTAGGACCTAGCATCATTTATTCAGTTTGTGTGTGTGTGGGGGGGGGGTTAATATTTTTAATTATAATATTTTTAATTTAACTTTTTTTAATTTTAATTTTTCAACTTCATTAATTCCTTTTCTCCCTTCAAAATGACAAAATGAAAGAATCCACCCCAAATGAAAGAGCATGAAGAAACAACCGCCAGGGATTTAACCAACACAGATACAAGCAAGATGTCTGAACCAGAATTTAGAATCATAATAATAAGAACCCTAGCTGGAGTCGAAAATAGACTAGAATCCCTTTTTGTGGAGATAAAATAAGTAAAAACTAGTCAGGATGAAATAACAAATGCTATAACTGAGCTGCAATCAGGGATGGATGCAGCGGCGGCAAGGGTGGATGAGGCAGAACAGAGAATCAGTGATATAGAGGACAAAATTATAGAGAATAATGAAGCAGAAAAAAAAGAGGGAGATTAAGGCAAAAGAGCATGATTTAAGAATTAGAGAAATCAGTGACTCATAAAAAAGGAACAACATCAGAATCATAGGGGTCCCAGAAGAGGAAGAGAGAGAAATAGAGGTAGAAGGTTTATGTGAGCAAATCATAGCAGAAAACTTTCCTAACCTGGGGAAAGACACAGACATCAAAATCCAGGAAGCACAGAGGACTCCCATTAGATTCAACAAAAACCGACCATCAACATGGCATATCAGAGTCAAATTCACAAAGTACTCAGGCAAGGAGAGAATCATGAAAGCAGCAAGGGAAAAAAAGTCCCTAACCTACAAGGGAAGACAGATCAGGTTTGCAGCAGACCTATCCACAGAAACTTGGCAGGCCAGAATGGAGTGGCGGGATATATTCAGTGTGCTGAATCAGAAAAATAGGCAGCCAAGAATTCTTTATCCAGCAAGGCTGTCATTCAAAATAAAAGGAGAGATAAAAAGTTTCCCAGACAAACGAAAATTAAAGGAGTTTGTGACCACTAAACCAGCCCTGCAAGAAATTTTAAGGGGGACTCTCTGAGGGGAGAAAAGATGAAAATATATCAACAAAGATTAGAAAGGACAGGAAACACCACCAGAAACTCCAACTCTACAAGCATCATAATGGCAATAAATTCATATATTTCAGTACTCACTCTAAACGTCAATGGACTCAATGCTCCAGTCAAAAGACATAGGGTAACAGAATGGATAAGAAAACAAGATCCTTCTATATGCTGTTTACAAGAGACCCACTTTAGACCTAAAGACACCTTCAGGTTGAAAATAAGGGGATGGAGAACCATCTATCATGCTAATGGTCAGCAAAAGAAAACCGGAGTAGCCATACTTATATCAGACAAACTAGACTTTAAAATAAAGACTGTACTAAGAGATGCAGAAGGGCATTATATCATAATCAAGGGGTCTATCCACCAAGAAGACCTAAAAATTATAAACATTTATGCACCAAATGTGGAACACCCAAATATATAAATTAGTTAATCACAAACATAAACTCATCGATACTAATACCAGAAGTAGGAGACTTCAACACCCCACTCACAGCAATGGACAGATCATCTAATCAAAAAATTAACAAGGAAACAATGGCTTTGAATGACACACTGCACCAGATGGACTTAACAGATATATTCAGAACATTTTATCCTAAAGCAGCAGAATATACATTCTTCTCTAGTGCACATGGAACATTCTCCAGAATAGACCATATACTGAGACACAAATCAGCCCTCAGCAAGTACAAAAAGATTGAGATCATACCGTGCATAGTTTCAGACCACAACGCTTATGAAACTCAAAATCAACCACAAGAAAAAATTTGGAAAGGTAACAAATACTTGGAGACTAAAGAACATCCTACTAAAGAATGAATGGGCCAACTGTGGGAGGCTGGGCCCCGGTGCCAGGCTGAGACTGGGTCGAGCAACAGTTCCCTGTTGACTCAGCCAACCTGGTGGTTCCCCCTCCCATTCCCCCACTTTCAAGGGCATACAAAAGCCTTGTCAAGGCTGAGAAAGTTAATTCCTGAAGCCTGTGGTCTGCAGGTGTTGGCAGTAATGCTACCTCCCTTTTTCTACCCCGAGTCAGATAGAAACAAACATGGGAATTGTGTTTTGCTAGCAATCTTATCAACAAGGTCTTATTGTGACCTGTTTAGAAAATTCAAAAGAAACACAGAACTAAATGTTTTGGTTGGCAGAGATTATGTGAAACCTGTTTATTCTTAGAATGGCCTGACCCATAAGAATCTGGATATAAAGGATTGTGTACAGCAACAATAAAGCCGTCACTTGGGCATCAGCCGGGGACCCTCCTGTTCCCAAACTGTCTTCTCTTCTCTCTTTTTTTCTTACATTCCCCTACCCTCAGGACCCTGATCTTGGTGTTTGTTGCGCCGGTTGCAACAGCCAACCAAGAAGTTAAAGAGGAAATTAAAAAGTATATGGAAGTCAGTGAAAATGATAACACCACAACCCAAAACCTATGGGACGCAGAAAAGGCAGTCATAAGAGGAAAGTATATAGCAATCCAGGCCTTCCTAAAGAAGGAAGAAAGATCTCAGATACACAACCTAACCTTATACCTTAAAGAGCTGGAAAAACAACAGCAAATAAAAACCAAAGCAGCAGAAGACAGGAAATAATACAGATTAGAGCAGAAATTAATGCCATCGAAACAACAACAACAAAAAACAAAACAAAACAGATCAATGGAACCAGAAGCTGGTTCTTTGAAAGAATTAACAAAATTGATAAATCACTAGCCAGTTTGATCAAAAAGAAAAAGGAAAGGACCCAAATAAATAAAATCAAGAATGAAAGAGGAGAGATCACAACCAACACAACAGAAATAAAAACAATAATAAGAGAATATTATGAACAATTATATGCCAATAAAATGGGTAATCTGGAAGAAATGGACAAATTCCTAGAAACATATACACTACCAAAACTGAAACAGGAAGAAATAGAAAATTTGAGCAGACCCATAACCAGTAAGGAAATCGAATTAGTAATCAAAAATCTGCCAAAAAACAAGAGTCCAGGGCCAGATGGCTTTCCAGGGGAATTCTACCAAACATTTAAGGAAGAGTTAACACCTATTCTCTTGAAGCTGTTCCAAATAGGAACTTCCAAACTCTTTCTATGAAGCCAGCATTACCTTGATTCCAAAACCAGACAGAGACCCCACTAAAAAGGAGAACTATAGACCAATTTCACTGATGAACATGGATGCAAAAATCCTCAACAAGATATTAGCCAACCAGATGCAACAATATATTAAAAAAATTATATTCACCATGACCAAGTGGGATTTATACCTGGGATGCAGGACTGGTTCAATATCCACAAAACAATTAACGTGATTCATCACATCAATATAAGAAAGGACAAGAACCATATGATCCTCTCAATAGATGCAGAGAAAGCATTTGACAAAATACAACATCCTTTCTGATAAAAACCCTCAGGAAAGTAGGGATAGAAGGAGCATACCCCGAGATCATAAAAGCCATACATGAACGACCCAATGCTAATATCCTCAATGGGGAAAAACTGAGAGCTTTCCCCCTAGGGTCAGGAACAAGACAGGGATGTCCCCTCTCGCCACTGTTATTCAACATAGTATTGGAAGTCTTAGCTTCTGCAATCAGACAACACAAAGAAATAAAAGGCATCCAAATCAGCCAGAAGGAGGTCAAATTTTCACTCTTCACAGATGACATGATACTGTATATGGAAAACCCAAAAGATTCCACCAAAAAACTTCTACTAGAATTGATTCATGAATTCGGCAAAGTTGCAGGATATAAAATCAATGCACAGAAGTCAGTTGCATTCCTATACACCAACAATGAAGCAAAAGAAAGAGAAATTGAGAAATCGATCCCGTTTACAATTGCACCATAACCTATAAAATACCTAGGAATAAATCTAAGCAAAGAGGTGAAAAATCTATACACTGAAAACTATAGAAAGCTTATGAAAGAAACTGAAGAAGACACAAAGTAATGGAAAGAGATTCCATGTTCCTCGATAGGAAGAACAAATATTGTTAAAGTGTCAATACTACCCAAAGCAATTTATATGTTCAATGCAATCCCTATCAAAATAATACCGGCATTCTTCACAGAGCTAGAACAAATAATCCTAAAATTTGTATGGAACCATAAAAGACCCTAAATAGCTAAAGCAATCTTAGAAAACTTAGGCAGGAAGCATCACAATCCCGGACTTCAAGCTGTACTACAAAGCTGTAATCATCAAGGCAGTATGGTACTGGCACAAGAGCAGACACTCAGATCAGTGGAATAGAATAGAGAACCCCAAATGGATCCACAAACGAATGGCCAACTAATCTTTGACAAAGCAGGAAAGAATATCCAATGGAATAAAGAGAGTATCTTCAGCAAGTGGTGCTGGGAAAACTGGACAGCGACATGCAAAAGAATGAACCTGGACCACTTTCTCACACCATACACAAAAATAAACTTGAAATGGATGAAAGACCTCAATGTAAGACAGGAAGCCATCAATATCCTCGAGGAGAAATCAGGCAAAAGCCTCTTTGATCTTGCCCGTAGCAACTTCTTACTCAACATGTCTCTAGAGGCAAGGGAAACAAAAGCAAAAATGAACTACTGGGACCTCATCAAAATAAAAAGCTTCTGCACAGAGAAAGAAACAATCAGCAAAACTAAAAGGCAACCAATGGAATGGGAGAAGATATTTGCACGACATACCATATAAAGGGTTAATATCCAAAATCTATAAAGTACTTATCAAACTCAACAACCAAAAACCAAATAATCCAGTGAAGAAATGGGAAAAAGACATGAATAGACACTTCTCCATAGAAGACATCCAGATGGGCAACTGACACATGAAAAAATGCTCAACTTCACTCATCATCAGGGAAATACAAATCAAAACCACCATGAGGTACCACCTTACACCTGTTGGAATGGCTAATATTAACAACTCAGACAACAACAGATGTTGGCAAGGATGCAGAGAAAGAGGATCTCTTTTGCATTGTTGGTGGGAATGCAAGCTGGTGCAGCCACTCTGGTAAACAGTATGGAGGTTTCTCAAAAAACTAAAAATAGAACTACCCTACAACCCAGCAATTGTACTACTAGGCATTTATCCACAGGATACATTTGTGCTGTTTCGAAGGGACACATGTACCCCCATGTTTATAGCCAAAGTATGGATAGAGCCTAAATGTCCATTGATAGATGAATGGATAAAGAAGATGTGGTATATATATACAATGGAGTTTACTCGGCAATCAAAAAAAATGAAATCTTGCCGTTTGCAACTACATGGATGGAACTGGAGGGTATTATACTAAGTGAAATTTGTCAGTCAGAGAAAGACAAAAATCATATGGCTTCACTCATATGAGGACTTTAAGAGACAAAACAGATGAACATAAGGGAAGGGAAACAAAAATAATATAAAAACAGGGAAGGAGACAAAACGTAAGATACTCATAAATATGGATAACAAACTGAAGGTTACTGGAAGGGTTGTGGGAGAGGGGATGGGCTAAGTGGGTAAGAGGCACTAAGGAATCTACTCCTGAAATCATTTTGCACTATATGCTAATTTGGATGTAAATTATAAAAAGTAAAATAAAATAAAAAATTATGATTAAAAGAAAAAAATATTGAATACACAGAAGCAGAAAGTAGAATAGTGATTAACAGAGGAGGAAGGTGGGGGAAATGGGGAGATGTTGGTCAAAGGGGACAAAGTTACAGTTATATAGGATACATAAGTTCTAGAGATCTAATGTACAGCACAATGAGTATAGTCAATATTACTACATCAAATACACTGGAAATTTGCTAAGAGGGTAGATTTCAGGTGCTCTCCTCTCACTCTGTCTCATTCTTTCTCTCTGTCTCTCTCACATACATGCGCACACACACACACACACACACACCAACTCCATGAAGATGATGTTAATTAAGCACATTCTTTTTATATAATAAATTGTTGCATTGTTTTTAAAATATAATCGATCTGAGTTTCCCTGTGCTTGCCTGAACACTGCTGACCATCTCCATTTCCACCTCACTTCATCCCTCTCTCCATCATATCACCATCTAATTTCATTTCCTATAAGTCTATTTGGTCAAGTGAAGAAGAAGAAGAAGAAGAAGAAGAAGAAGAAGAAGAAGAAGAAGAAGAAGAAAGAAAGAAGAAGAAGCAGCAGCAGCAGCAGCAGCAGGAGGAGGAGGAGGAGAAGGGGAGGAGGGGGAGGAGGAGAAGAGGGAAGAGAAGGAGGAGAAAGAAGAAGAAAGAAGGGGGAGGGGAGAGGAGTGGGAGGGGGAGGAGGAGGAGGAGGAGGGGAACAACAAAAAATATTTATTGTTTAGAGATGACCTATTAGTTGTTGCCAAGCAATTTATACTCCCAACTGACCACAGCTCTTGAATAATATAGAGGGAATTTTCATTTTACTCAAATTTGTCATTCACAAAAGGTTTAAGAATCTTTAGATTCTATTAAATCATAACTTTTTTCTTTTATTTTGTGCAATGGAATATTACACAGCTATAAAAAAGGATGCAATCTTCCCATTTGTGACCATATGGATGGACCTAGAGAATATTATGCTAAATGATAAAAGTCAGACTGAGAAAGATAAATACCATATGATTTGACTCATCTGTGAAATCTAAAAAACAAAACAAATGAATAAACAAATAAGAAACAGAATCAGTCCTATACAGAGATAAACTGATGGTTGCCAAAGAAAAGGGGGGTGGGAGAGTGGGCAAAATGGGTGAAGGGGAGTGAAAGATACAGGCTTCCAGTTATGGAATGAAGAAGTCATAGGAGTAAAAGGCACACCATAGAGAATATAGTCAATGCTATTAAAATAGCACTGAATGCTGTCAGATGGTAACTACACTTACAGTGAACATAGCATAACATATAGAGATGTTGAGTCACTATGTTATACACCTGAAACCAATGTAACACTGTGTGTCAACTATACTTAAATTAAAAAAAAAAGGAAAAAAAAAGAATCTCTAGATTCTTAGCTGGATTTTATAAGTTTATGTATTTAATGTCATTTTCTATGTTTTTATATTTCAAAAGACTTTCTCACAATTACCTTAAAATACTTTCTCTATCATACTATCATTTCACATAATTTATGCTGGAATTTCCTAGAGAGAAATCTGAGTAGACCAGCATTATAACATGTTTCTAACACAATGTCCTTTCATCTATCTAGAGCTTAATTTTTGAAAATTGTCTTCTATATTCCCTCTCACTACCTTTTTTCCCCTAAAAATATATTACTTGAACATGTACATAAGAAAATAGAAATTTTATTTTTTGAACACTTTCCTGGCATGTCATATCCATCACTTTTTTTCATCAGCACAAAACCAAACCCAAACCAAAACAGAACATAAAAGTTCTCTTTTCTAACCAGGCTCATACTTGTCTTTAGCTCTTGCTTCCAGATTACATACCTTTGAGGATTAGTCCTGATTCAGAGTTAAAGCTAGAAAATATTCAGGCAAAGAGGTGAGAGTGGAGCTAACATTGCGTTCATAACTTTATTACCCATATAAATTCCCCTGCCTGGGTGAAGCCTTAAAGGTCAGGATTAAGAATAAAGGCTTTGATGTCTGTGGCCGGCAGAACAATGCCCCTCCCATCCCCCAAAGACACTCACCCTTAGTGCCTGGAACCTGTGAACATGTTACATTACATGGCAGAGCTGAGGTAACTATGCAAGTGGAAGTAGTTTCACTAATCAGCTGATGTTCTGAAGGGAAGATCAGCCCGAATTATCCAAATAGGCCTAACATAATCACAAGGGTCCTAAAAAGATTTAGAGGAGGCTCTGACTATGAAGAACCTTAGACGTTGCAGTGTGAAAAGGACTTAGCCCACAGTTACTGGCCCTGAAACTGGAGGAATGGGCCACAAGCCAAGAAATAGAAGCATCCTATAGAAACTGGAAAAAGGCATCCAACATAGTGGATGAAATGGACCATGCACTGGAGCCTTCCCCAGTGAAAGTAGCCTGGCTGACAGCTTGACTTTAGACCAAGCTGTATACTTCTAACTTCTGACCTCCAGAACAGGAAGAGAATAGATCTGTGTTGTTGGAAGCAACTGAACAGCAGTTAATAGTAGAATTCAGCATGAACTAGTAGAAAGTGGAAACTGATACATCATCTTACTGAACCAGGACTGAGTTCTTAGGTCTGCCGCTTAGTAACTTAGTGACATGGGGCATGATTCCTAAAATCGCTATGCCTGAATTTCTTCAAATATAAAATAAGGATAAAGATAGCTTCCTGTCAGAAGTGTCATTTTAAATGAGATTATGTATGATATCCATCTGCCAAATGATAGTGCAAGCACTTTTGAAACATTAGCTATTGTTTTTCTTTGCATTTATTGGCAATTAGTAAGCATTATTGGTCTTGAATCTGTTGATGAACCTCAGCGCTTGAGGACCTGATCTGTGGAGTGCAGATTTCCCTTATACATTGAAGACCCCTTGTGAGATGAGTTTCATAACTGCTAGATTCTTCAATACTTGCCTAAGTCAACTCTCTGGAGATACTACATGTCCTGATGCTTTAATCATATTTGTCTTGATGTGTTCCTAGAATTCCTCTTGGGCCTCTTTTTTTTTTATCACATATACCTAATATCTGCTTTCTTCTCTGGATTTTCTGACTGTTTTTAACCCTCGGTTTGGTTCCATTACTACAGCATTGATTTGGATTAGCCTCTTCTCATTCCTAACCCATTTCTTGCCTAATGCTGTTTATTCCACTCTCCTCGTTCCAGTCCTTCCACCTGCCTCCATGATCCGTTACTTCTTAACATGTATAAACACTTCACCTTTTTGTGTGTGTGAAGAAAAAAAAATGAATATGAAGCTAAAACAATTAATAGTCTTTCAAAGGTAATAATGCTAAATAAACTCAATGATAATATAATTCAAAAATATGTCGCCAGGCAAAATTGAGTCAAAACTCAGAAGATGAATTTCAGTGGTAAAGAAAAAATACCTTAGATTTCAAAATTTTAACAGCACAATTAGAGGAACGGGAGATTTCCTAATAGATCACTTCTAGAGTCTATATGTGAGCATATATAGAATTTTGGAAAGGCAAAAATATGTACAGGTACATGTAGGGAATTTTTCCTCTTTGGCTCACATATTCTGCATAGGTAAATATTTTACTTATCTTTGGTGAGGGGAGAAACAAGGTTAAGAAAAAAAAAACTATTTATCCAAGAAATTATTGAAAAGTTTTAACTACTGAACGCTTGCTTGAAATTGTCATCCCACATTTAAGTCTGAGTTTTAAATATTTTTAAACCTACAAAACTTAATCAGATACAGTGGGACACTAAAACACGACATCTTTCTTGTAAATATCCCACTGTTCAGTTGTGTAAAAATGTATCAACTCTTATAAAAATTTGTCAATGTGGTATCTATATTCTTTTATGTCCTTTTTATTTCTATTTAAGAGTATTTGGGTTTGCTGCCATTTACCCACTTTTTATCCATTAAATAACGAAGAGTTCTGTAATTGTTTTTAGTTTTCCTATAAAAATTTTCTAAAAATGTTCCTTAAATATGATGGCTTAGCATTAACAAAATTAAGAAATAATAATGAAAATCAGTATTTCAAATTTGATGGAATGATATACTTAATTTGCAGTACCTTAATATGCATTTCAAGCTGGAATGCAAAGTTTGCAATTAATGGTCCACAGATCACTTTTAGCATTTAGGATATAGTTTAGCCATTTAAAAACCAACTTGTTAGTGGTTTTTTTTTTTTTTGTTTTGTTTGTTTGTTTGTTTTATGGAGGGATATTGCACTAGTATCTAAGGGTATTTTTTCAGTTCACGGTTGTTTGTTTTTGTTGTTGTAGAACCTGGTGTCTGTCCTTTCCTAACATATTGATAACTGACCAGAAGGAAGGATGATCCCTCTCTGTGGGCCAGGTACTCCTAGATGGTCACTTTTCCTACCACTCCCTTCCTATTATAGAAGTCCTCTTTTTTCCCTATGTAGTGCTTGCTTGACCAAATAGTGACTAAATTAATTTATAAGAAGTGGTTCTGACCTAATATTTCAGATCTAATATTATATACTATGAATAAGAAAAAGCCACTCAATGACTTACAGTTTGCAACATAGCCTTACCCTGTCAAATAATAAAGATTGATTTAGTCCTAGCCCTTAAAATAAGTTCTTTCAGCATTGTCCACATTTTTGCCTCATTCAATCAGATCAGTTGTCAGATCTCCATTGAGATGGTGTTGACTTTAAATGATCTGCACAAAATAATTTCCCAGAATATTTGTACATATACAAAAAAAAATTCAAATATAAGCAATTTTCTAGTACGATTCAAACAAAAGAATATGTCTATATAGGTAAAATGTCAGGAATTTTTTGTGACTATTCATTTTTACAGAATCTCAAGCAATTTTCTAATGTCTTACCAAGATTTTTTTTTTCCAATTGAGAAAATTGCTCCTTCATTGCCCCTTAAATTTCACTTCAACATCTAATATATTTTTAATTCAGGGAAAAGGCACCATTACTGAACTATCAATTTAACACCATTCAGGAAATAAAGCCTGACTCATTACAGCAGAAATCCTGGTTGTCTCTCAATTTCCATTTTGCTCCTTTGTCCTTTGGTATTAGAACACCAATTTTAGCTAATACCAGGCTGCTAGAAAACTGACCACATTTCTCACCCTTCCTTCTATCTAATTATAGTCATGATGCTAGACGGTACATCCAACTTCCAAATCATATCTTTAAGGTGATGGTGATTCTCTCCACTTTCTCCCTTCTCAATCTTCTATATACAGAATGGTGCACATACCAAAGTATTCAGCTTGATGAAATCTCATAAACAGAACACACCCGTGTAAGCAGCCCCCAGATCAAGTAACAGAATACATCATCATTCTGGAAATCTCTTTCATGTTTTCTTCCATTTCATGTTTACCACCCCCTCTACCTGCATCCAGGAGAATTCTATCTTGCCTTCTGGTAGCACGGACTACTTTTAGTTGCTTTTCTAAACTTTATGTAATGAAATCATATGGTAGCATATTTTTTTGTGTGTCTGTCTTCTTTTGCTCATCACTATGCTTCTCAGATTATTCCTTATTTTGGTGCAAACTTGGAGTTCACTTTATTGCTGAACAGAGTTCCAAAGTGTGAATATAATAAAATTTGGGATATGTATATATTGATGTTATATATGTAATATATTATTTATAATATATGTATATATTCTATATACTAGAATATCGTGTATATTTATATAACAGAATATTCTGTACATATGTAGAATATATAGATATATATACATAAAACATATAAAATATAGAATACATACAAATATAATCCAAAACAGGTAATTAAATATGTAATAATAAAACTGTAAATAGTTGGTAGCTGACATTAGAAAGAATAAGTATGAATTCCAACTTTAGACGTGTTGAAACAGACTTGGTAATAAAATATGCTTTTATTTTTTACATATTAATAATTATAGTAGCAATGCCAATTTCAGAGTGGTATAGTTTTTATAAAGGTGTTTTACATACGTTAATCATTAAAAGTATCTTTTTATGTACTGAGTATATCAATTTTGCCAAATAAATATTATGAATAAGATGAAAATATAAGAGCAATCTACCAATTTTTAAGATATCCTTTGCCACTGTTCACAGTATATATTTCCATGTTAAAAAAATTTATGAAATTAACAAGTTCATCTTACACATATTTGAGGAAGGTAAAATATAAAAATATTTTATCAAGGAATCTCCAAAGGTAAATTATAATATTTTTTATAGCATGGATTCACAGACACAGATATACACACAAATACAATAAAAAATAGAAAGGAAAAATAGAAAATAAGAGATTATTAGGAATTCATTTAGGACAATGTTATAGTAGTGTGTTTCTGTATTTTTAACATTCACTTTAAATTATAATATTCCTTTCCTATATTGGTATTACAGCTCTTTATCATTCTACACCCTCAACTTCTACATCCTCAAGTATAAATCCCAAACAACAGCATTTTAATCTTCATCCCTTAAATTCAGGTCTCTCTCTCTCTCTCTCTCTCTCTCTCTCTTTTTTTTGCCAAATTGGACTAGACAGAATCTTATGCATTTTTATACTTTATTTTCTTTAATGCTAGTATCCTTTTAGATGTTAAGCTCAGATCCACACCCAATTCATTTCTTCAGAAAGTATTTGTAGTTTCAAACTCTGCCAGGTACTAGTACAATATGGAGATGAGGACAGTGTTTCCTTCTTTTTGATGTAATTGATTTCTGATCGTCCTCTAAAAGAACCAATGTTCTCACCATGGTGCTCTCCATGGTAAATTTTCACCCCACTGCAGGGGACATAGACTGTGATGGCTCATCTAATGGCAGAGTGCATAGCAAAGGCCATGTTGTCTTAAGTTAGTGAGAGATAAAGGAAATGAGGATGGTTATTTTTTCGTAATAGCAGAGTATAACTTCAACTGTTGCTCATATCAGCTTTAGAGGTAAGCTGCATGTTTAATGATTAATGGATCAAGGAACTCACACCAGAGATAAATTCACTCCAGCTAAGTCACACCAAAAGCTGGGTCTAGGTGTGTCCTTTTTCCCTAATGCTGTTACAAAATATAATTCACTCAATTCTCCTTTCATAAGCCTAGAAATTCTTTTACAGAGAGAAGCAGAGAAAGGTTATTTGAGAAACTGAGCATTTTCAAAAATAGCTTGAACACCAAATGCATTTATAAGAATGAATGTAATAGCAGACATTATAAAAATTCATAATTATTTTAAAATCAATTTGAGAGTTTATAATATTCAGCATTTCTTAGTTTCTTGATTTTTTTACGTATATCTTTGTTAAATATATTACTTATATATAATTTAAAAGAATTGGATATACTCTTCTTCCAATTCTTATATAAACGACTTATTTTATAAACAGTAAGAAGTATTAGAGATAAAAAATAATGGTTCAAATCCCAAGTCTTCCCCTTAAAATAACTGGGTGAATCTTTTTGAACAAATCATTTAATTTGTTTGATCCTTTGCTGTAAAATAAAGGATAAAAATTGCCTCTTGGAATAAGAATTATAAAATAGGATGTGATTATGTTTTAGGTGTAACATATACAAAAAGCAAATTTATTTTTGCTTATTTATCTTTGCTTTCATACAATATATTTTGGGAGGATTAAACAAACAAAGAGCTGAAATGTCACATTTCCTAATTAAGGCAACATTTTCTGGAATGCAAACATAAAGATAGAGATATATAGTTCCTATAACATGACTAAGAATGGAGTGTAATTCTGGTGATGAATTAAATATTCAAAATTTATTGAATGTCTACCAATGCCAGGCAATGTGGTAGGCACTGATTTAAACTCGGTCTTTATTTTTAATCACTTATATTTTATTCGACCTACAAAATTTATGGTAAGACACAAAAATACCAGTACATGATGTTAATGAAATAAAATGTTCAGCTCAGTAATGAACCAGGAATGGGTGCAAACCTGTTCTATATTAAACAGAAATGACACATTTATTCAGCTTGATGAAAATGCTTACTGCGAATTTACACAGTTTCTTAACATCTGCAAATTCAGCAGTTACTACGTGACATCCTCTAATTCACACACAAAAAAGTGTCTAACGTGACAATAAGATAAAATAAAAATTGTTCATTTTCAGGAAATACAGCATATTTTTAATACTGGCATGTCCTTTGAAGTCATGTAATTACTGTATCCAGTGAATCATGATCTTTTACTAAGACACTTTTCTATTCCGTATGTAAAAACAATTTTCAGAGAAATATGTATTTTGCTTTGCAATAAACCTGGCTTCTCTTATTGGCAAAAACCAGTTTCTTTAGGAAATAATGTATTTTGTGAAAGAGTGCATCATTTATAACAGAGAACAATTCTATTATCACAAAGCAATTGGATGAGCAGGATTTCAGAAGTTCTTTTAAAAATACACCATTAAAGTCACAAAGTTATTTTCAAAATACCATTTCTCCCTTTAAAATTTAACTTCAAGTATTGAATAAAGTTAAAAGGAAAATAATAGATGGAAAATAAAAGTTGATTGATTTAAAGATAATTATGAATTTTTATAATGTTTATAATATTTATAATGTTTTATAATGTCTGCTATTATATTCATTCTTATTCATTTGTTGTTCAGGCTATTTTTGAAAATGCTAAATGTCTTAGATAACCTTTCTCTGCTTCTTTCTGTAAAAGTTTAACTTTTTTTTAATTAAAAAAAATTTTAATGTTTATTTTTGAGAGAGAGAGAGAGAGAGAGAGAGAGAGAGAGAGAGAGAGAGTGGGAGGGAGGGGCAGAGAGACAAGGAGACACAGAACCCAAAGCAGGCTCCAGGATCTACACTGTCAGCATACAGACAGATGTGGGGCTCAAACCCACCAGCCGTGAGATCATGACCTGAGCCGAAGTGGGGAGCTCAAAGGACTGAATCATCCAGGTGCCCCAAAAGTAACTCTTTTAACAATAAGAGCATTTAAAAATCTGAACAGACTCTTAAAAACCCTTATGTCTACTGATACCTAAGATAGGTGCTATTTTTTTCTCCAGCTGTTTTTACTCTATCATGTATTGAATTTATACCTAATATCACTATAAAAATGATATCTGCCAAGTCCCCCAAATCCAATCGCCAAGATTATGTAAGTTCTGTGATTCCAATTTCATTAACTCAGAATTAAGTTATTGTTGGCTTCATAATATAGTATCTCTCTCCCTCTGTCTCCACAGTCCCTTTCTCTTTTCTCTGTGCATGCCCTCCTTTCTGTCTTGTGATATCCTTTCTGTGACTGGTTCTTCATTTTTTTTAAATTATGAATTATATGTAATATTCCTCTAGGGTTTTAAAAGACTAAATTAGTGGGGCGCCTGGGTGGCTCAGTCGGTTGAGCGACCAACTTCAACTCAGGTCATGATCTCATGGTTTGTGAGTTCAAGCCCCACGTCAGGCTCTGTGCTGATAGCTCAGAGCCTGGAGCCTGCTTCAGATTCTGTCTCCCTCTCTCACTGCCCCTCCCTGACTCATGATCTGTCTCTCTCTGTCTTAGAAATAAACATTTAAAAATTTTAAAAATAAATAAATTAGTTAAATCATGGAGCCAATTTTGGTCACACTGTACAGTCATTTCTTGTATATTAATTTTTATAAGAAAAAATCTTTCTATATTATTTTATAAATATCCATTTTTAATCCCCATAACACCAGAATTTTTTAATATTTTTATCAAGGGTTTACTCTGAAATCCTGTATTTAGCTGAAAAATATTAAGCTGAAATTGCAATCTTTAATAATCTAAGGTTTGGCTGAAAGAAATCTAAGGTTTGTCTTCCTTTCTTATCTATTTCAACACTGTTAGGACCTTAAAATATAATTACTACTCTTCCCACACTAAAAATTACCACAGACTTCCAATATATTTTAGGTGGTAAAAAATTTATTGATAAAATAATGTATAAAATGTCCTAACATCAATCCAATGATTTCAGTATTAGTAATAACATTGATATTAGACCATATCCAAAGCTTCTACATTATGCAGATGCATTGGCTTCAAGCTACTTATTGAAAATGATAAGGGGTGGTACACTCCCATCAATGATGTAGAGGTTGTAAGACTCAACTATAGGCGAAGATAACGGTTATGTCATAATTCGGTTGGACCTTATCTCTTATCCCAACAAAAGACAGGCTAGAGCTCTTTCTAAACATGAGCCTTAAAATCTTAGAGCCAAAGAGCCAAGGGTCCCATTCTCTGATTTGACCTTGTACTGCCAGATTCCTGCTTGATGTCTCAGGGCATCATATAGCTACTGTATTTATAAATATAGCTAGCTGTTTCATAACAGCTATCTCAAAACTCAGTGGCGTAACACCACAACCATTTATTTTGCTCACTATATATAGGTAAGTTAGGCTATTTTTTTTTGGTCACATCTGGGCTGATCCTATGCATCTGCAGTGCGCTGTCAGTGGGCTACATGATTCAACCTAGGGTAGATTATCTCACATATTTGGAGGTTGGCTGGTTTCAGGCTGTCCCGTACACCTCTCCTTCACTTCCCCCTCACACTAGTCTGGGGAAGATTCCAGCAATGAGACAAGCTTGCAAGGTCTTTCTAGGCGTAGGGGTAGAATTGCAATGATGTCATTTGTGACACAATTATTAAGTCACAAACCCCATCTGAACTGAAGGGTCAGTTCAAGGGTCAGGGAAATAGATACTACCTTCCTGTTGAAGGAAATGAAAAATCAATATACAAAAATCTTTCAGACCACCATTATACAAGGTATACTCATAACAAAATGCCACATTGTATACCTTAAATATATACAATCTTATATTTATCAATAATACCTCAATAGAGCTAGAAACACACACACACACACACACGCATGCACGCATGCGCCCGCCACATTACCTACAGACAGAAGATAGTAAATAGTTATGGTTAAGTAAATAAACAGTAGTTATTAATATAACTTTGTTTTATTGAATAGGAGTAGCTTATATTATTCAATGTTTTCTATGTGCCAGATCATGTTCTAAATGCTTTAAATTATTGACTAATTTTATTTTATGAACAACCTATTGAAATATATTCATTAAGCAAATATTTATTTAGAGGTCACTATATGTGAGGCGCTTTTCTATGAACAGGTTATATCAGAGTGAATGGAATAGAAAGCTTCCTACTTAACTGAGTTTGCTTTCTGGTGAGAAAGATGGACAATATTCAAAATATATGATAATCATTTGATCTGTTCACAGTTATATAATTAACTTTGGACAATAAAATACAAATGGAAGTAAATGGAGTTATATGGGAACAATTTATACTATCCATTATACTATTAAATTAGATTTTTCTGTAATTCAAAAGCTGTTCTAAAATTAAAAGTTCATAAAAAAATTCTAATCTGTTAAGGATCAGCTCAGCTGAACGATAGTCATAAGAAACATCTCCCAAATGCCTACTGTGTGCCATAGTCTATGTAAAGTTCTCAGTTACAAAGGTAAATCAAGTATCCTATGATTAGAAGGATTGTTAGTTTAATTATGAGGTGTCTTGATGAGTAAATTGCAACTAGCATTAAGAGTGTAATTAGGAAACCTCTGCATTTATTGCTGATAATTGGGATGTTTAATGTTCTACAAAATATCTTCGTGCTGATCAATGAAGAAGCTATTTTCACCTCTGGTTTTATGAGGAAAAGATCATTCACCATAAAGGACTTAAACTACTGTTATTTTCCATACCTCATAGAGAGAACACATATCCTCAGTTTTCCTATATTCAGATTACACTTTGAAGGAGAAAAGGGGTGGGAAGAGAAATACCATCGTACAGATATTTCCTCTAAAAACTAACTCTAATAGCTGATGTTTTGCAAAACAAATTGAAAAACAGCAATATTTAATAAAATAAATGAGTAAAAATTGAACAAGCGCATACTATATTTGAAGAAATACTTAAACAAACAAGGAAGAAGCTGTAATAAAAATAAATAACATTTGCTTAGTGCTTCTCATGACCTTTACATAAACTAGTACAGAAAGGACTGGAACTTTTACTAGAACTTCGGCCAAAGCTGCTTTGGAGTTATACTCTTTCACTAACAATGAGGAAATACAAATTGATAATCAAATCAAACTCCAGAGAATAGTAATTTTATTTCTTACAAATTCAATATTCTTCCTTTATTTCTTCAGTCTAATAGGTCTCACTGGCTATTTCAATTAATTTTAATTTTAATTTTTAAAATCGACTAGGAATTATTTAAAGCCTGAAACTTTACATTCTGTAGTATGTTATGTAATTCTAACATAATCAGTCAGCAATCTATTTGTTGAAAGTGACAGAACCCCAAATGTTGTAAGTTTAGGCACAAGGAAATACGTTGCTTATATAAATAAACCATGGCAATGACACACACAACGCAGTTTAAGTATTAATGGAATAAGAAACTAGACTCTCGGACTTTCTCTGCAATCGATCATCTTTAGTTTTTGCGTACATCATTCTCATTATTTTATTCTGTCCTTTACCGTATTATTGGAAACATAGCTGTGGATTGTCAGTAGCTTACCATCTCACTCTGTTGCCATCCCAAGACTAGACAGCCCTTCTTTACCTAATAAGGTGAGTAAAGTCCTTGGGAAGTACTTTGAAAGATTTATTTGACTTCTCCAAAACAGAGATGTGATCATGTTCATTGAATCTTCAAAAATATTAGTTAAGCCCCTATCACATCCATTGCAGTCTTCTACTTATTTGGGTAAAACAGCAAATAAAGCTTCAATCCCTGCTCTAATTATAAGCTAGTGGAGCACAAAGATGAGAAACAAATAAAATCACTAAGTCAGGTTGTCATCTGTTATTGCAAAAAAATAAAACTGTAAAGGGCATGAAGAACAAAGGAGAGATGTTATGTTCAGTATAAGATGGTCAGGGAAGACTTCCCTGATAAGGCGACATTTAAGAAAAGACTTGAAGGCAATCACAACCATATGGCTCTCTCCATATGGCTGGAGTGGGAAGAAACAGGGATAATCTTCCAAGGAGTGAATACCAGTCCAATTTGTGCTGGGCAGATTCTAAAATAATAGACTAACTATGCCAATTTATATTGCTTTTAACTTTTCCTTCCTTTGCAATTGCCATTTTTGGAATATCCTGATCATTTTAAGGTTTGAAATTATGCTTAGTGTATGCAACACAGGAATTATTTATTCTCTTAAAGTTTGCAAAAAGAAATACTTACCTGACAAATAATTTTAACAGGTCAATTAAAAACATACAGAAGACAATTCCCATTTTATTTTTCCATGATAAAAAGAGAAATATATGCTAGTCATAGAAAATTAGTAAAATTAGAGAAAAGGACCACAAAGACATAGTGCCATTACAGATTTCAGTATTTACTAACAATATTTCTTCTAATAAAGAAGGTATCTACTGATTTAGAATGTTTTTTTTTCACATGGCTACTTCCCTAGATGTGTTATACTCACAAAGTTCTTTCCCACTCATGTAAGTAGTCATTTATTATTTTTTTCAGTACCTTTATCTTTTATTTTATTTTGTTTTTGTTTTCACTGAAGTGTTATGTGCATTTGGCATCGTTAAGACAATCAAATCTGGATGGTTCTGTAGGTTCATCCCCTCCTCCTCCAGGTAATTTAACAAGAACTGATTCAGCATATGTAAATTATCTCAATCCTGCTTCTGGTCTCCAGCCTGCCTCTCTTTAATAAGGCCACTTCTCTGCTCCAATTGTTATATGATTATAGGTGCCCCCCACCCTTCCCCCCAGCCACTCTCTGCTGTGCTAAGCATATGTAGAGCAGGAATCTTCTCTACTAGACATTGACCACTATGCATGCAAATGATCTATGCTAACCTAAACTGTAGGAGAAAAAAGAGAATTTGAGGCACTCTGTATATATTATTACTCAACCTCATAATTGTCCATAGTAAATGGTATTTCAAATCTGCACATACACTAGTGTTTATCTGCAACTCTTCTGCATAATTTTGAGTTGTAACTTAGTTGTTTTGCTAGTAATCATTATTTATTCATTTGTACTTTTTCTAAATTATTATACAGAAATTCTCAAATGCATTCTACTTAGATTGCTAGCACCACCCAGAAGTAAATGGCTGCCACATTATACCTTCACTCATGGGTGGCCCCGAGGAAGAGAGGTAAAGAAAATTTTGCAGTGCAGAACTTAGACCTGGATCTATGATTGTTCTGGTCTTTTTTTTGACAAAGAAGTGGCCCGAAGCAAGGACAGAATTGCTTACATGCTTGTTTGTTTTTAAGGGAAGTATGCGTATAGATGTTGTGTGGCCAAAAGGATAGACAGTGCCATTTATGAAGTTATCGCCTCTCAGCTCCAAAGCTAAACTTCTAAAGTTTACGACTTCAGAGCTGGGCTCTGCAAACTGCATTTCTAGTGTGCCAAGTGTCCTGTGATGGGTTGGCCAATGAAAGATAGAACCTTCTTGTTTGTTCCTTATATATTTTCTGTTCGTTGGTTTTTGACTATATAGTACATGTTTTCTCCCCTGGCATCAGCAGTTCCTTTCTGTATCAGCGGGTGAACACAGTTTGCAGATTTCTAAAGCTCAGGAAATCAGGCTCACCCACCTTAGGGACTACGACATCATCCAGCTGGCAATCCCTTCACAGACCTGGTCCAAGCCTCAAAAGACCCTTTCTTCAAGCTCAGCCAACACTGCTCTGCACAGTGTTCTTCTGCCAAAGAGTCTATTCCTTACTAATTTTCACAGTTTTCCTCTGTTCCCCATGCTTTAGGACTGCTGTTTTCTGTAGTTACTACCTCTCTATGTTAACATTCTTTTCATTGCATTTTTTTAACTTCATAATTCTGTATCTTTAGTTGACAGTTATTGATATTAAGGTCTCTGTGTTAAAATAGCTGATATAGTCTCTGTCTCCTGTCTGGACTCTGAAACAAACAGGTAAGCATGTTTTCAGATAATTAACTTAATAAGTATTTAGGTAAATACTTTAACTGTAGAGATAAACACAGAGACTGAGATAGAGCTGAAGACAAAACCTATTTAACATTGTTTGAAAGGACACACATCAGGCTATGAGCAGGGTTGCCCAAGTAGAGTGTAAAGGGTGAAAAGATACCAATGAGAAGTGTGGGGAGGAGAAAAGGAGAGAGAGGAAAAGAAAAGAAAAGAAAAGAAAAGAAAAGGGAAGGCATTAAAACATTTGTACAATAACATTTAAAATAACTGAATAGTCAAGTGGTATAAAACAATGGGGCTACCTCATATTTCTTCAATTTTCACCGTAAGATATTTTAAAGTAGATACCATTTCTTTTAATATTTAAAAAGGATAATTTTATTTCTAGTTTTAAAGGTATTTTTACTCAGAAGGCATGATTGTATGACGTTTATTTTCTTTATCATATCATTATTTTTATATTTTGACATAAGGGTGTTGAATACAATATTGAAATCATACATTAAAATTGCATTTGGCAATCTCAGGTTTTTATATGTTTAATGTATCAAGTTACTGAATTCACTGTACTTAATTTGCTACCATCATGGGGGGAAGTGTGAATGAACATTTGTATGTTTGTATTTTCTGTATTATGTACTTTGCCATAAATTGGGTTGTGCTAGTTTTATAAGCTTAGTGAAAAAGTAATTAATTTTTCATTCATTAGACTAATTTATACAATAGGTAATAGTTTTTAGATCTCCACTAAAACTTTTGACATCCTCAGACTTTTTCATTCTTCTTAAAATGCTGTTAAGAAATTACTCTTGAGGTTTTGTTTAGACAGGTACTCCAAGAAGGTATTCCATATTCATCAGCATGTGCAAGAATAGTTTTTCAGTTTTGCTAAAAATTGATACATGCACACAACACACACAGGCAAGTAATTTTGGTATTTAGCATTTGGAACACAGGTTTTTTTTTTTTTGTATAGTCTAAAGATTTATAACTATTTTCTATATTTATCTTCTGATTATGCAGATTATGTAAAAAAGAACTTTTTTAACCATCGGGTTTTATTTTGAAGATGTTTGCCTATTATACTTTAAACATGGTATCTTCATGTCTTTATATTTGTGTGTAAACTTGTATTTTCACATCCTTCACATCCCTTTTATCCTTTTAATATAAATGTAACAAAATGTGTCAATCATATCTTTTGCTGCTTTCACTAAATGTGCTGTTGAACAAGTCCTTCCTTTATAAAGATATTTAGATGAATATATTTTTTTAATATTAAAGATTTTACTTTTACATTTAAGATTTAATTCTGGACTAATTTTTAATATGTCAGATATGTGGTTAAAATACATTCAGTTGTACCAAACTATATATTTAATGATCATTCATGATCTGAAATGCTAATTTTGTAATTTTCAAGTTTTGATAGATCTATTCGACTGTCTTGTAGTCTCCATTCTTCACAAGTATGCCTATTAGACTATATTCTGATAGATTAAATCCTTATCAAATTTGTTTCTGCTGACATTATAGTTTATTTAAGTATGTTTCTATAATTGTTTGGTGCTGGTATATAAGTTGAAATTTATCTTGATGATTATATATTTAATAACACTGCTAATCCAAAAAAATATGCCTATATATTCTCTTATGTTTATATGAAAAGACTGGTAACCTGAAAATAACACTTTTCTTGCTTCACCCTTATGAATCTTTATGCTCTTTTATCTTGCTGTACTTGGAGAGTTTGGAGGACAATACTGAAAAAGAAGTGATTATCTAGGCACCTTAAATTATTTATGTTTTCAAACTCAAGTCTTTTATGTTTGATCATTATGTACAGAGATCCTATTGACTTTTGATCAATACCTCTTTTCAAAATTAGGGATGTCCTTGTTTGATCCAAAATTTTAAAGTTTGTATGACTTTTTAAATTTTACTGAAGTCCTTTTCTACATCTATTGAGAAGAATCATTTGTCATCCTTTTCACCCTTATTCTGTTAATGTGATAACTTGCATCCATAGATTTTTAAGTCTCAGTCTTTTACTCCTTGAAACAACCCAATTTGAACATTATATACTAGGTCTCTTATACTTTGGTGGATTTAGGTTGCTTTTGTTTTCTTTTGATATTGATGTATCTGCTAATAACTAATAACAGTGTAATCTACAAATTTATAAACTTCTAACACTGCTTTTTGTAATCAAGGTTATACAATCTTAATAAAATTGTGTCTATCATCTTAGAGAATTTGCACAGGTTTAGAAAAATATGTCCTTAGAATGTTTGTGAAAACATACTATAAAGTTACTATCTGATTGATGTTTTATTGTTGTTACTTATTTTGTGTGCTCATTTTACTTTTGTAGATAATTTTACTACTGAATCCACTTTTTTTAAATGTTTTATTTATTGTTGAGAGAGGAAGCACGAGCAGAGAGAGAGAGAGGAACAGAGGATCTGAAGCAGTCTCTGCACAGACAGCAGAGAGCCCTATGCAGGGCTCGAATTTACAAACCCTGAGATCATGACCTGAACTGAAGTTGGTCCCTCAACTGACTGAGCCACCCAGACCCCCATGAATCCACTTTCCTAATCATTATATATTTATTCAGCCTTTCTATTTCTTTTAATAAATTCTAGTAACTACTAGCTTTTGATAAAATCATTCAATTTGCCAAATTTATTTAACCATCAACATTCCAAATCCATTGGTTAAAAGTAGTTCTTTTGTCTTTTTTTAATTTTTACAAGATCTTTTTCCACATTTCTTGTGCATTTTTTTTGCCAATTTCAGAGAGAATTTTGTATTTATCTTCTGAAATAATCAACCTTAAACTATATTGAGTCTTTTAATTTATTTTCCATATATTAATTTGTTTTTGAACTTTATATTTTCCAGTTCCTACTCCCTTTAGATTTGCTGTTTATCCTTTTCTTATATCCTATGTATGAGTCCAGCGCATTATTTCCGAGCATTTCTGTTTAAATATATGCATTTTAAAATATTTTACCCTAATTTATGTTTTAACACCACCTAACACATTTTTGGGTGATTTTATTATTTATTTTCAAGAATTGTCTAATATGTCTATTATATTTTGTAATATTATGATGCAGTGTTTCAAATGTAAGTCTTTTGTTGCAGAGATGGGCAGCAGAAATTTTTGTTTCAACTCATAGCCTTATTTACAGGTCTTTTTTTGTTTCTAGCCTCTAGGGATTTTTTCTTATGTTTCTGCAAACTTACTTTTGCATGTAAAATGTTACTTGTTATACTGTGCACAATATTACTTGCTGTTTTAGAGTAGGAGGTTTTTAAAAGCCTTTCTAGTTCATAAAATTCCTGGAAATTATAGTATTCCATTCATTTTTATCCCATTTCCTCTGTTTTTTCTGTTTGTTTTACCCCATGATTCTAATAGAAAAACTTCATTACAAATTCTACGTCCACTTGATACATTTTTGGATTCATCTTAATGAAATGTACAGCTTAATTCATCACAACTTATTATTGTTTCCTTCTTGAAATATTTTTCTTTTGTTAGTTTTCAGATCAACATATTCTCTTGACTTCACTCCTTCCTCTTTGCTTGCTTAAGATTTTCCTTAACAGCATCCTTCCTCTCCATTATAATCTGAATCTTGCAATTCCATAGAACTTTTATCTAAACCCTCTTTTATTTTTGGTATCTAAAACTCTATTCCTATAAGAACTTACATCTCACTGGATTTAATTATCAAAATTATAACTAAAATCATCCAAATGATAAATCTGTATATCCAACTGCCATCAGAAAATTTTATTCATGTATCCCATTTGCATCTCAACTCTATCTTGTTTAAGGTCAAATTGTTTATAAACACCAAACTATTTCCCTTCTAGTTTTTCCCATCCCAGTAAAGGTCAATACCAAAAAATGTAGGCAAAGAGTACTTTTGCTTTTAGTGATCATGGATTAGCTTAATGTGAATGCACTCCCACTAAGAACACCTAGAAAAAATAGACACAGTTGGGAACTAAAATCTACATGAAAGTGTCAAAATTCTAGTAAGGTATCAAGGAATTCTAATACCTAGAATTTAAAGAAAAAGGAGAGCAAAATATTTAGGCTTACTCTCTCCCTTGAGGCTGAACAGAGCTTTAGCCATTCACAAGGGATGGGTAGTTCCAAGGTCAGCAAGAAAGAGGATTATTGATAAATAACTTGGGTTTTCAGTTTTAACTACCACAGGCTATAGCACAGGCATAAGAGGAAACTATAAAAAAAAAAAACAGGTCTTACAAAAACTCAAACTTATTTTCAAGCAGGCCCAATATCTGTGATTAATTAATTCAACAAATTAATAATAAGCTGGAGAATATAATGAAATAGTTGGAGTATAACTGATGTTCTCAAATGGATATTTAAGAACCCAAAATGACATCTAAAAGTTAGGACTCAATGGATAGATTTAACAGTTGATGAGATATAGTTGAAGAAGGAAAAAATCAACTGTAAAATAGCACAGCAGAAAATATCCAGATTAAAACATACAGAGAAAGCTAATTTGAAAATGAAACAAAACTAACATAAAATATTTATGGAACATAGTGAAAATATCTAACATATTATGATTGATTCCAAAAATAACAGAAACAGTATTTTCAAAACGGGGTCTCCTGGGTGGCTCGGTTGACCATCTGACTCTTGATTTCGAGTCAGGTCATGATTCCAGGGTCATGAGGTCAAGCCCTGCAGCAGGCTCTATGTTGAGCATGCAGCCTGCTTGGGATTCTCTCTCCCTTGCTCTCTACCCCTCCCCATGCTTTCTCTTTCTCTCTCTCTAAAATTAAAAAAAAAAAAAAAAGTATTTGCAAAAAGACATAAAGCCGTAATTTTAAGAAGTTCAATTAAATGAATCTGTGATGAATACAAAAATAAACAAAAACAACAAACAAACAAACAAAAAATAACAGGTAGTCAAGTCATAACCGAAAACCAAAGATAAAGAACAGACAGGGGAAGGGGAACATATTTCTTTAAAGGAAAGAGATTTAAGATTTACAACTGGCTTCTCAAGAGAAAGACTAAGAGCCACAAAACAAGTGGAATTATATCTTTAAAGTACCAAAACAAAACAACTACTGGCTTAGAATTACAAAATGAAGGTAGGTAACAAAAAATTTTCTGATAAACCAAATAGAAAGACTGTCACCAAAAGAATTGTGCTGATGGATGTAATAAAGGGCATTCTTGAGGCATAAGGAAGCACAAATATCTAGGAAAAAATGAAAAGCAATGGAAGAGGAAATATATGAACAAATATAAATATAAATTGGTATTTATAAATAATAATAGCATCTTAATGATTTAAAATTTAAGACAAAATTCACGACAACAATTGTATACAATGTTCTGTGAATGTCAATTAATTAAGACAATTTTTATTTTAATGTTTTTATAATTTTCATGTATTTCAATTTTCATGTTTTTAATAAATGTTGCCCTTTCTTTTCCTGTCAGTTACTGAGAGAATTATGATCAATCTCCCAATTTCTAAATTTGTTTCTCCTGTTGTTTTTGTCCTGTTGTTTTGATTAATGTACTTTCAAATTATATGTTTGGGTTTATAGAAATTCAGAATTTTAGTGTTTCTGTTATTTGACATTAATATATTTGGGAGTGATTTCTTTGTTTCTGGTAATACATTTTATAGGTGTGTTTTACTTGCCATTAGTATAGCTAAACAATATTTGCACACCTCATACTTGCCATTTTTATCCTACTACTTTCAAGCTTTCTTATGCATATTTTTAAAGTATTTCTTATTAACAATTAAGAATATATTACTAAATAGTGTTTTAAGTTGTAGTCCTGGGGTCAACAGACTACTTCCTCGCCCCTTATTTTGTAAATTCAATTTTCTGTAACACAACCCTGTTCATTCAGTTACATATGGTCTATGGCTACTTTCATGCTTCAACAGCAAAGTTGAGTAGTTGTAATAGAAACTATATGGCCAACAAAATCCAAACATTTATACCAGGTTCTTTACAGAAAATGTTTGTCCATCTTGATCGAGGTTAACAGATTTTAAACACATTTTCTTTAAGTTGTATTTTTTTTTTTATTTTTGAGAGAGAGAGAGAGAGAGAGAGAGAAAGAGAGAGAGAGAAAGAGTGCAGGGGAGGAGCAGAGAGAGAAGGGGACAGAGAATCCAAGCAGGCTCTGTGCTGACAGCAGTGAGCTGGATCCAGGGCTCAAACTCAGGAACCGCAAGATCATGACCTGAGTCAAAGTCAGGCGCTCAACCCACTGAGCCATCAGGTGAACCTAAGAGATTTTAAAATGAATATATTAGCCTCAATATTGGGGCACCTGGGTGGTTCAGTTGGTTAAGTGTTGACTTCGGCTCAGTTCATGATCTCGCGGTTCCTGGGTTCAAGCCCTGCCTCAGGCTCTGTGCTGACCGCTCAGAGCCTGGAGCCAGCTTTGGATTCTGTGTCTCCCTATCTCTCTACCCCTTACCTATTCACGTTCTGTCTCTCTCCCTCAAAAATAAATAAACATTAATTTTTAATAAATAAATGGATATATTAGTACATATACATTTAATACATTATGTTTTAGCTAAGTCTACTATTTTACTACATGTTTAATAATGTGTTTCTTGGGGCGCCTGGGTGGCTCCGTCGGTTAAGCGTCCGACTTTGGCTCAGGTCATAATCTCACAGTCTGTGAGTTCAAGCCCTGTGTCAAGCTCTGAGCTGAGCACTCAGAGCCTGGAGCCTGTTTCCCATTCTGTGTCTCCCTCTTTCTCTGTCCCTCCCCCACTCATGCTCTGTCTCTCTCCCTCTCTCAAAAATAAATAAACGTAAAAAAATAAAATAAATAAATGTGTTTCTCTCCCTCAACATTTTTAAACTAATATTTCACTATTCCATTTTCCTTTCAATTAGCTTGTTAATTGTATACTAACTTGATATTCTTTTTGTGGCTACATGAATTACAAAAGTCACACTTTTATGTAAGAACATTACATATGCTTTTACTTAAGAAAAGTTCATGATTTTAAAACTCCCTCTAAAATGTAAGGCATGTAGAACAGTATAACTCCATTTATATGCTGTGTAAATTTTATCCTGTTTTCCAGTATTTTAATTTTATATATATTTTAAACTCATAAGCCACCATCCTAGTGTAATATAAAGAGAGCCAGTTGACTCTAGTACACACAGTAAGTTATTTTCAGGTCAAGGACATCAGGCTTAGGGAACTCAGATCTTTTTGAAGCCTACCTAATCCTTGCTTTAGAGGGAGATATATCCTGTTCCTACCAGACAGTAACCTCCCAAAGGCAGACAATATGTCTATTTGCCAAAGCTGTTCACTGTACGAAGAACTTGTAAAGGTTGTCTGGAATAAAAGTTCATCAGAGCCTCACTCATCAGACATACAGAAATAAATGTGGTCCACAGAGAATTTTCTAACTAATCACCTGTCAGCGTTACCTTGATAACAAAATCTGGCAGAGATATTAAAAGACAAAGAGGAATGATGTCAGCAAGACAGAAGTTAAGAGCTCTCCTACTCATATCCTCCCCTCAGCAACAATGATTCGGCAGCAATCCACAGATAACGTGCCTTTATGGGTACTCAGGGATCCAGGTAGGAACCCGTGACACCCCTGTGAAGTCCAAAATCAGCAAGGCAGGCCTGTGCCCAGGCCTGTCCAGCTTCTGTGGTCCTCTGATCCTGGAAGAGTCGTGCACACTTGTGCCTCAAGTGATAGGCCCACAGACTTTGGGGTCAGCTGTGAACCTGAAATGGCCAGTGATGGGTCTCCAGACCCTTTTAGGTGCAGTGTGGGAGCCCCTGGAGGCAAGCTCACTGAACCCAGTCTGATTGTAGATGTTACATTATTAACATTTCCATAGGATTTACACCTATATTAGTGAACAAGTTTGGCAAATTAACTTTCCTCAAATTTTTCTTCTTTTTCTTTTCCCCCCAGAACTAGTAAGTATAGCTGACAAACTTACATATATTTAAGGTGTATAAAATGTTCAATTAGTATACACAGACATTTTGAAATCATCACCACAACAGAGCTAACTAACATATCCATCACTTCATATTAGTTATTTTTTTTCTTTTTTGGTGTGGTAAGAACACTTAGGATTTACTCTTGCTTAATATACCATCTTTTCTCTACTGAGTCCTCAGTTCAGTAGAGGTTTTGTTCCCTTTAATAGTCTGTGATACATGTAAGTAGCACTGCTTAACACTGTCAGTGATTAATTATCTTTTTTTTTTTTTTTTTATGAGAGAGAGAGAGAGAGAGGTTGAGAGAGAATCCCACAGCCCTGGTATCACAACCTGAATGGAAATCAAGAATCAGATGCTCACCTGACTGAGCCACCCTGGTGCTCCTGAAATGTTAGTTTCTGACTTTACTTGAGTACAAACGTCCAAGCCTTTAGGCTCCCTAAACATATATTGGTACAGTACTTTTGTGATAATATTAGAGAACATTTTCACTGGGATAAGCACCAGGAACCTGACTCTTATAAAAGAAGAGAAATTTTAAATTCTTCTCTATGGGAAGAGTTATCTCTCCTTTGAGGCATAACATGAAAATTAATTCTTTATAACAGGATATCATAATCTCTCCTATTTAATTTATTAACCAGGAACTTCTGTTCAAATAGCAGTATTAGGGATGAACGAAGCATGGGATGATGCATGACTAACTGCCACATTTTCCCTGGGGTTATTTAAAAATGGAGCAGGAATAATAGATTCCTATAAAAGTAAAACTAAATATAAAATAACTAACATAATTATGTATTTTAAAACTTATTTTTGATATCCTGAAATATCTAAGTCCAAGAATCTCTCATTTACTTAGAAAGTAGTAGTAGACCGATATGAGGAAACAGGGATAGCTACCATATACAGTTATTCCTGCTTTTCGAAAGTTCGCATTACGTTACTTCACTTTGAAGCCCTACTGTCGGCACCTATTTTCACCTACCAAAAGAAATCCAAAGAGCATTTTTGCTTTTATGAAAAAATACAAAAAGCAAAAGCAGTGTTCAGCATTTGTTTTGCAGCTAGCCCTTAGGGAGGGAGCACGTTCTGCCAACGGGGAGACTGGCCCCAGCCAGCAAGTTCCCCAGGAACCACAATCAGCATCTCAGCAACTAGCAGTCAGAGCTTTGAACTCTGTGAGCATCTGTGCTTTATCTCGATTTTTTTCTGTGCATCCATTAGCAAGATGTGTCCTAAAAGCCAAAGAAGGAGTTTATTTTGGGGGTCTGGGAATGCTCGAAATGTGTCCATTAATGGAAATTGCTTCCATGCTTTATAGCATTTAGGCTTATAAAAAGTTTCATGGGAATGCTCTACTTTTGGATAGTGGGAGAAACCTGTATTTGTATGATGAATATGTGTATTGGAGTGTTTCTCAAAAGGAACTTTCTGTTTATTTTTACTGTGTGTGGGGTGGGGGCGGGAGAGGGAGAGAGAATACTAGATTTTATTCTTAAAAACTTCTCAAGTAAATGTGGAGATCACCAAATGGTCGATTTCTCTTGGAAATTCAGTTGGTTTTCTATATGTTAAAGACTGAAAACTTCTGCAATAAAGGCAAGTGTTTAACTTTGTTTTACACAAGATTCTTCAAATGCCTTTCAGAAGGGGCTCTCATGGAATCAGAGAGCAGAAAATAGCACTTCTTAGTCTCTTGTGATGTTGGCTGCTTCCTCAGTATCTGTTCTCTTTTCCCTCCGTAAGAGGATCTCAACAGGGAGAGCAAGTTCCTGATAACAACGGAGTCATTTCACTAGCTTTGGACGTTTAGATTTCAGGAGGTTTCTGTTATAGACAGCTGAAACTTATTCCAATACAGCAGGCCTTCTGAACTCAAACTAAATGTAAGTCTACTGATCCAGGGATTTTTGCTATAGGAATTTGAGTGTAGTGCACTTATTCTCAATGTGAGCTGCATGTCACGTCAGGAAGATCTTAAAAAATACATTCTCACGTCTAGGTCCAAAGGGATCTGCAAAGGGGCCCTGGTATTGGTACTTTTTAAAATCTTTCTAGGGGATTCTAATAACACAGCCAGTGTTGAGAATGGCTGTCAAGTACTTTATTTTTTTAATGTTTGTTTGTTTGTTTATTGAGAGAGAGCTGGAGAGGGGTAGAGAGAGAGAGGAGAGAATCTCAAGCAGGTTTCACACTCAGCACCGAGCCCAACGCAGGGCTTGATCCCACAATCTTGGGATCATGAGCTGAACCAAAATCAAGAGTCCTATGCTTAACCAACTGAGCCACCCAGGCACCCTTCAAGCACTTCATTTTTAACTTAGCTAAAAAACTCTCCATAAATCTGCTTTTTCTTGCTTTTTCATTCCTATTCTTGTTACAAGGTTAAGAGTTTCATTATACTGTAAGTTGAAGTTCCAAAAACAAGAAGACTGATTCACAAGGATCGTTAACTCTATCCTTGTTTACAGATATTTTGAGCCCTTGTTTTTCAAAACTTTTTTTGTGTGTTTTCACACTATGTCACGTCCTAACATGCTGGCCAACAAGTGAGCTCTTACTTTGCATAAGGAAGCTATGTATAGTCCAATCATCCCTGGCCTTTGGAAAGAGAGTCACAAGATACACACACACACACACACACACACACACAAACCCAAAATGAACAAACAACTAATTAAGTCATATTCAAACAATACCTTAGACAATGTATTACAAATTATCTCTTCAATAAACCACAGCTGAGGCAGTTTTTCTTAATATTATACATTATACACCTTGTTAGTTGTAAATACGCACACATTTTTCATCCAAAACATGTATTTTCCAATATTCCCTACTAATATTACCTAGCAACCACAAATACAACAACCCAATAATTAAATCTCTATCCAGAGAGTAATCCAATGCTATTTCAAAATAATCATCCAGAGGTGTATCCTATGGCCAAATTTATCTTTCTCTGATTAGCCTCAGAATTCACAAACTCCAGTTTTCCATGTCTCTTCTAGTTTTATTCCCAGCCCAGTCTAGATATTATCATTTAGCAGTCTTCAGTCTAGAGAAGATGATCACTACCAACGTAACCTATGTAAAACCAGTGGTACAAACAGAACACTGGCAGTGCCATCTTTTGGTAAAGATCGAAATTTCAGAAATACTGCCAGGCAGCATTGCAGCCACTTAATATGATGACCCTGGCTGGCGCTTTACCACACACTTGCACAGTGGAGTATGTGATAAGACTAGTGAATCTGATGAACCTTATGCGTTACTCTACTGATAGGCTACTTTTTGTTTCCTTTTTGTATGTGAGTCTCTAGGTTATAAATATGATTGCCAACCTGATGAGGGCTAACACCCACCATGCTGCATTTTTAGCTGGTAAGAACTCCTAGGAAGAGCACTCTGAGGTCAATCTTGAATTATTTTGCCCTGCTTTCTAGGGTGCACAGTTGTAGTTGTCATTTTTTATCTCCGTGACCACACTCTTGCGTAATAAGAATATATAGGATTTTTAAGTTGTTCCACTAATGCCTGTAGTAAGTAATTCAACTTCCACCCCATGTTGAGTATAGAAATCGTATTTTTCACCTTATAGTAATGCCATAATCAAGTTCAAATTCTCTGTTTTTGGATAAATTCTATTTCCCAAACAATCATACTAAAGGCATAGACTCTTTTAAATATGTGCTATTGCTAAACATATACTCTTCCACAGCTACTTCAAGAGTGAGGTAGGGTATGGGCAGGTAAAGTAAGAAAGCATGCATTAGTCAAATAAGAGAACAAATTACCCAGGGCTTTGTGGAGAGCAGACCTAAATTCATTACAATTCAAGGAACCATTAAGCAAGATTCCATGATTACTCACTTCAGCTCTCCATCAGTAACAAGAATCCAATCTTCTCCATTTGGCTCCTTCTTTCTGAGTCATATGCTTTTCTTTCATCCATTAACTGAAGCATTCACTCCATATTCTCATTTTTCTCAGAGATAGATCCTTTTTTGTATTATTTTCAATGCTTTATCTAACCATTTTCATTTTCATCAAAAGACTCTTGATTTGAACACCAATGAAATAGCCCAATCTTTGCCATAGCTTTAGAACTCTTGCTGAGAGTAATTAAAAATGTAGGGCTTGCTTGAGACTCGATGTCTTTCCCTCCCTCTCTGCCCCTACCCTGCTCACACGCTGTCTCTGTCTCTCTCAAAAGAAACAATAATTAAAATTAAAAAAATTAAAAATAAAATGTAGAGGCAGCCCAGCTTCTCGAAGGCTCTCGGCGCGCAGCGGCCCATAGGCACCCGCACGCGCCCGCCCCGCCGCCAAGATGCCCAAGAGGAAGGCCAGCTCCGCCGAGGGGGCGGCGAAGGAGGAGCCCAAGAGGAGGTCGGCGAGGTTTTCAGCTAAACCTGCTCCTGCAAAAGTGGAAGCGAAGCCACAAAAAGCGGCGGGAAAGGAGAAATCTTCAGACAAAAAAGTGCAAACAAAGGGGAAAAGGGGAGCAAAGGGAAAACAGGCTGAAGTGGCTAACAAAGAAACAAAAGAAGACTTACCTGCAGAAAACGGAGAAACTAAAAACGAGGAGAGTCCAGCCTCTGATGAAGCAGGAGAGAAAGAAGCCAAGTCTGATTGGTATCATATCCCATGTCTTACCACTGGTCCCTGTCTCCCTTCTTGTACAATCCAGAGGAATATTTTTATCAACTATTCTGTAAATGCAAGTTTTTTAGTAGCTCTAGAAACATTTTTATGAAGGAGGGAATCCCACCTCAACCCATTTTTTAAGGGTAAATGCTTTTTTTTAAGAGGTGAAATCATTTGCTGGTTGTTTATTTTTTGGTACAACCAGAAAATAGTGGGATATTGAATATGGGAGGCTTTGATCGTCTTGGGTGTCAGCTTAACATTCCATAGATGGGGTAGTTTTTATATCCTATAATACCAAGCATACTAAATGGCAATTTGGAGTCAGTTGTGCATTTAATATGTCTTGAACATTTTAAATTACTTCTATTCCCATGTTGTTTTTGGTAGAATGTTTGCTAAAGAAAACCACTCCTTGATCTTGGCTCTCTCCCTGCCAGAATTTTGTGCATTCTGTAACATCCTGGTCGTGGTAGTCCAGTTTCCTAGTAACTTTGCTAATGTGCTGTGTGAGATTGAAAATTTGAGTATGTAGCGTATATGACATTAAATTGTGAATTAATGGGACTTAACAGTGTAACAGCGTATCAACATTTGAAGATACCGGTACTTGATATACCGTTAAGGGAAATTTGCCTCCAAATTTTAAGCTGGAAGGTCACTGGAATAACTTTGAGAAAAGAACCACAACTACATGGTTTTTTTAGGTTTTCAGTATGTACGTTAAGAATTATGTACAAATTGAATTGTCTGTACTGATCCTCAGAACAACAAATAAAAACTCAATTATGAAAAAAAATAAAAAATAAAAATAAAACGTATTTTAAAAATAAATTTCCACTTTCTAAAACTTTGCTGGCATAATACTGAAGTGTATATGTTGATTTTATACCACTAATCTTGCTCAAGTTCTTCTTAACTGTAATAATGTATCTATGGATACTTTCTCCTTTATTTCTTTTCAAACTTTATAACATTTACTTGTTTAACTGTATTGAATCGATTGTCCAAAACACCTTGGAACTGAATTGATGACAGAGGACATAATTGTCTTATTCCGCATCTCAAGGGGATGCACGCTTTCGAATATTCACCACTAAGTCTGATGCTTGCATGGCACCTTTTACATGTTCTTTACAAGATTGGGAAAGTTTAACATATCAACTTTATATATTAACATAACATTAACATATATATGTGTTAATGCTTACATGTGATCAATTAAATTGATCTAATTTTAAAACAACCTTGGATTCACAGGATAAATTTCCATTTTAGACATAATGTGTTATTTTGTTATACATTAGTGGACTTATTTTTTAAAATATGGTTAGGCCCTGCCAGGAGTTATTACGAGGTTAGATAACATTAGTTGCAGCCATTGACCTCTGTTTCTTGGTATCTTAACAATGATATTATTTGGAGGTTGCACTTAGCCCAAAGGATACTTCCCATTCACCCTTTCAAGTAGGAGTGGCCATATGACTATACTTTCTAGTCAATGAGACATAAACAAACACCTTGTCTGGAAGTCCAAAGATGCTGAAAGGAAGTTGCCTTGGGGGTGGAGGGCTGTCTTTCCTTTCTCATTTCTGCTGTCCATGAGAGATGTGAATGAATTCCAGAAACTGTTATGGATCATGATATGGCCTTAAAAATTAAAGCCATGCACATGAAAACAGAAAGATACAGAATATATGGATCCTTCATAAATAAGAGGTAACACATTAGACTTTTAATGCCTAACTTCAGACTGTGTGTATATGTAAGCTCTAGGACATTTCAAAACTGTAATTAAATCAATAAAACAGCAGTCTAATTCAATGCTTTATGGATGTAATCGTTAATACAAAACAGGTGTCTTGTCTGTATGAAGCACAGAGTGTGGGATAACATTCTCTGAAGATGAGCAAGAATTTAAATTGTTGCAAATGCAGAGAAACTGCAAAACATTTAACTTCATAAACCGAAACTTGGTCACTTTTTAGATTTTTTTCAGTATTTCCGGTTATATCAGTAAGGAAAAAGTATTTCACATAACACTGACATTTACTACCCCTCAAAAGGAGAATCAGAGCATTCTGCAGCTAAGAGTAAGGACAGTATGCTATGGTTAAATTTCACTTATTACAAATGGCTTATTTCCCATTCATTCCTGTGCAACCGTTTTAAATTAATAAAAAGAAAGTCGTTTTACAGTGAAAACAGTAAGAGCAGAGACAGTAATTATACAGGGCCCAAAACACTGAAGTTTGAGAACTAGTCTCTAGAGGAATTACACTGGCTTTTCACAAAAAAATATACAGACTAGTGCAGAAAATGTAAGAATTATTTTTTTAAATTTTTTTAACGTTTATTCATTATTGAGAGACAGAGAGACACAGACACGAGCAGGGGAGGGGCCAAGAGATGGAGAGACACAGAATCTGAAGCAAGCTCCAGGCTCTGAGCTGTCAGCACAGAGCCTGATGCGGGGCTCGAGCTCACAAACCGCGAGATCATGACCTGAGCCGAAGTCGGAGGCTCAACCGACTGAGCCACCCAGGTGCCCCAAGAATTATTTTTTAATGTTTATTTATTTTATTTTATTTTTCCAACGTTTATTTATTTTTGGGACAGAGAGAGACAGAGCATGAATGGGGGAGGGGCAGAGAGAGAGGGAGACACAGAATCGGAAACAGGCTCCAGGCTCTGAGCCATCAGCCCAGAGCCCGACGCGGGACTCAAACTCACTGACCGCGAGATCGTGACCTGGCTGAAGCCGGACGCTTAACCGACTGCGCCACCCAGGCACCCCTAATGTTTATTTATTTTGAGAGAGAGTGTGTGAGCAGAGAAGGGGCAGAGAGAGGGAGGGAGAGAATCACAAGCAGGCTCCACACTCAGCACAGAGCCCAATGTGGGGCTTGATCCCTGACCACAAGATTACCACCTGAACCCATCAAGAGTCAGAAGCTCAACCCACTAAGTCACCTAAGAGTCCCTTAAGATTTAATTTTAATTTTAATTATAATAAATAGTATATCATTTTAACAAAGGAAATAATTTTATTGGAAAGCAGCCAAGGAAGATACTTGGAAGATATTTTCTAACTTGGGTCCCTAAATGGATGGTATAGATATTCATGTCATAGGAATATGGATGGAGGAAGCTTGACATGGCTGTGAAGATTAAATAATTTGGGTTTTTTTGAAATGCTTTTGAGATTAATTATGTGAAAACCTCTTCCAAAGAAGACTTCCCTTTGATCTATCATATATAACACATTATACATATTATAGATTTGGTGGGAGGGAGGAGTACTTTCTACGTTAAAACACAAAGGAAGAGCAAAGACACATTTTTCACCTCTCTTTCTGTTCCAGTAGGGCAGTGGCCTCTCCTTTGCACTGATATCAGCCCATCAGCCCCGGTAGTGGGATGAGACAGGAGTTTCCTGAGCAATGACAGTAGCAGTGGCCTGATTTTATGCCCAAATGAAGCAATCAAAGAAACCAAGGCAGCACAAAGGGGAAGAGCCTGCCAGATGTGAGGCTAATGGGGCAATGGCTGGGAGTCTGTGGGGATGGAATAAGCTTGTTAAGCAGAGCTAAAACCCACGAAAAGCAAAGTTCTAGAAGTTCTAAAGCAAAAGCTATCTTTGTAACCTTTAGCTCTCATCAGGAGAAAGTATGTGATCAAACTGCTCATATATCATGTATATAGAGGTGTTCATTTAAGTGGGTTGAGTTATTAATAATAAAACATAAAAGAGGACTTTGGCATGTTTTAACAATCCACTTGAATTTTACCTGCTATTTTTAGCTGTAGAATATATGTGCCTTTATTTTCCACTCTAAAGTTTTCTTTTGTTCCTTTATCATCATTATCTTAAACCTACTGGAAAATTAGAACCTCTAATGGGAATAATTAAAATATCCAGTAATATCATTATATTTATATTTCATTACATTTAAATTAAAAATGCAAAAGTATGTTGCTTTAACTTCCTTCAGTTTTCACTTTAGTTCTTTTATAAAATATTTCCTCTTATAGGTAGATCATAATTTAAAATGTATATTCCATTAGTTATAGCTGGCTTTTTTGTATTCTTCACAAGATATGCCACATAGAAGTCTTAATTTATCAAATACTTTGAGATTTCATGTTCTATTTTTCTATTTAGAGTATAAATAAATTGGTAAGCAAATGTGTAATTGCTTTCTTTTTTGTGTCATGCTAAATGACTGTGAGTGAGTATGGGTAAGAATCAGCCTAAATGGATACTAATAGCTCTCATAAGTAGGGCATCTACTCCCTTCACAATGAAAATCTAGGTACACTGTTTATTCCTGTACTTTTTCCCCCTTCAAATATACTTGATTAACTTACTTAATTCAACATTTATTGCCAGGATCAGTGCTAGTGAATATACAGTGGTCAATAAAATAAACTTGTTTTGCTCGTTCTCCTGGTGTCTATAAAAATAGTAATTATGCAGTAAAATATGTATAAAAGAACATGTATTTTCCAATCTCCAAAGAAATGGGAAAGCCTTAAGTTAGTATCATACATTTTAAATGATCTTCTATAAAATGGTGGGAAAATTCTCCTGAACCAATAAAAACAAAATCATAAAATGTAGGCAACTGCTGTTCCATAAACCTCTGGGAATAGCACAAAACTCCGAGTGATTTCACAGTTTGAATACACATACCTTTATTAAGAGCATACGTTCTTCTGTCTTGAATGTAATTAAAAATTGGATATCACTTTTTATATCTTATAAAAGTTTTTAAATTTTTTTTTCAACCTTTATTTATTTTTGGGACAGAGAGAGACAGAGCATGAACGGGGGAGGGGCAGAGAGAGAGGGAGACACAGAATCGGAAACAGGCTCCAGGCTCTGAGCCATCAGCCCAGAGCCCGACGAGGGGCTCAAACTCGCCGACCGCGAGATCGTGACCCGGCTGAAGTCGGACGCTTCACCGACTGCGCCACCCAGGCGCCCCAGTAAAAGTTTTGACATAGGACCAAGATATTAAACACATACATAGCTTTGATATTATCTATTCAATGGAATGTATAACAGAAAGAAATTAATATTTTTTGGTAAATTCCCTAAAACCATAAATTTTATTAAAATCTGTTATATGTGTGCATGTGAATACACACACATAGAAATTCAACGATTTATTTTTTGAAATATCTGTTCCCCCCCCACTTCAGCCCTCACACCTTTTTTTCATATTCTTTTTGAGTTTCCTTTTGTGTCTCCCTCTGAGCCATCTTTTCTTGACTGTCCTACATAATGTAGTAAGCGGGGGGGGGGGGGGGGGGGGGGGGTGGTGGTGGTGGTACTGGAATATTTCTGTCTCGTATGGACATTTATGTTTTATACTTTCAGTTTTATCTGCATCTGTAGATCTATCCATATCTAAGAAAAAGCAGAATAAGGTGTTGGTTTAGAACAAGTTTATGGAGCCACACAGACAATGATTAAATAACAATTCTACCACTAATTAGCTGTTTGCCTCTGGGCAGGGAACATAATTTCCCTGCACCTCAGTATCTCATATTTAAAATAAAGATAACAGGGACACCTGGGTGGCTCAGTCAGTTAAGCGTCTGACTCTGGATCTCAGCTCAGGTCATGATCTCACGGTTTGTGGGTTCGAGCCGTGCATCGGGCTCTGTGCAGACAGTGCGGAGCTACTTGGGATTCTGTCTCCCTTTCTCTCTGTCCCTCCTCTGCTTGCTCTCTATTTCTCTCTCAAAATAAATAAAAGAAACTTAAAATAAAATAAAAGCATATATGCCACAAAGTTGTATGTACATTAAATGTTGAAAAATATATGTGTATGAATATATGTGTGCATGTCTATAATTCTGTGTGCTAAATGCTCAAAAGGTGCCTAGCAAAAGTAATCACTTATGTAAGCATTATCTACCCCATTAACATATCTTTATAGCTCTCCAAATATATTATATACAACTGTAATATACAAACTATTCATTCTAATTTCTTTCCAGTGGAATTCTAGCAAGTCGGGGACATGATATATGACCATGACATATCTTCACTTCTCTGAGTGGGGTTTGCATCAAACTGCAGACAAGCAGACAATTGTCTGAGGAGGTAGCATTGAACCTTTATTTAATGGCAGCCTCATTACATACAAAAGTATGTTAAGGCAAATATGAACACAAAATATACCTTCAACAGATACAACCACTGTTCCTTCTGAAATAACTCTGACTTCCCACTCCCACTTTATAAAAAATATATATAGCAACTTTCTGAGCATGTATTTCCATCTTTTGGACTAAAAACGTTCTCATTTAATACAAATGATTAATGCCTTTCTTAGGGCCTGCCTACCTATGAAAAATGAAAACGCACATTGAGATGAAGAGTATTAGATTATAAAGACTAATATATTAATCATTAACAAGTTAGTTAATGCTTTCCCACTCATAATACCCATGTGCGTTAATGAGAAATAAAAGAATACATAACAAGAAAACACCCTGTTCTTTGGCTGGATTTTATTTTGACAATTGTGCACACATGGCATTGTTCTTCCCTGTCCTGCTTTAACCTCATTTTCCAACTCCGGGTCTTAATCTTTGTATTAACTTGGAAAATTCTTGATTGAACCATTTTAGCTGCCTGGCTTCTGGGAATCTTTCCCATCACTGAGTTCTTGTGCCCTGGCTTAGCTCTGCCGGGTGCCTTGGAAGGTCATCTGTTGAGTTCAGGACGCTCCGATTTGTCTTTGGCTTACCTGTAGATAGAAGAGTGTCTGCTGTGTGCCTCTCTTCCTTACTGCCCCTACACCCCAAGCATCTGCCTCTCTGCTCAGGCACCTGCCAGTTCTTGAGGCAACCCACTGCAACCTCCTTACTCTTTCACTCTAGAGTCACTCACGCTCCTTATCTACTCGGCTCCTCTCTGCTACATACCAGCAGCTATATCACTTATCTGAACTGGGACAGCCTGCATCCTGCTAGCTGCATTGAAGTCTTGAGCAAGCTCAATGGTGCAGCATAAAGTAAACCAAGAGCGGGTGAGCACATATAAAGTGAAATTCTATTTATGGCAATACAGTAAACATGGAGGGTTAAAACAACCCACTTCAATTTAAAGCAAGATAAAAGTCACTGGGCTCCTGGGCTCCTCTGAACTGGCATATTCTTCACTTTATGTATCTGCTGCTATCACAAATTTTAATGATGTAAAGGAGAGCAATGTAAGGTTTCACTTACTCCAACCACATCTATCTTTGATCTTCTCCTTTGCACTGCTTGCTTGTTGGCTCAGTAATAAAATAAAGTGTAAGCAAACTCAGTTGAGTCTGAGTACTCCTTCTCATAAATCTTCAAATCTGGAGAAACCTTGGGGGGTCTGCTTTAATTCATATGCTTCTCCCCATGAGCTTGCTGAGGTTTGGCCTCCCCTCCAGGAACTTTATGACTGAGAAGAGATGAACACGTTTATAGCCATAGAATAATAAGCTGATATTATTCCAGGTAAATGGAACGTTTAATTTGTTTGGTCTCTAAAGTTTAGATAACTTATTTATATTTTTTCTCACAATAGCTAGGAGGTGAGGGGAGAATCATTTTTAAAAAGGAAATCTCAGAGAAGTTATAATTTGGCTGAAATTATCTGCCAAATAAAGAATAACAGACCACCATCTTATATTGATTCTGGATCTAATGAAGTTGTGTTTGACATGGGTTTGAAACAGAATTTGTATTGAGTCCACTACTTGCCAACCTGAGGACATTGGGAATACTGTTTTATGTCTCTGGGTTTTGGTTTCCTCAGCTGAGACTGTGGCTAACAACAACTAGCCAACAGGATGTTTTGGAGATTAAATGAGATAATTTATTTGTAAATCTCCTCACTTACTACCGATCACATAATAAACGTGAAATGAATGTCATGTTCTTTCTCGGAAACAGAAGTAATTCTAGTGGTCTTTAGCTTAGTGGACTTTGTATCTAGCAGGTGAAGATGTGAATTTTTGATACTGATATCTGCATCTACCTTATTCACCTTTGTACTTCTTGGCATGATGTCAAGCCTTTTTGAAACACCTAATACATGTTTGTTGAATGAGAAAATAAATAAATGATCTGGTGATGAGATAGACAGTCTATGTATTGGAGTCACATAAGACAGAGAGGAAGATTTTTATAGAGGTAATTTTTCAAAGAGGATGCCTTGTAGCAAAGTTGAAGAAAAATCAAAAAGTACATAATTAGCTAACATAGAGAGGCTCTCGCTTTTCCAGTGAACATTTCTGTAAACCTTGAGGCACTACTTGAGAGTAAATATATTTTTTTATTTCCAAAAGTTAGTTAGAATGTATATCAGAATATTTATAAAATATGCACCAATCTGATACTGTGCTTTTTAACATCCCTTCTTCTTTTAACCTCCCTCTTCATTTATATTAATCATTCATTGAAACCAGTTTACATGCTCTGCTGTGTAAATATAAATTATTGAAAAGAATCGGGAATCATAATGTAATGTTCTTTCTCTCTCTCTCTTTCAGAAGCTGTTCTAAGTAACTAATTTACATCTCTGAAACACCTCCCAAAACTTACATTTTGGAAAATATGTAAAATCAATATTCAGTAGATAAGTTTGGCACCCAAAAACTTATTAACGTCTTAAACGTTACATTTAATCAAACGTATTAAATGTCATTTATAACTTGGCCATATATAATAAAAACACAATGTGCATTAATAATAGCATATATTTTCTACAAAATACGCCTGTGAAATCATTGTGGTATGATAAATCATCTCATTTACTGATTTAACTTCTCTAATTTGGATATATAAAAATCACAAAGCTAAAATCAGTCTCTCTTGTCAGCCTCTACATCATTTAACGAATGCAAACTAAATGATCACCAAACCTTATTACAAACAGTTTGAATGATGTTTTAAACAACCATAGAGGTATTAAGTATAATTATTATACCTGCCTTTAAGAATATACATTTCACATGTTAACTTCAGAAATTTAATAGAGACACTGAAAATTAGATTGTAGGTAACAATACTGGATGGATGATGCCGTGTATTTTAAAAATGAGCAACAGCGTTTTTATATCAAATAGTTATTTTTCCCGTTTGTCAAGCTATTGCTTTGTGCCATTATTTTCTCTTTTTTTTATCCAATGTGCCGTATTGAAGCTGACATTTTGCAACTGGCAGACACACAGGGCAGTTTTTTAAAATGCTATTTTTAATTTTGACATAATCAGGAAAAATTTATTTGGCACTTTTACTTTCTGTTCTATAGCACATTAGTCAGTTTGGTGAAATGTACCTCAGAGTGTCAATTAGAAACTGAAGAGAAACAAGTCTTCAAAGGAATCCAGACTGTTTTCCCCTCCATATTTGAGCTTATCTCTCCCAGTACAGGTTCTCATTATGAGGTTTCTCTCTTTTTTGGTTTGTGTGCAACTTCAATTCAAATTTTTGTGTTTCTTTGGTGCACCCAAGTTTAATAAAACATGAATTTGTCACACACATGTTTAAGTTCATCATGTGTTAATTTTAAAGTGCCTTATTAATTATTGGGAAGTCCATTATTGTTGATTCTAATATTTTCTATTTGTAAGTCCGGTGTTTATTTTGTGTTACAGGTAATAAAAAATTTTCAATAAATAAACATAAAAGCATAATCCTAAAAACAATAAATGACTCTACTTTCAATTGTTTCTCTTATGTTCTAATGAATAAATTATAGCTTATTCCCTAGTATATTTCTTAGAGAAATGCAGAGTTACAAATACATATCTGAATTTTTCATATGCATGGATTTCAATTATATCAAGCATATTGTAAATTGAATTGGGACATTAGTTAAGTTTGGTTTTGTTTTTTATTTATTATTATAAGTCCATATCATAACTAACTGCTTAGCATTTCCATGTCATTTATAGACAGAATAATGGGGCTTGTGACAAGCATCTACCTCACAAATGATCAGATGGTATTAGCCAAGGGAACTTCCTTCTCAGTCTTATGTAATGTGCAAATACTCGACACACACACACACACCCACGCACACACACAAACACACGCACACAGATATAAATCCTTCAAGTCCCTTCCTCTTAGCTCTCTATCAGAACTGTCATTTGGATCACTTCAAGAAGAAATAATCATCTGCTATAATTGATGACAGTCACAGAATATACTTTTAATGACCACCAAAATTCTGAATGCAAATGTAATCTGTTGTCCAAATGACTCAAGTTTTAATAGAATGGGTATTCCAAGAATAGAAAATTGTTATTACCTTTGCCTAAAATATAAAATTTCAGATTTATGTATATTTTCCAATTATTATACAACTATTAAACATTGAATAGTTTCATGCAGTAAATTTTACTGTTCTTGAAAATGTGTTCTAGAAAATCATTTCCTATCCACATCTGATAATGACTTCTCTCTCTATGCTCTTTTCAAGTAGAAAATATATATTATTCTGGATTGAACCTAGGCAAGAATAGAACAATTTTTAGGTTGAATGCACAGCAAGACAGTTTTCAAAAATATGCAAAATCACTGACACCATGCAATACGGAATAACCTTTCTAGCATCAGGGATGCTGGATGTTCAGTGTTATGTTTACTTAAAAATGATCTACTTTTGGTTGATATTAAGAATCCTCCTTATCCAAGTATGCCTTGATGTAAGGAAAGAGGATACAACTAAAAGCAGTCACCAGGGAACTTCATGATAGTAAAGATAAACGCAAAGTTTTCATATATTTAATTTTTTTCTTTTACCATTTTCAAAATAATGTGACATTTCCATTTCCAGCAATATTTGACATGACATATACTGAAAAAGAAAGAAACTTATACTACATAATGCATAAGAATGTTGGATAAAACACATAAGAATTGATACAGAAACAATCAAAACTTGCAAAATATACTACGACTTACAAAAAAAGTTAGCCTGAAATGTAAGACAAATGCTTAAATTCAAACTCATTTAAGTAGCACATTGAGTCCCATGTTTCTAGAATACTACAGGAAAACTGGTCTATCAACACTTCAGCATCATGCATTCCACTCAGTGTTCAAGCAGTTCCCTAGGATGCAAACTGATCCACCCTGCCAAGACCATTCAGTGACTGACTCTAGTTCATCAAATTCTTGAAGTACTCTTCTCCAAATGCCTTTCTTATGAAACATTCCCCAGTTCTCTTGGTATATATTTTCTATTGCTTCTCTAAACAAACTTAACTTTTTGGCAATTGGCTGGTGGGCTTCTAAATAATTGAAAGTTCTACAAGATTTGGCCATGATTCTCTCTACCATAAACTCAGTAATAGGTTTTATGTTTGCAAATTTCAGCTTAGCCAAGACCAATTTATTCATCACATGTTCTATGCTGAGTCAAAGCCTTGGATATGCCATTGTGACTTTTAGAGTTGAATTTATTTACTTTATCTTAGGAATAAAGATCCCCATGGCTTTTTGGTGGGATGATCATAATTATACTTATTTTCCTAGCTGAATATCTGTATGAACACTGCTTTGCTACTAACCATTCTATCTGTCTACATTACTGGCTACATCACTATATATCTATCAGACTACATTCATAAGTGAAAAAACAGACAAAGAGCCAATATATCAGTCTGAATTCATCTGAAGGAATACCAATTTAAGAAGTTCCCCTGAGATTGGTATCATTTGCATAAACTATCTGAGGAACCTTTTTAAAACCTTACAAAAATGTTTCTATTCTTTATTGTATAAGAGAATTTTGCTTTGAAAGAGAGCTACTTCCCATATATTCTATTCTCTGGGAGTATGCTGATTCTTGTACCAAGGCATTCTCAAGTGATATTCCATTTTTGGCTACCAGTCAATTCCTTACAGATTCACTGGCTGATAAACTTGCACTTCCTCTTGGCTGGATAATGTACTCATTCTTGTATTTATCTTACTATATGGAATAATTTCAAGCACAATTATAAATTTCAGTTACCATTATGGAAAAATGTTAACATAGGAAAGATCTTTCATAAATTCTCCCAGAAAGTAATTACTAATATTTTAACTGTTTTAATTACTCTAGGGTAAACTTTTTCATTGACATATCAACCTGTAAAGAATGTCTTAATTGTGATTTAAGCTAATGACCTTATAATAAAATTATTGGAAAGAAGGAGATTAGAATACTTGGGATGTACAAGCAAGATTTAAAATGTCTGTAAATACTTGACCTATCAATAGAGATACTTACAAATTGAGTGGAAAAAAAAGGTCCATCTCTAAGAAAATTACAGTGAGCTAATAATATTTGTTTGCAAACAACTCTCTTTCTCCCTAATTATAGCTCAATAATATTTTTTGTCTATGCCTAAAGTTTTTTCTCATGTTTAAACTTTCTAGATCTCTAGTAAATTAACACTTTTCACATATATTGTTTAATACTACAAATATATATAACTATGTCCAACTAAATATAATTATCACAATGGATTTTTTCAAATGTCTAATCTTATAAATCTCTTTAAATGTTATAAAGTAAAAATCAATGTTAATTTGAATTGTTATCTCAACATCCTTAAAGTCCTCAAACTAATACTACATTGAATTAACTGAGAAATAATTTTCAATTCCAGACAAAAATAATTACAATATCCCTGTTTGTATTTAATACATTATAAAATAACCATAAATTAATAGGTAAAAAGATGGGTAAGTGCATTTGCATTATGTAAATATGTGTGCTCATTCTGAAGGAACGTAAAAGGCAGAAGCAGATGTATGCAAGGGTCACCAGTGTGATTTTGTTTGTGAAGAAACAAAAGAGAGTATAATTTTGTCCTAAAACAAAAAGTGTTCACCTGTTCCAAAATAAAAGATTCTAAAACAGAAAGTTGGAAGCATGGTATAAGCATAGACTGCAGGATGAAAAATAAACTACTTGTGTAAGATTATGATACCTACAAAAATAAGATGGAAAGAATCTATTAAATTGTTTGGAAATTTGGACAAAGTTGGTAAAATATAATGAATATATTCATAAGGACAAAAAAAGGCTTGTGAATCATTTCCCATAAAATGTTTTATAAATAATACATATGGAACATAAAGTTGTAATTTTATATATCTTTATTCTAAAATAGAAGTTAATCTGTAACCCAAACCATTGGAGCAGGAAATCTTCTATGCTGGAGCCTTGGACTGCTACAGGCTTTTGTGTTCCTTTACACTTCTCTTCTCTATTTTACCGACAATTTTTTTTTGTTTTTTTTAATGCTTATTTATTTTTGACAGAGAGAGACAGAGCATGAGCGGGGAGGGACAGAGAGAGAGGGAGACACAGAATCCGAAACAGGCTCCAGGATCTGAGCTGTCAGCACAGAGCCTGACGCGGGGCTCGAACTCACGGACTGCGAGATCATGTGCAACGCTCAACTGACGGAGCCACCCAGGCGCCCCTGGGCAATTTGTATCTTTGCTGATTTGGGGGGTGACTTTTTATTTATTTTTCTTTTAATGTTTATTTATTTTTGAGGGAGAGAGTGACAGAGCGCAAGCGGGGGGTGGGGGGGGGGGTGGTGCAGAGTGAACTGGAGACACAGAATCCTAAGCAGGCTCCAGGGACTGGGCTGTCAGCACAGAGCCCAACACGGACTCAAACTCACAGAGCGCAAGATCAATACCCGATCCAAAGTCGAACGCTTAACTGACTGAGTCACCCAGGTGCCCCTGAGGTTTGATCTTTTTAATGATGGTTCTTAACATTTAGTTCTTTCCAACATGTTGATCTTTAACACCAGATATAAGATGAATTCTAGAGAAATTGGCATTATTAGGCAATTTGTAACAAAACTAAAAGGACAATGCTACTTGCTTATGTAAGGCAGATGCAAATAGATGATGGAGCAGGTTTTCACAGTCTAGATCCTATGTCTAGGATTATGGCTTGGAAGTACCTTCTAAACTTTAATGAGAATACTTTCTTTAGTGTTTGTGTCACAACGACCAGATGTATGATCTTCAAAGTCATATATAGTGCTATATAATTTCTGTCATGCCAGATGATTCAAAAAACAATCATCAAACAAAAGGAATAAGCAGGACTTATATTTATAAATGCAAAAACAACTAACATTAAAAGAACAATACTTGTTCCTGACCTATCACACAGCTGTACAACAGCCAAATACTAATAAACCTCAAAGATGGGTCAATTTTTCAGCATATTAAAAAAAATTAATGTTTATTTATTTCTGAGAGAGAGACAGACAGACAGTATGTGTGTGTGTGGGGGGAGGGGGGTGGGGGTGGGACAGAGAGAGGGAGACACAGAATCCAAAGCAGGCTCCAGGCTCCGAGCTGTCAGCACAGAGCCCGATGTGGGGCTCCAACTCACAAATGGTGAGATCATGACCTGAGCCGAAGTCAGATGCTTAACCGACTGAGCCACCCACATGCCCCTATTTTTCAGCATATTACTAGAGAATGGCCATAAATTGAGAACTGAGAGTTAAAATTAAAAAAAAAAAAGCAAAAACGTAACATAGAACTTGCAAAACCATCGCATGGTTTCAGCCATAAAGAGTAAATGGTACCAGACATATCTGACCTCCATAGACACCTAAAACATGGGACGAGCAATTGTTTCAGACACTGGATAAGGGGCGTCACTGGACTGTGATCTCTAACAGAAGAGAATCAAGTAAGTTCTGATATCATCAGAGCATTCTGCATGAGGAGACTCTTTACCGAACACAGTACCTTCTGTGGGATGGCAAACACAAGAACATCACAGTAATTTCACCAACTTAAGGACACATATATCAGAGTTTAGGAAAGTGGAGGAGACTGAAACTTTAATGACAGAGTACCAAAGAAAAGGAAGAAACTCAGAGACCAAATTTTCAAAACATGCATAAAGGCTCCTTTTGCCTTAGGATAAATACTAAGAAAAGGGCAAGAATCCATAAACCCAGTCAAAGAAAATCTACCAGGGTATGTAAAACCACAGGAAAGCTATAGGTGGAAGAATATTCAATGCTCACATAACGCTAGAGCAAATCACCTAGAGAAAAGAGATATTTTTAAACACAAGAGACAATTTTGTAGAAATCCCAGAGAAGTTACACCCTTAAAATAGGACTAACGCAGCCTTAGAGCAAAGGTAACTGCAGATCAGCCCTAAAGAACTTTGAAGAGTCCAGCTTATTTGTAAGTTAATTAAGTATGTGATAAACAACAACAACAACAAAATCCCCCACAAAACAACCAAAAATAAATCCACACATATGATTTAAATTTATATACATATATATGTGTATATATACGTACAGATACATATATACACACACATATATTTAGAAAATATATATTATATATAACATTCAACAATGTAAATCACATGGTCCTACAATTGACACAATTACCGGGCATGTGAAGAAGTCTATATGACTGAAAATCAAGAGAAATTTAATTAATAAAATAGGCAGTGGAAAGGCAAATATTATGGAATCAACAGACAAGCACTCTAAGAGGACTATTATGAATATATATTAATCAATAAAAATGAAAACATGAAAATATTGAGAACAGATATTATACAAAATCAATTTGAGCTTCTAGAGCTGAAAAATATAATATCTGAAATGATATATTTACCAGATAGGCTGAAGGGAAATCAGATACTAAAGAAGAAAAAGTTTGTGAAATTTAAGACAGGACAAAAAAAACCTGACAATAGAGGGAAAAAATTAGCTAAGAAAATAAATAGTTTCAGTTATGTGAGGAAAAACATCAAGTTGTCTAAAATGTATAATTACAATAGAATAAAAAGAGTACCCAGCAGAAGAGAAAATTGTTGGACAATTAAAGAATCCATACTTCTCAATTTCATAAAATTATAAAATAACATTTCCACAAAGCTCAACAAAACCAAAGGAGAATAAATACAAAGAAAAGTATATCAAAACATAAAATAATAAAATTACTATAAACCCCCCTAAAAAGAGACATATTACTTGGAAGGTGACAAAAATAAAAATTGCCATTCATATCTTTTTAGAAAAAATTCCAACTAGAAAAACAGGGAGCAACATTTGGAAAGTTCTGGTGGAAAAAAAAAATGACATCAACCAGTTATTATATAACAGTATAAGTAGTCTTCTGAGCCTTAGGCAAAAGCAATCTTTAGTGTTTATCAGTATTTTAATACTTAGTACCCTTCCAGAAGGTCTAAATATGACTAGTTGAAATCCTGGCATTTCAATTGTATTCCAAATAGAAAGAAAATGTATGCCAAGTGTGAAAGGGCTATTCCCCAAATCTTATCATAGCACCAAATGAACATTTTTTTTAAATAACTATATCACAGAATGATGAAATATGTACTCTTTTACTTAGGGACTTTGCCATCACAAATAGAAATCTGGGTTTATATTTGTGTAAAAATGAAATAAAGGATATTAGGTACACAGTGAAACCCTTTACCTTAAGGGTAAATTCCTGATATCTCCATCTCTCCCTCTCTAAAGCTTGAATCCACATAGGTCTATAACCTAAATATACAAATGGTAGATAGATAGATAGATAGATAGATAGATAGATAGATAGATAGAGACATGACATACAGACATACATAAGATAGAGACAGAGATATAGATACAGTGTAACCTACATAAAAAAAAGCACACCCAAACTCTGGCAAAGGAAATCTGTCTCATCCTTTGCACTTTGCATGACACATCAACATCTGTCCTGAAAATATTTAATTTCAGGACTTCTCTCACTTGAGTTTGTACTAGAAAACCAGAAAGTTACAAAAGGAGACAAAAATATAGAGAACATAAAAGAAAGAAAAAATCATGGCAGCTAGGAGTGCCTAACCATTTATCTAATTAAATATATCTAATTAAATTAACTAAATTGAATATCCCAAATTTAGGTGATTTATTAACAACAATGGAAGACAAAAAAATTAATAAATATCACAAAATTTTTGATAGAAAATTACTGTCAACCTCTAATTATACAATCAACAAAAGTAACTTTCAATGGTAAGAGCAAGTAAGCAGTTTTTCAAAGAAATAATATATCCCATTCAAAATACAATACCTAATGGGAAATTCTAGAGTTCACATTTTAAGAAAAAAAATTATCACAGAGATTTCTGAGATGTGAAAGGAAAAGTAAGCAAAGAGAGAGTGGCTAATCTAAATAAATGTTGAATAATTAAAATATTTTCACTATAACCTTGTAGCTATAAAGCTGACATGAAATGAAAACAGTAAAAAAAATAATAGGATGTTAATATAGACATGATTCTAAGAAGAGATAATCTGGGATAGAGCACACCAGAGTTCTTTAACCATCCAGACAAATGATTAATTACATATTTTCTAAACTACAGTCACAGAAATTTTTGCAAAGTATCCTCTTAAGTAACATTAATAGTGTTTCACACTTGTAACAACAGATGGAAAAAAGAAACAGGAAAAAAAATCATTCAAATAAACAGTGAAAAATTAGAAAAAGAATACCATAGAAAACACAAATAGAATGTTCAAATTAGGAGAGTGAATAAACACACATCAATTAACATGAAAAATAGAATATACTTATAAACTAAAAGAAGAATTATATATATAATATATATAAGTATGTATAATTAGCATATATACAATATGCATATATCTATATTTCTAAGAATGCATATTAAATATATATCTATATATGTATATATACAAATACACACACGCCTACATAAATGTATCTTTTTCAAAGACACAACTAAGTCATAATGATTATAAAAATTGTGAAAAAACAAACTGAAAATATAATTAGGTAAAGAGAAATTTGGTAAAGTTATGTTAACATAAGATAAGAATAAACATTAAGGCAAAGAACATTAATAAAAAATTATGATTAATACTTATTGAATCAGGATAATTTAATAATATAAATTTATAACAACTGAACCGCAAAAATGCATGTAAATAAATAAGTAAACAAAAATACATGTATGAATAAAGTATTCTAATTTATATAAAAGGACAATAATATTAAAGAGTGACCGTGTCCTCTTAGTAATTGGAAATAAAACAAATTACAAAATACTCAAAATGAAGAAGACTTAAAGAACATGGTAACCAATTTGGTCTAAAGAACATAAACCAAACACTGACATCTGGTTTAATTACATACAAAGAAAAATTTATAAATTAAATAATTTAGAGTAACAATAACAGATTCAACTAATGAAAGAAAATCAATAAAAAACAAAAATTAATGAAGCAAGAAACCAAAAATTAAACAGAATGAAATAACAACTCCAAAGTTGATTCTTTGGGAAGATAGTTTAGAAAATTGATGGATGTTTTAAAACAAATATTAAATAATCCTAAAGAGAATAAAAGCACACAAAAGATGCTTTTAATATAATATAAAATTATAAAACTGAGCACGTATTAGACAACAAAGGAAAACTTTCTAAATAAATTTAAAATAAAATAATAGGGGCGCCTGGGTGGCGCAGTCGGTTAAGCGTCCGACTTCAGCCAGGTCACGATCTCGCGGCCCATGAGTTCGAGCCCCGCGTCAGGCTCTGGGCTGATGGCTCAGAGCCTGGAGCCTGTTTCCGATTCTGTGTCTCCCTCTCTCTCTGCCCCTCCCCCGTTCATGCTCTGTCTCTCTCTGTCCCAAAAATAAATAAACGTTGGAAAAAAAAAATTTAAAAAATAAAATAAAATAATAAAATAATTTCTAAAATAATTTAGAAACATGCAGATGGCAATCTCTGCTAGGCAGTGATAAATCTAAATAGTATTAATAAAATTAGAAAAACAGAAACCACTTTCTGGTTTGATGGGAACATTCTTAATTATTGGATAAAAGAGGAAAGGAAAACCAAAATGGTGGGAAAATATATTTCTTTGTGAGTGGTATATTCTTGTTTATATAAAAGCAGTTCTTTTTTTTTTTTTTTTTTTTTTAACGTTTTTATTTATTTTTGGGACAGAGAGAGACAGAGCATGAACGGGGGAGGGGCAGAGAGAGAGGGAGACACAGAATCGGAAACAGGCTCCAGGCTCCAAGCCATCAGCCCAGAGCCTGACGCGGGGCTCGAACTCACGGACCGCGAGATCGTGACCTGGCTGAAGTCGGACGCTTAACCGACTGCGCCACCCAGGCGCCCCTAAAAGCAGTTCTTAATGCAACTCTTAAAGATATTTTCTCAGTTCATTTGTCAGAAGGTTAGAAGACCTAACACAAACACCTTTTTTTTTCTCTCTGATCATTTTATTTCTTTATTTTTAGTATTATTTTTTCCTCTCTTGTTTTATTTGTGTATCTACTTCATTGGTTTCCATGGAATATCATATACAAATAATATTTGGAGAATTTGCATGTCACAAATCATTTTTATTAATAGCCTCCTGTATACTTTCTAGCTTGGCTCAACAGTGTTTTATAACCTCAGCATTATTGACATGTGGGGATAGAAATTAGTTTTGGGGCCAGTCCTGTGTATTATAGGATGTCCATCAGCATCTCCGGCCCTCCTCATTAGATACCAGAGACAACAGTCCCAGTTCTGACAACCAAAATTATCTCCAAATGTTGCCAAATGTTTTCTTGGGAGGGGAAAGGGGTACTGTCTTTGGTTGTGTAGAATTCTCTGCACTGTATAGCGACCAGTCTCCAAAGGGTCCCAACGATTCCCACCTGTTGCTATTCATATCTTTGTTTACTTCACTCTGACACTGTACCAGAGTTAGTCTTTGTGACTAATGGTCACAAATACTAATGGTATTTGACAGAAATTATAGTATGTCACTGCCAATATTGTATTATAAAAAGACCATAGCTTCCATCTTGGGTTCTCTTTCTCTTTCTTCAATCACCTGCTCTCAGGGAAGCAAGCTACCATGCTGTGTAAGTGGCCCTACCAACAATCATGGAAGTGAAGCAGGAAGCAGATTCTTTAACCCCAGTTAAGCTCTGACATGACTGAAAACCCAGTATCTTAAATGCCACCTCATCAGAGAACCTGAGGCTGAACCACCCAACTGAACTATTACCAGATTTCTGATCCACAAAAACTTTAATATAATAAGCATTTGCTGTTTAAGTTGCTAAATAGTGAAGTAATTCATTACACAGCAATAGATAATTTAGAAAATCCCTAATCCCAGGAAAGTGTAGCTTTTTCAGACCTCTGTGCCTTTTCTCAGTCTACTACTGTAACATCTTATGGTCCATTTCTATCTACAATTGTTCAAGTTATTATTCATGAGCGAGATACAATGATACATTATCCTAAAGACAACACTGGCCTTACAGATACCCAATTGGTGAGTACATAAGAATGTATAAATTGTTACACTGTGGAAATTTTTGTAAACAAAGACTAAACAAAACAAAAGACATAGAGTAAATGTAAATCCTGAAAACAAAGCAATGGGTTTGTGAGATGATACAAATCTCTTCATAATCACAGCCATTCCATTTTAAATATAAACACAACCTGGAGCAACTTGTAAGATAAGAGTTTACAGATTCACAACTCGGTAATGAACCTAATTCTGATAGTGGAAACCTGTTACATGTTAGGTGGGTGGATTTGGAAGATGCATGAAGATTTTAGTGATAGTAAAGAACAATCCCCAAGGTACTATGGTTACTATGGTACTAAGGTTTACTATGGATACAGTAGGTACTATCGGTATAGTAGTAAGTTCACTTTGTTTTCCCTTCACCTTTTTTATTAAATCATGCTCTGCACCATTTTTCTTAAAATAGCCTTGCACTGAATTTTTTCCCTAAACACTTGTACTTGTTTGTCTCCAACAACCAAGATGCTTGTTGGTTTCTACCTATTTATATCTAACAATTTGCAGCATTTTCAAACTATTTCCTTTTATAGTGAATTCCCCCTGTATATAATTATTTACTCTCTGACAGTCTAAGATCCTCATACATCCTCTAACATAATGCAATGCATGTTTTGTCTTGCTTTATTCTCTTTATCATCTGCACTTTAAGTTCATCTGAAGCCTTGTTTTCCAGTTCTTTGTTCTTATTCTCACTAAATAAAATGTTGTTCAATGCAAAATATATGATCCATACATATATAAAAATTGAGTGATCTATTTCGTGATGGTATATATACCTCTATGAGGCAATGGCGATGACAGTATACTCTCCTTGGATCCAATATTTGATAACTCCCAATACAATGAAAATATTTAACATTCATTATACTCAAAGAATAGCAATTGTGGTTCTTTTTGTTTAACACCAAAACAGACTTTTACTAGGTGTTCTGTTGATGGTAATATATAAGCAAAGAACTAAATGCATCATTTTCAAACCATGGTAAGTACTTTATTTTCATTCTATGCTTCAAGATTAGAATGACATTTTGTGGCATTCAAAGGTCAGATACATTTGGTCACTGATGTTATTTTAAACCATCTATAAATATATTCTTTAAAATATATTCACTTTTGCCCCAATCAAAATATCCAATATTTTTCTAAAAGCAAGCTCATTCAATAGCACCAGCCATAGAGCCATTCATGTTGTTAAGCACTTTGTGGTGATATTCAACAGAACCTATGAAGCTCAAAGTGCTTTCAGAGTTTTTGTCAGAAAAAATATTATTAATCCATTATATCATCTAATTACTATGCGATTCGAGAATGCAATTAATCTTCCTCACAAATAACACATTACATTACAAAGCCTTACACAATCTCAGGCCCAATTCAGAAGCTACTTGGTGCATTTAATTTTCACTGATTCCCAGTTCAATAATTAGATGCTTTGTCTCTGTGTGCCCAGCATGGTAACACCAAAGTATCCATGTTTTCTACATTTATCTTGAATAGAAGTTGTTCCAGTTCATAAACCCCCAATCCTTCTTTGGACCATGACTTATAGACCTATGTGTACTTATGGGTGTGTGTCTATACATAAATGACGTCTTAATTATCTAAAAGCTGATTATTTTAGAGTAAGTTTGAAGAATGATTCTTCCTTATGACCAACAGTGGAAGGCTTACCAATTTATTTAAAATGACGTGCATTGAATTACAAATTATGTTAAGCCTAGAAGTCACTTAAATATGAAATAAATGTGAAAATGTATAAATAGTAACATTGATGAACAGTTTATTATATGTGTGTGTTTATGTGTAAAAGGACATACACATACGAAAATGTGTTAACCACAATAACAAAAAGTTTATTTCCTAAAGTGAAAATTAACAAATCTAAACTTTGTATACAAATTCACTGGATTTCAAGGCAATTATAAGCATATAATCTTTCTTTGGTTGGGGTAAAACAATCTCTTAAAATCTAGTCACTTAAAAGAAAATTCCTTGAGATAGCATTCAAATGTATACTAACTAACTCTCATTGTTTAAAAACTTGCATTATTCCCTGGAGGTTATTTCATGATCCACAGTAACTTAGAACTTTTTCAATTACAATTATATAAAATTATTACCTATTTTATTTTCTCAGTTATCTAACTCTGCATATGACTTATTTCTATGTATGTGTTTACCTCTCCTTTAAAAGTAAAAAAAAAAAGTTACATTGGATTTTAATAGTTCTTTTCTTCTCTATTGTAAGCTCTATTTTTTTTAATTTTTTAATGTTTATTTATTTTTGTGAGAGAGAGACAGAGCCCATACACACACACACACACATATATATATACGTGTGTATATATATATATATATATATATATATATATACACGTGTGTGTATATATATACATGTGTATATATATATATATACATATATATATATATATATATATATATATATATATATATTTAGTCACTAATCCATAAAAAAGAAAAATAATTATTGGGGCACCTGGGTAGCTCAGTTGGTTAAGCGTCCAATTATTGGTTTTGACTCAGGTCATGCTCTCACAGTTCATGAGATCAAGCTCCACGTAGGGCTCTGTGCTGACAGTGCAGAGCCTGCATGGGATTCTCTCTCTCCCTCTCTCTCTGCCCCTCCCCTGTCTCTCTCTCCTCTCTCTCTGTGTCAAAATAAATAAATAAACTTTAAAAAATTATTAAAACATTCATGTATTATGGGACATTATTTTTGTTAGTGACTGAATTAATAATAATAATATACTATTGGTCAAAATTCCTGTTCTTATAGTCCTTAATTTTGCTATAATTCATAGTTATATATATCTATGAATCATATTCAAAATCTAGCCTTTTGAATATGGTTATAGGACATAGGTTATAGAAATGGCAAATGGTTAAGTAATAACTGAAGAAGGAATTGAAGATGGCAATAATAACAAACAGATTGGCCAAATTTGGTGTGTGGCTGCTAGCAGATTCTTAGAACATTTTACTTTTTGTTTTGCTTTATTTATTTAGGAAGATGATTGTATCTGCTGCTATTTGGTTGCTAGTAAATACTCTAGAAAGATTTCAAGGGGAGCAAAAGCATCAATGATAAATTATCTTCGGAAAAATTGAGTAAGTATTAATAATTCATATTTCTGATTTTTCATAATTCTAAGAACAAACATATACAAAGAGTAAAGTGAAATTAATGGAAGGCAGAAATATGAAACTATAAGGGAGTATCAGCTGGTAATGATATTTTATGTTTAAAACATAGCATATTTTTCAGACATATTTTTAGGAAAAAGGGAGTTGTTGAAGATACTCAGAATAATTCTCTAACCCAGAAAAACAATTAGCTTATCTATAATGCAGTGTATTTCGATGGTATGTTACTTTCAAAATATTTATAATATAAAATACTTCCTTGGGATACTCTAAAGTTTCTTTTTTTTTTTAATGTTTATTTTATTTTTGAGAGAGAAAGAGAGAGCACACAAGCAGGGAAGGGGCAGAGAGAGCAAGACAGAGGATCCCAAGATGGCAGAAGAGAGTCCCATGTGGAGCTCAAACTCACAAACCATGAGATCTTGACTTGAGCCTAAGTCAACACTTAATCAACTGAGACAGCCAGGTTCCCTGGGATCCTATAGGTTTAAAATAGGGGACGTACTTTCATCTAAATTTAAGTATTTTCCACTACCGCTATTACCCATGCTCTTTGCCATAATTTTGGCCATAAAGGTGGATATTCTAATATATAACAATGAATTAAATCTAAAAATAGGACAATCCAAAAAAAGGACAACTGAGACTTTTCAAAAGTAAATGTTATTTAGTATACTTACAGTGTTATAGTAAGCAAACTTTGGATTTTGTACCTGCTGCTGATATAAGCAGAATGAATTAATATAGTAATATAAAAATTATTATTACCTCACTAGTACATTTTTCACTGACTCTAAAATATCTTACTTTTCTCCTGTTACATTTCTTCACATGATCTTAGCCAAAAGGCCGAGAAGCAATGTCTCCTGTTACATTTCTTTATCACCCATTTATTTTTGTATTTAAATGGGTAATTATATACATATACTGTGAATACATTTTAATATTCTGCATACTAGAGATTCCATAAATTAAATTCTTCTTTCAAAACAATGCCTAGACATAAAAATGATGGCATCTGACGACATATACACCAATATGGACAGTCATGGCAACCTGGATCAGGATAGGCAATTCCTACCATTCTTTTTGTTTGTCTGCTTGTCTGTTTTAATTCAAGACACTACATTTACAAAAGAAAGGACGTGACCTTCTCTGCCTAGCCAGATATCTGAGATTGGAAGTAACCTTCATCCTCTCACTTTAAAGAGAATAAAGGTTGGGGGGCCTGGGTGACTCAGTTGGTTAAGCGTCCCACTTTGGCTCAGGTCATGATCTCCTGGTTTGTGAGTTGGAGTCCCGCTTTGGGCCCTGTGCTAACAGCTCAGAGCCTGGAGCCCGCTTTGGATTCTGTGTCTCCCTCTCTCTCTGCCCCTCCCCCACCCATGCGCTATCTCTCTTTGTCTCTCAGAAATAAATAAATGTAAAAAAAAAAAATTTAAGAGAATAAAGGTTTTAATTCATGGGTTTCACAATGGCAAAGTAATTAGAGGAATCTTGGCAAATTAAGTGTATATGTAACATGGATACCTATCCCAGATTATGTGTAGGAGACCATTTTAAACTGTATAAGGATAAAGGAAAAATCTTTAATATACGAACACAAATAAAATGAAAGCATATGAGTGCTTTAATACTAAGCAATCAGTAAACACCTTGATCTCTACAGTCATAGAAAGTTAAAAACTAAGCAGAGACAATTGATAATAGTATTATATACTATAGTCTTTCTCTATATTTCTTTTCACCTTCCTAATTTTCTTCAAATTGTTCTAGGTTACTTCTTTCAAAAGAAAAGCCAACATTTTTCTTAAGAGTTTAATTTGCCTACAAAACATTTAAAAAGAAAGTACTAAAATGGCTTGAATTGAAGAATAAATTAAGTAATGCAATATATGTCATTTTGTAATACACAGGAAATTCTCCATTGAGAGTTAGTGTTTTTAGGTTAATGTGAGCTTCGGGCTTTGTTTAAATTTGTGCACATTACTAAATTGTGTGAAAATGCAGGGACTCACCTGAATGAAGCAAAACATCTTGGATCAGGATACAAATTTGATTGCAGCAAAGACAGAATCTGAAATTAAAATTTAACAATTTATCATGTTTGTTCAACATCAATTCACCATTTCCTGTGATGAATTAAGATGGGGTAATATTTCAATATCATTATGTAGAAATTTATACACTTCAAATATGAACTACAGTAAATAAAATTAAAATATTATAATTCATAACACTATTAATGGCCGAAGTGATCTCAGTATTAAAAGAGTAAGATGTATAAAGTTAAAGAATTTTCTAAAAACACCATCATAACACCTTACAAAAAGAGTGACTCTTAGGTATTTATTCACATAGGAATTCTTTGGCTGTTGAGGAAATAACAGGGGTGTTGTGAGTTTTTTCATTAGGATTCTAATAAACTACCATGACTACTTATCTTTGCCTGTTGTTAGATGAACATTCTGAAATAATATATTTAATAATTACTATCATTATTTTTAAGAATGAAGTCTGATTTGCTATGCATTTAGACAATTAAAATGTTTCACATGAAATTTCTGCCAGTCATGCGTTTAAGCTTGGTGCATAATCATGGCATATACAGTGTTTCTTTGTTTGGGGTTTTAAAACTAGTTTTTCTGTAATGGATTTATACACCCAGTCCATATTCTTTATTTCACTCACCCCATTCAACTTGTTTAATCAATTTGTACATTACATTTCCTTCATTTCCAAACTGTTTCAATTTTCTTTAGTTAGAAAACAAATTATCTAAATGTCAGCCAATTTTATTTGTACCACCACCGTGTCAATCATTTCTTAATATGTGTGCCCATTCCTGCCCAGTAACTAATATTTTATATTGTAGCTTAATAATATTTTAAGAAAAATTATTCTATATTCTTTTAATATTTTCAAATTTTATTTTTATTTGAACTAAATTAATTATGTGAGTGTCCTGAGGGAGAATTTAAGTCTTCCATTCAGGAATATTCCTGAGATATATATTTCTTAAAATAGTAAGATGTATAGGTCTTTACATTCTTCATAAAGTGTTACATAGATTTTTATGCTTTTACAAATCATATTATATTTAAATGTTGAAATATAATTTTTGTCTCTCATTTTTTTGTGGGTTCAGTTATAACATATAATTTATACTATTTGGTTATTTGGTCATTGTGTATATAATCATGTTTTAATAATATTATAGATAATATACTTAAGGTTATCTTATCTTGCTTCTTTGAAAAATAAATGAAAGAAGAATTTGGGAAGTTCCATCCAAAACTTCCATAAATTATAAAAGCAATCTAGAAACAACACTAAAACATCATTCACACTGTCAGCCAAACAGCTGCTGTACTAATGAGGAAAAGAGAATTTGACATACAGTACATCTGTATTCCTTTTTCTGATCATAACTCATTAAACATTTCATCTGTTGACACCAAAAGCTAGTTCTATAAACTATGATGGATGAAGTTAAAATAAAATACTAACATATAGTGGTCTATAAATAAAATGAAATTGTTGTACTGGGTTTTATTTATATGCAGTAAGATGTTATGACATTCGCTAATTGATGGGCTCCATAAAATGCAGTTTAGTCCATTGGAAGCTTGTAATTATGTAATAATTATTTTAATATTAGAAGTAATTATTCAGATGTTACATGTATTTGGTTAATTGGGTTTCCATTTGCTAATGCAGCATCATTATGCTTCTTTCATCAGAAACTGGAAATATAATTCGTCTATTTTGTAATTTTAAAAAATGACCAAAGTAATCACACTCTTATTTCAAGACATTAACTGAGACATTACTATAGTACACTGAACAAGATTTCATGAAACAATGACCATAGTTTCAACCATCCCAGGTGTGTCTTCGAACAAAATATTTACCCTGCTGTACCCTGATGTCATTATCTGCAACATAATTATTTAAAGTCACCAACGGCTCTTCAGCTAAACTAAGCTTCTTCTGTTCTATTAGATACCCTCAACAAGTAACACTTAAGGACAGTGAACATAAGATCTCCCAGCAACATTCTCTGATATACAATTAAATGCTATGTGATAGGTTTATATTTGAAGATCAATCTGTCTTAGCTTGGCTGCTATAATAAAATACCATATAATGGGTGGCTTAAGCAACAGACATTTATTTCTTACAGGTCTGGAGGCTAGGAAATCTGAGATCAGGGTATCAACATGGTTGAGTTCTGGGGACAGCTCTCTTTCTGGTTTCCAGATGGCTGACTTCTCACTGTATCCTCACCTGGTAGAGAAGGAAGCCCTGGGGTCTCTTTCTCCTCTTATTAGGGTACTGAGCCCACCATTAAGACTTAACTCTCATGATCTCATCTAGACCTAATTATTTCCTAATGCCCCATCTCTTCATATATCACTTGGAGTTAAGGGGTTCAACATATGAATTTGGGTGGACATAAATATTCACTCCTTAATATATGTATTTTCTCTACATTTCCACCATCTTCCATCCTCTCAAAGGTACCAAAAGGTCAGTATTTTATATCCCCTAAACTCTACCTAGACCAAAATAAGAAAAAGGTAGTGCAATTTCATAAAGTCTCCATGTAATAAAAGTTATAGAAATGAATTGCTATTCAGAAAAGTGAAAAACAGAAAAAATTTCCATGAGCACTTGCAGAATTTGTTTTATGGTAATTTTTGTTTATTCCTTTTTTTTTTCAAAACTAAGATCAGAATTAAGTGAAGCTGGAGGAGAAATATTCAAAAGTAAAAAGTAGAGACTGGAAGCTTTGAAGAGAAAATAAGAAGAAAAATATTTAGTCTTCAAGATAAAAAATAAATAAGATGAATATAATTTGGCCCCTAAGGGTCCTCCCATGCAGCTGCATCACCACCTCATTGCCCATCAATAACACTGTTATGGATTGAATTCTACAACCCCAAAATTCGTATGTTGATGTCATAATCCCAAGTCCTTCAGAATGTGCCCATCTTTGGAAATAGAGTCGTGGCAAATGTAATTAGTTAAGAAGAGGTCATGCTGGAATAGGATGGGCTCTTAATCCAATATGACTGGTGTCCTTTAAAAATGGGAAATCTGGGCACAGACACACACACAGAGAATGACATGTAAAGATGAAGGCAAAAACTGGGACAATGCAGCAAAAGCCATGGAACGCAAAAGATTGCCAGTGATCACCAGAAGCAGGGGGAGGGGCTGGAAGAGATTCTCCCCCATCACTTCCAGAAGGAACCAGCCTTGTCAACACATTTATCTTAGACTTTTAGCCTCCAGAACTTAGAGAAAATAATTTTTTGTTGTTTAAACTGACCAGTTTGTGGTACTTTCTTACGAAAGCACTAGGAAACTAACACAAACACTACTCTAAACAATATGTAAACAAATAAGGAATGAATTCACTTGTGAAATATTCGCTTTCTCAGGCCCCTTCCAGAAGTAAGTCCACAATATTTTTTTACCATGTAATAGAATATTTTAATAATGGACTGATACGAAGTTTATAATTTCTTCACTTCTATGGTTTAAAATATTTGTCACAGAGTTTGCTAAACAGTTCCAAGTCTAAACTTGATTAGTAAGAGAGGAAAATATTTTGGTAATGAATATGTAATTCCTTTATTTTTAACAATTCCTACCACTCTGCCCAGAACTGAGGATGTTGGTCGCTTTATGTAAGCTACCATAGTCAGTTCACTATCAATCAGAAAATCTTTACTATGTACTGAGGAAAGGGATTCTCTTATACTCAAATTTGTTTTATTTTATTTTATACATGAAAACATTAGTCTATTATACAGCAGTGATCTATAAGGAGATAAGTCACAATATTATGGTTTTTACCAAGATTTAAGGACTACTCTGATGGTGAAACTTTTCCAAAAGGTTTTTAAAAGAATGTAACAGATCTTAGAAGCTTTCAGATTACACCTAAATTAAGATCTGCTTTCTTTGTAAAATTCTGTGGTTAGAAACATGATTTCTATTAGAGAGTTCAATTTGCTGCAGTTCACATGAAATAAATAATAATAACGTATGTAAGTGTTTTTAAATTAACCTAAAATAAAAAGCTGCAAAAATTATTTTCACTCAACATAACAACATGTATCACCATAGTCCCTGGCAGTTTTTAGAATCTTGACCTTTTGACTTCATGAGCTTCCTACCTGACACTACATTTTAAAATTTCATGACATTTTTGAAAGCTGTTATCATGATAACTTTCTGGACTGTTTTAAAGAAACAGTGTTAACACTTAAAAAAAATCTGTTTGTCAAGGGCAATTTAGGATAGAGAAATGTTTATGAAAATATATTTGGAAACACAGAATCACCATAAATCACAGTATTTCTTTTGCTTTGGCATTGCATGATCTTCCTGATGACTTCAAAGCGTTAGTGTTGCTTCCAAAAGAGATTGACCTAGCTACTGTCTGTGCATTCAATCCTCAAAAATGACATGTTTTTGATCCTCAAAAAATACATGAGTTAAATCTTTTCTTTTATTATTGACATGAATGAAATTGTATCCTGAAATATATCATAGGAATTATTGTTTTTAAAAACTATCAATAAAAAATTGTTAAGATTACTTAATTGTCCCAAATTTAGTTCTTGGCCTCATGTAAATAAAGCCTACTTCCTGGAGAATTTCTCTAAAATAAAATAACAACAGCAATAGCAGCAAAAATAACATGTAATGTTTTAAAATGGTAAAGAACCAAGACAAATCAAGGAGAAACAGTCAATTCAATAAACTGGCCAGAATTCAAGTTGGTGTGGGTATGATTTAGGACATTATCTATTGCCATGATTAATATGGGTAATTACTTTCACTACAAAGGTATCACTTTTGCCTTTATTCTTTTGTGGAACTCATTCTTGAAATTGTGTATTTGGTGAAGAAAAAAAATACAATTTCCCTCTGCAGCATCCTTTAATAATGATTAAATGAATAATTGTTTATTTTCCTAGGTTCTCCACCTTAATATGTGAGACTATGGATATTACTTAGGTGAAGAGAAAAAATACAAATAAGAAAAACACTATATATGTTACCTACAGTTGTGGGACAAATTATTCCCACTCAGCCAGTCAAAACAACCAATTTTTTTAGCTCACAGTTTCTGTGGTACAGGAAACCAGATACAGGTTAGCTATATGTTTCTGGTTCAAGGTTTTTCAGGAGTTTGCAGGCAAGCTGTAAACCAAGGCTGTGTTATTTTCTGAAGCCTTGGCTGAGAGTGAGATCCTGCTCATTCACGTAGTTATTAGCAGGCCCTCGTTTCTCTTCATGCAAGCATCTCTATAAGGTTCCCTAATGACACAGTAAATGGCTTCCCAGGACAATGCAAGGCAAAGCTGAGAGAACACCAAGACAGAAGCCACCACCTTTTTATGACTTAACTTCAGTATGACATTCTACAAACTCTGCCATATTTTATTTGTTAGAAGTCAAGCAATAAGTCTAGATAACACTGAGAGTAGGAAGGATTAACAAGTGTGCCAGGGGGCAAAGATAACTGGGACCAACCTTAGAGCCTGTTTTCCACAATGATCCCAGGCCATGCATGTGTCCAATAAGTACTTCAGAAATATAAAGGATACAGATGTGTTTTGAAAATAAAATGTAATGTCTTTACCAATGAAAAGAAAGGCATGAAAACACATGGCGTTGACATTTATTCAAAAGTAGCTTACATTTTATAATATTTTATGTCTATTAAATTAGATAATATATGGGACTTTAGCAGAATAAGTGAAGTTGAGAACATGGTATAAAAAGACTGGTGCTCTAGGAGTTTGAAATAGCTCAGCAAAGCTGTCAAAGGCTTATTTGCATAAAGCCCAAGACTTGCTATGGGATTCATTTAAGAAAGATGTAGGTATTAATAGGCTTTAAGAATTACTAACAACAACAACAATTAGAGGTAGAATTTGTCCTCTACCTTTTAGATCAAACTCCTCAAGAGTAGGAATTCACCATGAAGAAGGAGAGAGAGAGATTCTCTGGGATTCCCATTGTGGTATGTTAAGAGATAATTTTATTTTCAGCATTAAACACTGTTTCTCACATTCCTCTGCCAGGCCTATTATTGTTTCAAATATATTTACAGTAGATGCTGTAAAAATAAAGGGTGCACCTGACTCCCAGGAGAATAGCTATCAAATTTAATTGCTATAATTTTCACATTTACATCTGACAAAAGAAATCTCCCTACTAGAGATTAAACGTGTTGAAATTAAAATAGACAGACAGAACAAAATCATCCAAGCATCCATGGGTGGAAAACAGATTAGTGAATAATTTTTTAAAAATGAAAATCTTCATACCTCATGTCCAAATATTAAACACTAGAAAATAACTGTATAGAATAATTAGGGGAAAAAAAAGATTTGTGAGCTACAGCTTTACAACTCAGCCACAGAGCACCCATGTGTGAAACAACAGAAATATTTGATCATAGGTGCAATAATTGAGGAAAAATAGCACCCAGATACACTTCCTGATGGGAAAATGATTAAAAAAATTAATCCATCAAATTACAAGAATAGGCTACAATAAAGAACTATAGAATGGAAAATTATAGTATAAAAGGACATACATTAGGCATTGAAAGGAAGTAATACTGTATTCTACTTGAATACTTGTCATTAATGTAGAGATAAAAGAGAAAAGCCATAAATAATTTTTAAATAAACATATGTGAAGCCAAAACAAAAAAAAATAATATTAAAAATCTGGCTATGAAGCTTCACATATTGCCAATGAATAAGAGTTTTGGAAGGGCCTAGAAAATAAAGGTACATATATTTTGAAAATATATGGGTGATTTCCAATAGATATCTTCTTTTTGCAATTAAAATATATAAATATAGGTGTAATAATTTAAATTATAACTCTGCTATTTGAAATATAAAAAAAACCCAGGATTTCCAGAACGCTAAAGGAAAATAATAGAAAATAGTTTTAAAAAAATTACAATCTTTTATTTTGCCAATCCATTTGCACTTATTTCTTGGCACAGATAATCATTTCAATTGACAAAAATATTATCATTAAATGTGAATTAAAACAACATAACACAAAATATTGTTGAGTATTTTCCAGATAATTAGGTTAAAATAATTAAGTCACTTACTGAGTATATAGTGTAAAAAGAAAGAAGCAAATATAAATCAAGAAAGCATAGAAATGAACAAAACAAAAATTGTGATGTATATATAATGCTCAGCATGGGAATTATCTCTTGGGATTGCTTGGAATTCCCCTCTCACTCCCTCTGGCCCTCTCCCCCACTAGCTTTCGTTCTTTCTCTCTTCCTTTGAAAATAAAAAATAAAATAAAATAATTTTTTTTTCAAAAGGAAACAAAACAAATGAACAAAGGGGAAAAGAGAGGGAGGCAAACCAAGAGACAAACTCTTAACTATAGAGAACAAACTGATGGCTACCAGAGGGAATGTGGATGGGGGGATGGGTAAAATAGATGATGGAGATTACCAATATATTTGCTGTGATGAGCACGAATGTTGCACAGCAGTGTTGAATCACCATATTGCACACCTGAAACTAATATTACACTGTATATTAACTGACTGGAATTTAAATACAAACTTAAAAAAAGAAAGAAAAGAAAAATTAAAATTAAGTCCTATGGCTTCGATCATAAAGGCATCTGTAATATAGTGAACTAAACTATATAAAAGCAATAGCAATACAGAAAATATTGAATTCTGCCTACAGCAGACAACATTGCAACTGAGCAGTCCACCCACCAAAAAAACTAGAAAAATTAGAAAAAGTAAGAACACTGTTATTTGAAGTTATCAGTGAATTACCAACAGAACAAGTATTTCAGGGGCCAAGGTCCTGAAAAGAAGAAAAGAAAGTACTGAGATAGGGAAAATACTTGGTTTCATTTTATCATCAAAATATTTACTAATTCTGACTGAAGAGAGTCTAAGAATTTGAACAAGGTTTAGATATTTCTATAGATTTATGTGGACGTCAAAAATGGAGTTAATGACCCACTAGGGAACATGAACCTGGTAAACATTGCATGATTCTTGGTTATACTCTAAAGTAAAATTGAAATCAAAATGGACCAACTTACCCTAAAACTAAAACCAGTGAATAAACTCATTCAGCTATTCAATAAAGGATACCTGTCCCTACCCTAATAGTTTGCTAAAATCAGAAAAAAAAAATCTAGATTTGAAGAAGATAATCTCACTGAGTAACTAAATTAATCTCTAAATATTTTATGTACTATATAAATAATATCTTACACCATATGCCTAATAAAAATCAAACAGATTATTAACAAAAGGGCAACCTCCTGAATGGAGAAAATATTCACAAATGATATATCCAATAGGGGTTAATATCCAAAATACATAAAGAATTTGCACAACTCAACACCAAAGAGACCCAAATAATCCAATTAAAAGTGAGCATTTCTCGGAAGAAAATATACAGATAGCCAACAGGCACATGAAAAGATGTTCAACATCATTAATCATCAGGAAAATGTAAATCAAAACCACAATGAGATATCACTTCACATGATTAAAATTAAAAACAGAAAAAACAACAAGTATTGGCAAGGATATGGACAAAAAGGAACCCTCATGCACTTTTGGTGGGAATAGAAACTGTTGTAACCACTTTCAAAAACAGTATGGAGATTCCTCAAAAAATTAAAAATAGAATTATCATATGATCCAGTAATTCCACTCATGGGTTTTTACCCAAATAATACAAAAAATCATAATTCAAAAAGATATATGTATTCTCATGTTTCTTTCAGCATTATTTACAGTAGACAAGATATGGAAGCAGCCCATGTGTTCACTGATGTACAAATGTATAAAGAACAGTGGTGTATATATACACCATGGAATATTTTCAGTCATAAAAAAGAACGAAATCTTGTCATTTGCAAAAACATGGATGTGTCTACAGTATATAATGCCAAGTGAATTAAGTCAGAGAAAGACAAATACGATATGGAATTTAAGAAAGACAGTAAATGAACAAAGAAAAAGAGAGACAAACCAAAAATAGACTGCTAACTATAGAGAACAAGCTGATGGTTACCAGAGGGGACATGGGGGACAGGGGTGGGTGACATAGGTGAACAGGATTAAGAGTATATTGATGAGCCCTGAGTAATGTATAGAGTTGTTGAACCACTATATTGTACACCTGAAACTAACATAACACTATATGTTCACTATACTGAAATTAAATTAAAAAAAAAAAAGTTAGGGGCACCTGGGTGGCTCACAGTCAAACATCAACTCCTGATTTCAGCTCAGATCATGATCACACAGTTGTGAGATAGAGCCCTGGGTCAGGCTCTGCACTGAGTGTGGAGCCTGCTTGGGACTCTCTCTCTCTCCCTCCTTCTCTGCCACTCCCCTGCTTGTGTTTCTCTCTCTCTCTCTTTCTCTTTCTCTCCCTCAAAATTAATAATTTTCTTAATTATAAAAATATAATACTTATTTGTGTTATAAGATACACCCAAAAAGTTCATAGCAAACTAGAAATGAAATATATTTAACCTGAGTGAGAGTATCTACAAAAGTAACCCATAGAAAATCATCATTATTTTTTAAAGATTTTATTTTTAAGTAATCTCTACACCAAATGTGGGGCTTGAGCCCATAATTCCGAAAATAAGAGTCACATGCTCCATCAACTGAGCCAGCCAGGTGCCCCTAGAAAACATTATTCTTAATGGTTATATTTTGAAAGATTTCTTACAGCTATGGGTATTAAAATAACTATCCCAATACCCTAGTCCTCTTTAATATTGTATCAGAGATTATAGCCTATAAAGTAATGTAAAATAATAACAGTACTGGTGATAGTAAAAGTTACAAATACCATATAATAATAATAATTACTATTACAGCACAAAATAATAATTATCACTATTATTATTATAGCAGTTTATAAGGACTCACAGAGAGAATCCTCCTAGAGTGCAATATTGTGGAATGTCAGCATGACTTTCCAGCATGCAGAAATGTATATAACAGGACTCATCACAAAAGAAAAGAGAGGTAATAGAGAATAAGTGCTTAATAAGCTTCTAGACATCTCTCTACCATGCTTGGGAAGATCAAAGCAGATAGAGTGACAGAAATTTTAAAGTAGAATAGACAAAAATTCAGCTGAGAGTATCTCTAGAGCCTAAGGTAGCAAAGGAAAAACACAATTTGACTGCAGAACCCAAAACAGGCTTGCATTTTGGAAATATATGATACAGTGGCTGGAAGGAATGAGACCAGGATTTAAATGAAAGATTCCAGTAATCAGAAGTCAAAACATGAACTAATCAATCTCCTTATTGCATTCTACCTTATTTCATCAATCTAGCTATTAGGTACTCACCTATAAGCAAAAAACTTCAGATGATTGTTCTTTTAAAGAACTGCATGGATTGAGTCAAGGAAAGCAAACTAAAGTGCAACCTGTTTCACCAAGACAAACTCTTCTGTGTTCTATTGCTGTATGTAATGAAATACCTTGCTCTGCTCTCTTCCCAGAACACGTAGAAGCAAGCATGTCAGTCAAAAAGTACAAGCCACTTGCACACAGCTCTCACTTGGTCATCATCATGCCCACTGATTTAAACTACCTGTCACTGAAAACTTCCATTCTCCATGCCAAAGGCTGCTACCTTGTAAAGGCTTACATCATCTTATGCCTGAATTTCTGTAATACCATTCTCCTATTTTTTTTTATTTTTATGGCAGCTTTATTTTTTTAAATATATGAAATTTATTATCAAATTGGTTTCCATACAACACCCAGTGCTCATCCCAACACGTGCTCTCCTCAATACCCATCACCCACCTTCCCCTCCCTCCCACCCCCCATCAGCCCTCAGTTTGTTCTCAGTTTTTAAGAGTCTCTTATGCTTTGGCTCTCTTCCACTCTAACCTCTTTTTTTTTTCCTTCCCCTCCCCCATGGGTTCCTGTTAAGTTTCTCAGGATCCATTCTCCTATTTAGTCTTTTGTTTCCACTCTTGCCTCTCGTCTCTCACACTAACATTAATTCACTACTTTGTGAACTTTTAAACACATACCTCAAATCACATCACTCCCTTTGCTTTAAAATCCTAGTAAGAGGCTTCCACAACATTTAAATGCCATCTAAATAGGTCACATGGCTTAGGAAACCCTGCATTATCTGGACACTGAAAACTTTTCAAACTTTTTAAAATACTCCTTCATTGGGGCACCTTGGTGGCTCAGTCAGTTAAGCGTCCGACTTCGGCTCAGGTCATGATCTTGTGGTCCGTGGGTTCAAGCCCCGCGTCCAGCTCTGTGCTGACAGCCTGGAGCCTGCTTCAGATTCTGTGTGTCCCTCTCTCTCTTCCCCTTCCCCACTTTAATTCTCTCTCTCAAAAATAAGTAAAACCTTAAAAAAACTTTAAAAAAATATTCCTTCTTGCCACCTCGCCCTCCAAACTTTTCTCTTTATCCATATTGGTTTCCTTTGAGGTGTCTAAACAATTGCTTTATACCTATAGGGATTTGTAAAATGACTGAAATTTTCGCCTCACTCTCAAATCCTCGCTGAGCTAACTTCCACTCAATGTAAAAAGTAGGAACAACTCCTTTTAAAGAGACTTTATCAGGGAGCACCTGGGTGGCTCAGTCAGTTGATTATTGGACTTCAGGTCATGATCTCATGGACTTTAGCCCAGGTCATGATCTCACAGTTTGTGAGTTTGAGCCCTTCTTCGGGCTTGCTGCTGTCAGTGCAGAACTTGCTTTGGATCCTCTGTCCCCCTCTCTCTCTGCCCCTCCCCTCCCCATGCTCACTCTCTTTCAAAAATAAACATTTTTTTAATTAAAAAAAACTACTATGGAAGGCATTCTTGAGCACTCAGATGGGAGGGGTTGCCCATTACACGTTCTGTGGAACACCACGCCATCATAGCAGTCAGCAAATTTATTATCACTTTGGATGATAGGTTCCAATGTACGATTAATTCTGTCTGCTCAAAACTATCCTAATATGACTTGTGACATCTAATTAATATTCCACAAATAGTTAACCAGCACACTCTGACGAAACTATCACAATGAAAGAAATGTCTCTTATTTGCAAGGCCAACATCTGAACTTCTCCCAGTTTATCCTGCGCAGAGCCACCTTTAAGCCTTTATCCCTCCTGCAGTTCACGTGCTCTACTTCACTATAGGGCATTGAAAGTTTCAAACATTTCTCACTTAAAAAGAAGCAAAATAACAGGGGCACCTGAGTGGCTCAGTCCTTGAGCATCTGACTCCAGTCCAGGTCATGATCTCATGGTTCGTGGGTTCAAACCCCACGTTGGGCTCTGTGCTGACAGCTCAGAGCCTGGAGCCCGCTTCAGATTCTGTGTCTCCCTCCCTCTCTATCCCTACACCACTTGTGTTCTGCTCTGCCTCTCTCTCTCTCTCTCTCTCAAAAAGAAACATTAAAAAATAAAAAAAAACAAAATAATAAACAAAACATTAACAAAAACCCTCTTTCCAAGTGAATGGAACGCTGACCCTTTCCTTATTTCCATAGTCATCTCTTAATACATTGGTAAACTTACTTCTTCTACTTTCTATTCTGACTCTTAATGTTTGCTTTTATTTTCATCTCTATCTTGTTCCAAAAACTTGCCCATGATTTCCATGGAATCCAATGGAATGGATTTATTTTGATGTTTGAATGCCATCCAGTCAACACTATTTGATGCTGTTCTCCATTCCCCTAACTCATTTTTAATCCAAAGACAAGGGGAATTAAAAAAAAAAACTTATTTATTAAGACAAGACATATAATGTATACATGTGAAGTTGGAGAAACAGTAACAGTAATTTTTAGGTCTCAGTCAGGAAATCACTTGCTCCCACAGGCCTCTTAGATGCTGATCACCCTCTATAGTCCTAGGAATAAATTCAGTTAACAGCCAGTATCTAAATGACCACAATGAGCCTTTAGATTTTTCCTTTTACCCTTGAATTATAGTTGTCTATTTAAATGATCAAAATTTCTTATAGAGGAGGTCATGAAAAATATTATTATGTATATTTTAATTTTTATTTTTATTTTACAGCAGAGTTCCTCCATATGTTCAGCCTATTCTTTTTATTTAAAAGGTCTTACAATGACCAGATAATTATTAGTAGGCAATTCTACTTTTTTTTAAAATGTTTATTTATTTTGAGAGAGAGAGAGAGAGCATGAGTGGGGGAGGGACACAGAGAGAAAGAGAGAGACAGAATCTGAAGTAGGCTCCAGGCTCTGAGTTGTCAGCACAGACCCTGATGCGGGGCCCGAACCCACCAACCATGAGATCATGACCCAAGCTGTAGTCAGACGCTCAACTGACTAGGCCACCCAGGTGCCCTGTTATGCAATCTACCTTTTGAATCTCTGGCCTGGAGTTTTTCTGTTGATACAAATGAAGCAGGATGTGACAAGTATTCTAGGACCTCACACTATATACATCAGTGTTTAAATGTCATTTGCTTCTTTATTCATTTATTCAACAAATATTCTGGCCAATATGCTAGGTACTAAGGACAGAATATCTTTTCACAGCCCCTGAAAAGATAGGATTAGGTACTGGTCCCTTTTTTGCTGATACAGCTCTGCATGAATAACCACTTGACTTGATTTAAACAAATCGTTATGTGAACCTGCGTAAATCCCAAACAAAATGTTGAGAAATAATGACCTATTACACATTCATAACCTAATGGCCATGACCACGTAGACTACATTAAACATGTTTTAATATTTGGAATATACATATATAATATAAATATATATAATATATAATATAAATATATTTACCATATGGAATATATATAATATAAATATTTATAATATAAATATATATTATAAAATAATTTTATTATTTTTAAAAAATATTTATTATTAAAAATAATTATAATATAAATAAATATATTATTTAATGGATAATATATATATAACATATATATTATACATATAACATATTATATATCTATATTATCCGTTAAATAATAAACTCATTAAAATAGGTAAAGGAAGATAGCCTATGGGGTGCCTGGGTGGCTGAGTCAGTAAAGCATCTGACTCTTGTTTTTGGCCATGATCTCACAGTTCGTGAGATTGAGCCTTGCATTGGGCTCCATTCTAGCAGTGCAAAGCCTATTTAGGATTCTCTCTCTCCCTCTCTCTCTGACCCTCTCCTGCCCATGTTCTCTCTCTCTCTCAAAATAAATAAATCAACTTTAAAAATAGGAGAACATAGGATATAATTATCTAAATACTGGCATGAAAAATTTTACAAATATCTTTTATTTGAAGACAAACTTAGTTTTAAGTTTATAAAGAGTTGATTCCTTATCTGTTTAAAAATATTTTCTTTCTTTCTTTCTTTCTTTCTTTCTTTCTTTCTTTCTTTCTTTCTTTCTCTCTTTCTTATGAATATAATTTATTGTCAAATTGGCTTACATACAATACCAAGTGCTCATCCCAGCAAGTGCCCTCCTCAATGCCCATCACCCATTTTCCCTCTTCCCCACCCCCCCCCATCCACCCTTAGTTTGTTCCTGTATTTAAGAGCCTCTAGTGGTTTGCCTCCCTCTATCTCTAATTGTATCTATTTTTTTCCCTTCCCGCCCCCCATGGTCTTCTGTTAAGTCTCTCAAGATCCACATATAAGTGAAAACATGTGATACCTGTCTTTCTCTGACTGACTTACTTCACTAAGCATAATAATTTCCAGTTCCACCAACATTGCTACAAATGGCAGGATTTCATTCTTTCTCACTGCCAAGTAGTATTTCATTGAATATATAAACCACATCTCCTTTACCCACTCACCAGTTGATGGACATTTAGGCTCTTTCCATAATTTGGATATTGTTGAAAGCACTGCTATAAACATTGGGGTACATGCGCTCCTATGCATCAGCACTCCTGTATCCCTTGGGTCAATTCCTAGCATTGCTATTGCTGGATCATAGAGTAGCTCTATTTTTAATTTTTTGAGGAAACTCCACAATGTTTTCCAGAATGGCTGCACCAGTTTGCATTCTCACCAACAGTGCAAGAGGATTCCTGTTTCTCCACATCCTCACCAGCATCTGTAGTTTCCTGATTTGTTCATTTTAGCCACTCTGACCAGTATGAGGTGGTATCTCAGTGTGGCTTTGATTTATATTTCCCTGATGAAAAATGATTTTAAATGAACAAAGAGGTTTATATTTTATGATCAAATTCCTAAAACATTTTCCTTAAAAAAAGTCAAAAGTACACTTTATCAACAAAACTAATCATCATGACTAACATTTATAATAGGTATCATGTATTAATATTTATCGTGCACCATTATTATTGTTTTTTTCAGATCTGTCACCTCATTCAATTCTGTTAGAAATCCTGAGAAGTTTATTCAGATTTTAAAGATCAAGAACATGAGATTTATAAAGTTTAATCACATGACACACCTGGTAATTGAACCCAAATCTGTCCTACTTCATAGACCATGTTCTCAAAAAATATACCACATAGGGAGATCCAAATATTCAGTATCTCTATTATTTAGCTGATTGATTACCAATATGCATCAGATTAAAATTAAATTCTGAAGATTAGACAAAATTATGTTTCTGATGCATCATGCCATTTGTTTAAATAAAATATAAATGCATGTTTTTATATGAATAAATTATATCTAGTTACATACAGAAAGAACTGGTAACAATTGATGTGAGGGACCAAGGCCAAGTAAAAAATTACATTTCCTTACAACTTACAGCCCGTTGACAAGTCCATGAGAGAGGCAGACTGACCCTCTTCCAGGAACTCAACTGCCTTGATATTGATACTTTCCTAAGGGCAAAGGCAATATTAGCTTAACATTAGCCTGACCTCTAGGATACCATAAGCCTCCTTTAACATATGAAAATTCCTTTGGAAACATCGTTTATCTCACTCCTGAAGATATATGTTAGCAATCATCCTCCAAGCATATGGTCTACTGATTTACATCTGAAGGGTCTAATGACTAAGGGTTTATTAGACAGTAATAAATGACCTTTTCCTAACAATAACCAGCCCTTTCAAGGTCCTGGAAAAGTTGCTTCCAAAATTCCTTAGAGATTTAAAGATATCCCTGACCCCGTCCCAACCTGAATGTATATAATCGGCCAACTCTCACAACCCCAGTGCAACTCTTTTTGCCTACAAGTCCTGTCCCCATACTTTAATAAAACCACCTATTTGCACTGAAGATGCCTCAAGAATTCTTTCTTGCCCATTCCCTCTGAACCCCAACATTTCCACATTAACAATAGCTGACTCTTGTAAAGAAATAGTATAGCAGGTGGCAAGGGCATAAAAGGGGACTCACTTTTGAAATTTTAGTCCCTGGAACTTTTGAATTTTGATTCGTGGCTATTTTTACCTACTGAGAAATTTTTTTAATTACATTAACAAAAATATGGGGAAGATGTTAAGCTTTTGAATATAAGCTTTTTCTAATGATCTGATAATCAATATTGCTAACATAGCTCCATTATACTTCAGAGCTTTGCCAGAAAATATACAGAAAATAAAAAGCAATTTGTATCTTGGAAAAAGTACCAGGACACGGGAGTCTAAAAAACCATGTTTGAATTCCTGATAAGTGGTTTGAGTCTCAGATATCAGCAATATTTAATGGAGAAAATCATTTCATTCCTAATAATGTTTATTTGTATTTTTAATCTGTAAAATGGAAATAATACACACTGCCTTTAGAATCATCATTACATTTGGTGACATAAATTTATATAAACAATATGATCCAGGGCTTACAACAAACATTTATAATAATAGTTTTTATTTTTCTCACTCTGGTAACTTGAGACTCATTATTATGGTAGTTTGATCAACAAACAAGTCAAGATAGTTAATTATGAAAAGATTACTATAAAATATTGATAATTATACAGAAAGCCACAAAGCCAAATGTGTTTATTATTTTCCCACTAAACATAAACTCATATCATATTGCTTGGCTTTAGACATATTGTACATTTTTATCAGTAGCTAACATTGTGAAATAAACATACTAAGCAAAATTCTGTCATTTGTTTTTCATATAAAATTCATAATTATATGTGTATACTTTTTTGCTTTGTACTGAAGGAAGAATTGGGGCCTTTGACTTTTGTAAGAAAACCAATTATATACCTAAAATTATGCTACAGACACACATTATAGATACATGCAACAATGAATTTGCCCCAAATTGCTATTTTTTTCTACTCTCAATGAAAATCCAATTTCCATTTTAATGAAGTTTTCTGCAAAAACCATATATATATATATGTTTTAGTATCAAAATCTATGCAAGTTCTACTCTGTTGGTAAAGTATTTTTATTTATGTTATATCAAATCTGTCTATATCTTATAGCTTGTCCTTTGTATATAATGGTAACACTATTAACTGGCCATTAACTGGGCAAGTGCATTTACTTGTTTTGTCAGTAACAGTGAAAGTTTTGCCCTGAGCAAACTGAATTCACACATCCATTTCCTTTTATGATAAATGGCATACTTTTGTGAGATATGAATGTTTGCAAGTCTATGACTAGAGAAAGTAATCATGCTGTTTTTGATTTAGCCAGGTCTCCATATCAGAACTGAAAATAATTTAAGATAATGAAATACTTTATAAAAACTGCATTATATAGGAGTTTAACAATAATTGAGACAAGGATGTTTTACAGAAATTAGTAATATTTAAGCTGTGCATAAAATGTTAATAAATATAAAATAGTCACTTCTGATTATTGAAAAATAATTATTTGGTATTTGGAAGAGATTTTTTTTAATATAATTTACTTCACAGAGTACACAGAAGACTCATAGACTGGTATTATTAGCTTTTGTAGTTCCTGCTGTGTTCTGCAGGACCAGAATCTCAGATTAGAGTTTAGTAACCATATTAAATAGCAACAACAGCCTTAAAAAAGCTTTTATATGATATTTTCTATGTAAAAATTTTTCCTATATCTCATTTATGCATTCATCTAACAAAATTGTCGAGCCCTAAGTAACTACAGAAGAGGTAAATGTGAATAAGACCCAGATTTGTGGACATTAGAGGGCTGAGAATATTAAAAAAAAAAAAAAAGATTGGCATACTATTTATCTAATTAGTTACATAACTGTCTATCCATAGACAACCAAACTGATTTATATAAATAATTAAGTTATTAAAGATTCCACCAGGAGGAGTAACAATAGTACTCATTAGAATTAACATTGGCAAAAACAAACAAACTAAAGCAAGTATGGCTGAGATCCCACAGTAGCATGATATTCTGAAGGAACAATTTCTCTTGAGTCTGGCTACATACACAGAATTTCTTGAAACAAGCTAAGAGAGCACACAGATAGGAAGAATGACCAATATTAGATGGAAAAAAGTTCCAAATACAATGTGTAGTTCAGTTTAGATAGTAAACGTTTATAAACACACCCTGTAATTACAATTGCTTACATGCTTCCAGTTAACTTTCCAAACAAATTTTACTTCACAGACAAAAGGAGATTAACTAATACAATTTCCTGAAATAAAGAGTGAAAAAATTTAAATTTAATCAATTACTTATTGGACAATTTTATTGTAACTCCACTATTTTCAGTATTCTTCTAGAAAGTGGAGCTATTTGAGTGAATAAATTGACAAAGTCCCTGCCTCAGGGGGCTTACCTTCTATTACAACACAGTAAAGTAAATAAATGAGACCAGGGAGTGACCAACTGATACAGAGCAAAGAGAAAAGGAGAAGATATTTAGATATTTTACTTCGATATTTTGAAAATCAACTTTCTCATGATATAATTAGTTCAGTACTTCAGAGAATTCATTATTTGGGAAGGATTATTATTATTGTTGTTGTTGTTATTATATGAACTCACATGTACTTGAGTGAAAATATTTTATACAATTATAACTAAATTAAAATTTCCTCAGTATTTAGTCATCAAATTATGAGACTATTTCTTGAATTGATTCTTGAGTTGATTACCTCTTGAGTAACACGTTGGAATAGCAAAATTTTGCGAGCTAAGTCAATGTCTATAATATGAGTATGCAATATGATTTGTGGTCAAGGAATACAGAAAATCACATATACTTTTTTATTTTGGGAAAGTATCTATCCATCTATCTATCCATCTATATATCTATAAATATATAGTAGTAAACTACACATAATATAAAATCATGTTTGTGCACTTTAAATATATACAATATATTTGCCAATTTTTCTTCAATAAAGTTTGAAAACTCATTAAATCAGCAAACAAGAGAAATAAAAATAGGTACACAATATTTATTAGTAGACCTACTTTGTACTAGAAGAGGTACATTAAAAATAGAATTGTTTCAAGTGAAGAGAGGATTTTGAAAAGACTGCCATCCAATTGCCAAACTCGGATGTATTTTATACAAACTAAGAAATATATATTTGAATAAAAGTCTATTTATATTAATTTTTTTAAAACATCAATTTTTTAAAGATTTCTTTTAAGTAATCTCTTTTAAGTTCAACATGGGGCTTGAACTCAAAACCTCAAGATCAAGAGTCACGTGGTCTAATGACCAAGCCACCCACGCACCCCACCAAAATTTTTGTTACACTAATAACTAGATTTCAAGATGTTCACTGAAGCAGTTGTTTTTAAAATGAAGAGAATATACCAACTGTTAATTACATCTCTGATTAGTATTTTACAGATTGCCTCAAAATTAATTATGTGAACCCTTTTTCTAATATCAGAGGCAATTGTTTTTCTGTCTCACTTTGTCAGTTTAACTGATTTTGCCCATCAAACAATAATATATTAAAAAAATATTAATGATCATTTACATGATCTTTAACTCTTTGATTTAAATTTCTTTTTCTTTTACGGGGATGCCTGGGTGGCCCAGTAGGTTAAGCGTCTGACTTCAGTTCAGGTCATGATCTCGCACACCATGAGCCGGAGCCCTGTGTTGGGCCCTGTGCTGACAGCTGGGAGCCTGGAGCCTGCTTTGGATTCTATGTCTCCCTCTCTCTTTGCCCCTCCCCCACTCATGCCCTGTCTCTCTCACTGTCAAAAATGAATAAATTTTTAAATTTTTAAATTTTTAAATAAATAAATAAATTTTTCTGTTATATATAATGTCCTAAATTCCCAACAGGGCTTACTCTTGTCCAAGACAAGACAATCATTTTAAACTATAGTAGAGAAAAGCTACAATGTTTTCCCATTATAAATACTCTTATTACACTGTTTAGAAATGGATCTATTAAATTATCTTCAGTTCTTTCTGATAAAGTAGTCATTAATTCATGACCTAGCAGTTACCGGAATATTTAAAAACTTCATATAATAGCTTGCTGTATTCTGGACTTCTCAGAAAAGGATTCTATTGCTCCTTTTTTCTCACGCACTGGAACTGGAAAAGTACTAATTATGAAAAGAAATTCAGTATTCTGAATATATTCTTCTTCAGGGCACAGATGATTGTGATCTCCAAAGAACCTTCTAAGCTCCTTCTATTCCATTTATCCTCACCATTAATCACCCATAAGATCTACTTATTTCTATACTCTTGAGAAATAGATTTTTGGAACTATAAAATCCACCTGTCTTCTTCTGAAGCATTAGCAGTTCTCCATGAATTATGCCAGGGCCTGAGATTCCCAACCCTGTGAAATTTTATCTGCGGTAGTCCCATCTTTCCATTTAACATGGTTTATTACAATACAATCAGGGCGTTTACCATTTTTCTTTGAAAATAATTCATAACATGGTATTCTAAACCACAGTTCTAATAGGAAGGAATCTAATATTTTATTTAACCACATATGAACATGAAAATCTGCATATACTAATACAAAAGGAGAATTTTTTGTTAATTCATACCAAAGTCCTATGGCAAATAATTTGTTAAGTTTTGAAATGTTAAGAGATATCTGACTTGTATAGATGAAAATGTAACTGTAATATATTTAGAATATCAGACATTAAAATTTATCTGTTCATATTATTTAGATTCATTTCTACAGAATCTATATGTATTTTAATATCAATTTCATAGTATGTTTCCCACATAACAATTTTACTAATATTGTTTCCTTATAGATTTTCCTTACAGATTTTTTATAGATTTCCTTATAGATTTTTTAAATATTAGAATATTTACTAAATTTTTAGCACATTGTTTCAAATGAGGCTACTTATATTCTCTTTTTTTTTTCTTTTTAGGTTTTTAACAATCATTTTTATAACATATAACTTATATACGAAGATTTTATTTAGCTTATTTACCATTCACTTAAACTGAAAATATGTGTATGTCTACAAATAAGAAACATAAATCTGATAAAATATGTTTATATGGAAGACATCTGAAATATGTGTGTCTATCTATCCTCTATCTTCAATTCAGACAACTAATTTATGGAAAAATAAAATCTCTCAGAAGGTTAGCTGAGAGAAAAGATATATGATGCTATCATTTGAAAGACGCTTTTTGAATGTAGCAAGGTAAAACAAGTACAGAGTGCTAGAAAGGTTTAAGTGATTGTGATTCTCCATATCCCACTTCTTCCTTCCAACATTGTGGGTGAAAGTTTCAATTAGATAAGATCTTTACTTTAGGACAGGAAAGTGTCAAGAAGCAGCTGTGTGGTCTGTGGATTCCTGAAAGGAGGGAAAAGCAGAAAGAAGGAAACAAGTCTATGGTAGTTTGAATAATCTGATTTGGGGCCCAAATCTAAGGAAAGGAAATCTAATTTAGTTGGGTCAAGTCTGAGAATTTTTGCCTCCCTCAAAGACTCAGAGTCTAGACCTGGGAAGCTAAAGAAAAAAAAAACTCATTAATGAAAATTAATATTATTATTATTTCAAAACCTCAGTAAAAAGTAGATGAATTCAAATTCAAATGACAGGAGTCTGGTTCTTTTCCTTTGTCACTTTCTTACAATTAGACACACAGCATGTTGTAACCTCCATCACTTTTTACCCCTAACTGTGGTCATGACAATCAGTGTCAGTCACTAATTATTGGGTTGCGCATTGCTTCAAACTCAAGACAAAGGACCTTACAGGATTATTGTCTATTTCTCTTCACAATCCTAAAATGCCTGACCTCATCATAGAGAATAATTTCAACTATCTACATGTGACTGTATTAGGAAAGAGTATCCATATTCTTATTCATGACATTTGCTATGCAGCCAGTATTGAAACTTGTATTGCCTTTTATAAAAAGCCACTATCACCTTCCATTTAGTTTAAAAAGTATGTATGTAAGATTAGTGCTATCCAGGGGCACCTGGGTGGCTCAGTCGGTTAAGTGTCCGACTTCAACTCAGGTCACGATCTCGCGGTCCGTGAGTTCGAGCCCCGCGTCGGGCTCTGGGCTGATGGCTCAGAGCCTGGAGCCTGCTTCCGATTCTGTGTCTCCCTTTAATAGTCACTAACTGTTAGGAGGCCTATTCTATACCATCATTTTCTGTATTGCTAGATTTTTATGACTTTAATTTGATAATATAACATCAGGGCACTGATCACTTAACAACCAGGTATAACCCTTAACAAGTCTCTCAACGAAAGTACTTGGTCCAATCTTATTTTCATTCTATCATGGAGATGAAGGACCAGTTGGGAGATTCAGGAATTCCTCACTAAATAGTCAGATAGCTCAATGAGTCATAGTTGGTTCCTTTAGAAGCTTAAAAAAAAAATTCCTGATGGAGATATCAGGAAAACCCTTGCTCTGGCAAAGGGGAAATTTTCATTAGAATAGATTCTGTTTTCTAGGAGAATTATCTTATTCATTGTTCTCTGACTGTGTCTTTTGGGGATTCCTCCCTGTCCAGTAACTGCTAACCACATCTGACAAAGGTTAATTTAGAAAGTTCTGAAAGGGATATACAGTTTTACAACCTCTGCAATGCTGGGATGAATTTTGGCATCCATGTATTGGATTTGCAAGTCTGTCTCCCCAAGAACTTATGAGGCAAATGCTTAACACAGTGCCTGGAATGAAAAGACAATCAATGATTGTTTCCTTACCATTATTTTGGATGAGAAAGTGTTGTTTTTCACATCTTGTTATATCTATGAATATTTTGTAATCACATTTTTGCTTCAAGAGGGGAAAAAAAAAAACCCTGCATCTACACTGGCTGAACTCCAGTTGAATACGAACTGTTGTAATAGACCAGTAACATGAACTGTAACATAAAACAATGAATATATGAGAAGAAGTCAAACAGTGCTACTTTTACAAACTCTAATTTGAAGGGCACCTAGGTGGCTTAGTTGGTTAAGCATTTGACTCCTGATTTTGGCTCAGGTCATGATCCCAGGGCTGTGGGATCAAGCTCTATATCAGGTTCCGTGTGGTGCCTGTTTAAGATTCTCTCTCTTCTCCTCTGTCCCTCTCCCTCCTTCTTGCTCTTCTCAAAAAAAAAAAAAAATCTAATTTGAATAATACAATCATTGGTGTTGCAGAAATGTTGTCACTCTTTCTAAAATGAGAATATAAAGAGGTTTGCACTTAAGGCAAGAAGATCTGTAATTCTAAATGGCAAAAAGATTCAAACATTTACTGAATATCACAGAGTAAAGAGAGAACATATTAAAAAAATAAGCTGAGCTGTAAAATAAGACATAGATTTTTCATTTTAAAATTGTGGTGTCCTCATCTACATGGTCAACTAATCTTCAACAAATCAGGAAGGAATATCAAATGGAAAAAAGACAGTCTCTTCAACAAATGATGGGAAAACTGGACAGCAACATACAAAAGAATGAAACTAGACCAGTTTCTTACACCATACAAAAAAATAAGTAAATAAATTCAAACTGGATGAAAAAGCTAAATGTGAGACAGGAAACCATCAAAATCCTAGAGGAAAAAATAGGCAGCAACTTCTTTGACATCTATCATAGCAACTTCTTACTAGATATGTCTCCTGAGGCAAGAGAAACAAAAGTCAAAATAAACTACCAGGACTTCATCAAGATAAAACGCTTCTGCTCAGCAAAGGAAACAAAAAAACTAAAAGGCAACTGACTGAATGGGAGAAGATATTTGCAAAAGACATATCTGATAAAGGGTTAGTTTCTAAAATATACTAAAAACTAATAAAACTCAACACCCAAAAACATATAATCCAGTTAAGAAATACACAGAAGACATGAATAGACATTTTTCCAAAGAAGGCATGCAGATGGCTAATAGACTGATGAAAAGATGCTCAATATCACTCATCACCAGGGAAATACAAATCAAAATCATGATGAGATACCACCTCACACCTGTCAGAATAGCTAAAACGAACAACTCAGGAAACAACAGATGTTGGTGAGGATGTGGAGAAAGGGGAACCCTGTTACACTGTCGTTGGGGATGCAAACTGGTGCAGCCACTCTGGAAAACAGTGTGGAGTTTCCTCAAAAAGTTAAAAATAGAACTACCCTATGATCCAGCAATTGCACTACTAAGTATTTATCCAAAGGTTACAAAAATGCTAGTTCAAAGGGGCACATGTACCCTAATATTTATAGCAGCACTTTCAACAACAGCCAAATTATGGAAAGAGCCCAAATGTCCATCAATTGATGGATGGATAAAGAAGATGTGGTATATATATACATACATACAATGAAATATTACTCAGCCATAAAGAAGAATGAAACCTTGCCATTTGTAACAACATGGATGGAGCTAGAGTGTATTATGCTAAATGAAATAAGTCAGAGAAAGACAAATACCATATGATTTCATTCATATGTGGAATTTCAGAAACAAAACAGATGAACATAGAGGGGAAAAAGAGAAAGGCAAACCATAAGAAAACTACAGAGAACAAACTGAGGCTTACAGGAAGAGAGGTGGGCAGGTGAATGGATTAAATGGGTGATGAGCATTTGTTGTTATAAGCACTGAGTGTTGTGTGTAAGTGATGAGTCACAAAATTCTACACATAAAACTATTATTAAATGAACTGTAATTTAAAGAAAAACTTGCAAAAGAAAAAAATAAAATAAAATTGTGGTGTCTTTATTTTAAAACTGAACGTGTAAATCCTAGAAAACACTTGTGTGGTGTTTATTAAATTTGGTGTGTAAAAAATACAATAGGATTCTAAGGTATTTGCTCTGTTTTAAATTGCTTATGTGGTCCTTTGTGGCTTTTCATTATAGCCCTGTTGCCATTCAAGCAGCTAATTAACCTCTATTATTAGGTGCCTTCTCCACAAAAGTACCCTCTGCTTTATATTTAATTACCTTTTTCAAATCCTGGAACCATAGGGCTTATAAGATGATAAGGGCAAATAACTATCTATGGAGTAGAAAGCATATACTTTACATGGAGTAAATGCCTATTTAACATTAAGGCATGATTATCTCAATTATTAAAAAAAAATAAAAATAAAAACAGCCAACTTAAAAAAAAACATTTAGCACTAAATACCTTTTGTACAAAAAAAATCTAGGAGGAAATGGCTACTTGGTGTATATCTAAAAACATTTATGTCCCCTGTGAATTGATAATGAACTATAAAAACATATTCAGCCAAAATATTTGATTTTATGTAAAATGGTAATGTCTATTAATTCCATTTTTGTCAAGTACTTATTCATAATACTGTAATAATCGTCAAGCTTAAGAACCCAGTCACTTAAAATACATAGAAACCTTGTGTATAAATGTAGGTGTTCATATGCAACAAGTTACTTTGATATTAATTCTGATTCAGTAGGAAATAATTTAGTAGCCTACCACAACTCTGTATTAAATACAGTATTTGATACATAAACTGTTCATATAATCCTAAGATAGGCATCACTGTTTGCCCTGAAAATGAATCAATGTATGCCTTAATTATAATACTAATATTATTTGTAATGATCCATTTGAAATTTATTTATGCTAGTAAGACAGTTTTTATGGAAGAAAGCTACATGATTAGATTTTTTTTCTTAAAATAGTATCCTTGACTACAGTGCAGAGAATTGTTTGTGAGTTAACAGGTGGAACGGGAGTTTAGGGACACTCTCATCATAGATCATTGTGAGAGGATGTAGAAACATAACCAGTGCCAGCCATGCAAAATATTTAGAGGGTAAAGCTGATTTGATGTTGTATCAGACATAGGAAGTGAAAGAAGGGAAGTGTGATAAATAGCTCCCCGGCTGGCTTGTAGAACAAGATGAAAGATGGTGTCCTGTTTGTTGGAGGGGCTATTGGAAAAAAACAAAACAAACAAACAAACAAACAAAAAACAACTAAGTTGTATTGGAAAAACATGAGTTCATTTGGTTGGCTGAATCTGAAGAGCTTTTATGGCTATGTATCCCAACTCTCCCTAATGGATGATCTTCCTATGATCATCACATAGGAAGCTTTTGAAAATACCTCTAAATGTTCTGATTTAATCTTTTTCTTTTTGGGATAGATATGTCAATAATTTTTAGAAGCCCATTAATGATCTAATCCAATGTAGATAACCAGATGTTGTATAAATGTAAACTCTCATGCATATTGCTTAAGTATAAAAATCTAATAAAATATTAGAATATTAAATATGTAAAATTAAATTATGAAAAATTTATGGTAATGAAGAACCCTTTTTTTCTAGTAAGAAACATAATATTAGCCAAGAATTTCATCAATATGTTGCTTTTTTTTTCTACCTGGAGGATTTCTGTATTAGTTTTTCAAAATATTTTCCTCCATTGGTAATGCTGAATATTGGATTCACTTCACATACGTTTCTTCCTAAGCATGGAAATGTCTTTTCTCTTCTGGAATTGATGTTTTCCGTTTTAACTCCCAAATCTTGTTTTCTTGTATTTTTCTCATTCTTTCATTTCATTATTAATAGTTTCAATCATGTAAAAATATTTCTTATGGTCTTATCCTTTCCTATGTTGCTATTAGTAAATTCACTCATAAGCTATTGCTTTCATAACTGAATTTTACATCAGGTATAGCTTTTGGAAATATTTAATTCTACTCTGACTTTTATCATATAGTCTACATTAAAAGAATGCCATAGTGCTTGCTGTTAATCATAGATGAAAAATAGCTTCTACAATATTTAATGAAATACATTTAATACTTTTACCTCATGGCATATAATGTGTCTTGCCAATGGAGTTAAATTAGTTTTTTGGTTTATTCATTAGTTCACCGTTTGGTTAAATTAATAAGTTAATGTTCAATCAATTGTAAAACTATAATGATTCCATTACAATAATTTATGACTGTTGAAGAAATATCAATGAGACTGAACCTTTCAATTTTATATGTATAAATATTTATATATACACATACCACACATACAATTGTTTAGCACATTATATTAATGTTTAAATATAATAAATATATACAGTATTTTAGAACATCTCAAAGATACATGTATGTATATACATACATATTTATAAATAATTAGAAGGAAACACAGATTGTTTGAAATGTTTTTTTATGGGACATAATGTATGTAGATCTATTATATAAACTAACTAGAAAATGACACTATGAAGGCAGGGATTAGATGCCACGTCATTGCCATTTTTGCATTCCCAGTGAGTGATGCAGTGCACAGAGGAGGTACATAGTAAGTATTTTCTCTATCACACCAGGTTTCAGAATTAACCTGCTAGTAGGTTTTTATACCAATATAATAGGATACCATCAACATCAGCTCTAAATACAATAATTAATTTTTCCCATTCTAAAATGATTCAAATCTTGGCATAAAAGTGTTTCTATTTGAAAAACATACATTTTTTTCAGGATGCACATATAATGATTTACCTGCCTTCATGAATCACAAAATAATAGATTATTGAGGTTATGAATATTTCACATGCCAGCACTTGTGGATCAAAATATAACTCAACTGACATAATATCTGAAAGGTCTACACAATTTTTTTCATGTTTCTCATTAATACACTATGATGCAAAGTCATTGGCAATGCAAATTCTTCATCATAAAATGAAAGATTAAATCAAATAAAAATGCAGTGTTAACTTTTAAAACCCATGTTTTAAAAATAAACATTCCACTGTCGTTTATGAGGCATCAAATAAAATAGTCGCAGGAGCATCATCATAAATGTGACTTCACAGGAGTTAAAGTCATAAATTCCTTTCCAAACATTTTATGAGGCTAAAGAAATAGCAGCTAGTACTTGAGAAGGCTGGAAATTCTTGTGTGACAAGAATTACTGATCATTCTTTAGTATCTAATGGATTATATTTAATAAATGTCTATCACTCATTTTCACCTCACACAGAAACAAAGCTCCTATCAATATGAAAACATGTTTAATATGTAGCATTCAAATAATTTAACCTAACATAGTTCCACGATAGGGAGGGTATGGGCTCTTTCAACATTAAACATAATGCTTTTGTTTCTAAGTTGCCCCTTTCTCTACTCCAGTTATTGGATAGTGCTTAACACGAATATCTGAGTACTTACTGCCCTTCTCCACTTATTCAGCATTATCTAACAATGACCAATAGAAAGTTGTGAGTGTTTAGGACAGTACCTTACATTAGCCATAGGATTCTCTGAAAGGTAATTCTAAAAATCTGAAAGCTTTGCTCCATACTTTATCATTATTTACACGCAATGAAATGTAATGTGTTTTGATGGCGCTCAACAAACTGACTTTAATCTTATTGTTTATTGAAAATGCATTCTACCAAAAAAGAATTCTTCTTTTATAGGATTAGGACCTAATAAAAAATGTATTCTATCCTTTGTTACTTTAAAATATAGCATCACAATTTGAATTTTGTTAGAAAAGCCTATCCATATTTTTTTACTTAAAAAATAAGTTTTGATGTATTTTCTTCTGTTTATTCACCCAAGTAAATTTTATTATCACTTTATCAATTTACATTGAAAAATTATATTGACTGACATATTAAAAATCTTCAGAATTTCAGAGCTTAACATTTAGGAAGATGTTTTTCTCTCCATTGATTTAGATCTTATTTTATGTTTTCATTAATATCCTAATAAAATTTTTAGATATTTGCTGCTTATTTACTCCTAAACATTCTATCAATTGTATTATTTAAAAGGTACTTTTTCTCATATTTTGTCATGAGGTTTTCCAGTTCCGAAAACTGGAACTGATTTAAATGCATTTATCTAGTTTCTTTTATCTGGTCACCTTACTAGCTTCCTTTTTGTTTGAATACTTTTCTTCCTGGTTGATTTTTTTTTTTTTAGATTTTCTACTTAAAATTCTCTAATTTCTGAAAGCAATGACATGTTTATTTCTAATCACTCTCTCTCTCATATATATATATATATATATATATAAATATATATATATACATATATATATATTTTTACATGTTGATAAATATATTTTCATATAATCACCTTTTCCAATTTTTAAATGAGAGAACAGTGTCCAATAGGCTTAAAAAACACTGTCTTATTTCTGCATATATAATTTTGTTCTGTTTATGTAATGTTCCATGACAAATCACCCTAAAACTTAGTGGTTTAAAACTATAAAGAAATCATTTTATTACTTTTCATAATCTTTATGGGCCAGAAATTCAAGAGGGCCTTGACCAGGTGTTTCTGTCTTAGGTCATTATCTAATGTGGTTGCAGCCAGATGCTGGTGCCCAGGAGCTGGAGGAGTGGGGGCAGGGAAGTACTTAGCTGGAGGCTGGCTACATATCTCTATTTTATAGCCTCTATGTGTGGTCTCAGCATGAGCTACTCTGGGCTCCTCTAGGCATGGCATCCTCAGAACAGTTGGATTGCTTACTTGTTACCTGGTGGCTTCAAGAATGAATATTCCAGAGAGCAAGGCAGAAACTATCACTTTTCATGACCTAGCCAAGAAAGACAGGTCATATCATTTCCAAAGAACTTTATTTATAACAATCAAAGTTCATTCACATTCATAGTAAGGAACACAGATCCCACCTCTGGATGAGGTGATTGTCAAGTAATTGAGAGCCACATTTTTAAAATAAGAATTTTGGCATTGTGTAAGATTTTTGCCATTGAATAAATTATTGAATAAATATTCTTTATAAGATTGAGAAAAATTCCTTCTATTTTTAGTTGATTTGAATATTTTCATTTCTTTTAATTAGAATGTGTTTTAAAATTTCTATCAGCATCTATCAATATATTTATCTCATTCCAAAATATTTAATGTTAACCATAAGCATCCATGATAGATCCTGAATACAAGGAAATGAAAGAGGCAAGGTCACTATCCTTCAGCAGCTGATACATGCCAAACATGCTGAATCATTTCAATTATTATTTATAACCACAAACTTTCTGTTGGTTAGAGAACTACCCAACTATTTTACACTTTGCTGAGAAATTTTCTCTTACACTTAGCCTATTCACCCTTGTATTCTTCCTTCAGACTTCAAAACTCCCAGTCTTGACTATCAGTTAATAATCTTGGTTCCTATTTTACTGAGCAGGGGATGGGGATTAGAGGTGTGTGTCAGGGGGAGCTATCAGTAGACATATGCTGTCTCATGTTCGCAAAAATTTCCATAAATCTCTACCTCCGTGTTCCATTTTCCTTACAGTTACAATGGATAAATTATTTCTGCTACTCTCTTTTCTTCTTCATTTCTGTACTAGAACCTATTCCCTGACCTACCCAAATATTATGATCCTTCAGTTAATGTCACTGTACTCAGATTATAAAATTTTTGTTTGTCTACTGAATCATCCTTATCAGAATAGAAATACAGTATTGTATCTCTCATTTTAAAATAAAGTATATGAATCCATATGTTCTTCCATTTACTGCTCTTATTCTCCTTATAGTAAAACACTTTGAAGGGCTTTACTAAACTAAGGTTTTGACTTTCTCTGATGCCATTCACCTTTGGATCTATAGAAATCTGTATTTTCCCTTATACACCACTGAAGTTGTTTTGGATAAGTCAGTCGTATGTTGTTGAATTCAATAGTCATTTCTAATCTTTAATTTTGAGAGAGAGAGAGCACACACGAGTGGTGGAGGGACAGACAGAGAGGGGGACTGAGGATCTGAATAGGGCTCTGCACTGATGGCAGTGATCCTGATGACAGGCTTGAACTCAGAAACCATGAGATCATGACCTGAGCCAAAGTATGAAGCTCAACCAATTGAGCCACCCAGACACGCCCATAGTTATTTCTTAGTTTTCACATTAACTTACTTCACTGTAGCATTTGACACAGTGACCAGTTTTTGAAAGATTTCCTTCACAATTTTAATGTCAGCGGAGTGGATTAATTGCTCACCAACTTATTTTGTCTTATATACTACTAAAAATGTAGAAGCTTCAATTTATTTGAGCTTCTGAACTTATTTTGGTAAAAAAATGAATTTCAGGAACAAAATGATCCTTATGAAAAATACATTTCAAGCAAAACATGTTTATACCTAAGCCTAAAACGTAGCTAATATTCAGATTTCTCTCTTTCATAAATTTAATTAGGAAGGTTTCCATTAATATCCCTAATTGTGATTAGTTACATTAATATGGATTTAACTATTTGTAAAGATATGTTAGAATTCCCCCATTCACCTTCTGGTTGGGAACAAAAGTATTAGGAGTAGTCCTGCAATCCATTTTCTTCCTTTATCAGGAACAGCCAGGTAAAGTAAGAAAGATGATCTAGTCAAATCCCCTTATAAGATGCTAATGATACACCTCCTGAAAAACATTAATGTTATTTACTAGTAGAGCTCCCTATCTGGTCTGTCTAGGTTAGATTAAGTTAAACCAACCCTGGATTTATGGGGCATGGCTTCCCAAAATTTTTGTGTAAGCTATGTGATTATTGGAGTAAAGAAAAATGAAAGTATCTTATCACTGAGATAGATCCCTTTTGTGTAAGTGAGTACTACATAGCCTCTCAGAAACTTCATATGTTAAACCGGGACCAAAAACCATTCAAACACGGCAAGAAAAAATCTGGGAGAGGGCAATGAAATACTGAACTCTGTGCTCTTCCTGTCCTTTGCAATTATTCATATCAATAAAATTTTTAGAATGTTTGGAATTGGTAAGATTTTTGATTCTCATGCATCTGATTTGACAATTTGTAACTTCATGATATTTAACCAACTTTGGTGTCAATTTTTAATCTTGCTATAATTTCAAGTCTTCAGAAAGATACAAGAATAGTATAAGAAACTCCTGTATACCCTTTAACCAGGATTGTTTATGTTTGCCCCTCCCCATAGAAATATATATACATACACACACACATATACAGTTCATATATATTATATATTAAAATTAAATACAAAATGAAGAGCAGACTCAAAAACTGCCTGAGCAAACAAAACTAATTATGTCACATAAGCAAATCTTAATTTAGCTTATTCTGCAAAATAAGTAAAACTTAACTGGGTTGCTTCTTGTAAAAGCTTCTAAAAGTCATAAACAATCTGTTCCCCCAAAATGGCATAAGGTAAGCACTTTTAACCAATTCTATCACTAAATAACCTGCCACTAGAAAAACTTTGATGCTATAACCAATCATTTTATAAAAAACAAACAGCCTCTGTATTTTCACTATATAAGCTGCCTTGTAACAATATATCCCTGAGTCTCATTCCACTGTTGGTTTGCAGCTCCAAGGTTGCACACTGGTTTGGTGTGCAAAGTAAACTCTTACTAATTACTATTTTATTAACCTGGTGTTTTTAGTTTTCCTTTTGCTGGATTTTTGACATACATATGTAGTTTATATGTATAATTAACTTTTTGAGAGTATGATGAAATCAATGTCATATTAATGATAATAAAACAAAACTGGCCTTTTCACTGTATTGACATTTATATTAATAATGCAAAAGTGATACTGAGTAACATTGTTGGTATCTCATCACAAAATCAAAGAAGTAGCACCAAACTGTAATAGTAATCATTGTATTCTCCACTACCATAAATTTGCAGGGAGAAAAAAAAAAGTCCATTTTACTTAAGAATGTCCTTGACGAAGCAATAAAAATTGTTAAATTTATTAAATCCCAGCCTTTGAATATTTCTTTTTAATATTCTGTATGATGAAGTGGGAAATAGGTATATAGCTCTTCTGATGCATATAGAGGTATGATGAATGTCTTCAAAAGAAGCACTTGTACATTTCTTTGAAGTATGAAAACTAGCTGCTTTTTCCTGGAATATTTTTGCTTGGGAGAATCCATGACAGACAAACTATGGTGACTCTGGCTTGAGTATTTGGCAGATATTTTCTTATATATGAAGGCACTGAATCTGTCAGTTCAAGGAAATTGGTAATATGTGTTTCCAATGATAAAATTCAGGTTTCAAAGATGAAGTTACAATTGTTGGCAACTTGTATCCACCACCGTGACTTTGATATACTCCAAAGCTTAAAGACTTTCAGGAGAAAACAGTGGTGACACAATATTTTATAATAAAATATGTCTGCATTTGGAATAGCAATAAAATCTCAGTTAACCATTCATACCTAGCATAATTATTGATAGGTTTGCAGTTCAGTTTAACATTTTACTATTTCTCCTCTACTTGTGCAACATTTTTTTTTCTTTTTCTGTATCTGCCTCTCATTCCTACATTGTCTTTTTTTTTAATTTTTTTTCAACGTTTATTTATTTTTGGGACAGAGAGAAACAGAGCATGAACGGGGGAGGGGCAGAGAGAGAGGGAGACACAGAATCCGAAACAGGCTCCAGGCTCTGAGCCATCAGCCCAGAGCCCGACGCGGGGCTCGAACTCACGGACCGTGAGATCGTGACCTGGCTGAAGTCGGATGCTTAACCGACTGCGCCACCCAGGCGCCCCTCATTCCTACATTGTCTTAAATGAGTATTCCTTCTTATTATATTTCCTCTATTGGCAATTTAGCTAACACCTTTGCATCAATTTTTTTTCCCTATTAGGTGTTAGGATATGCATCCTTAATTTATTATAGTCTATTTAGAGTTAATTTTGTACTTATAATTTGAAATAAATACCTTGTAAGCTGTATATCTATTTTACCCTCTGACACTCTGTGCTATTTTTGTCATATATGGCATATCAATATATATATAATGTAAAATATATCATTATAATGTATATTATAAACTCTAAGCTTTCAGAGCATGTAATACCAATTTAACACTAATAGTAAGTAATTAGGGGAAAATACAAATTAGAAAATGAAGGAACTAATTTATCCATTAGGAAAATGTTTAGATGCTCTTGATAATATAAATTCTGTGGTTAACATTTATAATTTATCTATCTATGGAGCATAAAATTATTATAGTTCTGTAAATGATAAAAATGTTAACAACTGAGATATTATAAATACATATAGTGTTAAATCTGACAGAAGGTTGCAGTGGGAAGGGTGGAGTATTAAATTAGAATACTAACACATTTATCTCAAATAGAAATGATTAGTGATATTTTTCGAATATAATGTGACAAGACATGTAAATCCAACAAGAAATACACTATAAGGCTTTTGGTTTCTCAGAAGTGGAGAGATAATGGGGAATTGGAAACAAATATATATCTTTTAATTCTTATAATGTTTTCATGAAAAATGGATATATATTGCTTCAGAAATATCAGGAAATAGGAGCATAAAGATAATATTTAAATCTTTGAAAGTGAATACCAGTAAAACAAACAAACAAACAAATAAAAAAAAACACCCTGCCACTGATTAAAAAGAGTTACTTCTAGGAGCAGAACTAGAAGTAGAGAAGCACTGGGAAGGAGATTGTTGCTTTTCATGTCTTCTTATTGATTTTTCCAAACACCTTTGCCATGTGTTTGTATTAGTTTTCCATTGCTACTATAACAAGCTACCACAAACTCAGAGGCTTAAAACAACTCAAATTTATCATCCTCCACTTCTGCAGTGTAGAAGTCCAACATGCCTCAGTGGATTAAAAACAAATTGTTGACTGGGCTGCATTCCTACTGGAGGCTTTGGGGGAGAATCCGTTTCCTTGCCTTTCCCAGATTTTAGAGGCTTCCCTAGATCCTTGGCTTATGGTCCCCTCCCTACATCTTCAAAGCCTTCAATGTTGTATTTCTCTAATCATCCTTCAGTAGTCATAATTCCTTTGGACTCTACTATTCTGCCTCTCTCCTCCACTTTTAAGGACCTTCTGATACACTGGATTCACCTGGATAACACAGGATAATCTTCAGTTGAACAGCAACCTAATTCTTCCTTTCCATATAAACTAAGATATTCACAGAGATTAGGATGTAGGCACCTTGGAGAAAGCCATTACTTTGTCTCACACAGTATTATTACCCAATGTGAATATTAAAATAATATCAAAATAATGTGCTTAATTAATAACATTCACACATAACTATTCTTGACTTATCTTCATATTTCTTTCAGGATGGTCTGTATCATGCAAATCACCTACATCAAAATCACCTGCACTGGATCATGCCCCTGAGTCCACACCTACCTTTAACAAATGAGACCTTTGAAAACAGATGCCAGTAGTCTGGATTTTAATAAATACCCGAAATAATTTTAACACGCATCAAGGTTTGAAGTCTGCCAATTTAGCCCACTGAAAAGAGTTAAGGAAACAACTTCGGTTTAGGGAATTAGGAAGTAATGGGGCACAAACTAATGTGAATTATTTGTCCTTAAACAGGAAGCTCAGGATAGAAGAGTTTGACAATTCAATAAGTATCAAGATAAGATTTCCTGGAAGAATATAAACAGCAAGTAATAAAGGGATTCAAAAACAGTTTACAATATCTTGTACATATTAGTTGTAAAAGGTTTAATGAATGAATGTTGCTGAATGATGAATGTTGTTGAACGATGATAACCATTGAAAAAGAGCAGAAATAAAATAAAACAAAATATATTCTGGGGGAAGTTTGATGATTAGGGAAAGATACAACTGAATACATAAACAACTGATCCCAGTATAGATTAGTAACAGGTACATAATCTCTTCTGAGAATTATTTGCTACTTTTAACACTTATAATATACATTTTACATAATGTATGAAGAAACTTAAGCCAACTAAATTGTGTCACATATAAAATACATGTTTTAATTTATAAGAAATAATCAGTGAAAATTTTAAATAGTAATATTCCTGTCTCCCCTTTCTTGTTTATGCATGGAAAGTCTGGCCATAGTAACTATACTTAATGAACAATCATTAATCACCTAGTGGCAGACACTTGCAATAAAAGCTGAATACATGGGAAGAATTTCAAAGTGACTCTAAGAATTGCCCTGAAACTTCAAGTTCTTTGAAGTGATGGAAAAGTTCATAAAGACACTGAATGCAGAAAAGTAAAAATGCAACTTTAAACTGTGACCAAGTCATAAAGGAAATGTGTTTCTTCATTTATCCTTTTGGGTCTCTTGAGCTTTTACTCTAATGGGCTCTCTGTATCTCTAGTGCAGAATTTATAACAGCTTTAAATTAATGTCTCTGTGATCAAGTCTAATTTTTCCTCCTAGATTATTTTCTGCTTATGGGCAGAGATCCTCTCGCTCCCCCTTTCTCTCTCTCTCTCTCTCTCTCTCTCTCTCTCTCTCTCTCTCTCTCGTGACTCTCATGCGCAACAGAGTACCCAGCACAATAAATGTTGAATAAAGGACTGAAGCACGTGTATGAGCAAAACAAAAAACAAAAAAACAAAAAAAAAAAAGGAAAGGAGAATGGCTATCTTTTAAAAGCTCATTTCTTTTTTTTTTTTTTTTTTTTTTTTTTGGGACAGAGAGAGACAGAGCATGAACGGGGGAGGGGCAGAAAGAGAGGGAGACACAGAATCGGAAACAGGCTCCAGGCTCTGAGCCATCAGCCCGGAGCCTGACGCGGGGCTCGAACTCCCGGACCGCGAGATCGTGACCTGGCTGAAGTCGGACACTTAACCGACTGCGCCACCCAGGCGCCCCTAAAAGCTCATTTCTAAAATGACTTTTGTTTTTTTAAGAATAGATTTCATTTATTTAAACAAGGCAGCTATACATTCTCATTTTTTGGCTTGTTTATTTGTTTGTACCTCATTGTGGAATATTGTAAATTAAAAGAAGTCATATGTTAATAATTATGTAAGTGCAAAAGGAATATTTTCCTTGGGAAAGTATGGTTTGCAAAAGCACTGAAAACTTGACTTCAACAAGCTCATTAAAGTTAACATATTATTTTAATGGTATAGACTCATATTAAAGAAGCCAATATATTACTAAGTAGGATTAACAGAAAGAGGTCTAATCCTCCAAATATAATTCCAATGAAGTAAAAAATAATAACGTTCAGGATTAAGTAAAGAGGTTATTAGGAATTCATGGCCCTAATAATCTGTTGATAATATGATTTTCTTGAAATCAATGCATTATATACTGTACTACAATACATTGATGGGAATAATATTTTATTACATTTATTTTTAAGTGTATAAGATACTTTTAAAAACAAAAGGGATTTCTGTTGCATTTTTAGTATATCCAAGAAAAATGATTTTAAAGTATATAGTATAGGGAATACATGCTAAATAAGGAATTCAAACTCAGGATTCATTCACTGTTTTAGTCATTAACTAAATATAGATTGAATGTCTCTGTAAAGAAGTCACTGTAGAGGCTCCTGGGTGGCTCAGTTGGTAAAGCGTCCAGCTCTTAATTTCAGTTCAGGTCATGGTCTCATAGATGCTGAGTTCTAGCCACAAGTTGGGCTCTTTCTCTCCCACCCCCCTTTTCCCCTCCCCTGCTCGCACATGAGCTCTCTCTCTCAAAATAAATAAACGTTAAAAAAAAAAAGACATCACTGTAAATATCCAGCTACTTAAAATGAGTTCAAATATGCTAGCTAAAGAAAATGACACTCCAACAAACCAAAAATTTAAATGTGAATGCTGAGCAAACTCAGTAATATTGGTGGGATGTCCTAAACAGGAGTTTCGACCAGAAGTTGGGCTGAATATAGGGAGTGGGAAAAGGGAATAATATTCTTATAATATAATTTTAATCGTTGAGGCAGTAAGTAGTACTAGGTACTGTTTTATATTCTCAACCTTTCTTTGCAGTTAAGTATTGTACCTCGTTTTATCCATGGATTCTGCTATTACTGAAATTTGTCACTTTTGGTTTCACAGAGCTAAGAACTATGTGTTTCCTAAATTTCGCTTACTCTGCCACATTAACGTTACAATCCATGTGTTCAGATGGGAATATAATCTTGGGGAGGAGCCTAGATTTCCAATTCACTAAGAACACAATGTTTCTATCAATACAGATAGATACTGTCAGATACTATATGAACGAGAAATAAACTTTTAATGAAAATTTCTCTTATGACCTAATACAGGAGAATTTCAAGAAATAGTATCAAGTATTATATAGGTACCTAGTGAGGTTAATTCTAGTTATACATTATCAGTTTAAAACTTGAAAATTGCTCAGTGTAATTCTCCACATTTACAAAGAAAATAAGGAAAAAAATATCCTGACCTATGCAGAAAATAAATTTGACTAAATACAACATGCAAATAATAATTTTTAAAAAAGCTTCTAACCATACTAGAAATAGAAGAGAACTTTTTTCATCTAATTAAGACTATGTATAAAACCTACTGTATTTTTTTTTACCGAATGGTGATATGCTGAATTATTGAGAGTGTTCCAAAATAGAAAAACTAAAATAGGAAATGAAGCAAGGATGCCCACTATTACCCCTTCTATTTAAAATTGTAATGGAATCTCTACCCAATATAACAAGCCAAGAAAATAAATGAATAGCATAAATAACAATAAATAAAAGAATACAATTAGATACCTAAAAAACAATTAAATAAGGAATCTACTTGGGGCGCCTGGGTGGCGCAGTCGGTTAAGCGTCCGACTTCAGCCAGGTCACGATCTCACGGTCCGTGAGTTCGAGCCCCGCGTCAGGCTCTGGGCTGACAGCTCAGAGCCTGGAGCCTGTTTCCGATTCTGTGTCTCCCTCTCTCTCTGCCCCTCCCCCGTTCACGCTCTGTCTCTCTCTGTCCCCCCAAAAATAAATAAATGTTGAAAAAAAAAATTAAAAAAAAAATAAATAAATAAGGAATCTACAGACAAACTTAACATAATAAATATTTGACTTAGCAATGTCACTGGATATAAAGCCAATAGAAAAAAATGTTTATAAATAATATCATTAAACAAAGTATCATAAAATGTTACTATTTACATAGGATGAAAAAAATCATCTAGTCTAGAAACAAAATATTGACAAATAATATATAAGATCTATACACTAAAAACTCTAAAACATTAAATGTGGTGGTAAACAATAAGTCTGTGGTTGGAAGACTTTATTTTTCTTTCAATTGATCTATAGGTACAATACATTTCAGATCCAAGTTTTTTTTCTTTCCTTTTTTTTTTTTTTTTACCAAAAGTGATAAGCAGAATCTAAAATGTATATGAGACTGAAGAGCGCTAATATAAGCAAGGCAATCCTGAAAAGAGAGAAAGAATAAAGCTAGAGAATTTATAGTATCAAACACTGGGCCTATTACAAAGTAACGGTACTGACCAATGAAATATAAGAGAGAGTACAGAAGTGGTATCACAAGTATATCTTACCTAAACAATGACAAACGCAACACAGTGGTGCAGGGTCAGGAGTAGGGGAGAGCAGTGTGGGAGTAGGGGATAATGTTTTTTAAATGCTATTGAATCAATAAGATAAAAAAAAAAGTATATTGCTCCTAGCTTACACAAATAATGCCAGACGGACTGCAAGATTCCAAACTGAAAGGTAAAAATACAGCTTTTAGTAGAATATATAGGAAAATATCTTTTGACGTTGGAATATGCATTATAAATGGACACACAAGTGGTAATCATATGATAAAAATACAACAAATTAAATTATACTAACGTAAAGAATTTTAATTTGTCAAGAAGGCATCACTTAGAAAAAAATGCAACTCAAATGGTGAAAGAAGAAATCCCGAGCACATTTATTCAACAAAGTACTTAGATCTCAAAAATATAATAAATTTCTACAAGTAAGAAAAAAAGGCAGAAAGCTCCACTGAAAAATGGGGGAACAATACTTTTTAAAAAACCACAAAAAATGATATCCAAACAGAGAATAAACATATGATTAGGTGCCTTTCCAGGAAATGAGATGGCAAAATGTAATTTCGCTCCACTCAACAACTGACAGAGCAACTACTGAGTATGGATAAGAATAGGGAACAGCTGAAACTACTTCAGTCCTGGTAAGAGTGTAAATTTATAAAATCGCAATGCAAAACTGGCCATACTTACTAAAGCTGAACATTGGTATAATTTATGATACAGGTATTCCATTCTGGATTACTATATACCCAACAGAAATGCATATATGTTCACTTAAATATTTGTGTTAGCTTGTTGTTTGCATTGATTTTCATAATAGCCCCCAGCTGCAAACCACCCAGTGCCCACCAGCAGCAGAATGGATAAACACATCATGGGATATGTTTATTCCTGGGTTGAATAACATACAACTAAATGTTACCATATGAACATTTCTTACAAATATAATGTTGATTTTTTAAAAAGGCAGATACGAGAGAGTATGTACTGTTTGATTCCATTCATGCAATGTACAAACACATTCAAAAGTAACCTGTGCTTTTAGAAATCAGGATAGTGCTTATCAGTAAGAGCAGTAACTGAACAAGAGAAAAGGGAGTTTCTCATCTGCTGGTAATGTTTTGATTCATGTTCTGGTTAATGTATGAAATAACTGTACTCTTATGATACATATAATATTCTGCCCTCTGCATCAAATTCAAATTCCTGAAACTGCTTTTGAAGGCTGTTCTTTGTTGTGTGGTTTTGTTTTGACCTTCATTTTGTTAGCATTTTATGTACTTTTTAATTCTCCAATCCCTTCCAAACTGTATTATCCATCTGTTGCTAAGTCTAAGTGAAATTGCTCTGTCTTACTTTAGTTAATGTGTATCTCAGTGGTAGTAATCAACACTGTTGATTATTTATTTTTAAAATACTCCCTTAAATTAACTTCCATTAAACTACAAATCTCCTGTTTTGTTTTTTTTTTTTAAGTTTATTTATTTATTGAGAGAGAGAGAGAGAGAGAGAGAGAGAGAGAGAGAGAACGTACACCCATGAGCAGGGTAGGAGCTTAGAGAGAGGGAGAGAAAATCCCAAGCAGGCTCTACACTTGGCACAGAGCCTGACTGGGGGCTCAATCTCACAACCCTGAGATGGTAACCTGAGGTGAAATCAAGAGTCTAATGCTTAACCAACTGAGCCCCTCCTGTTTTGTTCTTATATCTTCTACTGGGTTGTTAAATACTGGTGTGCCTGAAGACATCTTCCAAAGTTTACTCGTCTTCAAATCTATATGATCCACATAGGCCAACCACATTCATATACATAACTTTAGTTATCATGGATTAAACCAATACATTCTACATTTTATCGTCAGCCTCAAACTCTAAAAAGCAAAATCCTATGCATTACTCATAACCACCCTTTGAAGTTAGCTCAGTCTCAGCATGTTCCAAATCTTTTCATGATTTTTGAACTAAACCAGCCTCTCTTCCAATATTTGAAATCCTTGGAAACAGATCAGTCACTCCAACATTCTGCAGATGAGACACCAAAAATTGTCCTTGACTCACCATTTCTCTTATGTTCCATATCCAAGATATTCCTAAATCCATGAACTGTACCTCGCAAATTATATCTCATACTGAGATTTACTCTCTATGTCTATTACCACCATTGTTCTCATTCAATTTTTAATTAACTTTGACCTGAACCACTGTATTTACTCCTATCAGGTCTCTCTCCCTTCTCATTTGATCCTTACCAATACATTTTCTACACCGCAGTCAGAATAATCTCAGCAAAACATTAATCCAATCTAGTCTAAGGTGATCCTCCCAGATTCCTTCTCCTATGGTGAAACAGGTAGAAGATATTCTCCAGTCACTAGGAATAGCTGCTGTTTTCAGCACAATGCTGACCCCACAAAAGAAATTACTGTAGGTCTACATGAAGTGCTTCAACCAATCTTGGGCTCTACCCAAGGAACCAATCCCTTCCCATGGGGCAAACCCTGGCCAGTGACTGATTGATACAAATCTCACCAGCCCTCTCCTCTTGTCACCATTTGGGGTAACTCAGAAGGACCATCTCCATGTTCCCTGTAAACTAGGTTGTGACCTTGGCTGGAATTGCATGGATCACCTTCTTCCTCTGCCAAACCCACCTTTCTTTTCATATAGGGTATCCCTAGAGAGCACACCCAAAAAACTTACTGCTTACAACCTTCCATCTCTGTGTGTGTTTCCAGAAAACTATTCTAAGACATCTTCATTTATAAGAAGGAAAATCACTGAATTGATTTCATGGTTCTTTTTTTTGTTTTATTTTTTTTAATGTTTTATTTTTGACAAAGAGAGAGACAGAGCATGAGCAGGGGAGGGGCAGAGAGAGAGGGAGACACAGAATCCAAATCAGGCTCCAGGCTCTGAGCTGTCAGCACAAAGCCCAATGTGGGGCTCCAACTCACAGACTGCGAGATCATGACCTGAGCCAAAGTCGGACGCTCAACCAACTGAGCCACCCAGGCACCCCGATTTCATGGTTCTTAATACAACTGTAAGAATCCTTCAGCGTGGTTTACAGTGCTCTGCATGGATTTTTCCTTGCTTCTGTCTCTTGCTTTGAACTCCAGTCACATTAGTGCCCTTCCTATTTTATAAATCAAGATGCTCTGCAGCAGTATATTCTTTGAGTTTCCCATTCCCTGTGCCTGAAATGCCCCTCTCTCAATGCATGGTTAACTACTAATCCTTCCTCAGACTTTAGTATCCATTAGTGGGGATGGAGTCACCTGGCTCCCTAGGCTACTTCAGTTATTCCTTCTCTATTCAAACCTTTTATCATTACACCCACATTATACGCCATAGATTAGGGGTCAAAAAACTATGGTCCATATGCCAAATCAGTCTGCCACTTGTTTTTGTAAATAACATTTTCACAAAAGATAGTCATGCCTGTAGGTATTGTCTATGTCTGCTTTTCTGATGATGGCAGAGTTGAGTAGTTGTTAGAGACTATATGGTATTCAAAGACTAAACTATCATCTGGCCTTTTATAGAAAATGTTTTCCCATTCTTGCCCTTGTTTTATACTGTATTTTATGCAAAAAAATATATAATATATATGTGTACAATATATCCATAATACATGTATGCAGATTTTATGCAGTATAAATTACTATTTATGAGGCATTAGGAAGATAGTGTAATATATCTGTATTTCAATTTCTACGGCTGTGAAATAGGGTTGATAAAAGAGTATGCATAAAACTGCAGAAATCTATATGTGAGTAACACATAGGGATCATGTGTCTAACAGAAACACAATAGTATAAAACCATGTCAAACACACATACGAACTTGAAAAGTAGTCTTCTTTTTGTTTATCAAAATATTGAAATAAAATGTTATTTTATAGGTTAGTTATTAATAATAATAAGGGTGATTGTCTACATGTTTATATTTTCTTTTATATTTTATGTTTTCTTTTTTTAAGCTTTTACTAAGATTCCAGTTAGTTAACATACAGTGTAATATTGGTTTCAGGTGTACAATATAGTGATTCCATACTTCCATATATCAACCTGTGCTTATCATAGCAGGTACAGTCCTTAATCCCCAGTACCTATTTTACCCACCCCCCACCCATCTCCCCTCTGGCAACCATCAGTGTTTTCTATAGTTAAGAGTCTCTTTCTTGGTTTGCCTCTGTCTCTCTGTCTCTCTGTCTCTCTTTTGCCCTTTGCCCATTTATTTTGTTTCTTAAACTCCACATATAAGGGAAATCATATGGTATTTGTCTCTCTCTCAGTCACTTATTTTCCTTAGCATAATACTCTCTAGCTCCATCCATGTCATTGCAAATGGCAAGATTGCATTCTTTCTATGACTGAGTAATATTCCATTATATATATCTCAACATGTATCATCTATGTGTATCCACTTATCTGTCAATAGATATAATATGGATATCACTTCTTGATCCATTCATCGGTTGAACATTTGGACTATTTCCATAATTTGGCTATTGTAGAAAATGCTGCTATAAACATTGGGGTGCATGAACCCTTTGAATTAGTGTTTTTGTATTCATTAAGTAAATACCTACTAGTGTCTAGTTATATTGTCTATGTGCAATTTATCTTTTTGCCTATTTAATACTTGAGAATATTGTGATTTTTAAGGTAATTACATGAAATCATTACTTGTGTTTAAAAAACTGACATTTTGCCCTATCTTTTGCAAGTATTTTTCCATGTAAATGTTATTTCTTTTAATTTTTACATTGAAATTTTATACTTTTAATGTGGATAAATCATTGTACTCTAGCATATATATTACCATGATTATAATAGTGATTATATAATTTTTACTATTTTTACATGATTATAGTAATTAGGAACATGGAAATTATATCCATATACAAAAGTTTTTAATTTGATCTAAACTCACATAGCTCAGATGGCTATTGTTAATATGTTGATATTTCAATACATTGCATATTAAAATAATTAAAATAATATGTGATGGGTTGCCTGGGTGGTTCCATTGGTTAAGCATCTGACTCTTGATTTCGACTCAGATCATGATCTCACAGTTCATGGGACTGAGCCCTGCATCAGGCTCCATGCTTTTGGGATTCTCTCTCCCTCTCTCTCTGCCCTTCCCCCCCCCCAAAAAATAAAGAAACTTAAAAAAAATATGATGACATGCATATAGGCTATTGTCTTTTATTGTGTTTGTATTTATATAATAATGCTCAATAATGAGCACCTTGGGGACGATATACTTTTTACAAAAAGCTATTAGACACAGCAACATTAATTACACTAATACTAACATTTGTTGAAAAGCTTACATGCACTAACATATTTAATCCTCCCATCAAACACATGAAGGGGGAAATATTATGATCTACACTTACAGATGAGACAAGCAATGAGGGTACAGGCAGTAAGTAATTTCCCCAGATTAATGGAGATGCCAGGATTTGAACCTAATCCAGAGCCTTAACATCTGCTCAGTGTCTATATGTGTAGTAATAAATAAAGACTTCTCTGGAGAACACAGAAAACTTACCATATGAAATTATTATGTAAATATATTATTCAATTTCAAAACTCATCTTTTTATTATTAATGAGAAATGCCTCCGAAATAATCCCCCTGCTGCAAGTCCTTCCTTGTACGAACTGAAACTTCCTTATTTATAAATGCCCCTTTTCAAACTATTACAGTCAATTTTTTGAAAATCCACTTTCCTGTGCAATAAGTAGAACAACAAACACAGGCCCAACACCTCAGGGCAGGAGGTGGTTGCAACTACATTAATCAATCTGCACAAAAGTACATCCAATGCTTGGGCTGATAAATCCTCTTCCAGAGGCACTTGCCACCTGGAAAGAAAGGTTAACATTCTCCCCTACCTTATGCTGCTGTCACAGTGATCAAGACAAGGGGTCAAGTTGCATTCTATGGCACTGCTGAGCTGCTGTTTGGCAATGTTGGAGAAGCTACTCTTGGCTCTGTTCTGGAACTGTGATCTCAGAGGAAAAGGCATTTATCACAAGGGCACCCAAAATATAACTTGCATTTGTTTAGCACCAGAGTTACTATATGTCTTCTTACTCCATTTTATCACTCTGGTCCAAATATAAAGGGAAGCTTATGTCACAATTAGCATTTTTCTGTTTTTCAATGATGGCTTTGTTGCACACATAGATAAGGTCCTGGTCCAAAATAATCTTTCTACCTGAATATTCTACATGCTGTTGCTTTCAAATTATTTCAACTGAAATTGGTGAGGAAAGATGTTATTGGGTGAAGGAAATTCTGCTCAGACCAGGCACAATCCATGAAGGTGAATATAAAAACAGGGTTTGCTCACACTTTTACTGATACATGAGAATTTATTCATTACATATGCACATTCATTTTTCTCAACATTTTCTGTTTTCTGCAAGCTAAACCCACCACTTAGCATGAAATTTCATTTGCTTTTCCTGCTCTAGGTTCAGCAGGTCCCCAAATGGATCACCTGAACTATTCATGGTTCCTCTCTACCAGGGCACAGGTATTAAGGGGGATATTTGGGATACCTAATCATGTTTCTTAGGGAGGGGACCATGCACGTAAGTACTGCCAGTCTCTTCATTTCTATGCAAGCTATTTTCCAAAAGGGAAAAACATACGACTACTTCCTGAGACGTGTGTTCTGTTTCCAGTACACCAAGCAGAACTCTTGCTTTCCAGGCTCCCCGCTGACTCAATAAATTTACCTCATTGATTTTGCCGGAAGTGACTGAAAAATGAGGAAGTATTTGATACATATATCTGTCTATATATGTATATGTATACATGTATATGATTTTTATCTATGCCTTTTTATTATCTTCAGTTTTTTTATTTAAGGAAGTTTGAAAGGGCACATCTATTCTCCCACATTATTTGATTTTTATGTGAAATTGAAGGAAGGGCAAAATTTGTTACATCTATGTTTTAGCTTAGCAAAAAAAAATCTGCCTTATCTTGGATTTGTTATACTACTGGCTAAAAGACAGCTAGCTACTCCAAATTTAAATTAAAGCTCAGGGAGTGAAATTTAGAATTTTAGATTCTTAGATTTTAATCCTTGATGGCTCCTAACTTTACCAAAGGCAATTTTCTATGTTTCTGATGAGATATTTGTCATTTAAGTGAGGGAAGTTTTAAATGATGGTGATGTGAACATTATTGAAGTCAGAATATTAGTTACATGAATGCACTATACAAACTAGAAAATGACAGAAATTATAAACAGACTATAAACTTCCTCCAAATCACTACTGAAAGGAAGGTTCAAATGCTCCCATAATGGGACTTTTCAATCTGAAAAGCAGAATATGTCAGACAGGAGAGTTGGGCACTGAATGAAAATTTGTAATGCTAAGGAGAAGAAAGTAGGGGAATTGAAAGCCATTCATCATTGTAACACTTCCCTGTAGACGAAGCAGAGATAAAGGATTCTGTTCAGACAAGAATTTCCAGTTTTGAAAAGCTTTATCGTTCCTCTTCTACTACAATATTATATTGGAACTCATGAAGTGTTTGCAGATTAAAGTGATAGATTTAGGAGTTTATGAAAAATAGTTTCTGTGATCACCACATTGAATTCTGCGTTCTAAAAATGAATAATGTAAGAAATATGTTTTTAAATGCCAACAAATATTTAACTCACAACATATCCATCTGACCACAGCAATCTGGGTCAAAATATGAAATAATGTTAGCCCCAGTTAGCAAATTCATGAAGTGCCCATCACATATATAGTAAATCATGTTTTCTTTGCCTTTATTATTTCATGTTATGTTTCTTTGTTTTATTTGTTTAAGTTGTGTTTATATTTCTCACTGGACAAGCTTCTCTGTATTAGTTTAGACACAAAAGTCAACAGGTCAAAGTTTAAAATTTCTTCTTATTCAATATACATTTGCCTTATGCTACCACACTCATCTTTGCTGTTTGTGCTTCACCATAGGCAGTATCTAATGTGTTAACTTTTAGCTTTGGAGCAACCCATCCACACAAATGAATGGTGTGTCCCATAGAAGCTTGTGAATCCTTATTGAAACTGTGTAATTTAAAGTTCTCTGGATGCAATTAGGTTAGAGAAGTCTCTCAAATAATTAATATGCACACATACACGCACACGAGTCAACACTCAAGTAGCTCACAAAAGAAACACTACGCAACAAAGGCTTCTTAGCTGGATACTGACTTTTTAAAAACTTTAATTGAACTGAAAGTACAAGGGTAGTTTCATATTCCCTTTGCATTGAGACATCATATATGGCAAATAAGTAAATAATATTACATTTAAGTTGGTCTTGCTAGAAAGAAAAGTACTGTTTGTGCCTATTATATCTTATAGTTTGGTCCTTAAAATCCATTAGGGTTAGCTGGAAGACTGAGATTTCAAACTGATAGACTCAGTTTTAATTTTCGACTCTATCTTAGAAAAGACCAGAGACAGGTGTTGGTGAGTATGTGGAGAAAAGAGATCATTTGTAGCTTGTTGGTAGAAATGTAAATCGGCGCAGCCACTATGGAAAACAAGTATGGAGGGTCTCTAGGAAAACAAAAATAGAACTACCATATGATCCAGCAATACCTCCTCTGGGTGTTCACCAAAAAGAAATTAAATCAGCACTTGGAAGAGATATCTGTGCTCCCATGTTCACTGCAACATTACTCACAGTTGCCAAGATATAGAATTAACCTAAATATCTGTCAATGGATGAAATATTAAAGAAAAAATATGTATGAAATACTAAATATAATGTTAAATATATATGTAGATACATAATGTCAAAAATATGTGAATATATATAATACTAAGTGTGTGTGTATATATAATATTATTTAGTCTTAAAAAAGAAGGAGATCCTGTCATTTGCAACAAACAACATGGATGAACCTGGAAGACATTCTGCTAAGGAAAATAAGGCAAACACAGAAAAAGAAAAAAAAAAAACCTGTGTAATCTCCCTTTTGTGTGGAATCTAAAAAAGTCAAACAGAGAGTAGAATGGTGGTTACCAGGACAAGGGGTGTGGGGCAATCGGACATGGCCAAAGGGTACAAAGTTGTAGTTATTTAGCGTGAATAAGTCTAGAGCTCTAATACACAGCATGGGGACTACAGTTTATAATGCTGGGTCAAATACTGGAAATTTACTAAGAGAGTAGATTGTAGGTGCTCTCCTCATACACACATACATAAAATGGCAACTGCGGTGAGGGGATGATATGTTAACTAGCTTGATTATAGTAATTGTGTCACTACTATATATAGTGAATAAGCCTTAAGCATATACAATTTTTTTATTTTTTTAATTTTGTTTTTTATGTTTATTTATTTTTGAAGGAGAGAGAGAGCATGAGTGGGGAAAGAGCAGAGAGAGGGAGACACAGAATCCAAAGCAGACTCCCAGCTCTGAGCTGTCAGCACAGAGCCCAACGCGGAGCTCGAATTCATGAACCATGAGATCATGACCTGAGCCAAAGACAGACGCTTAACCAGCTAAGCCACCCAGGTGCCCCAGCATATACAACTTTTATTAAAAATAATTTTTCGAAAAATGAAGCAAGTATCTGTACTCTGATTATTTAAAATCATCCCTATAATTTTCCTGGCATGCCTTTCTCTCCATGGGTGAACCACATTCCTAAATTACTTCCCTTCTGCTTTCCTCTTCAACATTAGAATGGCCGATCATTCTACTCTTAATGTGGCTCATTTCAGTTCAATATTTAAATAATATTTTAAAATTCAGAATAGCTATGAGTATTTGCATATTTAACTGTGTCAGGGATTCGTAGTTCAGGTTAAGAGAGAATGTGTAGTAACACACATCTGCTTGCAAAAACATATAAGGAAGTGAGGAACTGTCATTTTATTTTGTACTTTAAACAAGGTGTTTTTGTCATCACCCTACATAAAATACAGCCAAACTGATACTCAGTCAAGTGGAAGGAGTACAAGGCTCTGACTGGTAAGAAAAGTCTCTGTTTGGAAGTGATCCTAAAAGAGAGACTAAAGGAGGATACAAGATTAGCCAAATAAAGAGTTTTCTTAGGGGTGCCTGGGTGGCTTTGTCGGTTAAGTAGCCGACTTCGGCTCGGGTCATGATCTCACGGTTTGTGAGTTTGAGCCCCACGTTGGAGTCTGTGCTGACAGCTCAGAGCCTGGAGCCTGCTTCGGATTCTGTGTCTCCCTCTCTCTCTGCACCCCTCCCCCACCCCCACCCCCGCTCATGCTCTGTCTCTCTGTCTCTCAATAATACATAAATGTTAAATTTTTTTAAAAGAGTTTTTTTAGTGTAAAGGAGATAAGAAGGTCTGCAAGTAAAAAGATAAAGACTCATGGAGCAACTCAAATTATTTAGAGCTAAACATTAAGGTTAATGTGTCAGAAGAGGATTGAGGAAATATGTAGTCCAGGCCATGTGAACAGTACTGTGGGCTTTGTCTCTTGTACTGGACAGTGCTTTTTTCAGCTGTGTGTGATGCTGAGCAAATGTCTTTGCCTCAGTTTCTTTATCTTTAAATAACTAAATGAAGAAATAAATAACAAAAATAGCAAAATAAAGACAAAAAGAGGATAACAACAGTACATATTTCATAGGGATGTTTTGACTAATAAATGTGTTAATATATGCAATTCACTTAGTACTTGCTATATGATACTTGATATACAAATATTTGATTTTGTTTTCATTATTATTTTAATATAATCACTATTAATTGTTTTTATCATTGGTTTTGGGGACAACACTACATGATTTTAACTAGAGGAGTGACATGATTATATGTGAATGCTACTAAAATTACTGAGTCTGTAGTGTGAACAATAAATTATAGGACAATGATTACAAGTCTCTTGTCATAAACTAGACAAGGGTTGACAATGACCTGAAAAGAAATAGTGGTGTCTCAATAGGGAAAAATGAATATATCCAAGTAATAATAAGATTAAATTATGTGTATGTTTTAGTAACTGAGTGACAGGAATAAATTGTCCTCTCTAGCTACTTAATTCAGTGACTAGAGAGAGGACAGCAAGAATCACTAAAATGGAGAGAAATGGCAGAAGGTCATATTTGTCATGGGAAGATAACGGTTTCAGTCCATTGGAGCAGCTATAACAAAACGCTTTAGACTTGGTGGAGCTCATAAACAGCAGAAATTTACTGCTAACAGTTCTGGAGGCTGGAAATCTAAGATCAGGATACCAGCATGATCCGGTGAGAATCCTCTTTCTGGCTGTAGATTAATACTTCGGTCTATGTCCTCCCATGGTAGAAGGTGGACATAAGCTCTGTAGGGTCTCTTCTAGAAAATCACTAATCCCTTGGGAAGCCTCGGTGGCTCAGTCAGTAAAGCGACTGACTCTTGGTTTTGGCTCACATCAAGATCTCACGGTTTGTGAGTTCAAGCCCCACATTGGGCTCTACACTGACAGTGAGGAACCTGCTTGGGATTCTCTCTCTTTCCCTCTCTCTGTGCCCACTCTCTCTCTCAAAATTTAAATTAAATTAAATTAAATTAAATTAAATTAAATTAAACTAAACTAAACTAAAAAAAACACTAGTTCCACTCATGAGGGCTCCACACACATGACCTAAGCCCCACTTACTAATACCATCGCATGGGCATTAGGATTTCAACATACAAATTCAGAGAAGGGGACAGAAACATTCAGCTTATGGCAATAATCAACTCAATTTTGACTACTTTGAGTGTGACATGGCAGTAAGAAATTAATACAAATTGTGAAGGACATTGTGTGTGTGTGTGTGCGTGTTTGTATCCTAATTCAATAATTATGTATTCTCCCAAGCTCTACAATTAACAAAGTCAAGCAAATTGGAAGTAGAAAGTGTTTGGATTCAGGGAGCATAGTCACGGTGTTATAGAAGGCATATCTAGATTTAGCAGATTTAGGAATGGCTATAAGAGGGAAAAAAAAAACAGAGTGTGGAAAATCTATCTAAGAAATTTGGTTCTAAATTAGAAATAAGACAAATATCCACAACCAGAGTGGCATATAGAAATAAAAGCAAGTCTTCATACAAAAGAACTTCATGCACACTTAAATGACAATGAGAATAGAAATGACTGAATGGAATGAATGAAAGATGAAAGAAACATACTGAATGAAAGAAACATACTAAATATCACAGAGAAAAAAAGGATAACCAAAGGTGTGATGCTGACAGGTGGAGATTCAGAATATAGATTGGAAGAGGAACATTTAATAGAATGGGCCCTATTTTCATTATAACATGAGGAAAGTAGAAAGGGATGGTACACATTCCTAACAACATTCTCGTGGCTACAGGACTGTATTTCTGTCTGCTATAAACAATATCTTGTCTGGATTGCTTCATGTTCAACACAACTCTTCACAATATCCACCAAGAGATAAGGAAATGAAAACTCTTGGGCAGTTAAAACCACAATACTTTGAAATTAAATTATGCAGATTAGAAACAATGGTGTTTGCTTCATCATTTTATCCCAAAAAGTTCTACAAGCATCACGTAGAATTTGAGGCTAGATGAGTGAGAAGTTGTAGAAGTGCTTGGCAATCTGTAAATTTCACGTTAACCTACTGAATGTAAAAGGGATACAATGAATGTTGGTTTTATCTGGCCACTGCGCTCTTGCAATACCTCAGATGTATTCAACCTTGAAATGAAGAGAGTCCAGGGTATTCAGCATCTACTAGTTAATTACCAAGACTCATAACATTGACAAACTTGTCGTTAGCTTTCATTTTTTCCCCATCCATGGATTAAAGAAAGACCAGACCTGAGAAGTTACAAACATATCTTTAACAATATTGTATAACCTACTACAAGGTTTAGATTTGTACACAAAGGATGAAGACCCAGTGATGAATTTTAAATAGATGTGATAGTATGTTAGGAAGACTAATGGCAACAATGAAGGGAAAAGTAAGTAAGATTCGACAAAGAAAGAGTTATTGTGGATCACACTAAGGGCCGGAAATGGAAATAAAAAGGAAGGTGCAGAATAAAAGATGTTTAGGAGGCTTCGACACATGAGGTTTCTGATTCATTGTGACGGCTGAATTGCTATACACAAAGAAAATATGCAGTCAGTATATCCATAAATTCACGTCAACCCTGTGGGAAAGTGCTCACTGCTAATTGTAAAATCATATATATTTAACATAATCTTTAAAGGAGCCAAGGTACTTTCCTAATTTAGAACATGATAATGTGATTTAAGTTTTTGCTGGATCTCACATGATGTATGTACAATTTATCACAATGTAGGATATTGTCAGAGTAATTCAATATGAGTGTTACAGTGTTTTTGTTTGTAATTAACAAAATGAAAAATAATGCTATACATTCTGTGATTCTTACAAAGACTTCTGAGTAGCAAAGAAAAATTAAGAAAAGAGAAGTATATTTAAAATACTTAAAATAACCTATGACCATATTTTAATTATGTGAAAATTAATTTTTCATATTATAACATAAAAATATTTTATGCTATGTAAATCTTACTTATGAAATAATGACTCTATGGGGAGGATATTATGCCTTACTGCCCTTTATGAAGAAAATGGATTATTTGAATTTCAATAGTAGATGCTTTTTTAAAAACTTTCATTCTGTTGGAATAAATCTTTAAGATATAAATTAACTTAATTGTTCTTCTGTCATTCATGAAATACTTATGCTAAACTCGTAGTTTATGATGTCAGCAGAAATTAAATTATACCCTTGTGTTCAGTTGGGATTTTGTAAAAAATAATCTGACATCAGAAAGTAAAAATCTTTTTCTAATGTAGGATAATTGTAGTTCATTATAAAAAGGGAACAAACTGCTGACATTCTCATTTCAGAAAAAAAAAATACAGTATGTGAGAGTTTAGATGATTTAATAAAATAATGAGCTTGGAAGAGGAATGTACCATAACCTTGTCACAAATTCTCCAGGAAGTCATAAAGAATCGAGTCAAAAGAGTTTACAAATATACAGTTTGACCTATTACTATTGTTAGAAACACTTCAAACCATAAAATAATCTCAAAATATTTTATTTTGGAAAAGCTGTAAAAAGTATTTTTTCTTATTTCTAGACAAAGTACTTTGAAGCTTAGTTGATGAGTCTAAAATTAAGCAAATTGAACCCAAACACCCACCTCATTTTATTATTTTATTTTATTTTATTTTATTTTATTTTATTTTATTTTATTTTATTATTTTATTTTTACAGAGAGAGAGCACAAGCAGGGGAGAGGGGCAGAGGGAGAGAGAGAGATAATCCTAAGCAGGCTCCATGCTCAGTGTGGAGCCCAATGCGGAGCTTGATCCCACTACTATGGGACCATAACTTGTGCCAAAATCAAGAGTCAGATGCTCAACTGACTAAGCCACCCAGGGGCCCCCATTTTTCATTTTAATTACAGTATTTGTACTTTTTCTCAATCATCCTGAGGAAGCAATCGCCAAACAGTTGCCACTAAAATTGAAAGAATTTACAGCCTGCTTTTGAAAAATAGTTCAAGACATGTATATTCATATGCTCTTTTTCAGTTGGTATATGATTAGTACTTAAGTGTCATTTGTACAGAACATTCTATGTTGGCAACATACAGAACATGAGGAATATGAAGATATTTCACCAATAAGAACTAGATAGATCACAACATATTGTCCCAAAAAGTGCATTTCTCTTTGTAAAACATAAGATATATTTTGATTTGAAATTAATGCCTACTCTATTTTCCCCAGTTTTTTATTGCATTAAATGTGCATAACATAAAATTTACCAGCTTAGCCATTTTTAAGTGTACAGGTCAGTGGTATTAAATATTCATTATATTGTTACCATCATCCCTGTCCACCTCCAGAACTATTTTTTATCCTGTAAAACTAAAATTCTATACCTATTTAAACAATAACTCATTTGCCCCTCCACTCGGGTTTTAGTAGTCACTGTTCTATTTTCTATTGCTATAGTTTTAAGTACTGTAAACACATCATATAAGAGGAATCATATAATATTCATCTTTTTGTAACTTGTTTATTTCACTTAGCCTAATGTTCTTAAGGTTCATCCATGTATATAGCATATACCAGAATTTCTTTCTTCTTTAATAGTAAATAATGTTCCACTGTGTGCGTGTGTGTGTGTGTGTGTGTGTGTGTGTGTGTGTATAACATTTTCTTATCCATTTATCTGCCAATAGACACTTGAGTTGCTTCTATATTTTGGCTTTTGTGATTAAGGCTTCTATGAACATGGGTGCACAGATATCTCTTCAAGACTATTTTCATTTCTTTTGAGTAAATACCCAGAAGTGGAATTTCTGTATCAGATGATTATTCTATAATTTTCTGAGAAGGTGCCATGCTGTTTTCCATAGTGGCTATATCACTGCACATTCCCACCAACAGTACACAAGAGTTCCAATTTCTGCACAATCTCAAGAACACTTGTCATTTTCTATATATTTTTTAATAATGGCCATCCTAATAGGTATGAGGTGGTATCTCACTGTAGCTCTTTGATTTGCATTTCCCTAATGATTAGTGACGTTGAGTATGTTTTCATGTACTTATTGTGTTTATTGGCCATTCGCATGCCTTCTTTGGAGAGATGTCTATTCAAGTTCTTTGCTCATTTTGAATTGAGTTGTTTCTATTTTTGTTGTTGAATTTTAGTTGTTCTCTGTACATTCTGCTAATTGCTTGGCACATACATGATTCACAAATATTTTCATCCTTTCTGTAAATTGCCCTTTTACTCTGTTGACAGGGTCATTTTTGCATATTTTTAAAAAAGGTTTAATAAAGTCTATTTTTTCTGTTGTTGCTTGTGCCTTTGTTTTCATATCCAAGAAATTGTTGCCATATCCAATATGAAGATTTTACCCTATGTTTTATACTTTAGTTCTTATATTTAGGTCTTTGATCCATTTTAATTTTTGAATATAATGTTAGATAAGTGTCTAATCTCATTCTTTTGCAGGTGGATATCCAATTTTCCCAGCAGCAATTGTTGAAAAGTCAGACTCATTGAATGGTCTGACATCCTTGTCAAAAATCATTTGACCAGGGTGCCTGGGTGGTTCAGTTGATTAAGCCTCTGACTTTGACTCAGGTCATGATCAGGTCATGGATCAGTTCAAGCCCTGCATCAGGCTCCAGGCTCTGAGGTGTCAGCACAGATTTTGTGTGTGGAATCTTTAGGTTTCCTACATATAAGACCATATCATCTGTGAACAGATATAGTTAATTTTCCTCTTTCCTTTCCAATGTGGGTGCCTTTTATTTCATTTTCTAGCCTCGTTGCTCAGGCAAGAACTTCCAGCACTATGCTGAGTAGTAGTGGTGAAAGTGGGCATTCTTCCTTGTTCATGATGTTAGGGGAATAGCTTTTAGCCTTTCGTTATTGAGTGTAACTCAACGTGAGGTTTTAATATATAGCTTTTTTTATGTTGAGTAAGTTTCCTTGAATTCCTACTTTGTTGAATATTTTTTTATCATGAAAGCGTGTTGAATTTTGTCAAATGCTTTTTCAACATCATTTGCGTATTTTCCCATTTATTCTGTAAATATGATGTATAACATTTATTGATTTTGTGTGTTGAGAGATCTTTACATTCCAAGAATAAATCCCACTTGGCTCAGACTGTGTAATCCTTTTAATATGCTGCTAAGCTCAGTTGAAGATTTTTTTTTCTTCTTTTTTATTTATTTTTTTTTAATTTTTTTTCAACGTTTATTTATTTTTGGGACAGAGAGAGACAGAGCATGAACGGTGGAGGGGCAGAGAGAGGGAGACACAGAATCGGAAACAGGCTCCAGGCTCTGAGCCATCAGCCCAAGCCCGACGCGGGGCTCGAACTCACAGACCGCAAGATCGTGACCTGGCTGAAGTCGGACGCTTAACCGACTGCGCCACCCAGGCGCCCCTTTTTTTTTTGAAATTTATTGACAAATTGGTTTCCATACAACACCCAGTGCTCATCCCAAAAGGTGCCCTCCTCAATACCCATCACCCACCCTCTCCTCCCTCCCACTCCCCATCAACCCTCAGTTTGTTCTCAGTTTTTAACAGTCTCTTATGCTTTGGCTCTCTCCCATTCTAACCTCTTTTTTTTTTTTTCCTTCCCCTCCCCCATGGGTTCCTGTTCAGTTTCTCAGGATCCACATAAGAGTGAAACCATATGGTATCTGTCTTTCTCTGTAGGGCTTATTTCACTTAGCATCACACTCTCCAGTTCCATCCACGTTGCTACAAAAGGCCATATTTCATTTTTTCTCATTGCCACGTAATATTCCATTGTGTATATAAACCACAATTTCTTTATCCATTCATCAGTTGATGGACATTTAGGCTCTTTCCATAATTTGGCTATTGTTGAGAGTGCTGCTATGAACATTGGGGTACAAGTGGCCCTATGCATCAGTACTCCTGTATCCCTTGGATAAATTCCTAGCAGTGCTATTGCTGGGTCATAGGGTAGGTCTATTTTTAATTTTCTGAGGAACCTCCACACTGCTTTCCAGAGCGGCTGCACCAATTTGCATTCCCACCAACAGTGCAAGAGGGTTCCCGTTTCTCCACATCCTCACCAGCATCTATAGTCTCCTGATTTGTTCATTTTGGCCACTCTGACTGGCGTGAGGTGATACCTGAGTGTGGTTTTGATTTGTATTTCCCTGATAAGGAGCGACGCTGAACATCTTTTCATGTGCCTGTTGGCCATCCGGATGTCTTCTTGAGAGAAGTGTCTATTCATGTTTTCTGCCCATTTCTTCACTGGATTATTTGTTTTTCGGGTGTGGAGTTTGGTGAGCTCTTTATAGATTTTGGATACTAGCCCTTTGTCCGATATGTCATTTGCGAATATCTTTTCCCATTCCGTTGGTTGCCTTTTAGTTTTGTTGGTTGTTTCCTTTGCTGTGCAGAAGCTTTTTATCTTCATAAGGTCCCAGTAATTCACTTTTGCTTTTAATTCCCTTGCCTTTGGGGATGTGTCGAGTAAGAGATTGCTACAGTTGAGGTCAGAGAGGTCTTTTCCTGCTTTCTCCTCTAAGGTTTTGATGGTTTCCTGTCTCACATTTAGGTCCTTTATCCATTTTGAGTTTATTTTTGTGAATGGTGTGAGAAAGTGGTCTAGTTTCAACCTTCTGCATGTTGCTGTCCAGTTCTCCCAGCACCATTTGTTAAAGAGACTGTCTTTTTTCCATTGGATGTTCTTTCCTGCTTTGTCAAAGATGAGTTGGCCATACGTTTGTGGGTCTAGTTCTGGGGTTTCTATTCTATTCCATTGGTCTATGTGTCTGTTTTGGTGCCAATACCATGCTGTCTTGATGATGACAGCTTTGTAGTAGAGGCTAAAGTCTGGGATTGTGATGCCTCCTGCTTTGGTCTTCTTCTTCAAAATTCCTTTGGCTATTCGGGGCCTTTTGTGGTTCCATATGAATTTTAGGATTGCTTGTTCTAGTTTCGAGAAGAACGCTGGTGCAATTTTGATTGGGATAGCATTGAATGTGTAGATAGCTTTGGGTAGTATTGACATTTTGACAATATTTATTTTTCCAATCCATGAGCAGGGAATGTCTTTCCATTTCTTTAAGTCTTCTTCAATTTCCTTCATAAGCTTTCTATAGTTTTCAGCATACAGATCCTTTACATCTTTGGTTAGATTTATTCATAGGTATTTTATGCTTCTTGGTGCAATTGTGAATGGGATCAGTTTCTTTATTTGTCTTTCTGTTGCTTCATTGTTAGTGTATAAGAATGCAACTGATTTCTGTACGTTGATTTTGTATCCTGCAACTTTGCTGAATTCATGTATCAGTTCTAGCAGACTTTTGGTGGAGTCTATCGGATTTTCCATGTATAATATCATGTCATCTGCAAAAAGCGAAAGCTTGACTTCATCTTTGGCAATTTGGATGCCTTTGATTTCCTTTTGTTGTGTGATTGCTGATGCTAGAACTTCCAGCACTATGTTAAACAGCAGCGGTGAGAGTGGGCATCCTTGTCGTGTTCCTGATCTCAGGGAAAAAGCTCTCAGTTTTTCCCCGTTGAGGATGATGTTAGCTTTTCATAAATGGCTTTTATGATCTTTAAGTATGTTCCTTCTATCCCGACTTTCTCAAGGGTTTTTAATAAGAAAGGGTGCTGGATTTTGTCGAAGGCCTTTTCTGCATCGATTGACAGGATCATATGGTTCTTCTCTTTTTTTTTGTTAGTGTGATGTATCACGTTGATTGATTTGCGAATGTTGAACCAGCCCTGCATCCCAGGAATGAATCCCACTTGATCATGGTGAATAATTCTTTTTATATGCCGTTGAATTCGATTTGCTACTATCTTATTGAGAATTTTTGCATCCATATTCATCAGGGATATTGGCCTGTAGTTCTCTTTTTTTACTGGGTCTCTGTCTGCTTTAGGAATCAAAGTAATACTGGCTTCATAGAAGGAGTCTGGAAGTTTTCCTTCCCTTTCTATTTCTTGGAATAGCTTGAGGAGGATAGGTATTATCTCTGCTTTAAACGTCTGGTAGAACTCCCCTGGGAAGCCATCTGGTCCCGGACTCTTATTTGTTGGGAGATTTTTGATAACCGATTCAATTTCTTCGCTGGTTATGGGTCTGTTCAAGCTTTCTATTTCCTCATGATTGAGTTTTGGAAGAGTGTGGGTGTTCAGGAATTTGTCCATTTCTTCCAGGTTGTCCAATTTGTTGGCATATAAGTTTTCATAGTATTCCCTGATAATTGTTTGTATCTCTGAGGGATTGGTTGTAATCATTCCATTTTCATTCATGATTTTATCTATTTGGGTCATCTCCCTTTTCTTTTTGAGAAGCCTGGCTAGAGGTTTGTCAATTTTGTTTATTTTTTCAAAAAACCAACTCTTGGTTTCGTTGATCTGCTCTACAGTTTTTTTAGATTCTATATTGTTTATTTCTGCTCTGATCTTTATTATTTCTCTTCTTCTGCTGGGTTTAGGCTGCCTTTGCTGTTCTGCTTCTAGTTCCTTTAGGTGTGCTGTTAGATTTTGTATTTGTGATTTTTCTTGTTTCTTGAGATAGGCCTGGATTGCAATGTATTTTCCTCTCAGGACTGCCTTTGCTGCGTCCCAAAGCGTTTGGATTGTTGTATTTTCATTTTCATTTGTTTCCATATATTTTTTAATTTCTTCTCTAATTGCCTGGTTGACCCACTCATTCGTTAGTAGGGTGTTCTTTAACCTCCATGCTTTTGGAGGTTTTCCAGACTTTTTTCTGTGGTTGATTTCAAGCTTCATAGCATTGTGGTCTGAAAGTAAGCATGGTATAATTTCAATTCTTGTAAACTTATGAAGGGCTGTTTTGTGACCCAGTATATGATCTATCTTGGAGAATGTTCCATGTGCACTCGAGAAGAAAGTATATTCTGTTGCTTTGGGATGCAGAGTTCTAAATAGATCTGTCAAGTCCATCTGATCCAATGTCTCATTCAGGGCCCTTGTTTCTTTATTGACCGTGTGTCTAGATGATCTATCCATTTCTGTAAGTGGTGTATTAAAGTCCCCTGCAATTACCACATTCTTATCAATAAGGTTGCTTATGTTTATGAGTAATTGTTTTATATATTTGGGGGCTCCGGTATTCGGTGCATAGACATTTATAATTGTTAGCTCTTCCTGATGGATAGACCCTGTAACTATTATATAATGTCCTTCTTCATCTCTTGTTACAGCCTTTAATTTAAAGTCTAGTTTGTCTGATATAAGTATGGCTACTCCAGCTTTCTTTTGGCTTCCAGTCGCATGATAAATAGTTCTCCATCCCCTCCCTCTCCATCTAAAGGTGTCCTCAGGTCTAAAATGAGTCTCTTGTAGACAGCAAATAGATGGGTCTTGTTTTTTTATCCATTCTGATACCCTATGTCTTTTGGTTGGTGCATTTAATCCATTTACATTCAGTGTTATTATAGAAAGATACGGGTTTAGAGTCATTGTGATGTCTGTATGTTTTATGCTTGTAGTGATGTCTCTGGGACTTTGTCTCACAGGGTCCCCCTTAGGATCTATTGTAGGGCTGGTTTAGTGGTGACAAATTCCTTCAGTTTTTGTTTGTTTGGGAAGACCTTTATCTCTCCTTCTATTCTAAATGACAGACTTGCTGGATAAAGGATTCTTGGCTGCATATTTTTTCTGTCCAGCACCCTGAAAATCTCGTGCCAATTCTTTCTGGCCTGCCAAGTTTCAAAAGAGAGATCAGTCACAAGTCTTATAGGTCTCCCTTTATATGTAAGGGCATGTTTACCCCTCGCTGCTTTCAGAATCTTCTCTTTATCCTTGTATTTTGCCAGTTTCACTCTGATATGTCATGCAGAAGATCGATTCAAGTTACGTCTGAAGGGAGTTCTCCGTGCCTCTTGGATTTCAATGCCTTTTTCCTTCCCCAGTTCAGGGAAGTTCTCAGCTATTATTTCTTCAAGTACCCCTTCAGCACCTTTCCCTGTCTCTTCCTCCTCTGGGATACCAATTATGCGTATATTATTTCTTTTTAGTTTATCACTTAGTTTCTAATTTTCCCCTCATACTCCTGGATTTTTTTATCTCTCTTTTTCTCAGCTTCCTCTTTTTCCATAACTTTATCTTCTAGTTCACCTATTCTCTCCTCTGCCTCTTCAAGCCGAGCTGTGGTGGTTTCCATTTTGTTATGCATTTCGCTTAAAGCGTTTTTCAGCTCCTCGTGACTGTTCCTTAGTCCCTTGATCTCTGTAGCAAGAGATTCTCTGCTGTCCTGTATACTGTTTTCAAGCCCAGCGATTAATTTTATGACTATTATTCTAAATTCACTTTCTGTTATATTATTTAAATCCTTTTTGATCAGCTCATTAGCTGTTGTTATTTCCTGGAGATTCTTCTGAGGGGAATTCTTCTGCTTGGTCATTTTGGATACTCCCTGGCGTGGTGAGGACCTGCAGGGCACTTCCCCTGTGCTGTGGTGTATACCTGGAGTTGGTGGGCGGGGCCGCAGTCCGACCTGATGTCTGCCCCCAGCCCACCGCTGGGGCCACAGTCAGACTGGTGTGTGCCTTCTCTTCCCCTCTCCTAGGGGCGGGATTCACTGTGGGGTGGTGTGGCTCCTCTGGGCTACTTGCACCCTGCCAGGCTTGTGATGCTGGGGATCTGGCGTATTAGCTGGGGTGGGTAGGCAAGGTGCTCGGGGGCAGGAGGGGCAGGCTTAGCTCGCTTCTCCTTAGGTGATCCACTTCAGGAGGGGCCCTGTGGCAGCGGGAGGGAGTCAGATCCGCTGCCGGAGGTTTGGCTCCGCAGAAGCTCAGAGTTGGGTGTTTGCACGGAGCGAGCAAGTTCCCTGGCAGGAACCGGTTCTCTTTGGGATTTTGGCTGGGGGATGGGCGGGGGAGATGGCGCTGGCGAGTGCCTTTGTTCCCCACCAAACTGAGCTCTGTTGTCAGGGGGCTCAGCAGCTCTCCCTCCCTTTGTCCTCCAGCCTTCCCGCTTTCCGAGCAGAGCTGTTAACTTATGACCTCCCAGACGCTAAGTCGCGCTTGTTGTGGGAACACAGTCCGTCAGGCCCCTCCGCTTTTGCAAGCCAGACTCGGGGGCTCTGCTTGGCCTGAGAGCCGCCCCTCCGCCCCAGCTCCCTCCCGCCAGTCCGTGGAGCGCGCACCGCCTCGCCGCCCTTCCTACCCTCTTCCGTGGGCCTCTCGTCTGCGTTTGGCTCCGGCGACTCCGTTCTGCTAATCCTCTGGCGGTTTTCTGGGTTATTTAGGCAGGTGTAGATGGAATCTAAGTGATCAGCAGGACGTACGGTGAGCCCAGCGTCCTCCTAAGCCGCCATCTTGCAAAACCCCTCTGAAGATTTTTATATCAATATTCATAAGGAAAATTAATCTGTACTTTTCTTTTCTTGTAATGTCTATGTCTGGCTTTGGTATTATGGTAATGCTGGCCTCAAAGAATGAGTTAGGAAGTGTCCTTTCTTCTTCAATTTTCTGGAATAATTTGAAAAAATTGGGTGTTATTTCCTTCTTAAACGTTTGGTAAAATTCACCAGTAAAGCCGTTTGGTCCAGGGCTTTTTGGGGGTGGGGTGGTGGGAGGAAACAGATTTTTTATTACAGATTCAATTTCCTTATTTGGTATGGGTCTAGTCACATTTTCTGTGTCTTCATGATTTTGTCTTAATACATTTTGTGATTCTAAGACGGTGTCTATTTCATCTAGGTTGCCCAAATTATTGATGTACAATTGTTCACAGTATTCTCTTATAATTCTTTTTATTTCTGTGAATTTGGTAGTATTTCCCACTGTCATGTCTGATTTTAGTAATTTGAGACTTCTTTCTTTTTTCCTAGTCCATATAGATAGAAGGTTGTCAATTTTTTTGATATTTTTGAACAAACTTTTTGTTACATTGATTTTCTCTATCATTTTTCTATTCCCTACCTCATTTATATCTGTTTCAATCTTTTATATTCTCTTTACTCTGTTAGCTTGGGTTTAGTTTGTTCTTTTTCTAGTTCCTTAAGTTATAAAGTTAGGTTGCTGAGTTGAGATCTTTCTTATAACTTAATGTAAGTGTGTATATATATATATATATATATATATATATATATCCCCCCTTTAGCACAGTTTTCACTCCATGTCATAAGTTTTGGAATACTGTGGGTTTTTTTAAATTAATATCTAAGCATTTTCTAATTCCTTTGTGATTTCTTATTTCTCCATTAGTTCTTTAAGAGTTTCTTGCTTAATTTCCACAAATTTATTAATTTTCCAGTTTTCCTTAATTTATTCATTTCTAGCTTCATCCTATTGTAGTCAGAGAAGATATTTTATATGACAGCTATCTTTTAAAATCTACTAAGACTGAATTTGTGGCTAATCATATGGTCTATCCTGGAAAATGTCCCTATAAACTTGAGAAAAATGTGTATTGTTGTTGTTACGTAGAATGTTTTGTATATATCTGTTAAATCTAGTTCATTTATTTTGCTATTTAAGTCCTCTATTTTACTAGCTATCCTCTGCTTTTTATATAGTGTGTCAAGTATAGCATATTCAAGTTTCCAATTGTTACTGTAGAACCATCAGTTTCTCCCTTTAATTCTGTCAATTTTTGCTCTATATATTTTGATGCTCTGTTATTGGATCTGTAAATGTTTATAATTGATAAATATTTTTGCTGTATGACATCTTTTATTAATATATAATGCCCTTTTATCTCATTACTTTTTTATTTCAAATCTATATTTTGTCTGTTATTAATGTAATCTGATATGTAACCCCTGCTCTCTTTTGGTTGTTATTTGCATAGAATATCTTTTTCCATCATTTCACTTTCAACCTTTATGTGTCTTTGGATCTAAAGTGAGTTTCATATAGAGAGTATATAGTTGTATCAGTTTTTAAAAATTCATTTTGCTAGTAGATATATACAATGGAATATTACTCAGCCATTAAAAAGAATGAAATCTTGGGGCACCTGGGTGGCGCAGTCGGTTAAGCGTCCGACTTCAGCCAGGTCACGATCTCGCGGTCTGTGAGTTCGAGCCCCGCGTCGGGCTCTGGGCTGATGGCTCAGAGCCTGGAGCCTGTTTCCGACTCTGTGTCTCCCTCTCTCTCTGCCCCTCCCCCGTTCATGCTCTGTCTCTCTCTGTCCCAAAAATAAATAAACGTTGAAAAAAAAATTTAAAAAAAAAAAGAATGAAATCTTGCCATTTGCAATGACAAGGATGGAGCTAGAATGTATTATGCTAAGTGAAACAAATCAATCAAAGAAAGATAAATAACATATGATTTCACTCATATGTGGAATTTAAGAAATAAAACAGATGAACATATGGGAAGGGAGCAAAGAGAAGAGAGGGAAATGAACCACCAGAGACTCTTAACAACAGAGAACAAACTATGGGTTGACAGAGGGTGATGAGTTGGGGAAGGGCTACTTGGGTGATGGGTACAAAGGAGGGCACTTGTTGCGATAAGTACTTGGTGTTGTATATAAGTGATGAATGACTGAACTATACTCCCGAGACCAATATTGCACAGTATGCTAGCTAAAATATAAATAAGTTTTCTTTAGAAAGGAAAAGAAAAAGAAAAGAAAAACATCCATCTAGCCAATCTCTGTCTTTTAACTGAAGGATTAATCCATTATATTTGATTGCTGATACGCAGGTATAACAACAAAGGCTACTTGCCTCTTTGTCTGCACCTCTGATATCAGAAGAAGCAATCCGGGAACAGCGCACAGATCTTTAATATTTGGTAACAAGGTCCTTTCAGCCCAATTGGGTCTCACAAGTTGTGTGCAAACTGATCCTAGAACAAGTGCAAGGCTTCCTGCCACAGACCTGACAGGTGGGGAATAGGTTGCTGATACTATGTTTTATTATGAAGTTGACTGAAATTAATCATAATTTACCATCCAAACCATTCCCTGGAAATTGCAAATTTTTAAAGCACTCCAGAGTTCCAAATATGGACATCAGACACACTCTGTTAGTGAAACTGTTGCTTAGGTGAAGAAAGAAATTCCTGCTGTTTCTTATTCCATCATCTTCCCAGAATCCTTCAATGTCTACCATATTACAATTATTGGGGTAACTTACCCAGACCCAACCAGCTTCACTGAAATAAAGGTATTACTCAAAACAAACTACATCTCCTTATTCTTAGTAACTCTGACAGTGTATTCTATTTAATGAGTTGTAAACAGATCACATAAAATCAAGATTTAGAAGTCTGGATTATGTTATAATTCTCTTCCTTCGGTTATTGTGCTAGAAATATTAACACTGTAAGTTATTCTAAATCTTAACATTATAAGTTATTCTAAATTTAATCACTAATATTATTCAATGTAGTGATTTTAGAATTTGATATTTGAAACACAATTTACTAATTCATATGCTTTATTCTAGAGTTTTGATTCTCTGTTGAATTTTTATACACTCAAAATATATTATTATTTTATGTAAATGTTTAGATACACAAATGTTATAAATAAATGTTAAGAAAATATCTTAAAGTTGGTGGTATCCTCTTTTAGTGTGTAGATGAGTATGCTTTTAGTACCACTGTAATAGCAAAAGTTTGGAAACAAAATCTTCTAGAAACAGAGATATGTATAAATAGATTGGGACATAATTGAAATAGATGGGAACTACCTTGAAAATTAGTAAATACAACAACATTCAAAAACATGGATGAATCTTTATAATATAATATTAAATAGTAAAATAAATTTTTATTAATATGATTTTATTTATATTGAGTTTAAGATGACTAATAGCAGATAATATATATTTTAGTAATCCATTTAGCTTATGAAAGCACATGTTGTGTGTGTGTAGACATATATGAATATAAGGAGCATGATAAAAAATTAAGGATAATTAAGAAGTAATTATATCTTCAGTAAAGGAAGGCAGGTTGATAAGATGGAAGAGAAACTCATAGCTAGCTGCAATTTAGTGGCATTGTTTTGCTTTTCACATTTGGTGATGGGTTAAGAACTACTTACATTCATCATTAAAATAAAAGTAAAGATGGTTATACTTGGAAAAATTGTGGCGTTGAGATAGCAGCTTTAGAAATAACTTAAGTCCCTCAAAACCCAGACATTATAGAAGAACCTACAAGCTCTTGACTTAAAAACTATAGTAATTAAGACAACAAACTAATAGCAAGCAAATTGGCAGGATAGCCTAGACCTAAACCATAACTACAAGAAGAATCATTCTTTGAGAACTGTAGAAAATCTAAAATACATTACAACCACAAAGAGATATTGTTTTACAAACAACTTTGAAATTTTTGAAAGACTGACAAAACCTAGTTATCTAGGAGGAAAAGGTATCTTCATGAATTGCTGTTCTAATGAATATCAACATAGAAAACTGTTTTATATATCAAGTAAGTAAATACTATTTGACTTGCACAGGTCTTTTTCGACTATGATGGGGTTACATCTGGATAAACCCATCATAAGTTGAAAATACCATAAATCGAAAATTCATTTAATGTACACCTAAGCTACCAAACATCATAGCTTAGCCTCGTTTACCTTCAAAGTGCTCAGAACACTTACATTAGCCTACGATTGGGAAAAAATCATCTGACACAAAGCCTGTTTTATAGTGAATGCTGAAAATATCATGTAATTCATTGAATACTGTATTGAAAGTGAAAAACAGAATGCTTGTATAAACACAAATTGGTTATAAGCATATAGGTTGTTGAAACTTGTGATCATGTGGCTGACTGGGAGCTGCCCAGAATTGCTAGAGTGTCCTACAGTTTATTACTAGCCTGAGAAAGATCAAATTTCAAAATCTGAAGTACAGTTTCTACTGAATGCAAATCACTTTCACACCATCGCGAAGTCAAAAGGTCCTAAGTCAAATTATCATAAATTGGGAGACCATCTGTATTTTCTTTGACCAAGTTATCACATTCCTAAATATATAGATTAGGTTAGGAATCTTAAAGTGGGTCCATACCCCTGAGATTTTAAGAACTTCCAAACAGTTGCCAGGCATAAACACACATAGACACATTTCTAGAAATTCAACTTTCCTATATATTTAGTTCTAAAATCTACTGGCATGATAAACGGACATTATTCTTTGTATGACCACAGGTTGTCCCTGCACCCCTTCTTATATCTCCTCTTGATCCTTCAACAACAGTCATCTTCTCTTTGAGAAAAGAAAGTCATGCTCCTCATGCATCTGGAATCTTACCATGGTGCCTTGCCAAACAGAGTGATAATGGAAAGATTGATTTTGGAGCAGTTTTCTTTCACGTTTTCTCAGGGAACCAAAAACCTCCATTACAGCTTTCTATCTTTCTTTTTGAACTAAAGTAATGTCTTAGTAAAGCTGTTTTCTTAAAAATATAAGTGGAAAGATTTCAAAGGAAATCAAATGTTTCAAGATTGTTTGGATGAAATGTGCAGATTAAATTTTTACTTGATATCTTTCAGAAGCAGTGTGCATAAACACCATTAAATATCTATCCCAATTAGTCACTCATTCACTGAGTTTACCCCAGGCTATGGCACTGTATCAAATAATGCCAAGGATCAGTTTCTTTTAATAACATGGATTTCTTTATCTTTTTCTCACTCTACTTATTGACTGGTTTGCTACAGGTGCAGCTACATGCCACGTACCTTCTTCAGTCTAGAAATAGATTGAAGAAACACTCATATTTGTGACATGTCATTCCTACACGAGAGGGAAAAAAACAAGAGTGTATGGAACTCTTCAATGTTTCTTAAAGTTTCTATTTGGAACTGGCCTGCCTTGCACTGCTGATTCATCAATCAGTCCAAAGACAGTTCACAGCCAAGCCTAATGCCAATAGCATAGGGAAGCACAGAAAGTCACACATCAACAGGTAGGAATGTAAAATCCTTTTTGAGAACAGCAGTGAGTAGTGGGAAACAAGAATACATCCTACCACACTTATTTTGTCATTAAGTCATTTAATAGGTTTTACTTATCATTAACAAACAGTAAGAGTATCAAACACGTAAGAATTTGTTAAGAATGTTGAACTTCTCCTTGTCCAAATAATTGTATACAGTTTATTAAATATACTTATGTGCAAAAAGGTAAAGAATCTGAAAAAGGTAGATGTAGGACCCCGACTCCTTAATAAGGGCATATTAAGGGGCACCTGGGTGGCTCAGTCAGTTAAGCCAGGTCATGATCTCACAGTTCGTCAGTGGAGCCCTGCATTGGGCTCTGCACTGTCAGTGCAGCTTGGGGTTCTTTCTCTCCTTCTCTCTCTGCCCCTCTCCTGACTCGTGCTCTTTCTCTCTGTCTCTGTCTCTCTCTTTCTCTCAAATATAAATAAACTTAAAAATTAAAAACAAATAAATAAATAAGGGCGTGTCAAAAATATTGAACCAGGGTGTCAATGAATGAGTTTTTGTGTTCTTGACTAGATTTACTTCTGTCTTATGTTTTTTTGTTGTTGTTGTTATTGTTCCACATTATTTTCTAGTTCTGAAACCTTTGTTGTGTGCTTTATATTTTTGCTTTTTGATTTTTTTCCCCTCAAAATACAGGGTTAGCAATGGATCTTTATCAGTTGTTTTGTTCAGAATCTTCCGCCTCCAATATGTGATACCAAATACTGTCTATGGCTATGTAATGAGTACTACTATTCTGTCTCACTAAATTGAATCCTCCACATCTATATTCTCTTTGATCCCTTACTAAGGTAGCTACATTTTCTCTACGGAATCACTTTCTTCTTTATGACATGCGTGAGTATGAAGGTTCAAAACCTTTCTTTATAAAAAGGAGAATAAACAAAAAATGGAGATTGTCACACCAAGGAATTCCTGTGCCAACCTCTTAGATGTTTCCTAGAAGCAGCAGCTCAGAAATAGCTTGGGACTCACTGTTCCCACACTGCTTGCATATAGCTGTGGAAGTCTCAGGTTGTGTGTGCTAAAGTCCTGCCAATCGTGAGACAGGTTACAGGAATAATAAATCAAAGGTAATTAAAATGACTTCTAAAGTTATATAGAAGACCTTTGTTTCTAAAGTTTAAAAATATATATAAACTTAGCTTACTCATTGTGGTTCTTGTGTATTATCTACTTTGATAACAAGTCTAATGTGATTCTGATGTTTTTTCAGCAATTTTGACTCAATTTAATGGCGGTAATGAATATGGTAAAATTATAATAACTGCTAAACCCGGACAACACTTTCTCATTATAACAAAACTTACTTAGTAGTAAAAATATAGGAAATAAACTGTAACCCTATCATGCTACTGCTAAATGCTATATTAAATAATTTGTATCCATGGTAAGAATGGAGTTATTCCATACCATGCTTTATATTTCTATGAGTATATAATTTTTTTAATGTTTGCTTATTTTTCAGAGAGAGAGGGGCAGAAACAGAGCATGAGTCGGGAGGGGCAGAGAGAGAAGGAGACAGAATCTGAAGCAGGCTCCAGGCTCCCAGCTGTCAGCACACAGACGAGAGTGGGGCTGGAACTCATGAACCACGAGATCATGACCTGAGCCAAGTCAGGCCTTAACCCGCTAAGCCATCCAGGCACCCCTCAACATAATTTAACTTATTCAAGGAAAACATGATTTTCTTTAAAAATTTTCTTTAAAAATTATTTTTTGAAGAAAAATGTTATATTGCTTAGCATAAAACAAGCAAAAAAAGGAGGAATGATATCTAAGTTCAGTATATGAGCATTGAATGTTCTCACAAAAATTAAAATTTTAAAGCCTATCTAAAATCTTTATCACAATATCAATATCAGTTAAGAAAATGGCTGACATTACATTGCATAATTGAAATCAAACCTCACAATAATGAATAAATGGACTCTATTAGAAGCTCCCTTGAAAATTCTACACATTTCTACTTAAGAAACTGTAGTATACCTTTGTTCTAGAGCTGCCATTTTTCAAGGACAAGCGAAAGTATTCAAATGTATAAAAATCTCTGAGGGGATTCGTAATTTCTTGCATATATCAGTGAGTAATTACTAAATTAGCCTGTTTTGCACACCCATGCCTAAATACATGTGCCTTACACAGGCTATAGTTTTCTCTCCAATGTGGATCTGTGTGACACAAAGATCTGGGGATCCAAACTAAGCAGAACAGCTCAGCCTTATACACACAACTAACACAGTCAGATGCATCCAAGTGAAGAAAAGGGTAGAGTATATCTAGGGAAAATATTGTTTTAAAAAATAATCCTGATGCTGAGCTCACTCCTGCTCATGCCCACCTGGGAGAAAAAAATGGTCACATGAGGGGCGCCTGGGTGGCGCAGTGGGTTAAGCGTCCCACTTCAGCTCGGGTCACGATCTTGCGGTCCTTGAGTTCGAGCCCCCCTTCGGGCTCTGGGCTGATGGCTCGGAGCCTGGAGCTTGCTTCCGATTCTGTGTCTCCTTCTCTCTCTGCCCCTCCCCCCTTCATGCTCTGTGTCTCTCTGTCTCAAAAATAAATAAACATTAAAAAAAAATGGTCACATGACTACACCCAAGTGAATAGAAGCTGGAGAATGTAGTCTCTTCCTGGGCGGCTGTGTGCCAAGAAAAGCAGGGCAAAGACTTGGGAGAGATGGGGGGACAGCTATAAAGCTGGCCATGGGGAACGAATATTCTTGCGCCAAAGTAATGAAAAACTAAAGGCATGGGAAATCTATCTCTTACCACCAATATTATGCTTAGAAAGGATATTTGGTATTTTTTAAAATAATGATAATGATGATGAAGTTTTAAGAACAATTTTTATCTTTTAATAATATTTCTTCAATTGTTACAGCGGAAACTTTATTCACGAGGTGACCTACATTCTGTAGTGATTAGGGCAAGAACGCTAGCATCAAATTACCAAGGACAAAACAGACCCAGTAACTAGCAACATGGTACGGGAAAATATTCGCATTTCGTCTTCAAAAATCCTTAAAATTTTTGAGTCAGGTTTTCATGCACTTCCCATCAAAGAAAATTCTCTGTTGGCATTCCGATTTAAATTGCAAAATATATTAATTTCATGAGAAATGACATGTTTATGATATAATTTCCCAACTAGTAACGTGATAGGCTGATATTTTGGGTTTTATGCCCTTTCTTAAATTGTGAGTTTTTTTCTGACTCTTACGCTCTTCTGTTTTACTTATTTATAGGTTTTATTATTACAGGTTTTATTATTTTATTGATTGTTTGTATTTTCAATGGTTGTTTTCCATTTCCATTTATAACTGTTAATTCAAGTATAAGAAATAAAAGCTCATTAAAAACCCTTGCCAAATGTTCTCAATATGTGTAATACTTTATTTGAGCTTTACCATTTACCTAGATATGTAATTTTGTCCATGTCTCAATATTTGGGAATTTTATTTAGTTTTCTTTCCAACCACAATTGTCTTGGATATTTGAAATAAGGTTCTATAATTACTGTGGTCCTATTTTACATTTATCTTATTGGTGATTATATTTCACTGGCTTAATTTCTAATGAATTAAAGCATATTATCTGACAAGAAATACATTTTTGATCACGTGGGCTGGTGCAAAGGTGGGGAGTCGATGAGAAATTCTGCTAAGATGTATGTATTTGTAGAGCAAGGTGGAGAGGCTACCATTGTCAGGAGTTTACAAGTGAAACCTGGGAGTATCAGTCATCTCTTAGCTACCTTGAATACTCTCCCATCATGTCTCTCTCTAACATCAATGTTGGATGACCACTCTGAAGGTGAATTGCAGGGATCTAGTGAGGATAGCTACATCTGTATAGTGCTAAGGTGCTCTCACATCTGCTGTTAGGATTTCACAAGTCGTGTGAAAAATTATGGTCCTGGGGAGCCTTGCTGGCTCAATCAGTGGAGCATGTTACTCCTGATATTCAGGGTATAGGTTTGAGCTCCACATTGGGTGTAGAGATTACTTAAAAAGAAAATCTTAAAAAGAAAAAAAAATCCAGAAAATGATGGTCCTTTCCCTAAGCTCTATCAATAAGGCAAACCTTTCTAATGACATTATTTGGCGTCAAGGTCAGGTTAAGCTTATTTTCCTTGCTGAGATATCACAGTGGAAAATTAAAGGGGAGAGAGAATTATGAATGTGAGCTTAGTCCAAAATATTCCCTTAAATAGTTCTACTGATTATCTTCTTTTTAAAAATTTGCACACGGAATAAAACAAAAAAGGGAAAAAATGGTTTCATCTTATTTACAGAGCACACAAGACAGAAATCGACACTTTTGGAGAAAACCTGTTTCAAAAATCAAACTTGTGCTTAAATATAAATATGCTCTAAAATGCCTAATAATTTACTATCAAAGAAATAATGCTTTTAATATATACATTTTTACTTTATATAAAACTTTAGTTTTTTTTCTTATTTCAGACATGTATTTCAACATGTGTATGTGTGTGTTTGCATTTATATGCTTAAGGTATTGATTAAAAATAAGTGCTATTTAAATGAATAACAACAGAATATATACCAAAAACTAGGGAAAATTTTAAGTTTAAAGAAAGTTGAGGATAAAAACAGGGAGATAATTTTAGCAAGTAAAGGTGAGTTATATTTTGCTGTAGTAAGTACTAACCCCAAATCTGCTTATTTTTTTTTAATGTTTACTTATTTTTGAGAGGCGGACAGGGGCAGGGAGAGAGGGACAGAAGATCGGAAGTGGACACCATGCTGCTGAGAGCCTGATGCAGAGCTCAAACTCATGAACCATGAGATCATGACCTGATCCGAAGTTGGACACTTAACCAACTGAGCCACCCAGGCTCCCACCCCAAATCTGTGTTTTAAAACAAAGATATATTTCTGGCTTACAGTGCATATACAATTAAGGTAGGTATATATTCTGTGTTGTTCTCTTTTTAGTAACCAGATTCTGAGAGCAACCTATTCTAGAAATATAGCCATTGATTATGGAAGAAGGAAAGGTAGGACACACCTAACCCTGTACTGACTCTTCAAAATTCTACCAGAAGGGATAATGTGCTTCCAATTGCATTTCACTGGATAAAGTAAATCACTTAGCCAAACTTAATGTCTGGGGAGTTGGGAAGTACAATCTTACCTCATACTTGGACATAAAAAAGAAAAAAGAAATGTTTGTACATAGTACTAATGCCTCCACCCACCCCTCTTTCAATTTATTAAATACCCTTTAATTAATTTTCCTTTTCTCATTAAAAATACCTTCATCTAAGAGAAGGAGAGAGAGAGAGAAAGAAATTAAGAAACAGACTCTTAATTATAGAGAACAAATTGATGGCGAGGAAGAGGCGAGGAAGGTGTAGGATGGGTTAAATTAAGGGAAAAAAAGTACACTCATCCCCTCACAGGGGAAGAAAAACAAAAATTCCTTACATGATGGTATGAAGCACTGTATCATGGATTTTCATGTAATCAGAGAAATAGAAACACTATAACAGTAACAGAAAGTACCATGTAAAATGGTCCCAAAGTCCTGCTGAAGAGATATTGAGGGGACGTCTACCCTGGCAATAAAAATAAATAATAATAATATCATATTTCTTGAGTTATTTTTGTACCTTGAAAGAGCAACATGGTTCATTTATCTCTGTAGATTTTTTTTGTTCCACCCTCTGTGTGAGACATCTTCCTTCATTGCCATTTTTGCCACAACGTAATCAGACACTGGAAAATTTGCCCTTCTTAACTGCTGAGCAAATTTATGAGTTCATTTTTTGCCTACAGATAATGGGTGGCTCCAGGGCCATTTTAAGCCAAAAAGCCATAGTCTCTTTTATTTATTTATTTATTTATTTATTTATTTATTTATTTATTTATTTATTTATTTACATTTTCGAGGGAGAGGGAGAGCATGAGAGCCAGACAGAAGGACAGAGGGAGAGAGAGAGAGAGAGGAAGAGAATCTTAAACAGATTCCACATTCAGCACGTACCAGGGATTAGTCCCACAACCCTATCTCTTATAGATACCAGATTTGAAGACAGGATGTCTGAGAATTTTCCCACAACTTCAGTAGCATCAATCTGTAGATCCAAGAAATTCTATGAAGTTGAGACATGATAAAATTTAAACACATTACACACACATGCACACACGCACACAGACACACACTTAGTATTTCTTTGTAAAATTTCTGTATTAAAATGTAAGTTAATTAATGTTACAGCAATATTTGTTCAAGAGAATTCATTTAAAATGAAATTCCAATCTTTCAGAGTTTCTTGTTTGTTAAAGAACATTTATTTCTGTGAACATTTAATATATGAGTTATAATTTATTTTTGATAACCTTACATATGTTTTTATTTGTTTTCACCTTTTCTATATTTCAAATACTTAGTTTATTGTTTACTAGAAAATGAAAGAAAAAAGCTCTTAAACTGAGTTTTGGTAGAGGCAATTTATTTTGCTTAATCATCCCTGAAACCTAATTGAAAACTGTAAAACATAAGTCAGTGATGGAGAATATTTTAATTTGTAGTTTGGGGTAAACATCAATTGATTACAAAGAAAAAATCTTGGAGATAACTTGTGAATTAAATGGTAAATACTACATAATGCTTATTTATGTGCAGATAGTTTCTTTTTTTAACCCCAAGAGTATATGTTACATAAACCTACATATTGAAAACAAATATCAAATAGCATTTTCTAATAAATCTTTCAGTATATAAACCTCTTATTAAAATTTAATATGTCTCTTTTTGATATAAAGATGATATGGACTTAATTTCTATGAATATATTTGAACACTGGTTCATATTTGTACACTCAGAAATTAAGTAATATCATCTAAATCTGTTAAAAGTATTACAGAACTTTGTTATTCCTGTGAATGACATAACAGTCAACACACAAAATAAACAGTGAATACTTCATTTTCTAAGACAGTCTAAGTATACTGTCGTAAATTCAGTGCTTTAAAACTAGTGATCTGAAATATCACTGATATGTTCTTTAAGTAACTTTAATTTGATGGCTATTAATACAGTTTTTTTAAAAAAATAATGTATAATATAAGCACGTATTTACCTTTACTTTTCATCATAGAATTGAGGTCCTAATTACAGTCTTTCATAGAAGTATCATTAAAAACCATACATGTTCTCTAAAATGTTTAAATTTTGCATGCAAAGATAACTCCAAATATCTATAAAAAGGGACTATTTGCACATTGGCAAGAGCAATGAAAAAGAGCTTGCAGAATGCTTTCGTTTTCTGACTGCCATTGTGTGTGAGAGGGTTTGAGTGCTTTCCAAAATTTGTCTGGGTTGCCAGGCCTGTCAGATATGTTTGCTAGAGTTTGGAAAGGAAATCTACCATGTTCTCCATTCTTGGCATTGGCATCAAGAAAGTTTTAGAGAATATATTTTCATCTACTGCTATATATTTCAAGTTTTGGTAACAGCAATTTCAAGGAAAAAACTTTAAGTGAAAGTAACTGGTAATTTATATCTATTTGAATTTCAGCACCATTTCCTAGGTTTTCCTCTTTTTACAAACATACTTGAAGGTTAATATTATTTATTAACACTACTGTTTTGGCTTCAAATAATACACTTACTCGCATTCCTGTGTTTAAATGCTGCACTTCAAAAATGCAAGTTGTATGGCAGATACGGCCTGGACATCAGCTCTTATGCTGAACTGACTAAGGAACTGTAGTATTAATGAATAAAATACAAATTATTTTAATGATTAGTGATAACATTGGCTTATTACTCCCAATGTGTCCCCCTGATTCTGAATAAATTCATAAAATTAAAAGGGTTACTAATAAAATAATATTCAATATAATTAATCACATAATATACTTGATTAAAATTCATAGAAAATAATTATATAGGTTAGAACTATAAAAATAATTTACTCAATCATTTTGCCTGTTTTGGCTGAGCTACAAAGTAAAGTATGTAGAAGACATAAATCTATGATTCTTGAGTGTTAAAAATTGTCTAACATTCTTCTTTCATTAAAGATAAAATGAATTGCATAAGGGAACTCTGGAGAAGGTCAAAATCATACATTTTGAGGAACTAGAACTAATTTTAACTTAGAGTGATATTATCACCAACTGGATATTCAAATCTGTATTTCACATAGACATTTAGATTTTCATTTCTACTTAAGCTTCCATATCAGTCCATTACCTTTAGTAAGAAGGGTCAAATCCATTAACTTGGCCAACTCACATAGAACCACTCACATAAAACTACCAAGACAGAATTTTTTTCTACCTTAAAATTTTTAGTGCACTAAAAGAATAATATAGCCCACTAAGGAATAATCCAGGCCTTTCTGTTCTATCAATAAGAATAAATTTTTGTAATTTATGTTTTATTGCTTAAAAGAGATAGAAAAAATAATTACTGAGGATCTGTCTCCTATCTATGTATCATCTATCTATCTATCTATCTATCTATCTATCTATCTATCATCTATCCATCTATATATCATCTATCCTCACATTCCCTAGCTTATGTGAGTATTGCTGGCAGATAGCTCTTACCCATCAACAACTTTCACTGATTGCCTCCTTTGAAAGGAGCACCCTTACTGAAGGTCATGCTCCCTTCTCATGGTGGTCTTCATTCAATGACTGATATTGGAGGTAAAAACTCCTTGCTTCCTTTCTCCTAATTTGGTATAACTTTGTAGGATCATTCCCAATTCAGAATTCCTTACAGAAGCCTCCATTTGAAAACTCTGTCTCAGAGATCCCAGGAAATTCTACCCACAATAGAGGCCAAAACTTTTTAGTGCAGAACCAAACCTAGAACATAATAAAGCACATGAGTTCTCAATGACTATTTGCAAGTGACCAATAAAGAGCTTTATCTCTACACTTAAGAACAACACACTGGAGCATGCTTTCTATTTGTTTTATGTTTTTTGTTTCTGTTTTTGTTTTCTTATTGTTTTTGCATGATTCTGGATACATATTCAAAAGTCAGCTACACACTTACAGAGACCAAACGAGATTGTTGGTAATATTGCATAGAGTAACACTTTGTATGTCCTCCTGAATAACAGTGAAATCACTACTATAAAATGGAAGATACCTTGATGTTTTGATTAATTGTCTTATAAAAATACAAATGCATTATTTGAAGCACATGCTATCACAACATCTGATCCTATCAAAAAGTACGAGAAAATGTCGTAGTGACATGTAAGCATACTTTAGAGAAAAAGGCAAATTTATATTTTAGTGACTGAATTATAACTTTTCTCTGAGCACTCAAAATACTATTTGGCTGAGTCATTAAAGTGATGTCAAATTTTTATTATTCTGAAAAGTAGCTCTTCATTCCAGCTATATAAAATATTTAGAAACTAAAATACATACTCTTTCCCAAACTCCAAAGTACTCTAATGGGTATTTAAAAATGCCTGACTAGGTAGTTTCAAATATTGTGTTACAAGTGCCGCAGATATTATTTGTTAACATAAACCCAACCTATTTTAAACTAGTTAAGTGTGTATTGTATATACATAATAATATTTTCTTAAATTCTGGGAAACCTATATGAAGAGGCTTAATGTTTTCTACACCATTCTAGATGCTAGGGATGAAAAGATGAATAGGATATAGTACTTGCTTTTAAGAATCTCATCAATCCATTAGGTAAAACTCAACTGACTAGTATATTGAGATTGAGTGGGACTTATTGGCTTCCTATTTCTCCCTCCTCTAGAGTCAAGTATAAATTCAGAATACGGTTAGGTATTGACACTCTTTTAGCATTAAAAAAAATCATACTGAAGATGACCAGACAATTATTAAACTGCCAAGTATTTAAAGACACCTCATCTTCCTCAAGATAACACACCATCAGGGCAAATTCACACGCAGATGCATTTTTCCCACATTTCCTTCTCTATTCCATATGATTGAAAGAAAGCTGAGTGTGTAAGAAAACAGGCACCAAATATAAGAAAAAGTAAGGTGCCGGTGGCCAGGGCTCAAATGGATGTAAATCAACTAAGGAGGAGGAACAGGAGAAGGAAAAGTGCAAGAAGAAGAATATGCTCTGTGATTCTCCGTGGTATGTTCACAGATAAAGGGGGGAAAAAACAAAACCAACCAACCAACAAACAAACACACAAACAAAAATGAGGTCCTAACCAGGGAGGGGAAATGGTGGTATTGATGATAATAGAAAGGGGCAGACAAATCAATATCGATCACTTAAATATTCTTATTGTGTCTTTAAAAGATTTCAAACCCAAACTAAATAAATGTGGTTTTGTTTTGCTACATTCTTACAGATTCTGTGGATTTTACTTAAAGAAATTCTGTCTGGGGCACTGAATGTACCACCCTCATCCTGGCCATAATGGTTTCATTGTGGTATCACCAAATGATTCTGTAACTTCTATCTAACAGGTTAGTATGAAGTGATAAGAGAACACATAAGAAATCAATAAATTCAACTTGAAGGTTTAAGCAGAACACAGGAAGGGAAGAAAACATAGAGCTGGGCCTTCAAAGAGAACTCACCATTAACTACTTAAACAAGGTATATAGTAAAAATATATCTCATGTAGAAGATTAAGCATGTATGAGAGAGGTCAGAAAGTGTTTTCCAGAAATGCCAATCATCATTACTGTAGGGAAAACTGAGTACTCTAAGGCTGCAGTATCTGGGAATGATCATTTGGTGATGAATTTAAAGGGCAGACATTTCCAATTACTTGGGTGGGCAGGGTTTAGGCTATCAGAAACTCTAGATCAGTCACTTCCCCTGCTATGTTCTTAATGTCTGTGTCCTCCTCTCCACCAAAGTTCATACATTGAAGCTCTAATGTTTAATGGGAGGCGATTAAGTCACAAGGCTGAAGTGCTCCTGAAAAAGATTAATGCTCTTATAGAAAAGGTCCCTAGACGCAGCAAAGGCAGTCCTGAGAGGAAAATACATTGCAATCCAGGCCTATCTCAAGAAACAAGAAAAATCCCAAATACAAAATCTAACAGCACACCTAAAGGAACTAGAAGCAGAACAGCAAAGGCAGCCTAAGCCCAGCAGAAGAAGAGAAATAATAAAGATCAGAGCAGAAATAAACAATATAGAAACTAAAAAAACTGTAGAGCAGATCAACGAAACCAAGAGTTGGTTTTTTGAAAAAATAAACAAAATTGACAAACCTCTAGCCAGGCTTCTCAAAAAGAAAAGGGAGATGACCCAAATAGATAAAATCATGAATGAAAATGGAATGATTACAACCAATCCCTCAGAGATACAAACAATTATCAGGGAATACTATGAAAACTTATATGCCAACAAATTGGACAACCTGGAAGAAATGGACGAATTCCTGAACACCCACACGCTTCCAAAACTCAATCAGGAGGAAATAGAAAGCTTGAACAGACCCATAACCAGCGAAGAAATTGAATCGGTTATCAAAAATCTCCCAACAAATAAGAGTCCGGGACCAGATGGCTTCCCAGGGGAGTTCTACCAGACGTTTAAAGCAGAGATAATACCTATCCTTCTCAAGCTATTCCAAGAAATAGAAAGGGAAGGAAAACTTCCAGACTCATTCTATGAAGCCAGTATTACTTTGATTCCTAAACCAGACAGAGACCCAGTAAAAAAAGAGAACTACAGGCCAATATCCCTGATGAATATGGATGCAAAAATTCTCAATAAGATACTAGCAAATCGAATTCAACGGCATATAAAAAGAATTATTCACCATGATCAAGTGGGATTCATTCCTGGGATGCAGGGCTGGTTCAACATTCGCAAATCAATCAACGTGATACATCACATTAACAAAAAAAGAGAGAAGAACCATATGATCCTGTCAATCGATGCAGAAAAGGCCTTCGACAAAATCCAGCACCCTTTCTTAATAAAAACCCTTGAGAAAGTCGGGATAGAAGGAACATACTTAAAGATCATAAAAGCCATTTATGAAAAGCCCACAGCTAACATCATCCTCAACGGGGAAAAACTGACAGCTTTTTCCCTGAGATCAGGAACACGACAAGGATGCCCACTCTCACCGCTGCTGTTTAACATAGTGCTGGAAGTTCTAGCATCAGCAATCAGACAACAAAAGGAAATCAAAGGCATCCAAATTGGCAAAGATGAAGTCAAGCTTTCGCTTTTTGCAGATGACATGATATTATACATGGAAAATCCGATAGACTCCACCAAAAGTCTACTAGAACTGATACAGGAATTCAGCAAAGTTGCAGGATACAAAATCAATGTACAGAAATCAGTTGCATTCTTATACACTAACAATGAAGCAACAGAAAGACAAATAAAGAAACTGATCCCATTCACAATTGCACCAAGAAGCATAAAATACCTATGAATAAATCTAACCAAAGATGTAAAGGATCTGTATGCTGAAAACTATAGAAAGCTTCTGAAGGAAATTGAAGAAGATTTAAAGAAATGGAAAGACATTCCCTGCTCATGGATTGGAAAAATAAATATTGTCAAAATGTCAATACTACCCAAAGCTATCTACACATTCAATGCAATCCCAATCAAAATTGCACCAGCATTCTTCTCGAAACTAGAACAAGCCATCCTAAAATTCATATGGAACCACAAAAGGCCCCGAATAGCCAAAGGAATTTTGAAGAAGAAGACCAAAGCAGGAGGCATCACAATCCCAGACTTTAGCCTCTACTACAAAGCTGTCATCATCAAGACAGCATGGTATTGGCACCAAAACAGACACATAGACCAATGGAATAGAATAGAAACCCCAGAACTAGACCCACAAACGTATGGCCAACTCATCTTTGACAAAGCAGGAAAGAACATCCAATGGAAAAAAGACAGCCTCTTTAACAAATGGTGCTGGGAGAACTGGACAGCAACATGCAGAAGGTTGAAACTAGCCCACTTTCTCACACCATTCACAAAAATAAACTCAAAATGGATAAAGGACCTCAATGTGAGACAGGAAACCATCAAAACCTTAGAGGAGAAAGCAGGAAAAGACCTCTCTGACCTCAGCCGTAGCAATCTCTTACTCGACACATCCCCAAAGGCAAGGGAATTAAAAGCAAAAGTGAATTACTGGGACCTTATGAAGATAAAAAGCTTCTGCACAGCAAAGGAAACAACCAACAAAACTAAAAGGCAACCAACGGAATGGGAAAAGATATTCGCAAATGACATATCGGACAAAGGGCTAGTATCCAAAATCTATAAAGAGCTCACCAAACTCCACACCCGAAAAACAAATAACCCAGTGAAGAAATGGGCAGAAAACATGAATAGACACTTCTCTAAAGAAGACATCCAGATGGCCAACAGGCACATGAAAAGATGTTCAGCGTCGCTCCTTATCAGGGAAATACAAATCAAAACCACACTCAGGTATCACCTCACGCCAGTCAGAGTGGCCAAAATGAACAAATCAGGAGACTATAGATGCTGGAGAGGATGTGGAGAAACGGGAACCCTCTTGCACTGTTGGTGGGAATGCAAATTGGTGCAGCCGCTCTGGAAAGCAGTGTGGAGGTTCCTCAGAAAATTAAAAATAGACCTACCCTATGACCCAGCAATAGCACTGCTAGGAATTTATCCAAGGGATACAGGAGCACTGATGCATAGGGCCACTTGTACCCCAATGTTCATAGCAGCACTCTCAACAATAGCCAAATTATGGAAAGAGCCTAAATGTCCATCAACTGATGAATGGATAAAGAAATTGTGGTTTATATACACAATGGAATATTACATGGCAATGAGAAAAAATGAAATATGGCCTTTTGTAGCAACGTGGATGGAACTGGAGAGTGTGATGCTAAGTGAAATAAGCCATACAGAGAAAGACAGATACCATATGGTTTCACTCTTATGTGGATCCTGAGAAACTTAACAGGAACCCATGGGGGAGGGGAAGGAAAAAAAAAAAAAGAGGTTAGAATGGGAGAGAGCCAAAGCATAAGAGACTGTTAAAAACTGAGAACAAACTGAGGGTTGATGGGGGGTGGGAGGGAGGAGAGGGTGGGTGATGGGTATTGAGGAGGGCACCTTTTGGGATGAGCACTGGGTGTTGTATGGAAACCAATTTGTCAATAAATTTCAGAAAAAAAAAAAAAAAAAAAAAAGAAAAGGTCCCTAGAGCTCCCTAGAAACCTTCCACCATGTCAGGATACAAGGAGAAGTCTATGACTTGTCATCTACGGCATCCTTCTGAGAGGCTAGTTTGAAATCTGGTCTGATGGCAAATCTCCTGAGTCAGTACAGACCGTGGATGCAATGATGATTAATTCATTTCTTGAGACAAGGAGCATAGAGTAAGGCCAAGGAGAAAAGGAGAAGCACAGAGTGTTCCACTCCCTATTATGGATACAACACCTGTGTTGCTAATGAAACTTTTTGTTCCATGTGCCCAAAGAACACTATACTAGGATGACCAACAGGATATTTATGAAGAGTTGGGAAGAAAAGGGTAGAATCTATGGAAAGTGTCCCTCTAGAAGCAATACTGAATCTCTGGTTCCATATATTTCATAACACTCTTGACACATTTGTGTTACAGAACTGAGCAAAGGCTCAGGAATAGGAAGCAACAAATGTCATTGAAAGGAATTTTGAGTTAGGTTAAATTCAATAATATACTTTCAATTTCAAACTAAAATTACTGAATAGAAGTAAAATTTCATTTCTCTTTTTGAAAAAATAAGTACTGAGGTAGCCAGCCCAGGGATTAGATGATGGTAACCATCCTGATTCCAACTTTCTTTTCCACCACTCCAGTGTCTGGCTTCCTTCCTCAGGTTTACCTCATGATTTGAGATGATTGCAAGTATCCAGTCATCACATCAACATAGCAAATTGGAAGATGGAAGAACAAAAACAGCAAAAAGTCATAATCTGGTAGAAGTAGCAATTTTAATACAGATGCTTTGGAAATGTCACATATATCCACCTGCATCTCACTAGTAATATAAATAGAAGATTACACCTACTTTTAAGAAAAACTAGAAAATTCAATTTTTATTCTGAAAATCAATAAGCCCAATTTACCAAATTTGGTAGCTAATCAGCAGTAACTGACACTGAAGAGATGTGGGATAGAGATATAAAACTGAAGGGTTAAAACTGTGAATAAGAATCCCTTGAACTCTAAATTCATTCTGTTATTTTGTGTAGCACATAACTGTTTCTTCTCCACTATGATACGGTTTGGGATGTTCATTCTATAAAGATTTTGAAAATCAGATTTTCTATAATGTGGACACCAGTCAGACATGAGAGCCACAGCATGCTGACACACTGAAGCAGCAGGACAGAATGAAAGCCTACAAATAGAACAGTAAGACATCCAGGGATTTTCCTTAACTTAGTCTCCTTTTCTGGAGAAATGGCCAGCCCACAAAGAAAACCCACCGAGACTGACATTAAAATGTGCTTCTTAAGACACGGTTTACTTCCTATTATCTCCTAATTAGTCCCAACAATTAATAAGTCCCCTTCCAAATATGTCAAGTTTAAAATAAGCTTTTTAGATTCTAATATTATCTGACAGCCAAGGATCATCAGTCCGGGACGAATCTCTAATAAGTGATAACAAACACAAACAAAACAAAAAAGAAGTCCTCAAATGAATATGAGGCAATAAAGGACACAGGGGACAGGTTCATGAAACTATGAATAGTATGCTTAAAATAGTAGAAGATATTGCATCCCATGAAATATGAAGAGAATATAGGTGCATTCCAAAAAAGCAAGTTCAAAAATATATATATAATTGTTGTAAAAGTGACATCCCTTGAAACTTTATTCTCCATACCTTTCCCCATTTTCCCTTAGTCCCACACAATGTCATAAGCCTCATTGATTCAGTGCCCAGTCTAATCACTTGGCTCCCATTCTATTCCAAGTCCACCAGCATCTCTTGAAGAACTAAAAAAAATAAAATAATAAAATAAAATAAAATAAAATAAAATAAAATAAAATAAAATAAAATAAAATAAAACAAAACAGAAGCAAATGTATTTCCTGTGGGGAGCAGGGAGACCATGATGGACTGGAATACTTTAATACAATCTCATGAATATAATAAATGAAATTCTTTATAAAACATTTTTAAAACATCTTTGGTGAGAAATGAAGAAATGACAAGATATTAAGGAATTACCAGTTCAGGATTTTAGTGAAGGCAAGAACTGAGGAAGGCATGAAAAGCACTGAATCTACAGTTGCCTGATAGCACTTTCTGTTTCGATAAATTCCTGGGACAAGAACAACAAGTTTGAATCCCAGGGCCTAAGTAGAGAGTGTAATAACAGACCCAATGCTGTCACCAGCTACACCCCAAAACCTGGCCTTTATTGCCCACCTGCTCGGACTCACTAACCTCTGTCTCACATTTTCCCCTAAGCTCTTCTTAAAATAGTAGAAGATATTGCATTATTTACATAATGCACAAGGCATGTTTCCTTAAGGCTCATGTGAGACCTTACACATGCCTCTACATAGGGTGACAAGGCCTCCCTATTTCAATATGCATCCTAATCCTAAGCCAAAGGAACCCATTCACCCTCTCTCAGGGAGTCATGGCTTTGGAAGCCATTCCCCATGATCTTATTTGCTGCAAATGTCTGTGCAACAACTCAAACTGGTGCAGTTTCTGATTCACCAAGGAGCAAATTCACATTGGTTCAGTTCCATTGCTAATCAAAAAAGATAAACTCTCAGTGAAGGGAAAATAAAAAACCATTCTTCCCATCTCCACTTTCAGGGTATGGCAAATAAATTTTCCTTGATATTGAGTATGTAGGGGAAGAGGAGATGGATAAAATATATCACTTAACGATCCACTGGTTAAAGAAAAAATATATATACTGGAAATTAGAAAATACTTTCAACTGATTGATAAGGAACATATATGTTGAGAGATTCATATACACAGAGAAAGAAAGACTGAAAACTGGCAAAACATGAATCTCAAGAAATTAGAAGAACAGTGAGATAAACAACAAAAAGTTAATTTAAAAAAAGAGCTTTTGGAAAAGAAGTATATTTTCTGATAGAAACATAGTCAACTTCAGAAACACAGTTTTGCTTTGTGTTAATGAAGTTTATATAAAACATATGGCAAGAAAGCTGTTTCACAAACTTCTTTTTCTTTAAAGATTGGATCAAAGTAGAAGAATTTTGATAATGCACTTTGGGCCAGGAGGAAATCCAATAGGGACAATTTTAAAATTAGGCCACAGCTAAAAGCATATCGGTAGGGTAAACTTAGGAATATAACATACCTGTTTGTTGTTCAGATAAATCACCTGGAGTTGGACCAGATTAGGAGTCCATTATTTCCCCTCCTACTAAGCACCCGTAAAATATGAACCCAATACATCAAGTAGCATAATCACCTGTAAGTAAGTGACTATTATGCCTGAGCACTGGGGTAGGGTGAGGGAAATGGAGTAACTAACATCACAACACAAAGAGAGAGGAAAGGGAGAGAGAGTCTGTAAAGCGCAAAAGCATGTTGTAGAAATAAAGACTACACATGGTGTAGTCTCATAGTCTAGACTAAAGGCCATTTCACCACTGAGTTTTTTTTTTAATATCAATTGAATAAAGGAGAGGGGCCACTCTCAAATTTCCATCCCTTCAACACTAAATGGGTTATACTACGAAAGTTAAATCAGAAAGAACTATTTATATTCTCTGATTAGAAGAGACTTGCTAACAGTATGAACACTTTTTGTTTTGTAATGGACTTTACTATACACTCTTTCCACAATTAAAGGAGATTTTACACACATAAACCAGTTCTTATTTTCTTATTACAATGCAATCACTATTAATTTAGGTAGAATTTTACTTGAATGTCTAAATAATAGGACAGCTCTTTCTATAAGAAGATTGACTGCTGGAGTGGATTAAAAGCTTTCAGAGAAATCCCCTGCTCATTTATATTAGAGTCAGAGAATTTGATTTTCCTTCCAACAGAAATTGCTGTTTTATCCGGTTTGTGTTTCTAAAGGGCATCCTAAAATATCGTTGATTTTATGCTATTCAACTGTTATGAAACATTTATCCAGCTTAATTTTATAGCTTAATTTCTGATCTCCTCCAATATTATTTTCCCTTTCAAATTATAACAAAAGTCTTTTTAGCAAAATTTTATCATATGATCTTCTATAAACTATGGTATTTTATATAGTTAAACTATGCATTTATTCTTTTTCTTTTTTTTTTTTCTTTTAAAAATTCCCTGTTTAGAGGGATGTTTGGTTCATTCAGCAGAGCATGTGACTCAATCTAAGGTTCATGAGTTCAAGCCGCACATTGGGTGTAGAGCTTACTAACAAAAAAAGTTCCTATGTACAAATTGATTTCATGTATGAAACATCACTTCATGTTTCTTCAGAATGCATATTTTGTAATTATTTGAAAATATTTTTTAAGTTCATTTATTTATTTTGAAAAAGAGAGAGAGAGTATGTGCAAGTAGGGAAGAGAGAGAGAGAGAGAGAGAAAGAGAGTATCCCAAGCAGGCTCTGTGTTGTTAATACCAGAGCTGACTCAGGGCTCCATCTCAGGAACCAAACTGTGAGATCATGACCTAAGCTGAAATTAAGAGTCAGATGCTTAGGGGTGCCTGGGTGGCTCAATCGGTTAAGTGTCTGACTACGGCTCAGGTCACAATCTCATGGTTTGTGGGTTTGAACCCCATGCTGGGCTCTGTGCTGAGAGCTCAGAGCCTGGAACCTGCAGCCTGCTTCGGATTCCATGTCTCCCTCTCTCTGCCCCTCCCCCACTCGAACTCTGTCTCCTTCTCTCTCTCTTAAAAAATAAATATTAAAAATTAAAAAAAAAGTCACATGCTTAATCAACTGAGCCACCCAGTCACCCCTAGATCCTGACAAATTATTAAGGTAAGCAGATGTCAAGCTTCTTAGAAACTGTTCTTCTGGCTGTTTTGTCCTTACTTGAGCATGGTACAGAGCCCCTAGTGGGTCCTATGCAACTCTTTAAATGGGCATTGTCTAAACCACAGAAAAAACAGCAGGGGCAGCAGAATATGAACATCCTCCTTCAGATTTAGATCAGTTCTTCAATTTTGGCTATAAGGCAGTGCAAAGAAACACCGACTATCTCATCCTCCCAGGGGACATCACACTGGTCCACTACCTTGGTGGAACCATCCTCATGAAAACCCCGAAGAAGGAAATGACTCACCTTTAGTAGAGATCTTAGAAAGATGCATTTTCCAGAGATGGAAAATAGTTCTTGGCTTGCTATCAGACACTAGTTGAGATGATATGCCTGATCATGAGGCAACATGACAGAGGGACCCAAACTTTCTACTTTCAATTGTGAATAATCTGATCAATACAACCATAAATTAAGGCATTGTTAGTACCATTTTTTCATCAAGTAGGTCTGGTTTATATAGACCTAGGGTAAGCACGTGCCAAAGTCCAAGAAAGTTACATAAACTGTTTCTCACATTTTCAAAATGCCTGTATCTGTCATATTGCTGTCTCTCCTTCGACCCACTCTTATGGTTTCCTGGGTGGCTGTGCTCACTATGATGGTTTAAGATGCAACACGAGGACTATTTTTTTTGTTTCACTGGTGTTCAAAATTTCTGTGGAAGGTCATATTTTCTATTGGGCTTGTGGCAAAGTTATAGAGGACACCACTACAGTTTTAAAGCAAAGACATGTCCTTTCAACAAATAATATTAAGCAAGTGGCTTTGATCAACACGAATTTCCAACCACTGAAGCTGACTTGTCTGCTACTACTAATAACTGCCCAGTATATGAGAAGCAGCAACTAAAAGTAGTATCTACCTTAAAGAAAGACAGAGCATGTTCATTGCCTTCAGGCAATGGAATAGAGACACAACTAGCTAAATGGATGGATCTTAAAAAAGAATTCTTAATGAAAGAAGTGTGAGATGTATAACAAAACACTTTACAGAAATAGCACAAAAAGGTGCACACAAAACAACAGTTCCCCTATTGCAAGAATAGATGTTAATAAAAATACATGAGAATCTTTTAGATGGGGAATAGAAAATAGGTGTTGGCTACAAAACTGAATGAATGGAATGAAGGAATGATCTAATTGATTAAAAATCAAGTTGAGGGCACCTGGGTGGCTCACTTGGTTATGCGTCAGACTTCAACTCAGGTCAAGATCTTGCAGTTCCTGAGTTTGAGCCCTGCATCAGACTTTGTGCTGATAGCTCAGAGCCTGAAGCCTGCTTTAGATTCTGTCTCCACCTCTCTCTGTGCCCCTCCCGCACTCATGTTCTCTCTCAAAAATAAATAAACATTAATTAAAAAAAAATCAAACTTGGGCTTTGCATAGACTCCAATTTCTATACTTAAAAAGTGGGATGATGTTTTTGTAGAGCAAGGAGACACACAATTAAAAAAAATTAACACAGTAAAATAAAATAATAACAATAAAGACTCCAGTGATTAAAGGTGCTGTGAACTTAGAGGAGTATTTTTCTCAATCTGCCCATATGATACATAAAGGGAAAAAAATTAATGAAATACATATGGTTAATGAAAAATAAGGATGCCAGCATAGTAATGAAACAGTAAATAATAAGGGGAGAGGTAGGATATGGCCTCAGGGAGGTAGGCAGTGTCCCATTCATGTCGGCTCTGGCCACAAATTTGAATTTCATTTTCTAATTTGAATTTCACTGTGATCTGCTGGAGGTCTTCAAGCATGGGAGAAATACGAGCAGACTAAAGGTAGAGTGAAACATTCTGGCTCCTATAGTTAAAAAAAGTAGACTGCAGGGGGAAAAGTAATAAAGGAGACAAGAGCTAGGAAGATTCCCATTCCTCTGATGAGATTGTCATGGTTGGCAACAGGGCTGAAGGACAAGTGGGTAAAAGTGATTATGTCACCTACCAGACTCAAACACGCCAATTGCATCTGGTAGTTTTCTGATTAAAGTCCAAAGACCTTGAAACGATATCCATAGCATGTCAGGGTTTTAATCATGTCTACCACATCCTTTGCTAACTCTTCTGAAATATTGTCCTTCCTAAAAAAGTGTTGCTTTCTCTCACAATTTCATGCCTTTACACAATCTCTTTCATTCACTTGGGAAAATCCAACTCCCTCTTCTTGACCACTGAGTTCTCAGATTCAACTAAAATTAATTTCCTCAGAGATTATATTTTAAACTAACTTCATACCATGAACAGTTTAGTTTCTGTTCTTAGTGGTCCACTGTTAATATGTGATTTTCTTTATAATAACATTTTGCTATTAATGTAATTTTCATTGTGTGTAATTTTTGCCTATGTGATTTTCTAGTTGGACTATATGATTAGTAAAGAAATGTTTTTATCTTTACATAACTAGCACTCACAGAATACCTTAAATAGAAAAGGCTTTTAATAAATGCTTGATTATTCAATCAAAAATAATTGCCAAAGATTATCACCACTCTTCCTTTTTTTTATTTGCTTTAAATCCCTGTCTCTGAGTTCTTCTACAGACTAAGACAATATACATGTCATGTATAAATATGCTTAGTCATATGATTCTTGCTACAAAAAATGAAATCTTTTAACATGGTAAACTAAATAAATAACATATTCAAATATTTAGTCATTCCATTTATTCCTTCAGAATAACATGTACCAGCAAAATAACATTTACCAGCAACTATACCTATGGTACTGCAAAGCACCACAGATGACACAAAGAAAACTTCTTACAAATGAGGTGACTTAAAACAAAAGCACAGTGGACTTAGAACCTGGTAGGGTCCCCTCCCTAAGGAATGGAAAAAAACAAAAACCACAACTCAAGGCAACCTACTTATACAGATGTAACATCCCTCACCACCTTGTACCATGAGACCACTTATTCAGACTTCATGTTGTGTGTTACCATAGGTGGGAGACAAAAAAAAAAATAGAAAGTGCATAAAAAACTATGCCACATGGCATCCGGGGTTCAGTTCTTCAGGCACGACCCCAATTGAGTCTTGCCGGCACAAACAAAGTCCAGTCTCAGTGTCACAACTCTCTGTGGGAGAATCCTCTTACAAGAATACAAATAAAACTATGACAGAATTCCCACCAAAAAAAGTGGAAATTGATAAGGAACACCATGTTTATCCTTTTTTATGCATTTTTATTTTTTAGTTTTGTTTTTATTTTGTTATTTGTCTACGGCCAAGTTCTTCATTTTATCACAAAACTCAATGAGAAATAAAGTATTATATTATTCAGGGTAACACAAGCTGCTATAATAGATATACACTAGGGTTCAACCATTTAATTCAGGAGATTGTTACTTCTTCTTCATATAAATTTTAATTGGTACTGAGTGCAATAGAGTGCAGGCAGGGTTAGTCAACTCTGCCCCATATAGTCTGGGCCCAGATCGGGGAATGTTCTCATTTTGTCCAGTCACTAGGTAGGAGATGAGAGCAAGTGGGAGATGTGGAGGGTCAGGCCTGGGAGTGGTATCTACATCTTAGCCAGGACACAAGTTAACAGATTGAGTGAATTATATAATTGCTGCCACAAATTTACTTTGCAGAGCACTGAATAAAAGTAACCTTAATAAAATATGGATAAATAAAGGATTTAATGAGTGGTAAAATTTAGGGTCAAGTTTGGTCTTCTACAATTTATAAGAAATAAGAGAAGAAAAATTCTATGTATCAGATATGATGAGCTACAAGGTAAATCCTGTCCAAATACACATGAAAGTATGCACAATTAAAGATATCTAATAAATATTTGTCAAAGGAAATAAATCCAAAATGCTTTATTATATCCATAAAAAACGGTTGTAAAAATATGATTTGATATGTTTATTGCCTCTGCCCTTTAGTCTATTAAATTTGATAGTGCTCAACCCAAAATTTAAAAGAAATTATAAATTGTTAGTATATTTCAAATGTCAATTCTATGATATCTATAGCTTTGCTTCATCACTGTGATGACATTCGAGTATTATCTGAAAACAACAAAAAGAATGAAATGGTAAATGCAATAATAAATTATGAGACACTACTTCAATTGAGCTACTCAATGCTAAACTATTTGATGTGCAAATATTAGATGCTCTGTTCTGTGTTTTTCCATCTTTTTTCCTCTACTTGTATTCCATTTTGAATAATGTTTATTAACTTGTCTTTTAGTCCACTGATTACAGCACTGTATGTGGTGTTTGCTCACTGAAAGAAATGCTTCATTCTATTACCAAGTATTTTCTACCATTTCTATTTTTTTTTTTTTAATTTTAACTTCTGGTAAAATGATCTATTTGTTTCTGTATGCTGTTGATATTTTCCATTGCCTCCTTTAACACCTTTTTATAGTCATTTTAAAATCCTTGTCACATAATTTCAAATTCTCAGTTGTCTCTCTATGTGTTTCTATTCACTGTTTCCACTCTTGTCCATGATTTTATTTGCTTTTCTGTATTTTTCATATATTATTTTTATTGTATTCCACTAATGTGTGAAAGATCAACAGAAGTAGAAATAAAAGACATTTTTTCTCAGAATGTTATACATAGGGTCACTATAGTTGGATAAGTCTAGTCCATAGTTTAGAAATGCCTAGAATTTTTTGCAGCTCTAAACAGATGCAATTGCCATTGTTTAAAATATCTTGATGGTGAGATCACTTTTCCTTCAAAGGGCATGGGGTCTGAAAACTTGTAAGACTCAAAGATCTCTTTACAATTTACAATTCAACCACCAGCCTTCCAACCCTTGGAACATTTATTTCTATTTTATAGTTTTGGCTTTTGTATTTTTTGTGCTCCCGGGTTTTTTGCACTGCAATCCTTCACTGGCATTCTGCACCTCAGGAGACTACTCTTCCCCTGACTGCCTTGACTCCAAACATTGGAGGGCTAGTACACTGCACTTAGTGAAGGTCCAGAGTATCTTATTGGGTTTTCTCTGAGCAATTCTGCTCTGCTCCAGCCATTAGAGGTTCACTGCAGTACACGTGGGAGAATCTTGAGGTACTCTAGAGATTTATTTTAGCTCTTCAGCAAACTGCGGTCTTAAATTTGGGAATACCCCATGCAAACCAGGAGGGTGTATCTCAGCTCCCCTGCCCTGCTCCCAGCCTTTCGTTTGCTTCTCTGTGTGCTTGGTATGAGCCCACGGGAAAGTGTCAGTGGGTGGAAGAACACTCACACTGGGGCTGAGGCTATACAAAATATTTTATTTGTCATTTCAGCATGCATATGCTACCATGAGTTCATTAAAAGATCAACATATTTTTTCCCCTTATTTCTCTCTATGGTGGATGTTGCTTCTATCATTCAACCAGGAATGGAAACAGCCATGGGTCTCTGTGTTCCTAGGAAGTAAATGTATCTATCTGGATTTTACTACATGAGCTCTTTGGATCTTCAGTACTCTGATGGTTTTTAACTATGATTGTTTATAGCTTATCTTGCTTGCTACATACCCTAAATGGAAGTGGTAGTCTATATAATAAAAAATTTTTAAAGTTTACTTATTATTTCTACTTATTTATTTCTACTTAAACAAATTGAATATTCTACAGACACAAAAAATAAAAGTAAGAATTTTGCTCAATTAAATGACCTTGAGATGTCAAGTTGGCTAAATAAACCATAAGAATTAAAAAATAGCATTTCTGTAAGCATAAACTACATGAATTTATAGATTTTACCATTTTTATCCATTTACTTATAAGCTACAAAATCAAACTTAAATTTTTTCTATCCCTTCATAGTCTACTCAAAAGTGGCTATTAGATTGTCTCGATTTGTGAAATATCTGAAGATACCATTTATTTAAGGACAGAGGAAATGTTAATTCTATTAGATTACTGGATTTGAAAATACCATGCAGGTTATGATTGCATCAGAAATTGAATACTTCAAGTTTAAACTACTGAAGTCTTTAGATCTAAGTAACCAATTTTCTATTTTGGAATAAGTACAAACTCTCCTAAAATTAACATTAAAATGTAATCCTGTTCATATTAATTGATGTTCCAAGAATCACATCTATTATTTCACCTTTTCCCAATACCTATCACAGAAATTAGAACAGACACTATAACTCCAAGGAAATAATGATTATTCCCTTAAGTCCTAGGGTACAATAACATTTAATATATTTAATAGCATCCTTTTAAGATTTCAAGTGAATGTCGGTCATAGTTTTGTCAATCCTAGGAATGTCAGTCCTAGGTGTGTGTGTATGTATATGTGTGTGTGTGTGTGTGTGTGTGTGTGTGTGTATATATATATATATATATATATATATATATATATATATATATATATCTACATTATCTCTCTCCGGAATACATATAAAGAAGAGAACAATCACCTTAGGGACTGGTTTAAATGAAGCTTAATCACACCAACTAACTTCAGTATTCCCCAGAACATTGTTTCTATTCATATGCAGAATGAGTTAGATTCAGTCCAAGTGTTAGCAGAGGCTTTAAGGTGATTTTAAGCTTTTTTTTTTTTTTTTTCAATTTAGGTGGTAAGAACATCAAGGTCATGAAGCTATTCTTGTGTCACATCACAGCCATCTGCATAGAATAAATGTGCTTAGATAAGATTGTTCACCTACAAGATCCACCACAACCTCTTCACTTGGACACTCTAGCAACCAATGAAAGGCAGATTCCCTTAAAAACAGTGGACAAGTTTAAAAAAAAAAGAAAGAAAGAAGAAAAACTGTCCTATGTAATTAGCACTCCCAGTACCACTCAGAATTAATGCTTCAGTATAAAGTTTACCAATTCTAATATTTTTAGAATTATGAAAAAGCATGGCAATATCTGAACATTAGCTTGAAACTAATGTTCCTCAAAAGGGAAATAAAACTTATCCAGAAAAAGCTTACCTCTGAAAACTTATCCAGAAAAAGCTTACCTTTCTCAAATTCCTATAAGAGTTATGGAAATAATAAATAATGTTCATAGAAATTTTACACAATCATTTTAGAAATCTAAAAAATAACAGAGAAAAGCACTCAGGATAAAAATAAAAAGTTATTGGGGCACCAGGCTGGTTCTGTTGGTAGAGCATGTGACTCTTGATCTCGGGGTCATGAGGTTTGAACTCCATATTGGGGGGAGAGATTAATTAAATAAAAGTTTAAAAAAACATCAAAGGTTATTATTATCTTCATTTCCAAGATAATATAATAGGTTTGGATTTGTTTTATTTTCTTTCAGTTGATTGTGTAAATTTTAAATTGATATGATCATACATATATCTAGATATCTGTATCTCCCTCTATATATCTGATACATATGTACATATTTTTGCATAGTTTGTCTTTACTTAATGTTATCTTATAAACATAATTCTATACAATTTTTTCACAGAATATTTTTGTAATGACCTACTATTTACTTAATTAGGCATTTATTCACTTTATTCTATTTTGGGATAATCAAATACCCAATTATTAATTTTCAATTTGCTGATTTTACATATGTGATAAAATCATATATTTTTTATAAGTATGGTTCACATAAAACAGCTGTCCTATAAAAGGCTGGTTACATCTTCATTCCTCTTTAGAAAAATACTACTGAAAGTGAAGTTACTGATTTAAAACCAAAGAATATGGATATTGTAACATGCATGTTAGCTGTTTACAAACATGTTTCCAAAAAGAATACAATAGGGGCGCCTGGGTGGGGCAGTCGGTTAAGCGTCCGACTTCAGCCAGGTCACGATCTCGCGGTCTGTGAATTCGAGCCCCGCGTCAGGCTCTGGGCTGATGGCTCAGAGCCTGGAGCCTGCTTCCGATTCTGTGTCTCCCTCTCTCTCTGCCCCTCCCCCGTTCATGCTCTGTCTCTCTCTGTCCCAAAAATAAATAAATGTTGAAAAAAAAATAAATAAAAAAAAAACAAAAAGAATACAATAATAATTGATGTAATATGGTATGTCCAACACACCATATTTTTATCATTTTGTCATCACTTCTGCACTAGTTTGATTATAAACAGAAAAGATATGTCATAGGATCTTTATTTCTATTATTATTACTAAAATGTTTAATAATTTATTTTAATTTCTTAGTACTACCTTCCTATTTAGTTTCCTCATGCCTTGTGTGTCCCTGAACCCTCAGTAACAGCAGTAAAGTTTTAAACTCCCAAGCCCTTCACTACTGAAACATCATTAAAAACCTTATCTGCTTAGTATTCTATTTTCTCCTGTCCTTGGTCTTTAATAGATTACAGCTGGTTTATGTGATAAATGAGTACATGCTAATGGGATAAAAAAAATGTGCAAGTATACCTTTGCAATCCAAAAGAAGAGGCCAGGTACCATAAGGATGGTGTGCGGGTACATCTGTCACACAAGCCAGGTGTGTGTTCTGCTATCCCCTGGATGTTTCCTGGCCTCGGGCTTTCCCTAATCTCTTGAGTCTTAGTTGCCTTATAAATGAAATGGTTATATCTGATCTACCTATGTAAGAAGAAAACGACAATGACCCAGTAAGACTAAATTTTAACAGTTTTTGTAAATAGGGGAAAAAAACTGTAAGTTCATTATATTTTAGTTAGGGATCCCTTTGCAAATGTACACTTTTATAACCATAAACCTCTATACACCATACAAGTGAATTATTTCAATAGTGATTCATTCAAGTCTCTGGAGAGACCATTTATTTTTGCGGGGGGGAGACACTACTCTCAAATCATAGCACTAAAACTGCTCAGACAGATCTATCTAGCTATCTATCTATCATCTACTCATTTGGTTTCTCTAGGGAACACTAATATATGGTGTATATGTGAAAGTGTGTTTAATGTAAAATTCAAGATTAAGCCACCTTTTGTACTAATACTACCCGTGGTTCAGCCTAAATAAATCGCATAATAGTGTTCTACTTCAGTAATGATGTTTACTCATTCAGAAACCATCACTGGATTCAGCTTCAATTAAGATAACATTTATCACTTCCATGCAATGACATAAAACAATTTCAGTGTCATTGATAAATAAAACACTCTTTCTGATCACATAACCATAAAATAGTAAATAGTCAATATCACTACCACATTTATTTATCGTGAAATAGTCACAATATTTAAATCATAAAAATTTGAATGTTCTACAGAATTAATAGTGTACATACTTTTGAAGATGAACCATAACTAAAATTAGGAAAATGCTCTTTCTTCTATTTTATTCACCTAATTATCTAAATATATAATTAAATGGTTTCTCATTTCAACTGTAATTTCGTTTTTTTATTTATCTAAATGACTTTTGATAAGATGACTAAGGAATTCTAGAAACTTGATAATCTATTAAAGGTTTCTATTCATGAACCAAATTCCTAAAGTTTATAGATAGGATTAAAAATATTAGAATACATGGATAATACCAGTAAGAAAATATGAAGCATCCTAGGAAGATAAACATCAGATAAGATCCTATAAAGAATTTGATGCTCAAATCACATCCAGGATAGTCATGCTGCAGAAGTTGGGTGTGGCCACAAGGTACTCCACTCCTGGATTCAGAAATTCTGGGGGCCCTGGGACAACAGTAACGTCTATTTCCAGACAGGAACATTATATCCCTCAATGGCTAGACAGAGCAACAGTACTCCAGGCTACAGGTAACAGCTAAGAATGGGGAGCACCACCTCCCTAACTACAGACCATAAGCTCTTCCATGACACACCCAATCCCTCCTCTAGTCTTACTGAAATGAAAAAAAAAAAAAAAAGGCTAAAATGCAAGTCATAGAAGTACTGGCTTCTCTTTACATAGGACAGATAAACATGTAAGACAGAAGTTCCCAGATACTCTCAACTAAAATTATTTTAAATGACCATATTTTTGGAAATTTAAGAAAACCTCAAGAAATAGAAGAATATGCATATGAGTAAGAAATAGCACAACCAGAAGACAACCTTAAATAAATGTAATTATTATTATCTGAGGATAATGGAACGTTACGACATCAATAAAACACAAACACTCTATGCTGGCAAAGTCAATTGGAGATCAATGTAAAAATATATTTACTGAAATGTATATGTATTTACAAGATAATGCCAACAGTTTTCCCAAGATGTAGCCTGAAAAGGGTTTGAGATGGAGATATTATAAGAAAATTTACAATATTGGAGATTAAAAGCATAACTTGAAAGATCTATATGGTTAATTATCCCAGAGGAAGGAAGGAAGAAAATAGAGAGCATTCATGGAGGTTATATTTAAATTAAATTAAAACAAAATAATTGGATGAGGCTTTTCTAGAATGAAGATAAACAGAAACAGAGATGAAATACTATATGAGCTAAACAGAATATTTTTTAAATTAATAAAGTGTAAGAATAAAAGCCTTGCTAATTCAGAGTAAGTTAGAATTAAATTATTAAATTTAAAATGATTACACTAAGGGAAAAACAAAAGCCAAACCCGAGGTAAAGAGGAGAAAAAATATACAAATAACAAGAAGAATCAGAATATCAGAGGCCTCATATGAACATTAGATGCAAAACAGATCAATATATCCAATATGTTAAAAAGTTTAGTTAAAATAATAGTAAAAAATAAACTTATGACACTTTTTCTGGCCAGATAAACATTCAAGTTTGAAGATGAAAATGACATACTAAAACTCAAAAAGTTTGACTTCCATTCATTTCCTAAGATCATATATTCCAGCAAGAAAAAGGAAATTTCAAAGTGAAATGAATAATGAGTAGCAAAATATATATATGGATATATATATATATATATCCATATATATAATCTCAAATTTAAATTTAAATTTATATAATTTAAATATATTTAAATATATAAAATATAAATACATAAAAATTTTTAAATATAAAAATTTAAATTTATGTATATATCTCAAATTAAAAATTGTGTTTTGTTAAAAAATACAATTTAAGATTCTTAAAATGATGACGATCTGAACACAGGAGTTGAATGGAGACATAAGAGGAAGGACTCAAAGCCATTTAAGGTAATTAAGTCATCGGTTGTAAAAATATACATATATTAACTAGTCTACTCATTTTCAGGGAACTTTAAATTTTTAGGGTGGTTACTAATATGAAATAAATGCATATCTTCTAAAATATTAAAAGAAGAACAAGACCAAGAAAATATGACTACTCCCAGGGGCACCTGGGTGGCTCGGTGGGTTAAGCATCAGACTCTTGATTTTGGCTCAGGGCCTGATCTTACGGTTGGTGAGTTCGGGCCCCACATGAAACTCTGTACTGACAGTGCAGACTGTACTCAGGATTCTCACTCCCTCCCTGTCTCTCTGCCCCTTCCTCATTTGCATGCATGAGCATATGCGCTCCCTGTCTCTCTCAAAATATAAATAAATAAACCTAAAAAAAACGACCAAATTCACAAATTGAGAGAAAGGGAAAATAAACAGCAATAAAACATGATAAAGAAAAAACATTAAATAAAATAGCATAGTATGTCAAATATTTATTAATAAACAATATATATGAAATAGCTCAACCACCTAATAAAATCAAAGGTACTTTGGTTGGATGGAACAGATTCTAGCTCTGTGCCAATTTCAAGAAGAATTCAAAAATAATGTCATAAAAAAGCATGAAAAAATAAATTAGAGGAAGGCCAAAAAAGATATCCCACACACAACTGAGCACTTAGTGTTGTATGTAAGTGATGAATGACTAAATTCTACTCCTGAAACCTATATTACATTATATGTTAGCTAACTGAATTTAAATAAAAATTTGAAACAAACAAAAAAATTAGATAAACACCAAAAATAAAGAAATAGCTGTCTAATAACATGTGAACAAATGCCCAAACTTATTAGCAATTAAAGAAATCCAAAGCAAAGCAATAATAAAATGCTAAAAAAAGAATTAAACAGAAAAGTAAGTAAATTATACATTCAGAAATGGAGTAAGAATAGAATAGTGAAATAACAAGACAATTGATAAAGCTGACAGGAGATATGTGTAAGTCCACAACCCTAGTAGAAGACATGTAGCATTATTCTTTCAAACGTTAACAGATGAAGCAGAATAAATGTGAGAGCGTAGACTATCAGAATAGCAATAACCTTTGTCTGCAATGCTTAACACATATAGACGTACTCCTAGAAATAAACATAGAAACGAATATGGGGTAGTCCCTCTTTAAATTTTTAAATATATTATGTAATTGTTCCCCAAAATCACTGACCCAATTTCCATCCCCACTAGCAGATTATGGGAACATTAGTTTTCTCACACTTTTGCCAGTATCCAAATTATAACTCCTTAAAAATGTTTTCTTGTCTTAGGGTTGAAAACATTACTTCATTGCTTTTTAAATCTGTATTTTTCTGATTAATAACAAAGTTAAGAAATGTTTTATATATACATCAACTATTTGTATTCTTTTTACTATGTTACTGTCCTGTACATTTTTGCTCCTTTAACACCAATCTAGTAATATCAACAAATAATTTTTAGATTATTTTGATTGCATTATTACTTGATTCAAAATCAAATAGTGTACCATAATGGTATTTTCTTTTATAGTCCCACTCCTCCCCTTTACTCTTATGACATTGTTTTTTGTTTCTTAGTGTGTCTTTCTATTGACTAAACAAGATTAACTACCTGGGAAACATACACATTTTCCAGAAAAGCATTTTCAAATGGAAACTGACAGAGACCTACACAGTAGCAAGTGCCTGGGGCTCCCAGTTCCCATTACATTCTGAAGCATTTCAGGTATCAAACAGAGCCTCAGCCAAACTTGCATAAATAGACCACAGTCTTTGGGTTGTATGATCATAAACTTTACAACTAAAAAATATCTGCATCTCTTTGTCCCCTCAAGTGTGCAAAGGGCTGGATATAAAATCAGTGGTTGCAGAAATATGATGTGGAAACATGATACTCACCTCTGTATATCCAACTTCACCTCTTGGGGGTACACTACATCTTCCCCTGCTACAGTTTCTGGGATACAACTGGGTCAGTGTAGCAGCATGGCAGAGAGGTCTAATGGCTCCCAGCCATACTGTCACCAATCTGTCAGCTGAGTTACCTAAAACTGCATGCTTACATGAGCCTCTGGAGGAAGCTCTGGCCCACTCTGTGGCCAGTCTTGAATAAGATAACCCATATCTCTTAGCTCATCCATCCTGAATATATGATGGCTCTCTAAGTGTTTTCTCTCATGATGGGCCAACATACCATTTCAACCTACAAGGGTTGTCAGGATAGTTGCTGAGCTTTCTGAAGGAAAGAGTAAAAGACAAGGGCAATGAATAAATGAAAGAAGGTTTGTAAGTAACCCCTGAAGTTCTCCCTTACAGCAGCCCAGATCAACCCAGAAAGAAAGATATTAAGGTACTGATTGAAGTTCTTAAGAGAACCTTCTGCCAATTCCTATACCCATGACAAGGATTTTTCTACTTAGCCTCTTTATTTTAACCTACATATAACATGATGAGTTGCTCTACATAAATTCCTGCTTGGTGGACCACAGACAGTTAAGGGTGGTTTTATTATCACAAACTACCCATGCCAAGGAAAGCAGACTAACCTTCTGGGCTTCAAAGTCTTGCTCTGTATCAATGGCTATTTGGCCTTATGTGGCTAACAGAATATTATTGTCATCAACTCAATTACTCCCACTCAGGGATAGGCTCATGCTTGAATTGTGCACTACACTGCCTCCTTCCCTTTCCCAGGGAGAACACTCCCTGAAATCTTGACCAGCAAGTTGACATGAGGTCCTAGAAGAAAGTCTTAATTAAAAACCTTGGAAAAGCTAGGTGCTCAATTTGGAGTACAGGTCATATCTACTCAATACAAACAAAAAAGTTCTTGTCCTCATGGAAAGAGTCCAGGAGAGGCAGATAGTTCAGTTTAGAAATTTGCATATATCATCATGACAGATGAAAATGTATGAAGTTGAACAGTGCTAGTATCTCTTACTGCATCATAGAGATGAAGACAAGGCTGATGAAGACCAGCTTCAGTCTTTTCAAACATCGTTATGTCTAGGAAGTTTGTGTCTATTTGGAGGGAGGGAGAATCAGCCTACATGTCTTTCTCAGACTTGGCTCCCGGGACCCAATCTATTATTGACAATCTGTTTTATTGGCAGCTACTGGTTGATAATGAAAACAGGGGTTTGTCAATAGCAGAAATTGGTATGGCTGACAGCTCCCCCTGGCCACATGATGGCATAGAAGCATCTCAAACAGATCAGCAGATGCAGTCACCATCTTAAGAGTGGCATAAAAGATGCTCCGTATTATAAGATTCTTGAAAGGACCCAGTGTGTGACTTTTAACATAAATCCTGGACTCTGCCCTGGGTGCATTATGTTGTTTTGTTTTTTTGTTTGTTTGTTTTGTTGTTTCTGTTGTTTACTAGCAGAGGAGAGGCATCTTATTCCAGAATTATCTTTGTGTCTGATGTACATCCTAGTTGATCATCACAGGAAAGTGATCTTGGCTTTATGATAATATCATTCTGACAGATATGAGGTTTTGATTTGCATTTCCTTTATGATTAGTGATGTTGAGCATCTTTTCGTGTACCTGTTGGTCATTTGTGGGTCTTCTTTAAGAAAATTTCTATTCATGCCTTTGGCTCATTTTTCAATGAGATTGTTGTTGTTTCTATTAATGGGTATGAATTCCAAGTATGAAAACAAAATATTTATATTTTTCAAAAGTTTGACAATCAAATAAAACATATATACAGAAAATTTAAAGAGAAATCAGATGTATATGAAGATTTGGCACTGTAGTAAGAAAAGTCCCAAGCAAAGCGATAGGCCAAGAGAAAGGAAAAACATAATGAGTAAAACAGATGAGTAATAACAGGCATATTGCTAAATGCTTACTATGTGCAAAGCACTGCTCTAAGTTTTTTACATGTATCCCATGTGTAACCTATTTAATCTTCTTAATAACCCTGTAAGATAGGTGATATTACATCCAATTCTAGATGGGAAAACAAAAGTACGGGATGATTAATAATGTGCCCATAATCATATATCTAGTAAGTAATGGAGTTAGAAATTGAACACAGGTAGCCTATCACAATAGCTCTAACCATTATTACATGTTGTTGTTGTTGTTGTTGTTGTTGTTGTTGTTGTTGTTTTAAATGTTAGGGTAAGGAACCAAGATGAACTAAGAACCTAGCTGAGATTGGAAAGGATGAGATAAGAGAAATGAAAAAGATTAATCTTGCTAAGTATATTTTATGAAAACTGGAAGAAAGGAGACATATATAAAACATGTATTGAATTCTAACCATATATATTAGACATTAAGTTAAGCCCCGGGAATACATTAAAGAACATAAAATTTAACAGCAACAGCCAAAATCCTTTTCCTTTGAATCAGGAGAGGAGAAGAGAATTATTCAAAATGTGAAGAAACGTTTCTATGGACCAGATGAAAGTTTTATTGGGTTTACAGCAGCTAGCGTTAAGTGTTCCAGTGAAAAAGAGGTAAGAACCCTATGCTTGAAGAAGGTTGGAGAGAGCCTTGGGAGAGGCAGGAGTGACTGAACTAGTTTGCTTGATTGGCGGCCAAGGAACAACACAGATGTGACTGATTATTTGAAAAATAAGATTTAAATTAATGACGTGGTCTCATTAACACATGTGAAACAAATGAGTTAAGCCACAATAAAAACCTAATACTGACACAAAATTAGTCTTTATGCTTAAATACATTAAAAGAAGCAGTGAGGTTTCAATGTTTCAAAAAAATTTTATGCTCCAGTGTGGAGCCCAATGTGGGTCTTGAACTCAAAACCCTGAGATCAAGACCTGAGCTGAGGTCAAGAGTCAGATGCTTAACCGACCTAGCCAGCCAGGTGCCCCTGAAATTCATTACATTAGAATAAACATATAACTATATCCAATATCATCTTTGAGTGTATTACATATGAGCCAAAATTTTCAATGATGGCTCACGGGTTTGGGATCTTCAGTATCATTGAGAATGCCTCCAAAGCTTAAGTGAATAGAATGCTCTTTAAAGGCATTTTTAATAAATAATAATAATATTGAAATATGTAGCCCATTCTTAGTTTAGCCCGCTGGTAATCACTTGCCTTCCAAGCTATTATAATAATAGTATGTCTATCAAACACTGACTATCTGGTCACAAAATAGTGCCTTAACAGAAAGTGCAAACTGTCCTACAACTTTTAAGGCTGGTTCTTCCTAAATAGTCCTTTAAAGATCCTAGTGTTATTCTGGATGCCCCAATTTTAGAATCATGGGCATGAAGCAGTAGTTTCTTTTCAGGTACTGTATCAGCCTTAGGAGTAGACATTGGTTGAATTAGCACTAGGAATATGCCTACATATATCGGCTCTGTTTCTTCCAGAGATGGCATATTTATACTACAGATAGTTTCATCATGCATGTGTCTGTGTCTATGCATATGCATGTATACATATACATACATACACTTTTTTAAGATGAAGTACACAGAATGTAAAGAAAAGCCATTACCTCCCTTATAGGTTTGTGTTTTTAGTTTCTTTTGGATTCAAAATTAGCAATCTGCCTTGAAAAGAGAGAGATGAAATAATCAAGAGAAAATATCCTAGTAATTACTAACATTTCACATACCCCTGTCATTAGAACAATGGCCTAAGCACCAAACACAGTTATTTTGCCTCTGCAATTATAACTGTTTCTTTTCTTTCTTTTCTTTTTTAATTGCACAGAACTTGTTTCATTACTTTCACTTTTTTTATGTGTTAGACTCTTTGTTAGAAGTGAGCTTTATGATGGAAAAAGTAAATTTTAATTATATTTTGCTGCCCATATCCTGAGATATAACAGGCACTTGACATACAGAAAATATTTAAATACTACTACTGATTCATTTAACTTATCCACATACGTTTTTAGTGGGTAAAATATAAATGAACAAGTGAAATTCCTACAATGGCACCTTTTATTTTTTCATTTTTAAAAATTAGATTTTCTATACTATGTATTTCAAAGATTGCTAGGTGGGAAGGCTTTCTATCCTAGAGCACCCATTTCAGAGGCAAATAGGCTAAAACTCCAAGTTAAATATGGGATAGTTTCCTGGGATTGTGATCGCAAATTAACACTAATTTGGTGGCTTAAACTTATTCTCTTACAGTTATAGAGGACAGAGGTTTGAAATCAATATCACTGGGCTGGAATCAAAGTGTTGGTACAGGTGCCTCCTTCTAAAGGTCCAAGATGAGTATCCATTTCTTGCCCCTGCCATTCTTGATGGCCACTGACTCTCTTTTGGTTTATGGTCACATCACTCCAACTTATGAGTCCTTGATCACATTACCTTCTTTTCTAGCCCCCAATAACATATTCCCAAATTCCTCTAAGCCCTCACCAAATATACATTTAGTGTGCATATTTCTACCAAAAGACTGTTTAAGACAATCTAGGCTTTTTCTATCATGGGCCTCCAGATTCTTCCAGCTTGTACCCATTACCTAATTCCAAAGCCATGTCCACATTTTAAGGTATTTGTCATAGCAGCATACCATTTCTCAGTACTGTATTTCTTTACAAAATCAAATTTACAAAGAATGGTAGACCACTTCAGTAAGTGTCTGTGCTTCAAAACTATGATGCTTCTATAAGAGAAAGGGATGAGATTAAAATGAATTTTTCTTCCCCAGTAAGTTTGTGTTATTTTTGTTAATTATTACTTCCTGGCAAAAACTCAGAATTGGGAATATAAATTACAAAAAGTTGCTTCATATAAATATTAATATTTAAATTATAAAAAAAACTTTTAATTCCATCAGGATATATTTTCCTATGAGTTAAACAGAGAAGTTTTCTTAGGCTAAGGATACATGTGAGCATAGAGAGAAGAATTATGTTGTTATTACCTTAGTGTGTCTATTTTTCTCACTAGCAACTATTACTTTCAATCATATGTGGTAAAAAGATATATTTGGGGTATGAAGAAAATTCATGGTCCCACCAAGGCCCACTTGAAGGATGGTTGAAAATGAACAAATGACTGATGTGAGGATGTTAGTTGCTTTAAGAAGAGAAATAAACACCGGGCTGATGGTAGTGAACTATTTTCAGTAATAATTCATACCACATATTTATCCAAAATATAAATACACCTTTACTTATTTAATATTTATTCATATTCAAATAGAGGCTAAGTTTGATGTTGGGGCAGTTGGAAGGTGAAAGCAAAGATTTTGTATGTAGGAAAATCTTCAAAAAGAAATTGGTGAAGAGAGTACTTCCAGAATGGGGTATTAGTAGCCCTGTGAACCCTATTCCTAGCAAAACAACCATAACTTATGCAAATTATCATAAAGACAATGCCTGGAGAATGCCTTCAGGGTATAAAGAAAGTGTAGAAACATTTACTCAAGAAATCCTCTTATATATCCATAACAGTGAGAGTCAGAAACACTGAAACCAAACCAGCTCTTTCCACCACTTCCCCCCTAGGCAGTTCTGGAACTGTACTCTAGGAGAGTACAACCAAGAGGGAAGGAGACCCCACTCACCAAATTTCCAGTTCAGGCTTATTCCAGAAGGAGCAGGCCACCAGCCTTTCTCATCTACTCCAACTATACATGGCCAAAGGGCTGTTTCAGGCAAGGGGAGATAAGAGGTTTAGGCACACTTCCTTCATCTAGCACCCACTTGTAAGGTAGAAGTTTAACTCAGGCACTGAAGGCTCAGAATACTGGGCTCCCATCATCCTTGCCCAGCTTATCTTTAGGTCAAATGTTTCACATTATAAGAGGAATGGTAAAAAGCTCAGAGACTACCAAACTGACCAGGTCTGTGCCCATAAACCAGGAGTGACACACTGAGAGATATAGATTGCTGTCCTCACATCTGTTTCCCAAACGGTGGCACAGAGTTTCTGCCAGGGGAGAGGCAATTCTCGGGAACAGAGACTCCTGTAGCCATATAGCAAGCAGCTAAAAATGAGTGGAACCTAACAAATCTGTTTGAAACTGATAGAAATAGGAAGCTTAAGAGAGAAATCAGGGAACAAGATAATGCGAAAGATAATCCTGTTAAAAACACTGCCATCCCTGGGGATGTGGGGTCAAAGTGACTGGCACACACCAAGTCTGCACCTTTGAAAACCAGCATTAGAGACTTCAGTCTGCAGGGAAAATTGACTTCACTGGAATGGTCTAGAAAAGTTACTAAACAAACAAGGAAACAAGCAGAGAACAAGTGGTCCTGAGACAGGACGGATCAGAATCTAGTATTGCTATAATACTTTATGTGACATACCATGTTTTCAACAACAACAACAACAAAAATAAGACATGCAAATGAACAGGGAATGTGATTCATATACAAGAAGAAAAGCAGGGAGTAGAAATTGCCTTTAAGGTACTAGGTTTGCTGAGTTGGCAGAAAAAGACAATAGAACATCTATTAAACCCCTAAGGTCAGGAACAAGACAAGGGTGTCCACTATCACCACTTTTTTCAACATAGTATTGGAAGTCCTAAACACAGCAATCAGAACAAAAGAAATAAAGGCATTCAAATTTGTAAGGAAGAAGTAAAACTTTCACTATTTGCAGATGGCATGATACTATTTATAGAAACCCCAAAAGACTCCACCACAAAAAAATACTAGAACTGATAATTGAATTCTGTCAAGTCACAGGACTCAAAATAAATGTGTAGAAATCTGTTGCATTTCTGTATACTAATAAGGAAGCAGCAGAAAAACACATTAAGAAAACAATCACACTTAGAATTGCACCAAAAATAATAAAATACCTAGGAATAAACTTAACCAAAGAGGCAAATGATCTGTACTCTAAAAGCTATAAAACACTGATAAAAGAAATTGAAGGCAACACAAAGAAATTGAAAGACATTCCATGATCATGGATTGGAAAAACAAAATTTTGTTAAAATGTCTATTCTACCTGAAACAATCGACAGGTTGAATGAGATCTTTATCAAAATGCCAAAAGCATTTTTCACAGAACTACAACAATAATCCTTAAATTTATATGGAACCACAAAAGATCCCAAATAGCTAAAGCAATCCTGAAGATGAAAAACAAAACTGGAGGTATTATAATTCCACATTTCAAGTTACATTAAAAAGCTGTTGTAAATCAAAACAGTATGGTCCTGGCACAAACATAAGCACATGTCAATGGAACAGAACAGAAATCCAGAAATAAACTCACAATTATATGGTCAGTTAATCTTGGACAATGGAGGAAATAACATGCAATGGAAAAAAGTCCCTTCAAAAAGGAGTGTTGGGAAAGCTGGCACTTTGCATTACATGCAAAATAATGAAACTGGACCACTTTCTTACACCACGCACAAAAATAAATTCAAAATGGAGCAAAGACCTAAATGTGAGACAGTGAACCATTAAAATCCTAGAAGAGACCACAGGCAGTAATTTCTGTGAAATTGGCCATAACATTTTTCTAGATAGGTCTTTTGAGGCAAGGGAAACAGAAGCAAAAATAAACTACTGGGACTACATCAAAATGAATTGCATTACAATTCTGCATTGCAAAAAAAAAAATCAACAAAATTAAAAGGCAAGCTTTTGAATGGGAGAAGATATTTGCAAATGGCATATCCAATAAAGGGTTAGTATCCAATATATATAAAGAACTTATACAACTCAACGCCCAAAACTAAATAACCTAATTATAAATGGGCAGAAGGAATGAAAAGACATTCCTCCAAAGAGGACATCCAGATGGCTAACAAAGACATGAAAAGATGCTCAACATCACTAATCATCAGGGAAACAAAAATCAAAACTACAATGAGATATCACCTCACTCTTGTCTGAATGGCTAAAATAAAAACCACAAGAAACAACAGGTGTTGGCAAGGATGTCGAATAAAAGGAACCCTCATATACCATTGGTGGGAATACAAACTGGTGTAGCTACTCTGCATAATATTAAGATTCCTTAAAAAGCTAAAAATAGAACTACCATATGAAGTACTGGGGGGAAGAGAAAAAAGGGAAATAAACCACAAGAGACTCTTAATGATAGAGAACAAAGTAAGGGCTGATGGAGGGAAGAGGATGGGGATTAAGGAGGGCACTTATGATGAGCACTGGGTGTTGCAAGTGATGAATCACAGAATTCTACTTCTGAAACCAATATTGCAGTGAATATTATCTAACTAAAATTTAAATTAAAATAAATAAATAAATAATATCAATAAATGAAGAAAACCAACCCCCCATCCCTGACCAAACAAAACAAAACAAAACAAAACAAAACTTCCCTATAATCTAGTAATTGCACTATTGGGTATTTACCCCCAAAGTACAAAAACACTAATTCAAAGAAATGTACCCCTATGTTTATTGCATCATTATTTATAATAGTCAAATTATGGAAGTAGCCCCAGTGTCCATGGACAGATGAATGGATAAAGAAGAGGTGGTGGAATATCATTCAACCATAAAAAAGAATGAAATCTTGCCATTTGCAATGACATGGATAGAGCTGGAGAGTCTAACGTTAAGTGAAATAAGTCTGTTGGAGAAAGACCAATATATTATTTCACTTGTATGTGGAATTTAAGAAACAAAACAAACAAACAAAGGAAGAGAAAGAGAGAAACCAAGAAACAGACTCTTAACTACAGAGAACAAACTGATAATTACCAGAGGGGATGTAGGTAGGGGGATGGGTGGGGAAGAAAGTCAGCTATTAAAAACATATTCAAAGAATATAAAATAAAGAAAAGCAAAATATGATGATCATGTTTCACTGAACAGAGAATACCATTAAATTCAAATTATATATATATGTGTGTGTGTGTGTATATATATATATATACATATATATATATACATGTATATGTATATACATACACACACACACACATACATATATATCCAAACAAATATCATAGAGTTGAAAAGTGTAATTAATGACATGCAGTTTTAACTACAGGGGCTCACATATAGACTTGAGCTGGCAGAGAAAAGAATCAGTGAACTTGAAAATAAATTGATAGAAATTTCTCAATCTGAGGGAAAGGTAAGAAACAGATCAGAGAACCTCAGAGAAATTTGGGACACCATAAAATATGTCAACTTACAAGTAATGAGAAAACCAGAAGGGTAGGGGTAAAAAAAAAAAAGATGAAAAATATGCAGGGGCACCTGGGTGGCTCAGTCTTTGAGTGTCTGACTCCTGACTTTGGCGCAGGTCATGATTTCATGGTTCATGAATTTGAGCCCTGCGTTGGGCTCTGTGCTGACAGCATGGAGCCTGATTGGGATTCTTTCTCTCCCTCTCTGCCCCTCCCCTGCTCATGCTCTGTCTCTCTCAAAATAAATAAATAAACTTTAAAAAAATTTTTTTAAATGAAAATATGCAAATATATAATGGGTTAAACTTCTCATATTTGACCAAAAAAAAAAAACCCACAAAAATTTACACACCCAAGAAGTTCAATGAACTCAAAGATACATAAAAAGAAAGGCATACCCTGACATATCATAGCCAAAATATTGAAAGCCATAAACAAGAAGAAAGCCTTGAAAGAAAAGTGACTCATCATATGCAATGAAACTCCAAGAAAATTATCATCTAACTTTTTATTAAAAAAAAAATTGAGGCCAGAAGACAATAAGTTGACATATTCAAAGTGTTGAAAGAGCAAACAGACTCAACCCAGAATCTAATAATCAGCAAAACTGTCTTTCAAAAATGAAAGTGAAATAAAAACACTCACATATCAACAAAAACTGAAGAATTTGTTCCTGGCAAGCCCATATTACAATAAATATTCAAGGGAGTTCTTTGACCTGAAAATAAGTGACACAAACAGTAATCCTAAGGTACATAAGAAAACAAAGTACCAATAAATAAATTACACAGATAAATACGAAAGGTAGGATAATTGCATATTCTTCTTAACATACTTAATAGCTGCTAAAAAAACAGTATGTGTATAATTGCATTGTTAGTCATATAAAGTATAAATGTGCAACGTATCTGACAATCATAAGGCAAGGGAGGTAGGTGGGAATAAGCTATACTGGAGTAATCAAGTAACATCAGATAGTAACTTGGATCAACACGAAGAAATGGGGGAAAAAGAGGTAAATATAACAAACTCCATAAATATATACTAAATACATATGCTCCTATCTTTTCCTAACTTCTTTGAATAAAATAAAATCTTATAAAATAAATATAAATCCTATATTTTAACAATGCATGTTTGGGTATATGACAGATATATATGCTATGTTATATATACGTGTGTGTGCATATACATACACATGTATGCATTTGTATAAAATAATAATAGCAAACAAAATGAAGAAGGAATAAAGTTATAGCAGAATAACATTTCTATAGTGCACTGAAATTAAATTGTTATAAATTTGAGATAGTTTTTGATAAGATTTATTCTTTGAGCCCTAGGATAACCATTAAAAAATAACTCAAAATACAGAGTTAAAAATCATTATGAGAATTAAAATGTCACTCTAGAAAATATCCACTTAAGCAAAAGAAAGCAGTAAAGAAACAACAGAGGAATTAAAAAAAAAAAGTATGAGACATAAAGAAAACAAAAAGTAATGTGGTAGACATGTGTTCAAGTCTATCAATAAAAATAATACATGTGATTTGATTAGCAATTCAAATTTGTTTATAGACTTAATGAAATATCTGTTAAAATTCCAGTGGATTCTTTTTCAGAACCTGACAAACTGATCCTAAAATTCATATGGAAATAGAAAAACACACAGAAGAGCCTAAACAATCTCAGCAAAGAATGAGAATGAAGGAGACTCACTTATCAATTTCAAAACTTGCTATAAACCAATAACAATCAATACAATGTGATTATAGTTAAGAGAGAAAAAAAAAAAAAAAGAAGATCAGTGGAATAGCACTGAGAGTCCAGAAATAAACTCTTACAATTGTGATCAATTAATTTTTGACAAGTGTACCAAAACAATTTGACGGGAGAAAGAGCAGTCTTTTCAACTAGTGCAGCAACAACTACATATCCATAGACAAAAGAAAGAAGATGAACCCTTCTGTGTATCATAAATAAACATGAATTGAGAAGAAATCATAGACCTAAATATATAAACAAAACTAGAAAACTCTTAGAAAAAACATAAGATTAAATCTTGAAAGCTTGATTTAGGCAAAAATGTTCCTAGGACAAACAATTGAATAAAACAAATTGCACTCAATCATATGTAAACTATTTTAGGTTTTAGGATACCTTTCAAGGATACTTCAAGAAAGGGCAAAGGTCACCATAAAGTGGGAAAATATATCTGAAAATCATATTTCTGATAAGGGAACTACATTCAGAAAAAAATTTATAAAAAACCAAAATCTGACCATTCAACACCAAAAAGACAACTCAATTAAAAATGAGCAAATATAAATGACACTTCTGTAAAACTATTTTACAACTGGCCAGTAAGAACATAAAAATATGCTTGAGATTAGCTATCACTGAAATGCAGATAAAACCACAATGAAGAACACTCTACCCCCCACTAAACTGCTATAATCAAAGACATAAAATATCAAGCATTTGTGAGAGTGTGGAGAAATTTGAACTCATCATTGCTGGTGAAAATGTAAAGCAGTTCAGTGTCTTTGCAAAAGCACTGGGCAGTTCCTCAGTCAAACATAAAGTTACCATATAACCCAGCAATTTCAATTCTAGATATATATTCAAGAGAAGTGAAATTACACAAGACAAATGAAAACAAACATATACTTAAAAACTTACTCAAATGTCCATACCGATAGGATTCATAGTAGCCAAAAACTGGAAACAGTTCAAATATTCACCCACTGAGGAATGGTATAAATTAAAAATGGTAGGTCAATAAAGGCAATATTATTCAGAAATAAAAATGAATGAGGAGGCATGGATAAAACTTGAAAGTATTATGCTAAGTGAAAAATAACAATAAACAACAACAATAGTCACAGAGGACCACAGATTATTGGATTTCGTGTGCATTGAAAGTGTAGAATAGGCAAATCTATAAAGAAAGTAGATACGTGGTTGCCTAGAGCTGAGGATGGGGAGGCATGGGGAGTGTCTGGTAATGAGCATAAGCCTTCTTTGGGGGATGATGGTTGCACAACTGGCGAATAAACTAAAAATTATTCTATTATACACTTCAGTTGTATGCTGTGATATATATCTTTTTTAAAATATTTTTTTAAGTTTATTTCTTTATCTTGAGAAAGAGGGAGAGAGAGAGAGAGAGAGAAAGAGAGGGAGGGAGGGAGCATGAGTGGGGTAGGGGCAGAGAGAGAGGGAGAGAGAATTCCAAGCATGCTCCAACACTGACATAGGGCAGAACTCAACACGGGGCTCAAACTAAGAAACTGTGAGATCATGACCTGAGCCGAAATCAAGAGTCAGATGCTTAACCCACTGAGCCACCAGCTGCCCCTGTGATATATACCTAATAGAGCTCTTAAAAATAGTTAGAAAACCAAATTTCTTAGAGAAAAAAAAACAAAAACAAAAACAGACAAATCCTCTGAGGAAAAGTTTCTTAGAAAAATGTATTTCACTTCACTGTCATAATAAAGATGAATAAATTACAACTATTTCCCTTCATAATCCTTTCTGTCATTTTTCAAACAGCTATACTTCAAGGCATGGAATGGAATGTACACATTTCCTTACAAAAAGGGGCTACATAGATTCATTATTTCCTCCAACATTATCAGTGATGTTTGAAATCTTCAAAAGTTTATTTATACACGCACACAAAACCCCCTGACTGTTGTTAAAATGTGTAATTTTTTGTTGGTAAATAAGAAGTTGAGAGAAAATTACCAAATCCGTGCCAGTATTAACACAGCCTCAGAGAAAGAAGGGAATATAAAAGTAAAATTATTTTTCCACCCACTGAATTTTGACTGTATATTAAAGAGACGAATCTTGTTTGCTTATGCCAAAGCGAATATTCTGCCAGGCTTGGACTGAGTAGAAAGGAGACTGAGCTGAGGCATAAGGCTCGCACCACATGAGCAACTAGGCCCTAATTTAACCCTTTAGCTATTGATTTGCATGAAGTATCACTAATATATTCACATAAGAAAGAATATGTGTTTCTTTCTCTGCTTTTCTTTAGACGAGCAATTTTTTTTTCATTATTAATTAATGCATAAACATTCCAAAGCATGTTGCATAATGAAATGCAATTATTTTCAGAAAAAAACTGACTTCTGAAGTAAGTGCTTTTTATTTGACTTTCAGAATGCAGTCATTGGCATGCTCCTAACTTTTATCATTTGGGTCACATATGCTGTTCCCACATGAATAGGCCTCACCATGATTGTGCCAATCACAATCCCCTTTTATACAGGCTTCCTTGGCTTTTGTAGATTCGCTTAAGGCTTTTTACATCGAAGGGATATGTTTTTCAAAGAGAGGACCCGCCAGACACTTTTGCACATTGCCAACGACAGCAGCGGGTTTCTGATTCTAAAGTACCACATTTTAACTCTGATATAGCAGTAACATGGAGCTGCTGCACTAAAAAAGGGAGCTGATAAGCTACTGGTAATACAAGTAAAAATGTGATATATTTGTAAACAAAACAATATGCTCAAGCACAGTAGAGTGGCCAATGCTGTTTCAATGATAGAGTTTCAGTGATAAAAAGGTACATATCCCAGTGCGAAAACAAATTAGAGTATTAACACAAATCTTATTTTAATATCTTGTTTCCAGTCCCAATCACCTTAAGAATTTTAGAAAATAGAACAATTGCTTTCACTTTTAGGAATCATTGCGTTTTCTATATGGGTTCACAGTTTAACATACAGAGTTGAGAATCAATTAATATTTCATAACTGAATTAGCAAATTCGTGAAGCTCTTCTCAGTGAATACATACATACTTGAGAAGCAAAAGTGCCTAAAGGCAAAAAATGAATGTAGATGCTTGGATTACCACTCTACATCTATAATAAATTGAATATATTGAACTTGGTAATATGTTATTGCCAAATATAGTGTTATTAGTGACACTTCTTTCCATAAAAATATAGTGAATTATCGTATTTAAAATGTGTGTCTACTGCTAAAATAAAATTCATATGTAAAGCAATTATTTAATGAATGATGACACAAAAACTTGTGAGGAAAATCTGTCTGCATGACTCAGATTCATACTCTTTCAGTCTCTATCTCTACAACTTTTTTATGCATATATATATCTGTGTATATATTCCTATATATTAACACACAACTATTATGAGTATAATATGCATATAATATTGCATACAATTCAAAATAATGTATTTATAGAATGTGCATGTAATATTTTACATAAGACAAATTACATAAAATTGTTTTATTTCATTAAATATTTTACTTTATAAATATTTATCACAGTTATTGGAGTATCTTCTCTGTTTTGCTTCCTCTATATAGATTAACTATACAGATGACCTTCAAGGGAGACATTAAAGTCTGGACCATAATGTACAAATAATTCATTGTAGGGACATATGCACATTTTTTTCTAAGTGAGCTTCTATAAATTGTAGTTTCCTGGCTGCCAGTCTATACTCGCAGTAAAAATAGGTCAGTAAGATATTTTTAATATTATTTTGCTGTAGCATTATCTTTAGATTTGTTTAACATAACTACACATGAAGGCAGGTTGTTCTACTAGGTATTTATGTACTTCTAGCCAAATTCAATAATCTTACGTTGCCACCAGCAGCAAGTGGTCTGAAGGCCCTACTGTTGAAAATTTCATTTATATACTCACTACATAAAGCGAAACTTTAAGTTAAGGGGATAGAAGGAGGGGCAGAGCAAGAGGGAAGAAGTAGGAACAACAAAAAGACAAACTGGCTGCAAGTCTGCTTACTAAAATTTTGTTGACACCAATTATTATACAATGGTTTTCATAATAAAATTAAAATAAATAATGCTCTATAATAATGTTTTTATCATATGTCACATATACGTATATTTAACTAACAATATCTACATGTAGATATCATAAATAAATGATTTTCTCACAATAACTTATGAGGCAGGTACTATCATCATTTTTATTTTACACATGAAGATGGTGGGGTTTCAAGAGGTTAGGGGACTTATTCAATGTCGTACTGTACAGCTGGCCTTGAACGCCTGTCTGTAATGGGTAAAGCATCTCCACTTGCAACATGTCTACCTCTCAATACTGAACTGTCTTAAATTAAAATACTGAAGCAGAGTAACCATATGTACTCAGTTGTGGTAGTCTCTATAATCATGATAGCCAGTAGTTACCACAGTCTACTCTAAAACTAATAAACAGTTCAGACCTAGAGGAGTTAGAGAAAGAAAACAAAATATGGCTCAGGTCTTTTCTTCAGTGAACAAACGTAACAGCTTTGAATTTCACCAACATACACCATTCCTTTTTGAGATAGAATTTAAAAGGAGATTAAGCACTTACTGACTTGATCTCCTTTCATTCACTAACACAAGTAAAACAAAATATATGTTACTGTTTTTACGGTAGCAAAGGTTTTCATTGGGTTCTTATATTTCAAAAACTGCAGTTAATTTCTGTATGTTAACTTGAACACAGCGTGACCGTGTTTTCAACCAGCAGAGGAAAAGTAAAGTAAATGACTATTAACTGCAGGGCCATTAAAAAGCCTATTTGGGGGCGCCTGGGTGGCTCAGTCAGTTGAGCGTCCGACTTCGGCTCAGGTCACGATCTCGCGGTCTGTGAGTTCGAGCCCCACGTCGGGCTCTGGGCTGATGGCTCAGAGCCTGGAGCCTGCTTCCAATTCTGTGTCTCCCTCTCTCTCTGCCCCTCCCCCGTTCATGCCCTGTCTCTCTCTGTCTCAAAAATAAAAATAAAACGTTAAAAAAAAAAAAAAGCCTATTTGACTGTAACCTTCAGTCATATGAATGGTGATTTTTCTTGGTAACAACATTAGTCACTTCACTTTCAATTGGATTTCACAGAGTGTCCTCAAATATGTGACACAGAACTAATCTATCTGGAGACTATGGCTTAAATTTCAACTGTTTTCTCTGAAATGGATATGCAGTTCCCTTCAGCCAACTCTACTCTAGTTGTTCAGTGTTTCTGTTCTACAAATTGTTAAATATTATTGGTACAACCTCAGGTTGAATTTCAACACTCCAGTCATTTTGTGTACTTTTACCGGCCGATTATTCACATACCGAAATATCACTGACTAGCTGTGCAAAATGTAAATGTATTGCTCTTTGAAGAGAATATTTTAATCAACAACTTGCTTGAACTTTTGTATCCCGAGGCAAGAGGAATACTAAAATGTGTAATAAAATATCAAAGAACATTTTCAATGACAGCTCCGGAATCAGTAAATATTGTAAAACTTGTGAGGTATGTTGGAAGTTACACACAGAATAAGAAAAATTCTTTGTGTCTATTCTAATAGTCGATATGCAGAATCCTATATGCACTTTTAATTCCTTTTTTTTTTCTTTTGCATCCACTGTACCCAGGCAAGTTTTAGCAAATTTTACTTTTTTCATATGCCTAGTACTAGCCCAGATTTCCATAATCCCATCCCCATCATCTTAATCCTATTCCTAGACACTCTGGATCCTGATCTCCATGGAAGAATCCATTTAATAAGTTTCATTGATAGCAGTTGTTATCAGCCCCCTACTTAAGCTGGATACAGTCTTTAAATCCGTTTAAATCAGGGCATTTTGCAACCTCAGAAAATATGATATTATGAAATCATATTTAAACTGTTAACCCTGCTCTTTTAGATATTTCAGAAGTGTTCTAACCCTTTCCCACCAATCTTATTCCCACTATCTTCAGACATAAGCTTATTCATTCCAGTAATTCTCTCAGATGGGTGTCCTCAGTGTGATCAACATTTGCCATGCTCACTCCGGTCTCCACTATTTGTTCTTGCTTTAGTCTTGCCTATCCTTGCTCTATTACTTACTTACTTACTTATTGTCTCCACACTGTGTGCCAATGCGGGCTTCCAGTCATAACCCTGAGATCAAGAGCTGAGCTGAGATCAAGAGTGGGACCCTTAACCGACTGACCCAGTCAGGTGCCCATGATTATCTAAATCATTACATTCTCAACTTTTTACTTTAAGAATCACTAAATTCTACTCCTGAAATAGTTATCACACTATATATTAACAAACTAGGATTTAAATAAAATTTAAAAAGTAAAAAAAAGTAAAATATATACCAAAAAAAAAAAAGAATTTTGACACAAAATTTACATGAAAGGCCACCAAAACATTAATTCATAAAATTAATATACAGATCATGGAGAATTCATCTATAATGTTGAAATTAGTAAGATCACATATAAATTTCCTAACAATAAAAGCTCTTCTCAAAAAAATATTATAATGTGACATTAAAAAAATAAAATCAGCAAACTACAGTCTGCAGTCCCTTTTTGGCTTATTTATTTATTTATTTATTTATTTATTATAAAGTTTGATTGACACCAGGGGCAGGATTAAGGTAAGGCAACTGAGGCAGAGCAGTACAAATAACAGGGTTGGATTCTATTCTTTATTTAAAATGTTTATATTTTGTCATTTTGTTCAGTATTAATTTTAACTTTAAAAAAATTCATTAAAATAAAAAATATCCTAAAAGTTGTTGTTTAAGTGGATTTAATGTAATGTTACTTACCAGTTTAGAAGTTAAAACCAGAAAAAATTAATTATTAATAAATTTTAAAAGAACAATATTGACCTATTATGTTTCATAAGTAACATCCTTTTATAAAAAAATTAAGATACTTTTCAGAACCCTCCAAAACTAATGGCAGGAATGTCATTATTTTACATTTTTGCAAATCACCTTAATGTCTGACTTAATAGCAGACAGCTAGATTCTCCTATCTACTTTTGCATTTGATTTGTTACAGTATATTGCTTTGGTTGAGTGTAAAAACTCAAGCCTCACACAGATATGTCATGGGGATAGGAAAAACTTTTCAGATGCCTTGAAATATTCTTAATACCTCTTAAGGGTCCTCAGATTACACTTGGAATTCGCTACTTGAAGTTCCTAGTTAAGACTCATTCCCAAGTCGCATCTTGATGACTTTTTTTTCTGAGTTCTTGAAAGCGTTAATGCATGCATTGCATATAATGTCATTGAACACACGTTTAATGTTTGTATTTCCTTTGATGTACACCTAGATTTTCTAAGGGATAAAGTGTATTTCACTTATATTTCCAAGTGAAGCAGTACAACATGAAGCTTCAGTACCAGGTCTCTGTGGCAAGATTTCCTGGGCTTCATTTCAGTTCTTGCTCAGCCATTAGCTAGCAATAGGGTAAGTTTCCTCCCCTCTGTGTGCCTTGTAATTTTCATCTGTAAAAAATAAACTGTAATAGTATATTCATACTGTAGAATTGTTTTGAGATGGGAGCTACTATGTGTGTGTACAAATAAACACAGGCATATACACAGACACACATACACAAACACCCACATAACTGAATTGCTTTTACTACTGTTTCATTTTCTCTTCCCCCATGTAGTAAAGAAATTATGGTACGATGTTCAGAAGCAAAATATCAACTATATTACTTTCTAAATCACATCTCTAGTAATGTTTTTTAAGTTATGAAAATCAGAAGCTAATACACAGTGCATGGCATTTGGAATACAGCCAGGATTTTGAAATATATCCATCTTGCAAAAATGAAAAAAAAATAGAGCCATTTCTGCACAATTAGACACAATTAGGTGATTATCTCTTTTAACTTAGTCACAGTCAAATGGTTTATTTTAATGGGTCTTTCATTAATGGGGTCTATCATTTCTACTCTCTCTGTCATTCCCATCTGTCACATGCGTCAAGTTCCTAAGATAACTAAGAAGTTGCCTGGAAAAAGAAAAATAATATTTAGGTTGATTATGTACAAGTTAGAAATACATTTATCACGCTACACATTCAATAATTAAACCTGGAGAAAAGTAAATAAACTACCCAAATGTCTCAAACATTTAAGGTTAAATGTTCCAAATGTTGATATGCTTCACAAATGTTATTTTGAGAATTAAAAACTAGGGAAAAATATACAGCTTTATTAATAAAGCTGAAATGGTGCCTAGGTATCTCCTGTTTCCCTCCAATATACACACAATTCTCTTTCTCTCTCTCTCTCTCTCTCTCTCTCTCTCTCTCTCTCTCTCTCTCACCACTGTACCCCAAAGTTTAAGAGATCAGACCTTTAAACAGGTCAATCAGCCTTTCTTGTGCTAGTAACCTCAGGTATTCACAGTACGTAGGGCAGCCTTCATCATATGCTGTAACAGTTAAATAGCAGCTTTATGAGCTGCTGCTGCCAGGGATATTTAATGTTATTACACAGAATATATCATGGTACTGTGCAAAGAGAGGCCCACTTTCATTTCAGAATATGAACATAAAGTGAATCTGACAAGTAAATAAACTGTAAACCAAGCCTCTTTGATCCAGGCAAGCACAGGGAATACAAGGGGCCAGGAAAACTCTCCTTGGGGAAAAATTTGCTCTAGGACAGTAAAAGTCTTCACTTAGCTCATCTAACCTCCAACCCCCAATCCATCCAACTGAATGCTGCCTGTATTTGCTAACTTTTATATTGTTAAACTGGTCTTATCCATGCATCTATTTTGAAAGTTCGCTTCTCCATTAGATGTGCTAACTTTCTGAAAACTCATTATATATAGTTCTCTAAAGCCTGGCTGAATTTTAACTGAATTAATTATTTTTAATGGCTTCCATTTTAGAAAGAAAGGAGATAATTTGTTGGGAGTTGTGGTCATCAAGGAAAAGCTAGACCTGCCACCAAAGATAAAAATTATGTACAATGATAATGACAGCAGTAAGTCAACTAAGAGCAGGTTTAAATTTACTTCTCATCCACTCAAAATGGTATGGAATCGTGAAACACAACCAATAAAACTTCCTGAAAACAGAAAGAGTTTTCAATTGTTATATTGTAGTGATCTCTTTAAATAATACACTACAGCACTGTGTTAAAGGGCACTACGGCATTTAGCCAAGTTATTTTTAAGTAAAACAAGGCAATTTGGTGATTAAACTTTAGCTGACCCATGCATACATTCAATAAATATCCAAAAACATTTTTACTCTAAATTCTCTATAGCATCTTTATCAGATTAGAAGTTTAGGTTACAATACTATAAATTACACAGTTTCAAGATGAACATTGAACATATAACTCAATATCATGAGAAACATGAGAATTCCTTCTCCTGTCCAAAAAAAAAAAAAAAAAAAAACTCCTGCCACCCAAATTAAATAAATAAATAAATAAATAAAACCTTCCATTGATCTCAATTTTCACTTTCATGAAAATTTGTTCTCATTGCTTCAAATACTGGGCAAAATAGGGACAAAATAGGATAAACCAAGTTCCCTTTGAATAGATTTTTACAAACACATTAATTATAGAAAAATGTACACAAGATTTTATATACTGAATTCAAATACAGTTCCTTTTATGGTGACTATATTTATGTAAGAGTGATTTGTTTTAAACTACATATATTGCAACATTTTGATTATAATATATGACAAAATACATTCTACCTCTGTCAGTTTCAAACAAGTCTTGAATTATGGTGTTCAAAGCCAAGTGGGATTTAACACAGGATATTTATAAAGAAAGAATGGTTCTTCATGACTAGGAAATTTCCCTTACTCTTTTTTTTATGTTTATTTATTTTTGAGGGGTGGGGAGGGAAAGGCAGAGAGAGAGATAGAGAGAGAGAAAGAGAGGCAGAGAGAGAGAGAGAGAATCTCAAGCAGGCTCCATCCACACTGTCAGCTAAGAGCTCAACACAGGGCTCAATCCATGAACCAGTGAGATCATGACCTGAGCTGAAACCAAGACTCAGATGCTCAACCAACTGAGCCACTCACGTGCCCCTTTCCCTTACTCTTAAATCATGTCTAGGCATGGTTTTTAGGTTGTTTTGTGCTTAGTCTGCTTATGGGTTTCTCAGTTACCTGCTCCCTTCTTTTCTGTAATGCACTGTAGACATCACCTGTGTATCAGAGATTTCAGAGTTGGACTCATTTCTCAAACTTCCAGTTCTATTCACCTGTCTCTCCATTCCATCACTTCCCCACCCCCTACTCCAAACTTTCCTTGACACTTTCCCATTATCCTTATCTCCTGTAATTGCAGTCTCAGATAAATGACTTCAAATTCCTATTTATATTACTGAAACATGCTCGGGTGTTGTTGTGGGTTTTCTTGATACGGTTAAAAAATTAAATTCCTAATCATGATTTTATAAAGTCTAAACTCCAATAATGTACTTTCTGATAATTCTCCTTTCTCTGTTGGAAAAAGATATTTCACACCTAGTATGAAACTAATCTAAAAGTTAAAATAGTCATCATCATCATCATCATCATCATCATCATGGGAGCTGAAGAGCCCACTGGCACTTTTATCAGCTGTCACTCCAAACGTGCACAACACCAAGAAAATCTTCTGTTCTTACAGTATCTGTGGAATTGAAATAGCAAATTTCCTCCTAGTCTCAGATTACTCAGCTACAACTTTAAAATTCTAACAAACTATCATAGTATTTGCTTCAGAACCACATATATTTTATTCCAATCAACATACAACTTTAGCCTGTTTGTCACATATAATATTTATATAGGCAAGTGAAGCAGACAGCTATGCTGTTAAAGACTAATTACTGAACTTCCAAAAGGAACATTCCAAATTTCTTATCTTTTTAAAAAGTGCTCCCATTTTTGTTCCAAATATTCTGGATTTAATTTCATAGGTTTAAATCAATTCCACGAAAATAAGAAAAAGAAAAAAGAAAAATCAAAAGCACAGACATGCAGTTCTGGGTCAGGCCAAATTGGAAGAGCTTGACACATCACATATAAGCGTATATGAGTCATTGGAAGCCTGCAAGGTTAATTAAGGGAAAGGGTTGAGAGACACACAATAATGTGAATTCAAATCTGGCAAGGGAAATGGAGAGCCATGGGGAAAGATCTAGGCCATCAAACACATGGGACCAGGAGAAGTTGAAGAAATCCAAAGAACGGCTGGTTTTGATCTTCTCAGTTACCAGTGAGGCAAAAACATCCACATGCGTGTAAAGTGCCTGAGAGAAGATGAAGGGTTTGTGAGGAGTTAAAAGAAACTAGCTGGTACTGCAGATGTGACGAGAAGCCAATTAGAGACAAAAAAATTAAAAAAAGAAAGAAAAAAGAAAATGCAGAGTAGGGTTGAATAGCTATCCAGGGTTAGAAATAATAAATTTTGATGAAGCAATTAATACTATCATGTGATTTTACTCTTTAGGTCTTGACTGCTCAGGGGCAGGAGCATCAGCTGAAAGGACATTCGGTGGGTATGAGGGGGATGCAGAGAGTTGAAAGCATGAGAGGTTGTTTTCAGATATAAGTCATTCTTCAGGTGAGTTAGAGGGTCTTTAGACTAGTTAGTACCAATAACTGATTTTTTTCATAGTGTTCACTATATGTTAAGCTTGCATTCCACAATTCGCACGATCTCCTTTATCTCTTATGGAGTCAGTGGAGGGGTTAATCCCCTCTTTTATAAATGGCTACACTGAGTTTTTGAAAGGTTATTAGAATTCCACCATGAAACAGTAACTAAGTGGCACATCCTGATTCAAACACAAATCAGCCCATGATCAGACAATTATGTTCTCTGGCTCTTCTTGAGGCTTTGTATATTAACAATCTCAAGATTTGGCTTTAAAATCAAGGGCATACAGGGGCACATGAGTGGCTCACTAGGCTAAGCAGCCGACTTTTGATTTCGGATCAAGTCATAAGCTCATGATTCATGAGATGGAGCCATGCGTGGGGCTCTTGGCTGATATCTCAGAGCCTGATTGGGATTCTCTCTCTCCCACTCTCTCTGCCCCTCCCCTGCTTATGCACTGGCATGCACCTCTCTCTCTCTCTCTCTCTCTCTCTCTCTCTCTCTCTCTGTCTCTCTCCTTCTCCCTCTCTCTCCAAATAAATAAAAATTTAAAAAAAAATAAAAACTAAAATTAAGGTATACAATGGACAGAGAAGATGCAGTTTGTACAGGTGTGCTCAGTTTGTGAAAATTCAGCTAGCTAGTTATATAATTCTGATCCGTGGACTTGTCCAAATGTATTTATACTTTAATACAAAGCAGTATAAAATGAATGAGAACTCTGAGGTTGACTGGATCTGCCTAACGGGTTTTGAAAGAAATTGGAAGCTCATTTTTAGTGCCAGATGAGGAACATAACAATTTTTGCTTGTATAATTACTATCTTCTCAGGATTCCACTTTTTATGAAGTGTATTATTTTGGGTGGCACGGTTTACCTCTGCACTCTCATATTATCTCATCTATAAACGAGGAGTTTAGAGTTGTTGAATTCTAATGAGGCTTTGAGCTGTACAATTCTGTGCATCTTTTTTTTTCTCCCTCAATTTTTATTTTGAGTTTGGATGAAAATACTTGAGCTCTCATGAAATGTGCAAGGATGATTAAAGTTTTATTACATTCATTAATCTTGGAAACATATAATCATTCTATCATATCTATTAGCAAATAGATCCAAGTCTTCTAAAAATAGAATTTATATTCAAGAGAAGCTTGAGTCAAGATATCATAATTACATATTTAAGTTAAGCTGAAACAATAAGATAACTGCCAAACAAACAAACAAACAGAAACAGAAACAAAATTAATCCAGGCTTAGTAAGAAGTGACTTCATTTAAAAGGATGACTGCAATGTGGGAAAAAGGACAAATAGAGGAGGAGGACTATTGGGAAGAATTCTCTGATCATAATAATCTCCTCAAGGGTCTCAAGGGTCATGAAAAATGAGATTTTCTTCTAAGGAGGAGTAAACAAGGCTAAAAATAACTGCGTGTGGAGGAATGGGATGAAAAACTGGTGTGATCAGATAGAGCAAAGAATACTGTACCCTAAAGCTGGCCTATTTTCCAGGAAGACCTGTTGAAGAAAGGTTTTCTGCTGGTTCAGAGTAAGGATGAGCCAGGGGTTCTTAGGTCTGGGAGAAGGTGCATATCTTAAACAAAGTTTGATTAGTGAGCATTTTGTTCCGGCTCATCGATGGGAACCAGCTAATCATTTATGAAAAGAGAATGGGATTTGAAGGGTTGTGTTTGGCTCTCTCATAGGTAAACAAAGGAGACATCCCTCACTCTTATCTAAGTCATATGGGGAAGAGTGGTTGTAGTAAGTGCTTATCCAGAGCACAAATTCTGGGAGAGTTCTTAATATTTGCTGTCTTTTCAGGATCAGAGCACTCAAGTAACATCACTATTTTTAGAGCTATATAATAATTAGAACATAAGCAAAGTCTTTTTGGAGGAATGTAATGACAACATATAGAGATATTATAAAAAATGTTTTATTATTGAATGCTTATGTTGTACTGATTCTGAATAGGAAATATGAATTCAGCATCTTTTATATAACAACTACAGTGATAGGAAAAGGAGAAATGTCTTAGTGTGTACAAGTAGAAGCTGGTATATGTACTAGGATTTTATTAAATATAAAATAAACTCTACACTCAGCAGAGAAATGAAATAAATTAGAATCCATTTTTTGTCTGTTTATGTCAAGAATAAACTGTATTAAAATAATTTTTAAGGGGCGCCTGGGTGGGGCAGTCGGTTAAGCGTCCGACTTCAGCCAGGTCACGATCTCGCGGTCCGTGAGTTCGAGCCCCGCGTCGGGCTCTGGGCTGATGGCTCGGAGCCTGGAGCCTGTTTCCGATTCTGTGTCTCCCTCTCTCTCTGCCCCTCCCCCGTTCATGCTCTGTCTCTCTCTGTCCCAAAAATAAATAAACGTTGAAAAAAATTTTTTAAATAATTTTTAAAAATCATCATTGCACAATCTAAAATGAAATTTCAATTTCTAATTTAAAGTTATAAAGTGAAGGGCACCCGTCAGTTAAGGCTCAGTGAGTTAAGGGTCTAACTCTTGATTTCAGCTCAGGTCATGATCTCATGGTTTGTGAGATCACGCCCTGCATCAGGCTCTGCGCTGACAGCACAGAGGCTTCTTGGAATTCTCTCTCTCTCTTGCTCTCGGCCCCTCCCCACTCCCATATGCACTTGCTCTGTCTCTTTCTCGAAATAAATAAACATTAAAAAAAAAGTTAAAGTATAAGTAATCCAGAACTAATTTTATACACATTCTTTTAGAAGAGATATTTATTTTTTATTAATTATTCATATAATTGTGTTGTAAAATGTCTGCCTAAATATCGTCTATTTACACCTGTTTTCCAAAGATAGATTAAATAATTTTGTCCAGATATTCCTTGATATTCCTTGCTGTTATTGTCAAACTAAATTAAGACAAAAATGTAAATTGGTGATATAAAGCTTGTTCATACTTCTATTCTGTAGTTCTCATACCAAATGTCTGTTTTCATTTTTCTTTGCTTTTGTTGCTCTAGAATTAATAAATTAACATGTTTCTTCTGCATTTATAAAATAGTTCTCGGTTCTGCTCATTCTTTCAAATGAAGCCAATAAGGCATTGAATATTACATTCACAACACTTTGTGATACATGATTTTATGCTTTTTTTGGGCCTGTCTTCTAAAGATCTCCCAAACATCATGGAAAATGTATCTACTACATGAATATATCCATTACACATATTACCTCCTTGAGTCTAAGTCTTTGTCATTAACTTTCATGGTAAAGCAAAACGTGTTTATTTGATCAAGAAAACATAACGGAGAATATCAAGGGAGATAAACAAGTAGCATTTAAGCACATTTATTAAGTCCCTATAGCGAGTGTTTATCTGTAACAGAAGGGATTTTTCAATTTTAAATATCTTTTACATGCCAAACTCTGCCTTATATTTGACTTTAAGAAATCTTTGCATTTATAGAACAAATGTATAGAAAGAAAGAAAGAAGAAAAGAAAGAAAGAAAGAAAGAAAGAAAGAAAGAAAGAAAGAAAGAAAGGCCAGACTTGTAATAATTCTATGGAATTGGAATTATCAATCCCATTTAAATATGGAAATATTAAGGGTGTGAGATGTTAATTAGGTTTAATGACATCATACACTCTGGGAATCAGAGCAGGAACACAAATCTAGAGTTCTTCCCTACCTCACCCATGTTCTTTTGCCAACATTTTTCTTTCTATACTCTATAGCTTCAAATAGACTTTTATATTATATTTGTCAGTAAAATTCACAACAACCACAACAATATATATTATGTTGAACATTTATTACAGGTAGTACTTAGTAAGTGTGACACAACTGTCATCTCATTCAACCCTCATAGTCATCTTAGATTTGTGGTCGTACTGTTATTTCCCCCATTTTGCAGGTGAGGGTAACAAGGCATGGGATTTAAATTTACAGTTGGCAAGCATTGTAAGTGAATAGGTAAAATGCAACCCCAGGAAGTCTGACTTCAGAGCTTATACTCAATTAACATTTTTTAAAAAATGACACTACATATAGTGTAAACAATGATCAGGGAAAGTGTAATTGTACAAAGAATGAATACATGTTGCAAGCAGTGAATAACATGAGAATAAAAAAATATATAACAGTGGTAGAGGGAGCCATCTTGAGCTAGGCTGAACTGAAAATATCTTCTCTTATGTCATCCAATCTTTTATACATCTTTTGTTATAAACATTCTGTCAACATTTTTTGGTGCACAAATGTCTACATCTATGCTTAGGATATATCTGTCAATGGAATTGTTGACAGATAAGTATTCATGTATGTATTTATAGAATGATGTCTCAACATTATAAATCATTTGGCTTATTGAGGTAGTAAAGTTAATTTATATTTTGGGACCCACAAAACAAAGGCTGCACCAATGGCCCAGCCCATGTCACAAAAAAAATTTTTTTTAACATTTATTCATTTCTGAGAGACAGAAAGAAACAGAGAACAAGCAGGGGTGGGGCAGAGAGAGAGGGAGACACAGAATCCAAAGCAGGTTCCAGGCTCTGAGCTGTCAGCACAGAGCCTGATGTGGGGCTCCAACCATGAGATCGTGACCTGAGCCGAAGTTGGATGCCTAAACTACTGGGCCACCCAGCTGCCCTGACCATGTCACAAATCTTCACCTAAGTCAGCCTGCACCTATGGAAGACACCTTTTGAAGAAACCTAACATCTAACAAGCACAATCCTCCAAATCTGCTTTAGATAGCTTACCTTACCCTAGGAAACAGGACCTGCTAAGCCTTATAAGGAAATCCCTGACCTCCTAGCCAATCATGGCTTGTTTCCATGTTGACTCTTCTCATATTCTATTAAATTCACTCTTCCCCACATCGCTCAGGAAGAGTGTTCCATTGCATGTGGGTTACTGTATTCCTCTAATCTGGATTGTTTTCTCTTGAATAAAGGACATCAAACCATTACTAAATTGTTTTACTTTTGTCACTTGACAATAAGTTGCTAAGGTTTTTTGGGTCCACACATTTTCTTTTTTTTTTTAATTTTAACGTTTATTTATTTTTGAGAGACAGAGAGAGACAGAGCATGAGTGGGGTGAGGAGCAGAGAGAGAGGGAGACACAGAATCGGAAGGAGGCTCCAGGTTCTGAGCTGTCAGCACAGAGTCTGATGCGGGGCTCAAGCTCAACAACTGTAAGATCATGACCTGAGCCGAAGTCAGATGCTCAACTGACTGAGCCACCCAGGCGTCCCTCTGCACATTTTCAATTAGGTACATATTTACCATTTCCTCATAGTGACATGACTGCATTAGAATGTTAATAAGCATCAACATCTGATAGCAAGTGAAATATTTACCCAAAGTGATCATGTTTGTTACTACCCTGTGGATGACACAACACTCACTTTTTAATAATGCAAATAAATAGAACAAGCTCACCTCATGGATCAGAATTATAGATAATTAAAACTGTGTAGACTTGAGCACTGTGAATTTTAGCATAAAATATCACTATGTTAACCCATTTTTATCAGCACTTTCTATATCCCTAATACTATGCTAAGAGGAAAAGATACAGGCCTGAAAAAAACAGGCCTATGACTGCTGCCCAGGAATTTGAAGTTCAGTGAGGCAGATTACCATTTTTTATTAAAGCTATTTTATATTAATGAAGATGATTACATCGATCATTAAAATAATACAAAAAAATTTATGGAGAAATATGGGCACAATGGAACTTATTGGGGGAAAAGTAGACAAAATTACTAACTTGGGAGAATTCTCTGGGAAAATTTACTGTTTTTCCATAAACTATCTTTTTGATTTTGAAGGACGGCTTGAACAAGATACTTTTAGATATCATCCAATACAATCTTATATGTACACAGAAATGAAAGAAACCACAATGAAACCCTGCATATCATAAATTTCTTGTATGTGTCCTTATTTAAAGGAGCAGAATTAAGAATAGAAGTGAAACCTGATAAACACAGAGATAAACTCAGAGGTATGTTGGAATATCTGTTCCTGGACCAAATGGTTCCAGATTTCTGTTTCATCAGATTTCCTGGGTTTCGTTTCTCAGGTACTCTCCCTTTCCCTTGCTATTGGCTCCTTTATATCATTTCCTTCTCTCATTACTTATCTGACACTTGTTTGTAGAACAACAAAAGCCACTTTTAGTTTTCTAATTCTAAACATATCAGAGCCTGGAATACATACCAAAGTTTCATTTGTTTGCTCCCTCATTTTAAAAATGAGTATTGAGGGGCACCTGGGTGGCTCAGTGGGTTGAGCGTCCGACTTTGGCTCAGGTCATGATCTCACAGCTTGTGAGTTCAAGCCCAGCATCGGGCTCTGTGCTGACAGCTCAGAGCCTGGAGCCTGGTTCTGATTCTGTCTTCCTCTCTCTCTGCCCCTCCCCCACTCATGCTCTGTCTCTCTCTGTCTCAGAAATAAGTGAACGTAAAAAAAGGTTTTAAAAAAATGAGTATTGAGTACTTTCCTCTGTTAGCCACTATGCTAATTGCTGTTTAGGCAGAAATGAAAATACATGGTCACCCTAAAGAAATTCATGGAACCCAAGACGCAATTATCAACACTACTAAAACTCACTAAAATATAGACAAAGAATTTTAGCAGATGGATAGGCTGGCATTATTAAAAATGTTAATAATCTTTTTATTAATATATTGTTAGTTAATAAAATATGTATAGAAAGCATCACAAATCAGAGTTGTATAGCTGAATAAATTCTCTCACAGTGGATATAGCCATGTAAGCAAAAGCCAGGTGTATGTGTGTGTGGGGAGAGAGAGAGAGAGAGAGAGAGAGAGAATTATTAGCCTCAGAAAATCCCTCAATCCTGCTCTCAATAACCCTCTCATCCTTCTGACAAGTTAGATTAATATTGTCTCTTTATGAACTTCATTTATGAACGGAATTATGTAGTATTTATTCTTTTACTTCTATTGTTTTTAAGTTTATATATTTTGAAAAAGAGAGAGAGAGAAACAGAGACAGAGAGAGACAGAGAGAGGAGAGAGAATCCCAAGCAGGCTTCATGCTCAGTGTGGAGCCTAACATGGGGCTCAATCCCATGACCATGAGATGATGACCTGAGCCCAAACCAAGAGCCGGTTGCTCACCCAGGCACCCCAACAGTTTTTTTTTATTGCTATTATCAATTCATGTAAATATTTTTTGGTTCACGCATGTATATATTTAGTTGAGGCATCGGTATACATATCTTCAGCTTTAATATATTTATAGAATGTTACCACATCATAAATCATTTGGCAGACTGAAGATGATACATTTTTAATCCACTTTTATCTATATAAAAAATCATGTCTATGTATTACAGGGTCACACAATTCTCAGAGACCCCCTACATGCTAAAGAAAATTTACTTAAGACCTTTTCTAAGAAGCATGTGTATGAACACTATAATTTATCCAACTATATGTGTGTGTGTGTGTGTGTGTGTGTGTGTGTGTGTGTGGTTAAACTATGTATCATTTTGTTAAAGCTGTATTTAACCACGTTTTGTTTTATGTTACTTCTTTTTACCACAGCTAGTGCCTAGAGACAAAGCGTGATAACAAAGGGAAAATACTACATACACATTGCCATTTCCCCCCAAATATGTAGTAATTAAATTAGACAGCATTTTTAGAATCAGAAAAAAGAAGCAGAGTCCATCCCCCTTCTCCTGCTCTTTGCTTCGCCTCTCTCTGGAGAGTAAATCAATTTGCTGCCTCACATTATGCATAGGCACCCTGGCTGTAGTTTAGCATAAGGATAGAGAAGGAGAGCAGCTGCATTGGAAGCTGGAAAGAAACTGTAAGAAAAGCAAAAATGCAATTACCCAATTTGGAGTCTGACCAGGAGAATGGAAGTAATTCTTTTTTTTCACTTAAGTTTCAGACACTTTTAATGAACAAATGTTCTTTGTACTTTAGTTTTCCTCTTCTTGCAAAAACAAAACACAAACATAACCAATACTTTTCCACGTTTAATTATCCAAAAGCAGTCTTTCCTTAATTTAAAATTGAGTGTCTGTATGTACAACATACCAAAATTATACTGGCAGGTTTTGACAAGCAGTATATTGAGTGATTGTATATATTCTAAAAGGACAAAAAAAACAAACAGAACCTTTTCAAATTAAAATGACTCACACAATTTTTCTGCATAAAAACCTAAAATGCTAGAAATGGAATTAAGAGCTTCAACTATCCTTTTATGTGCCTCATTCCTAGCTTGTGACACATTCTGATGTTTTACTATTTTCCTTTAACAAATAATAAAGAATTTATGAATCATGAACCCATAAGGAACATGGCACAATCTCAAAAATAGTTTTATTGAATTGGCTGCAAACTATAAGAGGCAGCTGCTATTATTTTTTTTATTTTTATTGTTTTCTTTTGGCCTCTGATCAGGTTAATATGGAAGGGGAAATAGTTTTGTGGTAGTTATTCCTTTGTTAAAAAAAAAGATTTAATTTGTTAACAAACTGGTTTTAAGAACATCACTACCTACAATGTCATTATCTTTAAAATAAGATTTGAAAAATAATTTTGAATTTCATGGGTGGTATTGTAGGTTATTGGGAAATTAAATTCAGGTTTGATGCTGACTCCATCACTTACTAGTTGAGTGATCTTCAAAAACGTAACTCTACAGGTAAAAAAAAAAATATTTTTACACACCTACATGTCACTAAGCAAAACGAAGTCGATTTTTCTGGCAAGACCGTTTTGCAAGTAACAACATCAATGTTCAAAACTTGTGAGATGACATGATATTTAGGACCTCACTTACTGGCCTTGATTGTGATCAAGCTGGTAAGAGAACTGCTCAGGTTTTTCCTTTTGTGTCCTTATCCTTATTCATCACAAAATCTTCCCAAAGTTCTCTGAAATCTTCTCACCAAGTATAGCAGCTCAAATTACTACTTATTCCATTTATAATATTATTCCTCAGCATGAAATAATTATTATAACTCTGACGGCTCCACGCAAGGGAATCTGTTCTGCCACAGGCTGTTTCTCTCTTGCATCAAACTCCAACTCTGTATTTTTCTCCCATCCCTATAGTGGCCAAAAGAACGCTAATAGTCCCATGCCTGTCTCCTTGCTTGACCTGTGTCTCCTAAGAGCTCACCAACCTTTTTTTAAGTGTATTAATTTTACTCTTGTTATAGCTACTAACACTGGTATATTTATTTTCTTTGTTCATAAAATCCCTTTCTGCATCCCACTTTGAATAATTATTGCCCACTCCACAGATTAGAGTTGAAAAGAAAATTCATGTTTGCTAGAGCTATCTATATTAGACAAAATAGGAACAGTTATACAATTATCCAGTAGCAAATGGATATTCAGTAGCCAATATCCAGGAGTAAATATCTTTCCAGTTTGTGGTAAGATATTTTTATGGCCTTCTCAAAAGGGACTTTGCACCAAACTGTTCACGGCAGAAATGTGGTCTCTGTTCTTTGCCTCTTTCTCTCATTCACTTCGCAACTCCAATCAATCAACAAATCCTATTTCAAATTCCTAAATACTTAAAAGAATTTATACTGATTCTCACTGTCAATTTCCTAATCTAAATTTAAGTTACATCTCACCTGAGTTACTGCAATAAACATTTAATGAGCCTTCTCGCATCCTTTCTCACTGTACATTGTACAGTCATTCTCTTTCAGAAGTATCCTAAGAGTGGCCCTGTGGTGATTTCTGCTGTGTGAATACCCCACAATGGCTGATCTCAAGCTAACAATGTGAATGTGCAGTTGGAAAGAGACGCACACGTGTGAGCCATCTGTGAGCCACTTCTAGCCCAAACTAATTCCAGCCACCACTGTTAAGTCTCTTATCAGATACTGACTGAAAGCTCTTCTGTGGTTTTGGCTCTGTGAATCTTTTGTTTTAAGTTTATTTATTTTGACAGAGACAGTGCAAGTGGGGTAGGGGCAGAGAGAGAGGGAGGGACAGAGAATCCCAAGCAGGCTCAGTGTTGCCAGTGCAGAGCCTGACATGGGGCTCAAACTCACAAAACTGGGAGATCATGACCTGAGCCTAAACCAAGAGTCCAATGCTTAACCGACTGAGCCACCCAGGCACCTCTGTCTCTGTGACTCTGAGGGAACTCGCCCCTTTAGATCTCCCCTTCACCTCTCCTTTCTTTCTACTCTCCAGATAGAGTGGATTTACCTTCAGTTCTTACATTGTATCGTGCTTTCTCCCAGATTTCCCCACATATGCTCTCCCATTTGAGTGAACAACGTTCCCACCCACTACTCTAGTAATGTCTAACACTTTTAGGTCACAAATCAAAATTTATTTCTCTGGAAATCTTTCACCTTCCGGACTAGGTCATACATCTTTTCTATACTCCTATAGCATCTTGCAATTCACTATACCTTTCACCAAAGTCACTCTTCTGTTTATTATATTTATTTCTATATACTTTTTTTGCTACACAATAGCAGTGCCCTTTCCTTTTCTTTGCTAACACTTCTCTGCCAGGTATTGGCAGCTCTCACTTAGTATGTATTTAAGAAATATTTGTTAATGACCAAATGGATTTAATGTGTGTAAATATATATATAATAATATATATGATTCCCAAAGTAGATTATTCAAAAAAAAACTCAAGAATAACTAAAAATGTGATAAATGATACTAGTCCTATTTAAAGACAATGGTTTGAAGAAGAAAGAGATTCTCATGATGTGGGTCCTTGTTAAACACTTACTTTGTAACTGTGAACGTTGAACAAGCTCTCTGAAACGCCTCAGCCACAGTCTTGTGCCAGCTTTATTATTATAATTAAGACAGCATGTGAATATGCTGTGTTAGCTGTAAAATGCTATCTATGCCTCTCAATGCCATCATTCACGCCCCAATATTAAGAATAAAGCTCAGACAACTGAACTGAAAATTCCACATTGTATATATCATAACATTAAAAAATATGTATCATAAAAGTAAGTTAACATTACATAGCAATAAGTAACATTCAAATAGCTACTTGACTATTACATATTTTATAATCTTACAGAAGTTCAGGTACTACAACTATTTTTACATGTGAATAATACTTTTTCTTCATCATTATACTTTTAATCAATTAATAGATGTTCATTTTAAGGTGGCTATTATTTTAACAAAGATTGTTAAGGTCAGATCAGTGCCAACACCAGAAACCACTTATAGCCATCCGTCCTTTCACTCCCAGGAGAGCTATAGTTTCACTTGATCCTTCTTTGACCTAAATCCAATAAAAGAGGTGAAAAAGTCCCTATGTTCCCAACGTGCTGTTACACCACAATAGCTCAGTAATTTATTTGGCTTTAGGCTTTGCAAGCTGGCCCTCTGCAGTTCCAACCTTCTAGATCTTATGTATTCAGTTTGAAAAGGCCATTTTTTTTTTTTTTTACAAAAGAAGCTGGCTGTTAACAGAAAGAAGAGGAAAACAAGATTTATCTTATCCAGCTCTATCCAAAACAAGGTGCTATGCTTTCTGTGACTTCAATTTGACAAGTAGAGCCCTGGGCAGGCATGTAGCATCACTGCTTGTCACTACAAGGCAACGGAGTGGAAAAGATAGTGTAGGAATAAGCAAGTGGAGCAGGTAACTAATTAAGATTAGGAGTCAACAGTGAAAGATTTTCTCAACCCAAGACACCCGATTCTGCCATATCTACCATAATACAAAACACACATAACTGCCATGCAACAAACTCATCTTGGAAAATATAAACTTTTTTTTCTGGAAATTTTAAAATAAAATGGCAGACGAAATGAAAATCTGCAGATGAGATTTAAAAAAATGTGATAATTCTACCTTTAGTGTACAAGTCTGTCACAATCCAACATCAATACTGATTTATTCCAAATTAGATCAAATATTCCTGTTCCCTAGTCCCAATATTTAAAATGATTCTCTCTCTCTGGGGCACCTGGGTGGCTTGGTTGGTTAAGCGTCCGACTTCGGCTCAGGTCATGATCTCACGGTTCGTGAGTTCAAGCCCCGCGTCGGGCTCTGTGCTGACAGCTCAGAGCCTGGAGCCTGTTTCAGATTCTGTGTCTCCCTCTCTCTCTGCCCCTCCCCTGTTCATGCTCTGTCTCTGTCTCAAAAAGAAATAAATGTTAAAAAATATATATATAAATAATAAATAAATAAATAAATAAATAAATAAATAAATAAAATGATTCTCTCTCTCTCTTGCTCTCTCATTTATCTCTCCTCCTCTCTCTGAGAGTGTATGTACATAACCTCATGTTAATATATTTAATATATGACAGTCAATATATTATATGAAATCACACGTATTCTAAGCTCTTCAACTATTCATTTTCCCCCTTCTTTTTTTCTTCCTCAGTGGAATTTTCTGATAATTTTTTCATAGTTGCTTCCCTCAGTTTCATTTCTTTCTGCTTTCCATCCTCTCTTTTCTTCCTGTGTTTGTCCATTAGTCTAAAATTATTTGAGGGGATTCTCTTCTGTATCAGGATCTTTTTATACAGAATATATTGTGTGGGAAAGCATCATACAACAGTAATTATAAACAACGGTGTTTTGGTTGTTTTGTTTTGAGAGAGAGAGAGAGAGAGAGAGAGAGAGAGAGAGAGAGAGAGAGAAGGACAGACAGACAACAGACAGACAGACCATGGAAGCAGAGGAAGGGCAGAGATCAAGGAAGAGAGAGAATGCAGGCTCCATATGCTCCATGTGGAGTCCGACCAGCGTTCGATCCCACAACCCTGGGATCATGACCTAAGCCAAAACCAAGTCTGACTGAACCATCCAGGTGCCCTACAATCATATTTTTTAAGTCAACTGCTAAAATTATGCTAGGAGATACACACTAGGAAGCATCCAATAGCACTTGTTTTTCTTCCTATCTCTCCATATATTTTCTCCCAAATTCAGTCATTTCCTGACCTCTAGCCCTAATCTTCCATTATGGAAATTGACAGATGTTAAAAAAGTAAGTCTCCTATATTACTTGTTCTATTTCCCATGTTTTCACTGAAGTATAATATCATTACCATAAGTCAACTGACAAGTGCTCAGAAATGTAGATAATATAAGTAAACAATATAATCCCTGTCCTCCAAGAAATAATGAGCAGGAAAACTCACAATTGCTTTACTACCTTTTTTCTGACTTTCTTATACATTACTCATCAGTATTCCATGAACTTCCTGGCCAGGTTGCCAAGAATTGAAAGTAAAGTTATGGTCATACCATTTACAACAATTAAAGTTCAGTGCCTGTATATATGAGGTTGAAAGGGAATTACCGAGCAGAGGCAATTATGTGCAAGAATTCTTTACATGTTAGTGTATACAAGTGACTTCCTAACAAAGAATAGCAATTCTGAGAATAATCACTCTCATTTTCTCTTTTCTTAAATTATACTTCTAAATGAAGAATATTATTTATTCTGGCAGTGTTATTAATATCACCTAGATTGTATTTCTATACACAGCTGTCTTGAGTTTATGGAGTTATCCCTATTGCAACACAAAAGTTATATTCAGTTTTTCAATCAGGAAATTACAGATATTTTAGAGTCCCTTGAAGTGACCTTTTAAGTCTTAGAGTCCAATATCACATGGCAATGTCAACTTGTGTTCATTTATCATAGCGATTCCATTAGTTTGAGTGTATCTTGCTGGTTTGCAACCTGTGAACTAGTGATGACCATTTGTCATTGTATTTTTGTAATTTCTTTCAGTTCCAATATTCTTGCCAATTTTGTTCTGCAAATTAAATGGTAGAGACGCTAGCACTTTGAATACTGTCTAGGAAAAGTAAAAAATGGCAATGGGTATGGCTTGAAAATTCTAAGTACCACACTCACTAGTAACAGAAAGAAAACTAACATAAAATATGAGCCCACAACCACATTTTCCACAATGCCAGTGATCTTATTACTTCCCTCCTTCTTTACTACCTCCAGGTTCTCTTGCCTTTTTCCTGTATTTGGCTATTTCAACTTCCCTGATCTAGTGAAGAAAACTTAGCCTCTATCTTCATGAATTCTGAGCAGTCCATTATGCATATAATTTAAATACTTTTCCATTACCTTTCATTATGGTAATGGCAGCACAATAGTAAATGAAGATGATGTTACATAAAACAGATTGGCCTCTGCTTATAAATCCTTTGAATTCAGAGTATACCATAGCTCTCTCTTTTTTCTATTCTTCTAACAACATAAGCCTGAAACGTCCAGCTGATAGTATTCCTACCAACAATCACAAAACTTCCAGATCGTCAGAGCTCCTGATTCTGGAAATCAAGAGACCCATTTTAAAAGTGGGCCATCATATGCAATTGAGTGTCACTAACCCGAACCCTTCATAGCAAGATGGGTATTTGGACTAAAACAGAGCACCATTCAGAGCACATGTTATCCTTCAAAAGAATGCCTATAATTAAAATATAAATAAATAGAAAGAAATTGGGCCATCTATCACATCAGCAAGCTCTAAATAAGAATAGTGGATGGCAGTACAAATTACTTCAAGATTTGAAAAACCCTAGCATGGTTTTTTCTCCTCATCACCTTCCAGCATATTCCCCAAAGCTATTGCAGTTCAATTCCAACTAATTCTACCATATCGTGCAAAACCACACATAAAATGAGATCACATATCTTTTTGTGTGCTGAGACTCCTACAGCTTGTTTATCATATATCATATATGTACAGTGATATTGGATTTTTGCCGGGAAGTAGAAGTGCCTTTTCACATGGAAGAGCATGGTCTTCCACCAAAATTAACAAATGGATAAGTGGGACTACTCATAGTAATTCTTCTTTTAGGATCTGTTGTAATTCTTCACTACCTTAACCCAGTCTATTACACAGATTTCAATCATTGTCATATCTGGGGTAAGAGAGACAGGGATTGAGAAACCTGGATTTGCTAAAAAAAAAAAAAAAAAAAAAAAAAAGAGGTCTCTGACTATGAATTCTTTTAAAGGTGAGAAATTTTTCTAGGTACATGGTAAACTGCTTAGACAAATATTGTCTCCATAATTAAAAGAGCACCACAGCACATGAATCTCTCCTTTAATGATGTATAGTGAGTATCAAACCACTCCCAGTACATTCCCAGGATGTCAGGCTTCTCTGTCTCCGATAATTATTTCCAAGTCCCTGCTATACAGGTGTTCTGTGGTTCTGAGGAGTGCTTCCAAACTATTGCTAAAGGATTGGCTTATTGATATTATTATACCCTTTATATATTTTTTTTAATTTTGTTTAACATTTATTTATTTTTGAGAGACAGAGACAGAGCATGAGTCGGGGAGGGGCAGACACAGAGAGAGAGACACAGAATCCAAAGCATGCTCCAGGCTCTGAGCTGTCAGCACAGAGCCCGACACGGAACTCGAACTCACGAACCGTGAGATCACGACCTGAGCCGAAGTCAGGTGCTTAACCAACTGAGCCACCCAGGTGCCCTACCCTTTATATTTATTATTATATTTATTATGTTATTGTATTCCATTATATATTATTGTCCACTCTAATATGTTATGAAATATTTTGCATAGGGTAGAGTAAAACTGAATTACTAGAAGAATGCCAAGTACATGCAGAATATAAATCCTGGTTTTTATCAGTAGATTCAACAAACACAATCATTCTACAACTAGAGCTAGAGTTTATATGCAAAATAGCAATTCCTTATATGAAATGCCTACACATACGCTCTGAAGAGAAATCTCCTTGTTAACATTTGTTATTGCCAGCCCTTTTGATTCTAATGCATAAGTGTGTAGTAGTTTTCACAGTAGCTTTAAGTTTTTTATAAACTTTAATTTTGTTAATGTTTATTTATTTTTGAGAGACAGAGACAGGGTGGGGGGAGACAAGCAGGGGAGGGGCAGAGAGAGAGAGAGAGGGAGACACAGAACCTGAAGCAGACTACAGGCTCCAAGCTTCCAGTGCATATGTGTCCAGGGCTTGAACCCACAGACCATGAGATCATGACCTGAGCTGAAGCTGGATGCTCAGCCAACTGAGCCACCCAGGCATCCCTAATTTTTAATTCATACTGTGTCATTTGTTTTGGTGTAGCATATTACCAAGGCGGCTATATGCTCCAGCTAAATAGTAGACATGCACAGAAGTATGCTAATAAAAGAGAGGCAGACTTTCCAAATATAAAAATAAATTATTTTTATGTTGTATAATGTTCTAATATAACTTGTTTTCAAAAACAGCATTAGCTATTCTATTGGCATGGGTGGGGATTGTAAATATACATCCATGCATCTTCCCCCATATAAAATTTATAGATGAAATCTAAACAGATTATAGGCCTAGCTCACATAATTATTATAAATGAATTATATTTTAATTTCTACAGATAATCTAACAAAGATGTTGACTCCAATTTTATAGCATTACTAAGTATTTCCAGATGGTTCTAGTTATTATGAGAAATAGAAGAAGATTAAGGCATTTCTTGCTGTTCTCTATAAGCCATGTATTAATAGAGAATCCATAAACATTTCAATTACTAAAGTGTAAAGCACACCGTGATGGTGCTATAAGGCAGGAACCAAATTCTGTAGGAGGTCAGGAAGAGATTACTTTCTATTGGATGAAATAATCTTTCTAGAGTACATAGCTGACAGGGAGTTTATTTATATTCAGATACAGTTGGAGAGAGGAAATTGAGAAAAATCAAAGTTCTATGATCTTATTCTCACACTTTTCTAGTGCTATGTTCACGAAATAGGGAAATACAATTATGTGGCTAAAGTGCAGAATTGGAAATAGGATTTGGGGTTCTATTGAGAAAGAATAGTACTAAAAAGTGTGTGTGGGTATGTGTGTATATGCATATTTTTTAAATGTTTATTTATTTTTGAGTGAGAGAGACAGAGCAAGAGTGGGGATGGGGCAGAGAGAAAGGGAGACACAGAATCCGAGCAGGCTCCAGGTTCTGAGCTGTCAGCACAGAGCCTGACATGGGGCTTGAATTCACCAACCACAAGCTGATGACCTGAGACAAAGTCGGTTGCTTAACTGACTAAGCCATCCAGGAGCCCCTATACATATTTTTTAAACTTTATTCTGTACACAATGTGGAACCATGTGTGTAAGCCTAATAGAGCCTGAACCAATGTAAATTTATCAAAAGAAGAGAATAACTATAAAATAATAGCACTATGATTTAATAATTTGTAATCAGTTGGTGGAAGAGAACATTTTAAATAATTCAACTAAGAATAGATATGCTAACAAGAACCATGAAGGAAAATGTTACCTAGGGAGACATGGTGAAGTAAAATGTTTGGACATGCTGAGCTTATGACATATGAGATAACATCTAGCAGGAAGTTAGAAAAGAAGTACGGAGTTAAGAAGAGACCTTTTGGCTGGATAAATACAGGACTACGATCATAGAAATGTCCATTGACATTACGAAAAGAAATGAGAGCTTTAAGGGAATAAAATATATGTGCTAAGGGATGGGAGATTCTGAGAGTAGAGATTTGGTGCTGTTTTTTTCTGTGGCTGAGTAAGAGCAGATGAGTCACTCAAGGAAACAAGAACAAATAAAAAGGTTAGGCACCCTAGGAGACTTAAATAATACAGAAGCCAGGTTATTGAAGGAAAAGAAGCAAGAAAATCACATCTCTTTAACCTTTATTTTTACAACAAAGGTATAGTTTAGTGATTAAAATTAGCAGTTTACAGAAGAGACTGCTGAGAAGCAAGGATATTAAGTATCTTTCCTGGACTAGGTGAATAATAAAATCAAGATTTTATTCAAATCAAACAACAGCAGCAACAACAACAACAACAATAGAATATCGCTGGATAGAAAAGTAATGGATCACTGGTGTTTTAGGATAAATTCTATTCAGCTCCACTAACAAATTAATCTTGCAGCTTCAGTTGCTTACTACCACAAAGATTGGCTTGGTTTTCCCATGTCTAGCATGTATCAGTGATGGGGTTTGGGATGGCAGGCCCTGATCCACAGAGTCACTTCCAAGTCAATGTAGGCTGTTATGGGGTGGCACCATTGCTGGCAGGGAACAATTTACCCGCAAACTTCTTCGCGGTCTCTTCTACGCATTGGCCCAAAGGTGAAACGTGTCACCTTTTGAAAGACATGTAGAATGTGTCTGTAGAATGCACTGGGAAGTTCTGATGAACTGATAGGGGACTGGGAAATAGGGAAGAGTAAATGTTCTATGTGAACAGCTCTGCTGCTTACCTAGGTTGCAAGAAACAATAAAAGTGACCAAATCAGGCTCAAAGCACAGCTGAAATTTGCTGTTTATAGACTCAGGGAGAGTAATTTAGAGGAAATATTTTGAAGCCCAAAAGAAGGAGGGATATATTGATGACACAAGATCCCAAACAAGACTCCCCTGTGAGTGAGTGAGTGTGTATGTGTGTGTGTGTGTGTGTGTGTGTGTGTGTGTGTGTGTGAAGAGGCATTAATGTTTTAAACTGCAATATTCAGTCTCAATTAAGTATCTTTAAATTGAAAGTTTCAGATATTAAAGAGTATCCCTAGACCATAATAGCTACTCAACAGTTACTTTTCAAATAAGGTAATGAATCATCCTGTTAAGTTAAAAAGAGGTTTAATAACCAATATTTTCTAGTACTACTGTACACAAGAAATCAGAACTTCTTCAGAGCTTGGAAAGATTTTTCAAAGCTTGCCAAGAAAAGAAATCAAAATTCTTATGGTAATTATCATTTATTCCAATGTATCTTTTTTTTTTTTTAATTTTTTTTTTTTTTTTATTTTTGGGACAGAGAGAGACAGAGCATGAACGGGGGAGGGGCAGAGAGAGGGAGACACAGAATCGGAAACAAGCTCCAGGCTCTGAGCCATCGGCCCAGAGCCTGACGCGGGGCTCGAACTCACGGACCGCGAGATCGTGACCTGGCTGAAGTCGGATGCTTAACCGACTGCGCCACCCAGGCGCCCCGTATTCCAATGTATCTTAATCGTATTTTTTTTAAAAACAAGCTAAAATACCTAGTGAAATAAGGATCTCTAGAACGACATATATGTTGGCATATGTACTAAAATTTTATACTCTTTCCAACACAAAGGGGATATTTGAATTCTTTAAGGCATTAACCAACTTTGTTAGGCTTCTCAATAAAAATATACTGTTCATCTATCATTTAATTAACTTAAAAATTATTTTTAAATTATTTTTTAAAAGGAACACCACTTATTCTACCCTACTTTCTCTTCCAAAAGGCAATAACTACTAATAATTTTTGTGTCATTCCTGAAAACTGTAGAAAATATTTTAGGATACCTAAATCAGATAAACCTAAGCAGACAGAGTTATGCCATTTTAACTTAAGAATATAATTTATATACTTTTCTGTACCTTCCATACAAAGTCTTCAAAAAATAAAGAAATATAGGTTAAAAATGAGAAATAAAAATGTTTCTCAAATATCCATACTATATTGATTTTTAAGTCTAATTGATATTATTTTTTATACAGAAGTAAATACATACTCATTACTTTAAACTATTTGCCAGCCCTGGTTATACGTCACTAAGAGTCACTATCCAGGATTCTTTATATCTTTTTATATGATATACATCCAGTAAGATGCTATATGGATTCAATAAACAAAAATAGAGGCTGTATGCTATGTGAATCAACATATCAGTGTATAGTATCAGTAACTAATAAAATTCACTTTAGGGGCACCTACGTGGCTCAGCTGGTAAGCGTCTGACTCGACCTCTCAGCTTGGATTATGATCTTGCAGTTTGTGAGATCAAGCCCAGTGTCGGGCTCCAGGCTGACAGTGAAGAGCCTGCTTGGATTCTCTATCTTCATCTCTCTCTCTGCCTCTCCACCACGTTCTCACTCTCTCTTTCTCTCAATATAAACAAAATTTTAAAAATTCACTTTAAATCCTAATAAGAAAAGACATTTCACCCGGACTAACTGAAGAAGCTATACTTCATCCATGCTTGTAATCTTAGTGTCTTAATTAGTATCTAAGATATCTTTGGCACTTGCAAGTTAGTGAAGAATTTATGAGGAAATTAATAAGTAAATTAATTAATAAGTTACTAGTTAATGAATAGTCATATAAATCAATCCTGTATCTAGGAACAGTAACTGGCATTTATGAAGCACTGTGGTTGGGCACCATAGAACTACAGATAACTATAGTATCTGTATTTTCTAATATTGTTGATTACTAGTTCTTTTTTGGATTTTTGTGAAAATATACTTGCATATAAAGATGACTTTCACCATTGGATATATACATTTTCCCCTGATTTATAAATAGGGCTACTTTTCTATACATCATGCATTGAATGCTTTCGAAAAGATTTGGAAGTAATAAACAATGCAAGAGAATTATATAATCATTGCTACTTTAAAGCAATATATTATTAGTCTGTGTAGAAAATGTCATCAGACACAATTTAGGATTCATATATAAGAACCATGAGATAAAAGTTTTATGGCAGAGTTCAGAAGAATGCTTAATTTTAGAATGACTTAGTGATTTTTTAAAATAAATTATTTAAAATTGGGAGAGTGTATTAAAAACATGAAGAAGTTTAGAAATCTCATTACTAAAAATAAATTCTCTATTGACTTTGAGATGAAAATACAAGGAAGAAATTACCCATATGAAAGTTAATTTAATTTTTATTTAATGTTTAACATTTTTCACATATCATTCAGGAACTCTATGTTAATATTCCTTCTTTCAAACTTTCAAATACGTACAGGAACTTCACTGGAAATAAATTCCAAGTTTTAAATCAGAAGTAGTTTTTTTTTTTAACTGAACAAAGAAAGATTGTAGAATACATTGCTCTGGTGTGGTAGCCTAATCTTTTGAAACACAGCTCTGCCTGTCACAAATGTCCTCATTAAGATAGGGCAACTGCTTTGTGTACTTCAGATAAGATGCACAAGGAAACAAATTAACAAAACCTGCAATTATGTCAAATTGATAGTTTCCAACTAAACAAAATATTGCAACATTTGTACAATTATTTATTAATAATTTATTATTTATATTCAAAGTTTTCTTATCTTGACTTTATCTAAAGAAAGTGATGACATCATGGCTATTCTTCTCTATTTAGAGCCCTGAACCTACTAGCAATAATCTAACAAGAGAAAACCTATTCTACCATTTGTAACTTTAGAAATATCTCTTGGGAAAGATCTGGCTAAAAATTTCAGGAGAATTATTTTCAAATGTGCCAGAAAACTTCTCAACAACATTCCCTTTGAATTCTGTGAAAAGTTTCAGAAACTAGATAATATCTAGGTGAGTCCTTCTAGGATACTCTTCCCTATTGCCATTGGCCACTTCCTGAAATGCAAACATCTTCCAATCCACTCCAGTCACCTGTTTTTTTTTTTCCCCCTTACATTTCTACTTGTTACTGTGCCCTGAATTTTGTATGCCTATATTCACACCACCACTTTCCTGTGTGACCACACATGGTTTTAGATATTTAACCACTTCACAGAATCCTCCTTCCACCTCTAAATCCTAACCTGAATTGCACTAATTTTCCTCAAGTATACTTCTTCCTTTGAGGGAAGGCCACCCATCCACAAACTTACCTTAAAGATACCTAGGGTAAGGGGTTGAATTGTGTACCCCCTCAAAAAAGATATATCAACTCACAATCCCAGAATATGACCTTTTTGGAATTAGGGTCTCTCCACTTGTATTTAAAGATTATAAAATGAGGTGACCCTGGGTTAGAGTGAACCCTAAGTTTAATAGCAGATGTCCATAGACGAAACAGAAAAGAAGACCCAAAGACACAGTAATGAAGGCCATGTGAAAATGAGACAGAAATTGGAGTTATGCAATAAGCCGAAAAAGGAGCTACCAAAAGCTGGAAGACACAAAGGATTATCTCCTAGAGCATGGATCTGCTGAGTTTAATTTTGGACTTCTGGTGTCCAGAACTATGAGAATACACTTCTGTCATTCTGAAGTTTGCCACATTGCCAATTTGAGCCAGTTTGTTATGGTAGCTATAGGAAACCATTACAAAAAGGTAGAATCAGTGCTATTCTAAAAATTCTAAAAATAATATTAAAATATTTATTAAACTCCTATTATGATTTTTTTGTGAGTTCCATATGATACCTTGTGTAACTATGACCTTCACCCTTTCAGCTTTATGCTACTCATCTATTTAACTCTCTAATCAAAGGTAAATCCCTATAGTCACTCTTTTGACATCTTCCTCGATACATCATCCCTTTCGTCTTTCTTATTTGTTTGTTTGTTTATTTTGAGAGAGAGTATGTGTGTACTAGAGAGGGGCAGAGAGAGGGAGAGAGAATCCCAAGCAGACTGTGCACTGTCAGTGCAGAGCAAAACACAGGGCTTGATCTCACAAACCATCATATAATGACCTGAGATGAAATCAAGAGTCAGACGCTTAACTGACTGAGCCACCCTGGCACTCCTATTCTTTGTTTCCAAGCTACAAACCGCTTGCCTTGGATCAGGGATTGACAAAGTGGGGCAGAAGAAAAAACACATTCATGTTTCTTAACTTCAGTGGTTTGTTTAGTGCTCAATAATAACTCTATTTCTGAGCTGTACACTTTTAGCCTGTATCTTAGCTCTCTATAGAAAAATTCATTCAATCTCCACGCTTGCTCATATCTCTAAATACACCTCTATGTTTGCTCTTGCTTCATTTCTTTCTGCATTCTCTGAGAACTAGATGTGCTATTACAGTTCAAGTTTAATTTTCCCACCTAAGTGTTGATCCAATCTCCTGTCATGTCTGACCAGAAATTAACACATTTAATTATTTGGTCCTCCCTCTTCCCTGAATTTGCAACATCTACTATTTATTTTTTCAAAAGCATATCTATCATTTTGTTTACATGTGCTTTCCTTAGCTTTTCCACAAGAACACAAAAACAAGAAAACAAAACCTGCCTTTCCTTTTAGCCCCCACCCCCCAAAACTGTAGGAGGAGATTTTGCCACTTATGTCCTTCCATACTTAAATTTTACTTGTGCTTTCTATTACATTAGAATTCTTATGGAAAAGGCTCTTCTAATGTTATTTAGTAATTTAGAAAACTTTTTAAAATTTAAATGTGTATCTTTGATAAAGCTCTAACTCATACGTGACTATACCCCCTCGTTTCTTTCATAACATCTTTGCAAATATCCTAGCATTCACTAAATGTTCCCCTGTACATTTTCAGCTTACAAATACCCATTTTTTCAGGGCTCATTAATCTTCTTTTCTCATTCCAGCTGGAAGATATTTATCCACTGTCACAAATACAGTAGCTCCTAAAATATTACCCTTTTCACTCCTAAGCTCCAGAACAATATATTCATTTTTACACCAGATATATTAAATTCTCAGCGGTTATTTGTACCTGAATGCCACAAGGTTACCACCAACTCAACAATATGCAGCTAAATGTATTACATTTGCTTCTGCTATTAAAATTGTATATTCTGTATATCTCATTTCAAAGAACAGCATGATTGTCCCCTAAAACACCCAGACAGACACCTGGAGTGAGTCCTGTATCTTTATACTTCATCCACACTCTGAACCAAACATTACCCAAATTCTTCAGACTCACCTCCTAAATAGTTTCTAAATCTGTCTTTTTATTTTTATCAACATTTTGGTTACTTTAATTGCAGATTTTGTAATATTTTTAATTATGAAATAATCTCCTATTTTGTTTCCTTTTTCCCCTCAAGTTCTATCTTTTCTCCTCAAAATCTAATATGCATATTACTACTAACAGAGGGATCCTCTTCTAATGTAACCTTGACTTTAGTAATAATCTCTCTAATTACCTTTGAAAAATATTCTGTTTCTATGCAGTATTTTCAAATTCTATAGGAAGACAAGGCACTATATGTTGTGATTGACAGTTTCTCTGGCAGTCTTAGCCCTTACCACATACTTCCTGGCATCCTATAATCTAGTTATGAATATATATTTGTACTGCCCATGCATGCCATGCTTTTGCATTAACTAGGTCTCTTCCTCTGTAGTTATTGTCTATTTCTCATTTTTTACCAGTTGACATATCACAATTGTCACCTAGTTGATAGAGATTTTCAAGACATTTAAAAATATAATTAACCACTATTTTTCAACACATCTTACACAAAAATCCTCACATTCACTTATTAGTAAAGTCCTAGTCTTTGAATGGGATGTCCCTTTATATCATGTTCAATTTTGATTGATATGTAAAAGATTAGGCAATCTGAGAGTGACAGGTTTTTTTTTTTCATCAGCACTTTGAAAATATTATTCCATTATCTTCTGGCCATTATTAGTACAGTTGTAAAACCTACAGTCAGTCAAGTGATTGCTTCTTTATGTGGTACTGTGTCTTTCTTCAGTTTTTCTTTTTTAAATGGAAATTTTACTTTATCTAAGAGCAGAAAGAATTATGAACCCCATACATCTCTCACCCAACTTTAAGAATTATAAACATCTTTCTAGTCTTTATTTTTTAATCTATGTTCTTCTGCTTTTGTTTTTTGTTTGTTTGGTTTGTTTTCATTTTTTCTATTTGGAGTAATTTCCAACATATTCCAGATAGTTTTTTATTTTTTTAATTTTACAAGTAATTGAATATATTTCACAAATGTCTGAGTTTTTGGTTTTGTTTTATAATAATCTCAATGACTTTATCCAATCTAACAAAAAACAATACTTTTACATATTTTAATGCCTATTCCATATTCAAAACTTTCTAGCTGACTAAAATGTCCTTCTACAGTTAATTAATCCAAATAGGGGAACCAAAACAAGACCCACAAAGTGTATTTGTATGTTATATCTCTTAAAACTTCTTAATCTGTACCAATTGTCTTTTTTTTTTTACATGTCATGCATTTGTTGAAGACACAGAATCACTATTACAGATACTTCCTGTATTTATGTGATTGCTTCATAATAGAATCCTGAAATTTGTTACTCTTCTCATTTAAAAAAAATGCATGTATAATTAGCTCTAGAGACTTTCTTAGATAAAAGGATTTATTTACAAAAAATAATTCACGGGTGATTATCTGTATTCTCCCTGCATTAATGACTAATCACCATGTAAAGGTCTTGTCAGTGTGATTCAGCCATTATAAAATTTCTCATTAATCTTTCACTTGATTGTTGCATCATCCACTTACAATGGCTGACTAGCTCTATTATTCATTTAAAAGATATCTTTTTGTATTTATCATGAAGAGGAGTTTTTTCCCCCACTTATCATTAGTTTAGAAAAAAAGAGAATATAGGCTTAATTTTCTCTTATTAATTTTGAGAATAAGATACTGATTCTCTAGAATTCCAAATGGATTTTATATATTTTATATATTTAAATAAGTGAAATATTATTCATTTCATGCTCAAATCGTTCCATTCTTGGATAGTGAGAGTTTCCTCAAGTTTATTCCTCTGCCCTTTTGAACATAATCCCAGTAGCTTCTTGCTTTCTGGTACAAGATTCCTTGATTCTATGTGCATTTTTCAGCCTGATATCTGAAATCTTCCATTTTCTAACTCCATTTCTTTCAGGAAAAATGGCACTTAGAAACCGCAATCTGGGTGTTCGGGACACAAACTTTTTTTTTTTTTTTTTTTTTTTTTTGTAGAATATCATTTTCCAGCTATTTCAGTGGAGAGCTAAGAAATACATTTATTTCTAAAAGATAAAGTCATTTGAATTTTAAGATTACAGTGATTTACTTAAACTTTGAACATTTTTAACTCTGGTTTTTGTTTATTATGCTAAAAATCTTGGCTCTTAAAACACCATATTTTCTTGCTTGTTTTATGCTATAATATACATTTGATAATTTCAAATGGCAATAAAAATGATGATACTAAAATAAGACTCATGAATGATGTTTAACATTTCTTTGAATATCTATTTGTACTCTGCTAAGCTTTATAGTCACTATAAACATGTTTCAAAATCATTTGTTATAATTGGTTACGTTGCCAACTTGATATAAATCTAGTCCCGGTTCATCTTCAAGTTTTAGAATTGTTTTTCTTTTTCCTATAATATTGCTTTCTAAAATATGTAAACTACTTACATTCTTTCAAAGTATAAGTAATAAAACAAGGTAAATGTATAGAAGCTTTGCTTTCTTCTTTGCCCCTCTTCATTCTATCCTATTTATTCCCTCTTCAATGCATAACTATTTCATTATATTTTGTTTTTTTGTTTTATTGGTTCTTTCTGGAATGAAAAAAAATTTTTTTCAAGCTTACCTTGGTAGAAGAGATACTAGAAATGTGATTTCTATGTCAAATAATTGTATGATTTTATTTTTCTTGGTATTTTTATGTCTCCTTGTCTTTGGAGTTCTTTGGCTTCGGTACTGTCTTGAGTTTTAAATTTATTTGTGTAACTACTCCTTACTGGACAGAGTTAACCAATTGTAACTTAAATATTTCAACATTTTTTGAGGCGCCTGGCTGGCTCAGTCAGGAGAGTGTGCTACTCTTGATCTTAGGCCATGAATTTGAGCCCCATATTGAGCATAGAGCTTACACTAAAAAAATAATACAAAAACAAAAAGATTTCATTTTATATTTAAATATTATTAAACAATTTTTATCAATTCCTTAAATTAAGGGGTTAAAAGTATATTAAAAATCGATATGAATTTTTTCCATCGAAATTTTAGTTTTGTTACACATTTTTTCATTTATATGAGAATGTTCGTTGGCAAGAAAGCCGTAAAGTACATTGTAAAGATTTTTTTCTTTACCTGTTAATATCTCGTTTTTATTTAATTTGTTTTTCTTTTTGCCTTTTGACCCATCACCCATTTGTCCTACTATGCCTCTCCCCCTACCACACCACTGCCGACTCTCTGGCAACCACCACTCTGTTCCCTGTATGTATGTATGTATATATATATATATATATATATATATATATATATATGTATATATATATATATGTATATATATATAAAAGCATGGATTTGTTTGTTTTTGGATTCCACATGTAACAGTGATCATGTGGTATTTGTCTTTCTCTCTCTGACTTATTTAGCATTATACCCCTAGATCTATCCATGTTTTCACAGATGACAAGATTTTATTTTTTAAAGAATAAATAATATTCCATCGTACACATGCCACAATTTCTTTATCCATTTATTCTATAGATGTATAGTGAGGTTGTTTGCATAGCTTGGCTGTTGTAAATAATGCTGCAATGAGCATGGGGATACAGATATCTTTTCAAATTTTTATCTGCTTCAGATAAATATCTAGAAGTGTAATTGCTGGATTATATAGTAGTTCTATTTTCAATTTTTTGAAAACTCCATACTGTTTGCCAGAGTGGATACACCAATTTACATTCCCACCAACAGCGCACAAGGGTTCCTTTTCTCCACATACTCACCAACACTTGTTATTTCCAGTCTTTTTGATAATAGCCAGTCTAACAGGTTTAAGGAGATAACCTCATTGTGGTTTTGATTTGCATTTCCCCGATGACCAGTGATATTGAGTATATTTTAATATGTCTGTTGGTCATCTGTAAGTCTTCTTCAGGGAAAAAAAATGTCTACTCAGATCTTACAGTTTTTTAATCAGATATTTTTTTATTTTATGCTATTGAGTACTATCAGTCTTTATATATTTTGGATATTAACCCTTTATTAGCTATATGATTTTAAATATTTTCTCCCATTATATTACTTTTTAATTTTGTTGATGGCTTCTTTTGCTATGCAGAAGCTTTTTAGTTTCATATAATATCACATGGTTATTTTTGCTTTTATTTTCATTTTTGGTGTCTGATCCAAAAACTCATCAACAAAACCTATGTCAAGAAGCTTATGACCAGGGATCCTGGGAAAATGGTGGCGTAGGAGGACACTGGACTCACCGCGCGTCCTGCTGATCACTTAGATTCCACCTACACCTGTGTAAATAACCCAGAAAACCGCCAGAAGACTCGCAGAACGGAGTCTCTGGAGCCAAGCGCAGACGAGAGGCCCACAGAAGAGGGTAGGAAGGGCAGAGAGGCGGTGCCCCCTCCACGGACTGGCGGGAGGGAGTTGGGGCGGAGGGGCAGCCTGCCAGCCAAGCAGAGCCCCTGAGTCTGGCTGGCAAAAGCTGAGGGGCTTTGTGTGTTCTGACAGCAAGCAGGACTTGACATCTGGAAGGTTATAAGCTAACAGCTCTGCTTGGAGAACGGGAGGGCTGGAGGACAACTAGAGGGAGAGTTGTTGAGCCCCAGACGACAGAGCTCAGCTTGGCGGAGAACAAAGGCGCTCACCAGCGCCATCTCCCTCGCCCATCCCCCAGCCAAAATCCCAAAGGGAACCAGTTCCTGCCATAGAACTTGCTCGCACTGCGCAAACACCCAACACTGTGCTTCTGCGGATCCATCCCTCCCGCGGGTCTGACTCCTGCCCGGTGCCACAGGGCCCCTCTCGAAGCGGATCTCTGAAGGAAAAGCTAGCTGAGCCTACCCCTCCCGCCCCTGTTGACCCCAGCTAATACGCCAGATCCCCAGCACCACAAGCCTGGCAGTGTGCAAGTAGCCCAGACAGGCCACGCCACCCCACAGTGAATCCTGCCCCTAGGAGAGGGGAAGAGAAGGCACACACCAGTCTGACTGTGCGCCAGTGGTGGGCTGGGGGCAGACATCAGGTTGGACTGCGGCCCCGCCCACCAACGCAAGTTATTCAAAACAGCACAGGGGAAGTGCCCCACAGTCCTGCACCACTCCAGAGACTATCCAAAATGACGAAACGGAAGAATTCCCCTCAGAAAAACGTCCAGGAAATAACAACAGCTAACGAACTGATCAAAAATGATTTAAACAATATAACAGAAAGTGAATTTAGAATAATAGTCATAAAATTAATCGCTGGGCTTGAAAACAGTATAAAGGACAGCAGAGAATCTCTTGCTACAGAGATCAAGGGACTAAGGAACAGCCAGGAGGAGCTAAAAAATGCTATCAATGAACTGCAAAATAAAATGGAGACAACTACGGCTCAGATTGAAGAGGCAGAGGAGAGAATAGGTGAACTAGAAGATAAAGTTATGGAAAAAGAAGAAGCTGAGAAAAAGAGAGATAAAAAAATCCAGGAGTATGAGGGGAAAATTAGAGAACTAAGTGATGCACTAAAGAGAAATAATATACGCATAATTGGTATTCCAGAAGAGGAAGAGAGAGGGAAAGGTGTTGAAGGTGTACTTGAAGAAATAATAGCTGAGAACTTCCCGGATCTGGGGAAGGAAAAAGGCATTGAAATCCAAGAGGCACAGAGAACTCCCTTCAGACGTAACTTGAATCAATCTTCTGCACGACATATTATACTGAAACTGGCAAAATACAAAGATAAAGAGAAAATTCTGAAAGCACCTAGAGATAAACGTGCTCTAATATATAAAGGGAGACCTATAAGACTCGTGACTGATCTCTCTTTTGAAACTTGGCAGGCCAGAAAGGAATGACAGGAGATCTTTAATGTGATGAACAGAAAAAATATGCAGCTGAGAATCCTTTATCCAGCAAGTCTGTCATTTAGAATAGAGGAGAGATAAAGGTCTTCCCAAACAAACAAAAACTGAAGGAATTCGTCACCACTAAACCAGCCCTACAAGAGATCCTAAGGGGGATCCTGTGAGACAAAGTACCAGAGACATCACTACAAGCATAATTCATACAGACATCACAATGACTCTAAACCCATATCTTTCTATAACACTGAATGTAAATGGACTAAATGCGCCAACCAAAAGACAGAGGGTATCAGAATGGATAAAAAAACAAGACCCATCTATTTGCTGTCTACAAGAGACTCATTTAAACCTGAGGACACCTTTAGATTGAGAGTGAGGGGATGGAGAACTATTTATCATGCCACTGGAAGTCAAAAGAGAGCTGGAGTAGCCATACTTACATAAAACAAACTAGACTTTAAATTAAAGGCTGTAACAAGAGATGAAGAAGGGCATTATATAATAATCACAGGGTCTATCCATCAGGAAGAGCTAACAATTATAAATGTCTATGCGCCGAATACAGGAGCCCCCAAATATATAAAACAATTACTCACAAACATAAGCAATCTTATTGATAAGAATGTGGTAATTGCAGGGGACCTTAACACTCCACTTACAGAAATGGATAGATCATCTAGACTCATGGTCAATAAAGAAACAAGGGCCCTGAATAATACATTGGATCAGATGGACTTGACAGATATATTTAGAACTCTGCATCCCAAGCAACAGAATATACTTTCTTCTCGAGTACACATGGAACATTCTCCAAGATAGATCACATACTGGGTCACAAAACAGCCCTTCATAAGTATACAAGAATTGAAATCATACCATGCATACTTTCAGACCACAATGCTATGAAGCTTGAAATCAACCACAGGAAAAAGTCTGGAAAACTTCCAAAAGCATGTAGGTTAAAGAACACCCTACTAAAGAATGAATGGGTCAACCAGACAATTAGAGAAGAAATTAAAAAATATATGGAAACAAATGAAAATGAAAATACAACAATCCAAATGCTTTGGGATGCAGTGAAGGCAGTCCTGAGAAGAAAATACATTGAAATCCAGGTCTATCTCAAGAAACAAGAAAAATCCCAATACAAAATCTAACAGCACACCTAAAGGAACTAGAAGCAGAACAGCAAAGGCAGCCTAAACCCAGCAGAAGAAGAGAAATAACAAAGATCAGAGAAGAAATAAACAATATAGAATCTAAAAAAACTGTAGAGCAGATCAACAAAACCAAGAGTTGGTTTTTTGAAAAAATAAACAAAATTGATAAACCTCTAGCCAGGCTTCTCAAAAAGAAAAGGGAGATGACCCAAAGAGATAAAATCATGAATGAAAATGGAATTATTACAACCAATCCCTCAGAGATACAAGCAATTATCAGGGAATACTATGAAAACTTATATGCCAACAAACTGGACAACCTGGAGGAAATGGACCAATTCCTAAACACCCACACCCTTCCAAAACTCAATCAGGAGGAAATAGAAAGCTTGAACAGACCCATAACCAGCGAAGAAATTGAATCAGTCATCAAAAATCTCCCGACAAATAAGAGTCCAGGACCAGATGGCTTCCCAGGGGAGTTCTACCAGACGTTTAAAGCAGAGATAATACCTATCCTTCTCAAGCTATTCCAAGAAATAGAAAGGGAAGGAAAACTTTCAGACTCATTCTATGAAGACAGATTGCTTTGATTCCTAAATCAGAGACCCAGTAAAAAAAGAGAACTACAGGCCAATATCCCTGATGAATATGGATGCAAAAATTCTCAATAAGATACTAGCAAATCGAATTCAACAGCATATAAAAAGAATTATTCACCATGATCAAGTGGGATTCATTCCTGGGATTCAGGGCTGGTTCAACATTCGCAAATCAATCAATGTGATACATCACATTAATAAAAGAAAAGATAAGAACCATATGATCCTGTCAATCGATGCAGAAAAGGCCTTTGACAAAATTCAGCAATGTTTCTTAATAAAAACCCTCGAGAAAGTCAGGATAGAAGGACATACTTAAAGATCATAAAAGCCATTTATGAAAAGCCCACAGCTAACATCATCCTCAACGGGGAAAAACTGACAGCTTTTTCCCTGAGATCAGGAACACGACAGGGATGCCCACTCTCACCGCTGTTGTTTAACATAGTGTTGGAATTTCTAGCATCAGCAATCAGACAACAAAAGGAAATCAAAGGCATCAAAATTGGAAAGATGTAGTTAAGCTTTCACTTTTTGCAGATGACATGATATTATACATGGAAAATCCGATAGACTCCACCAGAAGTCTGCTAGAACTGATACATGAATTTAGCAACGTTGCAGGATACAAAATCAATGTACAGAAATCGGTTGCATTCTTAGACACTAACAATGAAGCAACAGAAAGACAAATAAAGAAACTGATCCCATTCACAATTGCACCAAGAACCATAAAATACCTAGGAATAAATTTAACCAAAGATGTAAAAGATCTGTATGCTGAAAACTATAGAAAGCTCATGAAGGAAATTGAAGAAGATATAAAGAAATGGAAAAACATTCCGTGCTCATGGATTGGAAGAATAAATATTGTCAAAATGTCAATATTACCTAAAGCTATCTACACATTCAATGCAATCCCAATCAAAATGGCACCAGCATTCTTCTCAAAACTAGAACAAGCAATCCTAAAATTCATATGGAACCACAAAAGGCCCCGAATAGCCAAAGGAATTTAGAAGAAGAAGACCAAAGCAGGAGGCATCACAATCCCAGACTTTAGCCTCTACTACAAAGCTGTCATCATCAAGACAGCATGGTATTGGCACAAAAACAGACACATAGACCAATGGAATAGAATAGAAACCCTAGAACTAGACCCACAAACGTATGGCCAACTCATCTTTGACAAAGCAGGAAAGAACATCCAATGGAAAAAAGACAGCCTCTTTAACAAATGGTGCTGGGAGAACTGGACAGCAACATGCAGAAGGTTGAAACTAGCCCACTTTCTCACACCATTCACAAAAATAAACTCAAAATGGATAAAGGACCTAAATGTGAGACAGGAAACCATCAAAACCCTAGAGGAGAAAGCAGGAAAAGACCTCTCTGACCTCAGCCATAGCAATTTCTTACTTGACACATCCCCAAAGGCAAGGGAATTAAAAGCAAAAATGAACTACTGGGACCTTATGAAGATAAAAAGCCTCTGCACAGCAAAGGAAACAACCAACAAAACTAAAAGGCAACCAACGGAATGGGAAAAGATATTCGCAAATGACCTATCGGACAAAGGGCTAGTATCCAAAATCTATAAAGAGCTCACCAAACCACACCCGAAAAACAAATAACCCAGTGAAGAAATGGGCAGAAAACATGAATAGACATTTCTCTCAAGAAGACATCTGGATGGCCAACAGGCACATGAAAGGATGCTCAATGTCGCTCCTCATCAGGGAAATACAAATCAAAACCACACTCACATATTACCTCACACCAGTCAGAGTGGCCAAAATGAACAAATCAGGAGACTATAGATGCTGGCGAGGATGTGGAGAAACGGGAACCCTCTTGCACTGTTGGTGGGAATGCAAATTGGTGCAGCCATTCTGAAAAACAGTGTGGAGGCTCCTCAAAAAATTAAAAATAGACCTACCCTATGACCCAGCAATAGCACTGCTAGGAAGTTATCCAAGGGATACAGGAGCACTGATGCATAGGGGCACTTGTACCCCAATGTTTATAGCAGCACTCTCAACAATAGCCAAATTATGGAAAGAACCTAAATGTCCATCAACTGATGAATGGATAAAGAAATTGTGGTTTATATACACAATGGAGTACTATGTGGCAATGAGAAAGAATGAAATATGGCCCTTTGTAGCAACGTGGATGTAACTGGAGAGTGTGATGCTAAGTGAAATAAGCCATACAGAGAAAGACAGATACCATATGGTTTCACTCTTATGTGGATCCTGAGAAACTTAACAGAAACCCATGGGGGAGGGGAAGGGAAAAAAAAGAGTTTAAAGTGGGAGAGAGCCAAAGCATAAGAGACTCTTAAAAACTGAGAACAAACTGAGGGTTGATGGAAGGGTGGGAGGGAGGGGAGAGTGGGTGATGGGTATTGAGGAGGGCACCCTTTTGGGATGAGTACTGGGTGTTGTATGGAAACCAATTTGACAATAAATTTCATATATTGAAAAAAAAAGAAGCTTATGACCTATGTTTTCTTCTAGTGTTATGGTTTCGGTCTTAATGTTCTGTTTTCCCAACACCATTTATTGAAAAGACCATCTTTTCCCCAATGTGTATTCTTAGCTATTTATCATTAATTAATTGACCATATAGGTGTGGCCTTATTTCTGGGGTCTCTATTCTGTTCCATTGATCTATGTGTACTAAGTATTTAATCCATTTTAAGTTAATTTTTATGAGTGGTGTGAGGCAGCATTCCAATTTGACGTCTCTACATGTAGTTATCCAATTTTGCCAGAATCAATTATTTAAGATACTGTCCTTTCTTGATTGTATATTCTTGGGTTACTTGTCAAATATTAGTGGATCAAATATGTCCAAGTTTATTTCTATTTTCTCCATTATCTTTCATTGGTCTGTACAGCTATTTTTATGCCAATACCATACTGTTTTAATTACTATTATTCTGTACTGGAGTTTTAAATTAGGGTGATGCCTTTAAGCTTTGTTCTTCCTTCTCAAAATTGCATTGGCTATTCAGGGAATTTGTGCTTCTGTAGAAATTTTAGGACTATCTGTCCTAGTTCTATAAAAAAATGCCATTTGAATTTTGATAGGACGTACACTGAGTCTGCAGATTACGTTAGGTAGTATGGACATTTTAGCAATATCAATTCTTCCAGTCTATGAGCAAGGAATATCTTTCTTTTACAATTTCTTTCCTTAATGTCTTAAAACTTTTGCTATACAAGACTTTTATCTTCTTGGTTAAATTTATGCCTAATTTGATGCAGTTGTAAATGAGGTTGCTTCCTTAGTTTCTCTTTAGATAATTCATTATTTGTGTAGAGAAATACAACAGATTTTTATGTAATGTAATACAGATTTTATGTAATTTTTTGTAACTTGCAACATTATTGAATTTGTTTATTAGTCTAACACTTTTTTGATGGAATCTCTAGTGTTTTCTATAAATAATATCATGTCACCTGCAAATAGTGGTAGTTTTATTTTTCCTTTCCAATTTGAATGTTTTCCCCCCATTTGCTGTGACTACAACTTCAAACACTACATTGGATAAAAGTGGCAAGAGTGAGCATCCTTGTTTTGTTTCTGATCTTACACAAAAGCTTTCAGCTTTTCACTACTATGTTAGCCATGAGGTTGTCCCATATGGCCTTATTATGCTTAGATACAGTCCCCCTATACCTGCTTTTTGAGGATTATTATCATAAATGGATGTTGAATTTTGCAACTGTCTTTTCTGCATTCATTGAGATGGTCGTATGATTGGTTTACCCTTCATTTTGTTAATGTGACGTATCCCAGTGACTTATTTGTACATGATGCACCAGTGTTACATCACTGGAATACATCCCACTTGATCATGTTATATTTTTCTTTTAATATGTTGTTGAATTCAGTTTGATAATATTTTGTGGAAACTTTTGCATCTATGTTCATAAGAGATTTTGGCCTATAATTTTCCTTTCCTGTGGTATCCTTGTCTGGTTTTGGTATCAGGGTAATGCTGGCTTTGTAAAACGAGTTTAGAAAAGTTGCCTACTCTTCTATTTTTTGGAGCAGTTTGAGATGAATTGGTATTAATTTTTTGAATATTTGGCAGAATTCACCAATGAAGCTCTCTGGTTCTGAACTTTTGTTTGTTAGGATGTTTTTAACTACTGAGTCAGTCTCCTTACTAGTAATCAGTCTACTCAGATTTTCTGTTTCTTCATGATTCATCTTGGTAGGTTGTATGTGTCTAGGAATTTATCAATTTCTTCTAGATTTTCCAATTTTTTGGCATATAAATGTTCATACTTACTAGTTTCTTATGTTTTTTTGTACTTCTGGGGTATGAGTTGTAACTTCTCTTTCATTTCTGATTTTACCTTTTTTAATTCTCTCTCTCTCTAAGTCTAGGTAAAGGTTTGTCATTTTTTTTCTCTTTTCCAAGAACTAGCTTTTAGTTTCATTGCCCTTTTTCTATTGCCTTTGCACTGTCGATTTCATTTGTTTCTCCTCTAATCTTTGTTATTCCCTTCCTTCTATTAACTTTGGGCTTTATTTGTTCTTCTTTTCCTAGTTCCTTGAGGTGTAAAGTTAGATGTTTTATTTGAGACTCTTCTTGTTTCTTGTGGTGGGTATTTATCACTATGATCTTTCCTTTAGAATTGCTGTTGCTGCATCCCATACATTTTGGCATATTTCCACTTTCACTTGTCTCAAGGTATTTTTTTTTAATTTCTCTTTTGATTTTTTTCTTTGACCCACTGGTTGTCCAAGTAGCATGTTATTTAATCTTACATATTTCTGAACTTTCCAGTTTTCTTCTTGTAATTGATTTCTAGTTTCATACACTTCTCATAAGAAAAAATGCTTGATATCATGTCATACGTCTTAAATTTATGAAGACTTTCTGTTGTATATGATACAACCTGTCCTAGAGAATGTTCCATGTGCACTTGAGAAACATGTATATTGTTTTTTTTAAACAATGTTTATTTATTTTAGAAACAGAGTGCTAGCAGGAGAGGGGCAGGAGAGAGGGAGACACAGAATCTGAAGCAGCCTCCAGGCTCTGAGCTGTCAGCACAGAGCCCGACACAGGGCTTGAACCCACAAACCATGAGATCATGACCTGAGCTGAAGTCGGATGCTAAACTGACTAAGCCACCCAGGCTGCTCTATTCTGTTACTTTTTAATGAGATGTTTTGTATATAGTAAAACCTTTGATTGTGAGTAACTTGTTCTATGAGTGTTCCTCAAGATGAGCAAACATTTCTAATAAATTTTAATTTCATAAACGAGCAATATAAGTAGTATGTGACACCAAACATCTCATGATCACAACTGAGCCAATGGTTCTTGAAATTCGCTTTGATATAAAAGTGTTGGATTACAAGCATGTTTCTGGAATGACTTATGTTCACAAACCAAGGTTTTACTATATATCTGTTAAGGCCATTTGGTCTAACATGTTGTTTGCTCACCTACATTATCCTATTGAAATTCTCTCTGATCATCTATCCATTAATGTAAGTAGGGTATTAAAGTCCTCTAGGACCTCTAATAGGGTATTATTCACCTCTACATTTTCATTTCTACTACATTTGCTTTTCTAGAATTTTTCTGTAGTACTTTTTTCAAATATGTGTTTTTCCTTTTAAAACAATTTGTTTTATATGAGTCTAATATTTTACTTACCTCTTAATATTTTTACACACATATTTTAATGACTAATTGATTTGGAAATGTAAGTAATGCCTCTTAATGGAATGTCCTTTCAAAGCACAGAATCCTAGATATCTTCCTTAAATCTATTCTTGTAAATTCATATTAGGGCCTTGAGTGTAAGGGCAAAATTTCACTCACTGAGTCATCTCTTCTGACCCCATGTGGTAGATTCAAACTGACCTCCCAAAGAGTGCTCATTCCCGAAACCTATAAATGCTACCTTATATGGCAAAAACGGGTCTTCTCAGGTTAGATTAAATTAACGATCTTGAGATAGAGATATTATTCTGAATATATGACTGGTCCATAAATACAATCACAGATATTCTTATTTAGAAAAAAAAGATGGGGAGAGATTTTAGATACATAGAGGAGAAGGTGATGTGAAGACAGCAGAAAAAGATTTGAAGTCGTCTAGCCTTAAAGACTAGAGTAATGCAGCCACAATCCAAGGAAAGACAGCTCCCCTGCCAGAAGCTGGAGGAAGCAAGGAATAGATTCTCTCTTAGAGCCTCTGGAAGGAGCCAGCACTGCTGACAATTTGATTTTGACCCAATTATACTGATTTCAGACTTCTGGACTTCAAAACTGTACAAGAGTAAATGTGTGTTGTTTTAAGCCACAAAGTTTGTGGTAATTTATCACAGTAGCCATAGGAAACTAATGCTCCATGTGACAGACATTTCACTCAGTCTCTTTAAGAGGTCATAATGTAAAAGTCAATAACCAACACATTCCTCTGCCCTAAGTCTAGGAGTCACATGATAATATCTCCACTCTATGATCAGATATACTCCACCTTCCATTATGTTCAGAAACACCAGACTTCTGCAGCTTAGAGACTATTCATTCGGGGGTGAGAGAACAGACTTCCCTCTGACAAGCACTGTCACTCTGTATGAGAAATCTATTGAATCTCCATAAATGTCTTGATGATGGTTAGAAGAATGACAAGAACTTTGACAATTTCTTCCAAAGGCTCCTCTGTGAATTTTCCTTATTATCAATTCCTTGCCTTATTTCACTTTACCCAGACCAAACATTCTGGTGAGAGTCTGTGTATTTCCAGTGTCCTACGCTCTAAGAAAAACAAATGTCCTGACCCACTTAGAAAATTACATGAATTCACACTACCCCAATATATACTCATGTTGCAGATAATGTTTGAGAGGAGTTAGCAGATTTTCAAAAATAAGATCCATTAATTTAGACTAACATTCTACTCCTTTAGACTTGTATTTTGTTACTTGGCTTTTAAAACTATTTTATGCACTTTTTAAAATGAGAATTATATAAAATACATGCTTAAGCTGTAGAAAAATCTGTTCATTTCATTTTAGTGCTATTAGTTTATCAGTTAAAGTTCTTGGTTTGATTTTCTATCTTATTTTAGATAAGGTTACTCATTACTCTTCATTTGCAAAAAAAGACTATGATTTATAACTCCCTATTTCCAGCTGCTATATTTTTATCTAAACACAAATGTGCATCATAGAGTGAATACTTACTCAAGTATATTTTTCACTACAGATAGGCATTTACATACTTGGCAAAGCTAAATTCATTTCTCAACGTTTTTTTCCCTCTTACATGATCTACATTTTAAGTGTTCATTGTCAGAAGGACTTTTACACTAAAATACAATCTTTTATGTTATATATCTACCAGGCTCTGCTTAAAAGGCTCATTGTCAAGTACAGTGATGAAGTAACAACAAGCTTCAAGAAAAGCTTAAGAAACAGACATTTTTAAGCATTCAGTTGAGTTCTCTCACTTCATCTCATCAATAGTAGATATATTACTTTATGAAAAGTAATAATAAAACACTGATAATATTGGGGAATAGCTATAATGTTAGGAATCACTTCTAATCATTAGCATCTGAAAATGGAATGAGGTAAGATTCATTTTGCTCTTTAATTCATAAGAGCAATCCAAGGAAAGATTTTAAAATATAATTGTGATGAATCCTTTACTAGAAAACAATTACTTTTCATCACCAAAGCCATAAGTCATTGTCCCTTAAGTGTGAGGGGAACAATATACCATCATTATTATGCTTAATTTTCCCCCTAGGTATAAATTTGGTATTGAACATAAGTATATAATTAAGGGCTTAAAATTCAGAATCAGGATGTGTACTCAAAAAACAAGTTTAATGGAATCAATTTAATTTACCGTCCAAAAAGAAGTTGATAATTCAAAAATCACAAGTGTAAGATTAATAACAAACTGCCTCAGCTGCTATGCATGTACTATCTATGAGTCAGATCCTGAGGAAAATATGAGGACAAAACGAATCCCTGTTAAATAAGGAAGTATCTGTCTTCACCTATCTATCCTTCTAAATATCACTGGGCCGGGGTTGGGGGAGAAGACCATGAATTAACATAAATTCAAACCTGTGTTGCAAAGAAGGAAGGGTACTATCAGAGGAAACTGCCAAAAATATTAATTTTACACTCAGATGTGTGATTAGGGGTAGATGCTAGACTTGGGTGGTAGGACAAGAAAAGAAAACAAAAACAAACAAGTTAAAAAATGTGTTGATCCTGAGCACTGAATATTGATGTCACTGTTTGCACACAGGCTAGAGTCAAGAATATCAACTCTCTGAGGTGGGACATTTCTAAGACAGGTGGTGAGTCTAGAAAAATCAAACAGGGAACTTTGGCCTTCAATGAGCAGCTTTCTCTTCCTAGTCTTCCATCTGATGTACTCATGCAACTATCTAGTCAGGAATCCAAAAATTCTTACATACATCATCACTTGCTTTGATGATATGCACTCCAGCCACCATTACTGTGGAGTCCAGATATTCTAGCATAGGTAGAGAACTAAGAATCACCAGTCATAGAATGTCATTAGCTTGAAATTTTGAAAGGTTTCCACAAAAACAAAATAGTTAATCAAATAGACAATAAAATTTTTAAATAAGGAAAACAGTATACAAAAATATGAGGATATTTATCTACAATCAAAGAACAGACTGACACAAATTTTTGATAAAGTTAAGACAAGTTCAAATGTAAACATAAATATTCTAAAAATTCAGTATTTAAAACTTACAGCAGAAAAACACAGCTGAAGTTTGGCTTTGGGCATGAAGTTTGAAGCAAACATATTGTAAAAGGAGAGTATCATAGATTATAAAAACAGAGGGGCCCAAATTTAACTCATAGTAGTTTACAATTCAAATACAAAGAAAAAAGTAGACATCGGTAAAGTAATAATGGCATTAAATTAGATTTTTTTTGGCAGACAGTAAAAATAATAAAATATACCATATACCTAAACTCAAAATGATAAAATGTAAGATACTAATAATGCAGAAAAAAATTATTAAAATTTCTCAAGAGAACACAAAACAGGTTAACTGTTAAATGAAAACCTGTCATATCAACCACTGATTTTGAGTAGAGAAAACTTAGATAATGAAACAAAATCTTCATAGCTCTGAAGGGAAAACAATGTTTTGTTGTTGTTGTTGTTGTTGTTTGACAGAGAGAAAACAAGCAAGCAGGGGAGAGACACAGAGGCAGACCTGAGCAGATCACGAGTCTGACGCTCAACCAACTGAGCCCCCCAAGGCACCACAAAATGATTTTGAACATAGATTCTGTCCATGGTAAATAAATGCAAATATTCAAGTTTAAGGGCACAATAGAGATTTTCTTAAATGGAAGAACTTAAAGTACTGATAAAATAGAAAGTATTCATGTGAGAAAACACTGACAAATAAACCAACATAACTGTGTTTTAAAATACATAAATACATAAAGATAATACAACTGTAAACATTACTTTTTCAACAGAGAGATAAAATGTTTAAAAAATGCTTAGATGATTTCACAATATATGGAAGATTACAGGGGAAAGTGGATGCAGGGAATGTCTTTGCTGAGTGGGAAGAGACTATAACAATTAATGTGTTATGTTTTTAAAAAAGGAAGAAATATTTATAGGTGATGGTGAAGTTCAAAGTATTGTATACAGTGATAGTCTCATAAGTGTATACCTTAATTAAAACTCATCAAGAGATATACCTTAAATATGCACAGCTTTTTTATGTATCAATCATACCTCAATACAAAATTAAAAACGATTGGTTTGTTTTTATCATTGGTAGAAAAAAGAGCAGTTAAATATGTCTCTTTTTTTTTCATTTTTTTTTCAACGTTTATTTATTTTTGGGACAGAGAGAGACAGAGCATGAATGGGGGAGGGGCAGAGAGAGAGGGAGACACAGAATCGGAAACAGGCTCCAGGCTCTGAGCCATCAGCCCAGAGCCCGACGTGGGGCTCGAACTCCCGGACCGCGAGATCGTGACCTGGCTGAAGTCGGACGCTTAACCGACTGCGCCACCCAGGCGCCCCTAAATATGTCTCTTAAAGCATATGACTCTTTCTTCCCTTTTCATCCTCCCAGAATTCCTATGAAAATGAAAAATTGCTTAAATCAAAAAATTTATTGCCTTTTACAATCCTGAGAAGCCAGGGTGTGGAAAAGCAACAATTTTGGACACATTTCTGCAAAATGGAGTGTGAGAGTGTGGAAAGAGTCATAGCGAAGAATGAAGAAGCATATTCTCTGACCAAAACCTTAATAACAGAAGGCTAGAGCAGAGATGTGAGTGGTTTTCATTATGACTCCAAGAATTCCCAAGCTCACTGAAAGTGCAGCAGGCAAATGGACCTGGGTACAGTGTTCAGGTAACACAGGATATACATGGAACCCACTGGCAATCTTTCTAATTTTGGCCCTACCTGCATAAAAGACAGGAATATTGGGCACCAAGTTAAAACCAGGTATGCATTTTCTAAAGAAATTGAATAGCATGACTGAAGACCGTAGGAATTTTAGTGAGGATTGGTGTTTCTGAGTTGACTGGATGTAGGGCACTTTCATGGACTACTTTCCACCTAAATGCCTTAAAATGAGACCTGCAAGTCAATGTAATCAACCTACCCATTCTGGGTAAGGTCAGTGGAAAAAATCTGAATGACAACATAGAAAACCCATATCAAACACAAATATAAACTTTATTTCAAAAATGCAAATCGATGGCCAAGAATAAAAAGAAAGTGATAAATGAATAAGGTAATTCCAAATGCAACAAAAGTCATATATGGGAAGAAGCAATTAGTTCACAGAGAAACAAATATTCAGCAATGTAATAAAGAAGAATGTTTCAGAGCAGAAGAAAGAATAATTAGAAATAAGAGATATGAGAAAATTACTTATACTTTAAAAAGGTGCAAGGAAATTAATTTGGATAATCTTTGTGAGAAGGTGTAAATATTTGCTTATTTATTTAGCAAAAGATATGAAATGAAGATGATTATAAACTCTGGGACAAAAGCAAAGCTACAGAAAAAAATTCATAGTGCAAATAGAAAGCAAATGAAAATATGCTGTAATTTTGAGCAACTGATGAAATTAAAGAAAATCTATTTAAATGTGAATTTGATAACATTCTCCTTTGACTAGTGACATTTTATGCAACAGAATCACATTTCTATTTCTATCAGATATTTCTTTTTTCTGTTTTTTAGAATGGGGTTTTATTTCATTCTATTTTTATGGAATAGTATCTATTATGTACTATAGGTTGTAATACTATGTATAATAAATGCTGTTTTATTGCTTATGGTTGTAAACTATAGATAAGCATAAAATATTTAATTATAATTTGAAAATTACTGAAAAGACTTTGTAAATATAATAAAAATAGTTAAAAATTTTAAGTGTAGATATATAATCTATTTATGTAAACAACAGTTACAGTAGGAATTATACTTAGCAGTCGAACTTTGAATCATTTTCATTTTGGTCACACAAAAAAAAATGTTGCTATGACCATTACATTCAACACTGTTCTCAAGAGCCTAGCTATCATAATAAAATAAAACAAATCAATGGGAGGTATAATAGGTAAAACGAGAGGTAAGCAAAAATTATTTCAAAATGATAAATTTCTAGGTAGTAAATATAAAACAAGCCACACAGGAAAATGCCAGTTTGAACTAATACAATAATTAGCTAATGCAGTACTTTGTTATTTGGAAAATAAACAATATTTTCATGTCTACACAGACTGCTATTATATTGCCTATCAAAATACTCTTTATCATCTACTGTAATTTGCTATACTTGTATATACTTTCTTTATTGAGAGTTCATCAATTTTATTTATTTTGAGTTCTAAAGAAAAAAAAATCCACTGTCAAGACTCATAGTGATGTTTAATGGAATTCTGTGCTATGAGGGACTGTTCTATTTCTCCACTATTCAATATAGCACCCACCAGCCACAAATGGCTATGGAACAACTGAAATGTGATTCCTACCAATGAAGAAGAGAAAGTTTAATTTTATTACATTTAATTAGCTTAAATTTAAATTCAAATAGGCATATGTGACTGTGAGTAACATAATAGTATAGCTTTATAATTTTTTTAATTTATATGTTCTCAATAAATATTTGCTGATTCCCATATTTTTTCTGTAAGTATAATAATTTGGATTTTTCTGGTGATAAGTGAAAAACTTCTTTACAATTAATCTTCTCAAATATAAATACCAGTAAAGGTACGTGAACATTTTGTGGCCTCTGATTTCACCTAGTATGCTTCACCTAGTTTGATAATTTAAGAAAAAAAATCAACAATAACCCAAGCAAGACCAGTTAGTTTTGAAAAATCAATGGAGAAAATGTGCAAAAGTTATCAGAGAAGGTAAAGGGATAGTACAAGTATATTTTCAATGGCAAAACCAGAAAATAAGAAACTCCAATAGCTTTTAAAACTCACTTAAAATTTTAAAAGGTCATTTTCTGGCTATGCACCCCTTAAATAAACGCTATTTTTCCTCTTCAGACATATATTTAGGCATAAGAATAGGGAACAGATCAGTCCTCACTTGGGCTAAAATAATAGAACCATGGTTGAATACTAATATAAAATTATAACCATGAGGATATCTTTTTCCCACAAATAAAAATCCACAAGGGATCGAGTATTCATCATTTGAACAGATGTGGACTCTTTTACAGGATGTCAGAAAGTGACCTAACATCTCAAGGGCAAAATTATCTGTCTTAAGAAGTCAAATTCACTGTGAGCAGGAGGAGTGATATCTGGATAAAAATAGGAAAGTGGAGGCTCAGTAAATAATTTTGCATTTATAAATATCAAGAAAGTTTGAAAGCAGAAGCAGGTCAAATTTTCAATTTATTACTTATGTATTTTCTTTTAAATGTCTTTCTCATCTGGAAACATATTTAAAAATTTGTGGCTACATAATAAAAGTAAAAGAGCAGGGAATATATACATGGGAATGGGAATATATACATATATCGAAGGCATAAATATGCAAATATGATTATTAAATATTAAATATTTTTAAAGTATTCTTACATTCTAACATGCATGTATAATAATGCAAAGGGGTTTATAAAAAAAAAGTCATCACCACTGATACATATATGAAGAAAAATTTACAAAAAATGCCAGTGCCCCACTACTGTGACTGGAATTTTACACTAAATGATTAAGTCACTTTCTGTTTTGTCAAATAAATACCAGTGGCTCAAGATATTGTGTAATGAATAAAGTAATGGTTTATTCAATGGTTGACTAAAATTTCCAGTGAGGTCTTTATATATAAATGTCTGAAGGAGGACTGTAAACTTTCATAGCTCAGTCATGAAACTTGAGACTTTCCATTAAAGTACATTGGTTTGCCTAAACAGATGAACGTGGGGAAGAAAACAGAGAGAAAGAGCAAAAGGCAAACCAGAAAACAGATGCATAACTATAAAGAAGAAACAGGGTTGCTGGAGATGAGGTGGGCTAAATAGGTGATGGGTACTGGGGAGGGCACTTGTCATGATGAGCACTGGGTGTTGTGCATTAAGTGATGAATCGCTAAGTTCTACTCCTGAAACTAATAGTACACTGTATGTTAACTAACTGGAATTTAAATAAAAACTTGAAAAAAATTTAAATACTAAACCTAAAATAAATAAACAAATTTCACTAACCCTAAAAAAAAAAGGAAAAAAATAAATAAATTACACTGGTTTCCAAAAACTATGAATGCAACATTGAGAACACTTATAAAATGTCTCAGAATCTAAAAAAATGCAAGCATATGGGCATTATATAATTTTTATAATCTATGAACAGAGAGAGTACCATAAAACAAAGTAGGTAGAGAGAAACAAAAACAAAAATTAGAAAATGTAGGAGACTACTAAAAGTTACGAGTTCAGAAAGGCAAAAACACAGTAACAACAGAGACCTAATTACCAACATGGTGATGACTTAGTGTTCAGTGTAGAATACTATTTTAATAGTATTTTATTTTATCTATTTTAATAGGCAGTATTGATGATGATGATGATGATTTCACCTACATGCAGCTGATGAATTCCATAACAATAACAGAAAAATATTTTTAGGTAAACATGAGGAGCATTGAATGAAAATTATTGCTTACATTAAATTGGTAATTCTCAATTCTTAATCTTCCAAAGTAAGCCAGGGGCCTGTGGCACTTTTGACTACAAATTACCTTCTGAAATACCTAAGCAAGCGAAACATGCCCACCATGTCTTTCATAATGTTGCTATCTACCTGCACTCCCTTTTCCATCCAAATCCTACAAATTTCTGTGTCTAATTTTTATCCTGCCTGGCCCATGTCCCTATTACTTTACTAAATATCTATTATATTTAATTGTACATCATATTTACCATTATATATATTTTTCCCAATCGCTTAATATTTCTTACTTCCATAACTGTGCCATGTCACTAAAAAAAATGATATCACACTTATAAGAAGAATAAGATCGCAGCTCTAATTCTGCAATTTACAAATCCTGTATTTTCAACAAGTGAAAATTTTCAGTTTCTTGCTTATCATAAGATACAGATTTTTGTCTAGATGCTTTACTCAATTTATGTAACTGTAAAGTTCTAAGTTTCTTCTGTAAAAAAAATGTTTGTTTGTTTGTTTGTTTGTTTATTATTTATTTATTTTTGAGAAAGAGAGAGAAGAGGAGGGGCAGAGAGAGAGGGAAAGAGGAAATCCCAAGCAGGTTCTAAGCAGAGCCTGACATGGGGCTCAAACTCATGAACCATGAGATCATGACATGAGCCAAAATCAAGACACAGATGCCTAACTGACTAAGCCACCCAGGCGCCCCAGTTTCTTCTTTCTTTTAATACTCCAAACTTCTGCAAAATAAAGAATTTCATAATTTCAGATGGGGAGAGGGCATTATTACAATTTGCCTAATTCAGCCTCTTTTTGCTGTAGCAAAGGCAGAATTCACATTACTGATTTATTTATTTGTCCATCAAACATTTGTTGAACACTTTCCCTACTACGCATTGTGCTAACTTCCAGGAAAATCAAGATGAATAAGTCTTTTAGGAATGTACAGTGATGTGTAAGAAAAGGAAAAATAAATATGAAATTATCACACTATTATTAAAGATACTGGCAGAGTTATGAACAGGGAATTGTTGAAATATAAAAGGGAACCTGAAGAAGTCAGGACAATATTTCTGGAAATGATAATGCCTCAGATGAATCATAAAAGGTTGGCAGGAGGTAAAGACAGTAAAAAACTAGAATCCAAGTTTCTGAGAACCCCCCCAATTATACAATGTTTATAGATCAATGTGAGAGAAAATGGAGCTTTAACAATTATTAATTTAACTGAAATTAAGACCTCAAAAGATTAAATAGTTTCATAAACAACATGTTTAGATAAAACTCTGAAAAGGTAAACACCAAGAAAAAATCTCCAAAGGGAATGTAAAATTCTAAAAATAGTTCTAGTAAATTCTTTTAGAAACATGTCATGCTGTTCTTTGGGCTGAAACAGATTAAGGAACACCAGTGGAGTAATGCATCTTATAGAGAAGGACTCTGAAAACAGTAGCATTTTAACCAGTCAATAAATCATATCCTAGGCAAGTGTAATACAGAGAGAAGAATGGCACTGCTTTAGACACAGGTGGGCAGGCAAGTGAGTCTAGGGTCTAGATCTGATCAAGGTCAGTGACTTCTAAAGATTAAGGCAGGACCTTCAGATTAGAACCAGTAAGTAAAGTTTACTTAGTTAGACTTAAAGAATTCAATGTTGAAAAATTGGTCAAAAGCAGAGAAGAGAGGACAAGGCTTTTTAACCTCTGGTCTTAGGGCAGAGGCTACTTCCTCTTAGATTTGATTCTCTTTATTTTGATAGATGTAGATGATTAAAAACCATAAAGGTTTTCATCTATGAAGGTCAGAATCCTAGGGTGTCAATGGAAATATTATAGCTAGATCTGCTGTATCAGTTCTGACAAAGTCATACCAAAAAAAATCATTCTACTTAGATTATGGATTCAAGAACTATCACTGACCTTGTAGCTTCAAAAATAAATTTTGTACTAAACGTGAATGCTCTTGAGTCATTTGTTATTACTTCTTTTCCTTCCTCCACTGAAAAAAAAACAGGATTAGCAAAAAATAAAGCCTAAGAGCTCCTTTCCAGCCAAGAAAAACTAAACAACATGCAGTTTTTGATTCCATCTGTGCCTTCTGCTTTGTATCCAAAACAATCAGATTTTACCAATAAAGCCAAAGAAAGACAGGAAGTTCAATAGTAACTCATGCTCTGAGAGAAGAGGAGCCATGGTGACATCAGTGAGATAATGGTGGGGCGAGAATTATTGTTGCCTGTGAATACAACAGAAATGCCCTTTGCATTGGATCATAAATTAGACAATTTGCCTTCTAGTTCTAGTTCTGCCACCAAGTTCTCGTACCCGATTTTCCAATCTGTAAAGCAGAATGGTTCAATTAAATGGCCACTAATGTTCACATTCAGCTATAGTTTATGAAACAAAATTTTTGTTTAAAGACAGTGGAATAAAACCCTCTTCCTTATTTTCCTCTTTTGTACCCCACAAAATACAGCAGAAAGAACAAGAGAAAAAAAATATAGAAAGATGGAGAATTACCTTGACCTCAAACTCTGATAGATATTGCACATGTCGGCCAACACTCTAATGGCTGACCCATGCTGAGAGCCAGCTGAGCTGTTTCTGAAAATTGGCAGGTTAGAAAAATATATAGATTAGCCAATGCTAAGTGTCACCTGTATGAAATAATTTGATTAAAGTACAAAGTTGTGGACAAAGGTAATCTTTTTTTCTCTTTTCAGAACTGAAAAATCATCACAAACCAACAGAAGAAATGTCATAAGACGTATTAAAAAGAAAAGAAAGTGGGGAAAAAAGGACAAAATTAAGAGACAGATAAATGGAGACTTCACAAAAGGCTTAGTTCAAACACAGACAGAAGAGTTCATCAAAATCTGAAGGGGGTTATAAATAACAAGTTCTCTTCTAAAAAGCCTAATTTAAACAGTTTTAGGAAAAATATAAGCCTTAAAAGCATCAGACTGGCATCCCAGGAAAGAAATGTAGGAAAAATTAAAATGTTAAACAGCAGAGGCTTTCATGCCATATGATAAGCATCAAAATAAAAACAAAACAACAACAAACAAAACAAAAACCAACCTGAGAGAACTATGATGTTGAGCAGAGGAAATCACGCCAGAAAGAATGGAGATGAATAATTACATAAAAATGGTTATTGATTAATTATAGAAATCAGACAAGTGAGATTCAGCAGGGTATAACTAGTATTTCTACAGAATTTAAAAAATACAAGAGAACAAAATTTAAACTATCTAGGAACAAATTTTTTTCTTATAAAGATTTTGTTACAGTGAATGCCTCACTGAGTGTCAGCAGCGGGAAAAGAAGCATCCACGTGAAGGCAGTGAACCTAATCATGAAGAGGAAATCAAATGTGGGTCTAAGCTAAAACAAATAATGAGTCACCTATATGGAGAAAATCAGGCCTCAGAATTTCTGTAGCAACATTCACTACGGACGACAATGGAGTAATTCCAACAAAAATCTGAGAAAAAACATGGACCAAAATGTTATAATTATGCAAATAACCTTTTAGGTCTGATGGTAAAAGACAGACACTTGTGGGGCATCTGGGTGACAGTTAAGCGTCTGACTTCAGCTCAGGTCATGTTCTCGGGGGTTCGTGAGTTTGACTCTCATGTCATGCTTTGTGCTGAGAGCTCCAAGCCTGCAGCCTGCTTTGGATTCTGTGTCTCCCTCCCTCTCTGTCCCTCCCATGCGTGCTTGAGCTTGCTCTCTCTCTCAAAAATAAATATTTAAAAAAAAAGACAGACATTTGCATCATATTAGAATCCAGGAAAGGGAGTACATATCAAAAATTATTAAAATTTTATATGAAGATCAATCCATGGGACAGAATACGATTCAAAACAAAGCAAAATGGAGAAAATAAGGTAAAATTATTTGTTAAGTATTAAATACATTTAGAAAAGAGCAAAGACTAAAAATCTGAGAAAATAGAATATAAATGCTATAAAACTTTTTTTTAATAAAGTGAATTTTTTTAGTGTGTGTTTATTTTTGATAGAGAGAGAGCAAGCAAGGGAGGGGCACACAGAGGGGGAGACAGAGGATCCAAAGCAGGCTCAAATGTGGAGCTGGAACTCACAAACCAGGAGACTGAAATGAGTTTAAGTTGGACACTACTGACTGAGCCACCCAGATGCCCCAAAACCTTTATATTTTAAAAATTAACAATGTAACCAATCAGAAGGTAGAATATTGGAAAGTGTTAGCATGCATATATAATCTCCTTACTTTCTATAACAAGATCTTGATTTATAAAAGCTAATTTTTTCTTTTACTTTTTTTAAATTTTTATTTATTTTTGAGAGACAGCATGAATGGGGGAGGAGCAGAGAGAGAGGGAGACACAGAATATGAAGTAGGCTCCAGGATCCGAGCTGTCAGCCCAGAGCCCAATGTGGGGCTCAAACCCACAAACTGTGAGATCATGACCTGAGCCGAAATCAGAAGCTTAACCAACTGAGCCACCCAGGTGCCCTATAAAATCTAAGTTTAAATATGATGATACTAATTTTTTTCTAATCTCTTTATTTTATTTTTTTGTTTGTAAAGAATATTCCTCAATTAACATCTCCTATTAAAAAGAAGCATTTACTATAAATCCCTTAAGATTCAGTATATTCTTTTTTCACCCTTGGGTCAGAATCAACTTAAATATAATAATTTTAATGTTGCATATGACAAACCGATTTATTTTTCTTTTTTATATAACTGACAAAATTTCTAGAGGAATGTCTAAAGTGATATTTAGCAAATATTAGTAATGTTTTTTCTAGGTATTGGCATTGTTAGTAATTACTCATTTTATAACAGCACTCCCGGCAGTCTTAAGGGTTAACTTGCTTCAAGTTAACACACTCCTTGCTTGCTGACCTAAAGCCCTTGATGTGTTATAAAACTAATTTGCTTTCTTTGAGATTCACAGACCACTGGTCTTGGGGAATGAAGGACCAAAACTTTCTCAGGCCACAGAAGCTCCCTCAGCTGTCTGATTAGCCCAGCAATCCTTTAGCAAATGTTTTTATTTTTTAAGGTCACACAAATGACTTTACTGACCTCTTTTTGCACATCTACAGATCTTGCCCTCCTTTGCAGAAAGAACAAAGTAATCTGCACAACCAGCTCCAGGTACCAAGGAACCAGACCTTCTTGCACAACTTCCCCTGGGCACCAAGGAACTAGAACTTCTTGCACAATCTCCAAGCACTAAGATAACTCTGTAGCTGGCATTATCAAGTCTGCATGTAACCAAGAAATGTCACAGACCACTGTACTGCCTTAACTGATTCAATCCCTTTAAAAATCTCTGGACCAGGCAGAAACCTCAGAGTTGGCTTTTGAAGAGTCCACCTTTTCCCCAGGTGACTGGCCTCCTGAATAAAGCTCATATTCCTTTCCAATCAAAACTCATCTCTGGGGCGCCTAGGTGGCACAGTTGGTTAAGCGTCCGACTTCAGCCAGGTCACGATCTCGCAGTCCGGGAGTTGGAGCCCCGCGTTGGGCTCTGGGCTGATGGCTCAGAGCCTGGAGCCTGTTTCCGATTCTGTGTCTCCCTCTCTCTCTGCCCCTCCCCTGTTCATGCTCTGTCTCTCTCTGTCCCAAAAATAAATAAACATTGAAAAAAAATTAAAAAAAACTCATCTCTAGGGTATTGGCCTTTCCGGCAACAGGCAGCCAAATTTGGGTCAGTGACAATTTTTAAAAAATAAGTTTTCTATACCTGTTTTCTTAAATCTTATGTTTTATGTTAAGCAAATTTCATTTTAAAAGCTATGACTCTTCATAAAAATAAAATAAAATTCTAAGACATTATATCCCAAGGTAGCCATTTAAGATTGGGTATCACATATATCTCCTATGTAATATGTGCCTCATGTTAACCATTCAGAACTTACAAATATAGCATATCTCTTCCTATTAGCAAGTGAACCTTTATTATGACTTGACAAAAGTTCCATTTATGTAACTGAAAATAAAACAAGAAAAACTAAATTGTTGATCATAGTTAACTGTGTTAGATAACTGGTTAATTGTAGACAGTTAACTAAGGGGCTGTGAGTTTCACTTCAAGATGAATCGCAGAAGAATGATAAATTTTAACCTTCTCCCTCAGTTGTTCTTTAGGTCAGTACGCTTAAAAAAAAAAAGATGACTATGACCTACTACAATTTACACACACACACACACACACACACACACACACACACACACTCCTCTCTTACTCTGAAACATATGGACTAGTATAAGGGTGGAAAATAAATACCTATAATACATGGAACACCATTGTGCTGATCAAGTCTTACATCCTGTTAAAAGAAGCATCTAGTTTAGTTGCTATGGGACAAAGGAGAAATTTCTTTCCCCAAAACTTCACAGCATGCTTTCCTTATTTACATTAGTTCCGTTTGGATTTTAAGCCCTTTTGGGAAGAAATTAATATTGTAATGAAGCTGATTATACAGCATGAGTTGAGTCTAACATGGCTCACCTCAGGAGTAAGTGATTATATCACATAGTTGTTAATGGGAAGTTGGGACTTCTAATGAAAGCTGGGGCACTGTATCTCAATAAAGGAAACTGACACTAGGTAGTAAGTAACTGCAGGGCTTCCAACCTGTGTGTTCTGCTTCTCTTTAAAAGACTAGCAATGAAATAAAATACAAAGTTACGTTTTCACTACTTAGTGTCTTCAGTGAATCAAAATGAGACAAACAAACAAACAAAAACTAACGGTTCTTTTTTTGTGTCTTGTAATTCCCCCAATTCTTGGAGAAGGGTTAGCAAAAAGTGATATCCTATACAAACTAATAGAAAAGTCCTAATCGTGTGATAGCTTCTAAGAAAAATAATGAGTATGAATTAAGTTTTTAACAAGCTAATATAAAAATCTGAGTATCATTAATACTTAACATAACAATTACAGGCTTATAATTTTACTTTAATTTACAGGAATTATCTCTTTTCATTCTTTCCTCCGCTCATTGTCTTCTGAATAATCTTTCAAGTAAGCAAATGTTGTTATATTTGTTCCTTGCTTAAATTCCTTCAGTGTTTTCCACACCTGTTTGTACAAGCCAAATCTCCTTAGTGAGGTGTTAGTCATTTTGACAGATAATCAATTAATACCTGAAAATTCATATTTTCAACCAGTCATCTAATTGCCATCTTCGATTCACAGAGATATGCAGAGGGTATTTTGTGTAAAAACAATACTCCTTTATACTTGCTAAAACTTTTGCCTAAAACACTAATCCACAGGCCAGCTGGCTTGAATCACTTGAGTTGACAAGGACTAACATTGTGTTAGCAACAGGCAATTCTAAAAGAACACACACACACAAATTAGTTCAGCAAGTGTCTACTATGACTCCTCTGCCTTAGGCTCTGTAGCCAATCTCTCCATTGTAATCTATTATCTCTTCACTTTTAAGGAATGGAAAATGTAAAAAGAGTTTATTAAGTTAAAGAAGGAGAACACTGCCTCAGTGTTTAGAGCAGATCTGATTCTAAATTACCATTCCAGTCCTCCCCAGAAAGAAAAGTAGCCTCTTCTTTTTTTCTCTGTTTTTTATTTATTTTGAGAAAAGAGAGGGAGAGGGAGAAGGAGAGGGAGAGGGAGAAGGAGAGGGAGAGGGAGAAGGAGAGAGAGAGAGAGAGAGAGAGAGAGACAGACAGAGAGAGACAGAGAGAGAGAGAGAAGGAGAGAGAGAGAGAGAGAGAGAGAGAGAGAGAGAGAGAGAGAGAAAGAGAGAGAGATCAGGGGAGGAGCAGAGAGGGGGGTAGGGAGAGAGGGAGATGGGGAAAATCCCAAGCAGTCTCTGTACCATCAACGCAGAGCCCCGCACAGGGCTCTAATCCCTGAACCATAGATCATGACCTGAGCTGAAATCAAGATTCAGATGTTCAACCAACTGAGCCACCCAGGTACCCCAAGAGTAGCCTCTTCTTAAGCTGTAGGTGCCAGGACCATTTTTGTTACTGACCACTTGACACATCAAGATCTCCAACCTTTATAAATCGCCTTCAATTCAGACTTAATTTAATGTAAGTTTTATGGTAAAGAGAGTAAATGTGTTTGCATTTCACCATCTACAGGCAGGATACTTGCTCTACACTATCCAGCCTTCTAACATTTTATTATTTTTCTCTAGCTTTCTGTATTCTACATTCAGCCATCAAAAATGATTTGCAGTTATCCAAACTCTCTGCCTATTTTTTATGCCCCTTGCAACTGCTGTACACTCACATTGTCTAATTAGGTGCTTACGCTTTAATTCCCTGAATGCTCAAGATTGCATGTATTGCCCTTATGTGCATCCCTTTTATTAGACTGTGCGGCCCCTGAGACAAGTTGTCCTATCCCCAATGCCAGACACAGTGACTGAAAAAGTGCTTATAATTTGATAAGTACATAAAAACAAATACCTCAAGTTAATAATTTATGACTACAAAATATTTTCAAGTATTTAAAACATATATATTTCTTCTATATGATGGCATATGCAAAGCTCTGTTTGTCCACAATAACTAATCGGAACCAATACTAAATGAAACATGCTAACTTAACATAGGCTATATTGTAGGCAGGAAAAATAATTTTCCCTCTAACCTTCTGAGTTCTTAGCTGAGGCTCCTGTAATACAAGATACATTAACAAGAAAACAGAAGTTTATTAACATCAATCACTCAGGTATAAATAAGAGAAATGCAGAGAAAAATTATTAACTCAAAGAGGTAGTTTAGAACTCCAGCTTAAACAACATCTGTAGCCAAAGACAAAAGATAGCAGGGAGGCCACTTATGGGAAGGTTACCAGGAAAAAAGCATGGTAAACAGGGTTAAGTTCTGTTACACAGATTTAAGTCTTTATTACCTTGTGCATAATAAGGATATAAGGTTGTCTCCCAGGATTAACGTTTGTCCTTCCTGGGAGAGGGAGTTGCGGCAAGATGGCGGCTTAGGAGGACGCTGGGCTCACCGCACGTCCTGCTGATCACTTAGATTCCATCTACACCTGCCTAAATAACCCAGAAAACCGACAGATGATTAGCAGAACAGAGTCGCCGGAGCCAAACGCAGACGAGAGGCCCACGGAAGAGGGTAGGAAGGGCGGCGAGGCGGTGCGCGCTCCACGGACTGGCGGGAGGGAGCCGGGGCGGAGGGGCGGCTCGCCGGCCAAGCAGAGCCCCCGAGTCTGGCTTGCAAAAGCGGAGGGGCCGGGCGGACTGTGTTCCGACAGCAAGCGCGACTTAGCGTCTGGGAGGTCAGAAATTAACAGCTCTGCTCGGAAAGCGGGAAGGCTGGAGGACAAAGGGAGGGAGAGCTGCTGAGCCCCCTGACAACAGAGCTCAGTTTGGTGGGGAACAAAGGCGCTCGCCAGCGCCATTTCCCCCGCCCATCCCCCAGCCGAAATCCCAAAGGGAACCGGTTCCTGCCAGGGAACTTGCTCGCTCCGCGCAAACACCCAACTCTGCGCTTCTGCGGAGCCAAACCTCCGGCAGCGGATCTGACTCCCTCCCGCTGCCACAGGGCCCCTCCTGAAGTGGATCACCTAAGGAGAAGCGATCTAAGCCTGCCCCTCCTGCCCCCGAGCACCTTGCCTACCCACCCCAGCTAATACGCCAGATCCCCAGCATCACAAGCCTGGCAGGGTGCAAGTAGCCCAGACGAGCCACACCACCCCACAGTGAATCCCGCCCCTAGGAGAGGGGAAGAGAAGGCACACACCAGTCTGACTGTGGCCCCAGCGGTGGGCTGGGGGCAGACATCAGGTCTGACTGCGGCCCCGCCCACCAACTCCTGTTATACACCACAGCACAGGGGAAGTGCCCTGCAGGTCCTCACCACGCCAGGGACTATCCAAAATGACCAAGCGGAAGAACTCGCCTCAGAAGAATCTCCAGGAAATAACAACAGCTAATGAGCTGATCAAAAAGGATTTAAATAATATAACAGAAAGTGAATTTAGAATAATAGTCATAAAATTAATCGCTGGGCTTGAAAACAGTATACAGGACAGCAGAGAATCTCTTGCTACAGAGATCAAGGGACTAAGGAACAGTCACGAGGAGCTGAAAAACGCTTTAAACGAAATGCATAACAAAATGGAAACCACCACAGCTCGGCTTGAAGAGGCAGAGGAGAGAATAGGTGAACTAGAAGATAAAGTTATGGAAAAAGAGGAAGCTGAGAAAAAGAGAGATAAAAAAATCCAGGAGTATGAGGGGAAAATTAGAGAATTAAGTGATACACTAAAAAGAAATAATAGACGCATAATTGGTATCCCAGAGGAGGAAGAGAGAGGGAAAGGTGCTGAAGGGGTACTTGAAGAAATCATAGCTGAGAACTTCCCTGAACTGGGGAAGGAAAAAGGCATTGAAATCCAAGAGGCACAGAGAACTCCCTTCAGACGTAACTTGAATCGATCTTCTGCACGACATATCATAGTGAAACTGGCAAAATACAAGGATAAAGAGAAAATTCTGAAAGCAGCAAGGGGTAAACGTGCCCTCACATATAAAGGGAGACCTATAAGACTCGTGACTGATCTCTCTTTTGAAACTTGGCAGGCCAGAAAGAATTGGCACGAGATTTTCAGGGTGCTAGACAGAAAAAATATGCAGCCAAGAATCCTTTATCCAGCAAGTCTGTCATTTAGAATAGAAGGAGAGATAAAGGTCTTCCCAAACAAACAAAAACTGAAGGAATTTGTCACCACTAAACCAGCCCTACAAGAGATCCTAAGGGGGACCCTGTGAGACAAAGTCCCAGAGACATCAGTATAAGCATAAATCATACAGACATCACAATGACTCTAAACCCGTATCTTTCTATAATAACACTGAATGTAAATGGATTAAATGCGCCAACCAAAAGACATAGGGTATCAGAATGGATAAAAAAACAAGACCCATCTATTTGCTGTCTACAAGAGACTCATTTTAGACCTGAGGACACCTTTAGATTGAGAGGGAGGGGATGGAGAACTATTTATCATGCCACTGGAAGCCAAAAGAAAGCTGGAGTAGCCATACTTATATCAGACAAACTAGACTTTAAATTAAAGGCTGTAACAAGAGATGAAGAAGGACATTATATAATAGTTACAGTGTCCTTCCTGGGAGAGAAGGAAAGAGGGACACCTTTGTAAATTTATTTCTTGACTTTAGGCATTTAGTGGGAAGTCAGAGAGTTTTTCTTGCATCTGCTTCTTCTTAACAGCCTTTGGCTCAAAATAGCCCTTATGCTAAAGTAATATATTTGGGGCTTGCATGCCCTGAACTCCTATATTTTGGAACGGCATATTCTGCTACCCCTTACTACCTACAATAATGTCAGAAAATATCTTTATTTAAATGACCTCAATGTTGAGATATACTGTCTCATTAGGTATCCACATCTAGTAAGATTTAATAACCAGAGTTGACAGGTAAACAGAGTTAGAACAAACAAAAAGTCAATTTCATGTGTCCCAAGAATTCTTGATTTCCCACATTTATCCCTATTATTGTATTTAATATTATGCATTTATTAGTAATAAACAATTAACAAATCATTGAAAATAGTTGGCTATGAAAGGAAAATTGGGAATTAACTTTTATTTCACTATCTACATTATAAATACATTATAAATTGTAAACTTGTGAAGTAATATGAGGAGTAAGAAGAACTTCATTAAAAAACTGACTTTGAAATCACAAAGTGCTGTTCTTAAGTCAAATTTCTACCTCGCTTACTGCCTCTGAGATCTTGGGAAATTTATTTAGGCTATAAAAGCCTAATATCTACCTCAAAGAGTTATAATGATATGTAATGATCATGCAAGCAAAAGACCAAGCAAGGAGATTAGTTTATGCCCTGATCATTTCTTATCATTTACCATGATTTTCTATTAATTAAGGACTTATTCTTCATGAAACAAACTTGGATAAATCTTATCTTTCCTGTGGCTGTCATAAATAAGTCAGGAATTTATTCCCATGATCTAAAATAAGTTTTTTTGCCACCCAATGTTTACCACAATATGGAGTGAGTTATTGGATATCCATAATTCTTCAGATAACTTATTAATAATATATAAGATGCTCAATCCTGGCCTTGTGGCTTCAGGAAGTCCCAAGAGCTAATTAGGCTATATAAGTCTTATTCCTTAAAAAAATGTATTTTTAATGCTAAGGTATCCACTAGTCTAGAAGTTAGTAATAAAAATGAAAATTTACCAACTCAAGCAGAAGTTATTTCTTTATACTTAATATACGAAAATTATAAAGACTTCTTTAGTGCTACATATTACAGTACTAAGTACTGGGCGGGGGGAGAAAATATATTTAAATAATTTTTAGCATCAATTTTGGTGATCCTCATATGCTTAAAAATAAAAATCATATGCATAATTGGAACAAGAGGGTGAATCTTTACATGTAAATAACAAGTACTTCTTATAGTACTGTTAAATTTTAGATTGTATCAGACAGGTTTTTGAACCCCAAACTAAAAAACACGGATAATTAAAAACAAAACAAAACAAAACAAAACAATACCCCAAGGCTGCCAAAATTTTAAGGAAGTAGATCCTGATTCTACTTTTCTAGAATTTTACCAATTCTAGAAAATGGTCATTTAAAAAAATTAAAAGAATGAAAGCCATGTTACATGTGAAATTGAGAGGTAAAAAGCTACATTGAAAATTAGATTAGGTAGCAGAAAACAGGATTAAAAATTTGAAGAATAAAACAAATAAAAAATATCCAGAGGAAATAACACAGAAAGAAAAGGGATACAATGAAGAGGTTTAACTTATGTGTAATCGGAGTCTGACCAGAAGTAAAACAGAATGAGGCCTAAAAATTATTCGAAAAATAATAGTTGATGATTTTCAAAACTAATCGATGATATCAAGTCACAGATTTAAAGAGCTTTTCAAACTGCAAACTAAATATATATAAAGAAAATGATATATATTATATTCAAACATCTAAAATCAAAAGGAGGGGTGCCTGAATGGGTCAGTCAGTTAAGGGGCTGACTCCTAATTTCGGCTCAGGTCATGATCTCATGGTTCATGAGTTCAAGCCCCACATCTGTGTGGGGCTCTGTGCTGGCAGTGTGGAACCTGCTTCAGATTCTCTTTCCTTCCTTTCTCTTTGCCTCTCTCTTTTCCCCTCCCCTGCATGCATGTATGCTTGCACACATGCTCTCTCTCTATCAAAATAAATAAATAAACTTAAAAAATGAAATAAAATGTCAAAAGGAAAGAGAGAATATTAAAAACATTCAGACATCTTTAAAAAATAATGACAAGACTCATTAGTGGTCTGATGACATAAGTGAGAACAAATGACCATGCAATGATTTATTTTCAAGTGCTGAAGGAAATGCAACCTACCAACAAAGAATTCTTTGTTGTAAAGGTGTTTTTCAAGCAAAAGTATAATAATACAATTGATAAACTGGACTTCATTAAAATTAAAAACTTCTGCTTTACAAAAGATGATGTCAAGAGAATTAGAAGACAAGCCACAGACTGGGAGAAAATATTTACAAAGAAAACATGTCTGATAAAGGATTATTATACAGAATAAGCAAAGAATCCTTAAAACTCAACAGAAGAAAACAAACAACCCAATTAAAAAAAAAGGCAGATCTAATAGACACTTTGTTAAAGAAGATGGCAAATAGGCTCCACATCATCTGTCACCAGGGAAATGCAAATAAGAGCAACAATGAGTAACAATACACATCTATTAGAATGACCAAAATCCAGAACACTGACAACACCGAATGCAGGTGAAGTGTGGAGGGAAAGGAACTCTCATTCACTGTTGGTAGGAATGCAAAATAGTACAGCCACTTTGGAAGACAGTTTAGCAGGTTCTTACAAAACCAAGCACACTCTTACTGTATGATCCAGGAACCACATTCCTTGGTTTTGTACCGTCGTTTCTTAACAATTATAATTCAGTAGAACCGTTAAAAAGTACTAAATTAATAAACAAGAAAAAAAAGTAACTTTCCAGAAAGTCTTCTTTAGCCCTAGGTATTAGTCAGTGTTCTCCAAAGAAACAGAACCAATAAAATGTGTGTGTGTGTGTGTGTGTGTGTGTGTGTGTGTGTGGTGAGAAAGAGAGAATGGATGAGAAAGATAGATTTAAGGTACAAGATTAATTGTGTAGGTACAAGTCCAAAATTTACAGGGTAGTCCAGCAGTCTGGACACCCACAGAAGAATTGTAATTCAGGTCCAAAAGCAGCCTGATGGTATAATTCTGTCTTCTTTACGAAAGTCTTTTTTTTTAAGGCCTTCAACTGATTGGGTGAGGCCCACCCATATTATGGAGGGGAATATGTATATTCAATATCTACTTATTTAAATACTAATCACACACCAAAAAAAGCCTTCACAGAAACATATAGACTAGTATTTGGCCTAATATCTGAGTACCATGACCCAGCCAAGTTGACATAAAATTAACCATCACACCCAATTTCCTAGAATATAATTTTCCTATTTGTCCTTCTTATCATCCTGTACTTTTCCTACTATGTTGTTTCCCACATGTAAATGGACATCTTCATTGCTAGAGTATGAACTGCATAAGAGAATCTACCTGATCTACCTCCCCATTGCTGTCTCAATGACAGCACTTGGTAGATATTTAAAATTTATATCCAAAGTGACAGAAAGTGATTATATATGAGCTACTATGAAGGAGGACTTAACAAGACTTGGTCACTGAGGCATGCTCCAGGAGATTTGGAAAGTATAAAAGGTATTGGCTCAGGAAAAGATAGGAGAAGATATGTAAGAATAATAGTAACAGTGACAACAGAGGATGAGATTTCCAAGGAAGACACACAAAGAAAAATAAAAGGTTACCCAATAAAACACTCAACTGTAGAAGGTATATTGTGCTTATTTTGATTTTTATCACTTTTATTAATGATGCAGTGGATACACTCTAAGTCAGACTCATAAAAACAGAGATACATTGGGAAGTGAAAGAAGAATTGGAAATCCTGAGAGTGTAAGTAATTTATTCAAGTACACACTGCTAATATGTGGCAGGGTCGGTATAGCCAGGTGGTTTGGCTTTAGCATCTGTACTCTTAGCTAGCTGTCTCTTTTAACTCATTGGAAATTGATAGAAGACAGACAGAACTTGGACAAATGTTCACAGTTACAGGATGAATTCAAAGAAAAAGCACTTAAAGAGACTGAGAAATTATAGCATAGGTAGGCATGCTGGGATAGCATCATATTACAGAAAAGATAGTTTTCAAGGGAAGATAGCAATGCCATAGAGAGGTGAAGAGAAGGATTGAACAAGAAAATGTAGGATTCCCTCTATTTTTAATTTTTAACATCTGTAGTATAATAAAAAGCTGACATTAAGTACCTTAAATTTAGAAAAGGTATCTGCTATTATCTTTCCTCTCTGTTCTCTGAACTGAGTTAATTAATATTCACTAGCCTCTTTGCTGTCTGACATTTTGACTTTTAGACCTCAAGGGCATCATCATCCTGGTTGTTCTTTCGAACAGCTGTTATAATGATAACTGTCAACTATTTAGAATTATTTTAATGACATAATACCCTCTTTGCTGCCAATCAATTATAATAAACAAGAAATTAAATTTCCTTTTTTTCCCAGGCTATCAAAATAAATTTATTCTAAAATTTGGCATTTCTATTGCCCAGAAAATAAAATAAATTAAGAATGCTCAAACCATGCTAAGATCTTTCCTTTTTTAACCTTGGTAAGTGTAGTTTAATGTGTTCATAAGACATTTGAAAAAAGGTATTTTGTGTTTATCTCGGGATCTCAGAGACAGTTTGCAATATCAGACAGCATATGTCAAACTTCTATTTTTGGAAAAACATTTTGCTTAAATTGATCATTTAAAGGCTCAAGAGTTTACAAGATCAAGGCATATGTGAGAAAAGGGCCAACGAGGAAACGAAATGTAGCTGGATTGGTCTTCATCCATTTGTCCCCAGTTAAGGAATAGCTGGGCAGAAGGTCAGCTGTGAGTGAGGAGAGAAGCGATGGAATAAAATGCTCTATGGATCAGAGGTCAGCATTTGTCACTGTCTGAATGACTGGCCTTCTCTGCTAATAGGCAGCCCATATAATATATAATCTGAAATGACACGAGAGAGAGTAAAACCCTAGGTAGAGAAGTAAGAATATATTGAGTTAAAGAGGAAATCTGAACACCTTTTATCCAAACTAACTCTCTTGTAGAACAGAAAATCTTATAAAATACCCAAATGGGAATTAGTCTATAATTTTGCAGTATTTTTGCTTCTATTTACATTCATACCTGAATGCCTAAAGTCTGATATCTGTCTACGCAATGTTCAGGACAGTATTTTCTCCAAGATCTTCAGTATCCACCTTTGTTTCCAATTCCCCTGGCCTATTCTCAGCCCTCATCCTGTTCACCCCTCTGAAGCACCCAACTCCTCTGACTGGACTCTGAATATTTATTTTGTTTTCTTTTGCATTGTTATTCTTGAAATCCTTTTCTCATTTGTCTTGCATAATAATGCACTCCTCTTATATATGCCATCAGTCTTTGTACGCACACTGTACTGGCTCTTCTTTCTCCTCAGGTTAAAAAAAAGAAGAAGAAAATGAATGAAGAAAAAGGCAGTCCTTCAGGCATTATCTTCGGCCCTCTTTCCTTGCCTCCTGCAGTCACTTTCAACTATTTAAATCACAGGATAGCTCCAAAGACCAACTCTCTGACATGACTCTTAAATCTTCAACCCATAGCCCATAAACCACTCACATTAAATCTTTCTCCACTACTCCTTGCAGAGAAACTTGTGGTTCTTCTTTCTAGATTTTTCACTCTAATAGCAGCTCCATTTACCATATTGAATTCCTGCTCTGTCAAAACGCAACACAAAATTCACCTACTCTATTTAGGTTTCTGCTACTTCCATAGGAAAACACAGTAGTCTCAGTTTGTCTTTTCAGAGTGTGTTACTCTATCTGGCATCCACTGCCCTTTCTTGTGATTTTTTCTTTTAATTTTTCTACCACATTATACTGTGAACTCCCTGACAGAAGGGCCTAAGTCTTAATCGTTTTTATCTCTTCCCTAAGATTTAGCACTGTGCTCTTTGAACACAGAGAGCCCTTAATAAATGCTAGTTGTTTTTCTTTGACAATGAGATCTTAAGTCTTCCTAAAACATTATGAGAGGCTATAAATAAGATGCTATGATGTAGTGTCTCTAAACAGGCAAGTGCAAGAATAAATTAGCTTTATTTTTCTCTTAAAGGAAGAATATTATATCTATTTTTAGGCTTTCATTGTGATATCTATATTCAGTGTTTTCCCTGGAACTATTTTATTGCAGATGCTCTTCTGTTACAAAATAGATTTATTTTAAACAATGTAAGTAAAAAGTGAATTTTGTTCTTTATTTTTTTTGCAAATTAAATATAGTTCTAAATATACTAGAATAATTTATAATTTAGGCCTAAATTAAAGATATATCATTAATTTTAATATCCTCAAATACATGCTTGGTATATTGCATCATTTGTTTTGTTAGTTTTTTAATCAGAGCACACATAAACTCCTCTTCATAATATATGCATTATATATTCCTTCAATACTACTCCAAAGAGTCTCTCTTTATCTCCTTATTTTTATTTACATTTCTTCTCTTTCCTAACTTCAGCTCTTTTGTCCAACTTTGGAAGAACAGAGCTACAATGACAATTAGATGGAAAGCTGTTTATAAAAGAATTTTGATTGCTGATGGGAATCCCAATGATCTGGTCCACTTTTCACATAATAAAGCAATTTAAATAGAAGTGTGCTTTCTTAATAGTGTCATTTACTGACATTTAAAATAACTCAGTTCAATACATTGATTAAAAAAGAATCACAGAGACCAAACTGTAAAGTTTATTCCATGTCAATGTTTTTACAAAATAAGAAAGACAAAAGGAAAAATTTAATATTTTATGGAGTTGCATTTAATTAATTTATAGGATTGGTCTAGAGTGGCACACATATCCTAAGGGCCTAAAAAATATTCTGGGCACTTAATAAGTGCCCAGGAAATATTTGTGAAATGAATAAATGAATGAGAATATGGGGTTTTTTGTAGTTTAAATTTTCCTTTTTTAAAAAACTAAATTATATTAGTTGGTAAGTGTTCCACTTTAACAGTCTTCACTGATAAATGTTGTTAACTTAATATCAATCCACCAAAGACTAATGTATTGGTCTCTAAAATCCCAAAGTCTAGAAATCATTAGCTTGGGGGATAATTTTAAAATTTTAAATTTCCATTCCCACTTTACCCAACCTTTACTCCCTACCATCAGGAAAGAACTATCTAAGTATCTGGACACTAGATTCAGGCTGATATAGAAAGTTTTAGCCCAGGGGTGGGGGGGCGGGGGTGGAGAGGATCAGTCAAGTCAAAGTCATTTTGAAAAGTAAAGTTTAAGTAAGTAAGTAAGTAAGTAAATAAATAAATAAATAAATAAATAAATAAAATGTGAATCCAGAAGTTCAGATGGAGTCAATCGTAAAGTAACGTAGATAGAAAATGAACCAGGTGATCAACTTAGAAGATGAGAAAGGAGCGTCCAGGTTGTTACAAGTGTTTTTGATCATTCACCTACAAATAGAGGTGGACCCTTCCCAACTAAGGATGCCAATTGTACTTTAGGTTCTTACCTGAACTCTTGACCAACTGGCTATGAATTGTTTTATTATTTTATTTTATTTTATTTTATTTTATTTTATTTTATTTTATTTTATTTATTTTATTTATGTCTATTTATTTATTTTGAGAAACAGAGAGCAAGAGAGCAGATGAGAGCAGGAGAGGCACAGAGAGGGAGAGAATCCCAAGTAGGCTACAGCTGTTAGCACAGAGCCCAACACGGGGCTTGAACTCCAGAACTGTGAGATCATAACCTGAGCAAAAATCAAGAGTCAGATGCTTAACCAACTGAGCCACACAGGTGTCCCAAACAACTGGCTATGAATTAGAAGTTTCAACAACCGCCTACATGGGTTTGATTAATTTGCTAGAGCTGATCACAGAAATCAGAAAATCCATTTACTCAGTATATTACCCATTTATTACAAAGGATATTAAATGATACAAATCAACTGCCAGATGAATGGTTACATATGGTGAGGTTTTGAACAAAGGAGCTTCTGTCCTCATAGAGTATGGGACCCGTGAAAGCATTCTGGTTTTCTAAACTGGAAGTTCTCTGAACCCCCTCCTTTTGGTTTTTATGGAAGCTTTATTACACAGGCATGATTGATTAACTCATTAACCATTGGTGATTGATTCAACCTCTAGCATTTCTCCTCTCCCCATAAATGAGAGGAGTGGGACTGAAAGACACAATCCTGGAATCACATGGTTAGTTCTCCTAGGGAACAACCCCAATCCTTAGGTGTTTCTCAAAAGTTATCTCATTAAGATAACAAAAGACTTCTATTGCTCTCATCACTAATCAGATCCCAAAGGTTTTAGGAGCTATATGTCAGGAATGGGGTTGGAGACCAAAGGGATATAATTATTATAACTCACAATATCACAACATCCATACTATTTTCTACTCTAATTTAAAAACAAGCAAACAAAACAAAACAAAAACAAATACACAACAGTGTTATGGATGGTTTTTCAAGAATGTTAGGTATATGATTAGTTGTGCTGATCAGGGCACCCTTTAAATAGGGATATTAGGGGCGCCTGGGTGGCTCAGTCGGTTGAGCGTCCGACTTCAGCCAGGTCACGATCTCGCGGTCCGTGAGTTCGAGCCCCGCGTCGGGCTCTGGGCTGATGGCTCAGAGCCTGGAGCCTGTTTCCGATTCTGTGTCTCCCTCTCTCTCTGCCCCTCCCCCGTTCATGCTCTGTCTCTCTCTGTCCCAAAAATAAATAAACGTTGAAAAAAAAATTAAAAAAAAAATAGGGATATTAGATGTATTCTGTAACAGAAATGCATTCCCTCGGGCTTTAGAATGTAAATCTCCAAAACTGCACTTAAGAACAATAAAATTAAGAGTATCTACAACCTCAATCAGGAAAAGTGAACGTTGTCAAAAGGATAATACAGAATGATAGGGAAAATGATGCCTAGCTTGTGTCTCATGGCTTTTAGAAAGAATATCTTTTGATAAATATATACTGGAGATATCATGAGTTCTTTATTGGAGAGTCTTAAACATTGCATAAGAAAATCCCCAACATTGATAAGTATATTGATATGTTTCTAATGTGTTACATTCTTATATAATTATTCTGTGAAGGGCTATAATGGAAGTATATAATGACACTATGTGTTTGAGCCCTCGTAACCAACTTCTATGCTTTGGCAGCTTCAACATTATTGTGTGTATTTCAGCAAATAATTTTTAGTATTGCACATTAGAAAAAAATGAATAAAACATATATATATCATTTGGTGCTTAGATATGTAATTTTTTAATACTCCTTAAATGTTTCTTTTCCTCCCATAGGATGTGAAGCTTTGTGAGAAAATTAAATTATCTTCCACTGCCTTGCAGATCAATAGTATGTTCTACCATTGTTTCATTCTTGTCTTTAACGTCAGGTGAGATCCAGATAATGGGACAAAACTTTACATGAATATCTTTGGTCTTTCTCTCCCATCTTGCATTCAATCGATCACAGAAAAATTTTGGCTTTGCTTTCAAAATGCATCTAGAATCTGACCACTTTTTTTTCATTCACGGCTACAGCCTTCATCTCACCACTATCTCCACTATCATTCTATATCTGGAACATTCAGAAATGTCTCCCTGATTCTATCTCTCATCCCACAAAACATCCCCAAAATTTACAGCTAGAATAATCCCTTTAAAAGCCCAAGTAAGAGAGGGCAAATTTATGCTCAGTACTTTATAACAGCTCTTCACATGAAGTTCCATAGCTCCTAGAACCATCTTCATAGTTGCTTACAATGTTCTGCATTATGTGCACCACCCTCACCCTCTTTCCACTCTACTTGATTTCCTACAACTGTTGCCTCCCTCACCCCACTCCATCCACATAGCTCCCTTGCTGATGCTAAAGCATGTGAACACACCAGGCCTTCTGGTCTACCTGGTATCTGTGCTACACAATACCTACTCTCCACTGTGTACTATTTTATTTATAGACTTTACAAGCTTGTAAAATAGTATATAGTTAACTTATTTATTACATTTTTCACTAGCATGCCCCATTAAAACATAAGGACAAGGGCATATATATTTTGATATTTAATTCATAAATTATATAATATTCCATAAACAAAATGATACATAAAATAAATATATTTTATATTCATATTTTATAGTTGTATAGCTTTACACAAATGTATACAGTTATATCCTAAATAACTAGACTAGAGCTCAACAAATATTAGGTTCTCTAAGTCACTTTAGTATGAATGAATGAATGAATGACTAAATGAGTGAATGATTCTGAAAAGCAAAGCCCCGGAGTTAAACTTATGTAGATATGTGAATCCTTACAACTTGAGAATATATTTTATTCCTACACATTTGTTGAATTTATAAACCAGTTCAATTATTACAGAAGTAACTTTTGGGCTAAAAAATGACATATTGTTCCTGATTTGTCTTGAGAATTGCAAAGCTTTCTCTTATAAAGTATATGAAAATGGAAAAGAGCCAAGGTAGAGCATTATGTACAGACAAATAAATCCAGGAAGGGAGTTATTCAGAGATCCAGAAAGGTAGAAAGTCGCTTTATCATAATGGGCTGGATTTCAAGAACAGAATTTTAAATCCTGGAAAAAAGACTTGGGGTGGGGAGGGATGCAGATAAGCAAAAAATATCCTATGTAGGAAGTAGGATGCAACTACTTGTAATGCAATATCTACTCCATTGTAGTCATTTGATCCAAGTACATAGGAAAATTAGACAAATGGGGGCTTAGAAATAAGAGTAAAAGCAGGAAAACTGTTATATTATGGGAAGAATACACTAAGGATTTCAACTTGTAAATCTCATTATCAGCCAGTGAGCACTGTGCAATAAGAACACATCACAACAGACATGAACTATGGCTAACACTCAGTTTGGACTCCTCCATTCCAAAAGCATTAATTCCAATACAGTGTCTATTTTGAACCATGTAGCATTCATAGCCTATACCCTAACACTAATTTACTGGTACAAAATAATTAAAGGTATTTTATGATTTCACTAAGATCCACTTCATTAAAAAAGACATTATTTGGGGATGTTTAATGTCTTCACAAGCACACTCATTGCTGCTGGTCAACATATCATGTAAAAACCTATAGAAAGAGTCAGTAATTATGTCTACTTATATTCAGAGCAATGAAAATGTCAGCATGTTAAGCATCCTCATAAGATTACAACCTTCCCTTCACTCCAGAACACGTACGACAGTTAATTTAATACCTGGCATAATGGAAAACTTCAGCAAATCTAACAACTCCCTAATGGCTTCTTGCCACAGCTGCTTGATGGGGGAAGAGAGTGTATCAAATTTTTATTCCTATTTAAGCTCTAGAGAAACAGGCTTGTTTATTTATAGGAAACAATGCTTTAACAGTAGCACTTAAAATATATTGCCTGCCATTTTTAATATTTATTATTTCATAGTGACTGATAAAAACAGAAAGAAATAAAATTTTAAAGACAGAAAGAGATACAGCTTTGTCAAATTCTTTCTAAGACTCGGGTTAAGAAAGCTATCAGTGACAGCTACTTTGGAGGAAGAAACATTATTTAGTCAAATTTCAGATAATGAAAAATAATACAACAGATAAGAGTAAAGGAAACTACTATTTAACTTATTTGTTTTCAGACTATAAATTCAAACTGTTGTGTAGATGACACAATCACTTTTTTCTATATAACATATATGTGAAGAGATAAACTTAAAGCTAAATAATCAAAAAATGAAAAGATCTAATTCCTTTCAATAGAACATACAAAACATCAAGGGTAATTCCGGGGAAAGAGATTACAAAAGTGGGCTGTGTGCATTGATATCCTCCCTTTTTTGCTTGAAGGAGAACACCAGACATAAATACAATCCCTTCTTGCCATTACTTCCTCTTACATTTCTGAGTTGGTTTCTCCCTTGAAATCATTTCCTCTACCTTTCTGCAGTGGAAAATACTAACTCAACTAATGGCAGTAATCTGACCTAACACAAAACCTAAGTATTTATATTTTGAATCCTTTTTTAGCCAATATTTGGAAATAAGAAACATAATTACTAGCTATAAAATATACTTTGTTGTTACTATGTTTAAAAAACTCTGTGTAATTAAAAACAAACAAAACAACCTTGAGGGAAAAGGTCAAAGAACTGGTTTTAAGCTGGATGAAGGGATGTCTGGATGGCTCAGTCAGTTAAGCATCTGATTTCAGCACAGGTCATGATCTCATAGTTCATGAGTTCAAGCCCTGTACTGGGTTCTGTGATGTCAGCTCAGAGCCTGGAGCCTGCTTCAGATTCTGTTTCCCTCTCTCTCTGCCCCTCCCCCGCTCACACTCTTCTCTCTGACCCTCAAAAATAAACATTAAATTTTTTTTTAAAAAAAGCTGGATGAATACGTGATAAAAATGGGAGTAAGATATCAGACAACAAAATTTTCCTGTGAATAATTTCATAAATGACTAATACAAACTCATATTTTGTTTTTCATTTTCAAGAATGATGGAAACAAGGCACAATTTTACAAGTCTTTTGAAAATTCTAATCCTCTCTACAACCCTACACAATTTTAAGAAATATGAGGCTATTTCAGGGACATGTGGAAGATTCAGACAAATGCTCATGAAATCCTATTTCAAATGATAACACTCATATCCCTTACCGAGACATAAGGTTCTTTCTGACCTTCCCCCCACTATCTCTATGGTCTCACTTACCTATATTAGTGCAAGTGATATAGAACAGGTCATAATTTCCTGCATGCAATGTTCTCCTTCATATATCTGTGACTTTTTACTAGTGCCCTGAAAAATAAGAATTTTTCCCACTCTATTTCTTTAACAAACAAGAAAAAAAATCTTATTTATTCTCAAAGAATCAAATCAAATATCTCTTTGTAATTCTTCCCTGGACCTCTGAGAAGGGTTGAGTTCCCCTCATGAACCACGTAACTTAAACATAACATTACAAAATATAACCACTTAATTTCCACGATGTGGAAATTATCTGTTTTCTGTGGTTTGCTTGTTCTACTAGGTTATAAATTCCTTAGTTAGAAAAACTTTGCTTTATTTATCTCTGTCTTTCTAGTGCCTAGCATGATGATTGGCACTCAATGGGTGCTAAAAATGTCTGTCATAAAATAACGGATTTGTCCTCAGAACTTGGTAATTGGTAAGAGGGTCAAACTGTGTCAGCATCTGTGCAATTAGCACAGGCCACATTCATGTAACTTTTATTGCAGTATGTTGACATAATTGTTCCATTTTATTATTATTGTTGTTAATCTCTTACTAATATATAAACTAAACTTTATCATAGGTATGCCTGTACAGGAAAAAAACAGAATAGAGAGGGTTTGGCACTATTCCCGGTTTCAGACATCCATTGTGGGTCTTGGAACATATCCCCAATGGATAAAGGGGTCCACTGTGCTCTATATTTAGTACCAGTGGTCTGAACAGCAGTCAGTTTTCCTTAAGACACGAAAGCCCACAATTTCTGTTATTGGATAACAGCTTGGCCTAAAGTCTAATTTGTATTTATTTAATTGAATGGGCAAAGTGTAAAACAAGCACGTAGAGACTTTTAGATGTTGATGAAAACATTTAAATATCAACATTTTAAGCATAGTCCTTTACAAATATCAGTCTTCATTTTAACACTGAATATAAACTATAAAAATATAAATTTTAATTTTATGACACTCAGATACCAATGTCAACCCTAATCATAACATTGGTATGCAGCTTTCTGCTGGAACTTTTTTTTTCTGATTTCCTAGCACAAATAACAGAACTCATATTCATATAATCAAAGACTCATGGAATGTTAATATTTTTACATCACGTAAAGAATTCTCCTAATTCTCTTAATTAGGCCTCACCTGAGGGTCAACCCTGTCTGTACATTATGGAGATCAGGGAAATATTTATAATATACTGCTGCTCAGGCTCACCACCCGAGTTTCTCAAACAACTGATTGTTGGAGATAACACAATGCTATGTACTTTTGAAGCTCTCCATGCATTTCCAATAAGTCTAGAGGAAAAATGCAGTCTTCAGAAATGATGTGAAACAGTTGGGCACTGACATACAAATTGAGTACTCAAAACTTTAAAAAACTGGAGGATATTTAATGATAATAATTAATTATATTTACATAGCATTTTCTACTTTACAATGGATTTGCCTATGCTTTATCTTGTTCAATTTTGAACTTTACAATAATTCAATACGTAAGAAATAATTTCCACTCTTCAGACAAAGAATCTGAAGCTCAGGAACCTTTCTGAAAAAGTGCCCAAGGTCACAACTTTCATGTGCAGGCATCATAACTGAAACCCAAGCATTTGGGCTGTAAGTTTAGCGTTATCGCTGTATACCTTATGATCATTACATCAACAGGACACTGAAGAGACTAATATAAGCAAAGCAGACACTCTGTTAGGTGGCAATAAAAACGTATACAGGATATTTGGAGGAAAACAGATATCATAAAGTAGCCAAGATTTAAAGTAATTTTGAAAAAAATTGAGAATCTGAAATGTGTAGTAATCAATGAAAAGGGGATAAGACACTGTCACAGAAATACATGCAAATCATACACATGTAATATATGCTAATATTTTACCATCTTGAAGCTATGTGTAAAAAAGCTTATGAATTAATTCACTTTATAGCTGTAAAAGAAAATACAATTAATCATTTTCTCTAATTATAATAATCAACTTCATTGAACACCCTAACCCCCAGAGTAAGAGGCTGTTGGTTTATGTAGGTGAAAGAAACAAGAGAAACAACTAACTCAATACAAATTTTAGTTCCAAGAATATTGATCTTTTTTAATGTTTATTTATTTATTTTGATAGAGAGGAAGAACAAGCAGGAGAGGGCACGGAGAGAGAGAATCCCAAGCAGGCTCAGCACTATCAGTGCAGAGACTCATAGCGGGGCTCAATCCCACCAACTGCAAGATCATGACCTGAGCAAAAACCAAGAGTTGGATGCTTAACCGGCTGAGCCACCCAGGCATTCCCCAAGACCATTCATCTTCTGCTCTCCATTTCCCTGTTTGGTCTTAAGGAAAGAGTGTGGTCCTCTTGTCTGTGGGAAGCAATATGCCCTGATCTCACAACTAGGTGCTACCTCCATTGGGCTGTACCTGACCTGGCCCATATATGGGCTCTAAGGTCACTTGGCTAACCCCCTTTCTATCAAGAGCATCTTGATAGAATTCTCTGCTGCATGTCCTGGCCAGTGTATCTCCTAGGCTCTTCTCTTTACATAAATAGAGTTCTTGGGTTTCTGGCAATCCTTCTTGCTGACCAAACCCTTGACTCATCTGTCACAGGCACCATGGACCTTGGTAATGACTTCCCTCACCTGCATATGCTGCCCTCTAGCCTTCAATAAAATATCATGTCACTCCATGCTGGAAACACCTTCTGACAAGCTACAGGCCAGGTTCAGGGATGATAAAACTCCCATGGAATTATCAGTTATTTCTTTTGTTCAAGTTTTGAGTGTTAGTGGGGTGGAGTGTAATAAATGCATCCCTGAGTGTTGTACATGCTAATGAACAGGAATCAGTCAATGGATAGAATCTGAATGGCAGGACTGAAATAAGCAGCCCAAATGGCACCATGATTCTTCCTTGTTCTCCTACAAAATAGGAGCCAGAGAATACCCTTGGCCACTATTAGGAGGGAAAATACAACACTCTTATGTCAAAAAACTGAAGTGCATTTGTTTGATATATTTGGATATTGCAGTTGAGTCATTAAAGGACCAGTTTCCTCCATAGAGACCGATCTCCCTCTACTGGAATAACTGGGAAGTTAAGCAGTTGCCTAAGAAAAAATTAGCCTTTTATTACCTCCACTACATGACCTTTAATCACTGCATTCTGATTTACCAAAAAGGAAAAGCAAACTAAGGGTTGATCTACAGTCCTTTCTTTTGGATAACAATATTCAAGTGGCTCTTTTATCAGGTTGAGTGGGGAGACCTATTACACATTCAATTTGCCAGATTTGGAAAAGGAGTTAAATGGAAGGGAAGTATCTGTATCATCACATTTACTGTCCTGTCGCAGGGCACTTGAAATCTCTTGTTATTTTGCCAGCAATGAAGAGGCAAAGCCATGGAACTGGTCCTTCTGTCAGGAGTGACTTGATGATATGCTGATAGCCTAAAAACAAGTGTCAATGGCTTTAGAGCAGAGACTGACTCACACTGAGAGCCCAGAGATGACTCCTTAATTCTGGGTCCTTGGCAATCATATTTTTCTCAGGCCAAGTTGCTACACATGCTTATTCAGTTATAAAGGGGCAAGGAAAAGCACCCAAGCGAGACAATTTAATTCCATATATATTCTTTCATGGCTCAAGTAAAAAATAAAAACAACAACAACAACAACAACAACAAAAACAAAACAAAACAGCCCTACCTTATCCTGACGATCAGGGGCAAATACGTTGTCAAGATGTTGACTCTTCTTGCCTGCTGGTCTCTGGATACAAGGAATCAAAATTTCCCTAGTGGCATCCATAGTTTGCTCTCATGAGACCTTTTCCGTGACTCTTGGCAAGAGTATGACACAGGACCTCCATTTCTGCATAACACAGAAGAATGTGAACAGGACGGACAAAATTTTACAGTGGGCCATTAGGAGTTTTAGAAGTGCTTTTCCTTCCACTCTTTGGTCTCCAAAGTGATGTGTTCTTCCTATTGGGGATAGAACATTATGTAGGGGTGGAGGATATCTTTGACTTAATGGATATGACTGACGGATGGCAACTCATCCTTTGAGAGTGTTGCCTCTGAATTGGTGCTTCAGTTGTGCCTTTAGTAAAATATGCCAAGTGGTCTATGAGGCCAACTACTTCTAAATTATGTGGTTTATTATATGCCCAATGGATATCACAGTTATGGGTCAATTCCTGTACTTCTACAACATGAAATGGTCCCCTGGTCATATACTATTTTGTGTAGGATTCTAGGTCTGAAGGTGATGTATTCCATAAACCACTGGATAGTGCTGCCAACTAAGGTTCTACAAGAAGAAAAGTCAAACCAATATCAAGAATAGGTATTTACTCCTGTGAGGAAAAACTGCTTAATTTCACTTCCAAGACAGAAAGGTCCCAATGTAGCTAACTTGCTGTTGAGTACCCATTCAGCCCCTTGAAATATATTGTCATGTCAGCATGGCTGCATTCATCTCTCTTGTTGGCAGATTAGATCTTCAGAAACTTCAAAAGCTAATTAGCTTTTATAAGTGGTAATTAATGTTTATGGGCTTATATATAGCCTCTATCACTGCAACCATAACCAATATATTCACGTGCCATTTTGCCAGTTCCATTGTGGCCACAACAAAGCTGGCTAATGCCAAGTAACCAAGACATTTTAAATTCAGTTTCTCAATGCCTTTTCCATGGTAAATGCTTTCTGTCCATACAAAGTAGATGATCATTTGCTCTGGTCACTGCCTCCATCCATGGGGAGTTTTCCCTCTTTACTGTCTTTTAAGGTTACCTTCAAATTCTGGTATTAGGCAACTAGCAGTTCATTTTCAGTAGGTACCCACATACACAGCCAAATCATCCACAATCCAAGCTCAGGCCTTTTATTCCTCTTTTACTTGGCAATAAGATACCTCCCCCATAGGGTCATAGGTACAAGCCAGTGGAGGGCATTTCTGGTGGGTGGCATAGGGATCTGGGCTACTTTGTGCCTCTGTGGCTTACTAATGCCTCTGGTCCTGATCACGATTGATGTTGTACTATTTGTGGATAAACTGTAGATAGGCCTGTCCAATTTCACGGCTTGATGGGCCTGACAGACCCTCAGTAATAATGGTCAGGTCATTTGGTAATTATGATCAAGAATTCTGATCTCTTCCAGGAACCAATAACATACTGAGAGCTGAAATTCATTGTGAGCTCCACATTGCATTGTTTCCTAATACTGGCATTTATGACCAGGGATTTTTTTTTTTTTTTTTTTTTTGGCCACACGGCAGGGTTGTTTTCATCACAACTGGGACTGCTGCATGGATCTTTTACTTTGTCTTTTACTTTGGAAGGGAGGCATCAAGGAGACCCTTCAGGCCATCATGAAAATCTGACCCTTGTGAAGAAGAGGAAGAAGGAAGTGGGGATTATTTGGAAGAGCCTTAACATCACAATGCAGTTCTAAGAATTTGGGAGCAATGCCAAAGGGGAGTCCTTACACTAAAGTTGACTCTTGGACATGTCTGGTATCTCACATGAATGGGTCTGCATTAGTTCCCCTTTCCATGCTTAGTTATTGTCTGGGAGCAGCCCGTGAATGTGTGGTCTAGGTAAAAAGTCAATGGTGGATACAAAGTGTCAGCAGCTGGGATATTGTTCAATTATGCTCTCAAAGGGAAGAAGCAGGAGAGGCACATTTTCAAGGCCTCTATGGACATAAACAACCTTCTGATTCTGTTTTTTGTTTGTTTTTGTTTTTGTTTTCCAAATAGTTGTGGAGAACAGGATCACTGAAGCAGAAGTACACATCTAGATGCCACACTCTGTGGTTTCTACAACTGCTATTCTATTAGCTCCCATCCTAGAGTAAAGACACCACACATAGCAAGTTCTTCCCAAGGTTCTGTACAGAAAGTAGGCTAAAGTCCCTCTACTCTAAACTTTTTCTTAGGCCTTTGAACCCACCTCCATCTTCCAGGAGATCAGCACAAATTTATTGCACTGGTTTGACATTTCTCCTTTCCCACAGTCTTCCAGGGCTAGAAACTATTAGGTTTTTATGCTCTTCCCTTATGATTGGACTTTTAATATTTCATATCTGGAGTTGCTATTACTACAGCTTGAGCTTACTAAATTTCTGATCTAATCAACAACGTAGATTATATGTCAATGAAAGGTGAAAGAACTAAGAAAATCTGAGAAAAAAGCTTGATTTTCAAGTCTTGAAATATTACTTTAGATATCAAAAGGTGAATACATTTGTTCCTTCATTCTCTTTGTATTCCTGCTATAAATCCTATTTATTTCTAAAGCAAATGAATGCTTCCACACACTAAAGAATAATCCTGAACAAAGGAACTTGAAAGAAAAAAGTACATATTTTTTAAATGTAGTATCACCATTATGAGCTGTGACAAATAAGTGACAATGCAAAGGCTTATAAGGGTCGAATAAGGAAGTGACCTAGCTGAGAAAGCAATCAGAGAAACAGTCCTATCCACATATGATAGTTGATGGTTACTGAAGTCTGCAAATTTTAGCCCTCCTGTTGCCATTGCTGAAAGAATCCCACTAGCCTGCTGATGATAGGGTGTGTGTCAAGGCAGGTGGTGAGCAATGGGAGAATAATAGCATAGTAATGTACCTATGTTAGCCTGACTAGCCTATCCCTTTGCCTAAATATTAAGAAGTGATCTTCTTAGTGCAAGAATTTTCACAGAGAGGTTTATTGCCCTGTGGAGTGAGGCCTTTCCAATAGATTTCTCTATTCTCTTTCATACACTTGTCTGTGTTCCTTTAACTTCTCCTATCATTTTAACAGTCCTACTTTCCTCCTACTCTTTCTAGTCTAGGGACCTCCCCCTAGCCTACATAGGCTTGTAAATAGTCACAAATATCAGCAGGATAGGAATATTTTTCACATGGTTCCACTGCTGGATAAGGGAAAAGTAGAACAGATCCTGAGCACAAAGAAACGTAGAAAAGCCACCCACCTGGTCTTATTCCAATTACAGGATGGACTTATTGTCATTTCTATAACTAAAAATAAAATATGGATCTCTAACGCTGCAAAGATATTTTCCTGCCAACTCTCCATTTCTTATGGAGGGGTTTATGAGAGTAGACTGAGGGTACCTCATTCTAAAATGTAAATCTCCCCCTTCTGTAATTAGGGAGGTCATCCCAATCCAAATGAAATGAGTTTTTGTTATTTTTAGTCCATTTACTTTGCCCTCCACAAGACTTGGCCATCAGGATGCTTGGAACTGCCTCCAGCCCCAAGGCAGATCCTGAGTAATCCAGGGAACATTTAAGCCACCAAGAGAACAACACTAGAGGGAATCAGTCTCTCTGCATTTCAATTAATTGCTGGCCACTAAGCCCATTGCTATGCTTTATCTCTCCTAATCTTTGCCCTTCTCCCCTTGTGCCTGTGCCTCTTTTCTCCTAGGACGGACTTCCTACCAGTTCCTCTCTCAATTACTAGAACTCAACTCTCTGCCTGAGTATAGAGAATTTTCACTAATACATGTTGTTCATCTGGTATGTGGATTTAGACTACTATACTCATAAGCTATGGTGTCACCTCCATCTTGCATATATATTTAATATGCATAAATAGGTCTCTTATCTAAATAGCAGTTAAACCTCATGACTGGAGATGAAACTGAATCCAGAGATATCCAGTTGAACAGTATCTATTATGAGCAACATATTGGAAAGTATGGTTTAGGAAACAGTGGCAACTGAATGCTTCCTCGTAGCCCAGGACTGTTATCCTCTAGGACTTGGCTGAGCATGAGGAGTAAAATTGGGCAAACAGATGGGTTTGCCTTGGACATGATAGCACATTTCCTTGATTAGAGCGTGAGTTTGCTGCTTGTAACAGTGTGGCAGAGAAGGGCCTAAGAGTACAGATAGATATTAAAATTGCTGCCTTGGCTTCATTATTCAAAGTCTAGCAAACCAGAACACAAGTTTAGAAAGGATTCTACACCAAATTTTCTTCCCATTTTTGTGTCAAAAATATGTTTGAGCCCATACACTGTATAACATCTTTCAAGTTTCTACGGAGGATGTACAAAAAGCATTTGGAACTTACAATCAATTTTTTCCTCTGTGCAACATAAACATACAGAGCACCCTAACCCCCTTCAAAATCATTTTTGCCAAGAGAAATAAATAAGATGTAAGGAAAATATTTTAAATTTACTCTAACATGTATCAAAACTGTCCTTGAAGATCTTTTGATTTGTGTGAGAAGTCACAGTATCTACGACAACTAAATAATAATGTAGGGCCATTATATAGAACATCCCAGCAATGGTAATTTGATGAGAATCATCAAAGAACTGTAAAGAAAAGAACTGTATTATCAGAATAAACAATGATGGCCTGCCTTGTGGTTAAATAAGAGTATCCAGATGGCTTTTCTCAAACACGCTGAAAATATCTCCTGCTCTCGAGATATATTAAGTTCTACAGCAGGTGATATTCATCCTTTTCCCAATAGGAAACGCAGTGCTCAAAAGCATAGACCCCAGAGCCAAATCTCATGCATTTAAATTACTCCTCTGCCACTTAAAAGATGACCATGAGAAAAAATAATTACATCTACTATGCCTCAGTTTCCTCATGTGTTATATGTCAAAATAATTATACCTATTCAAGGAGTTATCAAAAAATAAATAAAAATTTATATGAGAAAACATGTAGACCAGTGGCTGGCAAATATTAAGTACTCAATAACTATTAGTTACTATTGCCAAAATTCCTTCCCTATCACTCCTCAAGAAATATTCACTTAAAACCAAGCCATACCAATCACAGGTTAATGACTGAATTGCTTTCCTCTCTGTAAGGGAGATGTTGAGGAAAGGAACACTTTGTGAGGAGGAAAAGAGTGGAAGAGAATGCTAGAAGAAGGGAGGAAAGCTAATATGTACTCAGCACTTAAAAATCGTCAGACATTTTCATGTACTCATTTTTTCCCTCAAACCAACCCTAGTAACTTGCACAGGTTTGCACAACTAATAGTGGCAGAACAGGAATTAGAACAAGTTCTTCTCTTACCAGTGAATATAATGTTCTCTAAGAAAAAGAGTGAGAGAAGGGGAGAGGTAAATATACGTGTATTTTAACTAGAAGCTTATTATAGCAAAAACTAACTTGCCAAAGGTTATTATATAATTGCTTAAAGTTTCACTTTACTCACATAGGTACTATTCACCTCTTCCAATTCTCCTGTCAATAATAAGCATATATAGAAAAGAGCTTCTTGTGACTGAACAGTATTCATTGTGTAAATATTTTATATGTTTACAAATTCTGTGGTTATTTTCTGCTGCTAATAGTTCTTAAATCACTGTAATTACAGAGTGTGATATGTAAATATGAAATTTTAAATGTACATTTAATAAACTTGCCTTTACTAAATACAGTCAGGTTTCATTAAGCTGTCTTTTCAGTTTTGTTAACTATAGCAGCACATAACTTGAAATGTTAATGAAAATGTGCCCTTTAATTTTAGGTGGCGACCTTTGCTAAAATGAATTTATCTCTACAGTATATTTTTAAAAGTTAAAGGAAACAGGATAAAAATATGTTCTAATTCTGAAAGACTAATCTTAAATAAATGCCTTTAAATATAGAGTACAGTTCTTACATTACTGTCTTCTTAGATGTAACGTAGCTGGAAGGTATGTTATTGATTTATTATTGTGTTTCTTGATAAGATGCTTATAAGATATCTGCTTACTTATTTCTCCTCAAATTAGTAAGACAATATGAGCACGTAGGTAAGCCATAGGCAAGGGCTAAAGAACAGCCACTTAAAATCAGAAAATGTGTATAACTGTATTTTTATCACAATCTTCCTGATTCTAAAATGAGGTTAGACTTGGCATTATATTGATATGATTAAAAAAGCTCTATCCTTTGCCTCTCTCTCCAATCTCATTTGCTCCTATTCCTTTTTATTCATTTAAAAAGTATTTATTGAGCACTAAGTGGTAATATTGCTGGTGATATGGCAGCAAACATCCTTGCTGTTGTGGAGTGTGTATTTCAGTATGAGAGACATCATAAATAAATATACAAAAACATCAGAAAATAGTAAGTACCATGGGAAAAATAAAGCAATGAAAGAAGACAAAAACCACCATGGGTTTTAGATAGGAGAGACTTGATAATTTATAATAAAGTGGTTTGGGAACATCTTGATGAGGAAGTGATAAGTGAACAAAGATCTAAAAAGCTGACTCAGCGGAAGAAGCCCTGTAGCTACCTAGAGAAGAGCATCCAGGCAGTGAGAATGACACATTATTGTTTTGGCAAGGCTGCGTGTTCATGTTTAAGAAATAGTAAGGAGACCTTGCAGGATGACTTCAACAGAGTAAACAAAGAGGAGGGAGGTAGGAGATGAGGTCAAACCATAAAGGAGAAAGGTGCAAGTCACATACAGATTTGTGGAGACATTGCCTTTCATTCTGTAAATGGAATATATTAATTTGCTGGTTTGGTGAAGTTGCCATAAACTGATTTATGCTTTTATAGGATTATTTTGTCTGCTGAATGTAAAATAGTCTCTACAGGGATAAGAGCTAAAACAGCGGTATCAATAATCCAGAGGAAAAATGATGGTGACTTGACTCAGAACAAGATGTTAATAGGAAGATGGTAAGAAGTGGTCAGAATTCGAAGGTCAAAGCAATAGGATTTAATAACAGATCGGAATTGGACGGTGACAAGAAAAGAAAAATGAATAATGACTCCAAGGATATTCTCTTCTGAGAGTCATAGTGTAGTATTCAGTTTTCTCTTAGTGTGCCTCCCAGAAAGTCACCCTTCTTGGTACTCATTTGCACTCATTTTTAATATTAACCATAAGTGAGGGTCTTCTCTTAATATGCTCTGTACTAGAACTTTATTTATATGATCCCACTTTATCCCTTGAAGGGAATACACTGTTATTACTGCCATTATATATATGAGGAGATTATACTCATCCCACTGTAAGGCCATAAATTATCCACACCTTTGTCATTCCCCAAACAACCATATTTAAGGACAAGAACAACAATGTATCAATTTCTGTATGCTAAACACTGGGAAATTTTTCTTTCTTAAAATTACTTCCCGTTATTGTATTCTGAATGGATGGATGAAGTGAATTACTGATGAAGTTTTTTAAGTGGAATGATTTGAATTATGGCAAAATTCCTTATTATATCATCAAATATGTGTCCTTATGGGACCTACAAATCTATTGAAGTTCTTCCCATTAGCATTTTTAAACTAATTTTTATAAAAGAGTAAATCATAATACATACATATATATTTTGCTCTTAATATGGCAAAGATAAAATACATTTTTTTCTTTTGCAAACTTGTCCCTGAAGTCTAAGAATAATTTATATATTTGCTAATTGTTTTCTTACTATAAATTTATATAAATTCAGGCTAATTAAAACATAATCAAGTGAATAATAATCTCAATTGAGCAGTTTTTCATGTTACAGATTACCTTTTACTTTTAAAATTATTAATTTACATTAATAAAGAATGGTCATATAGTGGCATGAAATAACTAACAGCATGCGTAGTCCTGTCTAATTAAAAGTTGTTTCTGGTCAATGTTTGTGATAAAGCCTATAAAAACAAGGGGAAAAGACCTAGCTGAGTCAATGGAATATACTGGTTGTTACTTTTTATATTAATACTGGTTGTTACTTTTTATATCAATACTAAAACTAAATACTGGTTGTTACTTTTTATATTAATAAAATCATTACTGGCTTCTTGCATGTTGCACTGTACTTAAAATTAATATATCATTAGTATTGGCTCAGTACCTGTCATCAGTATTATAAGAATAATCGCCACGCCCACTGTAGCCTCTCTTTAGCTAATGCTATTTTCAAATATATTTTAACTAAACCTCACATAAAGAATTTTTCTAGGACCATTATTATATATCTGGTTAAGTCTTGAGACACAACCAACATTCATTTTATTCGATATTACTCAAGAATTATTTGGCCTTGCTTGTTCCTACCAATTTAGTTTTACTTAGAAAGACACTTTATTTTTTTCTATAAAATTGAAATGGTAAGAACAGTAGGCAATAAACTCAGCTAGAGCTTATTGTCCTTTTCAATACCTCAGCTCAGATATAACTTTACTAGGTCCTCCATCAGCTCTGTCAGGAGTTATGAGAAGACCACAGGCAATCAAAGTACCAAGCTTTCTTGCACAGCCTGGGTGGGCGGAGCTGCAGAGCAAAGCAAGCCCACTCCGATGAAGGAGAGTCTCCTGGCACACACACTACCCTACTTCACTAAACTGACAGGTGTCTTATTACAAAGTAAGAATAGAAATTACTATTGCAGGACTTGATGCTACTTTGGGTTGTAAGTCCCTTGGCTTAATCCTCACAACTAGCAGCACGATGTGTACTATTTTATTTTAAGAATGAGGAAAACAAAGCCTTAGAGAGTCTGAGAGAAGTACCTAAAGCAAATGTACAATTGACAGAGTTGGCCTGGAGCCCAGTCCATCTGAGTCTTCACATCGCCTTCTCCCCACTCCCCTCTGACCAAGCCCTGTGTGGAAATTTGAACGTTTAGTTTGTCTACAAAATTTTACTATTGTAATCTGAGTTATCCAAGTTTTATCAGGGATTTTCTGGATTAAATATGCATTTCAAAAATATCACACTGTCTTCAGTATATTGGATAGCTCAGAAGGGTCTCAAGGATGTGTAGAGAAAATATCTGAAGTATTGTTAGAGAATTCCAGCCATGATAGGACGCACCCATAAGAAAGTCAGGGTGAGACTGAGAAAAATCTGAGTGATGAATTAGAAAATGTTTGGCAACAGATAGAATATGGGGGTGAGCGATCAGGAAGAGTCAAAGATTCTACTTTAAATTCTGGCTTAAATAACTAGTTAGGTAGTGGTGTTGACACTGAAAATGAAAACAGAAGGAAAAGTGAGTCAAAGGAAAAAACACACTTGTTTAGTTCAAAATGTCTTTACTTTATGTGTCTATCAGAAATCCAAATAAAGATGCAAATGGAAAATAAAAATCCTGGATCCTGGCTGTAGATGCAGATTTAAGGGGTCGTTGGGATACAGACGGACTGAAAAAGAAAGCATTCTTAGAGAGAAATAAAAATGTATTAGGATGGAGAATAGGTCTGGTGTGGATGACTGAATAAATAATAAGAAAATAATAATGCATTGACGTTAAGACAATGACATTTTTGAATTAAGGCATGAATACTGAAGTAGATTTGAATTCTTGTAAATTTTAGAATGTGGTTATATTTTGCTGAGATGGAATAAAAAGAAAAGTGATTTAACGTGACTTTCAAGACAATGAAAAGCCACCCATATCTAATGTATGAATGTTGAAATCTAGGAAAATAATGGCAGTTTTCGAAATATAGATAAATTTATGGCATCAGGTACTTAAGGACAATAATGAATACAAGCACTGGAAGACAGTGACGACTAGGAGAAAGTACTGATAGAGTAAAATAGCATGAGTCGCATAAAGCACATTCTTTTCTAAAAAGTAGGAATGATCTCCAGTTTTGGTGTGGGTGATCTGTTAAACAGTACCTTCAGCTTCTGCCTCAACCCTTGTCCCCTCAGGCTCTGGCACTCGCTGATCCCTGGGGCTGAACGGCATCTCATTTCTCAGCACTGTTTCTGAATACAGAACCTACTCCTTTTTAGTGTGTTCTCTCAAATATCTTTCGGTTCAACCTGATCAGCTGTTTAGTGCATCTCACATACATACACACACACAGTCACACATGCATATACAACTTTCTATCTTCCTAATAATTTATATACAAATGAGTGCAGAAGTTGGATGCTGCTTAATATGCATCATCCTTCTTTTATTCCTACAGAATCCTTCTCTTCATGTGAGCTAAAATAAGACTGTATAGTATACTTTTAAAATAAATTGTTACCATAAATAGTTAAAATAAATATTTACCACAAAAAAATAGTGTGTGTTACCACGCACATGGGACAATGGCAGACATACGACCAGTACTCAGTAGATGTTAGCCCCCTGCTTTGACAAATTCTTAGAACCATATGGGGAAAAAGCACTTGGAGGCTACCCAAAGTTTGCCCATTTTGAAAACGACCCATGGATTCCCAAATCGAATATTGACTCACCATATAAATTTGTAAAGACAGTTTGCCTTTCTAAAATGATTGTGTGAGCCTAGCTGCCATTTTTACATGCTTTTGACCAAAATATAGTCCTACAGTATCTGCATAGTCTTCCTACACCCTTTCAACCAAAAAGTGGGAATAAGAAAGATAAACATGAATAGTGATGAACAAACATGAAAACTCTCAGTCAAATCAGGTAAATCACTCTATCAGCATAAACACATAATAACACATTATCTGAGATAATGACAAGTGGACTGAATCCTAATAAAGCCAATTAAGTGGTAAGAAAACATTGCTTAGTCTACTGAGGGTTTCAGGAAGAACTTCTCTGAGGAGGTGACATTTGAACATAGACCAAATAAAACAAGGAATTGAATCCCCTGAATATGAGCAAAAAGCACTGCAAATAGTCACAGCAAAGGTAATACCATGGTTTTGGTACATTTGAGGGATGAAGAAAAGTTCTCTCTAATTTGAAAGATTCTAACAATTTTAATCTGTTGGTAGAATAAGAGAGCTTCCTGTTAAATCACTTGGGTTTTCCTCACCATCCCTGCTTCTCTTTCTTCTCCCACTTCCTACCATGGCTTCCTCTCTTGCCCAGCCAAGATCGCATGGGCTGGTAACATTTTCACTTTAAATGTTTGCTACAATTTGTCACTGAAACCACCTGTGGCTGGAGACCTTGTTTATGGAAGTTTTTAAATTACAGATTCAATTTCTTGAATAGACAGGCATATGGTTAGATTATTTCTTCTTGACTGAGGTTTAGTAGTTTGTGTCTTTAAGGAATTGATTCGTTTCATCTAAGTTGTGAAATTAATGGGCATTTTTGTTCTTAGCATTTCCTTATTATGCTTCCAATGTCTACAGGAATAGTAATAATGTCTTCTCTTTAGTCCCTAATATTTATAATTGATGTTTTCTCTCTTTGTCAGTATAATATGGAGGTTTATCAATTTATTGACCTTCTCAAATAAGCAGCTCTTGTTTCCACTGGTTTTCTGTTTTCAATTTCACTTATTTCTTCTCATATTAATTATATTCCTTTCTTTTCCTTGATTTAGTTATCATTGACTTTCTCTATTTACTTTTTTTTTTCAACATTTATTTATTTTTGGGACAGAGAGAGACAGAGCATGAACGGGAGAGGGGCAGAGAGAGAGGGAGACACAGAATCGGAAACAGGTTCCAGGCTCTGAGCCATCAGCCCAGAGCCTGACGCGGGGCTCAAACTCACGGACCGCGAGATCGTGACCTGGCTGAAGTCGGACGCTTAACCGACTGCGCCACCCAGGCGCCCCTTCTCTATTTTCTTAAAGTTTATGTTACTAATATTAGATCTTTCTCTTTTTAGTATTTTCAATGCTATTTAAATTTACGTGCTATTTAAATTTCATTTTTTTAGATTCTTTTAATGTTTATTTTCGAGAGACAGAGAGAGACATAGTATGAGCAGGGGAGGAGCAGAGAGACAGAGGGAGACACAGAATCTGAAGCAGGCTTCAGGCTCTGAGCTGTCAGCACAGAGCCTGACATGGGGCTCGAACTCACAAGCCATGAGATCATGACCCGAGCCAAAGTTGGGCCCTTAACTGACTGAGCCACCCAGGTGCCCCAACTATAAATTACTTTCTAAACACTGTTCTATGTTTTTTTTAAGTTTATTTATTTTGAGAAAGAGAGAGAGAGAGAGAGAGAGAGAGAGAGAGAGAGAGAGTTTGAGTAGGGGAGGAGCAGAGAAAGAGGAGAGAGAGAATCCCAAGCAGACCCTGTGCTGTCAGCACAGGGCCTGACATGGGGCTCAGACTCATAAACTGTGAGATCATGACCTGAGACATAATCAAAAGTCAGACACTCAACTAACTAAGCCACCCAGGCACCCCTAAATACTGTTTTAGGTTTATTACCTGCATTTTGTTATGTTGTATTTAATTTATATATCCAGAAGTGGGATTATTGAATCATATGGTAGTTCTATTTTTAATTTTTTGAGGAACCTCCATACTGTTTTCTTCTGTAGCCGCACCATTTTATATTCCCAACAACAGTATATAAGGGTTCCAAATCCTCCACATTCTAACTAATACTTGTCATTTTTTAAATAAGAGGCATCATAATAGATGTGAGATGATAACTCCTTGTGATTTTGGTTATCATTTTTCTGATAATTACTGAAATTGAGCACCATTTTATACATGTTTTAGCTATTTATATGTCTTCTTTGGAGAAATAAGCTCTAAGTTCTTTGGCCATTTTTTAATCAGGTTATTTGCTTGTGGGTTTGTTTATTTGTGGAGGGTTTTTTTTGTTGTTGTTGTTGTTTTTTTTTGTTTTGTTATGGGGTAGTAAGAGATTCTTATGTATTGTGGATATTAACTCGTTATCAGATAGATGGTTTGCAAACAATTTCTACCATTCCATAGGTCACCTTTTCAGTCTGTTGATTGCTGTGCAGAAGCTTTTAGTTTGATATAGTCTACTTGTCTATATTTGGTTTCACTGTCTATGCTTTTGGTGTTAAATTCAAGAAATCATTGCCAGGACCAGCATCATGAAGGTTTTTCTACATGTTTTCTTCAAGGAGTTTTAGAGTTTCAGGTCCTATGTTTCAGCCTTTACTCCATTTTACGTTCATTTTTGTGTATGGTATAAAAAAGGTATTTTTCCATTTTTAAAATCAACTTTAAGATACTTTGGATCCTCAATATTTTACTTACCCCCTATCTCCCACAAGTGAATTGCTCTTTTTGTAGCTATTCAAGATCCATATTCCAAAAATGACCGATTTAATATTTATGGAGGTCTTTAAAATTATTGATGACTTTAGCAGAACTTCTATCTGGTAAGGAGTTAAAAATGTCAGGAGTTCATATGAGAAACCATTGTGAATTCCCTTGGACCCTCACACCCCTAACAGAGATAAAAACTCCTTCCTCTATGTCACAAGATTATCTGATGTCTGATGGTATCATTGTATTTATAGTGTTGCACTGTTACTGATTGCTTGCATACTTCATTTTTCCACATTTGGAAGAGTTTTGAGCATTTTGTACTCCAACAGTGACACAGTTCCTAGCACAGCATATATGTGTGAATATATGGCAAAAAAATATTACACAGACTATTTAAGCATTTAACTTCATTTCTGATGTTGTTAAATGATACAATTCTACCAAAATCACTAAATATCTCTTTGTTTCAATTTTCTCTTCCACTGCAATTACTAAGTTGAAACTATAACATCTACCATGTTATTTGAAATCAATTCAGCAAATACATACTAAGTATCTCTTATTTTGGTAAATACCATGATGAAAAGATGATCTTAACTAGTTACACTCTAAGAGCAGAGATAAGCACAAATTTCATTGAAAGTAGGTGGAATGTGAAATGTGTAATAAAATACTTAATGCAAAATAATGTTTCAAAACAAAAGACAGGGAATAATCCTATAAAGCTTCCCGAAGGAATGAGTGGGGTTCATATACTTTATGCCAAAGAATAAGAAAAAGGATATTTCAAGATTTTAAAATAATAAGATAGAGGGATCAAGAACAGTCACAGAAGTCTAGTTCAGATAAAATACAGATATCTTAGAGTCTTTAATTAGAGAAAGAAAGAAAGTGTGCTGTGTGTGTCTTATGTGTGTCACACATGCACACACATGCTCAGGCTCATTAGAAACAGTGAAAATCCAAGCTAGAGTAATGGTAGTGAAGACATACGTGCACGTATATGTGGGAAAATATCATGGAAATGAAACTCAAAGGCCAACCATCTTCATATAGTCTGATGCTGACAATAAACAGGGTAATCAAGAAAGAATAGAAAGAAAGAATGAGAGCTGTGAGGACAGAGTTCTGTATAAACCATTTATTTGGGAAACAAACTAGTATTTAAATTTTGCAAACGGATTTTTTTCCTCGTTTTTATTTAAATTCTAGTTAGTTAAAATATAGTGTAAGATTGGTTTCTCTGATTCATCACTTAGATACAACACTCAGTGCTCATCACAAGTGCCCTCCTTAATCCCCATCACTCATTTAACCCATCATGCCACTCATGTCCCCTCTAGCATGCTGTATGTTCTCTACACTTAAGAGTCTGTTTTCTGGTTTGCCTCCAACTCTCTCTTTTCTTCCTTCCCCTATGTTCATCTGTTTTGTTTCTTAAATTCCACACATGAGTTAAATCATAATGGTATCTGTCTTTCTCTGACTTATTTTTCTTAGCATAATACTCTCTAGCTCCATCCACGTCTTTGGAAATGGCAAGATTTCATTCTTTTTGTAGCTGAGTAATACTCTATTGTATGTATATTCCACATCTTCTTTATCCATTCATCAGTTGATGGGTATTTGGGCTCTTCCCATAATTTGGCTACTGTTGATATAAACTGATTTTAATAACAATTGGTACAAAGTTTTACACTATAAATTTTAATTTAATAATGTTATGAGGCAAAATAATTAGGCTTTTTTTCCCCCAATTTCCTCTTTATTGTGTTCTTTCTTTTCCTAATGGAAGTTTGGGTACCAGAGTCTTTCAGGGTCTTAATTACTATATTCACTTCCTTTTGTAATTTACATAAAATAATCTTGCACCTGCCAATAAAGTGGTTATAATTGACTCGTCTTACATTTACTTATTTCAGATTATATTTAAAAATCTCTAGGTATTAATAAACTTTATAAGTCACAGAATCAATGACTCTCCCCTGAAACCCATGGGAAATATATAACCCCTAGTAACTCTGTACTTTGTGAGCACACTACACCTTGCATCAGTACACTCATAAAAGTGCATAATCTTCTATTGTTTTATTGCCACTTTGTGTTCTAGTCATTTAAAAACGAACTTTAAACGTTTCATGAGAATTCAGGTATGATGCTATGCCTCAGATTCTCTTTTATAACTTTTCAGTAATGTGTCCCATAAGTTCCATTGATACAGCTTCATAACATTTAGGAGGGTCTGAGCCAGTACCCTTGCATATTAAATTTGCAGTTTACACATAAAGTAAGTGCTTAACTGCTTGATTTGTAAGGAGAAAATTGAGGAGGTTAATCCAACAATACCTTAAGTTTCTTTATGCACAGATCAATCATCAAAATAAAAGGGGCTTGAAAAATAATTTAGTTTAGGGGCGCCTGGGTGGCGCAGTCGGTTAAGCGTCCGACTTCAGCCAGGTCACGATCTCGCGGTCCTTGAGTTCGAGCCCCTCGTCAGGCTCTGGGCTGATGGCTCGGAGCCTGGAGCCTGTTTCCGATTCTGTGTCTCCCTCTCTCTCTGCCCCTCCCCCGTTCATGCTCTGTCTCTCTCTGTCCCAAAAATAAATAAACGTTGAAAAATAATTTAGTTTATTTCTCTGCCAATAAGCAAATTTCTACCTCAATTGACATACATGTTAAAAAGCCAAGTACCTACAGGTGATTTAATGTCCCCCAAACAGATTTTTAAGTCATTCACTGTACTTAACCTTCTTTCAATAATTCCAATGATTTTCAGTTACTAGTAAAATAAAAATATAATCACTTCACTCCCCCATTTTCTACATTGAAACCCTCATCATATATCGGAAGAGTAAGAATCCACCGAGTATTTCCTCTCTGACATAAACTAGATATGTTTTTTCTCTTTTATTGCATACTTTCAATTATATTTTTTTAAAGTATCATCCAAGAAAAATAGTTTCATGGGAATGTGTTATTTAGACTAACACTAATGATTCTTACTGAAAGACTTCTCTGTATCTTTGGCCACTACTGGACACATCATGTTGCTTCCTTAAACTCAATTTTTATCATGAGTATTTATTATTAAATATTCTTCATTGACACTTTCATTGTAATTGGCTTTGCACCCAGTTATATTCTTGGGCCATTTTCCCCAAGCTCGCAGGGATCTAGCTATGACAATTGTGTTTCCTAACTCTGGTTTGAGCCGTGCACTTATAATACCACACAGAATTGGACACAAGCCTTTACGTGTGTTTATATTCGTTGTTATTCCAGTAAGAAAGGTATACATGATAGACTATATAATGAAAATATGTAACTTTTTCAGTTTTTCTGAAACTGAAACCATCTACAATGGATAAATTTTAATGTGTACATAATTAAAAGCTCCTGTACATTTAGAGTCTCTGTCTTTGTTCTCATTTGTGTTATGATTTAAGACTCTTCTTAGGAAAGCCAAAATAAAACAATTACTTCCAAATGCAATTCTTCGATGGGTCATTCAATTTGCTGACTGTCTCGACTCCTCCCCTGTCTGACAGCTGCCATGGAAAGAAGATATGAAACTTGTCATTTTTCTTTCACCCACTGTGATAAACACATGTTTTATTTATTTGTACCTCAATTCTTCTGTGAAACTGCTTGGGAAAGTACAATAAGAAAAATAGAATATAATGTACTGTTGATAAAGATCATTCTTGCAGGAATAGAATAGCATTTCCAAAAATCAGTTGATTTGACTACTTAACTTTAATTAAAAATAATGTGCCATTTGTGATAGTTATAAATATCTTATTTGAACATTAGGGCATAACATAAGCTAGAAAAATAACATCATTCAGAACTACCAAAAAGTCATTGTAGTTTTATATAGTTTTTATGCAATCATTAGATCAATAGTTCAGAGACTATTAAAAGGATCACATGTAATATTTTTAATCAAAGAATTTTAAAAGAAAAAGTGAATATTATGGAACTTTAATTTTTTAAAAAGGTAAATTTATAGCCAGAGCTTACATAAGGAGAAACTTGATATATAATAGACTGTTGGATTTACTGATTATTGCTGTTGAAAAGCAGTAAAAATATTGTTAAATCTATTGATGAATGGATAAAAAGGTTTAGTAACTAAATATATTGAACGTGAGGCAACATGATTTATGTAACTTATTTAGTATTCATAAAACATTATGAAATAGATTTATAATTCTCATTTTATGCATAAACAAAGAGGGGAGTTTAAATATGTTTCCCAAAGGCACATATCTAATAAGCAGAGGCTCTTATATTTAAAACTGTATATATCTCACTATGGAATCCATTTAATGTCCACCACATGACAAATGTATAATCAAGAGAAAACTCAGATGCCAATGATTTACATTATATCTAACATATACAAGTGCTTAGTATATCTTTAATGATTTAATGACTTCTTTTATCTTTTTATGCAACAAAAATAACTGAACACATATGACAAGATGAATTTTAAAAGCAGAGAATATACTCGATGACAAAAGTCTCAACACTAAGGATGTAGAGAATGACAAAGTCTATGAACAGTTCCATGTTACAGACACAGGCCATGAAAAAATGCAGGATCCTACTGATACTATATTAAAATACACCCAGGTGCCAGCTCATTTCCATGAATTAAACAAACAAGCAAACAAACAAAAACTTTCATTGGTGCTGGTTTTGATATTTAACAAGTGTCCTTGACTACTGTTATATTTATTAGAAAAAGGGCAGTCTAATCCATGTTGATGATCATAATCAAAGAGAATGTTGAAAATTTACAGATGCATTCAAGAAAAGTAACCAAAAAAACCCAAAAAACAAAAAACAAAAAACAAAGCTGAGGAAATGGGGCTGAGAGATTCTATGTTGTAGCTGAATCAATTATTGGCCCAAACATCTCACTCTCCAAGGTAGTATCATATATTTGTAGTTTTGACACATATACCTGTTGGTCAGGATTTCCATCCCTACCATTAGATTTGGGGTTTGAAATGTGACTTGCTTTGGCCAATGACATATTAATGAATGTGAGTTTAGTGGAAGCTTGACTAGGACAAGTTTGGGGTTCACCTCTTTTGCACTGATACCCTGCAATAAGAACACTACCCAGATAATCAGTATCTCAGTATGGGGCATTCCATATGCTCTGGGCAGATTCCGTTTCCAGAATGCTGTTCCAGAAATTCCAAAATAGGAGATAAAAAGAACAGATTCCAATCCAACCTCCTATTTGGAGTCTGAAATCCAGTCTATTTTGTTCAAGTTGTAAATGCCACACAGAACACTGAACATGAAATTAAATTATTGTTTGAAATAATTAAGTTTGCGGTTATGGCAGTAGCTAAGTAATACTATTGTTAATGATGCCTGTGATTGCTATGATTTAGCATAACTCTAGGAACCTGCACATTTGGAGTTTAGATAAAATAGAGCTTTGAAAGTGTCCATTTACTTTTTGGTGTACAATGGAATAAGATATTATTAAATATACCAAAAAGAATAATAGCAAAAGAATAATTTCTTTGAAGATTGAGATGTGGTGATCAATATATTTTGAATACATGTTGGATGAATGTTTGACAGATGCAAGGGACTCTGCCAGTGCTACTAAATGAGGTCGAAGATACAGCCCATTCATAGTTAGAGTCTAAATTTCAATATCATGAGGACCACAACCTTTCACAGATATTTCTTAGAAAATTTATCACTGTTTTCTAATACTCTCAGGTATCTTCTATATTTATAACTAATAGGTCACAGAATAGGTCAGTTCTCAAGCTGATTTTTAATGCTCTCCTTATCTGCAAGACAATGCTTCCTAGAAAAGTGCTGGGGACTCCTGCTGCTTCTTTCCCTAAGTCTTTGCCTTCGAGTCCTTACTTAGATCCACAAATTCAGTGATGACTCTGTCAAACTAATCCCTATGTCTCGACTTTTCCTCTCTATCCAGTGACCATTCTACCCGTTCTTCCATTACGTCCTCCATTCCTAAAACTTTCCCATTCAAGTTTTCCATCCCTGCTAATGGTACACTATTCTCCCTTTCACAAGGGTTTTCACCAAGTATTCATCTTTGATTATATATGGTTTAGACACACACACAAAATGTGTAGTCCTGTAGAATTATCAGTAAAAAATTTATCCTTTCTAGTCAATCTCATCTTTTCTGTTACCACTGCACTGTCTTCAGTCCGGATTATGTCACACTTAGATCGTTGCTATAACTTTTTAGCATGCAGCCAGTCATCTGTGGCGATGAATTATCGTACATTCCCCATTAGATCAATCACTTTAAAATTGTGGGACTCTGTACTGTAGAAACAGACTTACTTTCAATGTCTCCTGGTAGCCTATTAAGGCAAGTACATAGACCATATCCTGGCACTCACTATATCCTTAATTTTACCTATAAATGATTTTTGTTAGTCTTTATTTATCTTCATTGCTAGAATATACTTTGTGTTATCTTGCTTTGGAAACTTGCTGATATTATTTCTTCATTTACAGCAGCCTTTCACTCATTACCATCTCTTAATTTTGTTTACAATTTTTCAAAGGTATTTTACACATCATATATTCTCCCTAAAAGCCTTTGCTGTTCTAATAGAGCAACCTAATGGAGCGATGCTTAGTGTGGTTCCTCATGACTTGGAACCACGATGGCATTCATGATATCCAGTCACATGTTATTATTACTCTGATAATTATTTCATATTTTTACAAGGGCAGAGATACTGCCTTACTAATTTTAGAAACATATGCTAAATCCCCTACATTTATTAGCATGTGTCTTATATCAATGGAGTTCAGTGCATTACTGTTGAATTGAAATAAAAAATAATCTAGCAGCTGTAATACTACATACTAGATTCTAGCTAGATTAAAAGTAATAATAACAACATATTTATTGAGGGTTCACTACTTGACACTTTTATAAATTGGGACAACACCAAGAGCTTGGTTGTATCATTGAGTCACCTTTTACAGATGAGGAGTCTGAGATAAATATAGTAAAGTAAATTTACTTGCTCAAGATTGTACTAATGGTAAATGGCCAAGCAGGGATAGAATTGAAAGTTATGTGAACCTGCAGCCTGTGCTCCTCCTGTTGCTCACAACATAACTGAAGTGATCCAAAGAATACATAAACTAACAGGGAAGTGTGCTTGGTGGTCCAGTGGTGCTTTACACATTTAAAATGACTAGGCATTGTGAATTAATCTAATGAAGCTAAGTAAATATGCATATATGTGGGAAAATGTGTCACCTTTTCCAGGAAAAAAGATTTTACAAAAGTAATAGAGTGTTATTTATTTGTATTCTAAACAATTATTAAGCATTTATTTTACTATGCATAGCAAAGTGAAATTACCTCATGCTTTAGAGCAAGGATCATCAAACAGCAGTGTGTAGGAAGAGAATATGTAAGAGAGACCATGTGTGGCCTAAAAGGCCTAAAATATTTACTATTTGGCCTTCTATAGAAAACATTTCCTAATCCCTGCTTTAGAGTTAGTTCTAGGTGAAAAACAATAGCCCTGATGAATATAGAGCATAATTACTCAACAAATATTAGCAAACCATGATCATGTGAATTAATTCCAGGGATACAAAAATGGTTCAAAATTCACAAATCAATCAACATGATACACCATATTAACAAAATAAAGGATGAAAATCATACCATTATCTCAAAAGATGCAGAAGAAGCATTTGACAAGATTCAACATCCATTTATGATAAAAACTCTCAACAAAGTGGGTATAGAGGGAATGTACTTCAACATAATATAAGCCATATGTGACAAACCCATGGCTAATATCATACTCAATATGAAAAGCTTTAAGCTTTTCCTCCATGATCAGGAACAAGACAAAGATGCCCACTCTTGCCACTTTAGTCAACACAGCGTTGGCAGTTAGGAAAGAAAAAGAAATACAAAACACACAAATTGGTAAGGAAGTAAAATTGTCACTATTTGCAGATGACATCTATATATAGAAAATTCTGAAGACTACACCAAAAACTGTCAGAATAAGTAAATTTTTTAAAGTTGCAGGATACAAAATTAATATACAAAAATCTCTTTCTTATATACACTAATAATGAACTACCAGAAAGAAAAATCAAAACACAGTCCCAATTACAATTGCATTAAAAAAAACCCTAGGAATAAATTGAACCAAGGAGGTGAAGGATTTGTACACTTAAAACTATAAGGTGCTGTTGAAAGAAACTAACACACACACACACACACACACACTTGGAAATACGTTCTGTGCTCATGGAATGGAAGAACTAATATTGTCAAAATGTACATAATACTCAAAGCCATCCACAGATTCAATGCAATTCCTATCAAAATTGCAATGGCATTCATTCTCATGAAACTGGAACAAATAATTCTAAGATTTGTATGGAATCACAAAAACCCCAAGTAGCTAAACCAATCTTGAGAAACAAGAACAAAGCTGGAGCCATCATGCTCCCTTATTTAAAACTACAAAGCTATAGAAATCAATATAGTATGGTATTGGCATAAAAATAGACACATAGATCAATGGAACAGAATAGAGTCCAGAAGTAAACACACATATATATGGTCAACTAATTTACAATGAAGGAGACTTGAATATACATTGGGGGAATAATACAGTCTCTTCAATCAATGTTGGGAAACTGGACAACCACAAACAAAAGAATGCAACTGGACCACTATCTTACTGATATACAAAAACTACCTCAAAATGGATTAAAGATTTAAATGTAAGACAGGAAGCCATAAAACACCTAAAAGAAAATGTAGGTTGCAAGTTCCTTGACATCAGTCTTAGCGATGATTTTTTGGATCTGACTCAAAAGGCAAGGACACAAAACCAAAAATAAACAAATGAGACCACATCAAACTAAAAAGCTTCTGTACAGAAAAGAAAACCATTAACGTATGTCAAACTATCAGCAAAATGAAAAGGCAATCTACTGAAAGGGAGAGGATATTTACAAATCTTATATCTGATAAGGAATTGATATACAAAATATACAGAGAACTTGTACAACTCAGTAATAACAAAACAATCTAATTTTAAAAATGAGCAGAGTATCTGAGTAGATGTACAAATGACCAACAGATACATGAAAAGATGCTCAACTCACTAATCATCAGGTAAATGCAAATCGAAACCACAATAAGATACTACCTCACATCTGTTAGAATCACTAGTATCAAAAAGAAATAACATGTGTTGGCAAGGATGTAAAGAGAAGGAAATCTTGATGCTCCTCTGGAGGGAATGTAAACTGGCACAACCAGTACAGAAAATAGTGTGGACATTCCTCAAAAAAATACCATAACATAAAATAAAATAAAATAATAGAACTACCATTTGATCCAGCAATTCCATTTGAATCTCTATCTAAAGAAAACAAAAGCACTAATTTGAAAAAGATATGTGCACACTTATGTTCACTGTAGCATTATTTACAATAGCCAATATATGGAAGCAACCTAAGTTGCCATTGATATATTAATGGATAGAGAAAATCTGTCTCTCTCTTTCTCTCTCTCTCTCTCTCTCTCTCTCTCTCTCTCACACACACACACACACACACACACACACACACACACACACACACTGGAATTCTACTCAGCCATAAAAGGGAGAAAAACCTTGCCATTTGTGACAACATGAATGGACCTTGAGAGTGTTTGCTAAGTGAAATAAGTCAGAAAAAGATAAATACTGCAGGATTTCACTTATAAGTGGAATCTAAAAAAACAACACAACAAAACCCAGATTCACATATACAGAGAATAGAGTGATGGTTGCCAAGGAGAGGGTAGTGGAGGGGAAAGAGTGATGAAAAGGATCAAGAAATACAAACTTTCAGTTATAAAACAAGTAAGTCATGGGGATGTAATGCACATCATGGAGAATACAGTCAATAATATTGTATTAACTTTGTATAGTGACAGATGGTAACTAGACTTGTGGTGATCAGTTTACAATGTATACAAATATTGAATTGCTGTGTTGTACAAATGAAACTAATATATTGTATGTCAATTATATTTCAATAAAAAAGTGACTTTATGTGCTTGTGAAGAACCAGTATAAATGTTATAATACATTGTAAGCCATTGAGTCTGGGACTCTAATCTGATTACACAGTCTACAGATCTTTTAAAGTTAGTATGAATGACAACTAAATCTAATAAAATCTAATCTAAGCAAGGTATTATTAAGTTTTCCAAATCCATTAAGAAACCTAATGGTCATGTGTTGTGAACTAAGGTAAACTGAGTAATCTAATTTTGCTTTTTAAATGAACCAGGTTAGTGCTCACTTCAAAAACTTCTCTTTAGATTTAACTTTAAAAAGCCACAGTAATAATCCTTATTACATTAAAAGAGTCCTGCATCAAGATTACTAAATCTCTGATCTTTAATTTGCAAAGGGATCACTATAAACTAGCAGACTTCAAGACTAAGAGCAGAGACAGTTAGCATGGGGATAGCTTATACATTTGACAAAAGTCTATAAAGAAGTGTAAGAGGAAATAAAAAATAATGCAATATTTCTATAAATATCCATAAAGTATATTAAGTTTGGCTTCCCTGAAAAAGTTTCCTGTTTTATTTTCAGCTTTATTGTGTTTTTCTATTTTTCTGTTGATTTTAATAATAAAGTAAATTTGCCACTTCAATAAAGAAAACATATCTGCCTTTGGGAGGCTTTCCTAGATGATAGGAAATTCTCTCAATGCAACTTTATTTTCATTTGAGTCTCAATGCAGCAAAAGATATTTTCAAAACAAAATAAACTCACACCATGCCTGATATATACTTATTAGCAGAACAACACCAAAAATGCCTATGTAGTTATATTCCCATGCAGATTTTTCTGTCTCCCATTCGCTGAGTCATTCAGAAACATGTTAAACACCATTACAATTGCACTGTGATGGGCACTGGAGAAACACATGACTCCTTGTCACCAGTACTTTGTAGTTTACTGGATGATATAAAAAACATGAGTACCTATTTTGAAGCATACTTCATAAACATCTAATCCAGCCTCGAATCTTTAGGGAAATGCCCAGAAAGAGTCATTCAAGTTGAAATATGAAGCATGAGTAAGAGTTCATCAGATTAGATAAGTGAGAGTATTAGAAAAAAATATTACACATACAGAGAAAATTATACAAAAGACTAGCTATCTCAAAAAATGAAAAGAAGAGATCTTAATTGTTCTCACCTCATACACACACACACACACACACACACACACACACACACAAATTATGTGACATGATAGAAGCATTAGCTAATGCTATGGTGATAATTATACTGCAATATATAAATGTATCAAATCAACAAGCTTATACAATGTTATATATGAGTTACACCTCAAACAAAAAGCAGCTGATTATAGCTGGAGGTTAGAATCCAACTGGAAGATGAGTGCAGAAAAAAAAAATGAGGCTAAAGAGGGAAGAAGAACTACTTTAAGAAGCTGATCATTTATCTTTTAGCTAAAATAAGCGGTTGAAAAATATTCACAAGGACTAATACATAACCATATTTATACATGAAAATGCTGACTTGGTCATCAGTGGGGTCATGTTTTTTCCTTAGAAACATGAGAAAATTAGAAATGGATATACTATTGGAGCACCTGTGTGGCTCAGTAGGTTAAGTGTCCAACTCTTGGTTCTGCTCAGGTCAGGATCTCACAGTCTGCTTAGGATTCTCTCTCTCCCTCTCTCTCTGCCTCTTCCCTGCTTGTGCTCTCTTTCTCTCAAAATAAATAAATAACTTAAAAAAAATAAAGAAGTGGATATACTATTGAAACAGATCACTGCCATAGAAAAATGATGATGAAATTTACATAAGCGAATGCACTAAAATCAATACTTCAGAAAAAGGAAATAATTTCATTTGTTATACCATATATTGAAGTTTGCTGTTATCATATCTTCTCCCCACCCTGAAAAATATCTTCGTTGGATCCTATCTCTTCCCAGGTACTTTATGGTGATAAACAACAATATAATTTTCAAGATGAAAAAGTTCATTTTAATATCAAAATATCAATCTCACCTAAATAAAATTTTGCTCGGGGCGCCTGGGTGGCGCAGTCGGTTAAGCGTCCGACTTCAGCCAGGTCACGATCTTGCGGTCCATGAGTTCGAGCCCCGCGTCAGGCTCTGCGCTGATGGCTCAGAGCCTGGAGCCTGTTTCTGATTCTGTGTCTCCCTCTCTCTCTGCCCCTCCCCCGTTCATGCTCTGTCTCTCTCTGTCCCCAAAATAAATAAACGTTGAAAAAAAAATTTTTTACTAAAATTTTGCTCACCTAGTTTTTCTTGTCCAGTAAATTCTCCAGCAGTTGGGAGATAGGGGTGGTCATACTCTCCTCTAGGATTTTAAATAAATGAAGGAAGGAATGGTGAAGCATCAAAAACCATTCTACTTGACTAATGTTGATATAATCTGGAGAAGGTGCACCTAAGGTCTATAGGACAGATGCCTTGAATGCTGGTCATTTCCCTAGAGGGTTGTTTTGCAAATCAGAGATATCTCTAGCCACGTCCCGGAGTTCTGGAGACATTCTCCTTGCTGCTCATTTCCTAGCATGTTACTGCCAGTTGCACAGCATGAAAGTTACTGCCTCTCACCACCCCTCCTTCAGGAATGGATCTAAAACATAAATCACACCTCCAGTTTTGATGTGCAAAGTAGTTCTCTTGAGAAGAGTCTGTTAAAGACTGCTTACATCTAATCCCCTTGGATTAAGATTAAGGAAGGGGATTGGAGGGCAGGGATGAGCATACTGCTAATCTGAACACTCTTTTTGAAAAATCTCCTTACTTTTCCCATGAATTATCTCATTATCTTATCTAGCCTGAAGGATGTTGATAGGCCAGAGGGCTCTCATTAGCAAGTATTACAAATGTGCTTAGCATCTCTTTTTGGAAAATAAGGGTAATTATTTTACCCATTTTCAATAGCACTGGGGATCATCTTAAATTAAAACAAGTAATGAGGACTTATTTTCCACCTCCACCACAAGGAAGTGTAGCAGAGATTCAGTTATCTTTAGGATATATAATCAGTAACATTTAATGAAGAGGTATGGAGTGAAAGGTATGGAGAAGTTAAGTCTGACTCCAAACTTCTGTAAGAGGATGGTGATACAACAATGGAACAGGGAAGACAAAAGGCATAGTACCAAGGAGCTGGTGCTCATTTCTTAACTAATGATATGGCCATTGGAGAGTGAAATACCTAAAAATAATAAAAATAGCTTGAACACTGTGTGCACACTTGTGGATAACATCTGGAATTTGCAAAAAAAAAAAATCATACCAGATGTGACAAGAATTTTCTTTTTTTTTTCTTTGCCCTCTTCAATTGAATTTTATTACTTCTTAATTTTAATTCTTTTTTTAAATTTAAATCCTACTCAGTTAACATGTAGAGTAATTTTAGTTTCAGGAGTACATTTAGTGATTCATCACTTACATAAGAGACCCAGTGCTCATCACAACCAGGGTCCTTAGAGCGATTTAACTTTATAGTGGTGTTTAAAAAAATTTTTTTTAACGTTTATTTATTTTTGAGACAGAGAGAGACAGAGCATGAATGGGGGAGGGTCAGAGAGAGAGGGAGACACAGAATCCAAAGCAGGCTCCAGGCTCTGAGCGGTCAGCACAGAGCCCGACCTCACGGACCGCGAGACCATGACCTGAGCTGAAGTCGGACGCTCAACCGACTGAGCCACCCAGGCGCCCCTATAGTGGTGTTTTTAAAACCAATGAAAACAATACTCTTTTTCTGAAACCAAACACCATTTTGATGGTAGGATACAGATGTAGGTTATAGATATCAGACATAAAAACTGATCAGATACATGGTCGACACACAATTTTTTTGTGCCTCATGTATATACTTCGTATAAGCCAGATCCCACTCCTAATTTTACAACTATTAAATACATACTTCAGAATTTTCATTTATATTTATCTACAGAATATTCTTACTCAAAGACCCATTCTCCCAAGAAAAAAGAAGAAGAACAAGGAGGAGGAGGAGGAGGAGGAGGAGAAAAACAAAGTACCCAGGGTCCTCTTTCTCTATGGATAGGTGAACAATTTTTAAAGACAGAAAAAGTAATTTTAAACACACTATGTTTCACTCATATGTGCATCCTGAGAAAGATAACAGAAGACCATGGGGGAGGGGAAGGGGGGAAAAAGTTACATAGAGGGAGGGATGCAAACCATAAGAGACTCTAAAAGGACTGAGAACAAACTAAGGGTAGATGGGGGTGGGGGACAGGGGAAAGCAGGTTATGGGCAGGGAGGAGGGCACTTGTTGGGATGAGCACTGGGTGTTGCATGGAAACCAATTTGATAATAAATTATATTTAAAAATAAAAAAAACACACTATGAATTACATAAATACTTGTTTATTTTGAAAATTCTATGTGAAAAACTAACTTGGCCTTCAAACTATGCTATTTCTTTTTAAATATGTTCATTTAAAATATTTCAAGCCACAAAGGAAAAAAAAATCTCAAGTTCCAAAGGAGTCTTATGGAAGCTCATAGATATGATGATAGTTAAATAATATAAAACTTATTCTATGTAAAATCATTTTATTGCAACTGTGATTTCAGAAATAATTTTAGAAGAATAATTGAGATTAAGTTAGTTACTTGTTGGTTTCTAGGTAAGATAATCAAGTTAACAAGAATTGTTGGGTTAGGCAGGCAATACTTAGAAACACAGGATAATATTTAAAGTTCTCTCCCTCTGCCATCAACAGTGATGGAAACATTATTGCATCTGGCCATACATATATATTAAAGGTGGTGATTATATTAAACATACCTTTAGTATACATATATTAAATATTTTTAGAAAATATTGGATATTATATGGTATAATTAATGATATGAGGCATAAATAATCCAGATTTAACATTTTGTTACACAGCTGACCTTTCAGCAACACTACGTGAGTTTGAACTATGTGAGTCCACTTATATGTGGATTTTGTTTTCAATAAATACAGTACATCACTGAAACTTGCTTTCTCTTATGGCTTTCTTAATAACTTCTCTCTAGCTTGCTTTATTATAAGAATACAGCATATAATATATATATATACATATATACATATATACATATATACATATATATAACATTTAAAATACATATTGTAATTGCTAGGGCTTTGATAAGAGTAAGCTATTAGCAGTTGAATTTGGGGGAGTCAAAAGTTACATGTCGGATTTTCAACCTCCTGGGAGTTGGTGGCCCTCAGCCCTACATTGTTCAAGAGTCAGCTGTACTTATTACCTTTATATTTTCCTATGCATGTATATTTTTTTTAATTTTTTTTTCAACGTTTATTTATTTTTGGGACAGAGAGAGACAGAGCATGAACAGGGGAGGGGCAGAGAGAGAGGGAGACACAGATTGGAAACAGGCTCCAGGCTCCGAGCCATCAGCCCAGAGCCCGACGCGGGGCTCGAACTCACGGACCGCAAGATCGTGACCTGGCTGAAGTTGGATGCTTAACCGACTGCGCCACCCAGGCGCCCCTGCATGTATATTTTTAAAAATGAGTGTAATCTATATTCACTTATATATCCAGCTTTCTTTCCTTGTCATTAGTCTTATAAAAATGTGAATATTAGTTACGCAGTTTTCTATGTTATATATGTACCATATTGTTTAATTCTTTTATTATTTATTATAGTTAATACTTTCCTAATTTCCCTTCTTATAATGAATATTATAATGAGCCCCTTTAAATATGAACTTTGTGCTTAGCTTTAAAATTTTCTCAGAATAAATAACTAGAAATGTAAAAAGTTAAGGTTCTTAAATTGAACATTGCTCAACAGAAATACATCTTAATTTACACATACAACCACAGGTGAATGAAGTTATCCATTTCAAAACATGCTTACCCAAACTGGAAGATTTTCTTTTTTTTTTTCTTTTAATTTTATGATTGTGGATTTCACAGTGGAAAAATTGAAGCTATTTTTTTTAACTTTTTAAGTGTGTATTTATTTTTGAGAGAGAGACAGAGTGTTAGCAGGGTAGGGGCAGAGACAGAGGGAGATACAGAATTGGAAGCAGGCTCCAGGCTCTGAGGTGTCAGCACAGAGCTCAACATGACATGGGGCTTGAACCCATGAACTGTCACATCAGGACCCAAGCTGAAGTCATATGTTCAACTGACTGAGCCACTCAGGTGCCCCCATGAAGCTACTTTTTTAAGGGTGATGGAGGGGGGCGGGGAACCAACCATGCAAGAGCTGTAAGTTTGAATATTCACAGAATAGAGGCATGGGTAAGATGCTCTAGTCAGAGCCAGCAGCAGGGCAGTTACTGTTGATGGCAGCAGGAAGATAATAATTTTAGTGGGAAAGCCAGAGCCTAGGTACCTTGGGACAAGTCAGAGATTAGCCTAAGGCATCACAGCCTAAGACCCTTCTGATAATAAGGTCAAAGATGTACTGTTTCTTTGGTTCTCCTACATAAAATAAGAGTTTAAGTAATGACTGGTAATAGCATATATGGAGGTATTTTTTTTTACTTCCTTAAATGTTGAAAGAGTAAGTATTATCCACAAATACAAGCTGAACAGTGTTCCTCCAACTTCAGTGCCTGAATATTACCAGAGAATCTTATTAAAACATCAGATTCTTGACACACAGTTTGGAAATGCTACTTGAATTATTTGCAGAGGCAAAGTGGGTGGACCCAAGATAATAAACTCCCAAGATTCTGAAACACGTGGTTAAGAAGTCAAATTTTTTTTTTTAATGTTTACTTATTCTCGAGGGAGAGACAGAGACAGAGTGTGAGTGAGGGAGGGTCAGAGAGAGAGGGAGACACAGAATCCGAAGCAGGCTCCAGGCTCCGAGCTGTCAGCCTAGAGCCTGACGCGGGGCTCCAACTCACAAACTGTGAGGTCATGACCTGAGCCAAAGTCAGACGCTTAACCGACTGAGCCACCCGGGTACCCCAAGAAGTCAAATTTTAATGACACATTAAGACAAAGAGATAAATCAAAATATATTCTGCTATGTTGATAACTGCATGTTATAGAAAAAGATAGTTGACTGGATTATGCACAAAAATGTCCAAGGTCTGACTATCCAACCAAAGGGGTATGGGGCTATTCTAACTGAAGATTCATGTCTAAAACAGATTCAGCCTCTTTGTATGTAACTTTGCAAACACAACTATCAGAGGGATAATAGATCATCCAGGCATAGTAACATCTTTCACATAGGTTCTTTATTATAAGCCATCAGGATTATGCACTTATGAAATGACATTGTTTTAACTTGAGCTGTACATTCAGATAGCTTCTCTCTGTCTCTTCATATTCATTGGCTTAAGCTCACATCTGTATTGTAACTAAGATTTTTAAAGATTCTACAACTTCATATATATCTTTAAAATTATGTCTTTAATAAAGTGATAGAAGCTATTTAGGAGCACTTGGGTGTCTCAGTCGGTTAAGTATCTGACTCTTGATTTCAGCTCAGGTCATGATCCCAGGGTCATGAGATCGAGCCCCACTTTGGTCTCTGTGCTGAGCATGAAGCCTACTTAAGATTCTCTCTCTCCCTCTGTCTTTCCCCCATTCTCATGCTTGTTCACATACACTCTCTCTCTAAAAAAAATAATAATAATAACTATTTAGCCATTTAGGTTTTTCACATATAGCATAAAAGTAAATTCTACAAAAATGATATTTTACCCTTCAGTGTCAATTAATATCATGATAGTCTTCCAAAAATACTTAATTCAGAAACATTCTCATGTTTAACTCTTCCAAAAGGAACCTAACAAAACGAGTATTGAGTATTGTTGCATTTTAGATGTGGCGATAGTGTTCCAGGCAGAGTGTAAATAAACTACAGCTGACAGCAGAGAAACCCTCAACACTATATGATCATGTTTTTAAGCCCTTGCAAAGAAGGGAGTCTGCAAATGCTACATTATTAACAGCTATTAAATAGTTTATCCTCTTGGCTACTTTTTTGAAGTAGAGATTTATAAAAGTGTACCTAAAATATGCATAATGACCTACAGTTTCTTTTTTTTTTAATTCCTATTTAAATTCCAGTTAGTTAACATACAATGTAATGTTCGCTTCAGATGTAAAACACAGTGATTCAACACTTCCTTACCTGAACCCATGCTCTTCACAAGTGTACTCCTTGATCCTCATCACCTCTTTCACCCACCCCACGCACCCACTGATAAGCATCGAGTTTCTTCTCTACAGTTAAATGTCTGTTTCTTGGTCTGCCTCTCTCTCTCTGCTTTTATTTTTCCCTTTGCTTATTTGTTTTGTTTCTTAAATTCCACATGAGTGAAATCATACGGTATTTATCTCTCTGACCCACTTATTTTGCTTAGCATAATGCTCTTTAGCTCCAGTTTAAAATGCACATTCATTCATATCCATGAATTTATTGATTTTCACAGCCTTCATGTAAGGTACAATAATTATATATTTTACACATGGGAAATAGATGACACAAATTGTGGAAAATAGAACTTGATCATTAAACAGCTAGTGAGTGACAGAATTGCTCCTAAGTGTCTCTCTGTTATTAAATTTAGGACACTGCAATGATCACACTGTGTAGAAAGAAGAAAAGGATATTCCACTTCCCACTGTGCCACACTGCTAGAAGTATTGTATGATTACAAGACCTAAATTTAATGTTATCTAGGAAAGCTGATAAAATATTTTCTTTCAGGATAGGGATAATTCTGACAACTTAATACTGAGAAACCACCATTCTGCAAAGTGATGATTTTCTTCATTATATTGACATGGGTATTATTGAGGAATTTGAGCTTATGTCAATATTCTTATTAGGAAGTTATCACCAGCAATATTTATATTCAAAAAAAAATAGATGGAAACAAAGAGATGGAAAGAATTATTTTCTAAATAGTTTGTAACAAATTATATTTCTTATAAAAGAGTTTGAAGTTTCAATTTTATCAGGTCCTTTCCAATACTCATTGTTCTCAATTTTCCAGTTATGCCAGTTTGCAGTGAAGAAAATGTAATCCATTCTTATTTAGATTTTTATTTCTCTAAATTCTTAGTAGGTTGTTCCCCTTTCTGGAAATTTGCAAGTACATAAAATTCAAATTTCTGAAAAACATTAGTGCTAGTATTTTTAATATAAAAATATATTGTTCTACGAAACACTTTTATCCTCTATTTTCAATATTTATCTTCAGTGTTAAGGTGCAGGTTCTTACTAGGTTTGGAATTGAAAATAAGAATTGGGCATATATTAATGTAATAATCTAATTTTTATGCTAATTTTTATTTTTACTAAATTCCATTTCCATCCTTAAATTTCTGAAATAGTATGTGATCTTTCAGCCCTTTCAATATCTAAAAGTTTAGATATCTCAATAGTTGCTTAAATATTTAGCAACCTAAATATTTGCTTAACATGTGCTTACTCTTTATCTAAATATTTATTTAAAATTGCCATTTTTTAAGATTTTTGTTTACTTTTAAAATTAGTAGGTAAATAATAAAAAAAGTCTTGTATAAGTTTTAAAGATCTTATTTCAGATCTTTATTTCAGATCAAAATAGGTAGATTCATTTGACAATTATCCATATATGGGTGGTCTAATGTACTGTTTACAAACAGCGTCTGGAATTAAAATGCTTATTTATGACTATTAGCTGTGCATATTTTGGCAAGTTTAACCACTCAGTGGTTCAGATTTTTCATCTACACATGAGGATAATAAATGCAAATACAAAATAGGATTGTTGTGAAAATTCTAGTACATTACTACATAAATAGACCTTAGAATAGTGAGTCTCAACCTGTGGTAGTTGGACTTTATGTATTGAAATTACCTGAGATTACTGTGAAAAAAAAAACAGTCCTATCTTACCCTCCTGAAGAAACACCAGAACTTTCTCTCTCCCTTTCTCTCAGTCTACATTTTGTTCTCTCCTCTGTCCTTATCAGCTCTCCTGCTCAGTCCTTACAGGTGCCTTGATCATAGACTTCTAAACTCCAAAACTTTGAGAAAATATTTTCTGTTGTTTAATCCACCCAGTCTATGGGCAGACTATAGGGAGCTAACACTAATAAAAATATGTTAATTTCAGACAAAGCAGATTTCAGAACAAGAAAAGTTATCAGAGATAGAGAGGGGTACTACCTAATGATAAAGGGATCAATTCCTCCAAGAAGACATAACAATCATGAATACATATGTACTTAACAATAATATATCAAAATACATGAAAATGAAATTGATAGAACTGCCAGGAAAAATAGGTTATTTCTGGATGATGGGATTTTCTTAGCTGTATTTTCTTTTCTTTTTTTTTTAATTTTTTTCAACATTTATTTATTTTTGAGACAGAGAGAGAGCATGAACAGGGGAGGGTCAGAGAAAGAGGGAGACACAGAATCTGAAACAGGCTCCAGCCTCTGAGCTATCAGCACAGAGCCCGACGCGGGGCTCGAACCCACGGACCACGAGATCATGACCTGAGCCGAAGTCGGACACTCAACCAACTGAGCCACCCAGGCGCCCCTCTTAGCTGTATTTTCTAAGTCACACACAAATTCTTTGTCCGTAAGTGGTGAATGAAATCAACCATTACCTTGGAAGAGGTTTTTTTTTATCTAAAAATAGTGATTTTTTTCTCAAATGTAACACATTTTCAGGGTCAAATTCCTCCGAGTAATACAAATTAGGAAGCAAGAACCAAGAAAAATTATAATGCATATGCTCCATCTGAAATGGCTTATTTTATAACACTGAAAATGTATCAGTTCATTTCCCTGATAGAAGGTTATCCTGAAATTAGTTCATGACATCGCTAGAAAGGAATTATGTGTTAACTTCTAGACAGGGGCTTTCAAGACACATGTATATAAGAAAATTATTCAGAAGAATAACAGTAATGTGTTATTTAAAAAATATATATCTAGTATTACATCAAGACTCCAATTTGAAAAACACTACTGATAAGAGATGAAGAAATTTTATTTTTTGTATATCATCTAACTTGCAATTTACCTTAATGTATGTTTAACATTTTTAAAAAGTCAACTTTGGTAGGAAAACAAAATCCTCCTCTGACTTATTTCATTCTCCTCTCCCCTACAAAAAAAAATAAAAGTTTGAAAACAAAAATTAAAAGTACACCACTCCTCCCTATTTTCAGCTTCTACTCTTTTCCTCTACAGATTTTAACTCTTTCCAAATGCAGCAGATCCACTTAGTGTCCTCCTTCCTGTTTTTCATGTTTAGCCCATTATCTCTGTCACTAAAATAAAAGGTTTTGACCTGGCAGTGCTCAGGAGCAAAGCACCACCTCAGGGGATGGAGAGTGAAAAGGGAAAGCTAAGAGGGGAGTGAGGGGAGCACAATGACATTAGCAAGCCACCTGCCACCTTCTAATTACTTTAAATTCAAAGCAAATTTAAAAACCATAAACATTTTCCATTGTTTAGGCTGGGCCACAAACACTTCAACTTCTTATACTGGAAAAGGGGAACGGATGTATTGTTTTACTTTTCTTATTGCAAGAGAATACTGGTAACAGCTTTTTTGTCAAAGAATCATCCCCCCCCAAAAAACCACTGCTGGTCAATCATATCCAAATGTTCTCTCAACACTTGTAAATTATTGTAAACAGTTTTGTGTTAGGATGTGAGGGCAAGAAGTCATATCAAATGGAATACTTTTTAAGCATTTGATTTTAGAGCAGGTAACGTAAACAATTCAAACCTTTCCTTTTTCCCTCCTGCCCATATTCCATCCCCCCTCTCTATTTGTCCTTTCTGTGAATTACCTTCAACACATTTGTGGACTTGTCAATTCTCATTCCTTGAGCTATTGTTTACACATGTGTTCTTATAAAAAGCTCTGAAACTATGTCCCAACTTCCAGAATCTAACATCTGGTATGTCCCCAATGTTCTCAGGTCGAGTATGTCCTCAACATCACTTTCTAATCCTCTAATTCTTTAAATTGATAAAGCACATGAGAAAATACTGCACTCAGATGTACTTCAACTACAGCGTCCCCTACAGAATTGTAATCATGCAAACAATATTCCCAAGAACAACTTGCCCTGCTCACTTGTTTTCCAGTGGTGGTTCGCAAGCTTGCTGAATGCAGGGCCCATTTTCCTTGACTGCCCATCTAAGCCAGACTTAACGTCCCTGACTTTAGCAATTCTAGGGAAGTTTTTCTTTTTCTCTTTACTTTTCCTATATAAAGAGAAAGCTGACGAGCCTTTCTTACATCTCATGTTTAATCCCGAACCAGATCCCATCTTAGTATTGTTCTTGAGGAAAATGAAGTCAATTTAAAAGTATAATTTTTACTAATTACTCTCATCAGAATAAATGTTATGCATCTATTTTATTTATATAATTACTCAAATGCTGTATGTTCAATTATAGATGAACAAAAGAACAGACAAATTATCTGTTTTCACATGGTCCAATTAGAATTTTATTAATTGTACCTTACTTGCTTTGCTTCTAAAGAACCTGCATTTCAGTCACGACCCACTTTTCACTCTATTTTTAATTGACAGTGCTATTTTCTTTCAATTAAATTGCAGTCACAAAGCACCTGAGGTAGAAGTCTAAATAATCTATGTTAACCTGATTATAGATGGTTATAATCATTTGGCAGCTTGCATTATTTTCATTATTTCTGAAAATGGGAATAAATGAGCAGAGAACCTAAGTGACACAATGCAAAGAGGGAAGTGTGTTCATCTACCTCCTTGCCTTCTCTTTGTCTTCTCAAAAGCAATGGAATATCACTAATATAACACGTATGTATATCAAGGCAATGGAAGTAAAAGCATATTTACTCAAAAGGCAAATATATCAAAAGACAAACGAGCTAAATTTACTGATAGGGAAATCATAAAAATACCAATATTCAGTAAGATGGGAACCATATCACTATTAAATTGTATATCTTTATAATCAGTGGGGAGATTTTCTTAAAAACAATTAAGTAGAGTAAATGTGGCAAAATCAAGACCTCCATTCATGGCTTGAAGAATGGCATATGGACTTAGACTCTTCTGATAGCAAGTTTAAAGTATATATAAAAAGTTTTTAAAATAACCATATTCTTCTTCTCAAAATTTTATTTTGTAAAAGCTTATCATGAGGAATTAAGTATAGGCAAATATTCTTGAATAAGACTATATATATATATATGTATATATATATACACATATATACATATATATATACATATATATATACATATATATAAACATATATATATATATATGTTTACCTACATCTTCAGAGGAAAAACTAATTGGTGACATACTAGAAAAAAGGTAGAATTAATTAAAATGTCTCCATAAGAGAGGACAGTACGCGACTGTTTAAAGTAGGTTTCCTGACATTAAAGGAGAAACTATCATGGTTGAATTTAATTATCATCTTCAGGTTATAAATTCATCATATGATCTCAGGTAAAAGATACTATATTTACAATGTTCCACCAAGGGAAGTGGTAAGAAATACATTTACATTTATAACAGTGGCTGTGTAAATGACGGGCTTCTGGATGCTCTCAAATTTTTTTTCTTCTTTAGAAACTCACAGATTATAAAGCATTTTATAAACATCACATTAAATTTGTTAAAGACTGTGAGTAAAATAGCTATAATAACTTTGGGTGGTGATGGTAACTACACATGTAATGAGCATTTCATTATATATATATATATATATATATATATATATATATATAATTGCCAATTCACTACCTTGTACACATGAAACTAATATAGTATTGTACATCAACTATACTTCAATAAAAATTAAAAATACCTATCATCAAATAACAAGTATATAGGGCTTTGTTTTCTGAGTATTTCGAACTTTTCTATTTAAATTAATGAGAACTGTCTACCAAATTTAGGCTTGATTAGTGTTTTAATTTTACTTAGGATTGTTTTATAAAGTCTTCTATATGTATGTGAGAATAATATTATATACCTTTAAAGGGATAACAGAGAAGCATTATAGTACTCTAGTAAAATATCTAGTGTGTCAATGAGGTAGATGAGGATTAAAGTCTTCCATATGTCTTCCAGTATTACAGTGAAACTTCATAACCAGGCACTTCACATTTAAAATAAGATGATCGTATGCACTTATCTCTTATACTACTTAGAAGATCCAGAAAAATATCTGTTTAAAAAATGCACACATATATGTGCTAGCTAGTATTCTGTTTCTGTTCCAAAAACCTGTAGACAACTTTAATGTTTATTTTTCAACCTGTGGTGTTCCGATTCTATATATTTGGTATGAAACTAGCAAATTAACTTAAAGATAAATACACATGAAATGAATAGAAGATGTATCAGTCACTCTAATATTCTTGATATCTAGGGCAAATTCAATGTATGTAAACAGGTAGGGGCCATTGGAAAGTATTTATAAAATGATAGACCAGAGTTTCAAACACAGAGGCATATTTAAGTTACAAATAGAACGGGATGTTTTATAACTGCATCTGTAGTCTTCACAAAATTATTATTGATTGAATTTCATACCTGCAAGGATTTTATATGTGCAATGAATGCATGGCATGCATCTGTGAATCTCTTAAAACTATTCTCACCCTTAAAAAATGAAGTTAAAGCCTTGTGAATAGTTCATACTGAAGCAGCCTTTAAAATATTACAACTACAACATAACAACAGGTTAATAAGACATGGTTTCCTCTCCTTGATCTGTATGGGAAAACTTTTATTCACTATTAATTTTTGATTGTTTTAGTGTTGTTCTTCAAAAAGAAGTTACAGAAGATCTTACCCACTAAGATAAATATTGTTAGAAGAATATTTCTGCTGCTGTTTTGACTATTAATAATATATGTTAATAAGTATTTTAGAAAAGATGGTATAGCAAAATTTCTTTAATACTTTTCCTCTCTAAAGCAAAACAACAGCAAACAAACAAAAAAAAAACCAAGGGACTAGGAGGAAAACAGTGTGAGAAACAAACCCTTGTACTTAATGGTGTCAGGAACCATCTTGATAAATGGTGTAAAGACTAAACCAAGGCTGGACGATGGCAAGGAAGGCACCTGTCTCAGCAGTCCTGAGCAAAGTCAGCACAAATGTGAACTCTGTAGCCAACATTAACCATGTTGTTTTCCATGAATGGCCTTTCTGACATGATGATTAAGAACAAGCATTCAAGAGTTAGAGAGAGAAAAAAATAAATAAGTAAAGTGAGAAGGCAGATAAAGGGGAATTAAGGAAAGAAGGGAGGGAGGGAGAAAGAAAGGGAAGCCAGAGCAATCCCCAAGTCAACAGTGAATTCAATTTCAGGATCAAAATGATTAAGTGACCAAAAAGTACAATTTACATTTCATAAAGTATATATTACTTCATGAAAATCTGTCATGAATATGTATGAAAGAGCAGAGCACTGTATCTAAGAAATAAAATCTGTAAGAAGGGCGCCTGGGTGGCTCAGTCAGTTTAGTGGCCGACTTCAGCTCAAGTCATGATCTCGCGGTCAGTGAGTTCAAGCCCCATGTTGGGCTTTGTGCTGACAGCTCAGAGCCTGGAGCCTGTTTCAGATTCTGTGTCTCTCTCTCTCTGACCCTCCCCCGTTCATGCTCTGTCTCTCTCTGTCTCAAAAATAAATAAACGTTAAAAAAAATTTTTTAAGATAAAATCTATAAGAAAATGGACATTGTTCTTCTTGTGGAAGGGGCATTCTTTTTTCATTTTTTTTGGTCCTACATTATATACTTATTAGTTTCTTAAAACATTAAATGTTGATTAATTATTTGATTCATTTAAGAAATGATTCATTGATGAAATGAAGGGTTCATTTAATTTGGAACACCTTTTCTTTCTTTCTAGATGTCTAGAGTTTTTGTTTGTTTTCTGTCAGGGTCACCGTAAACTCATCACTATAGATGGGACCCTATCACCTCCATTTATGAAACAGTAAGCAAGGATAAATTGAAAGTACATGTGTTTAATATATAATAAATATTATCTGTGTAACAATTAAAAGCTTTAAAAATCAATAACAGATTAATAACTTATTAGAAAATGGAAGCCATACATAAACTAGCTGTGCACATTAAAAGTAAAATGACTTTCAGACAAATGAAAAGTTGGTTAAAAACTTTCATGGTACTCACTGTAGGAAAGGTTTAGGAGACAAAGAAAAATTCATATATTGTAAGCAGGATTATAAATTAGCATGAAATTTAATCACTGGAGCATACTTTCAGATACTTGTTTTGCATACCTGTGACCCAGAAATCCACATCAAAATTTTTTTCACAAATGTATGTGTACAAAGATGGATGATTTCTAATGTTGTTGCAATATGAATTTTACTGAAAGAAGCAACCCAATGCTCATCAATATTAATAACAATAAACAGTGAAACATGCCATTATGTGACTAAAACAAATAATTACTTAGATCTACATATGCATAAATAAAACAATCTCCAAGATATGTCAAAAACATGGTTCATAAAAGTGGTACAGTATGTGCTCATTTGTATGTAAGCACTGAATATTTCCAGAAGTATGCATATGGAACAAAGATGAGTGCTTACCTCTATTAGAAGCAACAGTGGATTGTGGGTGGGAAGGAGAATTACTTTCATTGTGTTCAATTTGTATACTATTACATGTATACATATACACAAAGACACACACAGACATGGGGACTACACACATACACACACACACACACACACACACACACACGTAAATTTCAATTAATTTTAATACTAAAAAAGACAGTAAGTGCAAAGGAACTATGAAGTATATTCAGTATTGTATAGTGATATATATGCCTGAATATAACTTGATATGCTTATAATAAAATATTGACATTTTACTGTAGTATTGATGAAGGATATATTTATTTTAAACCATTACGTAAGATTCAGCTTTAGTCATCAAATGTCCCTTACACTGTAAAATGATTCTAAGTACATTGATTTGACAAGCTCTGATTATATTCTTTGTGCTAAAGCACATTATAATCAGCTTTCTGAGTCATTTCATACTGATTTGAAGTATAAAAAAGCTGCTCACATCCTTTAACTAATTTTTGCATCTCTTTCCAAATTGAAGAAACTTGTGTAATATTTATTTCTGTAAACTTTAAAAGACAGAGACAATTATTTAAATTATAATGTTTTTTAATATCACCTGATGTACAAAATGTTAACTAAAAATTATAAAATGTTAAAAACGATAAGGAGTCATTTTCTAACTCAGAGAATAGCTTTCTGGCCATCTAAATTTCTTTTTACAACTTCATTTTTTCATACAAAGAACTCTGACCACTCAAACTAATCCCCAGGTGACAACAGTTTTTACTTTGTGAGTGAGAAGAAATACTCTATAAGTAGACTTAACTCTTAAAAAGCAACAATGATGATGGCAGGAGACATGAGGATGACAGCGTGACAAAGAGATCAGAGATGAAAAATGTTGTAAGTGGTTAACAGAATAAGGTCACTGCAAACTACAGTGATGAATGTTCATAATGATGACTAGAATGTTAAATAAACCTTAATTGCTCTAAGAATAACATTAAGTATTATAAAATGTATGATATGTTTTTATAACGATCATTTAAAAATATTTTTTAATCTCTACTTTTATTTTTTGAGAGAGAGACAGATCATGAGTTGGGGAGGGGCGGAGAGAGAGGGGGACACAGAATCTGAAGCAGGCTCCAGGCCCTGAGCTGTCAGCACAGAGCCCGACGCGGGGCTCGAACTCACGAACCGTGAGATCATGACCTGAGCCAAAGTCTGACGCCCAACTGCCTGAGCCACCCAGGCGCCCCTATAACAATCATTTTAAAAAGATTTTATTGTTTACAGAGAAAAATACTAGTTATGTTTATATGGAAATGTGTTTATATGGAAAAAAACATTAGTTATGTTTATATGGAAATCTTAATTGGCTAATATAAAAAACAATGATACTATTAGAAAGGAAATATCAAATCCCAAACACATAGCTTAATTCCTGATAAACAAATATGTGCTTCAAAAGACACAAAGCTTAGGGGTTCCTGGGTGGCTCAGTCAGTTAAGCATCCAACTTCAGCTCAGGTCATGATCTCAAGGGTTTGTGAGTTCGAGCCCCACATCTGGCTTTGCGCTGACAGCTCAGAGCCTGGAGCCTGCTTCAGATTCTGTGTTTCCCTCTCTCTCTGCCCCTCTCCCACTCACTCACTCTCTCTCTCTCTCTAAAAAAAATAAAATAAAATAAACATTAAAAAAAAAGACACAAAGCTTAAACACTCAGAATTAAAGAAACTTAGAGACTAAAATTATTATTTGTAATCACTTAGAGGAATATTAAGAGATGAAATGAGTGAGTATATAAAGATACCTTAGGAATGACATTTTGGATTAAGGTGATATAGCAATTGAAATTACACAGTATCTCACCATCTCTTCTCCCTAAGCAGCTGTAACATTCTAGATTGTTCTATCAATGCACTGAGTTTTTGTGTCTTTACCTTAAACGTTTTCTACTTTTTCAGCTCTCTTTTGTGTGTGAATTTCTCTTGTGAATTTTCACATACATCCGCTTTTGCAAATTATCTTCTCTGATCTTTTTTCTCTTGCTAACAGCTAAGGGATCTGTGGATTCATCCTTTAAAACAAGAAATAACTCCTTACAGTAACAATGTCCAAGTTTACATCATTAACCAATATTTTTTGCCCTTGATCAGGAGGGATGGCAGTCAAAGGTCTTGCTCTTTCTGTTACCTCTGCAGTTTCAGCTTATAATTCCAAGGCTGTGTGAAAAAAAAATCAACTATATATTGAGAAATCAACCTTTGAACTACTTTAATAATTCACTAGACCTTCTTGATCTGGCCATATATTCTCCCCCTGCATTGCTAAATGTTTCCTTAGCTGCTATAATGTCATACTTAATTTCTTTGTTTTCATATAGAAAAGACTATAAGACAATATGACAGGTTAATTCACAAAACTGGGAAGAATACAGGTATCTTAGATGCCAGAATAAAAATTTTTAAAGTTAGCAACACTCAAAGTATAATATGAAAACATACACTATTTAATAGGGCAAAGGTGGTGGGGAAAACTTCCATTTAAATGGTATTAAATGATGATAGAGTACATCCGGCTCAGTAGCAAAAAAATTAAAAAGTGATGTTCATTTAAACATACAAAAATCTGTATATGTATGTGTTATAAAGAAAATAATGAAAACTATCCACAAAATTGAATGGGTTTCCTGAAGAGATAGATAATTCTATCATATAGAGCTTTTCCAATTGTGAATATACAATAATCTATCAGTATACTATAAAATGTCCATCTTTTTAGGGTTAGAAGTTCAATAAAAACATAAGATCCTGTTCTATTCCTAAAATTATATTTTCCTATAAAACACATGGAGGGATTTCAATTAAGAGAGCAACTGTGAATGAGGCTGAGACTGAGTATAAGTTAGAACATCCTAGACATGAATGATACACAACTCTCTAGGGTTCTACAAGGGTACTTTTAAAGATAGGGAGTTAGACTATTCAACAGTTAAAATCAAACAGTAATACCAAACTAACACAATACAAACAAGCTAATGTAAATTCTATATAAAAGTTAACTTACATGTATCAGGCATTGTTCTCAATATGCAAGTTTATTAAGTCTTAAATCTCTAGCACCCTAAACACAGTTACTCCTATTATGCAATTTCTTTTTTTTTTTAATTTTATTTATTTATTTATTTATTTATTTATTTATTTATTTATTTATTTATTGTGGTCAAGGGAAATTAATCCTAGAGAGGACAGTATTTGTCAAAGCTGGGATTCAAACTCCAGATACTGGGCTCCTAGTCACCATTCTTACCTAGCATACACACCACTCCCCTGTTCTTTTTCTTCTTTCTCCTTTACTTCCTAGAGTGGAATCCCTGTTTACTAGTTGAAACCTTTCCAAAAAACCAAAAGGACTTCTAGTTTCCAGGCCCACACGTAAGGAACTTTGAAGTCAGCAACACGTCAAAACATGTTAAAAGTTGAAGAGACCTTAAAGTCAACAACTCTTCTTGTATCCAAGAGGTGGAGACACAGGGCAAGCCATTGCTGCCAAGATTAGAGACAGACCAGCGAACGCAGGAAGTCACAACTTGCTGGTAAGACTCAAAGCACAAAGTTCCCCAGGAAGAGCACTGCATAGAAAAGTCTGAACTGCACAGCACAAACTGCTGGAGGCTCAGGGTAGATAAGCCCGGTCATGGAAAGAGTCCCTCAATACTGTGAGATTTCCCTCCAGAAGCTCCATCCACCAGGATCCTAAAGTAAATATCACAGAAAAATTCCCCTTGGGCTTCCACCAGAAGAGAGTAACTATCTTGATATACACCACAGCACTCTGTTCTTTTGAGCAAGGCCTGCCCTCAGGGGAAACTAGTTAACCAGAGCCTGACCTGTGGGGGATAAACAAAGCCTAACTGACCTAGGAAGGGGAAACAACAAACTCCAGCCCACTCTAGCCATCCTGTCCACATAAGTGGAGAGGGGGACAGAACTGAGAAACACTTATGAAGTTCACAGTTGAGAGGCACAAGCTCACAAAAGACTGAAACCTAATCATAAGACTATAATGTTGCTTCTTGGGGCGCCTGGCTGGCTCAGTCGGTTGAGCGTCCAACTGTTGATTTCAACTCAGGTCATGATCTCACAGTTTGTGGGTTCAGGCCCCGAGTCAGGCTCTGCACTGACAGCATGGAGTCTGCTTGGGATTCTCTTTCTCCCTCTCTCTCTGACCCTCCCCTGCTTATATGTACTCTGTCTCTCTGTCTCTCTCTCTCTCTCTTTCTCTGTCTCAAAAATAAATAACTAAACATTAACAAAAAAAAAAAAAAAAGGAAGAAAAAGAAAGCTGCTTCACCTCTCACAGCTCACCACTGCATCACTAACGGCCTATTTACAGCAGCTCATTTTACCTGGTACATAATATCCAACTATTAAGAAAAAATTACAAAACATACCAAGACAAAAAGGCAAAAAATGTAATTCAAAGAGACAGAGCAAACATCAGAACCAAACATGGTAGGGATGTTGGCATTTCAGAATGGGAATTTAAGACAACCATAACAAATATGCTGAGGGCTGTAATGGATAAAACAGACAGCATAAAAGAACAGATGGGAGGAGGGAGGAGCCAAGATGGCAGAACAGCATGGAAGTTTTTTGTGTGTCTCGCGTCCATGAAATACAGCCAGACCAACACTAAACCATCCTACACACCGAGAAAACTGACTGGAGGATTAACACAACAATCTGCACAACCTGAACCACAGAATTCAGCAGGTACACAGCACGGAGAAGTGAACTTGGGGAGCGAGAAGGTGCAGGAAGGGAGGTGCTTTTGCAAGTGGAGAAAGGACGGAGACTGGGGTGGCGGGGGGAGAAAACGGGTAAAGCACCCCTCCCCAAAAGCAGTTGGAGAGAAAGTGGAACATTGAAAACAGCTGCAGGGACTAAACTAAAAAGGTAGAGAGGAAAAGGTTTAAATTCCATTAAGACTGTAAACAAGGGGAGCGCAAAGGCTGCAACTCTGCAGCTCCATACCTGGCGGTGCTCTGGTGGGAAGGGCGAATCCCCAGGAACAGAGTGGGGTCCTGGAGGTTCTGGGGCCACACGGGAAAAGCGGTTCCACTGCTGCAAGGACACTTGATGGAGACTGTTGAAGCCACCTGGTCCCAGCAGACCCCAGGAGGCAGCCACATTCGCTGGTGCTGGAACAAGGTCCTTAAGGGTGAAGCCTAGGGCCAGTTGTGATTTTCCATAATCCCTGAAATGCTGTTGCTACACTATCTTGCGAACTTTTTCTGGGGCGGGCCGGCACCTAGACACAGTCTCAGGGCACCGGCAGCAACAGGGTCCCTCAAGCTTTCCTGGGTGCAGCTGTTATTCGGCCATTGCTCTGTGAGACCCTCCCGCAGAGGGGCGGAACGGGTCAAAGCCGTTCCAGTCCTTCAGAAGTAAGGGGCTGGTAAGGGGCTGGGGAAAACAGCCGCATCTGAGACAAAACTCGAGAGAGCGGTACTGCCTGGGGCCTGGTCACAGAGAGTGAAAAAGCAGGGAGTGGATGAGAGCTAAAGACAGGACAGGTGTGCAATTGCTGATCCAGGAGAACAGGCTGGGTAGCTGAGAGCACCAGGTCCACTACTACCGCCCATGCGCATAGGCACCTACGAGCACCGCAACAATCCACCCCTAGCAGCGCCATCTAGTGGAGAGCAGAGCTGTTACACTGAGCCCCGCCCAACTGGGCCAACCTCTTCAAGAGCACAAGTCTCACTGCCAGCTTATAGATTATAAAGCGATACATACACTGACTTCTAGAGGAAAACGAAGTAATTTCAGTCCTACTTCAATCTGCTAGCAGGTTCATCTTTCCAATTTTCTTTTTTTTCCCTTTTATGCTTCCTTTCTTTTTCTTGACTACAGAATGAAAAAATTCACTTTTATTTTCAATTTTATTAAAATATTTTTCTTTAATTTTTATTACTATATTTTTTACTTTTGTGTAAATATTTTCAAATTCTATTTTACTTCCATCATTTTATTTTAGTCTATTCCAGTGTATTCAGTCTATTTCAGTCTATTTCAGTGTATTCACCTTTTCAAATTTTCAAACAATTTCTTTTTCTTTTCTTTTTCTTTTTTTTCTTTTTCATTTCTTTTTTCCTAAATACAGAAAGAAGAAATTCATATTTATTTTTAACTTTTATTAAAAATATTTTTCTTTAATTTTTTCTACAATATTCTTTACTTTTGTGTATATTTTTTCAAATTCTATTTTACCCCATCATCTCATTTTAGTCTACTTCAGTGTATTCATTTTTTAAAATTCTCAAACGAATTTAATATTTTTTTAATTTTAATTTTTTAATAAAAAAATTTAATAATTTTTTAGTTTTAATTTTTTTTATCCACCAAGAAGACCTAACAATTGTAAACATTTATGTGTCAAATGTGAAAGCAGCCAAATACATAAATCAATTAATCACAAACACAAAGAATTTCATCAATAGTAATACCATAATAGTAGGAGACTTCAACACCCCGCTGACAGCAATGGACAGATCATCTAATAAAAAAAATCAACAAGGAAACAATGGCTTTGAATGACACGCTGCACCAGATGGACTTAACAGATATATTCAGAACATTTCATCCTAAACCAGCAGAATATACATTCTTTTCCAGTGCACATGGAACGTTCTTCAGGATAGACCATCTACTGGGACACAAATCAGCCCTAAGTAAGTACAAAAAGATTGAGATCATACCATGAATATTTTCAGACCACAATGCTATGAAACTCGAAATCAACCACAAGAAAAAACTTGGAAAGATAACAAATACTTGGAGACTAAAGACCATCCTACTAAAGAATGAAAAAGACCAAGAAAAAGAGGAAACCAAAAAGTACATAGAAGCCACTGAAAATGGTAATACCACAGGCCCAAACCTCTGGGACACAGCAAAGGTGGTCATAAGAGGAAGTATATAGCAATCCAGACCTTCCTAAAGAAGGAAGAAAGATCTCTGATACACAACCTAACCTTAAGCCTTAAGGAGCTGGAAAAAGAACAGCAAATAAAATCCCCAACCAGCAGAAGATAGGAAATAATAAAGACTCGAGCAAAAATTAATGCTATGGAAACCAAAATAACAGCAGAACAGATCAATGAAACCAGAAGCTGGTTCTTTGAAAGAATCAACAAAAGTGATAAACCACTAGCCAGTTTGATCAAAAAGAAAAAAGGAAAAGACCCAAATAAATAAAATCAAGAATGAAAGAGGAGAGATCACAACCAACACAACAGAAATAAAAACAATAATAAGAAATATTATGAGCAATTATTTGCCAATAAAATGGGTAATCTGGAAGAAATGGACAAATTCCTAGAAACTTATACACAACCAAAACTGAAACAGGAAGAAATAGAAAATTTGAACAGACCTAGAACCAGTAAGGAAATTGAATTAGTAATCAAAAATCTGCCAAAAAACAAGAGTCCAGGGCCAGATGGCTTTCCAGGGGAATTCTACCAAACATTTAAGGAAGAGTTAACACCTATTCTCTTGAAGCTGTTCCAAAAAATAGAAATGTTAGGAAAACTTCCAAACTCTATGAAGCCAGCATTACCTTGATTCCAAAACCAGACAGAGATCCCACTAAAAAGGAGAACTATAGACCAATTTCCCTGATGAACATGGATGCAAAACTCCTCAACAAGATATTACCCAACCGGATCCAACAATACACTAAAAAAACACTTCACCACGACCAAGTGGGATTTATACCTGGGATGCAGGGCTGGTTCAATATCTGCAAAACAATTAATGTGATTCATCACATCAATAAAAGAAAGGACAAGAACCAAATGATCCTCTCACTGATGCAGAGAAAGCATTTGACAAAAGACAGCATCCTTTCTTGATAAAAACCCTCAGGAAAGTAGGGATAGAAGGAGCATACCTCGAGATCATAAAAGCCATATATGAACGACCCAACGCTAATATCATCCTCAATGGGTAAAAACTGAGAGCTTTCCCCCTAGGGTCAGAAACAAGACAGGGATGTCCACTCTTGCCACTGTTACTCAACATGGTATTGGAAGTCTTAGCTTCTACAATCAGAAAACACAAAGAAATAAAAGGGATCCAAATCAGCCAGGAGGAGGTCAAACTTTCACTCTTCACAGATGACATGATACTCTATATGGAAAACCCAAAAAATTCCACCAAAAAACTGCTAGAATTGATTCATGAATTCAGCAAAGTTCCAGTATATAAAATCAACACACAGAAATCAGTTGCATTCCTATACACCAACAATGAAGCAACAGAAAGAGAAATCACAATGAGATACCACCTTACACCTGTCAGAATGGCAAACATTAACAACTCAGACAACAAGAGATGTTGGCAAGGATGCAGAGAAAGAGGATCTCTACTGCATTGTTGGTGGGAATGCAAGCTGGTGCAGCACTCTGAAAAACAGTATGGAAGTTCCTCAAAAAACTAAAAATAGAACTACCCTACGACCCAGCAATTGCACTACTAGGCATTTATCCATGGGATACAGGTGTGCTGTTTCGAAGGGACACATGCACCACCATGTTGATAGTAGCACTATCAACAATAGCCAAAGTATGGAAATAGTCCAAATGTCCATTGATGGATGAATGGATAAAGAAGATGTGGTATATATACATACAAGGGAGTATTACTTGGCAATCAAAAAGAATGAAATCTTGCCATTTGCAACTACATGGATGGAACTGGGTATTATGCTAAGCGAAATTAGTCAGTCAGGGAAAGACAAAAATCATATGACTTCACACATATGAGGGCTTTAAGAGACGAAACAGATGAACATAAGGGAAGGGAAACAAAAATAATAAAAAAAACAGGGAGGGGGACAAAACAGAAGAGACTCATAAATATGGAGAACAAACTGAGGGTTACTGGAGGGGTTGTGGGAGGGGGGATGGGCTAAGTGGGGAAGGGGCACTAGGGAATCTACTCCTGAAATTACTGTTGCACTATATGATAACTAATTTAGATGTAAATTTTAAAAAATAAAAAATGAAATTAAAAAAATAAAATAAAATAAAATGAACAGATGGGAAATATAAGCAGAGAGAAATATAAGCAGAGAAAATCCTAATAAATAACCAAACAAAAACAACAACAAAAAACCTAGAGGTATCAAAAACATCATAACAGAAATGAATACCTTTGATGAGTTTATTAGTAGACTGAACATAGATGAAGAAAGCTTCTCTGAGCTAGAAATGTATTAATACAATTCTTAAAAACCAATAAGCAAAGAGAACAAAGTAAGAAGAAAGGAAAGAAAGAAAGAAAGAAAGAAAGAAAGAAAGAAAGAAAGAAAGAAAGAAAGAAAGAAAAAATATCCAGGGAGTGTGGACAACCACAAAAGATGTAACATACACATAATGGGAATATCATCATCAGAAAAAAAAAAGAAATATGTGAAATTATGACTGAAAAATTTCCCTAAATTAATGTCAGACACCAAACCATACATCCATGAAATTCAGAAAACAAGCAGGAAAAATGCCAAGAAACTACATCTAGGTATATCATATTCAAATTAAAGAAAAACAACAAGAACAACAAAAATCTAAGAAAAAAATGCTGACAGAAGCTCAAAGGAAAAACACCTTAACTCTAAAGGAACAAAAATAAAAATTACATCAGTCTTCTCCTCAGTCATGCAAGCAAGAAAATGGAGTGAAATACACAAATTTGAAAGAAAAGACTACCAACTTGGAATGCTGTATCCTGTGAAATTATTCTTCAAAAGTGAAGGAGAAATACTTTCTCAGACAAACAAAAATTGAGAGAATTTTCTGCCAGTAGACCTACATTGCAAGAAATGTTGAAAGAAGTTCTTTAGAGAGAAGGAAAAAAACATTGTTCAGAAAGTTGGATCTCATAAAGTAAGGAAGAAATTATAAGAGGAAATAACTTCACTACTAACTAAAATAAAAGTTTTTATTTGACTTATTCTCAATTGATAAAAAAGATAATAGCTTGATCAAAATTATGATAGCAACAATGTATTAAAGTATGATTATATACACCTTATGTGTATAAACATGCCATCATATATACCTCATGTATGCTTATATATAAGTGAGACAAATGACAACAATGATGCAAGCGTTGGAAGAACTTAAGATTATTTTGTTATTATAAGCTATTCACAATATTCATAAAGTTTTATAGTATTTTTTGAAAGTGGATTTGGACTAGTGGTAAATGTATACTGCAAAATCTAGGGCAACTACTAAAAAAAAAGTGTAACTGATATACTAGAAGAGAAGAAAATATGAAATCAAATGTTCAAAAGACCAAAAAAAAAAAAAGTAGAAGGCCAAAACAAAAACAAATAACAAGGGCAATATACAGATAACACTAATGGATATGTTAGATATTAATTCAAATACATCAGTAATCATTTTGAATTTCAAAGGTGCAATGCACCAGTTAAAATACAGAAGTCTGGCCACAGTGGACCAAAAAACATGAGCCAGATATATGTTATTTCAAGAAACCCACTTTAAATATAAAGACGCATATAGGTTAAAGTAAATGGGTAGAGAAAAAGAAACCATCCTAACACTAATGAAAAGAAAGCAGGAGGAGCTATATTAATTTCAGACAGAGCAAACTTTAAGTATAGTTATCAGGGATAAAGAAGGACATTATATAATGATAAAGGAGTCAGTTCTCTAAAAAGACATACAATTTTTTTAATTTCATTTTTTATTTTTTTAAAATTTATATCCAAATCAATATCATATAGTGCAACAGTAATTTCAGGAGTAGATTCCTTAGTGCCCCTTACCCATTTAGGCCATCCCCCTCCCACAACCCCTCCAGTAACCCTCAGTTTGTTCTCCATACTTATGAGTCTCTTCTGTTTTGTCCCCCTCCCTGTTTCATATTATTTTTGTTTCCCTTCCCTTATGTTCATCTGTTCTGAAAAGACATACAATTCTTAAAGTGACTAATAACAGAGTGTCAAACTTTGTGAGACAATAACTAATAGAATTGAAAGGAGCAATAGGTGAATTCACTATTATAGGTGGAAACTGTAAACATATAGGGAAACACATCCCTTACAAATGGACAGCTCTTTCAGTCAGGAAAAAAAAAATCACTAAGGTCATAATTAATTAAACTCAACAACCGCATCAATCAAATGGATACAAGTGATATCTATAGACTACTTCATCCAACAGCAGAATATACACTTTTCACCAAAACAGACAACAGTCTGGACCAAAAAACATACCTTGGCAAATTTAAAATAACATAATACAACGTCTGCTCTCAGACCACAATGAAATTAAACTAGAAATCAATAATAGAAAGATAAATGGAAAATCCCCAAATACATGGAGATTAGACACACACTTATAAATAACACATTGGTCAAAGAAAAAATTTCAGGAGGAATTTTAAAATATTTTTAACTAAATCAAAATTAAAACACAACTTCTCAAAACCTGTGAGATGCAGCAGAAGCAATGCTTACAGGATAATTTGTAGCACTGAACATATATATTAGAGGAAATTTCAAAAATATATACATGAAAACACAAATTAGTAATATCAGAAGTAAAAGAGGGAATATCACTATTGATCCTATAGAAGTTAAAAGGGTAAAAGAAAAATATAAAAATAATTCTATGTCCACCAATTTAACAACCTAGATTCAATGGGCCAATTCCTTGAAAGACACAATCTGTAAAAGCTCATACAGGAAGAAGTACATGATATGAATATGAATATAACTATTTTAAAAAATTAAGTCAATAATTAATAGCCTTCCAAAACAGAAAACACCAGGCCCAGATGGGCTGACTGGTGAATTCTACCACATTTGAGGGGAAAATAACACAAACTTTCTACAATCTAGTTAAGCTGATAGAAGCAGAGAAAATACTTCTTATTTTATAAGGAGAGTATTACCCTAATACGAAAACCAGATAAAGATATACAAGAAAAGAAAACTAAAGACTGATACTTCTCATGAATATAGATTCAAAAATCCTCAGCAGATATTGGCAAAATGAAACTAAGCAAGAATAAAAAACAATTATGCATCACAACCAAGAGGAACTTATCCAAGATATGCAAGACTGTTTCAATATTCAAAAATCAATTAATGTAATCCATCACATCCATGGAATAAAAGATAAAAATCATATTCATGTCAATAGATGTAGAAATCCTTTGAGAAAAATCAGTACTAATTTATGATAAAAACTCTCTGTATAAGGCGAATATATACAAAAATAAATTGCTTTCCTACTTTCCAGCAACAAACAAGTGGAATTTGAAACAAAAAAACAAAATGTCATTTATGTTAGCACCCCCCAGAATGCAATACTTAGGTATAAATCAATGAAATATGTGTAATATCTACATGAGCAAACCTACCAACCTCTGATGAATAAAATCGAAGAACTAAATGAATGTGGAGATACCTTATGTTCATGGAGAGGAAGACTCAATATTGTCAAGAGGTCAGTTCTTCCCAGCTTGATCTGTGGATTCCATGCAAACTCAATCAAAAACCCAGCATATTATGTTGTAGATATAGACAAATTAATTCTAAAGTTTATCTAAAGAAGCAAAAGACCCAGTATAAGCTATATCATATTGAAGAAAAAGAACAAAGTTGAATGACTGCTGCTGCCTAATTCCAAACTTACTATAAAACTACAGTAATCAAGACAATGTGATATTGGTGAAAGAACAGAAAAACAGATCAATGAAACAGAATAGAGTCACATAAATGTAGTCAAGTGATACTTGACAAAGGCACAAAGGTGATGATACAATGGAGAAAAGACAGTCTCTTCAACAAATGATGCTAGAACAAGACATCTGCCTGCAAAAAATGAATCTAGACACAGACTACACAGATGATAGACCTAAATATCTAATGCAAAACTATTAAACTCCTAGAAGATAATATAGATCATTGAGATGATTTCAGGTATGGCTATGCCATTTTAGATACAACACCAGACATAAACCATGAAAAAAATTAATTGATAATATGGACTTCATTAAAATTAAAAACACTTGCTCTGAGAAAATCAATGAATAAAATGAGAAGAAAAATCATACACTAGAAGAAAATACTTGCAAAAGCCACATCTGATAAAGGACTGTTACCCAAAATATGCAAAAAAAAAAGTCTTTATCTGCCACTCCCCTACACCCGTTCTTCCTATCCCTTCTACTCCTCTTCCTGCTGTCAAATACCATTTTGTTCTCCCTACCTATAAGTCTGGATCTGCTTTTTGTTTGTTTTATACATTTAATTTTTTTTTCAGATTTTATATGATTGAAATCATATGGCATTTGTCTTTCTCAGTAGGACTTATTTCATTTAGTATAATACCCTCTAGGTCCATCCATGTTGTTGCCATGGCAAGATCTCATCCTTTTTTTTTTCATTTTTTTTAATATTTATTTTTTTTAATTTTTTAATTTTTTTTTAATTTATTTTTTGAGACAGAGCATGAGCATGAGCAGGGGAGGGGCAGAGAGAGAGGGAGACACAGAATCCGAAGCAGGCTCCAGGCCCTGAGCTGTCAGTGCAGAGCCTGACGCGGGGTTCGAACTCACGGACTGTGAGATCATGACCTGAGCTGAAGTTGGACACTTAACCAACTGAGCCACCCAGGCACCCCAATGTTTATTTATTTTTGAGAGAGAGACAGAGCACGAGGCGGTGAGGGGCAAAGAGAGAGGAAGACACAGAATCCGAAGCAGGCTCCAGGCTCTGAGCTGTCACCACAGAGCACTATGTGGGGCTCAAATCCACGAATTGTGAGATCATGACCTGAGCCAAAGTCAGACACTTAGCCAGCTGAACCACCCAGGAGCTCCAAGATCTCATCCTTTATGGCTGTATAATATTCCATGGATGTGAGAGTATATGTGTATGTATGTGTGTTAGTGTGACATATTCTTTATACATTCATCTATCAATAGACACATGGATACCTAGGTTGCTTCCATACCTTGATTATTGTAAATAATGTTGCTGTAAACATACGGGAGCATATAGAACCTTTAAGACTCAAAAAAAAATTAAAAATATAACTCAATTACAAAATGGTTCAGAAAATTCTTTTGTATTTTTTTCTTTTTTTAATTTTAACTCCAGTATAGTTAATATACAGTGTTATAGTAGTTGCAGGTGTACAATAGAGTAATTCAACAATTCCATGCATCACCCAGTACTCAACATGACAAGTGCACTGCTTAATTCCCACCAAGTATTTCACACATCCCCCACAATCTCCTCTCTGGTCTTTGCTCATTTGTTTTGTTTATTAAATACCACAAATGAGTGAAATCATATGGTGTTTGTCTTTTTTTGTCTTATTTTGCTTAGCATTATACTCTCTACTTCCATACATGATATTGCAAATGATATGATTTCATTCTTTTTAATGGCTGAATGATATTACATTGTGTGTGTGTGTGTGTGTGTGTGTGTGTGTGTGTGTGTGTGTGTACCACAACTTCTTTATAATCTATCAATAGACACTTGGGCTGCTTTCATAGTTTGGCTATTGTAAATAATACTGCTATAAACAGAGGGGTGCATATATCTCTTTGAATGAGTGTTTTTGTATTCTGGGGATAAATACCTGGTAGTGTAATTACTGGATTGTAGGGTAGTTCTATTTTTAATTTTGTTTTTGTAAACGTCCTGTTTTCCACAGGGGCTGCACAAATTTGCATTCCCACCAACAGTGCAAGAGAGTTCCATTTTTGACACACCCTTGCCAACATTTGTTGATTCTTGTGGTGTTTATATTTGTCAATCTGGCAAGTGTAAGATAATATCATATTGTGGTTTTGAATTGTATTTCCCTGATGATCAATGATGTTGAGCATCTTGTCATGTGTCTGTTGGTCATCTGTATGTCGTCTCTGGAGAGACGTCTATTCACTTCTTCTGTTCATTTTTGAGTTGAATTATTTGTTTTTTGGATGTTGAATTATAGAAGTTCTTTATATATTTTTGAAACTAACCTTTTATCAGATATGTCATTTGCAAATATCTTCTTCCATTCAATAGGTTGCCTTTTAGTTTTGCTGTTTCTTTCACTGTGCAATATCTTCTTATTTTGAAATAGTCCCAATAGTTTATTTTTCCTTTTGTTTCCCTTGCCTCCTGACATATATGTAGAAAAATGTTATGGCCAATGTCAGAGACATTATTGTCTTGTCTAAGATTTTTTATGGTTGCAGGTCTCACATTTAGGTCTTTACTCCATTTTGAATTTGTTTTTGTGTATGGTGTGAGACAGTGGCCCAGTTTCATTCTTTGCATGTTGCTGTCCAGTTTTCCCAACAATATGTGTTGAAGAGACTGTATTTTTCCCATTGGATATTCTTTCCAGCTTTGTCAACAATTAATTGACCATATATAATTGTGTGTTTATTTCTGGGCTTTCTATTCTGTTCCATTCATCTATGTGTCTATTTTTGTGCCAGTACCATACTGTTTATAATATCACTTGAAGCCTAGGACTGTGATACCTCCAGCTTTGCTTTTTTTTTTTTTTTCAAGATTGGTTTGGCTATTTGGGGTCTTTTGTGGTTCCATATAAGTTTTAGGATTGTTTTTTCTAGTTCTGTGAAAGATGCTGTTGGTATTTTGATGGAGAGTGTATCCAATCTGTATATTGCTTTGAGCAGTATAACTATTTTAATAATATTTGTTCTTCCAATCCATGAGCATGGAACATCTTTCCATTTCTTTGTGTCTTCTTCAATTTCTTTCATTAATGTTTTATGGTTTTGAAAGTACAAGTATTTCACCCCTTTGGTTAGGTTTATTCCTAGGTATCTTATTTTTTTGGTGCAATTATAAATGGGATTGTTTCTTGATTTCTCTTCATGCTCTTTCTTGATTAGTGGATAGGAATGCAACAGATTTCTGCACATTGATTTTGTATCTTCCAACTTTACTGATTTCATTTATCAGTTCCAGCAGGGTTTTTTTTGGTGGTAATGTCATGTCACCTGCAAACACTGAAAGTTTTACTTTTTCCTACCCATAGGATGCCTTTTATTTCTTTTTGTTGTCTGACTGCTGTGGCTAAACTTGCAGTATTATGTTGAATAAAGGTGGTGACAGTGGACATCCTTGTCTTATTCCTGACCTAAGAGAAAAGATCTCGGTTTTTCCTCCACTGAGTATGATGTTGTTCACTGTGGGGTTTTCATATATGGCCTTTATTATGTTAAGGTATGTTCCCTCTAAACCTACTCTGTTGAGGGTTTTTATCATGAATGGGTATTGTCCTGTGACAAATGTTTTTTCTGCCTCTATTGAAATGCTCAAAAGAGCTTTATACTTTCTCGTATTGATGCAGTATGTCACGCTGATTGATATGGGAATATTAAGTCACCCCTGCATCCAGGAAATAATTTCCACTTGATTGTGGTGAATGATTTTGTTAAATGTACTTTTGGATTTGGTTTGCTAGTATTTTGTTGAGAATGTCTGCATCTATGTTCATCAGAGATACTGGCCTCTAGTTCTCTTTTTTTGTGTTTTTGTTATCTGATTTTGGTATCAGGGTGATACCAGTCTCAGAATAAATTTGGAAATATTCATTTTTTTTTGCAGGGGTGGGGGGTAGCTTGAAAAGAATAGGTATTAATTTATCTTTAAATGTTTAATAGAATTAGCCTGTGAAGCCATCTGGTCCTGGGCTTCTGTATGTTAGAAGCTTTTTCTTTTTTATTGTTTATTCAATCTCCTTGTTAGTCTGTTTGAATTTTCTAATTCTTCCTGCTTCAGGTTATATATTTCTAGAAATTTAACCATTTCTTCTAGGTTGTCTAATTTGCTGGCATATAATTTTTTTATAATATTTTCATATTTTCTTACAATTGTTTGTTTTCTGTGGTATTGGTTGTTATTTCTCCTTTCTTTTCTGGTTTGAGTCTTTTCTGTTTCTCTGCTTCTCTCTTTTCTTTTTTTTTTTAGTTTCTATTTTATTTATTCCTGCTCTAATCTACATTATTTCATTCCTTCTGCTGGTTTTTTTTCCCTAGCTTCTCTATGTGTAAGGTTAAGTTGTTTATTTGACATTTTTCTTGCTTCTCAAGGTAGCCCTGTATTGCTATAAGCTTCCTTCATAGAACTACTTTTGCTGTATTCCAAAGGTTTTGAACCATCATGTTTTCATTTTCATTTGTTCCCATGTACTTTTATATTTCTTATTTTACAGTGACCCATTCATTGTTTAGGAGCATCTTATTTAACCTCCATGTATTTGTGCTTTTTCCAGATTTTTTTTCTTGTGGTTGATTTCCAGTTTCATAGTAGTATCAGAAAAGAAGCGTAGTAGGATTTCAACCTTTTTTTAATGTGTTGAGGTTTATTTGTGACCTAATATGTGGTCTCTTCTGGAGAATGTTTTGTGTGCACTTGAAAAGAATGTATTCTGATGTTTTAGGTTGAAATGTTCTGAATATAACTGTTAAATCCATCAGTTCCAGTGTGTCATTCAAAGCCACCATTCCCTTGTTGATTTTCTGTTTGGATTATCTATCAATGGAGGTGGGGTGTTAAAGTCTCCTACTATTATTGTGTTGCTATCAATTATTTATTTTATGTTATTAACTATTTTTATGTATTTGGGTTCTTTCATGTTGGGGGCATAAATATTTACAATTCTTATATCTTTATTTTTTTTAACTTTATTTTGAGAGCGGAGTGGGGGAGGGGAAAGAGAGGGAAAGAGAGAGAGAGAGAGAGAGAGACAGAGAGAGAGAGAGAGACAGAGAGACAGAGAGAATCCCAGGCAGGCTCCACACTGTCAGTACAGAGCCCAAAACCGGGCTTGGTCTCATGAACCATAGATCATGATTGAGCCAAAACCAAGAGTTGGACACTTAATTGACTGAAACATCCAGACACCCCTACAATTGCTATATCTTCTTTCTGAATTGGCCCCTTTATTATATAGTGTCCTTCTTTGTCTAATGTTAGAGCCTTTGTTTTCAAGTCTATTTTGTTCAATATAAGTATTGCTATTCTGGATTTCGTGTCACATGCATTTGCATGATAAATGTTTCTCTATCCCCTCACTTTCAATCTGCAAGTATTTTTAGGTCTTAAATGAGTCTCATATAGGCAGCATATAAAGGGGTCTTGATTTTTTATCCATTCTTTCACCCTATATCTTTTTCTAGGAGCATTTAGTCCATTTACATGCAAAGTAATAACTGATAGGTATGTATTAATTGCTATTTTGTTACTTACTTTGTGGTTGTCTTTGTAATTTTTTCTGACCCTTCCTTCTCTTTCATGATTTGCTGGTTTTCTTTGGTGATATACTTGATATCCTCTACCCTTTGCATACCTATTACTGTTTTTTGATTTGTGGTTACCATTAAGTTCATATATAACATTTTCTGCATATAGCAGTCTATATTAAGCTGATGGTCGCTTAATTTTGAACTCATCCTTTACTCCTCTCCCTTCCATGTTTCAGATATTTGGTATCATATTTTACAAACTTTTATTTTGTGCTTCTCTTAACTTTTACAGATATACTTAATTAATTAGGTCAGGTCATTAGATCATGACTTGAGCTAGAATCAAGAGTTGGATGCTTAACCAATTGAGCCACCCAGGCACGCCCAATTTTTGTTATTTTAATTGCTATCTGTCTTGGTGTGGACCATCTTGGGTTGCATTTCTTGGGGGATTTCTGTGCCTCCTGAATCTGGATTTTTGTTGCCCTCTCACGTTCATGAGTCAAGGTGCCCATCAGGCTCCAGGCTGAGCATGGAGCCTACTTGGGATTCTCTCTCTCCCTCACCCCCCAATAAATAAATAAATATATAAATAAACTTAAAAAAAGATATACACATGCAAATAAGGTGAAAAGTGCTTCACATTATTTTCATTTGGAAAATACAAATTAAAACATGAGATACCACTACATACCTATTACAATGGCCAAAATCTGCAACATTGAAAACATCAGCTCTGGTGAGGATGGAGAGCAACAGAAACGCTCAGACTTTGTTGGTGGAAATGCAAGCTAATGTAGACACTTCGGAAGACAGTTTGGCAGTTGTCTGCAAAACAAAACATAATCTTACCATATGATCCAACAATCACACACTTTGGTATTTACCCAAAGGAATTGAAAACTTGTGCCCACACAAGAACCTGTGCAAGGATGATTATAGCAGCTTAATTAATCATAACTGCCAAAGCTTAGAAACAGTCAAAATGTCTTTCAGTAGGTGAAATGATAAGTAAACTGTCCTATATTAAGACATTGCATATTGTTCTGAACTATGAATAAATGAGCTATCAATCCACGAATAGATGTGGAGGAACGTTAAATGCATATTACTAAGTGAAATAAACCAATCTGAAAAGGCTACATATTGCATTATTGCAACTATATAACATTCTGGAAAAGGCAAAACTGTAAAGATGATTAAAAAGTCACTGGATTGCCAGGACTGCAGAAAGAGATGAAGAGGCAGAGGAGAGACATTTTAGGACGGTGAAAACACACTGTATGATATTATCAGAATGGATTATATGACATTATACCTTTGTAAAAACAACCATAGAATGGATAACATCAATAGTAAACCCTAAGGTTAACTGTGGACTTTAATTGATTGTGGTGTGCCAATGTGGGTTCATTTCTGGTATAAAATTTACCATTCTGGTGAGTAATATTGATATGTAGAACAGGAAACTATGCATGTATGGGGGTAGATGGTACATGGGAAATCTCTGTACTCCCCTTTTCAATTTTGTTATAAACATAAAATTGATCCAAGAGACAAAGTGTCAAAATGCCCTTCCATATCCAAGATGTTTCATTGTATAATTTAAAACTCCTCTATTGTATACTTTTCCAGATATTTTCAATGTTAGTGATATATGCTGTTATTTCTGTGTTTAAATATTTATAATTCATTAGTCTACTATAAAATAAAAAAAGTTTTTTTTTAAATTCCAAATTGCTGTAATACATCAATAAATTAAAACTTCCATATTTAAAATTACCCAAATAAAAGTTTTAAAAGAATTTTTCAATAATTAATATTGTTAGGAATACAGTGAGAGATTTTCAATATAATTATTTTGGGGTTTCATAAAGGGGGTTCTTATCAACATTTAAATGGTGTTATATATAATTTCTAATGTACACTTAGGAAATGTACATTTGCTTGCAATATAATAACATATTTCTAGTTATTAGTGTAAATAATATTAGTGTAATATTAGATAAATAATAATATTATCAGATAGTGTAATAATATTAGATACTAAATGTGAACATGGAATTTGTTGTAACTCTAGCACAGCAAATATAGTTTAAAATTGAATTATTCTTTAAACATACTCTCAGAAATTTTTTCACCATATCACCAATTTTTTCCTTCTTATTTTAATTGGGAATATCACATAGATTTTTTTTTGAGTATTAAATCCAAAAGAATATGCATAGCAATTAGTAGAATAATAAGACTGTCACCAATGTGAACTGGTAGAGGATCTACATTCAAGAGTTGCTACATTTTTTTATTTTCATATTTTTTCCTGATTTTCATTCCATTGATCCTTAACAAAATCAATAACTTCTTAATATGTTTATTGATAACATATGCTCTCCATTCAAAGTCCTGCTCATGTTTTTATAGATTTTGTCTTCATCAAGCTTGTGGATTGTCATTTTATTTTTTTAAGTTTAATATAATTTTATAAGACACCTTTGACAAAGAAAATTTCTTGTTCTTAATGTGGAAAATCTTTCAATGCCATTCCCATTATTTTGTTTAAAAAGGGAGAGAGAAAAAATGAGAGATAAAAGACTGATATTATCAAGTTTTGGAAAATACATGGTAAACTGATGTTTAATATAGCCATTTGGGAAATCTATTTAACCAAATATTAAAAATGCATATACCTTGTAATTCATATACCTTAAAATACTTCATTCCCAAAAAGATAATCAACAAACCTCTTACATTATGTACCAGGAAATATATACAAGAATGTATAAAGAAATTCTGTTCATAACAATGTTACATATTCACACAATAAAAGGTATTGCAGCTGTGAATATTAATCATAATATGAATAAATCTCAGTAAGGTATTATTAATTGAGAATCACAAGCACTATGCCTTTTTAAATCTTTTCAAGAAAAGATAAAGAAATATCTTATCAAGAAAAGATAAAGAAATAAAAGATATTTTTAGATATTCATATATATGTAATGAAAATAAAATACATAAAGTGGAAAGGAAGGAGAAATCTGAAATTCAGGATTGTGATTGTGTTTATATAGAAGGTAGGGGAATGAAATGCACAAGGAGAACATAGATTGCAGGTAAGATTTTAGTTCTTGGAGCTCTCAAAGAAGAAATTGCATTAGACACAGTTAGGCAAGGAAGACTTTATTCAAGACTATTACATTAGAAGTCAAGACTATTGAAATCAATTGAAATCAATTCTGTTGAAATAAAAGGCAAGAGGTTTCAAGAACTGGGTGAGCTAGTGGAAAAGGACATTAAGGAGGTTAGTCAGTGTGATAGACCATCTGTGTTTGCTAACTGGTACTAATTGAAGTTAGACTCCTCCCCTCCCAGTGAGCCTGGAAGATAGGGGTCCCATCTTTCTTGATGATTACATCTGGAAAGGATCAATACAGGGTCCTCCAGGAAAATATTTTGGGGTTGCAAAACCTTAACAGGCTGTAAGAAGATTTACATCTCAAAGGAGCAGAGAAAAGAATTTATAATCTCAAGTTTTCTAAAGTAAATGCTCTAAGAAAAGGGAGGTCAGGGGCCTATAGTCAGGAAAAACCTCAAGTTTAGCCAAGCTGAGAGAAATATTAAGTCTGTCTTGGTCAGGATATATGATGATATGGTATGATATGACACAACATGATATCATATAATATTAATAAGATATTACTAAGTTCAATAAAATCTGAATGCCACATGAACTGATAATAGTAAATCATAAGCCACAGATTATAATTAAGCTAATCAAATTTTGTGCTTATAAAATCCACAAAAATAAGGATAAGAAGATTTTAACACATTTACATATATCATGTCATGATCTATTTGAATTAGGTATAGAGATCACTGATCAAATTATAACTCATGGCAATATATATTAGACATATATTTTTAAAAGTTAAGTCAGAATTTTCAGGTAGTTGCTTGACTAATAGAAATTTGGAGAAAATATATGACATATCCAACAATAATACAGGAAAAGTTACTTAATATGTAATTTTACTACAGTGAAAAGATTTATCCATAGTCCAAGAGGAAATCTTTGTCTTAAATACTTGAATGAGTCAGAAAATATCAAAAGGTAATCACTGAGTTTAGCAAGATTTACCTCCATAAGATCAAATAAAGTATTACAAATCTAACTAATTGCATGAAATTTTCCTAGTAGTCCACATTTGTGATATCCTTCCCACACATAAACACTCAGCCAATTTCTGAACCTAGGAAGGTATGTTTTGTTGAGTAGTAATATTTCATCTTGGGATCAAAAGAATACTTGCTCTCCCTTCCACCCTAGTTACCACCTTTTTAAAGTCTAAATATTATTTGGGTGGAGTGAAACCTACCAACTAATAGACATGACAAGGAAGCTTGCAATTTGCTCCAATTTTCAGCCCTTACTAGAATAATGTCTTCTAGTAAGTATGACTGTAACCATTATTTGTAAGTTAAAAACAAACAAACAAACAAAAAAACAGAAACATAGACAAAGTAAAAATGTCAATCAAGAAAAAGTGTGCCCTGCCATTGTTTGCTTCAGGATCATAAACTGCAGTGGGACAAATCAGACCTTGTTAACTGGACCATATGATTTAAACAGTTGCAACTGTTTTTTCAAGCAGATCACATTCTTGTCTTTTCTGGATTCATATCCCTTTCAGACAGGTAAGTTCTCTTGGGAGGAGGACATTACAACAAAATTGATCACCATGTTGTGATGTAAATAATTTTGTGGATTTAACCTTTTTGAACATGCTTGAGAAGCATACTTGATAAAAGGTCATTGAAGACAACACCCTATTTTCCATGTTAAAGGACTCTTTTAAAAGAAGGGAGGAATCACTCATTCCTGCCAACATCATAGCTTTGTGAGTGCTACTGTCCTAGCTCCTTATAGCCTCAGAACTTCTGAGGCTATAGCCACCACAGAGATGAACCTGCACCCCAGGCTGACTTTTCTTAAAGGAAAAGAAGCACTCCATTTATACGTACAGTACTCCATATATTTAATGATCCTACAGGTTTGGAAAAGCAATTTATGTTTCACACTATTACATTATGCCAATCAGTATTTTTAGAACTGCAAAATTTAGAAGCTAAGAAGAAATTTAAAGAGAAAAACCTGATATTCTCAGTTAAATGATCAGAGGATAATATACATTTATATGAAATATAATTAAAAACTTATGTTACAGGTGAAGAACATTTAAGAAAAAAGGCTTCATGATAATCACCAATTACTCAATATTGCCATTATCCTTTTGCAATAACCCTATTTCCCTAAAATTAATATTTAAAGAAAAAACTTTTCAAATTTAGAAATGTTTAAATTTTTAAAAACAACAGCAACAACAAAAAGACAACCTTATCCCCCTTGGCTCACAAGCTCTCCATGCTTTGCATCACACAGCAACTCTGGAGAAGAATCACAATCCATTATTCAGAGAAGAAAGAAAAGCATACTACATTTTTAAAGGTTAGACCTAATCTAAATATTTGTTGAATACTGAATAAGCAAAAGGATAAATCTTCATCGTCAATTCTCATATATATCTTGGAAAGATACACACCTGGAGGAATTTTTCCTGGATAAAAGTCTTTAGTTTGCAAAGTGAGCTCAGGAGGAAAGCAGACTCATTTAGAAAAAGGAATGTGATAAGCATCCAATTGGACTTCAAGAAACAAGGAGAAATCAACACATGGAAGGACAAAATGTATCTTACGGCAATTATCTGCAAAATGGCAGCAGCTGTTCAAGCTTTTGGATGATTGGGATTCTGAGAAGTCCAGATAGAAACATATGGTATAGTTCATCACAAAACAATTTAAAGCTATTATTGTTCATGTTGTATCTTTATGCTATCCTCAATGAAAGTTAATGGGTGCATAGATTTTTCCATGGTATATCAAGAACGTGTGAGGAGTTTAGGGTCCAAAAACCATTTAACTGGGTCAGAGATAGGTTGTTCCATAATAATCTAGACAAAAGTAATTTCTATTCATATGCAATGAAAATAAGCCCATAATTAATGTTAAATTGTTATAACATTTACATTCTATATCTCTGTATTTTTCACAGTATAAAAGCTTATCATGGTTATCTTTTTGGCCATTCATGTAAATCTCCCTTAATAAGAAACCACCAAGCTTTTAAAAGCTGGGCAGCATCTCTTCTCTGACAGATATTCTGCATTCAGGAAAAATAAAGTGCCCATTAGCACCTCCCTCTTATTTGTGTGGGCCTATTATAATTTTAACACTTATAAAAGGAAGTGTTAATGGTGACATTTCAAAGCACTGCCTTCAAAGGATAAGGGTGACTTTATTAAAGAAAAAAAATCAGAACAAACACCCTTTTCTAGTTTGTACAAAAAGAATATATATATAATTATCTTCTATTTTAAAAAGGAAATTATTAAACTAATTAAAATCATTGATATGTATAACAAAACCTGACACGAATAAGAATTTCCACAGAATTATAGTATTTAAAAGGTCACAAATTGTCTAATGAAAATTATGTGAGATAACATAATTTAGGTAAGGATTATAAAAGCTGGTCTATATGTCAAAAGTATACATATTTTTTGTTGTTTTTTCTGTATAGGCTTCAGTTAAAAAGTTAGGGCAATCCTTCTGGAGTGAAGTTGAAAAACAGTATTTTGAACACAGTATTTTAAATAGAAAAATAGAATAATTCAATGTCTCTGCAAGTTTGCTTCATTGTCCCACTTTCATATTTGAGAAAATCCAATTTATTTATAATTATTTATATCGTTAAATGGGAAAATAATAATTTTATTGCTAAAATATAAAAAAGAGTAATTTGCAGAATGGCAGATACATGTATAGAACAGGTATGGTTTGCAAAGATTTAATTCTTAACCTAAGCGGGGGGTTTAAAAGTTAGATGACAATAATTATTAGTAAGAAAAATATTCTAACGACTCCCCCATCACAATTAATATTTCCAATTTAATTTCTAAGGTGATCAAAACTGTTAAATTTCAAAACAAGGGAGTGACATTAAGAATGCTAAAATGAGGGGCGCCTGGGTGGCGCAGTCGGTTAAGCGTCCGACTTCAGCCAGGTCACGATCTTGCGGTCCGTGAGTTCGAGCCCCGCGTCAGGCTCTGGGCTGATGGCTCAGAGCCTGGAGCCTGTTTCCGATTCTGTGTCTCCCTCTCTCTCTCTGCCCCTCCCCTGTTCATGCTCTGTCTCTCTCTGTCCCAAAAATAAATAAAGGTTGGAAAAAAAAAAAAAAAGAATGCTAAAATGAGCACAGCTTCTTGAAGGGTAAGACCTGTGTAGCTGAAGTTCAACATTTTATAAGCTGAAGGACTTCAAGTGACTTTATTTATTAATTTCTGTCTTAGGTTTCTAGGGGATAAAACATTGAGAATAATATCTACCCCATTTGTTGCTTGAGGGAAAAAAATAATCTATTCAAAGTTATTTTTTAAAATATAAAGCACCTTTAACATAACTGTTTTGCAAACCAGAGTCATGTAAGTAATTAAACCTCAATAAACTGAGTAACAGATGTTCAGCTAACAGGCAATTACATCTATAGCTATTTTACCTAAAGTGAAGGGTATTGATACAATGTGAAGTTTTATGAAGCCTTACAAACCTTTTATCACACACTATTTGGAGTTTTTATTGAATTTAGAATAAGAAGCACAGAATTATATATGTATTATATTACATTAATTAGCTATTTACATCGATATTATAGTATTTTATTTATAATATTATTTATTGTATATAAATAAAATCTTTCTTGCTCACAGTCTATTTACTTTAATTCTCCTAAAGGCATGAAATAACAAAAGGAAAAACAAGAGATTTGCCCAGGCCAAATCCGTGAGAGGGCTGAAACCTGAGGGCCATCAGGGGCAAAGCCTTACTGACAAAGCCACTGGACATGTTGCGGAAAGAGTTGGTGCCTGAGTAAAACATCACAGCTGTGATTTCGGATTCAACTCTTGGGTCCTTTCTGTTCTGTTTTCAAGTCTCATAAAGGTTATTCTATTGCTTTTCATGTGTAAGACATTAGTATTGAAAAAAATTGTTTCCTTTGTGAAACTTTATAATTGCTCCTTTTAAAACACCTCAATGGCTAAATAACCAACAAACAAGCGATTATCTGATAAATGGAGTTTAAGCTTCTCACTGACATAGTCACGCAGAATTTGAAATCTCATGAACTTGTTTAAAAGAACAAAACAAACTTTTTTGAATTTAAAGTATAGTAAAAGAAAAAAAAACCCTGATTTGTATTTTAAATCCTTGTTCTGTTAATATGTAGATTCAGCATTTACTTCAACATTCTGTACTTCATCTAAATACCCATGTTCAGAAGTCAATAATATTTATTACATATTACAATATATTACATATATTACATATACAAACATATGGGGTTTTATGAGAATAATGTATATTAATGTATATTTAAGAGCTTTATGATTTGTGAAATGTAATGGCATTCATGTTAACATTTCTATGAAATAATTATTTTCTCAATGTTAAGGAGTTTAGTAAGCCCTGTAGGAGTATATGGACAAAGAAAGATCAATTTTCTAAACTTAAATCAAATTTTGGATTTTATTTTTTATTTTTTTCACACTCTCAGACTGACTTAAACAATAATTCAGTGAGTAATAGTGTTCATGAGAAAAAGAGCCTAAAAACCAGATTCCAGCTATAGAAAGCACACCATGGCTCAGCTCTCTACTTTTACTAGGTATTGTCACCATGAAGAAAACAAGAATCACATCAAATACATGGCCTTTTAACAATGACTCCCCTACTAATAAAATTGTCCCTGAAACACTCCTGGAATCCAACCCCTCAGGGTAGTTTTTCCATTTACCTAGGGAGGAATGCGATGGGAGGAAGTTAAAGGCTTTCTCTCTCTCTCTCTCTCTCTCTCTCTCTCTCTCTCTCTCTCTCTCTCTCTCTTTAAAGTGCATTTATTTATTTTGAATGAGAGAATATGCAAGGGGTGGAAGGCAGAGAGAGGAGAGAGAGAACCCCAAGCAGGCTCTGCACTGTCAGTGCAAACTCAAACGGTGACATGAAGACCTGAGATGAAATCAAGAGCTGGACCCTTAACTGACTGAGCCACTTAGGTGCCCCAAAGGGCTTGTGTTTCACAGAGGCAAATCTACTTCCAGAGTCAGTTCTTCATGCTCCTTCACCGGATTTATGAGACAAGTGTGTACTCAACCGAAGGAGGAGACACAATGGAGAGAAAATAAAAGAGGAAAAAATTTTTACTTGAACTTTGCAAGAATTATAGTGAATCTGCTGCAAGTATCTGGAGTCAATGACCTGTAATGTAAACACAAGTTTGTCAAACCTGCCTCTCGGAGGAAAAATGAGACATTATGTAGCCCGTAACCTTGTCAAAAATACCCACTTTTTATTATACTGACTCATTTCTCAGGGAAAATATTCTTGTTTTAGAGCAAAATTTAGAAGTCAGATCTGGTAGATGAGAAATGCACATTCTTCTGTCTGCCAAAAGGGCTATATTCACAGATCTATATTTACATGGTTGAGATACCAATTAGAAACCACTGTATGTCTCGTGCTCCAGGGAATCCTGTTGAACTAGTGTGCTCTCTGGTTGATCTCCTTAAAACTTGAGTTAAGAAGAAAATACTTTTTGTGTCCCTAAACACAAGGTTTAGAGGTTAATATCCTGGCATAGAAAATTCCACAGAATTCTAGCAATTTTCACCAGAGTAATTTAGTTTTTTCTCCTCACTGTATGTTCAACCCCAACTTAACCCACATCCTATTAACACATCTGTGATAGCAGATAGAATACCACAACCAAACATATAGAAAATATATAGGAAATATTTTTGCTCACATAACTGAAAAAGTCCAGAGATGACTGATAATGCTTTAGGCAACCTTTATTTAAAGTATACATTTTTTTTCACCAGGACTTGGTTTCTCCCTTGTGATCCCATAACTCAATATTTTCCCTTTTAGACTATATAGGCAAAAACCAAATTGAATAAATAAAAGATGTGAATAGTATCAAAACTTGGAAACAGTGATGGTTTGTAAGTTCAAGGAAACAAAAACAAAACATGACAAAAGTACATAAAAGTATGGAAAATTTCAATGGGGTTTTGAATCTAGAAAGAAAATTAATGGATAAAATTGATATTCTAAGACTGAAAACAATACCTGATATTTAAGAACTCAGTAGGTAGCTTCAACATCATATTAATACTACAAAAGCTCAGAGAATCTCAAGCAACATAGATACACTAGCAAATAAAAACAACATAATAAAAATATTCTACCTTGGCATATTTTAATCAAAGTAGAAAGCTAAAAACAAAATGAAACAAAACCAGAATCATAAAAGCAGCCAGAGGAAAAGATATATTATCTTCAAAAAGATCAAACAAAAGACTGATAGCTGGCTTTCTAACATAAGTAAAAAAGATCAGAAAGCAATGAAAAATGTTTATAAAATTCTGAAATATAAAAAGAAAATAAAGAAAAACACTGTTTTCTCAAATTCTAAGTAGAGCAAAAATGCCATTGAATATTGAGAATGAACGAGCATGTCTTCAGAAAAACAAAATAATAAACTGAGTTTTGTTATGTGTTGACTTCAACCATCACAACCTATACTAGAAGAATATTACAGAAAGTTTTTCAAGGAGAAGGAAAATAACCACTGAAAGAAGAATAGAATTGCAGAAAAAAAAAATCTGTGCATACTCCCCTGAGCATTAATGAGACAGACCGAACAGATAAATCAGTATTACTAACATTCTACAGTGAAAATTAGAAGTCACATGCCCCGTGAAAAAACTTACCAAAATACATGCCAGTATTGAGATGAACTATATTTGAATGACTTGCCTTCTTATAAAATTCACATCATTTCTTCCTTTTGTATTAGTACTAAAAGTAAGAAATTGACCCTAAGAATACTTTCTGTAAGTCCAGAAGTTATCTTCACGTGTAGACAGAAAACTAAGGCGGAAAGCTAGCAAGTGAACTGCCAAAGTAAAATGAGAATTAAGATCTGCCCACTTTCCATTAGTTCATTGATTATGGCAAAGCTGATTGTTAGGTATGACCAAATTGTGTGCTCATGGATATCAGTAAGTATAACAGCTGTATGCATTTTTCTTCAAAATAAACACATTCTCATCACCGCATTTAATTTCATTTCATATGCACATTTCATAATAGTCTTGCATTATTCTAATCCCAATATTAGAGAGGCATTTGATGGCCTGTCCACGTTTATCCTGACAGGAAGTAGAATCTGGACTGAAATTTAGTAGTATAGATTCCTGGCACCAAAATCATGTTTGCCCTTCCTAAAACAGAATATAAGCCAAAAAAGACACAAGCTACAAGAATGAGTTATTTGGATTAAGTGTCTGAAACACCCTGAATTATCTCATTTGGTGTGACAGTATTTCTCTACACCTACAACTTCATCACTTTCACCTTCCGATTCCATAGTTCTGCATGAGTAACTCCGAAGAACATTAAAAGTTCCTGTCACTACCAAAAGAATTCCAAATATAATTTGGCAAAAGAAGACAGGATATTTTCATTCAGGAAACTCTTTTTAATTGCCATCTCATTTTGTGTATGATATCTTCCTCTGAAGAAATCATATGCATTCCCTTCTAAGAACATGCAAACCATCATGATTTACGAGGTCCCAAGTTTTTTAATTTCCTGAGGATGATAAGGTAAAAAGGACTTTCTTGCTGTCAATAGTAGTTGTAAATATGTTCACAATACTTTGTTTTAAGGATTTAAAAAATCCACTATTATTACTAAAGTACATCAAGTGCATGGAATGGAGATCATCATCTTTAAATAGGGACTGTACCACTTAGAGATATGAAGAGAGAAGAGAGGTTAATATTTTAATCACAGAACAGAGTCATCTCAGGTGTATACAGTGACTAGTAGCATGGAAGGTAATATGAAACTAATAGACATGTAAGTTAATGAACTCTGAGTTCAAGAATCCTTTGTGGAAAAGATGAGGAAGAAGTTCTAGAACTTTAAGTGGATCTTGCCAGGAATGGGGAGAGCTTTGTAGCAAATGAACACAAAGACAACTAGATGACTTTCTGCATTTCTTCTTCAGGGTCTTATTTTAATTTGCTTCATTCCTTTATCAGTCTCTGCTACCCTTGAGCTCAGCCTGTTAGATTCTGATTGTATACTTTCACATTGCTCAAATTTGGTGACTCCCATTTTATCTCGAGTGGTTTTTCCCTGCTCAGCACATGCACACACACCACCATTCACCATTCCCACATACATCACACATATGGCATAAGGCTGGAGTTTTATTTTTAATTTGATATTTGCACATTGCATCACAAATCAGACGCTATGTCAAATTAGAGGATCATGCATTTCTTCCAATATAAGAAGTACAAAAGAGAAAACTTACAAACTCTCTTACATAAATATGTTTACAAAACTGTCTACGTTTGCCATCTATCAGGAGCTATAAGGCAGATCTCGCAATATGGAGGTTGGAACCCTAGTGTAACTGATATTTCCATCACAAGTTCCAAGATTTAAATTCAAACACTGACTTCTAAAAATCTTCAGATAATATATAAATATTTAAGAATCAGTTTGTATAGATTAACTACAGTTGATAAGGTTTATATGGCAAAGCTGATCAATTTAGGCATGGCCCCATATCAAGTAGAATCCACCTTAATCCTACTGCTAATGGTAAAAAATAAGGAAACTAAAACTTATTTTTAATAATTTTGCCTATTTTCTTCTGAAACCATATGAGGTCCATGGAATCAATACCTTGGATACTGATCCAGGTGAGCAAATTTAATTCTAGATTTAATATATAATTGAGTGATTCAAAGGCACCAGCTGAATAAATGAGCATCAGAGAGCTGAATGACACAGATTATTTATGCCCATATTTAGATCTGATAAAGAGTAGGTCCACTCTTCTTATATATCACTTATACTTCTTATACAAAAATTAAGTAAATTATCTGTAACATAATGAGTTAAAACATTAACACATTTAATTTTCTCTCATTATGCTATTCACTCGTTAAACAAATATTAATTAAGCATGTGTGCTAGTTACTGATTGAAGTATTACAGAAACAGCAATTTAAATTCAATTATGGCCCCTACATTTATGGAAGTATTGCATTTCTGTGAGGAAGCAGACAAATAAAAAATAAAGCAAAGAGAACAATATTAAGTAATCCAGTGTTGTTAAAAGTATTAAGAAAGAAAGAAAGGATTGCAAGATAAATACTAAACGCTGGCAAGCTTTTAGCTGTCAGTGAATGTTTCTCTTAATAAATGACATTTAGGGTAAGTTTTAAATAATGTGAGAAGAAGCTAGTCTCTTGACAAGTGGGACAAAGAGCATTCCAAGTCTATAGTACAGAGTATACGAAGGCTATGAAATTGGAAAAATCTTGGTGTGTTCAAGGAGCTAAAAAACAGAGCAACTTGTTAAGAATCAGGTTAGTGGTGTCTGGGTGGGTCAGTCGGTTAAGTGTCTGACTCTGGGTTTCAGCTTAGGGCATGGTCTCATGGTTTCTGGGTTTGAGCCCATCATCGGGCTCTGCACTAACAGTGTGGAGCCTGCTTGGGGTTCTCTGTCTCCTTCTCCCTCGCTCTGCCCCTCCCATGCTCATTCTCCATCTCTCTCTCTCTCTCTCTCTCTCTCTCTCTCTCTCTCTCTCAAGATAAATAAATATTAAAAAAAGAAAGAGTCAAGTTAATGACAAAGAGGTACAAGTGAGTTGCTCAATATAACTGATAGCTTGTGCCACACCCCTCAGGGGGTTGCAATAGGAAAAAAAAAAAATACATAATGATGAGGAAATGTGAGGCCTATCATGTATTTAAGGGAACGGGAGATATTTAGTCCAAAAAAGGAAGTATTTAGAAAAGAATAGAGGGTGCCTTCAACTTCCTAAAAATAATAATAATATAAATGCACATTAAACTGTCATCGGCTTGTACGAAGGTTTTCCAGTTGGAAGAACTAGGGCTGATGTATAGATACTTTGGTGTTAGGGATTTGAAGTCATTATAAGGAGGATGCTTTGGTTGCTCAGAGATGTCCAAAGACCAAATGGGCTGCTTTGGGACATTTTCCTTTTCTTAGTATAGGTTAGATATTTAATAATAAAGGTATTTTTGCCCTAACCATGAGTTTTCCTATATTTTTGTGTCATATTAGTCACTCAAAACAATCCTATTATTACCATTATACTTATAAGGAGCTGATGCACATGCATGTGAGATTGTAATCCAAATGACAAATGAAGACTTTCTCTTTATGATGAACATATAATTGAAGTAAACACTGAAATACAGAACTTGTGGGAGTCCAAAATGTATCCCCATGGGTTCTTCAAATTCCCACATGTACTTTCGGATGCAGCACATTAACTCAGATGTGAAAGATGTGAAATGCAGTCTAAGCAATTTACACAGACATAAAACATAACTGAATACTGGAGACTACTGAAGATCAGTAAAGAGGACAAGAAAGTTTTCATTGCCACCAGAAAAATTATAGACACAATTTCAATTAGAAGAAAAATAACAAGGGGCGCCTGGGTGGCGCAGTCGGTTAAGCGTCCGACTTCAGCCAGGTCACGATCTCCCGGTCCGGTAGTTCGAGCCCTGCGTCAGGCTCTGGGCTGATGGCTCAGCGCCTGGAGCCAGTTTCTGATTCTGTGTGTCCCTCTCTCTCTGACCCTCCCCCGTTCATGCTCTGTCTCTCTCTGTCCCCAAAATAAATAAACGTTGAAAAAAAAATTAAAAAAAAAAAAGAAGAAGAAAAATAACATTATTTTTAAACGGTGCTTTGTCCAATCACTAAAGAACAAGCCACAAAGGAGTTGTAAATGTTTCCTTAACCCCTATATGCCTCAAACCTTTTGAAAAGTGCTGCTTATCTTTTAGTTATTTGGGCTTCTGCCAATCTTCATCTTCTTGAGATTTCAACATTTCTACCTAGCTTCTTGAGGTATTTGAAAATACATTCTCCCAAGCAACATTTCTAGTGCCAGTTAATAATAATAATAGAGGGATATTTACTAGAAATTGTTGCTTGATTTCTGTTTTCTTTGGTTTCTTAACATTACATTGCCTAAGTTCACACAACGGATGCATGGCAAAACTGGATTTTATGACCAAATCTACCCAGTAAAAATAACTCCAATGCTGAATTTCTTAAAAAAGATAGCAACTCATGGGTGTTTCTTCTCCCACTCATCACTCAACACATTCTAATCTTCAACCTGCCTCCACAACGTGAATGAATCTGCTCAAGTTGTCACAGACTTGTTTTAAATTCAGGAGATACTTTTGAATCCTCATTATTACTAAAGTCTGAGCAGTATTTGACAAAGTCAACCATTTTTTTAAATATTTAAAATATGATTTTTATAATAGTTTATTCTCCTGGTTTGTAAATTTCTTGATGACAGAGATGAATACTGGATTTAATCAGGGCTCTGTATCCAACAATTCTCTTTCATTCTTGCTCTGTTCTACCTACCAGGTTAATCTTATGTATTTTCATGGCATCATGCTTGCCAATAACCCCAAAATTAATACCTTTATCTCAAAACTCTTTCTTGACTTCAGAACACAACAACATAATATATAAAAATCTTAAGGTGTCCCCCCCCCAAATCTATGCTTTATCTACTAGTGTTTGTCTGATCTATTAAACCAGTCTTGGATCCAGGCACTTGAGGCTGAATTTTGAAGACAACATTAATTCTACCTTTTTATTTTCATCAATGAAAATTTAGTTGATTTTGTCTTTAAAAGATCTCACAATATATCTACACGTATTTCCATATAGCTCAATGTTGACATTCCTGACAAACTCCATATTCTGCAAAATCATGCACTGATAAAACATAAATTATACAGAAAACAGGATTAGTGGTAGGCCAGTCAAAATCTATGCAACTTTGTTTACCAGAATATCAACAAATAAATAAGCATATTAATAAATGGATATATGAATAAATAAATTAATGAAAAATTGCTACTTCAGGAAATGACTTGAAGAATCCAGGCTGGCAAAGCTTAAAATAGCTGGAGGCTGACTTTTATATTAAATATGTGTGTGTGTGTGTGTGTGTGTGTGTGTGTGTTTGCACGCACATACATGTATACATTCATAGTAGAAATGCTAGCTTATAGATAGTTACAACTAAGGTGGGCACAGGAAGAATGCAACTGTTTCAGGAGCTGTGTATCATATAAGATGGGAATTGGGTTCAGCCACTCACTAATCTATTTTCCATTTCTATAATTATATTATAGGATATCATTATAGTATATTAACATTTCATGTTATTTAATTAATATAAGATTTCAAAAAGGTTATATGAATGGAATCCTATAAAACGTAACCTTTTTGGATTGTTTTTTTTAATAGGATAATTTTCTAGGGATGTACAAATGCATGTACAAGTTGTTACATGTATCAATTATCTGTTCATATGTAGTGCTGAGTATACTCCATGCTACGGATGTATTATAGAACCCTTCAAACCGTGAAGGACATTTGGGTAGTTCCAGTTATGCTTACTATAAGTAAAGCTATTATAGACATTCTTGTACAGGCATTTTGTGAACATAACTTTGTCTTTCTCTGGGATAAATGTTGAGGAGTTTAATTGATGGATTGTATAATGATTGCATTTTTTTGAAAGAAGTTGACAATGTATTTTCTAGAGTTGCTATACTATTTAAAATTATGCCAGTACGATTGTCCCAGTTTTTCTGTATCCTCACCAGCATTTGATGCTGTCACCATTTTTTTAGTTTAGCCATTATGTTAGGTATGCAGGTTTTAACTGAATTTCCCTGATTATGTTGAACATCGTTTCATGTGCGTATTTACCATTTGTATGTAGTCTTCATTGACAAAGACATCTCTTTATGTCTTTTGCTCATACTCTAATTGGATCATTTGCTTTTTATGACTGAGTTTTGAGAGTCCTTTATAAATTCTAGATAGTAGATCATTGTTAGATATGTGGTTTATAAATAATTCTTACCTTGTAGTTTGTTTCTTGATCTCTTAACATCTCCTTGTTTATCTCTTTTTAACAAAGGAAATTTTTATGAAATCAAATTTATCAATCTCTGTTATTACGTAACATGCTTCTGGGGTCAAGTATAAGTAGTCTTTGCCTACCCTTAGATCCTAAAGATTGTTTATTTTTTTCCTTAAAAGTTTCAGAATTTTGTATTTTACATTTACGTCTGTAATCTGTTGTGAGTTAATTTTTGCATAAGGTATGAAAATTAGGTCCCAGTTTACTTTTTTGCCTATGAATGTCCAAATACTCCAGTATCATGTGTATACGTATAATTTCATTGCATATATACACGAAACTCTGATTTTGGATTTGTCTATTTCTTTTCAGGTCTATCAGTTTTGGCGACACATCATTTGCAGGGGTTAGGTGCGTACACATGTAGGAATGCCATCCTTGGTGGAGGGACTCATTTATAATATAATATTCTTCTTTGTCTCTGATAGTTTTATCTTTCCCTGAAAATGGAGGGATCGCACCACATCATTCCTCAGGTTCTAAGGCCCCTGGTTGGTTGCCTATTTTTCTCCCCTTTTCTGAATCTTAAGTTAGTTTTGTATGTAATTCCCAGGGGTTTTAGTTGTATGTGGTGGAAAGAACAGGGAAAACTATGCTACTCCAACCTCCCAGAAACAGAAATCCCAGGCACTCATTTTAACTTTTTAGAGCTGAAAAGTGCCCGTTTGTGCAGCAGCCAAAAAGAATTTTCCCCTCTTGCCTAAAGTTATTATTTTTTTCCCACTATACTGGCTCTATAAATACAGGAAAAATTTGGTATGCAAAAATACAAACTCTGTGTGATACTGACACAAATCCTCTATTTAACTACTTGGCTGAGATAATTTGCATTATACAAACATACATGATAACAGAACAGACTGGGTTTTCTTCTGTCCACTCGCTTAATCCTTGGTTTGAGTTTTCAATACATCTTCTTCCCCAGAATTAAAAGAGAACTTTTATAAATGTAAATATGATTAAGACCCTCCTATATGTTACTTTTGCAATAAGTTGTAAAACAGAAGATCCTGAATCATCTTTCTCCTACCTATCTCAATAATTACATTCTTGGAGAAGTACTTTATTCTGTATCTTCCAAATATGCTAACTTTTTAAAGTTTCTGAAACATTCAAGGTTATTTTCCATCTGAGCATCTTTGATTATGGTTTTCCCAGTATTTAAAATGCTTTTTTAACCCAGATTTCCCTTTTGCTCCCAGATTTACATTGTCTAATTTTACTTACCCTTTAGGTATCAAATCAGCCATAAACATCTGAGGGAAACCAGCATGGTATCCAAGATTAGAATACTCTTCTTTATGTTTGTTAGCATGCTATTTTTTTTCTTTTTAAATCACAAGACACATTTATTTGATATCATGAGGCCTAAATTCCCTTTTTTTTTAATGGCCCTTATACCTGGAACCCAAGGTGTACCAGTACACAGTATGCAGCTGATCCTAAGGTACCTTGGGTTCCCCATCTTGACACTGCTCTTGAGAAAGAGCAAAGCACTTAGTTAACTTAGTATACTTCACACAGTAGGTGGAGAAAAAAAAAACAACTGCATGCAAACACACATGCAAACACATATGAAACACAAAAAACAGGCATTCATGCAAATCCTTGGGACCAGTTTTTCTTCTGGGCAGCTGCAAGGTATTTTACCATTTACCCAGGAGACCATCACTACCTGTCCCTTGAAACTTTTCCCCCCATCGGGGCGCCTGGGTGGCTCAGTCGGTTGAGTGTCCGACTTCAGCTCAGGTCACGATCTCACAGTTCGTGAGTTCGAGCCCCGCATCAGGCTCTGGGCTGGTGGCTCAGAGCCTGGAGCCTGCTTCCGATTCTGTGTCTCCCTCTCTCTCTCTGACCCTCCCCCATTCATGCTCTGTCTCTCTCTGTCTCAAAAATAAATAAACATTAAAAAAAAAAAAAGAAAAGAAAAGAAACTTTCCCCTGAAGAACAGCCTCAGGGCATTACTCTCTCTATTGACCCAGCCCAAATTTTATCACCCTGCCACTGAAGAGCTGGCTCCTTCACCTTCAATCAGGGGATATTTTCCCCTTTTGAACACCATAGGGGATGGAAAGGGTGGTCCTGCAGGCAGGGGTCTTTCTCTCTGGTTAACTGCTATAGGACCTTTTTTTGGCACAGCACCTAAAGAGTCAAGGGATAGTTATGCGATGACAGAATTAAAAAAAATCAGTGAAAGAAATAAAACATGACAAATTTTCATGCATTCTCACCTCCTAATTTGCAGGAATATTAATGAACGTGGAAGTGATAGGAGATCTTCTGGTTAAACATAATGAGTTAAATGCACTTTGTTGTCTCCATCTCCATTTCCTTTTGGAACCTCACTAATATTGCAGTCAGAGGATTTTTTTTAATGTTTGTAATGCTTATTTATTTTTGAAGGAGAGAGAGAGTGTGAGTGGGGGAGGAGCAGAGAGAGAGGGAGACTCAGAATCTGAAGCAGGTTCCAGGCTCCGAGCTGTCAGCACAGAGCCAGATGTGGGGCTCCAGCTCATAGACCGTGAGATCATGACCTGAGCTGAAAGACACTTAAAGTAGTGAGCCACCCAGGCAGACTCCCCCGGAGGATTTTTTTTTAATGGGCATAAACCAAAAGGTTAAAAAGGATAATATGAGAGGCAATAAAAGGAAATGAATGTATTTTAAAAAAAATTTAGAAGCTGGAGAAGAGATGAAGTAATGGTGGAAACCGTGCTGAGATCAGGAAGTTTGAATAAGATGCATATGGTAAGGTCTCCAGCTCCCCCCTTTCTTCCCCCCAACCCCCAGGAGGCTTCAAGCCAAAAATTTTACAACAAGAAAACAAAGTAAACTCTCTTTCGAGAAATGGACTTTCGAAAAAGGGGAAAAACAAAAAAAAAGTAGCTATAGGTCTGTAGCATCCCTCAGTGACTTGTTCTACTCCCAACAGCAGACAAACTTCCATCCATATATGAGACCCTGATTAGATAAAGGTAAAAGTAAGGAATAACAAATATTTCTGGAAAGTCTATACCATGATAGATAATGGTAAAAAAATCAATCTGATCAAATATTAGGACAAAGGAAAAAAATACTGGGAAATAAAAAGTTTCTTAAAGGAAAAACAGAAGGTATTGCATTACTGAAACACAAAGAGGAGTTTATTGAAAAAGGAAAATCATGGGGCGCCTGAGTGGCTCAGTCGGTTAAGCGTCCGACTTCAGCTCAGGTCACGATCTCGTGGTCCGTGAGTTCGAGCCCCGCGTCGGGCTCTGGGCTGATGGCTCACAGCCTGGAGCCTGCTTCTGATTCTTTATCTCCCTCTCTCTCTGCCCCTCCCCCGTTCATGCTGTCTCTCTCTGTCTCAAAAATAAATAAAACCTTAAAAAATTAAAAAAAAAAAAAGAAAAAGGAAAATCAGATAATCAGAATTATAAAGTGCTTTTTTCAATGAAGATATGACTGCCAAAACATGAAAATTTCAAAAAAGGAATGGAAAAAAAAATTAAGGAAACCTTTGAGACAAGGGACAAAATTAAAAGCAATGAAATATCATTGAAATCAATAAGAAATTTAGAGAATTTTTCCAAGAGGAAAACTAGCCAAATAATAAAAATGTAAAGAGAAGGAAGAAATGAAATGGGTGTAAATTACCAAGTAAATTGCACCGGATTATTTTTGAGTATTGAAGGTACCAGTGTTGAGAATGAAATAATTTCCTCTGTGCTACATACAATTAATGAAACACACACACACACACACACACACACACACACACACACACACACACAAAACCATTGTGAATTTCTAGAACATTGTAATAAGAATGACAACACATTCTTAATAGCAACACCAAGAGGTAAAAGGCAATAAATCACTAACACTAAACATCTAAGTAGGCCTACATATAATAAAATAAAACAAAATGTGAAAGCTACCCAAATGTCCAATACTAGAATAAATCAATACAGTGGAATACATCCATACAGTAGACTAATATACACTAATGAGTACATGATAGAAGTCCATATAATATAATCTCACAAAAATAATTTAGAGAGCACAGACTAAGAGCAAAAATAGCATATACTCTTTTAGACTCTTTTCATTAACGAAAAGTACAGAAGAGACCAAACTAATCTATTATGTTGAAAGTTAGAATAGAAGTTGTGCTGGGAAACAGTGACTAGAGAATAGAATAATGGGGGACTTGCAGAGTTCAGGCAGTATTTCTTGATCTGGGTGTATGTGGCATAAAATTGTTTAACATATAGACATTCACCTAATGTACATTTATATCTTTGCACCACTTTTATGTAAAGTTCATTCTTTATTTATGTTTTTTTTTCCTTTGCAACAGAATTAAAGAATTACCAAATTATAGTTAAGGAGGTTCCCTACAGAACAGATATGCAGTGGGTTTAAAAACCAACCAGATAAATCAGAGTAGGATGAAAATTTGAATTAAGTTGTCAAAGGAAAACAAATGAGACAATTATTAACTTTAATTCGGAGATATAAATGCCAGGGCACCTGGGTGGCTCAGCTGGTTAAGTGTCCAACTTCAGCTCAGGTCATGATCTCATGGTCTGTGAGTTTGAGCCCCAGGTTGGGCTCTGTGCTGACAGCTCTGAGCCAAGAGCCTGCATCAGATTCTCTCTCTCTCTCTCTCTCTCTCCCTCTCTCTCTCTCTCTCTCTGCCATTCCCCCACTCATGCCCCTGTCTCTGTCTCTCAAGGATGAATAAACATGAAAAAAAAAAATTGAAACACAAATGTTATATAAGAAATACAAGGCAATCATAGTGTTTTATGTATCTTAGCTAAAATAGTCATATAATCGTAACATAAAAAACAGAATATTATTTGATTAAAATGGTAATACTACTCTAATGGGAGAATCACATAGGAAAGCTCAGTGTGGGACTAGATATAACAGAAACTCTCATCTTTTAAAATAAGAAATCATATAATTTCTAAGACCCTAATATCAAAAACTAGTCATGTAATATAAAGGAAAATCTCAGAAAAATTAAACATGTTCAAAATAATACCATCTGGGGTGCCTGGATAGCTCAGTTGGAGAAGCATGTGACTCCTGATCATGGGGATGTGAGTTCCAGCATGAGTTCAAGCAGAGCTCAAGTGGGGTATAGGGACTACTTAAATAAATAAAACTTTACAAAAAATGATGCCATCTAAGCAGCAGGAATTTATACTTAAAAATTATTAGAGAGCTGCTATTTTTGTTATTAGCCTAGTAATAGTTACTAATTTTTAAATGATATATTCTATTTATAAGTAAATAGTAACTTTATTTTTTTTAATGTTTATTTATTTTGAGAGAGAGATGGGGGTGGGAGGGAAAGAGAGAGAGAGAGAGAGAGAGAGAGAGAGAATTTCAAGCAGGCACCACACTGTCAGTGCAGAGCCCAATGAGGGGCTCAAACTTACAAACTGTGAGATCATGACCTAAGCCAAAATCAAGAGTCAGATGCTTAACCAACTGAGCCACGCAGGTGCCTCTATAAGTAAAAAGTAACTTTATTTTTTTAAATTTTTTTAACGTTTATTTATTTTTGAGACAGAGAGAGACAGAGCATGAACGGGGGAGGGTCAGAGAGAGGGAGACACAGAATCTGAAACAGGCTCCAGGCTCTGAGCTGTCAGCACAGATCCTGACGCGGGATTCAAACTCATGGACCGTGAGATCGTGAGTCGTTCGCTCAACCGACTGAGCCACCCAGGCGCCCCAAGTAAAAAGTAACTTTGAAGATACATACCTAAAAAGAATTCTAGTGGGATTAATATTTAATTAACATTTAATCTATAGTTAACTTATAATTTGTGATTATTTTCACAAAAAATTTTTCTTATTAAATATTTTCCACATTTTTTCCAATACACCAATTTGGTCTTAATATTAGATTTTTTTTATGGGGCTAGTGCATAGTGGTACAAATATTATGAATCAATGAATGTTGATGTTTATTTGCCTGAATTTGAACTGGATTAAAAAATAGTGCTTGGATAATATATATTTTTAATTAGTAGCATTTTTATTTGTTACCATAATTGTGCTGTTCCCAAATAGGGTTACAAGTATGACTGAAATCTAGATGGAGTTTTTAGATATATTTTCATATAGAAACATATAAATTTTATATTATTTATTCATAGACACCTGATAATATGGACTTTTCTAGCATCTCAAAATGTAAGAAGGTATCATTAAGTGGTTATTTCTAGGTAAAATCTTACAGTTCGTCTTTAATAAAGTGATAAATATCACTTATTTATTGGAAAGAATATATACATGTGTTCCAATAATGCCTGAAAGGTACAAATATATATTTTGCATACTTACAAAATATTACATATGTATTTTTTATGTACATGTTCAACAGTGGGTTTGCTTCAAATTATTATGGTAATGTTTAGTCAAAAAAGTATAAAAGAGTACATAAATTATTTGTTAAATAACTGGTGCTCAGGAGATCAGAGTTATGTTGTATTTTTCTTAATTCAGAGCCTACATTTGCTTAGGAGGAAAGCATTAAGGCTGGATTGGTTTAAAGAAATTCTGTAGCTGTTAAAATAAATGACTTGGAAATTAGTCTGAAGTAGCTTCATACAGGCTCTGCAGCCAGTTTGCTAAATATAGACACTAAATTCTGCTGCTTTTGCTAAAGGGCAATCCAGAGACAGCTTTGGTATTATTTAATAAATGACACAGCTTCAGAATAGCCGAAATGGTTTAGTCAATTTTCAGTTATAGATGAGATCTTATATGTATGTGTGTGCATATATAGATATAAATACATCACTTAGCATTTGGCCATTCTATTCAACTATTTTTTGTTTGTTTGCTTTCAATGTTTATTTTTGAGAGAGAGACAGAGTGTGAGCAGGGAGGGGCACAGAGAGGGAGAAACAGAATCTGAAGCAGGCTCCAGGTTCTGGATTGTCAGCGCAGAGCCTGATGTGGGACTCGAACCCGCAAACCATGAGATCATGACCTGAGCCAAAGTCGGACGCCTAACCGACTTTGAACCACCCAGGCCCCCCATTCAACTATTTTTTAATTGATGAACCTGCACCAGTCACTGTAATGGACAAAACCAAATAACAAAACAAAAAAAAAAATGAATAAGGCATGATTCCTGACTTCACCTGACCTGAAGGAATTCACCAACTTAGAAGCACAGAAAAGTAGATGATCAAAAGTCACTGTGTGGTTATAATAAAGGGAATTACAACATACTATAGGAGTATCAAAAATAAGTAATGGAATACCCCAAAATACTCATTAAATTATTAGGATTGACGCTTTTCTGAAAAAAAATGAAGCTATGCTGATTCTTAAAGGAAGACCTGTTTGTGTTTTGTTTTGTTTTGTTTTGTTTTGTTTTGTAAACATATCGGAAAGATGAAATTATTCCAGGCACGTATGCACTGCAGGGGACAACATGAGCACAAGCTTGAAGGTGAGAGAGTGTTTCATCTGTATGTAATAGGGCTGGAGTAGAAATTCATAGTTTAGTATTGCTTGACCATAGAATTCAATGCAAACAAAACCTAAAAGGAAGCAGGGCATAGTTCACAGAGGTTTTTGAATTCAGAGCTAATTTCAATTTTATCCTATGGACATCCAGAAGGAGACGAATTTCTAGCAGCAAAACAGAAGCTAACTTTAAGTATCACAATCCAAGCACAGAAAACCATAAATGAAAGTTACACCACTAGCAATACTGACAAAGATGGAAAGGATATGGAGAGCCTGAGAAAGCTCAGTGGGAAGAGGTGGTTGGCAAGAGTTGGGATATAAAGGCGAAAGAGTCAAAGATGACTTTCGGGCATCTGATTGGGTGATGCTGCCAACTAATAAAACAAACAAAAAGTTGTGGTAAAATATGGTTAAAATATAGACATTTCGAGTTCAGGGTTTTTTTATGTTTATTTATTCTTGAGACACACACACACACACACACACACACACACACACACACTCACAGTGTGAGTGGGGGAGGGGCAGAGAGAGAGGGAGACACAGAATCCGAAACAGGCTCCAGGCTTCGAGCTGTCAGCACAGAGCCCGACGTGGGGCTCTAATTCATGAGCCACAAGATCATGACCTGAGCCGAAGTCGGACACTTAACCGACTGAGTCACCCAGGCGCCCCGAGTTCAGCTTTTTTATATTCAAGTTTTCTGGTAGAATTATCCAGCAAGAAGTTACAACGTAGGTGAATGGTAGATATATATAGAGAGAGATCAGAGTAAGAGTAAAAAGTGATCAATTAAACTTGAGAAATTAAATCTATGAAGGGTGGATAAACTTTCAATATTGGCAAATGCTAGGAAAATAGCAACCTTTTAAAAGATAAGAAGAGTGATGCCTGGGTGGTTCAGTTGGTTGAGTGTCCGACTTGAGTTTAGCTCAGGTCATGATCCCAAGGTGTGGGATCAAGCCCCGTGTCAGGATCTGTGCTGAGAGTGCAGAGTGCTTGAGATTCATTCTCTCTCTCTCTCTCTCTCTCTCTCTCTCTCTATCTCTCTCCCTCCCTCCCTCCCTCCCCCCCCCCGCCCTTCTCCATACCCTCTCACTCAGGCTTTTCTCTCTCTAAAATTATATATATATAATATATATTAATAATAATTAAAAATAAAAGATAAGAGATATGTCATTGAGAAAGGATAAGTAAAAGTAGAATAAGAAGATTAAATGTTGCAGACCCCAGGGGGACATAGGTGGCTCAGTTAAGCATGTGACTTCGGCCCAGGTCATGATCTTGCAGTTTGTGTGTTCCAGCCCTGTGTCAGGCTCTGTGCTGACAGCTCAGAATCTGGAACATGCTTCGGATCCTGTGTCTCCCTCTCTCTCTGCCCCTCCCTGACTCATGCTCTGTATGTCTGTCTCTCTCTCTCAAAAATAAAAGAAAACATTAAAAAATTTTTAAAGAAAATGTTGCAGACCCCAGAGAAAAACGTTAAGTGGCATGGAGTGATCAAAATGTTCAATGTGACAGGTCCAGTGATCCAGAAAGTGAAAACTGTTTAATTTATTTAACAATTAGAAGCTCAATATTATTATAAATAAGAGCTGCCTGAGTAGAAGTGTGATGGCAGAAGGCAGGTTTCGGGGTTTCCCTAGAAAACTTTACATTCCTTCTAAAATTTAGTGTCCGTTCTATGTAATGTCATATTTATTAACATTAAGAACACTCATGATGCTCTTGATAATTAATATATCCTATTATAGTAAGGATGACTTTCTTTTTTGCTTTATAAGAAACAGTAGTTTACAGTGAGTGTCAATAACTATAAAGGGTCTGAGTTTTTACCATGGTAAAGGTTAACAAGGTAGCCTGTCACAATTACATGGAAGATAGAAGAATCTGTCACTCCTCAGTCAGAGGCAAAGTACTCATAGCAACAGCCATAGCAGTGACCATAGTATATCTCTGCATCCCTTGCATCCTAAGTTGTATCTTTGCATATAGTAATATTAATTGTAGGAGCAGAACCACAAGCTTAGGCACCCAGATCTTTTATAATAAGGAGTAAGCCTGCCTGAGCTTAGCTCTAGGAGGAGATATTATCTTTATTATATTGTATAGTAAACAAACCTGTCATTTCTTCAGAAGGGAGACCCCCATCTCAATAGTTCAAGGCTCTCTGCTATAAATTATCAATCAAAAGTTAGTCCAGAACAAATACAGCAAGTGTATAGAAATGCACAGATCGTGCAAAATTTTTGGTCAATAATATTCACTTCTCTTATCTACACTTCTTGGTTTGTGGTGAATTCTCCCATAAATATGCCACTTGCTTGGCCACTGTAATCTAACCAATGAAATCTAGAAATAAATATATTTATTTCTCCTATATAATATTTAATCAAGGCTCCTGTAATAAGACTTCATGCAGTGATAGGAAGTAAACATGAAGTATTGACCTCAATCATTCCTCCCAGGGGCCTGAACACAGATACCAAATTTTGAACAAATCTTTTAACCTTTCAAGGTCTAAGTTAGAAAATCAAGTGAATTTCCACAAGGTTTAGTATTGACCTTTACACTGATTAGAAGTATCTATCTAGGTCCCGTAGAATGTATTAGAGATTTACAGATCTTTGCACATTGTCCCATAAGAAAGCTTGAAGTAATTCTATCATCCAGAACTACCCTAGACAGTGAGTTGAGTCAGACCTGAAAGCCTTCCTCGGTGGAGGTCATGCCATCGATCATTTTGGCTAAAGTCAGAGACCATCCAAGATTTCACACTGCATTTTGTTGTCATATCTCCTTAGTCTCCTTGAATACGTGGTTATTGAGACTTGCCTTACTTATGACAACCTTGAAATTTTCAATATTGCTAAGTAGTTTTTAGAATGACTCTCAATGCAGGTTTGATGATACTTCTCATTATTATATCAAAGTTATGCATCATGGGGGAGAAAATCACAAATTTGATGTGAGCTTCTCAGTGCATGTCAGGGAGTACATGATGCTAAGTATTATTTTTGGCAATGCCAGCTTGATAACTGGGTTAAGATGGTGAGTGTCAGGGTTCTCCTCTATATAGTTACTATTATTCCCTTTGTAATGAACACATATTTACTTGGGGGTAGAGATGCATTCAGACTATGCATACAGTCCTTTTCTTCACTTGTGTTTGTTATTTTAATACAACTATTTGGATCTTGCCTGTTGAAAATATAGCTGTGGTTGGGTTTTTAAAAATTGTTTAATGTTTATTTATTTTTGAGAAAGAGAGACAGAGCATGAGAGGAGGAGGAGCAGAGAGAGAGGGAGACAAAGAATCCAGGGCAGGCTCCAGGCTCTGAGCTGTCAGCACAGAGCCCAACGCAGGGGTCAAACTCACAAACTGCAAGATCATGACCTGAGCTGAAGTTGGATGCTTAACCAAATGAGCCACCGAGAAGCCCCTACAGCTGTGGAGTTCTAACAGTGATTTTTATACTTCCTTCATTCTTTCTACATTTATTAATTGGAATTCTTTTCCAAAAAGTCAGATGTACATTTTATCCATTTACTTATATTATTTGATTATAATACTTGTGTGGAATCATGGGTATTTATTTTGTTCTTTGACTTATTACTCAGTATTATTCATCACAAATTCTAGAATTGCTCAAATTATTCCCACTTTGGCCACTGGGAGTTCTTTCAGATTAACTCCAGTGCCCTTTTGGCATGCCTCATTTTTTTTCTTCTTTGTTTTCTCTTTCTCCCATCCTTCTGCCATTCCCCTATTCTCAGTCATATAATTTGGTAGCATTAAGTTTCCCTTCTTTAGTTTTATGGGTTAAGACAATCAAACAGTCTCTCTCCTGGCAATAGTTGGTTCAAAGATGAGAATTTAACCCAATTTTGTCTAATTAATGGGAATGGAGCATAGGACTTCTATTAGGTTCTCAGAAGAGACCCTCTCTTTCCCCCAGAAGATGTAATGTGAATATGTGATATGTGAGAATACCACTGATATTTGCCTGATCAGAAATCAACATCTTGGACAACCTTGTGGGGTAACAGTCACCCTTATGAAGCCTGATAACCTAGTTGAAACAACAAAAACAAAACATTCACATGGGGAACTGGGGAGCCCTGATGAAACTGTTGGAGCCACTGGGCCTAAGTCTTGTGTAAAGTCAACAAATGCATTGTATGTATGTATGTATGTATGTATGTATGTATTAATGTTTATTTACTTTTGAGAGAGAGAGAGAGAGAGAGAGAGCGAGAGCGAGAGCGCATGAGCAGGGGAGGGACAGAGAAAGAGGGAGATACAGAATCTGAAGCAGACTCCAGGCTCTGAGCTGTCAGCACAGAGCCCAACATGGGGCTCAAACTCACCAACTGCGAGATCATGACTTGAGCCAAAGTTGGCTGCTTAACCAACTGAGCCACCCAGGTGCCCCAACAAATTTATTTTGTAGTTGGGCCAGTTTGGGGTCAATACTTGTTTGTAAACTGTAACTAAATAATGATGTCCTCAAATCAAACCATAGCCATCCATATTTACCTTTCCATTTGCCATTTTGGTGTCCAGTGACTAGAAAGAATGCACTGGTCCTGGAATAATGTTTTTATACTATTCATCTTGTAGATAACTTGTTAGCTCCAAATACTTTAAAGTATTAATCATGAGCATAGTACTTCAACATATTTTTCCACCTAAAAATATAATTAAATAGATTTTGTTGTTGCTGTGGCTATATCCCTATATCATGGTCCACTACCATGCCAAGGCTAGTCAATACTTGGGGACCTTCAGGATAAACTCTAACAAGTGTGGGTTTATGCTGCTTTTATAAGGAGCAGAATACCATATAGGCAATGGGCAATAAGAGACAAATTTGCATTAAACCTATCTTCCGGTTCACCTTTGAAAATGTTCCCTCCACGCTCCTCATTTCCACCTACAGATAGGTCTTCCATTAATCAAATGAGTCAGTAAGAAATATGTGGCATAAAGCACTACTTCTTAACCTATTTAATTTTATAGAAGGCAACAAGCCCATGACTGACTTAAATTTTTACACAGGCAAGCTGCCTGACCATCAAATATCAACCCATTTCTGTGAGTACCTGTGCTCACTACAAGATCTGTACCCACTCACTCACCTGTAACCTTGTCCAGTTTATAACTTTGCACTGCTTATTTGCCTTGAAACAGAAATCCCAAGTTATCGTTCTTGTTAACCTCTCAGTCCACATGTGACTTCGTTATCTTACCTACCAGAGCATTCGTACAAAGATTACAAATGTACAACATACTGACTCTTTGCCACTATCTATACAGACCTACCTGGTATTCATCAAGGTTACCTGCCATCATGATACAGAAACTGGAAGACATAGTGGGAAAGACATGCAAATTCATCAGGGCAGGACTAACACTGTTACACAGAGAATGGCAAGTGTAGGGAATAAGTTAGAATTCTCTGGATGAGCACTGGGTGTTGTATGTAAGCCAATTTGACAATAAACTATATTTTACAAAAAAGAATTCTCTGAGCTTTCACCAGTGGGTTAACAAGGTTTAGGGTGGAAAGCTGCCACAGGGCAAAAGTGCTCAGTGTAGAACAAAGCAGAGAGTGGAAAGTCGCTTCCATAGGACAAAAGTGTCCAGCATCCAAGAACAGGTAGAGGAAGAAAGCTGCCCAGGACAAAAGTGTCCAGGGCTAGTCATTAAATAAGACAAAGTATAGGGTGAAAGCCACTGCAGGGCAAAAGCACTCCAGGTTAATTAGCAAGAAAAATGCCTTGTTAACCATGAGGCATCACGCTCTGTCTTAGCCCCTAGAGAAGTTAAGATAAGCAGATACAGTGCCTGGTGCCAGCAGTAAACAGTTGTCTGCACAATGCCAAGATTTTGATTTGTCTTGACCCTAACCCCTAACACTGCATATTTTTGAAAACCCCTTTTTTCTCACACACGAGTTAATGGTTACTGTTTTATTGTTTCTTTCTGCACGTCCATCATGTATGTAAGCCTTCTGATCCTAATAAATACAGAGAAAGGACCCATATTCAGGGTTCTTGTTCCCTCCCAGACATTAGCCTCTCTTGTATTGTATTCATTTGTGTGTCCACTCTCTTGCTGGACAAGAGAGGATTCCAGTCTCAAAGTCTGCAACAGGGAAGAACACAAAAGCATGTGTAGAAGCATAACTCCACCCTTAGAAATAAGCCAGAACATATCATGACCTTCTACCAGGAAAGCCTGGAAAACTTTAGGCACGTGAAGGGTAGCTTAAGAGAGATCAGCTTTCCTTTATACCTTTTACTAGCTGTGTCCCCCTCACGCACTCCCAATACTCCTCCATCTTTTCACCTCATCAAAGCAAACTTCAAATAGCATTCTATGTTTGAATCAATACCTCAGGACAACATTCACCTTGTTTTTTTAAAAGTATTTAGCTTTGATTCAATTTTTAGTAGTTCTGGATTCTTGACTCTGCAGTGATCCTGAACTCAGAGGTTCTTGGGTACTTTATCCAAGTTAAGCATTTGAAAGATTACTTCAATAATATAAAGATGTGTTTTTAAAGTTAATCTACCTTTCCTCTTTTAATAAAAAAAAATTTTCCTAGTACTTTAGAATATGAGAAACACCATACTGTTAGATAATAATAGCATTTATGTGCCTGGAAATTGAGAATAATGCTAAATTTCACAGAACATTTTGGCATAGATTTTCATCAAGTGACACAACTCTATTTTCTCCTAAAACTAATGAAGATTACAAATTAGATCTTGGTTTTGTAATGTAATTAGGATAACCAGGAGTTGACATAATGGTAATTCTTTCTTTGTTCTATGCTGAAGACATTTCAAAATAATGTAAGTAGAGCAGCATGTGTATTCAAAATGATTTGATATGCTTCCTAGCTCTAATGGGTAAAATATCTATTTCTGTAAAATTACGGTTAGCATAGGTTCTCACTATGATCCTTTTCCACATGTGCCTATGGAAAGTATGACTCAATTTTCTCCATAGTGATTTATAGGAAACAGAAATAGCACTTTAATTATTAATGTACCATTGATTCAGCAAATCATTCCCATCAATGGTGATTTGAGTACAGCAGGTACCTTATGATCCACATACTTGAGAAACTGAATAAATATCTTCACCTGAAGAGAATGTTATTCTAGTTAATCAGGGTATTAAAATTTCTTTAAATTCAAATAATACCAAGAAAGCACGTTATATCATAAAAATAGGAGTTACAGTCATTTTAAAATTTTGTTTCATTATATACATTTATATCTATTTTAGCAATATCTAAAGGAAGATATGAAATAAATAATACACCATACAAAAAATAAGATTCATTATTATTATAATATACACCCTTGGCTTCAGCAAGTTTAAACACCTTTTAGTTAATAGCACCAAACATCTATATGCTATCATTCTTATTTACCAGAAGAATCACTGCAGGGTATGCAAGACTAACAATCATGAGAAAGTCATGAGCAATGGCCATATATCTTTATTTTGGTGTGTATTCGTAGTTATTTTAGTTGGATTTTCAGATGGAAAGTGATAAAACGTTGAACTCACCAACACTTGATTCCTCAGAGGAGTTAAGAACTGGACTTGAATCACATGTCCTTATTTCTTAACAGAACAGGTTCTCTGATTTTCTCTGTGATCTTTACTGACCAGGTTCATAGTAAAAGACTGGGTAAAGAAAGTCTGTACTTCTCGGAATATTAAGAAATACCTATTGAATATTTATTTTGGGGGGCAAAGAAGTTTCTTAAGATGCATGGTATCTCCTCCCTGTAATACATAATAGGTCCTATACTCACACTTAGATTCTAAGATCTTGTTCTTTTAAGACCCTGGTTTTTTAAAAATATTTATTTATTTTGAGAGAGAGACAGAGAGAACATATGTGAGCACACACACAAGCAGGGGAGAGGCAGAGAGAGAGAGAGAGAGAGAGAGAGAGAGAGAATCTCAAGAAGGCTCCACATTCAGCACAGAGCCCAACACAGGTTCAATTGCACTACCATGAGATCACGACCTGAGCTTAAATCAAGGGTTGGATGCTCAATCGACTAAGCCACCCCGGTGCCCCATCTCTTGGTTTCTTAATTAATCTAATACCAATTTCATTTCTAAAGCATTTGAAGATCAGCTTTAATAATTTTCAATAGAGGACCAACTCCTACCTTTTAATAGAATATTCACAAGCTTTATATTCATAAAATACTTTTATTAAATTATTCCCTGCTAGTCTTTTTCTTTAATGTGTATATTTGAATATACTTGAAATCAAAAGATTGACAAAGAAAAATTATATTCCTCTTTGTCTTTTTAATTAGTTTAATTTAATGCATCAAGAAATTTATTTGTATTTTTCTAAAATAACCCTGCGGGCAAGATGGCGGCTTAGGAGGACGCTGGGCTCACCGCACGTCCTGCTGATCACTTAGATTCCATCTACACCTGCCTAAATAACCCAGAAAACCGCCAGAGGATTAGCAGAACTGAGTCGCCGGAGCCAAACGCAGACGAGAGGCCCACGGAAGAGGGTAGGAAGGGCGGCGAGGCGGTGCGCGCTCCACGGACTGGCGGGAGGGAGCCGGGGCGGAGGGGCGGCTCGCCGGCCAAGCAGAGCCCCCGAGTCTGGCTTGCAAAAGCGGAGGGGCCGGGCGGACTGTGTTCCGACAGCAAGCGCGACTTAGCGTCTGGGAGGTCATAAGTTAACAGCTCTGCTCGGAAAGCGGGAAGGCTGGAGGACAAAGGGAGGGAGAGCTGCTGAGCCCCCTGACAACAGAGCTCAGTTTGGTGGGGAACAAAGGCGCTCGCCAGCGCCATCTCCCCCGCCCATCCCCCAGCCGAAATCCCAAAGGGAACCAGTTCCTGCCAGGGAACTTGCTCTCTCCACGCAAACACCCAACTCTGCGCTTCTGCGGAGCCAAACCTCCGGCAGCGGATCTGACTCCCTCCCGCTGCCACAGGGCCCCTCCTGAAGTGGATCACCTAAGGAGAAGCGATCTAAGCCTGCCCCTCCTGCCCCCATGCACCTTGCCTACCCACCCCAGCTAATACACCAGATCCCCAGCATCACAAGCCTGGCAGGGTGCAAGTAGCCCAGACGAGCCACACCACCCCACAGTGAATCCCACCCCTAGGAGAGGGGAAGAGAAGGCACACACCAGTCTGACTGTGGCCCCAGCGGTGGGCTGGGGGCAGACATCAGGTCTGACTGCGGCCCCGCCCACCAACTCCAGGTATACACCACAGCACAGGGGAAGTGCCCTGCAGGTCCTCACCACGCCAGGGACTATCCAAAATGACCAAGCGGAAGAACTCCCCTCAGAAGAATCTCCAGGAAATAACAACAGCTAATGAGCTGATCAAAAAGGATTTAAATAATATAACAGAAAGTGAATTTAGAATAATAGTCATAAAATTAATCGCTGGGCTTGAAAACAGTATACAGGACAGCAGAGAATCTCTTGCTACAGAGATCAAGGGACTAAGGAACAGTCACGAGGAGCTGAAAAACGCTTTAAACGAAATGCATAACAAAATGGAAACCACCACAGCTCGGCTTGAAGAGGCAGAGGAGAGAATAGGTGAACTAGAAGATAAAGTTATGGAAAAAGAGGAAGCTGAGAAAAAGAGAGATAAAAAAATCCAGGAGTATGAGGGGAAAATTAGAGAATTAAGTGATACACTAAAAAGAAATAATATACGCATAATTGGTATCCCAGAGGAGGAAGAGAGAGGGAAAGGTGCTGAAGGGGTACTTGAAGAAATCATAGCTGAGAACTTCCCTGAACTGGGGAAGGAAAAAGGCATTGAAATCCAAGAGGCACAGAGAACTCCCTTCAGACGTAACTTGAATCGATCTTCTGCACGACATATCATAGTGAAACTGGCAAAATACAAGGATAAAGAGAAAATTCTGAAAGCAGCAAGGGGTAAACGTGCCCTCACATATAAAGGGAGACCTATAAGACTCGTGACTGATCTCTCTTTTGAAACTTGGCAGGCCAGAAAGAATTGGCACGAGATTTTCAGGGTGCTAGACAGAAAAAATATGCAGCCGAGAATCCTTTATCCAGCAAGTCTGTCATTTAGAATAGAAGGAGAGATAAAGGTCTTCCCAAACAAACAAAAACTGAAGGAATTTGTCACCACTAAACCAGCCCTACAAGAGATCCTAAGGGGGACCCTGTGAGACAAAGTCCCAGAGACATCACTATAAGCATAAAACATACAGACATCACAATGACTCTAAACCCGTATCTTTCTATAATAACACTGAATGTAAATGGATTAAATGCGCCAACCAAAAGACATAGGGTATCAGAATGGATAAAAAAACAAGACCCATCTATTTGCTGTCTACAAGAGACTCATTTTAGACCTGAGGACACCTTTAGATTGAGAGTGAGGGGATGGAGAACTATTTATCATGCGACTGGAAGCCAAAAGAAAGCTGGAGTAGCCATACTTATATCAGACAAACTAGACTTTAAATTAAAGGCTGTAACAAGAGATGAAGAAGGACATTATATAATAGTTACAGGGTCTATCCATCAGGAAGAGCTAACAATTATAAATGTCTATGCGCCGAATACCGGAGCCCCCAAATATATAAAACAATTACTCATAAACATAAGCAACCTTATTGATAAGAATGTGGTAATTGCAGGGGACTTTAATACACCACTTACAGAAATGGATAGATCATCTAGACACACGGTCAATAAAGAAACAAGGGCCCTGAATGAGACATTGGATCAGATGGACTTGACAGATATATTTAGAACTCTGCATCCCAAAGCAACAGAATATACTTTCTTCTCGAGTGCACATGGAACATTCTCCAAGATAGATCATATACTGGGTCACAAAACAGCCCTTCATAAGTTTACAAGAATTGAAATTATACCATGCTTACTTTCAGACCACAATGCTATGAAGCTTGAAATCAACCACAGAAAAAAGTCTGGAAAACCTCCAAAAGCATGGAGGTTAAAGAACTCCCTACTAACGAATGAGTGGGTCAACCAGGCAATTAGAGAAGAAATTAAAAAATATATGGAAACAAACGAAAATGAAAATACAACAATCCAAACGCTTTGGGACGCAGCAAAGGCAGTCCTGAGAGGAAAATACATTGCAATCCAGGCCTATCTCAAGAAACAAGAAAAATCCCAAATACAAAATCTAACAGCACACCTAAAGGAACTAGAAGCAGAACAGCAAAGGCAGCCTAAATCCAGCAGAAGAAGAGAAATAATAAAGATCAGAGCAGAAATAAACAATATAGAATCTAAAAAAACTGTAGAGCAGATCAACGAAACCAAGAGTTGGTTTTTTGAAAAAATAAACAAAATTGACAAACCTCTAGCCAGGCTTCTCAAAAAGAAAAGGGAGATGACCCAAATAGATAAAATCATGAATGAAAATGGAATGATTACAACCAATCCCTCAGAGATACAAACAATTATCAGGGAATACTATGAAAACTTATATGCCAACAAATTGGACAACCTGGAAGAAATGGACAAATTCCTGAACACCCACACTCTTCCAAAACTCAATCAGGAGGAAATAGAAAGCTTGAACAGACCCATAACCAGCGAAGAAATTGAATCGGTTATCAAAAATCTCCCAACAAATAAGAGTCCAGGACCAGATGGCTTCCCAGGGGAGTTCTACCAGACGTTTAAAGCAGAGATAATACCTATCCTTCTCAAGCTATTCCAAGAAATAGAAAGGGAAGGAAAACTTCCAGACTCATTCTATGAAGCCAGTATTACTTTGATTCCTAAACCAGACAGAGACCCAGTAAAAAAAGAGAACTACAGGCCAATATCCCTGATGAATATGGATGCAAAAATTCTCAATAAGATACTAGCAAATCGAATTCAACGGCATATAAAAAGAATTATTCACCATGATCAAGTGGGATTCATTCCTGGGATGCAGGGCTGGTTCAACATTCGCAAATCAATCAACGTGATACATCACATTAACAAAAAAAGAGAGAAGAACCATATGATCCTGTCAATCGATGCAGAAAAGGCCTTCGACAAAATCCAGCACCCTTTCTTAATAAAAACCCTTGAGAAAGTCGGGATAGAAGGAACATACTTAAAGATCATAAAAGCCATTTATGAAAAGCCCACAGCTAACATCATCCTCAACGGGGAAAAACTGAGAGCTTTTTCCCTGAGATCAGGAACACGACAAGGATGCCCACTCTCACCGCTGCTGTTTAACATAGTGCTGGAAGTTCTAGCATCAGCAATCAGACAACAAAAGGAAATCAAAGGCATCAAAATTGGCAAAGATGAAGTCAAGCTTTCGCTTTTTGCAGATGACATGATATTATACATGGAAAATCCGATAGACTCCACCAAAAGTCTGCTAGAACTGATACAGGAATTCAGCAAAGTTGCAGGATACAAAATCAATGTACAGAAATCAGTTGCATTCTTATACACTAACAATGAAGCAACAGAAAGACAAATAAAGAAACTGATCCCATTCACAATTGCACCAAGAAGCATAAAATACCTAGGAATAAATCTAACCAAAGATGTAAAGGATCTGTATGCTGAAAACTATAGAAAGCTTCTGAAGGAAATTGAAGAAGATTTAAAGAAATGGAAAGACATTCCCTGCTCATGGATTGGAAAAATAAATATTGTCAAAATGTCAATACTACCCAAAGCTATCTACACATTCAATGCAATCCCAATCAAAATTGCACCAGCATTCTTCTCGAAACTAGAACAAGCAATCCTAAAATTCATATGGAACCACAAAAGGCCCCGAATAGCCAAAGGAATTTTGAAGAAGAAGACCAAAGCAGGAGGCATCACAATCCCAGACTTTAGCCTCTACTACAAAGCTGTCATCATCAAGACAGCATGGTATTGGCACCAAAACAGACACATAGACCAATGGAATAGAATAGAAACCCCAGAACTAGACCCACAAACGTATGGCCAACTCATCTTTGACAAAGCAGGAAAGAACATCCAATGGAAAAAAGACAGCCTCTTTAACAAATGGTGCTGGGAGAACTGGACAGCAACATGCAGAAGGTTGAAACTAGACCACTTTCTCACACCATTCACAAAAATAAACTCAAAATGGATAAAGGACCTAAATGTGAGACAGGAAACCATCAAAACCTTAGAGGAGAAAGCAGGAAAAGACCTCTCTGACCTCAGCCGTAGCAATCTCTTACTCGACACATCCCCAAAGGCAAGGGAATTAAAAGCAAAAGTGAATTCCTGGGACCTTATGAAGATAAAAAGCTTCTGCACAGCAAAGGAAACAACCAACAAAACTCAAAGGCAACCAACGGAATGGGAAAAGATATTCGCAAATGACCTATCGGACAAAGGGCTAGTATCCAAAATCTATAAAGAGCTCACCAAACTCCACACCCGAAAAACAAATAACCCAGTGAAGAAATGGGCAGAAAACATGAATAGACACTTCTCTAAAGAAGACATCCGGATGGCCAACAGGCACATGAAAAGATGTTCAGCGTCGCTCCTTATCAGGGAAATACAAATCAAAACCACACTCAGGTATCACCTCACGCCAGTCAGAGTGGCCAAAATGAACAAATCAGGAGACTATAGATGCTGGAGAGGATGTGGAGAAACGGGAACCCTCTTGCACTGTTGGTGGGAATGCAAATTGGTGCAGCTGCTATGGAAAGCAGTGTGGAGGTTCCTCAGAAAATTAAAAATAGACCTACCCTATGACCCAGCAATAGCACTGCTAGGAATTTATCCAAGGGATACAGGAGCACTGATGCATAGGGCCACTTGTACCCCAATGTTCATAGCAGCACTCTCAACAATAGCCAAATTATGGAAAGAGCCTAAATGTCCATCAACTGATGAATGGATAAAGAAATTGTGGTTTATATACACAATGGAATATTACGTGGCAATGAGAAAAAATGAAATATGGCCTTTTGTAGCAACGTGGATGGAACTGGAGAGTGTGATGCTAAGTGAAATAAGCCATACAGAGAAAGACAGATACCATATGGTTTCACTCTTATGTGGATCCTGAGAAACTGAACAGGAACCCATGGGGGAGGGGAAGGAAAAAGAAAAAAAAAGAGGTTAGAATGGGAGAGAGCCAAAGCATAAGAGACTGTTAAAAACTGAGAACAAACTGAGGGTTGATGGGGGGTGGGAGGGAGGAGAGGGTGGGTGATGGGTATTGAGGAGGGCACCTTTTGGGATGAGCACTGGGTGTTGTATGGAAACCAATTTGTCAATAACTTTCAGAAAAAAAAAAAAGAAAAGTTGCAAGAAAAATAAATAAATAAATAAATAAATAAATAAATAAAAGAACCCTGCACAATTTTGTAATTTTATTGATGATGACATAATTTATAATTATGTATTCATTCATTTAATAAATATTGACTGAGTGACCAAATCTGTGAAAACATATTGAAAAAAAGTAAGAAAAACACAAAATTCTTGATTTTGTGGACACTGTAATCATTTGTGAAGATCTACATAAATCTAAGTATATAAAAATATAAAAAAATAAATTCTCTGTTAATGCTAAAAAAGAGAACATTCTGGTGAAATAAGAAGCTTATAATGGCTTGACCTAATCAGTGTCTTACCTGAGGCTTGCCTAAGGAGAAGATAAAGGTCACTCAAGAAAGTATTCCAAGTATAAATGCTGATAAAGTGCATGAACATGAAAGGATGGAGGAGAAAGAAAGTTGGCATGGTTTTTGTAAGTATAAGATCAAATGAAACCATTTTATCTCATTTTATTATTTACCTATTGATAGGTTTTTTAAATTCCTTCTAATTTCTCTGCAAATGCACATGTATCCATAAATCTTGGTCAGTATTTCATATATTCCCATTGGGGTATATTTCTAGAAAATACTCTATTAAAAATTATGGCTATTTACAATTGCTTTGTAACATATTTCCTTTTTTTTCTGTAAAACTTTTACTATAGAAGGTAATTATAATCTTTATATAAAACTATTAACATTATAAATGATTCAAGCAATATAAGAAAAGTATAGCAGGAAAGAGAAAAACAGTCAAAATTCAGTCACCTAATATAATTAAATCTAATATTCAGTAAAAATAACAATACCTCTCAATGAGTACTTAAAGATAAATGGTATAGGGGCGCCCTGGGTGTCTTGGTCGGTTAAGCGTCTGACTTCGGCTCAGGTCATGATCTCACGGTCCGTGAGTTCGAGCCCCGCGTCGGGCTCTGTGCTGACAGCTCACAGCCTGGAGCCTGTTTAGGATTCTGTGTCTCCCTCTCTCTCTGCCCCTCCCCTGTTCATGCTCTGTCTCTCTCTGTCTCAAAAATAAATCAACGTTAAAAAAAAATTTTTAAAAAAGATAAATGGTATATAAATAGACTGAAAAAAATGTCTTTACAGAAAAAAGTATTGTAATATTCATAAGCTAATCCTTACATTTCACTTTAATTCAAAAGAAGAAATAATTAAAGTGAAATTGTAAGAACTGCTGAGTAGGTAAGTATTTCCTCATACAAAAGCTATTAATTTAAATGTATTAATATGGTAGAAATTGGCAATGATATTATCTATCTAATGTAGATAATTTTGATGGAGTATTTATAATTGTATATTAGATTACACATGACAGTCAGAAAACAAAAAAAAATTTTAAGAAGCTTAAAATAAGATTGCATTTAGTATAATAAACCAATTGATTTTATTATAAGAAACTTGTTTCGAACTTTTGGAATAGTGCTGCTATGAACATGTACATACAAGTATTTGTTTAAGTATGTGTCTTCAATTGTTTGGAGTTTATACCAAGGAGAAGAATTGCTGGGTAATACAGTAAGTCTGTGTTTAGCTTCGTGAGGAACTACCAAACTCTTTTGCACAGTATTTTACATGCCATGTAGAAACGTGTGAGCATCCAATTTCTTCACATTTTTGCAAACACTTGTTATGTGTTAAGTGTGGAAAGGGGTATTATATTGTGGTTTTGATTTTCATTTGTCTAATAACTAATGATGTTGTATATCTTTTCATGTACTTGTTGGCAATTTGTATATTTTATTTGGGGAAATATCTGTGCAAATCTTTTGCTCATTTTTAAATTGGATTGCTTATTTTTTTGCTGTTGAGTTGTAGTGTTCTTTATAAATTCTGTATATTAGACTATTACCAGATATGTAATTTCCAAATATTTTCACCCAACCTTCAAGTTGTCTTTACACCTTCTTGATTATGTTCGTCCATGCACAAAAGTTTTAAATTTTGATAAAGTCCGTTTTATCTACTTTTTTTTTCTTTTTTTTTTACTCACTCTTTGTATGTCATATGTAAGAATCTATGGAAAACTAAGGCCATGAAGATTTCCCCTAGATTTTATTTTAAGAGTATTGTCCGTTGCCATTTATATTTAGGTTGTTGATTCCTTTTGAGTTAATGTTTATATATTGTACAAGGTAAGAGTTCTAGTCCAGTCTCACAGATTGGCTCTGTGCCAGGACACCTCTTCAGCACCCAGCCATGGTTGTAGTGAGCCTAGGAGTCAGCCCACAGTGAAACTTCAGTTCTTTTCAAGTCTTTTTGTTCATGCAACTTGTCCTGGGCATATAATTGTTTTCTAAAGTTCCCTATATACACGTTTGCTTTTGAATGTCCAAATTGTTGAAAGATGTTCTACCCAGTTTTGCTCCCAGGCCTTAGGTGGGTCTATTACACGTGTAGACTGTAATTTTGTCCCTAGATTAGTTCCACTTGCATGTTATTGATCAGTGTACACTGCTCTTCCAACCTCAATTCTGAGTTAGTAAATAGATGGGTGTCTCCTCCAGTCCTTCAGGTAGACCTCACACAGATTAAGACAGACATACACCATAAGTTGCCAACACTGTATGCTCCTCCCAAAACCAGGGACCAGTGTCCTAAACTGGGGACTCCAGATTCCATGATCTACATGGTAGCTCTTCTAACCTTTCCTCCAAGATATTGCCTCTCAGCCTCTTCCTTCTCATGATTATTGACTTGAATACTGCTCGCTCCATCTGTTCTTCCTTGCTCCAGGAAGCTATGGGTGGCACAAATGTTTACATGTGCTCCCTACAGCTGCTGCTATGAAATCTGCTGCAGCCCAAAAGGGTAGTAAAACAAAGGCCACCCCTACACTGGTCTCTCATGGACCTTCAGACTGACCATAAGCATGCAAACAATTTTTTGAAAACACGATACTTGTTTTCAAAAAATTCCCCTCTATCCCTCTCCACTCCCCAGCACCAGTAAGCTGCCCCAGGAACATGAGCAACGGCTGGTACAAATCTGAGGAATGGGGAATGATAGGTGAGCTAATTTAACAAAATGTAAGAGTCTTACTCTTTATTAGGCACTTCCCTGGTTTACTAAGGTTGTAATTATATCCCAAACTTTTAAAAAACTTTTCTTAGTTTTTGCCAACTTGATGGTTGCTTCAGTGGAGGATTCACAAATCAACAGAGTAATTGGGAAAAAGGAAGGGAGGGAGGGAGGGAGGGAGGGAGGGAGGGAGGAAGGAAGGAAGGAAGGAAGGAAGGAGGGAAGGAAGGAAGGAAAAGAGAGGAAGAAAGGAAGGAAGAGAGGGAGGGAGGAATATAAGGGTAGGAGAGGAACAGAGGGCAGGAGGGAGCAAAGAAGACTTATCAATAATCAGTATCTAAAACAAAATAAATCCTAAATATACCAGCATTTTAGCATACATGAAAAAACTGTGTGCGCACTAGAAAAAAAATCTAACATTTATTTATATGCTTTGCTTTACTTAATTTTACATTTATAATATGTAGTAGGCAAGACTTTTTAGGACACTACAAAATCATTAAAGAAACCATTGATAGCTAAAAGAAGTTCAAAATGTTCACATAACAAAAAAATAAGCACACTAGAAAAAATAATTCCAAGCTATAAAAATAGAAGCTAGTATCATTTATAAGAAAAATAACAATAATAAAACAATAAAATGGCCATTAGCCATGACATACACAGAAAAAAAAACACATAAATGACCAGTAAATATACAAAAGGATCTTTAGCCTGGTTCCCAATGAAAAATATGCAGACCAAAACAGCCAATAAAGAAAATGTTTTATGATATCAACAAGAGTCCTCTCTCGAAAAGTCCTGGTATGATTTCAAAAATTAGTTCAAATTTCTTGTCAAGTCAATTTAATGACATGCACCAAAATTTAAAATAAATGTACTCTTTTTGCCAATTCCACTGCTAAATTTCTGGGACATGTTAGCAAAAGCATATGAAGATTGGTATTCACAACCACAATATCCTCCAACTGGAAGCTACCTGTTAGTCAAGCACCAGTGAACTAAATTACTACATAGCTGATAATAAGAATGAGAACTCTGTCATACCTGCCTCCTTGTCTTCTTTTACACTAGACAAAGAATCTGCAGGAAGTCCTGTAGATGCTACTGTTGAGTCATAGCCTGTGTCCAGTCCTCTCCATTTCCACTGCCACAGCACTGTCCAAGTCAGACCTCTATAATCCCACATTCTGCCTCTACCTGGCCTTTCCATAGTCCATTTTCTAAGCATCAACCAGATGATTTTTTAAAGGTAAATCAAATGATATCATTCTCTTGTTTAAAAACTCTAATCATGTTAATAAAAGCTGGTCTTCCTACTGTCCTCAAGACCTCAGATGACCTGGCTTCTGCTTCTATTTCCCCCTGTAATACCATCCAACACTATGAGAACATGACACCTGTTTCCTGTTCTACACACAATTCTCAACACATACTTGTTGCTTCAAGAAAATCTACAGAATTTGTACACTTTAGTCTCTCTGTGCCATTTTGCACAAACACAGTCCTGTGTTTTTCAGTCATACTAAACTCATTTAAATCTGGGGCAGCTTTGTGTTTGTTGTGACTTCTGCTGGAGTGAAATTAGTATATGTAAATCCTCCTGTACTATTAGGTTCAAGTTTAAATGGGTCTCCTCAGAGAGACTTTTCTTGACCACTTAATTAAAATGGCAATAGCCCCATGCCAACTGATGACACCACTTCACACAACTTACCATGTTGATATCATTTGTTAATATTTTGAAGTTTTTGATGGGTTATGGTTTTAGGATATTGCATTTGCAGTGTGCTCATTTAAAATACTTGAGCTGTTCTTTCATCCATACAGCCATTCATCCAAAAATATTTACTGAGCAACTACGATATGACAGTCTTTCTGATTCTTACAACAAAGCAGCTAATGAAACAAAGTGTCCCTGCTTTCTTAGGGTGTATATTCCAGAGGATGGAAAAAGACAATAAATATATTTTAAAAAATAAAATATAACATGTTTTGAATTGTGAAAGTGTCAGATTGGGGAAAGCAATTTTAAATAGGGAGTCACAGTAGGCATCATTGACAAGATTATATTATAGATAAAATCAGCATTAATTCTTAAGAATTTTAGAATTAATCCAGTGGATGTTTATGATTCTTCAAAGAGAACTTCTAGGGCTCAAGGCAGAGCACTCATATTCAAATTCCGAAACATCAAATGGAATATATCCAAATTGTTAAGAAACCAGGCTACTGAGAAGTAAAATATAATAAAAAATTAAATTGTTCATAAATTATCCATGCTATTCTGAGGAGAACACCACTGAAATTTGTAAGGGTCTTAACAACAAATCTAGTAATATTTTCACTGACTTTTGTGCTCCTGAGAATTCTCCACTAAGGTTACAGAAGAACCAAATATAACGGATTAAGATTTTACAGTCAAGGTATATTGTGTGTATCTTTAATTTTATGAATCCTATAGGGAAACCGGATTTGTCATTTTGATTCCTGAAGGGAGGTGTGGTAGATTTTGAAAGTAATAGCCTCCAATGAGTCCCCTCTTCTTGCATCTATACTTGAGTGTAATCCCCCTTCCTACAATGAATCTGTGGTTGGCCATGTGACTTACTTGGGCCAGTGGGACACTAGCGAAAACAATGTAATCAAGAACTTGAAAAGAAACTGCACATTGGCTCTTATCTTAGAATGCTGCTATGGAGCCCAACCTAACCTGAGCTATGTACTTGACCAAGCAAACAGCCACCATGAACTGTTTAGACACAGGAATTAAGGATTTTAGATTACCCATTCTCAGTGGAGCTGCCAAATGACTGCAGTCACAAGATTGACTCCAGGTGAGACTACTTGAAAACCACATGAAAGCCCAAAGTGCTGACCCAGAGAATCAGGAGTAAATAAAGCACTTATTATTTACACTACTACATTTTGAAGTGATTTGTTACACAGTAGTAGCTAACTCATGCACCAATAGACTGGGAGATTTAAAGACCTGTACATTTTAAAATTTGATTAATCTCTTACACTCTACAGTTTATTCCATATACTATAAGTAAATGAAAACCAGCTTCATATACTTTCAAATGTCCTAACTTTTTCAACGTAGTGAGTGCCTCAATGTGTCCCATTCGTAGAGAAGAAATTTCATAACAGCACATGTCCTCCTGAGCTAATAATGTTCTCCAAAACATCAGTTTCATCATAAGCTTAAAAAAACATGTTTTTTTCTCTTTTTGTTTTTAAAGAGGAGAGAGAGCGAGAGAGAAAGAGGGTGATATGTAAGATAAATAAATGTAGAAAATCCTCAAGTGGGTTCCCTATTTCCTAGCAACATAAAATTTGACTCATCCTCCTAAATGGTAAATAACATGGTTGTCTTATTCTCCCTTAAATTCTTTTTTAAAAATTCAGAGAAAGACTGAGTGTGATATTCTAGCACAACCCTTTAATTCCCAAATATAAGAGGAAAAAGGAAAGATATTCACAGCAAATTGCACTATTTCCTGCTGCTTCCCACTGACAGTTTTAATTTTCTCATTCTCTTGAGACAGAAGAACTCTAGTTTTACCATTGTCAGGTGTTTGGATTTTATTGAAAACCTCATTTGAACTAATTGTTTTCTTTCACAGAAATTTCTAGATGTTCCAGATTCACACTTGTTCAGCCCCACAAAACAGGTGTTGAGATTTTGTGGTAGCAGCAGGAACTTTCCTGAGCTCATTATTATAGGGCCTTAATTCTAACAGCTAATTGCACTTATGGTCCCTCCAGAGTAAAGTCTGTTGCTCTCTCCTTTTTGGGAAATGATTAGTATACCCAAGCACACTGATTATGGAGGCCATATCAGACCTCATCCAGATGAGTGGAAGTAAAATAAGCTAAGGCTTATTTTAGCTGTAGATCTCCTTCCCCAAAATACCTTCTTGGCTTTGGCCTTATGTCAGTCCATTAATAAATGGATAAGTAAAAGGTCTTAGAAAAATTAGAAAGAAATATGCTTTTGACTAGGTTACTTATGAAAACCTACTCATAAAACTCATTTGGTTTGCAACTAGATAATCAGCAGCTAATGCCGTCCGTAATGAGAGGCAGACTGATAGTTTGTTCTAGCAAGGTGACTATAAAAATGTGGCATAAGACCAGAAATGTCAGTATCTCCTGGGAGCTTTTAGAAATGTAGATTCCCGGGCCAAAATCTAGATGCCCTAAGCCAGAGCCTGCATTGTAAGATCGCCAGATTATCCATGCTTACTGAGGTTTCAGAGGCAGGTAACATATGGTGGCTTTCATCATTACTATAAAAGCAAATTTACTAAAAATTTGTGAGCACAAAAAATTTTGTATTTAAATGTTGTGTTATTTAGAATACATGCTAGGGGCGCCTGGGTGGCTCAGTCAGTTAAGCGGCCGACTTAGGCTCAGGTCCTGATCTCGCGGTGTGTGAGTTCGAGCCCGGCGTCGGGCTCTGTGCTGACAACTCAGAGCCTGGAGCCTGTTTCAGATTCTGTGTCTCCCTCTCTCTCTGACCCTCCCCCGTTCATGCTCTGTCTCTCCCTGTCTCAAAAATAAACGTTAAAATATTTTTTTTAAAAACAAACAAACAAAAAATTGAATACATGCTAAACATAAGTAGGGAACACAAAAACTTCAAACGTACAATGGCTTAAAGTAGACAGAAGTTCACTTCTTAGGTAAGTGGCCCAGGAATGGCAGACACATCTGTGCCACATTGATCTTACAATGCAGAAGAGAAGGAATGACTTGAACCAGATTAGTATTAAGAGAGATTGCTGGGGAGCCTAGGTGGCTCAGTCCGTTAAGTGTCCTACTTGAGTTCAGGTCATGATCTCATGGTTCATGAGTTCAGTCCACGTCGGGCTCTGTGTGGATGGCTCAGAGCCTGGAGACTGCTTTGGATTCTGTGTCTCCCTTTCTCTCTTTTCCTCCCTCACTCATTCTCTCTCTCTCTCTCTCTCTCTCTCTCTCTCTCTCTCTCTCTCTCAAAAATAAATAAAGGTTTAAAAAATTTAAAAAAAAAAGATAGATTGTCAGAAAGTTGTCACAATCTGGATGTATTTTGAAGGACTCAGAGATGGCATTCCCTAAAGAACTGGATGTCAGTTACAAGAGAAAGAAAAAAAAAAAAAAGAAAAAGTAAAAGATGACTGAAAAACTGGAAGGATGCTGCTTCTATTTATGAAATGGAAAAAAATGAAATACAAAAAATTATTTTGAGAGGAGGGGAAATAAGTCAAAAATTTGTTTTTGGACAAGTTAGGTTTGAGATGCTTATTAAATATCCAAGTGGAGATGTCATGCAAGAGATATACATAAATTTCAGGGGAGAAAAGTGAGTTGAAGACATAAATTGGTGGGTCTTCAGGATATAAATCTTTTTCAGGCAACATATGGGATTAAACCACCAAGGATGTGAATATAAAGAGTAGAAGAATCAAGGACTAAGTCCTGGGACACTCCAACACTGAGTAGTCAGAGATGAGGAAAAAGTAATAAAAAGACTGACAAGAAGATACTGATATAAAATGGTAACCAAGAGAATGAAGTGTTATTGAATCCAAGGGACAAAAGTGTTTAAAGTAGAGAAGAGTGATTAACTACTGCAACAATTCAGTGTCTTAGTCTATCTGGGTTGTTAAAAGAAACATATCACAGACTGGGGGGTTTAAACAATAATCATTTCTTTCTCAAAGTTGTGCAGGCTAAGAACTCCAAGTTCAAGGCATCAGTAGACTTTGGCTTTAGCCTCCTTTTGGTTCATAGACCACTGTCTTCTCTGTGTCCTCTCTCAGTGGAAGGGGCAAGGAAGCTTTCGCAGGTCTCTTTTATAAGAGCACTAATCCTATCAGGCCCCACCTCCTAATACTATCACTTTAGGGGTTAGGATTTCAACATGTGAATATAGAGGGAGTACAATATTGTGACCACAGGCTGCAAGTAAGTAGATATTTTGAAATCTTTTCACCACACTTCCATTTCCACCAATGGAGGACTGAATAATTTGTTCAAACCCTTTTACTAAACACACAAAAGAAAGCTGGGATTATATACAAATATATAATTATATAGAGATATTATTTATATAAATATGCTGAAAGCATCAGAAAGCTAACAAGAGAAGAAAGAATCATCTGACCAGGCTCTAGAGAACACTTAAGAAAACATCGGGGACTCTTTTCCTTTGGAAATCGGGGACTCTTTTCCTTTGCGGTGTTCATTAATCCTGATGGTGGGAATGCAGGATGGAAAGGCTAAGTATCCCTTTGACAGATTCCCCATTTTAAGGCAAAGCTACCAGTTGGTGTCCAGGGCATTCCAAAGCAGTGTGGCTGGCTGTTCCTTGCCTTCACATAGTATTGAGATTGTGAAGATCAGGATCTAGAATTATTCTTCTCTACTACTAACAACAAGATGTCCAAGTAGAATATATAATGTAGATGATACAAAATGAAGAATAAAGACTATCAAAAGAGAGAGAGAGAGAGAGAGATGAAAACTTATAGTTTTGACCTGGAAGTTCACAGGTCAATGTCAGAGACTGAGCTGTCTCATTGCCAATGACACTATGCATCTGGTAGGAAAGAAACATAAATCTTTTCAGAAGGAAAATAACATAATCTTGGGCCTCAAATAATTTCTATAGACAACTTTTCAAGTATAATATCTCTCCAATAATAAAAATTAACAGGAATGTGTGAATAACAATAGAAATGATATATAAAAAAGAAAAAATAGATATGAATAATCTCACAAGTACTCTACATATTAAGCTTATCACATATAGACAAAACAATATGTATAATGTAGAACACACAATATAAAAAAATCAAAACTATAGGAGAATAAAAAAGACAATAAATAAAATTATTGACTAAATAGAATAAGAAAAATTGAATGATAATGAAAATGCATATTAAATGATTTAAGATAATGTTACAGCCACGTCTAGAGGGAAATGCTTATGGTTAACTCATATTTGTTTAAAAATAAGAAAAGCTAAAGGGGTAAGTCAGGAGCTAGAAGATAACATGAAAGATACTATGGAGAATGAAGCATGGAGACAAAGTTTTATGGAGAGTACAGAAAATGCAGTGAATATAGTTTGCATGTGAAATTGAAACCTTAGACGGAGAAGGTAGTGTTATTGAATCAGAAGTAACCTTTAAAAAAACAATGTCTGAGAATTTTCCAAAACTTATAAAATACATGAAATAGGAAATTTAAGTATATATATAAACCCCCAAAGGACATTAAAAAGAATACCATCCAAAGCATAGAAAGTAAAATTATTGAAACCTCAAGGTTAAGAAAAAAAAAATCTTCAAAGCAATTAGCTTCAGGAAATCCATATGGCAAAGACAGACAGTCTAAGAGAAAAATGAAAGAGAGAGAGACCTGGACTAATACTTTCTAAAGAACATACATTAATTGGAATAAGCATATAAAAAAGCTCTGACCCTCACTGATAAATAGGAAACTGAAAATTATAAAGCCACAGTGAGATAACCACTCTGCATGTACCAGACTAGCTAAAATTTACAAGAGAGGTTTAAAAAATCTATTGGAAAAGTGATAAAGAAAACTGCTATCCTACAATCCTTTACAGCTGTTACATTGTAGTAATGAGAGTATAATTACTTTACAAATCAGTTGAGCATTATCTACCACAACAGTTCCCAATGTATGGCCCTGAGATCACCGGGGGGTCCTGAAACATTTTTATAAGGTCTGTGTGTGAAAAATATTTTCATAACTCTAAGATGTGATTTTCTTTCTTCGTTCTCCATAGCTCATAAGTATACAGTGAGGTTTTCTAGAGGTTACATGATGTGTGACATTTCAACAGATTGAATATGCAGAAGCAGATGTGAGAACCTACCCATCTTCATCAGACGTGGGAGCAAGACATTGATGGATTTGCACAAATGTACAACAATGCCATCTTCTCACTATTTTGTTTCTTTGGAAAATAATGTATTTTTCACAAAAATCTATTATTTGTGTTTACATATTGTGGGTCTAGTATTTAAATATATATAATTAAATATTCTCATCTTAATGCCTAACATAGTAACTATCAGTATCGAATACAATATCAACACTGAAAAAAAATAATAATCCACATAAACAGAAGGTCTTTGGTTCTTTAATAACAAGAATGGGTGGCTCAGTCAGTTAAGTGCCTGACTCTTAGTTCAAGCCCCACCTGGGGTTCTTTGCTGAGGGGGTGGAGTCTGCTTGGGATTCACTCTTTCCCTCTCTCTCTCTGCCCCTCCCCATCTGGAGCTTTTTTTCTCTCTCTCTCAAAACAAATAAACATTTGTTTATTTATTTGTTTTAAGAAAAAGAAAGCATGAGCAGGGGAGGGGCAGAGAGAGAGAGGGAGACAGAGAATCAATCCCAAGCCAGCTCACGCTGTCAGCGCAGAGCCCGATATGGGGCTTGAACTCATGAACCATGAGATCATGACATGATCCAATATCAAGAGTCTGATGCTTAACCAATTGAGCCACCCAGGCACCCCTAAAAAAGATAAGTTTTAAGAATGTAAAGGATTTTTGAGATAATAAAAATGTGACAACTCTTGAACTGTTAAAACTGAAGTATTTACCCAAGAATAATGCATACACAGTACACCAAGACATTTTTATAGTAGCCAAATTACAGACATATGTAACTGCCATCAAGAGTCAAATGAATAGGGGCACCTGGGTGGCTCAGGTGGTTGTGTTCAACCTTAGCTCAGGTCATGATCTCACGGTCAATGAATTTGAGCCCCGTGTCAGGCTCTGTGCTGACAGCTCAGAGCCTGGAGCCTGCTCCAGATTCTGTGTCTCCCTCTTTCTCTCTGCCCCTCCCTCGCATTCTCTCTCTCTCTCTCTCTCTCTCTCTCTCTCTCTCTCTCTCTCTCTCACACACACACACACACGCACACACACACACACACACACACAAATAAACATTAAAATAAACATGAGCTTCCCTGCTCATGCTCTCTATACTGAATAAAAGTTAAAAAAAAACTTTAAAAACAGATAATATTTAGTCTGATACCATTTATATAAAACTCATAATCATTCCAAATTAAGTAACGGTGTTTTTAGGATTCATACTTAAAAGGAAAAAAGAGTGAGGAAAGAATTGCTATATATATATATATGCATGGTTATGTATGTGTGTGTATATATATGCAGTAGTGTACTTCGTGTTACTTAAGTATACTTGTGGAACAGGAATAGGAAGCGATGAGTGATCAGAAAGAGACTGAAATAAGGCTTGGAGATATTTGTAATGTTCTATTTATTGACCTTGGTGGCTCACACAAGATGTCTTCTTTGTTATAAACCACCAAAATACACACTTTTGTAAAGTTAAAATATTATTCAGTGTTTACCGTAATTTAAAATGGCAATTTTGAAAGTGAGATAAATAACAAAAAAGAGGCAGAGTTGCATGCAATATCATCAGAAACAGAACAACTTTCATTTGTGTTTCACTAAAATACTAGAAATTTGAAATATATTGTATGACATGTCACAAGATCAAAAAGTAACTATTTTAAAAGAGTGAAAATAATATAGAGAGAGGCAGATGTTATAAGTGTTTATTACTTTCCAGTTGAGTTCTCAGAAAAAAAACTTTCTAATCTCAAGACTATATAGTACTTACATGAAAAAAATATTAATTTTAAACATATTAGCAAACATGTATTATTTACCAAAGACATAATTTTCTCACAGGAGGAAAGACCCTCCAAGCCATTGAATCAGAATTTGGACTTCAGTCTTCACAAATTACAACATTTATAAATGAAATGAGTTACTATTTAGGTCATATGGTAGTACTTAGATACAAATCTAAGATGCCAAAAAATATGGTATATTAAAATATTCTAAAATGTAGAAATACATGCTATTCCTATTAGACATTGAGAGAAAACATCAGCTTTGATTCTTTAACTTTCTCTTTAATAAAGTCATTTTGATTGAATAAATCTTTTTGCTTCTTGTGGTTAAGCATTTAATAAGATTATAGAGTCATAAAAATCCATTTCTGCATATTTTTAATACTTTGAATACACAATGAACTCAGATTTTTTTTCTATTAGAAAAAAATAAATAAGTCAAGAGCATCAGGATGAAACATACTATAAGGATAGCATGAACATCTGTTAAGCAAAGGACAATTTCTGGATATCAAGGTAATATTTTGTTTTTGTTTTTTTAATTTTTTTTCAACGTTTATTTATTTTTGGGACAGAGAGAGACAGAGCATGAACGGGGGAGGGGCAGAGAGAGAGGGAGACACAGAATCCGAAACAGGCTCCAGGCTCCGAGCCATCAGCCCAGAGCCTGACGCGGGGCTCGAACTCACGGACCGCGAGACCGTGACCTGACTGAAGTCAGAGGCTTAACCGACTGCGCCACCCAGGCGCCCCAATATTTTGGTTTTAAAAGAAGTAATGTTGCAGACGATAACATTACCATAAAAGACAATAATATTAGAAATATTCAGTCAATCCCATTTTTAAATTTTTTAAATGTTTTTATTTACTTTTGAGAGACAGAGCGAGTGGGGGAGGGGCAGAGAGAGGGAGACACAGAATCCGAAGCAGGCTCCAGGCTCTGATCTGTCAGCACAGAGCCCAAGGAGAGGCTCAAACTCAGGAGCCTTGAGATCAAGACCTGAGCCCTGAGCCGAGGTCGAACACTCAACCAAATGAGCAACCCAGGTGCTCCCGGCTAATCCCATTTTTAAAGAGGGCTTTCACCCTAATATACTAAAATATTGGTCCTAAGTCACATAGCAGGTCTTGGCTAAGAACATTGTGTCTGCATGAATTTGAGTTTTATGCCTTGGCTACCTTGAGCCTGGTAAGATAATACAATTACAATTTACTTGAGCTTCACTATATTTTGAAAATGTCTGGATAACTATAGTTCCAGTGTCCTGAGGACTGCTGAGTGACATTGGAGTAAGACTAAGTGACCAATCTCAAAGAGAGTTTGTAATGCATTGTTTACAAATCCATTATCTCTTTATGGATTAGAGAACCATGGCTCCTTTAAATCAAGCTGATCTATAAAGTCAGTCCACATAAGCACAGATCATTTTACATATAATACACATACACAAAGAAATCAAGAATTGATAACCAGATCTTACTTATGTCCTAATTCAGTTAAGGAAACCACATCTGCAGCTACAGTTTCATGATAGGAAATTATCTTATGTACTAACTAAAAGTGCTAAGAAAGGTAGGAAAAATAATAAATAAATAAAACCCGATTCCGGAAGTACACATTCCAATCCATGAATTAACTATGTTTGCAAGAAACACAATCAAAGTGTGTGTTAATGAATGAACCTCACAAACATAAAGTGAATGGATGAAACCTCTAAAACCTCGCTAGCCACATTTGAGCACTCTCTGATGTAAAGAGTCAGAGAGTATCCTGAATAAAACCATGCCTTTTATTTACTGGTTTATATATTTGAACAAAATCTAACATCATAATAACAAGATAATCATGTGTAGTTGAGCTGAGGAAATAAATGTTTTCTTTTTTCTCTCTTTTTGAAAATTTAAGTGAGATTTTATATTAAGCAGGTCTACTGGTAGTTCTTTAAAAGCTGTGCCAACTCTAAACATCCTGATTATCTGTGTCTTATTAAGCAGGGTCCTATTAATCACAGAAGATTTAAAAAAAATAATTGAGAGTAGGAGTACTACATTATTGATTAGTATAAAAAAAACTTTCATTCTTAGCAGAAAGTGGTCAATGTAATTTAGAGACTATTTGATAGAATATTGCAGTGTGTCACATCATGAATTCAATTAACTACTGAAAGTTAATTTTTTGGAATGAGATTTTAATTTTTTTTTCAACGTTTATTTATTTTTGGGACAGAGAGAGACAGAGCATGAACGGGGGAGGGGCAGAGAGAGAGGGAGACACAGAATCGGAAACAGGCTCCAGGCTCTGAGCCATCAGCCCAGAGCCTGACGCGGGGCTCGAACTCATGGACCGCGAGATCGTGACCTGGCTGAAGTCGGACACTTAACCGACTGCGCCACCCAGGTGCCCCTGGAATGAGATTTTAAAAACAAATTCCCCTTTATATCATGGTGCACAATAAAATAGTAACTTAGCTTTATTGCCACCAATATTCAAGTTTATACTAACATTCATTTTGTTAGAAAGTAATTATTTTTGAAGAAATAACTTCTTCACTGGCCTTAAATTAACAGTTTCAAGCTTGGCTTTAAATCATAAGCATGTGTTTCTAATCATTGGTTCAATTCTCAAATTATAGTTATTGTATGCAGCTGCAGATCTTCAAAAAATTTTATAAAAGAAATATGTTTAAGAATATAAAGGAAAATGAAAATTCCTCATTTTAAATTTTAAGTGAGATCACATTAGTAACACATGACTTTTATCTATGATTTAAAACTTTGCACACATTTAATCATTAACTGGAATGCATTAGGAATTAATGTTGCTCTGTTAGTCCTAATGCAGACAACACTTGTATAGAGAAATAAACTGTAATAAATACAACCACAAACACGAGGATGATATGCATACAGAACACAGAAGGGAAACACACACATACAACACTATAATCATATATAGTCATTTCCCAATCTACAAATACCAAAGGTCACTGAACCAACACAAATCCCTATTTTAATTTTATAACAAATCTAGCGGCACCAGAAATAACATGATTAGCTCAGCCAACAAGCAACTCCTTGAAATACTCTATTTAAATTTCTAAGCTTGGTAATTCCTTTAAAATCATCAGCTTGATCTCCTTAGATGCCAATTCCCAAGTGTCTTAAAGCTTTGCATAAACCTCCTAACTCATAGTCACATTTTTTTCAAGGACCCAGCTGGTAGGATTATATTGTTGGTTTGCAAATTTAAGAGCTTCCCCAGTGAAATATGAAACTCTGCCTCATGCTCAGAGGGCAAAGAGATACTGAAGAAAGAGGCAGACCACTCCAGATTGGTAGGTGGTGGTTTTGATAAGCAAGGAAACTTGCTCATAAAGCAAAGAGGCTTGTTTTGGGTAGCCACAAGAAGAATCGATCTTTGCATCTGCCTGCCAGAACCATTAATGGAGTTCAGTCCCATATACCATCCATGCAGTCTCAGTACCATCTACTCTCTCACAGCTACCTTTTGAAAATGGCTCCCACTGTGGGAATGGTGGCAGAACTATATTCCAAGGTCAGGGGAGCTGGTGAGGAATCTCCAACCCCTCTGGGGTAAACCAGGATTCCTGTCCTTTCAGTGACCTCCAACACATCATCTCTTAGGACTGGCTCTTACAACTTCACATGCTCCCTCTTCTGCTATGTGCCCTGAGCAGTGAGCCAAGGGTTTCATTAGTGTGGAGGTGGTTCGTAATGCAGCTATATGGCTGCACTGGAGACAGATGCCCCCGCACAGTATAGGCACATGCAAGAGAAAATACAGAGTAAGAAAATGATTCTTTTTAAAAAATTCCTTAAAATGTTGATTTATTTTTGAGAGACGGAGAGAGAGAGAGAGAATATGAATGAGCAGGGGAGTGGCAGAGAGAGAGAGGGAGACAGAATCTGAAGCAGGCTCCAGGCTCTGAGCTGTCAACACAGAGCCCTACGCAGAGCTCAAATTCATGAACCACAAGATCATGACCTGAGCTGAAGTTGGACCCTTAACTGACTGAGCCACCCAGGTGACCCAAGAAAATGATACTTAAAATAAGTAATTATTTTTTTTTATTTTCATTAAAGTCCCCATGATACAAACCACTGACTTGTTGATTCACCTAGGCTATAAATTGGATCATTGAGGACATTCACTTGTATGTAGCCTCATGTGATTTAATAAGTACAATACTTCAGCAGGTTCTCAGGTATGGATATTAATATTTTGTTTGGATAATGGCACAAGGCCATTCCATTTTGGAGGATGGCTTTTCTCATTAGAGACATTTTGGTATTCAATAAAGATAGGCTTTGCTGGCTATCATTCATTGTTTGCTGGGTGAATTTAGTAAGGATTTCTAAGTAGGCTATAATGTCCCCCAGGCCAATGAAGGGGATGAAGGAGGCAGCTAAATGATTATATCAGTGGAATAGAGGATGTGCCCATATGACCATGAGGAAAGAGATGTTGGCAAGGTTTGTTTCCATAGGTGGATTCTCCCTTCCAACCCACCATGCCCAGGGAAAACCCAAGTTGCAGTAGCCAACCATTTAGGTAAAAAAGCCATGCCAAAGATTTGTGCAATACAACCACTGGATCCCACTGAGGACTACCCAACAAATACCTGGGTGGCATGACCAGTTAGCATCAATCCAGTTGCTATCCTTAGTGTGACAGAATGACTATACAATTGCAGTGATATCCATCCCATATTCTTGGTATAACTGTGTTGGTTTTACTACAATAAAATTGCTGGGCAAAAGAGGGTGACCCCATTCTTTCCTTTTTTTTTTCTTAAGGTTTTTATTTATTTTTGAGACAGAGAGAGAGCATGAGCAGGGAAGGGGCAGAGAGAGAGGGAGACACAGAATCGGAGGCAGGCTACAGGCTCTGAGCCATCAGCACAGAGCCCGATGCGGGGCTCAAACTCACAGACTGTGAGATCATGACCTGAGCCGAAGTCAGACGCTCAACCGACTGAGCCACCGAGGCGCCCCGACCCCATTCTTTCCTAATCCTCTCTGTTACAACTAAACATCACTGAGCATGATGCAACAAATAAGCCTATGAAGATACTGAAAGATGTTAAGAAGAATTAGACCTGTCTAGGGACTTTCAGGACTGGAGAAATGACATGGCAGTGAGCTCCTACATTTTCTTTTTGCCTTCTATATATTTTATAAAGGGCACTGGAGAAACCAGCAAACTAGAACCACCATTGGATACTTCTACATATAAAAACCTCTATACACACTAAAAGAACCTGTTCCTCTAGACAAAGCGTTGGGGGAAATAGTTGGTCTAACAGAACAAAATAATTTTGACAACACCTGACTTGCTCCAGCTTAACACTAATGAAAAAATGCCCTCTCCCTGGTCTGGATGTGTCAGCAAATCTAAGAGAGTTGAATTTCAACCCCCCCCCCCAAATCTGTATAATACACCTAAAGAAGTGATTGCCTGATAAAAGGACAGATTAAGTAGAATTCAGTCTCATAATATAATACAACTGAAAACCTCTTAAACCGCCAAAAAGAACAATCATAACCTGAATGAGAAAAGGCAATCAACAGACTATAACATTGAGATGACTCAGATGTTAGAATTATCTGACAAGGATTTTAAGTATCAATTGTAAAAATGCATCAATGAGCAATTATAAATATTCTTGAAACAAATGAGAAACTTAAAATCTTAAAGAAATAGAAGATCTCATAAAAGAGCCAAAGAAAAATTACAGAACTAAAATGTACAGTAACCAAAATGAAAGTTTCACTGGATGGGATCAATATTAGATTAGAAATGAGAAAAAAGGGAATGTTAATGATCAGTGAACTAAAAAACAGATCAATTGAAATTACCAAGAGAAAATGCTGAAAAAGGAAAAAATAAAGAAAAAGAAAAAAAAACCTGAACTACATAAAATAAATCAAGGAGAGAAAGATACAGTAACTAAATAATGATCCAGGGATCTGAATAAAGTCAGAAGTACTAAGTGTTAGGTTCACTGATATATATTATAATATTATTATATTATATTATATTATATTATATTATATTATATTATAATTATATATTATATATATAAAGTCAGAAGTACTAAGTGTTAGGTTCACTGATACATATTATAGGTTACTTTTGATACAGACTTAAATATCTGAGGGCATTACTGTATTTTGTACTATTGGTGATACTATTTAGGGAGATTTGGTGTAGGTTTCTGTAGCAATAATTCCTGTATGGTTTTAGAGTTCACTCTCTCTTTGTAAACTACACGTTGCCAGGGAGAGATGTGTATTTTATTTTTATAAGCAACTGCTAAATTACCAAAAATAAAAGATGCTTATCAGTAATTTTATCTTTGTCTACTTTACAGAAGGCCAAGCAATACTTAAATTTGTTCCAAAAAGGCACAATGGAAAAAAATGCTTTAAAGTTGTGGTATGTGTGTGGATTAAAGTGGGGAGAGGAAATAAGAAATGGAAGATACGGTCTCAAACCCACATTAAAAAAAAAAGCTTCTGGACCAAGAGACTTCTCTTTACACTAAGTCCATCCTTCTCAAGTGTCAAAGTTGCTTCTGGAGGGCAAGGGAAGGCTTAAACTCAAGGCAAAGAGAGAGTTCAGAGAAATCAAGTTGGAAGATCCGAATGTAAATCCGAATGTAAACATATGCATGATTGTTATGAAGTTACTATTTTAAAATTTTGTACCCCTGAGTTTCAAGTCAAACCTGTATTTCTTCTCCAGTTATAGTTCTGGAAGCGACTACAGAAAGAAATGTGCAGTGATAAATGTTACCTCATTTTGAAGGACCCTTTATACGGTACAGCCCAAACAAAAATAACATGGTGTTCATACTTATTATTCTAAACTTGGAAAAATAAACCAGTCACGAACCACTGTGCTCCAGGTGTTCCATGGGAGAGTTTAGGAAGAACCCTCTGGTTGCAAGAAAGGCAAACTATATGAAAGAGAAGCAAAGGGGAGTTCAGATATTCACTGCAAAGCGGCACTTTGATTCCATGAACATCTTTTTACATAAATATTCTAGAAATCTTGAGTGCCTTTAGGATGCTGATGAATATTATGGACTCAAAAGAATCCTCTCAAGCCCAAATCGACACCTGAAAAAGATGGAATGTCTATTATCACTAATTCTACGAAGAGATAACACAGACTTAACCAAGTTCTAATATCTGAACAACTGAAACTGTCTTTGCCTAGTAAGTGGTTGATATAAGAGACCAAAAATTAGATACTACCTTTGACTTAATTCTCTAAGGGTTTCATAGTCCTGTTGTCAAATGGCCTCCACTAAGATTTTTATTTTCTTAGAGGTCACCACTACTTAGGATATGTAGGCAAAAGTCTATTGTCACCCATACTCCATCTATCTACCTTCCGATCCCCAGCTACATTTCAGGCCCCACAGACAGATTTTTGGTCATGAAATGGTGCACAGAGGTAACTTTAAGCATCTTTGGAAACTTTGGCAATGTGAGCTCTGCAATTTCTGGGTGTTTTCTGTTCACTACTGGTGATAGATAGCTGGGGCCCGCCACATGAGTGGAGCTTGGAAATGTGATGTATTCTAAGAGTTCATGTGTATGGGTCTACACCAGAAGGCTGTAAAATATTCCCGTGTAGTAGCAGGTTTAAGCTACTCTGCGTCATGTAATTAATTCAAAGCTGTTCTTCCTTAGGGTTCCATTAAATCCTATAAATTTCTACAGCTTGATATCAGAAAGTGCTATGTGTCTGCTACACACTTAAGAAGGCAAGAAAGCATAAGTGAAAAAATCCCTTTCCCCACCGGTGGCCAAGGCAAAGAAAAGCTGTGATTCAGTGGCCCAGAGCCAGTCATATATAGATATAAAGTTAGAAGAGACAGTGGAAAGGAAGCCTGACAGATTTTTCATGGGGCACAATTATGAGTGACTTTCAAAGATACACTAGGAAACACTACTAATTTCTGTAAAACAAAGAATGAGCACTTAATTTTCCATTAACAGACTCATGAAACTTAAAGATACGAATTCTGTACTGAAGAGATAGCTGGAGGAAGAAAATTACTAAGAGTTAAAGACTGGCCAAAAATAGATAGATTTCATAATGTAAAGGAAGAAATTTCAGAAGCAGAATTGCTTTTTTAAAATCATTTTTTTAGTCTGAAGAAGAGGAAATCAATAGCAATGAGCAAACTGCCAAATCTAAGAATATTATTAAAAAATCAACCCTAATCTGAAAAATAATTGCCTTATAACTTTCAGTGCTCAGAATACTTGTATTATTATACTTTTTCAAAAAAAAGATCATTTCTAAGGAAGGTAAAAAAGAACTCTTTTTATGATAAAATTTTCAATTTCTTATTATGGAAATTTTCAGAAACAAAACATAGAATCAGAGAAATTATATACTTAGTTTTAAAAGTAATGGGTTTTTGACCAATCTAATTAATCTATTCACCTACAACTTTTTATCACAAGTATTTTGAAACAAATCCTAGATATTATAGCATATCGCCCATAAATAACTTATGATGGCTCTCTGACATAAAGTCTTTTATATTTCCCATGACTATAACACCTTATTACCTACTAAAATTAAAATAATTCCTCAATATCATCTAATAACAAACTTTATTTCCCCAAATATCTCAAAATATATTTTCATAGTTGGTACATTTAAAACAGGTTTTAAAGAAAGTTAATTATAATATTTCATTTCTTTTAGGTCTCTCTTTCACATCTCAAACCTTAAATATGCTGAAGAAACCAATTTGTCCAAGAGAATTCCTATATTAGAGTTCTGGTTGACTAATTCTTATTGGGTCCCTTTTTCTTTTCTTAACTTTTTCTCTATTTACTTTCCTGGGAGATGGTTAAATATAGTCTTGACTGCATTATTGTGGTACTAAAGCCAGATAAGTATACTACAAAAAAAAGAAAATTACAAGATCATATCTGCGACAAACACAGGGACAACAATTCTCAATAAAATACTAGCAAATCTAATTCAACAGCACATTAAAAGGATCATACCACATAATCAGATGAGATTTATCCCTGGAGTGCAAGGACACATGCAAATCAATAAACATGATAATCATTTCAATGGAATGGATAAAAATCTTTTCATCATCTCAAAGGATGGCAGAAAAAGAATTTGACAAAATTCTGTATCTGTTCATGGTTAAAACTCTCAACAAAATTAGGTATCAAAAAAATAATAAAGGTCATATATAACAAGTCGACAATTAACTTCATACTCAATGGTGAGTAGCTAAAAGCATTTCTTCTAAGATCAAAGAGAAAGATGACCATTCTCATCATTTCTATTCAACATGGTACTGGAGTCTTGGCCAAAGCAATTAGTTGAGAAAAATAAATAAAAATGCCTCTGAATTTGAAAGAAACAAGTAAAATTGACTTTGTTTGCAGATATATGATATTATTTTACAGAAAGCCCTGAAGATTCCATCAAAAAGCAGTTAGAGTTAAAAAATGAATTCTGCAAAGTTGTAGGATACAAAATCAACATACAAAAATCATTTGCATTTCCATACACTAGCAATGAAATATCTGAAAAAGAAATTAAGAAAGCAATTGCATTCACAATAGCATCAAACACAATAAAATACTTAGGAATAAATTTAATCAAGGAGGTGAAAGATCTGTACACTGAAAACTATAAAATGATGAAAGAAACTGAAGATACAGATTAATGGAAAGATAACCTGTGTTCATGGGCTGAGAAAATTAATATTGTTTAAATGTTTGTACTATATCAAGAGATGTACAGATTCAATGCAATCTATATGAAAATTCCTTACAGAAATAGAAAAAGCAAAGGAAAAAGAAAAAAAAAAACACTCCTAAAATACATACTGAACAAAAAACGTCCCCTAAGAGTCAAAATAATCTTGACAAAGAACAAAGCTAAAAGTATCACTCTTTGATTTCAAACTATATTACAAAGCTATAGTAAGCAAAACAGTATGGCCCCAGCATAAAAATAGACATATAGAACAATGGAACAGAAGACAGAGCTCTGAAATAAACTCACAAATATATGGTCAACTGATCCTCAAAAAGGGTAACAAGAATACAAAATAAGTAAAGGACATACTCTTCAATAAATGTTGGAAAAACTGGATATCCACCTGCAAAAGAATGAAATTGGACCCCTATTTCATAGCACATACAACAAACTCAAAATGGATTGAATACCATAAGAGTGAAACCATAAAATTTCTAGAAGAAAATAAAGGGAAAAAGCTCCTTGACATTGGCGTTGGCAATGATTTTTTGGATATGACACCAAAAGTACAGGAAACAAAAGCAAAAATAAATAAGGGAGATCGTATCAAACTAAAAAGGTTCTACACAGCAAATAATCAACAAAAAGTAACCAATGATATAAAAAATATTTGTAAACATTTCTGAAAAGGGATTAATATTCAAAATATATAAGGAACTCCTACAACTTAATAGTATTAAAACAAATATTTTCAAAACAGGCAAAAATCTGAAGAGCCATTTCTCCAAAAATCACATGGGCAACAGATTAGTGACAATGTGCTTGACATCACTAATCATCAGATAATTGAAGATCAAAACCACAAACAGATATTACCCCACATCTCCAAGGATTTAAGTTATAAAAAAACAAAAACAAACAAACAAAAAACAAGATAACAAGTATTGGCAAGGATGTAGAGAACACTGGCAAACTATTGGGAGGAATGAAAAGTGCTGTCACCATTATGGAAAATAAAATAGAAGTTCCTCCAAAAATTAAAAATAGAACTACAATATGATACAACAATACCATTTATTAGTATTTATCCAAAGGAAATGAAGTCAGGATCTCAAGATACCTGTATTTCCATCTTCACTGTAGATTATTCACAATAGCCAAGATTTGGAAACAACCTAAATGTCCATCAATGCATGAATGGATAAATTAAATGTGGTATATACATGCAATGGGATATTATTTAGGGACGGCAGGAGCTGCAGCACGGAGGTGAAAAGGTAGGTGACGGTGAAAGGTAAAAAGTCTCAGTTTTACAAGGTGAATACATTTTGGAGGTCTCTTCTAGAGCATAGTACCTAGACCTAAAAATAAATACTGTGTTGCATACATAAATTTTGCTAATAGGGTATACGTTAAATGTTTTTACCACAAGATGATGACGATAATGACAACAACAGTAATAACAAAGTGAAAGGAAACTTTGTGAGGTGATAGAAATGCCTATGGTCTTGAGAATAGTAATGGTTTCATAGATGTATACTTATCCGCAAACATTAAGTATATATTAAATATGTACATATTTTCTTTTTTTTTTAATTTTTTTTCAACGTTTTTAATTTATTTTTGGGACAGAGAGAGACAGAGCATGAATGGGAGAGGGGCAGAGAGAGAGGGAGACAGAATCGGAAACAGGCTCCAGGCTCTGAGCCATCAGCCCAGAGCCTGACACGGGGCTCGAACTCACAGACCGCGAGATCGTGACCTGGCTGAAGTTGGCCGCTTAACCGACTGCACCACCCAGGCGCCCCGATATGTACATATTTTTACATGTCAGTCATACTTCAATAAAGTGGAATAAAAATACTAAAGGTAAAATAAACCTTAAAAATCTAGAGGCTTGAATATATTCGAATTCAGGCTGTGGGAAAGAATGCCTTCCAGGTGATGTCAATCCTATTATATCCACATGAGTATAAACAAAGTCAGGATGTCTCATAACTGGATATGCTAGAGCTAGTCAATGAGCCCAGATGGGTTTGACCGGATTCCTTTATTACAAATTTGCCATTAACCATTCACCTCGTAGTTGCAGCAGTATCAAATTAATGAATCTCAAAAGAGATATTAAATTTGTAATTAAAAAAATTATGTCTCCTGCATTATGTAGGATTATTCTACTGAGAAGAATTGATCCACTTGCCCCCCACAAATCCATGGTTACTCATCTGACATATTTTATTTTATTTTTATTTTTGTTAACATTTATTTATTTTTGAGACAGAGAGAGACAGAGCATGAACAGGGGAGGGTCAGAGAGAGAGGGAGACACAGAATCTGAAACAGGCTCCAGGCTCTGAGCTGTCAGCACAGAGCCTGACGCGGGGCTCGAACCCACGGACTGCGAGATCATGACCTGAGCCGAAGTCGGCTGCTTCACCAACTGAGACTGAGCCACCCAGGCGCCCCATCATCTGACATATTTTATATATAACCACAGATCATCAAAGATAATTACTTGATTACTTGACGTTTTCCTTATCAAGTTCGAATGGCACATAGTAAAATATTTTTCAAGTTGTCATTATGAACGCACGGATAGTTACAGATTTGGTATTTTTTAAGGAAATGCTGTGTTTGTTTGCTTGTGTTGAAACTACATTCTCCTAGACCGGTTTGAACCCCTTTGACATTACCCGACCCACGATTCATTTGGTACATCTTACCTGAGATCTAGAAGCAGACATCTACCCAAAAATTCCTGGACATTTTAGTCGGAGGTAACATTTAAAGAGCAGATACCAGGTGCTAGATGATACCAGGTTCTTGATTTTTTTGTCACTTTTATTGTTTTCATGTTTTTCCTCTGGGCTAAAAGAGGAAAGTTTTAGCTTGCTTGCTTGCTTGCTTTCTCTCTCTCTCTCTCTCTCTTTCTCTTTCTTTCTTTGTCTCTATCTTTTATCACACCAGATCTGTTTCTCTTGTCAATAATCATTGTTAACATTGTTATAGTATCACAATCACAATCATTGGGATTGATATCAGTGTGATAACATTGTGATATTTTGCTAATGACTACTAAATAGTCCCTTAAGTATAAGTCAATTAGCCATATTGTTAAACCCTTCCACTTTTATAATATTTTACAGTTATGAATAGTACAGTAAGGAATATAAATATGTGTTTTCCCTCCTCCTTTAAATAGTCATCTGGGGCACCTGGATGGCTCAGTCAATTAACTGTCTGACTCTTGATTTTGGCTCAAGTCATGATCTGGCGGTTCATGGGTTTGAGCCCCACATGGTGCTTTTGTGCTGGCAGTGTGGTGCCTGCTTGGGATTCACTCTCTCTCCTCCTCTCTCTCTGCCCCTCCCCAACTCACGCTGTCTCTGTCCCTAAAAATATATCAACTTAAAAAGAAAGTTTTTTTAAATAAATAGTTCATCATAATCTTATAAATGGAAATATGATTTTTTTTAATTTACCAAATTTTAGGGGTGCCTGGGTGGCTCAGTCGGTTTAGGTTAAGTATCCGACTTCAGCTCAGGTCATGATCTCAAGGTCAGTGAGTTTCAGCCCAGTATCAGGTTCTGTGCTGACAGCTCAGAGCCTGGATCCGGCTTCAGACTCTGTGTGCGTGTCTCTCTCTGAACCTCCCCCACTTGCGTGTACTCACTCTCCCTCTCTCAAAAATAAACTTTAAAAATATATAAATTTACCAAATTTTACTCTAAAGAGACTCTACCTACTTGCATTCCCACAAAATGAGAAAGCATAACAATAGTCTCTCCAGGATTGAAAAAAACAAAAAAACACCAGCATTTTAATGCTTTTATCAATTTTATATGATAAATTTTGTTATAATTTATTATTAAAGTTGGACTTTGTTTTTGTTTTAGTCTTATACATTTATTTTGTAAACAATCTGTGTATTTCCTTTGCCAATTTTTATAATGTAAGCATTATATATTTTCTCTCATATGTTTCTAAATTTTATTAATTTCTTAAAAGATGTTTCATTTGATGTCACAATTAGGGTAACATATATATATATTTTTCTAATAGAACATATCGTTAATACCATTTGTTAAATTTTAGAAGCATATTGTTAGGAATGCATTCTTTCCCTTATCTATGTACTTAGACATTCTGGAGTCTATTACAACCCAATTTATTCTGCTTCACTGTCCTGACAGTTCAGTGGTAACACGAGAATTTTACTTGGAGATCCATTATACATTGTGATATCTTACATGGTAAACATCAACTAAATAGAAATAAAACAAGGCACATGTAGGCATGATTTTCATGTGTTCTCTCTTACCAATGAGTACAAAAGCATCAAGTGGTCTATAAAACTATTCTCTTTGTTCTTTGGGGAATAATTCTTAAAATAGAGAAAAGAAATGATAACTATCACTAATTGAAATCTCTTTCTGGACCTTTGCTAGACTCTGTATATGCATTAAACAATTCTCAACACAAACTAATAACATTACTGTTTTTATTATTCTCATTTTACGGAAGATAAAGCTGTTTAAGAGGCTTGGAAAATCACAGAAGCTAATTGCCAAGAGGGTCCAAAATCCATGCCATGAAACCTTTGAGCATATGTTTGTTCATGGCCAGCTGGTTATGTTGCCTATAGCACTCTTCCACAGTTATGGGCATATATGAAGGGGAATGAAAATGTAACAGGGACCACAGATCTTTGAGACCTCAGATCTTAGAATTTGGGGACAGTGATATTAATCTCTTACCAAGTCACCCTGTTTCCATTCAGAAGTGGGAGTTAGGTGCCAGTCTCACTCTTGGCTGACTTGGCTTTCTAATCCTGCTTATGGGGCATTGTGAGAATGGAATAAAAAACTATGGCAGAGGTGAGGCTGGGCTACAGCAGATTTATTCTCCAAATACATTATTGCAGCTTCTTTAATTGGCTGAACAACTAACCTAGAGAGATGCTTATCGTTTAGCAATAAACTGAGATGATAAAAAGCAGCAAGAAAACCTCAGAGTTTCTTCACCAACCCCATCCATACCACTGTCAGGCATTACTATCCTCAGCTGTGTTGGGGTATTAAAGGGTAATAGAAACAGCCTATGCCTAACAACCACCTGGCTTAGAGCCACCTGTGATATGCTCTGAACTGTGTCTGATAGGTCTAATACATGCTTGTGATTTGTCAAAACTAATAAATAGTCATCAAGTTATAACCATCGAATGTAGTCATTAGGTGAATATTCTTTTTTGTTCAAACTTCTCCATAACCCTGCCCCCAACCCCAGCTGTAGTCCACACTGCCTGCCCTGCTGGCATCTCCCTCTGGTTGTAACGCTCAGCTCTTGTGGAGTGTCTCCCATAGAGGGTTTAGTGTCTTGTCCTAACTGCCTAAATCTGCCTGTTTATTAGCTCTACCAACAAAACTAGGCTCAGGTCTTCCATCGTTTATGAACTGTCTCTGTCACTTTATACACTTGGCCTTCGTATCATTTTCAAAGTGTATGAACTCAACTATACAAGTTGTTTCAGACACAAGTTATAGAAAATCAAAATCATGCACTCTTAAACCACAAATATGATTTATAGGAATTGACTAATGCTGAAATATCAAGCATGAGTTTCACTTGAAGGCACAATTTGATAAGGTAGATATGACACCATCCGATCTCAGTCTCCATGTTTCGCTTTTTTGTTTTGTATTGTTTTGTTTTGTTTTGTTTTGTTTTGTTTTACCCCTTCCTCCTCCTCGAGTGAGCTTCTTTTCTATCCAAGCTGAAGTAAACAACTTTTTGAGATTCATTCTGATTGGACAGATTTAGATCAATCCTAACATGACGGCCAAGAGGAAGGAATACATAGGATCAAAAGTTCTGCTCCTTAGGGTGCCTGTGTGGCTCAGTCTGTTAAGGATCAGACTCCTGGTTTTGGCTTAGGTCATGATCTCACAGTTTCAAGAGTTTGAGCCCTGAATTGGGCTCTGTGCTGACAGCAAGGAGCCTTCTTGGGATTCATTCTCTACCTCTCCCTCTCTGCCCCTCCCCTACTCACACTGTCTCTGTCTCTCTCAAATAAATAAACTTTAGGGGAAAATAAAAGTTCCACTCCTTAAATTCAAGGTTCATAGATTCTCCACACAAAAACTCAAATATATATACTTGTGATTTGTGAGATATACACACGCACACACACAGAAATATATATGTATGTATGTATGTGTGTATGTATACATATATATATATGGGAATGTATATGTATATATATATATATGGGAATGTATATGTATAAATATATATATATATATATATATATATACACACACACACATATATATGGGAATGTGTGTGTGTGTGTGTGTGTGTATAAGTACTGTGTTTCTTTTTCTTAGGGCCTAAATTTCCTTTTTCATATATATATACATACATATATATATATATATATATATATGTAAGGTGTTCCCAGTCTTGAAAGAACATGGGTTAGGCATGACCATTTCAAACACATTTATGACAAATAGACAGCATACCTATTATATTATAAACGTGAACCCTCACAGATGAGATTATGGAAATTTATAGGAATTATGCTGTCTACCTAAGCTTTTACTTAAAATGTTTTGAAAATCAATCATAAAACACATGTCACTTTAAATATCTGTCACAATTTTGTACTTAACACAATGCATTAAAATATTTTTAGCTATTTATATGGTTCTGAGTCTGTCATAGTGACACATTATTGACAAATTCTGCTCATAGCTTCTCAAACCTATGTTTGTTCTCAAGAGTTTGCTCAGTGAATTAGTTCAATCGCTGACATGATAGCAAATATTAAATATATTTAAAATAAATATTTTATTTAATAAAACATACTACTCAGTCACTAATTACTAAGAACTTTTTGAACTGTACTGTTATGTTTGAAAAACTTTTTAATCTTGTACTTCAATTTTTTATGATTCTTCATTTATCACTCAAGATAAAGTTGAGTCATTTTCACCAGTTTTAAATGAAATCTAGTGGAGAACACATTGTATCTTCATACTGATTTATGATGTTCTGTTGTCTATACTATATTATTTTCAATTTGTTAAACTCAGAGTAAATTTTATAATATTCATGTAAGCCCTGCACAATTCATGCTAAATTTCTTCAAATCTAAGAATTATGTTCCTTTTGTGAATAGGCACATTTGTTCATTACGTGTTCTAACATATATATATATATATATATATATATATGTGTGTGTGTGTGCATAATATAATATATAATATATACACACATATATGTACATATTTATACATATATTTATACATAAAAAATACTAACTTTGTGTTTATATCTAGCTACTTTATTGATATACTATTTTGTTGAGGAATTCTAGTCAACTGCTATTAAGAGGTATGAGAATAACAGTGAATTAAACAAAAGATGTCTGCTTCCTCATGCCCAACAAGTCTAGGGATTGGAGTTCAGGGCTGATAAAGTAGCTCAATGGTTTTATCAAGAACTAGGCTTCTCTCTTTCTCTTACAGTTTTACGGTTATATCTTCATAGCCCAAGACAAGTTGCTGCGTTCTAGGCATCAGTGTGAGGGTAAATGTGATTGCCCCAGTTGTCTTCCCCTGTCCCCATTTTATAGAGTCACCTACCAAGTGTCTACTAGGTGCAGTTTATATCTCATGTGCCAGATAATAGTCACATAACCAAACCAAACTGCAGTGGATGTTGAGAAATGTCTTTTACTTAGATACATTGTGTTCTAACGCAGAAGAGTGGCTAGGCAGGCAATCAGGTGCCTTTTCCACAAATAAGTTTTCAAGTATTTTTGTGTCACTTCTATATTTAATCTCTAATATTTACTGGTTTATTTTATTTTTAATATTACCAACTTACATATCTTTGTAATTCTAAAGAGATCATAAAAGGGTAATAAGAATGATGAAAAAAATGATAGAAATCATGGTATTTTTTAGTATCTGCCATACTATGGTAAGTTATATTCACATTTTAATTTGCTTGATTGTTTTAAGGAACCAACTAGAGAACCTATCTAACAGTTTTCACTTTATATTTAGTGACATGTAATTTGCCACTTAAATATTTCCAAGTATTATTTTCAACTAACCGCAAATTTTATAATTTCCTTTACTTTCCTTCACTTTGTCTAAAATTAATGTTATGCTAGTTTTCATTTTAATCATAAACACTGTGTTGGAACTTTTATAATCAGTATGATAGCATCCTTTTGTTTGTATTTATTGTCTCCTAATAGCTAAATCTTTTGTAAGTGGAAAATAGATTTTTTCACTCAGCAACTATTTACTGAGGGCCTAGTATATGCCAGGTATGATTCATTCTGTTGTTTCCACTCAGAAGCAACTTTTAATTAAACCTAATGTTACTTTTCTTCTGAGTGGTGACTTAAAAAAGTTGTTTTTGGGGCGCCTGGGTGGCGCAGTCGGTTAAGCGTCCGACTTCAGCCAGGTCACAATCTCGCGGTCCGTGAGTTTGAGCCCCGCGTCAGGCTCTGGGCTGATGGCTCAGAGCCTGGAGCCTGTTTCCGATTCTGTGTCTCCCTCTCTCTCTGCCCCTCCCCCGTTCATGCTCTGTCTCTCTCTGTCCCCAAAATAAATAAACGTTGAAAAAAAAAATTTAAAAAAAAAAAAGTTGTTTTTAAATAACTTGTATGATTTGTTTCTATTATTTTGTTTTATGCTTTTAGGTTTTTTTTTAACTCTTCATTTTCTGATGTGTGTTCTTTGTTATTTTCCACTGATTTGAAAGTAATGCCTCCCATTTTGTAATTGTGCCAGCAATTATTACACTGATCAAAAAAAAAAAACAACATGGATTCTACATTTTCTAAGTAACAAAGTCAAGAATGAAAGAATAGGATTTTTCTCAAACCATCCCTTCTGTATTTCTGAATGTGAAAACCAAGGGGCTAAATAATGATAAGATGCTGTAATGCTACTTAGGTTGAGGACACAGTGGCTTCATATAAAAGGAGCTTCTACCCTCTAGAGAATGCTCTTCCTGGAGATAGGAAAATAAAAGGCACAGATTGAGAACCGAGTCAGAACTAGATAAAGAAGGTAAATGGAAATATCTTCCAAACTGGCTAGTGAAGATTTTTTTCATTTTTGCTAACCAGTATCTAAACTCCCAACTTGAGGGGAATATGAAAATTGATGGGAAGCAGAGTGCTCCCTCCCACTAAGGACGGCAAGATGGTCAGAAATCCCCTCTCCCTGTGCCTGTTGCAGAGGTCACACATCAGTCAGGTAGGGCAATATAGCATAATGAGAGGCTGTGCCACCTTCTGGCTATGTGCCTTGGAAAAGTTCCTTATACTTTCTGTCTCAGCTTCCTCAAATCTAAAATGAAAAAAAAAAAATGGACATCATAACACTGTCCAGCTTCCTGGGTTAGGATGAGTTTTCAGTGAGTCAAAATACATAAAGAACTTGGCATAGCCAGTAACACATGGTGACCATTGTATTTGCCAAATAGATAAAAGCATATGTGTTGCAGGACTTTGAATCCTAATGGAGCGATTCAGTGCTGTAGGATCCAACGTAAAATGACACCTTCAGGGTCAAGACAATGACAACATGGACATCCTGGGACAACAGTGCCTGGGCCAGGATGTTGGCCATGTCTTCTCTCCCTTGGTTCCTATTTGAGTCTGGCCCTCCATCTTTCCTGGGACTCTCTGAGCTGCTAGACAATTTTCCAAAAAGATGCCTTTGCTGCTTAAGTTACAATGTTTCTGGTTTTGCAAACAAGAACCCAGAGATTTATATTAAGTACTCTATTACATGCTTCATAATACATTCTGTATACAAACTCAAGTAAAATCTCACGTTTCAAATTTATCAGCTAGATTGTAAACCCAATTAAAGTATCTGCTGCCAGTTATCCCCTCTGTGGTATTGTCAATGTTCACCACAGTGACTAACAACGTTCCCTGCAAGTGCATGTTCAAATAAGTGGGAGAAAGGGACAGGGGAATGAATGAATCCAGGTTTTGTTGGACAAAATGAAGGAAAAACAATCTATCGCCAGTTATCCCCTGTGGAAAATATGGAGAGCTGAGAGTATTTTACCTTTACCGTAGTGGTAAACTAGTGGAGTTGGTGAAACACTTGAACAGGGCTTCCATTTTTAAAAGATCCTACAAGCATTTCAAAATGCTCACCAGCATACAAAAGAAGCCTGGAAAGTAAAAATGCAAATGAAATGTCACTTAACCTTACCATATGAATCTGAATGTCCTTTGTGAATTGTGATAGCTTCTCAAAACTCTGCTATTTTAAGAGGACAAATTGCACCCTTTCTGAAGATACCATGAGGGAATACTTTCTACAGCTTGAACACACAGTTGTCTGTGGTGCATTGGGAGATTAATTATTGTCACACACACACATAAAAAGTAAACATAACAATATATGGCCCATGGGATTCCTATTGATTTTAGTTCAATTTTTCAAAATTCAAAAACCCAACCTGAATACAATATCAGAAAGAGAACTTTGGCTGATGAGTTTATCCTCTGTGCCATTTAGGAGTTCTGCAATTCTTAAAGTGCTTTGAATAGGCCAATGCAATTGAACTTTTCGCCTTGACGCTGGGGTAAAATGATTGACTCCCATTTTTCTCCAAATCCTTTAAACTCCAAAGGAATCCTTTGAAACCCCCTCCCCCCAAAGAAAGAGAACATAAAGTTAGAAAATTGGTGGGCTTTACCAAAAATAAGAGTTTTGCTGTATTGCTAAAATAATGTGGTCGTTACAATTTCATTCTCAACACGTGGATAGAGCTGAATTTCCATCTTTTTCTTCCCTTGTGGCTGGGTTGGGGGAGGGAGAGGGAAGGTGTATTTAGGAACTAATTACTAATTTCCCCTTTTTCCCACTTTCCCCCCTTGTTTGTATCTTCAAAGATTCCCTCTTTCTGATGTATCTTCAGTCTTTATTCCTGTTTCTTTAAACTTTTGCACATGCAGATCTCTTTTCAATTGCTTAACCCTTTTGCCACTCTCCATTGCTTATTAGGCAGGTCCCCCCCCCATATTACTGTCATAATACATTTCTACAACATCTACTCAAGTTTCATGAATCCATATTACTATAAGGTCCCAGAAGTCATTACCTCTGATTGTCTTCAATGGCTTACTAAATGCTAAATCCAGAGATCATCTTTTGTGATTTCTTGGTGGTATTTATATTCTCACCCTCATTTCTTAAAAATATTCCTCTGCTTGGATAGTAAGATTGTGTACTATTCTGAGTTTGCAAGTGCTAATATTTTTTCTTATTATAATATGTTCCTCCTTCTGCACCCTAAAAGGTGATCCTCAATGTGTCAATTTTTGTTGCTGTTTTGTTGGTTTTTTTTATTCTTCTATCTCACCTCTGATATGCCAAAATGATAAAAGTATGGATAGATGAATATGTGACACACTTATATTTTACTTTTTTTTAAAGGTCTGAATTATCACTTTTCTCTGGCTCCCACTGAATGATAATGATGACCTCTTTGTAACAGGTGCCCATATGCCTGTATTCTCCCAAGTGTACTGAGGGGTAATACTCCATTACAGAGCTTCTTGAATTGGAATAACTAGCTTTAGGCCAACTCCTTTCAATCGGGTTCAGCTCTACTCCTATTGGTGTGCCTCACTCCTAAGGCATATACTAAATCATTGGAACGGAGATTTAGAAAAGAAACAAACAAACAGACAAAGGGAAGCAACAAGCAAAACAGATTTAAGTTTAACCATCTTAATCATATTAAACACAAAAGTTCTAGAACACACCAATACAAGAAGAATGACAGATGTATAAAGTATATAGTATAAAGACATGCATAAGTTAAGAGTAAATAATGGAAAATATAGTTTTTGACTAAGTAAAAGAATTCTGGAGTGACTAAAATATTAGACAAAAAAGAAAAAAAAAGACTTCAGAACAAAGAATAGCAGCAGGGGTAAGAGGAACACTGCATCATAAAAAATTGGTCAACTTTTCCTACCAAAAAACCTCACACTGATAATAATGTCTATGTGTCTTAACAACAAAATTTCAAAATGCATAAAATAAAAAGTCATAGAACTAAAAGGGGGAGTTGGAACAAATCCAAAATTATAGTTGAGGTCTTCAACTTTGTTTTATTAACCAGTACAGAAAGTTTAAAAATTCAGTGAAAGTATGAAATATTTGAAGAACACTAGCCAATGGGAACTAATGGATAACTATAGAGTGAATAGATATTTATAGGACACTCCACCCAATATGAGCAGAAGACAGGCTCTTGGCAAGAACATAAGGAACATCCATCAAAGTACCATATTCTGGACCACAAACAAGCTTAGGAATATTTAAAAGAATTGAAATCATATGAAGCCTATTTTTCAATCATGATTGAATCAGAATAGAAATTAACTCTCTCCTCTCTCTCCCCCTCTCAAAATATGTAAATAAGTTTAAATAAAAATTTTTTTAAAGAGAATAATTTGTAGAGGTATGTAAACAAAGAAAAGGAACAATTTTGGCAATTTTAATAGATACTTCTAAGCAGTAAGTTATAAAAATAATTGTTCAACCACAGTTGAAGCAACGCTTTTCAAATGTTAATTATTTTATCCTCGAATCTGTAGAACTGAAAAGTTTCTTCCACTCCAAAGGTTTATTTACCTTTGGGAAGGTAAATAAATGAAAAATATTTATTAATTTTTGACCAACAACAAAAATATTTCTGAGGTGTATCTAGTTTATGTAGTTGAGGAAGTTGACTTATCTAGGCATGAACATTAATGTTGCTACAATTAAAAATTAGTATGTTAGTGTGATTTCATATTTAATTAAATATTCATCATAAAGAAATTATAATGTAGATCAGAAGTTCTTATCTCTAAAATCTCTCCCCAAATGCACTGAGCTATTCCCTAAACTTAAAATACATAAAATATATTATATAATATACAATATAATATATATGACAAAATATATACATATATGATTTTTAAATTATGGGAACTGAAAAATCTATTCTTTTAAGTATTTCCCTGGTAAATATTATATAGTATACATATATGCATATATATGTGCATATATATACACATATAGATATATATCAATAAATTTACTGGGAGAGGGTTCAGAATATTCCTGTTTTTCATAGCATTTTATGACCGAGACATTTTAAGAGACACATCATTTTTGGAAAAAGAAAAAGTGGTTTAAAGGATAAATGCCGGGGTGCCTGGGTGGTTAAGTCGTGCCTGGGCACGTCAGCTGGTTAAGTGTGCAACATTGGCTCAGGTCATGATCTCACAGTTCGTGGGTTCGAGCCCCGCATCGGGCTCTGTGCTGACAGCTCAGGGCCTGGAGCCTGCTTCGATGATGTGTCTCCCTCTCTCTCTGCCCCTCGCCTGCTCACACTCTGTCTCCCTCTCTCTCAAAAATAAACATAAAAAAAATTAAATTAAATTAAAAAAGGAGAAATGCCTCTCATGTTTTTCATATATAAACATGTAGTGTAAGTGCCTGACAATAAGCCTTTTTGATTATAATTTTTAGTGCGTGCGACATTAAGCTTTTGATTGCTGAGGCATCCATTTCAAAGACATCCATGTTGAATAAACACATTGTTACCTGTATGACAGGCTACTAGCAAAATAACTAGATAAGGAGCCAGGCCTTTCTTACCCATGAAATTCTCCTTTTTAGAACATCCAGGGTGATCTAGGTAACTTATAGCTTCAGTGACACACTTTTCCCTTTCCTTGCACTAATTCCTGCTCACATTATTAATTCACCAGTAAAGAGTCAACCCAAGGATCCCCACTCTAGGAACGCGACTCTTGACATCCCAATAAAGGCACGTGGTCTTCGGGCCTACCATGTAGCCTCCAGAACTTGTCAGTAAAAACATTTTTTTTTTCAAAGTTATCAGATGGTTGTTGCTGAGGTGCAACTTGCAATCATAGTAAGAATGACAAGGGCCTGTCCAGACACAGCACCGTCTCTGATTGGGGAAATGTCTATAGGGACTCACCACAAATAATACCTGCTTGAGGGCTTCAGGCATTCCAAGCTGAAAGCATCACTATCAATATGCTGAGAACAACATACAAGGGAATCTCTTTTTTGTAGCTAAATTTCTAGGTTGCATTCTGGGAAAATTTGTCCACTGGGAATGGAAGAGCTGACGTGATAGTGGAAACTCAATTCTTTGCCACGTGATTACACAGTATAGCACCACCATCATTCTGTTGATTGAATGGAAAAATACATTTACTTTATCATGTTTTTATTAACTATGTTTTTTTTTATTTTTAATGTTTATTTACTTTTGAGAGAGAGATAGAGCGCAAGCAGGGAAGGGGCAGAGAGAGAAGGAGACACAGAATCCGAAGCAGGCTCCAGGCTCTGGGCTGTCAGCACAGAGCCTGATGCAGGGCTCGAACTCACGGACCGTGAGGTCATGACCTGAGCCGAAGTTGGACGCTCAACTGACTGAGCCACATAGGCACCCCTATGTTTTAAATAACACAAGGATTAAGACTATATATTTAACTTCCCCATATCTCCATATCTGTTTTTTGCACAGGTGATTCATCTTTATCACATGATGTGTTAATTAGCTACTGCCACAATAATGCTTTACAACAAAGCATCAGAAAACACTGTTGTGTGCCTATGGGTCAGACAGTTGAAAGATTTTGAGTCAGACTGGGCTCAGCCTGGCTCCATGCTTCACATAGTCCTCGGTCTGGTCTAGTTGTCTCTCTGACTCCTTTGGCTGATGGGCAACTTCTCACGGCAGTGTCACAAGTGCAAGAGAGCCATCATGAGCACACAAGTGCATTCAAGCCTCTCCACCATCACATCTACTCACTTCCTATTAATGCAAGTCACATGGGTGATAGTATCAGGGAAGTGTACTCCATCCATCATGTGGCTGTGGCAGATGTGTATGAGTAAAAGGAGAACAAAGGGTTGTAACCAATGATTTCATTTACCATATATAACATGGCCTTGGCATCACTGGGATTACAGCAACAAGATCCAATTCTAAGTACTGAGTCCGTACATTTCTAATAGGTTATATAGGACAATATTTGTCATCTATGACATGAAAATAATGACTATTTTTAGAAGTTTCATGTGTGCTATGATATAAAGGTAGCATGTTTTATAAACTGTAAAGAATAACACAAACATAAGAGAGGTACTTAGAAATATTAGATCATTTGGTGTATGATGATGGCTATGAAAACAAGGTGGATCATGGTCTGAAACGAACAAAAAATCCATATAAAAATCCCTATATTCTACAATATAGGATTTTCCAAATATCCAAATGTATGAGTGATTTCAAAGTCAGAAAGGCATATCAAAGTTAAAACCTCTTAGCAAATTGGAAGATTCACTTCCCATTAACCTAAGATGTTTATATAACACACAATTTACACACGGTGTGCTCCCCCCAGTTTTTTTTCTTCATGGCACAGAGAGAAAATAGAATCTTTTAAAGAAGCATCTTCCATTATAAGAAGCTAAAGAAATACATTATGTCAAGATTACTGTTGATGTTTTCTTTCCCTAAAACTCATATGTAAGTGATAATAAAGACCATAAGCTAGCTAATGTTCTCATTACAATGTAAAATCAACAACAACAAAAAAGCCACAGATCTTTATTTTACAACAATAAAATAATTACATGTAAAAATTAACCTATTAGAAAGATGAAAAAAAAATCTTCATTTTGAGCCTGGGACAGTTCCCAGAGTAGCCTTTGGAAATATAAAATACTAAGTCATTAACAGAAGTCTTAGGAGAAATTGTACTATGGATAGATTGTACAAGTAGTATGAGGTGGATGTAGGTAGTTTATACTATTTATAATAATATATAATATATTGAATACTTAATTAGACAAAGTATCACTCTAAGTACTCATATTAAGCATTATTAATAGTAACAGAAAATAATGAACAAAAATTATGCAAAGAAAACATGATACCAGCAAGTTCATCAGTTATAAACTATTACTGTTAATACATAAGAGAAAATTCAGTGGCTTAAGAGAAATATAGAAAAATGTGGAAATTAATAGAGAATTGAAAGTAACTTGTCCATGATTTCAAATACAGGTAAGTGACAGAGTTAGGTTTCAAACACACTAAGTCTGTTACGTGCTTACCTGTCACACTATATTTCTGCTTAATATATACAGTCTTAATATCCTAGTGAAATATAATTGTATTTATACATCCCACCATGCTAGATTCTCCAGGAGAAGTATCAGACAATAACATTTAATATAACATGCTATTTTTTTTTAAATTTCTTTTCAACGTTTATTTATTTTTGGAACAGAGAGAGACAGAGCATGAACGGGGGAGGGGCAGAGAGAGAGGAAGACACAGAATCGGAAACAGGCTCCAGGCCATCAGCCCAGAGCCTGACACGGGGCTCGAACCCACGGACCGCGAGATCGTGACCTGGCTGAAGTCGGACGCTTAACCGACTGCGCCACCCAGGTGCCCCATAACATGCTATTTTTAAGTTTGATGATCCTAAACTATGCAGATGATCAATTTAATACATGCTAGATTCTTTTACAAAACTTAGATACAATTGTTTAGAAATTAATATGATGCTGTTTCTGTTTCCAAAGGAGACCATCATAGCAGTGCCTTTTTGATATGATTTAAATTAATTCATTATAATGAGCAATCCCAAATGACACTGTAATTTTCAAAGAAATAGTATTGCTCAAAAAATCAGTTTTAGGAATCTATGAATTCTGTTTTTTTAACTATCAAATACTAAGTACTACCAAAATTCTTCCAATAATCCCAATAAGAATCTTGTTCCAGTTCCTAAACATGCCACTAAAATACAAAAATAATCTATAAGGAAAAGAAAGCATCTAAAATTCAAAGGAGCAGATGGATGAAGACGTAAGGTGCGTTTTCACCACGTTACGTCCAAACTCATACTTCACCGTAATTCAGTAATGATATAGCATGACACTATGATTCCTTCTCCATTTGTTTTTATAGTGAAACCCTTAGTTAAAAATAAATAATGGCAAGATGGCGGCTTAGGAGGACACTGGGCTCACCGCACGTCCTGCTGATCACTTAGATTCCACCTACACCTGCCTAAATAACCCAGAAAACCGCCAGAGGATTAGCAGAACAGAGTCGCCGGAGCCAAGCGCAGACGAGAGGCCCACGGAAGAGGGTAGGAAGGGCGGCGAGGCGGTGCGCGCTCCACGGACTGGCAGGAGGGAGCCGGGGCGGAGGGGCGGCTCCCGGCCAAGTAGAGCCCCCGAGTCTGGCTGGCAAAAGCGGAGGGGCCTGACGGACTGTGTTCTCACAACAAGCGCGACTTAGCGTCTGGGAGGTCATAAGTTAACAGCTCTGCTCGGAAAGCGGGAAGGCTGGAGGACAAAGGGAGGGAGAGCTGCTGAGCCCCCTGATAACAGAGCTCAGTTTGGTGGGGAACAAAGGCGCTCACCAGCACCATCTCCCCCGCCCATCCCCCAGCCAAAATCCCAAAGAGAACCGGTTCCTGCCAGGGAACTTGCTCGCTCCCCGCAAACACCCAACTCTGCGCTTCTGCGGAGCCAAACCTCCGGCAGCGGATCTGACTCCCTCCCACTGCCACAGGGCCCCTCCTGAAGTGGATCACCTAAGGAGAGGCAAGCTAAGCCTGCCCCTCCTGCCCCCATGCACCTTGCCTACCCACCCCAGCTAATACGCCAGATCCCCAGCATCACAAGCCTGGCAGGGTGCAAGTAGCCCAGACAAGCCACACCACCCCACAGTGAATCCCGCCCCTAGGAGAGGGGAAGAGAAGGCACACACCAGTCTGACTGTGGCCCCAGCGGTGGGCTGGGGGCAGACATCAGGTCTGACTGTGGCCCCGCCCACCAACTCCAGTTATACACCACAGCACAGGGGAAGTGCCCTGCAGGTCCTCACCACGCCAGGGACTATCCAAAATGACCAAGCAGAAGAATTCCCCTCAGAAGAATCTCCAGGAAATAACAACAGCTAATGAGCTGATCAAAAAGGATTTAAATAATATAACAGAAAGTGAATTTAGAATAATAGTCATAAAATTAATCGCTGGGCTTGAAAACAGTATACAGGACAGCAGAGAATCTCTTGCTACAGAGATCAAGGGACTAAGGAACAGTCACGAGGAGCTGAAAAATGCTTTAAACGAAATGCATAACAAAATGGAAACCACCACGGCTCGGCTTGAAGAGGCAGAGGAGAGAATAGGTGAACTAGAAGATAAAGTTATGGAAAAAGAGGAAGCTGAGAAAAAGAGAGATAAAAAAATCCAGGAGTATGAGGGGAAAATTAGAGAACTAAGTGATACACTAAAAAGAAATAATATACGCATAATTGGTATCCCAGAGGAGGAAGAGAGAGGGAAAGGTGCTGAAGGGGTACTTGAAGAAATCATAGCTGAGAACTTCCCTGAACTGGGGAAGGAAAAAGGCATTGAAATCCAAGAGGCACAGAGAACTCCCTTCAGACGTAACTTGAATCGATCTTCTGCACGACATATCATAGTGAAACTGGCAAAATACAAGGATAAAGAGAAAATTCTGAAAGCAGCAAGGGGTAAACGTGCCCTCACATATAAAGGGAGACCTATAAGACTCGTGACTGATCTCTCTTTTGAAACTTGGCAGGCCAGAAAGAATTGGCTCGAGATTTTCAGGGTGCTAGACAGAAAAAATATGCAGCCGAGAATCCTTTATCCAGCAAGTCTGTCATTTAGAATAGAAGGAGAGATAAAGGTCTTCCCAAACAAACAAAAACTGAAGGAATTTGTCACCACTAAACCAGCCCTACAAGAGATCCTAAGGGGGACCCTGTGAGACAAAGTCCCAGAGACATCACTACAAGCATAAAACATACAGACATCACAATGACTCTAAACCCGTATCTTTCTATAATAACACTGAATGTAAATGGATTAAATGTGCCAACCAAAAGACATAGGGTATCAGAATGGATAAAAAAACAAGACCCATCTATTTGCTGTCTACAAGAGACTCATTTTAGACCTGAGGACACCTTTAGATTGAGAGTGAGGGGATGGAGAACTATTTATCATGCGACTGGAAGCCAAAAGAAAGCTGGAGTAGCCATACTTATATCAGACAAACTAGACTTTAAATTAAAGGCTGTAACAAGAGATGAAGAAGGACATTATATAATAGTTACAGGGTCTATCCATCAGGAAGAGCTAACAATTATAAATGTCTATGCACCGAATACCGGAGCCCCCAAATATATAAAACAATTACTCATAAACATAAGCAACCTTATTGATAAGAATGTGGTAATTGCAGGGGACTTTAACACCCCACTTACAGAAATGGATAGATCATCTAGACACACGGTCAATAAAGAAACAAGGGCCCTGAATGACACATTGGATCAGATGGACTTGACAGATATATTTAGAACTCTGCATCCCAAAGCAACAGAATATACTTTCTTCTCGAGTGCACATGGAACATTCTCCAAGATAGATCATATACTGGGTCACAAAACAGCCCTTCATAAGTTTACAAGAATTGAAATTATACCATGCATACTTTCAGACCACAATGCTATGAAGCTTGAAATCAACCACAGAAAAAAGTCTGGAAAACCTCCAAAAGCATGGAGGTTAAAGAACACCCTACTAACGAATGAGTGGGTCAACCAGGCAATTAGAGAAGAAATTAAAAAATATATGGAAACAAACGAAAATGAAAATATAACAATCCAAACGCTTTGGGACGCAGCAAAGGCAGTCCTGAGAGGAAAATACATTGCAATCCAGGCCTATCTCAAGAAACAAGAAAAATCCCAAATACAAAATCTAACAGCACACCTAAAGGAACTAGAAGCAGAACAGCAAAGGCAGCCTAAACCCAGCAGAAGAAGAGAAATAATAAAGATCAGAGCAGAAATAAATAATATAGAATCTAAAAAAACTGTAGAGCAGATCAACGAAACCAAGAGTTGGTTTTTTGAAAAAATAAACAAAATTGACAAACCTCTAGCCAGGCTTCTCAAAAAGAAAAGGGAGATGACCCAAATAGATAAAATCATGAATGAAAATGGAATTATTACAACCAATCCCTCAGAGATACAAACAATTATCAGGGAATACTATGAAAAATTATATGCCAACAAATTGGACAACCTGGAAGAAATGGACAAATTCCTGAACACCCACACTCTTCCAAAACTCAATCAGGAGGAAATAGAAAGCTTGAACAGACCCATAACCAGTGAAGAAATTGAATCGGTTATCAAAAATCTCCCAACAAATAAGAGTCCAGGACCAGATGGCTTCCCAGGGGAGTTCTACCAGACGTTTAAAGCAGAGATAATACCTATCCTTCTCAAGCTATTCCAAGAAATAGAAAGGGAAGGAAAACTTCCAGACTCATTCTATGAAGCCAGTATTACTTTGATTCCTAAACCAGACAGAGACCCAGTAAAAAAAGAGAACTACAGGCCAATATCCCTGATGAATATGGATGCAAAAATTCTCAATAAGATACTAGCAAATCGAATTCAACGGCATATAAAAAGAATTATTCACCATGATCAAGTGGGATTCATTCCTGGGATGCAGGGCTGGTTCAACATTCGCAAATCAATCAACGTGATACATCACATTAACAAAAAAAGAGAGAAGAACCATATGATCCTGTCAATCGATGCAGAAAAGGCCTTCGACAAAATCCAGCACCCTTTCTTAATAAAAACCCTTGAGAAAGTCGGGATAGAAGGAACATACTTAAAGATCATAAAAGCCATTTATGAAAAGCCCACAGCTAACATCATCCTCAACGGGGAAAAACTGAGAGCTTTTTCCCTGAGATCAGGAACACGACAGGGATGCCCACTCTCACCGCTGCTGTTTAACATAGTGCTGGAAGTTCTAGCATCAGCAATCAGACAACAAAAGGAAATCAAAGGCATCCAAATTGGCAAAGATGAAGTCAAGCTTTTGCTTTTTGCAGATGACATGATATTATACATGGAAAATCCGATAGACTCCACCAAAAGTCTGCTAGAACTGATACAGGAATTCAGCAAAGTTGCAGGATACAAAATCAATGTACAGAAATCAGTTGCATTCTTATACACTAACAATGAAGCAACAGAAAGACAAATAAAGAAACTGATCCCATTCACAATTGCACCAAGAAGCATAAAATACCTAGGAATAAATCTAACCAAAGATGTAAAGGATCTGTATGCTGAAAACTATAGAAAGCTTCTGAAGGAAATTGAAGAAGATTTAAAGAAATGGAAAGACATTCCCTGCTCATGGATTGGAAGAATAAATATTGTCAAAATGTCAATACTACCCAAAGCTATCTACACATTCAATGCAATCCCAATCAAAATTGCACCAGCATTCTTCTCGAAACTAGAACAAGCAATCCTAAAATTCATATGGAACCACAAAAGGCCCCGAATAGCCAAAGGAATTTTGAAGAAGAAGACCAAAGCAGGAGGCATCACAATCCCAGACTTTAGCCTCTACTACAAAGCTGTCATCATCAAGACAGCATGGTATTGGCACAAAAACAGACACATAGACCAATGGAATAGAATAGAAACCCCAGAACTAGACCCACAAACGTATGGCCAACTCATCTTTGACAAAGCAGGAAAGAACATCCAATGGAAAAAAGACAGCCTCTTTAACAAATGGTGCTGGGAGAACTGGACAGCAACATGCAGAAGGTTGAAACTAGACCACTTTCTCACACCATTCACAAAAATAAACTCAAAATGGATAAAGGACCTAAATGTGAGACAGGAAACCATCAAAACCTTAGAGGAGAAAGCAGGAAAAGACCTCTCTGACCTCAGCCGTAGCAATCTCTTACTCGACACATCCCCAAAGGCAAGGGAATTAAAAGCAAAAGTGAATTACTGGGACCTTATGAAGATAAAAAGCTTCTGCACAGCAAAGGAAACAACCAACAAAACTAAAAGGCAACCAACGGAATGGGAAAAGATATTCGCAAATGACATATCGGACAAAGGGCTAGTATCCAAAATCTATAAAGAGCTCACCAAACTCCACACCCGAAAAGCAAGTAACCCAGTGAAGAAATGGGCAGAAAACATGAATAGACACTTCTCTAAAGAAGACATCCCGATGGCCAACAGGCACATGAAAAGATGTTCAGCGTCGCTCCTTATCAGGGAAATACAAATCAAAACCACACTCAGGTATCACCTCACGCCAGTCAGAGTGGCCAAAATGAACAAATCAGGAGACTATAGATGCTGGAGAGGATGTGGAGAAACGGGAACCCTCTTGCACTGTTGGTGGGAATGCAAATTGGTGCAGCCGCTCTGGAAAGCAGTGTGGAGGTTCCTCAGAAAATGAAAAATAGACCTACCCTATGACCTAGCAATAGCACTGCTAGGAATTTATCCAAGGGATACAGGAGTACTGATGCATAGGGCCACTTGTACCCCAATGTTCATAGCAGCACTCTCAACAATAGCCAAATTATGGAAAGAGCCTAAATGTCCATCAACTGATGAATGGATAAAGAAATTGTGGTTTATATACACAATGGAATATTACGTGGCAATGAGAAAAAATGAAATATGGCCTTTTGTAGCAACGTGGATGGAACTGGAGAGTGTGATGCTAAGTGAAATAAGCCATACAGAGAAAGACAGATACCATATGGTTTCACTCTTATGTGGATCCTGAGAAACTTAACAGGAACCCATGGGGGAGGGGAAGGAAAAAAAAAAAGAGGTTAGAATGGGAGAGAGCCAAAGCATAAGAGACTGTTAAAAACTGAGAACAAACTGAGGGTCGATGGGGGGTGGGAGGGAGGAGAGGGTGGGTGATGGGTATTGAGGAGGGCACCTTTTGGGATGAGCACTGGGTGTTGTATGGAAACCAATTTGTCAGTAAATTTCATAAAAAAAATAAATACATAAATAAATAAATAAATAAATAATGTACTTCTAAGAAGTTAATCATTTATATTTTAGAATGTTTCACTTAATGTAGTTATTTGACAATCTGCCTAAAATGATCACACTACAAATGCGTATTTTAATATTCCAATATAATTTGCCTCAGATAGATACTTTTTATTAGTGGCAATACAGCCAGCCTATATCCATTTCTTTCATCTTCACATGTCATATATTAGAAATCATTAGTAGGCAAAATGATGCCTTGGAAAAAGCACTATTCTTGAATCAAAGGCCTGGCACCAAGACACCTGCTGTGTGACTCTGGGAACATAATATTTAAAAGCTCTGAGCCTTTATCCCCCTTCCTAAAGTAGAAAAATAAGATTAATGTACCTTTTGGCATTATTGAACATTTAAACATGGTAATGTAATGATGAAGTGACTGTAAACTCGAAATAATATGCCAACATAAAATTAAATTTTATTATTGCCACAGCTCAAAATCTAAAGTTTTGCAGATCCTTGAACACAAAAAGTTAGGATAGTAGAAGAGGTAATTGGCTGTAATATTTAAATGTAATAACACAATTCCACAGAATCTATTCCCATAATGAGAATAATTTTATGAAAACAAAGCAAATAGGTGAAAAAAACACATTAAACATGGTATGTTAGTTATCAATTGCTATGACAAATTGCCACAAAAATTAGCAGCCTAAAACAAACTTTATCTCATGGTTTCTGTGGGTCAGAATTCTGGGAGTAGCTCTCTGGTAGCCTGAGCTATATTGCTCTGACATAGGATTCTGACGAGGGTGCAGTCAAGATACTGGTGGTGACTGCAAGGGTTTGAAGGTGTGAATGCTCTTGAGGATCCACTGCCAAGATGGCTCACTCATACTGCTGTTTGCAGGTGACCTCAGCTCCCTGCCATGTGCATCTTTCTGAAAATGGACCGCTTTCTTTCACCATACACAAAAATAAACTCAAAAAGGATTAAAGACCTAAATTTCAGACTGAAACCATAAAACTCCTAAAAGAAAACACAGTACTCCTTTGGACATCAGCCTTAGCACTATTTTTCTGGATCTATCTCTTCAGGCAAGGGAAACAAAAGCAATTGGGACTATATCAAACTAAAAATTTTTTGCACAGTTAAAGAAAACAGCAACAAAATGAAAAGGAAACTCACCAAATAGTACAAGATATTTGCAAGTGATATCTCCAATAAGGGGTAATATCCAAATATATAAGGAATTTATACAACTCAACATCAAAAAACAAAACAGAATAAAAAACTATCTGATTAAAAAAATGGGCAAAGGACCTATGTTTTTAATTTTCCAAAGAAATAATACAGATAATCAACAGACAAATGAAAAGATGCTCAACATCATTAATCATCGGGGAAATGCAAATCAAATCACAATGAGATAACACTTCACACCTGTCCAAATAGTTAATATCAAAAAGACAAGAAATAACCTGAAATTAATATGACACTGTATGTTAAGTATACTAGAATTCATTTTTTGTGTTTAAAAAATATGTGAAATAAATGTTGGTGAGGATGTGGAGGGAAAAGGAACCTTCATGCACTGTTGTTGTGAATATAAATTGGTGCGGCCGCTACAGAAAACAGTCTGGAGGTTCCTCAAACATTAAAAATAAAAATGCCATACAACCTGGTAATTCTACTTCTTTGTATTTATCTGCAGAATAAAAACAATAATTTGTAAAGATAAATTCACAAATATATGTATTCAAATATACTTGTAAAGAAATATCGAGCCCACACTTAAGAAAAGGATTAGGCTCCACTTCCTGAAGGCAGTAGTAGCAAAAACTTTGTGCACATATTTTATAAGCACTTCAAAGTTAAGTTTCACTTTTGTAATTAAATAATGAAGTAAGTCTCATTGAGTCTGCATCAAGTCATTTATTTTTATTATCATGAATTCTTACTGATGACACTATACAAATGATCATTTATGTCCTGCATTCTCATGAGAGGTATCACCACCAAGGACAATAAATCTGATCTGTGTAGTGGCAAAAAAAAAAAAATATATATATATATATATATACATATATATATAAATTTATATATTTATAAATAAATATATTTATAAATATATAAATAATATATATGTATATATATACATATATATATAAATTTATATATTTATAAATAAATATATTTATAAATATATATATAAATAATATATATGTATATATAATATATATGTATATATAATATATAAATATATATAACTATATATAAATATAAATATAAATATAAATATAAATATAAATATAATATATATATTTATATATATTATAAATATATATAAATACATATAATATATAAATAAATATATTTATAAATATAAATTTATAAATTTATTTATATATATAAATATATATATTTATATAAATATATATATTTTTTAATTTATAAAGCACAGACATACATAAAATACATAAACAAGTATACAGTATATATGTGGTATTAAAATTTCATGGGAGAGTGATTAGGAAAATAACATCTAAAAAAGCTCCTTAGGGGGACAATAAGAGAAAAAAGAAAGATTGAGAAGAACTGATTTCTCTTATTTCAATTTTAGCAAGACAGTCAGAATAAAGATTTAATTGTTGTCAATACTGATATCTTTTTCTATATATGTCACATAGTTGCTCAACAGTTGTTAAATATATGAGTATATGTATAAATACTTTAAGATTCAATTATCCGATTATCTGGTGAGTTCAACCAATACCTCTTTCACACATTCACAGATAAATATTATATCAGTGCACACAGACAGATACACATAATTACAATGGTATTTAGATCACAAATTGGATATGCTGTTTCCATATGCATTATCACAATAGACCATCAGAGTCAGTTTGGAGAAACAGAAAAGGCAGAGTAAGTGCACTTCTGAGTTACTATTATCTCTACTGCTTTTATTATTAAGTGAAAATCAATAAACATTATATTAAATCATAATCCTAGTATTTCAGTAAAAGGTTTAGGCTTAATGAAAAATATCTATGAGTCCATCCCTGCACAGATCCTGCATTAGCAGATGCTCCTGGCAAAGAAATAAAATAGAGAAAAGGGAGAAACACAAGTTTTAAATTAATCTTAATATTTACACTCTTTCAATGAGTTTAGAAAAATAACAAAAATACATATATAAATAATTTGCTTTATATAAGCTTGGCATTAAAATCCCTAGTTTTGTTCTAATTGTCAAGGGTTCTTCCTCAATAAGTATTATATAAACATAATAACTACTATGGAGCACCCAGGTGGCTCAGTTGGTTAAGCTTCCGACTCTTGATTTCGGTTCAGGTCATAATCCCACCATTGTGGGATCAACCCCCATGTTGGGCTCTGTGCTGACAGCATGGAGCCTGCTTGGGATTCTCTCTCTCTCTCTCTCTCTCTCTCTCTCTCTGCCCCTCCCCTACCTCTCTCCCTCAAAATAAACAAACATTAAAAAAGTAATTAACAATTGTACCTGTATCTATTTATTTTTGAACTGTCTCTTCAGATTTGTATTTTCAGAATAGAATTTTTAACTTTCCAAATAAAACAATGCTGCATAGTGGTATAAAGTTCCACTGTGGAGTTAAACAAGGCAAGGTTTCTTAGAACTACCTTTTTCCCTTCCCAGATGTCTGATTTTTATTCACAGACAATACTATTGAGTATCTACTATGGGAAAGGTACTGTTTTAAGAGAAACAATACAACATGAAATAAGATACTGTTCCTACTCTCATGGAGTCTGTGTTTCAATATGCCAAATTATCTAATATTTCTTTACTTTTCCACCTCTCTATGAAGTGGGGTAAGTAAGTATTGCACTCTAGCATAACATTGTTGCTTGAATTAAATATGATAATTTATATACTGAGCTTAACATATACTTCAGCAGATAGTGTTTACCCAATAAGTTAATTGATATCTCTGATATCTCAATAAATTAATTGATAGGACAAATGTCATTCATTAATTACCACAGAGGATTTTCTAGAATTTTGACTATTACCAGCATTATTTTGACCCTTTATTATATCATCATTGTTTCCTTTATAATCTTGAGATGAATTTCACTTTCCTATTTTGATTCATAGATTATTAATGGTAAGCCTGTTAGAAGAAACAACTTTCTTCTCCTTATCTATTACTAACTTCTTTCCTTGAAGCACAAAGTTTAAAACCAACAACAAGAAATGTTTGTTAAGCCAGATAATTAAATAATAAATAAATTAATTAAATGTTGAATAAAATTGCAGACAATTGTCACCTTATTACCAGGTTTAGAGCTAGCTCTCTTTAGCCAACAAAATATTCTTCCACAAACTCCATTTTGGGGCACTATTTCAGGCACAGATCTAAAGTAGTCTAGAAGGCAGATAGAGTTGTCAGTTAAGAATGTGGCCTCTGGGTATTTACACAAAAATAGAAAAATACAGATTTGAAGGGGTGCAGGCATCCCAATATTTATAGCAGCATTATCAACAAAAGCCAAACTATGGAAGGAGCCCAAATGTCCATCAACTGATGAGTGATAAAGAAGATGTGGTGTATATACACAATGGAATATTACTCAGCCATCAAAAGAACAAAATCTTGTCATTTGCAACCATGTGGATGGAGCTAGAGAGTATTATGCTAAGTGAAATAAGTCAGAGAAAGATAAATACCATATGATTTCACTCATTTGTGGAATTTAAGAAAAAAAACAGACAAATATATGGGAATTGGAAAAAGAGAGAGAGGGAAACAAACCATAAAAGACTCTTTAATATAAAGTACAAATTGAGGGTTGCTGGACAGAGGTGGGAGGGGGATGGGCTAAATAGGTCATGAACGTTAAGGAGGGCACTTGTTATGATGAGCACTGGGTATTATCTGCAAATGATGAATCACTAAACTCTACTCCTAAAATGGATATTGTACTACATGTTAACTAACTAGAATTTAAATAAAAATTTGGAAAAAAGAAAAGGAATGTGACCTCTGGGTCAGGCTGGGTAGACTGAAATACCAACAGAACTCAGAAGCCATGTGACCTTGGTAAAAGCCCTTACCCATTCTAGTATTTATTTCTCTCATCAGATAAGGGAGATAACAATATACTCCACAGAGTTGTTGTGAAGGTTAAATGAAAGATTCATATCAGCTCATAAAGAACAAGCAAAGTAAACCTCAGAGAGAATTATGAATATTGGTAGCAGATACTGAATACCAAAATGTGTACATTAAACAAGTGACTTTGTTATGTAAGGTAAATGCATCAGGTAGTATGTCTGACAACATATAACAGAAAATCTAGTGACCTAGCCAATGCTTTTTTAATTCTATATAACGTGAAATCCACAGGTAGGTAATACAGGAGGCTCCAGAATGACATAAAAACTACAATCCTTTTTTCTTTTTCCTTCCCTCTTCTCTTCTCTACTCTACTCTACTCTACTCTACTCTACTCTACTCTTAAAATATTTCTACCTAGCCATCCTTAGCTCAAAGCTCCTATGCCCAAAGTACTTTAGGGCCCAATATGGCCGCTGAAGCAATAAGCCATAACTTCTAGAAAGTATGTAAGAAAAAAAGGGAAAATAGAAAATCTTGCAGTTGAGTTAGAACCTTTTAAAAAGCTTTCCCAGAAGCCCTACAGACTAGCATACTTTTTATATACACCTCTATAGCAATCTTTACGTGATAAAAAAGCATGGGTATTGCCACCCTCAATAAAAATCAAGTTTCACTGGTTTAAGAGGAAAATAGACATTGCAAAGTCAAGTAGCAGTTCTCTCCTATACAAGGTTTTCTCAGAAAAGGGGATTTAAAGTTTAGCTAAAGTTTAGCTTAAATAGGCAGTTGACTCAGATAAAACAAAAAACTCACATAAGGAAACCCATTTTAAAGTTTAGACTTGCAGACATAGCACATTACACTGCTCAAGTCTTAAATATTATTTTAGAAGTAGTTCCACTTCTACTATAAGCTTTGCCAATAATTTATGTAACCACTCATTATGTAGCATGATTCAAGGTCTCTAACTCACACAGGGAGTCAATTTTCATGCCACACAACTATAACAGTAGGACAACTGTTGCTTAAGTGGTAAAATCAGGTAGCCAATTACTATTTACATTACAGCAAAATGAAGCAAAAAGACCTCAGATATGCTACAAACTCTCCAGCAAGTTGGCATTTATATATTCAAAACTTTAAAACTGTCATCACTTTATGTTATCCTAATAATAAGGAAAAATATACGGAAAGGTTGGGAAACTACATTTCTCAACCTTTCTATCTAAAATGACATGGCTCCTTTTTTGAGGCAAACATCAAGTTACTGCTATGATTACCATGGCAACTACATTAAAAATAAAAAGAACATGTGGAATGCTTTCAAATGATAAATACATTTAACATGCTTATTGAAGACTCAAATATATCTGGAAGCTTAATACTGCAAGATATATGTTATGGGATAATCAGTTGTAAACACTAAATGTTCTCATCTTAAAAGAAATAGTTTCAGTACAGGACAAGTTTTGAAAAGTATTCTTATAATAGGAAAAAAAAAGAGTTCAAATATGCTAATAGTTGGATATCTTTTACTAGAAATGAACAGAAAGGATTATGTCCAAGATGTGAAAATAATCATATAAACTGCAAGTTGTGTAAACATACCCTAATAATCAGTAGGGCATACCCAAAACTAGACTACCTCTTTTCTACTTACATGTATTTGTTTCTAGGGGATAATTCTGAATGTATTTGCTCTAGACAAGTCTGACCTCACGGTTTCAATAACAAACACCACTTCTGATGCCTCCAATTCCAGTTTTCCCATCTTGCTTCCTGGTACTATAAATTCCTCCAAATAGGGAGACCCTCATGTGAGCCAACACTGGATGTTCTTCGAAATAAGAGAATATTCTAAATGATCTTCCTGCTTCTGTTCTTCCCCTCTCAATTAGCTGCAAAGTAGCTTGAGTAATCCATATAACTTTAAATCATGCCATTCTTTCTCTCATGGTTTCCTGCTGCACTTAGAATACAATCCAAATTTCTTATTTTGATCTGCAAAATTCTATGTGATCTAGCACTCATCTAGCTTATGGACTTTAGTAACCCTTACTCTTGCCACCTTGATCTGGCAAACTCAGTTTTTTTCTTCCTTTGAGCACCTGAGTGAGTTCCACACATAGACCTTTGCACTGTGGTTCACTCTGACTTGAAAGTTTTCCTCTCTTTCAACTGCTTCTTTTATTATTATTTTTTAATGCTTATTTAATTTTGAGTGAGAGAGAGAGATAGACAAGGAGCGAGCTAGGGAGGGGCAGAGAGAAAGGGAGACACAATCCGAAGCAGGCCCCAGGCTCTGGTTGTTGGAACAGAGCCCGAAGCAGGGCTCAAACTCAGGAACTGCGAGATCATGACCTGAGTCAAAGTCTGACACATAACGGACTGAGCACCCATGCACACCTTCAACTGCTCCTTTTAATGTTTACTTTTCAGTTCAAATTCCTTACAAGACTGTTCTGTCCTGCCTATAAAAGAACAACTAAACTCTCATTTGGTCCACATTCCTTCTCTGGTTTACGTTCATAATAATCCTTATTACTATGTGTAATGATTCTATTTTTTAAATTTTTAATTAATTTGCTTAGTGATATTTGTCTATGCTTCTCTGAATGTAAGGTCTTTGAAAACAGAGACCATATCTGCCTTTTTACTACTGTTTTTCCAATGCTTAATCAGTATCTGGCATTCAATAAGAACTCTATGTATGTTAATTAGATAGCCTTTAATAAAAATTTTACAAAAATAAGTATAATTTAAAGAATCCTCCATGAATAAAAAATGTGATTAATACTAATTATAAAGTCATCCAAAAATTCATATCCATTTCAGAAATGTGTATTACCTAAAATATGCATTAAAATGTATATATCTTTAGGAGGTAGAAATCATATCATTGCTTTTCTTTAACAAATTATTAATAGCAAGTTATGAGTCACCAAACTAAGAGAGAACAATATCGAGACAATGGAACATATTTTTAAAGTCATTTTTAAAGAATAATGTTGAAAAAGAGGAGAAGGAATTTAAAATTTCTTATATGTCTGCTCTAGTGAGCCCTCAAAAAAATTAGAGCACTGTGTGTCGGAAGAAGAGTGCTTTAATGAAACATAAATTGATGACAGAGAAGAAAAGAGAAACAGTAAAAAAAAAAAGACTCTTTATAATTTCCTGAAGGCATCATTACTTTCCAATAAATGATTATTTTACTTTAGCCTACCTTCTCTCAATGAAACCCAAAAGTCAATACCAAAACAACAATAACAAAATATTCTAGCAATTTCAGTAGAATTAGTTTTAGAAAGTGCAAACATTTACTGAAAGCACACTAGACTGCAAAAATAGGGTCTATTAATGACATGAACTCATAAACCCTTCTTCTCCCTCAGGATCAGATTTCTATGCACCATTTTCTTTTTTTTAGCCTATTTTTCCTTTTCCCTTATTCGTCATATTTTTCTTTATTTTCCATAACCATTCTTAAATCAAAGCCTGGGTCAGATTCTAAGCTTTCCTTGACTTATCTGACAATTAATTTCCTTATGTATAGAAGGGAAATAATGATATCTATTCATATATTTTTCATATATGTCTTAAATTAGGGTTTCTTAAACTTTTTGGTCTTAGGATTCTTTACACAGTAATTTAAATTACGTAATTTAAAAATTACTAAGCCCTCCCCACTCAGAGATTTTGTTTATGTGGATGTATCTACTAATATTTGCCATATTAGAAATTTGAACTGACAGTATTTAAAAAATATATATGTATTAATTTACTTAAAACAATAATACACATGCTACACATCTATTCATATATTTTTCATATATGTCTTAAGTTATGGTTTCTTAAACTTTTTGGTGTTAGGATTCTTTACACAGTAATTTAAATTACACAATAATTTAAAATTACTAAGTCCCCCCCCCACTTCCCGCCCAGAGATTTTGTTTATGTGGATGTATCTACTAATATTTGCCATATTAGAAATTTGAACTGAGAGTATTTAAAAATTATATATGTATTAATTTACTTAAAACAACAATAATACACATGCTACATTTTAATATAAAATATTTATGAAAAATAACTATATTTTCCAAAGCGAACAAAAAAATGAGAAGATTGGCATTGAATTACATTTTTGCAAGTTTCCTTAAGGTCTAGCTTGCCACAAGAGAGCTGAATTCCTGTATTGCTTCTGCATTTAACATGTTGCAACAGTTTTTAAATTCTTACCTTATAGTATTTTAAGTCATTTCAGATAATCTTAGATAATCTTAGATATATTTCTTTGATACTACACCAAAACTCATTAAGTGATAGTTTCTTAAAGAAGAGAAATAATAAATTGGACTTCATCAAAATTGAAAATTCTCTCCCTCAAAATACACCATTAAGAAGATAAAAAGCCAACAAGACACAGAGTAAGAGAAAATATTTGAAAATTACACATCTGATGAAGACTTAGAATACATTAAGAGCTCTCAAAACTCAATAAGAAAGTGAACTGCTGAATAAAAAATAGACAAATGATTTAGGCAGCTACTTCCCAAAGAAGATATAAAGATGGCAAACTTGCAGGAATATAGAAAATACAAACTAAATCACAATGAAGCAGATCATTCATTGTCAGGGGATAGGTAGTGAAAGAGGCGGCCTGAAAAGGCAGAAAGGAGAGATTGCTCTGGAGCATGGGAAACGTGTGGGGCCGATAGATTTGCTCATTATCCTGATTGTAGTGATGGTTTCACAGATAAAACATACCAAACTGCATGCCCTAAATAGGTGCAGTTGATGGTATGCCAACTAAATCTCAGTGGGCATATTAAAAAGAGACATATTCAAGTGTCCAAATTTAATAAAATTCAATAATGTTCATTTTCATTAAAGACGTTCTTTGGTGAAACTTGATTTTTTTTTTTTTTTGATCCAGTACATGGCAGTGAAGAACAGTGACTACTAACAATGTTTTGGTGTCACTGCCTTGATTTGTGCTATGGCACCAGCAGTTTTACATACCACTGCTTTGGCAACATCAGAGTAAGTGTTAACAGAGTTTCGCTAGAATAAATCAGGAGATTTTTAAAAACATACCTAACATTTGATTATGTCAGAAATTTACCGTTACTGTGCGCACACACACACACACCATCAGCAATAACAAGGAACAGAACTGAATAATTAGGAAGGAAGGAGGAAAAAGAGCAAGCCTAGTCACACTTGTAAATCCACCCACTGATCAGATACTAACTTACTTTTTTCAGTTAAACCTGTAATTTAACAAGTTACTGTATTACTGAAGAGCAGCTGTGCCATCATTTGCTTTATGATTTTTCATTTGGGAAGCATTAAGTTATAGCAACTATACAATGCATTAGTGGTGTCACAGCCGTGATGTATTCTCTCCAGTCAATGAAATATGACAACTTACTCTGTAAGATACTTCTCTGACTTCTTCATTTCCAATTTGAAAAGATATACAATTGTTGACAATTAAGAAATTACCATACCTATATTTATAATTTCTATTTTTTTAATTCTGAATGATTAGAATCAACATGGAATGGAAATTTAAGTGGTACCATATACTATTCATCTATTTTGTTGCATGAGATACAAGTTGGTAAATTAAAAAATACATATGAAGCCCAAAAAAGCTATACTTCTCATAATTTTGTTTTCCATTGGCAATTTTGTACCAGTTCTCCCTTCCATGAGGCAGAGAATTCTTTAAAATGTCAGTTTCACTTTTTTTCCAGTATTTTTAGATGTAGGTAGTACAACTTTATATTAAAAAGATGAGTTTTCTCATCTTAAGTTAGTGATCCATCCTTAAATATAAGAAAAGTGTTTTATAAATAAATTCTATTTTATTAAATTATTACCAAATTATAAAGAAATGAGTTTTACATAAAGGTTTTGAATTTTTTTAAAGAAAAGTATTAATTTTTTTGTGAAACAGGGAAAGTTTTGGAATTTCAAAATAATCTATTGGATGATAATGATGTTGCAGGAATTACAGCAGATATAACCAGACATATGATTGATAGTACAAAACATTCAGAGACTATTAATTATTCTTTGAACAAAACACAAAATTTATAACAATTAGTATGGTCACAAATTAGGAAGGAATCTGACTTCTTAAAAGAATGACTGTCAAAATTATGAAATTATAGGCAATTACGAACATAATTAATAACAATAATTGATAATGGCTAGGATTTGAGTTTTAAAAGCATCTTTTCAGCAATTATATACATTCAGCCAATGTGTACAAATATTTCAGTTATAGAAAATTTCATTTTAAAGATCTATCAGATGTGGTGCTTTGAATCCTGGGCTGGGATAGTTGAAGGGCAGGTAAAATAAAGATTGCTGATTATTGACTATTGACTGGAATGTCTGTAAATGGCCTACTTAGCATGGCATATCAGGGTTCCAAGAGGAAGTAATTCTAGAGAAAGTGCTCCAGCAAATACTGTGAAAGCTGCAGAGTAAAGCTGTATTCAGCTGCCATACTGTTTTTTTGGAACACTCCAATAAACAATACTAGCTGATTCTGTTTCAGCCATCCCAGCAGGAGCCAGATGTGCCAGGGGAAAAAAAAAGCCATCCTAGAATTGAATAATTGAGTCCCAAGTATTTCAACCCCATCTATACAAGCTACCCTTAGCCCACCCTTAGCTGAGGCCCCAGACCATGTGTAAATAACCAAAAACTGTCCCTACTTTCCCTTTCTGAATCTGACACTCAGAATACTTAAGAATAATAAAATGCTATAGATCATTTGATTTTGGGGTGGCTTGTTACACAGAAACACCAGAAAATAGCCAAATTGAGTGATACCAACCAAAGTAATGTTATATTCTCCATCACAGAAGAATATATACAACTTAGAATTACATGCACTCCCCATTATTTGCAAATCAAATATTTGCCTATTTAAAATACAATCACCATGTGTTGCCCCTTAACTCTGTATAAAAACATTTGTTTAAAATATTAAAATTAGGGGTGCTTGGGTGGCTCAGTTGGTTAAGCAGCCAACTTTGGCTCAGGTTATAATCTCACGGTTCATGAACTGGAGCCCTGCATCAGGCTCTCTGATGTCAGTAGAAAGCCTGCTTCAGATCCTCTGTTCCTCTCTCTCTCTCTCTTCCCCTCCCCACCACCCCCCCACTCATTTTCTCTCCCTCCCTCCCTCTCTCTCCCTCCCTCTCTCCTCCTCCCTCTCAAAATAAACAAATAACTAAACTTAAAAAATAAAAAAATAAAAAAAATAAAATATTAAAATAATCCTCCAGCCAACAATTTTTCAAAAGTGATCAGTTTATATAGTCACATAAAATTATTCTAATTCACAGTTTATTTTCCCTTTGTATTGATCTTCAAAAACTCCCAGATGATAGTTTTTTGATTTAAAGTAAACTTAAGTATTTATTTTCTTTACAAAATCTATTTTCTTCTTTCTACACAATATCAATTTGAGAGAAAATTTCTGTTATATTTTGATGTTACTTTGCATTTTCTTAAGAAAAATATTTTAGGGGCACCTGGGTGGCGCAGTCGGTTAAGTGTCCGACTTCAGCCAGGTCACGATCTCACGGCCGGTGAGTTTGAGCCCCGCGTCGGGCTCTGGGCTGATGGCTCAGAGCCTGGAGCCTGTTTCCGATTCTGTCTCCCTCCCTCTCTGCCCCTCCCCCGTTCATGCTCTGTCTCTCTCTGTCCCAAAAATAAATAAACGTTGAAAAAAAAAAAAAGAAAAATATTTTAATAAACTACTTGGCTAAATTATAACATTATTAAAATGCATAAATATACCTGATTTAATAAAACAGTTATTTTATACACATACTTTGTAAGTTCAATTAAAATTAGGGTCATTTCTCTATTGAGTAATCAAATATTTTCATAATTTCAAAAACTGAAAACAAGGGAATAGGATCTATGTGATAATTGTTTGATAATAGTTTATAAATAATATCATTCTGTTCAAATTTAAAGTATATCTTTTTAAAGTTATTTTAATGTTTATTTATTTTTGAAAGAGACAGAGACAGAGTGTGGGAGGAAGAGGGGCAGAGAGAGAGGGAGACACCGAATCCAAAGCAGACTCCAGGCTCTGAGCTGTCAGCACAGAGCCCCATGCAGGGCTCAAACCCATGAATGCGAGATCGTGACCTGAGCTGAAGTCAGACACTTAAGCAACTGAGCCACTCAGGTGCCCCTAATTTAAAATATATTTCAAAAGGGAATATTAAAAGTACCATAGTTCTTTTGGACAGTTTCAATTTAACGATCATTGTTTATGAAGAAGAAAAATACTTTTCAAAGTCTATCCTTGCAAACATAAATCTATAAAAGTTTCCAAAATCAATTGCTATCTAGGGTGAAATGAAAATCCAAACTAATTTTCCTTCTCATTCTTCTAAATTTTGACAGCCTTGGACATGTGGTTGCTTCCGTCTACAGCTGATATTGGCAAATTAGAACGAAAAGATCTGGATTTGGCAATTCAATGTAGCCTTTCTTTAAAAAGTAAAAATCCATATACATAAAAAAAAAGTCTCACAAGTCCCCCTAAGGCTTTTTTGAAGCAATAATATTCTGGGAAGTGAATATATGTTCAAAGCACATACTAGAGAAATATTATAAAGTACTTAAATAATGTTAAAGATCTCAACAATGCTTTACTAACTAAAACCAAAAGCTAAGTTCTGGCACTCTTAAAAAAATACTCCTAAGAATATAAAAGTTGAAATCTGCATCTTGAAAATTACTTAGAAACTAAATATTTAAATATCGGGTACTTATTTTTATTGAAATTCCCATTAAAGAAACATGCCCAGTGAATAAATAAAGGAAGATGGTTCCCTAGAGCTGTGTTGATATCATTTTTCTGCATATAAATTACTTCCTGGTGAGAGACTCTAGCTCCACATCAAAGAGCATGGAGGCCAGTAACTCAGAACTGTGGAGGTCAGCAACTAGGTCACTCTTCCAGATGGCAGTCAAATTGCTCTAGTTCTAACTTGGAGTTATTCTACTTTTACTCTGAGTTATATGCTTTCTTTATTAAAAGATCAAGTAAAAAAAAGTAATAATTATCTGTTAAAAAGATAAAAACAAAATGGCAGAAAGCCTAAGCTGAAGTCTAAACACATAAATGAATTGTGTGTTTTTAATATACTGCATCATTTTTCTGACTCTTATTTCCTCAGTCTCAACTATTCACTCTTATCCATCCATCCCTGTAATATTTTGCAAAATTATTTCCTTATTTTACATGTTTTAAAGTTTTTCTTTTCAGTAGAGTTTCTCCTATAGTCAGGAATACTGTGTAATGAACTGAGAAAAATTATGTCACCCTCAGCAGGCTCATGACCCACTAGAAGAACATTTGGTCAAATTTAAGTCCATAGCCAGAATATGGTAAAGGCCACAGGAATACCCCTAAAGAAAGGGAAACAGAGAAGAAATATATAATTGCAAGGCAAACTAGAATAGAATATGTATAAAGTGAAAATAAGATAAAATTGGAGCACAACTGTAGAAACAAGCAAGTAAATACCTATTGCTTTATTATCTTTTTAAATGTTCATTTATTTATTTAGAGAAAAGAGAGCAGGCAAGCAAGAGAGAACTGGAGAGAGAGGGAGAGAGAAAGAATCCCAAGCAAGTTCCACATTCAGTGTGGAGCCCAATGCGGGGCTTGATCCCACAACTTTGGGATCATGACCTCAGCTGAAATTAAGAGTCGAACTCAACCCACTAGCCACCCACACACCCACTCCTGCTGCTTCATTATTTACTCCTATTATTGTATCTTATCACAGTGGATACTTTATTGAAGCATAATTTATACTCAACAAAACGCTTCAATTTTATTTGTAAATGTCTGGGTTCTGAAAAATACATACACCTGCAATACCCAATTAAAATAAAGATTTCCATCATGCCAGAAAGCTCCCCCAACTAACTTTCATCATGTTGTATTTCAATTTCAAAGTCTCTTTTCCTAATGTAGACAAAAAGCTCTTTGAATGAATGAAATGTACCTTGTTGATGACTGTTCCCAAGAACAAAGCATAGTATGTACATCAAAGTAAATGATAAATGCCTATCTGCAGGATTAATGACTAGTACAACCAAGACTAAACAAAAAATAGATGATGTGGAAGGTGACAGAATGGTGGCTTTTATAGAAAAAATATAAATTGAGATTCAACATATTATATATAAATATATGCCTTTTGCATACCACAAAAGCCATCATTAATTTTTGGTAATGTGTGGTTATAATTGAACTTTCCTTGTAATAGCCTCTCTAGAATATTTATTTATATCCTGGAATCAATGTTTTAATTAGGGTTTTATATCAATCAAGTATAGTGCTAGTTGCAAGTGACAGAGAAAAAATATTCCTAAGTATGTATAAAAGGAGGATAATCATTAAATATATGTAGACAAAAAAAAAAGAGTAACAGAATTTACCAGAACTAATGACTCAAAAGTCAATAGGATTTTCTTTTCTTTCTTTTTTTAATCTTCTTTTTATTTTCTCCTTTTTTATGTTGTCATCTTCACTCAGGGTCAAAGAGGATGGCTATTTAAGTTTCAGGGATTATGTTCTAATGTCTATACTATTAAAAAAAATGATTTTTTTACCCTGAGTCAGTTAAAAAATACATTCAAATCATGAACTAGTATAACAGATTTAAGGAAAAAATCATAATTATACCATGGGGTTTTTACTAAGAAAGCAGGGCAGAAAGACAAGATTCTTTCAAGCTTACTTCTTCAAAACCATACTCTCCTAAATTAAATTAGGGTTAGTATAAGATTAAATTGTTCAGAAATCTTCCTTTCTAATTACAATATAACTTACTTGAGGAAAGAGTTCATCCACAGTCATCATTATAACTTAAAGATGGCATTGCCTCTTCTTTAGAGAAGAAAGCGCTTTCTCCCCAAGGGGAACAGAAAAAGGATATCAGGACAGGATGGAAGGTGAATGTTCTATAAAGAGAACCTCTGGAAATTCAAGTGGAACCAAGAAATATAAATAATACAGTAATAAGGCAGAAAAAAAATTCATACCAGACTCTCTGAGATTTAGGAAAAATAATTTTGTTTTATTTTATTTTTTTTAATGTTTATTTATTTTTGAGACAGAGAGAGACACAGCATGAACGGGGGAGGGGCAGAGAGAGAGGGAGACACAGAACTGGAAGCAGGCTCCAGGCTCTGAGCCATCAGCCCAGAGCCCGACGCGGGGCTCGAACTCACAGACCGCGAGATGGAGACCTGAGTCGAAGTCAGACGTTTAACCGACTGAGCCACCCAGGTGCCCCAGATGATCACGTAGGTAACCAGATGATCCAATGTACACTGAAAAATGCACACAGCAAACCCAGGCATGGTACCCAAAATTGTAAGTAACTGTGGCATTTGGGGCTTGGGGGAGTCACAGGGTTAGGGTTTTAACCCATAGTTTTAAAATTACAGGACCTATCAACAAACTGAAAGGTGTCAGAGTAATGACACCTAATGAACCTTTCTGTATGTATTACATATATATGCATATACATATGCATATATGTCCTCTGTAGTCACCTCCACATTGATTCTGGGTTTGGCCATGGGGCTTGCTTGTCTAATAGGACAAGAGCAAAAGTAACAAAAGCAGACACACACACACACACACACACACACACACACACACACACACATCTCTCACTGGGGCTTCTTGTATTATTTCTAATGTGTGAGGTCCAGGTAATAAGCTGTAGACATGCAGCCCAGATGACAATCAACAGTAACCACCTAATGTTCTATGAGTCCATCCAGCCCCAACTGAATGACCAGTCACACGAGTACCTCCAGTAGAAAACAGTAGTAGAAACATCCAGTTGAATCCAGCCCAAACTGCAGAGCCACAGAATTATGAGAAAAAATATTGTTGGTGTGTTAAGCCTCTGGTTTTTGAGAGGTGTGTGTGTGTGTGTGTGTGTGTGTGTACAATTATAGACTGAATAGAAATAGTGCCTTGAAATGGAGCACTGTCATAACAAAAACCTAAAATACTGCTTTGTCTTTGTGACCATCAGCAGCAGGAGAGGCTGGTACTAGAGGAGGAACAGCAGGGAGAGGCCTAATGTCAAGCCTGGAGGAACAGCAAACAAACTGCTACTTTGTCTGTAAAAGTGGTGAGGAAACTGCTGTGGAGGATGGGATACTGGGGACCCAAGTGTGTAGAGACAGAACAACTGGCCAACATGAAAGTTCCCGGAAAGACAGTAACTGGACCTCAGGAGCTAGAGGATCTGGCTAAGGTCATGTTCTAGCCACATTTGCAAAATAGCTGCTGGTTTCTTTTAGCTGGGTAGGATAAGGTATGAGAACAAAGAGAAGAGATAAAAATGAATCATTCATGTTGCAAGGTCAATTTGGAGGGAAAAAATGGAGGCGTCACGACCAGCTGGTTTGGAAAATAAAGCTTTTCCATCTCAAGTCTCTGGGTCTGGCAAAGATTCTGAAGCAATAAGTGGCCTCAAGGTAAAGATCAAAGCAAAGATATAGTAGCAAAGGCTTTTCTAAAGATCTCAGAGAGATTTAAGCTGTGCCTAATAGATCTTATCAGCTTGACAAAAATGGAATTCAAAAAATCATATGAATATTGTTACATAGTTGCCTGACACCCCTAAGGTAGAGAGAAGTTTGTCATGAAATTAATGTGACTTTTGGGGCAGGGAGTAAGCCTTCCAAAATGTCATAGGAAACTCACAAAGTTATTTAAATAAGGGTACTATTAAAAACCCTGCCAGCTTGGACTGAGAGGCAGGGGCTGAGGAAATTCGAAATTAAATGAGGTCTCTTGGCCCCATTTCTGAAACAGACACCGCAGGAGGGTTGCTTTGCTGCAAACATGAACCATTTCTTTTGAAAAAGGATGGACAGTCTAAAGGGTAGAGCCAAGAACTACAGAGAAAGCCAGGCTAAGAAAGTGCTCCTAGGGAGCAAAACTGGGGCCTAAATCAGAGACCATTCCCTGCTGTTAGGATAAGAAAACCGGAGACATGTGCCTGACTTTCACAATTTCTCTGAACAAGCTCTTCCTCTCTATTGTTTTAAATGGGAGCACACATTCGTTTTCTATTGCTGCATTATAAATTACCACAAACCATCGCCTTAACAGAACGTAAATTTATTATCTCACAATGTCTATGGGTTAGGAGTCTGGGTACCAACAACTTGCCACGTTCCCTGTTCAGAGTCTCACCAGGCTCAATTCCAGGTGTTGAGCAGACCGCAGACCCATCATCTCTTCCGAGACTCAGGTAACTCTTCCAAGATTCCTGTTGGCAGAATTCAGTTTCTGGTTGCAGGACGAAGGACCTCAACTACTAGAGAACACCTATCATTCCCTGCCACACGGTTTTCTCTACGAACTGGTAGTGTGTTTCCTTCTAAATCAAAAGAAGCATGTCTCTGATGCTTCACCTTCTTTTAAAAGACTCACCTGTTCAGATCAGGCCCACTCAGGGTAATCACCCCTTTGATTAACTGAAAGTGAAGTGATCAGTAATCTAATCATATGAAAGACCATCATATTCTCTGGTCCCATCCCCACAGAAAGAGAAACAACTATTCAGGGCATGTACACTAGGAGGAGGAATCTGGGGGGCATCTTAGAATTCTGCCTACCACGGAGTGTAACCATTTGGAAACAGTATGCAGGCTGGGTAACTTGTCTTTTTGCTTCAGAGAACTTTGAAAGAAGAGGACGTACATGGTGTACATCCAGACTTGATATGCTCACAAAATAATGGATTACGATCCTGAATCCATGATTAGATAAGACTTGGGGGACCTTATAAGTGAGTATACATTAAATGGGAAGGGTTAGGAGTCATTTGGGTCCAGTGACACAATGTGATGGAATGTTAAAGTAATACCCATACCCATGCATCACTGTTCTCTATATCCATGTACTTATGAGGTTTCCTTTCCATTTACATTGAATTAGTCTTGCTTTCCCCGACATATCAGCAAATATCATGCAGACACTTTAAAAGTGTTTGTGCTTCCCGCTAAAAAATCAAAGAACTATAAACCCATGTTGAACTCTTAATAGTAGGTTCATTTTCCATAGTGATGTGGATTAGTGAGTCTGAATCAAGTACTTCATTTGTATTTGAAGATTAAGCAAATGATAAAAAATGTAGGAAATGGGAGATTTGTTTCTTTCTGTTGGAAAAGGAAATTACAAATATTTTTAAAGAGATGCTAGAAGAACCTTGTGCTAATTAGATTGGAATTGGAGGATTCTAATGTCTGTCTATGGTTTTTAATACCCACATACAGGTAGGTAAGTGGGTGGGTTGATAGATAAGAGAGATTGGCAAAGAAATTGCCAAAAGAATTGGGCAAAGAAAAAGTCTCAACAATATGATTGATCCTCAACATTTCAAAAGGCAAACTCTGATAATGTGGACTATTACACATGTTTGTTTTCAGCACCTTTTCTAAAATGTATTTTTGGTCATAAGAATAATACATTAAAGAAAGTTTGTTATCTCTTTCAAATAAAATGTGAATGTGAATATATTACCTGTATTTCTCAGAAATTATTTCAATATTTGATCTCCATGATAATAACAGTGCTGTTCAAAGCATCTCACATACAATAATTAAACCTCAACACTTACCCTATTTATTAATATTATTATTTCCTCAACTGTAAAGATGAAGAAAGTGAAACACAGTAACTTTCTCAAAACCATGCAGTTAGTTAATGGTACAGCTGGGATATAAGCCAAGGCAATCTCACTCCTGATGTTAGATTCTTACCCATCACACTGTTCAGCCTTTAATTGTGATAATAATGGAATAATATCTTCCCCAAATACCCATTGCCAGATACCTTTCCCCTAGATAAGGAAATACTTACACCTTTTAAAAATGAAGTGTACCAGAATCCTCATTTATTTATCATGACCCGATTTGCTTCTCTGGCTATTATGCATTTGGGGAATCCATTAAAGCTACTCTCTCATCTCAGTAAGTAAATAACTAAGTCAGTAAATAAATAAATACCTCCTAATAAGGTAACTTCTGTTGTTCATCCATTACATAAACTATTATTAACTGAACTTTTTCATGTCCCAAATCTGATTCTGTCAAGGGATGTTTTCATTAAGTGAAATCATCGCCTTGGTAACAATATTTATAAACCCCATACTTCAAAACAAGCTAAATCATATTTTTTAATTGTGTGTTTAATTCCATCAAATGTTGAAACTTCTAAAGACATTTAGAATGCAGAATGCAGTTTAAATTTCTCTCAAACAAAAACAGCTTTAAAATAATCCACTTAAACTAAATATTCTGAATACATACTGCTTGATGTTGATGTTCGCATCACAGAAACAGCCACAAGGTATATAGTCATGTATATAATACATGTACATCAACACATATATAAACAGTATATACACAGAGGTAGTATATAACTGTCAGTGTGAGTTAAAATAACAAGTGAACATCAGCCAGCATTGTATATTTAATTTGGAAGCTTTTTAGATATGCACTTAAAGTGATTGAAAGGATTCACAAGATTCTTACATGCTCTCAAATACATTTTTCTAGCAAATAATTATCCTCTGAAAATGTTATCATAGGGTTCAAGCTCATGTATTATTTAAAAAGCAATCTTGTAACTCATTCAACTGTTCATAGGTAAAAATCTATTAGATAACAGTAGCAGAGGCACAGAGTTCTTCCCCGCACCCCCAGGAAAACCAGATAACCAACATGGTCTTTAGAAGACCATGCTTACTCTAATAATAATAAAAACTGTCTATGAAAAATAAATAAATGACAGTTATCACTATCCCTAATGTTATAATAATATTTAAATTTATTTTTGATAGATCAAAACAAAATGTTTATCACTAAATACATTTTTGTTATTGAATTATAAAAGAATAATCTAAAAACTCCAAATAGCACCCACACATATCTCATTAATAAATCATATTCCTTTTCAATTTAAGTTTACTTCTGCTGAGGATAGTTTTCCATTTTCATTGTCTGAAATTTTTGAAACTATAGGGACATAACAAAATTAAAATAAAAAATAAGACTACCTATAGATTAAAAGTGAACAACACTCATTTTTTTAATCATAGTTGACACCTAATGTTACGTTAGTTTCAGGTGTTCAGCACGATGATTCCACAAGTCTATAGGTTATGCTATGCTCAGATCGTAGCTACCATCTGTCTCCATACACTATTGCAATACCGTTGACTATATTCCTGATGAACAGTAATCATTGTAATAATTGTATATATATATATATGTGTGTGTGTGTGTGTGTGTGTGTGTGTGTGTGTTCAGAGAGTTTGTGTGTGCATGCACGTCTTCAGACCAAGATCTATAGAATTTATTCTCTTGTTTTTGAGATTTAAGAATATATCACTGGCGGGGTGCCTGGGTGGCTCAGTGGGTTAAGCGTCTGACTTGAGCTCAGGTCATGAGCTCACAGTTCATGAGTTTGAGCCCCATGTCTGGCTCTGTGCTGACAGCTTGGAGCCTGCTTCAGATTCTGGGTCTCCCTCTCTCTCTGCCCCTCCCCTGCTAATGCTCTGTCTCTCTGTCTCTCTCAAAAATAAACAAACATTAAAAAACAAAAGAATATATCACATAGTGAGAATGAGTCTCTTTTGAGAGATACTCAACTAGAAAATCTACATAAAATACAAAAGAAAATATAACAAAAACAGTGTTTGAAGACACAGGTAAATTGATGAGGCAATTCGACTTTAGCAGAAAAAAAATCCCAGACATGAGAAATCTCTCAAAAAGGAGGCCATCATACTGCATCAATATTGTCTTACAGGATATTTGCTGATTCCAGGCAAATCGGAAGTTGTAGGTGTGGCTGGGCACAGCACTGACAGTTTTACATTAGTTGAACAGAAAAAAAAAAAATAGAGACTTAAAGGCTGAGGACTCTAGTGAAACAAAAATGGAGAACTGAGGTCAAAAATGTACCAGATGTTCTACCAAAATTATTATGGAATTTTCAAGCAGTATAGAGTGGAGACTAAAATGCAAGGCAGAGATTTTCTGTAAATTATCATAGTTTTCTGAAGCCCTGAGGTGTTGAGAAGACAAGTTTTATTCTTATCTTGCCATGCTGGTGGGTCCCTGATAAATACAACAACTTATGAAACTGCTGGGCGGGTGAGACCACAATGTAAAATGCAAGCAGGAGTAAATAGAAAGTGTCTAAAACTGGAAATTGGGTTAAACTCAGCTCAATCCCTGCATTACCCATTTTGCAAAGAAAAGAGTGATCTCTCTCTAGAGGCATTTACATCATCTAGAATTTAAAAAAAATTTTTTGTCACAACGTCTGGCTTTTAATAAAAATTTTGCCAAGCAAACTAAGCACGACACAAATGAGGGTAACAAAAAATGTCAACAGAAGTTTACCTACAGATGATCCATATATTAAAATTATCAAAGACTTTTAAGGTTCTATGCTTAATAAGTTCTAGTTAACAAAAAATAAGATTGACAAAATAGATAAAAATTTAGAGCACTTCTCCAAAGAATTGGCATCCATAAAAGAGTCAAAGATAATTTCTGGAAGTGAAAAATACAATAACAAAAGTTAAGAATGCAGTAGATGGGTTTTAAATTTTCATCCTAAAGTGCTGACTGTCAATCAAAAGGGTCATATTCCAGTAAAATATTTTTCAAAGTCAAAGTAAAGTAATATTTTTGAGCACACAAAAACCATGTGAGCATTTGCATTAAAGAACTATTATAATAGCTTGTAATATAAAATATAAAAATAAATAAAAGCAAGATGTGTAATAATCCTACATTGAACACTATAAAACTTAACTGAGAGAAATTAAAGATGACATAATAAATGAAGAGATACCCCATGAGATAAATTAGAGTCAGTATTGTAAAGATGTCACTTCACCTCAAATTCTATGTATAGATTCATCAAAATTACAATTGAAAGTACAGTATTTTTAAGTTGAAATGATATTTTTTAAATGTATATGCCAACATGAATAACCTACGACAGCTAGAAAGAACAAACCGGAAGAAGAACCAAACTGGAGAACTTACACTATCGGGTATCATAACATTATAAAGTTACACTGGTTAGAATACAGTGATACCGGCAGATAAATAGAACACAGGAAAGAAATAGATAATCTGGAGACAGACTTTTTTTTAAAGATTTGTTTAAGTTTATTTATTTATTTTGAGAGAGAGAGAGAGAGACTGAGGAGAGGAGGGGCAGAGAGTGAGGGAAAGAGAATCCCAAGCAGGCTCCACACTGTCAGGGTAGAGCCTTACATGGGGCGTGAATTCTCTGTGAGATCATGACCTAAACCAAAATCAAGATTCAGACACTTAACTGGCTGAACCACCCAGATGCCCATGGAGACAGATTTTTATCTGAATTATAAAAAGGAGCCACTTAATTGCTACAGGGAAAAAAAATAGTCTTTTTAATAAATGATGCAATGTCAATTGGAGATTGATATATATATATATGTACATATATATATATATACATGTACATATATATATATATCAACTGATTATATATCACATAATATTAACTTTAGATGGATTGTAAATCTAAATGTGAAAGTTAAGACAACGAAGTTTATAAAAGAACACAGAGGAGGATATATTTATGACCTTAGGAGTAAATAAAGATTTTAAATTAGGAAACACAAATTACTCAATATAAAGGGTAAAAAAGGAATTGATAAACTGGGCTATAATAACATAGTTAAATAGTAACATATAATATATATTCCTTACATATTAATAACAAAAAGACAAACACAATGGAAAAATAGGTGAATGACTTGAATACTCATTTCAAAAAAGAGGATATTTGAAAAACAGATAAACATATGGAAAATTGTTCAACTTATTGGTAATCAAGGAAATAGAAATGAAACCACAGCAAAATATTGCTCAAACCGACCAAAGTTGCTAAAAAAGCAAAATATGGAGCAAGTATAACCCTTATTTACTGATGGTAAAATTTTAACCTGATACACATCTTTGGAAAATTATTTGGCTATAACTACTGAAACTAAGTAGACAACACATTCCTACACATACACATAACAGAAATACAAAAACTTGTCCAATGAAACACTGACTTTTTGTTATCATAAAGACTGAAATATAATCAACATCTGGATGGTTACTAAAAGAAAATGGATGCTTATAACATGATACACAAGAGTACCACAGAGCGAGCAATGAGAATGAATGAACCATTGCCATGTAACAGGAATGGATCTCACAAACATAACACTGAGGGGGTAAAAAGTTAAGATATGTAAACGTGTCCTGCATTATCTAATTTATTTTAAAAATGCAACACTATCTATGGTGGGTGAGGTAGGGATGTCAGTGTTACTTTGGGGTGAAAGAGTGACGGGGATGCAAGACCAGTTTCTTGGATTCTGCCAATCAATGCATTTTAGATCACATACACCTCCATCTACATTTTAAAATCCCATTTTTAATATACAAAACGTTTTTTAAATGAGGCAAATAGAAACATCATGAATCTATAGACAGATAAACAGAATTTGGTTACAATTGAGTCTTGGTTGTATGAGCACGTTCACTATGTGGAAAATCATACAACTTATGCATTATGACTTACACATTTTCCTATAAGTAAGTTTTACTAGAATGAATTTGTAAAATAATGTCTTATGCTTATCTTGAAAGGAAGAAGTATTAAATAAAAACTGCTGGAGTTATTTTGTTGACAGGAAAAAAATTATATTTTCCTCTTCACATCACAATTTTCTTCAGGATGTACTCTAGATACATTAAAGGAATAAATATAAAATAAAATTATTTAATTAATTTTTTTTTTGAGAGAGAGAAAAAGAGCGAGCATGAGCGGGGCAAGAGACAGAGAAGAAGAGAGACAGAGAATCCCAAGCAGGCTCCATGCTGTCAGGACAGTCCAGCATAGGGCTCGATCTCACAAACCATGAGTTCATGACTTGAGCTGAAATCAAGAGTTGGACACTTCACCAAGTGAGCCCATAAAATATATTTTTTTAAATGTATGACAGTATTTATAGACCCTTAATATAATATTTGTGTGTAAATTTGAAAATGAAATTATCTATGGAAAATAGTAAATATACATAAAATTATAAATACTAAAAAGATGTATAATCTGAGGAAAGCAATAGAAGCACAATAAAATATTTGGATTTCAATATATTGATATTCACAGAAAAAAATCAATAAAAACCTCTGTGAAGTAAAATACTTTTTATCATTCATATTACTCACTGGAAGAATATTTCATGAGGTCACCCGGTGGCTCAGTCAGTTGAGTGTCTGACTTTGGCTCAGACAGTGCAGAGCCTGCTTTGGATTCTCTGTCTCCCTCACTCTCTGTCCTTCCCCCCTCATGCTCTCTCTCTCTCTCAAAAATAAACATTAAAAAAAGAGTATTTTGTGGATAACGTTACAAAGTAATTATTTAACCATCAAATATTTTTTTAGCACCTAGGTATGGTGGACGCCATGGCATGGATTAGATATAAAGTGATGAGCAATTTATCAAAGAATTTAGATTCTAATAAAGACATTAATAATATAAACAGCTAAATAAACACATAACTAACATTGTAAAAATGACTGGAAGGAAAAGGAGGCAACATTTAACAGAGACTTATAGGGTTTACACTGGGCTTCCCGTCGTCTTCTCCTCTCACTCTTTCCTCTGACTCTACTTCCCTTTTAGACCAACTTTTCAAGGTGGAGTGTCTTAGGGTTTAGTCCTAGAAATTCTTCTCTTACTATTACACTCAAACTATGATTTGTCTGGAATCAATGATAATTCTACCACTGGACTAATCCTATGACTTCTAATGGCATATATACCTTGATGACTCCACAATTTTTTCTCTGGTTCAAATATTTCCCCAAACTATATACAGTAAAACCTTGGTTTGTGAGCATAATTTGTTTCAGAAATGTGCTTGTAATCCAAAGCACTTGCATATCAAAGCAAATTTCCCCATAAGAAATAATGGAAATTCAGATGATTTGTTCCACAACCCAAAAATATTCATATAAAAATGATTACAATACTGTAATATAACACAAAATAATAAAGAAAATACAAAATATAAGGGCACCTGGGTGGCAGTGGCAGTTAAACTTCTGACTCGCTCAGGTCATGATCTCGCGGTCTGTGAGTTTAAACCCCACATCAGCATCTGTGCTGACAGCTCAGAGCCTGGCGCTTGCTTTGGATTCTGTGTCTCTCTCTCTGCTCCTTCCCCACTCATGCTCTCTCAAAAATAAACATTAATTTTTTTTAATAAAGAATAAAATAAAAACAAAATACAAAATATAAAGAAAATTAAACAAATTCACCTGCACTAACCTTTGAAAACCTTCGTGGCTAGTGTGAGGGAGACAAGAGAGAGGAGGGTAATTGTATAGGACGACTTTCACTATCACTAATGGAATCACTGCTATCTATCGGTCCAATGGAATCTTTTTCTTTTTGTGCAACTTTAACAAGGAATCTACCCAATGACCTAGAATGAAGCAAAGCATTCCTAAGCTTACTCTTGCATGGAAAAGTAAAGGACTATCCATAGGTGCTTTGAAGTGATAAAAAATACACTAGAGCCATTTGTGGACACATTCCAACGTTCTGAAAAATCATTGGTTTCTGCCAAACACCACAGTCTGAGACTGAGCATTCAAGCATGGGAGATAATCACCCACAATCCTGCAGTGAGTGACTGAGACAGAGAAGAACCATTGGCTCAGTTGTGATCATGTGACATTTGCTATCACATACTATTTGTATTGCAAGACATTGCTCATTTATCAAGTTGAAATTTATTAGAAATGTTTGCTTATCTTGTGGAATACTCATAGAACAAATTACTCGCAATCCAAGGCTTTACTGTATATCCTTCCACTAAGTACACATGTCCAAAATGGAAATCTTGATATTCCATACCCAACATGATCCATCCCCAAATTCTTACTTCATTATATGTCAATCCTATTCATGCAATTGCTTAAGCCAAAAACCCTATAAGCATCCTGACTGCTCTTTCTCATACTCCAGATAAAAACAGAAGAATATCCTGTGGTGTCTGGGTGGCTCACTTGGCTAAGCATCCAACCAAGCCCCACATCAGGTTCTGCACTGACAGCATGGGGCCTGCTTGGGATTCTCTCTCTCTCCTCTCTCTCTGCCCCTCCTCCCCCCCCCACTGTCTCTCAAAATAAATAAATGTTGGGGCGCCTGGGTGGCTCAGTCGGTTGAGCGTCCGACTTCAGCTCAGGTCACAATCTCACGGTCCGTGAGTTCGAGCCCCATGTCGGGCTCTGGGCTGATGGCTCAGAGCCTGGAGCCTGCTTCCGATTCTGTGTCTCCCTCTCTCTCTGCCCCTCCCCTGTTCATGCTCTGTCTCTCTCTGTCTCAAAAATAAATAAACGTTAAAAATAAATAAATAAATAAATAAATAAATAAATAAATAAATAAATAAATGTTAAAAAAAAAAAAAAAGAAAAGCAGACGAATATCCTGTCCTCTGCCTTCAGAATATATCCCATGTCTGATCATTTATCAACAACTGTACTGTTGATAAATGTCTGACTTTGGCTCAGACAGTGCAGAGCCTGCTTTGGATTCTCTGTCTCCCTCACTCTCTGTCCTTCCCCCCTCATGCTCTCTCTCTTTCTCTCAAAAATAATCCAAGCCACCACCATCACATATACAACTATGCAGTAGCCCCCATATTGGTATCCCTTATTTATATTCTATAGTATATTCCCCTTATAATCATTTCTCCATACATCAGTCTCAAAAATCATTTCAAAACACAGATCTGATGGTGTCTCTTCACTGCTTACAATCCTCCAAAGTTCATACTTCACATAAAATTGGTAATCTTTACTATTTTCCAAAATGCCCTACATGATCTGGCCACAACACTCTTCAGGAATCATTTTCTACTGTTCTCTCCCAGATGACCATGTTCCAGCCACACAGGCACCTTGCTCTTGGTACTGAGCATATGCTATCTTTTAACAACAACAATTAATTCCTTCTAGAGAAGGTTTGTATATTTGTATTTGCCTCATTTAGAATAGGTTCTATGTGTAAGCATTCACTAAACATTTCGTATTGGTGATGTTGCATGGCACACATTCTTTTGAGTCAGTTCCTGTTTATCCAATATCAGTTTACAAAATTTCTATTTTCCTTCTATATTCAGACAGTATCTTCCCAAAGAGAATAATTAACTCAGACTTCTTTCTGAAGGTTGACAATTTTCTTGAAAGTCTCATATATTCTTTTTCTAAACTATATCAGGTTCTAGAATTCTATTATTAGGAAATGCTTTAGTTAAAAAAAAAAGGAGAGGGGAATTGCTTTAGGAGAATAGTCACCCAAATTAATAATATGGAGTTAGTTTGTGTACATTCAGAAAGGAAAAAAAAACAATCACACTTAAGTCCATATTACACACCATGTTTCAGAAAGGCAATGCAGTTAAGAATTCAACAGCCCTCATGACATTAAAAGGAAATGTTCACACAATTACTGACTTTATGGTTCTTAGTTTTTTCCTGAGGGAAAGTCAATAAAGGAATAAAGGAAATATACTTTTAACTATATTGGCTTTATATGAACATTTTGTTTATTTTAATTGCTAATATTGTTTAAACATACATTTCTTTTATCTTAAAGCACCATTATCAGCATCCTATTGTTGATGAAATAATGGATTGGTTCCATTTAATTCTCTCAAATTGGCTAATAAATGAATAATAAATTAAGTTACTGCTCCTTTATAGTTTCCTGCCTTCTCTCACGTATTTTCTTCTGTGGTCTGTATCTACTTTCTTCCACTGATAAGATTCATAGTCATCATTCTCCCTGATCCTGAGATAGATTCTTCATTGTTAACATATTAAGATTAACATATTAACGTTGGTCTCCTTCTCAATTGTTCACAAATGTGGAACTAACTACTAGATGCCCAATCTTTCTCTCCCTGATCAACAAGATACCATCTGGATAAAAGAATTTTGTATTTGCAAAAGCATAGGGATTAGAGATAGTGGCTTGTAATCCCTTTTACCTGCCCAATATGCTTCAGCCAGTTTCTGCAGAATACCTCCATCCCTTTTCTTATTCCTGTGTACCTTGTGGGCTACATGTTTTATCCCTCAAAGAGCACTATAGAAACGAGGAAGCTAAAAGAGAAGGAAAGGGTGAAGCTATCCCTGCAGGCCACAAAGGAAGAAGAAGAGGAGATTAGAGTCAGAAAGAAAAGGAAGGGTATCTGCTTTGTTCTTGCTAGTCCAATATTGGGTAACAGACCTGTGCTCTAGTTCTGTCTTACCCTTTCTCTTCACTTTACAGCAAAATTACTAGAATGTGTTTCTTTGTGTCAGACAAGTTGACTGTTTCCCTCAGTTAACACTGAAGTTTCTCCTTCTTCCTCCATTTACTGGCCACATCTGAATAACCTCCCCTCCCACCTCCCTAAATCTGATATCAACAAATTCTGGCAAGGAACCAAGTTTATTTGTTATAACTCTATTTGATCTTAGACTCTTATTACCAGGCCCCTTAGACTCTTATCACCAGGCCCTTCCCTCAGGGGTCTAAACTCAAACTCTATCTCCTGTAATTCCCACTAGTATATAGATAAAGCTCCCACTCCCACATTGTCCCCACTTTGGGTTGTGTTTGTTTACTTACAGGCAAACATAAGATTGGCACTCTCTATCACAAAGCTACTTGGACAACAATGGAGCTGAATATTAGGCTGAATAATGATATTAATTCTCAAACCCACCAAGTCCACTATGAAAATGTAAGCATCCTGATCTGGGAGGACTAGGAGACTGAGACATGAGTTTGAGAAAGCCAAGTATATGCACTAAAAAAACCCCTTGAAATCCTAGGCCTACTTCATTCACAGGACCTTCAGAAGTAGCCTACTTCTTTATCTTTCAAGACAACATGCTTCACTCAGGTTTGACTCTGCCTCACCTCCTAGCCATAAGATCAACAAGTAGGATTGTCACTACACAACCTGACAAAGAAAGGGCAATGTCAGCTAAAGGAGGAATGATACTATCTCTTCAGTGAGCTGGAGGACTTAGTCCACACATACTGATGGGAGAGGAGTGGATATGGTAAGAATTTGAACAAAAGGTCAGAACACGGAGTTGGCAAATGTTATCAATATGGTAGCAACCTCCTGGATTTAGAGAGTAACAACATCAACCTACCAATTGACTATAATTTTAGGAAAGTGCCTTACAGACACTTTCGGTGAGTAGGGTACTGGCATTATTAGGAAAAAAGTGGTAGATGTTCTTGGTATGTCAGAGCTGATGGTAGGATACATTATCAAAAATTTGACCATTTGAGCAGCACAGGGCATGACATAAAGGAGACAATAATGATGTTTAACTATCAGAGGCAAATTGTTTGCAATTATTATAAAGAATATCAATATCTGAGTAGCAAACAGGTGAACAAATCCTTAGAAATCCTTGGGGATGGTCAAGAGACCATGAATTCCCTTGAGATAAAACATATAAGTAACCAAAAAAGGTACTGTTTAATCTACACAAAAGAATAGAGCCTGGACAATTCATAGCTACCTTGGTTTAAAGTCACAAACTATGCCAATTCAGATCTGAACCAGTTTTTTTTTTATATGAAATTTATTGACAAATTGGTTTCTATACAACACCCAGTGCTCATCCCAAAAGGTGCCCTCCTCAATACCCATCACCCACCCTCCCCTCCCTCCCACCCCCCATCAACCCTCAGTTTGTTCTCAGTTTTTAACAGTCTCTTATGCTTTGGCTCTCTCCCACTCTAACCTCTTTTTTTTTTTTTCCTTTCCTCTCCCCCATGGGTTCCTGTTAAGTTTCTCAGATTCCACATAAGGGTGAAACCATATGGTATCTGTCTTTCTCTGTATGGCTTATTTCACTTAGCATCACACTCTCCAGTTCCATCCACATGGCTACAAAAGGCCATATTTCATTTTTTCTCATTGCCACGTAATATTCCATTGTGTATATAAACCACAATTTCTTTATCCATTCATCAGTTGATGGACATTTAGGCTCTTTCCATAATTTGGCTATTGTTGAGAGTGCTGCTATGAACATTGGGGTACAAGTGGCCCTATGCATCAGTACTCCTGTATCCCTTGGATAAATTCCTAGCAGTGCTATTGCTGGGTCATAGGGTAGGTCTATTTTTAATTTTCTGAGGAACCTCCACACTGCTTTCCAGAGCGGCTGCACCAATTTGCATTCCCACCAACAGTGCAAGAGGGTTCCCGTTTCTCCACATCCTCTCCAGCATCTATAGTCTCCTGATTTGTTCATTTTGGCCACTCTGACTGGCGTGAGGTGATACCTGAGTGTGGTTTTGATTTGTATTTCCCTGATAAGGAGCGACGCTGAACATCTTTTCATGTGCCTGTTGGCCATCCGGATGTCTTCTTTAGAGAAGTGTCTATTCATGTTTTCTGCCCATTTCTTCACTGGGTTATTTGGTTTTCGGGTGTGGAGTTTGGTGAGCTCTTTATAGATTTTAGATACTAGCCCTTTGTCTGATAGGTCATTTGCAAATATCTTTTCCCATTCTGTTGGTTGCCTTTTAGTTTTGTTGGTTGTTTCCTTTGCTGTGCAGAAGCTTTTTATCTTCATAAGGTCCCAGTAATTCACTTTTGCTTTTAATTCCCTTGCCTTTGGGGATGTGTCGAGTAAGAGAGTGCTACGGCTGAGGTCAGAGAGGTCTTTTCCTGCTTTCTCCTCTCAGGTTTTGATGGTTTCCTGTCTCACATTCAGGTCCTTTATCCATTTTGAGTTTATTTTTGTGAATGGTGTGAGAAAGTGGTCTAGTTTCAACCTTCTGCATGTTGCTGTCCAGTTCTCCCAGCACCATTTGTTAAAGAGACTGTCTTTTTTCCATTGGATGTTCTTTCCTGCTTTGTCAAAGATGAGTTGGCCATACGTTTGTGGGTCTAGTTCTGGGGTTTCTATTCTATTCCATTGGTCTGTGTGTCTGTTTTTGTGCCAATACCATGCTGTCTTGATGATGACAGCTTTGTAGTAGAGGCTAAAGTCTGGGATTGTGATGCCGCCTGCTTTGGTCTTCTTCTTCAAAATTCCTTTGGCTATTCGGGGCCTTTTGTGGTTCCATATGAATTTTAGGATTGCTTGTTCTAGTTTCGAGAAGAATGCTGGTGCAATTTTGATTGGGATTGCATTGAATGTGTAGATAGCTTTGGGTAGTATTGACATTTTGACAATATTTATTCTTCCAATCCATGAGCAGGGAATGTCTTTCCATTTCTTTAAATCTTCTTCAATTTCCTTCAGAAGCTTTCTATAGTTTTCAGCATACAGATCCTTTACATCTTTGGTTAGATTTATTCCTAGGTATTTGATGCTTCTTGGTGCAATTGTGAATGGGATCAGTTTCTTTATTTGTCTTTCTGTTGCTTCATTGTTAGTGTATAAGAATGCAACTGATTTCTGTACATTGATTTTGTATCCTGCAACTTTGCTGAATTCCTGTATCAGTTCTAGCAGACTTTTGCTGGAGTCTATCGGATTTTCCATGTATAATATCATGTCATCTGCAAAAAGTGAAAGCTTGACTTCATCTTTGCCAATTTTGATGCCTTTGATTTCCTTTTCTTGTCTGATTGCTGATGCTAGAACTTCCAGCACTATGTTAAACAGCAGCGGTGAGAGTGGGCATCCCTGTCTTGTTCCTGATCTCAGGGAAAAAGCTCTCAGTTTTTCCCCGTTGAGGATGATGTTAGCTGTGGGATTTTCATAAATGGCTTTTATGGTCTTTAAGTATGTTCCTTCTATCCCGACTTTCTCAAGGGTTTTTATTAAGAAAGGGTGCTGTGGGGCGCCTGTGTGGCGCAGTCGGTTAAGCGTCCGACTTCAGCCAGGTCACGATCTCGCGGTCCGTGAGTTCGAGCCCCGCGTCGGGCTCTGGGCTGATGGCTCAGAGCCTGGAGCCTGCTTCCGATTCTGTGTCTCCCTCTCTCTCTCTGCCCCGCCCCCGTTCATGCTCTGTCTCTCTCTGTCCCAAAAATAAATAAACGTTGAAAAAAAATTTAAAAAAAAAAAAGAAAGGGTGCTGTATTTTGTCAAAGGCCTTTTCTGCATCGATTGACTGGGTCATATGGTTCTTCTCTTTTTTTTTGTTAATGTGATGTATCACGTTGATTGATTTGCGAATGTTGAACCAGCCCTGCATCCCAGGAATGAATCCCACTTGATCATGGTGAATAATTCTTTTTATATGCCGTTGAATTCGATTTGCTAGTATCTTATTGAGAATTTTTGCATCCATATTCATCAGGGATATTGGCCTGTAGTTCTCTTTTTTTACTGGGTCTCTGTCTGGTTTAGGAATCAAAGTAATACTGGCTTCATAGAAGGAGTCTGGAAGTTTTCCTTCCCTTTCTATTTCTTGGAATAGCTTGAGAAGGATAGGTATTATCTCTGCTTTAAACGTCTGGTAGAACTCCCCTGGGAAGCCATCTGGTCCTGGACTCTTATTTGTTGGGAGATTTTTGATAACCGATTCAATTTCTTTGCTGGTTATGGGTCTGTTCAAGCTTTCTATTTCCTCCTGATTGAGTTTTGGAAGAGTGTGGGTGTTCAGGAATTTGTCCATTTCTTCCAGGTTGTCCAGTTTGTTGGCATATAATTTTTCATAGTATTCCCTGATAATTGTTTGTATCTCTGAGGGATTGGTTGTAATAATTCCATTTTCATTCATGATTTTATCTATTTGGGTCATCTCCCTTTTCTTTTTGAGAAGCCTGGCTAGAGGTTTGTCAATTTTGTTTATTTTTTCAAAAAACCAACTCTTGGTTTCGTTGATCTGCTCTACAGTTTTTTTAGATTCTATATTGTTTATTTCTGCTCTGATCTTTATTATTTCTCTTCTTCTGCTGGGTTTAGGCTGCCTTTGCTGTTCTGCTTCTAGTTCCTTTAGGTGTGCTGTTAGATTTTGTATTTGGGATTTTTCTTGTTTCTTGAGATAGGCCTGGATTGCAATGTATTTTCCTCTCAGGACTGCCTTTGCTGCGTCCCAAAGCGTTTGGATTGTTGTATTTTCATTTTCGTTTGTTTCCATATATTTTTTAATTTCTTCTCTAATTGCCTGGTTGACCCACTCATTCGTTAGTAGGGTGTTCTTTAACCTCCATGCTTTTGGAGGTTTTCCAGACTTTTTTCTGTGGTTGATTTCAAGCTTCATAGCATTGTGGTCTGAAAGTATGCATGGTATAATTTCAATTCTTGTAAACTTATGAAGGGCTGTTTTGTGACCCAGTATATGATCTATCTTGGAGAATGTTCCATGTGCACTCGAGAAGAAAGTATATTCTGTTGCTTTGGGATGCAGAGTTCTAAATATATCTGTCAAGTCCATCTGATCCAATGTCTCATTCAGGGCCCTTGTTTCTTTATTGACCGTGTGTCTAGATGATCTATCCATTTCTGTAAGTGGGGTGTTAAAGTCCCCTGCAATTACCACATTCTTATCAATAAGGTTGCTTATGTTTATGAGTAATTGTTTTATATATTTGGGGGCTCCGGTATTCGGCGCATAGACATTTATAATTGTTAGCTCTTCCTGATGGATAGACCCTGTAACTATTATATAATGTCCTTCTTCATCTCTTGTTACAGCCTTTAATTTAAAGTCTAGTTTGTCTGATATAAGTATGGCTACTCCAGCTTTCTTTTGGCTTCCAGTCGCATGATAAATAGTTCTCCATCCCCTCACTCTCAATCTAAAGGTGTCCTCAGGTCTAAAATGAGTCTCTTGTAGACAGCAAATAGATGGGTCTTGTTTTTTTATCCATTCTGATACCCTATGTCTTTTGGTTGGCACATTTAATCCATTTACATTCAGTGTTATTATAGAAAGATACGGGTTTAGAGTCATTGTGATGTCTGTATGTTTTATGCTTGTAGTGATGTCTCTGGGACTTTGTCTCACAGGGTCCCCCTTAGGATCTCTTGTAGGGCTGGTTTAGTGGTGACAAATTCCTTCAGTTTTTGTTTGTTTGGGAAGACCTTTATCTCTCCTATTCTAAATGACAGACTTGCTGGATAAAGGATTCTCGGCTGCATATTTTTTCTGTCTAGCACCCTGAAAATCTCGTGCCAATTCTTTCTGGCCTGCCAAGTTTCAAAAGAGAGATCAGTCACGAGTCTTATAGGTCTCCCTTTATATGTGAGGGCACGTTTACCCCTTGCTGCTTTCAGAATTTTCTCTTTATCCTTGTATTTTGCCAGTTTCACTATGATATGTCATGCAGAAGATCGATTCAAGTTACATCTGAAGGGAGTTCTCTGTGCCTCTTGGATTTCAATGCCTTTTTCCTTCCCCAGTTCAGGGAAGTTCTCAGCTATGATTTCTTCAAGTACCCCTTCAGCACCTTTCCCTCTCTCTTCCTCCTCTGGGATACCAATTATGCGTATATTATTTCTTTTTAGTGTATCACTTAGTTCTCTAATTTTCCCCTCATGCTCCTGGATTTTTTTATCTCTCTTTTTCTCAGCTTCCTCTTTTTCCATAACTTTATCTTCTAGTTCACCTATTCTCTCCTCTGCCTCTTCAAGCCGAGCCGTGGTGGTTTCCATTTTGTTATGCATTTCGTTTAAAGCATTTTTCAGCTCCTCATGACTGTTCCTTAGTCCCTTGATCTCTGTAGCAAGAGATTCTCTGCTGTCCTGTATACTGTTTTCAAGCCCAGCGATTAATTTTATGACTATTATTCTAAATTCACTTTCTGTTATATTATTTAAATCCTTTTTGATCAGCTCATTAGCTGTTGTTATTTCCTGGAGATTCTTCTGAGGGGAATTCTTCCGCTTGGTCATTTTGGATAGTCCCTGGCGTGGTGAGGACCTGCAGGGCACTTCCCCTGTGCTGTGGTGTATAACTGGAGTTGGTGGGCGGGGCCACAGTCAGATCTGATGTCTGCCCCCAGCCCACCGCTGGGGCCACAGTCAGACTGGTGTGTGCCTTCTCTTCCCCTCTCCTAGGGGCAGGATTCACTGTGGGGTGGTGTGGCTCGTCTGGGCTACTTGCACCCTGCCAGGCTTGTGATGCTGGGGATCTGGCGTATTAGCTGGGGTGGGTAGGCAAGGTGCATGGGGGCAGGAGGGGCAGGCTTAGCTCGCTTCTCCTTAGGTGATCCACTTCAGGAGGGGCCCTGTGGCAGCGGGAGGGAGTCAGATCCGCTGCCGGAGGTTTGGCTCCGGAGAAGCGCAGAGTTGGGTGTTTGCGCGGAGCGAGCAAGTTCCCTGGCAGGAACCGGTTCTCTTTGGGATTTTGGCTGGGGGATGGGCGGGGGAGATGGCGCTGGCGAGCGCCTTTGTTCCCCACCAAACTGAGCTCTGTTGTCAGGGGGCTCAGCAGCTCTCCCTCCCTTTGTCCTCCAGCCTTCCCGCTTTCCGAGCAGAGCTGTTCACTTATGACCTCCCAGACGCTAAGTCGCGCTTGTTGTGGGAACACAGTCCGTCAGGCCCCTCCGCTTTTGCAAGCCCGACTCGGGGGCTCTGCTTGGCCGGCGAGCCGCCCCTCCGCCCTGGCTCCCTCCCGCCAGTCCGTGGAGCGCGCACTGCCTCGCTGCCCTTCCTACCCTCTTCCGTGGGCCTCTCGTCTGCGTTTGGCTCCGGCGACTCCGTTCTGCTAATCCTCTGGCCATTTTCTGGGTTATTTAGGCAGGTGTAGATGGAATCTAAGTGATCAGCAGGGTGTACGGTGAGCCCAGCGTCCTCCTAAGCCGCCATCTTCCCAGAATTCCCTGAAACAGTTTTCACAACTTAAACTGACTAAAGAAGTAAACAGGAGTCCAGGAGAAGGAACAGACAAACTATAGCAATTTACACTGTAATGTATCCCTCAGTTCTCCCCCCAAGGACTTATGGCTATTTACTAGAATGACTTTACTCACAAAATGGGACCCCCAAACTTTTCAAAGAATTTTGGCTTTGACAATATAAAGACTCTGGTCCCTACAAAAAAAAAGCTTCCATGAAGTAGTATAACAACTGTGCAAAAAAACGTAAAAAGCCATAACTGCTGCCCCAATCACTTTTTTCTCTTTGTTCAAGGAATCACCAGTCTGATTCTCAGAAATTAATGCTTTGGTTACAAAATGAGGGAAGGGAGGCAAGAACTGTGGAGATTTTTTACCTTGCTTATAAACCAAGGAGTTATCCTGACACAGTTTCATAGATGTTAGCAAGAAACATTAGACTTCTGAGTCAGAGACAAAGAACTCTGTTACTCAAGGCACAATAGATACCTTAACCTTCCTGTTACCATCAGTTCCTTCCACCTACCATCCCCCCAGGCAATATGAAAAGGCCCATCTGATGTCCTGAATGTAGAGGTTTTGGATTATATCTGAGGAACCTCAAGCTTAGAAAGCTCCAATGTCTTAAACTGGGGTGTTTGCAAGCCGGCCTAACTATTGCCATGGAAAGACAAATTATATAGTAAAGAAATCCTTGTGCCCTCTGCCCTGGAGTGAGATACTATCTCTGTCTTCCAATGATGTTTGCTGTATAAACATCCTTGAAAAGATAGTTCAAACAACACAACTTAATAGAAGTCATTCAAGTATGAAACAGATCTAGGCAGAATTATCTCCTAATAATAACCAACCCTCATTTCTATATCAAATCACTAGAATTTTCCCATACATGTATACTGTCTGCCACTCTGATTCTGATTTGACTGACAGGGCCGAAACCAAATCAGTTTGAAATGTTTTATGTGGCATTTAACTAAAGCTACTACCAATACGACCTTAACAGCAAAATGATAACAACTTGTACTATTGATTCAACCTTGTAGCCCACACTCTCAGCTGAATAAACCCTATAAACCATCAGCATTTAGCTTAGAAAGCCAGGTGGCATTCTCCCTAAGTGTCTGTATTGACCTTTCTACTTGGTCTGAAACATCAATTCAGAAGCAGCAGGCTGTATTAAAGATCTCCCAGACTCCACCTTGGACAAAAAGTAAGACAATTCAACCAATTGAGCCTGACCTGTCTGGATGTCTTCCATGATTTTAAATACTTAAAGGATTCTTATGACTAATCCTAAGGTGCAAATCACTATTTTTTCAGGAGGATGAAATTTAATGCCTAGTTCCCCATACAAGAAATACAATCTCAACGATACACAAAATGATACACAAGGTACTTCTGGAAAGAAAGGGGTACTTACCATGTTGTGGACCCCCCAAGTGGGACTACTTTCATTCTCAGTCATTTCATGGAGTGGAAATGTCACCTTGCTATTGGCATGAACAAACAGGACAGACTAGAATGACTTTCTTCGAGAAGTTTCTCCAAAAACAGATGAGACTCAACAATTCCAAGTGAACTAGGAAGGAACCAAAAGGTCTACCAGCTGGCTGGGGTGCACTTTGGCCACACTATCAACCTGTGCCCTGCAGGTCAAACTTGAGGAACCCCAAAAAACTTTTGGGTTTTGTTGCAGTTATTGCAATGTTACCATTCCCATAGGAGACTAAAACATTTTTATTTCTAAAATAATTATAAAAGGTTAATCCTTAGAATCTTGTAGCTTTTAAATATAACTGAAGTGCTAAACATACTTTTTATGTCCATCACATGTAGCAAAATGGCAGTAGACTACCAAAAATTCACATATGAATTAGTCTGCTTATGAAGTAATATGTTACAATTAACATAAATACTTATTTTTCTACATATATTAGGGAGTAATTAAAATGACAACTTGGGCAATATTAGAGCTCTGACTTAATTGAGGGATGTTTGGCTGATTACAAACAGTGTATTCATTTTATAAAAATGAAATTCTAATTAGTGTTGGCTTCCTGTCAAAATCAGTAATTAACAAAGTTGTCAAAGTCAATCCTATTATTCATCTTGATAATGAAATTATTTAAACATCAAACATGAATGTTCTATTAGCTTGAGGAGTATAATTGTTGTTAACATTGCTCATAGGGCTTAATAAACATATCACATCAGCTACACTATCTACCTAAATACCTGTACACAGATGCTTATGATTAAGAACTTGTGAAGCTTTGTAAGATTAAGTATGTGACTGAGATTGTGTTACAAATAATGTTTTTCTTGAGTTGGTACATGTGACATGAGAAAATATGGCTCTATTTTTCTGCAAGTGAACCAGAATGTGTTTTTATGATCTGCAAAACTAACCTGCATTTATTTAAACTGTTCAATTTTATGACTTTGGCATATCCATGAAACCATTATCCATTACTAAACATATCCATCAATGCTGAAAGGTTCCTCCTGCGTATTTAATTCCTCCTTCCAGCCCTTCCCCATCTAGACCCTGTTTCCAGGCAACCACTAATCTGTTTTTATTTCTTATCATATATTTGATTTAATTTAATATGAATTCAAACACAGAGTATGATTTTTGTCAGGATTCTTTCACATTTTGAGATTCACCCCTATTGTGTTTTGTACTAGTAAATAATTATTTTTTGTTGCTAAGTAGTATTCCAATGTATAGCTATATCATAGTTTGTTGATGCGTTCAACTTTTTTGGACATTTGGGTTATTTTAAGGTTTTACTATTACAAAGATACTATGAATGGTCATGCACAAGTCTGTGTATTGGGACATATGTTTTTATTTGGTTTGGATAAATACCTAGAAATACACAGATGATGGTAGATCTATCTATGTTTTACATTAATTTTTTTTCAAACTTCTAAACTTTTTTCCTAAATGAGAAAACTTGTACCATTTTACATTCCTACCCACAGGATATAAAAGTTTCAGTTCCTGCATATCATTGCAAATGGTTGGTATGATCAGGTTTTTTTTGTCCATTTAAAAAAATAATTTTTAATGTTTATTCATTTTTGACAGAGAGAGACAGAGTGCGAGCAGGGAAGGGGCAGAGAGAGAGGAAGACACAGAATCCGAAGCAGGCTCCAAGCTCTGAGCTGTCAGCATAGAGCCTGATGTGGGGCTTGAACCCACAAACTGTGAGATCATGACCTGAGCCGAAGTCAGTTGTTTAACTGACTGAGCCACCCAGGCACCCCAATTTTTCTATTTTTACTACTCAAATGTGTAGGTAGTGGTATTATATTGTAGTTTTAATTTACATTCCCCTAATGACTAATGATTTTGAACACTTTTCATGGACTTGGTTGCCATCTGTGATTTTCTTTGGTGAGTTATCTGCTAGAAATATTTTGTTCATTTTTTTATTGATACACCATTTTTTATTACTGAGTTTTGAGAATTATAATTTTGTATAGAAGTCTTTTATCAGATATGTGATTTTCAAATATTTTCTCCCATTCTTTATCTTTTAATTCCCTTAATAGTATCTTTTTAAAGCCATTCTTATTTTTTAATAAGTTCAATATATATATGTATATATTTATATATATATAATAAATCATACTTTGGCATACACATAGGATACATAGTTCTTATCTAATTTTTATTTTTAGAAATCTAAAAATGTGTAGCTTATTTTCATGTTGATGATACATTTTGAGTTATTTTTATTATACTGTTCAATGTATGCATTTAAGACTCTTTTTATGCATACTAATATATAAATGTCCCAACACTTTTGTTTTAAAAGATTATTCTTCCTGTATATTCTTTCTCTGTGTACATTATCTCTCTCTCTCTGTATATAAACATATACATATATACACATACATCTCTGAACTGTCTGCTTTCTTTCATTCATCTGTTAATCTTTTTATCTATCTTTATGTTAGTTCCACATTGACATGGGATATAGAGGTTTATAACGAGTCTTAAAATCAGACAATGTGCATTCTCAAAATTTTTTTTTTGCTAAGTCTTTTTGCCTACATTAGGATATCTGAATTTTCAAATAATATTTGAAATCAACTTACCACACTTTCTTTCTACTGTAAATGGTTTATTTTAAATTTTGAGGGTACTTACTGTTAAGTATATTGTTTTTAAATCTAGAAACCGTATTCTCAACTACAAGTCCTAGTACTTTTTTTATTGTTGTTAAATTCCATTGAAGTTTTTACTTAGCCAAGGGTGTATTCTGTAAATAAAAACTATTTTACTTCTTCTTACTTTATTCTTAGCCAGAATGCTTTTATTTTTATTTTTTTCTTACTGCATTTGCTAGCCCTTCCAATTCAGTATGAAATACAAGCGATGAAAGCAGACATTCTTCCTTTTTCCCTGACCTTTAAAGTATTTAGTCTTAATCATTACACATGATATTAGCATTAAGTTTTTCACAGAAGCCCTTTGTCAAACTTCCTTTAAGGAAGTTCCCTTTTATTTCTATTTGTTGAGAGTTATTAGGAATGGCTTTTAGATTTGCCTATTTTCTATGTTGTTGGACTTACACTCATAAAATTGCTAATTACAGCCCCCTTATTAACATTTTACTCTCTGTACAACCTGTAGTGATGTAACCTTCTCATTTCTCGTATTTGTCATGCGTGTTTTCCTTTTCTCATCAGTCTCGCCAGAGATCTGTCAATATTACTGATCCCCTGAAAGAACCAACTTTTCTCTTCCGCTATTTTAGAGCCAGCAGCATCCCAGGCTCCACCCCCGCTGCTGCTGCCACTGGGACTGCACACCAGCACCCTGGCGGACAGCGCCACCTCAGTGCAGGACATGAAAAAGTATAGCAACATAGAGAAAAACAAAATCAACGTGCAAAAATCAGCAGGATGAAAGTAAAATGTTTATTGGAGGCTTGAACTGGGATAGAAACAAGAAAGATCTATCTTTCCTCAATCTGAGGATGTTGTAGGCTGTACAATTAAAACAGACCCAGTGACTGGAAGATCAAGATTTGGATATGTGCTTTTCAAAGATGCTGCCAGCATTGATAAGGTTTTGGCACTGAAGGACCACAAACTGGATGACAGACCAGTTTGATAGACATCCAAAATGCCAAAGCTTTAAAAGGAAAAGAACCCCCCATCAGGGTTTTTGTGAGTGGATTGAGCCCAGATACTTCTGAAGAACAAATTAAAGAATATTTTGAAGCCTTTAGAGAGACTGAAAATATTGAATTCCCATGGATACAAAAACACATGAGACAAGACGATTTTGTTTTATCGTGTGTACAGAGTCAGTAAAGACATCATTAGAAAGCAGACACCATCAAATTGGTTCTGGGAAGTGGATCAAAGTTGCACAACCCAAAGAGGTATATAGGCAGCAACAACAACAAAAAGGAGGAAGTGGTGCGGCAGCTGGAGCTGCACCTGCAGGAGGAGTGGTACCAGGCATCATGGATGAGGTAAGCACCACAACTGGAACCAAGGATTTAGTAACTATTATGATCAAGGATATGGAAATTACAATAGTGCCTATGGTGGTGATCAAACCTATTGTGGCTACGGCAGCCACACTTATACTGGATATAACTATGACAACTATGGACATAAATGGACAGGGATATGCAGACCACAGTGGCCAACAGAGCACATATGGCAAGGCCTCTGGACAGCATGGCAATCACCAAGACAATTACCATCCATACTAAAGGAGGACATTGAAGAAAATGGCAGGGGGTTGCTAAAGTTAACCCATCTTGTAAGACAGCATTGAAGATTGGTCATCTGTTGATCTGAGATCAGTTGTACAAGACACAACTCTGTCCAAATATATACAGCCACCAATTAGTTTTCTTTGTTTATACGTTGTCTTTTGCTGTTATAACTGGATGTAGATTTGTGTTTATATGAATTTTATTTGTAGGATTTCATGTTAAACCTCAAGTAAATGCTTCCTTATGTGAAATAAATAAAAATAAAAGAACCAACATCTGGTTACTGTAATTTTTCCTATTACTTTTCTGCTTTCTGTTTAATAATATCCATGCTCGTTTTTATTATTGTATTTCTCCTCCTTTCTTTGGGTTTAATTTATTCTTCATTTTCTAGGTTGTTTTTGTTTTTGTTTTTATTTAAATGAATGTTGTGGTTCTTGATTTGAGACCTTTCTTCTTTTCTTATATAGGTGCTTACTGTTATAAATCATCTCCTAAATATTGCTTTAGTGGAATCCCACAAATTTGGATAAATAGCGTTTTCAGTTTTATACAGTTAAACATCCAATTTAATTTCATTTCCTCCTCAATGTCTAGATTATTTTATTTTTTTAATTTAATATTCAAAAATTTGGGAATATTCAAGATTTATTTTAAATTGAATTCTATTATATTCAAAGAATATACTTTGTATAGCATAATTCTTTTAAAATTTTATTAAACATGTTTTATTGTTCAGACTATGGAAGGAAAGTCCTGTTAAATATTTGATGTGGATTTTAAAAGAATGTAGCTTCTTTTATTGGTGGAATGTGTACAAATTTCAATTCATTAAAATGCTGGTGAGTCTGCTACACCCTCAGTGATTTTTAGTCTATTTGGTCTATCAAATACTGAGAGTGGTATAAAAATATTTAACTGTAACTGTAGATTCGTCTTCTTCTCCCTGGAGATGTATCATTGTTTGTTCTCTGTATTTTGAAGCACTGTTATTAAGTGTACAAAAATATTAGGGTATCTTTATGACCTACATTTTGTTTCATATCTTGTTTTTAAGATATGTTAGGCAGGTCTAGGGTAGCATTTAATCTGTATCTTTTTTTTTCCAATATATGCACGACATAGCATTTAGTCTATATCTAAGCATCTTCAACTCCTAAGCAAGAGTTTTTTATGTACTATACCCACAACTCCATAATATATGGTAAAAACAGGCCCAGTTTTTGGTCTTATGTGAGTACTGAGTACTGTTTCCTTTAATCCTTTCTTGTGGCTCTTTTCCCATTCTCAAGGAGTGTCTTCACTACTTCAAGTGTGATCTCATCATTACTGAAGGGGACCTTCTGCAAATATTTGGAGTTCTCTATGAATCCCTCTCCTTTCCATTCCCTGCCCTGTAAACTTTATCTTTAATGACTTCCCTAAAATCTTAGCTACATCACTTCAACCTAGAGAGTCAGCCAGGCTCTCCCCAGGTACCTGTTCCCTGCACCACAGACTGGAAAATCTGTCAAGGTGGTAGCTGGAGAGTTTCCCCCCAACCTTGTTTGTTTCCTGTGTTTAAGGATCACTCTTCTATATTACCTAATATTCAATGGCTTGAAAAACATTACTTCATGCATTTTGATTTATTTTTTAATTATTTAACTCAGAAGGATAAATTGGTTCCTATTTCCCTATCTTGCCTGGAAGGAGAATTCCTCAAAATGCTTCCTATTAATAGTATTGGAAGATTATTTTGCAGTTCACGTTAAGACCTGCATATTTTGTTTTTAGGTACAGAAAGAAAAGATACCTTTTTTATGCTGCTTCCTTTAAATACTAATGTTTTGGTTTTTTTTTTTTTCAGGAATTCAGTTCCTTCTAAAAATAAGACCTATAGTATATAATGATGAACTTGTATCCTGTAATAAGGAATATACACAAGGGGGCTTCTATACCTTTTTAAATCAATATCAGATGACAGAAGTTCTTAGATGTATATAACAATACTTTAGATTAAACTTGAACAATAATAAGCATGACTCTAAAAAAGATACAAGAAAATATAATCATGAAATATAATTCTCTTAGGTTAGCAAATAACTCCCCATTTTTATAAACATATCCGTTGAGATAACACATATGTCCAAGAATAGGTTGTATTGTATTGTCACACTAGAAAATATGCGAGTCTCTCCAGTAACTAGCTCAGTCATGCTACTGTCAAAAATAGGCATAACACTGGCATAAGCAAAAACACTAATAATACTAAACATGATACCCTCGCAAAGTTTATGTCATATTTATTTTATCTGTGGGGAATGGACAGCAGTAGTGTCACCCATGACCTTATTAAACACACACACACACACACACACACACACACACACACACACACACAGGAGATTTAATTACTTCTATGTGAAGAAAAGAAACACCCAATTATGTGTGCTTTTCTCACAAAAGAGTCTATGTAAAGCCAAGAAAAGAGAATGGTATCGGGACTGAGTCTAATTAGACTTTTAATCCTTGCTCTTCTGTTTACTAGCTAAGTAAATTGAGAAAGTTACATTTCTAAGCCTAAATTTTCCTCAATTGTAAAATGAAGACATAATAAATTTATAAAAGGTAAATGAGATAAGATAAACTAGACACTAAACACAGACCTGATTTATGAAGATGTTAAACAAATATGTAATTTTAATGATAGGCAGAGATCAACTGAAATTCTGTAAGAATTAACTAGAAATAATAAACATGTTTTTAATGATAATAATTAAATAAAAAATGTCTGGTCTGAAAAGATGATGTTGACCTTTACCCCCTGCTCTATCCTGCTAAATCACAGTTACAAACTCTGGAAATGACATGAGACAAAACTAAGAAGAAATTCTTAACAGTGGCAAGAAGCAGGCGAACTGTTTTGCAGCCTCAGGACTGAAGAAACACCATGGTGTCAGGCCAACTTGTTATCCCTTCAACTAAGAGATCCCTTCTTCCCTTCAGACTTCCCTTCTTCCCATTCCTGACCAGCAACAGAAAGCAGCTAGGAAAGTTTATGCATCTGTCAGATTGGATGAGAATCTTTCTGAAAACCTCAGAAGAACCCAACACTACTAGGAAGGGAAGATGTACTGGGAACCCAAAAATAAGTGGCCAAGGGAAGCACTCTCTTTTGCTGCCAGGGGTGAGCCTTCACTTTTTAGCTAAGAGATTCTAGAGTCTGTCGGTAATACTTACAAAAGAGACCCAGCTACAGGAAGCATCCCAGTCAATAAGCATCTCCTTCCAGGAAAAGGTTCTCCTCCCCACTCAAGGGTATTGGGGAAGGCCCATGGAACAAGAAAAAGTGATCCAGTCATAGCAAGAGTCCTTTTCCTAGAAGCCTGTTAGTCCTATGTGCTCAAGATTCTCCTGATATTCCCAGATATACCTGACAAGTGAGCAGAACAGGCAGAAGGGACCCAACCACAACAAACACCATGATTCAGACAACCACTTTGTTTTCACAAGCCCAAGAGTCTTTTCATCTGCTCGGGAACATAGGGCAGCCAGAAGACTTGGATGGCAGCCTCCAGACTCTCCAACCCCCCTACTTAGAAGCCAAGCAACCTGTTTTGGCTCTGTTGCATAGTGCCAGCAGGGTCCACTGGGAGCAACAGTAGCAGTAGATAAACCAAGCAGGCCAAAAGGCTGAATACAAAGAAAAAATCTTTAAAATAGCCAAAAAGATGATTTACGCATAAGAAAATTCCAGTTAAAATGGCAGTAAATTCTCATCTGTGACCATGGAGGCCATAAGAAAGTGGCACGGTATTTTTCAAGAGCTAAGAAAATAAAAAAATAATAATAAATAATTTTAAAAAGATGTCATTGGTAAATTCTACAACCAGTGAAATTATACTTCAGAAATGAAGAGAAAATAAAAACATTATCAGGTGAAAGAAAACTAAATGAATCTATCACTAGCAGACCCACCCCTAAAGACTGTTTTTCAAACAAAAGAGATGTGATAAGGAACTTAGATCATCGAAAAGGAAAAAGAGACCATGGAAAGAACAGAAAGATGAGTACATACAACAGACTATTCTTTCTTCATGCATTTTGTAATCATATTTGATGACTGAAACAAAGATGTTTAATCCCACCTGATACTTAAGACAATGATACTTAAACATGGAAAAGATAAAGGTATCCAACTGGAGTATTTCCCCATTTCACTTGAAGTGGTAAATACTGTTACCAATCGATTCCTGTAAGTATACATGTTATACTATACATATGTTTTATGTAATACCCAAAGCAATCATGCTAAAATGTATGTAAAGAGATACACTAAATAATAATAAATAAGTTCGGACGGACTCCCCAAAATGTTCAAGTAACCCACAGGAAGGAAAGAAAGAAAAAAAACAGAGAAATGAAAACAAGATGGTCCAGATGCAACAATTTCTCCTTCACCCCAGAAAGAATGTACCTCCACATGCCCCACACCACTGTATCCCTAGACATTTTTCTGAAGGTAGAAGGCCTCTGAGTGTTTGTCGGAATTATTTCTCACTACCTTACATGTAAATATCTTAACCATAAATCCATAATAGTTGCTAGTTCTTGCTCACCAGGTCCAATCAGCATAATCTTATCAGTACAATGGGAAAGTATGATATCTTAAGGAAGAGAAATGTAGTCAAGTTCTCTGTTTACTAAATTATGATACAGACCTAGAAAGTTGATCTACCACAGAGATAGGATAGTGAGGATGTATTCGTAGCAATAAAGATAAACACAATACAGCAGCTGCAATTGGAGCTGGTTAAATTTGTAATAATTCACTGTCATTGTCTAATATCCATATGTTTTCTGCCCAGGACGAATAGGTGAGTTAAATGAGGATTCAGTGGGAATCACCATCTCTGCATCACTCAAGTCCCAGACAGTGGCACTAGTCTCTACAATCCCTCTCGCAATGTGGCGCTGCTTTTGGTTTACTCTTTCAAGACAGTGGTTCCTACCTGGCTTTTTTTTTTTTTTTTTACCAAAATTTCCCTCATTCAGATTAGGGAATCACTCTGAGGATTCTGCTAACTACCAAGTATGTCTATTCCAATTATGCATTCTGAAATCAGGGATATGACCAAACTATGGGTCTGGAGACTTGACCCACTGTGAAGCTACTACTTTGACTAATGGATCAAAGTGATATTTGGACCTCCAGGAATTAGTGTCAATTCAGAGATAGTATCTATTAACCCTTGTAAAGTCTGATTATTTCCTTTTCCCCAAGTGCACATTCACTGTGGTAATAAGCCATAGGTCCTGTTGGGGAAGGTTTGAAGACAGATTAAAGCAGAAATATTTGGCAGTGTAGTGGGTCTTCCTCAAGGAAACCTGCTTCACCTTCATTCACAGAGTGTGGGTCTGGAAATGGACTTGAGTCTAGAAATTGACTGAGGGACTGTAACTCTTTTTTGATTCAAATTGGACTTCTGCTCACTGGATCTAGAAGACTTCCCTTTATAAAGCCAAACAAGAATTTAGTAGATGACTATCTATTTCACTTCTTGGGAATCCATGATCAACTAGTCAACAAAATAAGTCTGAGTTACACTATTCTGAGTAGTGCTTTGACTCTGCTGTCCATTACAACAACCATGATGACCTTACCTTTGGAAAACAGGTCACCTCTTGGAGCCTGCCTCCTGATATCCAGTTATCCCCAGTGCAGCAGTTTTTAATCCAGGGCAGTAGCTTCCACTGTAATTTGTGACCTGCAGGGTAGAGTAACTAATTTGTTACAGCTTCCACTGTAATTTGTGACCTGCAGGGTAGAGTAACTAATAGAGGAGCCTGCTAGGGCTCCTCTCACAAATTCCTTTCTTACGGTCATGGTGAAATAGGGGGTGAACTGGTCTTAAACAATAAATCCCTTCCTAAAGTTCCAATCTCTAAACCTTTGGATACCTTCCTCTACAGTACATACCAAATCATTTCTGGATTTTAGCCCCCTTTTAGTGTAGGCAACCGTTTTAGCCAAATAACCAAACAAAATGTTAGAGCCCTTTCTAAGCCCTTGAACTACAATAATGAATCAAGAATCTCTACTTAGTGGCCCACAACAATAAATTTGTCTTGATATAACTTTAGTTTCTTCCATCATTGCCCCATACCCTTACTATTCATTCCTACACTATTATCCAGCATTCTGTCCATATAAATTAGAAAATCTCATGCAATTATTTTGGAGTGTGGTACAACTCCTTATGGGTTATATTTTGTACCTCTCTCTTCAATTTCTTCTGGATATGAGTCTGGTTACAGGCTTAAATGCAAAGAGGGTAGAGGTAGGTCCTGAGGAGAATCAGCTGTCTTCCTAGGCAACTACTTCATGGGAGGCTATTACAAACTTTTCAGGAAAAGCAGGGTTAACGCTCTCAGACAGGAGTGAAAGGGCTGCTTCTATTGGCAAAAGAGACTCAGAAAAATTTAGGCATTCAATGTCCTCAGCTTCATCAGCACATATGCCCTCATTCTAAATTTCAGGATCCTATTCCTTCCCCATCAATGTCCTTAACAGAAAACATCCTGAGAGATGGGATCCAATACTAGCCACAATGCAACATTCCAACCTACCATTTTGGGACATGAAGAAAGTTGACAAATGTTAATTGGAGGGTTGTGATGAGACACAAAATTAAAAACTGTAATCTGTAATGTATTTTATAGAAATCAGTATGCTGCTGAAGTTTTAAAGCTGTGGAAGAATCAGATGGTCACTCTTGTGTTTTATAAAAACAACTCAAGTTGTAGCATCTTTATACGCAAAGACAGGCTACAAAATAGGAATAAAACCTAGATATAGTGCCAATATTTACCTCTGGAATGTTTCATCTTACATTTATGGTCAACTTCTGTTTATTTTTCAAGATGCAGATCAAAGTTCTCCAGGGAAGATTAACAAAAGTTCCCTAAGGAAAGTTATTTTTACTGCCTCATCCAAAATATTTTGTATCCTCTGAAAAATACATGTTAAAAAAAATTAAAGGGGTGCCTAGGTGGCTCAGTCAGTTGAGTGTCCAACTTCAGCTCAGGTCATGATCTCATAGTTCATAGGTTCGATCCCCACATTGGGCTCTGTGCTGATGGCTCAGAGCCTAGAGTGTGCTTCAGATTCTGTGTCTCCCTCTCTCTGCCCCTCCCCTGCTCGTGCTTTGTCTTTCTCTGTCTCTCAAAAATAAATAAATGTTTAAAAATTAAAAAAAAATATTTTGTATCCTTATGACAACATTTTATTATTTTTTTGTACATTTAAAATATATATGAGGTACATTTAAAAAATATGGGACTGAGCTCATTGTACTTTAGAATTCAAGGAAAATTATAAAAAATACTGTATAATTTCTTATTTTATTAAAATGTCTTGGGGCGCCTGGGTGGCTCAGTCGGTTAAGCGTCCGACTTCAGCCAGGTCATGATCTCGCGGTCCGCGAGTTGGAGCCCCGCGTCAGGCTCTGGGCTGATGGCTCAGAGCCTGGAGCCTGCTTCCGATTCTGTGCCTCCCTCTCTCTCTGCCCCTCCCCCATTCATGCTCTGTCTCTCTCTGTCTCAAAAATAAATAAAACGTTAAAAAAAATTAAAAAAAAAATAAATAAAATGTCTTATGTATTTATTCTGCATTACTTCCATTCACTTTTCCGGTTTCCTCCATGGCTCCAAAGACAATAATTCTAATGACTTAAATAATTTGCTTTTTTATTTATAAGTATTCTTTCTGGGACATGTTAAATTTTAAATTTATATATATATATATATAATTTAAATATATATATCACATTTTAACTCATATATTCATATGCTTCATCCATGTTGTATGAGCACATTGAATCTGTTTATTCTAACCGCTTCATTTTTCACAGATCTATAAATAACTGATGTACTCTCCTAATATGGACAGATTGACTTCAATTTTCCAATGTCACAAGAATGCCACATTGAATATCCTTTAATGTGTCCTTTTATGCACGAGTGTTAGAATTTATTTGAAATATATACTGAGGAATGGAATAAATCATGCACATTCTTAACTTGACTAAATACTGCCAGATTGCTTTCCAGGATGGCTGTTCCAAACTACACTCTCACCAGCAGTGCATGAAGGTTCTGATACACATACTTCCTTCTCTACATTTCTAATCTTATAAGCATAAAGTATTATCCATCATTATTTTATTTTGTATTCCTCTGATTATAAATGAATTTCGGTATTTATATGATTTTTAGCTTTCTGGGATACCTCTTTAAAAACTGCTTGTCTATTGGGGTTCTAGTCTTTTCTATGATTTTTAGGAGTTCCTTATATATTCTAATCCTTTCTCAGGTTTAGACAATAAGAACATTTTCTCAAAGTGTTACTATCTAATAATTATTTTTAAGATGTGCTTTATTTTACTGAATAGAAATTCTCAATTTTGATGTATTCAAATTCATTGTATTCAAAATCAAATTCATTTGGTCATTAGTTTATGCTTTGTGCTTTTCATGTATATAGCAATATTTTCCCACCCTATGATGCATTGATATCCCACACTATCCATACTCTTTGCAGTTTCACAGATCATATTTTGATCTTATTTCATCTGGAGGTCACCCTCTTATAATGCACTCACTAGAAGTTTGGTCTTATTTTTTTCCATTTTGTTTCCCAACTGCCACTGAACCCAAATGTTCTTATGTTCTAGTTATTGCTGATCTGTGCAAATTCTATTGTATTGGATACATTAATCTTGTGGTTGGCAATCTTACCAGGCAAGATGGGGTGAGATCCCTATAGCCTATCTCCCCTGATCATTACACTATAAAAATTCAGGACTTAGTAACACAAACAGCAACTACATATAACAGAGGATGATGAAAAGTTAACAGCAACAGGTCGATCACAGAGGAACCCATAGTCCAACCATTATGATCCTCAAGTGGTTGAATTTCACAGTTGTCTTCCCCACCTTTTTCTCCCTGTTTTGACATGGTAGAGCTGGGTCTTGGACTGAACCATGAGCAAACATGGCAAAAATTCCAAAAGAAATCCTCCTCTTTTTAGCCAAAACATTGTAAAGGGGCCACATGAGGCAGAGAATATGGGAGAAATCACACCCTTTCCTTTTTCTTGCTTTCTCTTCTGGTTTTCTTTTTTGTTTCTGCCTTCTGAGGTCATCCCATTACAGTAGCTTCACAGCGGTATTCAGGTTTTTGATCTACTGTTGGCACTGCTCTTTGTATTTTTCTTTTCTTAGATGATTTAAGTACACACTCAATGATCCTTCAGAGTTCAAAATATGGATCAAATTATGGATCACTGGTTGTACCCTGATCACCAAGTTTCAAACTCTTTCTCTCTGGCTAAACATATTCTATCTAATAATATGTATTATGTCCTCACAGTCTAATTCCACATGCCTCAAAATATATCCTACATCTTCCACACACAACAGCCAATAATACTAACCAAAATACAAAGATGACCCAAGTAACTTTACTCTTGTCACTAAAATTTTATAGCTGTATGTGTTTCAGTAAGGAAATCGGGAGGGAAAGGAGTGTGGATGTAACAGAGAAATTATATGGGAATTCAGAGGAAAACTCCCCAAGAGGGATTTCTTTTATAGAATGTGATATTTTGAACTTTAATGGTAACAGTCCTGCTTCAAAGAGAAAAAAATACAAAGGAGTTTTAAAGGAACATTGGTCCTAATTTGTGCCGGATTATTTGCAACCAATTTCCGTGAATTACAGATCCTTTATACTCTTCTCAAACATGGTTCAGACTAAACAACAGTTGCTCTGCTGATTTTTGGCATCTCTATTTCAACACCAGCTGTAATAACTACATAATTATAAAGCATTCTGAAATTCATTAACCTTCTTCTGAATTTTTATAGAAATATCTAGGAGTGTATTTTTTTGACTTCTAATATGTCAGCCGTTAAGATTCAAGAGCTAAATCAGATTTTCAATATGGCAATAGGATCTATAACAGCAGATGAGAGGAAACAATTGTAAGAAGGGTAAGTAAAGTGGCAGACACAGATTGAGTGTGAAGAGTTGGGAATGTATAACATGTTCATTCATATTTCTGAGAAGCTCTATGTTGGCAATTGATGCCCATATCTCATGGTCACAGCCAGGACTATTTTCTTCTTGGACTGGTTTCCAAGGTTGATAATTATCATTCTGCCTACCCACCGCTTAACAGAATGGTAATCTAGAACTATTATGTAAGTAAATACATATTCAAAATTGATAATGTCGAACACAGCACAAGGGGCGGATAAAGACAAATATAAAGATAAAACAGAGAAGTAACTGAAAGTGAGAACAAAGGTGCCTATGTGAGATCTGGTGTCCAAAATTCAATCATACAGAAAATGTTCACGGAGTATATAGCATCAGTAAAAGGTAGCAAATAAAAACCACATGGGAAGGAGTTGTAAAGTCTAGGAATTATTCATTCCTGAATGCTATTTTGTCCAATTACACAGATAATAGATTGGGCCATTAAAAATATATCCTGGGAGTTACGTTAGGTTTGGAAATGATACTATTGTAGACAATGGATGACTGTGAAAGTTAAAATGGCCAGATATTCATAGACCTTCACTCTCAGTTCAGTTCAAGAGCAAGATGTATAAGTAGAATTATCAACAGGATAAAATTTATAACAACATAAGTAATATATAGAGATCCAAAATTATAGGTAACATCAAGTTTGGTTAATCTGTGCTACAGATAGGATTAATAGGCAGTATGGTAAAAGAAGACAGAGGAGGATTCAAAGCAAACACCTAAGCTGCTTCTTAGGGAATAACAGAGAAGCCCATTGCTTAACACTGGGGCCTCACATTGAATTATAATTTATGTAGGAAGATGACTACATACCAGAATTTCCCATTGTAAATATCCAAAAATATTTGTTATATAGCATGTTAGTAGATGTTATAAAAACGTTCCTAATTATCTGTTAGTAATATGAAGAAGAGAAAATGTCCCAACCTGCACTACCCCAGATTTTGTTCTCTGCCTCCTCGACTCAGCAGGTCCAACAGCCCCGCTCAGATCCCATCTCTCTGCAGTTTTCCACAGGCAGAGAATAGGGCAATCGTGGGCCTCACCTTGTGAGTTTGTCTTCTCTGAGGAACTGTAGTCCTGTGGTGCCTGAGTAAAAATTATATTGTATCCAGTTTTTTTTTTTTTTTTTTTTTTTTTTTTTTTTTTTTTTTTTTTTTGCCAAGAACTCCATTATTACATGTCAATTCAATTATTCCTTGGAGTCATTTTTTCACTTAATTCAAGACTATATAAGAACTATTCCTGTATACTGTGTCTAGAAGCACTGTCAACATTTCTACAAAGAAGTTATAATAAAACATTCTTGAAGGTATGAACAGTATTCACTTGACGCTATGTAGGTGACAAAAATTATGTTTCAATAAATGTACATAAAAATATTCAGGGGCGCCTGGGTGGCTCAGTCGGTCGAGTGACCGGCTTCAGCTCAGGTTATGATCTCCCGGTCCGTGAGTTCGAGCCCCGTGTCAGGCTCTGTGCTGACAGCTCAGAGCCTGGAGCCTGTTTCGGATTCTGTCTCCTTCTTTCTCTGCTCCTCCCCCACTCATTGTCTCTCTCTCTCTCTCTCTCTCTCTCTCTCTCTCTCTCTCTCAAAGAAAGAAAGAAAGAAAGAAAGAAAGAAAGAAAGAAAGAAAGAAAGAAAGAAAAAAACAGGGGCGCCTGGGTGGATCAGTCAGTTAAGCGTCTTACTTCGGCTCAGGTCATGATCTCACAGTTCTTGGGTTTGAGCCCCACATCCAGCTCTGTGCTGACATCCCAGAGTCTGGAGCCTGCTTCAGATTCTGTGTCTCCCTCTCTCGCTGCCTCTCCCCCACTCCTGATCTGTCTCTCTCAAAAATAAACATGAAAAAATTTAAAACACACACACACACACACACACACACACACACACACACACCCTCTACCACTTGAAACATGCATGTCTATGGAATACTTTGTATTTAAAATGCTCTGGGTTATATGGTTGAATTGATGGGCTGTTCAGATTTTTTCCCCTACTTTTTTGTAATTCTGCTGTTTTCTTCAAATGGATATTCACCCTTACATGAAGCTGTTTGCTGACTTTAATGACATTTCTCAGAATGATGAAGAATTTCCTTCAGGAACTAACACTTTTTTTCATAGAAAATGGTATTATATCAGAAGCACTTATTCCTGTAGGAGCTATGGAAATAATGCATTTACACAGAAAACACACTTAGCTTGCCTTGTGCAACATTGTATTATAGTCCTATCTGATTAGGCTTACTATTTGTCCACTTTGATATTGCCTCAGGAACTGCGGGTTGTAAAGTATGGGAATGACTAGAAATGGGAGTTACATACATAGCTGTTAGAAACATTAGGCTCAGCATTTGCTCTAAGAAGAAATAGAAAAAAAAACCATATAATACTGTTAGATTTTTTGCTGGAAAAAATATTTAATGACACTTCACATTATTTCCAATTTATCATTCATACATCTTCCAAAATCAATTTTAAATCCTCTTGCAGCATTTTTTGTGAAGTTTTGGGGACAGTAATTTCTTCCTCAACTGGCATTCAGTTCTCAGATATCAAAAAGAAATAAAGTATACCTTCAAGTTACATATTATATAAGTACCATTTTACATTTGAACTTTGAATTATTTCCAAAATGATTTACTCACCATAAACTTATTTCAATCCAAATCAGAAGTGGAAAAACATGGAAGTACCTTACTATTTAAGCCTGAGACAATGCAATTGCATTGTACTACATTTTTCAAAAGTGCTCTATTAGTATCAAAGAAAGATGTGTGACTCCTGAAAACAATTGCAACAATTGTAGGTAATGTTTGTCTAAAGAATATCTTGTAATTGAAATTGCTCTAAAAATATATATATACTTCCCCTTGATACAAATTCTGGTTTACTAATTGAAGATTTCTAATTAAAAATATTAAACTCAATTATCCTCTTCCAAACCGGAGCCTTCTGTCTTCAGGATGAGTAAGAGTTACAGCAGTTGTTTTGATTGCTGAGTGTCCAAAGACTGAATTCTTAAGTCACTTTTTGTACTTAAGCAGTTTAAATAATAAGCCACAGTTCTGCCAGAAATGCAGTCTTATGGGAAAAATGAGGACAGATCAATTTACTCAGGGGTCGGCATTAGCACTCAGGTGGCCACAGATATCCACTGTTATGCCTATCAGAACCAATCATTCGTTTATTCTCCTCCTTTTCACCCCACGTATTTAGATGTGTTTTCACAATGTTAATTCATCATAAAAATCACTTTAGGTATTTGAAAACACACACACATACACATTCAAGTTGTTGGAGCCACCCAAACCAGAATGAGACTGATTAGGGGAGAAACCATGCCATGGAAGTTAAACGAGATCCATAAGCATTCTTACATTCACCTAAATTCGAAAGAATAAATAAAACCAGTAGTTCTGAGAATGTGGTCCCTGGACCAGAAGCATTAGCATCAGCTGGGAAGTTAGAATAGTCAAATTCTAGGTTCCCATCCTAAAACTACTGAATCCAAAATTCTAGGGTTAGGGCCTAGAATTCTGGGTTTCAATTAGCCTTCCAAGTGATTATGATGTATATTAAGATCTGAAAACCATTGATACAGACCAAACTTTAAAAATGTGAACCACACTGAACATACTTTCATATAATGGCATAATCTGTTTCTCTAGCAATATGCCTTGAATTAGTTGATAGCTTCCATTGTCCTCCAAGTGATTTTCCAACTTCCTGAACTACAAAAAGGTCTTTGCTTCACTTTAAAATCAGTCAACGTCATGCAACTAACTGATTTCCTTATTTTACTTTATCTCTTAAGAGAGATAATGATGCCCTTCGTTTATAGAGTCAAGATACTTCACAAAATGAATTCAGCTCAAGGACTTAGGGTATTTTTCACAATAACTCAGAATATTAAATAATATTACTGTAATTACTTATTAAAAATCCAACATGAGGGGTGCCAGCATGGCTCAGTCTCTTAAACATCTGACTCTTAGTTTCTGCTCAGGTCATGATCTCATGGTTCATCAGATCCAGCCCTGATTCAGGCTCCATACTAATAGCATGGAGCCTGTTTGGGATTTTCTCTCTCCTTCTTTCTCTGAGTGTCTGTCTGTCTCTCCGTCTCTCTCTCCTCCCCCTCCCCAAATAAATAAATAAACTTGAAAAAAATAAAAATCCAACATGTATTAATTCATATATTTGTGAAACATTGTGTGTGTTTCAACAATATCACTAAGTCATTAATTTTTATCATAATAAAATTTTTGTTATCGACAGGCACAGCTTAAAATCATTGCTCTTTCACTGTCCCCTGACATATTCTGATTACTTATTGTACAACTCATTGTTCAGGGCCATCTGACAGACGGGATATCAGCTACTGAAGCCTTTATAGCTTTACATTTGGGGAGAGAAGTGATACTGGAGGTTTGTTTAGGATTCAGTTTAAAGTTTTCTCTAGGAATTTATTTATAACTTGAGTTAGGGTGAATGTCAAGATCAGTATCAGGGTTCCATCTCAGGGATAGAAGTTCTTGCTTTCAGATTAATCCTTTTTCTGATTTCACTCCCTCAAAGCAACATTTACTCGGTATGAAAAAAAAACTCTAATAGCACCAAGAATAACTTGTTCCTTAGTTCCAGGGATAGCCAATGTCTATGTAGGGAAGATCTGGGGTCATGCTGCTTGTATGTCACACAGAATGCCAGTAATCTCCCTATAGTACTGGCTACAGCCTAATTTTGTGTCAGTTCCCATGGCCAGAAACACCCGTTAAAAAGATATAATGAGGCATATTAAATTTTTAAGAGTTTCTTTGGCCAAAAATCAATTCAAATTGGGCGAAGCCAAGGTAGGAGTGGTTATTAGCTCTCCACCAACCAGAGCTGAAGACAAGACTTTTATAGAAAAAAGGCAGAAACAAAACAAGGAAATGATTTGGCCATAGCTTAAGCATTTGCTTTACTTGAGAAAACCTAGTCGACTGTGATTGATTGTGCTTAAGTTTTGACTTCTTAACCTTGAAGCACTTACATGCTTAGGTTTTGGTTTTTGCTTATGTAGGCCGCTAAGGTATTAGAACCACCTCTGTCTAATGGCCCTGTTTAATCAATTTAACATCCATGTAAAGACATCTTGGTGCTTATACTGCTATGACAATTGCTGCTGACAAACCAGACATCAGAAAAAGGATTCATAGATTCATTCTCTCACAAATGCAGCTTCAGGTAGCAATAGTCCTGGATTGCTAGGACTAGGGTGAGGGTCTGGTTTAGATTACTTCCTTACAGAAGTTGCCTGTTTACTGGGTACCATGTTATATCACAGGAAATGGAGCTGGTCATCCTTAGGATGGTTCCCGCCACTGAATTAAGACTGAGGATACATAATGATTCCAGTGAGGTGAATTAATTGCTTTCTGGTCAAATATCTACAGTTAGCTATGTCTAGATACACTGTGGTTGTCTAGAGTAGTATACAATTAGGCATTTGACCTAATGAAAAAATGTCTACACAGGGAGAATTTGTTTAGTAAGTATGAGTCCACCCTCAGGGTTCAAATCCTTGATCCACCATTTAAGAGCTGGTCGAATTGGGCAAGCTGTATTATCTCTAACCTCTTATCCTTGTAAGTATAATTATTTAAAAGGAGTATTTCTTTAGAGTAATTTTTTATGATGTCCTTCCACATTTTTAATACAATTATACAAAAGAAATTATATTCTGTATCTACATAAAATAAATATTTTAACATTATGTATTGGTTACAATTACTTATATAAATTTTCCTTTAACCATCCCTCCATATGACTCTATTCACTCTTTACATCTCATACACTTGGGCTTCTTTCTTTTCTGTTACCTTTCTGGGTAAAGATGCTAAACACTTTCTTAATATTCCTTCATTCTTTAATTAGCCCCTGCTCTACAAGGCAGAGTTTTGAATCTCTCCTCGTTTGGCTTTTGGTTGAATCATTTCACTCAGATTCTAGATGTGGTGTTTCTGCATTCTGAACTGATGTTTTAATCATATAGAATCAGTGTGTGGTCTATTTCTATACAGATTTTCATTATGTTTTTTTCTTGTTTTTAAAGACTGGTTCTCATGTTTTACACCTGAAACTTATAAAAGTGTCTTAAAATGTTTGTACAGTTTTTCTCCCATTCCAAATACTCAGACTCTGGCAAGATGTATAGGATCTGTCAACTCAAAGCAGACAACACAGATTTACATCTTTCGGCAAGCAAGGTTGGACTCGAGTGACGTGACTGCCCTTTTCTGATTATTGGTACTATTAAGTTTCTTTGGCCTTTGAACAACAAAGCATGAGAAGGCCATTCATTTAAGTGATTAACAGGTGAAAGGAAGTAACAAGTATGAAGCACCTATTCAAAGAAGGCAACATGCACCAGGGGTATACAAAGTTGTCTAAAAAGCCAGTCCTCCTCAAAAGACATAGAAAGCTATAGAGTGATACATAAATAACTATAACATACTAAGAAACTGCAGAACACCAGTTCAGGGCAAGATATTTTAAGCTGAGGCATTTAAGCACAAATCGCAACTGCATCATTTACTAGTTGAGCTTCTGAAACCCTCATTTTCTCATCTAGCACAAGAACATAAATAATGACTGCCAGATTTTCCATATATTTGGCTATTAATAAAAAGTGCCGCCAAAAGGAAAATTGTCACACAAGTTCTCTGAACACATAAAAGGCAAAAATACACAAATAAATAAACTCTGAAGGAGAATTGAAATAACATGTTTCAAACTTATTTCAAATTGTGGCAAAGATCGAAAAATATCAATAAAGAAAGAAAGGTTTGGGAACTATTATAGATTTAAAGACATTGATATTTGCTAAAATATGCAAAATGCTATATGTTGTCTAGTTAAAATTTACGTAAATATGTATAGAAATGCACAGTAATAATAAAGCACCAAGTATCTTGATGGTGGTTATCTCTCAGAAAGAGAAGGAAATATTATCATGATTTCCTAAAGTGAACAGTAAATATCTGGATGTTTTTCTTATTCACTTATGTGTTATATAAAATATTTAGCATTAAAAATAGTAAATTCTAATTTTAAAAATTAAATTGTTAGTGAAAGACAACTATGAATTTCACATTGACAATGAAGGGTATCAGAACCAAGTATCTAAATATAGTAACAGAGATATTTATCACCTGGTTAGTTCAATGTGTTATATGCTAACAACTTTTTTTTTAAAGATTTTATTTAAATTCCAGTTAGTTTAACATATAATGTAATATTAGGCTTAAGTGTACAATACAGTGATTCAACACTCCCATACAACACTCAGTGCTCATCAGGACAAGGGCACTCCTTAATCCCCATCACCTATTTCACCCTTCCCCCAACCCTTCCCTCTGGTAACCATCAGTTTGTTCTCTATAGTTAAGAGTCTGTTTCTTGGTTTGCCTCTCTCTCATTTTTCCCCTAGGATACACCACCTGTTTTGTTTCTTAAACTCCACATGAGTGAAATCATATGGTATTCATCTGTCTCTGAATCATTGCCAATGATTCTTAATCCATTAAATATAGTTTACCAAAGTATATATATCTGTAAGTGCCCCAGGAAAGTGAGGCTTATATAGGATGAGTGAGAAGCTCTGATAGTGCTTACTTTCAACATGATTCATTTTGTACAAAGAGCTAACATCTAGTTAAGCAGTAGGGTTCTAGTGAGAGACCTCTTCTAGGTTGCCATCTCTGTGTTTTTACATGGTCAGAGGGGCTAGGAAGCTCTGTGGGATTTCTTGTATAAGAACACTAATTCTATCTATGAGGGCTCCACCCTTAAAACCTATTCAACTTCCCAAAGTTTCCATCTCCTACCACCATCACATTGGGTAATCACATTAGGATTCCAATGTGAATTTTGGGGGGATTCAAACATTCAGACCAACACACTCTCTTTTGTTCTATAGCACAAGAACAATTTGTGAGAGTGAAAAGAATATACCAATTTCTCACCTGATTTGGGTCATAACTGTTCACATTAATTATCCGAGAAAGCCAGTTGCCCAATACATGATAACATATGGTCCATGGCTAATCGGAGTTCTACTTTAGAAAATAAGGAGCCATCTCTGCTCCTATGGGAAACTAAGCTTGACACAGCCTGTCCCACTGACAGAACGGGGACTGTTGTCCTGGTAACTCACTGCACTGCAATGCAAAGTAAATATAAGGGTCATTTTTAGGTTTTTGTTGTTGTTGTTAACAATCCTGCCTTGAATCACAAACTCTATGCCCTTAAAGGCTCTCAAATCATTGTGACACTTATCTTCTATAGTGTTTAACTTTAGCTTACAAATATTTGCCCAGCTTCTATTTTATTTATCTTCTGTTGTATTAAATGGAGCATTACATGGACTGAAGTCAGAGTCTGATGTATAGTTCAATGTCAAGATTGACTGCCTTCTGTTGTACTGATGCATAAAAGTGGCCTGTATTCAAAGACCACTTCATTCTGTAGAATTCTTTGTTCCAAGGAAATATATGTATTAGAATACATTTTTGCTATAGATCAATAATTCTACTTCTATCTACTGTCATAAATATTTTACATCATGAACACTTATTTCATTTTACATTTGTAGGACCAACCTATAGATATCACAGATGCATAAGCTATAATACAGAAGATAATATTTTAAAAATTTAAACTTTATGAATTTAAAAGTAAAAATATAGATGGCAGAATTAGGATATTGGAGGAAATCAGTGGGAAGAAGCTATAGAGAGGAACTATTTTCCTTTATCTAGAATGAATAGTTATAATACATAAAAATGTGATTTATCAAGAAATGCAGATTTGGGGGTGCCTGGCTGGTTCAGTCAGTTAAGCATCACACTTTGGCTCAGGTCCTGATCTCATGGTTTATGGGTTAGAGCCCCTCATCAGGCTCTGTGTTGACAGCTCAGAGCCTGGAGCCTGTTTCAGATTCTGTGCCTGTCTCTCTCTCTCTCTCTCTCTCTCTCTCTCTCTCTCTCTCTCTCTCTCCCCCTCCTCGGCTTCGGCTTGTGCTGTCCCTCTCTCTCTCTCATAAAAGTAAATGAACATTAAAAAATAAAAATGCAGATTTGGTATAGTATTTAAAGTCTAAATGGCAACCAGTGAAAGGGTTTGCATGAACTGTTTGGTATGGAGAAGGAAGGAAATTGAGATATTTTGAGAAAATTTTTCATTTTTTATAAGATTCAGAAGAATCTATCTAAAAATTATAATAAAAAAAGAAAAGGATGAGTTTGAGATTTTCTGTAATGGTGTTAAGAGGACCAAAATCAAAAATGGGTGAAAATGAATGTGTTTTGAATTGAACTAGAGACTTAAGCTAAGACAGAAATTATAACAGTTTTATACAGTTAATCTTCCTTAGTTGTGCACTTATTAAGTTTATTTATTTATATTTAGAGAAAAAGAGAGAGAAAGTAAGCACAAGCTGGCAGAGGCAGAAGGAGAGTGAGAGAGAGAATCCCAAATAGGTTCAGCACAGAGCCTGATGTAGGGATCGATCCCAAAAACCATTGATAGGTAAAAGTCTGTTATAAGATGGCTGACAGGACTGATAGGGGAATTCCAGTCCCTGCCCAAAGACTCCCCTTCTGGGTTTTTCTTCCCACCCTGCTTGCCATGTGAACATACTATAAATTGTCCCCTCTGCTTATGCTTGGGACTCAGATCTCTGGAGAGTTATCCCCTCTGAGCCTGCTTGTGTAAAATAAACTTCCTGCCTTCCAAGATCTCTGAGTATCCCTTGGTTTTTCTGCCAGGTGATCCAGACCAGGCTATGTAACACCATGAGCTCATGACCTAAGCCAAAGTCAATAATTGGACTCTCAAGGTGCCTAGGCAGCTCAGTTGGTTAAGGGTCCAACTTCGGCTCAGGTCATGATCTCTACTGGGCTCTACAGTGACTGACCCTGTCTCCCTCTCTCTCTCTGCACCCCCCACAAAACAAAACAAAACAAAACAAAACAAAACAAAACAAAACAAAACAAAACAACAAAAAAGAATTGGATGCTGAACTGACTGAGCCCATCCAGGAACCCCTTATTTACTTCAAATGTAGTCACACTATAAGACAATGCTAAATTAGGTTCTTGGACTCAACGTCCAACATGGAAGAGAGGGTTTCTCCCTACATCAACAACCAATTCTGACACTATCTACCCACACTAGCATCAGATTGCACAGGAATGAGTTCAGTTCTACAAGACTCCCCACTCCCCTCACTTCAGACCCCTGAAGCCTGGATTGTTACCTGTACTTCTAACCAACTGGCTATAAATCAGAAATTCTGTAGGGGACAAGGGCAGCCACCCCAAAATGTGCCGCTTTGATAAATTGATTATTTTAAATAAAAGTTACTTGGGAAACAGCCAGTCCCCCTGAAAGCAGGAAATAAATATCCCATATGAAAGGTACCATCCTTGTACTAAGTAAAAAGACATCCTTATCATCAGAGATAAGAACTTTAAAGCTGACAAAGCTGTAGAAAACAAACCTTGCTACTTCCCCCCCATAATCTACTACCTCAGCCCAAATTCTACCCCAAATTCCTTGCTAATTACAGTTCCCAAATATCTGTTTTCTTTTTCTGTCAATTCCTTACAAATGTATAGCCTCTTTTTCTAACAAATATAAAAACCGTCACCATGGTCATTTCTTTAACAGAACTTAGAGAAACATTTCATTTACTAGGTCACTGGTTTATTATAATATAAAAGGAGGTAACTCAGGAACATCCAGATGGAAGAGATGGGCAAAGTACAGGGAAAGGATGGAAGCTTCCATACCCTCCAGACATACCACTCTCCTAGAACTACCACACATTCACCAACCCAGAAGCTCTCCAACCCTGACCTTCTGGGTTTTTATGGAAGCTTCATTACATAGGCAGAATTGATTCAACCATTGGTCACTGGTGATTCCTTCACCCTCCAGCCCCTCTCTTCTCCAGGGAAATCATGGGGTGGGACTGAAAGTTCTAACCCTCTGATCAAGTGGTTGGTTCTGCAGCCACCATTCTAAGGTGGGATCAAAAAGTTACCTCATTAAGGGGCACCTGGGTGGCTCAGTTGGTGAAGCATCTGACCAGCTCAGTTCATGATCTCTTGGTTTGTGGGTTTGAGCCCCATGTCAGGCTCTGTGCTGACAGCTCAGAGCCTGGAGCCTGCTTCGGATTCTGTGTCTCCCTCTCTCTCTCTCTGCCCCTCCCCTTCTCTCTCTCTCTCTCTCTCTCTCTCTCTCTCTCTCTCTCAAAATAAATAAACATTTAAAAAATTTTAAGTTATCTCATTAACATAACAAAGGGTACCTTTGTTGCTCACCATACTTAATTTCCAGGGGTTTTAGGGGCTCAGTACCAGAAATGGGAGGGAGACCAAATTTTTTCTTATTATAAATAACACCACAAGTGCCATTTCAAGAAAACAAAATATACTAATTTTTTTTTCCCTTAGGCAAAAACCCTGTAACAATTGTGCTCCAGTGCAGAGTTTTGCACCAGATTTGTTTCAGTTGTTTGCTACATACTTTCCATTCTTGAGAAATGTTCTGTTATCATTAAATAAACATGTGTGGGAAAGAAGAGAATATTTATATACATAATTTTGCATATTTCAAATTCAACACTATATATCCTATTGAATATAATGTAAACCTGTCAGTTGCATTTTACTTTAAACATATGATTTATTATGTGTTTATAAAACAGGGGACACTGGAAAAATAATCATATTTTATTCTAAAATTAGTGGCACTGGCATAAAGACAGAGGTTTACTATAACTGCAAACAAAATGTGTCCTCATTATGAGAAAGTAAGTTAAGTGTGTCTTGATTTAGAAAACAAACAGGCCAAAATTAAACTTAATGTGCTTTTGCATAACAGCAGTCTTCCTTTTCGTATCAAAAATAGATTCTTACATTATTCCAGAGACCAGATTATTTTACTTTTATTTTCCTCCAAATAATGTCTTTGTTGTGGTTGTCCTTTGACACCAATTCACTGAAATACAAAATAACTATCATTTACGGAGTTCCCACAGTCAAGATGAAATGTGGTTGTTTTGCTTTTCATTAGAAATTTCCATAAAAGTGTCTTTTAAGACAATGAATTAATAGGCTTTCTCTATGTGACACTGTCAACTTAGGATCATAATTTGTTAGTTTTAACGTATCTTAATAGTTTTTTTTAACTGTAGTGTCTATTTTCTAAATACACTATTTTATGTATTTCCCTTAAATCGGTAATAACCATCCTAAATAGAATACAAGTGTATAATGTTTGAAAAACATTAACTGTATAGAGAAGAGAGCAAAAAATAAAAAAATAAAAAAAAAAGAGGTTAGAGTGGAAGAGAGCCAAAGCATAGGAGACTCTTAAAAACTGAGAACAAACTGAGGGTTGATGGGGGGTGGGAGGGAGGGGAGGGTGGGTGATGGGTATTGAGGAGGGCACCTTTTGGGATGAGCACTGGGTGTTGTATGGAAACCAATTTGACAATAAACTTCATATATTGAAAAAAAAAAAAAAAGAGAGCACTTAGTGATTTTCGACGCTTGCTAATTTACTCAAACTGTCAGGCTCCTCCTTCCTATAAAGTGTTTGCAGATTGACCATCAGTAAAAGAAACTGACAGCATGGACCAGTACATCACGTCAAAATCCCACTTGATGTCATGACAAAATGGCACTTTTTCCATACTCTTTATTTACACTGATTTGGCAAAGAAGTGCCATTATCTTTGCATGCTTTGTCTCATTGCTTTTGCATATTTAAGGTCATGCTGAAACATGTAATTACACATTACCTCAATTCTTCTGGAAGCATTTTAGTGATTTTTAGTAAGTCTTCATGTTTTATAAGCATATTAAAGAAACTGGATTGCTATTTAATTAAAAATAAGAACTTTCCATGGATCACATATACAGTGGACAAATAAAACTATCTACATAAAACTCTTCAAGAAAAACTGCTGTAACAAAATTAAATTATGCCCTTATTTTTTATAAATCCAAGGTTGTCTCTTCACATCCAACTTCTGCCCCATCTTTCTGATTCTTTCTTACACGATCTTTCTAACTCTGTATTTTCTCTCAGTCTACCAGTGTTGGTCTAGCCTCTTTTTCCCCTGGTCTTCACTATTTCCACTTTGGGTCACCTACCTATTCTCCAAAATCCAACAAAATAGTGAAAAGTAAACCTTCCCTCAATACACTTGTGCTCCATTATTTTTTATATATAATACAATTAACTGTTGCTGTAGAAAGTCACATACTTATGCAAACTGATGCCAATAAAAAGCCTGACCCCCAGCTTCCACTGTGCCCTAATACTTGCTGCCATTCCTTTATGTGGCTTTGATCATCTCAAGGTTATAGTACATTTTCCTAACTTTTACCAGGTTAATAAACTTTCTTACTCAATGCCTATACCTCTTACTCCCAACAAATGACATTCTTTGAATTTGTTTCACCTAGAAAATTAGACGCATCTAATCTATTCTCCTTTGATATCTTGCCCACTCACTTTACAAATGTACCTATTTGTATTTCTATCATCATTTTTATGCCTTCTCCTGCTGCAGCCAAGGATGCCTTTTATTTACATTTTGATCCTTCATCTACTTTTATTCTTCTGTTCCAGATTCCCTATTCTATCAATGATGCCTTATTTCTCTCATAGGTTTTCAAACCTTTTAATTACTCACAGCTCCTTTCCTAATAGCTACAAATAACCTCAGGTCTTTCTCATATTAGAAGTAACAAGCAGCAAAAATTTAATACAAAACAAATATAAGCTATTTTGACTTCGTTTTTCATGTTCCATACTACATCTTCATTCAAGGAGTCATTGTACGTACGTGTCCTTAATTCATCTTTTCTAATAAACCTTGCCTCCACAATCTATTACACTTGACACTGTCTAACTCATTGAAAAATCAATGATTCTCCTTAAAATCCAAACTTTCTCCACTATTTGACTGTGTTATAAAGTTTTTAAATATCCTAACAATTCTTTTTTTTTAATGTTCTTATTATGTATTTATTTTGAGAGAGAGCATGAACATGAGCAGGGGAGCGACAGAGAAAGATGAAGAAAGAGAGTCCCAAGCAGACTCTGCTGTGAGCACAGAGCCTGATGCAGGGCTCCATCCCACAAACCATGATATCATGACCTGAGCTGAAATCAAGAGTCAGTCAGTCAATCGATTGAGCCACCCAGGCACCCCTCTCTTAACAATTCTTATTCCTCTGGCTTCTTTGACATGACAGAAAAATATTCTATTTCTGTGCAGATTATCCAGCTACTTTTCCTTTGCTCCTCTAACTCCATTCATCCTTTAAATATTTGCTGACCTCCTCGATTACTTTTTCCTTCCTCCTGTTTCTCTGCTTGATCTTAACCACTTTTGTCTCTTTAAGAAATGCTGAAGAGAAGATTTCCATTACAAATCTGATAAATGAGTTCTAAACCTGAAATAAATGTATGTCAATGATTTCACAGTATAAAGGAGGCAGCAATGCTTTGGGGTTAAGACACCCCTTCGAAAATGAAAAGGCTAATTGTGGTAGGCAATACTCTAAGCTGACCTCTAACATACCTCTCTCCTGGTGTAAACACCCTGTATGATTCCACTAAGTTCAGAAGGAACCTATAATATGAGATACTGTTTTCATAATTGATTATATTATGTTATATTGGGGGGGATTATTTTGGGTCTGACCCAATCAGGTGAGACTTTTAAAAGTGTAATATTGGGGCGCCTGGGTGGCTCAGTCGGTTAAGCGTCCGACTTCGGCTCAGGTCACGATCTCACGGACCGTGAGTTCGAGCCCTGCGTCGGGCTCTGGGCTGATGGCTCAGAGCCTGGAGCCTGCTTCCGGTTCTGTGTCTCCCTCTCTCTCTGCCCCTCCCCCATTCATGCTCTGTCTCTCTCTGTCTCAAAAATAAATAAACGTTAAAAAAAAATTAAAAAAAAAATAAATAAATAAAAGTGTAATATTTCCTCTGGATGCTCACAGAGCAAAAAGCCAGATAAACGTACTCCTACCTCCCTGGAAGAACACAATAGCTATGTTGTGAATGGCCCAGGGGACCATGGGGAAGGGACTGCAGGCGAATTCTAAGAGCTGAGAGCAGACTTTGTCTGACAGCTGAAAAGACACTGGGAGCCTCAGTCATGTAACTACAAGAAACTGAATTTTCCCAACCCCCTGAATGAACTTCAAAGAGGATCCTAAATTATAGATGAGAACACAACTTGATCAACATCTTGACTGCAGTCTGTGAGATCCCAAGGAAAGGCTCAAGATAAGCCATGCCTGGACTCCTGAACCACATAAAACTGTGGGATAAAATGTGTTCATAGAATTTATTAACTTGTGATAATTTGTTACACAGCAATAGAAAATGAATAAACTAATGAATCTGTTCTGCTATCCTATTCTATTCAACCAGTCTGTGTCTTCTTCTGTAGGGCAGTCTGTCCAGTAGAACTTTCTGTAATGACGGAAACGTTCTATATATGAGCTATCTAATACAGTACTACAAGCCACAAATGGCTACTGAGCATTTGAAATATAGCTAATGGAACCAAGAAACTGAATTTTTAATTGCATTTAATTTTGAATAAGTTAAATAGCCATTTATGGCTAGTGACTACTTTACTGGATAGAACATTTAAGGTGTGATGAGGTACACACCTTTCCCCACATGGCAAAAGCATACATTTTCCTTCCATCACTATTAATATCAAAGAAAGGAGCTTCATTCTCAGGAATTTGGTGTGTCAGATAACACAAAGATATCAGAGATGAGAGCCTATACCTCCTATACCCTGCTTCTTATGGAACAGCTCAGCTGATCTGACTTTTCTGCCCATTTGAGTAGAGTAAACAATGAAGGAGTCATGATGTTAGAAGAACAAGATGTGAATCAGTAAAGTTCACATTCTTACATTTTGGCCTACCAAGGAATTGACTTTGGGCCCATGAAAAGGTAACAGTAATTGAAGTATATTATTGAAACCCCACACAACGATAGGACTTGTCAGGAATGACATCCCTAAAACCATGAAGCCACAGACATTCCTAAAACCATCACCAGGAAACATCAAGAACCCCATGCTGTTGTTCTGAATTAGATAATGTCGTTTAGAATGAACTGTTCCGTTACTGGGTATCTCTTTAAAGGAGAGCATAGAGAACAGGGCAAAAGTACAAATCAATAGGAAAGAAGTAGGCATTCAAGTTAGCCTGGAGAGGGGGATGTTAGGTCATTTTTGTGGTATGAACAGTGTTGTTGCATTTATCTGTGCTCAGTCATGATTACAGAGGGGTCTTGTTTTTGTCTCACTCCATCACTGTCACGGAATGACCTTGTCTCATATTGCTGTTCTCTGAAATGGTTTTGTTCAGCAGAGGAATTCTGTGGCCTAGCTGTTACTGCAAGGTCAGCTGTCAGTTGACAGCTGAGGGGGCTACTTCTTTTCTTTCTCAAAGGCAATAATTGGATAAAAATAAAACCCTTGAGTCTGTGCATCACTGATTTCAGATGGGTCAATAAACTGATAATGTGCTGACAATACACATTTTTCATTTCTGAAGAGGCTTCTCACCCAAACTTCTGATTCATGTCCACAGCTGTGTCCTTCAAATCTTCAATTAGCTGTCCCACTGCACTTCCAAATCAGCATGTCCAAAAATGTTCTCAGGATCTATGCGGCAAACCTATTTCTCTTCCTGAATTATCTGTCTCTGCTATAGGTACCAATTTATGTTAAGCAAGAATCTCATGTCACATTCTTTACAAAAAATCATTCAACCTATCACATTATTCATCAGTTCAGCCAATTTCAATTCCTATGGACTTTGCCATCTATCATACCTTTTTAGAACTAATCCTTATTCCATGGTTCATGGATAGGAAGAATCAATATCGTCAAGATGTCAGGTCTTCCCAACCTGATCTACAGATTCAGTTCAATCCCAAACAAAATCTCAGCAAATTACTTGTGGGTATGAACAAACAGACTCTAAAGTTTATATGGAGAGGCAAAAGACTCAGGAGTCCACTCAGTACTGAAGGAGAATCATAGAGGACTGACAATACTCAGCTTCAAGACCCACCATAAAGGCAGCGTTCTACTTCAAGGTAGTGTGGCATTGGTCAAAGAACAAACAGATCATTGGAACAGAAGAGAAAGCCTAGAAATAGACCCACAAATGTATACTCAATTCGTTTTGACAAATGAGCAAAGACAATACAATATAGCAAAGACACAAATGATGCTGGAACAACTAGACATTCCTATGCAAATATCATCTTCCTCCTCCTCCTCCTCCTCATCATCATTATCATCATCATCTAAATACAGACCTTACACCCTTCAATTAACTAAAAATGGATCTCATATCTAAATGTAAAATGCAAAATTATAAACTACCTAGAAGATAATATTGGAGAAAATCTAGACGACCTTAAATATGGCAATTACTCTTTAGATACAACAGCAATGCCTCGATCCATTAGAGAAATAATTAATAATCTGTACTTCATTAAAATTAAAAACTTGTGCTGTGCAAAAGATAATGTCATGAGAATGGAAAGGCAAGCCACAGACCGTGAGAAAATATTTGCAAAAAATACATCTGATAAAGGACTATTATCTAAAATATACAGAACACTCTTAATATTCAACAGCAAGAAAACAACTCAATTACAAAATGGGGACGAGACCCAAACAGACATCTTACCAAAGGAGAGGAACATGACAAATAAGTATATGAAAAGATGCTTCACATCATGTGTTACCAGAGAAATGCAAATTAATTAAGACAACATTGAGATACTATTGCACATCTATCAGGATGGCCAAAATCTGGAACACTGAGAACACAAAATGCTAGCAAACACATTGTTGGTAAACATATAAAACAGAACAGCCACATGGGAAGACAATCTGACAATTTGTTATAAAACTAAATATACTTTTACCTTATGACCCAGCAATCATATACCATGGTATTTACCCAAACGAGTTGAAAACTTAAGGCCAGACAAAAATCTACATGTCATGAAATCTATGATGTTCATAGTAGCTTTAGTCACATTTGCTAAAACTTGGAAGCAACCAAAATATCCTTCAGTAAGTGAATGGATAAGTAAACTGTAATATATCCAGATAATGGAATGTTATTCATTGTTAAGAAGAAATGAGCTATTAGGGGCACATGGGTGGCTCAGTCAGTTGAACATCTGACTCTTGATTTCAGCTCAGGTCATGATCCCCGGGTCATGGAATTAAGCCTGTGTGGGGCTCTGGGCTGGGCATGGAGCCTGCTTAAGATTCTCTCTCTCCCTCTCTGTCTCTCTGTCTCTCTCTGTCTCTCTCTCTAAAATAAAAAGAAAAGAAAAGAAAAGAAGGGAAAAGAAAAGAAAAGAAGGGAAAAGAAAAGAAAAGAAAAGAAAAGAAAAGAAAAGAAAAGAAAAGAAAAGAAAAGAAAAGAGTTTTCAAGTCATGGAAAGACACAGAGAAACTTCAAGTCATCTTTGAAATGAAAGAATCAATCTGAAAAGGTTACATACTGTAGGATACATGACAGTCTGGAAAAGGCAAAAAACTATGGAGACAATAAAAAGATCAGTGGTTGCCAGAGGTTGAAGGAAGGGTTGGATAAATAGGCAGAGCACAGTGGATTTTTAGAGCAGTGAAAACACTCTACATGATGATATAATGATCAATACATGTTATTATACATTTGTCCAAACCCACACAATGTACAACACCAATAGTGAACCCTAATATAAACTGTTGACTTTGGATGAAAATGATGTATCAATATAGACTCATCAGTTGTAAGAAATATACCACTCTGGTGACGAATGTGACTAATGGCGTAGGCTATGCATGTGTGAGGGAAGGAAAGATATTGGAAATTGCTATACCTTCCTCTCAATTTTATTGTGGACCTAAAACTGCTATTGGCTATTTTAAATAATGCTTGAGAAAACTTTTTAACATCTACTTTCTCACCTACTGAGGGGAATTGTGGTGGCTATGAGCAGAGGTGACTTCGTGGGCACATGACCTGTGCAGGCTCATATATCCCTGTGCTTCGAAAAGCGCATACTTGATTTAACGCTCTGTTGCTGCTATGTTGAAATTGTTAACAATATTTTTTAACAAACATCCAGTTTTTAAATTTTGTACCGGTTTATACAAATTGTATAGCTATTTCTGGCTGTAAAAATCATTCTCCTAGACCTCCAACCAGGGGAATCATAACTGACCAGGGGCCTCAGTCATTAGGCTCTGAAATCCACTGCCACTGTTTTCTCTGAGGCCACGCCTCCTGGGGGGCTGCTTCCAGTCAGCACCAGAGCAGGGCAGGGATACTAAGCAACACATATTCCTGGGATAGAGAGGACTCCAATAACTGCTGGCTTTGGTTCTAGCATTCCCCGACAGTCTTGACAAAGCTACTTTAAAATCTGCAGCAGTCTGGATCACTTCCACCCAGCCTTCAATCCCCTTTCCCTCCAGTGTAGGTCAGACTGACACCAGAGTCTGAAGACTTCCCATCTTACTCTGGATCCCTCAGCATTTTCTCCCACACAGGCATTTCCATACAGGAAAACATGTTTGCACATTTGGTCCCCTTTTGGTGTCTGCTTTGTGGAGGATGTGGACTAACACTGGGGATATAAATATCACCTTCACAGATTTGTTCTTGGCATTATAATGGAGATAATAAGTGAACCGATTAACACAGTGCCTTGCATATACAGAACATACATAAAAGTAGCCACTAATAATAATGGCAGTTGTAGTAATAGTCATTTTAACCCTTTCTTAATTGAGATCCATTCCTAGGATATTCCAATAAACTAGTCCTTCTGCCTTTTATCTTATTTTCCTCAGAGTCATCCTCCATAACAACTTCCAGGGTGATCTGTTTGAATAGACCATTTACCCATGTTACTGAGTAGTTTAGAAGCCTTCAGTAATTATCACAGTTTATATATCGCATGAAATTGTAACAGGGAATTTGGATTATGCCTGATATTTTACCTGGGGAATAAAAAAAAACAAACCCTATCAGTCCACAGTCTACAGTCCATGATCCTTAATGTGTCATAAAAGACACCTCTTTGTGACCATGAATAACATCACCAGCACTGCAAGGTGAGTTTTCTATTGCTCTCTTCCTTAATATGCCCTATTTTTTTTTACAAGGGTTTCAGATCGTTGAGGTTATATATTTAACATATCCATCATGTTTCTTTGCGTCTTCCTTGACTGTCAAGGAGTCCATCTCAAAGTGCGGGGGTTCAACATATCATTGTTAAAGGAAAGAGGGCACTAATGAATAAATCTGGTGTCTTGAGTAGAAAGTTTTAGAATTCTTTGCCTCTTGCTTAAATGCCGATCTTAAGTAGAAAGTCACCTAGTTTTACATTTATCCAATTTTATACAAATACAAACTTTAATGAGTTTTGGTAAAGTGAAGCATAAAATATTATAAAATTGTACTTTGAGAAAATACAAAATCAGAACACACTTAACCCTTAAAAAAAAAAACTTCCCACTTTTCCAATGACCCATATTTTTAAGCAATTTAATGTCATTGTATCTTTTGGGAATTTCAAAACTCTCGTTTTATGGTTGATTGAGTTCATCTCTTTCTATATGTATTTCTACCTTCATGTTTAATTTTCTTGGCATGAACATGAATATGTAACAAAGCACCACCAGAACCTCAATTTTATTATTATTATTTTTAATAATGGCATTTTTCTTTTGAGACTAGGGGTACTAGGGTAATGTTTTAACACTAATAATCAAAGTTCACAGGATAGCATGCACCTATGAAAATAAATATTTCTCAAAATAAAGTCAGTTCATACTAGTTTATTTTTTGTCTTAACAGAAGTTACTGATAATCAAATGTAACTATTTTTAATTCATATAAATATTTATTTCATAGTTATCATTCATTTTCACAGAAATATTCCTAGGAAGAGTTGCCAAATGACAAAAAAAAGTAAACATGAATTCTGATAAAATAAGAGAATAAATCTAATATTTTCCAGACAAGTTGAAAAGTTTTGGGACCCTAATTAATGTTCTTTAATAAAACAGCATCAAGGTGGAGGAAATAATATTCTGTAAGCTATTAATTTCAGGGCATACATAATGCCAATAACAATGATGATAAGATACTATATGAATGCATTATTTTCTAAGTTTAGTGTACCCCAATACTCCATTTTTTCTCTACCATTATTTGCTTTTCCATGAATGATGTATTTGCACTGATGCATTAGTTTATATGCAGCATTCAGTTCATCTTCTGATTAAAAGCACTTAGTTTGGAAGATGTTTTGGAGAGTGGAAATGTTAGTCCGGACCATACATTAGAAGGAATATAACTAATTCATAAGGATCAAAAATATCCCTTGTGTATATTATCTGATAGCAACTAGATAAATTACCTATAACCATACTAAAATTATTTTTGAAATTAGCCTCTTTTTCAGAGTGAGTTAATTCAAAATTACCTAAAATATAATTATGATTCATTTATCTGTGCCTTAATAAGAGGAGCAAAAATACTTTCCTGAATGGATGTCTATGCAAATTTTATATATTCCCTAAGCCCAAAATGACCTAAATATTAAGACTGAGAATTTGCCTGTTCTGAACTCTGATGCTATGCAATCATGCATATCATTTACAAAAACCAGAATATTCATGGCAGTTTTTAGATATATATTATATTCTGGAAATAAAATGTTGTTCATCTAATGGATATTTTTTTTTTAATTTTTTTTTTCAACGTTTATTTATTTTTGGGACAGAGAGAGACAGAGCATGAACAGGGGAGGGGCAGAGAGAGAGGGAGACACAGAATCGGAAACAGGCTCCAGGCTCCGAGCCATCAACCCAGAGCCTGACGCGGGGCTCGAACTCACGGACCGCGAGATCGTGACCTGGCTGAAGTCGGACGCCCAACCAACTGCGCCACCCAGGCGCCCCTAATGGATATTTTGAGTGACTAAGAAGGTTCTATTTCAGGGCAGTCATTTTTACACATAATATTATCAAATAAAACTATACTGTAATTTTTTAGAGAGCAATACATATATAATATATACATACACATATAGAACTAGAGACCTATAGCTTTGAAAAACTCTCCAGCCTCTAGCCAAGATCTAGCTAAAAACAAAACAAAACAGAAACCTCCAATTAGCTCTTATTGACCAACACTAAAATAAGAAGCGAAACCATTTTAATGTTACTACATTATTCAAGGTGTTCAACATAAACCTATCAATGTACATTTAAATTCCAATGTACACTGGAATGTATATTTATGGGCCCAAGCCCCATTGGGCATTGTGCTGACAGCTTGGGACCTCCTTGGGATTATCCCTCTCACCCTCTCTCTCTGCCCCTCCGCTGTTCATTCTGTCTCTCTCAAAATAAATAAACTTTTTTTTAAAAAAGCCTATAAATGTTTGGCAAACTTACCATGCAGGTAAATACTGAACATTAAGCTTATGGACTTCCCATTAACTTCATAATCAAAGATATTTTATAAGCATAAAATGTTAGGTACACTATAAATAACATATATAAATTTATACACACACACACACACACACACACACTCATACATAGCTAAACTAATTTTGCTTTGGATAATGACCATGTAAAGAAATCAAAAAACCCTCCTATTGATAAGAAACTAGAAAATCTGTAACAAGATTCAAAATATACATCTCAGGTTCCAATCTAGAAGTATGAAGAAAGCCAGAAACATGAAGTAATATTTGTAATGTATTTCTCCCAGGATTCTCTAACAGTTCAGAAACAGAACTGACAGAATAAGAATCAGAGGAGATTTTGAGAGATTGATAGCCCCAAGGGATTAGAGTCTAAGAGGAACAAAGTTGAGGTTCATGAGTTGAGAAAAAAATATGTTAATAGCTTGGTCATCCTCCTAACCAGGCTTTGAGTTTAGACTCCTGCAAACACATTCAGACATGTTCATACAAGAAGTAACAGCTTTGAATCATTTCAATCTCTATAATTGGATTAAAGTTATCCAGTTTTGGGGAGGCTGGGTGGCTCAGTCAGTTAAGCTTCTGACTTCTGCTCAGGTCATTATCTCCTGGTTTGTGAATTCGAGCTCCACGTCAGGCTCTGTGCTGACAGCTCAGAGCCTGGAGCCTGCTTCAGATTCTGTGTCTCACCCTCTCTCTCTGCCCCTCTCCTGATCTTACTCTTTCTTTCTCTCAAAAGTAAATACATTAAAAAAAAAATTTTTTTAAAGTTATCCAGCTTCATCAAAATAAAAAGTAAAACTTCTCTTGAGGGAGATAATGCCATTCTATACTCCCATGTATTCATAAAAATTGGCATTTAGTTAAAAAGAAAAGCATGTACATGTGGAAAAAAAGATAAGATTATACAGACATAAGAGAAATAACAGAATAGAAATGGATTCGTTGAGAAGCCAAATAATGAAGCACTGAAATATAGATTTCAAAATAGCTATTCCTGCTATAAAAAGACAGTATTGTAATCTAGGTCCAGGAATGGAAACCAGACCATTCTGAAGAAAAATATAAATTCAAATTGGGGAAGTGAAAAATATAATAACAGAAATTAATGTTTCAATGAGTAGGCTTATCAGCCAACTAGACACAGCTAAATGAAATTGTATGGAAGAACATAATCAGAATGAACTCAGAAAGACAAAAAAAAAAGATTTAAAAAATGTCAAAATGAGAAGAAGAGATGTAGGGGGTATACTGCAAGCATCTCAGAAAAGAACTGTAGTACTTGATGGAGAATGAAGGGGGACATAAGCAATATTTGAAGAGATGTCTTCTAATTTTCCAAAACTGATACAGGAAATCAAACAACAGAAAACCTTATGACAAATTTGAAGCTGAAAAATCTACCACTGTGAAATTTACAATTGATATCTGCCTTCTGGGCCCTCTTTGTTAAGACCCTTTCATGATGCAAATGCAATGCAAAACCCCAACCACTGTTTATGAGGTGGAATGGGGCTTTGCCATTAGACCATAAAGCAGGCAAAGACTGGTGGTGTCCTTTTCTGTGTATCTATTCAATGTATTTAAATTCAACGTACTCAGTATTTTTCTTTGAGAAGACTTTTTTGGTCTTTTCTATTTATTTTGACTTTGAAAATTATCAAAATCAGTCCTATGGACCAACATGGCTCCAACTGACCATACAATCAGGGGCAATGAAAAATCTAACAGGAATCTTGAAAAAGAGGAGTCACTTGCTGCCTGTATTAGTTTTTTGTTTGTTTGTTTGTTTGTTTGTTTTATTTTGTTTTGTTTAGTGCTGGGACAAATTTAACATCTGAAAACAATACACATTTATCACCTCAGTTTCTGTGGGTCAATCTGTTCCACTTTAACTGGATCCTCTGTTCTGAGGACTGTATAGGCTAAAATCAAGGTATCAGCCTGTTACGTTCTCATTTGGCACTAGGGAAAGATGGACTCCTAAAGTTGCTCAGGTTGGTGGAAGAATTCATTTCTGTGGCTGTAGGATCCAGGCCCCGGAAGGCTTGCTAGCTGTGGACCATGGACGCTCTCAGCTACTCAGAGCCACTCTCAGATCCTTGCCATGTGGACCCCTCCATCTCGGCAATGGAAAACTTCACTGTGTTGAACTCTTCTCATACCTCAAATCTTTTTTCTCTTTCTTCGACCAGCAAGGGGAAAATTTACTGCTTTTAAACAGTTTTTGTGAATTAGTTTGGTCAACCCAGATTGTCTTCCAAAATCAAGCATGGCATATAACACAACCTAATTACAAGAATAATATCCCATCACACAGCCCTGGAACTTTAAAAGGAAGTGTAGAATCCTGGGGGAAGATTTTAGAATTCCACCTACCACAGTCCAGAAATGGTTTTACTAATGCAATCCTTACACTTAATAGAATCCCAACCCAACTAAGAGATGCCTATTATTATGTTCCTGATGGCACTGAACAAAGCGCCTAAAACAGTGACCTAGCATCCCACTTGAACCTCAACATTCACCACTCAGTATACAGAAAGTAACAAAGACCTAAGGGTAAGACGATCTGAAATCACTATATGGGGAACTAGCTTCTAGATATTAGTCTAATTTTCTCTTTCTTAGGTAACAGATGACACATGGCAAAAGCTCACAGAAGCAAAGGTAATGCTAGGTTGACTGAAAATATTAGGGTAAAAGAAAACAGAGAAAAGGATGTATGATCATATCATAATGACCTGAAAAGAAAAAAATTAAAAAACATTAAAAGTGGCACTAATTTATATTCACAGGCTTGGGAACACTAAGACATCAGCAGCATATGTCAAACATGGCTACCACATGGAACTTCACAACATGTAACATGGGACTGAGAAGCTGGCAGGACACAGCATCCCCTCCCTTTTCAAATATACGCCGAGTTAAAGGGTAGAACAGGGGGAAAAAAAACAAGAAGATGAAAAAGATTCTAATACACACACATACACGAAAAACAAATTTTCTTCAGAAGTACATTATATCATAGTGCTTATAGCTATAACTCCCATAAAATATATTTTGAGACACATATTTCTTTCTGACTTTACCCCAGCTTTCTATCATTGGGTACATTTCTGAGGTAGAGGTGTGGTATACACCCCGTAGCCTAATATTGTTTAAATCCAATAACGTTAGGGGCGCCTGGGTGGCTCAGTCAGTTAAGCGTCCGACTTCAGCTCAGGTCACGATCTCACGTTCCATGAGTTCGAGCCCCGCGTCGGGCTCTGGGCTGATGGCTCAGAGCCTGGAGCCTGCTTCCGGTTGTGTGTCTCCCTCTCTCTCTGCCCCTCCCCCATTCATGCTCTGTCTCTCTCTGTCTCAAAATAAATAAACGTTAAAAAAAAAATCCAATAACGTTAAACATTCTCTCTATCTAGAAATTATTGCTGGCTTTTATGTAAATTATACTAAGCCATATTTCAGCTTAAATAAGTGCTTCTCATTTTTAAAATATATCACGCCTGACTTTTCCCACTCAATCTTTATTGCATGAGCGCGTGGACGACTAAAACCACTGCCTTTGGTGACTTGGAATATAAACTAATATGTAGGCTTCTTGCAAAACAGCAGCATGCCACTCAATTTTGATTCATAAACATGTTCAACGTCATGATATTAAGAATTGGAAATTCATGGTTAAGGTTGATCAAAAAATTATTTTCATACATTAGGATTTAGAAACAGAATCAACTTTCTGTGACATCTAGACTTCCTAAATTTGATTATCATTTTTTTTGCAGCATGGTATGTGGGCTAAGCTTTCATCTGATTTATTGCACATCAGATCCAATAAACAATATACTGATATCATTTGTCTCATTCTATGAAACCAAACATTGCACTGCACAGAATCTACACATAAGAATAGTTTATTACAGTGACTAACTGAAATCTGTTTTAATAGAATCAAAAGCGACACTTGGTATGTGTTGGGTGGCACCAATTCCAATACTTTAGAGAAATTTGCTTTAGTAGTTTGGTGGGGGGGTGGGGAGGAGAATCCAACAAACACAAGAAAAATATTTCACCAATTTCCTAATTATTTAAATTGCAATCTTTGAAGCTAGATTTCAAACAGCATAATCATCAGATGTTTTATGCATGGCTATTGAATGTTACGAGGTACACTGGAATAGCTAATCATAAAAGTTAAAGATGTTTTATGGCAAAGCCAGTACACATGAAGACATATAAATCACAAAATATTTTATGTGAGGATTATGAAAGCACCCAATAAATTATCACAGTAGTTTATGAGAAACCAAAAGACCCCTGAAGAGAGTCTATTGCTCAGGAGTAGCAATACATGCATTTTGTAAAACAAATCACAAAAGATCAAACGAAAAATAATGTACAAAAAAATAACTTCAGGAACAAGAAAGACAAGAGCTTAATTGCTTTTTGATTCTTTTGTCTTTGGTATCCTTGACAAAGCCAAGAATTGCCTCAAGATAAAAAAAGATTATATAAAAGAAAATGAATCCCAGGTCAAGGCTAAAACTTTTCAGAGAAGAGATATGGTAACACACACGAAAAAATATACATTTATGTCAGGAAAATCTAAAAGATAAAATGTGAAATAGCCATAAAATAATTATTTCTAAACCCCTAAACTACCCTAAAATTCACTCAAAACCAACACTGAGATATCAAACATTTTAAGTATAAACATTTAAAAAACATAGTTTTGAATTTTGAAGATTAATAGTCTTAAAGATGTTATGCATTATTTAATCTTAGCTATGAATTCTATTTACATTAGGCTGATTATTTCTCTATAGAGAAATTTTATTTGGCTTAATTGCCCAAGTAAGAAAGACAATGACTATTCTTTTAGATCAACTATTTCATTTAAAAACATTTTAGGGGCGCCTGGGTGGCGCAGTCGGTTAAGCATCCGACTTCAGCCAGGTCACGATCTTGCAGTCCGTGAGTTCGAGCCCCGCGTCAGGCTCTGGACTGATGGCTCAGAGCCTGGAGCCTGTTTCCGATTCTGTGTCTCCCTCTTTCTCTGCCCCTCCCCCATTCATGCTCTGTCTCTCTCTGTCCCAAAATAAATAAACATTGAAAAATTAAAAATAAATAAATAAATAAATAAATAAATAAATAAATAAATAAATAAAAATTAAAACATTTTAAAAATGGTCAGTACAGGGGCGCCTGGGTGGCTCGGTCGGTTAAGCGTCCGACTTCGGCTCAGGTCATGATCTCACGGTCCGTGAGTTCGAGCCCCGCGTCGGGCTATGTGCTGACAGCTCAGAGCCTGGAGCCTGTTTCAGATTCTGTGTCTCCCTCTCTCTCTGCCCCTCCCCTGTTCATGCTCTGTCTCTCTCTGTCTCAAAAATAAACAAACATTAAAAAATAAAAAAAAAAATAAATAAATAAATAAATGGTCAGTACATTTTTTTTTTAAGTAGGCTCCACACCCACCATAGAGCCCAACACGGGGCTTAAAGTCACTACCATGAGATCATGACCAGAGTTGAGATCAAGATTCAGACATTTAACCAACTGAGCCACCCTGGCACCCCTAAAAATTGTCAGTACTTTTAAAACATCATTTAATAAATGTCCCCTTAACTGATTCAAAGTAATGCTCAACAAATGATATCATTTTTAAATTGCCTAACTTTAGAGGATCTGGCCTACTGCATATAGTATGGCATAGGCATAAAATTAACTTACTAGCCACCATAATCCTCTGAGGAAGAGAAGCTAAGCAATATCCAAAGTTCTAGGATAAAAGGGTGTTTGTAAACACCTAAATGAGATTGACATTTTCAAAGTTTCAAAGAGTATTCTGGTATGTAGAATGGTCCTAGCTGAAACAAAGAGGTTTGTAGTCTATCATAATTATATTTTTGAAACTACAGAGCACCCTGCTTTTTGTTTGTGTATTTGAAATGACAACAGTCTAGAATTTCAATAAAGAGCCATAGATTTTTAAATAACTCTAAATTTCCTGTCAGTCAATATGTATGATCCACAGTTAATTGAGAGGGTACAAATATTTAATGTTGTTCATAAAATGGTATGAATTGAGTATCAGATCAATAACCTACATGGCATCCTTGATTATACACTTCCTGACTTTCTTGTTCATCTCTCTTCATAAAAGGGAAACTTTACTTACAATTCACTTCCACCTCATTACAGTAAAGAGCACAATTATCACCTTTTAATTATACATTCATTAATGAGGCAAAAGGGTCCGGCAATCACCACACCACAACCCTGACACCTCTCGTTCCCTTTTTAAAGTCAGGGTCCTACGGTATTTGCCAGTATTTTCTTGAATTACTTTAAAACTGCAAAACAGAAACACCTATATCACTCCTTATTATATGTTTTATAAAACTTTGATGAATTAGAATATATTGTGAGTACTTCTAATTGACAAAAACTCATGAAAAGAAGTCTGTTAAAAAATAGTAATATGAATTACTCCCACTACAGATTTGAAGAGAAAAAAAAATGCTGCATAAAACTAGAGCCTACTTCACTCCTAGAATTAACTGGTTTTATGATGTTATAATGTTCAGCTCTAGACTTTTGTTACAAAAAAAAATAAATAAGAAGAAGGATTACCTCAAGAAAGAATTACATTTTACAGCAGAAGTAATCTGGGATATAACAATCAGGTCCCTGTTGCAAATACAATGTGACAATATATTAGCATCTAACTGCATTCAAAGATCTCATTCAGATTACAAATTGAAGAGTTAATTTTTTTTTAATTTTTTTTTCAACGTTTATTTTTGGGACAGAGAGAGACAGAGCATGAACGGGGGAGGGGCAGAGAGAGAGGGAAACACAGAATCGGAAACAGGCTCCAGGCTCTGAGCCATCAGCCCAGAGCCTGACGCGGGGCTGGAACTCACGGACCGCGAGATCGTGACCTGGCTGAAGTCGGACGCCTAACCGACTGCGCCACCCAGGCGCCCAAGAGTTAATTTTTTTAATGTTAATGTATTTATTTATTTTGAGAGAGAGAGAGAGTGAGCGGGTGAGGGGCAGACAGAGAGGAAGACACAGAATCCGAAGAAGGCTTCAGGCTCCAAGCTGTCAGCACAGAGCTGGACACGGGGCTCAAACTCATGAGCCATGAGATCATGACCTGAGTCAAAGTAGGATGCTTAACCAACTGAGCCACCCAGGCAGCTCCCCCCACAACTTTTTAAAAATTTTTTTAATGTTTCTTTATTTTTGAGAGAGAGAGAGAGAGAGAGAGAGAGAGAGAGAGAGAGACATGAAATGAGAGTTCTTTGAAAGCAGAAGAAATCAAATCATTTTTTCCCCCACAAATATTTGTTGTATGTTGCCTATTTGCCAGGCTCTTTTCTAAGCACTCGGTTTACTAGTTGATATTAGTGAACAACACAAAAATTTCTACCCTGCTGTAACTTACAGGATAAAGCAGAAGACAAAAATAAATGCTAGGAAAAAATATCTATCCTATCATACAGTAATAAATGCTAAGGAAGGAAAATGCCCACAACAAATAAAAAATAACAAACAAGAATGACTATATACATGAGACGTGTGAGACCATTACTATTTTGCTTGAAAAAGAGAGTAGAGTTAATATAAAGGGAGGAAAAAGTACTGTATTTTAAATTGCTTTCATATCACAATCTTAATTTATTTTGATTACTTCCATTATTTGGAAATGAGTGTTTAGTCATGGTTGAAAGAGTACATAAGACTTTTACTTTAAGGATAAATAGAATTTTAAGAGGAGAATGGGAGGAAATGAGGGCATTCTAATAGAACCATAGCAAAAAGTAACAGTTCAAAGTGTATTCGAGGAATAGTGAAGGTAAACTTATTTATTAAATGCAGTCTGTACACACAATGGAAGCAAGCCTGGAATGGTATGCTAGATTAATGGAGTGCTTAATTGAATTTGGAAACAAAGAAATAAATATAGAACTAAAACCCAAGTGTCAATATAAAATCTCATTGTTAAAAATTTATATAATATTATTCATCCGCTCATTCACTGAAAAAATATCTATTTAATGCCTACACTTGTGAGGATCTGGGTTGTGCATACTATAAAGGTGAAGGAGACATCCTCTCGGATTTATAGTGCACATAACTTAGACACTATGACCCTTATTTAAACAAACAAAAAAAACCCCAATAACTAATACACACAGTGGACTTATTAGGAAACAGCACAGGACTGTATATGGATAACCATAGAGTTGGATACCAGCAGGTGAACATCACAGTACCTGCCTGTAACCATTCTACATATTTTCTCCAAGTGTGGCATTCTTACCAAAAATTTCTAACACTGCCATGTATTTAGATAATGAAATGACTACTTCCTTATCTTTACTTAAATTATCTTTCTAGGGGCACCTGGGTGGCTCAGTCGGTTAAGTGTCCAACTTCAGCTCAGGTCATGATCTCACCGCTCATGGGTTCAAGCCCCATGTCCAGCTCTGTGCTTAGAGCTCGAAGCTTGGAGCCTGGAGCCTGCTTTGGATTCTGTGTCTCCCTCTCTCTCTGCCCCTCCCCTGCTTTCTCTCTCTCTCTCTCTCTCTCTCTCTCTCTCTCTCTCTCCCCTTCAAAAATAAACATTAAAAGTTAAAAAAAAATACCTTTCTAGCCTGAGAACTGCTCAATCATTTATTGAGGCCCTCTGGCTTATGCATCATTTGCCTTTTTTTCTGGCTACAGAAGCATTTTGCCGGCTGCAGGTGATGGGTCTTTTTCAGTGTTTTACTCAATGTCCATTTATTATGATTAAAAAACATTAATCTTGCTTCAATAAAATGAAGAAGTCCTCCTTCCTAATGCTTTTCCCTTTTGAATTCTTTAATATGCTTAACTATTTATATTACACGTATCAACCTGAACTAAATATGAATCAGTTTCATTTTCTCCTTTCTATGGGAGAGGTACTGATCACCTTCCAATAATCCTGCATCAATGATGTCTTCTGGTCTAACACTTTAAGCTGTCCCTCTGGCTGCTCAAATGAGAATTTAAAACAATCTGCTTGTGACTGCCTGCAGCTACTTTCCCTTACTTATGAGTTGTTTATACAGGCCCAGATATGGTAGGTAAAAGATACTTTTATTCAGATCAATTTTCCTGAAGAAAGCTGCCACAAATTTACTCATCTTTTGAGCTAACTCATCATTTATATCTTATATAAAACATTAACACCGATTTGGGGCATCAAAAGAAAGTATTTGACATTGAGTAATAAAAACAAATAATTTATAAACAACAAAAGGATGTTACATATCCTTCCTTTAAATAGTAGAGGCAGCTTTCAAAATTCAAGTAAGTATACAGGAAATAGAAGTAATCAAAGAAGTCATCTCTGTTATGTGCTTGTTATACTTCACTGGTTTAAATCAAAGAACAGACATTTAAAATTGAGAAAGTGTACTTTATTTATATTTCCCCCGTTATTATTACATAGGCTTAGAACAAAAATATTCTTCAAGGAATTGTAAAGCCATTTGGTATTTTCAAATGTTAAACACAAATTCTACCCATTTTGAACAAGTAAATTCTCTTTATATAACATTAATTCTATTCTAGTACCTGATAAAATGATTAATTTATGATCTGAAATCTTATATTATGAAACCATTGCTTCCAAATATCAGCACTCTGTCAGATGTAAAACAAAGTTGAGTAGGGAGGAAAGGCCCCTCAACTGGCATTATAGAGTTTTAAATAATTTCCAGACGAAGGAAAAGAGCACAGTCTTCAAACTCCAACAATGGCAATCTGCATAATAGCAGCTAGTTTGTCTTTTCAAGTTATAAAAAATACAATTAATCATGTTAGACATCAGAAAGCAAGTCTGAGACTGCTTTTGATGATCTATCCTTGTGTGGGAAAAAAAAGGAATTGTTGTGTGTTACCCAGCTGATTAATTCAGGCCCTAATTTTTCCTATATGTTGTGTGCATGCAGAATTTCTTTGGGGGCTGATGGACTTCAAACTATCCTTGTTCAAAAACTATTGGTGCCATAGACACAAACATGTAAATGTATGTTAAAATCCTAAAGTAAATAATCTATTTCACTAACATTTATATTAGATCGGTTTACATTGGTTTAACATAATCTGTTTGGTATACCTGGCTGTCTAGTTGTAGACAGTTTGTATCACAAACTTCATCAAGTTCATTTACAACATGGTACCTGAGACCATTGCCTAATATTTTTTGTTATCAATGCACCATAAAGATAATACTAGGTACCTAAAGTTTAAGTACCAGTACCGACACTTGGTTTCAGCTCAGGTCATTATCTTATGGTTTCTGAGTTTGAGCCCTGAATCAGGCTCTGTGCCGACAATGTGGAGTCTGCTTGGGATTTCTCTCTCTCCCTCCCTCTCTCTCTCTGCCCCTCCCCACTCATTTGTACTAGTTTCCTCCCTTTCCCTCCCTCCCTCTCTCAAAATAAATAAACTAAAAAAAAAAAAAAAAAAAAAAAAAGAGATACCTAATCAAACTGAGTCACTTGTTCCTTCTATATGCTTATATACTATATGAATTCCTCTTATCATTACCTTTAACAATATTGTAATTAACTGTGATTGCCTGCCTTTTCCATCAGATAACAAAAAAATCTGAGTGCTGTACCATATTTTTCTTTGACATGGTTAAAGCCTCAACTTCAATGGTCCTTCTTTAGAATTCTCCTACCTTCCTTGATTAGGATGCATAGCTGTTAATCACTCTAAGAGCAGCCTATACATTTTTTTAAGTACATATTGCAATTAAATATTGACTTGTTTTGTGTATGGTCTATCATTTTATGCTCCATTAGATCAGAATTATATTTATGTTCTTCAATACTTTATTCTCAGCACCTACCACAATGCCTGGAATAGTTAATGCTCAACAAATATCTGTGTCATCAGTCATTATACACTCAATAAATGCTAACTAATTCTGTTAATGACTTTCAAGATTTTCCCCCTACATTAAGCCCTTTATTCCAATAAAATCGTCTGTATCATTACAAATTATATTTACAAAAATGAAATATGTATGTATATATACACATACACGTGTATTTTGTATATGTTTGAATATAAAATAAATGTCAATAAGAATAAGACAAAGAACCCAATTAAAAAAATACCTGAAGAGATATTTCACTAAGAAGATATTCAAATGGCCAATAATCATATAAACATATGAAAATGTGCTATCAGGGAAAAGCAAAATGAAACTATCATGAAGGAATGACCAGCTAAAGTAAAATAGAATGGGTTTAAAAATAAAATAACCTCCCAAATTAAGTATTAGTGGAAACATTGGGCAACTGTAACTTTCATACAGCACTGAATAGAATATTAAACAAAATTTTGGACAACTAGTTAGAAGTTTCTAATTAAATATATATTTAATAACCCAGTGATTCCATTTTTCTCTATATATGTATCCAAGATAATAAATGCATATATCAGTAAAAGACCCCCAAGAGAATGTTCATAGCACCATATTTAAACAGTCAAAAGCTGAAAACAAACTACCTATTCACAGGCAAATTAACAAAATGCAGCACAGTCACACAATGGAAAACCACTCAGCTCTTACACCATCCCTGCCCCTCCATGCCTGGTAACTGCTTATCTCCTGGATTGGGACTGACACTGATGTAACCAGATAGCCTGTCCTCCAGACCTGCACAGCCACCGGTCCCAGGCACCAACAGATAACTGTCCTGAGGTTTTATATGCTGGTCTATTTTTTTTCTCTTTTTCTTCTCTTTGGAATCAGGCTCTTAGTTTCTTATTTGATTTTTGGTCATTCTTACTATATATATAATATAATTATATATATTATATATAATTATATATATAATTATTTCCTTTGTTCTAGTTGGTTGTTTAATCAGGCATTTTTACTCTATTCTCTTTCTCTCTCTGGATAACCTTACAGTTTATTTAATTCTCTGCCTGTTTTGTTTTGTTTTGTTTTGTTTTGTTTTTTCCTGCCTCTTTCACTTCTACCTTTGTATGGGATAGATACCTTTTTTTCCTTCTTTCCAGGGTTACATCAATGAACAAAAAAAATCAAAGCACACCTGGTGGAAGGTCCAAACAATCCACCACTACAAGCAGTGGGACAGAAGAGCCAAAGAAGCAACAAGAGTGCATGCAACAAACTCCAAAAATACTTCCTGAAGTTCCAGGCCCTAGACAGTGTATGACCACTTTTTACTATAGTAGTTCTCATAGGTGCGGGACATATAACAAACTATTAAAACGCGTAAGAGACAAAAACCTGGCCAAAATGATAAATGGAATAATTCTCAAAAGATATTCCAGGAAGAAATGACAGCCAGAGAATTGCTCAAAAGAGATATAAACAATATATATAAATAAGAATTTAGAATAATAGTTATAAGATTGACAGCTGGGCTTGAAAAAGCATAGAAGACAGCAGAGAATCTATGGCTGCAGAGATCAAAGAGTTAAGAAATAATCACGATGAATTAAGAAATGTTGTAAATGATGGGGTGCCTGGGTGGCTCAGTCGGTTGAGTGTCCGACTTCAGCTCAGGTCATGATCTCACAGTCTGTGAGTTTGAGCCCCACATCATGCTCTGTGCTGACAGCTCAGAGCCTGGAGTCTGTTTCAGATTCTGTGTCTCCCTCTCTCTCTGCCACTCCCCTACTCATGCTCTGTCTTTCTCCATCTCAAAATAAATAAACATTAAAAAAAATTTAATGTTGTAAATGAGATGCAGAGTAAACTAGATGCAGTGACAGCAAGGATGGGAGAAGCAGAGGAGAGAACAGGTGAAATAGAAGATAAAATTATGGAAAATGATGAAACTAAGAAAAGGCGAGAAAGGAAACTAGACCATGAGGGGAGATTTAGACACCTAAGTGATTCAATGAAAAGAAATAATATCCATATCATAGCAGTTCCTGAAGAAAAAGAGAGAGAAAGGGGCAGAAGGTTTATTTGAACAGATTGTAACTGAGAACTTCCTTAATCTGGAGAAAGAAACAGATATCCAATCCAGGAGGCACAGATAACTTCCCATAAAATCAACAAAAATAGTTCAACACCACAGCATATCATAGTGAAACTGACAAAATACAAAAATAAAGACAAAATTCTGAAAGCAGCTAGGCACAATGGGCCTTAACCTACAAAGAGAGACACATAAGGGTAGTAGTAGACCTGTTCATTGAAACTTGGCTGGCCAGAAGGAAGGGGCAGGACATAGTCAATGTGCTGAATAGGAAAAATATGCAGCCAAGAATCCTTTATCCTGAAAGGTTTTCATTCAGAATAGAGGGAGAGATAAAGGCTTTCCCAGACAAAAACTAAGAGTTCATGACCACTAACCAGCCCTGCAGGAGACGCTAAGTGGGACTCTGTGAGTAGAAAGCAGCAAAGTCTATAAAGGACCAGAGACATCACCACCAGCATGAAAACTACAGGTAACACAATGACACTAAATCCATATCTATCAATAATCACTCTGAAAGTAAATGGACTAAATGCCCCAATCAAAATACATAGGGTATCAGAATGGATTAAAAAAACAAAAACAAAAACAAAAACCAAGACCCATTTATATGCTGCCTATAAGAGACTCATTTTAGACCTCTGGACACCTGCAACTTGAAAGTGAGGGAATAGAGAACCATCTATCATGCTATCTATCAAGGAGAGCTAACAATTGTAAATGTTTATGTTCCCCATGTGAAAGCACCCAAATATATAAATAATTAATCTCAAACATAAATAAATGTACAGATAACAATACTGTGATTGCAGGGAACTGTAATACTCCACTTACAATGATGGACAGATCATCTAGGCAGAAAATCAAAAAGGAAACAATGGCTCTGAGTGACACATTGGACCAGATGGATTTAACAGATATATTTAGAAACTTTCATCCCAGAGAAGCAGAATACATATTCTTCCTGAGGGCACATGGAACATTCTCCAAAATAGATCACATACTAGGTCACAAAACAGCCCTCAACAGGTACAAAAGGATTGAGATCATACCATGAATATTTTCATATCACAATGCTATGAAACTTGAAATCAACCCCAAGAAAAAAATTGGAAAGCCCCCAAATGTATTTGGAGGTTAAAAAACATCTTACTAAAGAATGAATGGGACAACCAGGAAATTAAAGAAAAATTTTAAAATATATGGAAGCAAATGAAAATGAAAACACCACAGTCCAAACCCTTTGGGATGCAGCAAAGGCAATCCTATGGGGAAAATACATTGCAATCCAGATCTATCTCAAGAAGCAAGAAAGCTCCCAAGTACAGAACCTAACCTCACACCTAAAGGAACTAAAAGACAGCAGCTAAGAAAGCCCAAAGCCAGCATAAGAAGAGAAATAATTATGATTAGAGCAAAAATAAACAATATAGAGTTGAAAAAACCAGTAGAACAGATCAATGGGTCTAACAGCTGGTTTTTTGAAAGAACAAACAAAATTAATAAACCCCTAACCATATTTCTCAAAAAGAAAAGAGAGGGTACCCAAATAGATAAAATCACAAATGAAAGAGAACACAACCAACACCACAGAAACACAAATAATTATTAGAGAATACTATGAAAAATTATATGCCAACAAACTGACAATCTGGAAGAAATGGACAAATTCCTAGACATCCACACACTACCAAAACTCAAATGGGAAGAAACAGAAAATTTGAACAGACCCATAACCAGCAAAGAAATTGAATCGGTTATCAAAAATGTCCCAACATATAAGAGTCCTGGGCCAGATGGCTTCTTAGGGAAATTCTACAAGACATTTAAAGCAGAGATAATACCTATTCTTCTCAAGCTGTTCCAAAAATTAGAAATGAAAGGAAAGCTTCCAGACTCATTCTTTGGAGCCAGCATTACATTGATTCCCAAACCAGATAAAGACCCCACTAAAAAGGAGAATTACTGGCCAATATCTCTGATGAACATGGATGCAAAAATTCTCAACAAGATACTAGCAAATAGAATTCAACAGTATATTAAAAGAATTATTCACCATGGTCAACTGGCATTCCTTCCTGGGCTGCAGGGCTGGTTCAATATTTGCAAATCAATCCACATGATACATCACACTACTAGAAGAAAGAATAAGAAACATATGATCCTGTCAATAGATACAGAAAAAGCATTTGACAAAATACAGCATCCTTTCTAAAAACCCTTAAGAAAGTCAGGAAAGAAGAAACATACCTCAACATCATAAAAGCCATATATGAAAGGTCCACAGTTAATATCATCCTCAAAGGGGAAAAACTGAGGGCTTTCTCCCTGAGATCAGGAACACAACAGGGATGCCCACTCTCACCAATGTTGTTTAACATAGTGTGAGAAGTCCTAGCCTCAGCAATCAGACAACAAGATGAAATAAAAGGCATCCAAACTGGCAAAGAAAAAGTCAAACTTTCACTTTTCACAGATGACATGATAGTCTAAATGGAAAACCCAAAAGACCCCACCAAAAAGCTACTAAAACTGATACATGAATTCAGCAAAGTAGCAGGATACAAAATCAATGTACAGAAATCAGTTGCATTTCTATACACCAATAATGAAGCAGCAGAAAGAGATCTCAAGGAATTGATCCCATTTACAATTGCACCAACAACCTAAAATACTGAAGAATAAACCTAACCAAAAAGGTAAAATATCTGTATGATGAAAACTATAGAAAGCTCATGAAAGAAATTGAAGATGACACAAAGAAATGGAAAAACATTTGATGCTCATGGATTGGAAGAATACTGCTCAAATGTCAATACTACCCAAAGCAATCTACACATTCAATGCAATCCCAATCAAAATAGCACCAGTATTCTTCACAGAGCTAGAAAAAACAATCCTAAAATTTGTATGGAACCAGAAAAGACCTTGGATAGACAAAGTAATTTTGAAAAAGAAAACCAAAACTGGAGGCATCACAATCCTGGACTTTTTAGCCTGGATTATGAAGCTGTAATAATCAAGGAAGTATGGTATTGGCACAGAAACAGACACATAGACCAATGGAATAGAACAGGGAACCCAGAAATTGACTCAGAAATATACGGCCAACTAATATTTGACAAAGCAGGAAAGAGTATCCGATGGAAAAAAGACAGTCTCTTTAGCAAATGGTGCTGGGAGAACTGGATAGCAACATGCAGAAGAATGAAATTGGACCACTTTCTTACACCATACACAAAAATAAATTCAAAATGGATGAAAATACCTAAATATGAGACAAGAAACCATCAAAATCCTACAGAAGAAAACAGGCAACAACCTCTTGGACCTCAGCTGCAGCAACTTCTTACTTGACATGTCTCCAGAGGCAAGGGAAACAAAAGCAAAAATGAACTACTGGGACCTCATCAAGATAAAAAGCTTCTAAACTGAAAGGAAACAATCAACAAAACTCAAAGGCAACAAACTCAAAGGCAACTGATGGAATGGGAGAAGACATTTGCAAATGATGTAGCAGATAAAGCGTTAGTATCCAAAACCTATGAAGAACTTACCAAACTCAACAACTGAAAAACAAATAATCCAGTGAAGAAATGGGCAGAAGACATGAATAGACACTTTTCCAATGAAGACATCCAGATGACACTCAACATCATTCATCATCAGAGAAAAACAAATCAAAACCAAAACGAGATACCACCTCACACCGTTCAGAGTGACTAAAATTAACAACTCAGGAAACAACAGATGTTGGCGAGGATGTGGAGAAATGGGAACCCTCTTGCACTGTTGCTGGGAAGGCAAACTGGTATAGCCACTCTGGAGAACAGTGTGGAGGTTCCTCAAAAAATTAAAAATATAATTACTCTATGACTCAGCAATAGCACTTCTTGGAAATTATCCAAAGGATACAGAAGTGCTGATTCATAGGGACACATGTACTGCAATGTTTATAGCAGTGCTATCAACGATAGCCAAATCATGGACAAGAGCCCAAATGTCCATCAACTGATGAATGGATAAAGATGTGATATATTTATACAATGGAATACTACACAGTGATGGAAAAGAATGGAATCTTGCCATTTGGAACAACATGGATGGAACTGGAGGATATTATGCTAAGTGAAGTAAGTCAGTCAGAGAAAGAGACATATATGATTACACTCATATGTGGAATCTGAGAAACTTAACAGAAGACCATAGGGGACAGGAAGGAAAAATAAACAGAGAGGGAGGCAAATCATAAGAAACTCTTAAATACAGAGAAGAAACTAAGGGTTGGTGGGGGTTGGGAATTGGGGAGGTGGGGGAGGTGAGCGATTGGCATTGAGGAGGGCACATGTTGGGATGAGCACTGGGTGTTGCATGTAAGTGATTAATCATTGGAATCTACTCCTGAAGCCAAAACTACACTGTATGCTAGCTAACTTGACAATAAATTTAAAAATAAATAAATACATAATCTAAAAAAAAGGAGTTTTTATAGACTTTCATTGTGCATGAAAGACATGCATACCATAAATATTCTGCATCTTGCTCTGGATAATAGTTACCATGATGATATATATGTGAAAAAAAACTGGTGCATATAGTTAACATTTTTAAAGTACATGGGTGTCTTACTCTTTCAAAAGGAAAAATAATAGGGAAAGCCTATGAAGGGTAAAATGATGGCATTTTCCCTAACAGATATGAAGACTTGTGTTAATGACTAAGTTATCGATACAAAAAAAATAAAGAAATCAATATAACACATGAGAGAACAGAACAATCAACTTGTTCACGGATGAATACTTGGCCAATGAAAGAGATGGTATTTCATATCACCGAGGGAAGTATGTAATTTTCAACTGGTGGTGCTGACACCATTGATTCTCTGCAGAAGGAAGAAAGGGAGGGAGGGAGGACGGATTCCTGCCTTAGATTCTCCACAAAAATTAGTATCCAATAGAAAATAAACTTAAAGCAAAACCTTTAAAAGTTTTAGAATAAAACATGGAAGAATATATTCCTCACATTAAAATATGTCATTTTTATAGTGCTCACTTGATCAAGCACTGTGCACCAAGCACTTTTGCAACCTTGACAACAATCAACTCTATGAACTAGAGACTACTTACATCCTCATTTTATAAATGAGCAAACTGGGCCTCAAGGATGCATTAGTTTTCCACTGATGAATAATCACAAGCCTGCAATCTGAAAACATCACAAACATATTATCTCATGAGTCTCTGGGTCCGGAACGACGCACACTTTGGCTGGAATGTCTGCTCCAGGACTCAAAAGGCTGAAATCAGGGTGTTGGTTGGCTGTGTACTCATCTGGAGGCTCCACCAGAAAGATTCCCTTCCTAGTGGTTGGCAGAAATAATCTCCTTGGGGGCATATGACTGAAGTCCCCATTGTCTTGCTAGCAGGTGACCAGGGACCGCTTTCAGGTCCTTCCCACATGAGCCTCTCTCTCTCACATTTATAGTCTATCTGACATAAGGACTTCTCATAAGGCATAAGCCCTTATACACTTCATTCCCTCTAACTTCAGGAAGGATCAGTCCCTTCTAAAGACTCAGCTGCTTAAGTCAGTCCCATTGCAAAAATCTCCCTTTTGACTTATAGTCAACTGATAAGTTCCTATCTCACGTATGATATCCCATCATATCCACAAGTTCTGCAACCATCAGAAAAAAACAGGGAGGGGAAGGATTTATACAGAATATGCATAAAAGGGGGCAGAAATCTTAAGGACCATTTTAGAATTCCACTTACCACACAGGATTTAAGTAATTTGCCTGAGATTACTCCAGCTAGTGTAGAAGGGAGTGAAGATTCAAATCCAGTATAAATGGCTTAGAACCATGTTCTCAATCACTGCACTGTTACTTACACAGTAATGCCTTTTTATGAAAACAAAAACAGGCAAATAATGGAAAACAGTAATACATTTTACTATTTTAAAAATTGAAAAGTCTGCTCCACAAAAGATGTATTAGAGTCAAAAGACAAGCTACAAACTGGAAAACATATCTGCAACTATAAAAATGAGAGATAAGAGAGAAAAAGGTAGGGAAGGAGGAAGAAGATAGATTTTATTCACATGTGTGTATAACTATATAAGAAATCCATAAGAAAAAAATAGAAACTTTATTTGCAGCAAATAAGGAGACCACAGGGAATAACTTTTGAAACTATGACTCCCTGAGCAGGGGTGAATGGATTCCTTTTATTTAGAATTAGATGAATATTTAGATAGGGGAGCCCTGTCACTCTATGTACAGGTGACCATAAGATGTGACTTAAGGAAAAACGGCTATACATACATTGTATGTAAATGAGGCTTGTGCTCCTCCTGGAGCAGAGGTTTTAGTATTATAATGAGGTAAAGGTAAGTCATTCTAGAGGTCACTCCATGGTCCATCTGCTCAAGCATGAGTTGGGGGCTAAGTTCAAACTGGTCTAGGTGTCCTGGGCAGTCATTATTGCTTGAGGAGTAGTTTGGTTTCCATCAGAGGATGTTATGCTCATGGGTCTTTTGCCTTAGTTAGAGATAAGGTGGAATGAACAGCTTAAGGAGAAATATGGGACAAAGGTCAATGTGTACAAGCAGGTGGGCAGTAAAGGTCAGATCTTGGGTCCAGTTATTGACACCACTGGTAACTTTTTTTTTACCTTTTATAATAAGTACATTTTATAATAAAATATGTATATATAATTTACATTTACATATGCGTGTGTTTATGTCTTTCTAAGGTGAAATTTAAAATTTGCTGTTTTGCCTCTTTATATTGAAAAATACTTAAAAGATTATATAAGAATCAAGCTATATTAACTGATAATATTAACCAAAGAAAGACAAGCCATACTTATATTGAGACTATCCTATTTCATTAAAAATAATTTTTTAAAATTTGTACTGAAGCTTAGCATTGGAATGAAAAATTCTAAAATTTTAGGCAAAACTTCATTACCACAATCATAATTATGACTTCAGTGGTTGGGAATTAATAAAATGATGCATTATGCTAGATTTCAGATATTTAATATCTTGACAAAAGAGAATTTATTACTAAAATAACATTTGGTCTATAATCATTATTTTCAATGGATTTTCTATGATATGAAGAAAATACAAGGTTGCTCATTACTAAATTGAAATGGTTTTGAGCATTCTCCTTAGCTCAAAAATCTAGATAAAAAACTCTAAGTGACTATCCCTGAGTCATCACACATTTCTGATGAATATTATGTACTTTGTCTCTTTTAAAACCCTTAATATGCTTGTTTCTTTCATAATCATTTATCATTAAATATGTATAACTGACCTCAGCAAAAATTTCAACTTTCTTCTTATTTCAACCTCTAAAAACTATTCTATATGGAGACTGCATAAATATATTTCATTATTCTGTAATATTTGTGTACACTTTCAATAATTATTTTTATAATGCCTTAAATATAAGTACATTACATTGTCAAGGTATATTTTTATTAAATTTCAAAGTGAGAATTCAACTTTATATGTAAGATACTACTAACACAAAGAAAAGGAAAATAAGGCTGCTAGTAGATGATACAGTTTTAGGAGAGATGACTACATCAACCAGCAATGAAAATGTCTCCAGAAGATTTAACAAAGTACATTGAGGTAACAAAAGCCAATCGGTCTAGTGATAGTCAATTTGTGCAAAGTTTTTTCAATCTCACATATAGAATAACAAGACTTTACATTAAGAGAATCCCTTGGGGCAACTGGGTGGCTCAGTTGGTTGAGTGTCCAACTCTTGATTTCAGCACAAGTCATGATCCCAGGGTGATAAGATGGGGGCTCTCTGCTGGGCATGGAGAGAGAGAGAGAGAGAGACAGAGAGAGAGAGAGAGAGAGAGAGAGAGAGAGAGAGAGAGAGAGAACCCCTTGAGTTTTCTGTTACTCCATTATACATTTAACTCTAGAAAGTAAAATAAGAAATATGATAGGTGTAGGAATTTTTAAAAACTTGCAAATACCTATTTCCTATTCACTTTCAAAGAGCAAAGAGTGTTTGTAACTTGTTTATTCTAACTGTGTTTGAAGATCAGGATGAGGCCTATTGTAAAACATAAGGGAATAAACTGTCACAAGCAGAGTGAGACACAGGAAATAAATCTATGTAAAGTCACCTCACAGAAGTCTTAGGAGACATATATTCAGAAGTAATAAAGCTGAATATAAAGAGGGGGGGAAAGTAACAATAAAGTAGATCTAACATGGAACTTTTATTCTTGAATATCAAAGTCAATAAATGGAAAGACATTTTCCTAGTAGTCATGAAAGTAAACACCAAAAAAAAAATGTTTTCTTTTAAAACCATAGCATAAACTTGTGAAAAATTCTCAATCAGCTTTTTAGAACACACAGAAGAAGAGTTGAAAGAAAAACTGAATAATAGAACAGAGAGAGAATATAACATATAGAACATGAAAACAAGAAAAAATCCTCAGTGACAGGGTTTTTTTTCTTCCCCACACGAAAAAAGAGCAAAATAAAAGGACTAGGGTATTAGTAAGGTTACAGAAATGATACCAGAGTAAAAACAAAACATACTTCTTTTTGAAACAACATTTAAACAAAGTTTGTATGTTGCCAAAAGATAAGCACGATTATTCCAATGTAACAGAGTGTCAAAAAATGATTTAAATTGATTTAAAACACAAATAAAAATGTAGGCATATGATCCTATTTAAGAGAATATATGCATACTTGCCTTGTTTGTGTAATATTCAATTATTGAGCATTAGTTCATATAATTTCCAGATAAGAGCAATTAGAGAATAAAATAAGTTATGGTTTTATAGGTAGATCTTCAATCATAAGCAATCTCATTTGAGGGAAATATTTTGCTTTAATTGGGGTGATAATTTTTAGCTTAGAACTAGAATCATACTTGAATTTCTAAGAAATATTATATAAGTTTGAGTGTGGTTTATGGGGCAAGATTTTCTGGGTAGAAGCTTCTTCTTATTGGTTTCCTAATTTGGTGTATATGGCTTAACTTCTGTGTGCTCTATTTTCTTTAGTGAAGTAAATATTATTAATAGTACATTTCTTGATTTTCAGTTGGCACACAGATTCAAAATTCAGCATTTTCCTTTGGTCTTCGTATAAAGCATAAAAATGTAACAAAGAAACAAAAAATACATTATGATTTTGGTAGAAGTAGGTAACATTCATCACCTGCAGTTTTAATCTGTTTCACAGCTAAAGAAATGGTAGAGGCCATTTGAAAAGATGTGAAGAAAAGAAATACCAAGAGACTTAAGAAGGAACCAATAAAAAAGATTTCAGAAAACACTAGAATAAAAACACTTAGTACAGGTGAAGAAAAGACACTGACGTGGAAAATATGTATTTATTGTTTGCAAAAAAAGATGCAGACACTGGGATCAGAAGTGTCATCAGAATTTGAGAGGAGGCAGGGAATCCATCTACAGCAAAAGCAAATACAGCAGGACTATGTTAATGATATTGTCTGCATTTGAAGTATCAGATAAGAAGAGACACTATGGGGGCACCTGGCTGGCTCAGTCAGTTACAAGTCTGACTCTTGGTTTTGATTCAGGTCATCATCTCATGGTTTCCTGGTTCAATCCCCATATCATGCTCGGTGCTAACAATGCAGAACCTGCTTAGAATTCTCTCTCTCCCTCTCTCTTTGCCTCTCTCCAACTTGCACTCTGCCTCTTTTTAAATAAAGAAACTTGGAGGAGGAGGAAGAGGAGGAGAGACACTATGGGGACTGTCTCTGTCTCTTTCTAAATAAAGAAACTTAGAGGGGGAGGGGAAGTAGGAGGGGGAAGGGGATGAGGAGGAGGAGAGACACTATGGGCACTGTCTCTGTCTCTTTCTAAATAAAGAAGCTTGGGGTGGGGAGAGGAAGTAGGAGGGGGAAGGGGAGGAGGAAGAGGAGACACACTATAGACACTGTCTTTCTCTTTCTAAATAAAGAAACTTGAGGGAGGGGAGGAGGAGGAGAAGGAGGAGAGACACTATCGGTTGTGAATCCCAAATAGCCTGGAAGACAACAGACTCTCTCTCTAAAGGAAACCTGTCAAATGGCTGATACAGGAAAATTAATATGGTCAGATATGAGTAATAAAAATGAAAGTGATACAGCATGGTTAGAAGGATATTATAAGAAAAACATAAGAAATCAGAAAATTATACTTGTTTGGAGAATGTGTCAAAAGAACATTGCAGGGGCTTCTGGGTGGCTCAGTCAGTTAAGCGTCTAACTTTGGCTCATGTCATGATCTGGCAGTTTGTGAGTTCCAGCCCCATGTTGGGTTCTGTGCTGACAGCTCAGAGCCTGGAGCCTGCTTCGGATTCTGTGTCTCCCTCTCTTTCTGCCCTTCCCGGATTCATACTTTGTCTCTTTCTCTCTCTCAAAAATAAATAAATAATAAAAAAAAATTTTTTAAATAACACTGTAAAAAGGAATAAATATGGCCAACTAAAATTTTATAAAATTAAACATTATTTGCAAAATAATTACCTTTACAAAGATCACAAGGCAGAATTATGAAAATTCAGGGAACAAATGGTAAGAAACAGAAGCAGATAAAATATGAGTTGGTAGAACTAAAGTATGAAATACAGTAAAAATAGTTACAGAAAGAGCAATTTGAAAGAAGAGGAAAAACTAGTGTTCACTGTAGAAATCACAGCAAAGGACACAGAAAATGGAAACAGAAGAAAGAAAAGGAAAGAAAACAAATAGAAGTAATAGAGAGAGGAAGGAAGGAAAAAGAGAAGTAATTATAAAAAGAATGACAGAAAAGAAAAAAAGTAGAAATTTCAGAAGTATTTTTAATGTTTATTTATTTATTTTTGAGAGAGCAACCAAGCACAAGTGGGGGAGGGAGGCAGAGAGAGGGAAAGAGAATCCCAAGCAGGCTCCACACTGTCAGCACGGAGCCAGATGTGGGGCTCCATCTCACAAACCATGAGATCATGACCCGAGCTGAAACCAAGAGTCAAATGCTTAACTGGCTAAACCACCCAGGTGCCTCCAAAAATAGAAATTTAAAATAAATTAAAGAGTTAAAACACATTACAGTGGAAATTATACACAGAAAATGTGCAAGGGCAAGTCAACATATACAAAATTGCAGTCCCCAAAGAATAAAATCAAGGTATAATTTAATACATATACGTAAAATAAAAGGTGATCTAACTCCACATACTGAAAGAGAACACCACATACCATAGAATATTGATGTGTAACAGTTAACACAAAAGATGTCCGATTAAAGGCATTGCTCTTCAGTATAAACAAAGATTTACTGAGCATGCAAAGAGGAAATACAAATCATTTACACAAAGAAAAATCATGCCGGTCTCAGATATCTTCATTTAACACTAGAACATAGGGAAAGAACACCTGTAAAGCCATTAGGGCAATAAATCAAAACCCAATATGTCATCTTTCAAGAACAAAGATTGCGAATATTAAAATATACACAAATTCAGAGAATATTCTTCTGTTGAATCCTTCCCTAGGACATTAAAAGAGTATGAACTTCATCCAACACAAGATAATGAGGGAAACTATTATAAAAGAATCAACCGTGAATGTTAAATAAATTTAACTCTAGAAATAAGATTAAATGAAGCCCAGATTTTAGAATTGCCAAGGATGAATATATACATTACACATCCTAAACATGTAGATAACTAACAAAATTTAAGAAAGGAAGTGGGAAAGAAGTCAGCAGTAAGAGTAGTAGGCTTATTGATTCTTCATAAAAACTTGGCAATATATATATTAAATTTATATATACATATATTTATTAACATCATATAAATACCTTTATATTTATAAATTATATATTATAGTTCTATATAAATTAAATATATATAAAACTGGCAAATAAGGCAATATTTTTAGGAATGTATTAATACTAAAATGAAAAATCTTAGAAGGTAAATTTAAAACTAGAAATAAAATATTATTAGACACACACTTTCTTACAACTAATTGTGTAGGGAACAAACAGATACTGGCTTAAGCAGTAACAAACTATGTGTATCACTTGGAAAGATTTTGCTCAAAATTTAAACACTTAAAAGATAACCAAACAATAGGACAACAATGACAAAGAGTATCTGCCATATGGACAAATGTAAATGGCTTAAATCTATTAAAAAATACATTCACACATATCTAAATTGGAAATTACACACGTAAAACAGTAGCATTCATATCTATATATAGATTATTTTTTTAATGTTTATTCATTTTTTTGAGAGAGAGAAAGAGACAAAGCACAAGTAGGGCAGGGGCAAAGAGAGAGGAAGACAGAATCTGAAGCAGGCTCCAGGTTCTGAGCGGTCAGCACAGAGACTGATGCGGGGTTTGAACCCACGAACCATAAGATCATGACCTGAGCATGACCTGAGATGAAGTCCGACACTTAACCAACTGAGCCACCCAGGCACCCCTATATGTAGATTTATACACACACCACAAGGTCATTATTCATTCATCTATTAACAGATACTAAGTTTTTTTCATGTCTTGGCTACTGTAAATAATATTACAGCAAGTATGAGAGGGATAGATATCTCTTGAAGATAGTGAATGCAGGGGCACCTGGGTGGCTCAGTCTGGTAAGCCTCTGAGTCTTGATTTTAGCTCAGCTCATGATCTCATGGTTTGTGAGATCAAGCCCAGAATGGGGCTCTGCACTGATAGCACAGAGCCTGCTTGGGATTCTCCCTCTCCTTCTCTCTCTGCCCCTCCACCGCTTGTTCATTCTCTCTCTCTCTCTCTCTCTCTCTCTCTCTCTCTCTCTCTCAATAAATAAATAAATAAATAAATAAACAAACTTAAAAAAAAAAGAGTGAATGCATTTCCTTTGGATATATATCCAGAAGGAGTATTGCTGGATCATATGGTAGTTCTATTTTTAATTTTTGAGTAACCTCCACATTGTTTTTCATAATGGCTGTGCCAATTTACATTCCCACTAACACTGTATTAGCATTCCCTTTTCCCCACATCCTCAAAAAACTGAATTCATAGCAAAGGGTGGATTGGTGGTTGCCAGGGATGGGTGGCAGGTGGGGAAAATAGATAAAAGTCATCAAAGGGTAGAAATTTCCAGTTATAAGATAGATAAATTCTGAGAACATAATATAGAGCATTGTGACTATAGTTAACTGCACACGTATTCAAAAGTTGGTAAGAGAATAGATCTTAAAGGTTCTCAAAACACATACAAAAAAAAAAAAACTGTAATTATATGAAGTACTGGAGGAGTTAACTAACATTGTGGTTACTATTTCACAGTATATACATATATCAAATCATCATGTTTTATGTTAAACTTATAAAATTTCTATATGTCAATTCTATCTCAATAAAGCTGGGGGGGGGGGGAAAGAGAAACAATAATGTATTTGTATAGTCCAATAAAATAGACACCACTACATAATGATAGGCTGGACACCAAAGACATTTCTAAGTCAGTTTTATGTATATTGACTAGTAAGGCATTATTTTTCTTGGAATTCATCCAAAAACAAAAATCAGTTGAAAATATGCAATGTACAATACATTGAAACAGTCAAATAGTAGCTGACTTATTTTGAGAATTAGCTAAGGCAACTCCAACAATGAACAGCATTATGGAAAAACAGAGAAAAAGACTTGGATATCTGAATATCAACATTGTTGATGAATATTTTCATAGCAAGAATTTCTAACATGTTTTATTTGCTTTTTTAAAATCAGCTTCAAAAAAAAAACCCCAAGAAACAAAAAACAAAAACAAACAAACAAACAAAAAACCCACTGTTTTTCTTAAACTTCTGGTTAACAAATTCCAAAGAAGGGTTTTTATGTCATCTTCAACTCTGAAAATATGAGGTGTTTTTTTTTTTTACCACCTTCACCCTTGCAAAGTAAACTACGAGCTATTTATGTGAAAGCAATTTCAACTGCAGTTTAATCACAAAGAACTTCATATATCTCTGGGGGAAAAAAGTGCAAGTCAGCAGATAACTGTGGTATCTTTGGTCCTTGATCTACAGCAAGATCAAAGTTGCTGACCAGATTCAGTAGACCATTTGTTATGAGTAGTCTCTTTGGGATAATAATGATTGTTTATTGAAGACTGATTTTTTTTGATAGGAAGTCTCTATATACAACTATTCTAAGAAACAGGTCCAATAATGCTGTAAAAGATAATAAATTAAAAAAAGTCTGAGTTTTCTAGATTGTGGTTATTTCAAAATCTTAATAGTCTAAGATAATATTAACTTTTATTATCTACATTGCAAGTATATAAGTTACAGGCAATTTCAAATAATAAAATATATTTAGAAGAATAAAGTACAGGTATTCTAAGTTATTAGATTACAAAAGTTCTGTTCTTCCATTCATAATCATATTGCATTAAGTAAATATATATTCATCTAAAAACACATTTTTATTTGCTTAAGAGTTCTAGCAGTTTTCTTCTAACTAGAAATCTATGAAACTTTCAGACATTCAAGTGAATTATGGTAGAACCAAATTATTTTGAATCATTGGTTGCACACTTTATTTCATATGCCTTAACAATGAGTTTTCAAGCAAAGTCGTCATTTCTAAATTACATTTGCTACCTTAATTTACCTTTTCCTAACTCTACTTCCCTCCATAATGACAAGGGTATAGAATTATCCAACTAAAGAACAAATGGTCTTTATAAATTCTAGGGGGAGATAATGGAACATTTTCAGAAAATTAAAATTGAGCAGGATGGCTCATCACAAAGCCTGTATTTGTGCATCTTTTACATTCTAGGCATATAAATCGACTTGAGAGGATGGAGTAGTTTTGTTGCGGTAATTAAGTTTAGCTCTCCCAAAATTCTTAGATCAACCTTTGGTTATAATCTGAATTTCCAGTTTATAAAATATACTCTCTTATCAGGAATTTGAGCAATGACAAGGCATTATGGTGTAAATCTTTGTAAGGGGAAATAAACTGAAGATCATTTATTCTAAAAATTCAAAAGTCAGATAGGAGAGCAAAGTTTATTATATCATCATATTAATTGTAATTAGTTTGCTGAAGATGAGTAATAACATTGTCATATATGCACAGATTATATAAACTACTGTGAATGAGAGGAATAATCAGGGGCACCTGGGTGGCTCAGTCAGTTGAGTCTCTGACCAGCTCAGATCATGATCTTGCAGTTCATGAGTTCAAGCCCCATATCCAGCTTGGTGAAATCAGCACTGAGCCCACTTCAGATCCTCTGTCCCTCTCTCTTTAACCACCCCCCCCAACTTGTGCTCTCTCAAAAATAAATTTAAAGAAAACATTTAAAAAAAAAAAGAGGAGTAATCAGGTGGCACTCTCTAAACCATTCCAAAATCCTGTTAAATGTAACAGAGAAAGTCAGGGGGATGCTTTATTTGTTTGTTTGTTTGTTTGTTTGTTTGAAAGTGTTGCATTTAATAAGGGAGACTTTTCAAAAAGTAGTTAGGGCTGTATGTTAGTAAACAACCTGGCTTCCCATTAAAAATCATCTGGGGAGCAGTACTGATGTGCAGGGCTCAGGTTTAATTCGTCTGGAATAGAGCCAAGCCACATTTATGTGTTTATTTGCTTTAACTCTCAAGTGATTCTCTTCTGCAGCCATGTTCAAATGAGAACTGTTATTGTTTTTATTTCGCAGGCTTATAAGAGATTTTCCATTTAAGCTTCCTTTCTTGGCTTTGAAAAAGCCTCATGACATCTAGAACCTACTTATAGTACTATGAATCTCAAGATCACAGTCACCTAGAATTCTCATTATTTATTAATTAGTATACCTCCTGACTGAAGTCGAGAGATTAGAATGCTAAATGTCTGATATGGATATTAGGATTCTGCATTTTTAATGAGTTTCTCAGCTGCTTCTGATGAAGAGAATGCATGGACATACCAAGAAAAAACTGGAGAACATAGGATTACAATCCTTGGAGTTGGTTTGATGAAGGTTAGCACACTTATTTCAATGTTTGCTACAATCTTGACAAGAGGCAAGTTGATACATCTCTCCCAGATAAAAACAGTATGACTTTCAGGTCCTGTTGTGGAGATCATATTTAATGAACATAAAGCATTTAGAACACTGACTGGCATATTTTTAAATATTTAATAAATACTATCTTGCAGCATTATTTACCTGTTGGCCCCTATTCAATTACTCTGATCTATCCATCCAACTAACCTCACACACATTGGTAAGAAAGTCATAATCGGAATTTTTGCTGAGGCCTCATATGCAGATGATTTTAGCTATTCCAATTATACACATAACAATTACACACATTTTATAATTTAAGGTAAACACACATGATGATTAAATCCAATATTGGTTCCTATGAATTCACTTTTATGTGGATGAGAGAAAATTCTACACAAACGAAAAGGCTACTATCGATGGTTAGAAAATCTTAAAGAGTATCTAGTATAAGGTAGCACCTCTTCCTCCCAGAAAAGAAAATACTAATACTTTCATGATTCTTGTGTTAGGCACAGAATTAAGAAGGATCACGGTATTATACAGAATCACTTCCTCACTCATCTAGACTTCCTGGGTTTGAGATGTTCTGAGATTTATTGTTTGTATCCTAGAGAGCTGAAATACAACCTTACCATACAGGGAACAAGCTTAAATGGTAGAATTCCTCTCTCTTTACTTAACGATTCATAGTTCCCCAAAGAGAAGATGTGCACTGTCAGCATGGGCTAACACGCTGGGAAAGCCTTCACTTCACAATTCTGAGTTGGTTGGTCTTTCTTTTGCTGAGTCAATAGAAAATTATTGCAACAGCCATGGGAATCACTGACACAATCATCTGTGGCTAGAGTAATAGGCTTGGTTTTATCATCCAGAAAGAATACAAGATGGGATAAATTGAACTACTCTTCTTGTGGGTGAGGGGCAATTTGAGTTCTCATGGTTTTCTATTCTTGAAGTATATTTACCAAGAGTGATCATGGAGGAGCCACAGACAAAAAAGAAAAGGCTACACTTTGTTGCACAGTGAAAAGTCATAGGCATAAGGGCACAGTGGTTCACATTGTAACTGTTATTCAGTAAACATTTGCTTTTGAAATTAGAAGACTTGACTCTACTAAACACTCTCTAAACAGTGGTTTCTAAACACATGTGTAAACTAAAAATAATTATACCCATTTCCTGCTTATTATACCACAATTTGCTAATATTAATCTATTTCTTTAGGAGTCTCCTTCAGTCTGAGGAAAAGAGTAAATAAAAATCCATCAGATTTATTTCTGCATCGTCCATTCCATGTCCTGAGAAGAAACAGGGATTCTGAATAGTTTTACCTCTAGGAATATATTTTAGGAAGTTGGAGGCAGCTTAGCTTTGATAGGTCTCAGAGGTAATTAAATGAGTAGATTTAACAGAGGGGAGATGAGGCATTCCAAAAGTTTACATCCTAATTTAATATTGATATTATTCCTAAATAGGTGTTAATTTGTTAAGGCTAAAGTGAAACGAGATGGATATATATTAATCATATGTTAAACTAGCAAACCATTTAAATTGGACAGTTGAAAGTTGTAAAAGAATATGCAAAATTTTTAATACACTGAATCAGCCTGCAGGGGGTAAAATACCAATACATCTTCCAAATGCCATGATAAATGTTGATTTAAAATGTTAGTTTCCATAACCAACAATATGAAAAACTAAATGCTCGGGAAAAGAAATGCTTCTGACTACCTCATCCCTAAAAAGGTTGGGTAAAAATAGAAAGGAAAAAAAATAATGTAGACTGAGCTCACAGTCCTCCCATCCTCTCCATTTAAAAAAGGAAAAAGAACAAAAAAGAATCCACAGAGGAGGCTGCTGTGCACTGGAGCCATAGAGCAGAACCTAGGAAATGGATCTGATTGTACAACTTTGCAAGAAAGTTAGCATTCCTGAAAGGCAACATGCTTGTGAGTCACTTAGGAAAGGAAGAAACAAAACAATCCTAAACAAACAAACAGAAACCTGTCCCAATAAGGGAGGAAGTGAATAAAATGACCTGTCTTGGCTCTAATTGCAGAGGAAGAAAGATAAACATTTGCCACGAGGATTCTTGATCACAATTTCACAAAGTTTTGCGGTAGAGTTTACGCTACCCCTTGGTCGTAAAGAACCCAACACAAATCTAGACTCAACATGGTAACAGGATAATAGTATCCTATAAAACTGGGAGAAGTAAACACATATATCCTCTGGAGAGGAAATTTTTTAAACCAAGATAGAAATAAATACCAAAAATAAATTTAATGAATATGAATAAACAATAAATCACTAAATACAAAAGAATATGAGCTCTGTAATATCTAATAATCAGAAAAACCAACAAACTGTAGCCCTGGTTCTATAAAAATTGTATGTGTAAAAACCATAATATAAAAAATATATTTTAAAAGACATATAAGAATATTTTTGAAAGTGTGAGTAAAAATAGACTATTAAAGTTGACAAGTGTGGGGGGAAAGGAGAATGTCTAGAAGTAAAAATTTAATAATTAAAATTAGAATATCAGTGTCAAGTTTAAACAGTAAAATGTATACAGCTCAAGACTGAAAGGTAGATATTAAGACATTACACAAAATACTACACAGGGAATCTAAGATGGAAAATGTGAAATATAATTTAGAAGATATTGAGGAGGTCTGACTACTGGCTAACTAGAATTTCAAAAAGAAATTATGGAGGAAATAAGAAAAGGATAATATTTCAAAAAATAATGACTAAGGATTTTAGTAACCGATGAAAAATAAATCATGAGATCCAAGAATAGCCCCTAAATTTTAAATGAACAAAAAAAAAAATCTATACCTAGACATGTGAAAGATAGCACACCAAACATTCAGATAGAAAAGACAGCTACTTTACATTGGAAAAAACATCACATTGAAGGCTGACTACCCTAAGCATTGATTTTTCACAGAATGTCCAGCCTTGACGTCAAAACTATTTTGCTAATAACACTGCACTCATTCTGTTAGATAATCTTACTTTTTATTTATAATATTATTGATTTGTATTCTTTTCTTTTACTAAGTTTGGTCAGGTTATTTTAGGGATGTATAAATTTTGTTGATCTTTTCTGTTCTTGTCTCTTCTTGTCTTTGTTCAATTTCTCTATCACGTATCTATTTTTTTGTTTCATTGATTTCTCTTATCTTTATTACTTCCTCCTTTCCACTTATGTGGGTCCACTTATCTCTTCTTTTACTAGCTTGGTAATGTAAGTCCTTAGGTCCCTGACTTTAGAAGCATTAAGGAAAGTATTTAAAATTTCCCTCCATGAACTGCTTTGCCTTTTTCTCATGAATGTTTATATGTGGCATTATTTTTTTTCCCTTCGAACCACTTTTTAATATCACTTTTGCTTTCACGTTTGGCCCCCGAATTGTTAAAAATGTGTTTTGTAATATATAGGAATTTGGATTTTCCTCATTATTGTTGTGGATTTCTAATTTAATTTTGCTGTGGTCAGAAAACATTCTAATTCAATGTTCAATTCTTTTAAATTTATGGAGATATATTTTACAACAAACGAGGTGGTCTATCTTGGTGGATATAGAATGAGAACTTCAAAAGAATGTGTCTTCTCCAGCTACTGAATATAAGGTTCTAAAATGTCAACTAAGCCAAGCGTTTGTTAATCTTTTTCATATAATCTAGGTTTCTTTTTTATAATTTTATCTTTATGTTATAATATTCTACTACATGTTTTGAGGATCATACATATTTATTCTTGTATCTTAAAAAATTTTAATTGTGCAATATCCCTTTCATTTTTATCTGGAAAACTATTTTATCAGCCATTAAAACAGGTTTTCTGGTCTTTTGATGTGTTTACTTTTGTAGGCAAAATAGTGAGGTCTTCTCTTACTTTGAGGATCTCTGCAATAAGCAAAGTATAGTATTCAGTAATTAGAGCATTTACAACAATAAAATGTTGTAAATGTGAAATAATTCCTGATAAGCTTATCTTAGATGTGTTCATTTATTTTAAATATGTTTTCCTTTGCCTCAGGGTACATAGTCATAATAGCTGATTTAAAGTCTTTGAGAGTTCCAGCTTTCGGACAACTGTGTGTGGGTATGTATTCATTGTCCCCCACTCCCCTCCCCGCCCCACCGGAGAATTGGTTATATAATCTTAGTTGTTTATACGCTAAATAATTTTCCATTGTATCCTGGATAATGTGAATTTTATACTGTATAGACTCCTATTTATAATTCAGCAGTACATATTCAAAGTGGATTCACAAGGGAAGTCCCGCTTCCCCTTTTGTGTGGTAGCTTAAAATCGTAATTCAGTTCTCAATGTACTTGCTATGCTGGTTTGTGTCTGTTGTGCACATGCCTGGTTCCCAAAACTTTTGCTGTATGTTCACCATTACCCACCGTTAAATCTTGGGAAGATTCCCTCTTATGAATGGAGGCTTTCTAGACATGAGGTTCTCACATAGGACCTGTGGGCAGAGAAAAAGTACTGAACCCAACGGCTTCAGGCCTTTCATTATTTTAATTATTTTATCATTTTTAACAATAAGAGTAATGATAATTGTTGACTCAGATCACAATTTAAAAATTCAGGATTTCTGGCTCTGCAGTATAGGGTTTTCAAAGCATTAATGAGGATATTTTCTTGGAGAAGTGGAACCATTAAAAAATTAATGCTTTACAGGAAAAGACCTCTCTGACCTCAGCCGTAGAAATTTCTTACTTGACACATCCCCAAAGGCAAGGGAATTAAAAGCAAAAATGAACTACTGGGACCTTATGAAGATAAAAAGCTTCTGCACAGCAAAGGAAACAACCAACAAAACTAAAAGGCAACCAACGGAATGGGAAAAGATATTTGCAAATGACCTATCGGACAAAGGGCTAGTATCCAAAATCTATAAAGAGCTCACCAAACTCCACACCCGAAAAACAAATAACCCAGTGAAGAAATGGGCAGAAAACATGAATAGACACTTCTCTAAAGAAGACATCCCGATGGCCAACAGGCACATGAAAAGATGCTCAACGTCGCTCCTCATCAGGGAAATACAAATCAAAACCACACTCAGGTATCACCTCACGCCAGTCAGAGTGGCCAAAATGAGCAAATCAGGAGACTATAGATGCTGGAGAGGATGTGGAGAAACGGGAACCCTCTTGCACTGTTGGTGGGAATACAAATTGGTGCAGCCGCTCTGGAAAGCAGTGTGGAGGTTCCTCAGAAAATTAAAAATAGACCTACCCTATGACCCAGCAATAGCACTGCTAGGAATTTACCCAAGGGATACAGGAGTACTGATGCATAGGGGCACTTGTACCCCAATGTTCATAGCAGCACTCTCAACAATAGCCAAATTATGGAAAGAGCCTAAATGTCCATCAACTGACGAATGGATAAAGAAATGGTGGTTTATATACTACGTGGCAATGAGAAAGAATGAAATATGGCCTTTTGTAGCAACGTGGATGGAACTGGAGAGTGTGATGCTAAGTGAAATAAGCCATACAGAGAAAGACAGATACCATATGGTTTCACTCTTATGTGGATCCTGAGAAACTTAACAGAAACCCATGGGGGAGGGGAAGGAAAAAAAAAAAGAGGTTAGAGTGGGAGAGAGCCAAAGCATAAGAGACTCTTAGAAACTGAGAACAAACTGAGGGTTGATGGCGGGTGGGAGGGAGGGGAGGGTGGGTGATGGGTATTGAGGAGGGCACCTTTTGGGATGAGCACTGGATATTGTATGGAAACCAATTTGACAACAAACTTCATATATTGAAAAAAAAAGAAAATTCATGCTTTAATTAATTTATTTTTTATTTATCTTTTTATTTTCTTTGCACTTAGACAATGACTTCTTTATTTGCAGAGGTGAAGTCTAGAGGCACCCAACCCACCAGAGGGCAGAATCCTTTGAATTTTTTTTTAAATTAAAGTCTGTTTTCTCTGAGTACTTAAAAATATTTGTTATTTGAATGGAAGAGAAAATAAATGAATAAGTTATTCTTTTATTGAAAAAGCCCTTATATAATTAAATAATTTTCATTAAATTTTCACCAGTGTTTTCTCTAAAACAAGTAAGAGTTGAATAGAAATAAGCAGAAGTGGGTTTTTATATTCTTGGAAAGTATCTAAATATACAAAAGTGAGGGAATGATTAATAAATCCCTAGCTCACATATTCCCAGATTTAAAATTCATGTGCTACTATGGGTTGAACTATGTCTCCTCAGAAAAGATGTGTTGGAACCCTAATCGTCAGTACCTCAGAATCTGACCTTTTGGAGATAAGGTCTTTATAGAGACAATCAAGTTAAAATGAGGTCATTAGTGAGTCTCCAATACGACCAGTGTCCTTATAAAAAGAGAAAATTTGGACATAGAAAAAATAGTTCTTTGGAAATCTAATCATTAATTTGGATTTGACTACAGCAGTTACCATTTAAAGATTAAAGAGACACAGACACCAGTGAGAATGCCATGGGAAGATGACTTTCTTAGGCAGATACATCTATAAGCCAAGGAAAGACAACGATTGCCAGTAAACCACCCAATTCTTGAGAGAGGCAAGGAAAGAACGGTCTTCCTCACAGACTTAAGAAGGAACCAACCTTGCTGATACCTCAATCTCTGACTTATAGCCTCCTGAACTGTAAGACAACTAATTTCTACTGTTTAAAGACACTCAGTTGTAATTTGCCACAGCAGCCCTAGCAAGTCAATACAGGAGCTTAGAAACCTAGTTCTTTTTCCAGATAAAGATACTTTTCTGTTAATACTATTTATTTTCTTCATAAAATAATCAACGGCTGTATTTTAGGAATAAAAGTTGTCAAAGGTTAGAAACATCTCATTTATTCTAAATTTGCTTTTATCTGTATCCATTAAACCATTTTTATTTTTGAAGTTTCATTTATGAAAATGTCATTTTCATAGAAAAAATATAATTCCTTTATTTCATCATCCGACTCTAAACATAAAATGGCAAATGCCATTTTGATTCTAATAATTATAAAATTTTTACACATAATATATTCAGTTTAGAATCATGAGCTTCAAAAAACTAACAATGAAGATGAAAGTTCTCAGAACAAGGAAAATAGAGAAGTCAATGTGTATAACACCAGACTAAAATCAATTACACACCCACTTACTGAACACAGGGGATATCATATATAAATAAAGGGAAAACTAATGAGAAAATTCTTACAGACTTGCAGGATGATTTTCCGAGGATTTCTAAAATAGAATCATACCCTGTATTTATTGATGCTGTGATTCTCTTTCCATCTTCATCCTGAGAATGTATGTGAATAATTCAATCAATACTAAGTATTACTGCTGTGTGTTTTAAAATATTGTGCTCGCACAAAATGTTCAACAACAGGGTCCATGTACAACATGCCACACCTATTGACACAAGCAAATTTTATATATATATATATATATATATATATCTTGGAAATCTAATCATTAATTTGGATAGGACTATGGCAGTTACCATTTAATGACTAGATACTCAAGTAATAGAAAATTCTATTATCTTTAGCCCCCTCTTAGTAATAAGTGATTCAACATAATATTGCATTTAATTTGAGTGAAAGTATTTTGTAGCTAAAAAGTAAGCTGCATAGGAATACCTGATAGAGCTGTAAGAGCAACAGGTTTAAACTGTTTTCAAACGTTTACTTTAACAGAAACCTTTTGTTGTTTAAACCTAGCAGCTTGCTAAGACAGATGTGTTTGTTCAATTTTCAGAAAAGATAGCAGCTGCTCAGATTCAAAAATAATAGATATGGGTAATTTTAAATGGCAAACATGAAAGTTGATTTCCCAGCCTTACTTTCTGCCAAGCAGCTGGGTAGCCATAAGGCACGCTAACCTAATCGGTGCCAATTAATTGCCATGTGTGTTCAATTTAGTACTAAATCCAATCCTGGTTCAGCAGCCCATACCTTAAACTGACTTATCAGACACACCTTAAGACATGCTACAAACATTACTTTTCAAAACGTGAGGAACAACTCCCTCAATTATTCACTGTAGGAGGGAAATGCCAACATACTAAAAATGTATGCCTTATGGGAATATCCATTCTGCCTATGATTATCTAAGCCCCTCACACTCAGCCCTCTCGCTGATTACAACGATAGCGTTTGGAGACATTACTAGAGAAAAAAAAAAAATTAAAAAAAAACTGCTTGAGGAACCTGAAAAGTAAACAAAATCAGAGGGGTGACCTAGAGAAGTCAAAACTTGGAGAAGCAACACAGTCACAGGTGAGTTTCCTGGTTTTATTTTTGTTTCTTCTCACTGCTTTGCACCAAGGGTAGACACCAGTTGCAAAGTGCAATAGCAAAAACTCTGACAGAATATCTGGGTATTTCTGGCCAGAGAACAATGGAATAAAGCCCAGTTAGGTCAGAATAAATGGAGTAAATCCTAGGGGAGGAGGAGACTGAAAAGAGAAGCTAGCATTTTTGTATTGAATCCTGTACAACTCCCAGCCTCATGTGTGGACCGGACAGGCTTTGCACAAGTCCAAATTAGTATAATAAAGACTTTGAGAACTAAACTGACATTCGAGTCACTTGTAAAATCCCATCCTAACCCCAGAACCTCACAGGTTTAAATGAGATAGGCCCAAATCAACATGACCAAAGTTTTGAGAAAAGAACTGAGATTTGAACCCACTACAACACCAGATGAAACACCCTGGGCCTAAACTTGACAAAGAAACACGCCAGAGGACTGTCACAAAATGCAGTCAACACACCACAACATTCACAACGTCCAGGATGCAATTAAAAAAAAAAAAAAAACAAAAAACAAGGGCACTTGGGTTGCTCAGTTGGTTAAGCATCTGACTCTAGATCTCAGCTCAGGTGATGCTTTCACAGCTTTTTGAGTTCGAAACCTGCATTGGGCTCTGTGCTAACAACACACAGCCTGCTTAGGGTTCTCTTTCCCCCTCTCTCTGCCCCTCTCCTGATCTCTCTCTCTCTCAAAAAAAATAAATAAACGTTAGAAAAAAATTCTTTAAAACACACAAACTTATTACATTAATACTGAGGAAAATATGAGCCATTCTCAGAAGAAAAGGCAACCAAGAGATGTTGATTCTGGGATAACTCAGATGTTGTAATTATCAAATAAAGATGTTAGTGCGGCAATTATAACCACACTGTGTGAGGTGAAGAAATGAATATTTGAGATGACTGAAAATGTAGGGTTTTTTAACATTTTATTTTTAAGTAATTTCTACACCTAAAGTGGGGCTTAAATTTACAACTCTGAGGTCAAGAGTCACGTGCTCTACCTACCAAGCCAGCCAGGTGCCCCGAAAAGGTAGAAATTGTAAATAAAGAAATAGAAATTTTTTAAATAACAAAAAGGAAATTTTACAAATAAAAAAACATTATTTAAATTAAAAAGTCACTGGAAGTTCCATAAAGACAGGCAAGTTTATCTTCCAATTATGGAATCAACACACTAATAACAGTTCCTTGCTAAGAATAGGCCCATAAAAAACATTTAATAAATACAATCTGAAAAGGCTGGTAAAATCAAATATCATTTTCAGTACTTTAAATAGGTCATGTAATTCTTATAGCCTGAAAAATTTATATGAAAGCACAGTTTTGTTTCTAATGGATAAAGTTCAGTTCTTTATAAGAAGGCTAAACCACATTATAATCTTTATTTTTCAAAATACTGAATATCCCCTATAGAGATAAAACAAAAATTAATCCATTAAAATCTTAGATATATAAAGAAAAACATTAAAATTGTTAGGTAGAAGCTACATAGGAGCATCCTGACCTTGTGGCTTTCAAGCGACTGACAGATCAGGAGCCACAGGTGCTCAACAAATGCTCTCCCCTTCCACCTCTGCCACGGGGTCATCTTCAGACTCATTATAATTCATTTGATTGTAGGTACAACATCTCCCAGTGTGGAACGGCTGCCATGACAGTTTCAGTGCAAACCTTATAGGGTCAAAACTCCCCCTCCCAATCTGTGGGAGGAAATTCCCAAATGACTGGAGGCAGCCTACCTTAGAGACCACCCCACTGTACCTCCCAGTTCCTCCCAGCCCAGACAAACTCAGTAATATCCAATCCCAAAACAACCTTGCTCTCCCACCTTGAGAGTGTATTTCCACCTTAATAAACTGCTTTGTGCGTGCTACTTTCCTAACAGCTGTCTTTATTTTGAGCATGGATCCCTAAATCTCATGGGAAATTCAAAGACAGAGACCTCCATTCACAAAACACAGCCTGTCTTGTAACAAAATCATTCCATGCATTTCAGTTCTGCATTTAAGGAGCTTGGAAGTTGCCACTCTGTCCTAACAAGTTAAAAGCCAAACAAGTTGAAAATCAACAACCTTTCCTAGATTCCTAAGGAAAGCAAGGTCAGAAAGAAAACAACTGTACCCAAAATTGGAGAAACAGACAAATACAGAGAATCTCAACTTACAGGAACAGAAACTCATGAGCTGATTGCCTCTGCCAGAACAAATCCCAAAACAGGAAAATGTGAACTATAATTGACAAATCGCTGAAGGCTCAGTGCAGATAAATCCAAGAATTAAAAACTCCAAGGGGAATCAGTCATGGGGGCTCCTCCCTCCTACTGTTAGGCTTACCTGCAGGAGTTCAACCAGGTTCTCATAGTAAATATTGGAGAAAACTCCTCTCCAGCTTCCAGGAGTGGGAGAGGAAAGGAAACCATTTTGAAATACATCTGAGCACTCTGCTGTTGGCAAGGTCTACCCACAAGTGAAACTACTTAACCAGAGCCTTACCTGTTGGGATTTTATCAGAGCCTAACTGACTTGGGGGAAGGGAAATACTCAAGTCCAGCCAGTTCTAGTCTTCCACGTGGGAGAAAGGAAACACCCAACTCCAGCCCACTCTAGTCCAGCTGTCCCATATAAGGAGGGAGAATGAGAAGCACCTGTGCACCTCACAATCCAAAGGTATAGGCTCTCTAAAAGACTGAGACCTAATCATAAGACTATTGAACATTTCCTCTTCCACTTCACCACAACATTGTGAAAGTCCTATTCACAGCAGTTCCTTTTACCCAGTGTATCATGTCTGGCTACCAAGAAAAAAATTACAAGGCATACCAAAAGCCAGAAATCACAGTTTGTTTGAAGAGGCCGAACAAACATCACAACCAGACATGGCAGGGGATGCTGGCATTATCCGACTGGGAATTTAAAATAACAGTGTTATGATCAGTATGATCAGTATGCTAGGGGCTCTAATGGATAAAGTAGACAACATGCAAGGGCCATTGCACAATGTAAGCAGAAAGGTGGAAATCCTAAGAACAACAACAAATCTGAAGATAAAAAAACACTGTCACAGAAATGAAGAATGCGTCTCATGAGCTCATTAGGAGACTGGAAACAGCTGAGCTAAGAATCTCTGAGCTAGAGCACTTATTAGTAGAATCCTCAAAAACTGAAAAGCAAAAAGAACACAGATAAAAAAAAAGGTATCTGGAGACTGTGGGATGATTACAAAAGATAAGACATATGTAATAGGAATACTAGGAGAAAAGAAAGGAACAGAAGAAATCTGTTAAACAATAATGACTGAAAATGTCCCCAAATTAATGTCAAACACCAAACCACAGATCCAAGAGAATACTAGACTAGAATATATGCCAAAGAACTATACCAAGGCATATCATTTTCCAGCAATAAGAAAATCAAAGATAAACAAAAAGTAATGAAAGAAAAGGAAAAGATACTATATTTATTGAGGAGTAAAGATATTCATTACATCCAGCTTCTCAAAAATCATGCAAGGACGAACAGAATGAACTGAAATATCGAAAGTGTTGAGAGAAAAAAACCCATCAATCTCCAATTCTGCACCCCGCAAAATTATCCTTTAAAAGTGAAGAAGAAATACTTTCTCAGACAAACAAAAATGGAGGAAATTCATCACCAGTAGACTTTCATTGCAAGAAACACTGAAAGAAATTCTTTATTAGAAAGTAGGATCTAAAAAAAAAAAAAAAAGAAAGTAGGATCTACAGAAAAAGAAAGAACATTGGGAGGAAATAAGTGAAGGTAAAATAAAAACATATGTTCTTATTCTTAATTGATCTAACAGAAAACAGTTTGTTCAAATTAATAATAGCAACATTGTATTTGATTATGTATGCTTATATATATTTTATGCATATACATATACACTTACATATAAGTGAAATGAATGACAGCAACAATAAAAGAAACAAAAAGGAAGAATTAGGGTTATTGTGTTATTAAAAGATATGCACATTATCCATGAAGCAGTGTAGTGTTCTTTGAAAATGGACTTGGAATAGTTGTAATTGGATAATGCAACTCTAGGGCAAACACTAAAAAAAAAAGTTCAAAAAGAAGTATAACTAATATACTAAAAAAAGAAAATAAATTCATACAAAATGCTCAATTAAAACCACAAAAGCAAGAAAAAGAAGAAAAGGCAAAAATACAGAAACTATAAAAATAGAACTACCCTACAATCCTGTAATTGCACCACTGGCTATTTACCCAAAAAACCCAAAAACACCAATTAAATGGATACATGCACCCCTATATTTATAGCAGCATTATTTACAATAGCCAAATTAATGAAACAATCCAAGTGTCCATTGATAGATGAATGGATAAAGAAGATAAGGTGTGTGTGTGTGTGTGTATATACATATATATACACATATGTGTATACATATATATGTGTATGTATACATATATATATATTATACATGTAATGGAATGTTATTCAACCATAAAAAGGAAATAAATCTTGCCGTTTTCAACAATGTGGATGGAGCTAGAAAGTATAATGCTAAACAAAATAAGTTAGAGAAAGATCAATAATATATAATCTCACTCATGTGTGGAATTTAAGGAAAAAAACAAATGAGCAAAGGGAAAAAAAGAGAGAGAGAGAGAAACCAAGAAACAGACTCAACTGTAGAGAACAAACTGATGATTACTAGAGGGGGTAGGGACCAAGGTGTACACTTGTGATGAGCACCAGGTGATGTATGCAATTGCTGAATCACTATATTATACACCTGAAACTAATATAACACTGTATGTTAAGTACACTGGAATTAAATATTAAAAAATACAGAGACTAGGCAACAAATAGAAAACAGTCATGTATATGTTAGATATTCATCCAACTATATAAATAATCATTTTAAATGTCAATGGTCTAAATATACCAAGGAAAAGACAGAGATTATTAGAGTGGACCAAAATATAAGACTTAATCATACACTGTCTACAAGAAGCCCATTTTAAATATAAAGACACATATAGACTAGAAATAAAAGAGTAGAGAAAGATATAACATACTAATATTAATCAAAAGAAAACAGGAGTGGCTACATTAATTTCAGACAGAGAAGACTTCAAAGCAAGGAAAGTTACTGGGGATAAAGAGGGGCATTACATAATGATAAAGGAGTCAATTCTCTAAGAAGAGATAACAATCATTAATGTGTGTGCGCCTAAAATCTGAGCATTAAAGTGTGTGAAGCAAAAACTGATAGAACTGCAGGAAGTAGATGAATCCACTATCATAGCTGTAGATTTCAACGCTCCTCCCTGAGAAACGGACAGATCTAGCAGGCAGAAAATGACATAGTTGATCTCATCAAAAGAATCAATCAACTGAATATAACTGACACTTAGAGACTACTTCATCCAACAACAGCAGAATACACATTATTTTCAAGCGTACAAGAAACATTTACCAAGACAGACTAAATACTGAGCCATAAAACACACCTTAACAAATTTAGAAGAAACCACGCAATCTCTACTCTTAAACCAAAGCAAAATTAAACCAGAAATGAGTAACAGAAAGATAACTGGAAAATCCCCATATACAGGAAGATTTAACAACACATGTCTAAATAATGCATGGGCTAAAGAAAATCTCAAGAGAAATTTTAAAATATTCAAACTAACTTTAGAGTCTCATGCCTTACCAACTGAGATAGCTAGACAACTTGAACTAAATTAAAATGAAAACACAATGTCTCAAAATTTGTGTGATGCATAAAAATGGTGCTTACAGGGAACTTTAGAGCATTGAATGCATGATACTAGAAAAGAAGGAAGATCCAAAATCAATCATCTAAGCATCCACCTTAAGAAAATAGAAAAAGAAGAGCAAATTAAATACAAAGTAAGCAAAAGAAAAGAAATAATAAGAATTAGAGCAGAAGTCAATGAAATTGAAAACAGGAAATCAACAGAGAAAATAATGAAACTAAAGTCTGGTTCATTGAAAGGATCAATAGAATCAATAAGCCTCCAGACAGGCTAACTTAAAAAAGAGAGCACAAAAATTATTATGATCAGAAATGAAAGAGGGGAGATTGCTACAGATCCAATGGAAACCAAAGGGTAATCAAAGAATTCTATAAACAACTCTATGTCCACAAATGTGATAACATAGATGAAATAACCAATTCTTTGAAAGACACAATCTGTCAAAACTAACCCAAGAACTAGATAATCTGAATAGGCTTATATCTGTTAGAGAAATTAAATAAATAATTAATAACCTTCCAATACAGAAAGCCCCAGGGACACCTGGGGTCACTGGTATTTCTCTCAAACATTTCAAGAAGCAATTACATCAATTCTCTACAGTCTCTTTCAGAAGACAGAAGCAGAGGGAATGTGTGCTACCTCATCATTTGAGGCCAGATCACACATACAGCAGACAAAAGGATTATAAGAACAAAAAATTACAGATCAATAACTCTCATGCATGTAACATCTAAAAATCAACAAAATATTAGCAAATTGAATCCAACAGTTGATAAAAACAACTTACAGCACAACCACAAATATTTATTACAGATGTGCAAGGCTGGTCCAACATTAAAACTCAGTTAACACAATCACTTACATGAACAAGCTAAAAAAGATAAGTCATATGATCATACAAATAGATGCAGAACAAGTATTTGATGAAATCCAATAAGTCCCCATTCTTTTTCAACATTCATACTGGAAGTCCATGCTAATATTACTAAGACAATAAAAGGAAATAAAAGAAACACAGGCTGGGAATTCAGAAATTAAACTGTAAGGAACAACTATGGAGTCAGTGTAAAAAAAAAAAAATCAATGCTTGCCAGAAGTTAGGAAAAAGAGAGGGATGAATAGGTGAAGCACAGAGGATTCTTAGAGCAATGAAAAGACTCTGTATGACACTATAATGATGGATACATGTCATTATACATTTCTGCAAACTCATATAATGCAAATACCAAGAGTGAACTCTAATGTAAACTATGGACTTTGGGTGACAATGATGTGTCAGCGTAGGCTGGTCAGTGGTAACAAATATACCACTCAGATGGGTATGTTGATAACAGGGGACGTTATGCATGTATGGGGAAAAAAGTATATGAAAAATCTCTGAACCTTCCTCTCAATTTTGTTGTGATCCTAAGTCTGCTCTAAAATAATGTCTTTTAAAAAATTGACCTATATTTTGAATTTTTAGTAAGTTAATAAAAACTCATAGTTGAGGAATTCACCTAGGGGCAATCAATAAAGATTTTGCAATCTTTATAAAATTTCTTCATTAGTCCAAGCAGAAAACTTAGAATAATGAGTAACATGGAGAACAATGGGGGATATGGGAATTCATCAGCTACAAAAAAAAAAAAAGATACTTACATGAGTATGATAATCATCTTTAAAAACACTGCTTTGTTAAAAAGTGAATATACTTAATCAGTATTGTCCCCTAGCATTATGGAGATTCTAAGCAAATGTATAAAATAAAACAAAAAGATGTAAAGTGCAGGATCAGTATGAAGAACTTTCTGAGTAGTAACAGAATATCTTTAATAGACATGGTGCTTAAAGAATACAAATTCCATTCATTTACATTCCTTATGCCATCAAAATCTTATAGACAAGGTTATTACTATAATCATATAAATGTACAATACAATACTTGCTAAGGATAACAGAAAGTGTGACCAAACCAGGACTTAAAATCAGTGTTTTCTTTTTTCCTTAAAAGCAAATACACATTCCTTGAATGTGTCTTTGAATGTCTTGAATGTCTTGAAATACACATTCCATGACGAGTAAAAAGTCCAGAATTATTTTGTTATTACAATGAACCAACACGAGACCATCCTCAACACAAATAGGCACACACAACTCTTTGATCTGATACTACAACAACCTGCAAAACTGCGATGGAGTGACACTTCCCTTATATTGGAGAACTTACAGTCTTCTATATTTTATTTATAGAAAGATAGAAAATATAGGATGCTGGTGCACCACTGCTCTGGAAAAAGTAAAGTATCTTTTGTGAAGTAGAAAAGATAATGTGGGAAGGCAGAGATAGATAGTAACTTGAACTGGAAATGGGTTAAGTATCCATTCTGACCATTATTATGGTCATTATACGAACATTTAAATGTAATTATTTATATTTATGACAGCTCAGCACAAGATTAAATAACTAGAGATTCTATTCAGACCAGAAAACAGAAGTTAATTAGATAGTCAGCAAGAAGGGTGGACTTTTGAAAGACAAAAAGTATGACCTCCGTGTTGAAGGAATTGGTGTGAAGGAGTCAGGTCCCTAGGATTATGGAGTTCACATGTCAGTACGTGAAAATTCAAATGTAATTTACAACATTAAGTAAGAAAGACATCAAAGTCTGGAATAAGTTTTAACTATTCTTCAAGTATGAACTTGTATGGGTGTCTGGGGGACTTACCTTAGTTCTACTGTCCCATTGTCAGCCATAAGCAATCTTCTATGCCTGCACCTCAGCTTGTACATTTTGGCACCCAGGCCCCTTGCCCAGCCACCAGCAGTCACACTCATTACACAGTGGAGAGCTGGAAGTACCGAGAGGATTCTATCATTTCTTTTGTCTGCCCTCAGAGGTCAGCAGAAGCACCCGTACCTGCTCAGGGGATTTTTCTCAGCACCTCTGCCCCTATCCCAGCTGGAGTTTCTGTCATGTGTTCCATGACACACAGAATCTAGAAGTTTTCTCTCACTGCTGCCCTACCCTCAGCTAGCAAGGATGTGCCTCAGCCTCAAGGAAGGTCACTCTGAGCTCTCCTGCTCTTATGGCACTCATAGGCAACTCTCCTTGAAAGCTGGAGCACCTGGGCAGGGAGAGCTTCTCTCATTTCTTGCTCTGTCCCCAATACTCCAATTGAATGTTGATAAAGTCCTATGGTAAAGAGTTGGTGATTGGCTGCAAACGTTTTTTTGTGACCAGTGCACTCTTAGGGATTCTAAATTACCATCCTAGCCCTCACTAAGCTATACATTTTTTTTTTTAATTTCTCTGTTTTTTCTTGCCTTCATGAATGGATGTTTTCTCTCTTCTGCCCTACAGAGTTCAAAGCAGCTTTGGGTCTCTTCTAAAAGTGTTTCACACTTAGTGGATTTTGTTCACTTACATTTGTGTCCTCAGTTCTGGGAAGGATTTTAAGAAGCTATGATTTTATAAACTATCTTACTTTACTGGTTGCTTCATTGGGAATGATGTTCTCTTATACTTTCTTATCCCAGCAGAGGCAAAAACAGTCAAAGTGGAGTTAAAAATATATTTTAACCAAATATAACAGGTCTACTGAGGGTAAGGAAAAGTATTTTTGCACCTCAATAGTTAAGTAGAGTTTCTCCTATAAATTTTGTGATTTTAATTAACAGAGAGCTCTAAGCTTGCATTTGCCTAGGTAAGCCTGTATAGCTATTAGCGTCCAGATTCTGCCCATTGTTAGTGAACTTTATAAAACCCCTGAGCTGAAGATGCTTTCATAATACCTTTTAATTAGCACTATATGTATGAAAATATTTCACAAACTTCTTTAATTCTAAGTAATATATTTTAAAAAAAAGTCTGGAAAACATGTATCACAGCTTACCCCAAATATGTAGATTATTTTTCATCTATTTTTGTATAAGCTACATCAGAAATCAGAGCTAAAATCACTTAGAGACAAAATTTAAACTGGAAAAATAATGCACTGGCTTGGTGATTCTACGTTTGGAATTGGAATTTTGAATATTTCTAAGATGAAAAATGAGAAAAAGAATACTTTATCTGATTTTGAAATTAGTGTTTTTGAAATTTGCATAATCTAATATTTGCTATGGAATCTTTCTGATGGCCACTAGTTGAAGACAATAATACAAGTCAAGCCTTGTACAGTGTTTTCTATGTGCCATGCACTATTCTAACCACTTTATATAGCATAGAATAACTTCTAATTTTAGTCTGCAAACAATCCAGTGAAGTAAGTACTGTTATTATTACCATTTCACAGATAAGGACTTTGAAGAACAAAGAGTTAATAATCAAGTTCATACAACTAGTTAGAGGCAGAGTCAGCTGATCTGGTTCTAGAGTCTATGTATTTTCCCATTTTGGTTAACTGCCTCAAATTAGCAAAATTATAGATTAAATCACATCTTTAAGTTATTAGTTAAAACAATGTAATTTTATAAGAATTTGATATTTATGTTTGAAATAGAAGTCCTGCTGCTATGAATTTAAATATATTTGGGATATATATTATAATATCTATTATTAATTATATTAATATATTCCATTAAATCTATAAATATCTATAAATAATATCTACCATTAATTTAATATATATTATGACATATTGTGAGATAAATATATAAATAAATATATTACATATAATATTATGATATATATCCAAAATATATTTAAATTCATAGCAGCTAGACTGTTATTTAAAACATAAATATTGGGGCGCCTGGGTGGCTCAGTCGGTTGAGCATCCGACTTTGGCTCAGGTCATGATCTCATAGTTCGTGGGTTCAAGCCCCGCATCAGGCTCTGTGCTGACAGTTCAGAGCCTGGAGCCTGTTTCAGATTCTGTGTTTCTGCCTCTCTCTGCTCCTCCCTCACTTGTGCTCTGTCTCCCTCTGTCTCAAAAAAAAAAAAATAAACATAAAAAAATTACATTAAAACATAAATATCAAATTCTTATGAAATTACATTGTTTTAACTAATAATTTAGAGATGTGGTTTGATCTGTAATATATATCTGTAACAATAATATATTAATATGTTGGTTATTATATATAATTACATATTATAAATTGATTATATGTAATATTATTAGTAATATATATTATATAATATGTATGTACAATCACTGTTTTTCCTTAAACTAATTTAATGTTATATATTAGATATTTTTTACAATCAGCACTTTTGTTCATAAAAATTTTACTATGTATTTTGCTTTATTTTATAATAACTAAATTTACTTGAAATTATTTTAATGTGTTTATCCACAAAGTTGTACTTATGATTCATTTAAAAAAATTGTCAATGTAAAGGCACATGTTTATTTAAAATGACGTATTTTTATCATCATTTTTGCAGTGGCATTGGAAATGTTTTTTATGGTCCTACATAGGTATGTGGCAATTTCTTTATTTCTGTAAGTGACCTAATCATCCCATGAGTACATTTAATATTTAACTATATTTCAGCTTTTCCCAGCTTGAAAATAATGATATTTCAGCTTTTCCCAGATTTCCCTCAGGTAAAGATATAAAAAGATAAACTAGAGGGATGAGATCAAATTCTTCCCTCCCTTTACTCTCACCTACAATATGAGTCTCATGTTGGCTCTTGCAATGGATTCCACTGAGGCACAGCTGTTCTCTTCTTAGGGGGAGTGCCAGCTGGTGTTTATTGATGTGTGGTTAGTGTACTCCCATCCCTGGGAATCCTATTGGTTTCTGCTCCTAAAATATGTAGCTGGGGAACCAACAGTCTGTTTTTGTTAACTGGCTTCATTCTCAGCACTTCCTAACTTAGAGCAACCTAGAGTGTCCCTGGACTGAGACAATATTCTGAGGTGTAGCCATGACTTTCTAGTATAGATAGCCTGTACTGAACTATTTGATTACAGGGCTATCGTGTACACTCTTTGACCACACATCTGGTAACTCTCTAGCCAGATTCTCAGTGATATTTAAAATAATCTCTCTTTTTTCTTCTTTGCAATAAACTAGCAGGAACTTCTCAATTCCTTCAATGTCACATGGAAATAACTGAGGTTAATCTGGATAATCATCTCCCTCCACTACAGATGTGTTTTGTACCTTCACACACTGTATTTGTACTGAATTACCCTGCCTGGTCATCTCCTCCAGGGTTTTAAAAAGGAAGTATGATAACGCACTTCTGCATTCAGTTTTCTCTTCAACCTATCTAACAGATACAGTCACGAAGAACCCTAGCTCAGGAAGGCAAGGGAAAGAATGATATGAATCACCTCTGCTTCTCCTGTCTTCAATTCCTTTCTCCTTCCCACAAACTACAGGTATTGAAGTCATTCATGTATTTCTCCTTTTCTGGTAGAAATTTTCCATTTATTGTATCCTGATTCCTGATCAATCATAAATATGTTTTTCTGAATTATAATAAAATTAAATGTCGCTTAGAACTGCTTTATTTTCTTGAAATAAAAACCAATTATATATAGTTTTACCAAGGTCAAATTTTCAAGAGTTTATCTTTGGAAATTTCAAGTTCCTAAACACAATTTTTTTCACTCTCAAATGATTCAATAACCATCCAGTATTTCTTAGAGGTACATAGATGCCTCTGAAAGTAAGGATGTTATGGGCCCTCTATGCAAAAGGCAAAATAAGAGAACTGTAATACATTTCCAAAATACTTTTTATCTTTTCAAAAACATGATACATTTTTGTTAAAAAAGGTAGTTTTCTAGTTTGTAGTTGCAGCATTTTCTAAGACAAGACTGAAGAGTAACAGAAATGTATGAACAATTTCAATGATAATTTCTCTAGAAAGTATTATTCAACAGTAAAATAAGCCATTGCTGCCATCATCATGAAAGCTCAACAGAGTATTTTTTTAACTATGTTATGGTAGAATAAGATTTCTACCTAAAGTAAATTAATAAAAAAGAGATATAAAAGAGATTTAATATAAAAGAAATTTATTTCAATTAGTAAGAGGCTTGCCATAAATATCACATGAGGTTAGTCATTTGTCAGCAGAAGCATTTTCGTTGATAGTTTTATATTTGGTCTATATAGAGTAATATAGGGACGCCTAGGTGGCTCAGTCAGTTGAATGTCCAACTCTTGATTTCAGCTCAGGTCATGACTCCAGGGTCATGGAATCAAGCCCTTCATGGGGCTTCACGCTGAGCATGGGATTGAGCCCTACATCGGATTCCATGTGGAGCCTGCTTAAGATTCTCTCTGCCCTTCCTCCTGCTCTCTCTCTCACTCACTCAAAAGAGAGAGAGAGAGAGAGAGAGAGAGAGAGAGAGTAATATAAACATTTGCCTTATATTACATTTGGTTTGTAAATATTTGGTTTTGAATAAATCCCTGGTAGTGATGTATATATACCAAAATCACTCCACCTGGACCTAGAGAATCTGTAGAACATCTATGTTGATAGAGTTAAAGATAACTTTCTAAGTGGGTTCCCCTGCTTCCCTGTCCACTGAAGGAGGCTAATTGTCTTAACGGTTGGTCTTAAATGATGAGACTTCCTTTCAAAGGAAAAACACTCTTGCTGAGAAAATGCCTTCATGAGCCTTTGTTTGTTGGTTGAGTCTTTGTGAGATGTGAGATTGTCAGGTTCCAACCTTCTAGAGAAGAAGGTAATGCTATTTAATAATACCACATGGGGGAAAAATAAAGGTCTAAATAAAGGTCTAAGAGATAAGAGGGAGGATTAGAAAGATATTATTAGAAATGTTCTATATATTAGCTATTCCATCAGTTTGGGTTCTAAAATGAGAATGAGAAAGATTAGAAGCCCCAGAGATAAAACTGAACATTTGTAGACATTGTTGTTCTAAGCCACTGAAAATTTAAGGTTGTGTGGTAATGACTGATGAATATGTGATACTTCCCCCTCCCCCTTCCCCTCCCCCTTCTTCTCCTTCTCCTTCTCCTTCTTCCTAAATCTCAATTGCTGAATTTGGTGTCTTGATTTTTATGGTGTTGGATGTTGTCCTCAAATATTGTTTCTTTGCATCTTTTCTTAAGTTTTATTGACTCCTTCTCTGTGATGAGTGAAAGTTTTTCTTTAAGGAAATATAATGAAAGGGTAGTACTGTGGTCTCAGCAGAATATGAGTTAGTCTAAGCAATACTAAATGCTTTACTTAGATGGCTAAGAGCAGAATCGGAGTCCCCTTTTCCATTCCATTCTTCTTTCTTATAATTTGGGTTACTTTGGGTATTCTTCTGCTTCTTTCTTAAGCCCCAATATTTATATTCAGACCCTTTCTCAGACAGTAGTTCACAGTTGGAAAGCAGTTTTCACAATTTAACCTCGGAGTAAATATTGCTGCTTGCCACTATAAGCTGACTACAGTACCCATCTGTCCTTAATGTAATCCTAATTAATTATTCTGACAATTGGTCCTGAACTTCCAGGTTCTTTTGTGTACGTTGTCTCTGAACTTGAATGTTTTTGGAAGGGCTTTTTTACATCTATAGTAGTTTTTTTCTAAATGTGTTTGACCTGTTGTTTTCTCTGCTTTTTCCCCATTCCTGCAATATAATTTCACTTGCTTTTGATTATCCAAGAGTTCTTCAAAAAATGTTGTACTGTTGGCTGCATATGTTTTAAAAAAAAATGTGTTAATTGACTATTTTTAAAGTTTATTATTATTATTATTATTTTTTAAATAATCTCTATACCCGACATGGGGCTTGAACTCATGACCACGAGATCAAGATTTGCATGCTGAGCCATCCAGGTGCTCCACTGAAGGCATACTTTTCTAAATTTTTAGAGCCACTATAAAATTTATTTTGTTATTTTATGGCATTTTGGCGATTTTAAGATATTCTTAATGAAACGGGTGGAAACACAGGACATTAATCTCTCTTGCTAGAATTTCCAGCTCGTATTCATATTTATAATGCGTACATGTTATCATTCATGTTTTACATGATATATTAAAACAAAATAGCAAAATACAAAGTAAACAAAGTAAATTATATATTTTTATGGGTAGGAACTCACAGTAAAAGCCATGTATTCACTGGGCACCTAACAAACAATTTTGAAACTTCTTTTTTAATTAATTCTGATTACTACTCTATGTCATTAAAATGCTGTTAGAGAAATCTAATCCAACCTCTCTTTTCACAAATAAGTAAACCATAAATTTCAGGGAGTTAAATTATTTCCATGAGAACATCTACTGAGGTTTCCCATAATCAGTCTTAGGCCAAAGTTTGCCTTTATTTTTAAATCCCTATTTCATTACCTCTTTGATTGTTAGGCAAAATGCTATTTGTGACATCATGGAAAATTAATTTTTAAAGAAAGTGAGTTTTAAAATGGTCAAACTTGTGTGTCTATATATGTATAGTTGTTATGTGTATACATGTGTGTATATGAATAGTTCTTATATAATAACATATTATAGGTTATATACATATTTTTCAAAATCTTATGGACTTAAATTTAGTGTTACCCTAACTGAATAAACCAAAAAATACACAAAATTAGCTTAAACTTCTATTTCTCTTTGCCTTTAGAACCTGAATTTCAATTAATGGCTATCATTTAATTATTCATGATAAATGGCCTTAGGAATAAAGAAATTAAATTTAAGGAACAAATGATTCAAGGAAAATAAAACATTTCTCAACAGTTTCTTTTAAACCTAAAAATCTCATTGTAGGTCAACGTTGTTTTACATGTATTAATGAGCTGTTTGTGTCCTGCTTTTGTGTAGTTTTGAAAAAGAGTGCTCTAAATACACCATATTTCTCTAAGCCTTAAGGTAGAAATAAATTCTTTTTGAATTTTTATCCTTCCACAGTCAGATCACTGCTTCTAACTTGTATCATTCATTCAAATATACAGTACTTGGGTGATATTTCAAAAGAAAGCAAAGAAAGTATCACTGTGGCCAGCACACAAGTTAACAGCACATACCAATTTTCAGAAATACCTGAGTTCAGCTTTAGATGAGAACACATTATTCAAAGAAACAATCTTTAATATAATGCTCATGGCAACTCATTATGCACTCATGTATTTTATAATTGAAAGTGATTATATTTTGGAGTGCCTGGGTGGCTCAGTTGGTTAAGCGTCCAACTTCAGCTCAGGTCATGATCTCGCGGTTTGAGTTTGAGCCCCACGTCCGGCTCTGTGCTGACAGCTCAGAGCCTAGAGACTCCTTCAGATTCTGTGTCTCCCTCTCTCTCTGCCCTCCTCCACTCACGCTCTTTCTCTTTCTCCCTCTCTCTCAAGACTAAATAAAAACATTAAAAAAATTTTTAAGTGATTTTTTTCATATTATACTAGGCAAGAAAATATATTTAATAAATAAGTGTATTTTTTCTACTAATTTCTAGGAACTATTATATCTTGAGTGTCATAACACACATTAGTATGTTAACCCAAGATTAATGTGATGATCTTGGATTCTCTAAATCATTTAGATTTGAAATTATTCACTGTTCACCCATTCACCCCTTAAAATGTATCTTTTTTTTTTAATTTTTTTTCAACGTTTTTTTATTTATTTTTGGGACAGAGAGAGACAGAGCATGAACGGGGGAGGGGCAGAGAGAGAGGGAGACACAGAATCGGAAACAGGCTCCAGGCTCTGAGCCATCAGCCCAGAGCCTGACGCGGGGCTCGAACTCACGGACCGCGAGATCGTGACCTGGCTGAAGTCGGACGCTTAACCGACTGCGCCACCCAGGCGCCCCAAAATGTATCTTTTTAATCACTAATGTTTAATCAAATCCTACCAGGAATGTTGGCTAACATTGTAGAGGAGATTTAATCCTCCTCCAGCTCTCCTTAATTTAGGAGAAATATTTTTGGTAGGAGAAAAACAGCAATACTTTGGGACCAAAAAGGTTTAAGAGAGAATTTTTTTTTATTAGAAAGGTAATTCAAATGTACAGTGAAAACTGCTATTCTGAAGAAGAAATAAATGTACATTTTCTCGTAATTTTTCTCCTAAATTGTAAATAGAGGACTTATAAAAATTGACAAAATCAAATTATGAAAACTGATATCCTGATAAGATTTTAAGCATTAAAAGATTTCACAGATGATATTTATCCTTAAGTTTACCTCCTCAAATGCAATCTCAAGGCAACTCAGATTATATATAGTGTTTTGACCTGTTAAGGGCATAATTTTATTTGCGCCTAATTTAGCTGTTTTTATAGAGCTCTTAAATCAGTCACTTTGATATTTTAAAATGTTTCAAGATTTTTTTAACTAGTACAAAAGTAAAATACTGCTCTATTTATTAATCCATGTCTTTTGTCTTAAATTCTTAATAGTTTTAACAAGAATATTGCATTTTCTGAAAAAGTTTTAAACATATCATACAAATTCTGAAAGAATACTTAGCTTCAACTAAATCTGAGATGTATTTAATGCAAGATAAATTATTACTTGAACTACTATAAATTCTTACTATTAATAAAAAAATGTTGTTAATGCATTACAGGAAGAATACAGTGTGCCAGCTACCTAATTCTATTAATTCAAGGAAATGTAATTAAATTGGGTATCAACTCTTCCTGCTACCATTGACTCATTTCTAATTAACACACTTGTACTAAAAAAAAAATCAAAGAAATGCTGTGGCTGAGTTCATCTTCTCATTAAAAGGATTATTTGCTTCAAACTAAGTCAAGAGTTGTGTTTTTTTAACCTCCGAAGGGAAAAAAATATGCTATCAAAATGATTTAGTGTGAAGGATTCAAACTGCAGTTTAAAAATGTATACGTGGGGCCTGGTGGAACCTCTACTAGTGAACCAAATAAAAGCCATTATAATGAATTGTTGAGACAAAAAGGATGGATGAGGATTCTTACCTATCCTTTCTGTTAAAAAAAAAAACACAAAAACTGGTTATGAAGAGTAGCATACTGTACCTCTTTCTTTTGATATAGACTAAAACCAAAAAAAATCTACATTACCAGCAAAGCCTTTGGGGGGGAAATGTCATTTATATTCAGTATATCAGAAAGAAGACATACAATGTATTCGGAAAGCAAATCAATTTTATTTTAAAATTAAAAGATTAAAAGGATGAAAAACATCATTTCTGAAGTTATCAGCCTATAGTTTCATTACTAATTCCTAGTTACTAATTAATTTAATAGATTGATAACTAAGTAAATTTCACATTACAATTTCAATATGATGTGGGGGTGAAGCACAGAGGATTTTTATCAGTATGATACTATGATAATAGATACATGTCAACAAATATTTTTCCAAGCTCCTAGAATATGCAACACCAAAATGAACCCTAAGGTAAACTATGGACTTTGGATAATTATGATGTTACAATGTAGGTTAATCAGTTGTAACAAATGTACCATTTCAGTGGGAGATGTTGATAATGGTAAAGGTTAAGCATGTATGGGAAAGGGTACACCTGTACCTCCTTTTCAATTTTTCTAGAAACGTAAAACTACTCTAAAAAATGAAGTCTTCAAAAATTGATGTGGGTAAACAGTTTATTTATAAGTACAATGAAGGAAACTAAGTGGTTAAGTGCATTTGGCAGCCCAAAGATAAAAATGTGTGAGTGTGCATGGGTGTGCGTGTATGTACATGTCTCTGTATACACACAATTCATATACCACAATTCATCAGTGGCAAATATGGTAAACTTATTTTTGAGACTCTATGAGTGATTTAGTGTCAGAACAGGTTTGAACTCATTGGTCACCAAATATTTGCCAAATAAAATCTGAGTAGTTAAATCTAAAATGGTTTCCCATTCAGGAGCACCTGGGTGGCTCAGTCCATTGAGCATCCAACTTTGGCTCAGGCCATGATCTCATGGTTTATGAGTTCGAGCCCCGCGTCGGGCTCTGTAATGACAACACGGAGCCTGAAGCCTGCTTCAGATTCTGTGTGTGTCTCTCTCTGTCCCTCCCCAGCTCATGCTATGTCTCTCTCTCTCAAAAATAAACATTAAAAAAAATGTTTTAAATAAATAAAATGGTTCCCCATTCCTATACAAATATTTCTACTCTTCAGGTTAAATGGTAAAAGAATGACTCTCCTCAGCTGTAAGAGAGTCTAATACCCTACCTTCAATGTTGTTTGTAATAAAAATAATTTTTAGCTAAATTATTGAGTGCCATCTATGTGTATAGCACTGTGACTTGTAGGTGTTCTATACAATTAGCAAAACAATCCTTTGAAGTCATTTTAGCCCTACTTTACAAGAAAAGACCTTAGAACTAGTGGGATTAAGTAACTTGTCCAAAGTCACACAGCTAGCAAGCAGCAAAGCCAAGATCTGGATCAAATGTTTTTTCTTTAAAAGCCCATTTTCTAAACCACCAGCAAAATGAGAAAAACATGAAATGTTCTCAGTGTACTAGAGGAGCTTGATTAATGTTAGTTTATTATATCTTTCTTACTTTACTTTAAAAAAATTCTACTGATTTTTCTCCATTTAAAAATGACGGCAAGCTAGATAGCAAAGGTTCTTGGTGTAAGAAAATAAAAAAAATTGTTCTGTTAAACTTATTAAAGTATAAGCCACGTTCTGATAAAAGAGTGACTATATTCATAGATCCTTTCAGTAACATGTTACTTCTTTGTAGTCAACTACAGAGGATCTATTTTAAAATATATGAAGGGGCACCTGGGTGACTCAGTGAATTAAGTGTCCAACTCGATTTCTGCTCAGGTCATGATCTCACAGTTGGTGGGATTGAGCCCCACATCGGGCTCTGTGCTGACAGCATGGAGACTGCTTGGGATTCTCTCTCTCTCCCTCTCTCTCCTCCCCTCCCCAACTTGCTCACTCTCTCTCAAAAAAAATTGTTTTTAATTTAAAAAATAAATATATGAAAATTCAGTTGCTTTTAGTTGTATTAGCACAAAAAAATCTCATAGCAAATGACACTATTTCAAGAAATGTATATTTTCAAAGGCTATTATGCATGTTCAAGGAGGACTGGAATATTTTAAAATGCTTTATACTCCTTTGATTTTCAAACCACATTCTACAGATCATAAAAATCTTTAGAAAGAGAATGTTCTGAATGACAGTTATAGGAAATGCAATTGTAAAGGTATGTCATTTATGTAGTATTTGGCAATATCAAATGCATCTGACTTAACATACTCAATGATAATTGTGGAATGTTTTGGTAGAAATGACATGACTCTTTAAGGAATGTTTAGTCATAAAGTGCTTATAATAAGCAATGTTTAGGCATAAAGGGCTTATAATGGATATGAGATTTGGAAGATGAGAGATTCAGAGAAAGCTATGATCAGACACAGAATCTCTCAGGCCAGTATGATTAAGAAATTAAGAAAGTAGGAGCAGAACAATAAGCTGTGGTTTAGTCATAAATGTAGATATATATATATATATATATATATATACATATATATATATATATATATATATATATATATATAAACGTCATTTATACCACAGACTAGAGATTTTTGTCTCCCCCACCGATTGCTTTATTCCAAATACCTATGCAACGTAGATGCTCAGTAAATGTTTGTTAAATAAATTAATTTAGTCAACAAATACCTATTAAGTACCTCACACAGGAAATGATTACAGATATGAATGAAACGTGACAGGTGTCTTATTAGGAGTATTATAGAAATAAGACTCTGGGATATCTGCTGAGAGACTAATCATGTATTGCTGTGGGAATTTCAGGTCATAAAACTGAGTGAAGCTTGTTTTCCTTGAGTTTGTGACCTGCTCTGGCTTCAAGATTCTGGAATCTCATGCTCCAAGGGAAAAATTAAAATGGCATCAACAATGTGAGACCTACACTAAAATTCCACTGTGACAGAAAAAAACCCACACACACCTCCCAAACCCGTATCTGTCTCTTTGAGTTCAGAGATTTTGAGTCAGGCTCCAATCCAAAGAATTGTTCATCTGACACTGAATTTGGGCCAAGTCAGTAAAGAATTTGAGGGACAAATCTAATAGAGATGTACAGTAAATGGTTCCGATAACTGATATCAAGGTAAAGAATAAAACAAAGGAAAATATATTTGGGTGTAATAAATGCTTTTGCACAATATAAAAGCCATGAAAGAACATGCAGAATATAGGCGAAAGATGGAAGCCTGAGGAACAGCAATTAGAAGAATGGTGGATGAAAGAGAGCTTCTGGGAATCGTAAAAAAAAAAAAAAAAAAAAAAAGATCCAAAGGGCTTTCTGGACTGCAGAAACCAAAAAAACATAATAGTTTGAAAACACATTCTACATACTGACTTCCAGACTCCAACAATGGCAATGTAGTTTGTATCACCTAACCCTCGTGTTGTTAAAAATTCTAGACTATGGAGTATGAATGCACACACAGTCCAGAGGTACTGGTGAGCAATCAAAAGCAGGCTGAAAGTGAAGCAGACAAAAACAGTGAAAGAAAGGAAAAACAGTGATAAGATCCCATTTACCAGGTTTTTATTGGAAGTGTACTCCTCAGTCCCCTGGCACCCAAAGAATAGAGATCTTGTAGAAAATGGTCATCTAATGGGGCGGAGGTATCACAGGCAAATTTCGGAACATCCAGAACAGATAAAAATCTAGGGGAGAAAAGAAGAAAGAAAGGAATTCCAAGTTTCTGAACTATACCTGTGAAGGGAAGGTTCCCTATAAGCTAGGATAAAACAAGAGTGGATAACCTTAAAAAGGTGATTAGAGATTTCAGCAGTTGCCCAATGGTTGGAAAACTACATTTGGAGTTCAAGTCCTGCCAACTGGGATGGGTATGGTCACCATTTTGAACTTTCCATTGAAACCCCGGAAGGAATATTCTAGGAACAAGGGCAATACCAAAATACATCTGTCCCAATAAAGCCTAAAACCAAGCCTCTGTGAAAGAATGGAGACCATCATTAATATAAGAATCTGCTAAAATAAAGCCTAGCACTCTATTTAGAGGAAGATTTTGGATTTTTGGATTCTTCAACTTAATGAGTATAGATTCAACTGTTACTAGACTTCCAAAAAGACAGCAAAATATGACCCATACTAACAATAATCATCAAATAGAAATTAGCCCCCACAAATGACCTCAATTAAAGGACTTTAAAATAGCTATTTTAACTAATGTGAACATAGTGTTTAACATAATGTTAAAGAATTTGAAGAAACATATAGGTTTAGTTGTTAAAGCAATGGGAAATTGCAGGAGAGATACGAAAATTATTTAAATAACCAATGTAAGTACTAGGAATTAGATAATGTAATATGTGACACTAAAAATTCATTGCATGTGATTAATAATAGATTTGAAATTACAAAGGAACGGGTCACTTACCTTGTAGACAGGTCAACAAAAATTATTCATACTGAAACACCTAATAATAGAGCTTGAGTTTCTGAATGCATGAAGCCAAATTTGTTAGCACTAAAGGGATAAATCCAAAAATTCATTATCATATGCCAATCATATTTAGAGATTTAATTTAACACTCCACTCCTAGTAAGTAGAAAATAAAAAGTTTAAGAAAGTTTGGCTTTAGGGGCACCTGGGTGGCTCAGTCAGATAAGTGTCTGACTCTTAATTTCAGCTCAGGTCATGATCACATCATTTCTGAGTTTGAGCCCTATGCTGGGCTCTGTGCTGACAGTGCTGAGACTGCTTGGGATTCTCTCACTCTCCCTCTGTACAATCCTCCCATTTGGGTATGTTCTCTCTCTCTCTCTCTCTCTCTCTCTCTCTCTCTCTCACTCCCTCAAAATAAATAAATATGCTTTTTAAAAAAAGTTTGGCTTTAGAAAATTTGAACAACTGTATTAACAATTTTCCTTTATCTTCATTCTTAGATTCTTAAATAAAACTTGCAGGGCTCACATTCAATTCACTCTAAATACACAAGGAACATAAAACAAAATAGACCATATGCAAAGCCTCAGAACATTATCAAAAAGTGTCAAGGAATATAATCACATAGATCATGTTTCTTGGAAAATAGATGTAATATAATATACATAACAATAAGACATCTCCAAAATCTCCAAATATTTATAAACTAAACAAAATGTTCCTAATGTGTCTATATTTACAAATAAGACTCATTGTTAAAATATAAATGCTCTCCAAAATTTTACATAGATTCAATGCAATCCTATTCAACGGTTTTCTTTTATGGATATTGACAAGCTAATTCTCTATTCTATAGGAAAATGCAAAGGATTTAAAAGAGCAAAATAATTTTGAAAAGGAAAAATAAAACTGGAAGGCTTACAATAGCTGATTTTAAAGGATACCATAAAACTGATCTATCATGACTGTATTATTCACTCAAGGGTAAACATTTCAATCAATGGATCCAAATGGAAAGCATGAAAATCAACCCACACATACATGGCCAATTGATTTTTGAAGAAGGTGTAATTATAACCCAGTGGAGAAATGATGGTGTTTCCAACAAATCATGCTGTAAACATTATAAATCTATATATGGAAAGATTTACTTTAGCCCCTATCTCACATCATCTGCAAAAATCTACTTAAAGTAAATTTATAGACCTAAATGCAAAAGTTAAACATATAGAGCATCTAGGAGACAACTTAGAATATCTTAACAAGCCCTTGAGATAGATAAGGTTTTTTTTTAATAGATAAAAAAAAATTCTAAGCTAGGACAAAAAAAAATGACAATATAGGGTTAATTAAAATTAAATGTTAAAAGGCAAAGTAAACCCACAATGAAGAACATATATAAATCAACATATGAAGTATATATGTATATATATGAATGCCTACAAATCGATAATACAGAGAACAAATCAGTCATCTGTTAAAAACAGTTGGACTGCTTGAACAACAGACACTTAAAAATGAAGACATACGAAGAGCCAATAAGCATCAAAAAAGTTGCTCACCATCATTTGTCATCAGCGTAATAAAAATGAAACAGCAGGGGCGCCTGGGTGACTCAGTCGGTTAAGCCTCCAACTTCTGCCCAGGTCATGATCTTGCAGTTCCTGAGTCCAAGCCCCACATCAGGCTGTCTGCTCTCAGCAGAGACCCTGCTGCAGATCCTCTGTCCCCCTCTCTCTCTGCCTCCCCTCACTTGTGTGTGTGTGCACTAAACATCCATTAAGAGGCTAAAATGGAAAAGATTATTGAAGAAAACATAAAATAATTAATAGTCCCTCACTATTGCTTGTGAGGATACAAAATGGTACAACCTTTTGAAAAACTTTGACAATATCTTTTAAATTTAAATATAAAACCATTTTATACCCCAGGAATTCCTCATTAAGACATTGTCCCCTCAAAAAAAAAAAAAGAAAGAAAAAGGAAAAGAAAGAAAATGTATATACTCAGAAAAGATATTTATCAGAACATATATAGCAGCTTTAATCATCATAGGGAAAAACTCAAAAGAGCCCAGGTGTCTATCAACAGGAGAATAAGTAATACATTTTGGTATATTTATGCAATGATATACTACATTCTAATAAAAATGCAAAAGTAACTGAACAATGTCATGCCACAGATGCATCTCAAAAATATTAATTTTATCAAAATAATGCAGATACAAAAGTATATATCATCTATAATCCCACTTAAGTAAAGTGCAGGAAAAGACAGAATTAACCTGCATAGTAGAAATCACAGCAATGGTTACCTATGGTGAGAGGAGAATTGACGGAAAAAAGCATATAGAAAACTTACAGGGTGACATAAACACAGTATCTCCTAACTAGGGTGGTAGTTACACAGGGAGTCACACAGGTTACTCAGAGATAATTAAAAACTCATGTATTTTATTTTATGAAAATCATTTTTCCAAGAATAATACTGAATGCAAAAGCTATGTTGGAAAAAAAAAACTAAAAAGTGATACTTGTATTTGGAAATAAAGTTCAATGGTTAACTCTGCCAGAAAACACCCTTTAGGGTGGCCATGATAGAAGTCACGCTACAATAATTTATTGGAGTGAATGGCAAGTTGTATTCACAATTACTTAATTTATTCAACATCCATTTTCTGAACACACATTTTTTTCTGGACACTGCTCAAGTACTGAGGATACAATGATTAAGAACAAAATTCTGCCCAAAAGGGACTTATATTCTAATAGAAATGGACACTGAATAAATGAATGAATGAGACTATATTGGGTTAGTGCTCTAAAATGTTTAAGTCAATCAAGAGAGAACAATAGGGAAAAATAATATGAAACTGAAATTCAAATAATCTTTTTGACAGCTATCTACTCTTCCATGAACCAGGTAATTTCTACAAGAACATTATCCTAATTTTTAAAATGAAAAAAACAATCTAGAATACAGTAAAACCTTGGTTTGCAAGCATAATTTGTTCCAGAAACATGCTTATAATCCAAAACACTTATATATCAAAGTGAATTTCCCCATAAGAAATAATGGAAACTCAGATGAATCATTTCACAACTCAAAAATATTCATGTAAAAATGATTACAATACTCTAATATGATACAAAATAATAAATAAAATATAAAATATAAACAAAAATAAACAAGTTAACCTGCACTTACCTTTGAAAACCTTTGTGGCTGGTGTGAGGGAAATAAGAGAGAGGAGAGTTATTGTGTACAATAACTTTCACTATCACTAACGGATGTTGACTACAGTACAGTATTAATGAACTCTTCTTATTTACTGTATTTAATGTAACTGGCAATAAGGTAGCAGAGGAAAGGGTCTATATCTGCAGACATCTTGACCTAGAATGAAGCAAAGCATTCCTAAGGTTACTGTTGTATGGAAAAGCAAAAGACTGTCCATAGGTGCTCTAAAGTGACAAAAAATATACCAGTACCTGTTGTGGGCACCTTCCAACATTGTGAAAAAAATCACTTTTTTCTGTGAAACACCATGGGCTGAGACTGAGCATCCAAACATGGGGGATGATCACCCACAATCCTGCAGTGAGAGAGAGACAGAGAACCATTGACTCAGTTGTGATCATGTGACATCCAGAGTAATGTACTACTCATATTAAAGACATCACTCATTTATCAAGTTAAAATTTATTAGAATTGTTTGCTCATCTTTTTTCAAAAAATTTTTTAAGTTTATTTATTTTTGACAGAGACAGAATGCGAGCACGAGCTGGGGAGGTGCAGAGAGATAGAGAGGGAGACACAGAATCGGAAGCAGGCTCCAAGCTGTCAGCACAGAGCCTGATGCGGGGCTCGAACTCACGAACCGTGAGATCATGACCTGGGCTGAAGTCGGACACTTAACCGACTAGCCGACTAACAGGTGCCCCTAGAATTGTTTGCTCATCTTGTAGAACACTCACAGAACAAGACAATTGCAATACAAAGATTTACTGTATTTCTAACTTTCTGCTCTAAAATCCTGAAATTATTTTCACTATATTATATAATGCGCATTTTCCCACAAAGATTTTTGTCCTTTTCTATTTGTCTTAGAACAATGCGTTGAGTTGTTAAAAATAACCTAATTTCTGTTATTATTCTAAGTCACTAAATCTAATCCTAAATCATATTTGTTTAAAAAGATCATGACATATGAATATAACAATATAGTTTTGTTTCATGTCGCTAAGTCTGGAAAAAAAAAACAAAAACAAAAAAACCTCAGAGACTGTGTGAGGTGTGTGTGTGTGCACTTGCAAATGCATGATCATGCATAAAGCAATGTCAATAGGATTGCATAGATTATTTGGGAGTTCTCAGAAATGAAGGCAGAACTCTAGGATAATCCAGCCATATCCTTAGTCCATTTGATAAAAATGATTAGTCCATTCATTCACCAAATTTACACAATTAATGTTATTATTCCAAAAAACATCAGGCAACAAGATGGGTCATATTTTTCAGGCATGAATAAATGGAAAGTTTTCATCATTATTTTAGTAAGTTACTAAACTTTAGTAAGCTACTAAACTTTAGTAAGTTACTAAACACATGCTCTGTATGTGCCTGCCCTATCAGCTACACAATTATGATTAAACTGGACAGCCCCTATGACTTCTTAATACTTTAAACAAGAATTTCATTGTCTTCATGCTCAGAATGCCTGCTTAAGAATGTTGTTGACAAAGTAGCTTGGGAACATCTTACAAAGTGAACAGTATAAACAGCATTATGATGCATTAAACAAGGTTACTTGAACTTATCTGTGAATTTTAATAAACAATGACATTTTATAAAATACAGGATCCTTTTGTGTAAGAAATTATAAATAAGGTTGAATTTGCTGATTATTTCATGACTGAAGTAATTGTTATAAAACAAACATAAATAACATTAATTTGCATTTAACATACGAATACTGATTCTTGAGGACAGCATAGTGTTTCACCTTTCTCTAATTAACTCTAACAACAGTGCTTTTGAGAGCAGATGAGAAAATCGTTATTATGCCTTTTTTTTCCCATAGACCAAAGCACGGAGAAACAAAACACATTTAATGGTCAAAGATAATTTTCTGACTGCAAAAATGTGCTGAAATATAGCAAAGCTAATAGTAAAAATCAGGACTAGATGTACTAAAAGTGGTTTAATATCAGTGATATCCCTTCTTTTTTGAGAGATACCTTTGATAGTCTCATTACAAAAAAAAAATTATAGTACTCCCATTCCACCTCATCTTCCTTGTTCCCCTTCTCTGTTCCCTTCTTCCCTTCAGCAAAACACAAACTAAAATAAAATACCTTCATTGCATTGGAAGTATATTTTCTACATAAGCTAAAACTTAAGCCAATCTTTACCAAGATTAGCTATTTCTTTTGGTCATACAGAAAAAACATCCACCTTCTAAAAATTGAAGTAAATGGAAAATGTGTTAGTAAATTTAAAGAGTAAAACTCAATTCTGCTCAAACACTAAATTTCAATAAAAGACTCCCATGATTGGAATAAGAGAGATTTTGAATTTTTCCTTGACCTGGCAATGCACACAATATCTTTGACACTTGGTCAGTTCTGAAATTTTCTTCTGAAGGAAATGCATAATGAAAATGCTTTCTCACAAGAGTGTTTATTAATACGTAGAATACATCCCTCCATCACCGCTCTTGTTGATCTAGCACAGGCTTGTGCAAAGCAATACTGAGATTTTCCAATATTCCTTGAGTTGAATTCAAGTCACACCACTTCTTCCAGACCATGTTCTCTAAATAATGTGTCATCACAGGCAAAACCTAGGACTCTGGAGTAAGCCACGACCGAATAAGAAACATATTTTTTAAATATTAAAGTTCTCCAAGCAAAATCACAGTGAAATCTGCAGTTTCCCTGCTTTTGTTTTCCTGCCAAAGTTGCTAAGACTTTGACACTCTTTACTGCATCTTATAAAAGACTTAAAAAGTAAGAACAGCATTTACTCAACAAATGTTTACCAAGTATTTACTAGGTGCTATTAATTATGATTGTGGCAAGTGTTGGGAATACAGCAATTATGAGGACATATATGAATCTGGCCCCATAGAGCTTCCTTAGGAATATGCCAGACAGAATATAATGAAATAAGGGAAAGGGTCCAGTAACAGCAGGCTGTGAGAAATGCCATGAAGAAAACTATCACAGCAATAGAATAGAAAGCACATATCTGGAAGCTAGTTAGGGAGGGAAAAGCCACCCTGTGCAGGCACTATCTTACATAAGACCTGTGGATAAGAGAGAGAGTCAAAGAGTGAATGTGTATTCGGAAAGAGGGAAAATACATGTAAAGTCCTAAACCGAGAAACCAGAGAAAATCAAGAATTCCCTTTTGGATATAGTAAATTTGAGAAGTTTATGAAATATCCAAGTGAAAGATGTTATAAGCAGTTGGATTAAAAAAAAAAATGGAGCTCCGCAAAGCGATCTGTGCTTGATATGTTTGAAAGTGATTACCATACAGACTATTTAAAAACTTGGAGCAGGATGGTATACAGAACATATGAGGAATGATCCATTCCAAAATTTAGTGATCTGATTGTGAAGAAAAGAAGCAGCAAAAAGTGTCTGCCAAGGAGTAGCCAGTAGAAAAAAATAAATAAATAAAAGATAAAAGGATAGGAGTAAAGGACTAGCAAAAGCTGCTGTTAAGTAAAAGCTAAAATACGAGAAGAAAAGTATTTCACTGGGATGGACAAGATCTGGTAGGTTTGAGATCATATTGAAGTGAGTTGAAGAATAAATTTAAACGTCCATGCCTAGTAGCACAGAGGACTAGATTCCTTGTCTGACCTTTCTGATGAAAACGACTCTAAGAAATCTGAAAGATAAAGAAAAAAAAAAAGTCAGGCACCACATACACACACAAACAACCCTGCCAAGAGCAAAATCCAGATAAAACAAACAAGTCAGCCTGCTAGGAGTGGAGTATATATAAACTCTCCCTTATTCTAATTTACTATCTTCCTAATTTCTCTCTTTTTTTTATTTGAATATAGTTGACACACAATGTTACATGAGTTCCATGTGTACAAATTAGTGATTTGACAGGGTTTACACATTAGGGTATGTTCACCATAAGTGTAGCTACCATGTGTCCCATTACATTGCTATTATAATATCATTGACTGTATTCCTTATGCTCTGCTCTTTATTCCCATGACTTACTCATTCCATAACCCCCTCACCTACAACCATTTTGCCCAACCTCCCATTTTCTTCCCCTCTGACAACCATAAATTTGTTCTCTATATTTATAGTATGATTCTGCTTTTTGTTTATTCACTGTTTTAGATTCCATTTATGAGTGGAATCCTGTGTATTTGTCTTTTTCAGTTTGACTTATTTCACTTAGCATAATACCTTCTAGATCCATCTGTGTTTTCTCAAATGGCACAATTCGTCCTCTTTTATGGCTGTGTACTATTCAATCTTGTTCTCGTCCTTTTTTATGGCTGTGTACTATTCAATTGTGTACATATACCACATTTCCTTATCCATTTATTTACTGATACACACTTATGTTGCCTCCATGTCTTGGCTATTATAAATAATAAGGGGTGGATATATCTTTTTGAATTAGTGTTTTCATTTTCCCTGGTAAATACCCAATAAAGGAATTATAGGATCATATGATATTTCTATTTTTAATTTTTTGAGGAAACTCTATACTGGTTTCTACAGTAGCCATGTCAATTTACATTCCCATGAACAGTGCACAAGCATTCCTTTTTCTCCACATCTTTGCCAACACTTGTTTCTTGTCTTAATTTTAGCCATTCTAACAGGAATGAGGTGCTGTCTCATTGAGGTCTTGATTTGCATTTCCCTGATAATTAGTAATGTTGAGCATATTTTCATGTGTCTGTTGCCCATCTGTATGTCTTCTGTGGTAAAATATCTACCCAGATCCTCTGCCCATTTTTTAATTGGATTGTTTTGTTTTGTTTTGTTTTGTTTGGTGTTGAGTTAGTTGTATGAGTTTTTTATTTTGGATATTACCCCATTATTGGATATATTATTTACAAATATCTTCTCACATTAAGTAAGTTGTCTTTTAGTTTTGCTGCTTGTTTCCTTTGCTATACAAAAGTTTTTTGTTTTGATGAATCCCAGTTTATTTTGCATTTCTTTCCCTTGCCTTAGAAGATGTATCTAGAAAAATGTTGCTCTGGTTGGTGTCAGAGAAATTACTCCCTGTGCTCTATTCTAGGATTTTTATGGTTTCAGGTCTCACATTTAAGCCTTTAATCCATTTTGAGTTTATTTTTGTGTTAGAAAGTTGTCCACTTTCATTCTTTTACATGTAGCTGTCCAGTTTTCCCACCACCATTTATTGAAAAGACTATCTTTTCCCCCATTGTAGATTCTTGCCTCCTTTGTCATAGGTTAATAGACCATATAAATGTGGGTTTATATCTGGGGTCTCTATCCAGTTCTTTTGATGTGTCTATTTTTGTATCAATGCCATATTGTTTTGATTACTATTTATGTAGTATATCTTGAAATCTGGAATTGTGATATCCCCAGCATTGTTCTTCTTTCTCAGGATTACTTTGGCTATTCGGGATCTTCTGTGGTTCCATACAAATTTTAGCATTATTTGTTCTAATTTTGTGGAAAATGCTATCAGTATTTTAACAGGGATTGTGCTGAATCTGTAGATTACTTTGGGTAATAGGACCATTTTAATTTTTTTTTTCAACGTTTATTTATTTTTGGGACAGAGAGAGACAGAGCATGAACAGGGGAGGGGCAGAGAGAGAGGGACACACAGAATCGGAAACAGGCTCCAGGCTCTGAGCCATCAGCCCAGAGCCTGACGCGGGGCTCGAACTCACGGACCGCGAGATCGTGACCTGGTTGAAGTCGGATGCTTAACCGACTGTGCCACCCAGGCGCCCCTGGGTAATAGGACCATTTTAACAATATTAACTCTTCCAATCTATGAGCATGAACTAGTTTTCCATTTGTTTGTGTCATCTTCAATTTCTTTCATCAGTGTTTTATAGCTTTCAGAGTACAGGTCTTTCACTTCATTAGTTAAATTTATTCCTAGGTATTTTATTCTTTTTGGTGTAAATGGTGTTGCTATTTTTTTGTTTTATTGTTTTTTTTCTTTCTGTGACTTCATTGTTAGTGTATAGAAATGCTAATGACTTCTGTGTATTAATTCTATATCTTGCCATGTTACTGAATTTGTTTATTACTTCTAGTAGTTTTTTGTGGAATCTAAGATTTTCTATGTGTAGTATTATGTTATCTTGCATATAGTGACAGTTTGATACCTTCTTTACAAATACGGATGCCTCTTATTTACTTTTCTTGTATGATTACTATGGCTAGGACTTCGAGTACTATGTTGAATAAAAGTGGTGAGAGAAGACATCCTTGTTTTGTTCCTGATCTTAGAGGGAAAGCTCTCAGTCTCTCACTGTTGAGGATGATGTTAGCTGTGGGTTTTTCATATACAGTCTTTATTAGGTTGAGGTATGATCTTTCTAAACCTACTCTGTTGAAGGTTTTTAAGATGAATGGATATTATACTTTGTCAATGCTTTTTCTACATCTATAAAGATGATATAATCTTTATTCTTTGTTTTATTAATGTGGCATATGGCATTGATTGATTTGCAAATATTGATCCATCCTTGCATCCAGGAATAAATCCCACTTAATTGTGGTGAATGGTCTTTTTAATTTTGTGCAATTTGCTAATATTTGTGCAATTAGCAATTTGCTAATATTTTGTTAAGGATTTATGCATATACGTCCATCAGGAATATTGTCCTGTAGTTTTCTCTTGTTGTTGTGTCTTTTGCCTGGTTTTGGTACCAGGGTAATGACAGCCTCATAGAATGTATTTGGAAGTTCTCCTTCATCTTCTATTTTTTTTAATAGTTTGAGAAGAATAGGTATTACCTCTTCTTTAAAAATGTCTGGTTAAAAAAAATGTGTGGTAGAATTTACTTGTGACTCTATCTGGTCCTGAACTTTTATTTTTTGATAGTCTTTTAATTACTGATTCAATGTTGTTATTCGAAATATTACTACTCAGATTTTCTAATCTTCCTGGTTCAGTTTTGGAAGATTGTATATTTCTAGAAATTTATCCATTTCTTCTAAGTTGTCCAGTTTGTTGGCATATAATTTTTTATAGTATTCTCTTATAATTGTTTGCATCTGTGTGGTATCAGTTGTTACTTCTCCTGTCTCATTTCTGATTTTATTTATTCAGATCCTGTCTCTTCTTTTCTTGAAGAATCTAAGAGTTGTCAATTTTATTTATCTTTTCATAGAATCAGTTCTTGGTTTCATTTATTTTTTCTACTTTTTTTTTAAGGCTCTATATCATTTTTTTCAGCTCTGATTTTTATTATTTCCATTCATCTATTCACCTTGGGCTTTGTTTTTTTCTCCCTTTCTAGTTCCTTTCAGCATAAGGTTAGATTGTTTATTTTAGATTTTTTCTTATTTCTTGAGGTAGGCTTGTATTGGTATAAAGTTCCCTCTCATAACTACTGTCACTTTTGGACTCTTGTGTTTTCATTTTAATTTGTCTCCATGATATATATATTTTTTTCTTTTTTTTTTTTTACCTATTCTTTGATTGCTTCATTGACCCATTGGACTTTTAGTATCAACATGTTTGTATTTTTTCCAGTTTATTTTTTCTTGGGACTTATTTCTAGTTTTATATTGTTGTGGCCAGAAAAGATGCATAGTATGATTTCAATCTTCTTAAATCTACTGTGGCTAGTTTTATGGCCTAATATGCGATCTATTCTGGAAAATGTTCCATGTGCACTTGAAAAGAATGTATATTCTGTTGTTTTTGGATGGAATGTTCTGTATTTGTCTTTTGTGTCTATCTGGCCCAATGTGTCAATCAAAGACATTGTTTCCTTACTGATTTTCTGTCTGGATGATCTATCCATTGATGTAAGTGGAGTGTTAAAATCCTCTACTATTATTGTATTACCACCACTTTCCCTATGCTTATTAATATTTGCCTTATATATTTAGGTACTCCAGTGTTGAGTATGATACTAGCATGATACTAGTATCTTGATATATAATACAATTATTATATCCTTTTGTTGGGTTGATCCCTTTGTCATTATGTAATATCCTCCTTTTTCTCTTGTTAGTCTTTGTTTTAAAGTCTATTTTGTCTGATGTATTGCTACCCAGCTCTTTCTTCACTTCCATTTGCTTGGTGAATGTTTTTTCAGCCCTTCAATTTAAGTTTGCATGTGTCTTTACATCTGACTACATCAAGATGGGTCTTCTTTATTTTTTAATTCATTTTGCTACTCTCTGTCTTTTGATTGGAGAATTTAGGTCATTTACATTTATAGTAATTACTGCTAGGTATGTACTTATTGTCATTTTAAATATTTGTTTTGTTTTTTCTTACTTCTTTGTTCTATTCTTCATCTCTCTTCTCTTTCTTTGTGATTGATAAGTACCTATAGTGTTTTATTTGGCTTTCTTTCTCTTTATTTTTTGTGTATCTATAATAGGCTTTGGGTTTGTAGTTACCATGAGGGTCATACATAACATTCTAAGTAAATAGCAGTCTATATTAATGTGATGGTCATTTAAGTTTAAACACATTCTAAAAACTGGAAAACAAAAAAAATCTGTTTTCTTTTTCTTTTTCACTTTCTCTTCCCTTTTTACTCCTTCCTCCACATTTTATGTATATGTTGTCATATTCTACAACTTTTATTCATATTTCTCTTTTGTCTAATTATAAGCATTTTTTTCCACTTAAAGAAGTCCCTTTAACATTTCTTGTAAATCTGGTTTAGTGATGATAAACTTCAAATCTGAATGATAACCTTGTCGGGGAGAGTATTCTTGGTTGTTTTTTTTTCCTTTCAGCACTTTGAATATATCATGCCATTCCCTTCTGGCTTACAAAGTTTCTGCTGAAAAATCAGCTGATAGCCATACAGGTTTTCCCTTGTAGGTAACACTTTCTCTCACTGCTGCTTTTAGGATTCTCTCTTTATCTTTAACCTTTGACATTTTAATTATAATGTGCCATGGTGTGGACCTCCTTGGGTTCATCTTGTTAAGAACTCTCTGTGCTTCTTGGACTTGGACGTCTATTTCCTTCCTTAGGTTTAGAGATGTTTTTAATTATTATCCCTTTCAGATAAGTTACCTACACCTTTCTCTTTCTCTTCTTCTCCAGAGACCCCTATAATGCAAATGTTTGTTTGCCTGACATTTTCCAAGAGATTTCTTAATCTATTTTTTAAATTTATTAATTGGATAGAGAGAGAGAGAGAGTGAGTGAGAGAGGGGCAAAGAGAGAGAGAGGGAGAGAAAAAAATTTTAAGCTGTGCATGAAGCTTCACACAGGGCTGGATCTCATGACCCTGAACACATGACCTGAGCCAAAATCAAGAGTTGGACACTTAACTGAGCCACCCATACCCCAATCTATCTTCATTTAAAAAAATTATTTTCTCTCTTTGCTGTTTAGCTTATGTGCTTTCCATTATCCTGTCTTCCAGATCACTGATATGTTCTTCTGCATCCTCTAATCTACTGTTGATTCTCTCTAGTGTATTTTTTTAATTTCAGTTATTGTATCCTTCACTTCTGATCGGTTCTCTTCATTATTTTTTATCTCATTATTGAAGGTCTTACTGAGTTCTTCCATTCTTTTCTCCAGTCCTGTGACTATCTTTATGATCATCACTTTAAATTCTTTATTGGTTATATTGCTTATCTCTGTTTCATTTCATTCTTTTACTGTTTTTTTCCCTTATTCTTTCTTTTGAAGCATTTTCCTCTATCTCACCATTTTGTTTGACTTTCTGTGTTTGTTTATATGGATTGTTTATATATGGATTAGCTAATTTTAAAGTTGAAGAAGTGGTATTGTGTATGGTGACCACTATGCAGACTGTGACTGGTGACTTTTGCTGGTTAGCTGGAGCTGTGGCTGTATATGCTATTTACTCTTTTAAACCATGGTGTGTCTCCATCCTTCTTGTTGTCCTCTTGCCAGTCTCTGTATTTGATTGTTCAGTATTTTCTCAGTCAGCTCTCAATTCTTCTTTAGGAGGAATTGTTCTATTAATAGGTGTAATTTGGTGTGCTCTGTAGAGGAGATGAGTTCAGAGTCTTCCTACATCACCATCTTGAACCAGAACCTGTTCCCAATTTTCTTTAAATCTAAAGCTATTCTAAAACAAAAGTTTATTTAAAAAATGAATAATAAAATTAAAAATATAGAAAAGAGTAAGTACTGGTAAGGCTGTGGAGCAACTGGAACTCATATGAAACTATTGGGAGTATGGGTTGCTTTTGACAATTGGTTTAGCCTCTTTGGGAAACTGGAAGTATGTAGTAAGCTGAACATATACATGATCTACGTCTCATTAATTTGCCTCCTAGTGTATACCCAACAAACATGCATACGTAAGTTTACCAAAAAACACGTACAGATTACAGCACTATTCGTAATAGCCACAAAATAGAAAAGTATGCAAGTTTTCATCAGCACTATAAAAGACTCTCTACACATAACAAAATATTCTTCAGCCACAGAAATTAATGGACCACAACTGCAGAAAACAACATGGAAAAATCTCACAAAAGAATGAAAAGGTAAAAGCATACAGACACATCAGTCATTACTGAATAAAAATAGGCAAACTGACCTGTGGTGTAGTGATGAGAAAAGGAGCACTCTGGAAGAGAAACTGGATTATGCCAAGAAAGTACTAAAGGAGTTTTTCTGGTGCCAATAATGTCTTATTTCTTGATGTAGGTTCTGTTATATGTGCTAATCTTGTTTAAAAAAACCAGCCTTCTGTGCACTTATAATATTTGCATTTTTCTATAGGTATGTAATACTTCAATTTAAAAATTTGTAAAATTTTAAAGCATTGGCAGAATCAGGTGTGTAAATACTTTAGATGACATTTTCAGACAGAGAATGAAAGATACTACAATGTGCATAAAGAAGTGAAAATTAAAAATTTTAAATATGAGTCAGGGGCAGAAACTAACAAATAACCTAGCAGATTTTAAAGGTAGCAAGTAAAATTTCTAGGGGAAAAAAGTACAATCATTATGAAGAAGGTACAAAACAAAAAAGCATATAGAATTTCATAAAAGCATCCAGAAAAATAAAAATTAACCAGACACCTGGCAAGAAATGAAGCCCAAACACAGCAGAATACTAACTTTAATACTGCTAGCATTTAGTGCCAGCAAAATTATGTTGCAATCTTCCATGAACATATTTCATTAAAGGTAATTTTAGAGGGTACACTTCAGATAGAATAAATGTAATTTCAGATAGAAGGTTTGGGCTTTATGAGGGACTGATGAACTAAAATAGTGATTAAAATTAATAAACTAAACATACAAGCTTAGAAGTTGACAAGGCAAAAATGTGTAAATTGGCCCCTCTCACCTTCCCCCAAAATAAGGTGAAGGAAGAAAGTGATAAAGAAAGGAAAAGGAAAATAAAATACTCATATAAAGGAAAGTACACAGATAGTTGTACAAGTTTCTCAAGAAAAAAATTTAAAGCAGTATTATATAATATGCAGAATGACCTACAAATACAGAGGTTGAAGAGATTTAAAAAAATAAGAGGGCACTGCAGACATAATAAGAGGGTATTACAAAAAATATATTTGAAAACAGATGAGAAAAGACAATTTGACAATTATAATGCACCAAATAGAGCACAAGAAATTAGAAAGTCTGGATATTCCCATTAAATTTAAAGAAACTGAATTATTTGTCAAAATTATTCTCACAATTGAAATCTCAGGCCAAAATATTTTCTCTGGTGACTTTCTACTAAGCATTCAAGGAAGAAATAATTCCAACCTTACAAAAATTCTTTCATGGAATAGAAAAGGAGGAAACATTCCCAGAATTCATTTTGTGGAGCCCATATAATTTTTTGGGTGGGGAGAGAAGGAGATTACATGAGCAGGGGAGAGGGGCAGAGGGAGAGAGAGAGAGAGAGAAAGAGGCAGGGACAGAGAAAGAGAACAAACCTGAAGCAGGCTCCGTGCTCAGCACAGAGCTCAATGTGGGGCTTGATCCCATGACCTTGGGATCATGACCTGAGCCAAAATCCAGAGTCAGATGCTCAATGAACTGAGCCACCCAGTTGCCCTGCCAATATTACTTTGAAACTAATGCTAGTCAAGTATAGATTAAGAAATTAAAACTAACACTTTCTTACACTGATACATGGAAAAATGCAAAATAAAATACAGGCTAGATTCATCCGTAGTTATAATGGCCAACTCATCATTAGGTTTACCTAAATTTATCATTAGACATGCATTTAGTCCTTACAATTACATTGGCAGATAAAAAAAATTAAAGCACAAAGATCACACAGTAGGTATAATTGGTAATAACCACAGATTTTTCAAAAACTAAAAGAAAAGCTAAAAATGAACAGGAAATTCAGTAACTGCATGCATGTATATATGCATGCATATATGTACATATATGTATGAATGTACATGTAAGATACAAATATATATATACATAGATACAGATATATATATACACACACACACACACACACATATATAAATACAGAATTTAATGGTGGAATATTATAGATGCTCCTTTGAATAAGAAACTTTATTGAACCTTGCTCTACATATTCTCAATGGTAAGAAAAAATAACTAAAAGGATTAGAAAGAATGATTCAGACTACCATTACTATAACATTGTGTATATAGGAAAGGAAAATTAGAATTTATAGGTTTAGCTGGTTTCTTACAAATTCAATTGCACTTGTTTATACCATTACCATACAAAAAGAAAATATGTATTAAACATATATTTGTAAACAATGACTATCAACATTTTAAACATACCAACTCTTCCCAAACTGATCTATAGATTCAATACGTCAATTAATATATAAAAGTTATGTGTTTGTTTATTTGGTAGAACATGACAAACTATATGAAACTAAAATTTATATGAAGTAACAAAGAGCCAAGAACATCAAAGACAGAAGACCTATGAGAGGTAATGTGCCTTATCACAAACAAGATTTACAACAAAGTTGGGGTGAGATTAACGTTATGCAGAAATGTAAAAGCAGAACCTACTAGAAGAGAATACAAAGACCATAATGAAATCCACACATTGAGGGAAACATGACTTATAACCTAGTTTGCATTATTGTACTTTGGTAACTTGTGGATTTTTCCATAAATGGTCTGAAACCATTGGAATTAGATTCCTATCTCTCATTCTTACAAAAATCAATCTTAGATAAATTAAACCTTTAAAGATAAAAGGAAAACCTTTCCTTTCCTTTTTTCTTAAATTTTTTCATGCTTATTTATTTTTGAGAGAGAGAGAGAGAGAGAGAGAGAGAAAGTGCATAAACAGGGGAGGAGCAGAGAGACACAGAATCCAAAGCGGGCTCCAGGCTCCGAGCTGTCAGCACAGAACCCGAGAAGTTTTGGTGGTCAGTCTAGTATGAGAAAGCAGGCAGATTTGTGTGTGTGTAGGAAAGGTGTTTGCACACACACACACACACACACACACACACACACACGCATGTGTGCATTCCCAAAGGCAGACTGACTGGAGTTACACATGCCCCTGAAAATCGTGAAGAGAAATCAGTTCAGTCAGGCAAGAATGGCACATCTGGTAAAGAAAAAAGTAGTCAAAATCAAAGAGAGAAATTCAGAATAATAGGCCTGTTCACACAGGCAGTTTAAATCAGACAACAGAAAATCTAGCAGCCAGAATTATGCAGCAATCCAGGGCGGCAGGTGAAGAGCAGGCGCCCCGAAATGGGATGTAAGGTTCTGAGTAAGATGGCTGTCAGTGAGCAACACGGGGAAAACAGTTGTAAAGACAGGCATGTATAGCAAGTAACCAGGTACCAGAAATAAGGTATAAATTGAGGACAATCTCTGAACCTTATTAGTACGTCAGAGGTAAAAAGAAAATTTGTGATTTAATATTCAATCATCTGTGTATTGAACTAAGGTTTTTCCAATAACACTTCCTAAGTTCACATTTTCTCTAAGCTTGTTATTTGGTGTAATGAATTTATATGCAGAAAATAATCATAATTATTAAAATAAGTCCCATATAGTTATCATTTCTTGGGCAGAACAACGTGGGAAGTACTTACACTTTATAACTAAATCCTCAAAACAGCTCTTTGTGTACGTTATCATGCCAAAGATAACATAGTAAATAAAAAAAATTGTAATTCAGATTCAGAAATGTAGTTTCTCTTATAAAGAAGACAGGGGAGAAAGATTTCCGGTTAAGAGAACTTTCTTACTAATCAGTATTTCATTGCAATTTCATTTATAAATATTCACTGAGGCAAAAATGCTGTTAGGTATTTTCTGTATCATATTTAATTTAATTCTGACAATAGTCTTTTGGCACAAACGGGTAGACTTTTCCCTAGATGATTCAGTTAAACTTCTTTTTCTTTCTTTTTCTTTTTCAAGAGAAATAGCGTGTGTGTGTGTGTGTGTGTGTGTGTTGTGTGTGTGTGTGTGTGTGTGTGTGTGTGTGTGTGCGCGCGCACGCGCGCAAAGGGAGGGGAGGTGCAGAGGGAAAGAGAGTGAGAGACTCTTAAGCAGGCTCCACACCCAGTTCAGAGCCCAATGAGGCACTCGATCTCAGGACCATGAGATCATGAATGGGGCTGAAATCAAGAGTCAGATGCTTAACTGACTGTCACCCAGGGACCCCTAAACTTATATTTCACACAAGGATTCTATGAAATATTAACATGTTATCAACAAAACACAAGTATTTCTTGTGTTATAGACATAGAGATGGGATGAAGAGAAAGCTCTAGCTCTTTACCAGAATATTAGACATTTAAATTTTATTCCTGCTGACATCAAAGTTTTTGTTTTGAACAATTATGATTCAGTAATGTAAAGAAAAAAAACCCAGATTTGATCCTTTTCTGTTATCCCTTTCATAAGAAGTAACTCACAGTTACTTCTGTGAGTTACTCATGTAAGCACTGGGATTCCTTTTGACCTCATAGTCATGTGCTAAGAGTGCATACATATCTTGCAATTTCATTTATAAATTGTTTACCTTGGAATTGGAGAGTAAACATTCTGGAAAGTGGAAGAGAGGGAAATGTCTGGACTTACGAGTAACAAAGGGTAATGAACTTCACAAGACAAATTTGTAAGAAGGCAGAAAAATGTTGAGCCTATATTTTCACCAGTATGCTTTGCTTGGTTGTTCTCAAACTTCCTGGAGACTTTCTGCAGAGTCTTCAAGACTCCCAGACACCTACTGCTTTGGTTCCGCTCTGTTGTAACAAATCAGCCTTGTGTTAGAGTAAGTGATATACACTACAGTGGTCTGATTTGTGACTACATCTCCTCTAAGAGTCAAGAATGCAATTAGATCTAGAACTGCTTAGCGTAACACTTGGTAATGTGCAAACTCAAGTAAAATAAACCCTTCACAAAATATCAGAGTGTGACATTTTTATGCAGAATTATGACAATCAAGTTAGCCTATTCATTGCTGACCTTGAAAGCTACATTCATATTTGAGTTGTCTTGTTTCAAAAGTGTCAACAATTTAGGGCAAATGGATGGCTCAGTTGGTTAAGCATCTGACTTTGGCTCAGGTCATGATCCTGCAATTCCTGAGTTCAAGCCCCACATCAGGCTTTGTGCTTTCAGCTCAGAGCCTGGAGCCTGATTCAGATTCTGTGTCTCCCTCTCTCTCTCTCTCCCTCCCCCACTCGCACTGTCTCTTTCTCTCTCTCTCTCTCTCAAAAATAAATAAAAACATTTAATTTTTTAAAAAGTGTCTACAATTTATCAATTACTTTGAATTCAAATCATATTTAATTTTAAAATGCTTAACTCTTAGCTAAACAACTTATAACTGAAGTACTCTTTGATATTTAAAACTCTCTGGAGTTTTGCTTGGAAGAAGCAGCGTAAACTTTGCAGAGGGAATACTAATTCAAATGTCAACAAATTTTCATTTCATCATCCAAAAATTCTATGACATTTCAAAATAATACCATTGTAAACCTGACTAGGACATGTAAATAACACAGGCACTTTCCTTGATGAGTCTGAATTTAAGCCTAAGATTATATGAATAAACTTTTATTATCTAAACTATGTATATATAGTTGGGTGCTATTATAATCTTATATGATCAGATTTGTATTTCAAAGAGATCATACTTAGAGGAAGTAAAATAAATTTGAGTGGAACGAGGCAGGAGGTAGGGCAAGAAGTGATAGATGTTTGATGGCTGCTGGTTATAGTGCATTTATATTTTTGCTAACCTGATGTTTGGGTAGTATTTTAAAGATTTAGAATGGACTCACATTAATTCATTTGGAGACACATTGTGAACAAGTTTAATTAATCCAAAATTTAAAATGAAAAAATCATGACTTAAACAGCACATTCCAATAATTCTAGACCTTAGTAACAGTAATATCAATAGCATCTATTAAGCATAAAGGGCATATTCCCTTTCAGATACTGAGCTAAGAACTCAAAAGAAATTAATCCATACTGAGAAGGCTATGGCTACCTTCAAAAACAAGTCATTTCATTGCCCAAACCTTTGGCTTACCAGTTAATTGTGCGAGACATAAACACTGCCCTCTAGACAGATCATTCTTACTCCTTTAGAGAAGAACAAACTGAGACACACGTGTAAACCACCTGCTACAAGCATCCATACATTTCTAAAGCAAGTCAGTGGAAAGTCAAACCCAAACTGATTATCTCTTTTTATAAATTTGTTAATGTTTATATTTATTTCTGAGAGAGAGAGAGAGAGACAGAGTACAAGCTGGGGAGGGGCAGAGAAAGAGAGGGAGACACAGAATCCAGAGCAGGCTCTAGGCTCCAAGCTGTCAGCATAGAGCCCAATGTGGGGCTCAAACCTACAAACTGTGAGATCATGACCTGAGCTGAAGTCAAAAGCTTAACTTACTGAGCCACCCAAGTGCTCCAAAACTGCTATCTCTTGATTGACTTCAGGGCTTTCTCCTGAGCACATCCATACTAGTGATGACTTTCATGATCTGGTTTCTCAGACTGTGACCAACAGAGCAAGAGATGGAGCCTCAGATGAAGGCTATCGTTATTTCTTGTGATATTCTTGTTTAGAATAGGATGCCTTGTTATATTGCTATTTTTTTTCTTCAATCACCTTGACTATTTGACTTAGTGTAGCAGTTGTAGTTCTACTCAAAACCGAGCTTGACACAGTGATCAAGATATCCAGGGTACTTTCCTCATTTTCTACATTAAATAGTAAAGAAGAAATTAGGAGACAGCACTCTAAGTAGGGAAGCTATTTTCCATAGAGAATACTGGCAGTAGTGACGGTGATAAGTTCTGTGCTCCCTCCACAGAATTTTGGACAGTACATAATTATGAGGAGAATAAGGATAAAGGGCATAAAAGGGCTTACTCCAGAGCTCCTATAAAATACCCATGTGTGACCCCTACAAAGCCACTGTGAGAAATCAGAGGAAGGAGAAAGGCACTGCAATCATTCCAGTCCTGACTAAATCTGTGTATTTCATAAATGCAACCTCATTTGTATGCACATCATGAAAAAACCGTTAATACCATTGAGTTACAGTGGACCAGCTTAAGAGTAGTCCATAAACTTTTACTTGTCTGTCCTACTCACAGATCCTTTTTTAAAAATCATCAGAGGAAAAGATACCATCAAGAAAATGAAAAGATCATACACAAAATGGGAGAGAAGTTTTGCAAATCACATATCTGACAATGGATTTTCATCTAGAATATACAAACATAATACATAAAGAACTTATACAACTCAATAATACAAAGACAAAAATCTCAATTTTGAAAAATGGGTAAAAGGGGTGTATGGGTGGCTCTGTCAGTTGAGTGCCAGGTTGGGATCTGGTAATAATCTCATGATTTGTCAGTCTGAGCCCCACATCGGGCTCTGTGCTGACAGCTCAGAGCCTGGAGCCTGCTTCAGATTCTGTGTCTTTCTCTCTCTCTGTCCCTCTCCCACTCATGCTCTCTCTGTCTCTCAAAATAAAAAACACTTTAAAAATAATAAAAAATAAATAAAAATAGGCAAAAAACCTGAATAGACATTTCTCCAGAGAAGGTATGCAAATGGCTAGTGAGCATATGAAAAGATGCTCAATTCATTGGCCATCAAGTAAATGCAAATCAAAACAATAATAATATACTAATTCACACTCATTAAGATGGTTATAATAAAAATGACTGATAATAACAAGAGCTTGTGAAGACATGGAGAAACCGGAACTCTCATGCATTGATTTTGGAAATTAAAATGGTACAGCCACTTTGGAAAATAGTCAAGTAGTTGCTCAGTTAAATAAAGGATTATCATTGATCCAGCAATTCAATTCCTAGGTATATATCCAAGGTAAATAAAGACATATGTTTTTGAAGAAAAGTTTTCCACAAATGTTGTGGTAGCTTATTCCTAAAGACAAAAAGTGGAAACAATACAAATGTCCATCAACTGATGAGTGGATAAAATATGTAGTGTATCCATACAATGGTATATTTTCTAGCAATGAAAAGGAAGGAAATATAGTGCACACTATAACATGAATGATCCTTGAAAACATTATTCTAAGTGAAAGAATATGTATATTTCTAGGTATACACTATGTATACAATATGTCTAGAATAGGCAAATCTATAGAAACTGTGTATCTAAATAAAGCTGTTAAAAAAATGATCTCAACTACTTATGTTCCATACTTCCTGTATCCTACATTAAACAAAACCAATCTACTCCCTATCCAGGGCACTTTCATTGAGGATAAGTGCACAAACCAAAGGTAAATATGGAGTAGCCACAGCTGCAAGGTGAGATGGGTCCTGGTTAGTCGTAATAGTAAAGTCATTGGCAAGATAGCATCGCACATGTGTTATTCCTTTAAGATGGCATACTACAGTATAGTAAATGAAAGCTACCATTTACTATACATTTACCAAAAGCCAGGTAATTTTCTAAGTATACTTATACATAAACCCATTCAGAAACCCCATAAAGTAGTATTATTTTCCCCAATTTACAAATAAGGGAAACAAAGCTCAAAGAAAACAGATAACTTCCTAAGATCACATGGTAGACCAAGGATTCAAACACAGATATACCTAATGCTCCTGTTTTACACTGTGTTGTCACTTAAGACTGTCAGTTACCTAGATTTTAAGAGGAAAACTCAATTATTTTCTATTGTGTACTTTAGAGGTGGCATACCAAGCACACTGTAGTTTTGACAGACCTCAATCTAGATCCTGGATCCCACAACATAGTCTAGCAACTATTTCATGTCTCCCTGACTACTTACTCTTCGCAATGTCAGAGAGTTGTCTATACTCTCCTTTCACACTTTCTCATCCCCTTTATATTTCCCTAACAAGTTAATCTGCCTTATAGCTCCAATACTCGAATGTAATTATCCTTGTTAATATAATGAATCATCTAGATATTTATAAAACAATCTATTATTTTCTGTCCTTATTATTTAACAAAACAGTATTCAACCTATTTGAAAAACAATCTTCCCATCCCAGCAAGTTATTTTGTAGACATGGAAAAACTAATTCTAAAGGTTATATGGAGAGGCAAAAGATCCAAAATAGCCAACATAATATCAAAAAGAGAAGAACAAAGTTGGAGGCCTAATACCACCTGACTCCAAGACTTAGTATAAAGCTATTGTCTTCAAGGCACTATGGTATTGGTGAAAGAAGAAAATAGATCAATAGAACAGAATGGAAAGCTCAGAAATAGACCCACATAAGTATAGTCAACTGATCTTAGATAAAGTAGTAAAGGAAATACAATGGAGAAAAGATAGTCTTTTCATCAAATGATGAACACTGTACATCCACATGCAAGGAAGGAAGGAAGGAAGGAAGGAAGGAAGGAAGGAAGGAAAAGAAAGAAAGACAGAAAGAAAGAAAGAAAGAAAGAAAGAAAGAAAGAAAGAAAGAAAGAAAGAAAGAAGATAAGAAAATAGACACAGATATTGCATCTTTCACAAAAATTAACTCAAAATGGATTACCGATCTAAGTATAAAATACAAAACTAAAACTGTAAAACTTTTGGAATATAAGGAAAAACCTACATGACTTTGGGTATGGCAATGATTTTTTTAGATACAACACCAAATGCATGATCCTTGAAATAAATAATTGATAAACCAGATTTCATTAAAATTAAAAACTTGTGCTCTGTGAAAGATGATGTCAAGAGAATTAGAAGACATGCCACAGAATGGGAGAAAATATTTGCAAAAGACACATCTGTTAAAGAACTCTGATCCAAAATATACAAAGAACTCATAAAACTCAACACTAAGAAAACAAATACCCTATTTATGAGTCAAGTACCTTAAAAGACACCTCACCAAAGAGATATAGATGGCAAATAAGCATATGAAAAGATGCTCATTAATATATATTTTTAGAGAGAGGCAAATGAAAACAACGAGATAGCACTACACACGTAGAAGAAGGGCCAAAATCCAGAACACTGACAACACCGATGCTGGCAAAGGTGTGGAGCAACAGAAATTCTCAGCCTTTACTGGTGGGGATGCAAAATGGCACAGCCACTTTGAAAGACAGTTTGACAGTTTCTTATAAAACTAAACATACTGCTACCATGGAATTAGCACTCATGCACATTGGTATTTAACCAAAGGAGTTGACAATGCATGTCCACCCAACAATCTGTTTACCATGCTTATAGCATCTTTTTTTCATGATAGCCAAAATTTAGAAGCAACCAAGATGCCCGTCATTAGGTGAATGGATCAATGAACTGTGGCACATGCAGATAAGTTAATATTACTCCATGCTAAAACGAAATGAGCTATCAAGCCATAAGAAGACATTCAGGAAACGTAAGTGTGTATTACTTAAGTGAAAGAACCCTATCTGAAAAGACTGCACATTGTATGATTCCAAATATATGACATTCTGGAAAAGGTAAAAAAAAAACAAACAAACAAAAAAAAAAACTATGGAGACAATAAAAACTAGTGGTTTCTGGCACAGAGAGAAGGATGGATAGGCAGAGCACAGATGATTTCTGTAACTATGAAAATACTCTGTATGATGTCTTATGATGGATACATGTCATTATACATTTGTCCAAACCCACAGAATGCACAAAACCAAGAGTGAATGTACTTTGGCTGGCTCTACCTCATATACCTGATCCTCAAACATAGGCATTTTAGGAATCAGTCTTGGCTTTATCCTTATTTCACAGTGTGGTACATTCCCTCAACAGTTATCTAGTGATTTTAATTATAGCCCAATGTTAACACACCCCTAAATGATACTGCTAGTCCAAAGCTCTCTTCTGAAAAGCTCTCACCTATGAAATCAAGTACTTCCTGTGAATATATTCTTGGACATCATGCCGGAATTTCAAATTAAGAGAATTCATTGTTTTCCTACCTGAAGTGTACCTTTTATAATGTTCTATACTTTATTTAGGAAATTATGCCTCTAGGGGTGTCTAGGTGGCTCAGTCAGTTGATCGCCCAACTCCTGATTTCAACTCAGGTCATGATCTCACAGTTCATGGGATCGAGTCCGGAGTTGGACTCTGTGCTGATAGTGTGGAGCCTGCTTTGGATTCTCTCTCTCCCTCTCTCTCTCTGCACCTCCTCCACTTGTGCATGCATGTGCGCTTTCTCTCTCAAAATAAATAAATTAATTTTAAAAAAAGATATGGTGCCACTAAATACCTATCTGCTCATATCACCCCTTTGCACAAAACTCAAGTAAATACATGTCACATATCATCCTATCATCCCTCTGCATAAAACTAATGGCTTCCTAAATAATCCAGAATAAAAGCCATAAAAACAAGGCCATTGACTCCTTCTATTTATTGTTGTATTCCAAGCAACCAGAATAATGTCTGGTATATAGTCGACACTCTACAAATGTTTTTTGAATTAAGAAAGGAATTTAATCTATCCATTTATAGTCATTTCTACTGCTACCATACTAATTTAGGAAATCATTCTCTTTCTTCTGGAATTCTGGAATAAATCATTAGCCTCATTGTAATTCCAATCACTAACTTTATCCTTCTCCAATCTTTTCTTCAAATTTTTGGCAGATAGTTTTAAAGTGCAAACATGAATATTTATTCATTTCTACTTCTCTTAAACTAAAATTCAGATTGTGAGAATAGCCTACAAACACCCTGCATGACTGGTCTCCAATTTTTCCTCTGTAGTTAATGTGTGCCACTCTTCCCTTACTACACGAATTAGCTAGCTATTCTATAAATATTTAAAATCCCAAAATGGGCATACCTTTCCTCCTTTCTATAGACTAAAGACATCCATCAGAATTTTTATTAATTTCAACTTCATCAGAGAAAGCTTCTCATGCCTTATAAACAACAACCCCCCTTTCCTTTATTCTGCAATGACATCCTGAGATTCAAATTAGGTATGATTTAGGGCATTAGTATCAAAAGATCTACTTAGTAGTGACAATCTATTTAGATAGTGACAACCACTAGATTACTTTCAATAAAACAGAAATGTGTATAGCTAGTGTACTACATTTTCCTAGTGATCAGTATGTTTCTAGAAATACAGGAAACACTTGATAACCATCTACTGAGTATGGTACAGCTGGAAGAGCCCAATCTTTATAACTGGATAAACCCAGTCTGAATCCCAACAATGTCACCTAGAATCTATGTGAGAAATTTGCTTGACCTGACATAACTTCAATTTTCTCATCTATAAATAAATAAATACCTGACATAACTTCAATTTTCTCATCTATAAATAAATAAATAAATAAATAAATAAATAAATAAATAAATAACAATCTTCATCTTAAATGCCAATGATAATACTTCAGGTAACATGTGAAAAAGTGCCTACTACAGAAAAAATAACAATTATAAAGAGTAGCAAGATTTCTGGTTGTGTGGTTGATGAAAAACTATGTCTAAAACCTATGCCTACTTCCTGCTACATAACTATACAACTTAGGGCCATTTGCCAAAATGCATTTCAAATCCCAATTTATACATTTATAAATGAGCATGGAATTATCTCATACAATTGTCATAATAATTAATGTTAATAGCAAATGGGAAGTGTAATTGAGTACACCAGATGCTCAATAAATGTTATCTACCATTAACAGGAATAAAAACAAAAGTAGAAATGGGGTGCCTGGGTGGCTCAGTTGGTTTAGCATCCAAAGTCGGCTCAGGTCATCATCTCAGGATTCATGAGATCAAGCCCCACATCAGGCTCACTGCTGGAAGCTTAGAGCCTGCTTTGGATCCTCTGTCCCCCTCTCTCTCTACCCCCCTCCCTGTTCTCTTTCTCAAAAGTAAATAATAATAAAACATTTTTAAATAAAAATAGAAATGAAAGTAAGTTTTGTATAAGGGAATAGGTAGATCTGTGCATTCCTCACTAGTCTAGAAAAATGACTAATTTTAGTTAATTGTAAAAGATATATGTATGTCTGTGCATATATTTTACACATATATGTATGTATGTATTTAAGATATTTAAATATGAAAAAAATAAAAGTAACTCTAAGTACTTGAAATGAATCAAATTCAATGCATGTGATATAAAAGTACTGCCTCCATAATCTATTAAAATCCTACCCTTCCCAACTGGGAATTCATACCACTATTGCAGTCACTTGGATCCTACTGACACAGATACTCCAAAATTGTGCCCAATAAAACTTTTATTTGTAGTATGAATTGGCCGTAGCTGTGCAGACTTTGCTAATGGTCGGTATTGTCCTTAGAGATACAAGCCATTCAACAAAACTCTTAAGTCTAAGAGAATTCTCTTGTACACGATTATTTATATTGAAAAACCACACATATAGTAAAAAGGAGATAAATGCACTTACAATTGAAATATACATCTTTAAATAACACCTTAAAATTTCACTTGTAAAGTCTGGACAGTATAAATTGAATGTTTGTTGTGGGATTTTTTGTTTTTTGTTTTTTGTTTTATTCCTGAGTTTCTGCTATGTTGGGACCTTGTAGTGCTTTTATAAAATGTTTTTAGAGTGGTCCATGATTGATTACAATACATACCCCTGCTTAAAAAGAGCAAATGGTCAGTGAGCCCTAAATATAAATCAAAGTCCTATTAATGTAGAAGAAATTCATGTAAAGAATGCATGCAGACTACCAATAGGATTTTATTAAAATATATGAAATAAGCCACTATAAATGCTAAGGGAATTCTAAAATTAATGAGTTCAAAAGGTAAGGCAACTCAGTGTGAGATACAGAACGTAATTTCTGAATAAATGAAGTTCATTTGTTTGTTTGATTTGATATATATAAGATCTACCTGCAAAGTTAATAATGATAGCTGGAGCAACCCGAATAGATGACAGGTTTCTTCTTTACAGGGCACTTTCTTTCTCAGCAGTTGCCCTCTAAGGTTCCGAGTAAAACTATATTTGAAATAATATAATCCCTGCAGATCCATATAAAGGAGTTTCTCTAGTTGCTATAGAGTTCCTTGAAGGACAAAGAATTGTGCTTCTGTTCCAGTTGATTTTCCGAGGTTCTGAACATTTGGGGAGCTTAAATGTTTATAAATGTGACAAAGAGATTGACAGCCTGATGCATTGTTTAAACTATGGGCAAGTATGATTCTAATACCAATTAATTTTTGCAACATATCCTGTCACTCATTTCAAGATGTGGGAGGAACTATTAGAAGAATGTTTTTAATAGTAGGTATAGTACTTCACAATCAAGTGTCCACAGTGCCCATGCTCCCCTCCTTGTAGTTTTCTGTTCAGGTTTCATTTATTCATTCTATTATGAAACAGAGTCATGGACTTTTCACTATGTGCCCAGGGCTGTGCAGAGCCTGAAGAAATGCATATGGTGCTTTCCAACAAGGAGTTCATCATCATAGTAGGGAGAAATATAAAATAAGCTTACGATGGAAGTCTACAGGGTGACTTGGAGCACTAAAAACAAACAAACAAACAAACAAACAAACAAACAAACAAACAAACATCAAATTGAGTGCTCTTAGAGGAGATGGTGACACTTTAGCTGTTTTGAAATATTAAATGTCCAACAAAGGAGAGAAAGGAAGATACAGAATAGCATGGCATGGGTGGACCATTGCCACATTCTCTTTGTTCTCTCCTCTATGGACTTGGTCTTTTGAATCATTCCAGGTATACATATTTTTCCCTGATTCAGGGTCTTTTTGTCATCTTTTTACCCTTCCTAATAGGATGTTTCCCCCTGAACACCTAGTATACTCTTCCTCATTATTTATAGCTCAGAATACTTTTTGTTTCCACAGGGATATCATTCCTTACTTCATAGTCAAGCATTCCTATTGTAGGTAGTTTGTAATTCTTCTGTGTATCATTTATTACATTTGTAATTATTTGTCTTGTTTATCTATAATCTTCCTTACTGTACTGCAAATTCCTTGAAGAAAGAGACTATGACTGTTTTGTTCTCTGCTATATCTCCAGCTCCCAGATAAATCCCTTGGGTCATAATAGGTCCTCCTTTAATGATTGTTAAATGAGAAAAAAAATGAACATTTGACTATTGAGTAAAAGGATAAAGGAATTACTGATAGAGACAAAATATGTGTAAGGAGATAAAGTGTAAAATCTGCCTTTGAGAAAGACGAGTTCAGACTATGAGTATCTGAGAAGTATCTTGAAAGCTAATTTTATTAATTAAATTTATTAATTAAAAATTTAATAAGATATGTGATATTTATCTTTTAGATTATTCTTTTGGCAGAAGTATACAGGATAGAAGGGAACCAAGGAAAACTAGAAAATAAAACAAGGTTGATACAGACCAAAGAAGAAAGTATCTCTGGCAATGAAAAGTAGAGAATAAGTGATTTTGAGTAATACACTCTAATGGAAGAAAGAGAAAGGAGGGGAATTTGTTTCAGGCTTCTGTACTAAGGAAGGTATTGGTTCTAGTCACAAAAGGAAGAAATATAGGACATGACGCATATTGTCAGGAAAGATGATAATTCAGCTTTATGCAAACTGAGTACAAAGACTCAAGGGACAACTTAGCAGAAACATCTGTGCAAAAGCTAGAGTTCAGAAAGTGTGTGTATTTAGTGAGTAGTTAGTACTAAGGATTGGGATGACATAGTCCAGGGAAGAGGTAAAGGGAGAAAATAGTGCCCAAATTTAAGAACTGAGCTCAGTAGTTGCAATTCATTAAAGCAAGAAGCTGTCCATAGAGATAGAATGAGTATTTATTTTTAAATATGTGAAAAGAAACAAAGGAAGGATATAATTTTAATAAAGAAAGAAATGACAAAAGTGTTAAGCACCAAGAGTAATCAAAATCAGGTGATATCAAAACACTAGCATCTTTCAACTAATTCTAGAGTTTTTCTCACTTTTTCTAATTCCTCCTACTCTTGTTCACTCATTCTGTGGGTGATGAGAATACAGCAATTAGAAAACAAAAAAGAAGTCCTTAACCTCATGGAACTTACCTTCTGGTCAATAGTTGACCTCACTGTGGGTCATATGTCAATAGGATAAATGTTCCCACAGCATTTAATGTCTATTTTCATCTTACCCATTTACCCATGATGTACAATGACAGCAATGACAGTAGATAACTCTTAAAGACATCTACTACTATTATCCAGAAAGGTCTTTCACACCAGGACTGTGCTCCTAGCTCTCCTTCTACGTCCCTTCAATCACTCTCAAGATGGCTGTGCTGACTGAAACCATTTGCTACTTGGATGACAAAAATGCTGAGACCAAGCCTTGAAACCCAATGGGACCAAGTGCTAAAACCTGATGGCCCTTGCCATCAACCAGTGCCCCATGAACATTGTTCTTCAACATGCTTGATTTTTAGCTAACTACGCAATTATTCCACATTTGATAGTCATGTCTATAATGGTAACTGATCTGCCCTAATCATGTAAGTAAAAGAAAAAAAAAAAAAAGACTTTAAAAGCTGCTCCACAAATTTGCTAGCCACGCAGACACAGAAAGTTACTCTCCAAAAGAAAAGGTGCTTTAGAAAAAAATATTATTTTTTGTGTATTTCTACATAACTAGAACTTTCTAAGAAAATTTTACTGGAACTTGGGATCTGGGCTAAAAAACAAGCCTGGACATTAAGTTATGACTGAAGAGATAGTGGGAACTCCAGATTTACCTCCCATGAGGTATATGTTTATGTTTGAAGGGTGATAAGACCTGGAGCCATGAAGACATTCTGTGCATTGTGAAGCTGGGAGACACTAGTCTAATTCACTCCAGGAGAAACTTGTTTACATTTCCCCAAGAGAAGAACCAGTTCCCCATCATGTCTCCCAGGAGACTCAGAAGTGGAGGGAGAACAGCTGCTTCTCTTCCCTATGTAAGTGCCTGGGTTCATGTTTGGAGTTCCTCACATGCAGTAGACCCCACTATGTAGAGCATCACATCTGGTTCTCATTGTACCACCACAGGGATAAGAATTTGGGCAAAAGGAAGTTAACACACTTATTATTTGCTCTAAGTAAACAGTAACCTATTCTGTTCTGTTCCCGAAATCTCATTTTGGCATTTAGGATATTAATAAAGATATTAAACACTTAGGAGAAAATACCACACATCTTTTTGAGGAGCGACATTAAAACACATTAAACTTAGTAGTCTCTTAAATATCATGTACTGAGGTAAAAACAGCAACTATTTTAAAAGCAAATGTATCAATTTTTCCGCAAAGCTCAAGTATAGACATTTTTTTAAAGACTAGAAAAAAAAACTACAGATTAGAAATTATCATATTTTGGAAAGAGAACAAATCACATCTCTGTATGTTACCTTTAACAATGCTCTAACCCATCCACCTGCTATTTTATTTGGACAAAATTTCTCACTGAGTAGTTTTAGCTTAAACTTTTGGGGGGAAGCAGAAAGAATGTCTATGGAGAGAATGTGTCACTGCAGTGGCACAGATTCTTTCTGAAAGATAGGATTTAGTCTTAAGAATAAGGAGATTTTATTTAGGCCTCCATAATCCTATTTCATTCTGCTGATCTAAGAAAAGTCAAACAAATGAAACAATTTGATTTTCTTACTTCATTTTATGTAATGTGCTACTTACGTGCTTGTAAAATATTAAGGTCAAATTATTACTCTGAAAACTAAAGACTAAGGACTAGATGACAAAAATTAGATGGCTATGGAATTTTATGATATTCTCAAAATATACAATTTCTCACTTTGTGATAAAGGGGCAAGACATATCTTTGATCAAGGTGCAAAAAGCTCCATAAGACCAAATTTTTGCCTTGCCTCAGTACACAAATCCTTCAGAATTCTTATGGGAGAGAAATCTAGCATACAATGGCTGTCCTCTGTACCACATCAATTCTGAGACATTCTATGCAATTCTTATACAACTAGAATTTAACCAGGGCAGAACCATAAAATGTCTCTAAAACAAAACCTGAAAATAAAACTGCAAATTCCCTTTAATTGGACATTCATTTCCATTACAAATTTAAGCATAGTTTCCATAATACAGTGATTACCCCCAAATTTTGTCTTAGAAAAAGCAAAAGATTTATTGGAATTAAAATAAAACAAAGAACTGGGATTTTTCTGGTTTTGTTTTTTGTTTTTCTTTTTTGGAATTTTTTTTAAGAAGGTTTCAGGATGTAACTATCCTAAAAGTTAATCAAGAAGATTCCCATGAACTCTTAAATAACTACTACCTTCTATGTGTGTGTGTGTTGAGTGTGTGTGTGTGTGTGTGTGTGTGCGCGCGCTGTGTGTAGATGACAGACTGGGGAGGAAGGGAAGCAGTTATGTGGCTGATTACCCAAGAAACAGATGAAGGAGCTTGAGGCAAGCTGAGGACAAAGTGCAAGTTAGTGCAGCCCCTTCCCCACCAACCCCCAGGTAGGATGTATGTGATATTCCTCAGGCACCAGGCTACCCAAGGACAAAGGAAAGGAAACAAATGGCCAAGTGATAGAGATCACAGTCCTACAGGATATGGGTTTACACATATATTAGTTTACAAATATCTTAGTAAATTACAAGAAAAAGGCAATCTTATCAATAGCCTAATCTCCAGAACCCTATAGACTCATTTTCCTGAAGCCCCAACATCACCTCTCAATAGTGATATGAAAACAAAGGCAAGAAGGAAATGACAAGTAAAATTAAATTTCCTCATAACCTGGAGCTCATTGACAAGTATTTGAGGCAAATACAGAGATAACATTTCTCTAGGAACCTCCTATTGTCCTAATGTTAATGCCTTACTAGAGGGAAAACAACCTTAACTTCACAATAGCAAGACCTCAGGAGGTCTTGAATCCTCCTTGGCATATCAAAGTCCCTCTGCAGCCCTCCATTTTGACTTTACTTCTCTGTCTCCATAGTATAAAATAGCCATTTGTCACAACCCCAGTGCAGCTCTTTCTGCCCAAGGCCCCGGTACCTGCTTTAATAAAATCACCTTTATGCACGAAAGACATGTTTAAGAATTCCTTCTTGGTCCTCAGCTCCAGACTCCCCACCATCACCCCAAACCCTCATCAAAACTACTCATAGTTCAACTTTACAGGACTGTGTCTGGATTTCTTTGAGAAGCTGGTCTAAGCCTACTGGCAGTACTCCCCAAGATACTCATATAACCACTGCCTGATCATCTGTGACAAATAATGCCTTACTATGCAGTATATATTGATGACTCATAATAAATATTTTGCCTTGACCAAAAAAGCCACTTAGTTTCTCTGTGATAGTTCAAACACAAAGTATAAACTATAGTTGAGCTTCTCCAGTTAAAAGCATTGCAGGTGATATACTTCAGGGGTAACTGGGTGCTGAGGATCACACTTCAGTCCATGTTACCCATGGAACAAGAAAACAAGTCGATAAAAATAGTTCTGGTTTGGTACTATGTTATATTATTAACTTATAATAATATTATATTATTAGCTTATAATAATATAACCAGTAAGAGAGAGAAATGCATGTTTTTGTGTACTGTAACTTCTCTGCCAAGGGTTTATTAAATAAGAAGTGTGTAATTGAGTAAATTAGAAAACAGAAACAGAATATAAGAGAAAGGAGAAAATGCAAATTTTCCATCCAATTCCTGCAAGGCAAATCAGCATTCTATTGAGTGTGATTTGCTAGATTGCGTTCTGGGATGCTCTGTCTTCTCCAGGGCCATGACTGACACTTATGTATTTTCAGGGAAGGAGGCAGGTCAGATAACTGAAAACCTCTGCTCTCTGGGCAGTCTTCAGAGCCCAGTGCCAGGCTGTGCTAGGCATCTGCATTGACAGCTCTCCTTGGACTTGCTTCTAAAGCCCTATGGATTAATTTTCATAGAGTTCTGGCCTTAGCATCCAGAGATCAAGTGGGATATTTTTAAGACATGTTAGTTTGATTTTCAGTATTTTGTTAAACAGGTCTTAAATTTCAATATAAAGCCTACCTTAGAACTGAGATGACTGTATTGGCAGAACGATAGTCCGACTTTTACTACCTTTGTCAGAGTAAACCAAGCCATTATGGATTTTATTTAATCTTCAAGAGATGTTCATATGTCTGTTCCAGGCCAACTAACTCTGTGATGCAGAGTCTAATGTAGTAATATCAGCATTAGGTCCCTTCTAGGAGTTCATCCCATAAAAGTACTTAGCATAAGTGGACAAAGAAATATAGACAAGAATAGGTTTTTTACTTTAAGATAAATATACAGACAAGACATTATATCCATTATATACTGTCAAGTAAAAAAAGCAAAATGCAAAATAGCATCTACTGTATGATACTGCTTTTGTAAAATTAAATATGCAAACATAGACACAAAGGCTTAGATGGATATATATGACATTAATACTGGATACCTCTAGAGAAATGATGTATACTTTGACTTGTACTACACTGTAGTTCATATGATGGAGAGAAGTATAAAGTCATATTTAAATGTATTGCTTAAGTTCTGTTAAGTTAGGTGCTCATATAAACACATTATTTCTTTTTCTTACCTATATCGTGCTGTATGTATTAACTAATTAAAAAAAAATAAAATCCAGGGCCACCTGAGTGGCTCACTCAGTTAAGCATCTGACTTGGTTTTGCTCAGGTCATGATCTCACGTTTGTGAGTTGCAGCCCTATGTTGGGCTCTACGCTGACAGTGCAGAAACTGCTTGGGATCCTCTCTCTCTCACTCTGCCTCTCCCTACTCTTTCTCTCTCTCAAAATAAATAAATAAATTTGTAAAAAATAAAATAAAATCCAAATTCATCTAGGACTCAGGGTAGCACTGTACTAGGCCAAAAAAAAAAAAGAGCGCTCTGTTTTAAAATAGTCAAGTTAATTCTAAGTTTACCACTAACCTGTTATTTGACTGACTCACAAACTGTAGAAGCTTCAGATTATTCAACTAATTGTGCTACAGTAGAAAAAGTTGGAGGTCTCTTTTCACTCTAGAACCAACAATTCCTAAAGTCTAGCCTACTATATTCAAACACTAGGAAATATCTTGTAATGTGGACAATAAGTAGAAAAAAATGAAAATCCCAGATAAATACTGTTCCTATTTCAGCAGGTAACACTCTTAAATTTAAAATATTACCCAGACATAGAAAAGAATGGAATCTTGTCATTTGCAACAACACAGATGATTCTAGAAGGTACAATACTAAGTGAAATAAGACAGTCAGAGAAAGACAAACACCATACGATTTCACTCATATGTGGAATTCAAGAAACAAAGAAAATAGAAAAATACAAACAAAAAACAGACTCTTAAATACAGAGAACAAATTGGTGGTTGCCAGAGAAGAGGTGAGTGAGGGGATGGGTGAAACAGATAATGGAGATTAAGAGTACACTTATCTTGATGAGCACTGAGAAATGGACAGAATTGTTGAATCATTACATTGTACACCTGAAAGTAATATAACACTCTATGTTAATTATACTTGAATAAAAAAAGTATAAATTTCAAGTTATAAATATGCCACAGGGATGAAAAGTATACCATAGGGAATATAGTCAATAATATTGTAGTAAGTTTATATGGTGACAGGGAGTAGCTATAGCTACAGGGGTGAGCATTTCATAAGGCACATAATTATCAAATCACTATGTTGTACATATGAAATTAATACAATATTGTATGCCAACTATACTTCAATTAAAAACAAAGAAAAAAGCTATAGGTAAGTAAGTAAATAAACAAAATACACACACTATAATTTTTTGAATGTACTTTTTTTCAAGTTTTTATTTAAATTCCAGTTAGTTAACATATAGTGTAATATTAGTTTCAGGAGTAGAATTTAGTGATTCATAACTTACATACAACAGAATACACTTTTTATTTTTTTTAAATTTTTTTAACGTTTATTTATTTTTGAGATGGAGAGAGACAGAGCATGAACAGGGGAGGGGCAGAGAGAGAGGGAGACACAGAATCTGAAACAGGCTCCAGGCTCTGAGCTGTCAGCACAGAGCCTGATGCGGGGCTCGAACTCACGGACCGCGAGATCATGACCTGAGCCGAAGTCGGACGCTTAACCGACCGAGCCACCCAGGCGCCCCCAGAATGTACTTTTTAAATGAAATAGATTTTATGGTTACTTCACTATACCTGGATCTAAGAAAAAATTATTTTTTTCTTTTCTTTCTTTTCTTTTCAGTAAATAAAGAAAACAAAAGCAATGGGCTGTGTAAAGAAATGTTACAAGGAATTTGCCCATGGTGAGATTATCACCCGTTTAATTAGTCAAATATATATTTTGACAAAACACTGCTGAAGGAATCATTTTAAAGAGAAAAACAGTAAAAATAACCTAATTTCCATTTCCAGTGCCTGATTTGACAAGACTGTTAGCTAATTTCATTTCTTAAATATTTGCCTGTCTTACAATGCTAAAATGATGTTGAGTTTTTCATCATTTTTGGGTTTTGTTTAATTTTATACTCCTACATAATGATCTCCAGTGTGCAACATACTTTCAGGGCTGCTTGGCTTTTAATGTTGAGCTCCATTAGCTATGAAGGATGACACAAAATCCATTTTCCCAAACATTTCTGCTATAGCTATAGACCAATGCAGAATTCAAAGAATACAGTCTATGTTTCCTCATATATAATTAACCCTAATACTTATCCTATCTTTGTTTTGATTCATGGTATAGCTTAATCTCTGGGTGACATACAAAATGCTGAAGCATCCACTGACCACACAGCAAGTCCTGCACTGTGGTCCTTTTAAGAGCTTTGTAAAAAGGCCACGAAAAGTCGGCCAAGAATTAAAAAAAAAAAAAAGTTTAATTGATGTGTTAGGGTCATTTCCCAGAGAGATGGATATACATCCAAAAGACAACAAAGGGAGACTAACATTACTGATTTAAGTGTATAATGTCCGGGGTTGTGTTTTCATTTCAGAGGCCATGAAATAGTTTAGTGAAAGACAAATACTTCCTTTGTCAGGTATAGTAATGTTCGATTCTTTATTATTACTATAAAGATCTGAGTTGTGTTTTTTTTTTCCTCCTCTAGCTATTATAACTTGGCATTAGAGACTACACAAACCAAAAATATACGATTCAAAGGCTATGTACTTTGCCTTAGAAAAGTGTTCAATTTCCTTGACACCACTAGTAAACCAAATAAAAACATTAGGCCATTTTCAAGTAAATGAATACAAGAAACAATCACAGAGTGTAATCTGCTATTGTTGGGGATACATTTCAAACAGAAGACAAAAATGGAACAAACTGGAAATAGCTCAATTCATTTACACTTAGTCCTCTGGGACAAAAATGGACCCATTTGCAACCATGCAAAGCAGTAGTGTATATGCTGATGGGAAAATGCACGCAGATGCCAAATGGGTGCATTAACCCCCCTTGGCATAGTTAATGCAGACATGCCCTTAGGGATCCTTATAAGACCCATCTGTTCAGTCAAGCATTTGCTTAATTGTGTCAAATGCCTGGCAAATGCAGTGTCAGTTAATAGATAATAGATATGTAAATGCTGTTTGTGTTCTTGTACATATGCCCAGGGGCTTTACAGTAAACACATCACATTTTTAAAAATAATTTTCTGTTGGGGATAAAATGATAGTCTTGCTGGCAGCGGCAGTCCTACCCACAACAGTCCAAACTATTATAGTATGCAATAGTTTATAACATGATAATATTGTCATTAAGGGATTTCAACTACCACTCCATTTTCCGATAATCTTAATTACCATACTTGTTATTTACTTAACGTTTTTTTTGAAGAGAGATGACGTACCTCTGCCCCCCCCCCCCATCTGACACATTCCCCAGACTTGCACTAAGCAACATGCTTCAGTGAGAAGAGCACTTACTTCTAGAGTTAGCTTGACTTGAACACCGGTCCCAGGAGACACTGATTGATTTGGGACCTTCAGATTTTACTTGACCTATTTGGGCCTCAGTTCATTCTTGTGGAACCGGAAGATAATTAATTTGGTCCCCATAGGGTTGTGGAGAATTTGAAATATGGAAGCACGAAACACATTATAGACCCTCAATAAATACCCACTCCCTTGCCCCCATCACATACTCTATCACTCTGTAAGACTTTGGGTTACACTTTCAGAGGAATCAGACTACCTCCTGTGTTAAACTCTCAATGACACCACTAACTGACAAGTGTTGAGAATTAAGTTCTTAATATCCCCCCCTCCCCTTTATGATGCAAAACTATTATCAGTGACACATTTGACAATGCTGAGGGAAATGACTGCCAAAATGTTTTAGTAAAAGTGAGACTGACAGTTCAGAAACAGAGCAGTCCTCTCTAGGTTTTATTGCAGGAATTCCTTACAGCATCTCTTCTGCCTTCAAAAGAATCGTGAAGAATCTCTTTCTCTTGTATTTTAGATATAGATAGAAAAATCGTAAGCCCATAAAAAACATAAAACACTTAAAGTGGGCTCTATCCCTCCCGGTATTTGTGAGAAAATGAATCAATTTTGATACTTGACAGCCTATCTACCAGGAATAATTTTTTTTTTACCATTTTTTTTATTTCCTTCACACTGACCACATTATTTCTGTTCTCCCTAGATGTGAAACACAAGTATTGCTTAGGAAGAACACATTTTCATATAGACCAACATACCATCTGAGAACAACAACAACAAATACAAGAGTCTAATTTCTTCCCTTTTAAGTTTCAATAGTTTTTGATTATATATGCCAAGTGGAAATGGCATAGCTTATGTTTAGCAGAAGAAGTAGATACTAAGGGTCCCCAAGACTCATCATGTGGTCGAAGAAATCTGTACATGCTCAATGCTAATTAGAGGGGAAGGTTCAGGAAACAGATTCCTACTAAGGCTGGACATCTCTCTAGACTTAATCTACCTTTTACTCCAAATCTGCTTCATAAATAACAGTTGTGTTAGTGAAGGTAAACAACTAACTCTGATATTTAGATTCTAAATAGCATGGCTTGGTAGAAGGCAACAATTCCTAACTAACACTGTTAAAAAAAAAACACTGTTTTTTCTCTTCTGCACCATGAGAAACCACTGCTAAACCAGGAATGTCATCACCACAGCTGTGGGCAGGGATGACAAGAAACAGGCTGACTGCCTTCAGCAGAAATCCTCAGTTTCAGAGCGCTGGCAGAGATAACATGGAGACTGGCAGCACTGAGCAGGGAATGTTTCCAAGATGGTGACCTGCCAGTCATGTGTGACCCTAAGGATGGCCAGCATTGCACGGTACCCCATGGAGGGCAAGGAGGCCTTAATTCAGGTGGGACAAAAGGTGTAGGACTTGCCTGAATCAGAGACCCAGCAGTGACACAGGGTCAGATGTTTGGTGATGGTTCTAGTAACTGCATGTAGAGTATATGAATATATTGTTTGGGTCAAAATATGCCTCTTCCAAATCTGGAGTAGCATCTGTAGTATATGTACTTATCCCAGGTCCCTGGCATCTGGCAGTGATTACGAATCTCTCTCTCTGAACTGGGGTTCATACTACAATGCTGAGGAAAAACAACTGATGCCAACATTGTAAGTCCTTTGAAGAGTAAGAATGTACAAGAGAGACTAACCTTAAGTATAAGAGAAAGATGATTTTGTAATTCTAAGATGGAGTTTGGAGGTCAGATTAGCTTTATTATTCTAAAAGACTATTAAACACACATACTTTTTGAAGAGGGGATTTAAAAAGAAAGGATAAAGTAGTAAAATGAAGATAAACAATAGAGAGCTTTAATCGAATATTTAATAGAAATAAAGCAACAGAGAGCTTTCAGCTAAATTCAATCTAGCTCTCCTTTACATGGAATAATACATCTCTTTGTGTAATTCTAAATTCTCCTCAGGTATACTTCATCTGCCAATGTTAAAAAGAAAATACAAGATGCTCAGGTGTTAACATATTTTTTTCCATAGTGGGCTAACAATGTAAGCTGTTGTTATTTAGCATTTCATAGATAAACAAAAAAAGATTATTGAATTAGGATTAAATCACACATCCAGTTATAAATAATGAGGAGTAGCTTGTATTGGTAACTAATTACTGTATAACAAACCACACTACCTATTGGGCAGTGCTGGAAATGTGGGTCGTTACTCTACTGGGGTCACTTGGGATTCTTCCTATCACTGGGATTACATTTAACAGTTTAAGTGGGGCTCAAGGGTCCAAGATAACCTCACTATATTTGGGGAACATAAGAAGCTGTTTGACAACAAACACTTTTTTTTCATGTTTATTTATTTATTTTGAGAGAGAAAGCATGAGCAGGGGTGGGGCAGAGAGGAAGAGGAAAAATCCCAACCAGGCTCCATGCTGTCAGCATAGAACCCGATGCTGGGCTTGATCTCATGAACCATGAAATCATAACTGGAGCCGAAATCAAGACTCAGATGCTTAACCAACTGAGCTACTCAGGCCCCCCTTGAAAATACTTAACAATTTGGGGGATGCTACTGTCCTAGCTGATGGCATTTACCTGACACTGCCTCACATCTTCTGTAAGTATCAACAGAAGGTCTTATAAACATACCTTTATTTCATTTGTGGCCCTAGGTTTCATTTTACTTTAATGATGTTTTTCTGGCTGGGAGACTAGAAATGAGATTTTATTTTCCAGCACCAAAAATATTGGTCCTTATTTCATCAACTCTCTCTGGAATGTATAGTTCTATTTTTGTATCATCTCTTTCTTCCTATATCTGATCATATGATACTGAAGGAAGCCAGCTGGCATTTCAACATCCTCCCTGGAAGCCTCCTTAGTCAGATCCAACAGTTCATACTAGTTTCGATCTTCCAAATTATCAGGCAACGTTTTGGCCAACTTTTCTGCCACTTAAATAAAAAAGACTGCCTTTTCTCCAGCCTCTGATGGTTTTCTCAGGACCTTTCTGGTCTCCAGTAGTAGTTTGTTTGCCATCCTTCTAAATTCTTCCCTTAGCCAAGTCCCAAAGTCTATGTCACATATTTTTGTTTTTGTTTTTTTTTTAATATTATTACAATAACACATCACTTTTACATACCGATTTCCACAGTCTAGAGTTTTTTAAAAATCCCAAAACTTAGTGGCTTAAAATAACAACATTGATTTTTTGCGAGATTTGATTGTGTGTTTCTCTGTTTGGGCTTTCCTGGGATCACTGATGTGGCTCCAGGCTCCAGTTATCTGGATGCCTTGATGGGGGCTGATGGGTACCTAGTGGCCTCACTCACAAGTCTGAGGCCTCATCTGGTATGGTTGGAATGGCTGTGATGTCTGGGTCTCTCTCTTCTTACAGTCTTTTATTCCAGGCATCTTCACAGTGAAAATGAAGTTTTTGCTTTTGTGTAGCAACTAGTCTGTGAGATTGAGGTAAAGCATCTCCCAGTTGGTCTGAAACCACAATTTGTCAAAGGAGTCAGTAGTCAGAAAAAAAAGTAAAGCATGACACAGTAGACAGTAAGGAGTAATGTCTCCTCATGCTTTCCAAGTTTTTATTCGGCCAACTCTAACCTAAAAATATTCTGGGAAGGGGCACCTGGGTGGCTCAGTTGGTTAAGCATCCAACTCTTGATTTTGGCTCATGTTGTTATCTCACAGTTCGAGATTATGCCCAGCGTAATGACAGGCGGAGCCTGCTTGGGATTCAATCTCTCTCTCTCTCTAACCCTACCTCTCAAAATAAATAAATATACTTAGAAAATATATTCTGGGAAGGGATCTCTGGGAAACAGATCCCAGCTTACCAAATAATGCAAACTACCACGTTTCCCTCAGCAACACAATTGGAATATTAATACTGTAGTAGTAGGGATCCCAGCAGGAAACAGATGAACTACTTGAAGGTAGGGGACGTAGTGGAGATACTCGTTACCAAAGTTGGGTAAGATTTAGGGAATCAAAATTGGCTATGAAGTGGATTGTTGATCTAGGGGTGTGATTCTTGCTTAGGGCACAAAAAGGGTAATGAAGAATCTAGAGAGTGACAACAGTGGCACACTATTTCCATCCTGGGGCCTGAAGAGGCAAAAAAGGTGATGGCGTTAGAGAATACTACAAGCAGTTTAGAGCCATGGAAGAAGGACCACCCATCAGGTGTTTTAAATGTAGAATGAAAAATTATTCCCAGATCTGCAATAAATAAGCAAAAAGAAAGAATCCTGCTGTCCAATCTTCTGAACCACTGCCAATCTATCCATTGTCTGAAACCAAGAAGGAAACAATGTACAAAAAACTTGGATGATGTAGTTCCTAGATGTCTTCTGTCTAAAGAAAATCAAAGGGTAAAGAAGGGCAAGGAACAAATGTGGACAAGAAAATGAAGATAAATGGGAACAATCCATCCTTTTCAATAGATTTCAGTAATAGAAAATTTAGTAGATTTGTAGCAGTCCTAGATCCTTGGTCTTATGAAGCCATAAATGGGGTTGGCGGTAAAAGAGTTAAAACCTTAGTACCATATATATTGGGAGATTTGATGAGAGACTTCTGTATAAAACCAAAGTAATCTGAAAGTTTTCCGAAATAATGATCAAAACTCAAAGGATGATAAATAAAGATATAAAAAATAAAGATAAAACTATCTATCTATCTACCTATCATCTTCTGAGAAGGAAGAATACAAAAATATTCTTTTCTCAGCCTGGGCTCTAAGGAGAGTGAATAATAAAATAATGGTGTCCCTGAGAAATTTTAAGAAGAAACCCCAATACAAAAGGTGGTGGCTAGGATTTACCCTACTTATGTGACCAGTAAAACCTTGAGGAAAATATTCTGGAAATTGGTCTTGGGTTGGTGTTGGCCCCTAGGAGCCTAATAAAAGCAAACCCATATTCTTGCTGAATGAACTCACTCTAAACTCAAAACTCAAAGAATTCCCCAAAATTAAAGTCCAAGAAGCATGAATTCACAATCTCACATTAAGTAGTTGAATGGAACTGTCATGTGCAAGATTCCATAAGGAGGAGAGCAGTAAATGGTCTATGGAATCAAAACTATGGACTACAGATCTTGGAATTACCAGATACAGAATAGAAAATAAATGTAATACAGTTATTATATTTAAAAATAATAAAATAAACTAGGAAAGTTACAAATAAAAAGCTTCTATTTATTCAGGATGATTTCTAAAAAATCATTATATAAAAACTTATAAATACATATATACATATATATGTACATAAAACAAGTAATATTTTCAATGAACCAACAAAATATACTATCAACCTCGAATTCTACACTGAGAAAAACTGTCTTTCCAACATAAAACCTAAATAAGGACACTGCCAAAAAAATAATATCTGAAGGAACTTAGTACCTTAGATCCACCCTAAAGGAATTATTTATAAAAATATATATGTATTTTGTAGAGAAGAAAAGTGACTCCAAGTAGAAGGTCTGTCACGAAAGAACGAATAACCAAGAAAGGAAATGGTAAATATGAATGTTTAAAGTGCCAGCTGTATCACAGAGTAAAAATAATATTTAATTTGGAGGACGAATAAAAAAACATTCTGAGAAATGATATCACATATAATAAAGTTAGTAAATAAAATTATAAAATTATTCATGAAGGAGTAAAATTACTGATTACATTTGTATAGTGTTATCTAAGATATACACATTTAAATCACTTGCGTAACATTTAAAATACCAGAAACTGGGGTGCCTGGGTAGCTCCACTGGTTAAGTGTCCAATTCTTGATTTCAGCTCAGGTCATGATCTCACAGTTTGTGAGTTTGAGACCTGTGTCTGGCTCTGTGCTATCAGCAGAGAGCCTGCTTGGGATTTCATTCTCTCCCTCTCTCTCTGCCCTTCCCCACTGCTTCAAAAAAATAAATAAATAAACATTAAAAAATAAAACAAAATGAAATAAAATACCAAAAACTAAGTGTACTTTCACACTAGTAGTTAAAAAAATTACATGAAAGAGAAACCCAACCCAATCCAAAAGAAGAGAACAGAGAGAAAAGAGTAAGAAAAGGGAGAAAGGAAGAGATGGAAAGTCAAAAGGACAGTACAACACGCCTTAGCAAAACTAGGCCCAAATATGCCAGTAATTACAAACAGTACAAACAGATGCAATTCTTCAATTAGAACATTATGTAACAAAACAAACCCAGCTACATTCTGTTTATAAGAGCGCATCTAAGACATGAGATAGTTACAGTGATAGACCCAGCCAAAAATGAATCAGCAGTTACAAAGTAAATTTAAACAGCCTTAAAAAGACCAGTAAACAAGATAGAACATGAATTAGTCTTATAATTAGATTATATTTATTTTTAAAAAATGTTTATTTTTGAGAGAGAGATTGCATGAGCAAGGCAGAGAGGGGGAGACAAAGGATCAGAAGCAGGCTCTGTGCTGACAGCACAGAGCTCACTGTGGGGCTCGAACTCAGGGACTGAACCATCAGATCATGACCCTAGCTGAAGTTGGAAGCTTAACTGACTGAGCCACCCAGGCACCCCATGATGATGTTAATTTTAAAAATTAAAAAGTATATATATAGTCTAAAAATGGTTGCATTGACTGGTGGAGTTATGGGAAACTCATATTTTTCCTTCACATTTGTATTTGCCAAAATTTTCTACAGATATGGTATGTTTTTAATTGGAAAGCTATGAAATAAAGTCATGTCACTTTGGCATCAGTTCCTAATAGTTATTCAAAAAATGTTAGTTCTCTTTCCTACACAAAGAGGAGTTAAAATTACTGGTTAAGATATAATATTTAAGGTGCTAAAAATGACTAATTTTTTAATATTTGAAAACATGATACAAATAAGAAAAGCAGTAGTAAACATTAAACATTCATCATTGTTATATCAAAATATTTTGAAGCAGCCATGTGGGTTTTGAATTGTTTAACCAAGCCAAAAATTTGGGTAAATGAAAACAATAAAAAGCAAATGGAAACATAAAAATAGGTATAACTTATCAATCCATTACTATGTGCCAGTAGTTTTATTATTGAATTCAATATGGATAATGCTTTAAGATAAAAACTATTATCCCCATATTACCGAAGAGGCAACTTCTGACACAAAGAAATGTAGTCAATTCCCTACACACTAGTAAATGGTTGAGCAAGAATGTATACTCGAAGGAGAAAAGATGCATCTTCCATGAGGTTCATATTGTTAAGAGGCCATCTTCCTTTTACTGACAAGTATAACATCATAAGAAGAGATTACACACTCATCAATAACCAAATATAGCAATGAAATACACCTTGAAGTACATTAAGCTTCAGATTTTTCTTCAAACTGTAGAGGTGCTTTTCCCTTTTTTATTCCAAGATGATTACCTTGTACCTCTACTCTCGGGTCTGTAAAATGTGTTCCATTTTCCTTTCTCTTCTTTCCTTTCCCACCAGTAGATCAACAGTACACAATGACAACCTAAGATGTGCTAGGTTCTATTTGGTATACACATGAAAAGTAGTCCTTTGACAAAGCTTACTAAAGCAACTCTACCACACACAAGTCCACAGATTAGTGAAGCTCAAACTAAAATCATAGGTCACAATTACTCTCTCTAAACTTATACTTCTAAAACTAGGCCCATGTTTTCCACTCGATGGAAATCATGATTTAAATTCCACTTCATTTTCTCACTTGTTTACTGAGAGTAATAGCACTGAATATTATTTCTAAGCAGCATGTGACAAACTAACAATGCAGAATGAAAAAAAATGACAAAAAAGGAATTTTCATTCATAAATGTAAGCTCCACAAAAGCTTTCCATCTACTCTTAAAGAAGCAAAGTGTCTGGAAGTTCCACATTATTTTCCTTCCAGTTTTTATCCTTTTCTTGGTGGTTAAAGGAGAGATTTTTCTGTTGATCAAACAAGTGCACATATGATTCTCATTGGACTTATTGGTTCAGTATTTATTAAGGGAAAATCATAGACCCAGAAGCAGTATCAGATATGTGTTAACCCATTACCTATTACTTTCCGAAGCAGCACAAAGAAATTTGGCAGAGTTTATCAGACATCAGATTTCTGGAGAGGAATCCTGACTCTTGAATTAATGGAGACGTTTAAGTTTTATGAGTGGGGAAATACCAACTTCAATCGTGGTGATAAGAGGGGCTGGGATCCAATATCAGTATGAATTGAGAAACAGCTGACCTGCCTTGTTCCACTATATCATAATTTATCTGCTGTGAGAGTATAAGCCTCTCTGTCTTAGGTCAGGTTCTCTAGAAGCAAAGCCTGAGGCAAGTATTCTTGAGCAAATGATTTATGGAGAGACTGCTCTCAGCTGAACCTAGTATAGGAATGGGAAATCAGATCTAACTGAGAAAGATGCTGGTCAAAGAGGTAGGTTCAGTTGAAGTCTAACTTTAGCCTCATCTAATGGGGCATTATGGAGCATGAATAACCACTATGAACAACACAGAATTGCTTGAGGCAATGGAGGTGACCCTGTATAGCCAGTGTCTATTAGTAACTGGCCATGAGCTTCCTCTGAAAGAGATATTTACCTCTCCAGCATTTCTGGGTGATTTATTCCCCCTGGTCAAGGACAATTCTTCAGAAGAATAGAACTGTGAACTATTTATAGCCAACACTCAAGCAGCAAGAAACTGGAGGCACTGTTTGGTAAAAGAGATCTGAGAGAGACAGTAATAGTGTTGCCTGATAATGGGGTACCAGGAGACAACTCCTTAGACCTTAGAAGTCACTCCATTGTACCAACATTAGGATGCTTTAACATCCTAATCTGATATGTAAGGGGCATAGTTTTGGAGTCTCTTCATCCCCACCCCTCAGATTGTCCATATCCTCCCCCAATATTCTTGATATCTTATGTACTAAATGGTCAAAGTATTTAGGTGGGATTGGGGACAATAGCATATGGATCCCAACTGTTTCATAAAATAATAATAGTGACTGTTGTTACTGTTGCAATGATGATGATGATTTGGCAGGGAAGCCCATGTGGTAGCTCTGCTGGCTCACTTGTTCTACATTGAGGTTGTTTCCTTTATCAGGAGGTAAAGATGATGGAGGTCACATGGCCCATGGGGTTTAGTGCCCCTTCCTCATGATTCCCATCTCCCGAACTATACACCACCATAGAAATGTCACACCATCTCAAGAATACCATGCCAACTAAGGTAAACCTTTCCCACTCCTGAGGTAGACTTTGACTCTGGTCCCTTGATTTGTTTCTAGCAGCCTATTTCAGATGCTAAGACAAATACTCAGGTCATACTGCCAGTTTCAATAACACAAAGACAATGGCCAGACAGAACACATTTTCAGCCTTCTGAAAATATTTTACTGGAGAAAATCAATGGAAATTTAAAAAATAGTAAGTGTGTCTGTCCCCCATCGTCCACTTCCAATATGTCCAGTGCACTAGTATTCAGTAGGACTGCATGTAGATTCCAAGAGAGGAACCTGCCCCTTGCACAGAAGGGATTTTTGAGTCATATGTTTGAAGAAGAGCCAGTTCCTCCTCTAGCTTGATCAGCAGGCTGAAGTTCAAGCCCAGAGACTGCAGCTGTTCAACATAACAGAAACTCAGTACCTTAGTTCTATCACCTGAGCATTCACAGTCAGGAGAGCACCAGCTAGAACATGGTCTGTAGGTTTTAGCTTTTGTGATGTGGAAGAAAGGTGACCTGATTCTTCACTTCATTTGTCTACCATTTACAGCATTCCACTATAGCTAATTTCTATAGAATTTCAGAGGAAGACTAGAGGAATAAGAAATCAGCCTTAAACAACTTAAAGTCTCACTTTCGTTTTCATACAGTAGAGTTGAAATGTTTTTTTTTATACTGTGATCTCTCTACCCAAGAAGAAACTTAGAAACATAAGATGTAGCTGGAAGAATGTTAGCAATCATCTAGTTCAATATCCACAGGACAGAATTTTCAGCAGAGATGAAGATACAAGTTTCATCAAATGCTGTGTCAGTTCAGGTCATCTGAGAGGTGCAAGATGAAATTAGACATGCCAGAGCTTTTATGGGAGATGTCTGTCAAGGATAAAACGAGACAGGCAGGAATGGGCAGGGCAACATTCAAACTGTGATTCAGGTCTGACACTTATGAAAGGAGAGAGTTAAAGAAACAATGAATAGGAAGAGTTCATGCATTTTAAGTAATTTTCAGCCACCATGGTGAGGTGTGCTCAAGCAACTACTGTCATTACTAAGTAGATTTAGAAAATAAATATACAGAACACACAGCTAAGTTTTGTTGTTGTTGTTGTTGTTGTTGTTTATTGTGATGTGGGGAAGGGCACAGAGAGGGAGAGAGAGAATCTAAAGCAGGCTCCACACTGTCAGCACAGAGCCAGACACTGGGCTTGAACTCATGAACCATGGGACCGTGACCCGAGCCACAATCAAGAGTCAGACACTTAACTGATTGAGCCACACAGGCGCCCTACAGCTAAACTTACATTTCAGACCAACAAAAAATATTTTTTAGTATATTTATTCCCCAAATATTGCATGAATACCTATAGTAAAAAAGTACTAATAATTGATCTGATATTCAAATTTAATTGGTGTCCCATCTTTTACCCAGCAAACCTAATTATAGGAATTCCCTTGAGTGGCACTAGTACCCCCACTGTGTTTAGTCACTGAGTGGGAAGTAGGGCCTTGATACAAGCATCATTACTGACTGAAAGAGGGAATAGCTAGAGCTTCCAGCCATCTATGATGCTCACAGTAAACTATCTTGAAGGAAATTTGCATTGCATAAATGCATATCTGCACAGACTCATTAGACAACACAAAAAAAACTTGGAGCACTTACTAGGCATTCCCTAAAGACTAGAAACACCTACAGGGCTGATGCCTGACTCTTACTTGCCTAAAACACCCAGAGGGCTAGAAGTGGGCTGGCTAGTGAGTGAGTCATAAAAGAACTGAATGTTTTGGATGTCTTTCATTTCCAGAGTTTGTTCTGGCAAAGGATGTGTGTGCATTTTCCATAACACAGATGGGCCAGAAAGAGAATGATGGCAGTGTAGGTTGATCTTAAATACTATCAATCAAAGATGACTGCCTAGCATAGACTTAGGATAGAGACTAGTGGTATGATCAGTGAACAGGGGCTGAGGAAGGAATCAACAACAACCCAGAGATGCATCACTTGAATCAGTGAAGTACAGGTGAGATATCCCAGGGATGAGGTATTTCCAAAAAGAAATAAAAGGTCTATACAAATCACATTTTTTCTGTGGCAACTAATAGCCCTAAAATCTTAATAGCTTATAAGAACAAAACATATTTCTCATTCTGGTCGCATGACAGCTGCAGCTTGGATGGACAATATGAGCTCAGAAGTTCTTCTATCCATGTGTCTTATGGTTCAGAAATCTAAATTGGAAGAGAAGTAATATGAAGGGTGTGCTGTTCTCATGGCCGACAGATCTCCAGGGGATGAGATGAAACACACTTGCTCTGTATAGCCCCTATTTGGAACTCTTGACATGGTCACATCTGCCCCTGCCAATAGTCAAAGTCAGCATTATGGCCAAGCCCAAAGTCATCAGGATGAAGGGCCTGTTGGGAAGTACTATGAAGTCACATGGCAAACAGCACAGAAGAATAATCCTATCACAAGGAGGGAACATCTATTGGGGAATTATTATGGGTTTAAATGTGTCCTGCTAAAAAATGTATGTTGGAGTCCTAAGCCCTAGTACCTCAGAATGTACTCTTATTGGGACAGGGACTCTTCACAGAGGCAATCAAGTTAAAATGAGGTCATTAGCGAATGTCCTTATCCAATACAACTGGTGTTCTTATTTTAAAAAATGGGGACATAGAGATACAGGCACAGGGTGAATGTCACGTGAAGATGAAGATTCTCTCTCAGCCAGATATCAGGGTGAAGCATCTACAAGCCACAGAATGCCAAAGACTGCCAGCAAATCACCAGAACAAAATGTTAGTTTTAAACATCTGCCAAGTTCAGAAAGGACCCAAACCAGATCATTAACAATAGATCATAGCAAAAATGGACTTTCCCGCTCCTGTTTCCTAATATTCCCCTTCACCCTCCAACCCACAAGGAGTCAGTAACAACAGCATTCCCTGTTTAAACTGAAACTGGAAGAAGCCTCTAATTCACATCAGATTCAGATTTGGGGCTATTATATAAAGATGGACAATTTGACTACTGAATAGAGATCATGTTTTGTGACCAAAAGTGACCATAAGTCTTTATATTACCTAATAATAGTCAGAGATGTCACAGGTCCTGGTCAAGTTTTTCATTCAGGGCCAAGGAAAAAATTAGGCCTCGGAGCAAATTTAAAGAAACAATAAAAAACAAAAAATAAAGTAGCTATAATTATATTCAAGAGTTGTGCTTGTTTGAAGAAACACACTTATTTTACAAATGAAGAAACCTGGGTTTACAGAATATAAATGAATTGCTTAAGGTCAAACAACTAATTAGTGGCAGAGCTGGGACCAGATCCAGATTTTTCCCATTCCATTTAATTTCCACTACACTCTGCTGACTTATCTTGCAGACTGCAGAATTATTTTTAAACTATCAGAAGTGCCTTCTTTTCATGTAGCCACACTGAAAAAGTCTGGCAGTTACTCAGATTGTTAAACATAGAGTAACCACATAACGCAGCCATTCCACTCTTAGTCATATATCCAAGAGAAATAAAAACATATGTTCAACAAAAACTTGTATACAACTTTACAACTGTTCATAGAAGCATTATTCATAATAGTACAAAAAGTAGATGCAGTCCAAATGTCCATCAACTGATGGATAAACAAAATGTGGTTGATATACCATACAATGGAATATTATTCAGCAATAAAAGGAATGATGGATGGTAACTAGACTTAGTGTTGTGAACATTTTACAATATACACAAACACTGAACTGTCATGTTATACATCTGAAACTACTATGTTATATGTCAATCAGATCTCTATAAACAATAATTTATGAAGGAAGGAAGGATTGAAGTGCTGACATACACTACAACATGAAGAATCTTTAAAAACATGCTAAGTGAAAAAGCAGGTCACTAAAGACCACATATTACATGATTCCATTTACAAGAAATGTCGAGAATAAGTAAATCTATAGCTAGGAAAGTAGATTAGTGACTGTCTTTGAATGGAAGAAATGTCAGTAATAGGGTATGATTGCTAACAGACACAGTTTTTTTTTTCAATGTCATTAAAACATTCTGAACTTAGTGGGGATAGTGGCTCAATTTTGTGAGTATACCAAAAATGACTGAACTATACAATTTAAATGAGTGAATTTTATATCTGAAATATATCTCTATAAAGGTGTTTAAGAAAAGAAATGCATTTTTTCCTAAAGTAAAATCATTCCATATCTTAACATTTTATTTTTACTAAACAAAACAACAACAACAACAAAACTGCTTTTTTTTTTTTTTTTTTTTTTTTACTAATTCAAATCTCTCTGCAATTTGTTCTCTTTTGGTCAGCAACTTAGGCAAAACCTTAGAACATACTCAGCAGAAAGTGTGGCATCTGGTTCAAATAAGAATATGCCTTACTACCAACAAAAAGGGCAGCTTATCAGTTTATCTAAAAGAAATCCCATTGAGTTTTTCACTAAAGCCAGCACTTTTGCTGCTCTAACAAGTTTTAGTGAACCTGAATTTATATCTTGTCCTCTCAACCAACTCAGCAGCTCATATACTCATGTCTTATCACTTAGACCTCAACAGCCTTAATGTCAGCATATATCACTCATGAGTTAATACCTAAAATGTAGCACTTTCACTTTCCATAAAATAATGACCTTCAGATACCCCAAAGAGTGTGGATTGGTCAGTCTCTCTCCATTTCTTCTTCAAAATACTGTTAGAAGCCCATGAGGATACAACAATCTTAAGAAGTAAAACTTCCAAAATATATTCGTTTCTTCACCAAGTTATAAAGATTAGCAGATTAGCTCTTTGTGATTTGATGTATCTATAGCCAACAAAATATTATGAGCATAAGGACGATATGAATATTTTGGAATATTAGGCATCATAAAACTCAGTCATTGGTGATAATTTAACTCCGTAATGAGACTGTAACCAGTTTCACGTTCCTTTTAGTGTCTCCATCACAAACACAATTGAAGATAAGGTCAGCCTAGAGAAGCCTTTAAATGATTTTGCAGGAAATCTTACTGACAAAAGTGCATTAAATATATGGAAGGTAGTTGGAAAGTGGACTTGGAAGGTATTCTACAATCAATAGAGATAGTGTAAATAATATTGCTGGCTAAAGATACCTCACATTGTCCTTATGAAGATATTTTTGTCTTCATCTGTTTGACATTAATGCTCCTTTTGACAGCATCGATCACCTACCTTCACCCTGCCTAAACTTTCTTCTCTTGGCTCTGTAATCTCATACTACCTTTTCCCTTATACTGCATTTACCTCTTTATTTCTTTTGTTATGTCTGGTATTTTCATCCATTTTATCTCTTGAAATCATGAAAATTAAAGTTTCCCAATCTTGAAACTTTTAAGAGGGCTCTTTGTCTCTCCATCTTTTTCCATCTCTATTTCTGATACATGATCTTTTGAGCTCTCTTTTTGAGCAGGTGGTTGTAAGAGTATAACAAAAGTAAACTAGTAGATGGAAAAAGAATAAAACCACAATGGAAGTGGGAGAAAATATGAATTTGAAACCCAGGTATAATAGCAGCGTATATGAAAAAAAATAACATTTCATATAGATGTTGTTTGGGAAGAACATAGTAAATGGAAGTATTGTGGTTTGGGGTTGCAACATGAGCTTATGCCCCTGTTGGACCTGAGGTAAATTCTAATCCTGTCGTTCAATAAATATTTTACCTTAGAAAACTTACATAATCTTATCCAAGCTTCAGTTTCCAGATGTAAAATTTAGATAAGTTGTTATTAAGGGGTGTGTGTGTGTGTGTGTGTGTGTGTGTGTGTGTGTCTGTCTGTCTGTCTTTCATAATGGTTTAAGGCAAAAGTGGTATTTCTCTTTCCTGAGCTTAATAACTAGAGTTCACACCTGAAAACAAAAGGCATTAAGTAATGTATTCTAAGTGTAGTGATTTATTAGCATTGGGAACAAACCCCTACTCTACATAATTTGTTGAGGTGTATCATTTCAGCAGAACTAACACAATAACACTCATACCCCTACATCCACTCCAAATCATGGTATTATGATAATTTCTGGTATTAAATTTCCTGAGTCAATGGATGTGGACATTCAGGTGTCCTGAACTGCTAAAACATGGAGAATCTGGCAGCAAAGAGATATTGGAGCAGAAAGACAGTCCCAGGTTGGCATTCTATGTTGCCACTAATAGAGATATATGGATTTCCATACTAGTTAAGAGGACACTACAGAAAGCACAGAAAATTAATAAGATCATCAGAATGTGTTTCAAAGAACCAATACACGCAACCTTGACTCATAAAGGGATGCCTCTCCTCTTTGATTCATTCAGGTCTACTTTGGGACTCTCCAGGAGTGTTTTAAAGATTTTATGATAGAAGTTTTGCACAGCTTTTACAGTATTTACTACGTATTTTCTCTTTTGTGTTATTATGGAAAATAGCGCTTTTATTCTTAAAAATGACTTCTATCTGAATATAATTTGTGTATGTGATAACTACCTATTTCAGAGATTAGTTCCATATCCTGTTACTTAAAAAATTATATTGTTGGGGCGCCTGGGTGGCGCAGTCGGTTAAGCGTCCGACTTCAGCCAGGTCAGGATCTCGCGGTCCGGGAGTTCGAGCCCCGAGTCGGGCTCTGGGCTGATGGCTCAGAGCCTGGAGCTTGTTTCCAATTCTGTGTCTCCCTCTCTCTCTCTGCCCCTCCCCCGTTCATGCTCTGTCTCTCTCTGTCCCAAAAATAAATAAACGTTGAAAAAAAAATTTTTTTAATTATATTGTTGTATTTTCTTGATAGATTCCCTTTATACTAGTTTCCTATTGATGCTGTAATAAACTACCATAAACTTAGTATCTTACTGTAACACAAATCCACTTTCTTTACAGTTCTGAAGGCCAAGAGTCTGAAATCGGTTTTACTGGACTAGAGAAGCCCTATCTGGGTGTTGACAGGACCGGTTCCGCCTGGAGGCTCTCGAGGAGCATCTGTTTCCTTGCCTATTTTGGCTTACAGAGGCTGCCTGCATTCTTTGGCTCACAACCTCATTCCTCTATATTAAAGCCAGCAGTGGAGCATCTTCAAATCCCTTCCTCTTGGTACTTCTGCTCCCACTGTCATATCACCTTCTATCTGACTCTGATACTTCCTATGTCCCTCTAATAAGGAGCCTTGTGATTATATTAGACATACCTAGATTACCCAGGATTATCTTCCCACCTCAAGATTCTTAATCACATCTGCAAAGTCCCTTTGCCAGGAAGGTCACTGAGATATTCCAGTGATTAGGACATGGGAGTATACAGGGATCATTAATTCACTCTACCACACTCTTTAATTTCCTGGACATCCAGACATCTAATTTGCAACTAAAGAAATTTGAGGTCTTCTTTATTTTTTTCTTATAAGTCTAGTTACTTAGTCTTGCTCAACTGCATTGGCTAAATTGGACAGTAAAATATTAAATAATTGCAGTGATAGTGGGCCATATGAATGTCTTCTCTAGAAAAAAAATCTATTCAATTCCTCTGCTCAATTTTTTTTTTTTTAATTTTTATTCTCAGGTTAGTTAACATACTGTCTTGGCTTCAGGAGTAGAATCCAGTGTATATCACTTACATATAACACCCGGTGCTCATCCCAACAAGTGCCTTCTTTAATGCCCATCAACCCTCAGTCTGTATCTAAGAGTCTCTTATGGTTTGCCTCCCTCTCTGTTTTTGTCTTATTTTTCCTTCCCTCTCTCTATGATCTTCCATTCAAGTTTCTCAAATTCCACATATGAGTGTAATCATGTCATATCTATCTTTCTCTGACTGACTTATTTCAGTTAGCAAAATAACTTCCAGTTCCATCCACGTTGTTTCAAATGGCAAGATTTCATTCTTTTTCATCACTGAGTAGTATTCCATTGTATATGTATGTGTATATATATATACACCACATGTTTTTAAACCATTCATCAGTTGGACTTTTGGGCTCTTTCCATAATTTGGCTATTGTTGATAGCCCTGCTATAAATATTAGGGTGCATATGTCCCTTTGAATCAGCACCTTTGTATCCTCTGGATAAATTCCTCATAGTGAAACTGCTGCATCATAGGGTAGTTCCATTTTTAATTTTTTGTGGAAAGTCCGCCCTGTTTTCCAGAGTGGCTGCAACAGTTTGCATTCCCACCAACAGTGCAAGTGGATTTCCCCTTTCTCCACATCCTCACCAACATCTGTTGTTTCCTGAGTTGTGAATTTTAGCTACCCTGACTGGTGTGAGGTGGTATCTCATTATGGTTTTGGTTTGTACTTCCCTGATGATGAGTGATGTTGAGCATCTTTTCATGTGTATGTTTGCCATCTGGATGTCTTCTTTGGAAAAGTGTCTATTCAGGTGTTCTACCCATTTCTTCACTGGATTCTTTTTGGGTGTTGAGTTTGGTAAGTTCTTTATAGATTTTGGATACTAACTCTTTATCTGATCCATCATTTGCAAATATCTTCTCCCATTCCACAGGTTGCTTTTTAGTTTTGCTGATTGTTTCCTTTGTTGTGCAAAAGGTTTTTATCTTGATGAGGTCCCAATCGTTCATTTTTGCTTTTATTTCCCTTGCCTTTAGAGACATGTCAAGTAAGAAGTTGCAGTGGCCAAGGTCAAAGAGGTTGCAGCCTGTTTTCTCCTGTAGGATTTTGATGGTTTCCTGTCTCACATTTAGGTCTTTCATCCATTTTGAATTTATTTTTATGTATCCTCTGCCCATTTTTCAATTATGTTGTTTCTTTTGTTACTGAGTTGTATGAGTTCTTTATACATTTTGGATATTAGCCACTTAACGATATATGGGTTGCAAATTTTTTTTTCACATTCGTAGATTGACTTTTTATTTTGTTGATTGTTTCTTTTGCTGTGTAGAGCTTTTTAGTTTGATATATTCCCACTTTTTGATTTTTGCTTTTGTTGCTTGTGATTTTGGTGTCATATATAAAAAATCATATGTACATATACATATATATTCATATATATACATATATATACATGTATGTGTATATATATATATATATATATTCCTTTAAGATAAATTTGTAGTATTGAAATTGTAGGGTCAAGTATTGTATACTTTAATGTTTTATATTTTCCACTATAATTTTAATTTTTCACATTACATATTATTTTCTCTGGATTATAAACAGTTCACTACATTTGTAGAGCATGAGTTTTATTATAAGACAGGTGTCTTCTCTTCAATGCATAATCAATTATTTAAATACCATTTAATAGTCTGTTCTTCCATCACAGTATTGAAATCCCCTGTACTAAAATATTAAATTTTCATACACGCATGATTCCATTTCTAGTCTGCATTTCACCAATTTATGAGTACAATACCACAACATTTTAATTATGGCAACTATAATAAATTCTGATACTGTGATAGTACAAATGCCACCAACATTATTTTGATCCAAAAATGTTCTTGACTTTTGGATGTATTTACCCTTATGAATGAAATGTAGAGTCCTTTTGTCAAATTTTTAAAAGTATCTCTAAAGTTTTAATGAATATTGAGTTAGGTTTATGGATTAATGTGAAGAATTATATCTGCAAATACTGAATGCTTCCCTCCAATAACTCAATATTTGTGTATACTTTAATTGTATCATTATATTTTTGTTCAATATTGTACAAATTTTTTAATAAATATTTTTGTGTTTCTTTTTTAAAGTTTTTTTTACTCACACATATGTATTTGTAAATAAATATACAAAAGTCTTTCTGTGCACATATAGAGCCTAATAGTTGACCAAAAATCAAGAGAGCCCTGTGCAGACTTCTGGGCTCTTTCTCTGTAGTTTTCTCTCTCTGTCTCTTTTTTTTTCCTTCTGCTCAGTGGGGTCACTGTTCTCTGGACTCTATCCCCTGGTGCATCTATCAACACAAGATGAATAGATAACATATGCAGAGTGTGAAGTTTTCCTTCTCTCACTGATCCAGTACTGTGAGGCCTATTGCCCAACGGCTAAAACATATTTCTTCATATATTTTGCTGCACTTCATATCTGTTTACCATGGGAGATATTCATTGATCTGTTGTGGCAGGAACTGGAAGCCTTCCTACATTTAATATATATATATATTACTGTGTAATTAAATAACCAAATAATATATGTATCATAATATTAAGATAAGAATCATAATACCTACTTCCTAATTTATGAATAGAAACGAATAAATCCTTTAAAGTACCCATGTAACACTTCTGTATTCTCTCTTTTTGCCTAACCTGTACCCTGCATACAGTCTGTCTCCTGAATCCCACCACTTCCTTTTCACCTTCTCTACCTCTTCCAGTTTATTCTGGTTCCCTCCTACCTCCTACCTCCTTCCACTCATCTTTTCCTCTTCCTCCTCCTTATTTTGGGTTTCACTTCCTCTACCATTATTTTATTTTTCTGTTCTTATTATCAAGACTTATTACTTATTGAATATAACATTATTCTTTTTGTACATTTTCAATGGGGATGACAAGATTAGTAACCTTCAGCCTTTATTCTTTTCTACAATTGCCCCTTGTATTAGTAAAAATACTCTTTGACGGATTATTTGCTCTGGGGTGCACCTGTGTTTGACATGTGTTTTCCTCATTACTGTTGATGAATAATTCACCTGTAATTTCTATTAGCATTTTTTTATATTTAGATGAGTATATTTATTAAAATAAAATAATAAAATAAAATAACAAAAGGATTTTTTATTTATTTGAACTTCAATAAGAGCACGTGGTATGATATAAACTTTTATAAAATTTGATGAGAGTTATTCTTTCTTAATAATATATGATCCATTTTATATATATTTCAGAAGAATAGGACTTACATTTATATTATGTACATATATATTAAATACATATTTAAATATGAATGTTTATTATGTTTTATAAAACTGTATCTTAATTTTTGATCTACTACATTTATCAGTGATCAAAATAATTAGGTTGATATCTGCTACTGTGATGAACAATGTAAAGAATGAGATTTTATATATCTATTTATTTACAATTGCATGTAAATAATTATGTAATTAAGGTTACTATTTCAGTAGTGAAATATGATATCTCCATGCAATTCAATACTGTAAGTTTATATATTTAATGTTCATTATGTGAATACAAATTTTGAATTTTTTTGAAGTACTGAACATTTTATCACTTTTCTATCATTAACATAGCATTTTGCCTTAAATTATAAATTTCTTCATATTGTTGATATTTCTACAACTAGCCTAGCACTGTTTTCTTTAAAATGTCTACTATAACTTTTTCCATCATTTTACTTTGTACTTTTGTCTCTGAATTTTTATCTGGTCTCACAAACAGGATATAGAATGTCCAAAACTCTAATATGAAATTTTCTATTATTAAAATGTGAAATTAAGTATATTTACTTTGCTTACTCATATGTATGAACTTCTGGGTCCCATCTTACTTTTTGCTTTTGATACCACATTTTTTCTGTTTTTCTAATGGATATTTTTGAATATAGAATTATTCTACTTGTTAGGTTGTTTTTTTTTTTCATTCTTTCACTCTGCTAGTTTGGGAAATTATATACTATTCCTATTTCTTAAAATTTACCCTTAAAATTTTACCTTCCAAACTTAATTTATCAAAAGTAAAATTTAATCACTATCTCAGTCTTCTCCCAAAATGAAAAAAAATCTTAGAATACACTAAAAACAAAATTTGACCACTGATCATGATCTTTTCAACTCCCTCAATTTAAACATTATGAACATATTTTTTACCACTAACATGTTATGTGTACCATACAATTACCAATTCCTAATTTTAAAAAGTGGGTAAAAGGGATTGCAAAACACAGGCTTCCAGTTATGGAATAAATAAGTCATGGGAATAAGAGGTACTGCATAGGTAATATAGTCAATGACATTATAATTGTGTCATATGGTAACAGGTGGTAGTTATAGTTGTGGAGCATAGCATAATGTACAGAATTATTAAATCACTGTATTGTATACCTGAAACTAATGTAACATTATACTAAAAAAATCCTTCAAGCATTTCAGATCTATTTTCTGGTATCCTCTCTTCCTTCCTCCCTTCCTTTCTTTCCTTCCTTTCCATCCTTCCTCCCACCCTCCTTCCCTTCTTTCTTTTTTTTTCTTTTTTACTAAAGTAAAAAAGTAAAAAAGAATTTCCTTTAGAAATTCCTTTAGTGAAGGGGTACCTGGGTGGCTCAGTAGGTTGAGCGTCCGACTGCTGACTTCGGCTCAGGTCATGATCTCGCAGTTTGTGAGTTCAAGCCCCGCGTTGGGCTCTGTGTTGACAGCTCAGAGCCTGGCGACTGCTTCAGATTCTGTGTCTCCCTCTCTCTCTGCCTCTTCCCGGCTCATACTCTGTCTCTCTGTGTCTCTCAAAAACGAATAAGCGCTAAAAAAAAAAAAAAAGTCCTTTAGTGAAGATCTATGGGTGGTCTCAGTTTTTACTTAACTGAAAATGTCTCTATTGAGACAATTTTCCTTGTTCTCCAAATATATTTTTGCTGAATACACAATTTTAGTTGACAACTACTTTTTCAGAGCATTTTAAAGCTATTTACCACTTTGCCTAGTTTCAATTTTTGCTACTGAAAATTTGCTATATTTTTCCTTCCTCTGTAGAACATCTTTATTTCCTTCCCCTTCCCAGTTTTTCCTGATAATATTTATTACCATCCAACATATTGTCAACAGAAAAACTTATGGTCCCCAATTTTGATAGGATCCATGTTTTCTAAGTTTCACAGAGAATTATCTTTCATTAAACTCTCTCAAGAGTTTTGAGCTCTGTTTATGTTTCTCTGACAGAGGTGACAGAAGTTTCTTTACAAAAGGGAGACTAATTCAGACTCCTGTTTTCCCTGACAATTCCTCGGCTGACCTATTTCCGTTAGGTTTCTCGTTCCTTTTTGTCTGAGGTGACATTTACATGCATGGTATACCAAAGGATACTCCTGTCAGGCCATTGAAAGGTGCTGTGGTGATTGACCTGGACTTCCCATAACCTCTCAGCCAGGGCCTTATGAAGAGCTGCAAATCACCACCAGTCTTTTGTTGCCTTCCAGTTGTTTACCCAGAAAATTCAGCCTTTCTTCTTTGTTCTTTTCTATTTTTTTTAATGTTTATTTATTTTTGAGAGAGAGAACAACAGAGAGTGAGCAGGGGAGGGCAGAGAGAGAGGGAGACACAGAATCTGAAGCAGGTTTCAGGCTCTGAGCTGTCAGCACAGAGCCCAATGTGGGGCTCAAACTCATGAACTGTGAGATCATGACCTGAGCTGAATGAAGTCAGACACTTAACCCACTGAGCCACCCAGGCGCCCCCAGCCTCTCTTCTTTGGTCTCAAGGGCCTCATGAGCCCAAATGCCCCTACTTAATATCCCATGTGAGGAAGCAGTAATGGAAAGATCATGTGGCTTCCAAAAGTTGTTGGGATAGACCACACAATAAGGCCCCCAAATTACAACTTGGCTAAATATACTGAGGATATAGGTACACCCTAGTAAAGACTTCTGCCTTTGAGCAGGTCACCTCAAAGACTTGCCATCCTTACTAGTTGTTGGTTGTTTTTATTTAATCAAATAAATAAATATTGAGTTTTAATTAGTATACAAGACAACACATACATTTTAAGTAGACAGTCTGATGAGTTCTGATAAATGGATACAAACATGGAACCACTAGTTTAATAAATATAGAACATTTCTATCAATATAAAATATTCTTATTCCTTTATAGTCAATTCCCCTAAACCTATGCCCCAAGAAACCACTGATATGTTGCTATTACTAGAAATTAGCCTACCTATTTGAAAACTTTATACAAATAAAATAATTCAATAGGTACACATTGTTCTGGTGTCCATTACTCGGACATTGTTGTGTCATCAGATATTCATTTGATTTATTGCCAATTAGTATTCCATCGTGCAAACATACCACGATTTGCTTCCACATTCACCTGTTGATGCACATGTGGTTCATTTCTAGTTCCTGGGCTATGAATAAAGTTGCTATAAACATTGTGTAGACGTCCTTTTATGGACATACATTTTCAATGCTCTGAGATACTTCCATATATTATAATGAAATATGTGGTAAGTATAAATTTAAATTAATAAATACATTGTCAACATATTTTCAAAAGTGGTTGTACCACTTTACAATCTCAACAGCAAGATGAGTGTTTCAGTAGCTCTACATTTTTGTCAACACTTGATATTATTAGTCTTCTATCCATTCTAGTGGATGTGAAGTGATATCTAATTATGCCCCTAATTTGCACATCCCTGATAAAATAATGATATTGGCCTTTTACTTAAACATGTTAAATGTGGGTCAATTTCTGTACTTTATTTATCTATCTTCATGCAAATGCCATAATATCTTGTTTTGTATAGACTTATGGTACAGCTATATATGAGGTTTTACTAAGTTCTACAATCTTACTTGTTTCCAAGTTTGGGGTATTGAGGAAATCTTGAATTTCCATAGGAATTTTAGAATATATTTAATGAATCCTACAAAAAAAAGTTTTCTAGATTTTTTAGGGAGGAAGATAGCATTGAATCTATAGGTTAATTTGGAGAAGACTGAAATCTTAACATTATTGAGTCTTACAATAAATAAATAATCATGGTGTAGTTCTCCATTTATTCAGGCTTCTTTTCTGTGTTGTTTGTACTATTGTGGATAAAGATCTTGGACCTCATTACCAAATTTATTTCAAAGTAATTATGATGTTGGGCACCTGGGTAGGCTCAGCTGGCTGAGATCTAACTTTGGCTCAGGTCATGATCTCATGGTTCATGAATTTGAGCCTGGGATCGCTGCTGTCAGTGTGGAGGCCTCTTCGGATCCTCTAGTCCCTTCTCTCTCTGCCCCTACCCACTTGTGCTCTCTCTCTCTCTCTCAGAAATAATTTTTTTTAAATTAGTTATGATGTTTATAATACCTTACTGGTATATTTTAATTATTTATATTTGATTTTTTCTATTTATAGAAATAACATTATTTTAAAATTGACTTCTAGTCATTGTCCTTGCTAAATTCACTAATAAAGTCTAGTATTTTATTAAGTTGTATTATTCTTATTCCTATTGCTGAATTTTTTTAACATTTTGGTTTTTTTTTAATGTTTATTATTTATTTTGAGACAGAGAGAGACAAGGCATGAAAGAGGGAGGGTCAGAGAGAGGGAGACACAGAATCTGAAGCAGGCTCCAGGATCCGAGCTGTCAGCTCCAGCCCAGGGCTCGAACTCAGACTGTGAGATCATGACCCGAGCCAAAGTCAAACGCTTAACCAACTGAACCACCTAGGTGCCCCTCCTATTGCTTCATTTTACTTGCTAAGATTTTGTTGAAGATATTTAATTCTATATGAATAAGGAATATTGATCTGTATTATTTTTTAATTTCCACCATATGTGTCTAATTTTGGTACAGAAGTTATGCTAGCTTAATCAAATAGTCTGAAAAAATTCCTTCTTCTACCTTCTAAAAGATTTTATGCAATATTGATTTTTATTTATTTCTTAAATGTTTGTTAGAATGTACTAATGAAATCATCTTATTCTGGAGTTTATTCCCACTCCCACCCCGGAAATCTTTTATTTTTTTTACAAATTTAATTCCCTTAATTGGAACCGTTTGGATTTTTTTTTTCTTGATTCAATTTTCATAAGAGATAGCAATTCAAAATTGTTAAATTTTTACATATCTCTTTATCCGTTTCCACATTTTACATCTCATTTCTTTTAGCTTTATTCTGGGTAATTCTTTCTTTTTTTGGGAGGAGTAATTCTTTCTGATTCATATTGTGGTAAAAGTATTTTATTTTTAGCCATATTATTTAATCTCCTTTTCAATTCACCATTATATTTTCATGTTCAACACTTCAATATTTTATATTTCTATGAGTTTGATTTGTTTCATTTTAAAATATCTCCAGATAAATTTGATATCCTTTTGATTCCAGAATTTTTTTTTATTTCTCCTTTTTAATTTAATAGTTTATACATGGTTATATTATAGTCTGCATGCTCTTGTCCTTATGTTATGTTGATTTTATTCTGTGTGAACGCTGAGTGTCTAAATGAAAGATTCTCCAATGCAGAAAAATTTGCAATAGGTGTGCTGCATCCCTGTAAAATTTTTAGACCACTTAGAGACTCTCTGGACTAATGCAAGTCTCAAAGTCAGTCTTCCCTTACGGTACTGCTGTCCAAAGGCTCAGTCACCTAATGGGAGTGGAGATGTATACTGATCCCTGCTCTGCTGTTTCGTCTTTTGCTTTCACAGTGGTAGGTAATAAACACCTGGGGTTTTTTAACTTACTTTTGTAAGGTTAACAATATATTATAAAGAATATTCTTTTTTTATTTCCCCAAGAGTTTTTTTTTCTCTTTAATGAGAAAAACCGTAAGTTAATCAAGGAAGGCCCTCATACTACCTTAAGTAAATATCACTGCAAAGGTTTGATACAATGTTTTAACAAATGTTCCTTCAAACCTAACTAAATTAACTTTAGTATGCAAAATCCTCTTTACTACAGATATTCATAGAAGTCTACTTTTGTGGGGAATCAAATCTAACATACAGATTACAAGCTTTTATTTTAACTATAATAAAAAATTTCAATATATAAATCATCCAGAAAATTTGTTTAACTTTCCAAAAGCTAAAAATTAGGTAGCAAGTTTGACATTGCAATTTCTATGTGGTCATTTTTCCTTTTATTCACAATTTGTAATCAGTTTTTGTGAAATGTAATTTACTCACTCAAATTGAACATTTAACTAGGTCACACCCTATATTCATTCTCTGCAGCAGAATGGAATGAGAAATCATTCCAAGAAATATTATAAGAAATTTATGACTTCTTGCTTTGAATAATATGTGATTTATTAAAATTAGAAAAAGAAGAAGAGAGAATTGTAGGTTATACATATCACAAAGCTTTTCTCTCAGAAAATAACAAGGCTTAGTAAACTTTTTCTTATTATGAATACACTCAGATATTTTGTACCCTTCTACTTAATCTTCAAGCAATCTTAGGTCATCGTACATTCTCCAAGAACATCCAAACATGAATATATTGTGTATTGTGGCTGTTCAATATCCCCATGATATATTTATTAGCCTATCTCAACTTCAGTTTTAACAATATGCTGTTAGATTAGTTTTTTAAAAAAGACACTATTTTTTCCCTGAAAGACCTTAGAGATAATAGAATTTTACCTCCTTTATTTCTTTATAAATATCTTTCAAAAATAAACCTTGGAGAACTCCACATCTTATTATTTGGGGAGTTAAAGGGCTATTTTTGTCTGATCAAAAGGTAAGAACTATTCTTCTAGCAAATTTGTTCATATTGCTTAAATGCATTTCAACCATTTGTCTATTTTATTTTGTTGTCTTCACGTAACCTAATAATCCAGCTTCAGAATCCATTCCTCAATTTCAAAACAAAGACAATCCATGTCAAGGGTTTATAAATGGCAGTTCCATTAAATTACAACTTAAACCTTTTTGTCTCTTCAAAACTAGTGTTAGAATCTCACAAAATATTTAATATTTTTATTTAACACTCTGCTCTTAACCATTAATGCATGATGGTAGCCTATATATATCTGTTTTCTATAGTCCTGTGTTATTTGTTTTCATTTGTTTTTGAGTTGACTTTATTGTACTTCTGGGCTCAAGAAAGATATATGAGTAATACTGAGAGAACTGGAAGTTGTGGAAGGATGCATTATCCAAAAATATCTTCCCCCACTGATTAACTGGAATTCTGAAATACTATTTCTTATTTGTGTCACTGGTTAATATTCGTTACGTTGATGACAATGCCTACTATGAGTCATATGCTTTATGTAATTTCCTAAAAGCCATTTTTTTTTCCTTAGTGGGAAAGATAAAGAGAATAAAAAGAGATATTGAAAGATGGGACTAAGGAAAAAAGTGCTATAGAAAAGTATGTTTCAGAATCCATTTTTACATTTCAGGCAAGGTACTAGCAGGATGAAATGACACACTGTAAACGAATAACTGAAGAAAGCATGAAGAAAATAATAATTACAAATTCATATGCAAGATTAAGGGAACCGGTGACAGAAAGCAGTTACCATTCCTAGATCTGAAGGGGCAAGGAGAAGAGGAATCTGTGTTAGTTTACTGAGTACCACGGACTGGATGGCTTAAACAAAATAAATTTATTTTCTCACAGTGGCTGAAAGGCAGAAATCAGATCAAAGTATAAGCAGAGTTAGTTCCAACTGAGGGCAGTGAAAGAGAGATCTGCTATGGGCCTCTTTCCTCAGCTTGTTGATGGTCGTCTTCTTGTGTCTTCTCATTACCTGTCCTCTGCACGTGTACAAGACCCAAAGAGGGTTGTAGCTATAGGAGAGCGGCCACTTGAGGGAACCTGCAGGTAGACGAAAGACTGGGGCACTGGCAAACTCCAGCCCAGCAAGAATGAAGCTAGGGGAAATGGTGCCCTACCTCTTTACCACCCTGTTCTCTGATTCTTTCTCAATGACTATAGGCAAAGCCCCATGGGAAACACAGGGTAGAAAGCCCAGTTGATTCTGTCCTCAGAGGTCAGTCTTGCAGGGTAGAGAACAAGCAGGAGAAGATGGGTAAGAGTGGATTTGGGGTGGCCAAAGGAGATACCCAGCACATCCAACTTCCAGAGAGTAATTCTCAAATCAGAGTGAGAAGAAAGGAAGAAGAGTTGTGTATAAAATTATAAATATCCTCTCAAACCAACTTCAACGTTTATTTATTTTTTGGGGACAGAGAGAGAGAGAGAGAGAGAGCATGAACGGGGGAGGGGCAGAGAGAGAGGGAGACACAGAATCGGAAACAGGCTCCAGGCTCTGAGCCATCAGCCCAGAGCCCGACGCGGGGCTTGAACTCACGGACCGCGAGATCGTGACCTGGCTGAAGTCGGACGTTTAACGACTGCACCACCCAGGCGCCCCCTCAAACCAACTTCTAAAACGCCTTTCTAAAGATTAGGGAAGTGAAATGGAAGAATCACAATAAAAGTGGGTCACAATTACTCTGAGAATCTTTCTTTTATTTATGTTGGACTAGAAAAAAGTTGTGATCTATTATTTTAGGTAAGTTTTGTTCTGAGTGTAGTCTTTTTTTATGCAAAATATATTTAGCACTGAACAACATGATGGAAGAAGACATCTATGAACCTCCATCCTCTCCCTTTCACAAGATTTTGATTCTTAAAATTCTAATATTGGATAATTATAAATTATACTAGAAAATTAATAGACGTCTATTCCAACCCATGTACTAGAAATAGGACAATGAAGCTAAGAGAGATTAAATGTAATGATCTTAATGACACAAATATGAACTGAGTAGGAAGAGAACTCAAGACTTCTTACTCCTTGTCCAAGAGTTTGTTCTGTTCACTTTTAAATTTCATATTCTTTTATAGCCACTGCTAATTTTACTACCTAAAGACCAATACCACTAAAAATTGTCTTAAGGGGTGCCTGGGTATCTTAGTTAAATGACTGATTGCTGATTTTGGCTGTAATCATCTCAGGGCACAAGAGGTCAATCCCCATGGCAGGCTGAGCATGAAGTCTGCTTGGGATTCTCTTTCTCCCTCTCTCAATCTCTCTCTCTCTCTCTCTCTCTCTCTCTCTCTCTCTCTCTCTCTGCCTCTCCCCCACTTGCTCATGTGTGCTCTCTCAAAATAAATAAACTTAAAAAAAAAACTGTCCTGATTAGGTAGGTGTTCCTGATATGGCCTTCCTGAACCCTCTAAAATTCTTTCAGTTATATAACAGAATTGCAATCACTTTCAGAACTAAACTACAGGCCCCTGAAGTGAGGACTGTACCTGCCTTATTCATCACAATATCATCTGTGCCAAGCAAGCATAATGCCCTACGTCTTATGAATAAATATATCATTTTTGAGTATTAATACTATTTACAACCTCAGTTGTGATTTCAAGTAAGTAGTAACAGGATCAATCAGAATAAAAAGGGAAAAAAAGAAATACCTTTTAACAACAAATCCAGAATAAAAAATCATATAAAAACTACATATATTGTAAAATTAATTTCATAATTCTAGTTGCCTAGATGAATACTTAGCTAGTACTTCCATATATGTATTAACATATCCCTTTTCTCTAATTATACATATTACATTGTGATGGTAGGATCTGCCCCTTCTTAACTAACTATATTTGGAAATGTGGCCACAGGGTAATGAATTATATAGTCTCTCCAATAACTTAAGTCTTACAGAGTGTTCTTTAATAAAGCCTTTTACAACTTCTTAAGTGAACCAATTTAAACAAATGAAGAATTTTCAATAGGTTAATTTACTTGGATATGTTAAATCTTGAAGAGAGGTCTAGGCTAGGACCTTGCTTTCAGTTTATTACCAAGCTTATAAATGTAATTTCCATAAAAACAAATTGCTACATGTTTTAGCTTGTGTGAGTGATCCAATTTTCCAAAATGTTTTTGTTGTGGCAGTTGGGAACTGTACAGCCTACTTCATTTCAATTATTAGAATCATTTTGACTATTATTCTACCCACAAGGACCATGGCAAATGCTTTCTGTGTACACACAAAGTTTGATTTCAGCTAGCAGCTGTTCATTATAAAGGAAATGCTTTCAATGCCCTTTCTTCTATAACACTTAAAACTATTTGGCAACCAAGAAGGCTGTTTTCCCTAGTCTTCAGCGTAATTTTTTTTTCATTTTGAATTGTTTCTCAGCTATTTTATATATCTATTTAATTGCCTCAATATGTTCCTTTAGTAGAAAATAGCAAAACTCGGTTACCTATAATAAAATTGCTTTACTTGACCCAACCTCTGGGTAATAATAAAATAGAAGCTCCTAAAATAGATTCAATTACCCCAAGCAGACCCCTTCTTATAACATTTCACCTACCAGTCATCCTGCCTCTTTCTGAAGGAAGGTTGGGACCACTGCTTCTGGAATATTTTTATTAGAAATCTTTAGCTCTTACACTCTGAAATATATTAACATTTTTATAATCATAGATTTTGACAGACACATTTTTAGAAATACACATTATGCCTAAAATTATGAGTATCGGTAGGAAATCCTTTGTCTTTGGCTTCTCTTCCATTTACCTGTGGAAGCTCAATCTCTGATCACATTAATGCTGACGGGAGAGAGGTGGGCTCCCAAACCTACACTTGAGGTAAAGAGACATGTCCCCAGATACTGCAACTAGAATATGCAAAAATATTGTCTACCTAAACAATTATCTAAAGGGTCATTAGGCTTTATGGTTCTATGACTGTATTTGTCCAGCTACATTATCAGTGCTTATGGGCTGACCAGAAATCTTAATTAGGAGTTACAATATTATTCCCCCTGGAAAAACTATTCCAAGTTTCTAACAACTCCCACAAAAGTATGTTTGGAATTTTTAGTGCTTGTTAGTTGATGACATATTGTATTGTAGGTCTCTAAAATTACCTATTTGGTAAAATATGATAAATATTTTAAATGAAGACATCTAAATAACATTATACACTTTTATATTGGAGTAAACTTTTAAGAAAAAATACTGAAGGATCTCATGAAGAGTGGAAGGGAACAAGGCCTTAAAAGAATCCCTGGGAGTGCCTAGGCAGCTCGGTGAGTTAAGCGTCTGACTCTTGATTTCAGCTCAGATCATGATCTCATGGTTTGTGGGATCAAGCCTCCTGCTGACTGCCAGGAGTCTACTTGGGATTCTCCCTCTCTCTCTTTCTCTCAACCCCTCCCCTCCACAAAATAAACAAACTTTAAAAAAAAAAGAGAAAAATCCCTGCTTTACCCTTTATACTCTGCCTGTCATAATGAAAGATTATCCTTTCACCCCCAATTTTCTCTTCATTAAAATAAATATCATCTAATATAATTGTTGTGAAAATTAAATGATACAGGGGTGAAAAATATTTAGCATAATTTTAGTTACAGAATGGTCCTCATTAAATACTTAATTTCCTCCTTCCATTGTTGTGACAAGTATTGTACAAAGCAGAATTTACAACAGTCAGATATCCTAAATCTAAGCTAACAGTCATCTTCTTTTAAGCAATAGAAGTCATAACTGTATTCCAAGAGAAAAAAGGCATGAACAACTTTTGGAGATTTGTTTGGTTTTTAATTTTTTTTTTTACTCAGGTTTATCAAAATACAATTTCTGCCTTATATTTATTATGAAGTGGTGAAGGACATGCTTTGGTTCTTGGAATCAAATTCTTGATATGACTCCCCCAAGGGCCCTTGTGACAAACAGTCACCCTGCTTTCCAGGTCCTTTCCCTAGTGCACCCCATATATATATATCTTACTGGTTCCAAAGAACTTATATGTATGGGTCTAAGTGTATATACCCCTTATTACTTACGATAAATATGTATATACAAATATATATATGTGTGTATATATATAGACATATATGTATGTGTATGAATGTGTGTGTGTATGTGTGTGTGTGTGTATATATATATATATATATATATATATATGGAGACAGGGAGAGAGAAGCTATTCTTTTTATTAGTTTTCATTTTAATTCAGTTGGTTAACATACACTATTATATTAGTTTCAGGTGTGCAATATAGTGATTCAATAATTCATTTCACCACCCAGTATTCATTATGAAAAGAGCACTCCTTAATCCTTATCACTTATTTCACCCATTCCCCTACATCCTCCCCCTGGTAACCATCAGTTTGTACTCTATAACTAACAGACTGTTTTTTCATTTGTCTCTCTTCCCCTTTCCTCATTTGTTTTGTCTTTTAAATACCGCACGAGTGTTTTCTTAATTTTCTGCTGCTTCATTATTGGTGTACAGAAATGCAATAATTTCTGTTCAATGCTTTTGTATCCTTCAACTTTACTGAATTTATCAGTTCTAGCAATTGTTTTGGTGGAATCCTTCAGGTTTTCTATATATAGTATCATATCATCTTCAAATAGTGAAGGCTATTCTTCTTCCTTATCGATTTGGATGTCATTTTTTTTTTTTTGGTCTGATTGCTATGGCTAGAACTTCCAGTAATATGTTGAATAAAAGTGTGAGAGTGGATGACATCCTTGTCTTGTTCCTGAATTTAGGGAAAAACTCTCAGTTTTCCCCACTGGGGATGAAGTAAACTGTGGGTTTCTTATATAAGGGTTTTATTATGTTAAGGCATGTTCCCTTTAAACCGACCTTGTTGAGGGTTTTTATGATGAATGGATGTTGAACTTTATCAAGCGTTTTTTCTGTGTCTATTAAAATGATCATGTGGTTCTTATCCTTTCTTTACTGATGTAATAATATATCATGTTGATTGATATATGAAAATTGAGCCACTCATGCAACTCAGAAATAAATCCCTATTGATAAATGGTGTATACTTTTTTAAATGTATTGTTGAACTCAGTTTGTTAATATTTTACTGAGCATTTCTACATCTATGTTCAACAGGGGTATTGGCCTGTAGTTCTCTATTTTATTGGTGTCTTTGTCCATTTTTGATATCAGGATAATAATGGCCTTATAAAATGAATTTGGAAGTTTCACCTTCCTCTTTTAGTTTTGGAAAGTGTGAGAATAGGTATTAACTGTTCTTTAAATGTTTGGTAGAATTTGCCTGTGTAGCTATCTGGTCCTTGGACGTTTGTTGTGAAGTTTTGATTACTGATTGAATTTCTTTGCTGATTATCAGTCTGGTCAAATCTTCCATTTCTTCCTGTTTTAACTTAGATAATTTATAGGCTTCAAGGAATTTACCCATTTCTTTTACATTGCCCAACTTATTGTAATACAGTTTTTATATTTATATAATATATATAATATATATATATAATTTATACTATAGTATTATAATTTTATAATACTCTAACAAACTAGCTCCTGGTTTCATTGATCTATTCTATTGTTGTTGTTTTTTTTTCAGTTTCTATATCATTTTTTTCTGCTTTAATTTTTGTTATTTTCTTCCTTCCTCTGGTTTTAGATTTTGTTTGTTGTTCTTTTTCTAGCTCCTTAAGTGTAAAGTTAGGTTGTTTACTGGAGATTTTTCTTGTTTTTGATGTAGGCCTGCATTGCTATATATTTTCCCACTTAGAACCACTTTTGCTGCATCCCAAAGATTTTGGACCATTTTTTTTTCATTTGTTTCTATGTATTTTTTATTTACTCTTTTATTCCCTGGTTGACTCATTAATTGTTTAGAAGCATGTTATTTAACCTCCATGTATGTGTTGTCTTTCCAGATTGTGTGTGTGTGTGTGTGTATGGTTGACTTCTAGTTTCATAGTGTTGTCAGAAAAGATGCAAGTATTACTTTATCTTCTTGAATTTGTTGAGGCTTGTTTTGTGGGTTAATATGTGATTAACTCTGAAGAATGTTCTCTGTGTGCTTGAAAAAAAATGTTTTCTGCTGCTTTAGATGGAATTTTCTGAATATATTTGTTAAATCTATCTGTATGTCATTTGAAACCCATTTCCTTGATTTTCTATTTTGATGATCTATTGATGCAAATGGGGTGTTAAAGTCTCCTACTATTATTGTATTACTATTGATTAGTTCCTTTATGTTTGTTATTAACTCTGTTATGTATTTGGATTCTTCCATGTTGGTTACATAAATATTTACAATTGTTATATCTTGTTGGATTGTACCCTTCATTATATAAAATCCTTTTTCTCTTGTTACAGTTTTTGTTTTAATGTCTATTTTGTCCAATATAAGTATTGATACTCTAGCTTTCTTTGCACATCTATTTGCATGATAGAAAGATTTGCATGATGAAAATTTTCTTTGATCCTTCCTTGTCTCTCATGATTTGCTGATTTTATTTAGTTATATGTTTGGATTTCTCTTTATTCTTTGTATATTTCTTAGTGCATATTTATTAGTGCATCTTTGCATATTTGATACATGGTTACCACTAGGTTTACATATAACCTCTTCTGCATATAGCAGTCTAAATTAAGTTGATGGTCGTTCAACTTTGAAACCATTATTTTCTCTTCTCCCCACATTTTATATAGTTTATTTTAAATCATTTTTGTGTGAGTTGATTTTTTACAGAAATATTCATTTTTACTGCTTTTGTGTTTACTACCTTTATAATGCCACTTTTGGTCTCTCCATTCCAGTCAGAGTCCCCTTTCTTCTTTCTTGCAGACTGGTTTTGTGCTCATGAATTCCTTTAGTTTTTGTCTGGGAACTCTTTCTCTTTCCTTCTTCTGAATGATAGCCTTGCTGGATAGACTGTTCTTTGTTGCATACTTTCCCCATTCAACACTTTGAATACATCATGCCACTCCCTTCTGGCTTGCAAAGTTTCTGTTGAAAAAACTCCTGCTCACCTTAGGGATGTTCCCTTGTAAGTTGCTGACTACTTTTGTCTTGCTTCTTTAATTTTTTTATCACTGTATTTTGCCAATTTAGTTACAATTTGTCTTGGCATGGGTCGGCTTTTATTGATTTGATGGGTGTTCTCTGTACTTCCTAGATCTGGGTATCTGTTTCCTTCCCCAAATTAGCAAAGTTTTCAGGTATTATTTCTTCAAATAATTTTCTGCCCTTTTTTCTCTTCTTCTGGGACTCCCATAATATAAATGTTATTACATTTGATAACGTCACTGAGTTCCCTAAATCTATTGCACAATTATTTTTTCTTGCTTTTGTTCAGCTTGATTACTTTTCATTATTCTGTTTTTGAAGTCACTAATTCATTTTTCTGCTTCTTCCATCTTGCTGTTCATTCCATCAAGCATGGTTCTCATTTACTGAGAGCTTTATCTATGCTGCTATTCCTTACCTCTGTGTCAAGGATCTTACATCATTCTTTTCCCAAGTCCGTTGAGTACCCTTTTGATTATTGTTTTAAATTCTCTATCAGATATGTTACTTATATATGTTTTGCTTAGATCTCTAGCTGTGACTTTGTCCTAATCTTTCATATGGAATACATTTCTCTGTCTTCTCATTTTGTCTGTGTCTCTTCTGTCTGTTAAGAAATTCAGCTATGTCTTCTGCTCTTGCATGTAGTGACTTTATGAAGATCTCCTGGGGGCCCTACAATGAAGTGTCTCCTGTTCTCCAGCACTTATACCCAGTGGCTAGGTTGGGCAAGCACGTGGCTTTAACAAAATTTGCCCTGAGACCAAGGCCAGGCTAACAGATTTGGGGCAAGTCCTCAGAAGAACTCTTGGGCAGGGTGTACTGATAGCAGGTTAGGTAGCAAGTGTCTGTGCAACGCCACCTCCTGCAGGTGGCTCTGTGTTTATGCAGGGGAGGGAAATGGCACCTGTCTGCTTCCATATGTTTGGAGAAGTCCCCCAATATATGCTCAAATCCATATGAATAGATATGTCTCCCATTTGCCTTTGTGTTGTGTAAATTGCCATTTTTATGTTGCCTCTCTGTGCAGGCTGCTGTCTCTTTAAGAATAGTGACCCAGCTATCAACTTGTTTGCCTGGCTGGCATAGTGCTGAGTCCGTTGATTTTTAAAGCTCCGGGCTCCAAGTCCTGATGGTTTTACAAACACATGGAATTCAGCCCCTCTGGTTTTTAAAGCCAAATGTTATGGGAATTGGTCTTACCTGTGTAAACTCCCTGGTGTGAGGGTCCCTATTTCTTGTCTTCTCCATGCACAGCTCCCTCCCTCCAGTGGGCAGCTCTCCTCCATCTTTCAGACCTTCCTAATCTTTCAGATACTGCTTCTTCAATATATTTAGTTGTGGAGTTCATTCTGCCAGGATTTGGATCACTCTCTGCTTTACGAGTTGGATGTGGATGATACCTAGTTGTAAATGTGGGACGGGGTGAGTTCAAGGTCCTCCAACTCTGCCTCTTCCCAAGCTCTCCAGAATCAAAGTTTCAAGGCAACTGTTCTTTATTATGGAGTATTATTTTGGTTATTTCCAAAATGCTACTCAACTACTGTTGCATTGAATAAATTTGTATATGTTACTTCATAGACATGCAAGCTTTAATATCAATTCTTGTTAGATCTAAAATAGAATCACTGAGTCCAAGAATATACGTATTTCTAAGATGTTTTAGAAGTGTCAAATTGCCCTCCACAGAGGTCTACCAGTTTACATCCCATCAACACTCTGTGAAGGTGTCTCTTTCCTCATAACCCACCAAAGAGGTATTGTCAAATATCTTTCACATGTGTACCAATCTGATAGGTATGACTGCTGGTTATATTTTTTGTGTTGTTAATACTGCTCATAAATAGCGGAATAAAGTAGAAACAGTGACTTTATATTCCTCAGCATGGGCTTTCCTATATACATTCATGAGGAAAATTTTTAATGGCTTTGAGGAGAAAAAGAAAGAGGAAAATTAACTAGAAACAGTGACTTTATATTCTTCAGCATGGACTTTCCATATACATACGTGAGGAATATTTTAATGACTTTGAGGAGAAAAAGAAAGATGGAAATTAAACCCTTTTGAATACTGGCTATCAGGCAATGAGCTAATTGCCTTACAGATACTATCTAATTTGAATCTTACAACCACACTATATGGAAATCTTCAGACCACACAGATCATGAATGGTGCATCTAGATTTGAACTTGAACTGATTGCTTGCAGAGTATATACATTATATCAGAATGTAACTGTAAAAAGCGATGGAAGGGCCCTTTTCCTATAGTATATATTTTATTACTAGCATTTTGAAATGCATATTTTATTTCTTGTAGTGCAAAAATGCTTCCATACGCCAGAAGCTTGTTGGGTTCTTTTGATGAGGGAGACCATGTCATTCTGTGGCTTGCTTGCTTATAATCAGTCAGCTACAGAATGTTTAAATTTAGAAATGGTATTCCCACAGAATTAACTCAGTACAACTTTCCATTCCTGCAGTCCTCACATGACTGATAAAGTTATGTGTGCAATGCAGTACTGTCCCAAAATAGCGAATTTTTAGAACCTCTTTCATTATTTATATAGGTAATAGAAATTTGGAAATTAAATAAGTAATATTTACATTTCTAAATTCAAATACACTTAAATTTTAAACTCTTAATAAATAAGTTATTTACTTTTTCTGTGACTGCAACTCAACTTTTTCACTTGATACTTCTGTGACCATGGAATATTTTAATTAAAATTTCTTGCAGTGAAACTTTATCATTTATATAATGGCCTATCAGTATACAAGTCAAAGGTTATTTTGAAAATCCAATGAAATACGCTATGTAAACTACTTAAGAGAGTGATATTTTTTCAGCATGTGTAATTCTGATTAACAGTGGAAGTAGTATTCCCTGGACTTCATTTAACACAAAGTACTCTGAATTGGCAATCAGAGAACTGAGGTTTATATCAATCATGGCTCTGCCTGCCCCCTATCAATATTAAACTTTGATAAGGTACTCTAATTGGATCTCAAATTTCCCATGTGTGAAATGAGACAAAATAGTTTGCCAAGATTTCTAAGGTCATGAAGGCAGTTACAGATTCCTCCTAACTCCTAAGAATTTAGACAAGTTTTATATTCTTCCCCACCTTGAATCTTTTCAAGGGAGGGCAATATGTTCATGTCTCTCATTTCTTTATTTTTAAAATTTTTTTAATGTTCACTTATTTTTGAGGGAGACAGATAGAGTGTGAGTGAGTGAGGGGCAGAGAGAGACAAAGACACAGAATCCAGAGCAGGCTCCAGGCTCTGAGCTGTCAGCACAGAACCATGTCTCTTTAGAAATGTTTCTTTAGAAATGGCTGCTGCATGGGGCGCCTGGGTGGCGCAGTCGGTTAAGCGTCCGACTTCAGCCAGGTCATGATCTCACAGTCCGTGAGTTCGAGCCCCGCGTCAGGCTCTGGGCTGATGGCTCGGAGCCTGGAACCTGTTTCCGATTCTGTGTCTCCCTCTCTCTCTCTGCCCCTCCCCCGTTCATGCTCTGTCTCTCTCTGTCCCAAAAATAAAAAAATTAAAAAAAAAAAAAAACAACGTTGAGAAATGGCTGCTGCTTGTGATTTCCATCCACTCTCAGAAAAATTATCAGAAGGCCAGGTATACAGCCTAACATCTCTAGAGCAAAAGACACGACGAAAACACCTTTATCCAAGAAAGGCTCTGATTCCTTTATCTTCCCTTCTGGATATAAAAATTCCTTCTAGACAAATAAATCTACCTTCTTCTTATAAGAGTCTTCCATTTATTTTTCAGATTATAAGTACTTAATACAGTGGACAGTTTTACATAAAATTTTCCCTGATTTTTCATAAATGATTTGGGAAATATTACACGTATGAGCATCTTATTTTAAATATTTGATGCATTCGTCAAAAAACCATAATCTATATTTTCAAATCACATTTTCAATAAGATCATTTAATAAAAGAAAAACAGTTCCCCAAATAGTTTCTACCTTTTCTACCTTTTTCATGAGTCTGTTTTTGCAAAACTTTGCATAACCATTTAGAATCACAGAAGATTAACAACATATTTTGATAGAAGGGTATCACTGCTACTGATAATGGTGATAATATTACTCTTGTTTAAATTTTGCAAAATAAATAAACAGTATTCTCCATCATAATATAATGAATACTTACTATGTATAAGGCACTAACCTAGATTCTGTGAGGGCATTGTTTACAGTTCTGAACACTTTACTATCCAGTGATGGTATGTAAATATTTATAAACAACTAAAGCAAAATGTACGTGACAACTCCTATTATAAAAGTCAGAATCAGCAGGTATATAACATATAGAAAATAAATGTCTTATGACTTATCAGGTGAGATTTTTTGGTAAGGACAAATTGAATCTAGAAGTATATGTTAATTTTTTGAGGAAATAGAATATAAAAATTCTTATCAAACTATAACAACTTAATTTCCTCAGATTTCTTGTGTGCTGGTTCCTTGTTCCATAACTCCCTGGAAATCTTCAGATGCTAGTATTCACAAAACAGTCTGAACATCTTAACTCTGGTTATTTAGTATTGTTATTTATTTTCATTGCAAGGTAATAAACAATTTGGGGTCAAGGGAGAAGTAGATTTAGGCCACTAAGCAATTTGTCCTTCATTTCCCAACAGAGCTGTTGTGATCTTTTCATAAGGATGGCACAGCCTCTGGTGACATCTGGTCTCCCTGTGATTTCCCACCATGCCCTTCAAATCAATTGAGCCACTTGTCTCTACATTTGGTATCTTCAGCACAGTCGCTAAAACATAGTTGTAATGCAATAGAGGCAAGTGTAGTTATGTGTGTGTGTGTTTCTTATTAAGATCTAACCCACATAATTAAAAAAAATAAATTTTATGGATGGGACTTTCCATCACATATTTTCAATTAATTATTGTTTGTAGAGGTAAATCTTTCAATATACTCAGATTTCTTTTTTAATTCAATGAGTTTTCTTCTACTAATTGATTTTTTTCCCTCGATTTGGATATAGAAAAACGAATTAAATGCAAATAATTACAGATTTCTTCTTTTATTTCTAAGAATTCTCTTATTCTATAATGCAACATTTCCAACAACAATGGCAACAAACATCTTTATTTTGTTCATGACAGTGCTTTTAAAAATACACAAATAAAATCATGTACTAATATATTTATAGAAGTAGAATGCAGATAACAAAGGAGATAGAAAATTTGAACTAAATTTGAGGTGAGCCAGTCCATTTAAGGATGCTCTAAGGCACAACTTTCACTTGCTTCTCCATTGATCATTCCTAGTTGTAAAGGATGCTGCGAAAGTTTGCTTTTTACGTAGGTTCATAACTGTTCAGAATGAGATCTGTTTTGTTTTAAGAAAACAAAAAAACATATTGGGTGGGCAAGTAGCAGTCTATGCAACAACTGCGAAAATGAACTAAGACTTGAAGTCCTATGATTTCTACAAATAAATTTGATTTTTAAAAACTGCATTCAGGAATTTAGTATCAGAAGTAACTTTTCTTCTTGAATCAGTTCTCCCCTATGGAAGTATTCAAAGTATGTTTAATCAATAAAAATTCCATATTTAAAAATCTACCCAAAGTAAATTTAAAGACTTTGCAAAATAGATGAATATTAAAATGTTAATGCATTGATTTAATGTTGCTCATGATCTTAAGGGTAATCCTCAATTAACTAAATTTCCTGCATTTTTAAGGCAATGTAAATAGAAAGTTAGATAAGTGCTATTGATTTTACTTACGTGGAAGATGACTTTCAGAATTATTGAAAGAAAATAAATGAAGAAATTATCTGTTAATCTGAAAGTTTCATAGAAATCAACCATAATACTGTAGAGAATGTTTGCCTTTTTTAGGGATAATAGTATGATTATTAGTAAACTACATAGCTATAGGTCTCTTTTTGTCAAAGATCTTTAAATAATTATAGTTCCTCCAAAGAAAATAAATAATTAAATACAACAAGTCCACAGACTATCACAATCTTCTCTTTCTTTTTTTCCCCCTTCCACTGCTATCTTCCAAACTGTATGGAAATGTATCTACAAAAGTAGAAATTTTATGTTTGTGAATTTTCTGTTGTTCCATAAAGGCAGAATGGATTTCGTTTTTTTGAACATTTACTTTTTGAAAGTCACTTGGAAATTCACTTGGATCTCTATACTACAGAATTAGAGTTAGAGGATTCTTCAAAAGTACTCCTCAAAGCAAGAAATAAATAAAATTAATTTTTGGCTATAACCAAAATTAAACACATTGTTTGTATGACTGAAGATGAGATGTTGCTGAATCAGACAGGGAAAATTAAAATAATACATTATAACAAGAAAAGACAATGAGCTCAGAAAAGACTGGAAAATCTACCTGAACTCAGGGCATTTTAAGAACGAAATGTAATTTTATGCTTCATGACTAAAGTGCAGCACTCCCCATGTATTTGCCTACCTATACCAGTATGCATACACAAGTATTAATGTGTGCCCTTTCTCACTATTCTCTTCTAAATGTGTGGACAGTACTTACTTTCATGTTTGTGGCAGTAAAACGTAAAATATATCTAGGAAAATTTTTCTTTTTGTTGATATAAAGTGAAAACAGTTTTAGTAGTATTTTAGCTATGAGTTAATTAATGATAAATAATAAATGTGTCAGAACTGAGAGAAGTCTACTAATGGCTGATATTCAAAATTTAAAGAATAAAAAGTAAATAGTTATGGTTAATTGGAACCAATGGAAGTCTGAAAAGGCAATGAGTCCACAAATGTTATCAAAGAGAAAACAGAATCATGCTACAGAAAAATTCAATTCAACAGATTATTACCTGATTGTGCAGACAAAAAAAAAAAAAAATTGAAGGTTGTGGTATGAGGATCATTCCACTGACAAAGCAATTGGAAAATACTTCATGTTTTCATAGCATTTCTATTGAAATTTAACAAAACTTCAGAAAATGACACAGATCATGGTTGTATTGATTAGTAATTTTTTAAGTATATACTGATTACTCAGGAGTAACACATGATATTGGATATTTGTAGCATCCTGAAAGATCTCTCCTAGTCATCACTGAACATTTGAAATTATGTAAGGAGATATTCACTCTATTACTTTTCTATTTGATTCTCTTCCTTTTTCTTATTTGTTTGTGGGAGTAAATCATATATTCTTAATATTAAACCTTTTTTTCAGATATATGTATTATAAATTTAGTCATAAACTGTGATTTGCTTCTTTTTTTAATAGTGAATTTGATTAAAAATTTTTTAAATTTCATGGGGCGCCTGGGTGGCGCAGTCGGTTAAGCGTCCAACTTCAGCCAGGTCACGATCTCGCGGTCCGTGAGTTCGAGCCCCGCGTCAGGCTCTGGGCTGATGGCTCAGAGCCTGGAGCCTGTTTCCGATTCTGTGTCTCCCTCTCTCTCTGCCCCTCCCCCGTTCATGCTCTGTCTCTGTCCCAAAAATAAATAAACGTTGAAAAAAAAATTTTTTTTTAAAAATTTTTTTTAATTTCAATAATTTCTAATTTACTAACTGCTTTCTTTATAATAGGTTCTTCCAATCCTGGCTTCCCTGGAAGCTCCAAACTCAACTTTTTATTCTCCAGTCTAGGAGGCCTGCCACATAGCTTAGGTCATTATGTATACAAACTTTATCATTGAAAAACTAGCAAATTTCCTGCATGGAAAAGTAGCATAAAATGTAGTGCTTACACTAAGGAGTTTTTTTTCTTTCTGGAATCGACTATTGGCTATTCTCTAATATCATAAAATAATGAGTGAGCAGGAGTGGGAGAGGGGCAGAGAGAGAGGGAGACAGAGAATCCAAAGTAGGTTTCAGGCTCCAGGCTGTCAGCACAGAGCTCAACACAGAGCTTGAACCCATCAACCATGAGATCATGACTTAAACCAGAGTTAGATACTTAAGCAACTGAGCTGCCCATGTGCCCTATATTTTTTTAAAAATTTAATCAGGTTTCATATTTCTTGAGAACATGATTAAAGCTATTTTGTCATGATCAAAAAAAGCCCTACTGTGATTATATAACCCAATTACATATCTTATTCTGATAAAATTTTCAAGTTTTTATTGCAATATCAGTGGTAGGTGTTTGTTTTGTTTGTTTAATCTATTTCTGGAAGAGTATAACTTAAGAGTGTATATATACTGCAGTTCCTAACAACAACCACTAAAATAATAAGAGAGCTGTAAGTCTACAAAGTCCATAGCATATGAATTTGAACACTGAAAAATATAACTTTGATTAAAACAAAATAAGACAGGAGAAAAGTAAATAAAAACAAAAATAATAAGAAATACAAGAAACAAATAGCAAGATGCTAGATGTAAACCCCAAAATATCTATAATTACACTAAATGTAAATGAACTAAACATCTCAATTAAAAAACAAAGATTGGGGCGCCTGGGTGGCGCAGTCGGTTAAGCGTCTGACTTCAGCCAGGTCACGATCTCGCGGTCCGGGAGTTCGAGCCCTGCGTCAGGCTCTGGGCTGATGGCTCAGAGCCTGGAGCCTGTTTCCGATTCTGTGTCTCCCTCTCTCTCTGCCCCTCCCCCGTTCATGCTGTGTCTCTCTCTGTCCCAAAAATAAATAAACGTTGAAAAAAAAAATTTAAAAAACAAAGACTGTCAGACTGGATAGAAAAGCAAGATACAACAATAAACCAATTAGAAAATATGCACTGTACATATGTAAACATTAAATAAAACAAAATTTACAATAATATATAGAATGAAAACACTAAACATAAGAAAGAAAAGTGGATTAATTGTTGTAAAAAATCTATATAAGAAGAATTAGAGACATGAGACAGATTTTTATAATGATAAAAGATCAATCCATGAAGACACAAAAATCTTATATATTTATATGTGTGTGTGTGTATGTGTGTGTGTGTGTGTATAAAGTTTATTTAAAAAAAATTTTTTTAACGTTTATTCATTTTTGAGAGACAGAGAGAGACAGAGCTTGAAAAGGGAAGGGTAGAGGGAGGGAGACACAGAATCTGAAGCAGGCTCCAGGCTCTGAGCTGTCAGCACAGAGCCCGATGCAGGGCTTAAACTCACGAACTGCAAGATCATGACCTGAGCCAAAGTCAGACGCTCAACCGAATGAGCCACCCTGGCACCCCAAAGTTTGTTTATTTTTAGATAGTGTGAGCAGGGGAGGGGCAAAGAGAGAGAGAATCCAAAGCAGGCTCTGCATTGTCAGCATGGAGCCTGATGTGGGGCTCAATCCCAAGAACAGTGAGATCATGACCTGACCTGAAACCAAGAGTTGATGCTTAACCAACTGAGCCACCCAAGCACCCTGAAGACATAGAAATTTTAACTTTACATGAATCTAATAAGCAGAGTTTCAAGACAGATAAAGTAAAAACAGAACAAAAGGGTGAAATAAAATCATGAATATATTTAGAAAATGTAATACCTTCCCCCCAAGTGAGTGAGACAGTGCACAGGAAAAAACTATTAAGAACATGGGAAATTTGAACACCATGAACCAATTTGATTGAACTGACATATATAAAACTCTATACTCCTAAACTGCATAACATTAAATATTTTTACGGGCACAGAGAATATTCAATAGGAAAGACTATATGCTGGGCAATAAAATATTACATAAATTCCCAAGTATTACTATAACTTCTCAACTAACAGAATGATAAATCATAAACAGATACCTTGAAATTCCCAAATATTTGAAAATACATAAGCATTTCTAAGTAAGCCATAGATCAAGGAAGAAATCACAAGAGAAATTCACAAGAGATCACAAGAGAACATATTTTGAACTAAATAACAATGATTTTGCAATGTAAAACTATATGGGATGCAGTTAATGTTTCACTTCAAGGGATTTTTTTCCTTAGAATGACTATATCAGAAAAGAAAAACATAATTTCAATAATCTAAACATCAAATTAAAAATGTCGGAAGAGATGATCAAATTAAGCCTTAAGTCAGTAGAAGGAAGGAAAAAATATTGATCGGAAATCAACAACAGCCAAAAAAAAAAAAAATCAATGAAGAGAAAACTTGAATTTTGGATTCATAAATACATAGCAACTCTGATGAGGAAAAGAGGAAATAATCACAGTAAACAATTCAGGAATAAGAGAACATACTTTAATGAAAAATCCCACCATCGTTAAAATGATAATAAAGAAACTTAAAAATAAAAAGAAACGAATACATAAATGGACTTATTTCTGTAAAAGAAACTGCATTTATAACCACAACTTTAATAGAGAAAACATCAGACATATAGTTTCACTGATTAATTCTATCAAACATGTAATAAAGAAATAGTTGTAATCTTAATGGAACTCTTTCAGAAAATTGAAGGGGAAGATTTCCTAAAACATCTTATAGGGCTAACATAAGTGTGTTCCAAAACCTGACAAAGACACCACATACATGCATGCACACGTGCATGCGCACGCACACACACACACATCCTTCGTGAGTATAGACGTGAATATTTTTCATTGACTTTTGGCAAATCAAATGCAGCCATATATAAAAAGTAATGTATCATAAATCATGAAAAAATGGTGTTTCTTCCATAAATGTAAGGTTATTTCAACTTTGAAAAAATTGTAGGTGTAATAGTAAAAGAATAAAAATTAAAATTATATGGTTGCTTTGAAGATCACATGCTTGATTTCAAGAATTGCTATAAACCTATATGAAACAAGACAGTGTGGTGATGGTATAATATAGATAAGCAGATCAATAAAACAGAATAAGATCCATAAATAGGTACATAATCTTATCAGAAAAAATATAATAATATAATCTTGCCCATTAATTTATGATAAAAACATCAAGGCAATTTAATAGGCAAAACATATTTATTTCAACAGATTTTACTGGACCAACTGAATGAAGAAAAAAAATTGACCTGTGACTTACAGAATACTCAAAAATTAATTCTGATATATCATAAATCTAAGCATAAAAGCTAAAACTATAAAATTACACAAAGAAGCTTAGGTTAGTACAGAAAAAATCACTAACTTTTCCACTCTGAACAAGTCTAGCTCTGCAAAATTATTTATTTACTCAAAATTTAAGACATCTCACCAAAAATTATTAAGAAAATTAAAAATATTTGTAACTATAGGAAGAGATGAATGTTAACCAATCATATCTCTTACAAGATATGCATGTCAGGTCATTATGTGGTACACCTTAAATTTATACAGAGTTTTGTCAATTCCATCTGAATAAAACTAATAATAACAAATAAAATTTCATTAATTCTTTTTTTTTTTTTAATTTTTTTCTTTTTTTTTAACGTTTATTTATTTTGAGACAGAGAGAGACAGAGCATGAACGGGGGAGGGGCAGAGAGAGAAGGAGACACAGAATCGGAAACAGGCTCCAGGCTCTGAGCCATCAGCCCAGAGCCTGACGCGGGGCTCGAACTCCCGGACCGTGAGATCGTGACCTGGCTGAAGTCGGACGCTTAACCGACTGCGCCACCCAGGCGCCCCTAAAATTTCATTAATTCTTGGGGGAAGAAAAAAATGAAAGTGCAAAGCTAAAACTTTAATAAATGGGCTTAAATATCTATATCTGACAAAGGACTTCTATCTAAAATATATGATTCCTACAATCCAATAATAAAGTAGACAATCTGATTAAAAATGGACCAAAATATTGGAATGAACACTTAGAAAGATACACAAATTCCTAGGCACACCATGTTCAACATATCATTAGAAACTGCCAATTAAAACTACCAGGAAATATCACCGTTGTCACTCTAATGGATAAACATTCAAAGACTGACAAAACTAAGTGTTGGTGAAACTATGAAACAACTAGACATCTGAACCTTGTTGGAGGGAGTGTAAAGTGATACAACTATTTTGTGAGATCATTTGACAGTTTATTCTAAAGTTAAACATATATATACCCTATGACTGAGCAATTGCTTCCAAGTATTTGCCCCAAAGAAATTCAAATATATATCCACAAAAACTTGTATTAGTATACTAAAAACAGCTTTATCCCTAATTGCCAAAAACTGGTTAGAGCTTACCTTCTATCAGCAGGAGAACGAATAAACAAATTTTGCCATCTTCATAAAATGGAATACTACTTATCAATACAAGGAACAAAGTGATGATGCACAAAAGAACATGAAAGAATCCCAAAAACATTACAGTGAGTAAAGTAAGTCAGATGCAAAGGAGCACACAACATAAGATATCATTTAGATGACTTTGTAGAAAATGCAAAACTAATGCACTGTGATAGAAAACAGGGAAAAAGGTCACTAATTAAAAAGGTCATGACAAAAATGTACATTGGTGAACATGTTCTATATGCCGATTGGGCTGAGGAATGTATATGTATAATGTACATGTATGATATAATTCTATATGTTTGGCAATATAAAATCATGCATTTTTAAATGTAAATTATATCCAAAAAATAATAACAACATTATGGGTGATACAGCCAAAAGTGAGAAAAACACCAAATGCAATCAAAAGGTACAAAGAAATTACATGGACAAATTAGATGAAATATGGTGTTTTGTGAAGAGAAGATATATTTAGAGTTAAAAGTGTTTTAGATATATGTCTCCTTTTACCTTTTATAATATAATTTAGTTCTCTTTTGAGTTGGATGCTCCACACCAGAGTTCAAGTTGTTATTTTTTTTTTCGAATATGATTTCACACCAGAGTTCAAGTTGTTTTTGTCTTGAATATGATTTCTCTGTTACATGGATTATTCAAACAAGTAAGATAAAATTCTGCATCAGATTTGGGTAATAGTAGGCTATACTTGGTAAAAATAGGTAACTAAGATCATAAGTTAAAATTTGAACACTACACGGTATACAGACAATATTCAACGTTCATTCACTTTACAGTGTGACCATGCCCTTCTCTACACTTTTTTTTTTTATGCTACCATCCTATACCTATTTCATGGCACAATAATTTTATATTAGACATGATACGGGGATGGCATATGTTCAAAGTTGACTAGTCAACGTGAGGACTTATTAAAAGAAAGCAAAATTATCTGACAAGAAGAGATTTAAGACATTACAAGTATCTAACTTGATTGGAAATTTATACTCTGGTCTTATATTTTCTTTCTAATCTATTTCTCTCCACTTCCCCAACATCTGCTTCATTTATAGCTCCTATCACTTTCCACAAACACTCCCAGCTCTATCCCATCTTAATGAATTTGATCACACACTATCTTCTACAGAACCCTTGTACTTTATCTGAACTCCCATAGCATTTAAAAGTTAGTATTATTATATTTAGCTTTAAACTATGCAATATTCACCTATGATGTCTGGTGTCTTACCTTGCTATTTAGATTTTAAGTTTTTTAGACCTTTGTTAGATATATTTATAAATCTAAGTTTTACCGTCCAAGTATTTAATAACATAAATAACTGACATGTTTTTATTTTTACTCATTAGAAGCCAAACCATGGTGCAGTACAGGGGGTACAACATCGCAGTAGGAGCAGATGCACATATTATAGACCTTTCTCTGTCACATACAACAAATGAGGACTCAGTAAAATAATTTCAAACCTTATTTTCTGTTTTGTTTTACTAACATGTCAGCAACGATACCAAATATTCCTATCTCACGCATGCACATACCCTCACAAAAAAAAGTGCTTGTAAGAATCACATAAAATATGTGTTTAGAGAATTCACATTTTATGAAGAAAAGTGATTTTAAATAGCAGTTGATTGAAAGAGAAGAAAAATAACAAAAAGAGAATGTGGAGGGAGAAGAAAGGAGAAGAAAAGGAGATAGAGAAGGAAAGAGAAAATAGAGAGGAAAGAGAAGGCCAAAGAGAAGAAAAAAGTAAAATTTTCTCATGAAGTTAATATATAACATTCCAAAAAAAATCAGAATTTCAATGGAATTCGATACACTTAGCATTGTTTAGTCATTCAAGATGCCAAATCATCACAAAGCAAGTAATAGGATGAATATGTCTGCCCCCCCCCTTTTTTTAATTTAGCAGACTGTGCCATACATTTTCTCATTGTATTACTTTTAAAATCTAACAATCCTGGAAAACACATACTTTAGTTTTGAAATATACACTCAGTGTGGTAGGCAGGATTGTCCCCAAAATTCCCACCCCCAATTATTCAATCAAACACTAGTTTGAGAAGAGTTTTTGTAGATGACAGCTTTCACAATAGGGAGAGTATCTTGGCTTATTCAGGTGAGCCCAATCTACTCACAATGAGCCCTTGGAACAGAGAACTTTCTCCAGATGGAGTTAGAGAGATGTGGTGGAAGAAGCAGAGAAACAGGACTCAAGGAGAAATGGGACACTCAAAGCGTGAGAGGAACTAGACACACAGTTGCTGGCTCTGAGATGCAGGGGCTGAAGTGCAAAGCCCAGTAAGAGGCCTCTTGGAGGTCATGGTAAGCATAGGTAGAAATGCTCAGCCTCAGAAAGCAAAGACTGGCCCTTTATCTGACATCCAGCAAGGAAACTGAAACCTCAAAGACCGGAACTGCAAGGAACTAAATTGAACTGACAACCTGGATGAGTTTTAAAGAAAAATTTTCAATAGAGCCTCTCCTAGGGAAAGCAGCCTTGTGGACATCTTCCATTTAGCCCCATGAGACCATATGAAGAACAATGAGATACTTTAATGGGTGTTGTTTTAAGAAACTAGATTTGTGATTGTTAAGGAAGCCACAGAATACTAACACACTTTCTTTTTTCTTTTAGTTTAAATCCAAGTTAGTTAACATATAGTATAATAATGGTTTCAGGAGTAGAATTTAGTGATTCATCACTTACATACAATAATACACTTATTAAACTAGCTTTCTAGACTACAAGTAAAAAAAAAGTCTTAGAATGTCTAACATAAAGTGTTTTTCTAAAATTTCCAAAACACATGTTCTAAATTTTGACTAATATAAAACATCCATTAGTTCAAAAAAGGTAAACTTAGTTTTATTCCAAAATAATATCCACATTATTTCTGTTCTACTCATTTATATGGGTGTAAATATCATTTCATTCATTAGAGAGAGAAGAAATTGCTTGATATTCCAATAACTGGACTGGATCAACCATTACTATTTTACAAGACATCATCATATCTTATAAAATGTAAATAAATAATGTGAGGAAGCTCATTGCATTTGCATCTTAGAAAGCTACATGAGCCAAAGACAAGACATTTTAAAATAGTTTGCCTGTTGGGTCAAAAAGGCATGTGGTTATTCTTGCATAACATGGAAAGGCCATTATATAGATGGAGATAAATTCTTTCAATGTGAAAAACATGCCACATGCCATGTGGCTGTTGAATTCATGATCCAATTGTAAAACCTATTGTGTGTGACAATGTGGATGTTTCTTTCCAGGTATTTAGGTAAGACTGAAATATTTCTCTTCAGTAATTCCATCTCCTTTCTGGTCAGTAAATCCGTTTTACTTACACAATTATTCTTACCTTTGTAGTCTTAAAAATAGAACAAAACATTCAGACAATAGCTGGTGTCCATAGCCTTTGGAGCAGCCCCCTACATACAGAAGCATGCCAAAATAGTTTTACACCCATCTGGGTTTCAGAAGAGTCGAAGAGATGTGGGCCATGCACATGTGACAAAACGATTTGATAAAACAATAATACATTACAGAACAGTCACATAGAGTTATTTTTAAATGTTGTTTCATTTTAAAACAAGGCCATCAATTGAAAATTAAAATATTTTACACATCGAATGATTTCTAAATATCATACTGAATAGATACGCTGCAGATGGTTTAAATTATTTCAAGCCCCTTCTACCAACACCTGCTAAATACTAGCTTCAGAAGAAAAATCACGTTGTGTAAAACTAATTCACCATGTGATTCCTATGAAAAAACTCTTCTCTCTGTTATATGAAAAATATTTTACTTTTCATTTACTTATTATTGTAACAAATATCGAGTTCCTTTATCTGGGACAGTGTTCTTGGTGTACGGGTCGCAACAAAGAACAGATCAGGTGAAGTCCATGAAGAGTGATTATAACACCAGAAGTGAATGAGCTATGGGTGGTGATAGCTGTTACTATTTTTAGTTCAAGTGTTCACAGAAGAAGGATGTAGGCATGAGAACTGATAGAATGAGTCATGAAGATATCTGTGGGTAAGAGTTTCAGCCACCAGAGCCCGATATGGAAGTGTGATTGGCTTGTTGGGAGATACCACAAAGTAAACAATGCATGCTAGTGAAGAAGTTGAAGGTCATGATAAAAGACATAGCCAGAATTAGATTACATAAGACCTCCTATCATAAGGATTTAGAACTCTATTATAATTTTTTATCATAAAAAGTCATGGCAAGTGATAAACCACTTATATTTTAAAAGCATTATCCTGACCATCCTAAGGTAAATAAATTGGTGTGAGAATGGAAACAGTGAGTCTAGTAAAGTGGCCTCTGTAATAGTCCAAACAATGAAGATGGCATGGAAAAGCATAAGAGCTATGGAAGTGCTGGAACACAGAAATATTGGGGAAATATTTTAAGGAAAGAGTAAGAGTTTCTGGATTAGATTTAAGGAATGAGAAAAAGAAGGGTTCAAGACAGTCACTAAAGTGTTTTCCTTTAGCAATTCGGTGAATGGTGGTGCACATGTTTATGTTGGGGAGTGGTGAGGGACAGTGTGTCAACAAACTATTTTTGGACTTGTTGAATTTGAGATACATAACAGACAACCAAAAAATATATCAAGTTCAAAACTACATATATGAACGCTGATCTCAGGAAAAAAGCTCTGACTTGAGATTAAATTTAGGAGTCACTAACCTTCAAATTATAATAGATGGGGGCTAGATGACTTACAGAATAGATTTGGACAGAAGTGACATGAAGTCCAAGTTGCAAGTCATAAGACATGATAATATTTAAAATGCAGAAAGTGGTGAAGATATCGTTCAAATCAGGAAAGAAACCACTGCTGAAGTAGGAGAAAAGCAGGAGTGTGTGTTCTCCCATAACAAAGTGAAGAAAGAGTTTCAAGAATGATACAGTGATCAACTGGATATTTTTGAGGGTAGAGTAGGTTGAAGACTGCAGACAGAATTTTGGATTTGGCAATGTTTGAAGTCCTCATTTTAACGGACACAAGAAAAGAGGTGGATAAGGGAATACAAATAGCGAGTCAAAGGGCTAAGGATAATCCCAGTGAAATGGTAGTTGATGACAGACTATAGTGTTGCACACATCAAAGGGGCAGTGGTTTGCTAGGGACTGGGTGGTAACAATGGCCTGGGGTGGCAATGGTACACAAGGGGAGTCTCTACAAACCTTAGTCCAAGTAATTTATGATAAGGGAAGGTATTGTTCAAAGAAGAACTTAAGAATACAAGGAAATGTGAGTTCCTAGAGAGCTCATAAAAGGTTTTGAGAGGCTAGGAAATGGGTTGAAATCAGGTCAGTGTAGGGTGTGAATCTAAGGATAAAGGTCCAGGTGATGAGAAATGACCTAGGAAACTACGACTTTTTGAGATGATTAAGGGAAACAGCGTTAGATGGCATTATACTGCTAGAGATGATTATTGTTTGAATGGATAATGAATTCTAATTCCACTTGGGAATTATCTCTTGGGCAGTGTGTAGCATCACGGTTGGAATTGCTAGTAAGTAAGGAAGGATGGGGTATAAAGTCTTTCCAGGAGTATGGCTAGTTTTGCTGAAAATAATATTGAAGCCAACTGAGGGTCTCTGATACAACTTTGTAGAGAGACAATAATTATATAAAGTGTGTGTGGGTGAGTGTGTACATGCACACTTCTCTCTTTATTTGGCAAATATATTTTGTACATTTTCCATGTGCTAGATTCTGTGTTGGGTGCTAGAGATGTAATAATGAGCAAAGGTGACATACTTCCTTTAATATTACAGTTCTTCATTTTATCTTCATTATGGCCTAGATGGATTTCAAGATTGATCTATTTAGGTTAAAATGCCTAAATAATATGTTGCCTCTGAACAATGCTACATTATCCACTTTATTCTCATTTAAATTAATCTTAAAAAAATACAATCCCAAAATAACATCTGACAATTTTTTATCTGGGAATAAAAAAATCCTACTTAGTAGTTTAGTTTTCCATTAAATTGTATGTACTTAACATAGAGTCAATATCTTAAAGTCTCATGTTAAGTTCCGTGCTTATGATTTCTCTTAGCGCTGTTTCTTAAACGTCTATAAAATCTCTCCATATCAGAAATTCCACAGGAAAATAAAAAAAATGAAATGCTGTTTAGAGATTCTGATTTATAAATAAAAAGGCACTTACTCATTTGACTTTCCTCTAGCTCCTGGGAGTAAGCTAATTCAACAGTTTAAAACATTCCCTCCAGGTATCTAATCCTTAACAAATTTACTTAAGAGATTTCCTATTTGACATAATAACCTTGCAAAGAGACAAGATTGCTTAATTTAGGCAGGTTTAATTACATTTATGACCACAATTTTGAAAAAAGCATTCCAAAAATATTGAATATCTTACACCTTGGCTCTTTGAAAAAATAATACAATGCTTCTATTAATTCTGAGTCTACACCAATGAAGCCTACTATTCACAACCCTTAATTATAAGAATTGGTTCATACCTACAACAATATAAAAGGGAATACAGTTCTTTGTTTTTAAATAACTAAAATTTAGTTTTCTCTACGGACCCTGAAATATTTTCTATTATGAAACTCTGACACTATTATTATTAAGAAGTAAAATGTGTAAAAGTAAGCAGAATAAACCAAACCATTCATAATTTTGAATTTGTCATGAAATTTTTGTAAATCAAAAAGAAAAATTAAAGGCATTTCAACGCTTAAGATCTTTTCCCTAAAATGGCAAGCAACTGGCATACTCAACATGTCAGATTTACATGGAAAGGATGCAGGAGACATTTGTAGTAAATTGGATGTGATCCGGACCACAATGACCTTAATTGAAATTGAAAAATTCACAGGAGACTGATTACAGAAGTGGGAAGTTAAAGATATGGAAATTACACTTGATAGACATGACACAATTTTAGCTAAGAATGAGAGCACTAAAGGCTATAAAAATGAAAAGTGATGGCCTGGAAAATAAGCAAGGAGCATGCAGCATCCACTGCTTTTTTCTAGATATAGGGATTTTTTTTTTCATATGGAAAAATTATTATTATTGCCCTGATTTAACTCACTGAAAACCAATGTTGTATTAACACAAAATGTAGAATTTTCAAGACATCTGAAAATGACTAACTAATTAAAATTCATGTGAATACATTTTAAGAACTTTCTCCATTTGGAAAACTATATTATTGACTACTAATGAGGGAGGAAAAGGAAAGAATTTAGTTCACAAGTTAGCGCCATTTACATATCTTAGATGTTATATATTCTCAAAATATTTATGATTTGGAGGTGAGCTCAAGTTTATACTGTTAACTTCTTGAAGGTGATCGCAAAATCATGTATAATTTTTTAATACCAATTCCCCAAACATCACTGATGATTCTTTAGTCTAGAGTCTTATATCTTCTCCACTTGGCTTTATATGTATAAATGTGGACAGCTCAGAACTTCACTCAGGGCTCTTCTACATTTATTTCTCTTTTCCAAGATCATGCCTTTTTTTTTTTAATTTTTTTTAACGTTTATTTATTTTTGAGACAGAGAGAGACAGAGCATGAACGGGGGAGGGGCAGAGAGAGAGGGAGACACAGAATCGGAAGCAGGCTCCAGGTTCTGAGCCATCAGCCCAGAGCCTGACGCAGGGCTCGAACTCACGGACCGCGAGATCGTGACCTGAGCTGAAGTCGGAGGCTTAACCGACTGAGCCACCCAGGCGCCCCAATCATGTCATTTTTTTGTCACGGATTCTAATGCTTTAACTTATCCGTTAAGTCCAAGACTCTATGTACACAGTATACAATAGCCTTCACTATCTCCATCCTGGAAGTCAGATCGTTATCTCACAGTTGATACTGCCAAAGAGAATCCTATTTTTTTTCCTCATCCCCAAAACCTGCTAGCCCTCCAAATCCCACTTTTCAATAGATGGCATCATATCCAAGTACCTGGTATAAAAGACTATGATACTATGATACTTTGATATGTTGATATCTTTCTTTCTATCACAGTCCATATTCTGGTCATTAGCATGTCATATCAGCTCTACCTCCAAAACATTATATAAAATTCAAATTCTCCCTATCTCTTTTTAGTTCAATCCTCCTTGCAGTAAAATGTAGACCATTGACATTTAAATAGAAACACAATTTATCACTAGGAAAATCAAAGTTTCTGCCTAAAGACCTACAACTTGAACCTGTGATCAACTGACTTCAAGCAGCATTTATTCAGTAATTAAGTACTGGGGATTATAGAAATAAAATAAATATGACATTTAATTTTTTTCAAAACTTATTTAACATCAACTGTATGAAATCACTATTAAAAACACAGTGCTTACAAATATTAACTCTTTTAATCCTCATAGGATTTTGTCCCCCAAAATTGGAATAAAGCTCCTAAACTACCAGACACATATATTTTCAAAAGCTAAAAGATAACAATGAAAACGATTATTGGCAAAGGTAGAATAAAAAGATGATTTCATGTAACTGTGGAGGAAGTATAAATCAATCCAATATTCCAGAATACAATCTGGTCATATATACTAAGGGTTACAAAGTCTACCATGCTCTTTTTCCAAAGATTTATATTCCTAGAAATATATCTTAGACCAATAAGTAGAATGTTGAATAAGGTTTTATGAACAAAGGTGTTCTTGCAGCACTATAACATCAAACATAAGACTCAAATGATGTCCACTAACAAGACAGCTGTTATGTACATGATAGGATAGTTATGGAATATTTACATGAATAACTAATATTAAAAAATTATTTTAACACAATATTAAATGAAAATTATAATTCATAATTATATAAACAGTATCATCTATATAATTATTTTTAAAAGTTTATATACAAATCACTAGAATAGAAACACCAAAAGTACATTAAACTGCTACCTTTATGGTGTAAGCATATAATGTAGGCTTATTCTGTAAGGCAAGGGGGCACAAGAAAGGGGGAATAGCAAAGATGCTGAAGAAATGAAGTTGTGAAGAGAAAGAAATATAGTGTTAAACAGAAGAAATTAAGGAGTTCACAGAAAAACAATTACTTGTAATGTGGAACAAATTCATTTACATTATATATCAACACTGACTATAGACAGTATATAAAAAACCATATCTCATGCAATCCGTACAACTGTTAAAATTGATGTCCTTTTTGCCACAAAAGGAACCAGTATTCTATATCATCATTATCTAGAATAAACATCTTGGACAAACTCTCTACTCCAACAAGAAACTGATCATTTTTTTAGAAAAGAATTAACCTTTCAAGTAAAATGTAGCAGAAAAAAGATGAACCAACTACCCAATCATCCCATCTAAGAAACTGCTTAACCTAAGGAAGAAGCAATGACTCTTGGAGGTAATTCAGAAAGACTTAATACAGACACTCTAAGGAATTACCCTAACATCCATTCCATACCCAACTCACATGAATCAGCTTAGAATATGTCATAGATACTTCCTTTACCCTTTTTAAACTTATTCCTCTTTCCCAGGAGCCCAAATTTCTGCAGCAAATATTTTGTCTGTGGGGGCATGTAACATTTTCTAAGTGTATTACAAATTAAAGTGAACAGATATCCCACAAATTTGGGAACTTTGCAACTGTGAAAAAATTTAAGGGGTGTGGTGCATTTCATGGTTTTTTTGTTCTCCCGAGTGAACGCACCAATTCTTTTGTGCATTAATTTTGTGTCAGAAATGGAGATAAGACAGCAAAGCTCAACATAAACTTCCTTTTAATTTAGGTCATAAAATCTACTCCTAAAAATAATTTCTTTTTTGAGAGACAGAGTGCGTGTATGCAAGAGGGGGAGAGGGGCAAAGGGATGCTCAGTGTGGAGCCCAACATGGTGCTCGATCCCATGACCCCAGGATCATGACCTGAGCTGAGATCAAAAGACAGACACTCAACCAAGTGAGCCCCCCATGCATCCCCAAAATGATATATTTTTAATAAAAATTTAATACTAACATTGGTAGAACTTTTATTTCGATGTGTTAATAATCAAAATGTAGAAGTAACAGTAAAAAACTTGTAGCAAGTAACATTGAATGACATACAATTGACAGAATAATCAATACAAGTGATAGTTTTGTGACTAGTTGAAAATGTGATAAAATAAACAGAACATTATCCTTCCAGGCTCTAGTAAGAGTTCTAATTTTAGGATGTGAACTAATAGGTTTTAAAATAAAAATAAATTGTGTTATGTGCAGAATAAAAAGCAACAAGATAAATTAATACGTTCCTCTATTAGAAAGACACATGGTGAGGAAACAAAATCCAATGTAAATCCTCTACAAAATTGGACTTAAGTTAATGGACATGTAAAAAAGGGCCCATCTAAGTCAAAAATCAATATGCTGAATTAAGCTGTTCCTTCCAGTCTGTTATAACTATAAAAGTCAAGTATCTCCTTCAGTTGAAATGCCTCAATTTCACATTAACTGAAGAAAAGTTTATATTGGGGAAAAAACAGAATCAGTTGAGGAAAAAAATACTTTAGGATAAAATAAATAGTAAATGTTAGTATAGTTATAAAGATATATAAACAGATACAGAGATACAGAGATAGATACATGTTTAGTCAACAAATACTGAGTTAAAAAAAATTTTTTTTAACGTTTATTTATTTTTGAGACAGGGCGAGACAGAGCATGAACGGGGGAGGGTCAGAGAGAGGGAGACACAGAATCTGAAACAGGCTCCAGGCTCTGAGCTGTCAGCACAGAGCCCGACGCGGGGCTTGAACTCACAGAGTGCAAGATCGTGACCTGAGCCGAAGTCGGCCGCTTAACCGACTGAGCCACCCAGGCACCCCAACAAATACTGAGTTTAAATGAACTATTTAATAACTTCTTTATAAAAAAAAAAAGGCAATGGAGTCATGATTAGCACAGTATATTCAGCTTGCTGGTTACTAAGTCACTTTCAATTTTTTTCTCAAATGTTCTCTATTTTTAATTACTTACAATTAATATCTCCAAAAGTAGACACTACTAAAATTTAACTCCATCCATTTTACTGCTTATCAGCCCTTCTGGTGCTGGATGAGGAGGAGGTATGTAAACACATGATTAAAGGGAGTTTCTCCATTACCTCCACTCTCCATCATTATCAGTATTTGCCATGCCTCCCTTTCATTAATATGAAAGTGAGCAATTATTAAAAGTTTCTCAGAAATGTATCTCTACATAAATACATAAATAAAACTTAATAGGTAATTTACATTCATTCTTGTTTCTAAAGAAACATCATTATTCCTGATCTCTTTTTTATTTTAAGTTTCAAAAATTCCATCCAACTCTAACCATGTTTCAATATCTTATAAACAGACATTCACTGTATAGACCACCCAGCCTAATTTATTACAACTGATTTAAAGCAACAGACTTGCATGACAGAAAATTTTGTACCACCCATTGTATTTTGGATTAATGTAACACTAGAAATCCAACCTGAATGTCTGTCTCGATCCCACATCAGGTTTCCTATTCTCTAAATTTTCCAGATATATTTTTCCAAAGCAAATAACATGCATTAACAGAAATGAAAGTTGTCTTAATTCTTAACCTACACTGTGGATCTCATTCCTTCCTTCCTTTATGAACATTATCAATTAAAATTCCATCTAGGGCTTGAAGATGTAACCCTTTCCACATCATGGGCTCTTTCTTCCTTACCTATAATAGAGTCATGCCTACCCTAACTTAACAGTATCTCCCTTTATCCATATCCTCTTCTAACTTCTGCACGAACTCCTAAAATTGTAGGCTCCATGCAACAAATGTATTTCCTTGTTAACAGTGCAATTCATTTTAATGTTAAACTTCATCTGTGGAATTAATTTTTATCAATGTTCTGCAATAAAATATGACATATATGAGAAACCTGAGCCTTGAGATACCTGTGGACTCTCTCCAGCCATATTAACAAGAAGGTACACGGCAAATACAGGCTAGGCAGGCTATACTCCTAATTTTTGAATGTGCAGTTATTTATCTGAAGCTTTCAGATTAATGGTTACTCCAAGAAGTTTATATTATTTCCTCTGAAACATAAATCATATAAATACAAAAAACTGAGGTACTTTTTCACTCACTTCTTTCACTGGCAAACTTTTTAATTGATGATGTATACCATCTATCCCAATTTCTCACAATCCTTGTTTCTTTATCCTCTGTAATTTGACTCTCAGTGAATGCCTCTACCAGCAATGAGGGTGAGGAAGGCTCCACTGACTTCCTACTTTACAAATTTACCTTTTTGAAAATTTCTCCTCATTTTGCTTCCATGAGACTGGACTCCTACACTACATCAACGTTCCTTCTACATCATCACTCACCTCCTCTCCCACTCCACTTGTCCATTATACTCCTTGAAAAGGAGCATGCTTCAAGGCTGTCTTCAGCACTCTACGTCTTAATCTACATTTGTTTTTCAGAGATCACAACAAACTTTGCAGCTTCACTTTATCACTATTCATGTGACATATAAATGCATATATATATATATGTGTGTGTGTGTGTGTGTGTGTGTGTGTGTGTGTATATATATATATATATATATATATCCATAGACTTGTGCCTACATACAAATGCATGAATGTACATATATGCATCCACATATATTTCATGTGCATAGGCCATTCCTGTCATTCATGCGTATGTAGGATATGTAGTATATCCTACTACATAACTGAATGGTATATGTCTCTCCTGAGTACAATGATCTAACAATCTTCTCTATGTATTTACCTCAACGCCCTGTCATGCCAAATATTATATATTAAAAACAAGATCTATTATAATTTTCCTCTCATGGAACTGCCTTTCTCTGTCATCTTTTAGTTGCATTTAGCTCATCTGGTTTTTTTTTTTTCCATAATGCAACCAATGATTTCATAGCAGCACTTCCTTTTCTTTTTCACCACAGCCTAATCTAGATTTTTAAAAACCAATGTCACCTATATTTACAATTTCTAATAATAATTGTCCATAGTTTCATAATGGGCATTGTAATTTATCCCTATTCCTCATAAAATATAATTAGGGCACTCTGAAAATAATTATAAAAAACAAAATAAGTATTAAGTGAGCAAATGGAATTTAAAAGCATTATTTTTCTGACCACTCAAATCTCAAAGTTGTATATAGTCTTCACCTTTTTCACAGGAGCTAAAGTAGCAAGACAATTTTTGTTTACCTATCCCTCCCCCCCTACTGGGTTCACATGCTTTCTAAGGCAGTGGTAATATCCCCCTCTCCACTGCCTGAACTGTGGACATAAAATGAGGGCTTTCAAAATCTTACAAGCATTTCCGCAATACCTAAGATATAGATGTGACTATATCATTGGATCGTTGGATATTCTGAAACTATCTGCTTATATATTATAGACCTGATAGAGAAAAAATAAGGAACAAAAAATAAGACATTTTATTTGCATGGCAAGACCTGCCATTTTTTTTTCTCCTGTATTTCTCTAACTTACAAAAAGTCCCTCCTCCTACCTGAAAGATGATTTACAGTAATTTCTGCATTATGATTATATTATCTGTGACTAACATATTTACCTAGTTAATTTGGGAATGGCCTAACTACAAATATATCACAATGTCCATTTTGATTGATATTCAGAATCACATGAAAGTAAAAACAGACACATATTTCTCATCTCCAAGTTCTAATTTCTTACATTAGACAAGATTAAGCTTTGGAGAGTTGACCTAAACTACCCATATTGCAACATAAAAGCAAAATGATTTCATGTTTCATTTAGACTGCCACACAATGAAGACTTCCGTATTGACTGATAATAAACACACTGAAAATAAAAGCAAAATGCAAATATCTCCTAAAAGATGGTCCTGATTATAATCTAGATAGTAAAAGTAAAATGAAAAATGAAAAAGAAAATGAAAAAATTCAGTCAGTATGAACTGACTTGTCTGAGCAAGTTCAGGGAAGGTAAATCTCTAGTCTTTTAGGTTTTTTTAAATTGTGTTTCCTCCATACTAAGCTGATTTTAAAAAAACACTACAAGGGGCGCCTGGATGGCGCAGTCGGTTAAGCGTCCGACTTCAACCAGGTCACGATCTCGCGGTCCGTGAGTTCGAGCCCGGCGTCAGGCTCTGGGCTGATGGCTCAGAGCCTGGAGCCTGTTTCCGATTCTGTGTCTCCCTCTCTCTCTGCCCCTTCCCCGTTCATGCTCTGTCTCTCTCTGCCCCAAAAATAAATAAACGTTGAAAAAAAAAAACACTACAAGAGATATCCCACGATCATTATGTTTATTTTTGTTCCATCCTCTAAATCTCTTTCTCTCATCGTATGTTTATCTTCCTTTCATTACACGTATCAGAGCACAGAATGTACAATCTATAATAAAGATGTCGCTGTCAAAGGCAACATGGGAAAGATTCTGGAAGAAATTTTAAGATATTCTATTCCTTCTTTACATAGGCTAAAAAAATTAAGGTAAATTCATTTTTAAAGATGAATCATGCTTCCTTGGGATCATCACTCAACCTCAATTTCATGGATAAAAGAGCTAATTCAGCAATTACTGAATGCAATATCAAGAATTATACATCAAGAATTATCTGTATAGGGGTGCCTGGGTGGCTCAGTCAGTTAAATGTCCCACTCTTGGTTTCAGCTCAAGTCATAACTTCACGGTTCAGTGAGTTCAAGCCTTGTGTCAGGCTCTGCACTAACAGTGCAGAAACTGCTTGGGATCCTCTCTCTCCCTCTCTCTCTGCTCCTCCCCTGCTCATGCTTGCTCTCTCTCACTTGATCTCTCTCTCAAAATAAATAAGCTTTAAAAAAAAGAATTATCTATATAATAGAAAAACTATTGAATGAATTGGCAAATGTTATATAAACCTTTTTTTAAAACAGCTACCTGTTTAAGGGCTATATACCTCAAGGAATATTAATTTAAATGTTTTAAAGAACACAGTTATTATCAATTTGAAACTTAGTGTAGATGAATATATAAAGCTTATTTTTATATGTACAATAAACATTTCACATCTTCTTGCAGCTCTATATGATTTCACAGAACTCGCAGCATTATTACAATATGTGGATAAACATTAAGAAAAAATAATTATAATTGAATGTAGATTGCAAGAAATAAAGGCTAAAAGGGAATGGTGTTCAGTATATAAACAGATACTAACAGGAGATGTTTACTTAATTTTATCTAGGCAATATTGCTCGAAATTAAAATTTTAATGAATGTAATTACTAGTGCACAAGCAAAAGAATATTAAATACGGATATAATATTTCATTAAAGGTTTTAAATCAGTTCCTTTTTTATTTTGCTGTATAGTCAAAAAATATCAACTCATAAAATATTGTTATTAAAATAATTACTATCTCTTTTTATGTAGTCAACAACTTAATCTATATGCATAAAATATTACAGAATAATTAAAGAAGTTATAAATGTTCCCATGTGCTAAGTATCAGCCGAACTGAAGAAATTTAATAACAATTCATTGCCTATTTACTATTCTATTATAAATGGAAAAAGAAGTTGCTTATAAAACATTAAGATTCCATTTTCATCTACTACAAAGCTATGAATTTCCATATTTAAAATAAAGTCCTTTATAAAAGAGGATGTCAGCAGTTATTCAGCATCAAAAGCAAAAGATATTTCAAAAATTTGAACCTGTCACTCTTGACCTATTTTAGAAATAATACATAGGGCTTAAAAATTGTTCAAAAGGATTGCCTACAAATAAAAGAATATAAACCTGAAATGTGTGGAAACAAATATTTTCATATGATATATGAGAGCAGGTCAACAAAAGAGAAACTAAATATTCACTGGTATTCAAAGACATTTAATAATATACCATAATTTCTTATAAAGTTGAAACTACTTATAGAACAGAAACTCTTCTATGTATATTTGCTATGGCTTTCCAATTTGCATCTATTGGACAGTTAGATCCTTAGTTGTATGTTAATGTCTACAAGAGGCAGCAGTATTACCTCAAGACTTTCTGAAACTCATTTGCAAACTCTTCTCATATAATAATGTAGATTCCCAGGCCTTACGTGGAAAGTCAAAATACCTGGGAAACAATGAAATGGCAAAGGCACCCAGTTCCCTTTTACAGGCACCTGAATGTCTCCATGTACTATGAAGCAAACTAAAAATCAGGTAAGAATGCAATTAAAACTTTAGTCAGTTGTTATGTATATCATCAGCATGACCTGTATTACCTTGCTATGACATGTAATCAATTAATAACAAACATGTCATTTTGTGATACAGAAAACAATATATTTTATTAAAGGAAATATTTTATTAATAGTGATATTAACTATTAATAATATTGACGGTAACATTATTAAGTTGGATACATTTGCTTTTCAAATTATGCTTATACAACATCTTTTAAGACTATAATGAGGGGGGCGCCTGACTGGCTCAGTCGGTTAAGTGTCTGACTTCAGATCAGGTCAGGATCTCACAGTTCGTGGGTTCAAGCCCCGCGTTGGGCTCTGTGCTGACAGCTCGGAGTCTGGAGCCTGCTTTGGATTCTGTGTCTCCTTCTCTCTCTGCTTCTCCCCGCTCACACTCTGTCTCTGTCTCTGTCTCTCTCTCTCAAAAATAAACAAACATTATAAAAAAAAAGACTATAATGAGATGTGGGGCACCTGGGTGGTTCAGCCTGTTAAGCATCCCACTCTTGATCAGGAGATCAGGTCATGATCTCCTGGTTTCATGAGTTCGAGCCCTGTGTGGGGCTCTGTGCTGGCAGTGGGAAACCTGCTGAGGATTCTCTCTCTTCCTTTCTCTCTGCCCTTTTACAACTCTCGCTCTCTCTCTCTCAAAATAAATAAATAAGCTTAGAGATTATAATGAGGTATAAGGTAGTGCTTCATGATATTCAACCTTTATCCTTCATTAGTAGTAACAAACATTCACCCAGCACTTGTGTGTTCACATTGTTCCAGAAGGCCTACAAATAGCAACTCTTTTAACCCTTATAAGCCTTATCGATTATTTTACAAATAAGGAAGGCACATAAAAATAAGTCCTCTGCCCAACATCACATAGCTAGTATATGACAGAGTAAGGATTCTAACTCCAGTGGCCTAACTCCAGAACCAGACACTCAGGTTAATTACGCAACCATGACTTTTCTTGGTGTTTTAGAGTGTTTAACTTTGGATCAAGTGGATTAGTATATACAAAAATAACTGCCACCTAGCAAGCATCAAGTCAAAAAAAAACTTTTTTTTTTTTTTCCTTTCTGTTCTGGGCTGCACATTCACCTTCACAGTAGGATGCAAGTTTCTGTTTTCATCTTCAACACAATCTCTCTTCATGACGCACGTATGGTATCTTTTCCATAGGAGGCTCCAATTCAAGACTTATCTCTGAATAAGTACAACAGTAAAGAGCATTTACTACCTTCTGGTAACTTGGCTCCAAGTCAGTTTCCTTTCATACAAAGAAGAACACAGGCAAAGATTTATAACAAATCTTTATCTCCAATTAATCAAGGCTAGGCATAATTTTTCCCTCCACTTTATAAATAGCAGATGTAGATTTAAATGAAAACCAGATCCCTTTTTTCCATTTTTTAAAAATTAAAAATACTAGGGGCGCCTGGGTGGCGCAGTCAGTTAAGCATCTGACTTCAGCCAGGTCACGATCTCGCAGTCCATGAGTTCGAGCCCCGCATCAGGCTCTGGGCTGATGGCTCAGAGCCTGGAGCCTGTTTCTGTGTCTCCCTCTCTCTCTCTGCCCCTCCCCCGTTCATGCTCTGTCTCTCTCTGTCCCAAAAATAAATAAACATTGAAAAAAAATTTTTTTTTAAATTAAAAATACTGTGGCCCCTGGGTGGCTCAGTCGTTTAAGTATCCAACTTTGGCTCAGGTCATGATCTCACAGTTCATGAGTTCAAATCCTGCATCAGGCTCTGCACTGACTATGCAAAACCTGCTTGGGATTCTCTCTTTCTCCCTCTCTCTCTTTGCCCCTCCTCCACTCATGCACTCTCTCTCTCTCTCTCTCTCAAAATAAATAAATTTAAAAAATATTAAAATTAAAAATACTAAGGGCATGCCAGAGCAGACAATTTGATAGTAACCCCAGAATTAAAACTGGATATTTCATTTTCAACAAAACAAGATGTCTGACTCTGTGAGATTTTAAAATTTACAAGACAGATGAAGAATGAACGACAAAATGGATAATAGAATAATGCACTGAAGTTAACCAATCTACATGATGTGGAATTGTACCAGGGATTGGTACTTTGTCAGGATAAAATAAGGTATTTTATGGGACATTTTCCCTGATACTTGATAAGCAAATCACCAACAACAATGAAAATTTTACACTTTAAATAACTGCTGATAATTTATTTACACAAAGGTAATTGTCCTTACTAAATACAACATTCCAGATGGACTATGAAGATCTACTAAGTGTCTTTTCCAATATTGAAAATGATTTGCCGATTTACTTGTCTTTATTCTCTCCCAATAGTCCCCAGCTTTTCCAGGGGCATCAATTAGCATTTCCATATTTCTTTTCAACGGACTCTGACTGTCCATGCTTGGAGATCCTTTCCAAGAGCAAATGATCCCTCTGAATCCTTCGGCATCTTAAGTCTCTAGACAACCACCACTTTTTATTTTTAAGCCTTCCTTTCAGCGATTACACAGCACTAAAGTTAATGGCTTGCTAAACTCTTGAATACCATTAAAAGCAGGAGTCTGCACATTTGTCTTTTAACTTCGTGTCTGTTCTACTTTCCATTCTTCTTTAAACATTTGTTCTCCTGTAAAGGCTCAGTAGGGAACTGTTCCCCACAGACTCAATCTAGTATTCACTTTCACTGAGCTTTCTAGCAGCAGATTTAATACACTTATTTTGACAAAATTAGGATCTTGGAACGCGTGGTGAGCTCTCAATGTGACTAACAACAAAACAAAAAACAAGCCAAAAAGATAAAATAGATCCTGTATTACCAATCTTACAGATCTAATATCTGTCAGGTATTTCTAATAAATTAGTTTTAAAGAATCAAATGTTACAACTCCATAAACAAGGGAGAAACTCCAATATATCCCCTTCATATGAAAAATAAAAATAAAAATGCCCTCTATAGTTTTTATATCTCTGCCCATTTTGGAGGAGAAACTTAAATAACAAAAAACATTCTGTATTAAAATATTTTAAATTAATGAGCGTACCTAAATTTTTAATGATAGCATATATCTAAAAAGCCATTCAATTTCAAGAAAAAGGGGTATTTCCTACACCAGGTTAATACCATGTTAATATAAGTCAAAGCTTCTATCCTAAAATATCAGCACTATTGATAACCAGCCAACAATATATTGAGTGTTACATAGAACATTTCCAAACTTTCAACTACTGATACTTGAAGGAGAGTGTGTAAACCATACCACGTCCAAACACACACACAAGACTGTAACGATAATTCCTTGTATTAAAAGTAGTGTTGGAACATACAAATAAACATATTGGAATCAAATATAAGAAATGAGTACACAAACACAGAATCTTAATTAGCAGGCTAAAGAAGATAGTACACCGTAGCTGGTGTCATTATAAATAGGACCTGGTTAGTACCAATGAACCTTATGGCAACATGATACATGGGGCCTTATGAGCGGTTTCAACTGGACTCAACACTGAGTTAATAAGAGTTTTAAAACCAAACATCAGGTTATTTTGATATCTTCTCTTGAATGCTGGATGCATAACTAATGAAACCAATTCAAGCAGAGGATGTGCAGTACTAAGAATGAACTGTAAGAAACTATTCATCTCATCGGTCTTGATACAAAATCACGTGGAGAAGAAAAGGCCAAGTCAAGGCTGTTCTATTTGCACTATAAATGATTTGATCACTTTAAAAAAATGGTAGGGGATGGGTGGATGTGGGTCAAGGGGAAAAGGGAACATATAATAAATCTCAAATGCCATTCATCAAAGGTTTTGATTCTAGAGTTATTGCTTTATTAGACATTGTCTACCTTCTCCATACTTCTACACAGAAAACAAATACGACATAATACATGACCCTGCGATTCCATCACAAATCTCACTAAAAATGTCATCCAAGAGTTTGAAATGATATGATTTCATTTATTACTTCTAATTTGGATTCCTTGCTAAAAATTTATTTCAATATTGTTATTTTAACAATGTTTTACTACATAATAATTAAAATATGCTGTCTAATAACGGTAGATATAACTTTTTAAATTGTAAAAATTAGTCATGAAAATTAAAACTCACTCCCTGTGTTTACGTAGGACAGATAGGTTTTGAGCACATTATCATCACACTATGCACTGGAATATGTCGATGACACAGTTGTAAGTGATGAGATCTTCAACTGTTAAACAGTCTGACCTAGCAAAGTGCTTCCATTTGTCTTAACTAAAAGTCCTTGATAGCGGAGATGGAGCTTTAGTCTGCAACGGTATTCAAATTCTCTGTTCATAGTGCCCAAATGCAGACATTCCCAAACAACTAAGCAGTTGGTATCATGTAAGAAATACCATATACTTCTAAGTGTGTTAAATCCATTTGGTTGTTGTACCACTCTTCAATTTACACCAAAATGTATGATCCCCAACACACAATCTATGTGAATCAAATAAAGAGTAGCAAGTCAAATCAGACATATCTTTCCAAAAGTATATTTAAATGCTACAATTACTTGCAGAGGAAGCCTCTGCTTAAAACAAACCAAAATGCATTATTTTCTTGACTGCTAGAGACAACTGATTCTTTTTCTAGAGTTCAGGAAAGGCTGCTCAAGGAAACAAGGGTAAGGCCAAGCAGAGGGTAACTTGGGTTCTCCTTTATCATCTATTTGAAATTTCGTATAAGATTTTGTTTAGGAAAGGAGAAAAAATTTCTATTACTTGAATGTACTGTGAAATTTTCTGCATTATACCACAAATTGTATCACTACCTTCATAAAGACTGGAGAGGAGACAGAATAAAGCAAAGACTAGTCAATGAGAACAAGAATTTAACCTAAAATTATAGAGATATACAAACGGTCGAGTACACAATGACTCAATTTCCTGAATAAATGGGAAATTTCAGTCGTCATTTCCTCATTGTGTAATCTCACTCTTACTTTTACCATAATCCAACTTGTCTCATTAGAATATGAGATATAAACAATTAAGACTACACCTGCCTACTAAGAGGTCATTCATTGCTCTTGCCAATGAAAAGGCACTAAATCTGTTGGTGGTCTAAATCTGTTAAAAACTTCCTTAGTAGTAATCTGTTAAGGGAATCAAGTAGATCCCATTCATACATGATATCAACACTGGGATCTGTTAATATTTTATAGCTATCATTGTAATAAGACCCTAACTAATTCTCCAATATTAAAATAACTTTTTTAAATTTAACAAATCATTCTCTTTCAAAATAAAATAACTGAATATCTCATTTCTATCATAAGCTGTGTAGGCAGGAAGTGCCACTGTACTCCGTGTTCTACTGAATCACAGTATTGTACTCTAAGAACTGTCAACATTATTTTAATTTTCCTCACTGAAAAGTATTTGAAAATGTTCATGCTCTTATAAAACAGTTGTGAATATATTCTAAAATATCCCATTAGCTTGTGGTAAATATGACTCTTAAACCATAAAGTTTTATTTTTCACCTGAGGAACTGCTTTTGAAACTGAAAACTGATTCCATATACCACATGCCCTGGATTTCTGTAGCAAATGCTTTGTGGCAATGAAAACTATTTTCTCACCCTGAATGACTGTGAACTTCATACAGAACTGAGTTAGCAAGTTTTAAAGACAACAAACTGAACACCTAACCAACCAAGTTTACTACAGATCACAGAGACTTCTCAGGATTACAGGCATTAGTGCGGCCAGAATGAGATAGTCCAACTCGGGCAATGGTGTTCCATCTACCTAAATTCTTCATGTGGTTTCATTTAACTATGTAGCCTTCCTTTGCTGTATTATTCTGTTGTGATTTTATACATGATAAACAATTGCTGAATTTACTGATGGGAAAAGTAAAAACTGAGTAAACACCCTGTATCAGTGTATCAAATACTATAGAATCATTGAAAAGAAAAGTGGATTTCAGCACACATTTAAAATAACTGCAGCTATATTTCAAAGAAAGTTTTAGATAAACTTATTTCAGATGTCAAAAATCATGGAAAGCATATGGAGCAAATTTTTTTTTCATTTTAATCATTCATACTATGTCTTCTCAAATAGTATGCAGATTCTTAAGATTAAGGAGAAATAAACTCTTAAAAATATAATCAATAAAATGTGTTTGTTTTAAATTTTACTTATTTAATCTGAGAGAGAGAGAGAGAGAGAGAGAGACAGACAGAGAATCCCAAGCAGGCTCCATGCTGTGTGTGCAGAGCCCAGTGCAGGGCTCAGACTCACAAAACATGAGATCATGACCTTAGCTGAAACCAACAGTCGGGTGCTTACCTGCCTGAGCCTCTCAGGTACCCCAGTGAAATTAAAAAAAAAAATTACAAATAAAAGGTATAACTTAATACCAGTATATGAGGCAACATATAAAATGAATAATTCTGTATAAATTTTTATTTGTAAATGAATAAACTAAATTGATTTTAATAACTTAAATGCATCAACTAATTCAATACAATAGCTGAAAAAGTACAAATGTACTAACAGATTGAATTTAGGAAATAATAAGGTCATTAAAGAAAATTCTGTCTTCCCACAGTGTCTAGCCCTTTATCCCCAATACACACACACATACACACACACTAACATCCATCAAAAATGACCACGACTGGATAGATTTTTTTTAATTTTTTTAGATTTATTAATTTTGAGACAGAGAGAGAGAGAAAGGGGGGGGGGAGACCCTGGGGGAGGACAGAGAGGGAAAGAGAATTCCAAGAGGGCTCCTTGCTGACACAGAGCATAGCCCCACAGGGGCTTGAACCCACAAACCATGAAATCATGACCTAAGCAAAAATCAAGAGTTAGATTCTTAACTGACTGAGCCGCCCAGGGGCCCAAGACTGGATACATTTAATACTATATTAGGTCAGGCTTGTAAAAAAAAAAAAAAAAAATATATATATATATATATATATATATATATATATATATATATATAGCATTTCCATCGTTGCATTACATTTTCTAATATTTTAGCAAATGGTGAGAAGTTATAATGAATTATTTTAATACCAAAACTTGATAAAGCTGATATGTGTGTATATATATATATATATACACACACACACATACACACACACACACACACGATAAAGCTGACATATGGTATATATATGATATATATGTGTATATATATAAAACATATTTCCAACTAAGTCTTTACAAACATAAAATAATATCCTGAGGGCACCAACGCATTAATAAAAATAAAACATGACCAATATGTCTTAACAAGGAGTATAGAGGAAATAACTTCTATTTCTCTATCCCTTCCACCTTTTTTTCTCTGTTTTCGTCTTTGTCTTTCATGTTAAAACCTTTCTCAGATATCTAGGGACCCACATATCTTCCCATATTTTAAGGTAGTGGTGAAAAGCTTAAAGGAAGCTCTGTGTTGCAGAGAAAGGAGGTTTTAATTTGTTGGAATTTACTACAGAGTGATCCTACTGGGCCAATCCAATGAGGGGAACACTGAACAATAGTATATTGATATTGTTTCTTTGGGACTAGTTAAATTTCCCAAGGGAAAATCTATCAATTCCCTTCCTGGAAACCACCACAACTATGGAAACCTAATAGTGAAAGAGGAATAAGTGATTCATTCTGCACTACATAGAATCGATTTGGTTTTCCTTTCATATATGGTATCACTAGCTGGTGTTCACCAGCTCAGATTCAACTTGGATCAGCTACTCCAGAAAATAATCCTCTAGTCTTTTGCCAGCATTTGTATGGGTGTGGGTATGGTTGTGGGGGTGTGTGTGTCATCTATGAGAGGTATAATACTAGTGGTCTAGAACTTACTAAACAAAGATTCAATTGATATATTCCTGTTTATATACCCACATTCACCCCTCATTTTCAGAGAGCCTTAGCACCGTCACTCCTGAGTATCTGGTGTGTTTTAAGAGCAAACATGTTGGGGTTTTTGTATTGCTAGCTTTATTTCATGCTCTCCAGTCATCTATGTCAGTTACAACATATGCTTTAGAATTTCACAGTCCAAGATTTTGTTGCTATTTTCTCCTCTTCAATTTCCTTTATCTTTTTGGATTTGATTGTTTTTAAAAATCTATCTAATGGTATTTAGTAGTGTTTTCAAAGAGTACAGAGCTTAACCTTTTTTGAAATCCCCTCTATAGATTACGTTTGACTCTTAATATGGTAAGCCCATACATGGAAATATCTTGAGAATCCAAGGGTGTTGGCCAAATTCTATGCATTCTAAGCATTTGAAAGTGTCTATTATTTAAGTAAAAACAAATGAGTAACATTCATGTAAATAATACTGCTCGTGAAAAAATGTCAGTAGGGTGATGTCACTAAGAATGAAAGTGTAGGAGCACTGAAGTTCCACTCCTCCACTGAAACAATGACTGATCTGGCAAAAACTGTCAGAAGAAATTTTGTAGAACATTGGGAATCTAATAGGAATATTAAAACAATCAGAGGAGTGCTTAATAAAAAGAGCACCGGCTAGATTTTGTTTGTTTACCTGCCTAAATATTCTCCATCATCTAGTTTAGTGATGGCCATACAGATGGCAGCATCTCTTCTTCGTGAAGCTTCTTGGTTCTCTTGGAGCATCTGTATAAGAACTCAGAGCTTATTTTCAAATAATTATGATTACTCATTGGACTCTGTCTTGTGGCTCCCCAATGAATCTGCTCAAGGGCTTGCACTTAATGCACCTCGTTTGGAAACTCTCTTGGGGCTGGAGAGATCTCTCTGTGGCATTTGCTGAGCAAAGAAAGGCATATACTACTTGCCACTTGATACAAGCTACACTGAGGGGGCAAGCAGCAGCCCAGAAAGCCTAGGAAAACAGTAGCTAGGAAAGGAGATACACTAGGAAATAAAGCTTTTAGAGAACTCCTACACCAGGGATTCCAGAAGGGCCAGCACATACTCAGAAAAGATCTGAGAAGACCTTAAGTTCCACTTCTGGCTAAACTCTAGTCTCCAGTTAAGCAAAAAAATGAAGGTTAAGGCAGAATTGTAAATGGTCTGGCTAAACATTGAAGGAGGAAGAAAAACAACTGATGAAAATAGCTTAAAACTTCCAAAATTAGGGGCGCCTGGGTGGCTCAGTTGGTTGAGTGACCGACTTCGGCTCAGGTCATGATCTCGCGGTTTGTGAGTTTGAGCCCCACATTGGGCTCTGTGCTGACAGCTCAGAGCCTGAAGCCTGCTTTGGATTCTGTGTCTCCATCTCTCTCTGCCCCTCCCCCACTCATACTCTGCCTCTGTCTCAGAAATAAACATTAAAAAAATTTTTTTTTAACTTCCAAAATTGGATGAAATATATGAATATATAGACCCAAGAAGCCGAAAAAATTCCAAAGGGTATAAAATAAAAAATATCCACACAAGACATATAATCAAACTATATAAAGACAAATAGTTTCAAAAGCAGCAAGAGGGGTACCTGGGTGGCTCAGTTGGTTAAGTGTCCGACTTCAAATAAATTAAAAGTGAAAAGATGTAAAATTATATCCCATGCAAATAGTGACCAAAGGAGAGCTTATATAGTTATACTAATATCAGACAAAATACTTTAAGTCAAAAATTGTCTAAAAGACAAAGATGACATCATATTTTCATGAAAGGGTCGGTCCATCAAGAAATTATAAACTAAGTCTCAAAACAGTGCCCCAGAATATATGTAGCAAATACAAACAGAACTAAAGAGAGAAATGACAGTTCTATAATAATAGTTGTAGACTTCAATGTCCAACTTTAATTAAAAAAAATTAGTATTTATTTATTTTTGAGAGAGAGAGACAGAGTACGAGCGAGAGAGGGGCAGAGAGAGAGGGAGACACAAGATCCGAAGCAGGCTCCAGGCTCCGAGCTGTCAGCACAGAGCCCAAAGTAGGGCCTGAACTCATGAAGCGTGAGATCATGACCTGAGCCGAAGTTGGTCACTCAACCGAATGAGCCACCCAGGCACCCCAATGTCCCACTTTAAATGGACAGAAAGAAGTTCAACAAGAAAGGAACTGAAAAGCTCTGTAAACTGAACAGACAAATACAGAACACTCCATCCAACAACACCAAAATATGCATTCTTCTCACTGCATATGGAACATTTTCCAAGAGAGGTCAAATGTTAGGCCACTGAACAAGTCTCAATAAAATTTAAAAGATTAAAATCATACATAGATATTTTGCAATTTTATATGCAAATACATTTTATAAAATGTTGATCATTAATTCTATTATTAAAATTGAACTTATTTTAAATAAAATATTTAGTCATCCCTCAATATTCATCATCAAGTGGCATTTTGAATGAGCAATGGAACTTATGACACATGTCTTCAGCAGCCACAAGAGAATAAATTTCTACCTCTGCCTGCCACCATTTTAAATGTTTACATAGAGGTCTTAGCTGGGTTCAATCCAGATGGTCTCAACCACACATTGCTCTCCTAAGACTTCATCCATGAAATTGGGTCCAGTTGTGGGAACGGTGGGCAGAATGTACATTCAAAGAACAGGAGAGGGGCGGGGAGCCTCTGAATGCCCAGGTACAGCTCGCAGGCTGATCAGCAGTCACATCCTCTCCATGACCTCATCCAACACTCAAGAACTTACTTGACTTATCTAACGTGGTATGTTTTCCTTTGTGTTTTATTTCTCCATTTGATACTATTTAGTTTTTTTCTCCACATCAAATTGTTAGGTCTATAAAGTAAGGATCAACTAATACCACCATGTTCCTCCACAAGTGTGCCTGACCTAACACAGGTGCCATCAGTGCATGAGAAACAATCACTGTTCCGAAGCAACTCACAATCTTTAGAAGATGGATATTTGAGGGGCACCAGGGTGGCTCAGTAAGTTAAGCATCCGTGTTCAGCTCAGGTCATGATCTCGCGGTTCGTGAGTTTGAGCCCTGCACCAGGCTCCGTGCTGACAGCTTGGAGCCTGGAGCCTCTTCAGATTCTGTGTGTGTGTCTCTCTCTGCCCCTTCCCCACTTGCACTCTGTATCTGTGTGTCTCAAAAATAAATAAACATTAAAAAAAAAAGAAGATGGACATTGGACTAATAGCATCACAGCACACCTGTAATCAGTGCTACAATGGAGAAACTTCTATAAGAAGGAGAATAGAAAACTCTATCTGGAGAGATCACATAATACTATTTTAAAGTATTTGCTTTGAGGGCATCACTGGTGTTTTTCAGTAGGCAAGATCAATAATGATGTTTCAAGGAGGGTGTTTTCTCTGCAAAGACTGGGGATGTTGTTTGAGGACCAACAAATGCTTACACATGATACAAATATAGACATATGCTACCTATAATTACATCTATTTAAAGCACAAAACATGGGGGTGGGGTAAAGGATACATTCAAAGAAATAGGTAAAATTTGGTATGTATGATGCAGAGGGAGAAACAGGCAAAAAACTATAAAACCTCATAAGGAAAAGGGAAAAGACTCCATAAGGGAAACTTAGAAGGAATGATCAGGAAGATGGAATAAAATAAAAATTGCTTAAATACAGTTCACTACAGTCATCTCAAAACAAATATACCCAAAAGCAGAATTCAGGATAATCCACAATCCACCTCCCACCTATTCCTCCCAAGTCTACTTCATATCAGAAAACAGCACTGCCATTCAGCTGGTATAGCCAAAACCCTAGAAGTCATCACTGAAGACTCTCTTTCGGCCCCTACATCCAATCCATTAAAATCTTACCAGTTCTACGCTCATATCATACCATCAATGTGTCCACTTCTCATCATCTCCAGTGCCACTTCCCTCCTCTAACCACCTTCAGCTTTCATCTAGTCCTCTGCAATAGCTTCCTATGTGATCCCCTTTTTTCCATTTTTGCTTTCCTTAAATACATGTACACAGTAAAATAAATAATCTTTTAAAAATCAAATCAGATTATGCCATTCTTCTACTCAAAAAATTCTAATTGCTCCATATTTCATATATAACACAATCTACCTCCTTATAAAAATATGTAAGGCCTTTCATTAAATGGTCCTATAAATTTCCTAAATAAATATAAGCAGAAAAAAAAAACCCACATGATACAGGATATATTGTGATTATAGCAGAAATAGAAGTAGGGGGTGATGGTGAAAGCATACTAAATCCTCATCTTCCATAGAAGATGCCAGCAGATAATATTTAACCTCATTAAATAAAAAAGAATAAAATTATATTTAGGAGTACAAAGGGATACACTAAGAGAAACAAATAAAAATACTTGAAAGTTTCAGCAAAAGACCACTGTTTTTTATTGTAAATTATTTAATAAATGCAAGGTGATTAATAATACTTAATTTCCAAGTGGGAAGTAATTCCTTAGGTTTGAAAATATACCACAGTATAGAGCAGACTGCCTCCTACTTCATTTTGCAATGCTAGCTTCCATTTATTATCACAAACTGATATAGAAAATAAAATCGCAATTTTATTTATAAAAAGATGATAAATTTATAATGCACGATTAACAACAACAACAAACCCACCAGCATTTAAAAGAATAGTGCATAGACAAATTAGGACTTACTCCACAAATGAAAAAATCATTTGTCATTAAAATATTGACAAAATTCCTTTTATTAAAATATTTAATAATTAACTTTATGAAGAATCATTAGAAAGAACCTGGTTTAACTCCCATACCTGAGTAATCTTTAAACAAGACTGACTAGAAAGTTTCTATACCAATTAGTATCAAGGAAGAAACCAAAAGTCTAAGTCTACTTTTCATACACATTTATTAAGGAAACAGGCAGGGCTGTCATTATTCCTTCTGATGCTGAACAGTGATGTGGACTTTCTAACTAATGCAATGAGAGAAGGCAAAGAAATTAAATTACAAAATCCTAGACAAAAGTAGAGGGCAGCATTATTTTTTTTTCTTTTGAGAAATGATGAGATTATATCACTAGAAACCCAAGAGACTCAACCAAAAATATCAGAACAATTAGAATCCAACAATAAATAATTTTCTTTTTGCTATCATTAACCAAAAAGATGAAAAGAGCAAAAATCAGCAAAATCATAAAATGTCACAGAATAAAAGCAATAACAAAACTCACGTGGAATCACTACACAGTTACGTTCGATGGCAAAACAGGACCCAAATCATGGAGAAATGGATCATCTTCCATTATGTGAAGACCTATTATTATTGAAACAACAGTTCTTCCCAAATTAATACATGAATTAAATTGCAATTGCTGCTTCTTGGAAGTGGGTGACAGGAATTTGACAAATTGTTTCTCTAAATATGAGTCTCAGTCACAGGACTCTCATTTCCCTGGATGGTGATCAGTTAAAAAAATGAGCTATGAATTGTTGCTGGTCAGTTAGACGTGAGAGAAAGCCCGTTTGGGCAATACTTTTGGGAACGTATCCACTGTTCCTAAGACATGGGGGGGGGGAGGGTGGGAACAGCCTCAGCCCCATCTTCCTAGGGATATTGCTTCCAGATATGAAGCCTGGAACTGGAATGGGTATTATCCTGAAAACCTTCTGAAGATGAAGTTAACAAATAGGATGGGAACACGAAGAAAACATGGGTACCACTGATGATAAAAAAGAATAAATCTCCTTATATTTTAGGCCAGTTTGAGTCAAGATTATTTGCTACTTAAAGCATCTCAAAAGACATACTGAATTGCAGATTTGAAAAACAAAGCAATACAAGTAAATCTAAACAGTGGACCTGAAATTTGCTAGGACGCGATCAGTCAGAAAGCTCTGTATGAGATAAAATAGATCGTTATAAAGGCAGAAAATGTTGAAATACGACTTTGAAAGTAGTTACCGATAATACAATATAATTGAGGTCAATACATATTCACCCAGCATAAGAAGCATAGTATTGTGTAAGCTGTAAAATTTTGTTTTCTAACATCTCACATTTCTTCTCTTATAGATAAAGTCAATCGTGCACATTTATATGCCATGAGATACCAAAGGCCTACAGAAAAAAGTGTGCTACAATACAGAAAATAGTACAGTATCTCCAAATTGTGATTGCTCTTCCTTTTCCTCTCTTGATTAAAAACAAAACAAAACAAAACAAACCCTTGAGTATGTTTTCATATGATATGTATTTGAGATGGGGAAGGGGTGAACTGACATGGGATTTACAATGTGAATAAGGGATTGCATTAATATGTGGAAATCATACATACCTTTATGAAAGTTCACACATGGGATCTCAATTAAGAATTTGCATGGCTTGTCCTCAACATGTTCATCAGTGTAGCATATAAATATATTTTCTGAAGAAACTACAAGTTAAAATATTTTGTTTTCACAAGATTAACATAAAACCACTGGGTTACTGTTTTTACTATGGGAGGGTAGAAGGCTAGTCCTTAAAGCAGCTACATACAACACTTGGCAGAAAAATTATATTTCCAGAACAATTAAGACATTGTCGCCTTCAATCACTTGCACTGATGAATCTTTGTGAATGCATGACTCTGTTTCAGTGGAAATGCAACCCTAGTAATAAATTCTCTGCCTGGGGATGATAGATTCTAGAGAGTTAATTATTAGTTGATTCTTTTTTTAAGTGAAAATTGATTAGGCATCCTTGGGAAAACATACTAAATACTTAGCCAAAATTAATATGACTTACAATAAAAATGTCCCTCCAAGCTTAAACAGCATTATAAATCGGTAAGTATTCAAAGATACTGAGAACAAAAGGCACATTAAAAATAAAAGAAAGGGGGGGTGCCTGGGTGGCTCAGTTGGTTCAGTGTCCAACTTCAGCTCAGGTCGTGATCTTACAGTTTGTGGGTTCCAGCCCCATGTCAGGCTCTGCTTCAAATTCTGGGTCTCCCTTGCTCTCTGCCCCTCCCCCACTAGCACTCTGCCTCTGTCTCTTAAAAATAAACAATAGGGGCGCCTGGGTGGCGCAGTCGGTTAAGCGTCCGACTTCAGCCAGGTCACGATCTCGCGGTCTGTGAGTTCGAGCCCCGCGTCAGGCTCTGGGCTGATGGCTCAGAGCCTGGAGCCTGTTTCCGACTCTGTGTCTCCCTCTCTCTCTGCCCCTCCCCCGTTCATGCTCTGTCTCTCTCTGTCCCAAAAATAAATAAAAACATTGAAAAAAAATTTTTTTTAAAAAATAAACAATAAAAAAATCATAATAAAAAAATAAAAGAAAGGTATACAAATAGCAAAATAACAGTGATCAAAGAACTGGAAAGGGATTCTGTATCATTATCTTTTATCTCTGCTTCTATAATAAATGATAAAGGAGCATTTAAGATTTTAATTCCAAACTAAATATCATACCTTAAAATGACACAGTGCATATTTTATATATAGGTATATTGCAAAGTTTTAAATGACCTGAAAGTTTTATTGCTTTGTTTGTAAAATGATTGGAATAAAATTAAATTTCAGCTGTGAGCTTAATTCCATTGTCTTTAGTCAAGTGTAGACTCTCAGGACTACATTATTAGTTCAATATGTTAAATGAATATTAAAAGAATAACTTAAAAAAAACTAAAAACGTGGAACTCTAAAGCATAAGCTAATGCGACCTGAGGACAGAAAAATGCACAGCATAAATGTAGAAAATCCTTTCACTCCTCTCTGCTCCAGTGAAGCCTAAAACGCCAAGAAACAAGAACTGAGTTATCTAAATATAAAGTTCCATTGATATTCTGAACTGCTATAGTTTGCTAATAATAATTTTATTTTAAGAAGTATTCTGATTAAAAAATTGGTAAAACTTTTACAAGTATTCCACCCTACTGATTCCCATAGAACTAATAACAGTCTGTGCTGGAAAAGTTTTTAAATTAATGAACACTTCTTTGTAGTAGAATTTTCATTTTTAAGCTAGTTTGCATAGCTTATTTCCCTTAGCTCTTACGGAAAACGAAGTGTTTGCTTTTGGTATCAACTGCCCTGTCCAGTGACAAAGTCCACGATTCTGTGAGCTCTAACAAGTTAAACATTTGGCATCTCATACATATATCCATGGACCAATTTTGCAGTGTTTTGAGAATTACTAAAGTTTCTAATGAATGAGAAGACTATGCTAACATGAAGAATTAACTATTATTTAAAAAAAATTTAACCAAATATTTACTTCAAATTATGAAGACTAAAACACCAAAGCTAAATATGATTTCACAGTTTCTTTTATTTGTAATTTGGGGCCTCTTACAAAGTTACCCTCTAATATAACAATCCTTGTCATTTCACTAATTCAGTCCCTTTGACTGTTTCTTTGGTGCTACCAAATAAACACTATACATCACATCACACTCTTTTACTATTTTAATTAATGATGCTATGCCAGTGTTGGTTAAATCCTTTCAAAAAGCCAAACCAAACAAGCACATATGGTGATATTTGCTGTATCTGTGTACAAGCAACATCTAGTAGTAAGCTGGAAAAACAAACATACACAGAGGACGGAGATTCAGTGACTGATGTGTACTAAAACACATGTGCGGCAGGGTGTTGGCAGGGCAATCTGTCCAAAAAATGATGCACCTTAACAAGAAAGTCACTATGAATATGTTACTGATCTCAGTAGGAGTTGACATCATCACAAATCTAGTCCCTTCATTAAAAAACAAACAAACACACCTCAAAGTCCTTGCCTTAATATGAAGATCAGTAGCTGTATTTTTGTAATAATAATTTTAGCTAAAATTATTTATTGTCTGTCAGCCACTGAGCTAAGCACTCTACATGTATTGCCTAATTTAATGCTCACAGCAGTTTTCTGAACCTGTTCTGTTACCATCTTCATTTTCCATATGAAGAAAATGAGATTGAGGGAAATTAAATAATTGCTCAAGGTCATGCAGCTATAAGAACACAGAATAGAAATGTAAAATTGAAATGGAACGTCATTAAAAAATAATATGTCAAAAATATGATGCTATTAAATTTCAATAAAGCCTAAAGAGATCTACTGAATCCAATCAAGCCTTGCAACTTTAAATAGTAACCAGGAAACACTGAGAAACCTATCTCGATGGAAAGAAATATATTACAGTTCACCTATTTACAGAGCAGTTATTAAGAAAATAAAAGAGTCATCATATAATATACCTCTCTGGTGAGGTAGGGTCATCCTGAAATCATGTGGTGTCCATATGTTGTGCCCTCACATAAAGTCTACGCTTGATACACAATCATATGCCAATCCAGATCTTTAACCCTCAATCTGAGACAGTAAAATTAGCCCTAATAGTTGAGTCAGTAACCTTTCAACTTTGAAAAAATAAAGACTTAAATAAAGATGAAAAAGCATGTCAAGTCCATAATGCAAATATTTCCATGTAAGAGTATAAACAAAATGTGTGTATGTATGCACAATGTGCAAAATTAAAACAAATCCGGCATGTTAGGGCATCTGAGAGATTAGACTCGTGACTTTTACTTAAGGTATGGAAATGACTTTATATTTCTTATTTGATATTGAAAGAGGTAAGGCAATGGGTCTAATTTTGTAAACGATATTAGAAAACTTAGAATTTACTGTCCCAAGTTTAATTTATTCAATTCAAAAGACTTGCCTAAACGCTTAGGCAAAGTTTCCTTGTAAGAACCTATTTGGCATTTGAAGTACTTAAAAAGAAAACTGAAATCATTAATGTGTAATGCAACTTTAAATGTTATAGGCAATTTAATTACTCAAGATTATGAATAAGACTACTTATTAAATCAGTTCAATTTAAATAAAACATTAATCAAGGATCAATAAAAAGTGATTGTTCTACTGTTTATATAAAGATTACCAGATTTATAAACAATATCAAAGTAATGATCAGGTAAGGACTGAAAAACAAAAAGAGTAAAGTGGTATGGCTTAAAGCCATACATAAGTAAAATAAAACTCTGTAAGTATTTAAATAAATTAAAAAAATAAGAAGGGGGAGGAGGGAGAGGGAAATACAAGCAAAGGGTACAAATAGAGAAAATAATGAAATTATGGATTACAATCCAAACAGACTAATAATTAAATTATCAATAGCATAAATACTCTAATTGAAAGGCAAAGACTATCAGAATAGATACATGACCCAATTACATGCCATTTACAGGAAACTAAATACAAAGAAACAGGATAAAAATAAATAATGAGGAAAAATAAATAGCATGCAAATAGTAAGCATAGAAGTCTGGAGGACCTACACAAAACACATATTAAATGTAAAGGCATAAATATTTTAAAGGTAAAAATGATAGAAAAAGGTATACCATGCTAATAACAGTGAAATAAATGCTGTAGTTGCTTTATTAAACAGTGTAGATTTCAAAAAATAATTAACAGGGGTTAAAAAACAGACATTTCATAATGATAAATTATGTCATCAAAAGAACCTAATAATCCTAATTTTTCCCACTAATAACAGAATTGAAAATACATGAAGCAAAAAGTTTTGTTGATTGTTTCTTTTGCTGTGCAGAAGCAACTGCACTACTAGGTATTTACTCAAAGAATATAAAAAGTACTAATTCAAAGGCATACATACACCCAATGTTTATAGCAGCATTACCTACAATAGCCAAATTATGGAAACCACCCAAGTATCCATCAGCTGATGAATAGATAAAGAAATGTGGTAGAGGGGAGCCTGGGTGGCTCAGTTGGTTAAGCGTCTGACTTCCGTTCAGATCTAGTTCTTGAGTTCGAGCCGCATAGGGCTCTGTGCTGACAGCTCAGAGCCTGGCACCTGCTCTGGACTCTATGTCTCCCTCTCTCTCTGCTCCTCCCCTGCTTGTGCGCTCACTCGCACTCTCTCTCTCTCTCTCAAAATAAATCAACATTAAAGAAGATGCAGTATATATATATAAGGGAATATTACTCAGCCATTTTAAAAAGAATGAAATCTTGTCATCTGCAACAACGTGGGTGGAGCTAAAGATAGAATTATGCTAAACAAAATAAATCAGTCAGAGAAAGACAAATGGAATTTAAGAAACAAAACAAATGAGCCAAGGAGAAAAAAGAGAGGGGGGCAAACCAAGAAATAGACTCTTAACTATAGGGAACAAACTGATGGTTACCAGAGGGGAGGTAGGTGGGAGGGATGTGTTAAGTCGGTGACAGGGATTAAGGGGTACACTTGTCAAGATGAACTGTGCTGTGTGGGAATGCTGAATCACTACACTGTGCACCCAAAACTAATATTACACTGTTAACTATGGAATGTAAGTAAAACCGTAAGAAGAAAAAAAAGCATAGGGGTGCACGTAAAAAAAAACAAAAACAAAAACAAAACTATCATTTGCATAACATGAGAAACGTGGCATCCATGGGAGTAAATCTGAAAAAAAATGTGTGAAACCCCCCACATTAACAACTAAAAACATCGCTGAGAGGAATTAAAGGCCTAAGGAAAGAGGGAGACAGACCTTTGTTGTAGGTCAGAAGACTCAAAATTGCTACAGTGTCAATTTTTCCTTTGTTGATTCCTTGACTCAATGTAATCACAATCCAAACCTAAGCAGATATTTTTTTTTATTTGGTAGAAACTGGAAAACCAGTACTAAAATTGATAAGGAAATGCAAAGGACCTAGAATATCTGAAGAACAGCCAAAATATTTTTTTTTAAAAAGCAAAGACAATGTTGTGTTTGCATACAGATAAACAAATAGACCAACACACATGCACACAAATGGACAATTTTTGACAAAGTTGCAACAATAAATCAAAGAATAATTTTTTTTTTTTCAAAAAAAGGCCCGAGAACAACTGGCTTTCCATAGTCAAAAGGAAACAAAAGAATTTTATACTTCATACCAAATACCAAATAAAATGAATGTGGTAATGGTTTCACGGCTGTACAAACACATAGTAGCTCAGCAAATTGTACATTTAAATTTGTAAGGTTTTTTTTTTTTATACTTTAGTAAGAGAAGGAGAATTAATACAGACATCAGATTGCTTATTATGGGAAAAGGAACACAATCTAATTTTCTTCTAAATCATTTGTTAAAAAAAAAAAAAGAAAGAAATTAGAATGAAATCTAGAATTTGAATACAGAGTTAATAGGAAATAATTTAAATTGAATAAACAATAAATAAATAGTGAAAAGGTACATATATTTTCCTAAATTTATTTATTTTCCTTCATAAAATATATTTTAGCCCATGAATATCATTTTATCTAAATATATGTTGCATCTATTTCCCATGTTATGTTTTCTTTCAACTCTATGATTTTATTTTAACAGTTTTATTACACTATTCACAAAAGAGAAATAAGCATTTTAAAAACTATAAAAATACAGAAAACGTGGAATAATATAGCATAATTTGGAATATAGGAAACCCTTTACATCTACACAAACAACTCAACATTTCAAAATTTTTTGAAGTTTGTTTGTTTGTTTATTTATTTAGAGAGGAAGAGAATGCCAGCAGGAGAGGGGCAGAGACAGAATCTCAGGCAGGTTCCACAACATTGGCACAGAGCCACAAGCGGGGCTCAATCTCACAAACCATGAGATCATGACCTGAGCCAAGATCGAGAGTCAGACATTTAACCAACTGAGCTACCCAGGTGCCCCAAACATCTCAACATTTTAAAAGAAGAATTTAAATAATTAAGAGCTCAAAAGTAGACCTCTTAGGAATTTATTTGTATACAGTATATAGTATGAAATAGAATCCAAAATATTTAATTCTAATCATCATATAATAAATTCTCTTATGTGCTTGTCTCTATTTCTACATTCTTCATTCTGTTCTATCAGATTGTATACCTACAATTGTATCAAATGTCTTACTACTATATGTTTTTATAAAATTTCATAGTAATTAAATTAGTTCCCAGTCATTGTTCTTTTTTCAAAAAATTACTTGGCAATTTATTTACCCAGATAAATTTTGTTGTATAATTTTCAAGCTTAAAAAAAGCACAACTTTGAATTTTATTAACTTTAATTAAATAACTAAATAAAAAGGATTGACCTATTTATTTATCATGTTTTGTTTTCCTAATCTGGAGCATCAATTATTGGGGTTGTCCTTCATGCATTCAATGAAGTAAAGCCAATTTCTTCATATTGTTGTCAATTCACATATAACTACAAATAGCATTAGTAAACGTGCTTGCATATCATATTTAATAACATTGAAAGAATGGTTTTGGCAATTTACCAAAACTAAACCCACTACCAACAACAACAAATAAAGAAGGGTGGGTTATCTTTAGAGAACAGAAATATGCTTCCTATGCAAAACCAATTCCAGAAAGTTCTAAAATGTTCTTTTAAAAATAACAGTATTATTGGAATTATCTGTACCAAATTCTCCATAGCAAATTACTTTGTAGATGAAATTTATTTTATGTAACTGTACATATACTGGCATGTTTATAAAGAAAAACAAAATTAGTCTCTTTATTGCTGTCCCTTATGTATCTTTGTATCTCCCAAGGCCCTTGTGGTAGTAATATAACCTAAAAAAAATGCACAAATTTTTTGTGATTTTTTTTTTGTTTCAAAATATATAGCCCTCTCTGCCATGGAGATTGATAAGGTTAGGACAATCTCGTCTCTGTAAACTGCCTCCTGAGAAAGTAAATTATCTACTAACTGTAGCTACAACAGTTGCAAGAACAAAATGTGTAACTCTGAAAGGCCCCATTGCAGTAAATGCCCTCTAAACACTGAGAAAAATAATTGCTTAGTGACTGATCAGGTAGGGTGTAAGAAAACATTTCACTTTCTGAATGTGAAGTTATAAAGTTTTGATCCTGTTCCTTATCTTCCCCAGTGACTCCAATAATGTGGTTTCATCTCCAGTAGAAAGGAGACTAACTTTTTTCCATCTAACCTACAATATCTTCAGCTATTTCGTACAGAGTCATCTTGCTGTCATTCAATACACAGAAGCAGATGTCCTTTTGCTCCTATTTCCCACTTTTCATTGTCCCTGCTGCAAATTTTTCAATGATTCTTTTTATGGGCTCAAGACAATTTCATTCTATCAGCCTTTTCTTTTTATGAGCATTCAGGGACTACAATAAGACAGGGCACAGTGTAAGGAGACAGAAAGTAAGGCATTATATTCTGAGATGTGAAGTCAACAATAAGGTGAGAAAGAGATAGAGCTTAGGGAAACACTCTACTGCTTCCAAGAAAAGTAGAATGGCAGTTCATACATATTATTTAGGAAAACTTTCTACTTATAGAATAAAAAGAAAAGCAAGAATTGTGTGCAGAATCATTAAAGGCTGGCACCATCTTCCATCCAATTCTATGCCTCCTTATTCCATAACAATAGGGCCTGAATTGAGCATATACTTATCAAGCTACAGACAACATTATCCAACTTCTCTTTCAGCTGATGATAGGGATATAATAAAGTTCTCAACAATGATATGTCAGTGGAGATGATGCGCGAGTAACTTGCTTAAAAGAAAATTACGTGACCTTCACTCACTTGCTCACTTTCCCTTTCTCTCAGACTGAAACATGGTGAGGTAGCTGTACAGCTTCGACTTGACAGATAAGGAAAACATTATTTGAGATGAACAGACAGAAGGAACCTGGGTTCTTGAATGGTCTTGTTGGGTGCAGTCCCCATCAGTCTCACTAACCTCCAGACAACTTTGGGAGAAGAACTAAATTTCTATCTTATTTAAGCAACCATATTTGGGGGTCTTTATCAGCCTGATCTTAACCCTAACTGAAACTGGGACTTACATACAAACCTGACATCTAGTTTAAAATGTGAAAAAATACTATTGTGCTTACACTCAAATTGACAGTGAGGATACATTCAAGAGTGACTAAAAAAGAAAACAAAAGGGGGAGTATGAAAAAAAATGTTGGCAATCCTCTATCCATGAGAAAAACTTTTTAAAGGTTTAATGCCAAAAATGAAAGAAAAAAGCCAAATAATTTGTATATGTTATCAGAAAAATATAAAATAAAAAGTTGGACTGTAAGACACAGAAAATAAAACATGCAATGCAAAGTGACAGACGGGTACATAAACTGAGGTGAAAGGGAAGCTAACTAAAATAAGCTGAGAACACAAAGAAATGACAAAGTGTAGTGAGAAAACACCACAATTTTAAATCAGATTTCAATCTGCCTATTGGAAGTTTTAAAGAATTAGAATCTCCTCACAGAAAATACAATCAGTCGTGCAGAGCACAATGGATAAGATTAAAATGATGGAACAAAATAGGCATTTTAAAATTTTCCAAAAATAACCATAAATATACAAGAAAAATATCGCTGAGCTGAAATAAAAACGTATGGTGGCAATTTTTTTTTTGAGATACATGTTTAAAGAACAAATTTCTACAAGGGTTTAAAAACAGAGGGAAAAATGGGCTATTTACAAAGGAATGAAAACTAGGCTTAGGCATCTTATACTACATCCAAATGAATAAAAAACAATAATTGAATGATCTTCAACAGGCAAAGAGAAGAGATTGCAAAAAACATACTCAATGAAGTCATCATTTTCCTGTGAAGGTACTGGACTTAAACTCACTGATATGTAAAGTCTCAGAAAACATACTATGTACTGATTCTATCCTGATAGTCTTTAGATGAATCAAATAATAGATTTTAAAAAACTAATCATTTATACCATGTAAGTATTTTTAATTAGGGAAAGAAATAAAAGAAGTAAAAGAAATGGGATGAGGATGTGTACTTTCAGAGCAAAACATTAGTAACAATAGGTAGACAGTAGAAACCAATGCTACCTGAGAAAATACCCAAATCCTAAAGGAAGCATGATGCTCAAACTAATATAGGGGACATCCAAAGACATCTTTCTATCCATGATGTTTCCTCACAAAAGACATCTATGGTAACTGTGCATGCTTAGAGAAGGAACCATACATATCTGCAATGCTGGCAATGTTTTACCTCTGTGGATGGGACCTGGTCACACACTGTTCACGTAATGTTCCAAACAGACTGAGTACTTAGGCAGCCCACGTGGCTCCCCATAGACAAGTGATAAATAAATAATAACTTAAAATCTTGCGAAATGTATTGTTTTCTACATATTTGCAAGAACTGCTGGGAGCTGACAAACTAAAGATATTCTGTTAACTCTTAAGCTAAAATACAAAGTATCTCTAAATAGATACTGTGAATTTTTTATGTAAATGATATAAAAGAATTTCTAAGGCTGAACAAAAATAATTTTTAAATGTATCAAATAATCTATAGAATTAACAAGTTTTACAAAACAGAAGTTCAGGGAGAATTAAGTTTCCAAGTTTGCATAAACGACAGCCAAAAGTTAAAGATTTATTCTTGGATGTCATGTGATTAGAAAAGAATGTTACACTGATCTGAAAGTCTTACACCTTCTGTTATTATATTTAAAATTCTAGACCACTCCCCTTCTTGAGGCACTCTTTCCCCTGGTATTCTGTTACATCACATCCTGTTGGCCTTCCTTTCTTCTTTACCATCCTTTCCTTTACCTTCCTTTCTTCCTTTGTTTCTTTCCCATCTTCTCAACCAATGGCTAATAACTATGGCCTTGGGCTAAACGTAGCCTGTTTTTGTAATGAAACAAGTTTCATTTAAAATAAATAAACAGCCTGGCTTATGTGTTAATATGTTGTCTATGGCTGCTTTCATGCTACAATGGCAGAATTAAGTAGTTACAACAGAGACCACATGACCTGCAAAATGTAAAAACATTTACCATCTAGCCCAATGCAGAAAAAAAAAAAATTTACAAGTCCTGCTCTTCATTATTACCATTCCTCAGTTTTGTCCCAAGCCTTCCTCTCTTCTTATTCTGTATACTTCTCCATGTTCATTTAACCGACTCTACTCCCTTCATTTCTTCCACCTCACAAGCGTGTAGCTGCAAGCCAGACCTTTACCCTTAACCTCCAGATTCCCGTGTCCAACACTCTTGGGCATATCCACCTGGATGTTTTCCAGTTCTTGTTCTCGGTGCATCCACAAATAAATCCATCATCCCCTTTCCACCAAATCCTCACATTCTTGTTTCTCAGCAGATGTAGCCACTGCTTACCTGGTCTTTAAATAAGTAATTTGAGAACCTGTGCTGACTCCTCTTCTCCTCCTCCCTCTCCTCCCCCTCCTCCTCCCCCTCCTCCCTCTCCTCCTCCACCTTCTCCCTCTCCTCCTCCTCTTATCTCCCCCTCCTCCCCCTCCCCCAGATCATACATTCACTACAGTATGTTGCCGTATTACCTCAAATCCTTCTGATTTTCCTCCATCGATCCCTCTACTCCCAAATACCATCATGCCTTCTCTGAATTACTGAAACACTCCTTAATTGACATGCATATGGTCTTCCTTCTCTCTAATCCTATCTTTACACTAAACCAACATTATTCTTTAGACATAAAGACCAAATCAATACTTGTGTTCTACTATAGTCTCTGATATCTAGTAAGTGATGAGTATTTTTGCATGCTATGGTAACTACAATACCATATTGTTAAAAGGAATAGAAGAAATAATAAATAGATGTGAGTCCACAAGCTCACTTGTGGACAGAGGGCAGAGAAGGATGGTATAAATCAAAAACTCTCATTTCAGATTAAAAAATATATATATCATTTAAAATAATATAGCAGAGATTACAAGCAGATTAACAAATCTTTTTTTAATGCTTATTTATTTTTGACAGAGAGAGAGAGAGAGAGAGAGAGAGAATGAGCAGGGGAGGGGCAGAGAGAGAGGGAGACACAGAATCTGAAGTAGGCTCCAGGCTCCGAGCTGTCAGCACAAAGCCCGACGCGGGGCTCGAACTCACGGACCACGAGATCATGACCTGAGCTGAAGTCAGACGCTCAACTGACTGAGCCACTCAGGTGCCCCAAATCTGCTTCTTATTCTTTCTGGACACACAGCTAGACTATATCCCCCACCCCACCTTTTCTTTTCTTTTCTTTTCTTTTCTTTTCTTTTCTTTTCTTTTCTTTTCTTTTCTTTTTTTTGCTGATTTTTCAGTTATATTTGGATATATAAAATATTTCTAATCAGTAGAATGTGAGGGAATGAAAATGGTCACTTCTAGGCCTCACCTTAAACACTTTCCATTTGTAATCTTCCATGCTCTTTCCCCTTCCTATTTGATGCAAGAAAAAATGGCAACTTTAGGATATTCATGCTTAAGATGACAGAGGCAGAAAAAGAAATACCCCCTGAATTTCTAAATCACCACTTAACAAGAAAATATCTCTTATCAAAAACACTGTGGTAGGGGGTGCCTGGGTTGCTCAGTCAGTTGAGCGTATGACTTCGGCTCAGGTCATGATCTTTCGGTTCGTGAGTTCGAGCCCGACGTCGGGCTCCATGCTGACAGCTTGGAGCCTGGAGCCTGCTTGGATTCTGTGTTTCCCTCTCTCTCTGCCCTTCCCCTCCTTGTTCTCTGTCTCTCTCTGTCTCTAGCTCTCAAAAATAAATAAATGTTAAAAAAAAATAAAAACACTGTGGTAGGCTGAATAATGATGCCCCAAATATGTCAGGCACTAATCCAGTTAACCTGTGAATGTAAGCTTATACTGCAAAAACAACCTTGCAAATATGATTAAGTTAAGGTTCATGAAATGCAACCTTAGCCTAGGTTATCTAGAGGGTAATCTAGGGACCCAAGATAATCACAATGATCCCAAGAAGGACACAAAAGGACACAGGGTCAGAGCAGAAGACAATGTGATGATGAATGAAAGGAAGAAAAAGGAAAGTGGCGTGGGACCATGATCAGAGAATGAAACAGTCTCTAAAGGTAGAAAACATTAGGAGCGGATTCTGCCCTAGAGCCTCTAGAAGGAACCAGAACTGCTGACACTTTGATTTCAGTCCTATGAGACTCATTATTGATTTCTGATCTTTAGAATTGTAAGAGAATGGATTTCTGTCATTTCAGCCACTTAGTTTGTGGTAATTTGTTGATTTGGGCAACATAGATAGGGTCCTAGCTGACTCTACCAGGGAAAGAACAGAAAAGGGTTCTGAGATGAAACTAGATGGAGACAGGGTATAAGGACATTTGAGGATATGGAGACAGCAAATGCAAATAACATTTTCATAAAGAGTGAAGACTGAATGAAAGAAAATAAACTTAAATTGATGTGTTCTGGAGCATATATGGACTCTGAGGATTATCTTTCATTTGAGACGGACAAACAGATGATGCAGGGCAGAGTGGAAATGACTGGAAGAGAAAAGTCCTTGAAAAGGAGGAAGGGGGTCTGACTGGAATCGAGTGAGAATACACTGTCCTTTGATGAGAAGAGGGACACTTGCTCTTCTTCAAGATTGCAGGAGGAGATGGGTGCAGTCGCTTACCGATAAATAATTTGGTGACGGCCTTTACAAATGAGAAGTTCCATTTTCCCCATGAATAAAAGAGCATCAGGTGAAATTACACATAGAATAAGGAGTGTGATGAGTTATGAAAGAATAGGAATTTCATGAGTTTACAGAAAATTTAGTCTTGTTTCAAGTTGATGATTACGCATTTCTAATGACATCAACAGGGCTGTGTGTTTGTGCTGTTTTGTTTTTTCCAAAATATTTAGTAACACGGATGTAAGCATAGAGAAGGTATAAGTTTGGGCTCATGGAGGGCTGCTGAGTGAAGAGAAGAAAAAAAGAGAAAAGATATTTGAGAATATTTGCAAAGCAGCAATAAGTGGTAGTAATAAGACATAATGATCATCACAAATGATGGGACTCCAAACCAGAAAAGAAGAGTAAACAGGAATGGGTGGTGGACAGAATAAAAACGGTATCCATAAATTCAAGATGTCCACAGTATTACTGAAACAAAGGATCTTCATTGTCGGGTGTCTCCAAAGAGGATCTGAGCTACAGCTGAAGATTCAGGAAAAACAAACAAACAAACAAACAAACAAACAAACAAATATGGCAAGACATGGCAGCTGACAGGGTATGTTTAAAGCTTACACACTCCCAGTAGGAGCTTCTCCCAATAATGTGGGGTGGAGGACTTTGAAAGGGAATTTTTGTGCGCCCAATGTTAGGATCTAAAATAAAAACAGCGAGTAAGAGCCAGAGGCACAGAAATACAGTCTACTACTACTCTCTGATTTCATCTTAGCTTTCTCTAAAAATTAGAAATACTTATTCATGAATCCATATGCCCACGTTGGGATGATTACAATGTAATAAACGGCCCATCTGGCCTCTCACACTGACATTCAAGACCTTCATAAATTTTCCCGGCTACAATATCTGTTCCTAAACTTTTAATGAGAAACCCTACTTGTTAATGCACTCAGAAAAGAAGCATTAGCCAAGTTTGCACAAGTAAATATAAAAACAGAATGAAAATATAAAAGCATTATTAAATATAATGATCAAAGTATCCCCTCCCTAAAGGAACACTGACATTGGATAAGAAAAGAAAAAAAAGAGTTTATAATTATACAATTAGACAAGTGAAAATAGGCAAAAGAACTATTTAAGAGTACCTCACGTTTTGTTTTTTTCTTTTTATTTTGAGATAGATGCTAGAAGTGTTAAATAGCACTCATTTCATCCATTGCATGCTAGGGATGTTATTGCCAAAAGAATTTTAAAATTGAATAATTCACTGACTTCACCTCCCTGACCCTATGTAAGTACCTGATCTTCAGGTAACAGCACACCAGTCCTGAGTTATTTTTTGTGCATCAGCTCAGCAACCAAATAATGACAATAAGTTCTGCCCATTTTATTTGTAGGAAAGTAAATGCACATCATGGAGCGCTATAATAATGATAAGTTCTTCCTATGACTCTCCTAAGGAAACAGTAACCAAGATATTACAAACAGGGATGAATACGGAGAAGGGGAGAAGAGTAGCTCATTTTAAAATACAATGAATCACAGTGCCTGGGTGGCTTAGTCCGTTGAGCATCCAGACTCTTGATTTCAGTTCAGGTAATGATCCCAGGGTCATGGGATCAAGCCCCACATTGAGCTCCGTGCTCAGCATGGAGCCTGCTTAAGATGCTCTCTACTTTCTCTCTCTCTTCCCACTCTGTCCCTTTCCCCCACCTGCTCTCTCTAAAAAATAAGAAGAAAAATAAAATAAAGTAAAATAAAATAAAATAAAATAAAATAAAATAAAATAAAATAAAATAAAATAAAATAAATCACTACTATATTCTACTTCAGAAACTGTAAGTGATCTAGATGAACATGGGGGGAGAAAAACCTTTGGTTCTGAGCCATTCAAGAACTGGAAATATGTCAATTTATGACATTTCCATGAAATAAAGAGAGTGTTTGTTGTTATTTTCCTCCATTAATTCTAAGCATTATTTACTTTTTACTTAATTTTACCATCAGAAATAACCAAATAAAAAGTAGTTTACTAAAAGTCAAATACAATTTTTCTAATACTTCAAAACATAAAGTAAGGAGAGCAGGGAAGAAAATGTGCAAGGAAACACAAGAGGAAATGGTTATCAAAAAGGGTAAAGGTTTGGGGCACCTGGGTGGTGCAGTCGGTTGAGCGTCCGACTTCAGCCAGGTCATGATCTCGCGGTCTGTGAGTTCGAGCCCCGCATCAGGCTCTGGGCTGATGGCTCAGAGCCTGGAGCCTGTTTCCGATTCTGTGTCTCCCTCTCTCTCTGCCCCTCCCCTGCTCATGCTCTCTCTGTCCCAAAAATAAATAAAAGTTGAAAAAAAAATTTAAAAAAAAAAGGGTAAAGGTAAGGGGTTCTTGAGTGCCTCCATTGGTTGAAAGACTGACTCCTGATTTCAGCTTGGGTCATGATCTTATGGTCATGAGATAGAGCCCTGCATTGGGTTCCCATGCTGGACGTAGAGCCTGCTCGGGATTCTCTCTTTCCCTCTCCCTCTGCTCCTCCACAGCATGTGTGTGCTCGCTCTCACTCTAAATAAATAAATAAATAAATAAATAAATAAATAAATAAAATATTTTTTTAATAAAGGGTAAAAGTAAGTCTCCTGAGTGCCTCTTATATCAAGGTAAAAGCAAAGTGAATATGGACAGCTGACATATTCCAAATATATTTATACTAGATAAGTTCTTCCTTCCCCTCTATGTGCATTAAAAACTTATGTCCATGCATTACTTACTGGAGGTCTCCAATTAATTCATAATATTTAGTGGAGTACTGAAGTTGTTCCTACCTATAAATAAATGGTACTTGTGCCGTTATGCATCCCTGTAGTGATATATCTGAACAAGGTAAAGATCCGCTTGAGATCTTTGAGATGCAACCCCCACCCCCGCCATCCTCACAAAGTTTTTATTCCCTCTTTTCTCCTAACTATCCTTGGCCTGTTGGCTATATAACTCATCTTATCCCTCCCACTCACCAAGAAACTGGTGATAGCTCTAGATATTCATGCTACCTAACAAATCAAAGTCAGTTTCCCAGGCCCACCACCACCCTGGTGGCTCAAGGTCAGGTAACGTCCTTGAATCATGCTTTAAAAATCCACCTAAACTTAGCTCAACACAGAGACCTCCGAAAAATCACATTTAGGTGAAAGATTAATGATATAGATTATTTAAAAGGATTCTTGAAGAATTTTTAAAATGGGTCAGGCTGAAGAGTGTGTTTCAATTTTAACCATATACACAAAGCAAGAGAAAACTGAATTACAACAGAAAAATCTTGAAAATGATATGTAGATAAATATGTAAACTAAGAAATCACCCATTAAAATAGGTTATATGAGAAAAAAATATATACATTATGTACAAAACTAGGCCCTAGAAAGAAAAAAATATTAAAAAGGAAGTCAAATAATTATATCCTAGCTTTATTCAACATTACCTATCAAAGCTTGAAATTAATAAAATAATAGCAATGTACTAAATGAAAGTCTCTTACAAATAGAAGTTCTATGCTAGCATTTGAAAAAGAGCCTAAGATTATACTTAAAGCAGAGATCAGAAAGAGAAGTTTTAATAGATCAAAGTAATATCTTCTATTTCATGTCTCTCTGCAGAACAATTAAGGATTCTGCTATTAACCATCTGCTAGGTTGGGGCTTTTTTAAAAATGAAATTAAAAAGAACAGGACATACCATCTCATGACTGTATTTGAGTCATCATGTGTAGAGTTTGTTTACATCAGAATGACAATTTTTTTTTTTTTTTTTTGCCAAAGAGTCTTATTAAAAGAGGCTTTTGAAAGAGCTGGTACATTATATGATGTGCTCAGATAAGGTAATGGAATGAACCAGAAAATCTCTCATTAGATAAGGTTCTGGGAGCTGAGAATAAGATGGGCATCAATTAAAATGTCCAAAAAGCTAAAACTAAGATACAGCAGTACATTACACAAGGGTGGCCCCTCTCCTTGATTTTCAACAAAGTTGGAAACAATTAAGGGTTAGGTATTTAAGCTTTAAAAACTAGGCATTTTCTGTCATAACTGGAAAATGCACTAGTTGGGAGAAAATTGTTCCTAAGATTTTGGAAAGCAACCTATTTGTTTTTTCCAACGGCAACCTTTATGGAATTTTCTGGGAAACTGCTTCTTGCTTTAACAAAATATTTTTAAGTAATAATACACCATATGCCTTGGGAGAAAAAAGAAACTAATGAGAAAAGAAATCCATCATTTGCATTTTATTAATAGAGAGTTCAGAGAAACATTTACATATCCAGAAAAGAAAAGAAAAGAAAAGAAAAGAAAAGAAAAGAAAAGAAAAGAAAAGAAAAGAAAAAAGAAAACCCTTTAAACAAAACACATAACCACATTTGGTCAGGTAACCAAAAAATGTTTTTAAGTGTTTGTTTGTCTGTTTGTTTGTTTTGAGAGAGCGAGAACATGAACAGGGGAGGGGCAGAGAGAGAGGGAGAGAGAGAATCCCAAGCAGGCTCCACAATGTAAGCATAGAGACCTACACAGGGCTCAAACTCACAAACCGTGAGAACATGACCTGAGCTAAAACCAAGAGTGGGAGGTCCAACTGACTGAGGCACTTAGGCACTCCACCAATTTTTTAATCTTCTGTTCTCTTCTCCTTTGCTCTCCTCCTCCCCTTTGAAATCAGGGGCAGCTGTATGTCAAGTTTCATTCTATTCCATAGACCTTCATGATAGGTCTTCAGAACTCTAAATGTGGAGAGTTTATACAGAGGCAAGTCACATTTAAAAATATTTAAGATGTCTCTCTACTCCAATTCTGAAGGTAAATGCCTGGAATAAAAATTGAATGTTAACTTCTAGTTTAATTGGTAGATTTCACTAGAGGTAGATTTCAATACAGAATCCTTTTTTTTTATGCACAATGCCTTTTTTTTAATTAAATTTTTTTGTTGTTGTTTATTGATTTTTGAGAGAGAGACAGAGACTGAGCATGAGCAGGGGAGGGGCAAAGAGACAGGGAGACACAGAATCAGAAGCAGGATCCAGGCCCTGAGCTGACAGTACAGAGCCTGACACAGGGATTGATCTCACAAACAGCGAGATCATGACCTCAGCCAAAGTCAGACGCTTAACGGACTGGGCCACCCAGGAGTCCCATATGCACAATGCCTTTGTATGTCACTCTCTGTTCAGAAAACAGAATTATAAAATGTAACCTCCATAAGATATCCCAGAGAATTCCCAGCCCATTAAAAAGATTAGTCTCCATTAAAAGATTAGTATAGCCGAGTGTAGGAGAGCCTAATCCTGACTCCTACCCCCAAACCAGATACCGAACAGCCCTGAAAAACTAAGATACCCAAAAATGCCATAGGTCTATTTGCTAGGCAATTAAGATTCAACAGAGAAGGAGTATTTACTCTACTAGAGAAGGGAGAAAGTACGTTATAGCTTGGCCACTTTCTCTCTGAAAAGCAAAACAGGGAAGGCTGCAGATCCCATAGTCCTGCTTGTGGACTTCTTTCTATTTTCACTGCTGGTTTCATTCCTGCCTTCCACTGTAACAGCATTCCAACTAGTTTTAAGCGTTCACTTGCTTCAAGCTCATGCACTCCTTGCTTGTTGACCTGAGTCCCTTGATCTGCAGCAGAACTAACTTACTTTCTTGAGATTTGCAGACGATGGCCTGAAGGAGTAAAGGACCTAACCTTCCCAGAAGATAGGGCCTGACTACATTTGAAAACAGCTGTGGCAGACACCAGCAAATCAATTCAGGGTCATGCCACATACGACTGGCTGCCTGGACATCTGCTTCTCCTGCATGTAGTGTTCCTCCCCTCGCTTTTTCCCATGCCTTCTCTTTAGAACTTTCAACTTCGTCTGGATGAGGAGGATGGTCTTTGAAACATTAGTCCACTATCTTCCCAGGTTGCTGGCTTCCTGAATAAAGCCAGTTTTCCTTTCCCACCATCACTTGTCTTTTTATTATTTACTTTCAATTGGTGAGCAGCCGAACCTGAGTTTGGAAGCGATTCTTTGTCTGGTAACCCTACCATGTTCAGTGTCCATAAGCTGGGAATATCTCTGCTCCAATTTCTCCAAAAAATAAAGCTCCTCTCACCTCCTGGGGAGTGGGAGAGGGTAGTTGCTTGGCTGCATGGAAAAGGGAAAGCATTGGAAATCTAAGGTTTTTGTTTACAGACTTCTGAGTAGTCTCACCTATCTGCTGCTCCCTTGCCTTCTGGAGTACTTGCTACCTCTAAGCACAGAATCCTTCAAAACTGTCCAGGAACATGTTCCCCCACCCATAGGATACATGTGTCCAAACTCTGACATAGACAATGCATACTGTTTTTATTTTGGTCAAATATTACTTCTCCGTTCTTTTGGAGAATATTGAGATTTAGACTCCTTTGCTGTCTTTCCTGTTATTTTTATCCCTGTTGCTTAATACCATTCTTGTTTTCTTATTATTTTCACTGTAGTAGAGTTTTTATAAGGCACAAAACATATTCATATAAATTACCAAATTTAATATTTTTCTCTTAAATAAATGTGTATTTTTTAAAGCACAGGCATATAATTATATGTGAACATAAAATTCTATGAAAACTATGTCTGTTCTGGCTTCCACTGTTTCCTCATCACCTAGAACAGGGCTTAATCCATAATTACTTTTGCATGAATGCACATACACATATCTACAAAACATAATTTCTCTGTGAAGTATTTTAACATGGCAATTCTATATCATGTTTTTATGGATATTTAAGTTGCCATTAAAACATGTAAATGCAGACTAACATTACTGCTAAAAGCAAACCTATATTCTATACAAAGATTCAGAATTAGAAATGACTGCAAAAATGTGTGTATGCATATATATGCACATAGACAGATATATATATATATATATATATATATATATATAGCTATATCCTCTGATTTAAATTAACAACAGCTTATTCTTATGTTTATCCTTAGCAGTTTAGCTCAACTATTTCTGAGCCATATAAAAAAAATCAGTCCCAGAGACAGAAAACTTGAGCAATGCTTGTGGTTTGACATAAAAAGTGGACCGTAAGTCACACAGTACACCATTACTCTGTGGCAGATAACCGCCACGTGTATTTTAGAAAGGTCCTTCATATACTTTGACTGCATAGACTCTGGTCTATTACATAAAATATGCCCAAGGTCAAGTCCAACAGGGAAAAATTAGAAAGTATGCCTCTTTCATCATTTTTTTTCTTTTTTTTTCAACGTTTATTTATTTTTGGGACAGAGAGAGACAGAGCATGAACGGGGGAGGGGCAGAGAGAGAGGGAGACACAGAATTGGAAACAGGCTCCAGGCTCTGAGCCATCAGCCCAGAGCCTAACGCGGGGCTCGAACTCCCGGACCGCGAGATCGTGACCTGGCTGAAGTCGGACGCTTAACCGACTGCACCACCCAGGCGCCCCCTTTCATCATTGTTTAAAAAGTTTAAAAATCCTCGGAGGCACCTAGGTAGCTCAGTCTGTTAAGCATCAGATTGTGGCTCAGGTCATGAGCTCATGGTTCATGAGTTCGAGCCCTGTGTCAGGCTCTGTGCTAACAGCTCAGAGCCTGAAGCCTGCTTTGGATTCTGTGTCTCCCTCTCTCTCTGCTCCTCCCCTGCTCATGCTCGTTCTCACTCTCTCAAAAATAAACATTAATTTTTTTAAAGTTAAATCCTCAAAATATTGCATTTATTTTTTTTTCAATTTTTTAAGTTACTGGAAATATATACTACAGTCCAAACTGAAGACCAGTTCTTCCTTTTTAGTATTCTCTTCATCTGATCCATAACTTTCTTTCTCTTTTTTTACTCTTCTGCCTTCTGGATTCCTTCCCCCCCACCCAGCTTTTAAAATTGTTCCTCCTTTTTCTTTTCCTTCTGTCCTTTTTCTATTCCCTCTTCCATTATTTTGCAGTGATGAACATCTTTTGATCATTGAAAGCTTGAGATTCATGCTCCAAAAATTATATTCCTTTTGTGTTTTGGACATGCCTGATTTGTTGAAGGTTTATTACTTTAAGATGAAAAGGCATTAAAACGGCTCTATTCAAATAAAGTTTGAGGGGCGCCTGGGTGGCACAGTCGGTTAAGCGTCCGACTTCAGCCAGGTCACGATCTCGCGGTCCGTGAGTTCAAGCCCCGCGTCAGGCTCTGGGCTGATGGCTCAGAGCCTGGAGCCTGTTTCCGATTCTGTGTCTCCCTCTCTCTCTGCCCCTCCCCCGTTCATGCTCTGTCTCTCTCTGTCCCAAAGAAAATAAATAAACGTTGGAAAAAAAAACACAAATAAAGTTTGAGTCACCTGAGACTCAATACCCTGAGAGAATGGGGGTGGGAGATTGGGAAGCATTTAGGGAGGTACAGTTGTGTTGGGATTGAGAAAAATCTATAACAGAATATATGGGATTAATCTTAATGCCATTCATATTGTACTATATAGCTAACTACTATGAGGCACAAACAATTAAATGGAAAAGTTTGTCTGTCTCTTTCACTCTCCACATATCATGACACACACACATTCTCTGTTTTTCTCTCTGCATCTCTACATGTATATGTAGCATAGTGGTGAAGATCATGGGCTGTTTCGTCATAAAGATACAATTTGGATCTTGACTCAGCTATTGATTATTCAAGTCAACCTTGAGCAAGTGACTAATTACTCTAAACTTTAGAGCTCCTTTACACAATGAGAACACAAATACCTAATTCTCAGGTTGTTGTCACAGTATTTAATTAATATATCTAGCTGTTGATCTGGCATAGGACCTGGTAAACACTCAAGGGTGGCAAAAACTGCTAGCTATTCACCAAAATCCATGTTCTCTCTTCCTTCAGACCAGAGCAAGACCACAATGGCTAGCTGCCTTTGAAGATAACAGAGCTATGTGGTGGAGCTATTTTGAGAAGATGGGGAGCAGAAGTGATATGTGCCATTCTGGCCAATAAACACCTTGTATGTGTCATTCTCTCTGCTCTTTCTCTTTCAGCTGGTGATGAAGCTTGACCTTAGAAGCTCTGTAAATTCTCTTCTTGCTCCTTTGAAATGCATGTAAGTCTTCTCCCAGACTCTTTCCAGTGTTATGACTCAGAAAATATCTTTCTCAAAGACCTCTGAATACGATCTTTGAAATATAACAATGGAAGGAGATAACACCCCTACAGAACAATTACTTTGGGAGGTAGGTAGAAAGAACTAGAATGTTAGGTGTTTAATTCACTCATTGCTCCTTATATTCAAGTCACACAATAAAGAGGTGAACTCAAGAGAGAGTTCCTGGTTTGACAGCAGAGGTGAAAGAGAACAAAGTCCTAAATTTCAGGATCTTTAAAATCTGAAAAGTAAATTGTTTCTGTAGCGTAAGAATAGGAAATAAGACTGAAAGAACATTTAAATTTTAAAAAATCCCTTTGATTTTAAAGTTTATCAGAGGAATGGACATATGAGGCATAGCCTATTCAAATGAACTCAACTACCATTTAGTTAAGAAAAAAATAAAAGAAGGAAGGAAGAAAGGAGGTGGGTAGGAAAGCAAACTTTCTATTGTGACTAAGCCACAGTATATTCTTGGAGTCCAAATACAAGAAATTCTATACCAACTCAGAAAATCATATGGGCATGCTGACAAGAACCAACAGGAAATATTTTCATATTCCTCAATCCAATATAATACTGGGAAGGGTCTTGGGATTTTGACCTAGGTCTGTGCTGCATCCTTCAATAATTCATTTAATTGTCTTTGTTTCCATTTCTGTACTTGTAGTGAATGTTGAAATTGATCATTTAAGCTATTTTACATGATTTTTTTTACTTAAACACAGTCTAATAATGGCAATAAAAATATGACTAAACTCATAGGTAGAAACTCAAACCTTACAGTCAATTATTTTAATCCAGTTCACTTGAAATTTAAAGGACCTCTGCTCTCTGGCAGGCCACTTTAGCCAGCTGAAAAGGCATTGACTCACCAGCATTTGAGCTCCTCATGAAGATAAGGGGATAAGGAATACACAGATATGAAGGCTTTAAACAGATATATTCTATACTATTAAAAAAAAAAGCTTTTAGAATATTTTCAAAGCTGAATGGTGTAGCAAAATATTTTTCCTTTGTAGAAGAAACCAGCAAGAACAAACAATATTTCTTTGTTCATTATAACATGATATTTGTATACAGACCCTTGCAGTTGATTAGAGTAGTGCTAAATTTCAAAGAACAGCAATCTAGTTTTTATATAGTTGAGTGGCCTAGATATTAATAAGGATATACATACTAATGATGATGAACCAGCTGTCCATGGAAAAGCTGATTTAGAGCATATCCAGTTTTATCATTCTGACAGCTCGCACGGGAAAACATACCATATTCATTCCCCTTCCTTGTGCTAGAGTCAAATTAGAATTTCATTTAAAGATAAGGAGCCAATATCATACCATTTTACATTCTCATCTTTATGACCTACTTATTTTTCATACTTGCTGTTAAGAGATGGGCATTCTTCAATGTCAGAAGGGAGTGGTTTTATTTCTCTCTATATTTTCTGTTTTAGTGAACTTTTGAAAAAAGGCATTTCTTCTGTCTATCTCAAACACACTTTAATGTATCTGAGATCATAATGATCTTTTTTTCTTTCCATTTAAGCATTTTTTTTGGTTGTGGGCCTCTTTTAGCATTTTCTTGTTTCTTATCAAGTATGACTTCATTATGTTTAAGCCCTTATTTAATAAAGTGTCATTCATTTCTAATTAGTGGTAGATGATTTCTAATTTGAAATAGATAATAATAATATATGCCTCTGTGTGTAATATTTTAAATGACTATAATAACCATTTGATCAGAAGAACTAATTATTAATCCAACTTTTTAATGCTCTCTTTGATGACAACTGAATTAGACAGGATGGAAATAAACAAACTGATCAGGGTAGGGAGATAAGAGAAAAAGAGAAACAGAGTTAAAATTTCATACATCAATTTTCCTTGGAAAATGCCATCATGTTAGTATTAATGATACTTGTAACAAGGGCAAGGTAAAGCTGTGAAATTTCTGCTGAGTTCATAATGTCCTTTCTATTGTGCACTCTTTTTCAACAGGGCACAATGCTCTTGAGAAACCTAAGAGCTTGTATTTTTTTCATGAAGGCAATGCCCACCCAACCTGCTCTGCAAAGTGTCCAAGAACCCATGCTACTAACGCCATGCGGTACACATACACGATTTGCTGGTGCACAACTCACAGGCAGAGAAGGAGTGGAACATATGTGATCCTCTAAACTCTTATGGTCTTACAGCTTAGGCTGGGCATATATGGTCTGAAATCATCATGGCCAACAATCCTGTTGATAGAGATCCCAAACCTGTAATGGTCTATACTTTTAGACAGGAAACATTTATACTACAAAGGAACAATAGGAAATGGCCTTATTTAAAAGGTAGAGTCATGGAACGCAATAGCTGGAACTGACCTAGGCTTTTTGTTGAGCTAACATACCACTGAGCCACTCTTGGCTAACTTTGCAAAGTAAGGAGGAAACAGCATCTAGAGCTATCCAAATTGGTCTTCCACAGCCTCACAAAAATATTCCTACCTGTCTCCTGTTTCGTAGGGCCCGACCATCTGCTAGAGAAGTCACAAGTCAATGATGGTTGTTGCATTAAAGCACTGTAAGTTGTTACTTCATACAGGTAATGCAATAATTATAGTCATAGTCATAATCATAATCCTCATCATAAAGTATATCCAGTGTTTATTGAATCCTTACCATGTACCAAGCACTATGCTAAGCACTTTATGGACATTAAGTCATTCAATTTAATCCTTCTAAGAATCCCATATGACAAACATTGTTATTAGCCACAAAATATTTAGATACTAAAATGGGAAAATTAGGGGCACCTGGGTAGCTCAGTCAGTTGGGCATCTGACTTTGGCTCAGGTCGTGATCTCACAGTCTGTGGGTTCAGGCCCCACATCGGCCTCTATGCCGAGAGCTCAGAGTTTGGAGCCTGCTTCGGATTCTGTGTCTCCCTCTCTCTGCTCCTCCCCTGCTCATGCTCTGTCTCCCTCTCTCTCTCCCAAAGGTAAATAAATTTAAAAAGTAAAAATTTAATAAAGGGTGCACTAGTCAATTAAGCCTTCATCGAAATAACTTAATTTAAAATGGGGAATTTAAACACCATCACTTTTTGGATGGGAAAGACATCTGAGTGGGAAATACACCTTCTAGTTTTATCCAACTCATAACCAATTCTTATTGCTTTTTACTCCTTTGAAGAGGCACAGATCAGCTGGCTTTCCAGAAATATACTACACTATCTGGAAATCCAGGTGTGAAGAACAAATTTCTGTGCCCTGGATATTAAACAGAGATGGCCTCCTTCATAAACTAACCACAGCCAATTTACACAGATACCCACTGCAGAAAAAGCACAAAACAGTATAAAGTAAGCATTCTTGTCTTCCATTTCTAGCAGCTCTGTCTTCTGCAAATACATAATTCATGCAGCTATCAGGTCACTTTCTTGTCAGCGTCACAAAGGAAAGTGGGAAGGAAGGGCCATTTTCATACTAATCAGTCAGAGAATATTTTGCAATACATTGTATTTTGCAAATACATTGCAGCCAAGTGCAGCTCCCTCAATGTGCACACTTCCTGCAAAAGCCTCAATGTCTTATGAGTTATTAAAGCATCAAGACTAAATTGGAACGTTGGCATTTTTAAAAGTAGACTATAAAAAATTACCATTCAATTCCCTTTACCCTTTTCTCCCAGCCATTACTTTCCCGTTAAACAACCTGAGGTCTCTCTAATAGGCCTCTCCTTCCTATACTCTCCTGCCACTTTTGCAGTAACCACTTTGGAATCTTGAAGCTGAGACCAGTCACCTTTATTTGCCCTTCTCTTATCCAGCAACAGATCGCTACTTAATCCCCATCCATTTTTAAAAGGAGTTCACCAAGATGTTTCAGGTGGAAGAAAAGAATACTGAAGAGTCTAATGGCCCTCAAAGTACTATTTCCACTGCCAGTTTTCACCGCAGAAGCACAGGAAACACCTCAAAGTCCTGCACAGAGATGGGTACAGCCTCACGGACAACTGTTGGGCCAATGCTTTGGTTTTCGGCGGTACACAAACAGAAAGGTCCTGGGCAGCAAGTAACAACATGAGATAAGAAAAGAAACCCTACTGGGGTGCCTAAGTGGTTCAGTTGGTTAAGCATCTGACTCTTGATCTCAGCTCAGGTTTTGGTCTCAGGGTATGAGTTCAAGCCCCACATTGAGCTCCATGCCCAACCCCCCCCCCCGCCAAAAAAAGAAAAAAAAAATAAAAGAAACCCTGGTACTTTAATTTCCTAGTCCCCAGGTCAAAGAAACCAAATCAGTGATTCAGACCTAGTCAAGCTTCTATAGCATCTATTTTGGTTTTTATTTTTGACATTATGAGGTGTTCTTTTTGCAGCCTAATTTCATTTATTCTGTGTGCCTCAGGGAACAGGACTCCTCCCAATTGCTTTGGAAAACGATGCCATAGTTTAATAGATGTCACTAGCACAGAGGAACTTTCATGATGTTGTGACTAAATTTTTCTTTTCTTAATTGCATACCATTATTCCTAATTATGTTTACTGGTATGGTGCTAAGTAATTATGCTCCCTTCTTCCTGTTAACACCCTTCAGATATTAGAAGCAGTTTTGTCCCTCATTAATTTTAGCTGAGAAGGCTATGTATATTTAATTTTGTATTATTTTCCAGATTTGTGTCAAATTTTCCTCCTCTCCCAAGATGTTTTGCTCCCATACAAAGTGCTTCTCTGTCTTTTAGAGTATGTAATGGTCATCCCTCTGATCTCCTTGGCCCCCAATCTTAATGGGGATTGGCGTTTCACTTTTCACTTTGTTACCTGATCTCTAGCAAAATCCTATCTTTGTCTCCATGGTCTTTTCTACAAATTATCCCTGCCACCTCTTACCTGCAACTGGGTTGTCTTCACAACCTCCCTAAGTGTGTTGAGGCTGCTATAACAAATACCATAGGCTGGGTGGCTTATAAACACCAGAAATGTATTTCTCACAGTTCTGGAGCCCAGAAGCCCAAGATGAAAGCATCTGGCAGATTTGATTTCTGGTAGAGCCTGCTTCCTGTTTCATAGTCTTCTGATAATGTCCTCACATGGCAGATAAGCTAAAAGGCTATCAGGGGTCTCTTGTATCAGGACACTCCTCTAATTCAAGACCTAATCACCCCCTGAAGACCCCACCTCAAAATACCATAATATTGGGGATCTAGGTTTCAACATACAAGTTTTGGGGAGACACAAATAGTCTATAGTGCATCCTGTTCAGAAAACTGTCCTCCTCAATGCTTTACCTCTCTATCCACATGTGTATCGTTATGTTCTGGGCCCCCTCGGGTCTTCTATCTTCAGTTCCAACCTGCAGATGAAGCTCTCTCTTCTGCCAGGGCTTTCTGACTACCTTCATGCAGCTACTAGACAGTCTAAGAGTGCCTGACCTTAGGCCCAATCTTCTTACCTTTTGTCTCCAGCCCTGAGGCTTCTTTGTTGGTACCTAAGTTCAGAGGCCACAGGATTCCCAGTACTCACGGGTGATGTGCAAAGAAAGGGGTGAGTTAGCGCTCCACAGTGTAAAACCTACACCAGTGGGGATAGAAGCTGACAAATAAACCCTCCCTTCCTTCCTCCCCACCAGCCCCCAGCCTCTTGGACTGAGAAGTAGGGGGTCTCACTTAGTGGAGCCCAGCTCAGGAACACACCTTCGCCTGGCTCTTCTGTTGCTCATCCCTACTTTCCTGCTCAAACTCCTTAAGAAAGTAGGATTGACGAAGCCATGGCTTTCACACTGGTCTTTCAGGTGCGCCCAGGCTAAGACAAATCATTTGTCATCCTTCATAAAATTACTTCAGGAAAAAAGAATAACTTACTCAATTTCACCACTCTCTACCTGTATATCTTTCTTTGGTTGATTCATTCAAAAATATTGAAGAATGCGGAATGTAAAAGAGGAACATTAAGGGGAAAATTGCAAAGAGAACACCAGAAAGAGAAAGGAGAAAGCAAGACAGATGAAATGCACTGTACAACTTCACACAGGGTACAGACTATTTGCTTTCTTATTTAATTTTCACAATAATCCTATGAAATAGAGTTCTATGAAATAGAATTTGGCCACATGCTTGAAAGCATAAAGGCTGAGTAGCAGACTCTTTCTTTTCATGAAATTGAAGTTTTCTAATACAAACTACTTATACCCTTATAACCTGTATTAATTATCTTTGCTGCACAATAAGGAATCCCAAAACTCAGTAGGTTAAAACACATATTTACTATCACACGGTTTTTGTGGGTCAGGAATTGGAGCACAGTTAAGCTGGGCCTTCTGCTACAGGATCTCTGAATCAAGGGGTCACCAGCTAGGCTATGGTCACCTAAGGCTCAGCTAGAGAAGGATTTGATTCCAAGTTCACATCGTTATTGGAAAGATTCAGTTCCCAATGGGCTGTTGAATTGAGGGCCTCAGTTTCCTCCTGACATCTGGCCAGAAGCCGCCCTGAAGTTTTTGCCACCTCAGCCTCTCGAGGACGTCAGCTTGCTATATCAAAGTGTACAAGCTGAGAAGGCAATGGAGAATCTGCAAGATGGATGCCAAACAATCATTTTCTAACTGTTTTCTAACCTAAGCATGAAAGTGGCATCCATCAATGCTGGTGCGTTCTACTGGCCAGAAGCAAGTAATTTAAGGGAAGAAGATTCCACTAAGTCACGAATGCCTAGGCAGGCAGAAACCTTTGGGGCCATCTTAGAAGCTTTCCTGCCATGCATTTCAATTTAGTAAACAAGACATACGGCAAAACTACAAAATGAAGAAGGAAAGAGAGGATACAGTTCTAGGGTACAAATTATAAATTATATGCTATAATATTTAACATGACTCCTAATTTACAGTCAGTTTTTCTGAGTCCATAGCTCCTTCTCTCCCTGCCAAGCCACATGATATTTCTAGAGGCAGAGTGTTCTTACTGTTGAGACTTGTTAGAGAAGGCTAGGCAGGAATGCAGAAGTCCTTGGCTCCAGGCTGGAAAGTTTGAATTTATGTCAGCTTAGGGATTTGGCAGTCTCTTAATTCTTTACTTTAAAACTGGTGTATTCTCAAGAGATCTATATGGTGAATTGCTTGCAAAAATGTTCCCAATTCTCCACCCCTTTGCTATACTCGTTGCAATGTGATTGAATATGGGCTAGCCTTTTGGCTTGTTATAGTCAGTAAAGTGCAAAGGAAGTGACCACATGTTTGTTGAGCTAAACCTTAAGCAGATTTCCATTCTTTCACTCTTCCTTGAACCCAGAAACCTGCATGACAATAAACCCAAGTGTGCCTATGGAGGTATGGGAGGCCATATTGAGCAGAGCCAAGTCAGTCCAGTTGTCCAGGAAAGATGCCCTACATGATACAGAGCCCAGCAAAGATCCACAGAGCTACCTAGCTGACCCTACGCTGATCAAACACACAAGTGTAAGTCTTTCTCAGACCAGCCCAAGTCACTAGAAGAACCTTGCAAACTGGGAGACTCACAAGAAAAAGTGGTTGTCACTATAAATCGCTCATTTTGGAGTGGTTCATTCTGTAGTAATACTTAAATGATATTCAGTAAGGTAATCATAAAAAAGGTCAGTTTAGGAAGGAAAAACTGAAATCAAGCCATTACTAGAAAACTACAGTGTGAGTGTAAAGTAATAAGGCCCTAACCTCCTAGCAGCAGTTAGGAGGCATCCAACATTCGAGAGACCAGGTTTTAATAACAGTCTCTGAAATAAAGTTCAGATGCCACTGAGTATACAAGGGACCAGGGCCTTAAAAGCTGAAAAGAAAATGTTCCTGAAGACAATTCACAGAGACCATCTTACTCCTAGCCTCACTTTATATTTTGAAATAAATAGTAAAAACAACTGTATTTTAGAAAAGACATAGAAGCAATTTTAAAGTAAAATCACAAAGAAGACACATTTCTCACAGTATCTGTAGGTAGCCTCCAAAATACATAAAAAGGGCACCCCTACTAGGTATGTGACTGGTTTTCTGTGTTTTCATACAATAAGAGCCGTAATTGAAAGAGGATACCATGGAAGAGGAATTGGAAAACCAGGACAGTCCTAGAATTAGTCTCAGGTGTAGAAGGAACTTGAAGAGTCATTTAACCAAACAGGTTTTGTTCAACAGATTCCCTAGATGATATTCCTCAGTGAATGTGAGAACTTCCGTTGGCCACCTCACCTGATTTGGGCTCCACATGTCAGCTTTTTCTTACATTTAACCAAATTCAACTCCTCATAACTCCCATTCATTGATTACTGCTCCGTCCCCCAGAGCAGGAGTACCATGAATGGGACCCCTCTTCTCTGTCATTTTTTTCAAATATCTGAAAGCAGCTAGTGCAGGCCTCCAAAGTCCTCTCCTTTTAAACAAACTCCCTTCCTTACCTTGCATTTGACCAGTTCTAAGTCCTCCCAATATTCTAGTGGATTTCCCATAAGTAAATTCAAATTAAAATGAAAATAAGCAAAATAAAAAATTGTAATGCAGTGTGTAAAACTCAATAGTCCAGTTCATACTGAACTTGAATAACTAAAACTCCATGTCTTTTCTCTAAGTAGCCCCATCATACCCTCCATTCTGATGTTCTCCAAACTTTGTGCAACTTTTACTAGGGAACTAGATGAACTGAGATAAAAAGAGAGAGAGAGAGAGAGAGAGAGAGAGAGAGAGAGAGAGATTGATTCCCAGAATGAATGTACTATGTCTGTGTTACATACATATATATAATTTTTATCTGTAAAATTAGACCACAAGTACCAACTATTTGACCCCTATTTTCAGTCTCTCCTTGTTTCTAGGTAATCACGAACATTCTTTCAGTTCTAAATAAATAAATAAATGTTAACAGGTACAAAGACTATAAAGGAGACTTATATAAAGTCTCCACAGTACTCCATCAGGCTGGCACTGATCCATCAGTAAGAACTCTGGGTACAGTTTAACACCTATTATGAAACCACCTAACTGTGCCCTCGTTCTCTCCGTTTGTGCCAATCTCACACTCGGGGCTGTTAAGTCAGTGTCGATATATACCTTGCCTGCAACACTTCTATGACTGACTCCTCTCTAATATTTAAAAACATTAGAATGACAGGTCCTGATTTTGTTCTTCATCCATAACATAAAAGCCTAAAACTCTACTCACTAAACAGCTGTGTGACTTTGAATAGAATCTTTCTTTTTTTTTTAATTAAGTTTCTTTGCTTATTTCAAGAGAGACAGAGACAATAAGAGTCAGAGGAGGGCAGAGAGAGAGAGAGAGAGAGGCAGAGAGAGAGAGAGAGAGAGAATCCGAAACAGGCTCTGTGCTACCAGTGCAGAGTCCAATGCAGGGCTTGAACTCATGAAACCTTGAGATCATGACCTGAGCTGAAACCAAGAGTTGGATGCTTAACTGACTGAGCCACCAAGGCGCACCAGAATCTCTATTTTCTAATCACTGATACTTTTAAATTTTCTGTTGTATCTTTTTTGTTTATATATTTCTCAAGTGGATTTTCATTTAACTACTAATCCTATGACCTCATAACTATCATCTCACCTCTTTACCTTTTGATGTGACCCAACTACACTGAGAAACTTCACCATTATTAATGTTCCAACCCTGTGTTCATTAATATGATTTTCTTCAAAATCGTGTCATTTATAGACAGGATAGATTCAAGCAGAATGATAGATTCAACCAGATTAATGAGCCACAATCCTTAAGTAAAATAAAAACCAAAATCGATGATGGGGCGGTGGGGGAGTGAGGGAATGATGGGAATGACTTTGACTAAGTTTTAATAAAACAGAAATCAACAAAAATCAATAGGTATTTACTAAATGCCTACATTTCAAGGCTGTTAGCTAGGAACTGTAGAAAACATACAATATACAAGTGCTGCTTTGTTAGAAAAGAAAACACATAACCATGTGAAGTAAAGAAAAAAAAAACAAAACACCAAAATATTTAAATAACAGCACCAGACAGTTATAAAAGAGATGTCATAAGGCAGACATGATTCATTGCCAGATGAATTATTCAGACAATAAATTTTACAAGAGTTCAGAAGAGGGAGGGATCACTTCGAGCTGGAGTGGTCAGGTCCATGAAGATAGATGCGAGCTAGGACTGAAGCTGGATAAACAGATAAACTTCAGACAGAGAAAGGGCAGGGGGAAGGCACTGTGGGAATTTGGCATAGCTTCTGTAAAAGTATTTGCTGGAATGAATGGAGTGTTAGTCAAACTTTTTTTGGAATGGTTTTTAGAAACTGTCAGAAAGAAAGAGGAGTAGTCAGTAAGTTCTTGGAGACGCTGGTGACATATTTTTGGAAATAAGATTGAGAAAGCTATTTGGAGAGAGGTGATGATTTGTGAAAGGGCTTCGGATGCGAGGAGGCAGGGAACATGAGCTCCGGCAAGGAGGGAGTCTTGTCAGCAGTACAGTGTGGAGTAGCAGAAAATGAGAGAATGGAAAATGAAAGAGAGACAGAAAATGCATCTGGGCTGGCACTAAAAAATGGCCAAAGATTCTTCTACACTTCATCTTTTATTTGCTCAATAAATATTGAACGGGAATTGCATAATTCCTCACTCATTTGGTTATTTATAGTTATAGACACATGAGACCATCACTTGTGGGTCTGATATGATGGATCCCCCATCCGTGGAACCAGTTAGTGAAATATCTGTGAGACCAGGACCAGCAAGATTTCCTCTTCCCTAGACTGTGCAGGAGGCAGACGTAAGTCAGATAAGGATTTGGAATCAGTCACTGATAGTGGCAAGGGCCGGAATGAAACACCAAACCTAGTGCGAAGAGCAAAGTGAAGGGCAGGAGAGCTGGAGAAACCACTTAACAACAAAGGACACCGGTGTTCCGAAGAAAAGTGTGGAGTAGGTGCTGCTATCCACAGCTGGCTTTTATGTCACCACAATGGTGTAAAGAGCCATGAACGGGAGGACAGTGTTGCTCGCAGTGCAACCTAATTTTGTGACCTTTGGATTCGGATGATACTACACTCAACCACAGAACGTCCACGGCCCACCTCTAAGATACACGCAAACCCCTTGCTCCGTCCGCACAGCTTCGCTCACTGCGCCCGAGGCTGCCCCAGCATTCTCACCCAGCATTCACTCAGAGGCCACCACGTTGCTTCTTCCTCTCTCTAATTTCCCACGTGCTGCGAATCCCTTCGGACCTAATCCAACCTCCCTCCAAGCTGCTTTCCCCTGAAGCGAACTCTGCTTTCTCAAAGCTCCTTCTTGCACAACTTGTGCCCACACCACAAATTTGACACGTTTGCCACCTACCCTAGGTTACTCTTAGTATGTATGTATTCAGTTGTATGTATATTGTTATTTAGATTGTAACTTCTTATATGCATATCTCTGTACATATATGTACATATGCACCTGACTAAATGTCTTTTCTCCTACATATACAGTGTAATGCATATCTGATACGCTTTGTGTATACACATAAACAGGCGCACATGCACGCAATAAAAACACATATCAGTTCTAATACATCACGCAAAAAGCCCTGTGAAATGTCGAGGAGCAAAATATGTTTTAAAGCAAATGTGCAGATTCAAAATTTTTTTCCTTAGCCTCATTTCAGTAGTTCAATCATAAATAATTATTTATATGGTGAAGCAGGTAGTCCACAATTAAGTGTTCATGAAATTACTTCCTTTACCAAGTGGTTTCTGAAATGGCACTCCTGTTGGTCTTTCCCTAAGATACCCCACAAACACATTTTAGTTACTAGATTCCAGCTAAGAAAATAAGCAGGTTTTCAATCAAGATTCTTAGAAGTATGTCTCCCACTGATGAATAAATTACTAGAGAGGACAATAACAATTAAATTCCCCACAGTGTACAGAAGTTACTAGGAGAATGATTTAAATTACTGGTAAAAGATTTTGTATGAAAAGCTCTATAAACACAAAGCAAAGATGATCTAGATGGTGTGTTTTTAATAATTAGGTGTACATTATTTATTTTTCATAATATATGCATATACACATTTTCCCAGTATGCTTATTATTCTAAACCAAGCGAAAAACAGACTTAAAAATTCAAACAAATGAAAGCCTTTGTGTTAAAGAAGGTAACACTAACGGAGGCACAGGAATGTGCTGGCATGTAGCAGGCTTGAGGCTGTCATATCAGTTTTGATGTAGAACAGATGAAATACATTTGACCACAATGCCAGGGAACCTACCACTTATCTTTTAAATATGTTTCTACATCTACAAAGCACTAAAGGAAGCTGATTATTTAAATGATAGAACTAATGTAATTGTTATGTAAATGTTATATCTAATTATCTAAATTATAACCAAAAAGAGAAAATTAAAATAGTATTTTTTATATATTTGAGAAAAACTGAAGCAATGTAGTACATGGAGAAATCCTAAATGTAATGAAAATAAAAATGTCTATTATAGAAAACTTATTTTATAATAATAAAGGTATGACAAAGAGAGTAACATTTTTTAAATATTTAACAATTGCATTTCCAGGTATGAAAGATAAACTTTAATCACAAATTGGGCTAGTTCTCACTATAGATGGCACGTAAAAGGTGATTACTGCAACTCCCTATATAACTATAGGGAGAGATATGAAGCCAGACAAAGGAATGTAAATTCACAACCGGATTCTGACACAAGAATATCTAGCCTGAAAGAGATCTCAACCTTCCTGTTGTAAAACTATGCTACCATGTTTTCTTCTTCTTACCACTGGGAGTTGTGTAAGAGTCAAATGAAATAATTTAGAGTGTTTTATGCATGTAACATAATTGTTTTTGTCATGGACAATTTTAATATGTCTCAGTTTGTTGACATGACACAGCAGAAGTGTCCCCTGACCCTCGTTCCTCTCTCTTTTCCCTGGAAATACATTTTTTTTTCTTTCAGTGATTACTATCCTGGGCCCAGGGGATAAGACAGGTAATCACAGGCCCTGCTTTCAAGACCTCTCCAACTGGTGGGAAAGGCAGAGAAGGCAATTTATTCACTAGAACTTACACTCTGCTTTCCAGAGTGAGGCACTGCCCAGGGAGGGAGCTGCCTAGACAGAGCTACATTTCCCAGCCCCTGTTGCACTCAGGTTTGGCCCAGTGCAGGCTCAGCACTAGGGTGACGCAAAATTTAAGGATGCACTTACTCTCGCAGGGTCTTGTTAGCTCTGACTTATGCAAACCTGAGAGAATGTGCAGCCTTAAATACCATGCCTCGGGTGGCTCACCTGCCTGACCTGAGATTAGCTCTCACCAATAGAATGTGAGAAATGATATATGTGACTTTTGACCAGAGTGTTTAAAAAGTGGGTTGCCCTGTCCACTGTCTGTATGGTAAGTGTGTGCTTAACTTTTAAGAAATTGCCAAGCTGTTTTCCACAAAGGCTGTACCATTTTACATCCCCTCCAGTAGTGTAATAAGTTCCAGTTTCTCTACATGTCTATGGATGCTAGGTACAGTCTTTTTAATGTCGCTTTTCTAGTAGGTGTGCTGTGGTATCTCACTGTGGTTTTAATTTGCAGTTCCCTAGTGACTGATGCTATTCACACTCCTTGCACTGGATTTTTCAAGGCCACTAATTAGGACCTCACCAGTCACTTTTCTGATATTATTAGTCTGAACATTATATTTGCTACTTCTAGGAAGACTGTGTGTTTTCTTTTTTAAATTCATTTTTAGTATTGACTCCTAGATCCCTTTTAGGAGGACTGCTTCGCTAAGGGCTTCCTCTATCGTGAATACGGTTTCTTCCTCTCTCTCTAATCACTGGACTCTTTACGGTGTACCGTGATGTTATTTTGTCTGCATCAGGTTTTAGGTTCAGCTTCCAGAGCATTCTAAGCAGCAGTATTTTGGTGAGAAGGGTACACTATGGGTTCTGTCCTTGTGGGCAGCGGTACAGCAGCAGGCAAAACGCCACTCTCCCAGCAAAGCGCCAAAAGGAAACCATTTTTGTTTGCACATCTCTTTAAATTTTCCTAAACTCTGTGGCAGAGAGAATCATCCCATCTACTTAGTACCTTCTCATATTCTGAAGCAAGGGAGAATGGGCACACTGTCCTATTTATATCATCTGTGACAACACCTTTTCTTTCACAACTAATAGACTCCACTTTTTACCTCTTCTTCTCTGGGTCATAATTTCAATGATTTACCCATTTATTTGGTCAGTTAAACATTAACCAGGTCTTTGTTTTATTTAGCAAATTCGCTAATTTTTTGCCTCATTTTTGTTTCAATTTTCATATGGCAGTAGTTCTTTGAGTATTTTCCACCAAAGGTATACTTTGTAAAAATTCTCAAGTTGCATTTCTAAATTGTCTTACATTTGCTTCTCTTGAGAGTTTGAGGATTATCACATTTTCTCTTTGCAATTCTGTCATCAAGTTTGAAAACCATATTCTGGCTTCCAATGTTGCGGAAGAAAAGCTCACAGCTGGTATGATTCCATTTTCTATTGTAATATGCTCCTTTATTCTTACAATGTTCTTAGAATTCAGAAAATATTCTGCAAGAATTATTCGTTTCTTCATTAATCCTTTTTAATCCACTAATAAGATCTTTTATTCTCACAGGTGATCTCAAGCATTTCTCCTGTAATTCTTTGATTAATGAATGCTTCCCAATCTTTGCTTTCTTGCATTAATTTTCCATGGTGTACCCTCCAGTATCCATCTTTTCAATTAATAACAAAAGATTTAATATTAAATATTTATGCACTTATTTTTGTGTGAAGGCAAGGCCATACCCTGAAGTTAACTTTAGTTTGTCATTTGTTCAACCTAATTTACAGGTTTAATTAATTATTCTTTGTTTGTGACACACTGTAATCTCTGGCTATACTAGGAAGACCCCTTCCCCTCACTGAATTTATTTTACTTTTTGTCCTAATTCCCCACATTTAGTCCTTCACCACTTATATAACTAGTCTAAAGCCTTTTGTGCCTTTCCTTTTTATTATTCTATGTCCTCATAAAACACTACATTGTTTTTATGTATTGTTTTTGTATATATTTAACTTGCATAAATTGCATACGTGCATTTAACTTGCATACGTGCCTCAGACCATTCTTTCTTCCAAAAGGATTATTTTTTATATCTGTGTTATTTTGTGTGCTTCTAGTAAGTGCTTCAGAAATGTGTATCTACGACACTGCATTATCACCAACACCAGAGACAGATACCAGGATTGCTTACAACTTCCTGCTTCTAAGGAAAGGCTGTAATGAAATCCTCCTGTGAATTACTTATATGGACCTGTGAGAGAGTTTCCCTTGACTATACACCCAGGAGCCTGCCTGACTGTTGGTCACAAAGTATGCATATGCCTGATTTATTACACTCAGTTCTGGCAGATAATTCTCCAGAATGACTTTTCTAGTCTACCTCCCCAGTAGGATACCATGAGGATTCCTACAATCCAACATCTCTTCCAACATTTAGTGTTGTTCTGATTTATAATGTTTACCTACCTGATAGATGGAAAGTAATAGGTCATTCACACTTTAATTTGCAGGGTTTTTTTTTAAGTGAGTATGAATTTAAGTATCCTTTCAGCACTGTTACTGATTTGGTTTTCCACTCTATGAACTGCCCATTTGTATCATTGGTTCATTTTTCTACTCAGTTTCCTCCTTTCTTCTGAAGGATACATCAAAAAAATTAATGTACGAGAGGAAAATAACCTACATAAAATAAAATGTACACCTAAAATATATGTACATACAAGATGAAAAATTTAAGAGAGCAGTTGTACAACACGTGATGGCAAGCCTCCTAAGGAGAAAAAAAAAAGGATATGTATGGGGCAGGGGAGCGACTTCATTTAAAAAGTGAAATTCCAAGTCAGAAGGAAACTCCAATATTTAGGCATGTGAAAATTATTAGTTCTAGTTTGTTATCTGAATAAATGACCTCACCGCAAAATTATTTGCTAGAGGGAAAAAAAATCAAATTAAAAAAGGAAATCTGCATATGACACCTCAGGTTATAGAAAATGTGTTAGTGGCTATTTGTACCTTTTAGGTTTAAATTTCCTTCTAACCAAAAATCAACAACTGGATTTTACCTGGTATATTCAAAAGTTGTTAATACTATCCTCTCCAAAAAAAAAAAAACAAGTGAAATTTAACAATCAATGTCAACAAAACAAAGAGCAGCCATTCCTAATTCTACTTTTTGCACTTTCCCATTTCCTTTCATTTGATTTTGTGCCTCTTCTTCAGGAGAAATGACTCTTGTTTAAAGCATCTGAATGATCTTGCTTTCTTCTTTTTAACTAAGGAACCTCCTTGTAAACAAGTACTCAAATAGGAAAGAAGTATGTGGGCTACAGGTAATATGCTGTATCCATTGAACACTTACAAACGGACACTTATTTGGAGTAGGACAGTCCAGGTTTCATGAAACATGGGGTATCTGCACGTTAATGTCCCTAAACCAGTCCCTCCACTTATGAAATGTGAATTGAAAACACTTATCTCAGCTACATTATTTTGGCAGTAAGATAATTAACACAAGGTGTATTTCATATTGCCTCCCTTCTCAAATTTTTGAATCCTCCCTTTTTTCCTCCTTTTCAACCACTGGCCTCCTATGCTACAGAAGTTGAAAATCATCAAACACTAACACAAGAAGATAGATGCACTTCCTTGCTCCCATGTTCGCTGCAGCATGGCTTAACCACAGCCAAGACATGGGTGTAACCTGTGTCCAGCAATGGGAAAATACAAGGTGGTGTGTGTGTGTATACATATATATATATGTATATATATATCGTGTGTGTGTGTGTATACATATATATATATATATATGTATACACACACACATTGTGTATAATGGAACATTATTCATTCATTAAAAACAAAAAAGGAAATCCTGCCATTTTCAACAGCAAGGATGGTCCTTGAGGGTATTATGCTAAGTGAAATAAATCAGACAAAAAAAGACAAATAAATGTTATAATTTGTATCTTTTTTTTTTCTCTCCTCTTTATGTCATGGTCCTTTTCCCTCTGGCTGCCTTAAGATTTTTGTCTTATTAGTTTGAATATTATATGTCTAGGGTGTGTATGTGTTGTTTGTTCATGTTTTTGTATTATTCAGTTTGGTGTTTCCTGAGCTTCTTGGATCTGTTTTGTGGCTATCAATTGTGGAAATTTATTGACCATTATAACTTCAAACGTTGTTTCTGCCAGTTTTGTTTCTGGAAATATATATGTATATTAGGTTGTTTGATATTCTCTCATAACTCTTGAATGCTCTATTTTTTTTTCTTCACTTTGTACTTCAATTTGGGAAATTTCTTCAGATTGCTTTTTAAATTCACTGATTCTACCTTTGACTGTTTCAAGTCTACAAATAACCCCTCTCAAGCCACACTTCCACTTTCTTGCTGTGTTTCTGGTATCCTAGCATTTTCTTTCATATTACCTTAAATTTCTTATCTCTATGATGAACCTACCCAGCTGATCACGTGTGTTGTCCACTTTTTAACTAAATAATGTATATATATTAATAATAGTTATTTTGGGGCATCTGGGTGACTCAGTTGGTTAAGCACCTTTTGGTTTCAGCTCTGATCATGGTTGCAGAGTTTGTGAGTTTGAGCCCTCTTATCTGGCTCGAACGGCAGTGTGGAGCCTGCTTGGGATTCTCTGTCTCCTCTCTCTGTCCCTCACTCACACACACACACACACACACACACACACACACACACACACATGCTCTTTCCCTCAAAATGAATAACTAAACTTTAAAAAATAATACTTATTTTAACTTCTGTTTAATTCCATCATCTATGTTACATCTAGGTCTGGCTGTAAATTGTTTTACCTCTTAACAGTCTTTTCTCTTGATTTTTCACATGCCTTTCTTGCTTGTTGAAAGTAAGATATTTTGTATAGAGAAATAGAAACCAATTAAAAAAAATAAAATTTGAGATTCCTTATGCATAAACTGTGACCTGAGGAATATATTTAACCTTGCTAAGCCTTATTTTATCAGTGTATAATATGGCCATAATACTAACCATACCAAAAAAGTGTTCACATTAAAATTTTAAAAATCAGATATTGTAGGGGTACCAGGGTGGGTCAATTAAGCATCCAACTCTTGATTTCGGTTCAGGTCATGATCTCATGGTTTGGGAGTTTGAGCCCCATGTCAGGCTCTGCACAATGAGCACGGGGCCTACGTGGGATTCTCTTGCTTGCTCACCCTCTGCTCCTTTCCCACTCATTCTTCAAAGTAAACTTTAAAAAGTATACTAAAAATAAAAAATAAAAGTCAGATATTATAAAGTCCCTAAAATTATATCTAATATAAATTGGCAATAAATTTTACCACCAGTATTATTAGCTGGTTTCATTACTACATGAAAGATAGTACTTGTCAGATTATGGATATCACATGTATTACAAAACTAATAGTCTCTGTAAAGCATGAGAACTTACTTTTAAATTATTCATGACCATGACCTGTACTAAATTTTTTCCCTAGAAAACAATTCTATGTGTATTACCAAAGGCACATTGCATCAGGTGGAAATAAACAGGCAAAGACGACTTTATTCAAGACTATTGCAACTGGGGAGAGACTGAACCCAACTCTGTTGAAAAAAAGGCAGAGAAGTTTTTGAGTGTGGAGTAAGCTAGTAGAAAAGTACTGGAGAATATTTGTGGGGAAGTTAGTCAATGTGACCAAGTCATTTGTGTTTGCTAGTTGGTGCTTATGACAGTTAGATTCCTATCTTTTCACAGAGACTAGGAGATAGGGGCCTTACCTTTCCTGATGATTACATTTCAAAAGGATGGTTCTCAGGTCTCTGTGAAAGATACCCCTAGGTTTTAGTACTTCCTCGAAGGAGCAGGGAAAGCATTTATAATCGAAAACTTTCTAAAGTAAATGCTCTAAGGAAAGGGAAGTAAGGAACCTACAGTCAGGAAGAAACCTGCCTAAAGTTTAGACAAGCTGAGGGGGAACATTAAGGCCAACTTTGTCAGTATTAAATCCAGGGATATATCCCAAGTACTCCATTATTCAAAATATTGTTTTTGCTTAAGTTACATTTAGGCTCCTGAGATGAGAGCCATGATAATTATATTACTGTGTAAATAACAATCCCCAAACTCAGTGCCTTAAAACAACAACTTATTCTTGCACATGAGTTAGCTGATTGAGACTGGATCGAAGCTGTGAGTTTTACTGAAAAATGGGTCCAGGCTAACGAGGCAGTATCTACCCAGGAGAAGGTCTTCCACATGTTATTGATGGAAGTGTGAAGATTAGCTCCCTGTGCATGCACAAATCAAGTTTCTACTTATGCTAATGTCTCCCTAAATTCCCTTTAAACAAAGCAAGTAATGGGACTGATCTCAAAGTCAAGGATCCCAGAAGTATAGTAGGACCACAGAGCGGGGAGTGAGGTGATGGTTTGCTGTACAGTAAGCTAAAGTAGTATAAGAAGTTTCTCAGTTTCCCCATTTTTATCTCTGGCCAGATCCTTTTAGAAGATATAGTTATGATGGCTTCCCACATTTCCATATTTACGGTTTGATCCATTTGTTTTCATTCCTATTTATTAATCTCTCAGCATGTGACAGGTATTGCTTTCGAGGCTGAGCATACAATGGTAAGCAAAAACAGACATGGCCTATGCCCTTATAAAGAACACCACTCAGTAGATGCTACAGACTATGTTTATGCTTCCCAGAATTCAAGTACTGAAAATCCCCAACGTGAGGGTATTTGGAGTGGGGGCCTTTGGGAGGTCATTAGGTTGTGAGGGTCCTCCTCATGAATGAGATTAGTGCCCTTATAATAGAGACTTCAGAGAGACCCTTTTCCCCATTTACCATGTGAGGACACAGCAAAAAGACAGCTGTGGGCCCTCACCAGATACAGAATTTGCTGGAACTTTGATCTTGCATTTCTCAGCCTCTTGAACTATGAGAAATAAATTTCTGTTGTTTATAAGCCACCCAGTCTATGGTATTTCTATTATGGCATCCCAGACTAAGACAGTGGGAAAAACACAAAAAATATACAGAAATTCTTAAAATTTTGACTGTGAATGACATCATGACAGAGCAATCTCTGGTGCCATGAGAGATTTTAATGCAAGAATTTAACCTACTCAGAGATCTAGAGAATCTTTCTGAAGTGATCATTTAACTGAGACCTTAAATTCTAGGGGGACATAGGGTGAAGGGATCATTGCAAAGACATGGAGAAAAATAAGTGCTCTAGATAGAAGAAATAATACATGCAAATGCTAACTACTATACTTTACAGGAACTGAAAGTAGTACGTGAAACTGGGGAAGAGATGTAAAAGCAGGATTCTGGTTTGGACAAGTGCTGCCTAACAAAACTATCATGGCAGAAATTTTTGTGGTTTTAAATTTTCTCATAGCTACATTAAAAAGGTAAAAAAAAAAAGGGGGGGGGGCACCTGGGTGGCTCATTTAAGCATCTGACTTCGAGTCAGGTCATGATCTCTCAGTTTGTGAGTTGGAACCCCACATCAGGCTCTGTGCTGACAGCTCAGAGCCTGGAGCCTGCTTCACGGATTCTATATGTCCCTCTCCCTCCCTCCCTCCCTCTCTCTCTAAAATAAACATTAAAAAAAGTTTTTTAAAGGTAAAAAAGAATCAGATATAATAAATTTTAAAAATATATCTAAATGAATATTTCTAACATATTACCTTTTTAACACATAATCAATATAAAAAATATTAGTGGTATATTTAATAATGCTTTATATTTTCATGTAAAGTCTTGGAAATTCAGTATTTTACATGTACAGCATATCTCAATTTGGACTAGTTCTGATAGGGAAAAATCTGATATACGATGGCCAACAGGACTGATAAGGGAATTTTCAGTCCCTGCCTGAAGACTTCCCTTCTGGGTTCTTCTTCCCACCCTGCTTGCCTCAGGTGCAAAATTACTAATACTGAGGAAGGTGGGAGTAACGGACTGTAAATTGTCCCCTCTGTTGATGCTCTGGGCTCAGACCGCTGGAGAATGATCTCCTCTGAGCCCACCGGTGTAAAATAAACCTCCTGCCTTCCAAGATCTCCGAGTGCCGCTTGGTTCTTCTGCCGAACGATCCAGACCAGTTTCCGTAACAGTTCTATTTCAAACCAATATGGCTAGTGGCCACCATATCAGACAGTGCTAGTCTAGACCATCAAGTAACTTTCAGGCAATTCTAAGGATAGTGACATATGTCCTAGTAACATTGGCATAACACTGAATATTTTAAGTATAGTGTATGTGGAGTACAGGGATGGAAGTAGCATGATTAAATCTTAAACAGATCACTAGCTTCAGTGAGGACAGACAGAAGCAAACAGTTTTGAGAGATACATACATGGTAAACCTGACCTACGAGGGATTAAACATCAGGATGCAGTAAATAACCCTTAATTTCCTGAACCGTTTAACAAAAATAAATGAAGATGGTCATGGGAAGAAGATGGAAATAAGTTCAATTTCTGACATGCTGAGTTTTGATTACTTTTAAAACATTTAAAAAGAGAGAGAAAAAAATTAGTGGCTGGCTATACCAGTTTTAGAAGAGAAACAGTGGGCTGGAGAAATAATTTTATAAGTCACTTCTCAGTGACTGGCAAAGCCACAGGCATGCATCAACTAGCCTAAGGAAAAAGTATAGAGTACGAACAAAGGAAAAGTTGACTTTAAAAAGAGCTTAAGTGTTTTATATTGTTTTCTTGTCTTCAGCTGCTTAACTAGAAGCATTGTCTTGAATTAGCATTCTCATTAAATCTCCTAGGGTAGAAGCACATAATTCTGAAATGGGGAAAAGAATGAAGGACTCTGAAATGCCATTCTGTTGCCTTCCTTAATGGGGAAAGACGGAACGTTCAGCATATGGCTGCACCCTCCACTTCCTTCAAGAGTGATTGCTTATAACTAGTCTCAAAATGTTCTCAAACAAATACAGAATAAATCTCTCGGCTAAGTGCTTTTTGTAGGCCAGGTTAGAAAGAACAGAGAATACAAAATGATTGAAAATAATGGAATTAGGAAGGAAAATGATAGTTTTTTTTTTTTTTTTAATTTTTTTTTTTTTTTCAACGTTTATTTGTTTTTGGGACAGAGAGAGACAGAGCTTGAACGGGGGAGGGGCAGAGAGAGAGGGAGACACAGAATCGGAAACAGGCTCCAGGCTCTGAGCCATCAGCCCAGAGCCCGACGCGGGGCTCGAACTCCCGGACCGCGAGATCGTGACCTGGCTGAAGTCGGACGCTTAACCGACTGCGCCACCCAGGCGCCCCAGGAAAATGATAGTTTTTATGATTATTAATACTGAAGTGTGAATGGGGATATGTATGCTTTTATTTTTTGGCAAAATGCAAGTGAATAAAACTCAGGCTACTTAATTTCCATAAATTTCAGCCAATGTGATTCGTTTCTTCTTTGAAAATTATAAACTCCAATATGCCTTAAAAAGATGGATAAATCTAGAGGAGATGATAAGGGGCAAGACTGATGTCCAGACCCCTAGGCTACCTTCCTGGAGGTACCCCATAAAAGATTTCATCTTGCCATGAGGATGATTTGGGGAAATATGGGCCATGAGACTATATTCTCCAAGCTCAGTTGTGGCATTTTCCCCAACCACCAACCACCATTGTGGACCCTCCACTTTTTGTAGGTGATTGTTTTCTGTTATCATTCGGATTGCTTCAGATAAAAATGACAGAACACCTGACCTAAGGCACCTTATCAATAATGGGAATATATTATTTCACTTAACCGAAAATTCCAGCAACAGGATTGGCTTTAAATACAGCCTGATCACTGGCTCAAAAATATCATCAGGATGTGATTTTTCTCAGTTTTGTATCATGGATACCCCATTTTCAGATCTGCTCTCTCTAAATGGGTGAAATGTTATTGCAGAGACTTCCTGTCATCTTGGCTTCATTTTCACAGGAAGGAGTTAAGCTTTTTCCCAGAAACATGGTGATAAGACTGCTGGCCAGTGCACAGGGACCCTTGGCATTTGAAATTTACAGAGGAACTGTTAAGACTCATTTCATTTTCATTCTCTGTTTCACAAAATCTTATCCTTTTGTACTTAATAATACTATAAGAATATATAAGGGGAATGACTTTATGACCTGTGCTATAAACATACTGGCTTATTAAAATACCTTCATTTGTTTCTTTAAGCATGGTACAGGCTAAAGGAAATTAACATTTTATCATTATAAATCTATCACTGTGAGGTATGTGAGGTGTGGTCAAAAGTTAATGACACTATTATTCAGATGTGCAAAGAAAATGTAGCATGTCTTCCATAACTGCTCATCTTTTTCTCACAACTCTCTACCATTAGAAAAAAAAACTTAAGCTCCCCAATTAATATTATCCCAGCACCTTCACACTTAAGTAATCTATGCTGTGAGTCAGCCAGTTCAGTCTTTTTTTTTAAATCTCCCTCATCTGCTTAGACATGGCATCCGAATGCACGGGAAGAAGGTCGCTATATAATCTCAAGCAGTGGAAAAAAGTAGGTGTTGAATTCTTGAGTGTTTTCTGGAATTTCAATGACCTGTTGAAAGACCGTCCTTGTCTAGTTCCACAAATCGTAACAGTAAGGCATTATGGTCCTACAGTGCATGCCGCTTTAAATAAGGGTTAAGATCACTCCGAGAGAGTCCATACCGCATAGCATTTACTTCCAGTCACAAAGCCAGGCAAGCAAGGCCGCCTCCTTGTCCAGATTCCAGCCACTCTGTAGCTGCTTAATGGCCATGTAGAAATTCTGCACCTTGCGTCCAACACATGCTGTCACAGGAAAGCAGGAAAACCATCTCGGTCTTACCTATCTGGACACCACTCAAGTTGACAAAGGACACATATCTCCCAGAATTCTACAGAGAGCAGTCATAACCCCTTTTTTTTTTTTCAGATTTCCCTTCAAGTTACTAACAGTCCTCACTTCCCATCCCCCATTCAAAGAACTTGGATTAGGGCTGTGACTTACGCATCTCTTTGCCTGCTTTGCCTCAAAATGGCTACTTTATCCCTTCCCTGAAGCTACCTAGCTAGAAGGCAATGAGCTCTTCACATATTACTTCTCTTCCATTTTCCTTGGTCATGTTCAATCTTAAGGGTGGTGGAGCCATCCTTTCCAAATTGAAAGAAACATATAATTACTCCATTTGATCTTCTTCTTAATCAAAAGAAAAAAATCCTTTCTTTCTCAAGGCTGTATCTCAACAGAATTTTCACAAAAATGATAATAAAAGAACTCCATTGTTCTTCAGATTAACAAAGTCAGATGGTTTATACATATACATACACATATACACATATATACATCATATATATCATAATGAAATATATATTATAAATATTACACATAAATATTATGTGTATATATGTCTTTATATATTCTCACATATATATATATATATATATATATATATATATTCATACAAATACACACACACATTCATTTAATGCTCTTAACGTCCTTTGGAGTTACTATTCTAATTTTATACATAAGAATCACAGAAAAACACAGGGAGGTTGAGAATCTCACCCAAGTTCCCCAACAGTTGACATAAAATTGGAATTCTGAAACTTAAAACTAAAGCTATTAGTTTCAAAGTTGACTCCTCCTCTAAACTGCAAAATTTATACAATGACTTTTCCTCCTAACACCATGTGGAAGTTTTTAGGACACCCTAGCTAGGAATGAAATGTGACCCAGGGTACAGAGAAGTAGTTATGGTTGAACTTTGCAGACTCATGTGGAGACTTCAGGGGGTTGATGGCTCTGAAATGGGTCCCATGTCTTACACTCAGAGAGGCCTGGGAAGCTTTATGACCTGGCCTGCATAACCAGGTAATGTGCTTAGAATTCTACTCAGACTACCTCCCAGTTAAATCTTTCTCCCTCTAAAGCCAGTGTTTTTCAAACTGATGTGTTTCTCAAACAACCTTCATGATTCTGTCATCTCTTTATTGGCATAAATTATTCAATTAATATTTTTACTTAAATAGCATTTGTATATTTGAACAAGTTTATTTTTAAGACAAATTAAATATCACTACCACCAAGGGAAAACTGGTAGCATTTACCATAAATAGAAGATAACCATAAATATAAACACAGAGAGAAGAATATTACATTTAAAAAGCATAAATTAAAAAAAGTAATAAAATGAATTCTTTATAATGTATTTTTTCATTGAGAAGAATACAGCTGCTTATAATCAGCCATACGTTTATATTTGCTTAGAATTCCTTAGTTTTATTAATAGTCCTGCATTACTAAGAATTTATTACCCTAAAATGGTGATCCCAACCAGAAATCTAACATAGAGAAATTGCTAGATTTAAGCCAGAAATCTGATTCTTCAGTAATCTTCTCCTGCACTCACATTATCCCCACTTACAAAACCCCTCAAGTCTTTGCAACTCTGCACTGGAGCCTACTGGGTGCCTGAGTTCATGGCTAAAGTGAGGATCTTTCTCCTCCAAACAGGCATACCTCTCACTGCCCGGGCCACACAAAGACACCACAACATCCCACCTGGGAAGAACATTCTCTGGTTTTCTGGCCTGCTGTGCTCCATTTCTAAATGCTAGAGTAGGTTTAGAGGACAAATTCTTAGCTACACGTGAAATACAGCACTAATTTGGGCCAGAGAATGGTATATGTAAGGTAAAGAGCCCCAGTGCTTTATTGTGACAATCATTTCACAATATATATGTGTATCAAATCATCATGTTGTACACTTTAAACTTACATAATGTTATATGTCAATTATACCTCAAAGATGGGGGGGAAAACAGTATACTGCATAGCTAATAAAACAGAATTAGGATGTTTGTCATACTACCCAAATTACATGGTCTATTAGCAGTGTTGGTTATTCCAACTAAAACCTACTGAAGATTGTATACTTATGGACAATTAATGTTTTCTTTTGGAAATGTATGTATGCATATTTGTACAATTAAATTGATTCCACTTAAACTGGGGAGAATGTTTACTCTCTACTTCACAGTAGTGGCATCACAGATGTTAAAGGGAACTGAACCTGGCATAACAAAGCCCCACCCTGGAATGTTCTTTTGGTCATGGAGTGTTATACCTCACTGGGGATTGTCCGACTATGGCCAGTGTTCCCTCACAGAGCCTCCCACATCCTTCTTCCTACTCTGCACTCCATTACCAAAGAGTAAGATGAACTGAGCCATTCTGACCTTCAAGTACTTAAAATTGGTTGCTGAGAAGAGGAAGTAAAATGGATTGTACCCCAAGGCCAAAAGCTGAGGATAGGGTTTTTCTCCTGGATGAAGTGAAGATGAAAACTTGAGGAAAAATGAGCCTTCACTAGCAGATGCCTATGAGCGATACAACCTATGAATGGCTAACATGCTTTCCACTTGAACTACTCTTATGTAATATACACTCCAAACAAAGTCTTCCCCTTTTGGGTTATGTTAATCGTCCCCAAGTTTTCAGTAAAACTGAAGACACTTGAGACACTGTAAAGAATTAAGTCTATCAAAACAAATGTGGCTTGGCCCATATTCAATCACCTGCCAATGCGTTCATGGAGAAACAAAGATTTCAGTCTAAAGTCCAACATAAGTCAAGAGGAGGAGAACTGGGATGGGTGGAAAATGGCCTGTGATATCAAACTGTAGTTGTCCAGGGCTCAAATGCTGCCCACATTTTCCATCTACAAAGGGTGAAAGAACCCACAAGGAGAAGGGAGTTGTTGGAATGACAAGGGAGATACCATGATAGTGCTAAATAATCCACCTTTTAAGTTTAGAGTGCTATATAGCTGCTTTGGGTTTTTTTTTTTTTTCATTTGTTTTTTGTTTTTGTTTTTTGTTTGTTTGTTTTTTCCCAGAAACAAATTAGGATGTCCGTTCTCTTTCAGGTCAAACAGGTTAACTGTTACATAGTAATACATAGGAGTAACTATTACTCCCTGTGTCTAAGTTGATAAATTCGATTTGGCCTTTACATCTTGCTAAACAAGGAACAAATTTGTGTGGACTGCAGCAAAATATACTTGAGGCTAACTTCTATGAGGTTGATAACTTATAAAAGAAATCCTTCAAACATATTCAAAATTATCAGACATTTTAACGACTGACTGAATTCTTAGAAATCTAAGACATTCAAACTTCTGCATCACAGGAAAAGAGTAGAAGTAACCTATTGATGAATTTTTTAAATAAACTTTTGATTTGGTATTTAGAATACATTTATTTTTATCAGACTTTAGTGAGAAAGTAACCCAATACATCACTTTAATGAATTTGTGGCTATAATTATAAATATATGCTATTTACAAACTATAAATTTAATATGTATGATGCAATATGAATGTAATATGGGAATTCAATTTTCAGTGTAATTTTATTTGGTTAGTACAGTAACAACTAAATTCCTGAGATATCAACAGAGCAAAACATTCCAGCAGGCATTTTACTGTTCTTAGCTTTCAGCTGTTGGGAGTTTAAATGAGTAGCAAGTGAACTGTGAATAAATTTTTAATAAACTTTTCATTTAGAATTAATACTGAATTTGCTTGAGTAAAATAACAGAGATTCAGTATAATGCAAAGAACCTCATAAAGAGTCTCACTCTTTTATTAGCAGTACATAAAAATATGCATCAAGATATCTATGCAGACAAAACAACCCATGTTCCCCCTCGTGATCTGCCCCTGCCCACCCACAACCATAAGACTGTCTGAGCAACAAAATCTGCTTGGCTCACCTCACTGCCACCAACAAGACTTCTGTGTTGTGAAGTATCAAACAAATCTATTCTCTGAGACCAAGAAGGCAAGGCCAAAGCAACTTGGAAACTGAATTTGGAAAGAAAGCAAGGCCCCCAGAGGAGAGAGAACATATATGAACTTTTTCTTTTTAAACTTCTGGCATGGTCAGGAAGAAAAAAAGCAACCACCAGGGTATCATAGAAGGAAGAAAGATTAATTAACAAATGTATAAAGGCCAAGTTTAGGATAGAGTAAGAGTTTAAAATTCTCAAGAGCCCAGACATAAAGGAGGTATCCACAGTTATTCACCAGCTCTTTCCCAGTGTTTCACTAACGCTCATGAGAAATACCGGAGGCAGAAGACCTAAGAGTGCCGTCCTCATTCCCTGGAACAAAAACACAAAGCTCCCCAAACTATATCCTTCTTGCATACAAAGCAGTAACAGTAAGCTACTGGGGGGAAGGCAGGAAAACTCATGGGCTGTGGTCCCAGAGAATAATCTACTACCTCCTGGGGAGGAGTTTCAACAAAAGCTTCCTGGTGCTGGTGGAGCAGGCAGCAGATCCAGGCAAAGAACCACTGCTGCTGAGCAAACAGTAAAAGAAAAGTTGTCTGCTGTAGGCGGTGGGGGGGGGGGGGGGGGATGTATATTTGCAAATACATCTGAGCGAAAGGATCTTCCTAAGAATATAAAAAAAAGCTCTGACAATTCAATTCAATAATAATAAGACCATCAATCTAATCAAAATAGTGGTCAAAAATATTTGAATACACATTTTATCATACATGAGTGACAAGCACATGAAGAGATGAAGAGATGCTCATCATCAGTAGTCATTAAGAAAATGCAAGATACACTATATGTCTCCTAGAAGGTTTTTTAAAAAGATTAACTGTATCAATACAAGGATTTTAGCAAGTGGAGATTCTATACTCTGCTGGTAGAAATTTAAAATGGTACCATTTGGAAAAGCTTTGCAATTTTTTATAAAAGTAAACATAGAAGGTCCAATTCCATTCCAACATATTTATCTGTATAATGAAAATCTCTATCCACACAGAAAGGCCTGTATAGCAATGTTTATAGCTAATTTATTTCTAATTGCCCTAAACTGGAAATAATACATAGATCCATCAACTGGTCAATATATAAACACATAGAGTATATCTATCCCATAATACTTATTCAGCAATAAAGAGAACTACTGAATACATTCAAATATGTGGAAAATCTCAAAAGCATTGTGCTGAGTGGAAAGTGTTAGAAACCAAGTGCCACCCACCTGATAATTCCATTTATAAGACATTGTGGGAAAGGCAAAACTTACAGGGACACAAGTCAGATCAGTAAGGGCTGAGAATACAGAAGTGCTTTGACCACAAAAGGGACATGAGAGGACATTTTATAGTGGGTGAGACATAGGTAACTGTGTAATTACTCCATACATTCATCTGATTTCATTAAACTGTACAGTTAAGAGAGTAAACATTTTAGTTTATGTAAATTATTCCTCAATAAACCTGAAATCGAAAATTAGAAAAGCATCAGCATATGGGACCAGAACAGAGAAGATGTGTCAGGTATCACGAACAGCACAGACAAAAATCCAGAAGTGTGAAACCAAGGCACGTTATGATGCTTCAGCCCACCTAGTGTGGCTGGAGAATGCAGTGTGAAGATGAGAACAGTGAGGGAGCTTAAAAAACTTGAGAATTCCAATATTGGCGGCCCTCAAATGCCACGTTAAGTAACTCGGGGACTTCTGTATTTGCCAACGGAGTTATAAGCAGTAAAGAAATATGAAATAATCTGTATTTCAGAACAGTCACTTAAGACTGAAGCATGGGAATAAATTTAGGAAAACAATACTGAGTCACAAGTATCAGTGTAAATTAGTGTTTGACTTCATTTTTGATGTTTGCTGACAACTTTCAGGTCTCACCTTTCTCTCTTCCCTCTTCCTCTTTTCACTCACATCTGGGCAAACTGGTGCCAGCAGAGGTATAAACCATGTGAGTAAGCCTGCACTCCTGCATAGAAACGCTGGCCCCAGCCCCACCCCCTCTAAGAACAATAAAATTAGGTCTCCTTTCCCTGCTCTCTGAAGCCATTTTTGTAGCACTTGGGAACCTGCCTCACTCTCCTCAGAAAGCCTCATTATGTGAGTTACAACCTTCTCATACCCTCTTGGCACATATTTCGTAGTTCAGTCTCCACAGTCAAACCAAAGTTTGAGTTGGGGGGTTTGATTCTGCCCATCACAAGGGGACCAAAACCCAGTTAAGAGACTGTTGTTGCATTCCAAGTGACTATAGTGGAAGAGGATGGGTAGGTAGAGGGCAGAGTTCAGAGATGCTGAAGAAGCAACACAGGGAAAGCAGTATGGGGTACAACAGAAACTTCCAAGAATGTCTTGGGCTGAGAACTCCAGGTTGAATATTATTTTATTTTCAGATACAATAGCAAAGGATGAGGAGCATGATGATATTTAATTAAGTCTGAGACATTCTGAGCTTCAGGGGCCCATGGGATCACTAAGGGGAGATATATAGGAGGTAACTGTATGTCACGGTCTATAACCAGTTAAGTCTGAACACTGTAGCAGCTGGCCCCTGCCCACCTCTCAGATCCCATCTGTGGCCAATCCACTCTTCAGTCACTTCCTTTCATCATCCCAGCTTGTTTCAGATCCTTATGGCCCTTTCGTACATGATGCCCTTGGGAGTGCTCATCTTCACACTCCTGTCCCTTGTCTTCCATCTCAGTTTAAATATAATCTCCTCGGGAAACTTTGTTATAACCTGTATTTTCTCTCATCAACCTTTTCATCTCCTTTAAAATATTTATCTTAATTTCTAGTTGCTTTGTTTTTACTTAAGCATCACAAGTTTAGCAATCATTGTCTAGTTTGGTTACTGTGGTATTCTCAGTGTGGACAGAAGGCCTATAACCACCTGGTAGGCTTTTGATAAATATTGGTCGATTGAATTAGTAATAATATTTGACACAGAGCCTAGCTGATACAAGTAATGTAATAAATTTTCAATCAGATTTTTTGTATCATAAGATAAAAGAGGACTTATTTGTTTCTTTTAGATTAAGGTCCATTTTGATACTCAAAAGGTTTTATAAATCACATATATATACAGAAATCCAATAATGTGATTATCCTTTAATTAATAATAAGTCCTGGTCTCATGGATATTAGTATGAAACCTTTAAAGAAATCAGTGTCAAGTCTCCTTAAAATTTAAGTTCAAATCCTTGGGCTATAACTCTCAGCCCAGGGCTATATATAAACTTGAAATCATCCACTTGCAACATTCTGAGACAAAAACTGACTTGGGAAGAATAATTCACACTTCTAACCTAACAAAAAGATGAATCTGCTCTCCAAAAAGCAATCACAGTTTGGCCATAAAATAACGGTCATTTTTGAGGGTGCCTTTATTTTTTCATGTCTAATATTTCAAAATATATTGCTTTCCAAATAACAAAAATGCACTAATTATTTTATGATGCTTCATAACGTTTTATGCTTTCTTCCAGACACAAATCTAATTAGTACATATTCCTCAGGTCTAAAGTAAGAAACTTTATTAAACACTTTCAAACTTGTTCCTGAACTAGTAGAATAGCGAGCCAAGTGAATTTCAAATGACATTAAAAATAATCACAGCAAAAGGCTTGAGAAAAGATGACACAGTCAGCTTTAAATATGTATTTTCTTACCAAATGCTAATCACACTTGCAAAAGTTGTAGAAATGCTTATTTGGTATCATTACTTGCTTGAACTACTTACTACATTCTTGAAGGTAATTAGTCCTTCATAAAAATGACTTCCACATATTCTTCTATATTAAGAACAGGTGGAATATACTTTTATATCTAGAATTAAAATTTAAAGACAAATCTCTCCATAATAGCTAAGAAACAGAAATGCAGCACAACTACTGTATTCCATAAATACATTGTTTTCATTTTTAAATGAGTACCCGAACAAGAAATAGCATAAGTAATCATTTAAAAAATCACGGTAGACTTCAATGGCTCAAAAGAGGGTTAATTCTAAATAACCCTCTATTCTAAATAATAAATAAATAAATTCTAAATAACAATAGGTCTTGTCACTTTTAAAGATACTTGGATTCTCTGACATCTTACAGCATATCTGTTCACCTGTCCATCAGTTCAGATGGTTTCATTTCGGTCTCTCATAAGACTAATCACTTTGTATGATCAAGAGAGAATTAAATCCACTAACATACTGTTTTCAATAGTCCTAATTCTGCAATAATTAATCATACATGCTAAAACTTAAGCACACATTGAACATTAATCTCTGAACACATGTTCTCGACACACAAAGATCTCAGAGAGGCAATTACAGAAGCACCTAAAAATAACAGGACAGTTAAAAGTTAATGAAATCAGAAAGAATATGTATAAAGGTTAGAAAGGATTTAGAAGTTGAGAAAGAAAAAGCACAGATTAAGAGCAATGAATTATTCGGCTAGCAGTTTCCTTTGACAAATGTAATTGGGTCTCAGCATCCTTAAGGATTTACAATGAATTCATTAAAAGTTAGTATAAAAACAGAAGCAAAGGCTGAAGTTCAGATTCTTTTTAGAATGTATCAATGAGTCAGAAGTCTTTCTTAAAATGCCTTGAGGAGTCAAAAGTTCTTAATTATATTGATTATTTATTCGTTCTCCATTGGCTCCTTAAATTTTGAGAAGATATTCGAGTAGTATAAGCAGCAACAAGAATTGAATACAATACCTGACTACTTATTTGGAAAAGTTTCCTTGTATCACTGTCTTATATTTTTCACCTTAATTCTATTTTATGTGCTTTTATAACTTCCTCTGATTGCCAACAAATAAGCTAATGAGATTTTAAAATATAATCCATTTAATTTGCTTATTTTCCTACACATTTCCCTTTCTATTTCTTCTTTTTTACAATTATTTACAGTTCTTCTAATCTTGTTTTATTAAGCAATTTGAGTCTAAATATTGTTTGAAATAGATGAGCCAGGAGAGATGTTCTCATTTACTCTATAGTGAGTTCCCAGATGTTGTTCCCTCCTAGATAGCTCTAGGCAGACTTGTGAACTATTTCTTTGTCAACCACAATGTTTCTTCCTCATTTTTTAAAAATTTCTCATCCCCAAATCTTTCATACTGGTAGTTCCAGTAACATTTGTCCCCACTGCAGAAACAATGGCCTCCTGCATCACATCATCACTTACATATGTGATACCCTCATGAAAGTGTAAGTAAAAAACGTCTAGTAGAAAAAAATGTTACTTTTTACCAACTATAGCTACCTTAATGAGGAAAACACAAAGGTTTTAACCAAAGGAACTAAATATATCCTCAATGACTAATTTTTAAAAAATCAGTGAATCATTTAAGAACTGTTGACGTCTCTTAGGTGTGCAACAGAATGAGGGGAGAGGGGGTGAACACAGAAGTTTAGTGTTGATGAGGATGCTGAAAACATGACTAGTATTCTATCTCCAATTCATCTACCTACAAGATAACCCACACACACACTCCTCGGATGTGTTTCTGCATTACTAACAGAGTAAGTAAGCAATTAACCATAAACATTACCATCCCTGTGCCAGAATATCCTATATGCTAGTCATGTTGTGAGACAGTGAACATTATTTTGTTTGTGTGGGTATTGCTGTTCTCTAAAAGAATCAGCTGAACCAAGAATATATTCCACTAATACAGAGGGATAAAAGATTACAAGAGAGTGCCTGATATAGTCAGAGCAGTGTCTGAAACACTTCTCTCAGTCTAGTTAGAGAGCTTTGATTTCTGTTGTAGGATATGAGCCCTTATATTCAGTTCTCTCCAAGTGGGATAAAATAAAACATTTCAAAAATTATCAATGGACCATCAACCTTCTGCTCAATGCTCTGAAATATCCAAATGATAAGAGTATTTGAACCAGAATCCATGCTTCCTAAGTCACCTATGTGGTACATTACCAAGTATAAACATAAGAATTCTTATGTTATCCATTAAAAGTTTCAACAAGTCTCTGTAAAAGATTAAACTCACATCAACAATAACAACCTCCCTCCCTCCCACCTACCCCCCACTGCCAATGTTTGCAGATTTTCTTCAAAATCATCTAACATTATGCCAATTCAGGGTGTCTGACTTCAGGCCTTTTGAAATAAATGGCATATTTTTCCATATAGTTTCCCAGAAGTAATTATATTTTTAAGAAATACTTTATAATCAAGTGAAATATTTCACATTCTCTTGGATGTAATTAATTACTGTCTGGATGGCATTAGCTTTGAACACTCCGGGGCATCATTTGTGAAATTACCATGACAATGCATCATTCCCATGTTAGTGACTTGAGAATATTAATGTGTTTCTGAATGTCCCTCACTAACCTGGGAAAGCAATTAATTCAGAAGCATGATTTAGAAATATATATAGGACTTCAGCATCGCCAAATGTATTGTTTCTGGAAAAAAACATCACTCAGATCGAAGCTGAAAGTTTAATTGTAAAATCTTGAGAAATAAAGAGCAATCACTGGTATGTTTTCCAATTATCATCGGAACTAGTCATAAAAATGCCTTCTGACTTTATGAATAATATATACATGATCACTAAGTTTTACTACAACCTAACATCTGCCCACAAATACTATTTTCTGTATTTTCATTTGTTTACATGGTATTTTCATAAATTATAGAAACGTCTTTACAAAATTAGCACTTATCATTTAAGAAAAGCTCTTTCAGATTTATCATGTAATAGCATAATACCCAGAGAAGCACAGGATTCTATCACCACACTTGTATCTTATTATCATGATTTTTGTAGCGAAGATGACCCAATCTTATTAATGGAGGTTTTATGTCATATCACTTTTCTTAATGATGCTGTTAGTGGGAAATGAATTTAGAGTTGTTCGAAACTTTATGAACAGACAAGATTTAAAATTCATCCTTCAAATGCAATAAAATAAGATGGTCTAAATGAAAATAATTAGAGTATATATTTTTAATTTTTAAGCAATATACTGAAAACCACATAGGTTTGAGTGTCCAGTGCTTCTACAGCCTCCACCTATTACAGATAATGACTTGACACACTGGTTAATAATTTAAACCTTTTATAGAGGCTTCCCATCATTCAAGCTGAAAATACTCAGACTCAATATTTCTGACCTTTACATAAAAGTAGAAACAGGGGCGCCTGGGTGGCTCCGTGGGTTAAGCATCTGACTCTTGATTTCAGCTCAGGTCATGATTTCAAGGTTAGTGGGATTGAGCCCTGCCTCGGGCTCTGTGCTGACGGTGGACAGCCTGCTTGAGATTCTCTGACTCTCTCTCTCTCTCTCTCAAAAATAAATAAATAAACTTTAAAAAAAAGTAGAAACAAGAGTAGATGCTAATGCCATATGGTTGTCCACATACTTCAGGTCAGCTATAGTCGAAGTAAGCATGCAGAGAATAACCTCTAGACAGAGCATGAATTAAGAATAAGACACTTCTGTGTAGGCCTGAAGTTTCCTCTGATTAGCATGGAAATCATAGGCAATACCTACTCTTTTTAGGGTTTTTATCATTTTCAAATGAAATAACATACGAAAGCACTTGATAAATGCTGAAAATGCAGCACAATATAAGGCATTACTATTTACATTCTGTGATTAAAATATATTGAGTGAACATCAAAATAACATGTATGTACTCCTGAACTAAAACTTGTTTGATATAGAATTTATGAAAAAGATAAATCAGACACATTTATTCACACATAGTTCTATCATCTTCCACATTTTCCAATGAAAAGAAAAATAACTCAGAGTGCATAGAGATGTGCTGTAATCACATTATTGCATTTTATTGATTACTGTTGATATTTTCAAACAGCAGAATCTAAATGAGCCTAATTAAATAGAAAAGAGCTCATGGAACTATATTAAGTAGCTTGAGGACTCTCTAAGAGGTCAGACAATTTGATTTGCGTACAACCAGCTAGAAATGCTGGCTACCCTAATGTGCAAGCACAATACAGAACTGTTCTATAAACCACCACCACTCCACCCCCGCGGTTCAGGACCTATGGGATCTGGGACTGGGTAACAGAAATTCACCAAAGCTGCCTTGGGACAAAAGGATGTTACAGCTATCATGCCGCCAGAAGATCAGGTTTTCCAGCATGTGACTGAATCTCTTTGCTCACTTCCTTCTCAACGTGTGCTATAAGCAAATTTACACACAGGATCTGATATACTCAGTCTACACTGGAGTGTAAATCCACGCTTTCTTTGGCATTTATTTACCTCTTACTCTGTGCCAGATACACTGGTAGGCATTGGTGATAACATGGGAATAACACAAGATCCTTGCCCTTGATAAACTTACAACCTAAAGGAGAGCAGTATGTAGTAACTAAAAGTGAAAAATTTCACATGAGCATAGAGCATAAAAGACAGAGAAAATATCAGCAAAACCAAAGGTGTGTGTGTGTGCATGCAAAAGTATCTTCAATACTTACTATTTACTAAAAGTACTGAATATAAAAAAAACCACACAAACATATATATTTTTTACTTGAGGGAGGGAGGGAGGGAGAGATAGTGGAGGAGAGAAAGACAGACAGAGAACGCACAAGGGTGCAAGTGGGGGAGAGCGGCAGAGGGGAAAAAGAGAATCTTAAGCAGGCTCCACACTCAGTGCAGAGCCAGATGTGGGGCTCAATCCCATGACCCTGGGATCATGACCTAAGCTGAAATCACGAGTCAGATGCTCAGGTATACTTAACAGTAACTGATTGTAATCACAGACATCTTATAGTTATGTGCATATAAAAGGCATACAGATACAACCAGGAACATTGCAAGAGAGTAAATTATCAATGTAATTAAACAAGGTGTTTACTAACTCATGCTTTACGTAACATTTTAAAAAGAGCAGTTTTTTTAAAAGTACAAATCACTTAAGTTCTTCCAACACATTTATTTTTTAAAGATGGAAAGTTTTGATTCTAAATGGGAAATGTTTACAGCAAGATCATCAGTGAGTAAAAAAAGAGTGAGCAATAAAAGAAAAAATAATTATTTTATGAACTCAGATCTTACCACGTGATAATATTTTTCCATTGAGAGAGACACAATTTGCTGACATAATGAACCATCAATTTTGCAAAGATACAAAAGGATCTTCTTGTAAGGTAGTATAATTTTAACAAGCCATCAAATCTAGAGTATTTGTAGTGAACGTAATGAACTCATTAAAAAAAGAAAAAGTTAAAGAGAAATGGAGAAGGAAGAAAAAGAAAAGGAGAGAAAAAAAAGCAGCTTCTGAATTCCAAAATCAGGAGAAATGGATTTTTAGTTAACTCTGCCTTCCTCTTTTGCTTTCTGTCCAGACATATTTTAATGGGCTCTCTTCTAAGTAGCAAAGTCTCCCAGGGCACCAACATGTTGCAGCAAGTTGAATAAAACTTTCAATTCATTCTTGGCTCTAATACCCAATACAGTTAGATGAAATATCTATTACATCTCCTGGAAAAATCTGATATTCAGTGATGTTTAAAGTGACACTTAAACTTTTTTAAAAAGTAGAATGTTTCCCTTGTGTTTTTCCCTGACACAAAGGTCTGAAGTTTTTGTCTTTCCTGATAAAGCCAGATTTATAGGCTCATTTAAAATGTTCTTTGACTTTAATCATTCTTCATTTTTGGCAACACTGTAGAGTTGACTATGAATGTAGCACTTTATATTTCAATTAAACACAGCATGTTTTCAGAGGCCATGAATGCTCTTTGCTGCTTAAATCCCCAATGGGTTTAAAAAGCATATGAAAATATATCTGTATGTTTATGAGAACAATTCAGGCACTGAAGATTTTAAATTTGCTAGAAAGGTATATCACTAACCAAAACACATTAGCTATGAATTTAGTTCCTAACAGTTCTTCAATAACATGTTTCTTATATCGCTTTTATATAAATAACATATAAATGTCTTCAAGATTGCACCTCCAAAAGACACGTTAGAAAATATTAATTCACATCCTTAAATTATAATCTTTGTGTAAAATTTTATTAATTTCATGTAAGTAGGACAAATAAATCCAATTTTATAATATTTTTTAAAAAATTAGAATTCAAGGTTATGAAAAATTTGAATGATTTAACATTTTGCCTGTTGTCCTCCTCACTCAATTTCTTGAATATTTAGAAGTTGCCTTTATCATTACTTATTGGTTCCTTTTCTTCACCATGCCTACCATGATATGGTTTTCCATATAGAAAAGTACAAAAAGCCAGGCACCTGGGTGGCTCAGTCAGTTAAGTGTCTGACTTGCTTTCAGCTCACGTCAAGATCTCAAAGTTCCTGAGTTCAAGACCCATGTCATCTACACTGACAGTGCAGAGCTTGCTTGGAATTCTCTCCCTCTCTCTCTGTCCCTCCCCAGCTAGCATGCTTTCATTCTCTCTCTCTCTGTCTCTATCTCTTAAAATAAACTTAAAACAAAAAAAGGTAAGAGGCAAAGTGGAGACAAAACCGTGCAGTGTAAGAAGTACTGACCCTACTAGAACCTTTTTATTACAAAAAACTTTTAAAAACAGACCCTCATTTCCTTTCTCCAGAACTATAATCTCCAAGAATAATTCTTTCAAATTGTATATGACTACAGGAAGCTAATACTAACTTGAGATAAGAAGATATGAAAGAGCTCATTAATTCCCTTATGGTCCCTTATGGTCATTGAACTTTAGGCATATTTATTTATTTATTTATTTATTTACTTACTAGAAATATAAAAAAGAAATTATCTCAATGTTAAACTTAGAAAAGTTTCTTCAAATTAGTAAAATGCTTACTTTAAAAGACATGCGTGCTCTCTGGTTCCAAGCGAAATGAGACTGTTACCCAGAAAGCAACTGAGTCATTCAGGATGAAAACTAATAGGGAAATACAGGGGTTGCTGGTAGATCAAAATTTTACTCTTGAATCCAATTCCAGCAGACCATAATCACTCACCCTGCTTCCAATTGTGCATTTTAACTATTTTATTTCATTTTATTATTTTTTTTTATTTTTTATTTAAGTAGGCTTCACACCCAGTGCAGAGCCCAATGCAGGGCTTGAACTCAAGAGATTAAGATCAGAGCTGAGATCAACAGTTGGATGCTTAACCAACTGAGCCACCCAGGCGCCCTGTATTTTAACTATTTTTTAAGTAGAAAGGTATTTAATTAACTAAACTATTGTTATAACCTAACAATAAGAATAAGGAATGGACAGGGAATCCATGCTCTAGGCAAATTTCTTGTTTCTTCTTCTGGTTTGAACTACTAAAAAATGTGAATTTGGGGGCGCCTGGGTGGCGCAGTCAGTTAAGCGTCCGACTTCAGCCAGGTCACGATCTCGCGGTCCGTGAGTTCGAGCCCCGCGTCAGGCTCTGGGCTGATGGCTCAGAGCCTGGAGTCTGTTTCCGATTCTGTGTCTCCCGCTCTCTCTGCCCCTCCCTCGTTCATGCTCTGTCTCTCTCTGTCCCAAAAATAAATTTAAAAAGTTGAAAAAAAAATGTGAATTTGTATCTCGTTTCCCCAGACACCCTCAGCCTCAACACACACATAGTATGATTGATAATATATACACTATGAACATTTGAGACTTACTGACATTAAGTCTTCAAATAGAAAACCAAGGAATGGTTCTGAAGAGTCCAGAATAAAAGAATTTTTCCAGCACTTTAAAAAATAATAATTCATCTGTAACCACTGAACATGCATGTACTTACATGACAAGAATATGTGATAATCACCAGGAATACAAAGACCAAAGGCACAATCCATGAACTCAAAGAATTCATGGTCTCTTGAAGGAGATAGACAAGTATCCAGTAATTACACTGAAGTGTAGCCAAGTGTTATAAAGGATACAATCACAGGGAACTATAATGGTACAGAAAAAACTTTATTCCTATGAATGTGTCTGCTTGCATACCCTTTGACTTTTAGCAATCCAAGTGGTACTGAATGACCTGAACTTCAGTATGCCTCTTACAGTCATAATTATCAGTTCTATAATAACCATTTCCTACCAGTAATGAAATTTCACCAAGCCTTGCCTTCCAGCCTTGACCCGCATGGATCTGATTGCATAACATCATGACATGCTCTGACTGTTCCATACCTCTTTTTTTTATTGCCTTGGAATATGGCAACAAGCAAACCATAAACTTGAGGGAAGTAGGGTGGTTGAGGATAAAACAAGGTCTACATGGGGCAGTCCAGAATGACTGGGTTTGTTTGATCAGGGGAAAACATCAAGCTTGTAGATTATAGAAGAGGACTGAGTAGTCTAAAGTGAACGTGGTTAGGAGCAGGTACCTAAAAGGAAGGAAAGGGTTGTTGGGACACAGTTTTGTTTAGTTTCAAACTTGCCCCCATACTGTGCTATTATTTATGTTTATTAATAACGAGGATTATGTGTAAGTGGTCTTGCATTTAAAAAATATTAACACACCTGATATGTTAATATTTGAGTTTATTTATTATTTATTTTGAGACAGAGATAGAGAGGAAGTGGGGAGTGGTAGAGAGAGAGAGAGGGAGAGAGAGAGAGAATCCCAAGCAGGATCCTCACTGTCAGCACAGAGCCTGATGTTGGGCTCAAATTCACGAACCGTGAGATCATGACTCATAAGCCGAAGTCAAGAGTCAGACACTTAAGTGACTGAGCCATCCAGACACCCCTATGTTGATATTTTTTAAATGCAAGACTGCTTACACAAAATCCTCATTTACTTGCAATGTATTTATGAGGCAAGGAGAGAACCTACAGCCTGAATTTCTCCCAAACAACTGATTGTTGTTAGAACTACACAATAAGAATTACTATTAAACTCAAAATGTTATCTGATATAATAATACATTATCACATAATTATCTTTATTAGACTGGTTACTAAGTTACCTCAAACCATCATAAGGGAAAGGGGAAAAGAGCTAACACATGGATATTGGTTCCTCACAGAGATTTGAGATAGAGACAAAAAGGATCGTGGGAGAACTGGAGTTCAAGCCTCTGAAGTTTAAAATATCTGGGAGTGTACAAAAACAGTGAGAGGGAGGGTATTTTTTGCCACAAAATAATGAGACATTTAATTTCTACATACTATTACTTCATCAGACGTTTGGGGTAAAAGCCAGACCATGAAGTCCTTGGCACTATGATTTTTCAGTAAGTGAGCAGGCCTCCAAAAGGTCTCAGTAATTAACATAGAGTCTTTTCTCCTTGGGTCGTTTCTTCATTTGCCCCTTCCACTGCCAGAAAGAAATCCCAAGAAAATAACCTTCTGGCCTCAGATAGAATTATGAAGGTGAAGATCAGAGCCCAGAATTCTTTTCATTTTCATTTAAACTAGTTCTGAGGCCCTAATTACAAATGTTTATTGTTATCCAATCACTCTTCCTATTAAAATAAATCTTAGATTCCAAGTTCAAGATATTTTTAATGTATAAAAATACCTGGATAAGAATGATCAGTTTGGAAGATGGCAGAGTAGAAGGACGGTGAGCTCTCCTGGTCCCACGATCAAACTAGGTAACACTCACATAAGTGTAAATAACCAGAAAACAACCTGAACACTGGCAGAACAAACCCCACAACTTAAAGTAGGGAAGAAGCCACATGGAAGGAGATAGGAAGGGTGAAGACGTGGTCCATGGCCGTCCATGGTGGGGAGGGAGGTAGCAGTGTGGAGAAGGGAGGAAAACAGACTTTCACACCAGAAGCCCACAAAAAGAGGACAAATCCCCATAATATTTGCCTCTGAAGGGCTGAATTTTTGAGTTCTTAAAACTAGCTGGACTTAAAGCTGGAATTTTAAAAATTGGCGGGCTCAGCTCTGGGAGTGCCCAGGGGGTTTTAGGAAGCAGAATCCTTGCACTTAAGAGACAACATGACAGGAGTGCCTGGGTGGCTCAGTCGGTTCAGCGGCTGACTTCAGCTCAGGTCATGATCTCACAGTTTGTGGGTTTGAGCCCCGCGTCGGGCTGTGTACTGACAGCTCGGAGCCTGGAGGCTGCTTCTGATTCTGTGTCTCCCTCTCTGTCTGCCCCTCCCCTGCTCATGCTGTCTCTCTCTGTCTCTCAAAAATAAATAAATGTAAAAAAAAATTGAAAGAAAAAAAAGAGACAACATGACAAATGGCCCATGAAGATGCACCTTATAACTAGCAGTTTGGAAAACACCAGGGGCAGACCAGAGGGACAGTGGTTTCTTCATCTCAGACCGTGGGTCAGAAAGACAGGGATCATGGGAGACAAGGAACAAATGTGCTGTCAGGTGACATTTCCCTCCCCTCTCCCCCCAAACAATGGCCAGCTGTGGCAACCAGTCTGGTGCCAATACTCCTTACCCCTTACCATTTGCTGGCCCCAAGCCACCACTGCCCTTGTTGTCTCCTAGCTTCAGCAGATCTGCCTTTCCCAGTCACACTCTCCTCAGTCTGGGCACTGTGGACCCCTCTACAAATCGAGTGGCTCTGCCAACACCACATCTCCTATTTTGGGCGGGGTTTGGGGGGCCTTAGTTCCAGGGTATCAGAAACAGATCTTGTTTTGCAAACACACATTATTAAAACATACCTTACCCCTGCTGGGAACCAAACACTGCCACAATCAGCAGAGAAAGCCTTTGCAGACAAGTGGACTGAAGGAAAAAGAAGCCAAGACTCAACGGCAGAGCACACACACCACATAGGAGACACTCCCTCAAGAGCCAGGCCCTAGGGAACCGGCAACACTGCAATGCAGGGCACCACAGGACCTCTTCTTCTTAAGGCTATTAGTGTGAAGAGCAAGAGAAGCAGCTGACTTTTCTAACTCACAGAAACACATACATGACAGCAGACAAAATGAGGAAACAGAGAAACATCTCCCAAATGAAAGAACAGGACCAAACCACAGCAAGAGACCAAAGTGAAATAGATACAAGTTATATGCCTGACAGGGAATTTGAAGTAATGATCATAAAGCCAGTGGATTTGAGAAAAGACTAAAAGACATACATCAGTGAGACCCTTAACAAAGAGATAAAAAGGAACCAATCATGGATCAGGAACACAATAAAAGAAATTAAAAATACATTTGATGAAAAAAATAGCAGGCTAGATAAAGAAGAGGAATCAATTAGCAACTTAGAACACAGAGTAATGGAAAGTAACCAAGATAAGTAAAGGAGATAAAAGAAAATTATGCAAATTGAGAATAGTTTTAGGAAACTCAGTGACTCCATCAAATGTAATAACATCCATATTAAAGAGACCACAGAGGAAGAGAGACATAAGGTAGAAAGTTTATTTGCAGAAATAAGAGCTGAAAGCTTCCCCATAATCCAGGGAAGATCAACGAGACACCAGAGAGCACCTCAAAAATTCAACCCAAGGAGTTCTGCACCAAGACACATAGTAATTAAAATGGCAAAAAGTGGCAATACAAAAAATTTTAAGTCGCAAAAGAGGACAGTTACATATAAGAGAAACCCCATCAGGCTATCAGAGGATTTCTTAGCAGAAACTTTGCACGACAGAAGAGAGTGGCATGATATATTCAAAGAGCTTGAAAGGGAAAATCTATAGCCAAGAGTATTCTATCCAGTAAGGTTATCATTCAGAATAGAGAGAGAGATAAAGAGTTTCTCAGACAAAAAAAAAAAACCCAAAAAACAAAAGACAAACAAAAAACTAAAAAGGTTTATGATCACTAAACCAGCCATACAAGAAATATTAAAGGGGACCCTTTCAGTGGAAAGGAAAAACCTTAAGTGGCAATATGAAAAATAAAAAAACACAAACAGTGAAAATAATATTTCTGGAAAAAGCAGTCAAAGTTCTCATAAAATAAAAAGGATATAAATACTATATACCTAAAACGTGGGGGGAGGGGGTGGGGAGGGAAGTAAAGAATGGGTTTTAAACTTAAGCAACCATCAATGTAATATAGATTGCTACATACAGAAGATGTTCTATACAAACTTAATAATAATCACAAATCAAAAACCAGTAATAGAACAAAAACAGTAATACATAGGCAAAGAATAAAGAGAAAGAAACCCAACTATATCATTAAAGAAAGTCAACAAAGCATGAAAGAGAGAAAAGATCAGAGAAAAGCTATAGAAACAACCAAAAAACTCATAACAAAATGGCAATAAGTAAATATTCATCAATAATTACCAAAAATTTAAATAGACTCAGTGTCCCAATCAAAAGACACAAGGTGACAAAATGTATAAAAAAGCAACACTCATCTATATGCTGCCTATAAGAGACTCATTTTAACTAAAGACACATGCAGACTGAAAATGAAGGGATGAAAAAACATTTATCATGAAACTGGATGTCAAAAAAAAAAAAAAAAAGCCAGCCTAGCAATAATTAGATCATACTAAATAGACTTTAAAACAAAGACTAGGGGCTCCTGGGTGGCGCAGTCAGTTAAGCGTCCGACTTCAGCCAGGTCACGATCTCGCGGTCCGTGAGTTCGAGCCCCGCGTCAGGCTCTGGGCTGATGGCTCAGAGCCTGGAGCCTGTTTCCGATTCTGTGTCTCCCTCTCTCTCTGCCCCTCCCCCGCTCATGCTCTGTCTCTCTCTGTCCCAAAAATAAATAAACGTTGAAAAAAAAAATTTTTTTTAAATAAAAAAAAAAACACAGACTATAACAAGAGACAAAAAGGACACTATATAAAGATAAAGGGGACATCCAACAAGAAGATACAAAAACTGTAAATATTTATGTACCCAACATGAAAGTGCCCAAATATCTAAAACAGTTAATAACAATCCACAGTAATACACTAACAGATGACATTAACACCCCAGTTAAATTAATGGACAGATCATCCAAAGAGAAAGTGGAATGATCTTCCAAACAGAAAATGTCTTTGAATAATACATTGGACCCGATGGATTTAACAGATTTATTCAGAACATTCCATCCTACAACAGCAGAATACATAGACTTTTCAAGTGCACATGTAACATTCTCTAGCATACATCACATATTAGGCCACAAAACAAGTCTCAACAAGTGTAAAAAACAAACAAACAAACAAAAACCACGAAGTCTTACCATGCATCTTTTCTGACTACAACACAATGAAACTAGAAATGAACCAAAAGAAAAAATCTGGAAAAACCACAAATACATGAAGGTTAAATAACATGCTATTAAACAATGAATGGGTCAACCAAGAAAACAAAGAAAAAATCAAAAATTATATGGAAACAGAGGTGCCTGGGTGGCTTAGTCAGTTAAGCATCTGACTCCTGACTTTGCCTCACATAATGATTTTGTGATTCATGAGTTCAAGCCCTGTATCAGGCTCTGCACTGACAAGAGGCTTCATGTGCATGCGTGCACACTCTATCTAAATAAATAAATAAATAAATAAATAAATAAATAAATAAATAATTTTTTTTAAATCATATAGAGACAAATGAATATGAAAACACAATGGTCCAAAACTCATGGAATGCAGCAAGAGTAGGTCAAAGAGGGAAGTTTACAGCAATCTAGGCCTACCTCAAGAGGCAAGAAAAGTCTTAAACAAGCCAACCCTACATCTAAAGGAGCTAGACACAGAACAAACAAAACACAAGCCCAGCAAAAGGAGGGAAATAATAAAGATTAGAAAAGAAATAAGTGACATAGAAACTAAAAGAAAAAACAAAAACATAAGACTGATCAATGAATTCAGGAGCTGCTTCTTTGAAAACATCAATAAAGTTGATAAATCTCTAGCAAGTCTCATTTACAAAAATAGAGAGAGAAAGGACCCAAATAAACAAAATCAGTAATGAAAGATAAGTAGTAACAACACCACAGAAATACAAACAATTGTAACAGAATATTATGAAAACCTATATGCCAACAAATTAGACAACCTGAAAAAAATGGATTAATTCCTAGAAACATATCACCTAGCCAAACTAAAGCAGGAAAATAGAAAATTTGAACAGACCAATAATCAGCAATGAACTTGAATTGGTAATCAAAAAAGCTCCCAAAAAACAAGAATCTAGGACCAGATGGCTTCACATGTAAATTCTACCAAAAATTTAACAACAATTCTATTTTTCTCAAATTAGTCCAAAAACTAAAAGAGGAAGGAAAATTTCCAAATTCATTCTATGAGGACAGTATCACCCTGATACCAAAACCAGATAAAGACACCAGAAAAAAAGAGAGCCACAGGCCAGTATCTCTTACGAATATAGATACAAAAATTGTCAACAAAAATATTAGCAAACTGAATCCAATAATACATTAAAAAAAATCCATACACCACAATCAAGTGGGATTTATTCCCAGAGGCAAGGGTGGTTCAATATGCACAAATCAATGTGATAGGTCAGTAAGCGAACAAATAAAAAAAAAAGTATGATCATCTCAATACATTCAGAAAAGCATCTGACAAAGTACGATATCCATTCATGATACAGATGTTCTCCAAAGTAAGTCTAGAGGGAATATATCTTAACAGAATAAAGGTCTAATATAAAAAACCCACAACCAACATCATCCTCAATCATGAAAAACTAAGAGCTTTTCCCCTAAGTCTTGGGATAAGACAAAGATATCCACCTCTCACCACTTTTATTCAACATAGTTCTGAAAGTCCTAGCCACATAATTTAGACAACATAAAGAATTAGAAGGCATCCAAATTGAGAAGTAAAATTCTCACTATTTTTAGATGACATGATGCCATATATATGGAAACCCCAAAAAAACTAGTAGAACTAGTTAAAAATTCAGTAACAATCCCAGGATACAAAATCAATGTCTAGAAATCTACTGCATTCCTATATACTAAAAATGATGCAGCAGAAAGTGAATTTAAGAAAACAATCCCTTTTATAATCACACCAAAAATAAACAAAAAAATGTTTAGAATAAATTTAACCAAAGAGGTGAAACACCTGTACTCTGAAAACTATAAAATATTGATAAAAAAAATTGAAGATGATGCAAAGAAATGAAAAGACATCCCGTGTTCATAGATGAGAAAAACAAATATTGTTAAAATGTCTATACTGCCCAATGTGATACACAGATTTAATGCAATCCCTGTGAAAACACCAACAACATTTTTAACAGAATTAGAACAATCATAAAATTTGTATAGAACTACAAAAGATCTCAAAGAGCCAAAACAATCCTGAAAAAAAAATGGAGTTATCACAATTCCATATTTCAAGTTATATTATAAAGTGGTATACATTAAACTCTATGGTACTGGCATAAAAAATAGACACATAGATGAATAAAACACAAAACCCATAAATAAATCCACCATTATATGGTCAATTAATCTTTGACAAAGGAGGAAAGAATATGCAATGGGAAAAAGAAAGAAACTGGACCACTTTCTCACACCACACACAAAAACAAAATCAAAATGGATTAAACACCTATATGTGAGCGCTGAAACCATAAAAATCCTAGAAAGGAGCACAAGCAATTATATCTCTGACACCAGCCATAACAGCATTTTTCTAGTTATCTCTCCTGAGGGAAAGGAAATAAAAGCAAAATAAATTATTGGGACTACATCAAAATAAAGAGCTTCTCCACAGCAAAGGAAACAATCAACAAAACTAAAAGGCAACCTATGGAATGACATATCTAATAATGGGTTATTATCCAAAATATCTAAAGAATTTATACAACTCAACACCCAAAAACCAAATAATCTAATTATAAGTGAGCAGAAGGAATGAAAAGACATTCCTCCAAAGAAGACATCCAGATGGCTAACAGAGACATGAGAAGATACACAACAACTCATCATCAGGGAAATGCGAACCAAAACCACAGTGAGATAACATCTCCTATCTGTCAGAATGACTAAAATCAAAAACACAAGAAACAACAACTATTGGTGAGGATGTGGAGAAAAAGGAACCTTCTTGCACAGCTGACTGGAATGCAAACTGGTGCAGCCACTGTGGAAAACAATATGCACATTCTTCACAAAATTAAAAATAAAATTACTCTATTATCCAGAAATTGCACTACTGGGTATTTACTCAAAAAAACACATGAGCACTAAAAGGGATATATGCACGCCTGTTTACTGCAGCATTATTTACAATAGGCAATCTATGGAAGCAGTCCAAGTATCCATCAATAGATGAATGGATAAAGAAGAAGTGACATATGTCCATATATACATACTCACACGCGTGCACGCGCGCACACACACACACACACACACACACACACACACACACAAAATGGAGTATTACTCAGCCATAAAGAAGAATGAAATCTTGGCATCTGCAACAACATAGAGCTAGACTATAATGCTAAGCAAAATAAGTCAGTCAAAGACAAATACAATATGATCTCACTTGTGTGTGGAATTCAAAAAACAAAACAGATGAGCAAAGGGGAAATGAGAGAGAGGGTGGGGCAAACCAAGCAACAGACTCTTAATTACAGAGAACAAACTGAAGGTTACCAGAGGAGAAGTGGGTCGCAGGATGGGTGAAATAGGTGACGGGGGTTAAGAGTACACTTAGCATAATGAAAAAAAAAAAAGAAGAAAAAAAGAACAAGCAACTTATTGTTTCAAATTTAAGGTTAGCTTCTGTGGTAATGTCAGTGTTTAGCTATGCAAAGTGCTATTAAGTGAGTTTGTTACAAATATTTCCTAAAGGACAGAGGAGAAATACTAAAATTCTTCAAGCTATGAATCTAATGGAAAGGCTTTTACTTGCTAATCAGCTTCAGGTACAAGCGTTTTTTTCCTTAGTTAATAATAATAATAATAATAATAATAATAATAATAAGCTCCATGTTATTGGCTTTGGAATTGTGCTAAATATTAAAAAATAAAATTAAGAAAATGAATAGTTTGATGCAAACACAGCCTTCAAATCTCTGTAGGAAGCTGAACTCAAAATCAAGACATGAAATCATCTAGGGGACATTTCTGACAAGGGTAAACCTTCAGGACCACAATTCTCTGACAGAAAGAAGCACCAATTTCAATTTGCAAACATCCACTCAGGTGTGAAATGTATCTTTCTCCCAGAAACCTCTATTTCAGTGGTACAGAGCTCAGGCAGTATCCTGTATCCTGGCATCACCCCAAGCAAAACAATAAAATGTGTGCATGTTCTCTATTTTAAATGTATCCAGCCATGACTACATTAATTGTGAAGCTTCAGTGACTTTATTTTAGCTTTGAATATTTTCAGGTGTTTTTATTTGGCAGTTCTTATTAGTGATATACTTAAGCATAAATCATTGAGAAACGCTACTTTCAGAGAGAAAATGGCCTGAATATCTCACATATTTACTCAGCAGCCAGTTGACAGGTCTAGTAATTTCATTGGTATTTACTGTATACTCTTCTGCGAAGAGACAAAATAAATTTGTTTTCCTCATTCACTATAATTTAGTTTTATAAGAATGCAGTCTTATGAAATAATTCAGAGCAGTTCATGGCAAAAAGTACAAAGGAAAGTAAACCTTTCCTTACTCGGGCATATTAACTCTCACACACAAAATGATTACGTAAGAGTTTATATTCAAGGAGAGGGTGAAAGAGAAACAATGCAAATTCATAAAGTGTCCCAAGTTGTTGGGTGAATAACAAAAAAAAGGGGACAATTTGTTGGGTAAATAACAGAAAAAGTCAATTGCATCATCCCATAATATAATAACATATGATATAGGAAAACAAAGTAGTATTGCAAATCAGAAACCCTAGGTTGGATAACAGCTTCAACACCATCTAGAAGGACCCGAGAAAAGCATACAACTTCAGTTGGGTTCAGCTTCACTATTTGTAAAATTTTAAGGTATCTGTGTTTTAGGGATGCCTGGGTGGCTCAGTCAGTGAGCGTCCAACTCTTGATTTCAGCTCAGGTCATGATCCCAGCGTCATGGGATCAAGCCCTCTATCGGTCTCTGTGCTGATCATGGAGCCTGCTTAAAAGATTCTCTCTCTCTCTGCTCCTCTCCCTCACTTGCACACTCTCTCTAAAATGACTGATTGATAGATACATAGGAAAAGTATCTGTGTTTTAAAAAAAATATAAAGCTTAAGGGTGCCTGTTGGTTGAGTGTCCAACTTTGACTCAGCATGATCTCACAGTTCATGAGTCTGAGCCCCACATCAGGCTCTCTGCTCTCAGCACAGAGCCTGCTTTGGATCCTCTGTCCCCTCCCCTCTTTCTGCCCCTTCCCTGCTGGTTCTCTCTATATCTCAAAATAAATTAATACACTTGAAATATAACATAAAGCTTAAATGATTATCTGAGCACTACAGCCTGGAACATAATAGTCTCTCAATTAAACACGAGTAATGAGTATTTCACTTCTAATCTTTTCTGATTATATTTCATTTTTCCCCTATTTCAGTAATATGCTAGGTACCAACCAATGCACTTAAGGTTAATAGCTGTACATTGGAAACAACTGCAAACAGGACCCTACACATGTTTTGTGTCATCTCTAATCATTTTTTCCTAAGAGTTCTCAAGTGAATTATAGTCACTCATTCCTGTCAATTAGCTTAGATCTTAAAAGTATAGTGTTTATACTTTTGTAAAACTTGCCAGCTGACTAGGCACAGAAGATGCTATTTGACTGCAGAAAAGTACAAATCTTCATTTAAACAAAGAAATAGTTCAATGAATATTCTAATATTAGCTTCCTATTAATAGGCATTAGCCAAGCTACTGAGCTACATAAGATAATATATCTGAGGGAGGAGAAGGGAAGGCAGGAAAGAAAATCAAGCAAAAGTCAGGATTCATGTATATGATTATCATAGGAGACTATTTTCAAAATGAGAACACTTAACACCCAGTCTACGATTAATAGTTACTCTTTAATTATTGAAATTATCTTGGTATTCTGGAAAGAGCACTGGATTTACAGCTAGAAGATTCATTTGAGTCGAATGTCTTCTATTATCACCATATATACTTGGTCAAGTCTCTTAATATTTCGCAAAGCAATTTTTGTCATATTCAAAATGGTAATAATTGCCTGTCGTGGGAACCTCTCAGAGTTGTTATATAATGTAAGATATTGTGCGTGAAAGGCATGTGAAAAGGCTTTGTAAACAGCAGGCAGTGTACAACTACCAGTAATTACATTACTGGTATTGGTGCTGTGGAAGATCTTGCCCACAGGAAAGATGGAGAGGGCTCCTTACACTTAGTGGGTGGACATCCACACAGGAAAGCACCACACAATGGATGAAGAATGAACCCATGTGGCCAAGCCTCATCCTTTCATTTTCTTGTTCGTGGATTGAGGATTACGTCATTACTTACTAAGGCCGTAGGTTGTGGGTGAAATACCACACTCTAATGGTCTAGCCAAGTACAAACACTCTCCTACAATGCTCTCATTTCACTGTTCATTTCTACAACCAGCACTGACCTCAGGCAAAATGATCAAGTACTTCCCCTTAAGTGACTCAAATCTTTTTCCATTGGAGGTGAACAAGCTGTCAAACCATTCCTAGATCCCGACCTTTCAGTCATCACTCTGTGTCCCCACAGTCAAAAGTCTGCCTAGTCTTCAGTCAACATTTATGGAACACCTATTATAAGCCAAGCACAAAAATGACCAAACCACCTGCCCTTAACATACCCCAATGAAAGCAGAGAGGTACCTGATGTTCTAGGCTGAGGAGACTTAAAATCAAAACTAGATTTCTTGAGCATGACATTAGAATATGATACCATCCATACAAGACCAAGCCTTTTCTGCTCTACTTCTCTGATATCCTTTCATAACAAACAACTCTCCAGCCGGTGTTTCTTTATACTTGTAAGGAATTTTCAGTAGATGTTGGGTCCCATTTTAGCCATAGGGACATGTATTCCTGCTATTAGAAAAATGTATTTGGATGCCATGGAGAAAAAGAATAATGTAGATGGAAAAGATCTGTAATAATATTTAAATGGCTGATAGTGACAATCAAGGTAGGTTCTCAGTCATAAGAAGGAAAAAAATGTCTGCGAAAAGCATTAACACTGATAACGTGCCTGTAGGGACATATTTTTCATTTCATAAACTTAAATTTTGCAAACAAACCCGAAGTTAGAAAGATACATTGAATTCACTAATTTTTTATTCATAGGACACAGAAAAGAAGAATTCTGGATAGAAGTATCTGAGTTTCTTTAGTCATCACCAACATGACAACAGCTCTGGACTTTAATTTAGCTACTATTTAAATGGCAAATTTCAGAACACTGTTGTATTATACAGAGAAATACAGGAAAGGAAATATTTCAGTGTGAATTTCCCAAGGACTTATTATACTAGAAAGGCTGCACATTAATGGATAAATGTGAGAAATTAGGGATGGATCCCAAGTGACAGAATGATTTAGGAGAATACTAAGCTGCTTTAAAGCTTCATAAACTGAGTAACAGCAAAACATAGGAGCTGTGAATCTTAAGGGAACTAATCCAGTGTCATGTGAAGAAAACTTTAGCATAAAAGGATACATAAATAGCTAATTAATCATCTTTGATTTAAAAAAAAGATTACCATAGAATTCAAACGCTTGTATAGATTTATTAAAGGATTGTGTTAACTTCATTGTATTAGTATATATATTTTGACTTTATTAAAAGATTAAGATCTCAAAGAATATTGATGAAAATTAGCCAAGCATATTAGGCAAACCTTAAATATACCATAACCTAGACTTTAAAAAATTAATTTATCTTCATGCATTGGTATACTGAGGGCCATATATATGAATCTATGTAGCTTTGCAAATACATATAAATGCAAAAATTGAAAACAAGATTTGTGATCAAAATATTACTTTCAAAGTATTTGGCATTAATTCAATGGAATTTTGAGATATGAATGATATATTTACTAAGTAAATCTATTTACTACGTTTGCTCATTTCCTTCCTAATTTTAATGGTATTTTTTGTAAAAAAAAAAAAAAGGAAATATATGTTCTTCTTTCATTTTATTTCCTTATTACAAACAAATTAAGATATAAGATTTGGTTTCAAATATAGTTTCACATAACTGGGACTATAAACATAGCAAGGAAAGACAGACTATTGCTATGGACTGTAACAGTTAAGATATATAGCTTAATACAGATGTAATGAACAAAAGAGCTGTTTTAGAATCTATACCAGTAGGGATTATTCTAGCTTGTTTATTTTGTTTCCTTTTTTTTTCCACTATATATATTCTCCAATTCTTTCTGAGATCGAAAATATTTTCAATTATAATTGTCCACAGAATTTAGGAATAATTCTGTCTTTGTCTCTCAATGTAGAATTCAGATCAGTAATGAAAATTTAAGTGTTGTTGTTGTTTTTTTTTACATAAAAAGCCCATTTAAGATTTTAGAAATCCAAATTTCAACATTCCCCATTTTGACGGATTCTCATCTTTCTTCTCAAAGTTAGGAGGTGAGGCTTACTGACCATGAGGCATGATGGAGGTGTAAGCCTGTGAGGCTTATGTGGTCTGTAGCTGTTCCTTTATGAAACTCCTGGCTGCCAATATTTGTAGACTATTCTGGTATCTGGGGCAGACTGATAAATGGCAATCACTTCTATTGTCCTACCTTCCCACCCCTCAAAATAACCATTACTTTAATGTTTCAGCTCTGCTTACATGTGAATAGCACGTCTGATTTATCCACTCCCTTGCTTCTGCCAAACTCCTCATTACCTGGACAGGCAAAAACATTCATGTCTATTCCATACCATTCTCAGACCCAAGGGAAGCTTCATAGGAACCTTGTGCTTCTATCCTGTTAGCTCTTTCTCTCACATTAGAGCTGCTGGACAGGTCTACAAGGCTTCTGTCTTCACGCAGCAAAATCCCAGGATCTTGATACCTCCTTCAGCTCTCCGACATATATAACCTTTTTCTATTTCCTCTCTTCTATTCCCTGCCCTCCACCTCAAAGACAACTGGAGGCAGGAAAAGCACTTAGCTTACGTTTTTCCAAAAATTCTCTTCCCAATTCCTTCTCCTCCTCTTCCAACCTGAAACTCAGTCATACCATATTCTGTGTTGTGGAAGGGGAAGCAGCTTTCTCCTCTTTTCATATGATCCCCAATCTTTTTATCTCACACTTGGTAGTGATTTACTTTCTCTTGACTTTATTGAGGTACAATTTAAGCACAATAAACGGCTTGTATTCAAAGTAGAAAGATTTACCCATGAAACAATCAAGCGGTGTTTTCTAAACAACCCATCCATAATCCAGCCTTTTTATGTCATTGGTCAACATGAGAGTCATTCCGAGAATAGAATCCATCATGGAATGTCTTATATATTAAATCTTTCACGATATTATTTCTGGGCATCATTCCCTCTAGATAGTGTAAAAATGTTTTCAAAAAGTCATTCATGTTCTAAAGGTTTCAACTGCTTGGGTTTTACCCTTTGGGCAATAATCCTCAAAACATTTCCTAAAATAAACCGGACAAATGAATTCATATGTTTTCAGTGTAATCACAGCACATCTGTGTGTTCTTTCCCATATTAAAGAAATATGTTTGAGGAAGCAATTCTACTCAATTTTTTTTATAATCAAAAGCTAATTATAGCCAAACAGTTCAAGTTTCTTCTATATAGAATTCGCAAACAGTTCTAAAAAGGTAAAGTACAAGTTCTTCACATCTAGGTTGGGATGGTTAATTTTTACTTTTGTTCTCCTAATGAATTATTATTAAGTCCTCAGAAAATTAATTCTGTTTCACCAAATAGTGTTACTCAATGGTGATTACGAACTATGTGTGTGTTTGGTTAAAGAGGCCAACGTACCACAAAACATACTTTACAAAGAGACCATGCTTTTGTTTTTGCTTTCAACATCTAGACTACAACTATTACTTTACGAGAAAGAAATTTTTCTGAAAATTACGTTATCTGAGCTCAAAAATCCTTGTGTGATGGAAGAAGTATTTATGAAATCTAATCAAAATTAGCCCCAAAATATGGTTAATTGTCACTGAAATCTTACATTTGTCTTCATTTTACTGAATTTACTCTTGGAGACTGGAAATCAACAAAACAGGAATGTAGTTAATGACCAGTTTACTTCTGGTCTCTAAAATTTCTAAAGCATAAGGAAATGAGTGAGGAGTGAGGTCTCCTGGCATAAAAATTGACACCAGTTCAGGAAGGAATTTTTTTTAATTCTGAAATGTCAATTTACTTGCTACATATATGGCTTTTAAGTCCTCATAGCTCCTAATGTAAATATTCCTTCTGTTGTGATTCCCCCGCCCCCCAAATTAACAATTATTTAAACTACTGGTCAGTATTCAAGTGTCTCTGAGCTTACTGCCTGAGATTACACAACTACTGCTTGACCTCTATCCTCTAAATATTTGTACCTTTCGAGTTGAGTATTATTTATCTTCAATATCAGAGAAGATAGATAGGAAGAATAGGTAACAGACACAATTCAGAATCTTATTCTCTGATGAACATTTAAATGATAATGATGATGGTAACTACCATTTATTAAATACTTATAATATTCCAAGAATTTGTCTTACTTCATTTTAACCACAATCTAAAGAATTAATTTTATTCCACTTACCTTATAAACAAGATAGAGAAGGCTCAAATAGCTTAAGTATGTTACTTGGTGTGTATATGTTTGAACCAGAATTTAAACCCAGACCTACCTACAGATGTCCATAAATTTGTTACTGGGAATGCTATACATCTTCTCCCAGGCTAATTTTCCACTTTATTGGTGTTCACTGAAAAGGAGAAAGTCAAACTTCATGATTAGACTTATAATCTTTTCACTCAAAGCACAAACTCTTTAAATTTGTGATTTTACTTAAGAGAATATTTCTGGAAGGCAAAATTTAAAATTTCTAGGGTTTACTTAAATGATATCTGTTGAATATTCTTTTCCTGCCCTGCATCCCATCTCATACACCCAAATTTAGTCTCCTAGGAAGCCTGGTAGACATGCTTTAAAGCATAACATGCTTAACATCTGGAGCATGCGAGGCACCAGGTCTCATTGACAGAATAACCTTTCCTTCCTGTGAGCAGTGACATGAGTGACACAGACAATACTACTGGGAATGCTCCATGCAAGACAGTTGGCACATTTTATTCTTTGGAACTGAAAGTCTGTAACATAAGGAATGATATAAATGTGAAGGGCACCATAAAATTCCTGGCTGTCTTCTACAGTGAGAACTTTGTTCTTCAGATAAACCTCATAATGAAAAGTTGCATACTAGAAAGCACTTCTATATTCTTTCCTAATACACAAACCATTAGTCCTTCCAAATATATGCATGGCAAATAAACTTTCCTTCTATTTATTTAATATTGCTAAGATAAAACAAAGGAAAAGACTTATAAAAGAGACTAAAAAAAATGGCTGATACCCACAAACCAGTTTTTCTCATGATGAAGCAATGAAAAGGAATCTTTATTCCTCCATAATTTATAGGAGCAAAAAGTGCATGTTTCTCATACAGGCCATGACAAAATAAAAGCCAGAAAGGCAGAAAACCAGCTAGCCTCCTGACATTTTACATCACACTCAAGAGGGATGGCTTGAAGTAACATACCTCTGAAGAAAGAAACTGGAAGAGTTCTACCACATGTTCCCTGGCTAAGAGATGTATCTTAGGATACGAGACAGAGAAACTTATCCAAAGTAACTGAAGACGTGATACCTCCAGCAGAGGTGTTTTTATTTTGGGGGGGCGGAAGGAAGCAGAAGAAATAGAATCAATACTGCCATACCTAGGGAAAACCAGTAACACATGAATTCAAGTTAATGGAGACCACTCCTTGACTCCTATATCCCTTTCCTTTCGTCATTTGGAATCCTGGAGAAGTCTCAAGTAACCTTATGCACTGGGACAGAGCAGTAGAAATGCTAGATGGGAACATGCATAGGAAGTCTACAATGTTTTCTTTCCCCTCCACAGCTTCCTAACCTCCAATAGTTGGGAGAAGAAAAAAACTTAAACTTTAAATGAAGAAGGAGTTTATTTTTATTTTATACTGAACTATATATGATAATTGCTAAACTGGTAATTTTCTTATAGAATAACCAGAGAGTTGTTGATTATCTGCAAGAGAACCCCCAACTACCACAACCACCACCACCCCAAGCACTGGGTATGCCCAAGGGCAGAAAAAGAACTAGCCACAGTTAAATGAATTAAAATGGACCAGAAGAAAATGAAAATATTTTCTGCCTATAAACCACATGTCCTGTTATTTATACTTGTAAGTCTTGAACTGCCTTTAGGACATTCTTAAAGTCCTTTAAAGTCTATCTTTTCTGGAATCCTCTGTCACACAGCTGTCATCTTTACTTTTGGGGGACGTTCTGCCTAGAGATGCTTATTTTGAACTGGGGCTATACCATGGTTTGTCTGTATCTTTGACATTTCCTATTTTATATATCCCAGGTGTCATGACTTCTGAATGGAAGAGTAGCCAGCAAAACAGGGAACAAAATTTAGCTCTGCTGCCAATCTTGTTCTAATTAGACATCTACAGAGCTTCATGTTACATTGAGGGAACTGCCAGAGGATGGAGGAAAACCTCTGCCCTGCAATCAAAAAAAGAAATTAAAAGGAGTCTGTGGGGGCACCTGAGTAGCTCAGTCAGTTAGGCGTCTGACTTCGGCTCAGGTCATGATCTCACAGTTTGTGAGTTTGAGCCCCTTGTCAGGCTCTGTGCTGACAGCTCAGAGCCTGGAGCCTGCTTCGGATTCTGTGTCTTCCTCTCTCTCTCTCTGCCCCTCCCTGACTCATGCTCTCTCTTTCAAAAATAAACAAACATGAAAAAAAAAATTTTTTTTAACTCATTTACAGTTACACAACTTTTCTTGTTTTAGGAGAAAGCACAGTTACATTCTTTGAGACACATCTATTTGGAAAGAAGAATGGGAAAGTAAGAAGTTAAAATGAAACTCAAAGCACCTGAAGCCTGCCCTAGGTTTGTCCCTAATTAATTTTCTGACCTTGGAAACCATATAATGTTGCTATGACTCTCATTTTATTGAATCTACTTTTATAAGATTATTCATATCCTCTAGAAATGAAGAAATTAAACAGTTCTTACACTCTCAAATTAGGATAGGTATATTCAATCTTGCCCACTTCATAAAGCTATTACGAAGGTCAGAAATACACGTGAGCAAACTTCTAAAGGTATGAAGTGCAAAACAAATGGTAGTAAAGGCTAAATTCTCAGTAACATTTTGAATACATTTTGCAAACGCACTTCACAGGACTTATTTTATCAATCCTCACAATAACGCAGGCCCAGTACTTTCACAATCCTAATTTCACAGAATACAGAACTATATTAAGATGACATAAACAATAAACAAGTTGTCAAGTGACCAAAAGCAGCAAGCCCTAGAAAACTTGACCCCAGAAATATCGTTCTGAAAAAAAAATAGTATATTCAAAATTTGAAGTTAGGGCATTAACTGAATTTAAAATGCATAAAAATTTAATATACCCTTAAAATTTAAAAAAGAAATCTGTGTCCTTCTTACAGTCAGCTACGTTTCCTTTGGAGTATCAAATGACAAAATGAAAATAATCATGTGTTCATTAAGGGGGCAAGCCATAAATTTACTATTTCCAAATCTGTAATATAAAATATAAAATTCCAGTATATCTGCAAAAAGAGTACTAATGATTAATACAATAGACTTGATAATGAGAAATGTGAAAGAGGGGTACATCAACCATTTGCACAATTCTGAATTTGATCAGAGTAGTTGGTGATGTGGAGGATGTCAAACCACAGGAAAGAAGGAACCGAAAAATCCAAGACCAGACATCCTGCTGCTGCTGTTGGCCATAAAGAGTGTCCATATTCTGATATGCCAGTATCAGAGTGATCTTCCAGAATGGAAATACAGATGGTTCTCTTTTTTTATAGAATTATGATTTACCTAATGGGTTATTGCCATACTTCCTCAAGCTTGGTTTGGTAATGTTTACAAAACCTTCTAAGGATTCTCTTAAAGGTCCATAAACTAGTAAACCAATCCCTAAATGACTCCTTTCATAACATTTTGCAAACAACTTGACTAAATCCCTTCATTTCTTTTCCTTACCACTTATACTACCAGAAAAATCATCGTCAAAAGATTTTCACATTTTCAGAAAGAGCAAAATCATCATACTTCCCATCTGATGAAGAGTTCACAGACCCGCAAAAAACGAAGAGCTGAGAACAATGGCCTGCTGTTTTGAAAATTGTTTATGAACCCCAAACAAGGACTACCATCTGATCTTGTCTGCTGTAGCGGGTATTCTGCACAGCTCTGATATAATCCTGGAGTTCTTTTTGTAACCCCTTCTTTCACACTGATCTAGAACACTGACTTTAGTCCCATGTATTCTTATACAATCCATGTGCATATGGTTGAAGGCATTTAGTAAACCCTGATTGAGTTGAGTACAGGTTATCACGACATTACAGTAAGTACCAAGAAAACTCAGTAAGTACCAATGACACCAATAATAAAACCATGCCCATGAGGATAATGGAATTATCTATTTGCAGGTCAGTATCTTGATTTGAATTAGAGGAACATGGTAATCCTATTGATCTTGACTCACTTAGAAGACAAACAAAATTAACAGAGCACAGAAATTGGATTGACTTGTTTAAGTCAACTTAGCACTTCTGACTAAAATGTCAAATACAGTATCTAAAAGTTCTAAAAATCCTGTCATTTTCTTTGTGGATTTCATTTCATCTGTGTTACTAGTTTTAGGCTCATAATAATATTGTAGCAGTTGGAGATGGGTTATCACCCAAAATACATTTCATAAAACCTCTCTGTGAAAGTTAATTATTAATTGCCAGAGGCTTATTACCTGGACCTTGTTATTTTATATCACTCTGAAGGGAAAAACAATGTATTTTATAAGTATATTTAAATTTAAGTTTCAAAAGAGTTTTCAGAATAAACAAATATAAATCAACAGATTTCTTCAAATTAGCATTTAAGAATTTTTGTATCTCTCCTATTGACATTGAAAATATGTGTGTAAGAAGTGGTGAAGACCCAGAATAGTACAAAAGCCCAAAATATAATTCAGATATTAAAGCTCTCAGCCACAGAAATACATACACCACATAAATATTAGAAAGAGTTATTAAAAGACTGCCCACTTCATTCAGAGGATATAGCTTCCCCTTACTTCCTAATGTAGAGAGGAGAAACCATGTATCTGTAAGCTCTATGAGTGAACTGGCAGGACGTGAACTATTCAGCTGGCTGATGGACCTATTCAGATCCTGAACCTTTATTCTCACTCCAGTCCTCACACAACCAGCAACAACACATTGATTAGAATAAAGCCAATGTGAAACTGGTGAGAAACCTGGGAAACGAAGATTCTTATTCTCCTTTGTAATAAAAGAGGGTCCAGTGACACTTTCTCCAAGAGAAATAAGAGACAACTGCTGACAAATGTCCTAGGAGAAATAAATAAACGATATCCTAGTTGGAGTCACAATAAATTACTTTCACAAAATCACTTATGGACAAGCACGTTGTAATAACCCACTTGGTTTCAGAGTGGTTTTTAAGGCAAGATTATGATGGAATGGAGTTGGAACATGAGAGAAATAAGATGGAAGTGAGTATAATGGAAATAAGGGAGGTGAAGGGGACTCCTGAGTTTAGATAAGATAAATAGGCCTGACTTCAGGAGATTATGCATGTGTGTGTGGGTGGGAGGGGGGGTTGTTTGTTTGTTATGGGGTTTTATTGGTCTACTTTTTTTTTGTTTAATCATAATGGCATAATGAAATCTTTTTTTTTCCTTTATTTTTAACATTATCAGTTCTAGTTCAGAAAAATACTCGTTCATGACTTCAGGAAAATGTGCAGCATCATTGATCACCTAAATAGAATCAATGAATATATGCGATCTAGGTCAATGCCTTTGACATGTAATAGATGCGAAACTAAAGCCCATCTACTAGGCTTCTGACATACCATTATATCAGGGGAACTTTGCATACCTAAAAATCCTGAGAAATGTTTTCTTCTAAAGCTTAGAGTTTCTATGTTTCTATGTGTACTTTCATATATCATTTGCAATCATACCATATGCAATTTATTTATTTATTCTTCACAATGGCCTTATGAAAATGACTATTAGAGTTTTATTATTAAACAAATTAAAATTACAAATGTATTTATTCAATAAAAACAGTTGACAATTTGCTAAAATGAAACTTTCTCTTAGGTCTGTAAAATAATTTTCTATTTTAAAATGAAAAACATGGGACACCTGAGTGGCTCAGTCAGCTGAGCACCTGACTCTTGATTTGGGCTCAGGTTCCTGAGATGGAGTCCCACGTCAGACTCCACACTGAGGGTGAAGCCTGCTTAAGATTCTCTCTCTCTCTGTCTCTCTCACATGCATGCTCTCTCTCTCAAAAAATAAAATAAAAAAATAAAATGAAAACATAGTCATAGATATACACATCTCTTTTCTCCTATGTCTACTGTTATTCTAACTGCTCCCTTCATCTTTGACTCTAAACTCTTTCCTTGGACAAACAATATTTAATTCCCATGAATTAGGATTCAGTACCTCTTTTAGAACATTAATATTTCCTATTCTATTAGTTATGAATGGTGTAACCTGGTTATTTTTATTGTAGTTGATTTGTTAGCAGAGATATTTTGCTACACAATATATAAAATAATCTCAGTGTATAAATAAAACCAAATGGAAACCAAGGAGAGGAAGAGAGGAAATGTTTTGGGAGCTGGGATTTGTGTATGTGTGTGTGTGTGTGTGTGTGTGTGTGTGCGTGTGTGTGTGTGTGTGTGTGAGTGTAAGAATGTAAGTGTTGGTATGAGAGTGAAAATTTAGACATGTTCCACCTTTTGCATAGCTTAGCAGAAATAATAACATTTCTCTGCAAGAATGTCTTTTTCTTTTAATAGTATCTCCCAACAACCATACCAAACTTTCTCTTAAACATCTTTGTGTTGCCATTGTGCTATTTTTTCTTCACATAAAAAATTCATTGTATTAAGACTATGTCTCCTATATTACAGATGAGCCCATATCTATAATTCTATTACAAAAATGCACTGGTGTTTTTATGCCAGTGGCTTTTAGATAATTATGTTTTTAACACAAATTTATCAGCATAACAACCCATTCCACAAAATAGAAAAGAGGCAATATTTACATCAATGGTGCTTTGAAACTAACATTTTCCCTCAGGGATTCATAGCCACATAGTCTCTAGTCTTTTCTCTTGACAGGTTATAAATATTCTCAGAAGTAACTGTTTTGATGTTGCCTTAAAAGCAGGGGGGAGAAAGTAAAGAAAACTGGGACTACATGCATTTTCACATAAATTTCTCTATCACATTTGACAGTTTAATTATATTGTTGTTATTTGCATTTCTCATGTTACTTCAAACTTTAGAGTTCCAGCTAATGGATTTCCATAAAGCAATACTTCATAGTGTTCTTTGTTGAATGAAATCTTATCTTAGTTTCTTGTTGTGCTAGATAAATTCAATCAACAACAACCATATGTTAAGAACTTTGAAGTTTGTTTGTTAGAATCAACAATTTCTGAAAGCCTTAATGCTTGGCTATACATAATACATGTCCTCAAATAAAATAGCATTCCATGACAGAAAGAATTTTTAAAAAATGACTATGGAAATTTACTGGGGGGCGGGGGGGGGGGTAAGATTGCGTTCATATTTCCACACAATTTGGAAACACTTGTATACATTCCTTCTGTAGCAACTATTACCTAAGAATTAGAAAAATTCCTGCCATGTGTCACCTCTTCTCAAATTTTCCATATTGGAATCGAAATATAACTTATAGAAGTATGAATTATTTAAATATTATTTTGTGCACTTTAATAAATGCTGACTTCCATCAGACTGCAATTAATACAGTAACAGTTTAGTCTTGTTAAGGGATAAGTAGAATCACCCCTAAGTATCTGATGGAACAAAACAGAAGAACCTAATCTGAACTGACAAAATTGCGTTAGTTTTACTCTGTGATCAGCCATGCTAACTGCATTTTCACCATATTTTCCTATTTTTTGGTGTGATATTGACAACACGGTAGACATCTAAGAATAGGGCCTTCCAGGTCCTTTTTTTCCTACCAAGAAGGAAATACCAGGTTCTAAACCTTGAGCATGCATTTAGCACCACCTGGAAGACTTGTAAGAACAGATTCCTGGGCCCTGTCTCCGAATTTCCTGAATTATTAGCTCTGGTTCAGGGCCCCAGAAATTGTATGTCTCACAAGTTCTCAGGTGATGATAATGCTGGTCTGGGGAACCACACTTTGAGACAACAGAATGAGAGGAATCCTGGGCAGAGAACTGGACTCTTCCCAGAAACAGTTTGGCTAACTTCCTGTAGGGGAGGAAAACCTTCCCTCATCCCTTCTAGATTGTTTAACTGGTCTAAGAATTAAACTGACATAAAGCCAATTGACAGGAGAAAATTTTAATTTCATACACACAGGAGCTCATAAAAATAGGGAACAAAGAAGTGACCAAAGTTAGCAGTTTTTATACTTTTAAGACAAAGAAATGATAAATTTGTTGAAGAATTGTTAAGACGAAAAAGTCTGCGTTTGGGGTAGTTTATTAGTGAAGTGACAGGCTTTGTTTATGTGGCCTGCTTGGTCCGGAATTCCCCATCTCTGGTGATAAGGATGTCTTCTTAACCTCCTGCTATGAGAAAGGGTACCTTTCCCACAGGAGATTTATTTCCTGCTTTCAGCAGGACAAAAGAGGGTCAAGAGTGTTCTTCTGGCACTGGCTGTTTCTTAAGTTAAACCTTAATTCAAAATAATCAATATGCCAAAATGGCATACTTTGGGGTGATATGCCCTGAATCCCAGCATCCCTCATGCCAAACTAATTAAGTAGATCATTTTTATTAGTAACTGTGTTCTCCCACCCCTTAAAATGACTCCAAAGAAAACTGAAAAATCAAAAATTTTGTTTTATTAATTCAAGAGCTCAACATTAGTAAAGAGGCAATTCTCTTTTCATGACAGAAGATCAGAATAATTTTTTGTTTATTTATTTTTGAGAGAGACAGAGCGTGAGCAGGGGAGGAGCAGACAGACAGGGGGAGACACAGAATCTGAAGCAGGCTCCAAGCTCGGAGCTTTCAACACAGAGCCCAAAGTGGGGCTTGAACCCACAACCCATGAGATCATGATCTGAAGTTGGACCCTTAACTGACAGAGCCACCCAGGTGCCCCCAGAATAATTTTTTAAAAGAATGGATGGATGGAAGGAAAAATAGAAGAAAGGAAGGAAAGGAAGAATGAATGGATGGAAGGAAGAAATCAGGTAATTTCCAGTTATCTCTAGGGAGCCAGTCCATCTTATCGTTACAAAAGTTAGGGTCATACTTCGCTTTTCTCACTCTAGCACCTCATTGTAGGTATGACAGATTATTCAGAACTTTGTATTGTTCAGGCCAGGGATGGAGGATCTAAGGAGGGAGGGAAAGAAGAGAGAATGAAGTAAACAAAGAAAGTAGCTTCAAGGGCTTTACAGAGAAAGTGGTCTCAAATAATAATGATAGCAAATTAAATGCAATTTCCCCTAAAAGGACAACTTAGGAAGAACACCACAGAATCTGCCAATTTTAATAATTTTACAACATCCAATATATTGTCCTCAAATACTTTTATCTTTAAATTCTCAGCTGCCACAACTGAGTGGTCAATTAGGATAATTTGTTGATAGGATCATTAGTAATTTCATTTGGGGGACTCTGGTTAAGTTCCTAACTCTGGTTAAAGTAAGAGATTTCTAAAAATCTTATTTCAAATGAACACTCCCATCAATGACTACCTATGAAACCAGTCAATTTTAAATAGTATATTTTTGTAAGTTTAAAACATTTTGCAGGACACTTTCCTAACTATTAATCTTGTTTCCTTCATGAAAGAATTATTGAAACAAAAGTACTCTAGCTACTACAGATAATGGTTGCCTGGTGCAAAGATTGAGCAATCTCACCTTAAAATTGTGTTTCAGACATTACTGAAAATATGTAGACATTTAAACCAGATTGCCACAGAAACCAGACTCTATTAGTGATCTCCCTTCCAAGCCACAGTACTTTTTCAGACCATAGTAATAAAATGGAATGTAGTATCACCCACCTGTTGGCTGTTTATCATGTGCCCAGCATCCCCTAGACTTGACACAGTGCAAAGAATGTAAAGTGGAGTCTCGCACTTAAAAAGATAACAACCTATGGAGAAGACAAGGTAACTACATAAAATCAGGAGGGAAAAGGTGCCTACATGTCATAAAAAAATAGAAGTGGAAAAACTGGTATGGGTAAGTAAGAAAAAAACCTCACTTTAATTTGAAAGAACAAGGCTCTGGGACACAGCTGGCAGGGAGTGAGGGGTGTTCAGGTGAGATGCAACCCTACTCATCTGAAAGGATGGCTCCATTGGGGAGCTAGCCCACCATTACACCAGTTAAAGCCATGGTTTTCCCACCTTGGTATCTCATCATAAATATGGAATATTATTCTTCAGTATTGTCAGGCTCTAAGATGTCAATGGTGGAAAAAAATAAGCTCCAGATAGAACTGAATATTAGAAGTACAGTGAGACCTTAAAGAAAACTTAGGTCTTTGTCGTTGAAAATAACAACTATTCAATATTAAAAAATGATCCCTGTGTAGTTCAAATTAAATATATTTGTGTTTCTTTATTTTTAGAGCATTTGCTACCTTCTTCTCAAAAGCCTGTGCTTAGACTTTGCAGGCCTTATGCTGTGTGTTTGTTTTCTTGTCAAGTGTGTTACTATTTTGTCATGCTTTGTTTTGGGCAAGGTATTGCCTATTCATTTACATTGTGAGTATTAAAATAGGTTTGTATAAACTACATAGCTAGCTCAAAATTTATTGGCAGAATTATTCTTTCTGGGTCATCAAAATGTAAATACCTCTCTGGATCCATAATTGTGCAAGTGTGCATGTGAGAAAATACACACTAATGTGACTCACTTTTGATGATGTTTAAGAAGCAGCTGTCAGTCAGTCTGGCTGAGCACCTGGAAGTTTCTATACAGATGAAGAAGTCTGAATAACCATTGGATATTTTTCATGGAAATGTTCTGCAGATGTTGGCAAAGAGATAGAATCCCTAGAAAAGGACAAATGTGCATTTTCAAGTGCATGTAGAAAGATGAGGCCTCAGGCAGGCATAGCAATGAAACAGTCTTTCAAAGAAATAACACTTCTATTAGTTCTGCCAAATCCAGGGAAAAAGTGAAAAATACCCAGTAAACAAAAATTTAGCTCCTAAAATGACATTCTTTAAGCATCTCTTCTATAGGATATGCATACTTCGTTTAGAAAAAACTATACAGAAGCTAGAAAAGAAACAATATATGCCTACATATTGGCATTTCAAAAACAGAATCCATAGGTTTTAAAATAAATTAGGAAATCTTTATATTTCCCAATCAGCTCATCACAGATATTTTAGAAGCTGGAAATCTTCCAAAGAAACATATTTCCAGAATATATGATGATTTTATGTAACTTATTCTAATACAGAATCTGAAATTAAGACAAACATATTTATTACTAAATACTATTGCAAATGTTAGTAATATATATGGTTCCAATACTATGTCACATCACCAAATCAGAATTTAGTTAATACAAAATACCTGTGTATTATAAAAATCTTTTACCTAAAGTATGAGACAATTTCATTTTGGCTGATTATAACTTGGAATAATGTAAAAACATTTAAAGACAGGTATCGTGATTAATTTCTACTCTCTTTTATTTACTGGCTATGTAGTCATGTGGAAATCACTTCAGGTACCTGAGCTCAAATTTCTTCACGATTACACATTAACAACCCCTGCCAGCCCTATTTTTTCAAGCATGATTTGAGATAACAGATGCAAAAGTAATCTGTAAAGTGTAACACACTAGTCCAGTTAAAAAAAAAAATCAGTGGACTTAAAATCAGAATGGCAGGTTCAAGTCCCAGTTCTTTTAACTGTTGTGTGAACTTGGAAAGGTCATTATTTCCCTTCAAGCCTATGAACTTCTTTGATCTTCCATACCTATAGTTCTCAAAGTGTGGTCCCTAACGTACAGCATCAGCATCACCTGGAAACTTGTTAAAAATACAAATTCCCAGGTCCTCCTGCAGACCTCCTGAATCAGAAATTCTAGGGGCAGGACCATCGTGCTGTGTTTTAACAAGCGCTCCAGGTGATTTTAATGTATCTTAAAGTCTGAGAGACACTAAACAATGGAAACAAAAACGAAATCTCAAAAGCTGTTGTGAGAATTGTTAGAATCCCTTAGGATATATATGTACATATATACACGTGTGTGTGCACACATACTGGCCCACATATAACACTCTGCCCACCCAGACTAATTAAATCAGAATCTCTCAAGATACAAACCCAAGAACCAAAATTTTTTAAAAGTTCACAGTAATTTAATTTAGGTAGTGCTAGTTATTTCCAGAGATGTTACAGGTGTTCAAACTGCCTGAGGGTTCACTCTAGTTACTTTCAACTGGCTACTGCAGTTATGTCCATTGTCCAAGGTCATGGATTCTCTGGAATTTGTGTATCCAGTATTTTTTGCCAAAATAACCAGTAAACTGTATGAGGAGTCTGAGGATTGTGGAGACAACAGTAGAGCAGAGTAGTCCCCCTTAAGTGCAGGGGGTGTGTTCAACACCCCCAGTGGATGCCTGAAACTGCAGATAGTACCAAACCCTATATATCCTATGATTTTTCCTATACATATTTATGATATAGTTTAGTTCATAAATTAAGCACAGTAAGAGATTAACAACTACCAATAAAACCATTATAAAAATGTGCTGTAATAAGGTATATGAATGTGGTCTCTCAAAACACCTCACTGTATTCACTCTTGTGATGTGACTGCCTACATGATGAGATGAAGTGAAGTGAATGGCATTAGCACTGTGACATAGTGTTAGGCTACCAGTGACCTTTTGATGATACCTCAGAAGGAAGACCATCTGCTTCCAGAAAGCAACTGACTGCAGACAACTGAGACCATGGGAAGTGCAGCCACGGATAAGGGGGGCTACCATAGTTTAAGTGCAATGCACAGCCTTCCTATCCCCTACACCTGTCAAATTAACCACTGACCCAGAACCACACAAGAAAATGGGATTCTTCTCTCCATAGCTGCTTCCACCATTTTCTTTAGCAACTCAGGCTTTGGGACCTCAAAATTCAGACAAGCACTTTTGATCTTCAAGGAGTGTCTACTTCCGTTATGGGATAAAACTCCTATTAGACAAAGAAGTATAAAGCCTGGGAAGAGCAAGCACATGTTATCACACAATAAATTATGGTCAAACTCTAGTGTAGGGTACACTAGTTTAAAGCAAATACCTACAGAAATTTTGTTTTTTTTCTTCATCTAAATATGCAAAATTTGACCCAGAGCATAACTGAACAGTCTGAATGTCATACTGGTTTTTAAATTTTTTTGAGAGATGGAACACACACACATGATCAGGGAAGGGGCAGAGAGAAGGGGGATAGAGGATCCAAAGCAGACTCTGTGCTGACAGCAGAGAGCCCAATATGGGGCTCGGACTCACAAACCACAAGATCGTGACCTGGGCTGAAGCCAGATGCTTCTGATATCACATAAATATTAATCTGATATTATATAAATGCCATGTAAAACTTAACATAAAATTGACGGCACTTATTTTTTTAATGTTTGTTTATTTTTTTTTTTTTTTTTTTTTAATTTTTTTTTCAACGTTTATTTATTTTTGGGACAGAGAGAGACAGAGCATGAACGGGGGAGAGGCAGAGAGAGAGGGAGACACAGAATCGGAAACAGGCTCCAGGCTCTGAGCCATCAGCCCCAGAGCCTGACGCGGGGCTCGAACTCACGGACCGCGAGATCGTGACCTGGCTGAAGTCGGACGCTTAACCGACTGCGCCACCCAGGCGCCCCAATGTTTGTTTATTTTTGAGAGACAGTGAAAGACAGAGCTTGAGCAGGGGAGGGGAAGAGAGAGAGAGGGAGACACAGAATCTGAAGCAGGTTCCAGGCTCTGAGCTGTCAGCACAGAGCCCAGTGCGAGGCTCGAACTCATGGATCACTAGACTACTTAACCAACGAACTAACCAACCCAGGAGCCCCAAAATTGATGGTATTTAGATGGTGTTTTTGAGAAGTAAGTTTACTAAATAATATAAACCAACATGGCTCCAAACGCAGCCACTCAGGCTCAAATCTATTTTTTAAATCAAATCGTTTTATTTAATGATTTAGTAAATAGAAAAAAGAAGTGTTAGCTCTATACCTAAAAAGGCTTTGACTAAATCAGTTAAATGATCCAGTGAACTGTCCATTTATGCCACTAACACTCGTCTCACGATGTGGGCTTATATATGGCAAGGATCTGAAAAGTCACACCAAAAAATGGCACATTATACTGGAGCATCAATTTTATGCCATGATGTGAGCAGAAACATATCTAAAACAAGGAGATAATAAGGACTATTACAAGTATTTCAAGATTTAAATGAATCAGAGAAAGCTCGTGCTTGCACAGGTGAGCTTTGCCACCAATCCATCTGCACAGACACCCCCACCTCTGTGTGCTATTAAGCTTCTTTTACCAATAACAGAATAAAAACAGGAAAATTTGAGCACTCTATTAAAAAAAAAAAGAAAATGAAGTAGGGGAGTAATTCAATTACAGAGCTTATCCAGGCTATAAAAAATACTATGTATGAACTATCTGCATAATTGAGGTCAAAGAATTATAGTAATAATTGCTTAAAACCTTCAGCTCGCATGCATGTAAAATAAACATCAATTTCATGAATGTCATTTCCTATCTGTTAGTAGAATACCAATGTTAAATGAAAATGCTGTCTCATGAAAACGAAGATGACACTGGTGAACATATTTTTTTGCTATTTCAAAAAGCCAAGAATAATGTAAACAGTGTTCACTCTACACAAGTACGTAGACACACACACACAGTGCTCCAACGGCATTTTCACCAAGTAAAAATTAACATGCTTTTCAGCTGATAGCCACATACAAATGAACGCGACTCACGAGAACCAAACTTTCATTCCTGCAACAATTCAATATAGTATTCAAAACTTTGCACCAAGTGCCTCAAATATAAATCCCAATTAATATACTTTAAATTAGTGTTTAATTTTCTCTAAATGAAATTAAGAACATTTTAATAGCCAAGGAATGATTAAGCGGTCTGATATTATAGAAACACCATGTAAAACTTAACATAAAATTGATGGTATTTATTTTATTTATTTTTTAATTTTTTTTCAACATTTATTTATTTTTGGGACAGAGAGAGACAGAGCATGAACGGGGGAGGGGCAGAGAAAGAGGGAGACACAGAATCGGAAACAGGCTCCAGGCTCTGAGCCATCAGCCCAGAGCCTGACGCAGGGCTCGAACTCACGGACCGCGAGATCGTGACCTGGCTGAAGTCGGACGCTTAACCGACTGCGCCACCCAGGCGCCCCTATTTTATTTTTTTAATGTTTGTTTATTCTTGAAAGACAGAGAAAGAGAGAGCTTGAGCAGGAAGGAGCAGAGAGACAAGGAGACACAGAACCTGACGCAGTTTCCAGGCTCTTAGCTGTCAGCACAGAGCCCAATGTGGGGCTTGAACTCACAGACCGGGAGATCATGACCTGAGCTAAAGTCAACACTTAACCAACCAACCAACCCACCCAGGAGCTCCAAAACTGATGGTATTTAGATGGTGTTTTTGAGAATTATGTTTACTAAATAATATAAACCAACATGGCTCCAGATGCATGTGATGATATTGGGCATGTGGTATACATAAGTTATTAAGGATTATACACAAAATAGTCAAAGTCAAGCATCAAAAGAAGTTATACCTTTTGTTCTTGGTAATATTGTTGTCTACCTACATGTCCCCTAATCTTAATGTGTTTTTATTCTGCATGATAATTAATGAAATACATTTATACCTGTAAGATTGGAAAGCCAAAACAGAAATGTGATGGTGCAGGATATTGGCAGGGTAAGGAGAAACAGGTGGGACTGTCAAATTTGACACTATCTGTATAACACAATTCAGTAATATCTGTCAAAAATACACATGCTGACATAGTAATTTTGCTATAGTTACTTATCCTGTTATATATATACTGACATACATACAACATGAAATATATACAAGGATATTCATTCCATTAGTCATGAAAGGAAAGAATGGGGTGGGGAGGAACTTTACTGCCCCTCAGTGTGCTACTGGTTAATGATTTATTCACAAAAAAGAAATAATATACAGCTATTAAAAAGAATAGCTCTAAACATACTACCGTGAAATATCTAATACATAACATGAGGTGAGAACCATCTTTAGGACAATATATATTAGATTTAACAATTTTGGTTGCAGAAGCAAGTACATAAAGTACATTTGTAAATTTGTAGCTGTATTTGGAAATATACTTAAGAAATTTTGAGGTTCCTCTTGGAAGCTATCTAGATGGTGTGGGAACAACCAAAAGAAGTAGGGAATTTTTCAATTTATACTCTTGGTAAATTTTACATTTTATACATTTACATGATTACATATTTTTAAAAATTAGGTGTAGATAGGAAGAAAACTCAAGTTTACTTTTCCAGAGTCACCAGAGAAATGGAATACATTTGTGACGAGAACCTGGCATTCTTCTTCATACATCTGTGTGTGCTATGCATTTTTTTAACATTTATTTATTTTTGAGAAAGTGTGTGTGAGCAGGGGAGGGGCAGAGAGAGAAGGGGAGAGAGGGTCTCTCTGCAAGTAGGCTCTGCACTGACAGCAGAAAGCTAACAAGGGCTGGAACCCACAAACCATGAGATCATGACTGAGCTGAAGTCGGACATTCAACCGACTGAGCCACCCAGGTGCCCCTGTTATGCATGTTTTAACTAGATCCTGTCTCTATTTTTGCAGATGAGAAAACGGAAGTTCAGCAAGATTCAGTAATCATCTCAAGTGACTAATTGTGCCCCAGCAATTAAATGGCAGCACCCAAAGGGGTGATCAACTCCATTTAGTTCTCAAAGTTTGTGCCCTTAACCACCATACAGTACATGCTCTTTAGAGACTGGTTACAACTAGGTATCTTTAAATGTTAGTTTTGAACTTTTAAATTGATATTCAATGCCAAATTGCCAAATTTAACCTTACATTTTCCCAAGAATGCACTATCATCAAATAATTTAGTGTCTTTTACAGTAAATTTTAAACTTTATTTCTGCATCAAGTAGAAAGTTATAGCCATTATCACACCTATTTAGAAGGCCTTTCTGAAGCACTGACCCTTTTACTTTCTGAATTATGCTAATTTTGCTTTAAATAAGAACCTCAAAAACAACATGTTGATCATTTTGGTTATTAACACACAAGAGGAAGAAATGAGCCCTAGTTGATAGTGCTAAAAATTAATAGTTTCAAATTCTGAACTCAGTTCATAGCTTCACAACTGCTTTTGAAGTGAGTGACTTCTTTCAAGTCTCTTAACCCCTGGAAACTTCATCTCTAAAAAGGGTAGCTGCAAAATGTACCATCCTCCGTGGGATATTATGAGCTGTCATTAATTAATGTTTTGTAGAGCACTCTGAGATTTCATTTGAATGGTGCTACATCAATGCAAAGTATCAGTAAGCTACTTAAAAATCAAATTGTCACCTGCTCCAGAGACTCAGGCAAAGCCTGTAGTTTGCTGATAATGAAGTTGGCTCTTGTATGTTTTTTTTGAAGCTAGTTGGGGTGGAGTTTACTAGAGCATCATTTTAAGACTATTTGTGAGCCTAACAGAATAATAGAGGTGTGTGAATACTGTTAACTCTCAATTGCATGGGCAGGGGTCTCTTTACCTTCCCACTGCTGCTTAATGGTCAGCCAGAAGCTGACTGATGATGCTTGAAATACCTGGTCAGAAAGCAGAAAAGGGGTGGAGCCACATAAGGAGCCCTCTGGCTGACACTGGGAAGTCTGGACTACCTAGATCCCTTATTCTCTCTCTCTTAGAGAAAGCCAAGGCCAGAGGTTTGGCTTTGATACGTATTACGTGTTCAGGAGGAATACTTGATCTCAGTTTGTCCGTGACTACTAACGCAGAACTTCTCCAAAAAATGATAAATTCCCATTACTCTGCTGTGCCTTATGCAAAGTAAAACCACAAATTTGCTAATCCACCCCAACTACGTCCTCAGAAAACAGTGTTGATTTTATTTTAGCCAGTCTTCCATGAGATGTGATCTCAGGTCCACAAATTAGTAAGACATCACAGATGTTATTACTAACAGCTAACAGAAGAATATACTCAAATTATTTTGAGAAAAAAATTTTTTGAGGCAATTGTTTTCAAGAGAAAATACTGATTCATAATCTCCAGTGTGCTGCTCTTTTCCCTGGCATTTTGTTAGTGTGTATGGCACAATTGTTAAACAGTTAATTTCCCTGCTAACTATAACAACTTTGTCATAGTTCTTATGCTCACAAATCTGGCTTTGCAACCACAATTGTTTACTTTAGTGTACACATTGTTTATAAATTAAGGAAGATATGTTTAATTTAAGAAAATTAAGACAAAAAACATTTAAAAATAGTTTGGGGATCACAAAAATAACATGTTGCCCAATATCTTATAAATACTTAAGAAAATAGTTGCTAAAACTGCCTGCCAACATGTAAAATATAGCAGGAAACAGGGGCAAAAATATATTCAACCTCAAAAATTAAGACATTATTTTAAATTTGTCAAATATTGGGGCACCTGGGTGGCTCAGTCGGTTGAGCATCGACTTCGGCTCAGATCATGATCTCAGTGTTCGTGAGTTCGAGCCCTGCATCAGGCTCTGTGCTGACAGCTCAGAGCCTGGAGCCTGCTTTGGATTCTGTGTCTCCCTTTCTCTCTGATCCTCCCCTGCTTGTACCCTGTCTCTCTCTTGCTCGTGCTCTCTCTCAAAAATAAACATTAAAAAATTTTTAAATTTGTCAAATATTAAAGATGCATTTCTGGTAAAATTATTTTAAAGAAATCAAAGAAAATTACTTTTTACATGAAGGTATTTTATGTTATTAAAAACTTTTAGTCTGAGAAAATTTGATGTTTACTAATACAGTATAATTAAATAAAATTAACTTTCAGAGGTTCAGAAATTTCTAGGGAGGATAGTATTTTCTATTGAAGAGACTATTGATAGTATTAAAAAGCATGACAGGTTTTCTGGAAATAAAAAACTGGCAATCAATATCAAACCAAATCTAGTTGTACTATTTCCTACATAAAGAAAAATTCTGTAATACGACCAAAGACGAGGCTTACCTATATTTTTCTGTGCTTTCTGTCAGCAAGGATGTTTGCTAAATCTGAGAACAAAATTGACGTTTGTCCTGAAATTCTGTACAATCAAGTACCAGTGAATCCAAGCAAAAGAGATACAGTACATCACATGAGAATTAATGTTCCAACACTGAAACTAGTTCACAGGACAGTGTTTAAAAAATACAAATTATTTTTAAAAATATAACAAAGGAAAGTTTAAACGCAAATATTTTTAAAGCAGGAGGAAAAGGAAAGATTAAAATTTAATGGCCAAAACAAAACCAGGAAAATTTTGACCATTTTTTTTTATACATATAAAGCAGATGTACTATCAGACAAACTAGACTTTAAAGCAAAAATCCTTTCAAGCTATGGTAGGCAGACTGAAAACATCTCCACAATGGGCTGCCAACTCCTTCCATCAACAGAAGTCTATTTCCCCACCCCTTGAAACTGGACTAGATTTGAGTCTTGCTTTGACCAATAATCTGCTGAAAGCGAGGTTGGGGGGTGGGGGGCTGCAGAGCTTAGGTAATTATAGTCTTTTTGCACTCTGCCCTCACTTACTTGGAACTTCAAGACCACAACGGCACAAAAACTCCTAATCCAGTTTACTGAGGGATAAAGTGCTACACCTAGAGAAGATCCACACTGTTCCAGCCAACAATCTACTCCAACTGAGGCCTTCATGGATCCTCCAGACCCACTCAAGCTGTCAGATGACTCCAACCTCGTAAGTTCTCCCAAGCTAGAAAAACAAAAAACCTGAACATGTTGCCAACCACAAAAATCACAGGAAACAGTAAATCATTGTTATTTTATTACGTTTGAGGATAACTGATTTGTCTTAACTAATAGCCAACATCAACTGTCAAACAGATTGAGATCATCTTGGGCCCTCTAGACCCAGTTGAGCTGTCAAATGGCTGCAACCACAGAATTGTTCCAAAGCTAATATAACAGAAGAATCCCCTCACAAAAATTTTGTGTATGAGCACCAGAAGACAGGCAAGAGAATATTTATAGCTGTACTGTCCAGAAAAGCAAAAGTTAATAAATACATAAGGCAAGATGTCTGTCATGGTGGAATGGATAATTGTATTTATAATCCAATGCTAGCATTTGATTCACTCCACAGCCGTGAAAATGAATAAATGAAAAAAGTTATAGCAGTTGATGTCAGCAAGATGGCAGCATCAGAGATCTTAGCCACATCACTCCACAAAACACAACAGCTGGACAACCATCCATGAACAAAAACATTTCTAGAGGAGTTCTGGAGTCTATTCAAGAAGGTATAGCAACATAGTAGGGGGGCGGGGGAGAACCACAACAAGAAAAGGGTAGAAAGAGAAATGTCATTTCACCTACATCATTCTATCCCCTAGGCCAGCACAGATCAGTGCCAAGTGGGTCTCCACCCACAAGTTCTCCTAGGAGAGGAAAAGGAAACCAAGATGGGCATCAGACCCCCTCAGCTTTCTGGGTGCTGCCTGAAGGACCTGCGGCAGCTTCACCCTATCCAGATCACTGGGGGGTTCAGCGTGGCTCAGACAGCTAAAAACAAAGAAGGGCAAGGCTATTAGTATTAACTACATAGCAAATGACACCACAGGCCACACCACCCTGATCTGCAGAAGACCCCAGAAGCCTTCCCCATGTGGGCTTGAAACGTAGCCACCACAGATGCCTGTGACTTTTACAACCAAGGGCACTAGTGTTCACAGCCGTGGACACCAGCTACCTGCTTGCAAAGGAACCCAGCATCTTTCACCACTGAAGAATCAGCAGCCATCACATGTACTGGAGATTCTCCCTAAAGCTTTCACCACCAAGTGTGCCATCATTTTGCCTTTAGAGATTTCAGCTGCCTGAGCTGGAACTAATCCCTCTCTGGGCCTAAAATGCCCCAGCAAGCACCATCACAAGAACCTTGGGACTGAGTTCCAGTGCAGGTGCAAATGGCCCCAGCTGTAACCACTGTCTGGTTCTCTAAACACACTCTCACTATACCATCCAGCAATCATGCTCCTTTGTACTTCCCCAAAAGAGTTGAAAACTTAAACTTATGTCCACACGAAAACCAGCACATGGATGTTTATAGTTTTATTCATAATTGACAAAATTTAGAAGCAAACAAGATGTCTGTCTATAGATGAAGGGATAAACAAACTGTGAGACATACAGACAATAGAATATTATTCAGAGCTAAAAGGAAATGAGCTATCGAGCCATGGAAAGACATGAAGGAAACTTAAATACATATTACTAAGTGAAAGAAGACAATCTAAAAATGTTATGTACTGCTCAACATCTCTATTCATCAGGGAAATGCAAATCAAAGCCACACTGAGAGATCACCTCATACCAGTCAGCATGGCTATTATCAAAAAGAAAAAAGTTAACAAACATTAACAAACATTGACAAGGATGTGGAGAAAAGGGACCCCTTGTACAGTGGTGATGTAAATTGCTACAGCCATTATGGAAAACAGTAAGGAGGTTCCTCAAAACATTAAAACTCAAACTACCATATGATCCAGCTACTCCACATCTTGGTGTATACCCAAAATAATTAAAATCAGTATCTTAAAGAGATACCTGCGCCCTCACGATCATTGCAGTATTATTCACAATAGCCAAGTTATGGAAATGACCAAAGTGTCCATCGACAAATGAATAAAATGTGAGATATGCATATGTATACATATACATGTGTATGTTTATGTATCCCCTGCTACTCAAAGGTTTGTGTCACATCACTTTACTTTTACAGAAGACCTGTATTAATACCTGTTTTCACTAACAAATCTGAAAATGATTTTCACTTTTATGCTAAAAGGCAAAAAGTGAAAACAGCATTTGCCTACAGGTGGTTACATGCTGGGTCTGGGAATGCTCAAATATTTTTCCATGTAATTAATGTTACTTGTTTCTATACTTTATGCCACCGTGGCTTATGAAAGGTTTCATAGGGACACTCTACTTTTGGATAACAGGGGAAACGTGTATATCCAATACAGTACTATTCATGTTTAAAGAAAAGAAATCCTGCCATTTGTGAGAACATGGATGGAACTGGAGAACATTATACTAAGTGACATAAGCAAGACACAGAAATACTGCATGATCTCACTTTGCAGAATGTAAAATAGCTAAATCCATAGAAGCAGAGTAGAATGGTGATTGACATGGGCTAGTCACAGGTTAAAATTTTTCAGTTATGCAAGCTAAACAGGTTATAAAGATGTCATATACAACATGTTGAGGGTAGATTTAGTTTTTCCTTGAAATTTATAAAGGTGATCTTAAGTTTTCTTGACACATGCACACAAAATGGTAATTGTGTAAAGGTGATATGCTAATTTGTTTGATTGTAGTGATCTTTTCACAATGCATACATGTGTCAAAACATCAAGTTGTACACCTTAAATATTTATAATTTTTATATGTCACAGATACCTAGTAAAGCTGTTAAAAAGATTCTAACTAAAAAAAGGGTTTCAGTCATTAAAAGGCATCCTGAGCAAACAAAACATGTAACAATTACATGTATTACTGTCAGATATCTTTAGGGTGCTCAAACTCCAAAAGGAGAATGACAAAATAACTGACATTATAGATCATGTATAAAAAACTATTTAACTGCATATCATCATTTCTATTAATAATTTCTATTTAACATGGTACATTATTAAAATGTTAAAGGTGGTATTAAAGGAAGAAAATAAACAATCACCTTTAATCCTCACCCAGAGATAACTTTTAACATTTGAAATTCAAATGTATCCTAATTTAAAAAAGAGAGAGAAATAAAGAATGAAAGTAGGGCTATATTGATAACTAGAGATAAATATCAACAATATAGTTGTTAGCAAGCCACTTATAAAAGAATAAATATAGTATGGGTTCACGAAAGTGGCAAATCTAAATAATATATTGTGTTGGATGTGGATATATTTCTTCTTACTTATTTAGTCTCTACATATATATCATATATATTCATATATATATGTATATATTCATATATATATATTTTGCAATATAAAGCAACAAAGCATTTTGAAAGGAAAAAAAACAATATCCTGAGACCTTAATATAAATTGATTTATTTTGACTTACCAAGAATAGTTCTGCCTAATATTCTCTACTTTAAAGAAGAGAGCACTATCAAAAGCCAAACTTATATAAATAATTTTAATGAATAAGTTTATCATGTCTTAATAGAAAATAATTCAAAAGATATAAAGTGACCTTAAAGAGAGACCTTCTCATAAATTTACTCACTTTTCTGTTCAAATCACCTAATGACTCTCCATTCCCTTCAAGTTCAAAGCTTACAATGGCCCACCAAGCCTCCCATGATCTGTGTGCCTACTGTTTCCCCTCGGTGTTTTTTGCATGCACTATCCTTTTCTTCTGGTCACTCGGCTCCAGCTGGACTTTGCACTGGCTGTTCCCTGCTTGCAGTGCTCTTCCTCCTGGAATTTGTATGGTTTACACCTTAAGGCCTTCAAGCATTTGCCTGACTGGTTGCCACCTTCTTAGTGAGGCTTCACTTTGCCACTTTATTTAAAAATACAACCTGTTCCCTCTGTCCTCTTCTCTTCCAATTCCAGGCACTCTTCCTGACCTGTATTATGCCCCCTTTTTTCCATATCATTTTTACCTTCTAATGTGCTCCATGATCTAGTATGTGCTATGTTTTATGTTTATTGTTGCCTCAGTTCTAAACTCTAAGAGGGAAGGAATATTTTACCATTTCCCTTTTCTCGGAGATATATGCCAAGTACCTAGAACAGTTTGTTACAAATAATAGATGTTCAATAAATATTTGTTGAATGGATGGATGAGATGTCCTAGGCAATTAAGTGGAGAAAACAAACCAAAAAAAGGAATTTAAAGATTGGCAGAGAAAAAATATTTCTAAGAAATGATATAATAGATCATGTAGAAAAATTAAACATAGAGAAAGAAATTTTTGGAATTAACGTGATGCTTAAATTACGAGCTGGATTTTTAAAAAATCAGCCAAAATAAATAAAATTTTCCCCACATTCCAGCAATTCACTTTTAGGGACAAAATGATAAACATCAATATAGTTTAAAGTAGCATTAGAAATATAAAATTCCTGGGGCTCCTGGATGGCTCAGTTGGTTAAGCACTGAACTCTTAATTTCAGCTCGGGTCATGATCTCAGTCATGAGATCGAGTCCAGTGTCAGGCTCCACACTGAGAGTGGTACCTACTTGGGATTCTCTCTCTTTCCTTCTCTGTCTCTTCACCTTCCTCACTCATGCTCACGTTCATGTGTGTTCTCTTGCTCTCAAAATGAATAAGCATTAAAAATAAACATAAAATTTCTTAAATCTAACTGAACATGTGTCATGTCTTTCCTGATCAAAGTAAACAAAACAAATGAGCAAGGGGGAAAAAAAGAGAAAGGCAAACCAAGAACAGATTCTTAACTCTAGAGAACTGATGGTTACTACAGGGGAGGTGGTTGGAGGGATGGGTAAAATAGAGGATGAGGATTAAGGAGTGCACTTGTCGTGACAAACACAGGGTGATGTATGGAAGTATTAAATTACTATATTGTAAACCTGAAAGTAAATATAGCACTGCACGTTAACTGGAATTAAAATAAAACTTAAAAAAAAAGTAAATGACACTGACAGACAGCAGTATGCTCCAAAATACAAAGAAAGCAGGTTATGAATATAATATTAAAGTAAGATTCAAGACTAAAACCATTAAGTTTTTTAAATATTAACTTTAAAGAGGTCATTTTCTATTGACACAAAGTTCAATCTGTAGTAATTATATAAAATTAAGAACATTTTAAATAGGAAAAATGTATAAAAATTGTCTTTGATTCTCAGATGTTGGACTTAACAAAACCCGTACTTATTTTCACACTGACATCCTGAGTCCCTATTTTCAGCTTTCACACAGTAGCTCTCTAATGATAATTTTGATCTATCCCAAAGTGGCATTGCCTGCCAGCCAACGCTTTAGGGATTCCAGTCTTTGCCAAGATAGCATGAGTGTTGATAGGTGAGCACTATTAATGGCACCAATTTCTGGCAGAGATGAGATGGTCCCCTTGCCACATGTAACATTTTCGAATCACCTCATTGGTACCCCATGTGAACTATCAATTATCCATAAGAAGGAATAGAAAGCATAAAAATTATTTAGAAACAAAACTTTATTTCAGTCCACAGATTGTTGGAATGCTGTTCTTTTTTCTTTTTCTTTTTCTTTTTTTAAGAGTACTCAGGACAACAATTTGCTAAATGCTAAGTTGAGGACTTGGGTAAAACAGTCTTAGGTGTTTATGCTTAAATAAAAAGATTCTATTTGCAGAAGTAGTCATTTGGAATGTAAGTGTTAAGTATGTAAGATAAAAAGCCCAAGGTATTGGACTATTATGCTCCATTGGTTCTCCTACCCGTAGGAGGCTTAAGCTTTTTGTGCTGTGTACCTCAGTCATGGCTGCGTAAGTTGCTGTCAAACTAAGCACCGGCTGTCAAAGAAGGGAGGGTGGAAAAGACTCCGTGTCACTTCCTAGCAGACACTGTAATAGCCAGTGCATGTTTTGACAATTTCTTTTCTCCCTCAACTATAGTTACTGCCAATGTTCAGATTGATACATTATTCTGGATTCCAGAGTGAACACTATGATGAAATGAAGCAGAACCCCCCAGGCCAATTCATCACACATGCATATGGCATGTGCAAGAAACAAATTTTAGTTGTTGTTTTAAATTTATCAAGACAGCTAGAGCCTCTATTTTGAATAATAAACCGAACTGGGAAAATTGGTCCCTAGTTCAGACTACTGAAGACAGCTGACCCTTTCCAGCATCCCATATTATTCAGAGCAATTGAACGAATGCCAAAATGCACTTCAATCTGTAGACAGTTTTAATTGACACAGCACTGCTTAGAGTGGTTTTGACCTATGAGAGCCCTAGAAAACATTCATGAAGCACTAGGGGAAATATACACATTCACATCTTACGCTTCACTTAGTCTGTGGTTTAAAAAATTTACAATTTGCTGTGCCCAGAATGTAAATTCACTTTAAATGACAATATATTTTTTTTTAAGGAGACTCCACACCCAGATCAAAGCCCAAAGCAGGGCTTGAACTCACCACTCTGAGGATTGAGACCTGAGCTGAGATCAAAAGTCAGATGCTTAACTGACTGAGCCACCCAGTTGCCCCTAAACAAGATTTCCACTAGGCTTCCTTTCGATTCTAATCTTCAAATCCTCTAACTTTTAAAATTTCACTTTTATTCTTAATTACTTATTTGACCTGCCACAATTAAAATTTTTAAAAATCTGGAAAGACAATGGTTGCTTGTTTTCTTATCTACCTTAGGTGTTAAAAAAAAAAATCCCACCTGTAAGCTATCCAAAAAGAAAAAAATGATGTGCTTTTTGTTTAAATTTTCGGTGACTAAATTGTAAAATAATCAGATACACATATCTTACAAGATCAAAACAAGGGAGCCAGCTATTCCAATGAGCTAAACAAATTAGGTGATAAAGAGCTACATGATGTATCAGTTTCATAGACACTACAGTCCTAACTTCCTGGGTGACTAAGTTTTTCTTTATATTACTGTAACATTTTCAAAGATGTTTGTTCCCTTTCATCTTATTCTCAAGACAAAATTGTGAAATGGTTAATTGTTATATTATTACATAAATTTTCACAAGAGAGATAAGATTTCTTGGCCAAGAATACACTACATATTGGGGGCATAAAGGCAACATCATAGTTTTTTTTTTTAAGATTTTGTTTTTAAGTAATATCTACACCCATCATGGGGCTCAAACTCACAACCCAGAGACAAGAGTCGCACGCTCTACCAACTGAGCCAACCAGAATACCCAACATTACAGATTTCTAGTCTAGTTCTTATGCCTTAAAATAGCCATATACTTTATATCTCTTATTTGATTATCCAATTCCACAACTGTTTTGAAAATTTTCAGAATCACTGGTTATCAACTTGCACTTCACTTGCTTATACGCCCTAAGCATCTGCAACAGGTTTACCTGAATAGCAGTCGGTGGGGGGGGGGGGGGGGGGGGGGGGGGGGGGGGGGGGGGGGGGGGGGGGGGGGGGGGGGGGGGGATGTTTTATTGTGTAGGAAATATTTAGTGGTCCAAGCATCACTGGAAGCCTGAGTCACAGACTCCTCGTTCTTTTGGGAAGTACAACTCTTCCAGACATTTAATGAGCTTCATATCTAGCTAATACCAATCTTCTTCATATGCCTATAATCACACTCAGAATTCTGTTTTTCTTTTGTATAGATATACTAAATTTCTTTGGTCTCTTGTTTATGTTTCTCTCTGAAATTAACGGAGAGGCACTTTGAATTTCTGGCCATCAGTAGAACCAAAACCTTAAGTTTTTGCCCTTAAATTATTTTATCTAATTAAGAATTTTTATTTGGCCCCATTGTCTTAATGCTCAAGTTCAAGTTCATTTGCCTAAGGCACAATAATACAATGAAGATAATTAACAATAGGTGTTGAAATCATATTCTTAATTTGGTCTTTGGAAAAAGGGTGAGCTTTAATAGGAAAAGGTCACTCAAAGTTTTCTCAAGTGGTTCTCATACTCCCTTACTATTTGGTGAAAAAACAGTTGCCTTTTTCAAGCCCCAATGCTAAATGTTCTGTATTCCTTTTCATCCTTGCTTATACACTGGCAGATTCTAATTTCATCTCTATGACCTATGTTAAATCCAACAGCAAACAAGTTGAACAGAAACTATTATTCTTTCACCTCCCCAAAGCCAGAAATGAATTTCATACATGACCTGCTGCCAATATTTCTAGAAATAACTATTTTGCCATATGACTTGCCACTGAATAACATGAGAAAACATCGATCATGCCTTCTGGTAAGCTAAAAACCTATATTTTAATTCTGTTGTCACAGCACACATAACCTAGTACTAATTTTTGTGTCAGTATCAGAGTAACTTTTTCTTTTTTTTAATTTTTGTTTTTACATTTATTTATTTTTGAGAGACAGAGACAGAGCACAAGTGGGGGAGGGGGAGGGGCAGAGAGAGAAGGAGACACAGAATCAGAAGCAGGTTCCAGGCTCTGAGCTGTCAGCACAGGGCCCAACGCAGGGCTTGAACTCACAAGCCGTGATATCATGACCTGAGCAGAAGTCGGACGTTCAACCTACTGAGCTACGCAGGCACCCAAGAGTATCTTTTACTTAATGAATTCTATTTCTTAATAATTTTGGAATATGAGCCTATTATATCTTATCCTTTTTACTTTTTAGTGAGGTCTTTGATGAAGTGGAGCTTTTGGTATCAGTGTAACAATGCACTTTAATTCACTTAGGCCAATGAACCATTATAAATTACATGAATCTAGAAATTTGAGGGTAGAGCTCATAATCACTAACAGAAATTGGCTAGTTAATTTAATCAGACATCAAAACATCTATGCTGGTACAACTTTCCTCTATTCACTCAACACCCAATTCTTAGAAGAAAAAAAATTTTTTGGCTTAAACAACAGAAATGTATTCTCTCAAAGTCTGGAGGCAAGAAGTTCAACATCAGTTTCATTGATCCAAAATCAAGAACCACCCATTCTCTGGAGGGCTGACGGGGCCACAATCCCATAGGAAGCTGTAGGGAAGAATACGTTCCTTGACTCTTCCACCTCTAATTCTTTGGTTGTGACCAACACACTCAAATCTCTGCATCCATTGTCACACTGCTTTCTCTTCTGTGTGTGTAATCTCGCTCTATCCATGTTTTTCCCAACTTTATCGGAATTTTGTTAGGGATTGCACTGAATCTACAGATTGCTTTGAGCAGGATGGACAGTTTATTGTTACTTCTTCCAGCCCATGAACAGGACATTCTTTCCATTTATCTGCATTTTCTACATTTTTTCATCAGTGTTTTATAGTTTTTTATTGTATATATCTATCACCTCCTGGTTAAATTTATTCCTAAATATACTATTTGTTTTCTTAATGTCTTTATCAGATAGTTCATTATTAGTGTACAGAAACACAACTGATCTTATGTGTTAATTTATATCATGAAACTTTACTGAATTTATTCATTAGTTGGTTTTTTTGTTGTTTGTTTACACGGTCTTTAGGATTTTCTACATATAAGGTCATATTATCTACAAACAAAACAGTTTTACTTCTCCTTTTCTGATTTCCATGCCTTTTATTTATTTCTCTTGCCTAACTGCTATGGCTAGGATTTCCAGTAATAAGTTCAGTATAAGTGACAAGAGTTAGCAACCTTGTCTTATTACCAACTTTAAAAGAACTTTCTGGGGGCGCCTGGGTGGCTCAGTTGGGTAAGGGTCCAACTTCGGCTCAGGTCATGATCTCGCGGTCCGTGGGTTCGAGCCCCACGTCAGGCTCTGTGCTGACAGCTCGGAGCCCGGAGCCTGTTTCAGATTCTGTGTCTCCCTCTCTCTCTGACCCTCCCCCATTCAAGCTCTGTCTCTCTCTGTCTCAAAAATAAATAAACGTTAAAAAAATAAAATAAAAGAACTTTCTGCTTTTCAGCATTGACTATGAGGTCTGTTCTCCATGGCCTTTACCATGCTGAGGAACATTCCTTCTATATATAATTTCTTTTGGTTTTTATCATGAAAGGATGTTAGATTCTGGCGATAATATTTTGGCATCTATTGAAATAATATTTTTTTTTAATTTTTTTTTCAACGTTTATTTATTTTTGGGACAGAGAGAGACAGAGCATGAACGGGGGAGGGGCAGAGAGAGAAGGAGACACAGAATCGGAAACTGGCTCCAGGCTCTGAGCCATCAGCCCAGAGCCGGACGCGGGGCTCGAACTCCCGGACCGCGAGATCGTGACCTGGCTGAAGTCGGACGCTTAACCAACTGCGCCACCCAGGCGCCCCTTGAAATAATATTTTTATCTTTCATCCAGTTAATGTGGTATATCACTTTTGTTGATTTGCATATGTGTAGCCATCCTTGTAATCCAGGGATAAGTCCCACCTAATCATGTTGTATTATCCTTTTAATGTACTGTTGAATTTGGTTGGTACTATTTTGTTGACAATTTTTTTTTAATCTATGTTCATCAAGGATATTGGCCTGTAATTGTTTTTTCTTGTAGTAGCCTTACCTGGCTTTGATAATCAGGATAATGCTGGTCTTGTAAAATGACTGTGGAAGTGATTCTTCCTCTTCAGTTTTTTGGAAGACACTGAAAAAGATCGATATTAAGTCTTCTTTTAAATTTTTGAATTTAAAAATAGTATTCACTAGTTTTCACCAAATACTGGTGATAGTATTCACCAGTGATGCTATCTGGCCCTGGACTTTGGGAGATATTTGATTATCAATCCAATCTCTCTACTTGTTATTTGTCTGTCCAGGTTTTTTATTTCTTCATGATTCAGTCTTGGTAGGTTTTATGTTTCTAATAATTTATCCTTTCTTCTAAGCTATCCAATGTGTTGACAAGAATTGTTCACAATAGTCTTTTATGATATATTGTATGTTTTTGCTATCAGGATAATGTCTCTTTTTTCATTTACAATTGTATTTACTGAAACTTCTTTTATTTCTTGGTTAGTCTAGCTAAAAGTTTGTCAATTTTATTTATCTTTTTAAGAAACCCTTAGTTTCACTGATCTTTTGTGTTGTTTTTCTGATCTCTATTCCATTTATTTCCGCTCTCATCTTTTTTTTTCCCTTCACATTACTTTGGCTAGGCTTATTCTTTTCTCATTCCTTGAGGTATAGAATTATGTTGAGATCTTTCTCTTAGTTTAATGTAAGCCTTTACAGCTATAAACCTCCCCCCTTAGAACTGCTTTTCTCCGCTCCCTATGTTTCAGTGTGCTGTGTTTCCATTTTCATTTGTTCCAAGGTTTTTTTCTATTGCACTGATTTCTTCTTTGAAACATTGATCTTTTTTGACTCATTGACTATTCAGGTATGTATTATTTAATTTCCACGGATTTGTGACTTTTCTAGGTTTCTTCCTGTTACTGGTAGCTACTTTCATGTCATTATACTCAGAAAATGTACTTGTTTATTGTTAACGACTTATACCACCATTGTTTTCTAACTGTTTAGTATTTCTTTCTTCCTCTCATGCTTTGTGATTGATGATTTTTCTTTAGTGGTATGCTTCTTTCTTTCTCTTTAGGTTTCAGGTTAATTACTATAGATTTTGCTTTAGGGTTACCAGGGGGCTTACCTAACACATTTTGTAGTTATAATAGTTTAAGTTGATAACTTTGGTCACATACAAAAACTCTACCCTTTCACCCCCCCCAATTTTATATTTTGATATCAAAATTTGCATCTTTTTATATTGTATATCCACTAACAAGTTATTGTAACTGCAGTTATTTTTAAGACTTTGGTCTTTTAACCTTTACTACAGTTACAGGTGATTTATATACCAACACTACAGTATTAGTGTTTCAAGTGTATATACTTTACCTTAACCAGTTACTTTTACACTTCTACATGTTTTTATGTTGTTATATACATTCATTGTGTTCTTCAGTTCCAGAATTTTTTAAATAACTTCTCATTTTATTCATAGACAACTCAACAAAATCTGGAAAATGATATAACTATGTTCTCTCACAGATCTCTGCCTTCCTCAAGATAATTATTTTTAAATCCTTGTTGGGCATAGATATCCCTTTCTTTAGGGTTAGTTGCTGGAAAATTGTGTTCCTCTGGTGGGATCATGTTTTCTTGATTTTCAGTGTTAAGTGAAGTTTTGCATTGCTGTCTTTGCATTTGAAGAAGCAGTTACCTCCTCCAGTCTTCACTGATTAGCTTCACCAGTCAGCCCAATTAGGGACTCTGAGGCTTTCTCAGACCTTTTCCGTAAATGTGCATGCTCCACACCTCTCCTTACCTCTTTCAGGAAAATCTTTAAGATTGCATGCCCCCTTCCAATCCTGCAAAGCCAGGCCAAGTATTGAGAGCCTTCTATTTGTTTTCTCTAGGGCAGTTCTCTAGGGAGCTCAAGTTTTTGTGTTTTCTCCCAAACCTGCAAAGTTGAACATACTTTTTGCACATGCTCACAATCCATCTGCAAAGATTTGCTCTCACCATCTGTGGGGGTGCATGCAGAGTCAGCCACGAGGTAGGATTTGATGAATCATGTGGAGAAATGGGGTGCCCATAGGCCAGTTGGAAATTCCACAGAAAAGGTATCCCAAATAGTTCATGGGCAGCCTTCTTGATGGAGACGGTAATACTTCCATCGTCTTCTAATGAGTTCCAAAATCCTGGCTGCTATGCTCCCAGCCTCTCCGAACCTCCTGGCTGTGCTGATCATCTCTGTATTCTCAGTGGGGCAAGAAGAAGTGGGCCTTTTGGTGACTGTTCTGCACATCTGGAGAAGACAGGCACTCGCATTCTCTATCCTTTCAATTTCCTCTGAGGGAGAATCGTGGGCCAAGAGGGTCTCGAGCTGAGTTGCCTTAGGAAAGGAGTGATGCAGGAGAAGTAAAACTATTCTCAGACTCTTCAAGGTGTCTTTTTGGGGTTTTACCCCAACAATGTGCTATGACTTCTCCACTAGACTCCTAGACTCCCACAACTGTACTCTCATCTGTAAGTGGTTGACAAAATCAATGTCTGTGGTGGGATAACAGTGACAACTCCTATTCTACCACCTTGATGACATCACCAAAAAAAATCTTATTATAAAAAATTTAGAACACTCAAATGCACATATATTACAGGTGTAATGGCAATGTCTTTACAATTCAACATCATTATTAGAACTCTACTATTTGTAAGCTCTCATTTTTAATATTACACATAAATATGAATTATGTTTAAAAAAACTCAAGGTACTCTTTATTTGCCAGTTTCTAATTCCTTATTTCTTTAAACTGAATTAAAGAGAATTACTTCAAAAGCTGTGACAGACATCACAATCAATATTTAGACATTATCCAGTTCCTATCAGGCACTGTTGTCTCATTAACAGGCAACTTCATTACAGGCTTTAGAAATCAAGTATCTGGGATCAAACTTGCCAAGGAACCTCCTTTAAGACTCAGAAATAATAATTGGAAGAGAGGAACCATATAAACAAATGTTGAATAATAAAAACATAATGGCATTTTTACATATAAAATCTGACATCAGGATGAATAAGAGGACAGCATTAAATAAATTCTTAAATTAAGAATTGAAATTCACACAATCTTTCAAAAACAACATCTTAGTTTCCTTGCCATAATATTCACCTTTTCCAACCTTGAAATTTTCCTTTCCAAACTTCACATTAAACCCTCAGAGTGCCTGAGACAGTCTTTAAACCCATATTGATTTAATGTGAACAGAAATCACTCTATCCTTTCTCTTTAACCTTTTATTGGAATAATCATCTACCCAAAATATATACAAAATCTGTGAAAACTTTGTACAAAACAGAAATATAATTATTTTCAAGTGCAGTTCTTGATAGCCTATAAAATATTTAATGCATCAGTAGTACATTTAAATGTGTGAAAAAACAATAGTCATCATCAAAATAAGCAGTTGAAAATAAAGTAAGCAGAAAAATATAGAAGTCATGTAGTCTATTTCTGTTTGACACCGTTTTACCCCTTTACTGAAGTCAGGGGGAAAAAATAACACTTTAATAAGAGAATATTTAATTCTTATTTCAGTATTCTCAAATTTTCAAATGACTAGTTTGGATGGTTGACTTGCATTCCATTCTGTTTTAGTTACAGGTGGAAGCACTCACATTTCACAACAGCTAAATAACTAGTGTTTACAATTAATAGATCAAAAATACCTGAAATTGTCAAATAATTTCAAAAGGTATGTGGGCATAATGCTAAATGTTTAAAATACTTTTAAATATCAAATTTTAAAGAAAAAAAATCAAAGAAATATAAATCAACCTATGAAGGCAGGAAAAATATTGGGAGGAGGAAAAGGAGAAGGAGAAGGGCAAGCAAGAAAGCAGGAGTAAAGAAAGTATACAAGGGAGCAGAGGAAGGAGGGTCGGGGTGAAGGAGGAGAAGTTAGGAGGGAAAGGAGAAAGAGTAAGCAGCCTCGAAGGCAGAGTGGGTAGAAGGAAGGGGAATAAAGGTAGGTAGCTCACTGGGAGACCTGAATACCATCTGCCCAAGAGATAATTATGCTTTAAAAATATGATATTCACTGACTGTAATATATATCAAATAAAAATTTCAATCTTCGCATAAAATTAAAAGTCTTACGTTATCTGACTCCTGTTCATTTTCTACCCTCAACACAGCATTTTCCAGTATAAGCCTTCAACTTTAACCACACCAAGTTAGCTACATTCGGCGACTTTCCCCAACATTTCTCAGACCACTGGGCACTTGTTATTTGATATTTCTTTTTTCTCCCCATTTCTCTTCCTTTTCCATGGTCCCTTCTCTAAACTCCTAGTCCTACTATTATTCTTCAACTTCAGCTCCAATCTTGACTGCTCCGTTAAGTGTTCTCTGACCTGTCCTGCTCTTCAGGAAATGTCGTGTCCTTCCTTAATGTCCACTTAACAACTTGAAAAACCTCTATTCTGGCATCTAACACCGGCAATGTGCTGCACAAATATGAGCTTCATGAGTACTAGAACCAAGTCTTAACCATCATCATACCCTTAGTGATGAAAACCCATCTAAAGTCTTAAAAAGCAAAAAATGTTTGAGAATTAGTAGACATTATGAGGCAAAGTGAATGAATAAGTCTAATTATGAATTAGATTCCCTTTTGAAGAAAGACAAATTAATTACACTATTCATTTATATTGGTCAAATTTGCTTGATAATTTCCAATTCTTCCTTAAAGTGTGTTGATTATAGACCAGGACTAACATTTAATTATTGCAAAATGAACTTTTCATAAAGTAGCCTGAATGCTGTGAATAAGAAGTCTACAGAGAGTCACAAAGTTCAAAAACATGCCAATTTTGTACAAAATAAGGTCTGTGGAGCTCAGGGTGCCTTTGCTGCTGAGCTTGCAGGAGTGTTTGATAATTAATCTGAGCTTTGGGGAATTTTCAATGTTGGCAAACATGTTTTAAATTTTAAATCTGATGTTTGATGGGGCATCCCTGAGTAGAGGTCATGCTATGGGAGAAAAAGATGTTTAAGCCTAACTTGCGCTTTTTATTTGGTCCAATGAGCACAACAAATATTTGTGGAAATATAGTTTGATTTCAAAAAAGCTCGCTTGAGAGCTCTGGTGAATACAATACGAAGCATTTCTGTATAATGGTTCATTATGCATGAGTTAGCTACCCATCATAAATTTTTAACTTTCTTACACTGGATATTACTTGGTTTTATAATATTATTCTAGGGTTCAATCTAAGTTCGTTTGGGACCATCCGTCATAGAAATGCCAGTCTATCTGTGGGTATTGACTGGGAAGCTACATAACCCTTTCTGCAGTATAGGATCAAATATTACCAAACCAAGCAACTACAGGGAAAGAAGCAATATGCAAAATACATGTTATGTGCAAATGAGCTGAAATGCATTCAACTGGGCACCTCAAAACCAGGAAGCTAGAAAGATCTGGAGGAATTTCAGAGAGGCACAGCAAAAATGACTTTGTGAAGAATGAGTGATTTATATATTAGATTAATCCTTAAATATGTATGGCTTGAGTGAAAGACAGCTAAAGATTAAGAGCACCTGTTACAAATACTTGAGAAGTATAAACATCAACAAGAAAAGGAAAAATGGTTATGGTCATAAAGTGTAAACCATTTAAGATGTAAAAACTGAACTTTGGCAGAAGGACAAACTAGACCAAATAACAGTCCTTCAGTATAACTTATAAAAATTTCTGAGTAGAATAATGTAAATCAAATACAAGATTAATATATAATTCTAGTTAAATACAGAATATAAAATTATAGCTGTTTATTTTTGGAAGGGACTTTGAAGGTTATCCTTTCAAGGTCATATCCAATGCTTAATAGCTTGAAAACTTCCAAAGATAAAATGATAATATATAAATTATATTCCCTGGGGGGCAGGGACACTATTTACTACCACTTTTCTAAGCTCTAGCAATAACATATTAAAATAGATACATAAATAAATGGTTACAATACAATGAGAAAACCCCCACTTGCCCTTCAGGATGCGAGACTTCTTCCTATGTCACTCCTTATCTGCCAAAAACACAGAGAAAGTTAAGTGTTCTTTGTCTCTTCACAAATAGTTCTATGCTTAATTCTACCATAGCACTTTCCACACTGTTAGGTAATGTTTGACTGCATTCTGAGTGTACCCCTCTGAATGTAAGCTGTTTAAAGACTTTATTTTTATTGGGGTGCCTGGATGGCTCAGTGGGTTAATTATCTGACTTCAGCTCAGGTCATGATCTCACAGCTTGTGAGTTTGAGCCCCACATCGGGCTCTGTGCTGACAGCTCAGAGCCTGGAGCCTGCTTCAGATTCTGTGTCTCCCCTTCTCTCTGCTCCTCCCATGCTCATGGTCTTCTCTGTCTCACAATAATAAGATGTTAAAAAATATTTTTAAAAGACTATATTTTTATCACCCTATTTGTAGTATATGACACAAAGCCTGGAAAACCATTAGTTACTCAATAAATATTTAAGACTACAAATATGGGAGTTTGGAAAGATAAACTCATTGGAAATTACAATATTTGGGTAAAGCATTAAGGAAATATTAGGGCTTGCACAGATTCATAGGTGTAGACTTCAGATAGTTAGAAGTGAATGAGGACACTCAACATGAGGAAATAATAAAATACAGTCAGGTGTCTGAATTTTCTATGGCATTTTCTATCTTTAGCTACCATTAGCAGAAATAACTATCTAAACTTTGGATACTACGTTAATCTTTAAAAGTCTATGTAAGCATATATAAAGTATGGCATAGGAAATATAGTGAATAGCATTGCATTAGTGCTGTATGGTGACATAGTAGCTATACTTTTGGTGAGTACAGCAGAAGGTTATATGCCTAAAACTAACACTGTGTGCCAACTATACTTCAATAAAAAAAAATTACTATGTTGTATGCCTAAAACGAAAGTAACATTGTATGCCAACTATATTCAATTAAAAAAGGCTATATACGCATAAAGAAAATTTTTCTGAGGATTCAGAGAATTAATTTTCCCTATTTACAATACAGTAAGCACAACTGGAAATTTGGCATGATATTTTCCATGTCCCCCTTTACCATCCTCCCCGTTAAAAACATGAATAAGATTAACATGGGTAGTTGACAACTTATGCAAATACTAATTATTTAGTGAATAACTTATTTAACTATTGTATATAGTAGGTTCTCCCCCCTTCCACACACACACACACACACACACACACACACACACACACAAAGGAAAAAAAGAAAAATGAAAATCATAAGACAGGTCTAAAAGGAAACCCAGCAAAAAAAAAAAAAAAAAAAAAAAAACACCTCATTTAGCAACCTCTCACAGGTCCTGGGTATCTTAACTGCTGGGTCCTGGACTGCTAAGAAAGATTCTTGTGGGAGGGCCCTTCCAGTAGAGTACCTACTCATATACATTTCACATGTACATTTTTTGAATCCAATGCATTCTTCATACTTTGGCAATGCGAATAAAGAAACAAATGTTTCAATAGTAGAAAGCACATGAAGGAATATAGGTATATCAAGAAGAAAGATATATACATCAGGTCAGGTGGGGGGAACAGATTAATAAAATGGGGAGAATAATTTTATCAATTATTGGCAATCACCATGATGCATTTTGGGGCTCAGCATAAGGAAGATATTACTAATAATTAAAGCAATTCTAGATGAAATCATCTCAGAAAGTAATGAACTCCAATGACAGGAAGTGCTCAAGCAAAATCTAAATGACCATCTGTCAGGGATATTGTAGAAAGGAGACTTTCATTGAGCAGGAGGTTATGCTAAATTATCTCTAAGGCTATTTCCAACTCCTGAGATTCTATAACTCAATGAAGTAGAGCTTGAAGAAAACCCCAAAGAACTATTAACTAACTCTGTGTACTCAATATATATACATATATATCAGCAGTTAATTTCAAACCAACCATTAACTTTATATAAGCATTTAATCTGTCTCAGAAATTTGAAGAAAATGGTCATAAAGCAGGAAACACAAAAATCCCTTACCTGCATGGATGATCTCCTTAAATGATTTTCAAATTGGGCTCTCCAGATTTTTGGTAACAGAGAGAAACCTTGGAGCTACTTCAGAGGCAGCCTTGTGGCAGGAAAAACTGGAGGGCAGAAAAGGGAAGCTAAGCAGGTGAATTCTTAGTTCCCCCAAATCCACTATAACCAGGGCAGCTTAGCCTATCTTCATATATGTTACTTGTGAGTTACATTAGGAGAATTTATAGCTTAGGAATTTTGATCAGAATATAGTTAATTCCAGTATTACACAATCATCATAGGAAAAAAATAGCAAGTAAAAGAATATTACAGATCTACTGAAAGTTCTAGAAAGGAAATAGTTCTTCCCGAATAGGGCCAATTTAAATATACTATTTAAGAGGCTATTTCAATAATCAACATTTTGTTGATCCACACTAGAATGTGTGGATCATATGTTAGAGCATCAACAATTATGTATTTTGCTCATTGATATATTCCCGGAATCTAGAAAAATCTAGATCCCTGAATCTTGGTACAGAGTCAGTGATCATTAAAGTTTATTGACCTAATAGAAATGTCCATGTTCTTTCCAATTTAGCCTAATTTTTTAAATATTACATTGAGAGTTCTGCTTTTAGCTAGGATATAGTTCACAAGAAAATACTGTTTCTGTCTTAATTCTGAAGAAAACACTGGATAATATAAAATATATTTCTTTAAAGCCACTAAAGAACTGTGGGTGCAAAGAATTCCAGAGGTGGAGGAGTTCTCCATTAAAAGAAGGCTTTCAAGCATGGAGTATTAGCAAATTTCGAGGGCACACTGACAAGGATTTAGTCTTCTTTGAGGAGAAAAAGTTTGCTGGTAAAAGGAGGAACTACTGGAATTTTAATTGTCATTCATTTGCTGCTATGGAGGATAGGAATCTGAAGGAATCCCAAATACAGAGTTTGTCCTTCCTGTCCATTCATTTGACCTCAAAGAACATTTGTAGAATAAGTGACATTACTGGATACCAAGAGAAGGTTTGGACACAAGATCATTTTACAATTTAATCATAAAAGTAGAAGCAGCCTTATCTCTCCCCTAAGACATTTACAACCTGAGGTGAACTGACAGTCACTAATCCAACCCAAACTCAGTTCAATGCTTTAGATTAAAACACACACACACACACACACACACACACACACACACACACACCCCAAAACAACGACAACGACAACAACAACAAAAACCCTCCACTCTAGTTACCTGACAAAGGGAAGGAGAATTTATTTCTGAAAGCAAATATTTGCCTCAGTCTATGTTCTTTTAGATGCAATCAATAGCACACAATAAAAATTTATACTAGTGAAGGAATAGAAAAACATAACCTATAATCAAGAGAAAAAACTTGGTTTGGTTTTTTGTTTGGGTGGGTTTTGTTGTTGTTGTTTTGCTGTTGTTATTGTGGTTTTTTTGTAGAAAAAGCTGTTAACAGGGGCGCCTGGGTGGCGCAGTCGGTTAAGCGGCCGACTTCAGCCAGGTCACGATCTCCCGGTCCGTGAGTTCGAGCCCCGCGTCGGGCTCTGGGCTGATGGCTCAGAGCCTGGAGCCTGTTTCCGATTCTGTGTCTCCCTCTCTCTCTGCCCCTCCCCCATTCATGCTCTGTCTCTCTCTGTCCCCAAAATAAATAAACGTTGAAAAAAAAATTAAAAATAAATTAAAAATAAAAAAAAAAAAGAAAAAGCTGTTAACAGAAGCAGATCCAACAATGACCCAGACCCAGATGATGGATTTAGCATTTATCGGCAATTTGTGTGTATGTGAGTCTACACATATGTAGATATACGCATATGTGTGTGTGTGTATATATATATATATAGAGAGAGAGAGAGAGAGAGAGAGAGACATAAGAGAAAGAGAATATTTTTCAAAATTTATTAAAAAGATGAGAATTCCATAAATTATAAAACTAGAAAATTCAAAAACTAGCTAAAAAACAGTATTCAAAAATGCATATTTGAATAAAGAAAATCATTGCATGGGCTTCCAACAGATTAGATGGAGTGGAAGAAAAGAGTAGTGAATGCAAGGAGAGGCTAATAGAAATTATTCAAATGGAAGCACAGGAAAAACAAAACAGAGCCTCAGAGACCTATGGAATAAGACATATTTTTAAATGAAGCCCAGATTTTGAGGAGAAAGAGCATGAGGAAAGTTTTTTTTTTAACTATGGTCATGATTTTTCCAATTTTCCAAACTTAAAGAAATTCATCAACCCATATGCTCAATAAGCACAGTGAGCTCTTTGCAGAACAAAGCTGTAAACCACCCATAGGCATATCATAATTTAAAAACCAAAAATAAAGGCATTTAAGAGTGGGTCACATTATGTTCAAAGTGACAAGGATAAAAGCTAAAAGACAAGAAATTCACAACTTTAAAATGCTGAAAGAATATGTTCATCTTGAATTCTATACCCAGTGAAAATATCCTTGAGATATGAGAGCAGTTGAAGAAACTTTTGACAAATAGAAGTTGAAATAATTTGCTTCCAGAAAAGAAAAATGTTAAAAATTCTAAAGAATATTGTTCTTTCAAGGAGAAATTATACAAGAGGAGAGTTCAGATGACAAAAACACAATCAGAAAAGGATAATAAATGAGTAAATATACAATATAACTTTAGAAAAATACTGTTAAACAAATATAATAATATTATTGTGGAATGTACAACATATGCAAGAGTAGACTATCCAGAAATAGCTCCAAGAACAAGAATGGTAGTGCAGTGAAGTTTCCGTATTATGAAGTAGAAAAGTATTAACTCAAAATGGACTGTGGTAAATACTTAATTTCCTGCATAATAACTAAGAATACAAAGATAAGATGAATAGCAAAAGATCCAATAGAAGGATAAAGTGGAATACATTTCCAATTAATCCAAAGGAAGGGAGAAAAAAGGTGCAAAGAAACTGAGAATAAGTGACACAAACAGAAAACTGAGAATGGATTTAAAGTTCAATCATATTAAATGTAAACTGACTAAACACTCCAATTAAAATATGCAGATTATTAGATTGCTGTTACAATTATATGCTATTGATGAGACACACTTAAATCTAAGGACCGAGATGAAAATATCAGAAAAACCACACAAGGACTGTTCATAAGAAATAGAGTATGGCTCTGTAAATAACACACGAAATGAACTTCAATATGAGATAGTGCACAGATGAAGAGGGGTATTTCATAACAGTACAGCAGTCAGGAAGCATTTCCTCTTTCTCCTCTCAATGTCCTGGGTTTTCCCACATCATCTCTTTATCTTGAGCTTCAGGGTGGCTTCAACCTTCAAACAAATCTGCTACTGAACATCCAGGACTGCAGCAAGAAATGTGAAACATTTTAACCAGTCTTCAGAAATAACTGAATTCTCCATCATTTTTTTTTTTACATAGGAACTCGCTTACACTCAGTAACTTATACTTTTTTCCAAATTAAATTTTTACTGGATTTTAATTCTCAGGATAATCTTTGGTAAATAAACCTGACTGAAATATTAAGAAGTCATTTGATATACCAGTTAAATGACAAAGCCCTAGGGAGTTCAAAGATAAATACCTCCTGTCACTGAGCAGCCCACAGTTTAGCTACAGAGACAAATAAGTGGGTAATTGCAATGCTTTAGGAAAGGTATGCAGGGATAGCTCAGAAGAAGCTATGGGAGTACAGGCAAAACATCTAATTCATTTTAGATTCTGGGAGGAAGGGTGGTCAGGGAATGTGCAATGCTTTGTGAGTGCCCTGTGCAATGCATGGTAAGTTGGAAGACCATCAACAACAACTAATCTTTTCTGTGCTATCTTACAAGTAGCTTACAATTATTTTTAATTAAGTGAGGGACAATTTTAAAGATGCGACAATATCATGCAAAGAGATTTTGATCGATATGAGATACAATCCACTAAAATTCTATTTAGCTAGCCGAAAGTACACTCTGAATGTATACTTTATCATCCTCTGTATGACAATTTATCCTCATCCCTGCAAATTAGTATGAAAACCAAACTGTATAAATCATATTTATCTTGAACTACTTACATGTGCTATGTTTATGTATTTTTTCTTTTTAACTGTATCAATGGCCCTAAGAATGTATCAAAAGTGATAATCACAAAATTTTTAATAGTCCAATTTCACACATAATAAGAAAAAATGAAACTGCATAGATAGCATAAACAAATGTATGAATTCAAAATACTCACTTTGGTCAATAAATTCAATATCTGATGCAATTAAGCATCATAATAGCTTTTTTTTTTTTTTTACCTCTTCCCTTTGTACTGCCCACCATTTTTGAAAGGGTAGAAATAACAGCAAAGTGGCCCAAAAAGTACAAAGAAATAATAGATGTAAGAATTACTTGGCAAGTACAAAAATTATATATTGGTGAATACTGTACATTCAATATAAACTTTTACATTGAATTGGCTAAAGACATTGCTACCTCAATTTCAAGTCTATTTATAAGTAATGGTGCTCTCAGCTGTGACATCAGTTTGTACTGTAGTCCTTGTGGAAGCTACCTGCGAGCTGAGATTTAATTTAAAGGGAGTTTCTCTCTGAGAGGATACATATCTCTGCCTCTGACAGGCAATACCAAAGCCAATTAAAATTAACTTTTTGGTTTCAAGATTTTAGGGCCAGCTACCCAGGTAGCACAAATTCATCACTGAGGATGGGGAAGCTGGATACCAACTAAATGGGAAGATAATTATTCTCATTCATTGACTGCCAACATTAAGTGGGCTGTGGTAATTCCAGTTCACTCTTACTTTGAAGAGATGCTTTATATTCAAACTCTAATTGGGGTTGGGGTCAAGAAGGTATATCAGTTTCCTATGGCAACTGTAACAAATTAGTGCAAATGTAAGGACTTAAAACAATACAAATTTATTATCATACAGTTTGGTAGTTCTAAAGTCTGAAATGGATCTCATCTAGCTAGAATCAAGGTGTCACAAATGCCAGGTTTCTTTTTGGAACCTCTACGGTAAAATGAATTTCCCTATCCTTTCCAGTTGTCCAGATTCTTCAGTTCCTGTCCTTCTTCCTCCACCTGAAAGCCGGCATTGGTTGGTCAAGTCTGCATTACTTCAATACTGACTCATCTGACTCCCTCTTCCACTTTGAAGGGCATTTTTGATTACACTGAGTCCACCTTAAGATCAGCCAATTAACAACCTTAATTACCCTTTGCCATATAACATCTTTAGGGATCCCATGAAATAGGACATGGATATCTTTCAGTGCAGCCACTATTCTGCCTATTACAAAAAGTCTCTTCTTAGACTTTTGTCCTTGAGTGGACACTTTATTTTCTCCATTGTTCTGTAAGCCCTGAAAGTCATGAAGAGTGAAGTTCAATTTCACCAGATTTGTTAAATGCCTTCAAGGCTAAACCTGGATCAATGCTCTGCTTGCCACTCTACATTCCCTAATTGGCTTAATATTTTCTTAGATTCTGCCTATTTCTTAAATTCTTGGCAGCCCACTGATACATTTAACAATGTATTTTTAATAGTTTTTCTTTCATTTTAGATGTTTTGGGGAAAAAAGTTGATCAGGATAACCTGTCCACTATACTACTATAAATAGATGACACTCTAGTATTTATGTGAAGGTTCTTAGTGGTTAACTGCAATCAAAAATAAAATTAAATAACCAAATCTTTACTACAATGATCTCATATATGTGTGTGTATATATATGTATATTAATCATAGTAAGCTTATCTTGTTTCACCTAAAATATTTTTGTTATTTTATTAGTAGAAATTAATCAAAGATAATGTGTCTTCCAGCCATTTCATTGCTGACAGGATTTGCTAAGGTCCCATGTCACCATCATTTCCTGATATACTCCTTGACATGTAGAAGGGATTCTGGTTTGTTCTTCAATTTATTTCCACTCCACAAACTTTTAATGAATACCCATATAACAATTCATTTACTAGGGCTAAAAGAAAGCTAAATTAAATAGAACATTACCCCTACCCCCAAAGAACTCTGAATCTAATACCAAATATAGTATGTAAATATAGTAAGGCTATGATGTTATACAGGGAATAATAAAACGTTGTTACTGAGTTAAATAGCAACACAAAAAGTTACCTACTACACTTCGGTATAATAGGAAAGAAATCACCAAGGAACTGAGACTTTAAAAATGTGTGATATGTGCCCAAATGAGAGAAAAGGAAAGTCACATTCCAGGAAAAAGGATGAATTTCAAGTAGCTCAACATAACCTGAAGACATATGACATTTCACAGAGTAGTGAACAATTCAGTGAGAAAGGCAGGCCAGAATCATATCTTAGAAGGTATTAACCACACAAAAAATGTAAAAAGTTTTTCCAATAGTGGTTTGCAAACCTGGATGCTAATCAAAATTTCCTGTGGAAACTGTTACGTATATAGATTGCTGAACCTATTCCCCGAACTTACTGAATCAGAAACACCATGGGGTAAACAATTTTAACAAGCATTCAGATAATTGATATTAATTGTATCATTTAGGATGCTTAAGGCTACAGGCAACAGAAAACTTTGCAAGTAGCAGCTTAAAAAGATGTATTATATATGTATTACGTAGTCTCAAGATAGGATAGCTCCATTATTGAATAAATTAGTAGCTTGATAATATCAATAAAAATTCAGATTACTTCTATTTTTCTGCTTTGGATGTTATAGTGTGTCAGCCACTCCACCTCTCTGTTCTGAGGTGGGTTCAAGAGCTTTAGGCTTTTTACCTTCATACAATACTCAATGAAAGAAATCTTGTCTTCTACATATCTCTTTTCTTGTGACCAAGGAAAACTATCACAGAGATACCCCCTGCCAGTAGACACTTCCTTATGTTTCACTCTCCAAAATGTCATTATATATCCACTTTTAAACCATTTGCTACCAAGAGCCAAGGATTTATTGTTATTGCTAATCAATACTCATCCCTTATTTCTAAGGAAAGACATGGGCTACCATGAAATACATAGGCACCCAATATCTGAATAATATAAATGAATAATATCAAGATTCTGATATAATAGAAATGTAAAATATTGCTGTGGGGCAATCAACAGTATCTACCATAAAGAAAGTCATTGGACCATTCTTTGGGAACTACTGCTTAAATGATATTAGAGTTTTATCAGATGCCATGGTTAGGTTGGCATTTTCAAAAAAATCAGTGGGCATTTTGAGAATCATACAACTAAGTCAGATCTTTCCTACTTTTCAAAGAGAAGAATAGTTACTAGAATATTTTAGTAAGCCAAAAAAAAAGATAAGTAATATTTTTACCTAAGAAAGTAATATTGGTGATGAACAAAAGATGTATAAGAAACATTTTGTACCCAAGTATAACCAGTAGTACTTGGGATCCCATTGAATTACAGTGGTTATGGAGAAAAGAAATGACTATTTCTACCAGGTTCCTCAGTGGCTGGTTGGTTGGAGCACTAACCAAAGAATCACAAGTAGCTTATAAAGTGAAACTTATCTTGGTAAGAAGAGAATGACCATAAGGCCAAATACTATGAGGAGGTCAAGTAGGCTAAGGGCCAAGAAGTAGCTTTGAGCAAGTCACTATCGACGCTTCAAGAGCAATTTTAACGTGGTAATAAAAGCAGAAGCCAAGTTACAGTAATTGAAATGGATATTAAAAAACACAGATGATGAGATAGACTCTCTCTTCAAGTACTTAATTGTGAAGGAAAAGGAGCAATAGGTTGAGGGCTAGAGCTGGTCAGCTTGAAGAAGGGAGGTATTTGGATGGCAAGTTTTTAAAATGCAGATCTTTCATAAAAAGTCTCTGAGGGGCGCCTGGGTGGCTTGGTCGGTTAAGCGTCAGACTTCGGCTCAGGTCATGATCTCACGGTCCATGAGTTCGAGCCCCGCGTCGGGCTCTGTGCTGACAGCTCAGAGCCTGGAGCCTGTTTCAGATTCTGTGTCTCCTTCTCTCTCTCCCCTCCCCTGTTCATGCTCTGTCTCTCTCTGTCTCAAAAATAAATAAATGTGAAAAAAAATTTTAAAAAAATCTCTGAGGATACAGATGGGCACATGAACTAAAATGTAGGTAAAGAGACTGTTCCTGTGCAGAAGACTCTTTTCCCTAAAAAGTAAATAGAGATAAAAATGAAGCAAATATAGATACATTTGGAGACTGAAGTAAATTAAGGTGATTGAAGAAGTTCTTTGTCAAGTACAAAAACATGCACTGATAGAAGTTGGGATAGGGACCATGAGAAAACTAATGAAAGCCACAGTGTTCTCCATAGGCAATAGCAGAGCAAGCTGGCCACAAAATTGGTGAGGATTGCTGAGTGGGCCTAAGTGTCCAGATGATACACACACACACACACACACACACACACACACACACACACACACTTTGGGGACATTATCAAAAAGTTTAGAGAAATCTAAATGAAGTAGCAGAGAGTAGACATTAGATTGAAAATGTCCAATTTGAATAAAATCCAAGAGCCAGACAATGAAGGAGTTGATGTATTTTCTGGTGTTTGGGGGGACATTCACAGAAGAGTAAGAAAGAATATGGGGTATAGAATAATGTGGAAGACTAGTTTAAAAAGGGGTGAGGAAACTATAAAATTAGGAGACTGTGGGTATCAACAGTCTCCTTTCCCATTCCAGATTTCACTCACTTCATTTGTCCAAGACCTTGTTAGTTATACCAGCTACTCTGACAAATTTCATATAAAGTGTTAATGATTCAGAGTAGTTGTAATGTTACCCTTTTGAGTGTAATACTCTTTACAAGTTGAGCACAGCCTCTGAAAGCTTTAATTTCAGGAGTAACTGATAAGGAAGTTTCAAGCCTAGCATAGCAGAGATATTGTGGGCAGAAGACCATAAAACTAACCTTCACTGGGAACCACTCGTGGTTTACATCTGTTAAGGTAAAGCTCTCTTCTGTATCTCCCACTTCCATGAGGTTGGAAGGGAAGGAGGGTACATCGTGTCCAAGAAGTTACTTCACTGAAAGGAGTAGCACCACATGACAGGAAAACTAAGAACAACGTTTGGCTTTCAACACAACTTAGAACACGTTTCCGAATAGCCAAAAAGTGCATGTGTTACTTATAGTAGAAAAACCTCACAGGTTTGGGAAAGTCATAATGAAATTAAATCTTATGACTGTCAAAAGAGTTATTCCATCTCCAACCTGGGGTCCACATGCCATACTTGTGCATGTTATCCAATTCACTGATGGAATTTACTTCTCTTTGAAGGTAACATGTCTCAAGGAAGACACCCAAGTGGCTATTGTTTTGGTTAGAGCTAATTCTTGAATTTGCCCAAGTACAGCACATACAGATACTTCTTCACATTCAACAGGATTAACATATTTATAAATGTGCTAAGTGATCTCTAAGCATGCTGACTATAAAACAGAAAAAGAAAATGACAACAACAACAACAACAACAACAACAATTCCACCCAATCTCTACTTTAAATCAAAGTGGGCTACAGTGAAATGATAGGGAACTCATTAGAGGTTAGTGCCTTTCTCAGGATCTGCACTGAGAAAAGTATTAACTGTCTTCTTGTCCAAAATTCCTTAAAGATGTATTGGGGATTTGTTGTGAAATTTTAAGATCACTGAAATATAATTTATAAGTAGGCATTTCATGGTCAAAATTCTGTTGTCATAGTATTAGGACACAATTTTTAAATATCCTCTTTTCTTCTTTTCATGCTTTAATTTTCCCTTGCTTCACAGATTATAGAAATTGTCCACTTACTGGAGTAGACACATAAAAAGGTATATATATACCAAATCAGAGTATCTTCTGTGATAGGACAAAGTAACAGCTGTCAAATTGTGACATTACAAATCCATCTGAATCAGAAATCCAAAAGCAAACCTGAACACTCCAAGCATTACTTTGATTTACAAAATCTCGAGGGAATTTTGGGTCCATAAATCAAAAGAGATTACACTAGAGTATTTTCAACTGTAACAAACATAACTTTGTTCCAACCCTTTAAACACTATTTAAAATACAACAGCATTCATTTTGCTATACTCAGCAGTCTTAAAGGTCAAAGATTTTTTAAAATTTCTCATTAGGAATATACTGTAAAATAAATGTAAAAAATTAATGTAAAACATCAAATTACCATGAATAATTATATACTAATCAGATACTTCAAGGGAAAAAACATGTACAAATTACCAAGATTATATCATGGGTCTTGAATCCAAGATATAGGAAATCTTCTTAGACTAATAACAAGAATGAAAGTTGAATTAGGAATCAAAAATCTCCCAGCACAGAAAAGCCTGAAACCACAAGGTTTCATTGATGAATTATAACAAACATTTAAAATAATAATAATTAATGACCATCTTTATGAAAATCTTACAAGTAATGGAATAGAGAGAACACATTCAAAATCATTCCTTGAGTTCAGTACTACCCTGATAGCCAAGCAGGAAAATAACAATACAAACAAAAAAGTCTAGTTTGTCCAATATAAGTATTGATACTCCAAGTTTCTTTTGTCATCTATCTTTATCTTTCTTTTGATATCTAAATGGTTCTCCACACCCTCACTTTCAATCTGCAGGTGTCTTTAAGTCTAAAATGAGTCTCTTGTAGGCACATAGATGGGTCTTGTTTTTCTATCCACTTTGACACCCTGTCTTGATTGGTGCGTTTAGTCCATTCACATTCAGAGTAATTATTGATAGATCTGTATTTATTGTCATTTTATTATTTGCTTTGTCATTGTTTCTGGAGATTTTCTCTGATCCTTCCTTGGTTTTGACACCTTTGATCTCTTCTTTGCACTCAAAGAATCCCCTTTAATATTTCTTGAAGGGCTGGTTTAGTGGTCATGAACTCCTTTAGGTTTTGGTCTGGGAAAATCTATCTTTCCTTCTGTTCTGAATGATGGCCTTTCTGGTGTTCTTGGCTGCAGATTTTTCTGTTTTATCTGTTGTATTGTTTTCTTTCTCATTTCTCATTTTGGTGCTTTTTCTTAGTTAATGCAGTTAAAGCATTGCCAATTTTTTTTTTTTTGGAAAAACTGGTCATTACTTTCAATGTTAGGTTATTGGTTATTCAAGTCTCTATTTTATTTATAATTTTTATTTCCTTTGTCCACTAAATGCATACTTGAAGAAAATATGTATTCTATTTTCTTAGATGGAATGTTATATATATGTGTGTGTGTGTATATATATATACACACCTTAGAACCATGTACTCTGAAGTGTGCTTCAAGTAAAAAGTGTTATATTGAAAAAAAAAAGTTAACTTTAAAGCCTAAAAGAGGGGAAATGGATGGGTGAAATAGGTGAAAGTGATTAAAAGTACACTTACCTTCCTGGGCACTGACTAACATGTAGAATTTTTGAATCACTGTATTGCAAACCTGAGACTAATTTTAATACTGTATGTTAACTATATTGGAATTAAAATTAAAACTTAAAATATAAAACATCAAAGCATATTTGAAACAACTCTTTTTCAAATCTATTATGGGTATACTTGTAGTAAAAACCTCTCCCACATTTCAAAGGAAGGCACATACAACTGACACACAAACATTTAGAATAAGTCATTTAATAACGCAGGGGAAAAATCTTTTACTATAGATGGGACATACATGATTTTGGCACATTGTTGTATTTGAATACTTTTTTTCTGATTAATGCTAATAAAATTTCAAACATTCTCTTAAACTCTTTTCATAAGAGTAGATCTCTTGACTTTCTATTAAGTAATCTAAATAAAATCAAGTTTCCTTGCAACCAGACGTAAATGTTTACTATTTATTTTCCCATTTAACCAATAAGGTTAGGTAAATAATCAAAGTAATTTGTTCAGATAAACCTAGCTATAATTTTAGTTCACTTTCTCTGACTGTACAACAACAACAAAAAAAACCTAATGGTTCCTACTTAAAGCTGAGTAAAGCTTTTACAAGAACTTGATATAAAAAAGAAAACCCAAAATTTATCACAGTCTCAAGTTAAATAAGAGAAATGCGGGGCGCCTGGGTGGCACAGTCGGTTAAGCGTCCGACTTCAGCCAGGTCACGATCTCGCGGTCCGGGAGTTCGAGCCCCGCGTCAGGCTCTGGGCTGATGGCTCAGAGCCTGGAGCCTGTTTCCGATTCTGTGTCTCCTTCTCTCTCTGCCCCTCCCCCGTTCATGCTCTGTCTCTCTCTGTCCCAAAAATAAATAAACGTTGAAAAAAAAATTAAAAAAAAAAATAAATAAGAGAAATACATCTTATTAAGTGGAAAAGGCATAGATTTTGAAGTAAAAGTTACCTTGGTTTAAATTCTCACTCTGATGTTTATAAACCTGTGATTTTAGCCAAGATATTGCAATTTTTAGCCTCAGTGCCCCCACTTTTAAAATGGGAACAATGGCCATTGTGCAGGACGTTCATGAGAATAGGCATCAAGTATATGAATGCATCACATTATCTGACATTTAGTAAGCAAATGAAAGTAATTGAATATAACAAGGTAGTTACAGATGAGACTGAAAAATTAAGGTTTTGTACCCAAATGTATCAAAGTTTATGATTTAGTCATTGAACTAAATAATGATGATATTTACCCTTGAAGAGAAGTTGATATATCCACTATCACCCTGTGAAATAATCTTCATGACAAAAGGAAAAGAAGAGGGCTGAGGTGGGGGAGTTAACTCTGAGCAGTGCATGTCACAGGCCTGACACCTGTTTTGCTGCTGCCCCATCCCTGGAAGATGGCCCTTGATGAAGGGCCCTTTCTCCAGGTCCTTCCTCAGTGCTACCTTAGTCAAGCTTACCTACTGAGTCTGCTGGAACCCCAGGTGTTACAGCTCTGGGTCTCACTACCTTTCCAGCTCACATTTGTGTGTTTTCTTGTAGTCTAGAGCACTAGCGAGGCTAAATCAGGAACCACATGCTTCAATACTGAATCAGAAATATGACAGAATAACCTATGTCGTTGAGTCCTGGGGACCAGGCCCAATTTCATTTTTTTTATATGCTAAGTTCCATGATGCCATCTGGAAAAATGTGGGTGAATATAAAACATGTTTTGGTGTGTGTAATTAGAGATCCTACCCAAATTCCTTTAGGCTAACCAACTGTCTCAGTACCATTTATTGAGTAATTTCTCTTCTCCTCATTGATATGAAATTGCATGTTTATCATATGATAAATTATATTAATCATTAAATCAGCTTATAGAATGGGACTAAATGTAATACTCTCTGTTTAGATTAAATGGCACCATTTAGATTATTTTATAAATGATCTGAAAAAAATAAATAAATACTAAATCCAGGTGGGATCTTCTCAAGCCATTCAGCATAAGGCTACAGACACTATCAGTACAGGATCTAGGAATATACAGTGTTAAAACATAATGAGAAAAGTAATTAAAACACAGGCTTTAAAATAGGCTGCTTACGTTTTTATTTTAACGCATCAATTTCTTATACAAAGATCTAATGTGTACATTCCTGCCTTCACTGCTACCAAGGAAAACTCCACACTACAGTTTGAGTCTGAGATTTGATTGGATGTAATTGAGTTTCTCTGCCTTGCCTAATCACTACCAGAAGAGGGAGAGGGCACTGACAGTTTTATCACTTTCAATTCTCTTCTAAATTATGCAAATGCTATTGGTTCTTTTAAATAGTCCTCAGCATCATCCCTTATAAATTGCTTAAAAACCCAAGACTGATTAACCATCAGAATGAGTGAATATGCTGAGAATGGAGTTAGCTACCCATTATACTCAGCGGCTTCTCAATTAGCCTAAGATAGACTCCAGCCCACTCAGCTGTGCAGTCTTGGATAAGTTCCTTAATTGCTCTATGCTTCATTTTCCTCATCTGTAATATGGGAATGATAATAATAGTATCTACCTCATGTGATTATGAGGATTGAATATGTTAATATTGTAGAACATTTACGGGGAAAAAAGCCTTGCACAAACTAAGTACTATATTACTTTTTGTTACCTAATTGAATTTATCTTCAATAATCTGTATCTTCTGTTTTCCGCACTCATGGTATTCCCCACCCAATCCCATGTTCCTCAGTATGCTCAAAAGTCACATTTTGTCTCACAAAAGGATTCAATGGTGTCATTAAAGTGTGAATATCCAATAAGGCTATACATACTGGGCCTGGCATGGTGAGTTTGGATTTAAAGAAGGAATAAATTACTCTCTGATGTATATTTAAATGTTTAGAGGGAGTTAGGTAGCAGAAGAGGCAGGTACACAGAAGGAATCTTCCAGCATTTCTGAAACCCTATCGTAAAGCAGCTGCCAAGTACAACGTCCCTAAAATTAAAGGTACAAAGGTGGGAGGCAGAAAGGTCAATTTCTATCACTTATATAATTCAATACTATTTACATTAGCATCAAAATACACACACACACACACACACACACACACACACACACACACACACACACAAATCCTGAGAAGCAACTCTGCTGTTTCCAATTCACAGTGAAAATTAAAAAACCCAACTGAAATATGCACAACCATAAACATGGACCTTCTTGGTATCAGTGCCTTAACAGATGAGCCAGGATGAGTCTACCCTGAAAAAGAGACCTATATTACCAAAGACTATGGCTGTTTCCAACAAGAGACAGAAAAAGTTGAGAAGCAAATAATCTCATTCCCTACCTGCTCTCCTAAGCTCCTGAAACAACCTTATCAGACAGCAGCTGACCTATAAGAGAGCAAAGCCTTTCTTCCTTTCCCCAAACTCTACTCCCTGCATTATCTCAAGAACCAGAGGACTGAAGATTAATTCTTTGGGACCCCCATGTCAACTACTGTTCTTGATCACCCCTGCTGTTACCTAACTTGTTCCACATTCTTCAGTAGTGTCTTCCACCTGGTTCAAATTATCATTGCTTCCCCCTTTTTTAAACCATTTGGCAGTGTCTTGGAAACCCCTCAATTAGTGGTCACCAATCCTCCCCTCCCCTCATCCATCTCCTCAGGGCCTATTTGAAAGCTGGAATTCCCCTCAGCCTTCTCCAATGGAAGCTACTCACTCTACTAAACCTTATGTATTTACACTACTGCTTCAAGATAATTTTACCTCTACTTAGTTAAAATCTGTTACTTTGAGGCTCATACCATCTTGCCAGAATGTCTTGTCAAGGTCATCTCAGCCACTCATTTTCATCAAGTTTTAGATGCTTCCTTTTCTCCACATCTGTCAGACATTCTCTTCCCTGTTGAACCTATACCTATAATCAGCCACATCAGTCCTGTATATGTCAACATCCTCTGTTCTACTCACTTCTGCCACGTATACTCCTGACCAAACCCCAACTGGAGAGCATCGCTAATCTAAAATGTTGAATGATGTTGGAGAAAATAACAACAACAACAACAAAAAGGCAGTTACCTACCGTCAAAACTTCATTCACTTCCCCTTAATATGAATATTGACCGGGAAGTCTTATATGTTCCCATAATCACCTTTTATGATATTTTTCTTAAGTATGAGAGATTGAGAATTTTTCCTCTCTTTCACTACTCCCCCACACTCTTAATAAATAATCGTGACATCTTTAGTCACAGAGGAAATAAGAGATATGACACATCTTAACTTTCTCCCCCTAAAATATATATCCAAGACTTAAATTTTTATTATGCAACTTTCAACAAGAGATATAACCCTGTCCCTCCTTGGTGGCCTTTGAGTCACCTTTTGAACTGTATTTTTGGCCATTAGGCCTTAGAAAAGATTCTGGGTCCTTCCATTTTCACTCTATTTTGGAAACAGTAGAGTTGTTTTTGTGCTTAAAAACCAAAAGAAAAAGATTGCCAGATGGGTAAAGGCAACTTGAAGACAATTTGGAGTTTCAAAGTCTTGACAATTAGCCTTTATGTTGTAAGAAAAGATGAATTCTTGGGGCGCCTGGGTGGCGCAGTCGGTTAAGCGTCCGACTTCAGCCAGGTCACGATCTCGCAGTCCGTGAGTTCGAGCCCCACGTCGGGCTCTGGGCTGATGGCTCAGAGCCTGGAGCCTGTTTCCAATTCTGTGTCTCCCTCTCTCTCTGTCCCTCCCCCGTTCATGCTCTGTCTCTCTCTGTCCCAAAAATAAATAAACGTTGAAAAAAAATTTAAAAAAGAAAAGATGAATTCTTGAAATGCAAAATGTACCCAAGCCTTGCATGGATTCTAGAGACATGAGAAAAGGCCCAAATATTACATGCACTTTAGAGGCAGAGGTATGAGCCTTTCCGGTAGTCTGATGAAACAGCTGCAAGCATCCTAGCTCAAGCAAATAACCCAGGAAAAGTGTGAAAAGGAGGTTGATGGAAACGGGGGCTGAAAAGCCACCGCTCCTCCCTTTGGAGGAGGGAACTCCTCCTTTTCTAGAAAGAAATTTCTAGAAAGAAAATTCTAGAAAGAATTTCTTTTCAAGAAATTTGGGAACTCCCCTTTTCTAGACAGCACAAGCATCTGAGATTCTTGGAATTCTCTTCATCCTGCCTTTTCTTCTAAAACAGGGCCTTGTCCAAGTTCTTACAGGGCAGCAACACACCTAAGCAGTTGTTTGTAGATTCCAAAACTGAGGTCTTGCCAGGTAGATTTCTACCTCCTCATGACTTTCAGCCCACACCATCTTTCATGATTCTATAATTATCCCTCAAAAACATCCCCTCTCACTGACAGTTCTCTTCCACTTTATTCAGTAACTATGATGAACTATATGTATATCATAAAACCTTAGGCTGATATGCAACATAAAGTTAGAAGGAATAGGGGCGCCTGGGTGGCGCAGTCGGTTAAGCGTCCGACTTCAGCCAGGTCACGATCTCGTGGTCCGTGAGTTCGAGCCCCGCGTCAGGCTCTGGGCTGATGGCTCGGAGCCTGGAGCCTGTTTCTGATTCTGTGTCTCCCTCTCTCTCTGCCCCTCCCCCGTTCATGCTCTGTCTCTCTCTGTCCCAAAAATAAATAAACGTTGAAAAAAAAATTAAAAAAAAAAAAGTTAGAAGGAATAAATGCCATCAAGAAATAAAGTTAATATGGGGTGCCGGGGTGGCTCAGTCAGTTGAGTGTCTGACTTCCGTTCAGGTCACGATCTCAGGGTTCGTGAGTTTGAGCTCCACATTGGGCTCACTGCTGCCAACGCAGAGCCGGTTTCAGATCCTCTGTCCCTCTCTCTGCCCTCCACCCCGTTCACCCTTTCAAAAATAAATATTTAAGGGGCGCCTGGGTGGCGCAGTCGGTTAAGCGTCCGACTTCAGCCAGGTCACGATCTCGCGGTCCGGGAGTTCGAGCCCCGCGTCAGGCTCTGGGCTGATGGCTCAGAGCCTGGAGCCTGTTTCCGATTTTGTGTCTCCCTCTCTCTCTGCCCCTCCCCCGTTCATGCTCTGTCTCTCTCTGTCCCAAAAATAAATAAACATTGAAAAAAAAAATTAAAAATAAAATAAAATAAAATAAATATTTAAAAAAAAAGAAATAATGGTACAAAGTAAGATGGGGGAGAACATGTAATCTTAGCCAAGTTAGTCAGGAAGGCCCAAGGGGACAGTTTATGAGTAGTGACCTGAATGCAGTGGGAGAGTGAGTCATGCAGACACTGCAGTAAACAATAGTTTTAATAGGCAAAGGGAAACACGCCAAGTCAAAAAAAAAATTAAAGACAGAAGAGCATTTCACATATTTAAGACAGCAAGGCAGCCACTTGGGCTAAAGCTGAGTGAGCAAGGGTAAGTGTGCTGTGAGATGAAGCCAAATCATTAAGGTCCTGGAAGTCTACTGTTAAGCATTTGTATTTCATTCCAATTAAAGTGGGAAACCATCAGAGTCTGAATGTGTTGCGTGTATTTTTTTTTACTTTCTGTATATTATGATGTTTTGATAGATCAAAAAAAAAAACATTCAGCTGGGAGAAATTGCTAGCCAATTCTTAGAGATAGCAAAGAGTCTAGGTGGGACCATGCCTTTCATATGCAAACTCACCAGTACAGAGCATACCTCCTCTATCTGACCCACAAGCCCTACAAGGCAATACCCCTGCCTTACTCATCCAGAGCCAGGTAGTGGACAACTAGAGACCACCCCTATAGCTGAGAGCTCACCAAAACTATTCAAATTAGCCAAATCTAAACTGTTTACCCTGCCCTGCCTTGCCTTTCCCATGGAAAACCCAATAAAGTCCATGGTCCAGGTTCTCCCCTGGTTCCTGACCCTTCTGCCTCCTGACCAACACTAGGGTTGGCGTCACCAGTCCCACAGAGGCAGTGATCCTGCCCTTCTGGAACACAGGAGTATATTAAACTTTTTTCTTCCATGCTTCATTCTTTCCTCCTGTTGCCATATCTGCCTTTACCATGCTACATTCAACATTCATATTCTTAGAACATGACTTGTTATGTTCTTAAGATGACACTCTGTTTTATGGAGCAGACAGTATAGAGGGCATTGGAGGAAGCAGAGAACAGTTGGAAAGCTCTTTCAGTAGTCTAGTTAGGGGGGAAGTGACCAGCTATTCAAAGTTCAATGCTGGAACACTGAGTTAGTAAAGGACCAAATCAGGCAATATGCTAGTCACTAGTGAACTTGAAAAGAGTGATTTCGAGAAGTGAGGGCAAACCTCTCATTAGAGTCAATAAAAACTGAAAGTAGAAAAACCAGAGATAGTGGGTAAATTCTTTTTCCTTCTGTGAGAGAGGGGAAAATGGTAATCAGCTGTAGGGAGCTGTTGGTTAAGGGCTAGTTTTCAACTGGAGATTACAATGTGTATGTATGCTGATTAGAAGAATCCAGTAAAAAGGAAAGCAGTGATGATGAAGAGGTGAAGGGAATCCTGCAGGAGCCAATCACGGAGTAGGAAAAAGGGGGTGGAAGCCAGGCACAAATGAAGAGTTTAGCTTTGGCCACAAGGAAAGACAGTTCCATCATACCAATGGGAGGGAAGCTGGGTGTATAGAAAGATGCAGGAGGAGAGAAGTTTGTAAACTTGGGAGTGTAAGGATACAGACTTTTCTCAAAAGTGTTTCTATTACCTAAAGAAAGAAGGTAGGTCATCATCTGAAAGCAGAGGGGCTATTGTTTCAGGCTTCAGGAGAAAGAAAAAGAGTATGATTCACACCCAGTGGATACTGGAGCTGGCTCTCTGAGTTCAAGACAGCTGAGTATGCATCTCTCTTCCCAACTCCACCTTCAGGGAAGTCACAGTGGCAATTGGAAATCAGCCTGTGACCTCACATCACAGAAATCAGCAGAAGTTACAAATCGGGGCTTCCCCCCCCCACTCCCCGGAAAGCTAATCTTAAAGCATTTACCAGCACATCACTGGAATTAGTCATCTGTATCAAAAGCAAAATGAACTCCTTAGGGATATACAGTGTAAAAGGATTACCAGGAAGCATGGAGGGCTCACGTGAGGTTCATGGCACTGGATTCAAGGCAACAAGAGTCAGCGTGGGAGTGTGTGTACATGTTGGTCTTTCTCCAATCATATCTAAGTGCTCAGGTGAGGCTCTGAAATGCTTACTTTAACCAGATTTGGGGTTTATCAGCTGTGTACATACAGAGACACTAAGGAATTAAGAAAGTAACTACAGTGATGGGCCTGAGAATACATGTAGATAAGGAAGGAAACGTGACATGACAGATAGGATGCATCATGAGAAGATAACGGGTTCAACCAACTGAAAGTTCTGGTGGAGTCAGAGAACTGTATGTAAGCACCAGAGAGAGGCCAGTGGGTTGCTGGAATCCTAAATCTGGAGATTCCATCTACTTTCTCTGTATCCTGAAATACGAGCAAAGAGCCTGGCACATACAGAGATCTCAATAATGTTCATTCTATGAAAAAATAAGAATCATGAAGAATGAAGTGCCACAGTCTTTGTTGTAAGTTATATAAATGCTCTCTGTGGAGGATCGTGGTACTTTGCTCGGAACCACAAAGGATTGATTAGGAGGGACTGATTGCCCCAACTACTTAGACTACTGTCAGAACCTTAGGGATGTCCCCAGCAACAGAGCCACCTCACCCAAGTCATATCCCTTCTAGGGTGGCTCCTACCCAATGAGTATTTGATGCAGGTATATAAAGGGCCAGCCATTTCAGCCTAGCTCCAAGAGAGTCCACTGAGAGTGTTGTCAGGATGGCATTTCAGCTCAGCTTCTTCTTGGGTCAAACTCTGCATCCTCTCCCTCTTGGGATTTGCCTCCAAGGGCACTCCCTAATAAACATCTGACACACTGAACTCTGTCTCAGAGTCTGCTTCCTCCAATCTAATCTGATCCCTTGCAGCTTAATAAAACTATTCTTCTAAGATGAGAGAATGCATACACGACGGCATTTTTAAGCCCCAGATTAGACTATGTTTAAACCATATGATTCCAGTTTACATGGGCTGACATCTTCAATGATCAACAGATGCTTGAGGGATCACATTCATTTTTTACTAAAAAGTGAAAGAATAGGAAACAAGAAGTAGGGTTAGAAGGGAACTTAATGGAAACATTTTTCTTCCAAATACTTTAGTTCATCTAATTGTTTCAATTTATCTTGTTGACTTTTTCCTTCGAATAATGACATTGAGTAAGCAGTGGAATTCACATTATGCAGGCATGAGCTAAGTCCATGCAATATTCTTTTTATTATTATCCACTTAAGAAATCTATTAACTGTCTCTTAATTCCATAGGTAATGTAATCTGTTGATGTTTTCCCACCACTGCATAAATATTACTAAACATTCAGTGAATTTCTTAATCACAGATCTTTGTTAACTAAAATCTATTAAGAACAAAAAGAATGCCTTTGTTTCACATGACAATTACACTTTTTCCGATAGCCTTCAAAGAAATTAATCTTTGTCATTTTTTAAAGTTATTTATTATGAGAGAAAGAGAGAGACAGAGAGACAGAGAGACAGAGTGCATGAGCAGGAGGGGCAGAGAGAGATAGAAAGAGAGAGAATCTCAAGCAGGCTCCACACTGTCAATACTGAGCCTAATGCAGGGCTCAACAAACCATGAGATCATGACCCGAGCCTAAATCAAGAATGGGATGCCTAATAGACTAAGCTGCCCAGGCACCCCTCCAATCTGGTCTATTTTAACAGAATATTTTTCTTGGTACAGGACGACTTGAATAGATTAATAAAGAAAAAGGTATTAATATTATTTATGCATTTGGAATTGTTGTACCATGCCAATGGTACAATTTCTTGCTTAATATTATTCATGCCACAGGATTAATGTCACGCACCACAAGCAGTGACAGTCAAATACTACCAAAAACTATTTTTTAAGTCTCTTTTGTATTTGGTATTTGAGCCATTAATGAAAGATTAGTTTCCAGGGTGCTTGGGTGGCTCAGTAGGTTAAGCATCTGAGTCTTTATTTTCGCTCAGGTCATGATCTCATGGTTTGTGAGACCAAGCCCTGCATTAGGCTCTGTGTTAACAGCATGAAGTCTGCTAGGGATTCTCTTTCCCACTTTTTCTGCCTCTCCCTGGCTCTTTCTCTAAACATAAATAAGTAAAACTTAAAAACAATACACCAGATTGGAAAAGATCTTTACCAAAATGTTCTGCATATAGGCAAACTATTCTAGGGCAAGAAAACAAATAGAAAAGAGTTAAAACATGAGCTAAGTACTGACTTCTCTAAGTTGTAAGGGTGTGAAGCTAGACTGACAATTGAATCATGGAACATTCAGAAAATGAGAGGGCTACAGATCCCAACTATACCTACAAACTTAGGATACTGAGGTCATGACAAAGAGCTCATTAGTGGGAAATACAATTACTACACTCTAGACCAGCACTGTCCAACAGAAACCTAATGTAAGCCACAGGATTTATTTTAAGTTTTGTAATAGCCACAACAAAAAGAAACGGGTGATGCCGATTTTAGTAATATATTTAACTCAATATATTTGAAATGTTATTTCATCATGGAATCAACAAAAAACAAATTAGATGGTTCTGTATTCTTTTTTTAACATTAAATATTCAAAAATCCAGTGTTTTTCATACTTAGAGCTCATTTCCATTTACATTAGCACATCCCAAGGGCTAAATAGTCACACGTGGATATTAGCCACCTGTATGAGTGGCCTAATATAGACAGCACAGTTCCAGGATCTCTGGATTGGCCTTTCAGTACTTCTTAAATCACCATGTACCCACAATCCATTAATTTTCTCCCATCTGTTAACAAACATATATTTTAATCTACTTTCAAGAAAAAAAAATTCATCTATCTTGTAAGTGCCATTTTAACACATTTTTAAAACTGTTTTATGGATTCAGATGAAGTAGTATTGCTTTAATATGCAGTGTTCTTGAATGTAAGTAATTTTTGTATCTTTCTACCTTTTGAAAATGTTTGTGAATCTTATATTTTTGTTATTTAGAGTTCAATTGAAGATACGCACAGAGGCAAGAGGTACTTGCTTCATTTTATAAGCTATTCTCGTGGTTATTTATTTCATTTTCAAAGACCACTGTCAGAGAAAAAGCATTTCAGTCAGAATTACTCAACACTGACGTTAGAGGTCTTTTTCTCTAGGAAGTGAGATTGGAATCACTTCCCAAAGACACGGTTTAGGAGTGAGGTTATATGGTACAGGTTAGTATGCTAAAAGTACCTGGGTAGCTAACTAAAAAGAGTGTTCATTATCATTATCACTAATAATACATAGCATTCTGCACTTGACTGTGGTAACAGCAAGAAACAGGCAAATCCAAAAATGATTTCAAATGTGCCGGAACACTGAATAAGTGGGAAGAGTTTCTGATGCCATCACATTATGTTTTTAATCCCATTAGCATTATCATCAGAAAACAGAAACTACAAACTATTACGTTAGACACTGTAATCACTGTTTTGCATATATTATTTATTCCTTATTACTGGCATTGTAATAATTGTTTTATATATATTGTTTTATGTATCCTTTATAATAAACTTTAATAAAATCTGTATGTTAGAGATTAACATCCACATTTTAAAGACAAAAAAATTTACTTGAGGGGTAGGAAAATGCATCCAAATAATATCAAGGAGGAAGAATTCAAAAGTATGTTTTTAGAAGTAATAAAAAAAGAATTCAAAGAGCACTATTTCTCTTTTAAATCCTTGATTTAAAAAAATGATGTAGCACAAACACAGGCTTGGGGAGATTAGCAGAATCTAGCGGCTTAGCAAAGTAAGTATTAAGTGTGAGTGTTTACCCATCTCACACATTTGTTCTGGGGATTAAACGATACAAAAGATTATGTATTAATTTGAAACACTGTACAAAAGTGCCTTGAACATAGCAGGCACTCAACAAAGATGTGCTAGAATAAAAAATTATTTCCCTAATAATTGTCAAATTTTTTAAATAGCCCTCAAAGGAGACATCAATGCAATGAATATCAATTTGATGTAAGGTGATACAATCAGTTACACCTGTCTAATGGTATTATCAATTACCCAGGCTTTATTTCACTATTTTGTGCAGAAATATATCATAAGATTTCTCAATAAGAAATAGTGGGCAGATATTTTCTCAAAAACCTCATCATAGTGACTATGATTTTTTTCTCACATTTTAAAAGAACTCTATTGTGATATAAAGACTGAGTAACATAGAAACTAGAAATCATGACGTACAATGCTGGCCCAAAGCTATATTCAGAAGTATACAATACGGAAAAAAATGCATGATTAAGGGTAAACCTTTTTCTAATGAATATTTTTCTCCATATTCAAACCTCCCCCTCCTGTGTGTTGTCATTGCATTAAATAAGGCATCTCTCTGGATGTGTTTTTAAAAGGTTTGCTTTTTTTCGCCACTGAGAAAGTGCTTCTTCACGCAGTCAAGCTGCAACACATTGAAACTCAATAAAAGTACATTTTAGAATGGCTTAGTGAGATTATAGGCAATTGAACTTTACAAGCTTCATTTTAATACAAATTACACTTCATTTTAAAATGCATATTTTTCACCTTATTAACCATATGATTCATTTGAAAAAAATTATGTTCATACCAAGTAAAGTTTAGGTATATAATGAAATATGATTTCTATTTTCTAATAAAAACATAAATACATTTTTGCATGGACATTTCCAGATCTAGCATAATAAACTATAACATGTGGAACAAAGGGAGGTACTCCAGGACAAAACTATTCTTCCCTGTTTCTTTGCATGGCTGGCTCTTTCTCAACCCTGAGTTCTTGGTTTAGTGCTAAATGACCATCCTACCAGAGTAGGTCTCCTCATTATACTCAATCACATAACACTATTTGCTTTACTGAGCCTATTTTTGTAATCAATATACAAATGCCATTTCCTGCCACTAAAATGCAAGCTCTCAGGGGAGAGACAGGGAACTCACTGGGCCCTTTACCACTGAAGACCAGGAACTTGCCTGGCCCAGAGTAGACATTTGCTAATGAACAAATTTTGAGACAGAAGTTGCCTCTTATTATTTTTAAGGAGATACTATCAAATATATTAAATACTATTCAAACTGTTTTTCTTTTTTTCACCTAGTAAGTCTCAAAAAATGCTTTTCGTAAACTTCCATGCCCTAATATGTTAGCCGTTAGACATTCGTTGCCAGATGCATCAATTTCCCAAATAACACCCTATTTTTTGTAATGTTTGTTTATTTTTTGAGACAGAGTGTGAGCAGGGAGGGGCAGAGAAAGAGAGAGGGAGACACAGAATCTGAAGCAGGCTCCAGGCTCCCAGCTGTCAGCACAGAGCCCGACCCGGGGCTTGAACCCACAAGCCACAAGATCATGACCTAAGCCAAAGTCACTCAACTGCCTAAGCCACCTAGGCACCCCAAACAACACTCTATTTTTAAATTGCACACAATTTATGGGATAAATTTTAGGTTTGTACATGGTTTAAAATTTATTTTAAAGGCTTAGATTAAATTGACCTATAATAAAAATAACTGGGTTTTTTATATTTTTTTCCTTAGTTCTCCATAAGTTTTATTTAATTGAGCATTTTCCCTTTTTTAGTGAATTCCAAACAGACAACATATTTTTTCTATTTTAAAGAAATGTAAATGTCTTTACCAATATATTTAGCTTTCCAGAAAACTAAAAAAATCTGGATATGGCATAAGAGTCACAACAAATGATAGTTGGGTCAATACAAATAAAATGGTAACTTGCCTTTATAGAAACAACAACACGTAGGGCACATTTTAATTAAGATGATTGAAATCCTTTTTTTCTTCTGATTATTATTTCATCATGAACAAATCTCTTTACTACCATTTAGCAGAGATATAAACAAACTCTCTGAGCCCATGCTTTGTCATCTTGTATATTTAAGAGCACGAGCCCCCCAAGGGCAGGGTTTACGCTTCCCACTGAAACCTGTACCCACCTTGATATACATACAGCACAGTAGTGGGTAGAGAGTGAACATCCAGAAAAGACTTCAAGTGTATGGATACAACCTTAGGCTAAAAAAAAATGCAGCTTTCTATTAAGATATTATTTATAAAAAATATAATAAACAAGGTACTGATAATAATAAACAATGCCCATCTTTGAAGCCTACTGCTAGCAACAAGTTAAATCTCTTGGCAAGATTATTAAAATAATAAGCCACAAATTATATAAGTCAGTTTGTTGCATTGTTTCAAGGCTCTTGGTTTGTACTGTTAAACCTGGCCTGCCGAATGATCAAAGAATTACTGGCAAGAGAGAAGACATAGTCTATTATTAATCTATCTCCTTTACTAGAAAAGCCAAGAAGCATAACAGTTTGTGTCAGTAGGTTTATTTTCCTACACGAACTGTAAAATGTAAATCTAATATCAAGCTGTCACCAATTCAATCCTAAAAACATTTATCAAATATCTATTCTATGCCATGTACTAGATACAAGGGAGATCCGAAACTCAGTGTAACCAATTCCTTCATTTATTTGATCTTACATTCTAGTTTGTGTGACAGACATGTAGACTACCAACTATAACAGATATAAAAATTAAATAAGCTAAACATAAAAGGGTCATGCTCTGGAAACACATAAAATGGAACAAATAATTTTACAACAGCCTATCTGAGATAACTACACATGAGGGATCTTTTGGATAGACTGTCAATAAAAAAGCAAGGACTGCCAAACTAAAAATGACCAAGGGCTTACAGGTATGAATTTTGATAGGAGATTTTCTAGAGCAGCAATAACTTCCTATGCTGTATTATGGGCTGAAGGCTAAACAGCAAGCCTGAAGGTGTAATCTGTGTTAGGATCATGGAGGGCATTGAAGGCCATACCATGTAATCTCAAGTTCAAGTGCTTAGGAGTAAATATAAATTTATGATCACAAATGTTAATGCTAATATATGTTGTTAGTCCATTCTCTCCCATCTTTCATACCAACTATGCCAAGCCCATGTTGACTACCCTGAACTCTACATGTTTCTTAGACATAGCTGATGAAATCACTTCACAAAAAGACGTAGAAACTTTCAGAATCGAACTTCCCACCAATACATCTACCTTCATCAGCACTCATCTTTTCCTTATTTCCCACATGTTCAATGGAAGCTGTAGTAGGTTAGGGAGGGTGCTCCAAAGTTATGTACCAATCTTCTTCAACTTAAGATGAGGTTATGTCCCAATAGACCCATCATAAGTTGAAAAAATCATTATATCAAAAATGCATTTAATACACCCAACTTACCAAATACCATAGCTTAGCCCAGCATTAGTCTACAGGTAGGCAAAATCATCTAACACAAATCCCATTTTATAATAAATTATCTCATGTAATTGTTGAATATAATACTGAAAGTGGAAAAGAGAATGGTGTGAAGGTACCAGGTGATTATAAACGTATTGGTTGTTTACTCCCGTAACCCTGATGCTGACTGAGAGCTGTAGCTCTCTGCCACTGCCCAGCATCAGAGAGTATTATAAAGCATATCACTAGCCTGGAAATAGATAAAAATTCAAAATTCCAAAAATAGTTACTACTGAATGTGCAACATCTTGCACCCTTGTAAAATCAAAACATCATAAGTTTAGGGGCACCTGTGTGTCTCAGTCAATTGAGCATCCAACTTTAGCTCAGGTCGTGATTGCATCGTCCATGGGTTTGAGCACAGCATCTGGCTCTCTGCTGACAGCTTGGAGCCTGGAGCCTGCTTCAGATTCTGTGTCTCCCTCTCTCTCTGCCCCTGCCCTGCTCATGCTCTGTCTCTCTTTCCCTCAAAAATAAATAATTATTAAATTTTTTTTTAAATCATAAGTTGAACCATTCTAAGTCAGACACCATCTATACCACTGGAAGCTAATGGAATGTGATTTCTACTTTACAACAAAAACACAGATACATTTCCATATTTGGAAACAGGGTCTTTGTGGTATAATGAATCAAGAAAACTTGAGATGAACCCATCCTGGATGTGGGATGGGTACCAAATCCAATGACTGGTGTCCTTATAAAAAGCAAAGAAGATATAGAGGCCCAAGAGAGAAAGAACAAAGAGAATAAAGCAATGGAAAGATGGGAATAGTTCATTTATAGGCCAAGGGACACCTAGGATTACAGGCAACCACCATCCCATAAACTAAGAGAGCCATGGGGCAGTTTTTTCCTCTGACCCTTCAGAAGCAACCAACTTGACTGACATCTTAACTTCAGACTACTGGCCTCTTGAACTGTGAGAGAAAACAGTTGTTTTAAGTCACTGTTTGTAGTCATTTGCAATGACAACCCTGGAAAACTAATAAAAATTTTGATGCCAGGAAGTGGAATGCTGCTGTAACAAATACCAACAAATGTGAACATGGCTTCAGAGCAGGGTAAGATTCAGAGGCTAGGTGAATTTTGAAATGTATAAGTGATACAACTACAAAGAATGCTAGAAGTTACCAGGAGCCACTAGAAGCTGAAAGAGAAGCATCAGATTGTTTCTCCCTCAGAGCTTCCAGAAAAAAACAGCTTGACAGACATCTTGATTTCAGATCTCTGGCCTCTTAAACAGTGAGAAGACAGATCTCTGTTGCCTTAAGCCACCTAGACTATAATAATTTATAATAATTTATAATACATATTATATAGATGGCACAGTAGATATCTATAGTCATATCACCCACATTAGAAGCATCATACTCACAGGGTCAAATAGGCAAACAAATTGACAAGGTTAGTACCTCATTTATGAGGACATTAAAAAATCTGTTGAAAGAAACTCTTAGTCAGATTTTTAATTTATTTTACTCAGTTGAGCTAAATGAAAATTGATTACCAAAAGGACCTCATTTTCTCAGTGAAATATTTTCAGATGTATCATTTAGACAAAAAAATCAGTATCATAAAATAAAATCTTTTCTGATGCTTAAAATGCCTTTTTAAAAATATGTTTGATGCACTTTCTATGTCTTGTTTGGTATTTCCCAATTCTGTCAAATTTTACACTCATTTAATCTTGAAATTTCCCTGACTAATCATAGCATTACAGTAAGGACTTCCTCTGACTACCTGCATGCTTGACATTGTGGTATATGTGTGGGTGGGCCGAAAATAGTGAAGTGCCCTCCAAGAACACTGTAATAAAGCCATTAACCTTATCATATGAAATTAAAACAAAATGTCAACAAAAAAATACTTTTTGAAAAATTAACTTAAATAAAAGCAATGTCACTCAGGACAGAATCACTTCACTATAACTTGACTAAAATTTTAGTAATGCTAATAATGTTAATAACAACTAATATGTGAGTACTTAACGGGTGCCAGGCATTATTCAAAGTTCTTTTAGACATATTCTATCACTAATCATTACAACAATACTGAGAGATGGGTGCTCTTATGTTTTTTATATATGTGACAAAAGCAGTAGTGCAGCCAAGCAACTTGCCCAAGAAACCTCAGTAGTAAGTGTGAAAGTGTGAGAGAACCTGAATTAGAATCCACACAGCCTGTATTCCTAACCACTAAGGCAAGTAAAAAATCACTTATTCCAGGAAGCCAAGAAGAACAGCTGAATGAGAAACATAGGAAGTTCCAGTAAATGCAAACAAAGGGAAAGGGTAATAATACAAGACCTGCTATGGCCACGTGGCAATTTATATCCCTAGCATAGAGAAGGATGCATCCAATTCTGATACTATAAAATATTAAATTCCTATGGTTATCTCAGGTTGTTCGGATCCCATGCTCTCCAATCATCTGATTTTAATATGGTCTCCAATACAATGTGCATACAAGCATGTGTGTTGACCAGAATAACTGAATAGAAATAAAAATATAAATATATTCCATTTAGTTGGTTTATTTCTCATTGTTAATGAATAAACTGGCATCTGGTTTCATCCATCAGTCCCATGTAAACTTCACTGGAGTGTGTAAGCTTTCCGGAGTGTAATAAACACTGGCAGGATGATAAAGTCATGTTTGTGCTATGCAGAACTGAGGCTTGGACTGGGCTAGATGTCAGCAATGATGTGCAACTGTGAGTTCAGCAGACTTCCATTAACAATGTCTGCTATCTTGATAGGGCTATGCCCACTTTTCTGCAGAGCTCTAGACTGTATCACATAAGCTAAATCACAGAATTAAAAGATTTAAAAGTTCAGGATCTGAAAAGATTTTAGAGATTTCCTAGTTGCTATCTGGTGCATGAGTGTCCTCTAAAATATCACTTACAGATGGTTCCTGAATCAGTGCTTGAAAACCCCTAACGGCCTTCACCATTTTCTGTTTCCCTGATACTTGCACACACAGTCAGGAACTGCTCAAACTAGGCCCATTCTCCTTCCACCTGGCAAACCTGTAGTGTCAAAAGAAACGTCTCATATCTGCATGAGTCTGTTCTTCTCGAAGCTAGGCGTCTCAAACTTCTTACTATCTTGTAAACAAAGTTTTTACCTTGTCATTATCCAAGTCACTTTCAAAATACCCATGGAGTTTAACCAATCACCGTTTAGAGTGTAGTCAGCAAAAAGTTACACTGTGAACTGACTAGTACAAAGAATATTTTCTACATAATTTGATTCTAATGTGCTAGAATTGCATCAGAATTATTGAGTGCACATAAGCATAAAATATCAGGCCACTGAAATTGTAGGATTTGGCTTGATGTAGTGGTATAATACAGACATGTCTAAATCAAGTTCAACTCATGACAACATCATCACCTTCTCCACTTCATTCAAAATTAAAACAACACACACAGGAATACAGGAACTACAGAAACATTTATTAACACTTAGAAAGCAACGTTTCCATCACAATCCCATTTTTCCAAAGTCTATGAAGATGCAACTAACAGTTAAACTTCAGTAATGGAACTTAAGACAATCTAATGAAGCCTATAAAACAGGTGGAGGGCCTCTCAAAATTGGGAAAGCTAAACATGGTCTCTTGAATCTATTCTGGGCAGAAGCTGGGATATCTGGAGAATATTTGGGAAACATTTAGTTTTGCCTCCCGGATTAAAACATAAAAGAAAGTTCTTTAGTCATTCTGACTCTACAGCTGCAGGCTTTTGAGCTTGATAATGGGAAGACAGGACGTTAAGAGATGCAAAAGCTAACTTGTAACCATGAAACAGCAGACCCATGAACACATGGCCAGTACTTTGATGACAGCAATGAATCAAGTTGTCATGGAGCTGTTGAATGAACACTAGAAGCACTTACTTCTAGACTGCTATTCTAAGGAATAATCAGATGTTATTTTTAATTATGTGGGCCACTGTTCATTCTGTTATACTATTACTTGCAGCCCGATGTTCTTAAAACAGGGAGCAGTAAGATCTAGCTACCAGTCAAAAGCACAAGTCATTACACTATAATGAAAATATTAAAGGAGAGTTTAAAATATAAAAAATTATTAAATGATTAAAAACTTTTATAAACAGTAAGCACACATGAGCTGTCTTATAATATCACAGGTAAAAAGCCTAAAATTAAGGACCACATCACACGTGCTTTGTTCACTTACATCTACATACACATGTTAAGGAAAATAACTAGTCTTGGAATAGGTCAAGACATAAAAGGCTGAATAAGAAATGGTCTGAGTTAGACGTTTATTAAGGCAATCAGTTTTTTATTTACTTCATCATTATCAATGACATACATTCAGAATGCCTTCTAATAATTAAATTTCCAAAATTATGAATAAGGATCTACATAAGCCATGATTCTTATAGCCTAAATCTTCATAAACCAATTCACCCTACAGGAAGAAACTAGAGAAATAATAAAATCTGTAATGAATACATGTTTCTAAGTTCTATTCAGAAGATCCTATGTGTGCTAAGTGCAAGAAAAAGTGGTCCTACCTGTTTCAGCTTTGAAGATAAACGATAAAAAATAATGAGTAGGTACTTACATTTGAAAAAAAGATGAATAAATGTCTAAATAAAGGAATGGGAGCTATGGCTATAAATCTCTTTGCTTTGTCAGCTTGAATAGGATAATGTGAGATATGATTCATGTTATTTTGATATTGCTATTTGTATTCACTGGACTCACAGTCTGATTCCATGAAAACTGCAATAAGATGTCAATTTACGTTGTTCTCCAAAATGTAGATTTTATCATTTTCTATGGGCACAGCCCTAAAATATTACTATACTTGATACTATTACAGAGAAAAGATATAATAAAATTTCAATGGAGCTTCTGTGCATCAAATAAAACCTAAATTTATGGCTATAATCCATTCATCAGTTTTAATTAAGAAATGTTTAGAGGGGTGCCTGTGTGACTCAATCGGGTGTCCAACTCTTGATTCTGGCTCAGGTCATTATCTCACAGTTTGTGAGTTCAAGCCCCACATCAGGCTCGGTGCTGACAGCTCAGAGCCTGGAGCCTACTTCAGATTCTGTCTCCCTCTCTCTCTGCCCCTTCCCCACTGATGCTCTGTCTCTTGCTCTCTCGCTCTCACTCTCTCTCTCAAAAACAAATAAAAACATCAAAAAAAAAAGGTTTAGAGAAAAAAACAGGAAATTCAAACATATACATGGGGACAAAGTAGTATTGAGAAGTCTGATATCACTAAATAAAACGTGGAGGCAATACCTGAGAAAGATCTACACTAGAAAATTATTTCAAGTTTATTTGAAATTCCAATTTAACTAGATATCCTGTTATTTTTGCTTTGTTAGCTTTGAATATCACAAGCCTAGGTAACAATAAATGTTAGTAAAACTTTCATTTTTTCTCCATTTCTTTGGCATTACTGTTACCGCTGTATTGAAGCAGATATGTTACAAAAGTCAAGTCAGCAGACATTTATTTTCCTTCTTTAGGTACCAAGAATTGGAAATACATACATGCATAAGATACGGCCTCTAACTGCCAAGAATTCCCTCATTCTAATGAAGCAGTAATCAATGACTCTTGGATCCTTCAGCATGTATCTTCCTGAGAACAAATTTGAGAGAATAATCTCAGTGTCTGAAGGACCACAGGGCCCTCTACTATAAACCTGCATCTATTCTCATTCGCGATTATTCCCTCCCCCTACTACTCTGTGGTACCCACTGCCTGCCCAACAATCTGGCCTCCCAAGGATATGAGGGCCCTGCATGTTTTATCATCAGTTTATCTACAGACCGAAGGTATTCTTCCCTGTCCATAGGGTTGTTCAAATCTTAATTTTAACTTTACCTTTAATTAATCAAGAGGTTCTATTTAAGGAAATTTCATTCATTGCACTTACCCTTCTCCAATATCCCTCATTCAAGGTCAGCCACACAACCAGCCCCCTGGATTATTACTACCACCAGATGGTTCATAACTGCCAACTCTCTGTTTTTCACATCTGTATAGCAGAAGAATGTCAGACTTCTCAAAGAAATGTGAATCCAGAAAAATCAAGATCACATGATATACAAGGGAAAAAAGACAAAACAGCAACTGATAAAATTACATATTCATGCTCCTCAAGCTGTATATCTGATGTTCATGTAAATTAAATTCTAGAACACACAGTTGGGAGAAGAGAGACAAAGAGTACAAAATTAACTAAAAAACAGGCCTACATGTCATTTACATTTCTGGCACTTAATGTCATCACCTTTTTAGTATTTCTTATATATATTTTACAGTTCTTTCTGCCTGAGTTTGTCAATTATAAATACCACCTATTCCATTACAACAACCAGGACATTTGCTGGCCTTTTCCCTCATGATGATAATATTCTATTATAATATGCTAGAGTGTGTTCATGTATCTAAAGGTAGCAATTTTTTCACAGAAAATACTGATTTGAAATACAAATCATTATAAATCTCTTTAAATAAAACATGTGGCTCTCTAAGTTTCCTCATTTAAAAAAACTTATAAAATATTTCATGTGTTGGTTGATAAACTAAAATCATGTACCCTAAAAGTATTTTATAAATTTAAAAGCTCTATGTAAATCCAAAGGAAGAAACAGAAGCATTTTTAGTATTTTATCTATTTGGTATAATTTCATATAATTGTAGGAATTATAGTAAAGTTTTTACATATCAATCAATAGATATCCAAATTACAATGGAATGGATTTTTAACTTATTATAAACTCACTACAAATTTTTAAAGTTATAAATTCAGCTTTATAAAAGTTTTTGCTACCATGGCTTATTCTAAATATGTGATGCTCCATAAACATGATATTCCATATACAGATTTTATAAACTTAGTGTAAAAAGAACCCTTGACTTAGAAGTTTGTCTATTTCATTATTAAATTATTTTAAATTAATTCCTTGGATGTTTTTATTAGTCAAACATTTTCGAATTTAACTTTAATTCCCAAGAATTAAATAATAAATCATATAATCTTATTCTCTGATGTATTCTCCAATACAGGGCTAGTATGACTTTTAGAATTAAAACAAAATACCCATGAAGTGAAGATGCCAATGATCCACTGATACATCATGATGGGCTAGGTGACAGTGACTTAACACATACACCTCACATTACATGACCAATACAGATGACATGGGGTGGGAAACTACTCGAAGCCCAAGCTAACAGGGGCAACTCTAGGCTTGCCAAGAGTTGCCAAGGCAACTCTTGCCTTGACAGAGGCAGAAGGCTTGCCTCTAGGCTTGTCAAGGCAGAAAAAGGGAACATGGTGAAACGTACAAAAATATTTAAATGTTGAGGAGACAGGAATCATTTCAACTATATTTCACGATCCAAAGAAAATCACATGGCTTCACCTGTATTCAAAGATAGCAGAGAAGTGCAATTCTAGCACCCAGAAGAAGAAAAACTTGAGTGTTTAGGAATGGTCTCATAGTATAATACCTCACCTATAACAATAAAAATACATTTGGAGATTCACTGTTTTCTATATATTTACATAAGTTTTTTTATCCTTACAAAGACTCTGATCTGTCCAAGAACAGTATCAAAAGCCATCTTATTTTATTGATGGATTGATTTTGAGAGAGAGGGCATGCACACAAGCAGAGGGTGGGCAGAAAGAGACAGAGAGAGAGATTATCAAAAAGGCTCCATGCCCGAGCACACAGCCCAACACAGGGTTCGATCATGACCTCCATTGTGAGATCATGACCCAAGCTGAAGTCAAGAGTGGATACTCAACAGACCAAGCCACCTACGCGTTCCTAAAGGCTATGCTTTTCAGCCTCAACTTCCTTGCTCCCCTCCAGGATTTGGTACCATTGACAACTCCATCCTTCTTGTAGCACTCTCTTCCATTTTAAAGCAATTTATCCTTGTTCCCCTCTATTTCCCATTCTTTCTCAAGTTCCTTAATGGTTTCTTCTATCTCTATCAACTCATATAGAGTGGTGTTTCTTCAGAGACCTGGTATTCAAATGCTTCTCGTTTGTTCTGTGTAACCCCCAGAGTAGTGTAATAGTCAGGAAAAGGCAACCTGGATCTAGAAAGGCTAAATTTGAACGTCAGCTCCTCCCTAGTTAGTTACACTTTGGACAATTATCTTCTCTGGGTTTTTTGGGTTTTTTCAATGATAAAACAGAGATGATAAAATAGAGCCTACCTCACAGAACTGTGATAATTTAATGAGTTAACACATGCTTAGTTCACAGCAATTCTTTTATGTTAGTTCTTAACTTTCTGGATTTTACTTATGTCAAAGTTTTCCTTACTGTCTTTTGACTGATGACATTCCAATCCACGTTACAACTTGAGAACTGACTTCATGAATTACACAACTATACAGTCAATTCCAGTGAAGTTATCTCCAGCAGTTCAAATTCAGCTCGTCAGCAAAAGGAAGCCATGCTATTTCTTCCCTAACCTGCTTTTTCTATCTGTGTTTTCTACCTTAAGTAATATCAGCATCCGCTGTGATATCCAAACTAGAAAATATCACAAATTTAATTTGTAAGCAATTTTATAACTTCCACCTTAAAATCCATCCTTTTCTTACTTTTCCTACTGTTATTTCTTGATTCATTTTTTTTCTGTGACCTCCTAATTACTGTTTTCCTCTACTCTGGTTCTATCACGTCTGACTACCAAATATCATTACCAGGAAGACCTTTCTAAAATTTAAATCTCATCCCAACCACATTCTCTAGGAAACTCAAACATGGCATACCCGGCTTCTCAGACTTTCCTCTACTGTGTAACTTCTTTTTCATAACAGGCATCCAGGCAGATGTCTCAGATCTGAGAAAATACAGACGTGGGGAGTGCCAGCATTGTGCACTGGAGAATGAAACAAATCAGAACTCACAATCCACAACTCAAAGAAAATAAAAGTTTCAGAACGTGTCCCCCAAGGGAGAAGCCAGGAAACAAGAACTGAATCTGAACTAAATTGACTTCTATAAAATGAAAAAGCAAATAAAATCAGGAGATGAGAAAAAAAAATTTAGAGGTAATAATAGGTATTGAGAGAGATTTTCTGTGGCAAGAAGGTTACAGAAAGAGGATTTAATTTTTGCCTACCACTTCATTTTCATTTCTTGCCACCACCTTAGAAGCATCCTTACCACAGCAATAGCAATGCTGAACTACTTTCCCAAATGCAGCATGATTTTTTTCACCTTATATATTCTGTTTTCACTATATGGACAAACTCCTCCTCCTCCTTTCTCTACCTGACTCACTCACTATCACCTACTGCTCTGCTGAGGCACTACTCCCACCAAGATTTTTATAACTCACCTGATGGGCCAAATTTTGGCACCCTCCCTTTGTGTTTTTACCTGCCCATAATGCTATCACAGTTCTTTCTATGCCATGGTTGTCACACTTTATTAACTTACCTGTCCAACTCTAACTCAGTTGTGAAATAGTTGTGGGCAGAGGTTCTCTTTATCTGTACCTACTATAAATGTTGTGGAAACAAATTCTCAAAGAAACTATGTTTTACAACTGTGAATACTAAATCAGCAAATAAATTAATGAGCTGATTAATATATAATAGGAGGGATCTGAATCAATCTGTCCATTGTACCATTCACATATTTAAACTGTGATCAGCCAATAGGAAATTATAGGGATGTCAAAATGCTATTTGGAAAATTGAACTTGGCTTCATTAGTGTTATGTTTTATGGGAAACCTAACTGAAAGACTTCACAAAAGGCCTGACTATAACAGTGAATCTTAGTTTTCCTGGATTTGTTTCTTCTTTTCAAAGACCATTCTTATTAATTCCCATCCATTTAAATTCCAATTTCTCAGACAATATGAGCCATTAATGATTAGTTAATTCAATTCAGACTATCAGAGTAATAGGGACACTCCACAGAAAGTAACAGAATACATGCAATCTAAGCAGAGCAGATAACAAGCTAAGATATGCCAAGTTCAAATAAAGAAGAAAGCTATGAAGAAAACATGTTTTACAGCCTTTTCTTTAGATTTAATGGGAAGTTTGATTCTTAAGTCTCTAAGGAAACTTGAAAAACCACCAGACTTACTTATCTTAGATTTGGCTAATAACAAAGATTGTTGTGAGAATACAATGTTTTCAATATTGCATGAGTTCTCAAATAGAGTAAAAGCATGAACTTGAACAATAACGGCATTGTAGGATAGGCTCAATGCTGCACTGTGCACGCTGCAGGCATGTAGGCTAAATGCTCGGCAGGCACTGTCTGATATTCTCTTTGTCCCTCTACATTTCAAAACAATAAAAGCTTTCATAGAACTCACTTAGGCTTTTCAGTCTAATAAATACAGACAAAACCTTACAATATATTCCATGACTAAGATTTAGACTATTGTTTTCTCCCTCTAACTCGCATCATCCATTATTCAGAATGATTTCTTAATATTTTATCAATGTATATGTATCTGAAACATCTTTCCTCAACATTAGATATTACAAATAATATTTCTAAATGATTTAAGCTGCCTGCCATTTGAAGTTAGAGAGTATCTTCCTTTTGGAACTTTATTCCACCAGGGAACTTTTATTTATTTAAAAATTAAAGACTTTCAAAAGTGACAAAACAATGAAATTATTTTGTGAATAATCTCTTAAATCACCATTTATATGTATTTTTTCATCTGATACTGAAACATTAAACACTCCTAGTTTTGTTAGTTTAGCTTCTCTGAGAAAAGGTCAAAACAGAACTAGATGTGTGTGTCAGTCTCCTATTGCTGCTCTAACAGATTACCACAAATTTAGGGGCCACAACAACACAGATTTATTATCCTATGATTCTGCAGGTCAGAAGTCTGAAACAGATCTTTCTGGCTAAAATAAAAAAGGCTGTGGTCCTTCTGCATGTTCCATGGGAGAATCCATTCTTTGCCTTTTTCGGTTTCTTCAGGCTGCTGGAATTCCTTGGCTCCTGGCTACAGGACTCTAACCCTGCTGCCATCATCACATCTTTCATTCAGCTTCTGTTGGCATACTGCCTTTTTCTCTCCGAACCTTCTGCTTTCCTCTTACAAAGACACTTATCTTTGTAAGTGTGGATCCAGCTAGCCATTCAGGACAATCCCCCATCCCCAAATCCTTAATTTAATCACATGTTCAAAGTCTCTTTGCCATGTCAAACAACCTATTCATAGGTTCCAGGACCAAGGACATAGACATCTTCAGGAGTTATTATTCAACCTACAATAATTTGCAAACACTTCATTGGGGGAAATGCCAAAAAAGAAAAAAAGGGTTGGGGAGAGAGTGCCATCAGACTATGACAGAGATCTGACGCCTGTGAAGGAAAACTGGGTAGGGAAGAATCTGATTGCAGTCCAATGCTAAGAAAGTTTTTCCAGGTCTATGGAGAGTCTCAAACCAAAGTTGTCTGTTAAAGGAATGAATGAATAAATATAAAAACTCTTGCTGGACTAAGCCTACATCAGCATCTCCACTCACCTTATATATTCTGAAGCAACCAGAAGCAGCCTGAAAAACACCTCACCTGGTGAGGGTGAACCCAGAAGGGCAAGAGCTGGGGAATGAAGGCAATTTTGCTACCTGTGACAGGAAATATGAGTGTTAAGTTCCTGCATGACGGTTAAGTTCCTGTATAAGTTAAAAGAACGTTAGAGGGGCGCCGGGGTGGCTCAGGCGGTTAAGCATTGGACTTCAACTCAGATCATGATCTCGCTGTTTGTGAGTTTGAGCCCCGCATCGGGCTCTGTGCTGATAGCTCAGAGCCTGGAGCCTGCTTCAGATTCTGTGTCTCCTCCTCTTTCTGCCCCTCCCCTGCTCATGCTCTCTGTCTGTCTCTGTCTCTCGATAATAAATAAACGTTAAAAAAATTTTTTTAATAAAAAAATAAAAAAGAAAATAACATTAGATTCTATCCTAGCCCCTTCTTTTTCTTACTTATATATTCATACATTTCATTTTTACTTCATTTCAATAAGCATTTATAAGATGCAGGTAATGAGGCCCAAAATTAAAATACATAATCACCACCCACAGAAAGCTAGCAGGATAGTGGAAAATATAAAAATACGTATTACGCTATCCCAAAACAAAAACACTATAGCATGACCATACCTCCCAGTTTACCTAGAAAAATTAGTTTATGCTCATTTTTCAGTGCTCCCTCCAATTAGCACTTCCTTTAACTCTCAGAGAGTCTCAGTTAAGATAATAATTTAAATGATCACTTTAATCATGAGAGCACATACACTTAATACAGATCAAGGAGAAGGAGTAAATAATGTCCTGAATGAAGTGATTACTCTCATAAGAGAATATGAAAATGATTATGGAAAGATGAGAAGGGCTATGTGGAGGCATGCTTCAGACCAATGAAAATAATGACAATAATATTTTGAAAAATCAATGGTTTCTACCAATAAAATGAATATTTAAGAATAGCCAGATAGAAGTTATACATAGGATAGAGGTGAGAAACAAAGTAGAGCTGGTCACCTAAAATCAGAACATAATGATCCTTACAAAACTTGCTATGAACTAAATTTATTTAGTTACTATTTATTTGCCATTTAAATTCAAGAATAGAATTACTATCACTGCATGAGAACTGAGGAAACTAGAACTTGAAGTTAGGATAACTTTCTTCAATGTTAAACTTAGGAATCACCCGCAGAGTTAATCTTACGGAAAAGAAAACATTGTTTGCACTAATGTATAATATAGAGATCACTACTTAGAGATTAATTTTAGTTTGAGAAATTTGAAAAGAACAACCAAATGTCTAACTCAGTTATAGAAATAAATGAAAATATATCTATAAAGCATTCATAGAATACCTACCTTATAAAACAGTGCTACTTCCTACTAAACCTTCCAAGAGAGTCTTTTTGGAGAGAAAATAAACGTATCTGAAAGAGATGACCTGATGTGTCACTATTTTCCATATATTACTTTTATAATGATGCTCCCTAAAATAGTGAGCTATCATTTTTACTTTTTATTTTTAACCCTAATCGCAAATAACAATTAGACACTTTGTCTAGCTATGTGTTAAACAATTCCTGAATTGACATAATACCACCAGAGTGTTATGATAAAGGTAATTTGTACACCAGGACCCTAAAAAAGAAATCTGATCTAGATCGCTTTTGTAGTAACTGTCACAATATGACATACCTCTAAAACATGGAAGGGAATGGAATAAATAATGGGTTACAATTATAAGCAACTATCAACTTAATATAAACTGCTATTTGCAGATGTTATATATAAACCCAAGGGTAACCACAAATCAAAATCCACTAATAGATATGCAAAGAAAAAACAGAGGGAGGAATGCAAATACACAACTGAGAAAAACCAGCAAACCACGAAAGAAACGATCAGAGAAAAACTACAAAAACAACCATAAAACAAGTAACAAAATAGCAATGCATATATATCTATCAATAATTATTTGGAACGTAAATGGACTAAAATACTCTAATCAAAAGGCACAGGGTGACAGAATAGATACAAAAACAAGATCCATCCATATGCTTCCTATAAGAGACTTATCTCAGACACAAAGATACCTGCAGATTTACAGTGCAAATGGATGTGAAAAGAAAGCTGGAGTAGTGATACTTATACTGGACAAAATAGATTTTAAAACAAAGTCTGTAACAAGAGTCAAAGAAGAACATTATATAATGATAAAGGGAAGAATCAAACAAGAAGATATAATAATTGTAAATATTTATACACCCAATATGAAAGCGCCCAAATACATACAACAGTTAATAACAAACATAAATTAATCAATAGTAATACAACAATAGTAGGGGAATTTAACACCCAGTTAAACCAATGGACAAATCATCCAAATAGAAAGTCAACAAGGATGACTCTGAATGACAGATGAATTTAACTGATACATTCAGATCATCCCACTTAAAACAGAAGAATACACATTCTTTTCAAGTGTACTTGGAACATTCTCCAGAACAGATCACATATTCAGCCACACAAGTCTAACCAATTCAAAAAAGCTAAGTCATACCATGCATACTTTCTGATTGCAATGCTATGAAACTAGAAATCAACCAGAAGAGAAAACCTGAAAAGAGCACAAACGCCTGGAAGTTAAATAACATGCTACTGAACAATGAACAGGTCAACCAGGAAATCAAAGACAAATTCAAAAAGTACAGGGAAACAAAAATGAAAGTACAATGGCCCAAATCCTGTGGGATGCAGCAAAAGTGGCTCCAAGAAGAAAGTTTATACAGCAATACAGTCCAAAATCAAGAAGAAAAAATCTCAGACTAACCTGACATCAAAGAAAAAAAAAGAACAAACAAAACCCAAAGCCAGCAGAAGAAAAGAAATAATGAAGAGTAGAGCAGAAATAAATGATATAGAAAATTTTAAAATATCAACAAAATTGATAAACCTCTAGCCAGACTGACCGAGAGAGAGAGAGAGAGAGAGAGACACACACACACACAAAGAGGACTCAAGCAAAATCACAAATGAGGGAAAATAACAACCAACAGCACATAAATACAATTATAAAAGAATATTATGAAAATCTATATGCCAACAAATTACACAGCATATGAGAAACTGATAAATTCCTATAAACATATGACCTACCACAACTAAAGCAAGAATAGAAAATTAGAGCAGACCAATTACAGGACGGAGACTAAATTGGTAATCAACGAACTTCCAACAAACAAAATTCAGACCAGAGAGCTTCACAGATGAATTCTAACAAACATTTAATGAAAATTTAATACATATTATTCTCAAACTATTCCACAAAAATGAAAGTAAAACTTCCAAATTAAATCTGAAGCCAGTATCACCCTGATACTAAAACCACATAAAAATACCACAAAAAAAGAGAAGGCCAATATCTCTGATAAACACAGATGCAAAACCCTCAACAAAATACCAGCAAATAAAAACCAACAATACATTTTTAAAAAATTACTCACATGATCAAGTGGGATTTATTCCTACACATGGCACAATATTTGTGAATCAATCAACATGATAGATCACATCAGTAAGAGAAAGGATAAAAACCATACGATCATTTCAATAGACACTGAAAAAGTATTTGACAAAATACAACACTCATTCATGACAAAAGCCCTCAACAAACTAGGTTTAGAGGGAACATACTTCAACACAGTAAAGGTCATATATGAAAAATCCACAGTGACCATCATAGTCACTTGGGAAAAATTGAGAGCTTCCCCCCTAAGGTCAGGAACAAAATAATGATGTCCATTCTCACCACTTTTATTAAATATAGTACTGGAAATACTATCCACAGCAATCAGACAACAAAAGAAATAAAAGGCATCCAAATTGGTAAGAAAGAAGTAAAACGTTCACTATGTGCAGATGACATGATACCATATATAGAAAACCTGAAAGACTCCACCCAAAACCTACTAGAACTAATAAATTCAGAAAAGTTGCAGGATTCAAAACTCAATGTACAGAAATCTGTTATATTTCTATACACCAATAATCAGTAGAGAAATTAACAATTCCATTTATAACTGCACCATAAATAGTAAGATACCTGGGAATAAACCTAACTAAAGGGGTGACAGACCTGCACTCTGAAAACTACAAAACACTGATAAAATAAATTCAAGATGACACAAAGAAATGGAAATATATTTCATGTTCATGGAAGAACATTGTTAAAATGTATATACTAATCAAAGTAATGTACAGACTTAATGCAATCCCAATTAAAATACCAACAGCATTTTTCACACAATTACAACAAACAATCCTAAAATTTATATAGAACCACAAAAGACCTCACATAGTCAAATAACCTTGAAAAAGAAAACTAAAGCTGGAGGCATCACAACTTCAGACTTCAAGTTATATTACAAAGCTGTAGTAATGAAAACAGTATGGTACTGGTACAAAAACAGACAAATAGATCAATAGAACAAAATAGAAAACCAAGAAATAAACCCACAATTATTTGGCCAATTAATCTTAAAGAAAGGAGCAAGAATATGCAATGAGAAAAAGAGTCTCTTTGACAAATGGTGTTGGGAAAGATGGAAAACAACATGCAAAAGAATGAAATTGGACCACTTTTTTTACACCTTATACAAAAAAAAAACTCAAAATGGATAAAGATATAAAAATCATAGGATACAGCACAGGCAGTAATTTCTCTAACACTGGCTGTACAATATTTTTCTAGATATGTCTCCTAAGACAAAGGAAATAAAAGCAAAAATAAACTACGTGGACTACATCAAAATAAAAAGTTTCTGCACAGTGAAGGAAACAATAAAACTAAAAGACAACCTACTGGATATTTGCAAATGACCAATCTGATAAAGAGTTATTATTCAAAATGTATACAACTGATACAACTCAATATCCAAAAAACAAATAAGCCCATTTAAAAAAATGGGCAGAAGACATGAACAGACCTTTCTCCAAAGACAACATACAAATGGCTAACAGAAACATGAAAAAATGTTTAATATCACTCAATATCAGGGAAATTAAGATCAAAACGACAATGAGTTATCACCTTGCACCTGTCAGAATGGCTAAACAAGAAACAACTGTTGTGAGAATGTGAGAAAAAGGAACCCTCTGGTACTGTTGGTGGAAATGCAAACTGGTGCAGCCACTGTGGAAGACAGTATGGAGGTTCCTCAAAAAGTTAAAAATATAACTACCCTACTACCATCCAGGAATTGTACTACTGGGTATTTACGCCAAAACACAGGTTTATTTGCAGCATTATCTATAAAATCCAAATTATGGAAGCAGCCCAATCATCCATCCATAGATGAATGGATCAAGAAGTGGTTATATATGTACAATGGAGTATTACTCACATAAAAGAGAATGAAATCTTGTCATTTGCAATGACATGGATGGAGCTAGAGAGCATTATGCTAAGCAAAATAAGCCAGTCATAGACAAAAACTGTATGATTTCATTCATATGTGGAATTTAAGGAACAAAACAAATGAGCAAGGTGGAGGAGAAAGGCAAACCAAGAAACAGACTCTCAACTATAGAGGACAATGTGATGGTTACCAGAAGGGAGGTGAGTGGGTGAGATGGGTTAAATAAGTGATGGGGATTAAGGAGTGCACTTAACAATGCACTTGTGATGAGCACTATGTATGGAAATATTAAATTACTATGTTGTACACATGAAACTAATATAACACTGCATGTTAGCTATACTGGAATTAAAATTAAAAGAAAAAAAAACTAATGTCTTAGAGAAAATTGGGAATCTCAGCTGTTTACCACCAGAGTAACACTTGTTTTTGGAAGGCAATTTAAGAGACAAAGAAAAAAATAAAACAAAAAAAAAATCTTTTAACTGTAAGTATAAAACTCATAATTCCTCACACCCAAATTAGCTGCATTCTTAAGAGTTTAAATCTTATTAAGAATGACTTTTATTTTCTTCTAGTTTGAGCCATCTGTGTCTAGAAAAGATCAACAAAAATATTACTGATAATATAACTACCTATTGTCAATGACATTTAGATTTTTAGTCTAAAAATGAACCAAAATGTTTAAGTACAGTCCATCATAAGGAATATATATTCCACTTCCATTCAATTCTTTGACAATATTCTTGTCTATCTTCTCAATAGTGTATTGAATTGTATATATGCAAGTCCTTTCCCCTATCCTGTGAATGTAACCTTATTTAAAAACTGGATCTTTGTAGATATAATCACATTAAGTTAGGGTCATAATGGATCATGGTGGGCCTCCAATCCAATGACTCGTGTCTTTTTAAGAGAAAGGAGTGGGACATTCAAGCACAGACACAGAAATGAGACACTCAAGGAAGAGGGCCACGTGATAATTGTTAAGGCAGCCCTGGGAAACTAATACATTCTCATTTTTAAACAAAGTCTCAGTCATCAGAAACATACTGGATCTATAGTGAAAGCAGTTATAAATGATTCTTATTCCAAAAAAAAACCTTTAATCTCACGTTTTGCAAAGAGAGGGTTTTCCGTGCAAAGCAGTTTCTGTGTAGTTTTGGTACAACAGAGAAGTTGGAGAGAGATGCTTATGGAACTCATGTCAGTTGGCATTACTGTTCTTACTGTATTAGCATTATTATTATTATTATTATTACCCTATGGAACATGCTTATTAAGAATAGTTATAGTGATTAAAATAAAATTTGCTTCTTTGAGTAACTTCCCTATCTCTAGAAAGCATCTACTTTTATTCTAAATCGAATCTTAGAAAGTTAAATTGAATTTAGTAAAAGAAGGGGCACCTGGATGGCTCAGTAGGTCAAGCATCTGATTACGGCTCAGATCACGATCTCACAGTTTGTGAGTTCCAGCCCCGCACTGGGCTCTGCACTGACAAGTCAAAGCCCGGGGCCTGCTTCAGATTCTGTGTCTCCCTTTCTCTCTGCCCCTCCCCTGCTCGCACTGTCTCTCTCAAAAATAAACAAACATTAATTTTTGTTTTTATTTAGTAAAAGGCTTGGAGAAGAGTGCCAATGAGAATTCAGAATACACTGCCAATGCTCCTTACAGAGTTGTCTTCAGGAAGGCAGACAGAAGGCATTAACTAGCAATAAATTTAGAATTATTTGAGACAAATTAATGACACTCAACTTGAAATAAACCAATAACAGCTTAATGATTATTACACCAGATATTTCTATTAATTACATTATAATGAAGGGATTTTTACAGGTTTTATTGATCATGTTTGATATTATTTCTTTGACTTATAAAATAAGTAGTGAAGTTTTGGAATAATCAAGTGGCTAATCAAGTTATGGAATCATCACCTTATTTTCCAAGACTTGACCAAGGCAAAGAGCCTCTTCTCCAAGGTCTAGGCCTAGCAAAGATACAGGAGCCTTACAGCAACCAAAAGAGAAAAGTGCCACAGGCCTGGATGTGTGAATAGTTAAAACACAAGTGATTATTTTTTGTAGACACTTAACACAAATTCTACAGGTTTATATTCAAAAATAATAAAGTAGAAAGCAGTATTAATAATGGTGCAATACTGGGGCGCCTGGGTGGCGCAGTCGGTTAAGCATCCGGCTTCAGCCAGGTCACGATCTCATGGTCCGTGAGTTTGAGCCCCGCGTCGGGCTCTGGGCTGATGGCTCAGAGCCTGGAGCCTGTTTCCGATTCTGTGTCTCCCTCTCTCTCTCTGCCCCTCCCCTGTTCATGCTCTGTCTCTCTCTGTCCCAAAAATAAATAAACGTTGAAAAAAAAATTTAAAAAAAAAAAAAAAAAATAATGGTGCAATATAAAACAGTTCTAGAATAATTTAGTTTTAGGTTTTTAACATAAGAATTTTCAGTACATGTTAATCCTTAGACCTGGATAATTAATCCTCAAAAGGTAACTATATGCCAAGACAGTTTGAGATGCTCAAGAGTTTTTGATCATTCGAAATGTAGAATTTTTTATTTTAAAAAATTTTCAATGTTACATACCTAATTTTAATATTTTAAAAGTTATAACTGAGTCCCTTGAGACTGTCTACTTTCTTCCACATAAGTCCAATTCTCACTTCACCAGGATTAAAAATCTTGCCACTTATAACCCAACCACTGGTACCCCAACTCAATCATGAGGCCTTTTCTGGACTCAGGTTGTGTGATCCTTTATTTCAAACAAAAATGACAACAGAGAAAATCAAACATACAGGATACAATGTACATTCATGTGTTGGCTCTCAAAAGAAGGAAGAACCATTCACTCGCTTCTGAAACAAAGAAATCTTTGACAAAGATTTTATATTTCTTTTCAGAAACATAAGAATAAGTTCGTTCTGGCCCTAACAACTAAAATTTAAGCCCAGTTGATAGTTTTGAAAGAAAAAAAATGACCAGTTCATGCTGGGAATTAGAAGAAATGGCTTTATTGCTGTAACACTAAAAGAACTGTGGTCCTCTTTTAATGATAAAGCAATCTCTGAAGTGAGCCACAAAGACAATTTTATAAGGCAATTATAGGTTTCATTACATGTCTTTGTAATCTTTAAAAAAGCCTGGATGTCTTCGTTGTAATGATATGCAAAGCATCTCTACTTCCTATCAGTTTCTTTGACTAAAAAAAAAAAAGAAATTGAATCTTATTAGAATGATCAGATGTCTTAGAGGTGCACTTTCACAAGAACCTTATTCATTAACCAGTTTTTAAATAGGTTTTTAGGGAAGCCCTTGGAGCTAGAAATAAATCTTTTTCTCTAGTTTTCAAAAAGCCTAGTTCACTGAATAGGCTGAGTGTTTTTCCAGATTTGCTTTTATTTGAGCCTCAGTCATAATTCCAAGGCTCTTCCTTGATGTTGGCAGGTGAAAGAGAATCCATCCCTTTCTGTTCACTACAACAGTGTTTAATTTATTTAAAACAAAATAGTACTGACTTACTAAGGTAAAATGTTTTTGAGGTAAAGAAAGAAAATATTCCTCTTTTATGTCACAGGGAATCACCAACTAATTAAGACACCACAGGCACAGCCTGGCTATCCGGTAGCTATTATAGTTCAGGTTCCATACAAACACTGATTGTCAAGAGTTTACGTGGAGCCAACTGAACTTAGCGCATAACACTCTCCTCGCCCCCAGAATCAAGACTGAGTGAGCCAAAGTTAATACAGTAAAACTATCATTCCTGGTTTTTTGCCCCCATATCTCATAAAGAAAGTAACAGTGCTCTCCAGTGAACAACCTTACCCAAAACTTGCTAACTTTTAAAATAGCCTGAACAACAGATTTACATGTCATTAGATTTGAAACTATTTTCTGTGTATATGGAATATCTAGTAAGTTAGTGTATTTAGAGTATATAAAATTTAGTCTCTAATTTAGAGTATATAAAACATTGGTATTTTTTAAAAAATTTTTAACGTTTATTCATTTTTTTTTATTTTTTTTTAACGTTTATTTATTTTTGAGACAGAGAGAGACAGAGCATGAATGGGGGAGGGTCAGAGAGAGGGAGACACAGAATCCGAAACAGGCTCCAGGCTCTGAGCTGTCAGCACAGAGCCCAACGCGGGGCTCGAACTCACGGACCGTGAGATCATGACCTGAGCTGAAGTCGGCCGCTTAACCGACTGAGCCACCCAGGCGCCCCAACGTTTATTCATTTTTAAGAGAGAGAGAAAGACAGAGCATGAGCGGGGAAGGGGCAGACAGAGAAGGAGACACAGAATCTGAAGCAAGCTCCAGGCTCTGAGCTGTCAGCACCGAGCCCAACGCGGGGCTCGAACTCAGGAACTGCGAGATCATGCCCTAAGCCTAAGTCGGACGCTCAACCAACTGAGCCACCCAGACACCCCAAAACATTGGTATTGTTAAAGCATATAAACTACCTCTGTGTCCATCCAGATAGAACTGGATCAGTAGTATTCTACAGGCAAACATATATGCAGTGACTGAGACTGCTCTTTACTGATCAGCTGACTGCTGGCGAAAAGTGGCTTCAAGAAACTGTGCAAAGTGCTGAGGAAGCAGGCTTGAGAAGAAAGGTGCTGATTTGAAATGTGTATTTGCATGAATATAAAAGAAGAAAAATAATAGCTAATAGTAAGCATTGCTCTAAGTGTTAATTCATTTAATACACCATAGCACCACTATGATGCTGGTAAGACCACACTATGAATAGAGACATTCTATTTTAGGCATGAAGGAAAGAGAAGTTTAATCAACCAAAATAAGGCTCAGTGATGAGTAAGTGACAGAACTGGAATCAACTGAAGAAATATGACTTGGGAATCCATCCTCTTAACCAGTGTTTTATTGCAATTTAACAGTTAAAAAATCAGTAATGGTCTCTGGAATTACAGACTAGAATTTTTATCATTCTGTTATAAATACTTCAAATTTTCTTACATCAAATACCTATCCATCTTGAATCTACTGCATTTTCCTAATTCTGGATCTGACATCATTGCAAACAATGATCTGTGAATAATTAAAAGATAAATGTTTCTTAAAATCTTAGACAATCTTAAAACTTCTGTCCATCACTTACAGAAAGGATAAACAGTGCTATATTCATACAACAGAACAATATTCTGGAATAAAAAAAGAACAGTACTAACAATTCACATAATAAGCATACGAATCAAAAGTATCAAAGTAAAAGAAGTCAAACACAAACAGCCATAATGTTGTAAGACTCTATATGAGACATCCTTGAAAATGCAAGGCTATGGGGACAGAAATCATAACGTAGGTTTCCAGGGGTTAGAAGTGAAGAGAGGACACTGATGACAAAGGACACAAGGAAAATTTGGGGGGAAATGGAAATAATCCATATCTTGATTGTGGTGGTCGCTAAAGGACTGTATCTTTTGTGAAAACCATAAACCTAAACATAGTGGATTTTTGTTGAATCACTATATTGTACACCTGAAACTGATATTATGTTGTATGTTAACTGGAATTTAAAAACTTTTTAAAAAGAGAATGGATTTTACTGTATAAAAATTCTATCTCAGGAAACCTAATTTTTCAAAAAAAAAATCCCAAAACAATTTCTAAGTAGCCAAAATATTGTGTAACTATATCCACTTATAAAATATTATGAAATTTTCCACTATAAGAATTCATATTTGATGCTGAGAATTTAATTGGTTTATATAAATATATGACTTTACATCAGCTGACCATCAGAAGGACCTGATGATTATGAAGATATATTTGGCTAACTCGAACATTTTCTCTCATATCTCCTTGACCATCCACAATAAATCTAAAAATTACGGGGCATTGGCATGAAACAAAGACACCAACAAGGCACATCGAAGAATAGAAATCAAGGCCAAAGCTATGCAAATAGTTTATACTCACTAAAAGAAATTATGGGCTCATATACACAGTAAGACTATGATTAGGCCAGGCATATCTAAGAAAGAAAAAGATTGTCGTGTCCATCCAAGTAGGTTATTTTTAATCTAAAACAAAAATAAACACAAAACAGAAATAAAAAAAATCTTGGTAATTTAAAACCACAGTTTGACTATATATATATCCATCCTGCATGAAAAAGAAGCCTCAGCTCATCTGAGTCTCTCAGAAATCTAGGCTAATAAAGAAACCACTATTACAAATATTACTGGGTATGATGTGAGAAGGAAAAGAGTATGGGGAGGCATGGAATGTGTTTTAATCCTCCAAGGAGAAATGACATATGCTCACATTTCCTTAAGCAAAGAAAATCTTGGCCAACTCTAAATTAAATGAGTGAAAAAGTTCAATTCTACCTATAAAAATTTGAATAATTCAAGGGAAACCAATTGTTTTCCTAACATCACAGTTTTAGATTTTTAAAATCAACTTTCTTGAGACATAATTTATACACGAAATGCACCAATTTTAAGTACAGAATGTTTTAGACCACATGTGTGTATATAGATATCTGTATAACTACTATCACAACAAAGAACAATTCTACTACCCCCAAAAAGTCCTCTAGGGCTCCTCTGCCATTATAATCATATCCCTAATGCTCCAAGCAAACACTAATCTGCATATTATCACCATAGATGATTTTCCCTCTCAGAATTTCATGTAAATCACACAGGATGCGATCTTTTGATCTGGCTTCCTATATTAGCACAACGGTTCTGAGGCTCATCCAAGTCATTGTATGGATCTACAGTTCATCTGCTTTTACTACTAAGTAGCATTCCATTAATACAGACACACCAGAATATATTTAGCTATTTACTTATGAGCATTTAGGCTGTGTCGAGTTTTTGAAGTTTAAAATATTTAGATTGCTTTTCAGAAACATGTATCTGTGTAGACATTTGGTTTAACTCCTTTTAATGAATGTAGAATTGCAAAGTATGCCATTGTACATTCTCACCTGTAATGTCTGAGAGTTCCATTTGCTCCACATTCTCGGCAATTTTCTTACGGTTTTGATTTTGCTCTCCTACCTAGAAAAATGTTGCCTATTCCAAGTTTATGAAAAAGGTCTTCTTGGTTTTCTTCCCAAGAATTGTTTAAGTTTAGCTTTCATATTAAAATTTATAGTTCAGTTTTGTATATAGTATGTGGTAAATTCAAGGTTTATTTATTGCTAAGATATCCAGTTGTTCAAGTACCATTTGTAGTAAAGACAATCCTAATTGTATTAAGAGCTTTGTAATACCTCAAATGACACATGTGTATTTCTGGACTCTATTATGTTTTATTGGGATACATATATACCTTTGTGCCAAAAATACATTTTATTAATGGAGCTTTATAGGTCTTAAAATCATGTAGTATAAATCTTCAATTTTTTTTCCAAAATTATTTTAGCAACTACATAAAGATCCTTTTAATTTTTTTGGATTTTAGAATTGACTTATCAATTTCAACAAAATTAAAGTCTATAAAGATTATATTGATTATACAAATCAGTATTTTGGGGCGCCTGGGTGGCTCAGTTGGTTAAGCGACCAACTTTGGCTCAGGTGATGATCTCGCAGTTTGTGAGTTCGAGCCCCACATCAGGCTCTGTGCTGACAGCTCAGAGCCTAGAGCCTACTTCAGATTCTGTGTCTCCCCCTCTCTCTACCCCTCCTCTGCTCACGCTCTGTGTCTGTCTCTCAATAATAAACATTAAAAAAATTTTATACAAATCAATATTTTAGTGCAATCAATATTTAAACAATACTGACTTAGTCATGAATATTGCTTATTTCTCCATTTAGGTCCGTGTTAATTTCTCTTGGCAATATTTTATAGTTACCAATATAAATGCCATCTATAGATGTTGCTAAATTTATTCATATGTATTTCATAAAATTACTGTTTTTTTAAACTTCCATGTTTGACTACTAGCAACAGAATATTGCTAGAAAATCAAACCAATATTTAGTTAGCATATAGAAACAGAACTGATTTTTTTTATATTGACCTAAAATCTTTCAATCTTGTTACAAAATTCACTTACTCGTGATAATAGCCTTTTTATAGATGACATAGATTTTTCTATGTACATGATCATATTGCCTGCAAATACAGTTTTACCTCCTCGTTTAAAATCTGTATGGCGGTTCCTGGGTGGCTCAGTCGGTTAAGTATCCAACTCTTGGTTTCAGCTCAGGTCATGATCTCACAGTTGGTGAGTTCAAGCCCCTCGCAGGACTCTACATTGACAGCATGGAGCCTGCTTGGGATTCTCTTTCTCTTTCTCCTTCTCTCTCTCTCTCTCCCTCTCCTTCCTCTGCTAAATTTCTCTCAAAATAAACACACACTAAAAAAATAAATAAAAATAAAGCCTGTTTGGCCAGGGTCATCTGGATAGCTCAGTCAGTTAAGCATCCAACTCTTGATTTGGGCTCAGGTCATGATCTCACAGGTTCATGAGTTTGAGTCCTGCACTGGGCTCCACAGTGACAGTGCAGAGCCTGCTTGGGATTCTGTCCCTCCCTCCCTCCCTGCCCCTCTCTTACTGTGCTCTCCCTCTCTAAATTAAAACTTTAAAATCTATGTCCCTTGGGGCACCTGGGTGGCTCAGTCAGTTAAACGTCTGACTTCAGCTCAGGTCATGATCTCATGGTGAGTTCAAGCCCCACATAGGGCTCTTTGCTGTCAGCATGGAGACCGCCTCAAATCCTCTGTCCCCTCCTCTTTCTCTCTGCCCCTCCCCCACTTGCACTCTCTCAAAATAATAAAAATTTTTAAAAATAAGATCTATGGGCCTTTATGTCATTCTTTGCCTTATTACACTGGCAAGAACCTCCTGTGTAATACTACATAGGAGTGAATGTGAACATTTTTGTACCTGAAGGAAAAGAATTAAAATTTTCACCATTAAGTATGATACTGGTTTAGGATGACTGTAGATTATGTCTATTAGTATGAAGAAGTTTCCTTTTATTCTGAGTTTAAAAATTTTTTTAAATCATGAATTAGTGCCTAAATTTTTATCTACAAAGATTACTATGATTGTTTTGTTTTTTCTTTTTGTTCCTAATAAAGTGAATTACATGGGGTGCCTAGGTGGCTCAAACAGATAAGCACCAGACTCTTGGTTTCAGCTCCCTTCATGATCTCATCATTCATGAGACCAAGCACTGCATGGGCTCTGCATGGTAGAAGGGAGCCTGCTTGGGATTTTCTCTCTCCCTCCCTCTTTCTACATCCCTCCCTCAAAATAAATAAATAAAACATTTTTTCAGATGAATTATATTGATTTTAAAATGTATAACCAACCGGGGCGCCTGGGTGGCGCAGTCGGTTAAGCGTCCGACTTCAGCCAGGTCACGATCTCGCGCTCCGTGAGTTCGAGCCCCGCGTCAGGCTCTGGGCTGATGGCTCAGAGCCTGGAGCCTGTTTCTGATTCTGTGTCTCCCTCTCTCTCTGCCCCTCCCCCGTTCATGCTCTGTCTCTCTCTGTCCCAAAAAATAAATAAACGTTGAAAAAAAAATTAAAAAAAAAAAAATGTATAACCAACCTTTCATTACTGAAATAAACTCCACTTGGTCATAGTGTATTATGTTTATATACTGCCGGATTCAATTTGTCATTATTTAAAGAATATTTGTATCTACTCTTTCTTGTAAGTCTTTGTATTAGGATTATGAAGACCTCATAAAACAAGGTGGGATGCTTTCTCTCTTCCTGTATTTTTGCCCAAAATGTTTGTGTAGGCTTGGTATTATTTCACTAATGTGTGCTATATCTCATGTGTGAAACCATCATGATCTAGACTTTTTGCAAGAACATTTTTATTTACAAATTTAATATATAGGAACATTGTCATTTACAAATTTAATATATAATATTACAAATTTAATATATAATTTATATATGAGCTAGACTGTATCTCTGCAAAACTTGTGTTGAAGCTCTAACTACCAGTATCTCAAAATGTGACAGTGTTTGCAAATAGGGCCTTTAAAAAGGTAATTAAAAAGACATCATTATATATAAAAACAATGGAATACTACTTGGCAATGAAAAAGAATGAAATAATGCCATTTGCAGCAATGTGGATGGAACTGGAAGGTATTATGCTGAGTGAAATAAGTCAGTCAGAGAAGGACAGGTATTGTATGTTTTCACTCATATGTGGATCTTGAGAAACTTAACAGAAGACCATGGGGGAAGGGAAGGGGAAAAAAATAGTTACAGAGAGGGAGGGAGGCAAACCATTAAGTGACTTTTAAATACAGAGAACAAACTGAGGGTGGACTGGGGGGTGGCAGAGAGGGAAAATGAGAGATGGGCATTGACGAGGGCACTTGTTGGGATGAGCACTGGGTGTTCTATGTAAGCCAATTTGACAATAAATTATATTTTAAACAATAAACATTAAAATAAACAAACATAAAAAAAGATCATTAGACTCCATCTAATATGACTGGCATCCTTATATCAAGGGGAAGTTAGGGCAGATACACACAGAGGAAAGACCATCTGAAGACAGAGAGGAAGAAGACACCCATCTACAAGCCAAGGAAAATGGCTTCAGAAGAAATTAAACCTGACTACACTTTGATCTCACACTTCTAGACTCCAGAATTGTGAGAAAATGAATTTCTGTTAAGATTTTCTATTTCTTCCTGTGTTAGCTTGGTTATTTTTCTGTTTCAAGAGTCTGTCCATTTCACCTGTCTATTTTAATGGCAATATAATTGCTTATAATACTCATTATCCACTTAATTTCTCTATCATCTATAGGACTATCCCTTCTTTCGTCCCTGCTGTTCATTTGTTTCTTCCCCCTTTTTCTTTATCAGTTTGGCTATAGATTTACCAATTTTAATTATCTTTTCAAGAAACAGCTTTTAGTTTTTTGCTTTTTCTCTATTATTTTCTCTTTTATTGATATCCTTTTTCCCCCTTATTCTACATATTTTGAGTTTAATTTGCCCTTCCAATTTTTTAAAATACGTGGTTAAATCACAGATTTTATATCTCAATTATCTTCTAATATAGGCATTTAAATCTATAAATCTGTCCAAAAACTGTTTTAATATTTTAAGCTTTTTTATATTTTGTTTCCATTATCATTCAATTCCAAATATTTTCCATTATACCTTTTGGTATCTACTTTGAGCTACAGGCTAAAGTAGATTCTAGGGGCACCTGGGTGGCTCAGTTGGTTAAGCATCTGAATTCAGCTCAGGTTATGATCTCACAGTTTGTGAGTTCAAGCTTTACATCAGGCTCTCAGCTGTCAGCACAGAGCCTGCTTCAGATCCACTGCCCCCCCACACGCCCACCTCATTCTGTCCCTCCACTGTTTGCACACACTCTCTCTCTCTCTCTACTCTCTCTCTCTCTCTCTCTGTCTCTCTCTCAAAATTAAAAACACTTAAAAAAATAAAGTAGATTTTAATGATTTATGAGAACTGTTTAAGCTGGATGGAGGCATGACTGAGGTCAAAACTGCAGGCTGGCCACGTTCTGTTGTTTGAAGTCCTACTGGTAATAATTAAATGTTCCATGAGATAAACAGACTGAATTTGGTCCAAGATGCTGACAGCTACATAAATCAAAGTGGCAAACAGAGTGGCTTACTCATGTGAAAATTTACAAGACAAAATGATACTGCAATGATGGTGAATATTGCTGGGACACAATATTCCATAGGTCTTTCACATTTCTGCACATGTTGTGAACAAGCATGAATTGTCCCTTGTTTTGTACTATCTTTTCAATGATATTTTAATGGCAACCAACCTTGGAAGATAGGGAAGTGGTCTCCTCTGGAGAAAATGGCAGGGATCCTCACTGTCCACTATGATAGAGATAATGTCTACCTCTGAAGCAAAGGAAAGGCACGCTTATTTCCCATTATAAATGGTTCGGATTCCTTACAATCTGGATTCCTCTCCTGTACCACCATCACTGATAATTCTCTGCATTGCCTGTGGGAGCTGAGACTCGGGAAACCAACACAAAATACTTATACTCTAGTTACTATTACTGCTTCAAATAATATACTTTTCCTTTGTATCAAATCCAGTAGTCTTGTGTCTCCTGACAGCCCCCATGAAAGTATGGCAGGCTAAAAGGTTAACACACAAGCAGGGCAAAATTTCACTCAAATTCAGAGTTCCTGACACTAAGTTTCTTGCAAAAATAGTTTAATCTTTACAAGGCTTGTTTTTTTTAAGCTGTGTTAGTGTGGTTGGTTCTAGGGTGAGCTTTACTCTCTAGCAAGTTGAGACATACTACACTAAGGTGTGAGACCTTTATAGTTTATTTCTCAAATGTCTGTGATATTTCAAGAGATCTCTTGGCTCTGGTAGGAATGCAGATATATCCCAGGCATGTAGAAGTTATGGCTTCCTCACAACTGTTCATTGCTTGGCATTGTGGAACCTCCACCTACACAAACACTTGCCAGGTCCACTTGGCTGACTTTTGGAGCACTCTACGTAAATCACAATATTCTAAACTCTGCCCCACAAATTCCACCTGCTATGACCTCCCAAAGTTACTGTCTCTATGTCCTCAATTCAGCAGGAATGCCAGAGTCTGTTTGGCTACACCTCCCCACACTGCAGTCCAGACATTTCCATTGCTCAGAAAGCCATGCTGAGTAGAGCTCACCATGTTTGTTTCCCTTCTCTTCTGGATCAAAATCATGTACTGGCTTTCTATATATCAAACAGATGCTTCCTGTATTTTGTTCACTTTTCTAAATGTTTAGTAGCACAAAGGCCAGTCCACAACAAATCCTCCAGCAGCTTCTCCCTCAGCATTGGAGGGCTTTGTTTTTGTTCTTTTTATGAGGTATAGTTTTCCCCTTAAGTCTCTTCCTCAATCATTAATCTATATTTTCCATATAGAATCTGTTTTTCCTAATTCCAGCCTTTGGGCATCTATCCCTCTTCCAAACACAAAATACAATTTCCAACTTTTCAGCCTTAACATAAGTATTTTTTCTCTTGCTGTATGTTTAAGCTCACAAATTATGGCTTACATTAAATATCCAAGCATTCTTTCAAGTAGAAATAAGTCTTCCATCTAAAACTAATAATTTGCTCCAGCTCTATGAATAATCCACATTCTATGCTCCACCAATAATTCCTTTATTTTCTTAAACCAAAATGAAGGAATACAAATTTAATTTAATGCTCTGTTCAGTTTAGACACACTCTATTGAATTCCACATTTAATTTTCACAAAAGTAGTGCTAAAGCTTATGCTTTCATTAATTTACCAAACACCTTCTCACAATCCATGACATGGTACTGTCTATACATTATTAAGGGAACAGTAGAGTGCCTGATTTCATCCACAGTGAGCAAACAGAATGAGGCATACATTAAAAAAAAAAAAAAAAAAAACTAATGGGACACCTGGGTGTCTCAGTCAGGTAAGCATCCAACTTCAGCTCAGGTCGTGATCTCGCAGTTCAGGTGTTCAAGCCCTGTCTTGAGCTCTGTGTTGACAGCTTGGAGCCTGGAGCCTGCTTCAGATTCTGTGTCTTCCTCTCTCGCTCTGCGTCTCCCTCACTCATGCTCGCTTGTGCACTCTCTCTCTCTCAAATAAACATTAAAAAAAATTAAAAACTAAGAAAAATATACCTCATTTGACTAAAAATATGTAACCTTACTCAGCCCATGGAAATACTCACCAGAAACTTGAATCCTGCTTAGGAGAATGATAGTGAGTCTCTATACCATATTACCTCACAAAAAGTATGTTTAAATGGAAATACTTTGTCGGACTCCATCATTATTGAAAGTCACTAGAGATTATCCTGTTGAAAATGATGAGATCATTTTTCATAGCTATGTCTCTCTTGTTCCAAAATCTAAGTTTAAAACCTCTCCATTTGATCCAGGGTAGTGACAAAGGACTATCACCAATGTCCGCTGACAAATTTAATATTTTTTCCCCACACATCTAATGACTCCCTTGAGAAAAAGAAGTCATCTGTGCTTCTAGTTTAACCTTATAAGCATGTCTTTCTTGCAAGCAACTATATTTTTAAAGAATATAAATGTAGCCGAGATTTTTAAAATAATTCTATGTGACTATCAATTCAATTTAGTTCCTAAAAGACAATTGTTGCCCAAATAAAAATAACAAAAACAATATATCCAATACTTCTTTGGATTGAACAATTTCATTGAGGATAAAAGGACATTCGCCCTTTTGCGTTGTTACTTGGTAAATCTCTACCTAATGATTTGGGGCTACTGCACACAGCAGCTCCAGGCTTGTCTCTCAACCTCTTCTTATAGTCCTACCAGTTCCTAGTTCTCTAGTTGAGTTTAATCTGCTTTGCTACACAGGGGAACCAAGTGATATTCCCTTCTCTCCAATGCCTATCTATGTAAGGTGCTATACTGAAATTCAGAAGATCATGTAAGTGAACTTTAACACAGATAAGGAAATTTTAAAACTGGATCCCAAATATTACTGTCTCCAGAGTCTCTTCACAGACAAACGGCCCTAGGCTGACTATATAACATCCAACATGATGCCATGATTATTCCTCTGCAAGGTAAAGTTTCTTTCTATCATGTCCCTATTTCTCCCGACACCTGGGTGGCTCGGTTGGTTAAGCATGCCCCTACTTCTCTCTTACAGACTCATAGTTGTTCATCTCCTCAGCTGCCTATCAGATTCATGGATGCAGACTCTCTACCAAATATACTGTAGGTTGAGATATGAAATCAAATTGGCACTTGACTAAGTAATTTTTAGAATATTAGTGACTCATAGAACAAGAAACGAATACCCTCTGACCAGTACACTCTCAACCTTAGTGCACGTCTCAGAAACCAATATACAAACTGAAGATTACCTGATATCCACAAATCAGAAGAAGGTGAGACATAAAAATCAAATGTTTAAATGGGATCAGGCAACATAAAGCATCCCTCTACACCCAAATAATATATGCAATGCCTATAAATCAGAGCATTCTCCCCAAAAGTTTTGGTATGTTATGTCCCCATCTTCATTTATCTCATGGTATTTTTTAAATTTCTCTTTTGATTTCTTCTTTGGCCCATTGGTTACTCTGGAGAATGCCATTTTATCTCCACATATTTGTGAATTCCACATATTTGTGAATTTTCCAGTTTTATTCTAGTTATAAATCTCTACTTTTACACAAATGTGGTCAGAAGGATGCTTGGAGTGATATCAATCTTCCTAAATTTATTAAGACTTGTTTTGTGGCAGAACATATGATCTATACTGGAGAACATTCCATGTGTAAAATGTGTACCCTGCTGCTGTTACATGGAATGTTTTGTATAGGTCTGTTAGGTCTCTCGCCTTGAATGTGTAGTTTAAATCCAATGTTTCCTTATTGATTTTCTGTCTCAATGATCTATCTATTGTTGAAAGTGGAGTATTGAAATCTCTCGCTATTATTGTATTGCTGTCTATTTCTTCCTTCAGATTTGTTAATATTTACTTTATATATTTAGGTGCTCATATATGTTGGGTGCATATTTACAAATGTTATATCTTCCTGATGAACTGACCCCTTGATCATTACATAATGACCTTCTTGGTCCCTTGTTATAGTCTTTGGCTTAAAGTCTATTTTGTCTGATAAAAGTGTAAAGAAAATTACGGGATGCAGGAAAGCAGTTCTAAGAGGGAAGTTTATAGCAACAAACACCTACATTAAAAAGTAAGACAGATGTCATACGAAAAAACCTAACTTTACACATCAAAGAATTAGGGAAAAAAAAAGAGCAAACTAAGACCAAAATTAGCTGAAGGAAATAAATGAAATAGAGATCAGAAAAACAACACAGATCAATGAAACTAACAGCTGGTTTTTTGAAAAGATAATTAAAACTGGGAAACGTTTACCTAAACTAAGAAAAAAAAAAGGGGACATAATACTTGACAATGCAGAATACAAAAATCATGAGACTATGATGAATAATTATGTTACAACATATTGGACAACCTAGAAGAGATGGATAAGTTCCTAGAAACCTAACAACCTACCAAGCTGAATCAGGAGAAGCAGAAAATCTAGAGGCCAATAATGAGCAAGGAGATTGAATCACTAATCAAAAACCTATCAACAGAAAGAGTCCAGGACCAGACAGCTTCACTGGTTAATTCCTTCTCAAACGGTTCCAAAACAACAGAAGAGGAGGAAACACTTCCAAACTCATTTTATGAGGCCAGCATTACCCTAAAACCAAAGCCAGACAAGGACACTACAAGAAATTAGAGGCGAATATCCCTGATGAACACAGAGGCAAAAATCATGAACCAAATATTAGCAAACCATACTCAACAATACATCAGAACAACACATTCAACAATGCAATACATACAACATGATAAAGTGGGATTTATTCCAGGAACAAAAGAGTGGTTCAACATCTCCAAGTGAATTGACATGATACACCACATATTAACAAAATGAAAAATAAAAATCATATGGTCATCTCAAAAGATGGAGAAAAAGTACTTAAGAAAATCCAACATCCTTTTATAACAAAAATACTAACAAACTAGGTATGAAAGAAATGTACTTCAACATAATAAAGGACACCTATGACAAGCCCACAGCTAACCTCACACTCAATGGTGAAATGCTGAAAGTTTTTCCTCTAAAACAAGGAACAATACAAGGACACCCACTGTCACTACTTTTATTCAACACACTATTGAAAATCTTAGAGCAATCAGACAGGAAATAAAAAGCATCCACATTTGGAAGATGTAAAACTGTCTATAACACAGATTTTATGATATTATATATAGAAAACCCTAAAGATTTCCAAAAAAGAACAAAACTGTTAAATGAATTCAGTAAAGCTGTAGGATACAAAATCAACATACAAAACTCAGTTGCATCTCCATACACCAACAACAAAATATGAGAAAGATAAATTAAGAAAAATAACCCCATTTAAAAGAGCATCAAAAGAAAGAATACTGAGGAATAAGTTTAACCACAGAGGTAAAAGTTTCATACACTAGAAATTGTAAAACATTAATGAAAATGAAACTGAATAAGATACAAATAAATAGAAAGATATTCCTTATTTATGGACTGAAAGATTTAATATTGTTTAAAGTCCTTAATACTGAGACTCAATGCAATCCACATCAAAATTCCCAGGGTATTTTTTCACAGAAAAAGAACAAACAATCCTAAAATGTGTATGAAACAACAAAAGACCCTGAATAACCAAAGAAACTTGGGGGGGGGGGGGAAAGGACAAAGATGGAAGCATCACATTTCCTGATTTCAAACTATATTAAAAAGCTACTGTAATCAAAACAATATGGCATGAGCATAAAACAGATGCACATCAACCAATGTGAATAAAAGGCCTAGAAATAAACTCACACATATATAATCAATTAATTTATAACAAAGGAGCCAAGAGTAGGGAAGGGATAGTCTCTTCAATAAATGATGCTGGGAAAAATGGATAGCCACATGCACAAAAGTAAAACTGGACCACTATCTTATATCATACACAAAAATCAACTCAAAATACATTAAAGACATGAACACAAGACCTGAAATCCTGTAACTCCTAGAAGAAAATATTAGGGATAAACTCCTTGACTAAATAATACTTTGACACCAAAAGCAAAGGCAATAAATAAATAAAGCAAGCAAGCAAAACTAAACAATTGGGATTGTAGCAAATTGAAAAGCTTCTGCACAGCAAAGGAAACCATCAACAAAATGAAAGGGCAACCTATGAAATAGAAAATACTTACAAAAATATGTCCAATAAGGAGTTAATATCCAAAGTATATAAGAACTCATGTAACTCAGTAGCAAAACACACAGAGATGCTTAAAAAAGAACTAATTTTAAGATGAGCAAAGTATCTAAAACATTTTTATAAAGATAACATCTAAATGGTCAATAGGTACACGAAAAGGTATTCAACATCACTTATCAGGAAATGCAAAACAAAACCACAATGAAATATCACCTCATATCTGTGAGAATATTTATTATCAAAAAGACAAGAGACACCAAATGCTGGACAGGATATGTAGAAAAGGGGACCTCACGTACCATGTGTAGGAAAGTAAACTGTTACAGCCACTGTGGAAGAGAGTTAAGGAGGTTCCTCCAGAAATTAAAAATATAACTACCATATGATACAGCAATCTCACTTCTAGGTATGCACCCAAAGGAAATGAAATCATCATCTCAAAAAGGTATATGTAGTCTCATGTTCATAGAAGCCTAATACACAATAGCTGAGGTATAAAAACAATGTAAATGCCCATTAAAGGACTAATGGATAAAGAAAATGTGGAATATATATGTAATAAAACATTATTCAGTCTTAAAAAAGGAAGTAAGTCCTGTTATTTGCATCAACAGAGATAAACCTCAAAGGCATTATGCTAAGTGAAATAAGTCGGAGAGAGACAAGTACCATACGGTGTCACATAACACATGGTATCACTTGCATGGGGAATAAAAAAAAAAGTAAAACAAAACAAAAAACTAACTCCTAGACAGAGTAAAAAAGTGATTGCCAGAAGCTGGGGGGTTGGGAAAGAGAGGTTAATATAAGAGAACACAAACTTTGTTATAATATGAATAGGGTCTGAGGATTTAATGTATAATATGGAAACTACAGTTTATTACGTATTATATAATTGAAACTTGCTGAGCGTTTAACTTAGATGTTCTAATCAAAAAAAAAAAAAAGAAAGAAAGAAAGGAAGAAAAATGGAAAGAAAAAAAAAAGAACATTCTCTTCTCTCAGCACCACTGAGTCTTCTTTGCATGTGTCTGAGTCACCAATTGTCTTTGGGCATCCTTCCACTACTGACCAGCCCCTCTCCTGAATGACAAATTCATCCTTTAAACAGATCACTGCCTTCAAATTATTTTAGTCTCAAAAGTAACTTTGGCTGTGAAAGCCATTGTGTTCCCTAACCTAATGTTGAGTATCTCTATTCTGATACATGATGTACTGACTGTATAACTTAGCTTACAGAAAGCAACCGTAGTCCCACGTTCTTTTTTTATGTTTATTTATTTATTTAGAGAGACAGCAAGCGTGAACAGGGATGGGGCAGAGAAAGAGGGAGAGAGAATCCTGGTGCAGAGCCAGGTAAGGGGCTCAATCCAACAAACCATGGGATCGTAAACTGAGCCGAAATCGAGAGTCTGGCACTAAACTGTGACACCCAGGTGCCCCTAATTGCACTTTCTTGACAGGGATCTCTTTTTCAGTAAATCTAACAGTTGATATATAGTCAAAAGATAGAAAGAAACTGTTCACAACTTCTCGTGTTCCTATAACTACCATAGATACTTGATTTCTTTGGAGTAACCCTGCTAAAATATAGAGAAGAGTCTAATTCTTTGGGATTATGTATGTATCCCTTGCTTAATTTGGGCACTGGACAATTAGGCATGATATCAATGTACAGTCCTATAAAGTCTTTAAACATTGTTTAGAATCAATCCTGGAAGGAACAAAGAATTAGATTTAACAATTAGCAATACGCTTACTCCCTGGACATTTCTGAGAGGTTTCTTTTAGAGATTAAAAAAACAAAAACAAAAACAAAAAAAAAAAACAACTTCTTTTAGCCTACCAAAGTTGAGTCATTTATTTTTTTTAAAGCGCCATTTGTGGTGTTTGAAACAACACTTTTAGTGTAGTGGAAGGAACTGAGAACCTGCACAATAAGTTCAAAGATCTGGATCAAGATTCTACCTTACCATTCACTGTGTGCCTTGAACACTTGAACAGTATCTCCCTAGTGGCTGAAATGTTTTCTTAATATGTAAAATGTGAAACTTTTAGCAGATGGCATCTAAATTTATTCTAGTTATTGACGCTGTGTGAAATGTGCCTTAGAATAAAACCTGTTGAAAGCCTTAAAAAAAGGTAGGAACAAGCAGCAGTAATTTATAAGGAGAGAGAATTTGCCACTCCACTTCCCACATTTATTCACCTATCATTCATTACTTAATTGAAATATGTATTTATTAAAAATCTATCAATTCTAGGCAAATCTTTGTTATGGAGTATCCTACCACCAGCCAGTCTTCAATGCATTCACGTTGTTTCACATCTTCATTCCTTATTGAGGATGCCCCACCACGAAGTTTTAGTCTTTACAATGCCTCCTTTCCAGTTCCCATTCCCTTAGCTAGTTGGAACCTCAGTGTCTCCAAGTTATCATTAAGTGTTAAGAGGTAATCAGGATAAAAGTAAAATAAAAACAGTATTAAAGGTATTCACTTTTTTCAGGGGTGCCTAGGTGCCTCAGTTGGTTAGCATCTGACTCTTGATTTTGGCTCAGGTCATGTTCTAGATTAATATGCCTCGCATAGAGCCCAATTAATATTATCTCTCTCTCCTCTCTCTCTCTCCCCACTTCCCCCATTCACATGCATGTTCACTTGCTCTCTCCCCACCCCCAAAAAATACTTTTTTTAAAGATTCCTATTCTAATGAAGATTGCACAAATAGATCCATACATATATATTCAATTACAACCAAGTGGACAAAGTTATTCAGTGCAGAAAGAGTTTTCAAATAGTGCTTTAATAGCCATATGGAACAAATAACTATGTGGAGCCATAAGCATAACCATATGGAAAAAATAAATGCATCTTGACCTTTACCACACGTAATATACAAAAAGTATCTTAAAATGGATCAAAAACCTAAATGTAAACGTTAAAACTATTAAGAAAATTACATAAGAGAAAAATTTTTCAACCTTGAGCATAACCAAAGATATTTTAGATGTGACACAAAAAGCATAGGCCATTAAAGAAAAAATTTTAATAAACCAGACTTTATCAAAATTTAAAACTTCAGTTCTTCTTTATATACTAATAAAAGATAAGCCACTGAGAGGGAAAAAAAAATATTCTATAGACATCAAAAAATTTGCACCATAAAATATCAACAAACTCTCACAAATCATTAATACAAACACCAAGCAAAAAAAAGAACAAAATATTTCATTGGATAGTTTGCAAAATAAGATTAAGTGACCAAAATAAAAAAAGTGTTCTAAACTATCAACCAGAGAATTTCAAATTAAACCATGAGACATGGTTATGTACTAGAAAGGATAAACATAAAATATCAAATGGAAGGACATAAAGCAACCAAAGCATTCATACATTGCTGATAGCAATGTAAAACAGTAAAACTACTTTGAAAAACAACTTGGTAATGTCTTATAAAGTTAAATATGCACTTACCCTTTGACCCATCCATTCTTACTCCTAGATATTTACCTTAAAAATAAAAATTAAAACCTATATCCATTCAGACTTGTACACAAATGTTCACAAAAGCTTTATTGACAGTCAAAAACTGGAGACAACTCAAAAACCCATCAGCAGGTAAATGGATAAACAACCTGTGGTATATCCATACAACAGATACACTTAGTAATAAAAAGAAACAAACTACTGAAACATAAAACAACATGAAAGAATCCTTAATATATTATGCTAAGTGTAAGAATTCAGACAGAATGTAAAGACCATATGATTCCATTTAAATGAAACTAAGAAAGGCAATATAATCAGTCAATTGCAATAGAGTATAGAACAGTGGTTGCTTAAGGCTAAGGATTGGGGATGAGTACTAACTAGGGAGTTATACAAGTAGAACTTTTAAGGTGATTAAAATGTTCTAGATTTTGACTGAAATAATTATTGCATGGTGTATACCTTCGTCAAAACTCATCAAAATCTATACTAAAAATGAATGCAGTTTATCTTGTATACATTATATATGAAACACTTGGCATTTTAAAAACTAATTTATCTTCACAAAAAAAATAACCTAATTTAAAAACAAATCATTATTTGAAAAGTATATGTTAGAGAGAAGGGTAGCTTTCTTTTTCAGAACTTTCTGGTCTTTTCCCTGGAACTAAAAATATTCTTTGATTATTTACTCACCACAGATACTACACATCTTCAGAGAAATTCCACCTAGAAATCTATTTAAGTCCTTGCTGTCTGGAATGACTGAAAAACCTCTGAAGACAAAAGCGATAAATGTATCCCCACTCATAAATATAAAATTTATTTCATAATCTTTAAGTAATTTTTAATCACATATAAAATGTATTAGATCAATTATTAGATAAATTTTAACACATTTACATGTATTGGCACACAGCTCCAAGGGCTAGAATGAGAACAATAATTTGGAATGCTGAATCTTTGATAAAACAATTCTGAACACATTAATAAATCTTACTTTATGGACTGTCAAAGGGCTTGTTTTCAACATGTCATTAAACAATATTTTATAATGTAGTATATTCTATTATTTAAAAATAGTAATAATACATGAGCTGTTGCATATCATGAGAATTTATACCATAGATATAGTAAATTAGTAAATATACTAGACTATTACATCAGTTTTCTATTGCTCTATAATGAAAACCCCAAAATCTATAGGATAAAAACCACCACCATCTTACATGTTCACAGTTCTGTGGGTCAGCAATTTGGGTTATGCTCAACTGCACAAATACCCTGCCGGTTGCACCTGGGGTCATTCATATAGTCGTAAACACCTGATAGTGCAATTGCAACCAAATGGTCTAAAATGGCTTCAAACACTTGTCTGGCAGTTAGTGGTCAAGTTGGGCCTCTCTCCCATAGTCTTTGAAAACCTTCAAAGAGGCTAGCCTGTTGTCTACACGATGCTGACAAGATTCCTTAAGAGTAAGAGCAGAAGCCAAGAGGTCTTTGAGATCTGAGCTTAGAACTCCATGAAGCTTCTGGGTGGCTCAGTCTCTTGAGCATCTGACTCCTGATATCAGCTCAGGTCGTGATCTCACAGTTGTGAGATCCAGTCCCACATGGAGCTCTGCAAAGACAGCAGGGAGCCTGCTTGGGATTCTCTCTCTGCCCCTTCCTTCCTCATGAGCTCTCGCACGCACGCGCTCTCTCTCTCTCTCTCTCTCTCTCAAAATAAACATTAAAAAAAACAAAAAACTCCTATCACTTCTGCTCTCATCTAGTGACCAAAACAAGTTACAAAATGAGCCAAGATTAATGGGAGTGGAGAAAGAGACTCCACCTCAAAGTACTAGGCCTAAGGGTGTGTACATAGAGACATGGGAGGAATTAGTGGCAATTTTATACAATATGCAAAAATACCTAGTAGTGTGAAAAATGAAAAATTTTCAGAGTAACTTTTAACCTAGTTATGAGTAATATTTCCTAACCCACACTATATTCGTCACATCTTTTACTAATAAGCATTCAATTTTCTAGCTGTTTCTCTCCTAGAATTACTAAAAGGTCATTCAGATTTCTGACCTAACCATAATACCATCATAATTCAAAAACTTTCTTTTTTCTGAAATTACATACAGTTACAAGGGAAATTTTCAGAGTTCCACCAACATCAACTTCGGGCAAACTTAAGCTTCAGACTTCAAAATCCAGGAAGGAGCAGCATAACGCATCTCAGATAAGACAGAATCCATGAGTAAAGAGGTTCTCAAAAGTGTTGAGCAGATCACAGATGGAAAATTTGAAAAAGTGACAACAAAAACATGTTTTTGAATATGACAGGTTTACCTTGGAGAATGGGAGCTGTGCTCTTTAATGTGCCTGGTTCACTCGAGAGAAGAGGTAGTGCATCACACACAAACACACACAGAGTAGAACCACATGTGCAGGAATCAGTTTGTCTACCATCTGGGTTGGGGCAGGAGGGAGGTTTGGGTTGTAAAGATTAGAAAACTATGCCTCCATCACCAAAGGAACTTCTTTCAAAAAGTTATGAAAGGGAAGTATAACATGGTACAGATTCAACACAAAGGTACTCTAAGAAAAATGTAGAAAATAAAATTATTACAGTGTAGAAACAGCGAAGAGAAAAAAATGTGCTACAGAGATGAAGTGTATGAATATAAATTCTACTATTAAAAAATAAGCAATTGCTATCAACAGAGACTGCAAAACTCACATGCTAGAAGTCAGTATAAAGACAATAAATAAAACAGGAGAAAAAATTGAACTGACATGAAAAGACTTGGAGAAAACAAATTCACAGTAATAAAATAGTAACTAGAGTTTACACAAATAATAAATACTTCAGGAAGCATAAGATGATCATAACTGAAAAAAATGAGAAAATAAAAATAATTGAAAGGAGGAGAAAATAAAGACAATATGTAAAAGATACATAAAGCAGATTCAACATATTCATGTTGGGAATTCTCAAAAAAACACGTAAGTATGGCACAGAAAAAATTATAATTTACTATTAAAAAATAGTCCAGTTGACTATAGTCAATAATACTGCACTGTATTTTTGGAAGTTGTTAGAGTAGATGTTAAAAGTTTTCATCAAAAGAAAAAAATATGCTATGTGTGGTGACAGATGTTAACTAGACTTTTGAGGTGATCATTTCACAATATATACATACACCAAATGATTATGTTGTAACACCTGAAACTCATATAATGTGTCAATTATATCTCAAAAAGAAAAAAAATAGCCCCATGAAAGAAGGCTTGAATCCAGCACTATTAAAAAGGACACATGGCAGAGGAAATGGACGTAAAACTTTCTACCTAAAGACATGACCTGGTAAAGTTACTGGACATTGAAACAGGAATACAGAGATCCTTAACATTGTGAAACACTGATGTTCTGCCTAAAAGGTAGGTTTATGCTTAATGGGGAAAATCTACAGGCATTTCCAAAGAAGTCAAGAACAAGCCAATGCCTACTACCACCACTGTTATTTAACAGATTACTGAAGAAACTAGCCAGTTTAATTAGTTAAGAAAATAAAGGTATCTATGAAATGAAGATGTAAAACTAACACTATTTACTGATGATATAACCATATATGTTGAAAATAAAAAGAATAAGCTCAAAAATGATACAATGAAACAATTTAATAATAGGGTAAATAATTGACATGCAAAATTTAATAGCTTTAATTAATGAAATCAACCATGAACTTGAATACATAGATGGAGCTAGAGAGAAAGCCCTCACTTATAACACCAAGGTTAAAAGACAGTCCAGCTACAAGTTTTCAAGAATCATGCAAGTACTGTACAAATAAAATATCAAAACACTACTGATGGGTATGCATGGTCTTAGATGAAGAGAATCCAGTTTATGAAAAATTAGTCATTTTTTTCTAAATGAATTATTTTATTAGAAAATATTCTTCTAAAATTTCTCAGAAAATTTTAGAAAAAGAGCTTAGAAGAAAGAGTTGATTCCACATTTCCTGTGGAAAAATAAATACGAATGGCCAGGAAAAGGTCTGAAAAGGAAGTGCAATGAAGAACGACCACTACCAAATCTCAAAATGTACACAGTTTCCACAATTCATATCGTTTAACAGTGATACAAAGGCAAAAAGACCAATGAAACAGGAAACACAGTGCAGAATAGGAGGCAAATATGTGTGATTATTTGTATATAATAAAGATGGAATCTCAAATCATTGGAGCAACAGGAAATTATTCAGTAAATAGTACTAAGACAACCAAGTAGCCATTTTGTGAAAAGGCGGCCAGCTAGGTCTGAATTTACACAGTCCATACCAAAATAAATTACATCAACAAAGGCTTAAGGGCAAAAAACAAACTATAAAATGAAAGCTAAAAATGAGTGAATTTCCTTATAAGTGAGAAACGAATCTAACATAATTCCATTTCTTTGTCTTGAATATGGAATGGATATAATTTACGGTTTCTGCACTAAATAATATTAGGACCACACAAAAATATCTTGGTTGCTTTCTCCAGGAAATAGCTGCTAAAAGTTAAGATTATAAACTTACTTATCAAGATTAACAGATGTTTACCACGGCTCATGTCAACATTCTCATTTCAGTAGTCCCAATTCAAACCAATTTTATCATATATTTTGCCCAATCTCAGATAACTCCTCTCCTGTTAAGACCTGCCTTAAATTCACTCACCCAGACCCTAAAACCCTATAAATACTCTTCCTTAATTTCCTCATTTTGAGATCTTACTTGAAGAACTCTTGGTGTTCTCCCCCTTATTGCAGTAATTAATTAGTTTAACTATACTTGATTAACAGATTTTTTTCCTACTCTTTTGAGAAGTCAACATTCAACATAATCATGCCTCAAAATCTAAAAGCCACAAAAAAGAGATTGATACATTGCGGAAGAGTGAATGAAAGCTTCCATACAGCAAAACACCAAGAGAAAAATCAAAACACTAACCACAAACTGGGAAAATATTTATGGCCAAGGGCTAAGTTCCCTAACCTATAAAGTAAGCCCTAAAATGAGAAAAACTAAAAAAAAAAAAAAATCCAAGAAGAAGAAGAATGCATAAAGGACATAAATAGTTTACAGAGAAGATAATACACCTGCTTTTTAAGCATGTAAGAATACCTAGCTTCACTCCTATTAAAAGATAAATAAGCAGAACATTTCATAAGAAATAATTGTTAGGTAAAAGGAAAGAGGAACAGAGTGAGAATAAAAGCGAGCTGGAAATGGGAAAACCTAGATTCTAGTCTATAATATTCCAGGGCCTGGAAAATATTAGACACTATTCTTTCATGTGTTCATCCATGTAATTGTTAATATAACAAGAATATTTGTAGCATTCTTAAAATTTTATTATGTATCAAGGACAAGATCGTGATCTTGACCAAGCTCACAAACACTCAAAGAAGAACAGATTGACATCCAGGGGATTTTGATGGTGGGAAAGCTCTGAAGCTAACATAAGGGAAACAAAATTAACCTGAGAAACAGCCCCTCTCCCAACACATCCACACACCCACCCCTGGCTTCTCACACTCCTGTCAACTTAGATGCATACCAGAATTTGGATTCATCCAAAGACTGAAAACAACATCAAACTACATGGGAAAGAGGAAGTGGCTAGTGAGGGCACTCTTTGGAATGTATTTATATCAAAAGATTACATTTCCATTGAAGTTTGTAACCAGTTAGCAGAAACAGAAAAATAATAAAACTTGAAGAAGAGAAGATATCCAGTGTCCTGCAGAATATTTACCATATTCTCCTAGGTTATGCCTAAGGCAAAGTCTCCTCAACACTCTGGGTCATTTGTTACAGAAAGACACTAGTCTTTTAGTTCTCTTCTGGAATATTCTCTCATGAGTCTGGGTTTTTTCATTCTCTTCCAGTCTTTTAAGTCCATATCCCTTCCTTCAAACTTAAAGTTGATTCTTTATCATTCCCTTCACTCCCACTTTCCTACTAATCTTGGTGTTTACTCAATCCTCTGGACCTGGAATTTTTTCTTTGTCTTCCATTGTTCCCAGGGAATGACTACTCACCTTCTTTTGACTTCCTCTACCATAAAGTCACCCTTACTCTAGTACGCTAAAGTACACTGTGCCTATGTTTTACAGAGTATGTTACAGACTGTTTCATAATTAAAGGAGAACATTTCTATTTCTCTCACTCGAGAGTATGTCTTATTTATGTATCTTCCCCTCCTAGAAAAGGATCACACATAGAAAATACAGGCTTAGTGAATAAATAAAAGACAAACTAGAAAACTGTACAGTAGTCTCACACCCTGTATTGTGGTATATAAACAGGAACATAACAGAGCAATACTTTTTTTAATAAAAAACAAAACAAATGTATTTTTAAAATGCAGCAATCATCTAAGGAAATGGCTATCTACACACGACTTGAAAATGGCAAGGAAGAAAAATGGCTTAAGTATTACTACAGAATAGGTTTATGTCATTTGATGCATTCATCCACTCATTCATTCAATAAATCTTTATGTGAACATGTATTATGAGCCAAGCAGTTTGGTCTATTCAAAGAAATACCTTTATAATTTAGATAAAACTGGTTGCCATTTGATGATGTCCGATAATTTTTACCTGACAACATCAATCAACCAAAGAATACTTCATTAATGTTTTTATTAAAGAATCACTTGGAAAGATTTAAAGCCACAGTTGGTATCAAGACCTAGTCAATCCACACAGGGCTATTCCAATATTCAAGCTCAAAACGTAGCAAATCAAAGTGGCATGTTTATGCTATCTTTGAGATTCAAATAAAATACCGATTTATGCTCAATATGCTCAACAATAAAAAAGAATTTTAAGTGTTAGGGTGTATTAAAATAAAGTTAAATACATACAATAGTTTCAAATACCCTCACTTAAATCACCAAGCCTCAACTGCATGGAAAATAAAATTACTTCAAAATATTTCAATGTGTGAAGGTTCTGATGTCTCAGTGAGGAAACTAAGCACGAAATCTACATTTGACTCTTCATATTGGCATTTCATATAAAGAACACAAACAGTAAGCCTATACTATAAAAATACATTTATTGGAAAAAAAAATCTGTTTCCTAATTTCTAAATGTTCCAAGTATCTGTCCTGGGATTGTTAAAAACCAATTATGCAGTGAGGCTGAGAAGACGGTAGGCATAAATACACCTGTGGGAACCAGTACAGCACTCACTCCCTAACTTGCTTATACCAAGCTTCACACCGCACCCCCCACCCCCAGGCTTCAGTGGGTCTACCCTTTCCAGTCACTTTACCTTACTCCCAGTGCTGTGATTTATCTCCCCCCAGAACCTGTGCAAACCCTGCCGACTCTGCATCTCCCGACCCAAGCAATTTGTGAGGCCTTGGTACTGGTGCATCACCAGGCCCTATGAAAGCCCCAGGGGCACCTTGGGAAAACTGTGCTCCCCACCCACGTTCCACACTTTGCAGTTCCACACAGGCCTCCCCAGTCCCAGGGAGTTCACAGTGGCAGGTCTCATTTCACAAGCAGACCCTTGTGGACCTTGTTACAATTACCTGCCAACCCTGGCTGAAGATCAAACATTGCCCACAACAGGCAAAGAGAGGCTCCACAGATGAGTAAACTGAAGGGAAAAGTAGCCAGGACACAACACAGAGGAGATACCCCTGGAGAACTGGGCTCTGTTCAACAGGGGGACGCTGCACTGCAGTGCGCATCAGGACTTCTTCTTCATAAGGCCATTGCTATCAAGGGCAGGAGACACAGCTGACTTTCCCCACATACAGAGACAGACACAGATTTAGACAAACTGGGGGAACAGGTCTCAAAACAGAGGAATAGGTCTCAAATGAAAGAAAACAAATTCCTCAAAGGAATGGGTCTCAAATGAAAGAAAAGGACAAAAGCACAGCAAGAGACATAAGCCAAACAGAAATAATTAATATGCCAGATGGAGAACTTAACGATAATACAGGTAATCACTGGATTTGAGTAAAGAGTAGAGGACATCAGACAAAACCCTTAACACAGAGATGAAAAAGAGTCAATCAGAGATGAACACAATGAATAAAATTAAAAATACACTTCATGGAATAAATAGCGATAGAATAAGCAGAGGAATTAGCTAATGACCTGGAAAACAGTGATGGAAAGTAACCAAGCAGAGAAAAAGAGAGAAAAAAAATTATGCAAAATGAGGAATAAACTAGGCAACTCAGCAATTCCATCCGGCACAATAGTATTTGTATATAGGGATCTCGGAAGAAGGAGAGAGAAAAAAGGGGGCAGAATATTTGAAGAAATAACAGCTGAAACTTCTTCTCATCTGGAGAAGGAAACAGATATCCAGACCAGGAGGCACACAGAGCTCCCAAAAAAATCAACCAAAAGAGATCAACACCAAGATACATAATAATTAAAATGGCAAGAAGTGGTAATAAAGAGACAATTTTAAAAACACCAAAGAAAACAGTTATATATGAGGGAAACCTCATAAGGCTATCAGGTTTTTCAGGAGAAACTTCACATGCCAGATGGAAGTAGCATGATATATCCAAAGTGCAGAGGGAAAAAGCTGCACCCAAAAATACTCCATCCAGCAAGGCTATCATTCAGAATAGAAAGAGAGAGAAAGAGTTTCTCAAATAAAAGCTAAAGGAGTTCATGATCACTAAACAAGCCCTACAATAAATATTAAAGGGGACTCTGAGTGCAAACAAAGGAAGATCTTAATCAAGAGTAAGAAAAATAGGAAACACAAAAGCAGTGTGTGTGTGTGTGTGTGTGTGTGTGTGTGTGTACACTCACACATATATTTATTAGATAGATAGATATATATATAGATATATATATATAGATATATATATATATTTTAGAGATACTTGTCCGGGGGTGCCTGGGTGGCTCAGTCCAGTAAGCGTCCAACTCTTGGTTTCTCACTGTTCCTGAAATCAAACCCCGCACTGGGCTCTGCACTAACAGCACAGAGCCTGCTTTGGATTCTCTCTCCTTCTCTCTCTTCCCCTACCTGACTTGTGCTCACTGTCTTGCTCTCATTCTCTTAAAATAAATAAACTTTGAGAAAAATGTATGTATCTGTAAAAGTCAGTGAAGGGATTCACAAAATAAAACGATGTAAAATATGACACCATATACCTAAAATATCAGTGTGGCGGAAAGCAGAGAGTAAAAAAATGGGTTTAAGGTCAAGTGACCATCAACTTCATATAGATTGGTATATGCAGAAGATAGTATATACAAACCTAATGATAATCACAACAAAACCCACCAATAAATATGTAAAGAGAAAGAAATTGAATTATATCATGAAAGAAAACCAACAAACTATGAAAGAAACAAAGAATTGGAGAAAGTCTATAGAAACAACTAAAAAACATACAACAAAAGGGCAATAAATATGTATCTATCATTACCTTTAATATAAATGGACTAAATGCTCAACTGACATAGGGTGACCAAATGGATAAAAAAAAATAAGATCCATCTATATTCTGCCACAAGAGATTCATTTGAGACCTAAAGAAAGACACATACAGATTGAAAGGGAGGATATGGAGAAACATTTATCATGAAAATGGTTATATAAAGAAAGGATACCAATAATAATATCAAAAAAATAGGCTTTAAAATAAGAACTGTAACAAGACACAAAGGACACTCTACAATAATTAAGAAGAAATCCAACAAATATAATAATTGTAAACATATACACATGCAGCATGGAAGCACCCAAATACATACAAAAGTTAACAACAAACATAAAAGATCTAACTGATAGAAATACAGTAATAGTAGGGGACCTTAACACTCACTTAAACCCCACAGATCATCAAAAGAGAAAATCAGGGCACCTGGGTGGCTCAGTTGCTTAAGCATACAAGTTTAGCTCAGGTCATGATCTCATGGTCTGTAAGTTTGAGCCCTGCATCAGGTTCTGTGCTGACAGCTCAGAGCCTGGAGCCTGCTTCAGATTCTGTGTCTCCCTCTCTCTTTGCCCCTCCCCCACTCATACTCTGTCTCTCTCATTCTCTCAAAAATCAATAAATGTTAAAAATTAAAGTTAAAAAAACCCAGAAAATCATCAAGGAAACAGTGGCTTTGAATGACACACTGGGCTAGATTTAACAGACATATTCTAAGCATTCCACCCTAAAATAACATAATATACATTATTTTCAAGTGTACAGGGAACATTCTCTGGAACAGATCCATTTCAGGATCTCCACAAATTCAAAATGATCAAAGTCCTATTATACCATGCACCTTTTCTGACATCACTATGAGACTAGACATTAACCACAAAAGATCTGGAAAGAGCAGAAATACATGGAGGTTAAATAACATGCTACTAAACAACGAATTGGTCATCCAAGAAATCTAAGAAGAAATCCAAAATAATAATAATAATAATAACAACGTGGAGACAAATGAAAATGAAAATAGTCTAAAATCTTTGGGATGGAGCAAAAGCCATTCCAAGAGGGAAGTTTTCACAATATAGGCCCACCTGAAGAAAAAAAAATTCAAAAAAAAAAAACCTTGACCTTATGCCTAAAGGAGGTAGTAAAAGAACAAAACACAAAACCAGCAAAAGGAAGGAAATAATTAAGCTTAGAGCAAAATTAAATGACATAGGAGAAAGATAAAAAAGAACGTTCTTGAAACAGGAGCTGTTTTTTTTTTAATAATTATAAGCCTCTAGTCAAAAAAAAAGGACTAAAAATCACAAATTAAACAAGGGAATAACAACCAACACCACAGAAACACAAATAATTTTAAGAAAATATTAAGGAAAATTATCTGCTAACAAACTGGACAACTGGAACATGGATACAATTCTAGAAATACACAACCTACCAAAACTGAAGAAGAAAGAAAATCTGAACAGGCCAATTACCAGCAATGAAATTGAGGCAGTAATTTAGGAATTTCCTAGAAACCCAAGTCCAGGACCACACAGCTTCACAGGTCAATTCTACCAAATATTTAAAGAAAATTTAATACCAATTCTTCTCAAACGTTTCGAAAAATACACACAAAAAACTTTCAAATGCATTCTCTGAGGCCAGCATTTACCCTGACACTAAAAACAAACAAAAAAAACCAAAACCAAAACCAAAACAAAAACAAACAAACAAAAAAAAACCCACCATAAAAAAAAGACAGTTGCAGGCCAATATCTCTGATGAACACAGAGGCCAAAATCCTTAACAAAATATTAGCAAACCGAATGCACTAATGCATTAAAAAAATCATTCACCATGATCAAATTGGATTTATTGCTGGGATGCAAGGATGCCTGAATAATTGCAAGTCAATGTGATACATCTTATCAGTAAGAGAAAGGGAAAAAAATATGATATACAGTAAAACCCTGGGTTGCAAGTAACTTGTTCTGTGAGTATTCCAAAGGGAGCAAACATTTCTAATAAATTTTAACTTGATAAACGAGTAATGTCTTGCAATACGAGTAGTACATGAGGCTGAATGTCACATGATCACAACTGAGCCAATGGTTTTCTCTCTCTCTCTCTCTCTCTCTCTCTCTCTCTCTCTCTCGCTGTGGGATTGTGGGTGATTGTCTCCCATGCTCCAATGCTCAGTGTCAAACTGTGATGTTTGGCAGAAATCAGTGATTTTTCAGAACGTTGGAAGGTGCCCACAAGTGTCACTATGCATTCCGTCACTCCAAAGCACCTATGGACAGTTCTTTGTTTCTCCACACAAGAGGAAGCTTAGGAATGCTTTGCTTCATTCTAGGTCAGGCTGCCTGCAGATATAGACCCTTTCCTCTGCTGCCTTATTGCCAGTTACATTAAATACAGTATATGACAACAGTTTATTAATACTGTACTGTAGTCAACTTCCGTGTGAGCATATACAATGGCTTCCAGGTGGAAAAAAGGTTGAAAAGAAAGGCAGTAAAAAAAAAAAAAAAAAAAAAAAGGAGATGATTACAGTGGAAGTTAAGAAAGAAATCATAGAGAAGTATGAATGAGGTATGAGCGGCCAAAATTGCAAAATTTTATCAGAAGTCAACATTGACAACTTGCACAATAAAGAAAAAACAAGAAATAAGGGGGCTAAATGCAGCACAAGTAGTCACGAGAATATCAAAGCAACAGCCACGTATCCTGGAAGATGTGGAAAAGCTGCCATGAAAGTTTTCAAAGGTAAGTGCAGGTTAATTTTTTTTCTTTATATTTTGCATTTTCTTTATTATTTTGTACTATAGTATTGTAATCATTTTTGTGTGAATATTTTTGGGTTGTGGCACAAATCATCTGAGGTTCCATTATTTCTTATGGGGAAATTCACTTTGATATGCAAGTGCTTCGGATTACAAGCATGTTTCCGGAACGAATTATACTCACAAAGCAAGGTTTTACTGTATTTCAACAAATGCAGGAAAAGAGCTTGACAAAGTACAACAATTCATGATAAAAACCCTCAACAAAGTAGGTTTAGAGGGAACATACTTCCAAGTAACAAAGGCCTTTTATGAAAAACCCATAGCTAACATCATCCTCTATGGGAAAAACTGAGAGCTTTCCCCCTAAGACTAGGAATAAGACAAGGATGTCATTCATTCTCACCACTTTTATTCAACACAGTACTAGAAGTCATAGCCACAACAATCAGATGACAAAAATAAGTAAAAGGCATCCAAAATTGGCAAGGAAGAAGTAAAATTCTCACTATCTGCAGATGACATGATACTATATATAGAAAACCCGAAAGACTACCAAAAAAGTACTAGATCTTGACAATAATGGAGCAGTACAAAGAGAAATTTTACAAAAAAACAGCAGCCCTGTTTACAGTTGCACCAACAATAACACCTAGGAATAAACTTAACCAAAGAGGTGAAAGACCTGTACTCTGAAAACTATAAACACTGATGAAAGAAACTCAAGAAGACACAAAGAAATGGAAAGACATTCCATGTACACAGTGTGGAAGGACAAACATCGTTAAAATGTCTACTCTCTCCAAAATAATCTATAGGCTTAAGGCAATCCTAATCAAAATACCAGCAGCATTTTTCACAGAATTACAACAAACATCCTAAAAGTTACATGGAACTACAGAAGACCTCAAGTAGCCAAAGTAGCCTTGAAAAAGAAGAGCAAAGCTGGAGGCACCACAATTCTAGACTTCAAGTTATATTACAAAACTGTACTGATTAAAACATTATGGTGCTGGCACAAAAACAGACATATAGATCAACCGAGCAGAACACAAAGCCCAGAAATGAACCCATAATTATATGGTCAATTAATCAACAAAGGAAACAAGAATATGCAATGGGAAAAAGACAGCCTCTTCAACAAATCATGTTGGGAAAACTGGACAGCAACATGCAAAAGAATGAAACTGGACCACTTTCTTATACCATACACAAAAATAAACTCAAAATAGATTAAAGACCCAAATGTGAGACAGGACCACCAGAATCCTAGAAGAGAGCACAAGTGGTTATTTCTCTGACATTGGCTGTAGCAACATTTTTCTAGATATGTCTCCTGAAGCATCAGAAATAAAAGCTAACATAAACTATTGGCACTACATAAAAATAAAGATTCTGCACAGCAAAGGAATCAACCAATACTCAAAGACAACCCAGTGAATGAGAGAAGATATTTGTAAATGATATAACCGATAAAGGGTTAGTTATCAAAAACATACTTAAAAAAACAGATACAACTTAACATCAAAAAAAACACAAAAAATACAAATCCTATTAAAAATGGCAACACATGAATAGATCCCTTCCCAAAGAAGACATACAGATGGCTGACAGACATATGAAAAGATGCTGAATCAGTCATCACCAGGGAAATGCAAACCAAAACTATGAGTTACTACCTGTCAGAATGACTAAATTCCAAAACACAAGAGACAATAAGTGTTGGTAGGGTGTGGAGAAAAAGGAACTCTTGCACTATTGGTGGGAATGTAAACTGGGGCAGTCACTGTGGCAAACAGTATGGAGTTGCCTCAAAAAGTTAAAACTAGAACTTCCTTACTACCATCTAGGAATCATACTATTTACCCAAAGAATAGAAAAACATTAATACAAATGGATATATGCACCCCTATGTTGATAGCAGCATCATTTACAGTAGCCAAATTACAGTAGAAGCCCAAGCATCCATTCATATATAGGTAATAAAGTGGTAGTATGTATATACAATGGAATATTACTCAGCCTAAAAAAAGAATGAAATCTTGCCATTTGCAATGACATGGATGTAGCTAGGGTATTATGCTAAGTGAAATAAGTCAGTCAGAGAAAGACAAATATCAGATGATTTCACTCATATGTGGAATTTAAGAAAAATATGAACAGAGGGGGCAAACCAAGAAACAGACTCTTAACTACAGAGAACACTAAATAATACACTTGCTGTGATGAGCACTGGCTGATGTACAGAAGTCCTGAATCACTATATTGTACAGCTCAAACTAATAGTACACTATCTGTTAACTAACTAGAATTTAAATAAAATTCCTACTTGCAGAGGTACATAGTTATCTGGATTCTCCCACACACATTTTTACAAGGATTTAAAATACCACCTCCAAAAGTGTTCAACTTTTTGGTAAGAAGCTCTAATGTAAAAAAAATATGTATTTTTCTTATATTTAGGTATTATATGACTCCATATAGTATCCTTAAGTTTATTCTCCTTAGTTACAGAGAAACAATTTACCTCATCTTTTAAAATATATACTAAGGAAGTTATTATGGTCCTCATTCTTCAAAATTCATAAACGAGATTTTGAGTTTTTCACAATTTTCATCAGTCTTTTGAAAGCATGAAAGCTTCACACAGAGCACCAGAAAAGTGTACAACAGATTGCACTTTATTCAACAATAGAAATGTTTTGGACAAATCTATTTTCCACTCAGCTGAGGCTTAGTAATTTCAAATGAGAGTATCTAAAACTATTATATGTATTTAAATCTGTTTTCATCATAAAGTTCTAAATTTTTTTCATTTTAGAATAAGTACACTAAACACAAATTGATCCATTTTGAAGTGACTAAATTTTGATAGAAGACTCCTAAACTGCTACCACAGGGAAAGTTCAATAAAGATGTGCAGAAGGTCAAGTACTTCTCATATCTTGCCCAATGGGATGTCCATTTCAGTTTTGAGCTCAAAGCCAATAGGATAGGTACTTACCCTATCAAAAGTGGTAGAAAACAGCCATCAATATCGCCAATAACCCAGATGCAGAACACAAAGTAAATAACCTCAGGATCACACAAACTGAAAACACACTGCCAGAGAAAGAAAAATAGGGGCTGACCGTATAGTGTGGTCAAAGAGTTTAGGCTCTAGAGCACATGACCTGCTTTGGGTTAAGCATGGCTATCTTACCTTAGGCATGTCACTTAACCACCTCAAGCTGATTTCATCATCTGTAATTATTAAAAAAGTAATGACATCTACATAGCAGCACTGTTGTATTAAATGAGAAAAACTGCATAAAGCACATTTCACAATTTTTGAAATGATATTCACCAGAATATCTTACACACACTCTGATTTTATGATCACAAAATGGAATGTAATTATTTCCCCAACTGTGAGCTTCGGAGGGGTAGGAACTCTACCATGCTCGTGAATATTTAAGAGTGTGTATTAAGAAACTGATGAATAAAATAACTTGAAGCAGCTACAGATACAGCATACTAGAGTTTTCTATAATAAGAAAAAATGATTTTTAAAAATCCATTAAGGAATGGTTTGGCAGTAAAAGCACTGGATTCTCCGAATGAAATCATGAATTAATACTGAATTGAATCACATTTAACCATACCTGGTCTAATGATTTTTATCAGCTCCTTAATGAGGAGTAACTATAAGTTTATGAGACTATATTAAAATACATTATTGTTGAATATTGTTAAATATTTGCTGCTCTCTTGTATGCTTACCCCACTGGGGATAAGATTATTCATTGCCATGCTGCTGAACTCAGACATCAGAGAGGAAATGGTTGCAGAAGAGAGGTGTGTTACTTCTGAACCAAACCATAAGCCTTAACTCCATGGTTTACCGTTTTTTCCCCCTCTGCCTTCAGACCAGCATTTTCCCAGAGAGAACCATTCAGTCAGTCTGGAGCTGGAGTGGAGATAATAAGGTGCAGAGAAAAGGCCAACCTCTGTCAGACAGAAAGACAACTTTGGTATATCAAGCAATTGCGATTTGAGGGCTACCTATTTCCAAAGCGTATCTTAACCTGTAACAGAGAAAAACAAAACCTCACTGAATATGGTTTACATATACTTGTGTATAATTATGCTTAATTTTATGAGAAAATGCCTACAGTTTTCATTCTATGCTGTAAATCCATGTACTTAACACTAATCCTTAAATTACTTTCCTGAAGCATTAAAAAAAAAATTCCCCCAGGGGAGCCTGGGTGGCTCAGTCAGTTGAGCATCCGACTCTGGATTTTGGCTCAGGTCATGATCCCAGGATTGTGAGATCAAGCTCCACGTTGGGCTTCACGCTGAACATGGGGCCTGCTTAAGATTCTCTCTCTCTTTCCATCTGCCCCTCTGCCCCTCTCCCGCTCATGCACTCCATCTTCTAAATTAAAATTATACATAAATATATAAATTCCCCAGATATTGCCAAATAAACCACATCTGATTTTTGCTAACCAAGTATTAGTAAGTACTATGGAGTTGGTGAGGGGTATCTTAACAGTTCTCTTACAGAATGCATTTAAACAAGATTTCTTTTTCTCTGGGTTACTAATCTTCAATATCAATGGTATGTGATTATAATTATACCTTGTTCCTGAGATGACAAAAGGATATAGAGATATCCAATTGGACACAAAAATCACCATTGAAATATTATATATTTATATCCCTTTTAGTTACATATATAAATACTTCTGGAATCGTGCAATGTAACAGTTTTTAGTGTTTTATAATTATTTTTTCAATTCCTTATAAGATCTCTGCTGGTTTTATTAGCCTCTATTCAATAAGAAAAACCTTGCACGTTTTGCTAGTAATGTACAAGAACAATATAATTTTGGACTAACATAGAACTAATAATATACAAGTATAGTAAATAAAATCAGCACAGTAAATTGTAGGATATGGTTGAGAAATAAAGAATTCCAGTTAAATGTCTTATTTTCAAAATAAAAAAAAGTTAACAAAGCATGTTTCACATAACTAGTTTTAAGAGTTTTATATGCTTCTTTGATGACACAGAAGACCCGATTTTTATGGTACCTTTGAAATATCAAGTAAACATTGTACTATAAAGACACAAAAGTGCCAATTACCAGAGTATACTCTGAATTGATTAAAAAGCAAAATAAACTACAAAAGAAAGTTTTCTACATTTTAATTACTAATCAATTAACATGAATAGAGGCTTACATGATGCAGACTTTAAAAACAGTCTCCATGGTAAGTTGTGTTATTTCTAAAATGTTGGCATTTGTCTATACGGAAAGCTCTAGTTTCAACATCACTCTGTTTTTCCCAAAGACCAGTCTTTTCAGGTCCATAAATGCACACACACACACAACTTCACTCCACTTCCCTGTTCAAAAGTCACTAAAGAAATAACATTAGCCAAGAATTGGTTGATGCTCTGGTAAGGATTCTCATATAGTAAGATGAAATCATTCAGGGAATGTCTGATATTTCACAATGATTCGATTCTACAACACTGGGTAAATCCAAATGAGCACAGGAAATTTCCTATTTTTACAAACTTCTCCCTGGGGCAGTTCTGCAGTATCTGCTATTACCACTTCATTGCAGAACAAGAACTTGCAGAAACTACTGAATTCCAGTTAAATATACTTATGTGATTTTAACTGATACTTCCCTAATTTTAAAAGAGGAAAACGTCCTTATAAAATATTTTAATGATCAAGACAAATATAATTTAAGTAAGAAGTTTTGAGAATATTTTAAAGAATTCAATGGTACCACAGAATAAATCTAGAAGTCTTTATCCAGATGTCACAGAACTGTCTGGTTTCTTGTAGAATTCACTTGATTGATTTGTCAGACATGATAGAAATCACACGGACTTATTCAGTGATCCATACCTTGATTACTCACAAATGCCAACATACCTTGCACAGTTCATTATTGTACTTAAGAATAGGACATATTTATCTTTCCATTTTAGTTGGTTTTCCTCCATCTCAAGTTATCATTCCTCTCAGCTTTAGTACCCAGCACAACCAAGATGACCATAACAATTATATTTCATTTCTTACCATGTTCACCACTCTCCCTACGCTGTTTCACTATGGATGAAATTAAGGCAAGATTCCTATTGAATTAAAAGGTATGGTCCATCAGAATCCCTGGGGCAAGAAGGGATTCTTCAAACTACATACTCCCCCCACCCCCTCAGAGGGAGAGAGAGAATGCTTTCTTTCCTTTACCCTATTAAAAATAACTGCCACCAAGATCCATTTTTACTAATGGTCTTGTATCATACAGTTCTTGTGTGTTGGGAAAGAAAAATTTGATTGAAGACTACAGATCAAAGGGAAACTCATTGCTCTTCTCGCCAACCATTTTATCTCCTCTGCAATACTCTGTCCTCCATGCAAAATTCTATCTCTAAGGAGAATGGGGTGCCTGGCTGAGTCAGTCAGAAGAATATGTGACTCTTGATCGTGGGGCTATAAGTTTGAGCCCCATACTGGGAGTAGAGATTATATAAATAAAATCTTTAAAAAAAGAAGAAAGAAAAAAAAAGTACTGTTTGGGTTGAGCAGGTTTTAAAACATTTTAAATACATGAGTCACTATGTGGAATTATTAGTCATCACGTTTGGCTTGAACTGGCTCTCTGTGGATACTACAGATATGTGTCTTAGCCCTGGATCCAAGATGTAACTGCCTTGAGAACCACCTCCTCCCCATCATCCCTGCTAAGTGTTGAATGTTTTCCTCCCCTAAAATTCGTATGTTGAAACATAATCCCCAGTGTGATGGTATTAGAAGATAAGAACTTTAGGAAATAATTAGAATGTAAGAGTGGAGCCCTAATGAATGGGATTAGTGACTTTATTAGAAGAAACCAGAAAGCAAGCTTACTTTCTATCCACCATGGGATAATACAAAAAGAAGTTGGCAGACTGCAACCTGGAAGGAGGCCCTCACCAGAACTCATCCATTTGGCATCCTGATCTCAGGCTGACAGCCCCAGAACTGTGAGAAGTTTCTACTGTTTATAAACCACCTGGTCTATGGCACTTTGTTATATCCACCAGCACAGACTAAGACAATCCCTAATCAACAACAACAACAACAACAACAACAACAAAAACTGGCACAGGTGATTCCATAAACAATTGGGCACATGTTCTTTCATTCTTAATTTCTTCTTTTTGCCATATGAGTAACTGATCTTTTCTTACACTGAAATAGTCACGTCCAGGTTTGAGATTTAGGTTAAAAGAGTAGAAAAGAAGATCGAATCCCCCAGCCTGCTTAGGTTCTCCCCCTAAAAGGTGCATAATCTCCATCCAAAACTTCGTTGATCTATGGTTTCCCCAAACATCCAATCCTCAATGATCAACCCAAACTATAGAATGTCTAGATTTAAGTATTATTTTCTCACTTATTTGCATGTAATAATGTTCTTTCATGTGTATATATAGTCTAGAATTATAATTAGTAGGGTCAAAGAGCTCACCTGAATGAGCCATTCATATATACATCAATAGGAATCACAAGTAATTTAATTATGGATATCAGGAAAATGTAAGAAATGTATAATTCATCTATTTATACTTGCCAATATAAAAAAATTATTCCTTGTTGAAACTTTTCATGTCTATTTGATTTTGCTATGAACCTGAAACAAAGGTCAAACTTCATTTTTGTATCCTAACTGTATCTAGTACTTAGCAGTAAAAATGTGGAGTATTTAATTATGTATTGATTTACTTATGGGTCATCAACCACAAATATAAGGATGTATTGATTTATTCAACAAAAATTAGTAACTACATATCTGTGTTAGGCAGCATTCTGGTTACAAACAATGTTTACATAATTTAAAATATATTGGAGCACCTGGGTGGCTCAGTCAGTTGAGCGTCCAACTTTGGCTCAGGTCACAATCTCACAGCTGGTGAGTTGGGAAACCCACGCTGGGCTCTGTGCTGACAGCTCAGAGCCTGGAGCCTGGTCCAGACTCTGTCTCAGTCTCTCTCTACCCCTCCCCCACTCATGCTGTCCATCCCTCCCTCTCAAAAATAAACATCAAAACAATTATATTAATTTAATGCTATCCACTTAATTGATCTTGAATCTTATGGAAATAAAGTAATCATTTCAACTTGCGTATTCTAAGAAAGAAAAAACACAAAACATAGTGTATTCTTGTGGGGATAAAATTCGTATGTTTAAGATTATTGATAGAGTAACAAGCCTTCACCAATATTAGAGCTGTTAACCTAGAAAGTTTAGTTTTACATTCACCCTCATAGGTGCTGTGTGTTATTGCACAAGATACAGACTATTCATTATTGTATACAACTGCACTATTCCTAGATACTGCAGGTTTAAATAGATGATTTTACCAGATACTGAGATTTAGATGAGACTTTTTTTTATTTTTTCAGAAATTAACATATAACTTTTAATTAAAAAACTATCTAGAGAAATGGATATCCATACGCAGAAAAAAAAAGAAATCTAGACACAAACCTCATGCCCTTCACAATAATTAACCAAAATGGATTACAGATGTAAATGTAAAATGTAAAACTACAACTCCTAAAACATACAACAAAACCTAAATAACCTTGAGTATAGCAATGATTTTTAGTCCTAACACCAAAAGCATAATCCATGAAAGAAATAATTGAACAAGGTGGACTTACTTAAAACTTAAAAATTCTGCCCTGTGAAAAACAATGTCGAGAGAGAAGACAAGACACAAAGTGGGAGAAGACACTCACAAAAGACCTGTCTGATAAAAGAATGTTATCCAAGCTATAAAAAGAATGCTTACAACAATAAGAAAACAAACAACCTAATTAAAAATGGGCCAAGACCTTAATATCCTAAAAGAGAAATACAGATGACAAATAAGCACTGAAAAGATCCACCTATGCCATAAGGAAGATGCAAATTAAAACAATAAGCAATCACTGCACACCTATTAGAAGGACCAAAATCCAGAGCACTAACACCACCAACTGCTAGCAAGGATATGGAGCAACAGGAACGCTCATGCTTTGCTGGTGAGAATCCAAAATAGTACAACCGCTCTGGGAAACAGTTTGGCAGTTTCTTACAAAACTAAATATACTCTCACCAAGTGATCCAGCAATCGTGATCCTTGATATTCATCCAAAAGAACTGAAAATTATGCCCACACAAAAACATGCACACATGTTTAGAGCAGCTATTTATAACAGCTGGAAGCAACCAAGATGTAGCTGACTTGATAAAATGGATAAATCAACTGAGATACATCCAGATGACAGAGTATTACTCAGTGCTTATTTTTTTTTAACATTTATTTATTTTTGAGACAGAGAGAGACAAAGCATGAACAGGGGAGGGGCAGAGAGAGAGGAAGACACAGAATCTGAAATAGGCTCCAGGCTCTGAGCAGTCAGCACAGAGCCCGATGCGGGGCTTGAACCCACGGACCACGAGATCATGACCTGAGCCGAAGTCGGCCGCTTAACCGACTGAGCCACACAGGCACCCCTATTCAGTGCTTTTTAAAAAAGGCTTCAAGGGGCGCCTAGGTGGCTCAGTCGGTTGAGCTTCCAACTTCGGCTCAGGTCATGATCTCACGGCTCCTGAGTTTGAGCCCCGTGTCGGGCTCTGTGCTGACAGCTCAGAGCCTGGAGCCTGCTTCAGATTCTGTGTCTCCCTCTCTCTCTACCCCTCCCTTGCTTGCAGTCTGTATGTCTCTCTCTCAAGAATAAATAAACATTAAAAAAAAAATTTTAAAGGCCATTAAGCCATGAACACACAGGGAGAAATTTTAAACGCATATTATTACATGAAAAAGCCAATCTGAAAAGCCTACATACTGTAGGATTCCAACTATATGACATGCTGGAAAAGGCAATTACTATACAGACAGTAAAAACATCAGTTGCCAAGGGTTGGTGGGTATGATAAACAGAGGCAACACAGAGGATTTTTAGGGCAGTGAAAATACTGACACCATAATGATGGATACATGTCATTATACATTTGTTCCAATCCACAGAATGTACAACAGGAAGAGTGAACTATATTGTGAACTGTATTGTGTAGGTGACTGTATTGTGTCAATGTAGGTTCATTAATTGTAACAAATGTTTACTTCAAGGGATGCTAATAATGGGGGAGGAAATACATTGTGGGAGCAGGGAAAATCTCTATTTTGCTGTGAACCATAAAATGTTCTAAATAAATGAAGTCATATATATATATATATATATATATATACACACACACACATACATACACATACATATATATATACATACATATACATATATACACACACATGCACACACACATATACATATATACATACACATATACACACACACATTTATACATATATTTATTTATGCATATATATTTCAATGTGCGTATGTATACACACACACACACAAAGAATTTTGGAGGTACATCTGTTATTTTCTGAAAGGTAAGTCCATATGAAGATGACATCTACTTGTAGATGCAGACCTGACCTTATCCTCAATCTCTGAACCATTTGCCTTTTCTTAGTACTCTCCACTAAAAGTCCATACCATCCAGAGGTCTTACAAAAACAGGTTAAGATTGCACAGCCTCATGTTTATTCCTTTCTCTTCTGTGTAACTGAAAAGACATACTGAGGTGGCAGGTTAGATCAAAGAAATATTAGGGAAAAGTAAATGTAAATGTTAAGAAGTTAAATGAAGCAACATAAACGCCCACTTAATGAAAACTGGGTGGCTGTCAGAATCCTACAACAACCTACTAGTCCACTTTGTATTCTAAATGTTCTTTTAATACTTACTAGGCATTCTTTAGAATGTAAAACACTATTTTAGGTAATATATATGTATCTCACACCAGAGAAAACTATCTGTTTACCTACAGGATTAATCAGAGGTATTGTAAAGCACCACACCTAACTGTATTACCAGAAAAGACAAATATTTCATGCCTTCCATTTTGGATTCCTGTGGTCCGAGATCATATAACAACCTCAATTACAGAGATTCATTTCAAATTATTTGATAAAGGTACATAGTGTTTATGATGTGCTGCCAGTGGCATCCAGATTTTAATGAGGTGGAACCTGTGCCATGTTGACAACTGAGTCATGGCTGTAAGAAGCTCAGCTCAGATAAGGAAACCATAAATCAAATTGGTGAACCGAAATCATCTTTGCCTGTAGTGAAAGTTGCAGGAATTGCATCATTAGAGAACGTGGTGTTTTATAAAAGATTTAAAGTAAAATCAAAAGCTCTCAAGAAGCCTCATAAGGAAATTGGGGAATTAAAACTACCTCTTGTAAGTACCCCCTTGGGAACTTCCTTCAGGGTTAGTAAACCTGTGGAGGTGTGTGGAACGTGGAAGCTCCACGCCGTTTCCTCATACCTCGCCCTGTGTCTCCTTCCATCAGCTGTTTCTCAGTTACATCCTATTACAACAAACTGGTGACCTGGGAGGACACCACGTGAACGTGAAAGCAGAAACTGGATGATGCTTCTATATGCCGAGGAATGCCAAAGATTGCCAGAAAACCCCCAGCAGCTAGGAGAGGAGGCTGGAACAGATTCTCCTTTGCAGCCTTAGAAGGAACGAACCCTGCTCACACACTGACCTTAGACTGCTCGCTTCCAGAACCATGAGACAAGCCAGACCTGTTTAAGCTGCCCAGTGTGTGGTGCTTCGTAACAACAGCCGAGCAAACTATCACTATCAGTATGAAAAAGTTTTCTATGGACCAGGAAGCAGTGTCCAGTAGAAATTTTACCACGAACATTCATTCACAATCCTCTTCTCATCCCAAGGCCTAACTGATGACACTAGGAAGTGATTCCAGGTCATGATGTCTGGGAGAAGTCTGCTGCTCCCCCAGCACGTGCCCCCCCTTCTCGAGTGACCTCTAAGTTGGGGCCCAGTAAGCCCTTGCCCTGAGAAGTCTCCTAGGATAGTGGGCCTCCACCTGTTCTCCCCAGGCAATTTCCCAGAAGCTGCAAACATCCTGATTTCTAGGCCCCATTACTAGAGACTGAGGCCAAGGGTGTTGGGTGGGGACTGGGCACCGGCACTGGTAAAAGCCTCTCAGAGCATTCTGTGAGCAGGTTAGACTGAGATGAAGAGGGTGTGATGAAACCTCACCAGGTGGCTCCTAGAGAGGGACACTGGGAGGTGGACAGCTAGGGACTCCCTGAAAGACTTTCTAGGAGAGGGGTGTGGAACTAGGCTATGTCCATCCTCTGAAATAGTATGATTCCAGCCAAGTGATCCCATCTCAAAATGGTTTATCTCTGTGTGAGACAGTTACGTGCACATGAGGGTGTAAGTAATAGTTTGGCTTGAGTGGGAATGTGTATGTGTCTCTTATTTATGTCTGTCTACAATTTGAATTAGGTTATCTTACGGAGAACCCACTCTGAAGGCCCCTTTTCATTGAGCTAATAACTCAGTGCAGAAGACAAACCGGGAGCAAGCACTTGCAAGAATGGTCGTGTTTTGTGAAAAAATACAGGGAACCCTGTGAGTGGTTGCCTTGCACCTATTTTTTTTTTTATTTTTGGACTTGATATAGTTTTTAATATATCAATTAATGTGGGCTCCTCTGGAATTATTTTGCCAATACATAATACTTTTTAATGTCAATATATAGGTCTTTCCTTTTTAAAAATTACCTGCTTGACAGTTCTGCATTTTTAAGGTATTTTGTTAACAACTTAAAAGTTCACATTCAAAAATACATATTCAAGGTTTATGTAGAGCAAAGCATGATGCATTAGAACAATTATTCATTTTTCATGGTAAGAACAAGTAAACTGGTATTAACATAACAAAAAAGTCAAAATACAAGGCCATTGTTAAAAATATATTATTTTTACTATAAAAGACAAAAACGCAGTACAAATATGGCCTAGGTCAAGACAGAAGAGGTAAAAAGGAAAACTTTCCCTTGTTTTAAAGACTGAGATCCAGTTTTACTTCTCCACATAAACCACTGTATCACAATACTAGTTACTGAAAGATCTTCTGTCCACTGAATTGAAATGCCCCCTTCACATAAATGAATACTGACAGGAGCCTGTTCCTAGACCCTATTCCATTCCACTGAGTTACTATCTGTGCCAAAATTCTGTAACCAGAAACCAAGATTTTTATAACCAGAATTTCCCAAAGAATAGGGAATTACTGGATTTCACACACAAAAGAATCCCAGCATGAAATTAGAGGGTGGCATAAAAGGCCCCATTACATCATGTATAAAATATGTAAGATAAAAGCGTCCTATTCTATTTCTGTACCGCATTTTATAAGGGTTTAAAACGCAGGATATGTGTCAATCTATTCCCATAAAGAGAAAAGGTCACACACTGTAGCAAGTTGAGAGAACCAAAAACAGATTTTGTAACAGGAAATAATGTCTGATAACTGCAAGATGCTCTCTACCAAGAATTCCACTATGACCTTCTGGTAATAATCAAGACAGGAAAATGGTAGAATAGCTCTGGATTTGAAATCAGGAAATCTAGTTTCATGTTCTAGTTACTCAGCAATTAACCACAGTGCAAGTAACTCTGTAAACCTCACCAATAAAGTCAGGATACTCACTTCACTCAAAGTTTTCATGAACATCACATGAGATTATACACTGAACTTACTCTATAAAACATCAATACTTCTGGGGTTTTATCCAAAAGCAACAACAGTAACTCAAAAAATACACACACCCTATGTTCACAGCACCATTGTTTACAATAGCCAAGACAGAGAAGCAACCCAAGTGTCCATCAATGGATGAATAAGTAAAATGTAGCATACATACACGACGAATTATTCAGCCATAAAGAATTAAATCTTGCCACTTACAACAACATGGATGGGCCTCGAGGGTGTCCCACTAAGTCAACTAAGTCTGACAGAAAAAGACAAATTATGATCTCATACGTGGAATTTCTAAAAAAAAACACAGCACAAACGCACAGATACAGAGAACAGACTGGTGGTTGTCAGGGGTAGGAGGTGGGCAAAATGAGTGAAGGAGGATAAAAGCTTTCAACTTCCCATTATAAATCATGAAGACATAATGTACAGTATGGTGACAACTGTTAATACTGTGTATTTGAAAGTTGCCAAGATTCAATCTTAAAAGTTCTCATCACACACAAAAAATGTTGCAACCTATGTATGGTGACAGATGTTAGACTTACTGCAGTGATCATTTTGCGATATACACAAATATTGAATCATGTTGTACACCTGAAACTAATTATTATGTCAGTTGTATCACAAAAAAAATTTTTTTAAGTAAAATATAAATCATCATACCAACTATAACATCATCTCTATCATTAGTTAAGAACAGGGTTTTAGGGGCGCCTGGGTGGCGCAGTCGGTTAAGCGTCCGACTTCAGCCAGGTCACGATCTCGCGGTCCGCGAGTTCGAGCCCCGCGTCGGGCTCTGGGCTGATGGCTCAGAGCCTGGAGCCTGTTTCCGATTCTGTGTCTCCCTCTCTCTCTGCCCCTCCCCCGTTCATGCTCTGTCTCTCTCTGTCCCAAAAATAAATAAAAAACGTTGAAAAAAAAAATTAAAAAGAACAGGGTTTTAGTCAAAAGTATGCAGATCATTTCTCAAAAATCTTGCTGTTCTCAGTAGATGTCAGCTGACTTCACAAGCTGGGAACCTAGCTTGTTAATAGGCTCTCTGCAGTATATAAAGTCCCAAGCTGGCCCTCTTCGACTCAGTCCTGCATCGTGAAGAGCAGAGCAAAGGGTGCCTGGGACTAGCCTTGCCTTTTTGTCTTGCTACCCTTCATCTGTTTTGTAACAGAGGAATCTTAATCCAGAATTCTCTATACTGCCTCTGCTTCCCCTCTCCACACGCCCCCCCCCCAAAAAAAAACCTGGTTTTTTTTCTTCTTCTTCTTCTTTTTTAAAGTATCAGCAACCAACATGACTTTCATTAACCCAACTACAAGAAATGTTGAAAAGGAGTGGGGCAATTTGTGGAGGAGTTTACTGTAATTACAAGTTTTGAAGGCCTCCTTAGCCAAGCATATCACATCCAATCTTGTCACCTTTGCCATCTGGGTCATTTAAAAACAATTAATTCTGAATCTAATCATGGCCACTAAAATACATCCCTCGGCTTAATTGTCTCATGTACCCTGCTAGCCTGCACGTTGACAGTCAACCTACATAATACATATTATATGGGATTTGAGACTTTATTAAAAACAAATGCAATTTCTTTATCCAGAAAGGTTAAACTAGTTCATTTGCCTTATTTTAATCAGAATCAAGTATGTATGACAAGCTGAGGCAAATCATTGCTGCTCAGGGGGTTGATGAAATATATTTCTTCCCACCTCTAATTGTTTGTTTTTCAGTTCATTAAGAAGCTCTCAGGAACACTGCATATACACTTGGTGTACTTTACTTGAAGCAGGGAATTAACACTTCACATTTCTTCAAGGCTGAGTAAAATAAATTTATACAGCACTCCCCCCACACTCCTTCTGCTCACGTTGCCTGACCAAAATGCATTTCACTTCATCAATCCAGGACGCTCTGCTGAGAACATTTAACAAGAAAACTGTCTGAGAAGCTGAACTGAAGGCCCACAGTTCCAACAAGAGTACAAGAAGGGCCTCTAAGACAAGTGGTACCTAAGTCTACTTTGAGATAAAGCCTGTCAACCTATGTTTATTAAAAAAACAAAAACAAAAAACACCAAAAAACAAAAAACAAAAAAACAGGCTATGGAGGGGAGGGGAATGAAAAGATGGTTGCCTTGGGGAGTGAAAAGGAATAGCATTACTACTAACAATGGTCAGAAGTGGAGTTCAGTACAAATACTTAGTTCCCCCAGGTACTAGTTTTCTCACCTATAAACCAGGAGAAAAATATTCACATTCACATGGCTTCTGTTAGAAAACCAGTCATCATGAACTCCAGAAATAAATACCATTCCAACTCTTATTGTAAAAAATATTCTAATCACATAAGATAACAATCTTATGATAAACAGACTTTGAGGTTAGTGTTGTTTTTTTTTTTACTTTTCCTTTTGAATTTTAAGGTTTTTTTGGCTTTGTTTGCCTTTAATATTGAAATGGACTAGTTAAATTTATTTCATAAGCTCATGCTTATACAACATGATAGTTCACTTGTTCCAGAAAAGAGAAACTTTTGTAAGAATAATATAAAAACAATGGCTGATTTGATGGAGATAAGAATTGAAGGAAGACCTATCAAACCAATCATATTATAGAATTAAAGTCATAGCATTTAATTAATCAGCTTTTTAATAGAATTTGTTAGAAGAAAATATTTCCACCACAAATAGAATATTCTGACTTAAAAAAAAACAAAAAGTATATGAAAATCATCAAATCAGAAAAAGATACAGCAGGGGCATCTGAGTTAAGCATCCAACTCTTGATCTCAGGCAACACACTGGGCATGCAATCTACTTAAGAAAAAACAAGTAAATATATAGCTACCACAGACAGATGCACTGAAGGATCAAGAGGTGACAAATGACTCTAAGAAGGAATGTACAGAACTATAACATAAAAACTCAATGGGTAAAAAAGCATAGTATTTGAGGTAGCACAATATAATCCTATATTCAGTGAAGTCCAATAATTATGATGTCATAATTACTCATGTAATGACCCCCACTATTTATTGATTGGTTCTTATGTGTTGGATACCATGCTAGGCGCTGGAAAAACAATGGCAAATGGTCCCCAGTTAGTGGGCGCTCTGCAGTATATAAAGTCCCAAGCTGGCCCTCTTCGACTCAGTCCTGCATCGTGAAGAGCAGAGCAAAGGGTGCCTGGGACTAGCCTTGCCTTTTTGTCTTGCTACCCTTCATCTGCGTTTTGTAACAGAGGAAACTTAATCCAGAATTCTCTGTACTGTCTTTTTGTCCCCACCCCCCAAAAAAACAAATGACTGTTTTCTTTTATATATATATATATATATATATATATATATATATATATATATATATTTACCATCTCACAAGGATGGCAAACTACACAAGACCACAGGCAAAAGGACAGTGATCATGAGCCCCTGTGGTAACCTGCAAGAGAGGAGACAGGGAAGAAGAGAACTTTAAGTGTTTACACCTTTTATATTTAAAATATGATTAAGGGGCGCCTGGGTGGCTCAGTCGGTTAAGCGGCCGACTTCGGCTCAGGTCATGATCTCGCCGTCTGTGAGTTCAAGCCCCGCGTCGGGCTCTGTGCTGACAGCTCAGAGCCTGGAGCCTGTTTCAGATTCTGTGTCTCCCTCTTTCTGAACCTCCCCCATTCATACTCTCTCTCTGTCTCAAAAATAAATAAACGTTAAAAAAAAATTTTTTAAATAAAATGTAAATAAAATATGATTAAGATTTCACCCAACCAAGAGTAGAGGAGGGCATTCCAAGCAGCATGACACTATGTGGCAGAGAAAAGTGAAAACTAGATCTGTATTTCTAGAACCTAGGGCAGAACGAGGCCTGAAAAAGCAATACAAAGAGAGAGGTCTACAAGGACCTGAAAATCTTATCTGCTACATGGTGGATGGAGTTGGGACTTTAATCCTGAAAGCTGAAGAAAACTACTGAAGGAAGTACAAACTGTTTTCTATTTAGTAAGCTATCTCTGGAAGTCTTATAGAAGATGGAATTGGGAAGTTTAATGCTGAAGACAGGAAAAGACTCAGGACCCAGAATCATCAGAAAAGGACTAAATTTCAGAAAGGAATATAACAAATTCAAAACTTATATAAAAATGTTTAAAGCTTTGATACTCAAAGTATAAATGCTCGGCCATCTAGAGCCCTTCAGTACTTAGAATTCATTTCCAAGCATTCTAGCTAATTCTTTCATCACGATGTAACAATTGTTGGAATCACAGAATTTAATTTTTCATCCTTTTTATAAGTAACATATCTTATAACTGAATCTTTGCAATCTAAATTCTTGTGTAAATATAAGATGGCCATTAAAGACATTCTTTTGGGGAAAAAAAATGTAGTACATGGTAAACCACTCCAGTTAAACCTGGAAATAAAACAGCTACTTTTGTTCCGTTAAAACACCAAGTATAAGCCTTTAAACTATTCTGATTTTCTTATTTGAGAGAGAGCCCAAGCGTGGGGGGGGGGAGGGGAGGGGGAGAGAGGGGGGGAGAGAGGGGGAGAGAGAGAGATTGAGAGAGAGAGAGAGAGAGAGAGAGAGAGAGAGAGAGGCGGGGAGAGAATTACCGAGCAGGCTCCACCCTGTCAACACAGAGCCAGGATGCAGTGCTTGATCCCAGGAACTATGAGATCATGATCTGACCTGAAATCAAGAATCAGATACTTAACCAGCTGAGCCACCCAGTCACCCATCTGATTTTATTTTTAAAATGTTAAAGTGTAGGCTGAAGAAAATATGAGTGACTATGTATTTCCTATTTTAATGAGATTTTAGCAATATATAGTGAAATCAGTAAATCTTAAGACCTTCAAATGTTTTTGTTCTTTTGGAATAAAGAAAAATTGAAAATATAGTTCAGAGAGTCCTCAGACACCCTTTCACCCAGCCTTCCCTCTCAAGTGTTTCTAAGGAAAAGAAATCAATGTGAGCTTCTCCCACAGCTTTCTAGCAGCTCTGTTTAAGATGCTAGTGTTTTCACAGCTGCAGAAATTAAAATGCCCAAAGGAAAGTCAGGTCAGCAAAGGTGCAAAAGAGAAAAGAAATCTCTAATGAGAGAGATAACCTTGTTTTCAAAGAAGTATTAAATGTAGCACCAACTGTTCAGATATCAGTAAAATGGATCAACTATTTCTAGTTATGTGTGACCTGTAGTTTACATTCCACATTGCTTTAATTCATGTATTAGTCCCTTTGTTTTTATGTAGTAAAGCGAAAATTCATGAGTTGACTCCAATTTACCATAATAAACTTCTAGAAGCATTCTCACAAGGCTACCGAGATAAAACCTGAAGCTTTGTGGGTTATATAAACTGGAGAGGTCAAATAATGATGTTACTATTCCCAGAAATATCATCAGCTAGTAATATTATTGAGGGTTTTATTACATAAGATCTCCAGTAACTGGGCTTTTTTGCATCCATTTGGTTCATATTCCGAATGGTTAATGAAAAACTGAATAATTACCAAAATTAATATAACTTCTTTGGATTTGCTCTAATCAGTAAAGAAACACTTAAGCATTATGAAAGTTCCTGTCACAGTTCTGATTTGTATTTTTCCTGCATTAATTAAAAGTTGGTTTTAATCCAAGTATCAAAGAGACAGAAGAGAAACAAACACTTTAGAAAATTAATAAGGTCATTTAAGGAATCCTGTGGTAAAACTTCCTTAAGATTTTTTTTGAAGTTTCTTCTCATTATGTTCAAACACAAATATGATGGTACAAATTTTCAAACTTTAAAAAGCATATATATGAAAACATCTAATATATGTGTATCTTTTATCCAAAAGTTTTTTTTTTAAAAAATAGGTCTAAATGACAATTTTTATGTTAGAAAACTATATTATAAGCAACCAGCAAAATCTGGACTTGGGAAAACAGGACAAATGGCCTAGCTTCATAAAATGGATAAAAGAGAGAGAGGGAAAGAAAGGAGGAGGGAAGAACCTATACATTAAAAATACTTAAGAGTACAACAAATCATACCGTATAGACTTTATTTGAATCCCAAACAAATGAAGTATAAAAAATGTTTAAGACAAACAAGGAAATGTGAACACTGACTGGACATTAAATATTATGAAGGAATTACTAAGGTGTGATAATGTTACTATGGACATTTTGTCTCTGTTATTTACAGTTAAGTGTTGAAATGTTTACAAATGGAATTCTATGATTTCTGGGATTTGCATAAAAATAAGCTGGGCACAGTGGAGGCTGGGATAGGTGCTAATAAAATACTGGCTATGAATGGAAAATGCTTGAGGATGCTAATGGAAACATGAGATTTATTGTATTATCTCCTCTAGTTTTGCAAATGTTTAAAATTTTCTATAATAACAGTATTTCAAAAATGTATTGTAATACTAGTTCTGTGACTAAACACAAGACCATGAGAAACTCAGTCAACCCCTTTTGTTTCTTCACTGGTAATATAATAGATGAAATCTAGTTTAATCCACATTCGTTCAGTACACATAATACTCATTCCTACTCCAAATCATGTGACTTTTGGTTTCTCAAAGTTCATTACAATTGCTATTAAAAATAGAGACATCTGACTACAATGTCAATTTAAGAAACACTGATTTAGTGATTTACTTATTCAACCAATATTGAGAGCTAGTCAATACACCTGAAATAAAGATACAAGGATAAAAATAAAGACATCAAATCCTGACCTCACTGTCTCATAGTGTATAGAATAAACATAACTGATGCAGTGAGACAAATCAAAAGTATGTGAGTTAAACTGGACTTGTTTTTCTACCATATAAAAAAACAAGATTGGAGACACCCACCCCCACAAAAGCCTCACTCATGCTCATCATAAGCATCTCTACTCCACTAAAAAGAGGGAAATTCTCATTCATGTTGGCCAAGAAAGAAAGGACTCCCTTTCATCAGGCCAGAAAAATACCCTTCATCCTTAGGGCAAGACACAGTGGGGATTTTACAGATAGAGAGATTCAACAATGAGGTCTCTGTTCCTCCATCCTTCCCTCTTTTCCTTTAGAAAAATGAAAACGTATCACCAAGGATAAAGACGGAACAGACCACAGAGAAGATGCAGCTGAAGGCACAACGCCTAATCCTCGCTCCATTCTCTAGGGCATCACCACCACTGTCAGTGCCCCATCAAGGTTTTCTTCTTTTTAGTGATTAGAAATAGGCCAGCAGGGTTGAGCAGGCCCTGCACAAGACAGGCCTGAGCCTTATCTCTATGGATTGAACAAACAGTCCACTCAGCTCATTCACAAAGGGTCACAAACAGCGTGCTGGTCCAGAGCCCATTTAATTAAGATACACCCAGTACCATTTTCTAACTCTCAGTGAATGTAGATAAACAGTGTACACACTGCTCTCCCTTTTTTCTTCTCTCCATCCCTTTCCCTTCTCTTTTTTTCTCCCCTGACCCAGTAACAAACCAAGTATGAAAACTTTAAAATGTCTGGTGACATAGTTTATCTCAAAGCATTGCCTGTATACAGTAATAGTCACTGACTTCTTAGACCTTGCTGGAATGCAAAACATTGTTAGGAAACCAAGAGACGTTACACATCATCTTCCATGTAGCTGGTTTTCTTTTTCTATTTTAAGAAATGTTTCTTTACACTGTCAGGCTTTGTGGGTGGAGACAGACAGATACAAGTAGGTGCCTTAGTGAAAGCAGTGAGATACAAACTCAGATTTCAAGAAAGATGTTAAAATGCAGACATCACAGACTGGAATTTACAGGTGCATCAATAGTTGAATCTTTCAGATACTGTATTCATCTAAAATTTTTAAAGCATTATTTTTTTCTCTGGGTGCAGTGAAGACTCCTAGATTTATGTATATTTTAGTTTGAATCATTCTCCATACTCTAATATAGTTTGAAAATTGTGATGGTTTCCTTAAACCTTTCATTTGCCAGTGTAACAATTTCTACCTCATTACCACCTAGAAGAAACAAAAGAATAAGTATATTGTGCCTGTTTATTTTGGATTTAAATATTTTTGATGCATGTTACTGACCTGATTCTCTTTAAATCAGCTTTTCTTGACCCCTAGACTCCACACGTTTTTCCTCTTTTTTTTAAATTTTCTGCCATGTATCCATCCTCATTAGTACCCCTCACCTGGGCTCCTGATTATTTAATATCTTCCTATTTCATTAGTAATGCACATTTAATACTTTCTGAGCCAAACCATTCACTGACACAGGATCTGGGCTCAGAAAACGGAATGGGGTCACTTTGGAGCTCAGAGCCACACATGGTTTACTAAATCCATCATCACAGAACCCTCCCAGATACACAGTTTCTTCCTCTTCACCAGGGTTCTCACATATAGGGAGAGGGTCTGGCTGGCTTAGTCAGTACAGCATGTTACTCTTGCTCGCAGGGTCATGAGTTCAAGCCCCATTTAGGTCACAGAACTTACTTAAAATGTAAAAAACAAAAACAAAACAAAAATCTTTAAAAACAAAATTGCCAGGAGAAACTATTGGATCATGGGTGACAGGGCCGTAAGTCTGAGGCAGGTCTGAGAATCTGTATTTCTTACAAGTTCCCAGGTAAGGCTTGGGCTGCTCGCAGAACCACACTTTGAGAACTGCTCTAGATGAATCCTTGATTATTCTCTTTCTGTTGTTTCCATTCAACTTACTTCATACTTATTTCTATTTTTTTCTATATCTGGAATAATTCAACAGATTCCAGTCTAAAAATGATCCCATCCCACTAAAAACAGTAAATGATAATAATTATCTATGAACTTTTATTTAATTTCAGTAGCCTTTATACTTAATAGTCACTGATACGGTCCATACTGGTAATACTAAATAAATAAATAAATAAATAAATAAATAAATAAATAAATAAATAAATAAGAAATAAATAAATAAGAAAAAAAACCTTTATCTACTTTATCTGTTATATACTTACAATTTTCCTACGGGCTCAATTTTATAGGTAAGCAATTTGGAGCTCAAAGAGGCTGAGCGCCTAAGGCAAATCAGTCAATAAATGGAACTGGGATTTAACCTTAGGATCTGTGTAGGCTATGCCCCCTTTCATCCCTTCCTACTTCACATAGAATACTCAGACCAAGAGCACTGTCTCCACCTGGGAACTTGTTAGGAATAGAGACAGGTACCATCTCAGACCTACTGAATCGGAATTTGCATGTTAACAAAATCCCCAAATTTCCCAGCTGAGAATTACAGTCTGAGAAACACTACCCTGCACTACTGTGCCTCCCTAAAAACAAGTAACTTCAGTGAACTTCTTCCCCCAACCAATTTGAGTATTTGTTTTCACTGTTCTCCGCAATGCAGAAGATTTCTTCTCACTCAGGCTGGGGTGTGAATTTCAGTAAGCATGTATGTGTAGTTTAATTTCTCCCAAGCCAAAGCAATTTGCAGGCCATATCCTAGGTCATGTTACAATTTTATGTACATCTAGCTATTTGGAGATTAAAGATGGATACTAATGTCTCCAAATGATTTTAATTACAAAAACAAATGAGAGACAAATGTTACGGTGTTCAGAGAGGGTTAAATGGCTTACCTCATCCTCCAAAGCCCCTCCTCCAAGGGATCTCATACAAAGTCACAACCGAACATCCGTTTACTTGCACAAAATTGGACAACGGATGCAATATACAACTATAGTTTATTCTTGAGCACTTTACAAATTAAGTAAAACTGAATTAACCTTTATTTTCAGATAAAATCCTTCACCAAAGATCAACTCTGAGAACTTGTTATCTTAATAAATATTATTTTTTAAGCTAAAATAAAGATTCAGGCCAAGCAAAACTGTATCAATACTATGCCAGAAGCCTTCAAACAGGCGTGGAGATCTACAAAGCAAATTAAATTTTCTGTTACTATCTCAGACTCATGACCCTATCCCTCAACCCTTCATCTAAAATTGCCACAAATGTTCTGTAACTGGGTCAGGGCATACTTGCTTGGGGGAAGAAAGACATATTAAAGAACATTCAATTATGTCTCAGACATAAGGAGCAAGTGGAGCAAATGTAATATCCTGTCATAAGATTTGAGCATAATTTTCCACTGTGTCCCAGCTTTCATCCTCAATTGTCAACATGTGACTGTCTTCCCTGACACCCACCAAGAATGTTTTGACTAAATCGCTAGAACTTATTTTTATTCAGTGTTTGTTTTGTTCCACAGATGTATTATTTGTGTTGTCTATGAAATTGGGCTTCCCATGAGATCAGATCAGCATCGTTTCTATGTATTCAAGTCTGAAATATGTTCCACGGTTCTACTATCTTTTCCATTCCTCAAGATTATAGTTTGATTTTCCTTAAATGCCAAACTAGTGCAGAGACTGACAAATTTACCGTATCGCATGAGGTCATAACAAGGTGGGCACTTGAAACTCAGCAGGTAAGTGCTAAATTGCCTATTCAGGACTCTGAACTTACTCAAGGTCAACAGGAAAAGTAAAGCACAGTAACTGGCAAGCTTAGCTGCATCATTCATGACTCTTCAGCTGAATCATTAGCTCCTTGCTGGCACATTCAGCAGCTTCTTATATCAAACGTCCCAAAACCGCAGTCTCTTGACGCACACATATACTCTAGGTATTCAGTGAGCCACAGTCAGTAGAAGGAAGAATGCAAAAAAAAAAAAAAAAATCAGAACATAACATAATATCTTAGCATAAAGTAACAAGACTGATTTCATAAGCCAAAGAATTAAGTGATATAACAATACCGTTAAAAAATTATAGGCACATGGAGCGCCTGGGTGGCTCAGTCGGTTAAGTGTCTGACTTTGGCTCAGGTCATGATCTCACAGTCTGTGAGTTCGAGCCCCATGTGGGGCTCTGTGCTGACAGCTCAGAGCCTGGAGCCTGCTTCGGATTTTGTGTCTCCCTCTCTCTCTGCCCCTCCCCTGCTCATGCTCTGTCTCTGTCTCAAAAATAAATAAAAACATTAAGGAAAAAATTTTTAAATAAAAATTAAAAAAATACAGGCACAGATAAAGAAATAGGTTTAGGTGCAGGTATCTGTACATAGATTAAATATGGATTGAGTTATTTTGGCAATAGAGCTAGCCTATAATAACTTCCATGAGATTTTTCGTAATACTCGTCTTTGGGTCAATAATAAGCTCTCATGCATGCCTTTACTGCAACTACTAAAAGACAACATGTAATGCTCCAGATAATCTATAAATGTTCCCACATAGAGACGAACAAAGGAAAAGACAAGGCAGGTGAGCAAAGAAGCAATGTAAACCTGGACCAACATGCCCAGATTTCTTCCATCACTGACTGTCACCAAGAAACGATTTGTTACACAACACAATGGTTATCCACCATGCTGTCAACCTCTACAAGTTAGAAATATGCCCAAAATGCAACTGACTTCGGTTCTTATGAATATTCTTTCTTTTCACTTTAAAATTTTTCACATTTTAAAATTTTCAGTCTATATCTGTGTTTACTTGAAGCAGAAACCTCAAATTGAAAACTTGTTTTTTTAAAAAAAATAATAACTTCTAAAAGTATCTCCTTCTAATGCAACATCTTTTACTATGGATTTAATTTACCTGTTCAGTTCTATACTTCAACAATACACCCCTGTTCATCATAGCTTTTAACTCATTTACTTCCCAACTTAGTTCTGATTCTCTTAGTATTTCCTTATGTGAAGAATCCTCTCTTTCACTTTTCGGTTATTTACCAAGGACTTTCTTCAGCCCTTATCACGTCTTTCTTGGGATATGGTAGCCAACACTGCTGGCAGCATTCCAGACAGCACCACAGGGCATATCGTGAGTTGAAATCTCAGAACTGCAAAAACCAAAGTATCATCATCAAGTAACATGTAAGTGGTAAGCTGTCGGGCCAAAGTGTGATGATAGCCTGTCAATAGTCAAAATGTTCAGAAAACAATTCCCAATCATCCATCTGCTAACTCATTGACAGTCAAAGTAAAGATTTCCATGATTAAACCATCATAAACAGATGTAAGAACAAAGAATACATATGGGAGAAGAAAAACGTTCTTGCCAATTAAAAATGAATGTAGGGGTAGCTTCCCATTAGACTAGAGAAGGAGAAAATTTACCTCCTTTTTGACACTTTAGGAGTTATATTCTGTAGGCTATTTCTATACCCAGTCACTGAGCGGCACTTACACAACTGAGTCTATTTATTCTCCGAAATTAAAAAAAAAAAAAAAAAAAGATGGTCTTCAGTTCATTCCTGTGTTAATTCTCATGATTTACCAAAGTCTGCAATAAATAACAGGTAAGAGGTTAGCTGTCAGATTACCGCAGAATACAGCATAAACTATATGTATTTCAATCTTGTATTAGCACAATTTAAGTCCAAAATAGCATCATTAAAGGGAACAATTACTCTCATCATTCCTTCCACCTAATTCTCACCTCTCACAAAGTGTGTATCATATGTATACTGTAGGAAAAGGCACTGAGAGGCAAGAACATGTGATATACTTAAAGGCACACTTCCCTATAGTGAAATAAAAGTGAAAACCTGTATTCCATGTTAGCTCTGAAGCCACTCCTCATCTATGAAATGCAGATAATGGTAACTCAGATTTTTATGACTAACAAGAAAAACTGCATATGCCCAGCATTTGCTATACCAGACTGACTTCATAGAGATGTTCATGAACATTGTATCATCATCAGTGTTGTAGAACCTTGGTCCTGAAGGCAGACCGTGCAAGGGGGGATCGTATCAAAGTGTCATCTTGGGAATATTTGGAGTTTAGGGAATCAAAGGCTGAAGGAGACAGTTTTCTATTTCAGACATTATTGAAGCATGATAAAATACTTTACATATGCTGCTCTGCCCAGCTGCGTGATCTTAGACAAATTATCAAAACATTTCTAAGGTTCTCCATCCCTTAAAAAGAAATGATAGCACCTTTCCTATATAGTTTCTGAGGGCACTCAAAATGATCAACTATAAAAGAAACATGACACATAATAAGCACGCAACAAACACTAGCTATTATTATTAATCAATAATCTCTATACATGCATCCACAGATATCTACTAATAGGCCTCTGCACTAAATATTTGATCCCTATGGATAGATAGTGCAATAGAAACACAGCAAAGCTGCCGAACTTCAACTCTAGTAAGTCTTGCCTCATGTTTCAAACACTAAATTATATCTGACATTTCATTTAAAAATATCAGAGTAACTTAATGGAAGCCAAACCCCCACACTCACTTTAGAAAGATGTGATTTTGAAAGGAAATAAAGTCCTCCCCATTATTACTTGGACAATGGTAACTTTAAAACAATTCTTTGACAAATTTTTCTTTTATAATGCTTAGAGTTTTGAATTATTTAGTGATATCTAAAATGTAAAAAGGACAACTCTACATCATGAAAGAATTTCTATTAGCACTGGAGAATGGATTTTAGAACAATGATTTTAAAAGCTGGAAGGAGGGGCGCCTGGGTGGCTCAGGCTCAGCTGGTTAGGTGTCTGACTCTTGATTTCAGCTCAGGACACGATCTCATGACCCATGAGATCAAGCCCCATATTGGACTCTGCACTGGGATTCTCTCTCTCCCTCTCTCTCTGCCCCTCCCTTGCTCATGTGTGTATGCATGTATACACACTGTCTCAAAATAAGTCAACTAACATTTAAAAAAATAAAATAAAAAGCTGAAAATCAAAGTTAGAAGAAACTTGATTCTAGTTATCTGGGGAGATGGTAGGGTAGGAGGACCCTAAGCTTGCCTTGCCCATGGCCACAACCAGATAAAACCCAACCTCATCATAGATACCCAGAAAAATGAACTGAAGACTGGCATAACAAACTCCAAAACTAAAGGGAGAGAAGCCACATCACGCAAAGTAGAAGAGCAAAGGCACAGTCTGAGAGCAAAACAGACCTTGGCTGCCAGTGGTGAGGAGGGAGCCAGTGGCATAGAGAAGGGCAGAAAAAAGACATTCACATCAGGGAGCCCACAAACAGGGTGGGCAAATCTCTGTTAATATTTGCTTTTGAAAGTGAGAGGGGCTGAATTTCATGAGCTCTCTATATCAGCAGGACTTAAAGTCTAGAATTTTAAAAATCAGTGGGCTCAGTGGGCTCAGCTCTGGGAGAGCCCAGAAGGCATGAAGAAGCTGAGTCCCCACCCTTGAGGAGACAGCACAACAACAACCTGGTGCAGATACAGCACAGAAGGAGCAGTCTGAAAAATGCCAGGGGTAGACAGGAAGAAGAATGAGTTGCTCATCTCAGAGGACAGCCCAGAGACAGGGATAACAGGGAGACCAGTCCAGGAACAAAGGATCTGTCAGGCACCATTTCCCTTCCCCCCCTCCCCAATATACACAATTGCCACCTGTGGGCCAGCCCATCGCAGACGCTCCTTACCTAACTTTCTTGCAGCAAGCCCCACCCCTCCTGGTCACTTACCCCCAGAAAATCAGCACAAACCCTGTCGACACCACATTGCCTGACTCATGCATTTTGCAGGACCTCAGTTTCAGCAATGGCAGGGATGCAAGTCTCGCAAGCAGACCACCACATAATCTGCTGCCCACGAGAGTCAAAGAGAGCTTCTGCAGACAACTGGACTGAAGCAAAAAGAGAACAAGACTCAACAGCAGAGCACGCACAACACATAGGAGACACTCCCTGAAGTGCCAGGCCCTAGGAACAGGGGACACTGCACCACAGGACAGAACAGAACCTCTTCTTCATAAGGCTATTATTAAGTCCAAGAGAAGTAGCCGAGTTTCCAAACACACAGAAATACACACCCAAAGTCCAGCAGGATGAGGAGATAGAGAAATACCTGCTAAATCAAAGAACAGAACCAAACCACAGCAAGAGACCAAAGTGAACAGACAGAATACACCTGACGGAAAACTTAAAGTAATGATCATAAACATACACACTGGACTGGAGAAAAGAGAGGAGGACATCACTGAGACCCTAACAGAGACAAAAAGAACCAATCAGGTCAAGAATACAATAAATGAAATTAAAAATACACTTGATGGCTGGGTTGCCTGGGGGGCTCAATCGGTTAAGTGACTTCGGCTCAGGTCATGGTCTCTCAGTTTGTGAGTGTGAGCCCCACATCAGGCTCTGTGTTGACACCTCAGAGCCTGGAACCTGCTTCAGATTCTGTGTCTCCCTCTCTCTCTGGCCCTCCCCTACTTGCGCGCGCGCTCTCTCTCTCTCTCTCTCTCTCTCTCTCAAAAATAAACAAACATTAAAAAAATATTTTTTAAATACACTTGATGGAATAAATAGTGGGCTAGATGAAGCAGAGGAACAAATTAATGACCTGGAAGACAGAGTGATAAAAAGTAACCAAGCTGAGCAAAAGAGAGGAAAGAAAATTATGCAAATTGAGAATAGTCTTCAGGAACTAAGTGACTCCATCAAGTGGAATAATATCTATATCACAGGGATCTCAGACAAAGAGAGAGATAAGGGGGCAGAAAATTTATTTGAAGAAATTATAGTTGAAAACCTCCTTAATCTGGGGGGGGAAAAACAAGATATCCAGATCCAGGAAACAGAGAGAACTCCCTAAAAATTCATTCCAAAGTGGTCCACATCAAGACACATAGTAGTTAAAAGGGCAAAAAATAGTGATAAGGAAAAAAATTTTTAAAGCAGCAAAAGAATACAGTTACATAGAAGGGAAACTTTGTAAGGAAACTTTGCTGGCCAGAAGGGACTGGAATGATATATTCAAAGTCATGAAAGGGAAAAATATACAGTCAAGAATACTCCATCCAGCAAGGCTATCATTCAGAATGCAAGAAGAGAAAAAGAGTTTCTCAAACAACAAAAGGTGTTCATGACCACTACATAAGCCCTACAAGAAATATTAAACTGGACTCTCAGTGGGGAAAAAAAAGTAAGACCATAAGTGACAGTATGAAAAGTTAAAAACAAAAAGCAGGGAAAAATAAATATTTCTGTAAAATTCAGTCAAGGGGTTCATAAAAGAATGCAAGATGACACCATATACTTAAAATGCAGGAAGTGGAGGAGTAAAGAATGGGTTTAAATTTAAGCAACCATCAACCTAAGAAAGCCTACCTAATGCAGAAGATGTTATATACAAACCTAATAGTAACCACAAATCAAAAAAACACTAATTGATATGCAAAGAATAAAGAGAAAGGAATCCAAGTAGGTCACTAAAGAAAGCTAACAAAACATGAAAAACAGCAAGAGAAGGATCAGAGAAAATCTATAGAAACAACCACAAAACAAGTAACAGAATGGTAATACATACCTACCAATAATTACTTTTCATTTAAATGAACTAAACACTCCAATCAAATGACACAGTGTGACTGAACTGATAAAAATTTCAAAAAAGCAAGACTCCCCTACATACTGTATAAGAAACTTATTTTAGACCTAAAGGCACATGCAGATTGAAAATGAGGGGATGGAAAGACATGGATCAAAAATATGGATGTCAAAAGAAAGCTGGGGTAGTGATACTAACACAGTACAAAACAGACTTTAAAAGTCTAAAATCAAAAACTGTAACAAGAGACATAAAAGAATACTATAATAAAAGAGCTATCAAGAAGATACAAATGTAAATATTTATGTACTCAACATGAATATCAAAATATGTATAACAGCTAATAACAAACTTAAGGGAAATAATTGATAGTAATACAGTAACAGCAGGGGACTTTAACACCACAGTTACATCAATGGACAGGTCATCTGAATAGAAAATCCTCAAGGAAAGAGTGCTTTGAATGACACACTGGACCTGATGGATTTAACCGACATATTCAGAACATTCCACCCTAAAACAGTCTAACACACATTTTTTTCAAGTGCACATGGAACATTCTCCAGAAAAAAAATCACATATTAAGCCACAAGTCTCAAGACATTCAAAGGTATCAAAGTCATACCATGTATCTTTTCTGGTCACAATGCTATGAACCTAGAAATCAACCACAAAAAAAAAAATCTGGAAAGAGCACAAATACATTGAAGTTAAATAACATGCTACTAAACAATTAATAGGTCAACCAAGAAAACAAAGAAAAAATCAAGAATTACACTAAAACAAAAATAACAACACAATGGTTCAAAATCTTTGGGATGCAACAAAATTAATTCCAAGAGGGAAGTTTATAGCAATACAGGCTTACCTAAAGAAGCAAGAAAAATTTCCAATACCTAACTTTGTGTCTAAAGGAGCTAGAAAAAGAACAAACAAAACCTAAACCCAGAAGAAGGAAGGAAATAATAAGGATTAGAGTGTAAATAAATGACAAAAAAGCTATAAAAAAAAGAAAAAAGAAACACCAGATCAATGGTATTTGGACACCACAAACAATAAAATATCCAGGAATAAACTCAACCAAAGAGGTAAAGGACTTGTACTCTGAAAACTATAAACCACTGATGAAAGAAATTAAAGAGGACGCAAAGAAATGGAAAGACATTCCACGCTCATGGATTAGAACAAGTATTGTTACAATTTCTGTACTTCCGAAAGCATTCTCTATCAAAATATCAAAAGCATTTTTCACAGAATTATAACAAACAATCGACAATTTGTATGGAAACAAAAAACCTAGAAATAGCAAAAGCAAACTTGAAAAAGTAAAACCAAACTGGAAATATCACAATTCCAGACTTCAAGTCGTATTATAAAGTGGTAGTATTAAAACAGTATGGTACTGGCAGAAAAACAGACACATAGGTCAATAGAACAGAAAACCCAGAAATAAATACACCATTTTATGACGAATTAATCTTTAACAAAGGAGAAACAAATATGCCATCGGAAATAGATGGTCTCTACAACAAATGATGTTGAGACACCTGGACAGCAACATGCACATGAAGGAAACTGGACAGCTTTCTTACACCATACACCAAGATAAACCCAAAATGTATTAAAAACCCAAATGTGAGACCTGAAACCATAAAAATCTTAGTAGAGAACAGAGGTATGAATGTCTCTGACATTAGCCAAAGCAACAGTTTTCTAGATACATCTCCTGAGGAAGGGAAATAAAAGCAAAACTAAATTATTGGGACTATACTAAAGTAAGTTTCTACAAAGTGAATGAAACAATCCACAAAACTAAAAGGCAACCAATAGAATGGGAGAAGATATTTGGAAACGACATAGGTGATAAAGAGTGTCTAAAACATATGAAGAAATAGGAGCGGCTGGTTGGCTCAATGGGTTGAGCGTCTGACTTCAGCTCAGGTTGTAATCTCACAGCTCATGGGTTCAAGCACCACATCGGGCTCTGTGGTGACAGTTCAGAGCATGGAGCCTGCTTCAGATTCTGTGTCTCCCTCTCTCTCTGCCCCTCCCCTGCTCACAGCCTGTCTCTCTCTCTCCCTCAAAAATAAAGATTAAAATATATGAAGAAATCATACAAATCAATATCCCAAAATCAAATAATCCAATTAAAAATGGGCAGAAGACATGAATGTCTCCAAAGACGACATCCAGATAGCCAACAGACACAGGAAAAAATGCTCAACATCACTCATCATCAGGGAAATGCAACTCAAAACCACAAAATATATCACCTCACACCTGTCAGAATGCTAAAATCAAAAACACAAGAAACAACAAGTGCTGGCAAGGATGTGGAGAAAAAGGAATCCTCATGCACTGTTGGTAGGAGTGCAAACTGGTACAGCAACTCTGGAAAACAGATGGCAGTTTCTCAAAAAATTAAAAATAGAACAATGCTATGATCCAAGAATCACACTACTGGCTATTTACTAAGACAATATGAAAACATCAATTTAAAGGGACATATGCACCCCTATGTTTATTGCAGCATTATTTATAATAGCCACGTTATGGAAACAGCCTAAGTGTCCACTGATAGATGAATGAAGAAAGGGTGATATATATTCAGTGGAGTATTATTCAGTCTTAAAAATAATGAAATCTTGTCATTTGCAATGATAGAGCTACAAAGTGTAATGCTAAGTGAGTCAGAGAAAGACAAATACTATAAAATTTCACTCATCCATGGAATTTAAGAAACAATACAAATGAGTAAAGGGAAGAAAAGAGAGAGATAAACCAAGAAACAAACTCAAGTATAGAAAACAAACCGACAGTTACCAGAAGGGAGGTAGGTGCCAGGATTGAGGAAATAGGAAATAGGGATTAAGGAGTACACTTAACATGATGAAAATAAAATATTTAAAAAGCTACCATGAGCATTCATGTACCAAAAACAGACAAAACTAAAGTTGGCCTTTAAAAAAAAAAAAAAAGGAAAAAGGGAAAACTCAGTGTGAATCCCTACTCTGATACTCACTATACCTATGGGACTCTGAACAACTTTATTTTCCAAAGATAGTTAGAACACTATCTTTCACCCCACCCATGCTCTTCATACAATGCACCTTGACATTTATCCATTAAGTGGTAAGGTAGATAGATATCCTTTCCCCTTGAATCTGGGCAGACCTCTGTGATCATCTCAACCAACAGAGCACTACAAAAGAAACATTTGAAACTTTCATGGTTTGATCATAAAAATAGCCCACACTTCTGTTTTGCTTTTTTCAACTCTTCTTGGATCTCAGCCCCCATGCCTTGAAGTGCATGTAGACAGCACATGGAGAGGCCGGTCATGTGTAGGTGTTCCAGTCAACACATGATCTGAGAGCCCAATCAACAGAAACATCAGCTACCGTACATGTGAATGAAAATGTCTCCAAACAATTATAGCCCAGATGTCCATTATCCCCAGCATTCAAGTGTTCCCACTGAGGCTTCACATATCATATTCTCACCTGCCCTGACCAAATTCCTAACCCCCAGAATTTGTGAAACTGATAGTTATTTTACACCATTAAGTTCTGGGGTGATTTGTTATGAGCAATATTAAATGGTATAGTACCTGTGGACAAGTTATATATTCTCCCTAACCTTCATTTTCCTTAATCTGTAACAGAAGGAAAATAGTACCTCTAACACAGGGTTAAGGTAGAATATATGACATAGGTAAAAATATTAAAGTGTAAATAATATTCACAGCCTTCTCCCTCCCCAGGCTGCTCAGTAAGATTGTGTTGATTTGCTCCAGGGAATTCATGATACTGATTAAGATAGTGCATAAAAATGGAATAGTGAAAAAAAGATGAGAGAGAGAATAAAAACACCAAAAGACACCTTGAGAATAAAAATATCCACATATGTAAAGACTAATTTTAGGAAGTTTTGCTAAGAAACATATTTTAGGGTATAATTTTAAGAAGTTTTGCTATGTAACTTACTGCCATGTACCTTGAAGATACCTTCAGTATTTTCAAGACAGCTCTGGAATATGCAGACATTACAGTCCTCTGTATAAATAGTTGTGTTTACATTGAATGAAACTGGGCTGAATGGCCTTAAAGCAAGAGCCACAGGACTAAGCTTCACTTGGTTGGGTTTCACCAAGTTAAACACAGGGCTTGTTACACAAAAAATTAAGAATCTCATGGATAGCATCTCAAATAATAAGAACCCAATAAAATAATACTTAACAATTAATCTTGGGGTCTGATACATAAATCTGTATTAGCATTTTCCTAGCCACATAATTTTATTTAAAATTACCTTGCTAGAAAAAAACAAAGTTTTATTTGAATGTCATTCAACCTTACTTTTTGTATCAGAAAATGCATTCTTTTAATTCTATGAAAACAAGAGTTCTAAAATATAGATTGTTTTTGAGAAGTATTGAGTGAATGCCTTTTTTTTATACTATGCACTCCCATTTACCAAGAATTATACAAAGGAGTATATGCATTTTCCCTTCAAAAAGTCTATATTCTATTTGGGAATCAAAGGAATAAGAATATGAATGAGTAAACAAGTAAGTGTCAGATTAAAATTTAAGAATAGAGAAGTCTTCATAAAAAATGTGAAGAAAAGATGATCAAAAATGTAATGCACTCAAATAATGTCCATATTCTGAAAAGATGTAGAAATTTTTCCTATAGGTAAAAAAAGGCATTCTGGTGCAGAGTATAGAGCTGAAAAGCTTTTTTTGTGTGTTGGTTCCTCATTTGTTTTGGTTTCCTTTTAGTAAACTGGCTGAAGCAGAAACCTTATGAGAACTCAGTAACAAAAGTTATTTAAAAAAGGTGGGGGCTGGGGTGCCTGGGTGTCTCAGTCGGTTGAGCATCCAACTTCAGCTCAGGTCATGATCTCACAGCTCCTGAATTCGAGCCCCATGTCAGGCTCTGTGCTGACAGCTTGGAGCCTGGAGCTTGCTTTAGATTCTGTGCCTCCCTCTCTCTCTGCCCTAACCCACTCGCATTCTGTCTCTCTCTCTCTCAAAAATAAACAAACATTAAAAAAAAGGTGGGGGGGGCAGATAAAGATGAGTCTATGGTGAGTTTCTGCCATAGTTAAACCTTGAACAACACAGGTTTGAACTGCATGGGTCCACTTATACACAAAAGCTTTTCAGTCAATACAGTACAGTAAATATATTTTCTCTTATGATTTTCTTAACATTTTCTCCAACTTACTATGTTATAATATAGTATATAATACATACGACATACAAAATGCATGTTAACGGACAAGCTCTACTATCAGCAAGGCCCAGTCAGCAGTAGGCTATTAGTAATTCACTTTTAGGGGAGTCTAAAGTTAAATGCAAATTCCCAACTGCACAAGACAGGCTGGCACCTGAACCCCTGCCTTATTCAAGGGTCAACTATTGTCATCAAGGAATAGCTAACAATTGCAGAAGCAAACATCAGACGACATCTTTTGTGATGCCTGTTCTGAAAGCAGTGTGTAGGATGAACTGGAAGAAAAATTGAAAGCAGGGTAGCTATTATTAGTTACCACCAAGTATGTGATAATATAGACCTGAATCATCCAAAAATTGTATTTTGATATCACTAAGTATAATGCCTTGTTTTAGAAATGATGAAACTTCAAATCACACGACTACCTGAGCTAAAATGGGGCAGAGGTAGACTAGAAATAAAGGTTTTACATTTTAATTCCACTCTTTCTTTGATACCATGAAATACCTGCTAGGTCTACATTGTTAATTCAATATCCTGACAATTGATTATCTAACCTCAGTTTTCAACTGAATAACCCATCTCTGGAAACCAGAAGTCAGGGCTCATGACACTTCAAGAGAACAGATTTTAGTATCTCTTTGAATTTTCATGTTCCAGAATTTCTCTGTAAAATAACATCACATCACTGCCATTAAATTACATTAGAATAAGAGTAATACATTTGTATGAGCCCTATCACAGTGAAGTTTATATAAATCACAACTAGACACGTCTGTCGTAATAAATTCAGTATTGAGATAGTGGGGCAATTTACTTACCACTCTTGACATTTAAGGACTTCTCTCCGGCAGGCATCCAAAGAGTGTCTACATGAGGACATGTAATAACAAATTCTGTGTATGTCTTACTTTCATATATCCATTTGTTGTGTTTCTGCAATGTGCTTAGAAGACTAGAAAAAGTGAGAAGGAAACAACAGAAATGGAGGCTCGACCTGAACTTTGACAGAAACTGCGGAAACATCCCAGTTACCACTGCAGAGACAAAGTTATTCCCAATGCCCATACAAGTCATAATTCCAGAATAAGCATTGTGAGTACATTATACAAAGAGCTTTCTGATAAACTCTGAAGAAATGAACGGTTTTAGAATAAGAACAATTTCATATGTGTAGGGTTAATTGTAGCTAAAGGTTATTGCTTTAAATCTTGCTCTTTGTCATCTGTGAAATTCTTAATGCTAAAGTTTAACCCATTTATAAGAACTAATGGGGTTTTTTATGCTGAAAACATGATTATCTCTGTATAGAAAACAGGAGATTGCTCTATGATCATGGCCAAAGTCAACGCATCACTACCAACTGGCTGCAATATACTGAATTACATGCCAATTATTTTGAATAGTAAGGTTTTTTTAAAATATGTCATAAGCTAAACTGAGCAAACTCATAAATTAACATGGTCAGGGTCACAATCATCCTCTTTAAAAAACTTAATCAAAATTTTTTAATGATGGAGTCATCAACACCATCTCCCTCAACATCATTTCACATCCTTCTTGGTCTATCCTCCAAATGAAGCTATTTTGAAATACACTTTGTAACCACTACATTTATTTACACACACATAGTACATATTATGTATATACTATCTAATAATGCTTTTCATATATGTGGTTTATAAATTTAAAAGTAAATTAAGAATCTTGCATGCAGATACTATTTAAAAATATTATAAAATTACTTTTTTCCCTCCAAGTTCACTATGTGCCGAGTGTATTTTTGACTATGTTCTTTTATGCTATTTTCTAGTAAGTTATTTTACATTTTTACCATTTTCCCAAAGAGCAGCAATCCTCAAATCAGGCCATTGTAGTATATGTCCAGATAGTAACATGTAAATATACATGAAGAGTCAGAGGAAAGGTCTTTCTGAGGCTGTTTTAAACAACTAGAATAAAGGGGAAATGATTTCAGCAGTGAAAGAATCAGCAGGGACAGGAAAGTGCCAACTCTGATTAGAAGCCTTGAAAGCACTAACTGCACATCTCAAGGTAAAATAGGATTTTCAATAACTCACCCTGCATCACAGCACTTGTAAGTGGTGAGAGGTGATTGGAGGGGGAAATAGAATTTGACCTTTTCTTAGTGAAGTAAAAGAAGAAGTTCATCCATTGAACTGGAAGCTTTTAGTGGAGTTACTGGAAGACAAAGCTACAGCTTGAAAGGAACACAAAGTGCAGAGCTTGGCAGTTTTATCCGAGAAGGTGCTTCAATGGGTTTACATTTGATTGAAACTCAAAGAATTCCTACAAAACCAGTACACCTTTAAGATTTAAAATTTCTCACACGTTTCTCTATGAAATTCAACATACATAGAACGTTGCAAAATGCACTAAGTCCTTCAGAAAACATTATGCATTGTATAGCATAACAAAGCTTCTTAAAAATTATCTATATAATTTTCTACATATAGGAAATAGAAAAATAGAGCTTGTGAGATGTTAAAGTAACTGTCTTGTACTGAGTTATATACAAAATATAGTCCCTTCCTCTCTCCATGCAGCAACTTTTTTTCATTTCATTGGCTGTGATTGGTGTTAGAAAGTCTCAGATTTTCCCATTGGATAAAAATCCAGTTTTGTTTTAGAGTTTATTTACTTTTGAGAGAGAAAGCCCACGAGCGAGCATGCAGGGGAGGGGCAGAGAGACACAAAATCTGAAGCAGGCTCCAGGCTCTGAGCTGTCAGCACAGAGCCTGATGCGGTGCTCAAATCCACAGACCATGAGATCAGAACCTGAGCTGAAGTTGGATGGTTAACCAACTGAGCCACCCAGACGCCCCTCAGTTTTTTAAAAATCCATTTTAAGTTAACGATGGTACTGAAATGGCAACACACTGCAGAAGCTAAATGAGGTTCGGTTTTGTTTTAGGTGTATGGCAAACTCTGGTTTTTGAAAATAAAGTTTTAACATCTATTTAGGATCTCTATCATTTATCACTTTAACCACGATAACTTCACAAATCAAAATAAGTAGGGGTAAGTAATAACAGTTCATCACCCTACAGTCTGTCTCTTGGAAGTGATTTTCAATAATTTCAAAGAAGGAAAAAAAAAGGACCATTTTATATCTAAAAAATCTGATGTGAGTCATTACTGATTTCTTTTTACCCAGCATCTTTCACCAAGAGGCAGTAAATCTTAGTTTCACGAATGAATAATAAAAATGAAGAAGTAGGTAATTGTCTGAACCACAGTATTACTTATCACTAGAAGCAGATATATTCACCAGAAACCCACTAAGAATCCATGTAAGAGAAATGTCACATTCAAAAGAAAGCACTAAGAAATGGGAAAAAAATAATAATAATGTGAATGCATAAAACGATCAATCAGGAATTAGATAAGTCAAGCAATGAATGAGGGTGGTGGTCAAATAATGGCTACCCCAAAATGTTCACGTGCTATTCCCCAAAACCTCTGAATATGTTACTCTATGTAGAAAAAAAAATAATTTGCCAAATTAGAGATCTTGAGGTGGGAAGATTGTCCTGATTTATCCAGGTATACCCAATATAATCATCCTACCAGGATCCCTACACGAGCTAGGCAGGAGGATCAGAATCAGAGATGTAACAGAGAAGGCAGACGTCTGAGCAATGCAAATGTTGGTACTAAAGACAAAGGAAGAGGCCATGAGTGAAGGAATGCTGGCATCCTTAAACAACTAAAAAGGGCAAGGAAACAAATTCTCCCCTTCAGCCTCCAGAAGGAATACAATCCTGTCAAAACCTTGATTGGGGCCCAGTGAATTCCATTTCAGACTTCCAACTTCCAGAACTATAAGGTGAGACATCTGTATTGTTTTAAGCCACTAACAACAGAAAACTAATATACTTGGCTAAACATTACTCCTCAATTTCTAAATCTGCTTTCAATTAAAAGGAGTCATGTTCATTTAAAGAAAAGTATGAGCAGAAGAACACAAAGAAATATGTGAAATTTTCTACTCCATCCATTTTCAGTGCAATACTACACAATGCAATCAGGTATATAATGTATATTCACTGTGCATTTGGGAGGTGTGGCTCATGTTAAGGGACCATCTATTCATCTATGACTTTTAAGTCAAAATTAATTAAGCTGAAAATGCCACCTCACCATCTGAAAGTTTATCTCACTGTTCAAACTATGTTAACAAAGAATACTTCAGCTTTTCAATTTAGAAATGACTACTTTCTTCCTTGTTAGATCCTAATCGGCAAGGGAATTCATAATTAAAAATAACTCTAAACCTTGAGAGATAAAAAGCCAACAGTCCTATGATTCATATAAATATGCAAATTTTCTTTATGATTCTTTTAAACGAACCTGCTTTCTCTACTGTGCAAGGATGATAAGTATCCTATTGCACTAATAACCTTTCAATATTATTAATTATGTTTTCCTTTTTAGGTCTGAAATAAGTACCTGGTTGCTGGTTAAGAAAAATCTCCTGAGAAGAGTGGCTGCTAAATTGTGTTTGTTTCTATAAACACAAAATATGTCATTAATCCAGTTTTATCCCAGAGAGGATAGTTGTTTTCCATGCATTATGGTGATTTTATTGTCTCTTATTAAGGAATAATGGCAAACTAAAGCAACTGCATTAACACAGTCTTGTAATAAAAAGTAACGTTTTTGCTTTTCTAATTAGTTACACTCATCTTATGAGAGAATGAAGCCAGATATGTTTGGTTATGTTTGAGCTGCAAAGTCTGTATTTAAAAAAAAAAAAAAAAAGCAAAAAAAAAAAAAAAACAAAGGAATGCCCTCCATTGATTTTTGGCACAGGTGTGCTAAGCTTCTGTGCACAACTGTTTCAAAAGCAAGGCCAAATATTAGCTGGAAAGAACTCCTCTTACCTCAAGAGGTATCCCAACAGCTACGTGCCAAAAAGGAGGGGGGCGGGGGAAGAGCCTCCCAACAAAAATTGTGTACTGAAATAATTGCTCCCTTGTGTAATTAATTAGGTATATAGCGGGCCACTTGCCTTGCTGTAGGACCAAATATAGGCACAATTAGCTGCATTTGACCAGTTACATACCTGTGGATTTGGAGTCACAAGTGTAAAGACAGTAGGTGCTTTGAAAAATTGGTTCTCAGCAATTTGTAGTTCACTTCAAACACAGCTACATATATTTTAATAACTTACCTTTCTTTAATATATGCAGCAGGTATGTCAATGAATTGCTTTCTCCTCCCCAACACCTGCTACTTTTCATAATCTTTACTCTTCTCTAAGTAAGTGACAAGATCTACTCTGCTGAGGATCTTTTTGTGAACAGAATGTAAAAAAGACATTTGCATGAAAACAGTTACTCGGATCATTATAAATGTCAGCCTTCCTTTCTCTAAGTCATAACTTTTATGAAATTTGATTATTTTTAATAAAGTGAAGGATTGATTCTTATTTTGCTTTACCCTAAAATAAAAAAAAATCATCCATCAATTTAATGGGAGATTTTTGTTATCTTGAGTACATTCACAGAAACGAAATGCCAACGAACTGTGACACACTGGAGGCAGAAGTGAGTTTCACTGCAGCATCCGGCTAAACCTAAGGGTTGCAGTTTATATCTGACTTGCAGCCCACATATGAGTCAGCGGGTCTATTCAGAATCACAAGTCAATAGGTCCGTGTATGTGTGAAGCAGATCCCAGTTGCCTTTTCATAAACACATGGTAAAGGTGGAGGGACAGAAAGCTCAACAGTGGATTGGGGAAAATGGCCTAACAGAACTGAACTGAACTCAGAAGCAGTTTTACTACATCCTTGACATATGACAAGCAGGTGCTATTATGTGTGAGCACATCTCTTTTTACTTACACGTTCCTACAGAAGGTGTTCAAGAGAAACTGTCAACTACCAGTGGAAAGAAAGTCAGCATCAGGTGAGAAATAAGTCTGGGTTCACACAACTAAAGTCTCCATAATAGAGAGAATTTCCCAGGATCTAAGTTCTGTTAGACGTGGACAAGAGGCCTGCATTCCTCTTACTGACCAGCACACTCCCAGCAACCAAAAACCAGGCCTGGTCCATGGTAAATATTTGTTGAATGATGAATGTGTACCTAATTTGAATCAATGTCCAGTAAATTCTAACTGTCAACTCTTTAAGACCTTCAGAAAAAAATAGCTTTGAGCAAAAGTATGATTATTATACCTACTATGTTAAGAGAGAGAATCTCCGTGATCCATTTGTGGTAGCGTCCAAAAGGAAAACTAAGTTAACCATATTTACTGAGTCTTAAAAGACCAGGCTAGGTGATTTGTGGTTAAATCTTGCAAAGCAGAAAACTGGGTAGAATTGTACAGAGTTTATGACAGAATGGTTTGGATTGTTGGATGGAGTGTGGCAACCACCTTGAAAAAGTCTTGATAAGCAAACTTATCTTAATGTATTGGTCATGGTTCTCCAGAAAAATAGAACCAATATATACAGAAAGAGATTTATTATAAGGGAATTACCCAATTATAGAAGCTGGCAAGTCCCAAGATCTGCAGGGTGAGCCCCAGCAAGTTAAAGACCCAGGAAAATTGATGGTTTAGTTCCATCTGAGACCAAAGGCCTGACAGCAAGGAGACTCACTGGTACAGCTCCAATCTGAAGACCAGTAGGCTCAAGACACAGGAAGAGCTGATGTTTCGTTTGAGTCCAAAGGCAGGAAAAAAAGCCAACGACCCAGTGCAAAGGCCATCAGTCAGGAACAAATCTGACTCACTCAGGGAAAGGTCAGTCTTTTTGTTCTATTCAGGCCTTCAAACTGACTAGATGAGGCCCACAGACATAATGGAGGGCAACCTGCTTTACTCAGTTTGCCAATCTAAGTGTTAATTTTATCCAAAACACCACGAAATGTTAACTCAGAAAATGTTAAAAGTAACCATCAGCCTCAATACGTACACTAGTTAGTTCACATTTTATCCTCCAGGAGCCAGTGGGTAGGTTCTATTTGCTTGTTCTCAGGACAGTTTCACAAAGGGAGGACTGAAAAGTATTGTCTTGTCCTTATATTATTGAAATATGTTCATTTCAGTTCCCAAACTTTTATCTTACTCTTGAAATCTCCTGTTTAAAAAGATAAATCCTTAAACCAAGGATTTGGTTTACATTTCCCATCCATAAGATTTCATGGTGATCTTATGACCAGCAAATTTAACATGTGCCTCTAAATGTGAAAATAACATTAGAAGATTGGGATTAAGATTTCCTACAACAGTCTCACAAACTGCACGCAGATAATTGAGGAAATACTCTAGAGCGTAAAACATCTGGATAACTACCTCAGTCCACCGCAAACGGTGAGAGTGCACTCCTATTTCCCTGCCACATCAATCTTGATAACAAAAATGAAGGTAAATTCCATAATTCCCCCAAAATTGTGATCAAAATAGAATTCCTAGTCAAGTAATTCAGGTCCTAAAAGAGAACATTTGTTCTGAGAAATTCATCTGGGGTGATTTACCAAATCTCTGCTGTTGTAGATCAAGTCCTGGCAAACTACAGCCCCAGGAGCCAAATCTTGACCCCTTAATAGTTTACAGGAACACAGCCGCTATTGTTCATTTACATACTGTCTCTGATTACATACTGTCTCTCCAGCACCACAACAGCCACAAAGCTGAATCACTGTAACAGATTCTATGGCCTGCAAAGCCTAAAATATTTACTATATGGCCTTTTACAGAAAAAACTTGGTTAACCTCTGGATCTACATAGACACAGAAGTTTTATAAATGGACTTTCTCTGCAGAACAAAGCTAAATATTAATTCTGTAAAAGATTTTTCTCCACCAATTATCATAAAACTGCTTTTTCTTATTATCCTTTTATTTCCTTTTCATATTTTTTTATATGTGGTTTGTTAAAATTCTAAGATCACTTGGCCTTCTCAGTTTCCTCAGTAAGAAAACCACAACTTTACATGTGAACTAATAATTATAAGGAGCTTAGTAAGATATAAAAAGTAATGAAAATAATGATATTTAGCTGTAATATACCAAAAAATGTATCTATGAATGTGTGTGTGTGTGTGTGTGTGTGCGCGCACGTGCTTTTATATACTTTGGACTCAATATCCTGTATATTCAATGAATTGTTAGAGATACATAATTGCCCCCTAAATGCCCAGTTATTGATGAAGTAATGCTAGCTTGTTCTCATAATGACAAAGCACCAGAGATAATCACTGAATGATTATTAATCTGGGATGAATATTCATTTAATCCATGTCTTTACAAGAAGCTTCACTACTGACAGGACACTAAATAAGTTTCTTTATGCCCATTTTAATTCTGTTTATTTGTTTTTCTCCACTGCCATGACTTTAAACAAAGTAAATTCTGTTTGTAGCTTGACTTGGGAAGCCTTCGTTTCCTCTGTGTCCTACATCAGCTCCCTTAAACACAAAATGCAACTCTGAGAACAGTGATTAATTAGTTCAAAGATTTGCCATCTGTTTCACTTAAGTCCTACAAGGTGAGAAATGACAAATTTGGACTAAGAGAAAATAAATGTTAATGAGGCTGTGATTCTACCCTTTGAAACAAAAAAGAGTGGTGAGCCTCTCATGTGAGTCAGTGGTATGTCAGCAAATGTTTAACAATTGCCTTTTGCAGTTTGAAGTGGGGGACTTGATTTGTAGTGTTTGCCTATTTTTGAAGGGTAAATACTCCCACAGCCGATTTCAAGCTATCACCCTAATGTCACCGAATACAGAGCTGGGAAGAGCTGCCCCGTAGCACACTATATTACAGTTTCTCCTCCATACAGGTACAATACATGTAATCGAACTCAAGAACATAGAGAATGAAATGTGGTAAAATCAGGACATGATGGGTATCTAACATTAATTTGATTTTCGTATAATTTACTTAATTATAGACTTATTGTTAGTTTTTAATAAACGGCTGTGTTTAACAATCACCTCACAAAATTCTTGAAAATTTAACAATCGTCTCCTACCAGCTGGTTCAAGTCTCCTTTCAGGAGCGGGTACAAACCAGCTCCAACACATCACTGCTGTGAGACTGTATTTTGCATAAAATATAACCGCACTTTTTTTTTTAATGAAAAAGAACCTTCTTCATTATTAGCCTTTTCATTATTAAACAAACTCCCTCAGCTTCACCTATTCCCTGTCATTCACAGACACACATAGGTACATACATGCACACAGTTTTATGGAACTTAACATCTCCTGGAACAAGGAATATAATACCCAACGGTTGTCACTATGGAATTGACAATTTCTCAGTGTTTTTATGGGCCGAATGCAAGACATCATTATTTTCCAGTTTTGAAGGGTCTTTATCAAACTGTAAATCAGCATGTAAACTTCTAGTGAGTCAAGATAAGAATGTCTTAACCTTTGCAAATGCAATGCATAACATAATGCACCAGACATCACAAATACTCAATAAATACTTGTGAAATAAATAATGAATCAATTAATATTGCTCTGAAAAAAGATCCCATATTGTTCCCCCCAAATTTCCACAAACTAAATATTCAAAAACAGACTGCAGTTAGCTCTTTGAGAAATCTTCAGTGGAAATATTTTATCCTGCAGCAGTACAGATTTCAAACAACTGCAGACACAAATGAATTTTTAAGGACTTTTAAGGATTCTATATACTTCAAAGGTTCGATTTAAAGATTGAATTACTCAGGAAAATCAACAAAGCCTACCACTGCATAATACTAAAGGCTTTACATATTTATAGAGCACCTAGAAAAGTATCTAGTTTATTTAAACTTCAATAAACTTCTATTGAAAGAAAAACACCTAATTTGGCTAACAAAGCATTATAATACCACCGCATTATTAAATAAGAGCTCCAGAATGCTAAAACATTTGTAAAAAAGAGAGAGAGAGAGAGAGAGAGAGAGAAACAAAGACTTAAGCTGACCATGTTCTTTTCTAAAGATAATGCTCAAAATACTTGATTAGGCTATAATTGAAAATATTAGAATCTTAAATCATTGTGTTTTTTCAAAACATTTTGGAATTTTTGTGAAATATAAATTAGTCCTTGAGTGTGTGAAAGTGGTAGGAAGTCGGGGAAATGTTTTTATTTAGTAGATACTGAACACCAAGTCTTGTCACCCAGGAATAAGTTTTTCAAAGGAAAAGTCAAAACACTATCAGTCTTTCTTAGCCTGTTAATGTGACTTACTAAAGACACTCACCCCTGTATGATTCCCAGATAGAATCTTTTACTCTCAGGTCAAAAACCCATCGTAGGCCTTCCAAATATCACAGCAACATTCTAGTTTGTTTGTTTGTTTGTTTGTTTGTTTGTTTGTTCATGGAGACCCTAATTTCTCCCTCCTCCATCAGGAAACTTTTCAGAAAACCAAATTTTCTCTCTTCTGATTTTTGCCTCTCTTCCTCCTTTGAGTTTTGCCTGATTTCATCTACCCACAATATTGGCAGCTAATAATTGTTTTCTTTACCCATGCCAGCTTCATCTCTGGCAATTCTCTAAATAGGTTCTCCAATCTCTGATTGCTTAACACTGTGAACACTTACGCAAAAGGTGACTGTGTTGCATACAATTCTATAGGACCTTAGCATGGGTAGACTACCGTAAGCCCTTAAAGATACCCTTAAAAGTAACTGAATTGGTATAACTGGAAAGCATTCCAACATTCAAAAAGAAGGACCATCTGTTGTCAAAACATCTGTAATTTAGACTGAAATAAAGGAAGATTTTTACCACCAAAATCTATGCCTGTTCACAACCCTATTCTATTAAGATTTCCTGTAAGTATATACATATTCACAAAACTTTAAAATAAAAACGTTTCCATAAATGTGGAGTTTATTAATATTTGGGCATAGTTATTTAAGAGGTGTTTTATTACCTTTCTATGATAAGATACAATTTTTTATTTCTCTTTTCACAAAGCTATTAAAAAATAACTTTTGAGACTTACAGTCAAGGCCAAGCAAAGAACAGCTTGGGTAGAAGAAACATGAGAAATAGAATCATATCTTTCACTACCATACTTTTGTCAGTGAAAAGCTTACTTACAATAATTCATCTAACAAATATTGAGAATCAATTTTGTAGCAGAGATCATACTAAGTACCAAAGTTATAGCAGTGAATGAAACTAGAACAAGTCTCTTAATGATGCCATACCCTCAGTGTTTGCAGGTATAAAATAAGGAGTTTATGATAATAAGCTTCCATCTCTAAAATATTATAGTCTATGAAATAGAAACAAATCATATCAGATGAATTCCTTGTAAAAGCCACATTAATAGTTCACTTCAGCATCTTTATTATAATAAACAGGAAATGAATGAAGGAAGTCCAAAGGTACAAGCTTCCAGTTATAAAATAAGTCATAGGGATAGTATGTACAGCATGGTGACCACAGTTAATAACAAAATAGTAACCAACTTAAAACTAATGTACTGAATGGCTTGTTAAAAATACTGTGGTTTTTGACATGTTGGGGGAAGATGGCTGAGTAGGAGGATCCTAAGCTCACTCATTCCACAGACACAATAAGGTAACACCCACATGGGTGTAAATAGCCCAGAAAACTACCCAAAGACTGGCACAACAAATGTTCCGTAGCTAACTGTAGAGAAAAGTGTACCTAAAGAACACAGAAAGGGTGGAGACAGGTCAAAAGCCAAATTGACTTGCAAGACTCTCCACTGGAGAAAGGCATGGTTGACATGGAGAGAGGGGAGACCAGAACCCCATGCTGGGGACCACAAAAATGAAAGATTGATATGGGAAAGGTAAATCCCCCTAACACATGGCTTTGAAAACCAGAGGGGCCTAACCATCAGTGTGGCCTAACACTTGGAAATTAAAAAATCAGCTCTGGGAGAGCCAAAAGGGTGGAATCCCCACCCTTCAAGAGACAGTACAACAAAGAGCCCCATTGAGATATGATATAAAAGCAGCAGTTGGAAAAATGCCTAGGATATACAGGAAGATTTATTCACTACTCTCAGAACACGTGCTGGAGGTACACATATCTTTGGGAGACTTCCCCAATAACAAAAGATCTGGCAGGTACCATTTCACTCCCCCACCCCCAGCCTAGATACACCAATACCTGTGGGAACCAGCATAGTGCAACATCTCCACCTAACTTCCCAACAGCATGCCTACATCCATGTTCTTCTGTGGGGTATATAAAGGTAAGTAATATGACTGATAGAGAATTCAAAATAATGGCCATAAAGATACTCACTGGACTTGAGACAAGAGTGGAGGACCTCAGTGAGACCCTCAACAAAGAGACTGATAACCAAGAAGAATCAGAGATGAAAACCTCAAGAAGTAAATTAAAAATACACTAAATGGAATAGATAATAAAGTAGAGGAAGCAGAACAGACCAGCAACCTGGAGGAGAGAGTAATGGAAAGCAATGAAGTTAAACAAGAGAGAAAAAGAATAAAAAGTAAACATAGACTAAGAGAACTCAGGAACACCATCACACATAGTAACACATGCATTATCTTAGAAGAAGAGAGAGAAAAGGTAATAGAAAGTTTATTTTAAGAAATAACTGCCAACTTCCCAAATTTGGAGAAGGACAGATATTCAGATCCAGTAGGCATAGAGAACCCCCAAGGAAGTTCAACCAAGACACACAGATATTAAATGGAAAAAAGTGGTGACAAAGAATTTTAAAGCAGCAAGAGAAAACAAATACATACAGGGGAAACCCCATATGGTTATCAGCAGATCTTCAGCAGAAACCACAGGCCAGAAAGGAACAACATAATATATTCAAAAGGTTGAAAGGAAAAAAAAAACCTCCAACCAAGAATACTCTATCCAGCAAAGCTATCATTCAGAATAGAAGGAGAGATAAAGAATTCCCTGAACAAAAGTTAAAGGACTTCATCACCACTAAACTAGTCCTACAAGAAATATTAAAGGGGACTCTCTGAGTAGAAAAGGAAACACCATAAGTAGGAATAAGAGAAGTAGAAAACACAAAATCAGTAATATTAAATATATCCATAAAAATCAGTCAAGATATTCACAAAATAAAAGGATAAAAAGTATGACACCTTATACCTAAAATGTGAGGGGTGGGGGGAGAAGAATACAGAAAGGTTCACAAAGAATACAGATGGTTCATATCTAAGCAACCATCAGCTTAATATAGATTGCTATATGCCTAAGATGTTTTATATATAAGCATAACAGCAACCACAAATCAAAAACCATTAAAAGACTGCAAAAGAAGAAAAAGGAATTCAAGTATATCACTAAAGAAAACAAATTGTGAAAGAGAGCAAAGAAGGAACAGAGTACAACTACAAGAACAACCATAAACAAACAACAAAATGGCAATAAGTATATACCTATCAATAATTACTTCAAATGTAAATGGACTAAATGCTCCAAAAGACATAGAGTGACAGAATGGATAAAAAACAAAAATTACCCCTATATAAGATGGGTGACATCATTAAGATACCTAACAAGACACTCATTTCAGACTTAATAACACATACAGATTCAAAGTGAAGGGATGGAAAAGCATTTATTGGATCAACAGATGTCAAATGAAAGCTGGGATAGCAATATTTATTTTGGACAAAATAGACATTAAAACAAAGACTGTAACAAGAGACAAAGGAGGACATTTTATAATCATAAAGAGAACAATCCAACAAGAAGACATAACAATTCTAATTATTTATACATGCAACTTCTAATTATTTTATACATACATAAAGCAGCGAATAACATAAAGGAAAGAATAGGCATACAGTAATAGTACAGGACTTTAACACTCCACTTATACCAATGAATCAATCATCGACATAAAAAATCAGTAAGCAAACAGTAGCTTTGAATGACACACTGGGACTACATAGACCTAACAGATATATTCAGAACATTCTATCCTAAAACAGCAGAATTCACATTATTTTCAGGCATACACAGGACATTCTCCAAAACAGACCACATATTAGGCCACTAAACAAGTCTCAACAAATTCAAAAAGACTGAAGTCCTCCCATGCATCTTTTCCAACCATAATACTACAAAAACAGAAATTGACCACAAGAAAAACACAAATACATGTTCTCTGGAAAGAACACAAATACATGGAGGTTAAATAACATGCTGCCAAACAATGGGTCAACCATGAAATCAAAGAGGAAATCAAAAAATACATGGAAACAAATGAAAATGAAAACACAAAGGTCCAAAATCTCTGGGGTGCAGCAAAAGCTATTCTAAGAGGTAAATTTATAGCAATACAGGCTTACTTCAAGAAGAAAAAAAAATCTCAAATAAGCAAACTAATCTTACACATAAAGGAGTTGGAAAAACAAAATCCCAAACCAGTAGAAGGGAAATAATAAAGATTATAAGAGAAATAAGCAAAATAGAAACTAAAAAACAGAACAGATCAATGAAACCAGGAGCTGGTTCTTTGAAAAAATTAACAAAATTGATAAATCTTTAGCCAGACTCAATGACAACCAAAAACAAAACAAAAAACAAAAACAAAAAAAAAAGCATGCACATGCAAGAGAACTCAAACAAAATCACAAATAAAAGAGGAGAAATAAATGATACCACAAAAATTCAAAGGATTAGAAAAGAATATTATGAAAAAATATATGCCAACAGATTGGACAACCTAGAAGATTGGATAAATTCCTAGAAACATAACCTCCCAACAGTGAATCAGGAAGAAATAGAAAATTTTAACTGAATACGAGCAATCAAATTGAGTCAGTAATCTAAAAACTCCCTCGAAACCAAAGTCCAGGAGCACAGAGCTTCACAAGTCAATTTTACCAAGCATTTAAATAAGAGTTAATACCTATTCTTCTCAAACTATTCCAAAAAGTAACAGAACAAAAGGTTCTAATTTCATTATATGAGGCCAGCATTACCCAGAAACCAAAACTAGTTAAAGGCACCACAAAAAAAGAAAAAAGAGAGCTTATAGGCCCATGTCGCTGATGAATACAGATATAAAAATCCTCCCAGCCAAAATTACTAGCAAACCAATCCAACAAAACATTTAAAAAATCATTCACCACAATCAAGTGAGATTTATTCCTAAGAGGCAAAAGTGGTTCAATATTCACAAATCAATGTGATACATCATATCAACAAGAGAAAAAATAAGAACTATATGATGATTTCAGCAGATGCAGAAAAAGCATCTGACACACTACAATACCCATTTATAATACAGACCCTCAACAAGATAGGTTTAGAGAGAACATACCTCAACATAATAAAGGTCATATATGAAAAACTCACAGCTAACATACTCAATGGGGAAAAACAGAGAGCTTTTCTCTTAAGATCAAAAACAAGACCAGGATGTCCACTCTCACCACTTTTATTCAACATAGTATTGGAAGCCCTAGACAGCCATCAGACAACAAAAAGAAAGGGCATCCAAATCAGGATGAAGCACAACTTTCACTATTAGCAGGTGAAATTATACTCTATATAGAAAACCCTAGAGTCCATCAAAAAAAAAAAAAAAAAAAACACCACCTGCTAGAGCTTATAAATCAATCCAGTAGCACTGTAGGACACAAAATCAATGCACAGAAATATACTGCATTTCTAGAGACTAATAAAGAAGTAGCAGAAAGAGAAATTAAGAAAACAATCCCATTTACAATTACACCAAAAATAATAAAATATCTAGAAATAAACTTAACCAAGCATATCTAAGTCCTATACTCTGATAACTATAAAACACTGACAAAAGATTGCACACACAAATGGAAAGATATTCCATGCTCATAGGAATATTTGGGAATAACAAATATCATTAAAATGTCCATACTACAGAAAACAATCTACAGATTTAATGCAATCACTCTCAAAACAAAGAACATTTTTGACAGAACTAGAATAATATTAAATTTTCTATGAAACCACAAAAGACCCCACTAAGCCAAAGCAAACTTGAAAAAGAACAAAACTGGAGGTATCACATCCTAGATATCAAGATACATGACAAAGATTCAGTAATCAAAACAGTATGGTACCAACACAAAAATAGATATATACATCAATGGAACAAAACAGAGTGTCCAGAAATAAACCCACTATTATATGGTCAGTTAATCTTTTATAAAAGAGACAAGAATATATAAAGGAAAAAGTCTCTTCAACAAGTGGTGTGGGAAACCTGGAAAGCTGCATGCAAAAGAATTAAACTGGACAATTTTTTTTCACTATACACAAAAATAAATTCAAAAAGGATTAAATACCTATTTGTGAGACCTGAAACCATAAAAATCCTAGTAGAGAGCACAGGCAGTAAAATTTCTCTGTCACCAGCCACAGCTATATTTTTCTAGACAGGTCACCTGAGGCAAGGAAAACGAAAGCAAAAGTCAACTATTGGGACTGTATCAAAAGAAAAAGCTTCTGCACAATGAAGGAAAACAACCAGTAAAACTAAAAGACAACCTGATGAATAGGAAAAAATATTTGCAAATAATGTATCTGACAAAGGGTTGGTATCCAAAATATACAAAGAACTTCTATAACTCAACACACACACACACACACACACACACACACACACACACACACACGTGCGCGATCTAATTAAAACGGGTAGAGGATATGAACAGATGTTTCTCCAAAGACGACATCCAGATTACCAACAGACACGTGAAAAGATGCACAACATCATTCATCATCAGGAAAATGCAAATAAATCAACAGCACAGTAAGATATCAACTTCACACCTGTCAAAATGGCTAAAACCCAAACCACAAGGAACAAGTGTTGGTGACAATGTGGAGAAAAAGGAACCCTCTTGCAATATTGGAAATGCAAACTGAGGCAGCCACTGTGGAAGACAGTTTAGAGGTTCCTCAAAATATTAAAAGTAGAACTACTATGTGATCCAGGAATCGCACTACAGAGTATCTACCCAAAGAATATAAAAACACTAATTCAGAAAGATATATGCACTTCTGTGTTTATTGCAACATTATGTATAATAACCAAATTGTGGAAGCAACCCAAGTGTCCATCAACAGATGAATGGATAAAGTAGCAGTGTATTCCGTGAAAAAGAATGAAACCTTGCCATCTGCAGCAACAAAGATGGATCTAGAGGGCATAATGCTCAGTGATATACATCAATGGAAGACAAATATAATTTAATTAATATGTGTAACTTGAGAAACAAAACAAATAAGGGGTGCCTGGGTGGCTCAGTTGGTTAAGGGTCCAACTCGATTTTAGCTCAGGTCATTATCTCATGGCTCGTGAGATAGAGCCCCATGGTGGGCTCTGAGCTCACAGCACAGAGCCTACTTGGAATTCTTTCTCCCTCCTCTCTGCTCTCCCACCCAAGCACACACATGCTCTCTCTCAATTAAAAAAAAAAATTTTAAAGGAACAAAACAAACGAACAAAAAGAAAAAGACAAACCAAAACACAGACTCTTAACTATGGAGAGCTGATGGTTACCAGAAGGCAGGTGGGCAGGGGGATGGGTGAAACAGGTGAAGGGGATTAAGAGTACACTTATGATGAGCACTGAGTCACACAGAAGTACTGAATCATTATGTTGTACACCTGAAACTAATATAACATTGTACACAACTATATTGAAATCAAAATTTTTTTAAATAATCAAAAAATCCTGAACTTGTTTTTAATTTTCAGATTAGGGTGTTTTTTTTTATTAAAGGGACCCTTGAAAACTAATTTTAAGAACTGTTTTGTTGAATATAGTTACAGAAAAGTTTACAAATCACCCAGGAAATATCACCAGGTAAATAAATCCACATAACCCTCCAGATCAAGAAACAATGCCCTCCATGAGTCTTCTTTGTGTACCCTCCCAATAATTACCCCTTTCCCTCCTCCCAGAGGGACCTTTATCATGAATTCTAATACTTACTACAGTTGGAATTTTCTATAAATTGAAGTATACAGTACTATTTTTGCCAGACTCCTTTATTTCATAAGTTTATGTGTGCATTGTTGCTTCTAGCTTTAACTTGCCCATTTTCATTGTGTAGAGTATCCCACTGTGTAGAGTGTTCCATTGTATCAACGTCTCACAATGTACTGATCTATTTTTGAAGAACATTGGAGTCACATACAAATTAGAGCTTACATGAAAAATGAAGCTATGCTCATTTTTATTCGAATTTTTTGATGCACATGTACATGAATTGTTCTTGGATATACATCAAAGATAACATGCTGAATCATTAAAGTAACTTAAAGCAAGAAAGTTTATCTGTCAGGGCTTTCGTTTGTTTTGTTAATATATATCCTAAATGTATTCCCACATTCATGTGTTTCCAAATAGATAAGCTAAAATTAAAACTACAAAATAATTTAAAGACATGATAGTTAACCCAAGCAATCAGAATCCTTAAGGAGTAACCAGTGTTGAGATAAACACACACACACACACACACACACACACACACACACACACGTGCACACACAATTGGGTTCTAATGTGTTATTGACATTACCTTGAAATGTAGTCATCAAGGGCCAAAATTTTAAAATTAACCAAGAAGTTCCTCAAATCCTAAAATTTAAGTGATTTCAAATTGTTTCATAATTTTTCAGAAATGCCTCTTTAATTCTTATAATTCAAGTTAGCTTTATTTTGACCATATCCCATTACTTGGCGTACACTACAACTTTTGGTTTCTATATGTGCTAAATTTTTAAAATGAGTAATTGTAGGGGTGCCTGAGTGGCTCAGTCAGTTGAGCATCCGACTTCGGCTCAGGTCATGATCTCACAGTCTGTGGATTCAAGCCCCACGTCGGGCTCTGGGCTGACAGCTCAGAGCCTGGAGCCTGTTTTGGATTCCGTGCCTCCCTCTCTCTCTGCCCCTCCCATGCTGATGTTCTCTCTCTCTCCCTCTCAAAAATAAATGTTAAAAAAAATTTTTTAAAGAAAAACTGTACTCTGTAGGCTGTATTTTTTATCTAGGATAATTAGAATTATTCTTGAAGTTTTTTTTAATGTTTATTTCTGAGAGAGAAAGAGAGCAAGAGGGAGAGAAAACAGGGGAGGGGCAGAGAGAGAGGGAGACACAGAATCTGAAGCAGGCTCCAGGCTTCAAGCTATCAGCACAGAGCCTGACGCAGGGCTCAAACCCCCAAACCTCAAAATCATGACCTGAGCCAAAGTCAGACACTTAAATGACTGAGCCACTCAGGTGTCCCATAATTATTCTTAATTCTACTGCTACAAGATCTCTCTTAAAGTATTCTGATAGTACAATTGATGGCTGGAACAGCAAACTGAATATTGTGGCAGATAAAACAGTAGTATGCCTTAATCATTATACATGCCAACCACAGTTTTTGAAAGGAATTGCTAATTTTAACTCTGCAAGAAATCCTTACTTAAGGATTATGCAAATTAAATTTCAGTGAATCCCAACACTGCGTCCACAATCCATAAGAGTAAATTAGTTTTAGTTTCTGGCAACTATAGCACTTACATATTAGCCTTTTTCTTAGCTTGTGTCCCATGTGTGGGCTCCCACTGTTTAAACAAGTATGCAATCTCTCTGCCCCTCCCCCATTCATGCTCTGTCTCTCTCTCTCTCCCCAAAAAAATAAACGTTGAAAAAAAAATTAAAAAAAAAGGGGGGGGGGCGCCTGGGTGGCGCAGTCGGTTAAGCGTCCGACTTCAGCCAGGTCACGATCTCGCGGTCTGTGAGTTCGAGCCCCACGTCAGGCTCTGGGCTGATGGCTCAGAGCCTGGAGCCTGTTTCCGATTCTGTGTCTCCCTCTCTCTCTGCCCCTCCCCCATTCATGCTCTGTCTCTCTCTCTCTCCCCAAAAAAAATAAATAAACGTTGAAAAAAAAAATTTAAACAAGTATGCAAGTACACACTTAGAGAAATCAAAAGACTAAGACTTTATTACAAATAGTTATAGTCACTGTCCATTATCAGTAGACCAATGACTACTTAGAGATTGTGTAGCTGGCAGATCATGTACTACACAATTCTTATCACTGTCTAGTTGTAGCAAGTTTATTTTTTCAAAAATTAACACTTATCCCCTAGAACATAGGAATAGAAGAAAAAGTCAAACTTACGCAGGTGGCAAAACATCTGATATTTTCAAAATCACTATAAAAGTCAGCAATGCAGATGCACAAATGATAGGACCAGGTTTTTCAAGTACTACTTGAGAGAAGCACTACCACTTAGCTGCAGATACTCTGATTAAATTAAATGATTCATCTTTTAAGGCGCTGTTTAAATCTGAATTTCCCTATTCACATGATGAGAAAGGGCTTCATGTGTCACCAATTACAGTGACCTTGCTCACCGGTGATAGAGAATGGAATATAATGCAGTTTCAGCTATAGCCTCCATTATAATATGGACAGGATTAAACATGACAGAAAATTGATCATTTTCCAGATAGTTTAGGCCAGTCACAGAGTAATCAATCAGACTGTTGTACAATTGATGACACAGAGGTCAGACAGTCCATATAACTAGGTTCTTTTTCATCATACTATAGTTCACCCAGGTAATTCAGTCATTATGACAGCCAAAATTTGTGATTGATTAGGTGATTTTCAGTTCAGTTCTGACACAGCCGACATCAACCCCACTGTTTTACCATTCAGTACATTACTTTTCCATTTGAAATGAAACTGTCTCAAAGTAAATAATAATTTTTGAGGCCAAATAGCTTTAATAGCTGCTGAGTGGAAATGCTGGCTGAAGAGCCATCAATCTAGCTTAATCCTAGTACTGCTTTAATCCACCTCCACATGTGCTTTGGTTTCAAAGTAACTAAACAGTAATAGTGGGACAGTAGAACTCTAAGAGTGCAACTAATCTTTCCAGTTAATTGTGCAATGGCCAGACGGAGAATTCAAATCATTAGACTGATTAATAAAAATCAAAAATTAAGTTAAATTCACGTAATCCAGATCTCCAAAACAATGTTCAACTGTAACATAGCCTGGGGGTCTCTTTCAGTTATGAAGATTCCCTTAAGAAGATGCCACTTAAAAAGAATTTTAAAGGGCTCATGGCAGCAGGATGAAACACAGTGGGAGTTTATTCCTAGCAGAGAAAATTTCAGAATCATAGGTAGAAGGCCATGCAAGGGCACACTGTGACCAAGGAATAGCCCATAGGTCAGCACAGTTGCAGCAATGCAGGAGACCCAGCCAGAGGGGTACACGTGGGTTTCAGAACTGAATTAAAAAGCTAAAGATGCATCATTAAAGTATGATGATGATGAGTTTTAAGAAAGAGAGGTGCTCTGAAACACATTTTAAAATTACCCTAAGGTATCATGCAGCGAGGATTAAAGCAGGATACGTCTGCAAATACAAGCACTTAACAGAAAAGGCCGCAGTCCAATAAAGACATAAATTTGAACTTGGGCAATAACTGGGATGGTCAGGAAGGTTCAGAGAAGAGTTGTTTAAAAAGTTGAATAATGAGACTTAATGATCAACTGAATATAGGCAAGGTAAAAAGAACATTCTGGAACGATATCTAAACCTCTGCCTCTGCGGGAAATACATGTTCAGTTTGAGATGAGAAACTTAAGGTTCCTGAGGTACTTTCATATGGAAGTCTCCAGTAGGCAGCTGAGATATAGGTTGTTGGACATATGAATGAGCCGATTATTGGCATACACAAGTGGTAGTTGAAGGCATACAGGTGGGTGAGGCCACTTTGGGAAAGTATACTCAAAGAGAAAAGTAACAGAACCCTGTGGAATACCGATAAGGCTACAGAATACCAAAAAAAGGGAAGTAAAAAGTGATACAGGTCTGTTTCATCAGATAAGCTTTGACATAACTATAGTGGTACAAGATAATTAGTCATTTTGACAGCCTAGCATTTCTGCTCATTTCGACAATTACCAGTTCTACATAGCAGGAACACTCCCCAAGGAGTCAAGGGTGGGGAGAATTTCAAGTTGGCAAGAGTAATCGGCAGTGGCAAAACCATCAGGAGGTGGGTACTAACTACTGTGACGTGAAAATGTTTACTAGGTACGTCTCTGTGGAGGTTTTTGTTGAATCCAGCAGTAGTGGGCAGAACACACATCCTGATAATACAAACGGACACTTGCTATGTGTTGAACTGTGTCTCCCAAAAGGCTATGTAGCAGTTCTGATGTCCAGGACCTCAGAATGTGATCTTGTTTGGAGATGGGATTGTTGCGGATATAATCACTATCACTACATTAGGGTTAGTGTCCTTATAAGCAAACAGCCACATGAAGACATGTGTAAGGAGACCACCGTGAGAATGACAGAGGCTGGAGTAACACAGCTGTAAAGCCAAGGAATACTAAGAATTGACAGCTGACACCAGAAGCTAAGGAGGAGAGCCAAGGAAGGATTCTCGCCAGCCTCAGGAGGAACATGGCCCTGCTAACACCTGGATTTCAGACAACTAGCCTCAGGAATAAAGCTAGACTTCATTTGTTGTTTTAAGGCACCACATTCATGGTGCACTGGTACATTGTTACAGCAGCCCTGAGGTAAAGGGACGGTTCTGAACCAGGATATGCTTGATCCCTTTTCACGTAGTCTCCTGATCGTCGGATATCTATGATCTAATTTCAGCAAAAGGTCTGAGTTAATTCCAATTTAATTGAGAAATCATTCATCTTTGTATTTTTAATCACATGATGTCAATAAACAAGTTAACTGAATTTATACTTCAAAAATATATATATTCTTCTTGTCGGGTGCCTTACTTAACCGTTGTTACACATGGAAGGTTAACTAGATAATTAAAGTCGTTTCCTGGAAGATTAAGGTCAGAAAAAATAATTAACCTGAATCATCTAGGTGATAAATTTTTTAAAAGATAAAAGAGGGAGGATCGGTGGTATTTTCTCTTGACCTGTATATAAAAATGCTTCATTTTTCAGGTGACTTTTTTCATGTAAGGAATATGCAAAAGTTCTAGTTTTTAAAGATACCCATTAAGCTCTCAGAGGTCTTACTTTTCACATATATTTTTCATTATCACTGTATCTCTCCTAGCAGCAAAGAATATTCTAATAATTTTTTTAGCTAGAATACCGTATCTTGAAGTTCTTGGAATAACCTATGTGTTTTATGTTTGCATTCTTTCAGGACAGAAAAATATATATATTTCAAGAAAGAAAAAATATATCCAGCACCTGAGGCAAAATGTAAGGAGAGAACGCGCCAACAAATCTAACTTGCACAATAAATCTGTTCTGTCAGATCCTTGACAGGCATGTTTATGTTGACCTCTTTTTGTTTGGAGAGGAAAGAAACTGGTGTTGATCGAGGGTTACAGTAGAATAAAAAATAAATTGGGACATGAAATAGCGACATGGATTCCCCCCCCAACCCCGCCATCCCCAGGTCAGGACTCTGTTTATTTTTGTTAGTTTGTTATGCTTAGAAATGCAAACTGCAGTGAATTTCCCTTTATACTTTCTTACAAATGGGAAATATTCCTTTCTTTGCAAGTTTCACGGAAGCTGGGAACGCTAATACAATAAATATTTCAATGCTTGATTATGGTTGTACCTGTCTTCAGTATTCAAAATATTTTATTCTGACAAATAAAAACCCTAAGCCATTGGTGTGATTTACTATAACAAGCAGCTTTGTATCATACCTATCTGTTCACTCCATCCAAATCTCCATTTGAAAGGTAAGTCATAGGACTTAGAAGTCTGTATATATGTCCATGAACAGATGTATATGCGCCCTTTGTTTTGTGTTCAAGATCTTGGATATACTAGACAGATAACTTTTTATTGCCACCTTTTTAATGAAACACACTGGAATCCCAGATCTCTTTTAATCCTCTTAAAGTGAAAAAAGAAAATGTCTCTATATATAAACAGATCTGGATTTCACAAAGCACTATTATAAAAATATGAGATCTAGCACAGTAGCAAGAAAAAAAGGAAAAGAAAAGTAAGAGGTACTGGAGATCAGAAGTAATCATTATTTTACATCTATGACAATTCTAATATCCTCTCAGGAAAGGACTCAGTATTATCAAGTTTTGTTTTGTTTTGCTTTTACATAAGGTTGTGACACACAACATGACTTAAAATTGGTAACAGATATGCATATCCTATGCCTAAAACGTGGGTTTTGTTAGTGAGCAAATGCTGCAGCTCGGTAGTGTGGGGGTGTATATTTGGGCGTTAGCCCCACAAAAAGCCAGCCTGCACGACCTGTTCTCCAGCCTTAAAGCCGTACAGCTGGGCAGCCAGGCACCTAGGTGACCGCTCACAAAATGGCCACTCGTGTGTCCTCTATGTAACAAGTCCTAGGCTGGATGCTATAGTGATCCAGAGACTTGGACAGACATAATAAAATGCAAATTATACATTCCCTAGGAGCCACACAGATAAAGGCATTTGGGAGAAAAGAGTACCTCTTTCAGTTGGGAAGATCAAAAAAAGCTCTGAGTTAACTAAACTTACCATGGCAATCATGTTGCACTATACACATACATCAAATTATGATGGTGTACATCTTAAATACAGTGCTGTATGTCATTTAGAGCTCAATAAAACTGGAGAAAAAAAAATGCTCTGGGTTAGAGATAACTTTTAACTGACTCTGAAGGATATACAGGATTTAAAAATACATCAATGAGGGTAAAACAGCATCATGGGCAGAGGAAATATGTAAAAGTGGGGATTATAAGAGTATCTATTTTATAATAAATGAGAGGGTCAAATAAGATCCTTTCCAAAGTAAGAAGCTATTTTCCAAAATCTGATTTTACTATATGATTATTAGTCAGCTGAAATGGTAAGGTGGACCCACCAAGTTCAAAGACTTGATAATTCCAATAATTTTCCAGTTTGTTCAAAGGACCTTCAGAGCCCTGTTTAGGGGAAGCCCTATTTAAAGAGAACCACAAACCTTTGTTGAGAGATCCAAAGGACTTCCAAGAGCTTGAATACATACTGCTAAAATGCATTAATTTTCATAACAGTTTATAAATTTAACACAACTCCAATAGACATTTTTTAAATTGACAAAATGCTCTAAAATTATTCTGAAAAGATAAAAGGGCAAGGATTTAAAATTTTTGAAAAAAAATAAGAAATTTTTAACACTTAAACTTGTGGAGTCAAATACTTAATTGAAGAGAATAGAAAAAAAAAATTTAAGACCAACAGAGCTAACTAATCTGTATTTGGTGAATATAACAAGTCAAATAGTTTGAGAAGAAAATGTACTTATCAATAAGTTTTGTTACATCAATGGGATCCCACCGGATGCATCAACTTCAGAAAACACTTTATGATTTGCAGCTGATCTAAAGCAAAATCTTTTAGAGGCTTCACTGAAATAAACAAGTTCTGGCTGGAGAGCAAGAGCTCCCAACCAGTGTCAACACAGGCAACCTCCAGACAGCTTAGAGCATTCTGGACCAGAATGTGGGCATGTATTCTCTGCAAGCACAAGCCCAGTAATAACCCAAGATGCTAGAGAAAAACAAAGCCCCACATAAAAACGACAGATAAATAATTTTAAAGCAAAATACAGAGCTGCAGGTATTGTTGAAAACAACTTTGGCAAACAAGATCCCAGGAAATATTTATTTGTCTAGGGATCATACAGCCAACTCTTGGGTAGTCCACAATAACTACGATAATGAGAAATAATGCAAATTCCTCAAAAATATTATATGGTGCTTTTATATTGCCCAGTTTTTCCCTCTCCCCTCTATCCCCAATCTGAGTCCCCTTAGGGGCAGGTATCGTGTCTGTTCATTCTTGTTTCTCCACCACAGGAGAGAACCTGATGCATGATTGGAAATTAATCAAGACTTAATAAACATGTGAATTAACCTTTAAGTTTATGAGACCTCTGTTTTTATAATATTCTCCACCAAATCTTTATTTTGTTATTAATTTTTTCCAATACGGACACTTTCTTTTTTGGTCTTATGGCTTCACACCTCCCACAGAGTACAGGAATGATGGCTTGCAGAACTGGTTGATGTAAATCACCATGTTTTGTGATTTAAGCCAACAATGCACACTTCCTCTTCTGGGTTTTATAGTGGTTAACCTAAGCTATTTCAAATTACTTATATAAAAATTATACTGCTAATTTTTGAAGTAAAAAATATTAAGCTCTATCTCCAATAAAAACAGAACTCTTTAAGAACTGAGAGACATAAATTAGTTTTCTCATATTCTGTTCACACTAATGCTCCCAAAAGATAAGTTTTTTTAACGTGAGTCTTTTTAGTGAAAAGAATACATTTCAAAAACACTAGCTTTCCTCTGAAGAAGCACAGAAAACTAGTAATATTTAATAATTGCCATGGAAAGCTATAGCCTCACAGTGCAACTCCAGCAACCCCTGCTCCCTTTCCCTGTGATTCCAGAATTGTGTCTCTCTTCACTTGATTTATTCACTACCATATCAAAGGCCTATGATAATTCTTACTCCTCCAGAGCTCTGAGAGAATAGCAGAAACATTATACTTCAAAGAACCCTGCTGCAAAACCATAGAGCCACCACAGAAGCAGTCAGATCTTTATTTCCCTTTTAGGGTGACTGATAAGAGAGCAAGATTATAATAACGGCTAACCATTCTAAAGTGCCTACCATGTATCAGATATTTCTCTTACTCTCGCTATATATACACAGTTCATACACACACACACATATACATACACGCATTTATATGAATGCATAATATACAGTTTATACAGACACACGTGTGTGTGTATGTGTGTGTGTATGTGTGTGTGTGTGTGTGTGTGTTCCACTTAATCCTCAAAACAACCCTACAAGACTTTTGTCATCATTGCCTTCATTTTATGGATAAGGAAATTGAAGTACATAGAATAAGATCATCGGGGCGCCTGGGTGGCGCAGTCGGCTAAGTGTCCGACTTCAGCCAGGTCACGATCTCGCGGTCCGGGAGTTCGAGCCCCGCGTCAGGCTCTGGGCTGATGGCTCGGAGCCTGCAGCCTGTTTCCAATTCTGTGTCTCCCTCTCTCTCTGCCCCTCCCCCGTTCATGCTCTGTCTCTCTCTGTCCCAAAAATAAATAAAAAACGTTGAAAAAAAAAAAAAAAATTTTAAAAAAAAAAAAGAATAAGATCATTGAGTTAATAATTGGCCATGACTGGGATATGGTTACTGTGATCCCAGACCTGACACTATTAACACAAGGCTCTACTGCCTTACTGGGGCAACTATTCAACCATCCAGTCTTTTACACCAAAGCAAAAAGATCATTTTCCCCTGTCCCTTTTTCAAAAAATTTTAACATTTACTTACTTTTGAGAGATAGAAAGAGACAGAGCATGAGCAGGGGAGGAGCAGAAAGAGGGAGACACAGAATCTGAAGCAGGCTCCAGACTCTGAGCTGTCAGCACAGGGCCCGACACGGGGCTCGAACCCATCAACAGCAAGATCATGACCTGAGCTGAGGCCAAACGCTTAACTGGATGGGCCACCCAGGCACCCCTCCTCTGTCCTTCCTTAATGTATGCACATTTGATCCAGGAATTGAGGTTTTCCTATTTTTAGATGGTTAAGTGGTTGAGGATTATCTCTCCCATCAAAATGATATTCCCCATGTGGTTATGTTGAATAAACATTAACAGCAAATTTTCTTCAGGTAAACTTGAGCTTTCACAAAAATAGCTGATCTCCATAAAAAACCACCTTTAAGTGGTTTCAGTCACATCAGGTACAACTAGATATTTAAAGTGTCCCATTACAATCCGAGGGATGAAGTCTTTTTGACCAAGGCTTTATCTCCTCATCTGCTCTTGTTCAATCCCATTAGTAATTAGATGATTTCCTTATCAAGCTCAGGGCCTGGTCAAATCAGAGTCATTTCTACATTATTTCCTGTCCAAAAGGCAAACTTGGCTCTTGTTCTAACAGCTAGGCTTATTGCATCTTCACCATCATTCACCAGCCAGTAATTTCCACAGGTCTTTGTTAAGAAGAGTAAAAAACAAAACAAAACAAAACAAAACAAAAACAAAAAAATGACACCCATAAAGCCTATAGGGAAATAATGGTTCTAAAATACACACACACACACACACACACACACACACACAAAGTTGCTTTTTAATATGAAATCAAAGTACGCAGCCAATCTGCATGTTCTGTACACTTCATTCCTTTTTTATGCCCATTTTCTGCCTCTACATGTTTGGTGAATTACTACTGTTGGTCACACATTGTATTAGGTACCATCTTAGGGAATACCGAAGGAAACAAAGTTCTCTAACCTTTTGAAATGTACATTCTATGGGAGCAGACAGAAAACAAACTCATAAATAAATATGTAAGCAAGCTGATTTCAGGTAGTAATAAGTGCTATGAAGGATATAAACAGTGTGATGTGACAGAAAATGAGAACCAATGACTGAGGAGGGAAGGCAGGATGTAGGGTGGCAGAGCATAGATGGGGTCAGCCTTACTCAGAAGGGACCCTTTTAATTGCGATATGAAGGGTGAAAAGGACGCAGCCATTGGAAGGGCTGGGAAACCATATTCTAGGCATTGCCTCCTTTATACCTCCACGTGACCCAGTGAAATAAGCATTTTAGAGAAAGGGACACATTTCATAGTCAAAAACATTGTTTTTTAAATGATTTACCCAAAGGTACCCACCAATGTACCTATGAAAGATGTGGTAGGAACTAGGACTCAAGGCCACCAGGCCAGGGCTCTCTTATCAATTCTCAATAATAAAGTATCTGCCTACAATAAAATTCATGTTACTTTTCTACATGTGGTTTTCCAGATGATTTAAGAAAAAAAATGAATGACTCAAAAGGTTATTTTATCCCTTGAATAACTACAATCAAAGCCTGAATTATCCTATAAATGATTTGTGGGGATTTACCATTAGACAATCAATAAAAAACAGTATGACAAAAACATAACTCTTGGTTTTAGAAGGTCCAATTTCTGCTATCTTATTAATTCTATTTGCTTTGTACTAATGAGTGTTCAATAGGCTATAGTATAACAAGAAATAACATGTATTTTAAATACTTAAATGCAGTCATCGTTATTATATCTAATGTATGGAAAATGTAATATGAAGTAACTACTTAAATGTATAAATGTTATGTTTATAAACATAATGTATTTCATAAATGGTTTTAAAAAAAGCCAAAATAATGAATTCCTAGCATGCTAGGTAGGACCACTTTCAACTCACTGGTGAAGTAAGTATGCGTTTCTGAGAACCTTCAAATTGTATCTTCAAATACTTGAACAATGAGAACACAGAGTTTCAAAATTTGTAAACTGATATTTATCCTTCACCTGCCACCACCCCACCCCACCCCACCCCCGTGCACACAAATATACATACTAACTATACCTACAAACTTCCTTCTTAAAGTCTAAAGTCTAAACTATTTTGCTACCCTCAAAAAAGGACGAAGAAAAGAGAGGACAGGCCGGCTCATGACTTTTGTGTTGTTGCAAAAATGAGAAATGTAGGAAACAGCTAAAAGTGTTCAACACATAATACAAAACTTGTAAAAGTGGGGGGGGGGGGTTGTGCTTCGATGAGAGAAAAGGGGAAAATGATAAGTACAGAGGCATTTTTGAGGACAAAGGGGCCCTTAACATCCACCCAACGAAGGCACTTGGACCCTTAAAGAATCACTTGGAATCTGTCTGCTACCTGAATTTAGATTACGGTCACAATACACTAGTGGAGTTCTATTATTCTCTAAGTACTCCCAAGTCGTTCTCTTCTCCATCCTCTTGATCCTAAGGATTTTAAAGTTCCACATTTTGATAACTTCCGTTTTAGTTCAAGTGAGTAAAAGTATTGAAATAAGGTGTGTAGAAGAATTTAACATATTTCTTTAATGGTAGACTCACTTTCAGTACATTCCAGTGTCAACCAAAGAAGGGTCTATGTAGTGAATTTTAGAGGTTTAGCACCTGCTCTCCCCAAACTAGCTGAAGGTTTTCAGTAAGGCCCTGGGGAAATCCTCCCCTCGGCACTGACCACAGAAAATCAAATTCCCAGTACATAGATAACACGTAGTTGGGCCTGAGGTTTGAGAACCATCAGTTTGATACATAGAATGTACTTAAGAGAAATCTGGATTCAAATCTTTATTGTGACACTCATACATGTGTAACCTTGTAAAACAAGTAAAATAAAGATGTTCTTTGACCTTCAATTTCCTCATTTGTAAACATTAAGCAATACCCCAATCTTGCAGGGTTATTTCTATGATAAAATGCTCTATCGTAGCAAAAACATTAGGATTAGTCTTAAAAATAACACTTCAGTTGTCCAAAAGTGATTCTCATTTTTCTTTTAGTAGTTGGGGAGAAAAGAGTTAATGCACCTGGTTTAATATCAATTCACTGTGCTTACTATCAGAAGTCCCTGGGGAAGAGCAAAGAAAGCAGATGATCTCATCTAATCTCTTTGTCAAGAGGATAACTGGACCTTGAAGCAAATACAGGAATGATATTAGCTACGAGGAAGGATCTTATCTATTGAATGTTCTTAACAGGATATCCATGGTCATGAACTGCTTATATAAAATAAGTCTAGCATTGATGGATTCATGAGAAATTAGTCCTTGGTGTAAGTCACTTAAGTTAGGGTCCTAGATATTTGATTTGTCACAGGACCCACTGTCCCATCTTCCATCACCCATCCCTCAACTTTTGAAAATATACAACATTAAGGCAGAGCTAGGTTAGGTAAGGTAAAACTCAACAAGGCACGTTAATTAACTGGATTTTGGTCTACATTTGACTCTAGATATGGACTGTAATATACATCCATTAGCTCAGTGTGCCTTTTTTCAATATTTACAGATATTTTGAACAGTACTTTGTACAGATGTTGAAAAGAAGACATTCCTATAAGCTGTCCAGCCATGTTAATTTTTTGTTTAGAATTTTTGGGGTTTTTTAAAGAAAATTTTCAACAACTACAATGCAATGATCTGCTTTATAAAAATATTTTGGAAATTATGATTCATGGACAAAAACATCCATGGATTTCCATGCATTAACTGTGACCATTTCCTAAGAGACCGGAGTCCTAAAGCCTGTGGAACTATGGAAGGATTTAACATTTCTCTGGGTCCATTTTCTAACTGAAACCAAAAGAAAAAAATTTCTGCCCCAATTTTCTAACTTCACAAGGATGCTTTAGAGTCTCCTGATGACAGATTATAATAAAATATTTTAACACGTCAGTGATCACTATACAAAACAATGTGAGCCACAGAATGAATAACGGGAATTACTAAAAGCACTCTACTGATTTATACACTTTTCTGACATATATTATTTAATTCTCTAAATAGGCCAAAAGATAGGTATAATTATCTACATTTTGCAGATGAGTAAATTAGGTTCAGTGGGGACAGCTGGCTAATCCCAAATCCTATATTAAGGAATATGAAAGAGAGACCTAAAATAGTATCAACTGAGTAATATTAGAAGATCTAAGAAGAGGGTTTTGGAATCATCAGGAATTGTGAAAGGTCTGAGATTTTATTCTACGTTAAAGCTATAGAGTTAGCCTGTCATAGTTCCATGGTTGCTGGTAGGATAGAAGACGCCTGGGTCAAAGACAAGAGACAGCTTATCACTGCAATAGCAGTAGCCAGAATGTCAGCATTTGCGTTATTTCCCCAAGTTCCAATTCCAGCAGAGCAATACAAAGGGGCTCAGGTGACATGTGTTCACCCAGTGGGTTGTATTCACAGCACTGACGTTAGTGAACCATTCATAACAGACACTGAGAATGCCTATCCTTTGCACCAGGAGGAGACACTATATGCATCTCCTAAGGCTGCTGACTACAGAAATATGAAAAGATAGTCCAGAACAAAGGATGTCAGTGCTTCACGAGGCATGAAGAAATGTGAGACGCCCACGGAGAATTGTTTCCCAGTGATGTATTACTTGTTTCACAGTCCCTTTCTATTTGCTGACAGTAATTAAATGTAACGAAAAGCAAACACAGGTGGCAGCAACAAAATGGCAGAGATCTTGAACCATTCTGCAGCTCTTCAGGCCTCCACATGCAACTGATAGTACGCAACCATTTTCCACGCTGGGATTTATGCGGTGTTTAAAACGTGATTAATAATCATATGATAAGATAAAGAGTAATCTGAGAACTCTATCCTTGTGAGAATGTTCATGGAAATCGATTATAAGATACAGAGGATACAAGCTAAATTAAAATATCAGCTTTTAGATACCATGACATTAGCATCTTTTTCACGCCCCCATTTGACATTCTTTTTTTTTTAACCAGAGTATTAAAACAAGTTTTAAATGACAGAATTTTCCAGTTAAAACCAACTATGATTTCTCTTTGCTAGGATGACTGTTGCTAAAGCATCACACTGAGAGGCTGTCTCAACTTGCTGTATAACTTCTGTATCAGAAGAAATTCTCATGGAGTTTAAATGAAACAACCTTGACTTAGCCATAATTAATCTATTTGATATGTTCCTTTTACTTTCTGTGAGCAAGTAACAAAAGAGCTCTAATTGACTAAAATTATAAATGCAATGCTGATATAAAATAACCATTAGCAGATATGTGGCCTATTTATAATTCTGCTAAAGCTGCCAACATTACCCTAATTCTTAGTATCAAATGACCAGATTAGTAGATGACTTTTTACAGCTGATGGCACATTAAATGGTTATGATTAGAAGAAAAAAAAATTTCAAACCTAGTGTCCTAGTTGGATTGTTTTACAGACTCTGCCCCTCTGGCACACTGTGGCTTTTCTATTATTAGTTTAAGTCCTTACAGATATATTTTTTAATAATTCCAGAAAACACTAATTTTAAAGTTCTGCTCATTGACTTAGAGGCTTTTAAAAATGTGAACATAATATTGCAGCACAATGGTCTTTCTACCTAAAGTGTTAGGGTCTTAGTAGGTAACCAGGATATTAGTCAGCTGGATATTAGACCAGCTTGATATCAGTGCCTTCTATCTCTTAGCCCCAGATTTCTTCAATTGCTGTGGTGTCCCCACTTTCCTTGGAGGTTCATTTCACTGAATTGTGATATTTGCATATCTAAAGGTCTCATTTAAAGGCATCCTCTCTCTCTGTACACTTAGTCACCAGTAGGTTCATAAAAGAATGAGGCATGTCAATTTTAAAAGTGGTAAACTTTGAGTAAAAGGCAGGAGAAAGCAGACATATGGTGGACTCCTTCTTTCCTTTCCATCAATTACCTATGTAGATAAATTTGCAGGAATCCACAATCAAGACCCCATTTCACAGAGACCAGGGAGAAAGGAACAGGTTCCTCTGTGAAATTAATATATACCCTCTAACCTCCCTACAGTCTTAGTAGGGATGAACAGACATGTAACTGCAGTAACAGAAAAATAAGTAACACGACCCGGGTCAACGGACTATGTCATGGATTCTCAACTGGAAACAACCATAGCTGCACCAATGCAGCAATCCAGAAACTGATCGAGCAGGCAGAGAAGCAGTTTTGGGGAGCCAACAGAGAACATTTGGTAGGATTTCTAATAGTGTGAAAACCATGAGAAGAAACAAAACTGCATAAAGCTTCAGGATCAATGTGTGCATAAAACAAATGCATCCTTAGCACAGATATAACCTATGTATCCTCTTTTTCTATATGTGGTTTCCTCACTTAATGATTTTTAACTGGAAGTTATGTATATTAGGAACATGCCATCTCATCCTATACTTCTAATTGTTTCAGAATAACAACACATATTTTTTGGCATTATCTGTGTGCCAGGCCCTCTCATTCATGCCTCACAACAGTACTAAGAAATAAATGCCACTACAATTATCCCCAACTTTATGGATAAAGAAATCAAGACATGAGGATATTTAGTAAATTTCCCCCAATCATAAAATTAGTGGATGGTATTGGCTGGGATTCAAAACCAACCAGTCTGTCTGCAAAGTCTATCACTTAATCGCTGAAAGTGTTCCCCGTTTAGGGAATGTTTACAAATAAGAACATATCCCAGGTCAATAGCTCACGGAGCTGATTACTTCAGAAAATTATTAGCATATGCACAGTCCGACATGCTACAGATCTATAAATAGGTGTTCGTATGTATACCTGGTATGTGAATTTATTTAAGAGCAAAGGATGGAATTCATTTGTGCCCACAATATCCAGGCACCACAAGGACTTCGTAAAGAAGCAAAAGCTTTAAGAAAATTCTTCTTTCAGTATGTAAATATCAAGTATTTTTCTTTACAAACTTTTTAATACACCGAAGATGTATTGCTGTTCCCAAGACACACACATTTGTACACACATATATCCCGCACCTGGTACACTGGAATAATGTCAACTGTGTTTGCTTCAATAATTACCTTCAACAAACACATGTAGTGATTTTATCTGAATGTCAGCTCCCACATGACACTTTCCTTGTCTAGCTAAGGCCTTGAGGAAATAAATTAATGGATCAAAACCTGGGAAAATTCTAATCCAGCTCTTGCAACATTAAGGAGATCCAGAATTTCTAAGATTTCCCCAGAGGTACTACATTTCTTCTTTTCAAGTAACACTAATAAAAAGGCAGTTAAATCATACAAGAAAACAGTCATTAGAAATAACAACATGTTACATACCCAAAAACCAGTAGGAAATTATTACTACAGTAGAAATCGACCACTTTTTATCTGTTAACTTTACAAAATACAGATGTCTGGGTCCTCTCCTAGAGATTCTGATTTCATTAGCCTTGGGTGTGGCTTAGGTAGTCAGGATGTTTTACAGCCCCTGGGCACTTCTCCTGTCTAATCCAGGTTGAGAATTACTGCTCTTAAAGGAATACTTGACTTGTGTGAAAATTCAACCTTATGGCCTACGCAGATCATTAGCTATTGTACTTGGGAGTCAGGGGTCATGTAGAAAGTTGGCTGAATAGTACTTATGGACCATGATCATGACTAATAAATGAGGGCTTAATATTTTGAGGTTCTTACCCACCTGGTTAACATTATGTAAGAGCTCGGATGATGTAGGTTCCCTTGACTTTACTACAAATATAAGCATAAAGAATCCAACCAGGAAACCTATAACTCATGTTAATTCCTCTCAGTGAGCCCCCTACTGCAAACATTACACGACAGAAGCAAAAGCTTTAAGTGTGGCAGGATCTGCAGTTACACCCCTCAACTTCTACTTCCCCTTTCTTCACAGTGTATGTGCTGTGGCCAATCCAAATGTAGGAGAAATTGCCCTCCAACTCATGCCACTTCATGACTCCATGCCTTTGCATAAACAATCCCCTATGGACTGGTGAGGAGTTTGCAAAGTAGTTATGAATATGTGTGTTTTTACTAGTTAAAATTTACCAGCACTTATTATTATAAATTGTGTTCACCTTAGGATGGACCCTAATACCCAAAGAGAAGAAGAGGTTGCATGACCTGGGACCCAGGCAGACACAGATTCCAGGAAGCTGTAATTACACCACCTGGATTACACAGCTTCCTCCCACCTGTGCCAAAGAGAGGCTGGATGGTTTGGATACTGATCTTCTCTGATTTGGCACCACTTCCATCTATAGGCTAATGTCCAAAATGAGTGAAATAACCCCACCTAATTGTAAGTAGGCTGGGAAGTGAGACACGAGGTATGTTAAACAATTGAGCATCACCACATTAATTAGTGATGCTTTTACAAGACTAGAGGAGGGGGTTCTGCATGTGTTTTACAGTCCACAATTAAAAAGCTAAATTGATTTCACTTAGGTCAATTAGTACTATAATTCACCACCAGCTCTCTATATGCTATAATCCCAAACACAGAAACATACTATTTGGGGGATAACTTGCAATAACATTTGGCTGATTATGAAATTATTTATAATTAGATTATGTTAAGAGGGCCAAGGTTCCAGGGCGCCTGGGTGGCTCAGTTGGCTGAGCATCTGACTTTTGCTCAGGTCATGATCTCCCAGTTCGTGAGCTCTAGCCCTGCATCAAGATCACTGCTGTCAGCTCAGGACCTGCTTTGGATCCTCTGTCCTAGTCTCTCTGTGCCTCTCCCCCACTAGCACTCTCTCAAAAATAAGACATTAAGAAAAAAAAAAAAAAGACCAATATTCTAATTTAGTCACAATGTGATCCAGTAGTTTCATATACTGCACCTCTAATGCCAGCTAACCTAGTTTATACCCAGCATCTGATAATAATGACACAGCCTGACTGTGTCATTATAACCATCTCAGTATCGTTACCCAACACTTAAAGTATATGCTCTATTGTAATGTTTTTTTTTTTAAACAGGATGCTTATACTCATTGATCCAATTATTTTGTTGTCAATTTCTGCTTTTAGGAAATTCATTCCAGAGCTTTTTATTATTCACCCATTACTTTATCTGTTTGGACTATTTTTCATAGCAGGAAAAGTACTCTAAAAATACTCTTTTCCTTTCTGAAATATGTTTATAAAACTGGAAATCTAGGCTTAACGAATGCCTGCATATATAACTTAGTTCTAAATAGTTGACACCAGATCTTTTCAAAGTAAAAGGTTTGGAGATTAATACATTTCAGTATTCTAAAACCACCTTAAGTTGTTCACCACGAACAGTACTCAACAGTTACATGAAACAAATATTGCAACTTTTCCTACATAGTTATTCAGATTAGCCATTGAGACTACAGATATTAAATAAATTTTTGATTTACTGGCATATATAAACTATGTGTAAAGTAAATTAACTCATTATTAATTGAAACATTTCACTGATTTTAATGTAAAATTTTCTGTGGCCAGTGCACATTTTATGGACCCAAATTTTAAATAACTTGGTGCCATGCTTTATGGAAAATTCATGGATTGATTAGTTTCCATACAAAACAGGTTTCTGATGAGGAAACAAAAAAATAATTTGTTCCTTAATGCACAAAAGCATTAGAATATGGAAAAAGACTATTCTTCCCAAATACCAATGTACTACTGCCAATGTTAAGTGTAATATATTTACCCTACTTATAGCTAGATAGGTTTTTTAATTTTTTAATGTTTATTTTTAAGAGAAAGAGAGAGAGTGCACATGCACAGTGGAGGAAGGGAGGGAGGGAGGGAGGGAGAGAGAGACAGAATCCAAAGCAGGCTCCAGGCTCCAAGCTGTCAACACAGAGCCCAACATAGGGCTTGAACTCACAAACCATAAGATCATGACCTGAGCCGAAGTAGGATGCTTAACCAACTGAGCCACTGAGGCATCCCTATATATTTTTAATTTTTGGAATGTTTTCCCTCAAGAGTCTTAATACAAAAATATCCCTTTGATTAATTACATCAACCAATAAGGTGGCATTTTCCAAAGTACTGAGGTTGTATAGTGATTTTGTTTAACGCAGATATGTGTCCTGAATGGTGATTCAGTTTAGTATGTGGATGATAAAAGGGACAGAATTAAATAGGCTTCATAAAGCCCCTAAAGTTATCTTCTGCAACCTGAATAGAAGACTGTTATAGAGTGAAAGGTCATGGTCTCTTTGAACTCAAGGGAGAATAAAGTATCACCTCCAAAGAATTTTAATCCTCTGATTTACTATATGATCTATACTCAACATGCCAGCATAAACTATGAATTCTTCCATAATTAAACTCAATTCAGTTCAACTTTCTAATTTGAGTAGTAAAACAGCACCTTCAGAGGTAGGCCTTGATTTGCATGCTCCTTCACACTGACATTACTTGCTATTCCATGGCAGGTGTACAGTTTCTTTCAACTTGTCCTAGCTGAAATCTGACTCTCCTCTGCATCTCTTCCTGTCCAACTCACATCCCATAGTCCTCAAGATCTCATGTCAATGATGGTATACTCCTTTTTCCCCCCTCTCATCTTCTGAGTCATGTAGGGTCTTGTAATTCACTGTAAGCTGTTTCAAGTGAATCAAGGAGGCACTGGAGACTTGGATAGAGGAATGAAATTGTGGAACTTGTTTTAAAAACATAACTCTAGGGGCAACTGGGTAGCTCAGTCAGTTAAGCATCTGACCTCAGCTCAAGTCATGATGTCGGGTTTCGTGGGTTCAAGCTCCACGTGCGGCTCTGTGCTGACAGCTCAGAGCCTGAAGCCTGCTTCAGACTCTGTGTCTCCCTCTCTCTTTGCCCCTCCCCCGCTTGTGTGCTCACTTGAGCATGCTCTCTCTCCTAAACAAACATTTAAAAAAATTTAAAAGAAAGGTAACTCCAAGTACAATGTTGAGAACAGACTGAAGGGATGGAGGAGTGGCACCAGGAAAACAACAGACTGTTGCAATAACTCTGGTGAGAAAGGATGCTACCAGGGTGGTAACAATAGAGGTGATAAAGACAGGTTAGATTCTAGACTTATTTTGAAGATTAAGCCACCAAGATATTTTGACTAAGTATATGAAGTATGAGAAAAAGACAAAACCCAAGGATGACTCCAGCTTTCCGATATGAGCAACTTAAAATAAAAAAGGAACTGCCACCATTGAGTTTAGAAGGCTCAGGTAGAGACTTGGGGAGAGGGAGATTAAGGATTTGGTTTGAAATATACAATATTATGACGGATATGTCTATTATATTTCTAGGTGGACATGCAGGCAATGGTCATAGGACACTGGAATACAAGAAAGATGTCTGGACTGATATAAATTTGGGATATAAAGGATTTTTAAGGATTAACTAACACTACTATATAGTCCCATCTAAGACGCTACCCCCTTACACCTTGAATTACTTATAAGATACATCTTAATAATGTAGCCATCATTAAATTAAATGAGAAATGTTAGAATTAGCCTAATTGCTTAAATCAAGCCCTTTTAAATGTTTTACTTATTTACTTTGAGAGAGAGAAGGCATGTGCGTACCGGTGGGGGAGAGGCAGAGACAGAGGGAGACAGGATCCCAAGCAGGCTCTGCGCTGTAAGCACAGGCCCGACATGGCGCTCGATCCCATGAACCGTGAGAGCACGACTGAGCCAAAATCCAGACTCATCACTTAGCCAGCCGAGCCACCGAGGCACCCTGAATCAAGCACTTTTAAACAGAAAATAAACATGGCCTATCAACTACAGTGAAAAAATTAAAAGTAAAACAACAACAACAACAACAACAACAGCAAAACATCTAGTTGATCTCAGTTGAGCTTGCCTATGGCTCTCTTTCATCAGAGGCCAAAACCGGGCACAACTTAACACTAAGTAATTTTTGGTTTTTTTTTTTTTAATTTTTTTTTTAACATTTATTTATTTTTGAGACAGAAAGAGACAGAGCATGAATGGGGGGAGGGTCAGAGAGAGAGGGAGACACAGAATCAGAAGCAGGCTCCAGGCTCAGAACTGTCAGCACAGAGCCCGATGTGGGACTCGAACTTGTGAACCACAAGATCATGACCTGAGCCGAAGTCGGACACTTAACCGACTGAGCTACCCAGGCGCTCCAGTAAGTAATTTTTAATTCACTGCATTAGGTCTCTTCAGTCATTTGCATTAAATAAAAATCCAGATTGATCTTGAAGAGCCAACACGTGTGATCTGGCAGTGCATCTGGACAATCAGTATTTGGAAATTATACTTTTAACTTGATCAACTGAGACTCTTAAGGCAAGTAACTCAGGCTCAAAGGTAGCATTGCTTAAGAAACATTTAATTTTTGAACTTAAAGGTCCTTTATTATTTATTAATGCTATATTACAGTGTTTCCTCATTGCTAGTTAGAGGGGGAAATTTACCCTATCGTACTTTAATGTTTATTAAAACCACTTTATATAAGTCCTCTCTCTCTCCCCTCCAAAGTAGAACAGGCAAGAGAATCCTAAGTCACTCTCAAATACCAAATGAAATTAAGAAGAGGAAAATAAAGAAAACTATTTTCTTTTAATATTATGTGATTATTTAAAATTGGTAAGTAATTAAATGAAATAAAATCAATTCTTTTCTGGCATGAAAAATACTATGCCTATTTTGACAAACAACATCAGAAAATATCCTTTGAAGTAGAGAAATATTCAGAGAACATTCAACAAAATATCAAAAATACAGACTGTGCTCTTAAAAGGTCATTCATGTTTTGAGGAAACAAAAAAAAAAAAAAAACCTGATAAACAACAAAATGGACAACATTCCAAATGGCAAAATTAGATCTAGAGGTCTTGTACTTTTCCCCAGTCACAGTTCAGAACAGAATGTGAAATGAAAATATTACTATATTAGAAAATTTTGTATTTGCCAGTGATTCAAAGTAATGAAAAGGCTAAATCTGGCCAACTGACAGATCTTGCTTTTATTAGAGTATTCTGGTTTGGTAAATTGGAATTTGAGGCAGTTTATCTTCAATGCAATAATACCAGGTTATATGGAAAAATAATAAAAAGCACTGTTTCTACTTTACTGTGAGCAATTTACTTTTGGGGGCTAAATAACTTGCTTCACATGAATTATGCAGTACCCATTGTCTTATTGGTATAATGGAAGAAGACAATCACCACCACAAGATTAACTGATTCTGGGAAGCAAAGGACATTTCCTTCGGAATTTCAAGAAGGGCAGAGCATGTTTTAGCCATGTTGATTTTGCACAGCCTAAAATGTGTGGCCATTTGATTATTGTAAAATATGTTTGAAAAAGAAAAAATACAACAGAGTTTCAGGAGGTACAATTTCTCACAAACTACAAACTCGGGTGGGCAAAATTATATTTTTCTTTCCTATAACTGAACTTAATTTCTTCCTGACTTTTCATTTCCCCAGAGAGAAGGAAACTTTCTCTAGTCAAATCCAGATAAATATGGCTGTTTTATTACCTGAAGTTTAAACTCAGTAAGCTTGAGGTCTTCCTTCTCCTGCTCTTCCTGGGGGGAAAGGGGTGTGGATGGGAGGGAGGAGGGCTGGTATGGGGTCAGTGTGGTATACCCACTTCTTAGTTTTGATCTATCCTGGCCTTTCATCACTGAGATGTATGATCATTCCATCACGGTTCAATCACACTGTCACGGTTGTACTCATATCCACATCTACCATTCAGGTGCCTGCATTCTCCCGTGCAAGAATCCACAGAGGATGGTTTGTCCACCACCTGGGCTCCACTTACCCAACCCATGTTTCCATCTATGCCTGTATCCTTGTGTCATGCCTGTGAACCTTCCTCAGACCACCAGCTCTAAGCATCATATCCATGCCTCCCTAGGCACATGAAATAATATTTAAGTGTTCTTTGTCCCCTACTAGGGTATTCTCAAGCTGCCTTCAGTCCCATCTGCCTAGCTACTCCATATAGTCATCTCTATCCTGCTCTTTCCACCTAGAGTGGTAGAAGTCTTTTTCTACCATACTTACGGTTTCCTAGGTAACCATGGCATAATGTAAGTTCTAATACTCTCCTCTTTTCTCAATCCCCATGACCTGAAGAGATCAATCATCTTCTCCAAGAGGTTTGGAGGTGAATGTAGAGCAACCTATACCAACATCTAACTCTCTTACTTAATAGCCAAACTTTCCCCCCTTTACCATTAATTTACAGGCCCTTCTCTAGTCTCATTCCAATGTATTTCTTTCTTACACCTGGTTTCAGGCTTTAAAGTGAACCGCCAATGTTTTAACATCAAGTTCTACAGTTTCCCCAAAGAACCTTTCGATCCTCTCAGTTGGGACATGTTGCTCAAATGGAGTACAATCATTGAATTTCAAGACCTGGTCTTCATGGATTTTACAATAATCCAAAAAAAAGTCACAAAAATAAAGATACTGTTATATAATGTGAATAATGTTATAGAGGTAGATGATCCTAATCCCAGGTTGGATCTAAAAGATTCTCTAACAGTGTTATGAGAGCTGAAGAGTGAATATGAGTTAACCTGGTAAAATGGTGAACCAAGTGATGAGGACAGGAACCTTCTTGGCAGAGGGAGCTCCCATTAAGACAAGGATAGCTGCCGTGCAGAGAACAGGGGAAAAGAGAAGCCAGATGGGGTTGGAGACTCATCCGGATCAGAAGACACAATGCCCAGTAGGAAGAGGTAGCCACTGAAAGGTTTTATCCAGGAGAGTGACATGATCAGATTTTCATTTAGTTTAAAAAAAAAAAAAAAAAAAAAAAAAAAAAAAACCTCTGGCTACAATATGGAGACATGGTTAATACAAAATGCAATCCTTGCCAGCCCTGCTTCTCCACCTCCAAAATAAATACAGTAATATGAAGGGTTTATTATAGAAGTCAATAAAATGCTGTAAAAGTAATAATGGCATAATGCTTGACACAGAGTCAATATTTGTAAGTATTGCTACAATGATCAACAAAGTTTCATAAAATTAAAAATCCAGATTATCACAGTGCATTAACAAAGAAAGATAATCAGCTTTGTAGCCAAATATGCATATTTATAATTTTTGACTTGTTGACCATGAATTTAATTACCCCATCTGAAACTACATTTCTTCACACAGAATCAGGGACAATTCCACTTATCTTATAGTATTCTTATGAAATGCATTAACTTGTGAAAAATGGCAAGCACTGGTCTGATACGGTCATTTGGGGCAAAGATTTTGTTTCCCCTCTTTCTTCCCAGAAGAATTAACTCTTCAGAAGTTATGTGGGTCATTTATGAAGTTGTATCAGACATCATCCTTGACAAACTGCTGCTTTTTTACACTTGCTGGGAGACTGCAGGTCTGAAAGCATTAATTCTATTTCCAAAAGTACCTTACTGCAAGTTTACATGGTTGGAGAACAGGGCTCATTATAAAGAGGGGAACGGAAGGAAGGAAGGAAGAAAATGGAGACATAGCAAGAGTTATCTCAATTTTAGCAGGAAGACAGTCATCCATCTCAAGCAGAATGGGATGAGCAAAGATTAGAAGAAGTACACAAGTTTTCTGTCTACCCACTTCACGTTTGGCGATGAACAGAAAAACACACTCCTCAGAGCAGTCTCTGATACACAGCATTTTCAACTTCTATTTCTTGAGAAAAACTGTTTAGATGCTAATTTATGGATGTTTTCAAAGTGTTAACTACTTTCATCTTGCTAGTTTTATGGCCAACATATGCCTCTTCCAGAAAAGAGGGCGAATACTCAAAATCTTCAACAACAAATCTACTTTTCTGAAAGAGACACTGTAATTGAACAAATGGGAATAAATTTAGTCATTTCCATGGCCTTTCCAGTCAGCCCTATCCTCTAACGTATAAATTAGAGCGGCAGATGCGCCGGAAGTTTTCCACGTTGGTTTGTTAAAAGGTGAGCTGCCTGATGCCAGCAATACTGCAAACCGGACAGGGGTGATTTGGCTTTCATATGTCTGTGGGCCAACACTAAGCATAATTTAGAAGGAAAAGGCCATTCACCCAGTCACTCAACCATTTGCCCCTGAATTCTCAGAGGCTGCTTAAATTTCACATTAGTTCTAGGAATGTGGGTCAATGCCAGCGTCCACAGCTATAAAAAATTGGGGCAAGAGACAGAAGAGACTGTCTAATCCATGTTGTTCATTTTAGCAAAAACACAGAAGTGTTTACCCAAAGATTTAAGTCTAATTTGAGAAAAGATTTAAGACTAAAACCAAGATAAACTTCCACCAAAACAACTAACCAAGTTCAAGCTAATGATGAATTATTATTTTGCCTTCATAATGTTACTCTGTAATTTTTTAGTATTTTTTTTCCGTTTATTTATCTTGAGAGGGAGAGAGAAGGAGGGACAGAGAGAAAGGGAAAGAGAATCGCAAGCAGGCTCCGCACAGTCAGCACATAGTCCGATGCGGGACTCTAACTCACAAACCATGAGATCATGACCTGAGCTGGAATCAAGAGTCTGAAGGTTAACCAACTGAGCCACCCAGATGCCCCATATTCTGTAATTTTTTAACAACAAACCTCGATGTCAAGAATTATCATTAATATACCCCCAGATCTGAGATTCACCTTTGTTACAAGATATTTTGCATTTTCTGAAATTGAGATGCATCTTACAATTGTTAAGTAGACTGAATACAGTGTCTATTTTTGTCCACCATCCATTAGTCAGGGTGCATTCAAAAAGCACTGAAGTCCAGGAGTCAAGGAAATACAGATTTCTTTTTTATAAATAGAAAAACTGAGGTTCAATAGGAACCATAAAAGTTATCCAACTTCACATACTAATATGTGAAAAAATGAGGCCAAAAAGCATATCCATTTAACATGAAAGCCTTGAGCTGTTCTATTTCCCTCCATCAGCCTGAAAGTTTTAGTCAGTGACAGAGCCCATGTCATCACACAGGACAATGATCTGTTGTTTGCCCAAGACCCATCTCCCCATGCCCTCTACCTATGATTTTTTTAAGGAAAAGGAGGTCCTCAGTGTGTGGGAACCATGTAGTTTGGCTGATAGAAGTCAAGGAATACAATCTCATTCATTTAATCACAGTGGTTGCTTCAGAAATGAGCGAAAGCTGATGGAAAAATATGGGTTTCCCCTGGACACAGAGGCAAGTTCAGGTTGAAACAAGCAGGGTCAAATCCAAGAATCTTGAAACTAAGTATAGGGAGCAATCACCTTTCTCCTCCTGAATGTGCAAGGCAAAGCATGTAGCCCTGATTATTGCTGGCAGTCACAATGCAAGCATGAGGGATATCAGTCTGAGATTAAAGCAGACACATGACAAAAGACAGAGCTGAGACAATCAGAAAAACCTGAGCCAAAGCCTAATATTAAACCATGTCTGAAACCTGACTTGGCTCCAGGGATTACAGTGAAAGGACCAACAATTTTCCTTTATTGTTTAAGCCAGTTCAAGGTGAATTTTCTGTTCTTTGCAACCACTGTAAGAATCCTACCTCTTTCACCACAAAGAGTCCAACCTAATGCCAAACCAACATCAAAACCCTATCCCATTCAAAACAAAGGTGTTGCCTTTAAGATGACCTACTGCTCAACAAAACCGCATGCCCCATCTAAGTACAAGCCCAAACTTGTAACTACATTATGATTCTAATAGCAAATGTGCTAGTAAAACATCAGTTTGTATTCTAGCATGTAACCTATCATTTTAAGTTTAGTAACAGTGACCAAATCATCTCTAGTAATGATTTCCTTTATATAACTAACAGCCAATGAATTTACTGAATTTTTATGCAAGTTTTACCACTGTATAAGTCAAACTATTTGTTTTATCTTCCAACAAGAGTGAATAGGATTAACTATGGATAAAGTGCTCCTCTGATACCCCACACAGTCTTTTGACTTACTCACTGCCCTTCACCTACTGTCCTTGTATCATTCCTGCTGCTCAGTGATCCTCACAGCTCTACCTAGCTTCACCAGTCCCTCAATAATTCCTAATCTTCACCTGCAATTAAAATAGAACCATTTTATGGACTTTTTGGTGGCTCAGTTGGTTGAGCATCGAACTCTTGATTTCAGCCCAGGTCATGATCCCAGGGTTGTAGGATCAAGCCCCACACTGAGCCATAGTCAGCACAGAGCTTCCTTGAGATTCTCTATCTCCCTCTGCTCTTCTCCCTGGCTCACACTTTCTCTCTCCAAAATTTAAAAAAAAAAGAAAAAGAAATTTAACTATTTTGTGTTCCACTTGCTCAAAATTTTGTCTTCACTATCACAAGGTGTCAAATTTTACATCAATTTTTAGTATGTGCTAGTAACTTAATGGAAAACTGTCTCTACTCACTCCCCTTTCAAAAACTTCTCTCACTTTCCCCAATAACGTATACTCATTTTGAGTGACCATTTGAACATAAAAGCAATATGTTGTTTTTCTAACTCCTTAGTGATCTTATTGCTGGAAGTTTTATTTCAGTTACACATTTAAAAAAGCAGACAGAAAACAACATGACTACTTAATATTTGGAAAGTGGAAGGCCTTACATACACCTCAAATCATACAGTACAAATTACTGTCAATTATTAGAGTCAGCTCTAAAAAAAAAAAAAGAACTTCTGTTTACATATCTCACCTATAAACTCAGCACCAACTTTTGATCTTCCCTAAAATGGAATTACACATGTGCCTGATGAAGATTTTTAGTCAGCTTTGCTGAGGTAACAACTCCTAAATGTCAATGACTTTTAATGACGAACACTGACCCTACCACAGCCCAACATGATGGCAACTGTGGGCTGTACATAGCCACTCCAACTCCTGTGAACTCTACTCAGCTGTTTGGCTCTGCTCTAGAGGTATTCTCATTCCAGAACACAGACTGATGGACAGGCTATCAAATATGTGTGAGACATGTTGTTGTTTTTATGGTACAGAGAAACAGCAAAGAGCCAAACACACAATAGTTCATTAAGCTTCTGCCAGAAGGTAGTATAATTTGCATCTCATTGGCCAAGCAAGTAGCATAGCCAAGTTTTATTTCAATGGAGAGAAAAAAATATATGCCTTCTACAGTAGGGGACACTGCAAGTTATATGGAATAAGGGATAGAGAGGTTTTGCAAGATGGCGGCATAGGACGACACTGGGCTCACTGCACGTCCTGCTGATCACTTAGATTCCATCTACACCTGCCTAAATAACCCAGAAAACCGCCAGAGGATTAGCAGAACAGAGTCACCGGAGCCAAACGCAGACGAGAGGCCCACGGAAGAGGGTAGGAAGGGCGGCGAGGCGGTGCGTGCTCCACGGACTGGCGGGAGGGAGCCGGGGCGGAGGGGCGGCTCGCCGGCCAAACAGAGCCCCCGAGTCTGGCCTGCAAAAGCGGAGGGGCCTGACGGACTGTGTTCCGACAGCAAGCGCGACTTAGCGTCTGGGAGGTCATAAGTTAACAGCTCTGCTCAGAAAGCTGGAAGGCTGGAGGACAAAGGGAGGGAGAGCTGCTGAGCTCCCGGACGACAGAGCTCAGTTTGGTGGGGAACAAAGGCGCTCGCCAGCGCCATCTCCCCCGCCCATCCCCCAGCCGAAATCCCAAAGAGAACCAGTTCCTGCCAGGGAACTTGCTCGCTCCGCGCAAACACCCAACTCTGTGCTTCTGCGGAGCCAAACCTCCGGCAGTGGATCTGACTCCCTCCCGCTGCCACAGGGCCCCTCCTGAAGTGGATCACCTAAGGAGAAGTGAGCTAAGCCTGCCCCTCCTGCCCCCGTGCACCTTGCCTACCCACCCCAGCTAATACGCCAGATCCCCAGCATCACAAGCCTGGCAGGGTGCAAGTAGCCCAGACGAGCCACACCACCCCACAGTGAATCCCGCCCCTAGGAGAGGGGAAGAGAAGGCACACACCAGTCTGACTGTGGCCCCAGCGGTGGGCTGGGGGCAGACATCAGGTCTGACTGCGGCCCCGCCCACCAACTCCAGTTATACACCACAGCACAGGGGAAGTGCCCTGCAGGTCCTCACCACGCCAGGGACTATCCAAAATGACCAAGCGGAAGAATTCCCCTCAGAAGAATCTCCAGGAAATAACAACAGCTAATGAGCTGACCAAAAAGGATTTAAATAATATAACAGAAAGTGAATTTAGAATAATAGTCATAAAATTAATCGCTGGGCTTGAAAACAGTATACAGGACAGTGGAGAATCTCTTGCTACAGAGATCAAGGGACTAAGGAACAGTCACGAGGAGCTGAAAAACGCTTTAAACGAAATGCATAACAAAATGGAAACCACCACAGCTCGGCTTGAAGAGGCAGAGGAGAGAATAGGTGAACTAGAAGATAAAGTTATGGAAAAAGAGGAAGCTGAGAAAAAGAGAGATAAAAAAAATTCAGGAGTATGAGGGGAAAATTAGAGAACTAAGTGATACACTAAAAAGAAATAATATACGCATAATTGGTATCCCAGAGGAGGAAGAGAGAGGGAAAGGTGCTGAAGGGGTACTTGAAGAAATCATAGCTGAGAACTTCCCTGAAATGGGGAAGGAAAAAGGCATTGAAATCCAAGAGGCACAGAGAACTCCCTTCAGACGTAACTTGAATCGATCTTCTGCACGACATATCATAGTGAAACTGGCAAAATACAAGGATAAAGAGAAAATTCTGAAAGCAGCAAGGGGTAAACGTGCCCTCACATATAAAGGGAGACCTATAAGACTCGTGACTGATCTCTCTTTTGAAACTTGGCAGGCCAGAAAGAATTGGCACGAGATTTTCAGGGTGCTAGACAGAAAAAATATGCAGCCAAGAATCCTTTATCCAGCACGTCTGTCATTTAGAATAGAAGGAGAGATAAAGGTCTTCCCAAACAAACAAAAACTGAAGGAATTTGTCACCACTAAACCAGCCCTACAAGAGATCCTAAGGGGGACCCTGTGAGACAAAGTCCCAGAGACATCACTACAAGCATAAAACATACAGACATCACAATGACTCTAAACCCGTATCTTTCTATAATAACACTGAATGTAAATGGATTAAATGCGCCAACCAAAAGACATAGGGTATCAGAATGGATAAAAAAACAAGACCCATCTATTTGCTGTCTACAAGAGACTCATTTTAGACCTGAGGACACCTTTAGATTGAGAGTGAGGGGATGGAGAACTATTTATCATGCGACTGGAAGCCAAAAGAAAGCTGGAGTAGCCATACTTATATCAGACAAACTAGACTTTAAATTAAAGGCTGTAACAAGAGATGAAGAAGGACATTATATAATAGTTACAGGGTCTATCCATCAGGAAGAGCTAACAATTATAAATGTCTATGCGCCGAATACCGGAGCCCCCAAATATATAAAACAATTACTCATAAACATAAGCAACCTTATTGAGAAGAATGTGGTAATTGCAGGGGACTTTAACACCCCACTTACAGAAATGGATAGATCATCTAGACACACGGTCAATAGAGAAACAAGGGCCCTGAATGACACATTGGATCAGATGGACTTGACAGATATATTTAGAACTCTGCATCCCAAAGCAACAGAATATACTTTCTTCTCGAGTACACATGGAACATTCTCCAAGATAGATCATATACTGGGTCACAAAACAGCCCTTCATAAGTTTACAAGAATTGAAATTATACCATGCTTACTTTCAGACCACAATGCTATGAAGCTTGAAATCAACCACAGAAAAAAGTCTGGAAAACCTCCAAAAGCATGGAGGTTAAAGAAAACCCTACTAACGAATGAGTGGGTCAACCAGGCAATTAGAGAAGAAATTAAAAAATATTTGGAAACAAACGAAAATGAAAATACAACAATCCAAACGCTTTGGGACGCAGCAAAGGCAGTCCTGAGAGGAAAATACATTGCAATCCAGGCCTATCTCAAGAAACAAGAAAAATCCCAAATACAAAATCTAACAGCACACCTAAAGGAACTAGAAGCAGAACAGCAAAGGCAGCCTAAACCCAGCAGAAGAAGAGAAATAATAAAGATCAGAGCAGAAATAAACAATATAGAATCTAAAAAAACTGTAGAGCAGATCAACGAAACCAAGAGTTGGTTTTTTGAAAAAATAAACAAAATTGACAAACCTCTAGCCAGGCTTCTCAAAAAGAAAAGGGAGATGACCCAAATAGATAAAATCATGCATGAAAATGGAATTATTACAACCAATCCCTCAGAGATACAAACAATCATCAGGAATACTATGAAAAATTACATGCCAACAAATTGGACAACCTGGAAGAAATGGGCAAATTCCTGAACACCCACACTCTTCCAAAACTCAATCAGGAGGAAATAGAAAGCTTGAACAGACCCATAACCAGCGAAGAAATTGAATCGGTTATCAAAAATCTCCCAACAAATAAGAGTCCAGGACCAGATGGCTTCCCAGGGGAGTTCTACCAGACGTTTAAAGCAGAGATCATACCTATCCTTCTCAAGCTATTCCAAGAAATAGAAAGGGAAGGAAAACTTCCAGACTCCTTCTATGAAGCCAGTATTACTTTGATTCCTAAACCAGACAGAGACCCAGTAAAAAAAGAGAACTACAGGCCAATATCCCTGATGAATATGGATGCAAAAATTCTCAATAAGATACTAGCAAATCGAATTCAACAGCATATAAAAAGAATTATTCACCATGATCAAGTGGGGTTCATTCCTGGGATGCAGGGCTGGTTCAACATTCGCAAATCAATCAACGTGATACATCACATTAACAAAAAAAAAGAGAAGAACCATATGATCCTGTCAATCGATGCAGAAAAGGCCTTCGACAAAATCCAGCACCCTTTCTTAATAAAAACCCTTGAGAAAGTCGGGATAGAAGGAACATACTTAAAGATCATAAAAGCCATTTATGAAAAGCCCACAGCTAACATCATCCTCAACGGGGAAAAACTGAGAGCTTTTTCCCTGAGATCAGGAACACGACAAGGATGCCCACTCTCACCGCTGCTGTTTAACATAGTGCTGGAAGTTCTAGCATCAGCAATCAGACAACAAAAGGAAATCAAAGGCATCCAAATTGGCAAAGATGAAGTCAAGCTTTCGCTTTTTGCAGATGACATGATATTATACATGGAAAATCCGATAGACTCCACCAAAAGTCTGCTAGAACTGATACAGGAATTCAGCAAAGTTGCAGGATACAAAATCAATGTACAGAAATCAGTTGCATTCTTATACACTAACAATGAAGCAACAGAAAGACAAATAAAGAAACTGATCCCATTCACAATTGCACCAAGAAGCATCAAATACCTAGGAATAAATCTAACCAAAGATGTAAAGGATCTGTATGCTGAAAACTATAGAAAGCTTCTGAAGGAAATTGAAGAAGATTTAAAGAAATGGAAAGACATTCCCTGCTCATGGATTGGAAAAATAAATATTGTCAAAATGTCAATACTACCCAAAGCTATCTACACATTCAATGCAATCCCAATCAAAATTGCACCAGCATTCTTCTCGAAACTAGAACAAGCAATCCTAAAATTCATATGGAACCACAAAAGGCCCCGAATAGCCAAAGGAATTTTGAAGAAGCAGACCAAAGCAGGAGGCATCACAATCCCAGACTTCAGCCTCTACTACAAAGCTGTCATCATCAAGACAGCATGGTATTGGCACAAAAACAGACACATAGACCAATGGAATAGAATAGAAACCCCAGAACTAGACCCGCAAACGTATGGCCAACTCATCTTTGACAAAGCAGGAAAGAACATCCAATGGAAAAAAGACAGCCTCTTTAACAAATGGTGCTGGGAGAACTGGACAGCAACATGCAGAAGGTTGAAACTAGACCACTTTCTCACACCATTCACAAAAATAAACTCAAAATGGATAAAGGACCTAAATGTGAGACAGGAAACCATCAAAACCTTAGAGGAGAAAGCAGGAAAAGACCTCTCTGACCTCAGCCGTAGCAATCTCTTACTCGACACATCCCCAAAGGCAAGGGAATTAAAAGCAAAAGTGAATTCCTGGGACCTTATGAAGATAAAAAGCTTCTGCACAGCCAAGGAAACAACCAACAAAACTAAAAGGCAACCAACGGAATGGGAAAAGATATTCGCAAATGACATATCGGACAAAGGGCTAGTATCCAAAATCTATAAAGAGCTCACCAAACTCCACACCCAAAAAACAAATAACCCAGTGAAGAAATGGGCAGAAAACATGAATAGACACTTCTCTAAAGAAGACATCCGGATGGCCAACAGGCACATGAAAAGATGTTCAGCGTCGCTCCTTATCAGGGAAATACAAATCAAAACCACACTCAGGTATCACCTCACGCCAGTCAGAGTGGCCAAAATGAACAAATCAGGAGACTATAGATGCTGGAGAGGATGTGGAGAAACGGGAACCCTCTTGCACTGTTGGTGGGAATGCAAATTGGTGCAGCTGCTCTGGAAAGCAGTGTGGAGGTTCCTCAGAAAATTAAAGATAGACCTACCCTATGACCCAGCAATAGCACTGCTAGGAATTTATCCAAGGGATACAGGAGCACTGATGCATAGGGCCACTTGTACCCCAATGTTCATAGCAGCACTCTCAACAATAGCCAAATTATGGAAAGAGCCTAAATGTCCATCAACTGATGAATGGATAAAGAAATTGTGGTTTATATACACAATGGAATATTACGTGGCAATGAGAAAAAATGAAATATGGCCTTTTGTAGCAACGTGGATGGAACTGGAGAGTGTGATGCTAAGTGAAATAAGCCATACAGAGAAAGACAGATACCATATGGTTTCACTCTTATGTGGATCCTGAGAAACTGAACAGGAACCCATGGGGGAGGGGAAGGAAAAAAAAAAAAAAAAGAGGTTAGAATGGGAGAGAGCCAAAGCATAAGAGACTGTTAAAAACTGAGAACAAACTGAGGGTTGATGGGGGGTGGGAGGGAGGAGAGGGTGGGTGATGGGTATTGAGGAGGGCACCTTTTGGGATGAGCACTGGGTGTTGTATGGAAACCAATTTGTCAATAAATTTCATTAAAAAAAAATGAAACTCTCATCAACGAATTAAAAAATACTGAAAGAGTTCAGAAATTAACAAAAAAAAAAAAAGGAATAAGGGATAATGTGTAATCTCTCAGAGGCAAGCACCAAATAAACCATTGGGACAAAACTACAATCTACCAGAGAAGTTAAGCAAACCTTTGTTCCTTGCTTATTTAGCTTAGTTTCCTAGGAAAGACTAACTAGTTGCCCCCCCAACCATTTCTCTTTTCCTCCTTGACACAGCTTAGTTACATTTCCCAATCTCTGTTACATGTCTCATGTTGACCAGGTTCTGGTGAATGAAATATAAGCTGAACAATGTGAGTCATTGGTAGGTATGGCCTAAAAAAAAAACACTCCCCGCATACAACCCTCCATTCTCTTCGTCCAAGGACCTAGCCGAGTACAGGGCCACAAGATGGAAGGAACCAATCTCTGAGTTACTGTTTGGAGAAGAGCTGCCTGAAAAGGTCATGCCAAACCACCATGGGAGTGAGAAGTAAGTTTTTGTTGTGTTAGGTCACTGAAATTTTAAGATTTTTTTCTCAGGGGGAGCCTATTCTGGCTAACTCAATGCATAAATCTAAAGACCTCTTCATGTTTTCTTTTGACTTTCCTATCTGTTTTAAGGAACTGATCTTTTATTTGTATGTGAGCTACTGTAAATTACTTTTCATCTTCTTTACACATTCTACTTAAGTTAGTAGGCCACCCAAAGAAGGGATTGCCAGATCAAGGGAGAACGTCGACTACATATTCAGGCAACAACTCAAATCTAATACATCCACATGCTATCATGATACCATCCAGAATGACACTAATCTCTCTCTTCAGAACCTTGTGTATAAGTAAAGCCATTTCCTTCCTACCTTAAAATCTTGTTCATTCAAGAGCTAATAAGCTAGATTCTCAGGCCAGGGTCTAGTCCAGAAATGTATTTCTCATCTCATGAGGAGGAAGCAGCAGGCCAGGATACAAATCAGCAAGCTATCTCAGGAAACAACAGCTCACATTCCTGGTAAGCCCTCTCACATCAACTAGTTGTACACTTTTGGTTAAGCAATAAATGAAGGATGAGTAGAAACACTTATTTCTTACTCCATCCTCACTAAATCCTTGCAGTGGTATTACCAACATCAGAGCAGTTGAAATAGTCTCTACTCACAGCTTTGTTACGACAATCACACGAGTTAATATTTATAAAGCACTTAAAATAGAAGTAAGCACATAGTAAGTGCTATAATAAGCAGCAATTTTCTAAATTATCCCCATTTTAGAATTAAGGAATTGGAAACTCAGATACATTTTTACAAGATCATGTAGCTCATGACCCATACAACTAGAACTCAGATTGAGGTCTTTTAAAGCTTTCAACTCTATACTGTGTATTTTATTTTTTTAGCACATAGGTAAGTACCTAAAACCAGATTTACAGACCAAGTTTGTTGCTGTTGATTCAAAACCAATACTATCTTCCCAATTACCAAATTCCATCTGGCACAAGGTACATGCCAAACTCAAGTCACTATCCTAGGACTGAAAATGTTTTCAACACTAGAGCCTATGAGTTGTAACTGTATTTGTATAGTTATGATGACTGGCTCACTCTGACTCCAGAAGATATACTGTCCTTCAGGATCTCTCTGGGCGAAGCTGGGAAGCCCTAAATGAACCATATAATAAAATGAAACCCCTTGGAAGGAAAGTATTTAAAACAAAATGTCAACCTTCACTCCATTCCACAGACAGCACATTAATGAGGTTACCTGCTGAGAGAAAGAGCCCAGTCTTCATTCCTCCTCACTTCAGCAGTTCTCTTCTGGGGAATTTCTGCTTTGCCTCTTGAGGCTCATAAGTATGTTTCAAAATGAGAAAGTATATCCATTCTTTTTAATATAATGCTTCTCTCCCCCAAGTGTTTTCCTTAGAGAACAATAAATTTCTTATTAGAAATTGAGTCTTGGCATGAGGCTTCTCAATTTGCTAGAAAAAGGAAATATACTATGGAAGTAGGTACTAGAGTAGAGCAAAAGCTCTGTCTCCTGGGCCCACGGATTAGCAGAAATCAAGACCTGCCTACAGGAAATCAGGTAATTAGTCTAATGAAAAACAAAAAAGAAATTCACTCTGGCTCTTTTTGCTGGCCCATCGTGTCAAATATCCTTAAAGTACCCGTATTGGTGGAGGATGTTTACCATCTTCTTACCAAGTGGAAGAAGAGCAATTCTTACGTATTCAGCTCCATCTTTACCCATTTATCTCTTCACCTGAAAACCTCTTCCTAAATTAGGTTTATGCTTCTGGGAAAGCCTGTGCTTTCTCTTCTCTCTTACACAGAGAGTTTCATCTACCCAGGGACTCTCTTCCTGGTCACCTGACAATTTCTACTCACCAGTGGGTTTTGTCTTAAACATCAATGTCCCCCACCACCCACAACATCTATGCCTAGCTAATGTCTCTATGGCTTTGTCAACAATTTCTCCTCCCTGTAAACTCCAAAAGGACATGGCAATATCCATCCTGCATGTCACATGCAAAGGGCTCATAATAAATATTTACACAATGAACTAGAATTTAGTTGGTTGATATTATACTCAAACAATGCTTAACATGTGAATGTCATGCAAAGCCACCTAAACTTTGGGACACTTCCAAAATAAAATAAAATAAAATGTTATGGAAATTGTTACTAACCTCAACATTCATTTTGGCAATTTGAAGGGTTCACTCTAAAAATCCGGGCACCAAAAGAGCTGGATATAATTTAACATTTCCTTAGAAAAGACATAAGAAAAAAAAAACGTGCCTGGTTTTCTATTAATATGTGAATTTTTTTGTACTGCATAATTTTTAAAACTCTGGTTGCAATGGCATGTGGCAGGGAACTCGATGTTTTTATAAATCTTTATCTTCTGGTTACCCGTGTTTCAAAATGCTCAGACTCCCATTTAAATATGTGACCAGTAATTTTGCCTGGTTTCCTATTGTTGTTTTGTACATCCTAGACAATCAATCAAAAATACAATAAAAAATCTGATTAGAGGGCAAGAAATAACCTTTCATGACAACGTCTAGGCCACATATGATTTGTTTCCTGAAATTGAGGTCCTAAGTGACAATTCTGTTTTTGACCTTGTATTCATTCGAGGTTTTATGTCTGTACTTGTAATGAGTTGCCCAGCCTTGGTCTTTGCCTCTTCTGTTCTGCGGCACGTCATTATCTCTTTCTTGTTTCTTTTCTGTTGTTTCAGTCTATGATTTGCTAGGGCTTGTTCTTTTAAACCACTCGGTTGTTATCTGACACAGATAGCTTTTTTTCTGGGTACTTTCTCTTCACAATTCTACTTTCCACTAACCAGAAAAAAATGTCATCTGAAATATATGGGCCTGTTTTCTTCTCTGATACAGAATATACAGATACACTAAAAAAATCTTTACTTAACAAAAGCCTGAAAATATTCTTTTAAGTTACCACTAGATTTTCTAAAATTAGTAAACAGACACCACTTAATCTCTAAATATACTGAAATTACTCCTCATTTGTCCACAACAATAGGGAAAAAAGCACTCCTGTTTTAATAATCTAGTTAATAGCTGTTATAAAGACTAAATGGGTTAATTTATATATATATGTATATATATATATATATATATAGAGAGAGAGAGAGAGAGAGAGAGAGAGAGAGAGAGACTTTTTTTAATTTAAATAATTTCAAAGCAGGACTGAACATTAATTCATCTATCCCTATGATCCAGAAATCATTCGAGTATCCTGAATTCTCTCAGCTAATTATTGTGAACATCAATAGGCCTTGCACTAAAATATAAAATTCATCTTTTAAATTGAGGCTTTCTGAGATCTGAATTAATGGGACTTGAGTGAAATATAATCCAGACTTTACCACTTTCTACCCAGATTTCATTGCAATAGCTTCCTAATCAACTTATGTAACTTCAGTCTTTCTCTTCACAATGACTTATCTTCCTTGCTTTTTCATATTATTTCCCATTCTGCGTCAAAAACTTCCAATAGACCCTAGTTTGTAATGTGTCACGTCCTACCTACTCTGCCCAGTTTTCAAGACCTTCCATTATTGAGTCCCCTACTTCCCAACCTTATTTCCAATCCTCCTCAAATTAGCTTGTTATATTATAGTTATTTTTTCTAAAAATAATGTGATTTCTTGTAAATAGACTCCCAAACCAGCTCCCTTCTACCTACATTAACTCTCAAAAACAAGGGCATGTCACACGTTTTTTCTCTCCATGGCACCAAATGCATTAATGAGTGGGTAAGAAAGGAGAGAAACTACATTCCCCATCAACTAGATGCCAGACACATATCCAGGCTTTTGCAAGCCTATTAAATTGAAACATGCAAAGCAGTTAGCACAGTTCTGTGCTTAAAAGGAGTTCAATAAACATTATTATTACTATGTTATTAATCTTATCCACAATTTGTAAAGAGATACAGATGGGGAAGCAGAGCTCCAAGCTGACACCTTAAAAAATAGTACTGGAATACTGAACCAGAAGGCTTTACTTAACAAATGAACTACAACTCTAAGTGATTTAAATAAAAAGGGATTTTATTACTTCAAACAACAAAGAAACCAGAAGCGGGGTAACTCCATGACTGGTTAATTCAGTAGCTTAATGATGTCATCCAACCAGGTACTCAGATTCCCATTCTGCCTTGCTCAGTGGGTTAGCTTTGATCCTCAGGCAACTTCCCCCAATAAACCAAGTATACCATGGTAATTTTAATCTAAAAATGCAGACACGATTAAATTCAAAAGAAGAATGGGCACTTCTCACCACTGCAAAAACCTTCTGTAGGAACTCTAGAGCAAGGTAACCCTCCTGTTTTATTGACCAGTGCTTTAAACAATTGCTAGCAAGGAAAATGGGGCCAATGATGACTGGCTTGAGCCCAGAAGTACTCACCACTCTCAAGGGTGGGGATAAAGTAAACTTCCTCTAAAATGTATAAGAGGAAATGCATGGGGGAAAAAAAAAATCAAAGCTCTGTTATAGAGGATCAGAGGACCATGGCACCATCCAAAGGCAGCACCCATGACATGGATCATGTGGGGAGACAGATTTCCTACATGGAAATCCCACGTCTGCCACTTATTAGCTATACCACACAGCCAGCTCCTAACCCCTCCATTTCAACCTCTCGTCTGTGAAGATGAAATAATACCAACCAACATTTAGGATTTAGAGGATAATTTACCTACGATTTAAAACAGTGCCTGATGCACACAGTGTCCAATCATCATTAGATATTAATGGGATCCCAACAAAATAATGTTTTCTTCTGAAAATGTTTTACTTCCTCTCTTCAGTGAAAAGCCTAATAAAAGAGTAATAAGCTTGACTCAGTCCCTGGGTGTTAAGTCACGATGGCTGACTCCCAACCCTTCTAGTAAAGTAACAGGAGAGCTGAGAGCGCTGGAGGTCAGCAGACAAAAATAGATCTCTAGACTTACACTGCGTTATCTGCTCCCTAGAAGACATGCTGGTACCACAGCATCCTGGCCAATCCTCAGTAGAAGCAGAAATGATCAGATTTATTCTGTCTTAATGCTCCCTTGCAGCTGCAAACAGCTTCAAACCCAATTGGCAGTTGAACACCCCAGGCAATTTGCATCTCTAGAGAACAGTTTATGGTTAAGATTCTGAACATTTTTAAGAGAGAAATACCTAATGTAACTATTAAGGAACAGCACTGTTAAAGTACTTGTTCACCACCACTAGAGTTTTATTAAAGAAGTAAGCTAATCCTTTTCCTTACTTGCCAAGCCATTTTTGTCTGATCTGAGGAAGAAGCCTTGTGCACAAAGTCTCCTACGGCTTTGGAAAGCACAAATGGCCTCAAGGAGACACAATGATATAGATGGAAGTTGGCAAACCATCCTGATGCATTCTGAATGCAAGCACCTAGGGCACTTAGTGATACCCCCTCCAAATGAATTCCCACAAGTACCTCCTTTGCTACACTGAGGACAGCCAAGGACCTACACAGACTGAGTTCCTAGGCATAAACCCAGGAATCCCATAGGTACTGAAGATGAATAAGTAAATTAGACACCAATAATATCACAGGATTATTATCAGTAACCTCAGTAAATATGGCTTTATGGTAACTTGGCAGCATCTAATGAGCGGCACAACTATGTCCTCAAGGAGGTAGTGAATTGAATCAACGCTGCCACTTACAGGTTTTAAATTTGAGGCAAATTTTCAATTGACTCCACTCACCGCCCACAGGAAATTTTAATTCACATTTTAATCTCCCATATCTAACCAATTCACCAACTAGTGTTTCCATTAAATCTTTTAGTAAAATGTGTCCTAGTCAGTTCAGGCTGCCATAACACAATCCTATAGACTGGGTGGTTTAAACAACAGAAATGTATTTCTCACAGAAGAAGGAGGCCAGAAGTCTGAGATCAGGGTGCCAGTAATGGTCCAGTTCTGGTAAAAGTGTTCTTCCTGACTCGTGGATGGCCACCTTCGTGCTGTGTCTTTCCATAGCAGAGACATCTTCTTCCCCTCTCCCCTCCCACTTTTGTGTCCAATTATTTACATATAAATGTTATTAAACATCCCCACAGTCAGAGAGAAAACAATCACATTTGTTCAATTTTAGTATGCAATGAATGCATGGATATGAATTCATGTTTCCTACTAGTATTTTAAAAAGCTAATCAGGCTATTTTTGTTTTCTTATGTGAAGTTTTCTCCATCTGCTCATTTAACTTGTAGGAAATCACATAATAACTTTTTTGAAGAAAACATAAAAGTTACCTGTAAGTATAGAGATCAATGGATTTTCACAAATCAAACCCAAGTAAGTAATCAGAACACAGATCAACAGTAACTAGTATCCCAAGCAACCCAGCAGAACCAGACCTTGCAACCTCAATCCCTCCAGCTTCTCTTCTGTATTCCTGCTTAGTCCCTCTTTTAATATTTTGAGAGAGAGACAGACAGACAGAGAGACAGAGGGAGGGAGGGAGGATGAATGTATCCCAAGCAGGCTCCATGTTGTCAGCGGAAAGCCCAACAGGGGCTCAATTCCACAAACCGTGGGATCATGACCTGAGCCAAAATCAAGAGTAGGATGCTTAACCAATTGAGTCTTCCAGGTGCCTCCTGCTCAGTCCCTCTTTCTCTCAAGAGTAACCAGTATCCCAAACCTAACACTATCAACTTGGCCTATTTTTGTTTTTACTTCAAAGGTATGTAATATTTACTTTTTTGTACCTGGCTTATTTCCCTCAATATTACATTGTGAGGTACACACAACCATGAAAACCAGTTACAGATTGTAGATCTATAGGTGAAATGTATAATAAAAGGAGGACATCAAGTTATCTTTATGACTTTTTCATTGGAAAAGATTTCTTAAATAGAAGGCAAAAAACACCCCAACAACCTATAAAGTAAAAGTTAAATAATTGGACTATGTTAAAATTTTTAAAATTTCTTGTTAGCAAAGGACACTTTTAAGGGAGTGGGGAGAAAATTAGGAGGAGATATCTGTAATACATATAACAGACAAAGAATTCTTATCCAGAATATATAAAATTCTCCCAGAAATCACTAAGAAAATGTAAACTCAATAGAAACATGGGGCAAAATCTTTAAGCACTTTACAAAAGAGGATAACCACAGAGTCAATAAACATATGACAAGGCACATAACTTCCTTAGTCTTCAGGAAAACACAGATTAAAACTACAATGTTACAGTACTACACGTTCAACAAAAAAAATAACACATCAAGTGTTAGCGAAGATGTGGACAAATACTCCTGTGCTTTTGTAAATTGCCATGATCACCTTAGAAAACTTGCATCCTCTCACAGCCCAATATTTGCATGCTGTATGAACCAGTTTTCTTCACAAGTGTATACTCCTGATAGGTAGGATTGTGTTTATAGTAGCACTGTTTAAACTGAAAATGACCCAAATGCCCGTCAAGAGTGAAATGGATAAATCACTTCAGATCTATTCGTGTGGTGACATCTTTGACAGTACAGAGAACAAACAACTATTACAAGACATGACCATGTTAATATACCTCACAATGTTGTTTCATATGGATAATTATATCTAGCACCATTCATTGAAAAGATCATTCTTTCTTTTACCACACATCAGTGCTGCTTTTTTCCTCAATCAAGTCCAGTACATGGTTATCTTTTAGGTTTTCTATTCTGTTCCGTTGGTTTATATATCTTTATAAAATTGTACTATCCTGATTACAAAAGATTTTGTAATGACTTGATTTGGCTTTATTCTTCTTTTAAATACTTGTCTATTCCTGTACTTTGAATTTTCATAAAATTGTAGAAGAAGCTTGCCAGTGTTTAAACACACACACACACACACACACACACACACACACACACACACACCTCCTGCAGGGATTTTTATAATTGCATTAAATCTATACATCAATTTCTGAAGGATTGACAAATTCACAATCGTCTTCTAATCCATAAACATAGTATTTCCCTCCATTTGCTTAAGTCTTTAATTTCACTCATGAATGTTGTGTTTTCATTAGTTTTAGGTCTAAGTATTTGAGTTATGTTATTGAATGTAATTTTTTTTAAAAAATCTTTCCAGCTGTAATTGGTTTTTTGCTGGTATACAGAAATATACTTTTATGTATAATCTCATTTCTAACAATTTTGCTAAATCCATCTGTTAATTATACCACTTTGCAGATTCTTTCAAACTTTCTACACACACAACTGTCTCTCCTGTGAATAATGACTATTTTACTTCCTCCTCCCTAAACTTTCCAACTCCAAAAAGAAGAATCATGATCTAATTGGATTCTTTACCTCAGCCAGGAGAGAGGAACTTCATGATGCCTGCCTGGCAGAATTTCATCATCGCAATGGACAAATGAATGCTATATATCTCTCATTGTTTTCCTCAAATGGGAGTTTTCAATGTGGTTATCCTGTCCCTGCTCCACCACTGGATGAGGGTGAGGAAATGAGACAACTTGGTTATGAGTTCGCAGGTGGCTAGACTACAAGGAGTTAACATCTTGACCTGAAGGAGCAGACCCTATCTCCAAAAGACTCTTGACTTCAAGCTGAGTACAGGAACAAAATAGACTTCCTTTGAATTACTTCGCTTGGAGAGAGGGTAGGTGTTACATCCACCTGTCTCACATTCCTCAATATTTATTTTCTTTATTGGCCACTGACCTCACCTGACTTTCCTCTTACCTCTAAACAACTCTTCTCAGTGGCAGCTCTTTCTCGGCCCGGCCATGAGGCAGCTCCTCCCAAGATTCTTGTGATAGGTCTGCTCCATTTGGATCTTTCAGTCCCTCCCCTATTGATTTTATGTGATAGCTAGCTCCAAGTATCTCACTTACAAGGTTTCTAGGTTGAACCATTTTAGTGATTTCCAAATTCTACTTGCTAGAAAGTTCTTCTTTGAAGGCCAACCAGAATTTCAAAACAATCTGTTCAATATCAAAATCATAATTCCTCAGCAAAACTGTTCCTATACCTCTCTTCCATGTTTTCTAAATGGTGACACTATTATCCTCATTTGTAATGCTCAAAAAAATATCAGAGTTACCTTTGAGTTCTCTCTCTCTTCCTCCATCTCCTTTCCTACATCCAATCAATAGCCACTGCCACAACCCAAGCTCAAAGCTGAGTCCCTGGAATCCTAAAGTAGGGAAAAGAAACATGACTATCTTGCCCTCCATTAATGACTCTGTCACCCTGTAATCACGTCTGCATTTCTCAATTCCATGCTTACCCTCACCCAACTCTCAGTAACTATGTTGTTTTATACGCAGGCATTCTGGCACATAATGAAAGCTCTCTATGTCTTTGTGGGCATAAAATCACAGTGATGGGACACACTGGAGACTCTCACTGAATTTCTGGAATTTTTCCAACTCTGAGACTTCCTTCCTCTATTACATTTCAGGGAGGTATTCTAACTAAAACTCTCCTCCCCCGTCCTATTCTGCCTATATTACACTTTCCACAAGTCTGTCTCATTTCCTACGGAGACTTCCATCAGGTGTTCTAATGTTTGCTTAATTGACTTGAACAGCTGTAATCCCCTTCCCAGGGTAATAAAAAAAACCTCAACTACTGAAGTATGACTTTCAGCCTCTTCCCCGCCCATTTCAGAAGTCTTGCATTGCTTAAAATTTGGGGAGACTTTAGAGGCTTGAGAAAAATCTAATTTCCAGCCTGAAACTTCACAAGCAAGCTTACTGGGCTTTCTTAGTTAACACATTCATAAAGTGTTCACAATTGAACTCATAAAAAGCCCGTCTCAGCAGGAACGGTGTCAGAGCCATCAAAAACATCAACAGACCCCCCTCTAACCCAACAACAAAGGTGAGGGAAGTGATCTTTCTTGAAGCAGGAATGAGGAGGAAATTATATAACACAAATGAAAAAATTCTAAAATCCTCTCTCCAAATTAAAAAAAATAAAATTAAATTAAATAAATCAAATAAAACCCTCTTTCCAAAAATTTAAACCACATCATAGTAGGTATCTCTCTCCCTACCCCACCCCACTCTTGCTTCTTCCTTAACCTTTGACTCTCTTCCCCCTCCTTCTCCTCCCTCATCAGGAGCACCCTTTTGCTCTCCATCTAGCTTTTTCCTTTAAACCAACCCTGTTATATCCCCTGACTCTGATTTCCTCTTTCCTAACACTTTGCTACTCACATCTAACCACCTTCAAAGACTGCCACATCTAACATCCAAACCTCCCATCTGCCCAATTTCCTAAGAAGTACACTTGACCTTTGAACAAGGGGGTTAGGGATGCCAACCTCTCCCCATGTGCAGTTTAAAATTCATGTACAGGGGCGCCTGGGTGGCTCAGTCGGTTGAGCGTCTGACTTCGGCTCAGGTCACGATCTCGCAGTCCATGAGTTCAAGCCCCGCGTCAGGCTCTGGGCTGATGGCTCAGAGCCTGGAACCTGCTTCGGATTCTGTGTCTCCCTCTCTCTCTGCCCCTCCCCCGTTCATGCTCTGTCTCTCTCTGTCTCAAAAAAAATAAATGTTAAAAAAAAATTAAAATTCATGTACAACTTCTGACTCCCCAAAATCTTTTTCTAATAGTTTACCGTTGACTATAACACATACTGCTAACAGTATTAACATACTTTGTGTGATGTATGTATTATATACAGTATTCTTCGAATAAAGTAAGGTAGAGCAAAGGCAATGTTAAGAAAATCCTAAGAGAAAATACATTTATAGTCCTGTATTATATTTAGGAAAAAAAAAAAGTCTATGTATAAGTGGACCCATACAGTTCAAACCTGTGTCGTTCACAGGACATCTATTTATTTTATCTGCTATTCTGACTGCCAGGTGAATACATTTCCTACCTCACTGCAATCCATCTTCTGCCCTGTGTTTTACTTGTTGCATCTTCTCAACGTTAGTCAAAACTACCTTCATCCTGTGCCCTCAGACTAAACTCTCTGAAAGCAGAAACTGACTGTTGCTTTATAATTTCTACATTATCATGCTTATTGTTTTATGAATATGAGCTTCACCAAAATTTAATAAAATGTAAATTTTTGAACATAAGTTATAAAAGCATTTTAATTTATGCAAAAGGTACAAACTTGGAATTCAGTGCAGTAGATAAGTACAGTTGTATTCCTTGTATTTGTGAAAATACACACAGCCAAAGAAGCCACGTACTAGATCTGTTTTCTTCCATTTGTTCATTCAATTTCACTCCCCATAAAATGGGTATTATGATATACTTACTGTGACTACTCACAGGGCTGGTAGGAGGTTCAGTTAATTAACATTTGGTGAAAGCTTTAAAATTCGTAAAGATATTTTATGGTTCCAAGATCCCTTCATCTTATTCTACAGTAGTAGCATGATCTAGTCTGTCTATTTACAATGAAAAATGGAAGGACGTAAAGAATGGAAGCATATAAAAGACATTATGAATGCTGAAAACCTTGGAAGCATTTAGTCCTAAGATTTTGAGATATTCATTTTAATACATTTTCAAAGTGTATTTAAAGCAAAGATGAGGGGCGCCTGGGTGGCGCAGTCGGTTAAGCGTCCGACTTCAGCCAGGTCACGATCTCGCGGTCCGGGAGTTCAAGCCCCGTGTCAGGCTCTGGGCTGATGGCTCAGAGCCTGGAGCCTGTTTCCGATTCTGTGTCTCCCTCTCTCTCTGCCCCTCCCCCGTTCATGCTCTGTCTCTCTCTGTCCCAAAAAGTAAATAAACGTTGAAAAAAAAATTAAAAAAAAAATAAATAAAAATAATAAATAAAGCAAAGATGACTTCTGAGTTATGGAATAGTTTCCTTAAATTACAGCTCAGAAACTAGCACAAAAGTCAACTATTTTCCCCCATTAAGATTTCCGAAACAATACTGCATAAAGGAGCAGCTTCTGAGTTCATTTAATGGTTAATCTAATTTTAAATATGTGTGCCAATGTAGTGCTCCTCATTGGGGGAAAAAAAAAGAAGAGCCTCCAATTAGGTGAATCAGATGCTTCTTTTCTAGTTTAACATTATAAAAATCTATAAATTCCCTGGTAAAATACATACACACATACCTTAACCTCTGATTGATACACACAGCATATAACACACATACATATTCCACATGTATACTCACAAACGCCTTTATGAAAATCAGGCAAAGATATAAATACTGTATTAATGTACTGACAATAGATATTTACATAAATAAGGCAAAATCATTATGGAATATAAGTACAAACAGTCTTCTTCTAAATTTCATCATCATTCAGTTTGCAAATAAATATACAAAGATGGAGATGTCACAAATATAAGTATCTTCCTAATATAGAAGGTATACATCTGTGGTGGTTTCTTGATCAACTATAAAATTTTGAAGGTGTCTTATTTTTGATGAAAGTCAGATAAATTGAAGCAGATTGAACCTTCAGTCAAAATGAACACAGTTTATGTCTCACATGGTACACCAGTGATCCCATGAATCAGAAACAATTCTTTCAGTTGTATGTTTCTGGAAAACATTGATCACAATATTTTAATAGCAACAGCCTATAAATTTAACATTAGGCTCTTGCTAGAGACCTATTAGTTCAATATGTAATATCCAATTTTTTTAATGTTTATTTAGTTTTGAAAGAGAGAGAGAGAGAAACAGCACAAGTGGGGGAGGGACGGAGAGAGGGAGACACAATCTGAAGCAGGTTCCAGGCTCTGAGCTGACAGCTCAGAAGCAGGGCTTGAACCCATGGACTGCAGGATCGTGACCTGAGCCAAAGTCCAATGGTTAACCGACTGAGCCACCCAGGTGCCCCTGTGATATCCAATTTTAAAGGCATTATTACTGTCTTATAAATGCCACTAACAGAGCATCTCCTCCGATCTGAGCCTCCAACTGTCCCAATCGTCACCTGCAACACAGGCTCCGTTTTGATAACTGTTTTCCTTCAGGTGTTCAGGCTTATGACTGTAAATGTTGAAACAGAAGCACCTTACACATATGCCTTCTTCCACTCCTATTCATCTCCTAGTTACAGCCACACCAATGCAATCAACCTGGTATCTTCTGTTTCCTGACTTCTCTTAACAAAAGAATAAAGCAAGGATGCCCTAGGCCCTTTTTGTCTTGACAGCCTCTGTCTTTTCTTAACAGTATAGTCAAAAGCTATTTTGAACCAAATTCTGTTTTCCTCAGTAGACTCTTACCAAATGGAAGTTTCTTCAAGATGCAATTGATGGAGTGTTTCTACCCCTTTCACAAAGTTTTACAAAGTTACTTCTAGCCTTCAGTGACTACTGCTGCTGATAGTTATCTAATCCAGCCACTCTCAACACTTATTACACAGCAGTCTGGCTCCATGCAATGGGTGTTAGATGGAAAAAAATCTTTCTTTACAACTGGAATTCTCAGAGTTTTTAACATGTGAATGTGTAGTGTGTTTCTTCATGAAGGGGAAAAGACTAGTAGCACTTGCAGGAATGAAGCTCTCACTGCAGAAACAATGTCTTAAAAATAGTGATCCATGAAACATCCTTGGGAAACACTGTTTTAAGCCATTATTCTAAAACTAAATATACTGATGTGTCTCGTCCCCTGCTGTTGTATTTCTCTTCTAGACTCAGCTGGAACATTTAATGCACAGAGGCAGACTTAGCTCTACCCTCAGGCTCCAGGTACTAAGAGGTCTCAGATGACTCGACATCAACTCATCTTGCTGCTCTTTCCTGACATTTCCAAGCATCCCAATCCTGGCCATTAGGTCTCTGCCAAATTACTAAGCCCAAAATCAGTTTCCAGGAATGGCTCCCTGGGATGCTATCTAAAGCTAGCTCCAAAGAATCGCTTTCTTCACAACTAGACTTTGAGTTGCTCTTATCATTTATTCTCAACTCTATGCCCTGTCCAAGAGACAAAGTGAATTCTAGCTAAGGCTTGGAGTCGTACCGACTGTGAACAACAGATCTGGTTCTCCACATGTTAGATATTCTACCTTCGCCGCAGGTGTCTGGTACTGACTTTTATCTGTACAGTTACATTTTCCATATAACCTTCTCCATATTCTTTAAATATCAGGCTCCATTTGCAAGTCTGGATTCTCTGTTCCAGCAACAAGGTCTTCCCCTAATTCATATTCTCACTGTACCAGGGTAGGTCCTGACCCCAGGCCCCCCTGACCAAAGCTGTCCTTCATCCTAAGGCCAAAGCCACTGTCCTGGCACTAAAGATATAGGTTTTAAAAAAAGAAAACCAGGGGCATGAATCTTAATTTCGGCTCTGGTCATGATCTCATGGTTTGTGACTTCGAGCCCCGTGTCAGGCTCCACAGTGACAGCACAGAGCCTGCTTGGGATTCTCTCTCTTTCCAAATATAAAAGCTTAAAAAAATAGCCGAAGAACAAAATTTCTAGCCTTACTTATTGTACTCAATGGAATATTTTAATTTAGTAATTTTACTAGAAAAATAGTCTAGAAAATTATAACATTAAATATCATACTAGAGATGGCCATCCAAAAAATTCTGCTCAAAATCTATTTCTACAGTAAATACAACTGCCAAACTATTTCCATTTGTTTACTACGTCATTGAGGTGTAACTGATAGATAAGCATACCTTATTTTATTGTGCTTTGCTTCACACTTCACAGATCTGCATGTTTTTTGGAAACCTAAGGTTTGTGGCAACCCTGTGTTGAGCAAGTCCATCAGCACCATTTTGCAAAGGCACTTGCTCACTTGGTGTCTCTCTGTCACATTTTGGTCAGTCTCTCAGCATTTCACAATTTCATTATTATTAGGTTTGTTATGGTGATCTGTGATCAGTCATCTTTGTGTTACTACTTTAATCGTTGTGAGGAGCCACAAACCACACCCATGTGAGACAGCTAACTTAACTGATGCATGTTGTATGTGTTCTAATTGCTCCAAGGACGGGCCTTTCCACAGTGTCTCTCCCTCTCCTTCAGCTGTCCGTACCCCCTAACATACAACAATATTGAAATAAGGCCAATTAATTACCCATAATAACCTCTAAGTGTTCAAGTGGAAGGAAGAGTCACTGGTCTCCCATATTAAATTAAAAGCTAGAAATGATAAAGCTTAGTGAGGAAGGCATGTCAAAAGCCCAGGTAGGCTGAAAGCTCGGCCTCTGGTGCCAAACAGTTAACCAAGTTGTGAACACAAAGGAAAAGTTCTTGAAGAAAATTAGAAGTGCTACTCCAGTGAACACACAAATAAGAAAGTGAAACACCTACTGCTGATATGCAAAAAGTTTTCAAGGTCTGGAAAGAAGATCAAGCCAGCCACAACATTCCCTTAAGCCAAAGCCTAATCCAGAGCAAACTACTAACTCCCTTTAATTCTATAAAGGCTGGGATGAGGAAACTGCAAAAAAAAGTTTGAAGCTAGCAGGGGTTGGGTCATGAGATTGAAGCAGCCACCTCTATCACATAAAAGTGCAAGGCAGAGCAGGAAGTGCTAACATAGAAGCTAGAACAAGTTATCAAGAAGATCTAGCTAATTAAGGTAGGTGGTTACACTGAAGAACAGATTATCAATGTAGACCAAGCTGTCTTCCATTAGAAGAAGATGCCATCTAGGACTTTTCTAGCTGGAGAAGAGAAGTCAATGCCTGGCCTCATAGCTTCAAAAGACAGGCTGGCTCTCTTGTTAATGGGTAATGCAGCTGGTGACCTTAACTTGAAGCAATACTCATTTACCATTCTAAAAATTCTAGGGCCCTTCAGAATTATGCCGAATTTACTCTGCCTGTGCTCTTTACATAGAAAAACAGAACCTAGGTGATTGCACAACTGTTTACAACACAGTTTACTGAATATTTTATGCCCACTGTTGAGACCTACTACTCAGGAAAAAAAAAGATTCCTATCAAAATATTACTTCTTGTTAACAACATACCTGGTTACCCAAGAGTTCTAATAGAGATGGACAAAATTAATATTGTTTTCATGCCTGCTAATACAACACCCATTCTGCAGCCCATGGATCAAGGAGAAATTTCTTTTTTTTTTTTTAATTTTTTTTTCAACGTTTATTTATTTTTGGGACAGAGAGAGACAGAGCATGAACGGGGGAGGGGCAGAGAGACAGGGAGACACAGAATCGAAAACAGGCTCCAGGCTCTGAGCCGTCAGCCCAGAGCCCGACGCGGGGCTCGAACTCACAGACCGCGAGATCGTGACCTGGCTGAAGTCGGACGCTCAACCGACTGCGCCACCCAGGCGCCCCAAGGAGAAATTTCAACTTACAAATATTATTTAAGAAATACACTTTGTAAGGTGACAGGTGCCATATATAGTGATTCCTCTGATGATCTAAGCAAAGTAAATTGAAACCTTCTGGAAAGGATTTACCATTCTAGATGTCATTAAGAACAGTCATGATTCGGGGCGCCTGGGTGGCTCAGTCGGTTAAGCGTCCGACTTCAGCTCAGGTCATGATCTCACGGTCTGTGAGTTCGAGCCCCGCGTCGGGCTCTGTGCTGACAGCTCAGAGCCTGGAGCCTGTTTCAGATTCTGTGTCTCCCTCTTTCTCTGCCCCTCCCCTGTTCACGCTCCGTCTCTCTCTGTCTCAAAAATAAATAAACGTTAAAAAAAAAAAAAAAAAGAACAGTCATGATTCACAGGAAGAGTCCAAAATAACATTAACAGGAGTTTGGGAAAAGTGGATTCTAACATTCATGAATGACTTGGAGGGGTTCAAGACATCAGTGGAGAAATAAGTGCAGGTGTGGTAGAAATGGCAAGAGAACTAGAACCCGAAGTGAAGCCTGAAGAGGACACTGAACTCCTGCAATCTCATAGTCAACTTTCATGGAGGTGGAGTTGCTTCTAACACATGGGCAAAGAGAGTGGTTTCTTAAGATGGACTCTACTTCTGGTGAAGATGATGCGAAGATTCTTGAAATGACAACAAAGGATTTAGATGATTATATAAATTTAGTTGCTAAAGCACAGCAGGTTGTAGGATGATTCCAGTATCCAAAGAAGTTCTACTGGAGGTAAAGTGTTATCAAACATCATCACTGCTGAGAAATTATTCATGAAACCAAGAGTCAATTAACATGGCAAACTTCTTTTTTCATATTTTAAAAAATTGTCATGGCTACTCCAACCTTTAGCAACCACCCACCACACTAAGTCAGCAGTCATCAACATTGGGGCAAGACCCTCCCACAAGCAAAAAGACAACAACTCACTGAAAGCTCAAATATGTTTAGGATCTTTTAGCAATGAAGAACTTTTTAATTAAGGTATGTACATTTTTTTAGACATAATGCTGTTGCACACAATATTGATTACAGTATAGTATAAATGTAACCTATATGCACTAAGAAACCAAAAAATTCATTTGACTTGCTTTACTGCAATATTCGCTTTACTGTGGTAGTCCTGAACCTGCAAGATCTCCAAAGTATGCCCATATAAAAAACTGCAAGTATTTAATGGATACAAGTTGATGGGTTTGAACATGTATATATGCATATACATATCATCATCACAGTAGCCTCAGAATTAAATTATCAGTTTGGATATGCTCTAGAATAGTTTCCCAAACCACCTCTCATGTGGTACCTTCAAAGTATGAGAATTTTAAGACACTTGGCATGTTTTCTTCCAATACAATCCCTAACCATTGATTCTAACTAAAAATAGTGTACAACTGCTTTCAAAACTCTAAAGAACCACCTGAGAAAACTGCCTCACATTTAGTGATGAAATTAGGAGATGTCAATTTAAAACTCCTTTGCAATATTTTCAAATGTTTACCAGTTCACTTGAAGCTCTCCTCAAACGGGGACTGATTTCTGGAGTAATACTACAGAACAACCACCATTTAACACAATTTCCTCCCACAGATACAGATCAATCAGAAATGATTAGAAACTATCATTTCAAGGGCACCCAGTGGTTCAGTTGGTTAAGTGTCCGACTCTTTGTTTAGGCTCAGGTCATGATTTCATGGTTCTAAAGTTTGAGCTCCATGGTGGGCTGTGTGCTAACAGTGTGGAACCTGCTTGAGATTCTTTCTCCCTCTTTTTCTCTCCCTCCCCCACTCATGCTCTCTCTCAAAATAAACCAAAAAAAAAAAACTATCATTTTATCTAGAGTATGTTATTTTTCCCAAACTGAAACTAGCCACCATGGGCACTTAATTTTAGAGCATAAAATATGTAGCTGACGTGGGACCCTTGCACCCATAATCCTCTCCTAGACATCTGGCTTGTCTGTGCCTGCAGGCTTTTTATTTCTCAGAACCTCCATGACCTAGAAGAATTCACTACCAGGAGCTGTCCTCAGAGACTCAAGAATTGGTGTGTAAATATCCAATTCCTTCATCTAATAGGTACATTATTTCTGAGATATATGTTGTGTTCCATTTCACGAAGTTCTTCTGAGAGACGGAACTCTGGGTACACATGACACTGCCCTAATAATGCTTAAAACTGGCTACACTTGCTTTCTTGTTTCTCTTCCCCACTTTGCTCTGAAATATTTCCCATGATCTTAGGCTTAAGGTAAAATGGATTCTTGCTGTTGTCTAGTTTTTTCAGCATCAACCTAATTTATGGTGACCATATGTTCATCGGGAGCTGGTTTGCCTCAGAATGTCTTAATTTAGGCCTATAATTGTGGCGCGCTTATCAACAGCATCCCCTTTCACTCAATAACGTCCTGGTTTGGCAAAAAATTATATCATCACCCTTCATGGTCCTATTACTCTGCTGGCTTCTCAGTTGTGCTAACCTTATGAACAGACTAAAGTTTACACCTTGCTCTGCCCATCCTTACAATCTTTTCTATTTATGATTTCTTACCTTAATTTCTTGATTTCCTCAATTCTGGTTCTTCCCTTGGTATGTGACAACTCAGTACACTCATATCCTGGTACAGAAGACTGCATAATTATTAACTATCTTAATTAGGAATCGCTATTTTCTGGTTTTATGTAATGTGTAGAACTGGTTTCTCATTAATATTTCAAAGGTAAAAGAAAATTTTTTTGTCAAGTTGCATACCTTAATCATAACCCATGTGATCTGACTGAAGACAATCTGGGATGCCAATGGCAGACCAAGAGGGTGAAGAGAATAATCCAGCATTCCATGGGGTCAGGGTGGAACCATGAGGGAAGGAGCCACAAGATCTAAAGGAAAATGACAAACAGAAGTTCTGTATGAGCAAGAGAAAAATAATACTATATGTTTTGACATTTTATAAGATGTTATTAGTAAAATCCTCTTCTATTTAGTTTAACAGTTGACCACTGGCTAGTAAGTTCTATTTTTCTGGTACAAAATGTGAGGAAGAACATTCATATTCAGAGTCACAAAGATGAGCACATGTGGCAGTGTGGAGCTAGGTGAAAGTCTGTTTAACTAGAACACAGGTATTACTAAAGAGAGCAGCAAGAAGTATTTTACACCACTGCACCTAATTATGTTTGACTAAGGATGCTTCAGATCTACTTTTCCTGATTGCCTTTTTTAATATAATTGGGAAGATGTAATTTTTTCAAACCTGTCATGCTACCAATTTTAGCTTTTGATTCAAATAAATACAAAAAACTCAATGTATGCCTATTGAGTCTCTTATTATAAAAGAGGATTTTTAGAAGACAGATATCAAAATATGTTTTACTAACAATGATCAAAAAATCAATTATGCAAATACATCTCAATGTATCTTTTCCATGCATATTGAGAAACATGAAGTACCAGAAATGTACAAGTAGTTTCTATTCCATGAAAGATGTTGGCCTGAAATATTAATACATATTCTTAAATTATTTGTGATTTTTTTCCTTCTCATTTCTTCTAACACAAATGAAAGTAATATCTTACTGTTCCTTTTTTATTTAAAAATGCACAGCTTCCAAATTACAGAAATAGTTGAAGCAGATTTCTGACACTAAGGACACCTTTTAAAAATTGCCTTGATAATGTAGAAGGAATCCAGAGAGAAGGTCTGACAGAGTTGGCTGAAAAAAATAAAAAGCTTTGTGTAATGTTGAAACGAAAATAAGTTCACTTCCCAAGTTTAATTGATCATTTTCAGTGACTCTTTCTATATCACCCTAACTACCAGTATCATACCAGGACCATTTAACCAATATAAGCACGCACACATACATACACTCACACACACAAACATATGCCATTGCCAGGCCTAGACAAACTTTCCTCCACAGTCCTTCACACACACACACACACACACACACACACACACACACTCTCAAGTCCATCTTCTAGCAGCCAGGTTCAGACAATCCAGTGAAAGCCTTCAAGTCCCACAATACTACAAAGAATCTACATGGAGGGAGCCTAGATCCCTGAACGACTGATACTACCTGGCACAAAATCTCCGAGAAAATCCTGACACCAATTAAAAATAAAGATTTATTTAGTGAAACCACTATTATTTACCTAACACAAAATGACTCTGCATTTTAAGTTATGATAGGATTAAACTGCCCTCCAAAGAGGTTGAGCTGATTTACACACTCATCAGAAATATACTGAAGAACTTATTTAAGTACCCTAATAATTTGGATAATCTTTGTTATCTCCACCAATTTTACACATGAAATGGTATTGTGCTGCAACACTGACTTGTATTTCTCCTAGTGTGAGTATGACCATCTTTGCTGTAAGCTTGATTTATCTTTTCATTTTTCACCTATGTTCTATGTCTGTTTTCTAGTGTTGCTAGTTTTTCTTGATCTGTAAATATTCACGATACAGTAAAACAAGTACCACTACACTGTATGTGTGACATTTTCCCACTTTGTCCTTTAATTTTGATACTTTCTTTACTGTAGAATAATTTAGTTTTTATTAATGTATTTATTTTTCTGATAGCTTATACATTTTGTACCATGCACAGAAAAACTTCTCCCATTTATAAATGTTAATATCCTGTTTTCTTCCTGATTTTCTGTTCTAGTTACTTGATGCTGCATAATAAATGACCCCAAAACATAGCTTCTTAAAACAAATGTCATTCTTTCATTTTTTCAGTTTATTTTTTAATTTACATGCAAGTTAGCATATCGTGCAACAATTTCAGGGGTAGATTCCTTAAAAGCCTCTTACCCATTTAGCCCATCCTTCCCCTCCCACTACCCCTCCAGCAACCCTCTGTATGTTCTTTATATTTTTAAGAGTCTCTTATGTTTTGTCCCCCTCCCTGTTTTTATACTATTTGTTTCCCTTAAGTTCATTGGTTTCATATCTTAAAGTCTTCATAGGAGTGGAGTCATATGATATTTGTCTTTCTCTAATTTCACTTAGCATAATACCCTGTAGTTCCATCCATATAGTTGCAAATGGCAAGATTTCATTCTTTTTGATTGCCAAGTAATATTCCAGTGTGTGTGTGTGTGTGTGTGTGTGTGTGTGTGTATACACCAGGCCAACATGTGTGTGTGTGCGTGCACATGCGTGTGTGTATATATATGCGCACACGCACACACATACACACACACCTTCTTTATCCATTCATCCATCGATGGACATTTGGGCTCTTTCCATACTTTGGCTATTGTTGATAGCATTGCTATAAACATTGGGGTGCATGTGCCCCTTCAAAACAGGACACCTGTATCCCTTGGATAGATACCTAATAATGCAATTTCTGGGTCATAGGGGAGTTCCAATTTTAATTTTTGAGGAATCTCCATACTGTTTTCCAGAGTGGCTATACCAGTTTGTATTCCCACCAGCAGTACAAAAGAGATCCTTTTTCTCCACATCCTCATCAATTATCTGTTGTTGTCTGAGTTGTTAATGTTAGCCATTCTGACAGGTGTGAGGTGGTATCTCATGGTGGTTTTGATTTGTATTTCCCGGCTGATGAGTGACGTGGAGCATTTTTTCATGTGCCTGTTGGCCATCTGGATCCCTTCTTTGAAAAAGTATCTATTCATGGCCTTTGCCCATTTCTTCACTGGATTATTTGTTTTTTGGGTGTTGAGTTTGATAAGTTCTTTATAGATTTTGGATACTAGCCCTTTATCTGATATGCCATTTGCAAATATCTTCTCCCTTTGCCTTTTAGTTTTGCTGATTGTTTCCTTTGCTGTACAGAAGCTTTCTATTTTGATGAGGTCCCAATAGTTCATTCTTGCTTTTGTTTCCCTTGCCTTTGGAGACATGTTTAGTGAGAAGTTGCTGCAGCCGAGGTCAGAGAGGTTTTGCCTGCTTTCTCCTCAAGGATTTTGATGGTTTCCTGTCTTACATTTAGGTCTTTCATCCATTTTGAGCTTATTTTTGTGTATGGTGTAAGAAAGTGGTCCAGGTTCATTTTTCTGCATGTTGCTGTACAGTTTTCCCAGCACCATTTGCTAAACAGGCTGTCTTTATTCCATTGGATATTCTTTCCTGCTTTGTCAAAGATTTGTTGGCCACACATTTGTGGGTCCATTTCTGGGTCCTGTATTCTTCCTTTGACCTATGGGTCTATTCCTGTGCCAGTACCATACTGTCTTGATTGCTATAGCTTTGCAAGCAGCTTGAAGTTCAGGACTGTGATGACTCCTGTTTTGGTTTTCTTTTTCAAGATTGGTTTGACTATTCGAGGTCTTTTCTGGATCCACAAATTTTAGGATTGATTGTCCTAGCTCTGTGAAAAATGCTGATGTTATTTTGATAGGGATTGCAACAACTGTCATTCTTGTCTCTCGTGACTCTGGAGATTTACCTCATGGGATAGTTCTCACCTAGGACCTCTTATATGATTCCAATCAGACAATGCCTTGAACTTGAGTCCTCTCAAAAGTCTCTTCACTCATGTTATCGGACAGTTGGTTCTACCTGTTGACTGAGACCTTTCCATGTGACTTGTACTTCCTCTTAGGTCAGAGGCTGAGTTCCAAAACATTAGCATCTCAAAAGAGAAAAAATGAAAGCTCCAGGGTTTAGGTCATACTGTACCAGTCAGTAAGAGCCCAGATTCAAGGGGAAGAATACAGATTCCACCTTTTGACAGGAGGAGTGTATAGCAATGTTGGAGACATGTTTTAAAATTGCCATTATCTTTAAGGGCTTAATTTGAACATAATCAGTTTGATGGCAGAGTAATTTACATATAATTCGCCCATTTTAAGTTTCCACTTGGATGAATTTTGACAAATGCTTGCAAGCATATAACCACCACAACCAATACGTAAAATATTTCTATTATCCCCAGAAGTGACTTTTCTGCATTCAGTCTCCCCCCTCCATTCCTGGCTCCCAACAACAGATCTACTTTCACTCACTCTAATTTGCCTTTTCTAGATTTTCCTATAAATGGACTCATACAGTATATAGTCTTTACAGTGGCTTATTTCATTTAGCATAGTGTTTTCAAGATTCGTCTGTATTATAGGTTTCGTAGTTCATTCTCTTTAGTGCTGAGTAGTATTTCACGGCGTGGATAGATCATAACTAGTTCATCCATTCACCTGTTGTTGGACATTTGTATTGTTTCCTACTTGGGCTATGGTGGATAAAGCTAAGAATATATGTGTACAGGTCCTTGTGTGGAGGTGTCTTTTTATGTATCTTTGGAAAATACATAGAATTTGAATTTCTTAGTCATATGTAAGTGTACATTTCACTTTGTAAGAAACTAGGTCTTCATTTTTTATTTATTCAAATAATTGGCCTATTAGTTATTTTTCTTTTAAGGAGGGAGTTTCTACAATTTGTTTCCCTGATAGCTGGTCAATTTTCTTAACACCATTATAATATAACACTTCCCTTATTGATTCAATAGACCCATATTACATGCCAGTTCTCCTATATATTTAGGTCTGTATCTGGACTTTCTCTTCTATTCCAATTAGTGGGGTGCTGATGAAGGTGGTAATGCTGCTGCTAATTCACATTGCTTTAAACACTTTGTATGTGTTAACTCATTTAATTTCTAAATCAATTCTATGAGATAAACACTATTTTAATAGTTAGATTAAACAAGTAAGACAAAACCCAGAAATACTAAATAATTTCCCCAAGATCCCACAGCCAGTAATGAATGGCAAAGGCAGGACACAGATCGAGGCAATCTATCTCCAGGGCTCACACATCGAACCAAGCACTAGGCTGCTCTGACTCATCAGTGTATTGCAAGTACCTCACTGTACATCATTCTAATATTGCATTAATCCCTGTGTGAATATGTCCCATCCCATACTTCATTTTCCATATGAACAATTTAATTAGCTTGGTTACTTCCCTTCAAAAACTCTTTTGGTATTTTTATTGTATAAAAATTATAAACTAATTCAGTCAGAATTAGCCCTTTTATAGTATTAAGTATAGTAATATTTCTCTTTCTAAATTCCTTTAAAAATCAGAAAATGTTTTTCTCAGTGTCAATTTCACTTGATATATTTTCCCATGTCAAACAAAACCTGCTTTAAAAAAAAGTGAGTACTCTCATTTTCTTAAGGAGAATGAACAAATAATAGTTTAGGGGAATTGCAATGTCAGGAATGTAGTAGTCAAAGCTGTAAAGTAAGCAAAGTTCTCAACATGTACACATACATGCTTCTCAATCCCTCTCCATTTTTAGTACACCTCATATGAGCATCTGATCAATGGATCCTGACCTCCTCAGGTGCACGCACCATTACATTCCTCTTCCACCACCCCATGCAATCCATTAGTACTCCTCTCAAATCTCATCCTTTTTTTCCTCTCTACAAAGTATACAAGGTAAAAGCTAACTTCCCAAACCCATCCATGTTAATATGCAGTGGATAAAAGTCTAGAACACAGCCAACATCCAAAACAACCTAGCTCTTCAACTCTCTGGAAATCCAAGTATGATTCAACGGAGTCTTTCTCAGGGAAATGCCCTATTTCTGTAATGTCACCAACATATATGAAAAATCATCCAAGTGGGGAGGCGGGTACAAAGTATTTGCAGGGAGGTAATCATGCCATGCCCTCATATTTATGCACACTGGCTTTACTTATAGCCAGACTCAGTCCAAACCTCTTCATACTGAATCTGTATTCTTATTTCTAAATTTAGACAATAAACACAGCATTATTCTCCATAAACCAATTATTAAATTGCCCAGAAACTCTGTTCACTATCTTTCACACAGAAAGTTTACAAATTTCAAAGTTAAATACCTATTAAGAGAGTATATTAAGACAGAGGAAGTGGATTTTCTATGACCTGTAATTTACAAAAAAGATAAATAAATGATAATCAAAAAACAAACAAAAGTCTTCCTGAGAAATCATTATCTATACAGGTGCCTCATGCATACATATATAACACTTTTGATTTGCCATCAGTGTAAGGTGGTTATGCCAGTTTTGAATTAGGTTTTTCCTTGTGTAAAACCATTTCTCCTGGGGAATTCTTCCAGAACAGCCACTTATATTGAGACTTAGGGATGCATGGGACAGTACAGTTTTGTCCTGTGTCAAAGCGCTATTTATGAAATGACAGTACTCTAGAAATGGAGAGAATATTAGGGGTCATATAATTTGACTACTTATTAAAACCCAATTATTCCCTGAGCCAATGATGAGCAAACTAAAGTTCAGAGAGGGGAAGTGACTTGCCAAACATGACAAAGTGAGTTAGCAGCAGGGCTGACAATGACCTGAGAGCCTTGACTCAGAGTCATTGCTTCTGTGTGCTGCTCAGGCAGCCCCCAACTGAGTTTTGTCTGGTTCAAAGACAGTATATACAAGTTGATGTGTCTTTCCTAAAAACAGTTCTTTATTTTCCAAAATGGAAATACACTACTGTTTCATTAAAACAAGACTGAGTGGTGTGTTTTGTTTTTTTTGTTTGTTTGTTTGTTTTTTAATCAAGGCCTTTAGTCTTCTTATGCTTTATTTACATTCAAGTGTATCCAGGGACTTCAAGGTCAAAAATTAACCTTCAATAAAGTTTGTTATGTTACATGAATATGTTCTAGAGATTTGCTGTATTGAACATAGAGCCTATAGTTAACAATATTGTGCATTTAAAGATTTGGTAAGAGGGTAGATATTATGTTAAGTGTTTCTACAACAACAACAAAAAGAACACAAGGAAATTTTGGGTGGTGTTACTTATGTCTATTACCTTCACTGTGATGATGGCATCATGGGTGTTTGTCCAAACTCAAATTATATACATTAAATACTGTAATTTTTGTATATAAATTATACCTTAATAAGCTATTAAAAATAATAATAAAGTGCATATGAGCAATCTTGGTTCTAATCTATAAAAGTAATATCTGGGAATGAGGGACATATAACAAAAACTAGTATGTATGTTCTTTGGACCCTTTTAACCTAAGGGAGCCAAGAAGAGAGAGTCTTACTTTGAAGGAAGAAGAGGAACTCACCAGAAGTCAAGTCTCCTCCACACTTTCCTTCTTGACTGCAGATTCTAGGAGGAAAGAGTCTAAAGCAGACTTGAATCCACCACTCTGCCAATTATCAATATTTAAAAATAGCCAAATGCACTCACCAAAAATATAAGCATTATTACACTGAATTGTGTAAGTGTAATTGTGTAAGTGTGTAAGTTTCACCTGAAATGCTAACACACAAAAAAGCAATCTTTTGGGATACAAAGACTTCCATAATAATACAGTCTCCCAAAAAAAAAGCTACATTTTGACAGATGGTTACTAATGTTCACGTATTTTCACTTTTTAAAGATGGTCTTATCTTTGCCCCTTATAAAAATACTTAATAATTCCCATAATGAGTCATGATATCCTGACTCTATGATTTAGATCTTGCAAATGGTTGATAGCATTGTTCAATCCCAGGTGAATCTGTCTACTGTGCTACCTCACTGACAAAAACAGGACAGCTTTCTTGGTCAAAATTTATGTGTCAGAGTAAAAAAAAATAAGTTTTTGATTCTGCCCCCTCCCACAGTCTCTTCCACCCCCAGTAAATGGCACTTCCTTCATCCAGTATTCAGAGCAAAAACTCTGGCAAGATCCATGACTCGTCTGTCATATTCTACATCAAATCTATCAGAAAGTCTAGAGGATATTATCTTGAAAATACTTTCAGAATGCTCACTCCCCACCTCCACCTTTGCAGCTTGCCACCAAATCACCATTTGGTAGCAGGGAGTAAAAGGAACCAAACTATTGTAATTATCTCCTAAGTGGTTTCCCACTTCCCCAATAGGCCCTGTGGTCATTCTCCACACAGCAGCCACAGTCCTAATAAAACTCAAGTCAGATAGGGTCATCTCTCAACTTAAAACCTTCTCATGGTTTCCTTCTCAGAGAAAATTCCAGAGTTTTACAGTAGCCAATGAAACTTCGTTACTGGCCACCATCTCCTTTATTCATTCCTTAGATCTCACAGTCCTCCTACTGGTCACCCAACATGTCAAACCCACCACTACCTCAGGACATTCACACTTTCTTTTACCTCTAACTCCAATGCTCTTCACAAATACACCTGTTTGGCTTGCTCTCTCCTTCACGATTCTTTATGATCATCTTGTATAAAACAGTACAGGGGTGCCTGGGTAGCTCAGACAGTTAAGCGTCAGCGTCCAACTCTTCATTTCGGCTCAGGTCATGATCTCACAATCATGATATCGGGGCTACATCACACTCCACGCTGAGCATGTAGTCTGCTTAATATTTTCCCTGTCTGTTAGGCTCCAGTGGCTGGAATCTAACAGACAATTAAATGTTTTTCAAATGACTGAATGTATGAGAGTTTATGTATGTACTTACATACGTACATACATACGGATGGATGGATGGATGGATGGATGGATGGATGGATGGATGGGAGACTGAAGGTATGAGAGTTTATCTGGCATATGTATATACTTGGATGTCCACCTACACCTACGTCTTCCATTTCCTGTGACATGTATTATATGTACCACTTCATCTGACAGCCATGACATTCTATTTGTGCCGTTTCAGGAGTTGGACTTCGGATTTGTTCCAGAATTCGACAATGTTAGTAAATCTGAATCTATTCGCTATCATAGATTCTATGGTTCAGCAGCGCTATATGACCTCAGAAATACTATCTCATGAAAGGATACACTTCACAGCAGCCTAGGCAGTCTGTTCTCCAATTACACATCCCAGATCTACTGTTATCCACAATTTTCTCTTACTGGCGGCAATTTATAATAAGCATTATCATTACTATTAATCATAATCTAAATCAAGAATCCACATTTTTTTCTGTAATAAGACAGATGATAAGTATTTTAGGCTTTGGGGGTATAGGGTCCCTGGCACAAAACCATTCAATTCTGCAACCATAGGAAGAAAGCAGCCATTGACCACATGCACATGAATAGGCATGGATAGATTTAGGATGTAATGTGCTAAATAAACCCTGATCTAAATTGTTTATTAAAAATTTGGTCAGTGTGGTTGCTGGGCAGGGGGCAAGTTAATGAGGGTATAAAGCTAAGCAAAGGACAGAGGATTTTTAGGGATTCTCTCATTCATTTACAGTAACTTTTCTGTAACTAATCTCCTGGAAGGTTTCACACAAACCATCTTACTTTATGGACTATCTGCAATAAACAGAACACTAAAATGATGTATCTGTTCCCTCCTACCAACAGTCAGAAAGGAACAGGAAACGTTAGTCCATAAGGATGTGATTCTAGATGTTAGTCTAGATTGATGTGATTGGTTAATGTTTTTTAATTAATGACTATGGGCTACAAAATAGATACCCTTGGTGTTAGATTTCGATCAAACATTTGATACAGTACTTCCCAAAGCTTTAAAAATCCATTCAAACTGAGTTTGATAGGATGGCTCCTGAACAGACTGCAAACTGTCAAGAGGAACGCAAACAATGGGGCATGAATGAAAAATACCAGTCTGTCACAATAAGGATCCTATCAACAGTAGTGCCCAGGGATTGGTGTTGAGCCAGTTCTTAACATTCATTAATGATCTGAAAAAGAGAGTAAACAGAGCTTTTTCATTACACTTGCATATGAGGACTTGAAGAAGAAGAGTGCAAACCAATAAATAGCAGAATAAATATGGTGAGATTACATTAAGATAGTGTTGGGGATGCAATTGTGAAATAATACAAGTTAATATTTTCTGAGACTGTTATTCAAGGAGATGAACACAAAAGTAGGGAAAAGAAATTTAAATGGAGTTCATTAAAAGATAATTCCTATTTCAAGACAGAAGTAATTGTGTCCTGAATAGAAAAACATCTGAAAAAGAGACATCTGCGTCACTGACTTGGGAGACACAGGGACGTCTAAGGCACAAAACCTCATAATTCCCTCATCAAGGACAAATTAATTTGCTACAATTATATAACAGACAAGTAAAAATTTTATCATTGTATTTTTAAATTATTACCAAGTAATTCACTGGGTTTAACTCTCACAAGACAAATATACTGCATCAAATTCTTAGCCCTTTCTTTGGGGTTTTAATTGTTCATTTTTGCTACTACAAAAAATTCCAGAGGATGTGGTCCATGTTGTTTCCTAAGCCTAATCAAATATAAATTGCTAAGAATTTCCTGCAATGCTGGATGTAAATTAAAATTACTCCTATAAATTCACTGCTCAAATTATCTGACAACTGCTGTTGTATTAATTTTACTGCTACATATACTAAACAATTGCAAATTTGCTTTCTTGATAACATGATAATTACTTTAGCTGTTGTTCAGGTATTGCCACTACATACATAGGCATTCACATTTAATATTTAAAACCTATTTAAAGCCAAAGATTTATCTCTGGTAAATGACCTAAGACAGAGTTCCTTCACTGCTCACCAAATTACAGCTGCCGCCATAAAGACAGACCACACCCACTGGATCAAGACTAGGATAGACCTAGCACAAAGTTTCAGAGAGATTCTTCATGCATTAAATTTTAGCACTGACATCTTCAATTTCAAGCAAAATTGTACCAGAAGCAAACCCCCCAAAAAATCCCTGAATATCTAATACAAATGATTCTTCCAGTTGGTGGCCCAAATGCAGAGAAACTTGGAAAATGTCACTTCCATCCTCACAAGAAAAAAAAAAGGAGGGGGAGGGGGAAAAAAACAAACCACCTTGAAAATGAACAGCTTTTCTTAGATATACCAGAGAATTAAGGTCACAGGGCAAAGTGCTGCCCCAAAACTGAAACCACAGGCATATACAGAGAATCACAGCTTACTGGCAACAGAAGCCCAGAGGCAGAAGCCCACAGCTGGAGCCAATATCCATGGGGACACTTTGAACTATGTTTGAAGCACTGGTTCTTGGAGGCTCAGTGTGGCTTAGTTTGAGAGTTAAACATTCTGAGCAGGCCTAGTTTGGGAAGTCCTCACACTTTCCTGAGGTTCTCACTGAAAACTACAGAAAAATTCCCTTCCTGCTCTGGTCTGAGGAAGGAAAATTACCATTTTGAAATACACCCAGAGCTCTGTTCTCCTTAACAATGCCTACTTCTTGCCAGAGTCTAACCAACCTTGGGGAAGGAAAATTTCCAATTCCAGCTCCCTCTAGCCTTCCACACGGGATCAAGGCAATATCCATCTTAAGCCCACAGTAGCCTTACATGTAGGAAAAGGGAAAGACAGAACTCAAGGTCACTGAAAGACTGAGACCTAATCATATAAAATGGTTCCTCTCCCCCCTTACTCATCACTAAGGGCTCAGATGTGATCACAGAGATTAGAGCTAAAAGAACCAGCCCCAGACCCTATTTAAAAAGTCTTTAGAAAAATTCAAAGACAGCAGTGAAGACAAAAACAAAGACTCTAACTCAAATTTGAGCCTTTGACACCGTAGCCACAGCAAACAGAGCCTAATTCCTAACCAGATAAACCTAAACCTCACACTAGAAGAGTATGTATATGAGTTGCTTTTACCCAACCCTTCATTGCCTGCTCTCTAACAAGAAATAAGGCAAAAAACACACTCTGGAAAAACGAAGTATCAAAACCTGACTCACATATGGCCGAGAGCCTGGAATCATAACCGATGGAGATGTTAAAAGCTCTAATGGAAAAAGCAGACATCTAACAACAGACAGGTAATGTAAGCACAGAGAGGGAAGAAACTTTAATAGAATGGTAGAACTCAAAAATACTAACTAAAGTGAAGAATGGCTTCCCTGGTCTCATTAACAGACTGGGCATGGTCAAGGAGGGCAAAAAAATCAGTGAGTCTTAAGTTGTATAAATAGAAGTTTCCAAAACTGAAATGCAAGGAGAACAAAGAAAGAAACAAGGGAATATTTAAGAACTGTGGGGCAATTGTAAAAGGAGTAAAATGAGAATACCAGAGCAAAAGGAAGAGCAAATAGTTTAAATAATAAAACAAATGAAAGGGAATCTGCTCTGGGTGAAGAACAAAGCCATTCACTTTACCTAATCCTTGAAGTTTCCTCCAGAAAGCTCTGTCAGAACCAGTGAGAGAGCAAAGCTAGTTACAATAGGCATTCGAAGTCATTTCCTGAAATCTTGAATCTCTGTTTCTCTTGCACCCGCTATACGCTAGACCTCCTACAAATTAACATGGTGACACCCAGACAATAGGCATCCGTACACTCTATTGAACATGCCTATCAACTCTATTATCCTTAAGGAGATTAACAGCACAGCACTTATTTGTAACACAAATGTGCTTCTATTAAATTTATATGCTCCCTCTACCTGGATGGGGGGTGGAGGGAGGGGGTGGAACACCATGTTTTGATACAGTGGCAACCTTCCTCTAACCCACTTGTAGATATTTGGTTAACTTAGTACTTGTCATAGGGGTGCCTGGGTGGCTCAGTGGGTTAAGCATTGGACTTCGGCTCAGGTCATGATTTCGCATGAGTTTGAGCCCCATGTCGGGCTCTGTGCTGACAGCTCAGAGCCTGGAACCTGCTTCAGATTCTCTGTCTCCCTCTCTCTCTGCCCCTCCCCTGCTCATGCTCTGTCTCTCAAAAATAAACATTTTTAAAAAAATTTTAAAGAACACTTGTGATAAATATGGCTGATAAGTTTTAATACAAACAAAGCTTGTATTTCCAACGAACATTGAATAATGCAAGTGATTTTTAGCCTAATAAACTTTTTTTAAAATAGTTTTAGATTTCCTCCCAAATTACAAAAATACAGGAGTCTCCTATATCCCCCACCTACCTTGTATTATTAACATATTAGTACAGCATATTTGTCAAAATTGACCCACAATAGTGATACATTATTAACTAAAGTTTATACTTTATTCAAATTTCCTTGGTTTTGTCCTTAACTTCTTCTGTTCTAGGACCCTATCTAGGATAGCATAATACATTTAGAAACTGTGTCTCCTTAGGCTTCTTATGGCTGTAACAGTGTCTCAGACTTCCCTTATTTTTGATGACTTTAAAGGTTTAGGGTACTAGTGATCAGATATTTTTCAGTATGTTCATTTACTGAGGTTTGTCTAATGTCTTTCACATAATTTGACCGAACTTATAGTTCTGGGGAAGAAGACCACAGAGCAGTGCCATTCTTATATATCAAGGGTAAATGCTATCATGCGATTTAACATTAATCTTGATCATCTAGATGAGGTAGTGATGTTAGGGTTCTCCACTACAAAGTTACTCCTTTTTCCCTCCTTTGCATACTGTATTCTTCACAAAGGTTAATTTGTTCAGCCCACGTTTGAGTTGGAAGCTATATGCCACCTCCTTGAAGGTAGATTGTCTACATAAATTATTTGGAATTCTGCCTTGTCCCTTCTCCTCCATTTATTTATTCTTATATATCAAATGTGGACTCATGGGTATTTATTTTGTACTTTGGATTCTTCTCCAATAATACTTTATTTTGATGGCTAAGTTGCTCCAGCTTTGGCCACTGGGAGCTCTTTCAACTATCCCCTGTGTACTTTCACATACTCTCATCACTGTGGGGTTTTCCGGGGAACTTCCTTACCATCCTGGCACTAAAAGATGCTTCAGGTTCATCTTACTTAGACTGCTTATCCCAGTCTTAGAATTAGATATTCTTCCCAGGAACCCTGGTTCCACTTACTAGAAAATGGTATTAAAAACCAAGATCTGAACACTAAGTGTGCTGGTTGCCACTGAAATGTCATTGTTTCCAGGCTCTCTTAATTGTCAAAACAAGGACATATATGCACACTATCCCAAATACATGTATCTATAAATGTATCTACATGTAACTACATGTACATATGTTAAAACACAGGTGCATACTAATTTTCCAACTCCTATCCATTAACACATAGACCATTTCATCCTCCTGTCCTTATCTGTAACCTTCCACTACAACAGCAAGAAAACCAGATCCCATCGTCTGCCATACATGTATTCAACTATCCAACTCCCCTACACATGTATAGCAGTATAAGAATAGCTCACCTACACACCCACCAGAGACAACTTTATCAACCAGCATACAGTGCTTACGTGCAGTTCCTTTTGCCTTTGTCTTACAGGCTAGAATTACTTAGGTCCACGCTTTTTTTCCCCTCACACACTTCAGTAAAATTGCTTCACACATTTGTAATAATTAGATTGTTTGTTACATTCTATTTTCTGTCCTGCAATCCCCCAACTTTGTAAAGGTGACAACAGAGGTTTGAACACACAGGGTTTTTTTTTTAAATATATAAATACTGTATAATACTGCAAGTGTTATTTTCTCTTCATGATTTTCTTAATACTTTTTTTCTAGCTTAACTTTATTGTAGGAATACAACATATAATCCATGTAACACGCAAAATGCGTGTTAACTGACTGTTTATGTTATAGGTAAGCCTTCTGATCAACAAGCTATTCAATTCTTGGGAAATCCAAAGTTATATGTGGATCTTTTTCAGTAAGCTCCACACCCCAATGTGGGGCTTGAACTCATGACTCCAAGATCAAGAGTTGCATGCTCTATTGACTGAGCCACCTAGGCACCCCATACATGGATTTTTAGCTGTGCAGGGTAGTAGTGCTCTGAGCTGCCATGTTGTTCAAGAGTTCACTGTGTATTAATACCTCCCAGAAAATCAAATTCTAGGAACATAGAATTCTACAGAAATGAGAAAATCAGTCTTTTGAGAATATATCTCTAGTACGTTTGACACCACCACCTGCTAAGCAAAGTCATATTAGGAAAATGACATCTGAATCCCTCAAGAGGCACTCAGGGAAAAGCCTGGACTCTTACAAGTTCCTTGCAGCTGGAAGTCAATCAGGTACATGGCCAAAATCTCCAAGAAATTGGGAGGGGTAAAGAGGATTTAATATCCTTAAGGAGAGGACACAAAGAGCTTCCTTGAGACCCCAACAGGATCCAGTATCTACTTTGGGGGGGAGGGGGTTGAAAGTAATAAAGCTTGCCATCAGCTAAGAATGGTGCTACTTCTGTGCATTAAGTTGTATCCTTCACCTACATTAAGAAAACTTGTAACCTTTGGCTCTATTTTTATAGCTTTCTATCACTACACAAGTGTACCCTAAACAACAATTTTATTTTTTTTCAATATATGAGGTTTATTGTCAAATTGGTTTCCATACAACACCCAGTACTCATCCCAAAAGGTGCCCTCCTCAATATCCATCACCCACCCCACCCCCTCCCTCCCCCCCCCATCAACCCTCAGTTTGCTAAACAACAATTTTATAGCAGTTTGGGCCATGCCAGGAGAAGGACAATCACCTGAATCAGAAAAACATCAATAGAAAACAGTATCTCTCTAGTTTGACAGTCTGTGAAAGATGCAGTCCTCTCAAATGTCTTCTCTAAGCTCTCTGGGAGTTCCTATCGCAAATCTGACATGGGTCTGAGTGGGTTTCTAGCTAATCTCTGATAAGAAAGGAAAGCACAGTTATCTACCATGATGGCTGCTGCAAAGGCCATGTCAAAAGTGACCATTCTCACTTGAAGATCACCTTAAACGTGATGATTTCACCACAATGTTGACAGGTCATCAAGAAGGTCATGAAGAGGAATGCCTTGGTGGATCAGGTGGTTAAGCATCTGACCTCGGCTCAGGTCATGATCTCCTGGTTTTATGGGTTCAAACCCCATGTTGGGTTGTGTGTGTCAGCTGTGCTGACAGCTTAGAGCCTGGAGCCTGCTTCAGATTCTGTGTCTCCCCCTCTCTCTGCCCATCCCTGGCTCATGCTCCCTCTCTCCATCTCTCTCCATCTCTCTCATAAATAAATAAACAGTAAAAGTTTTTTAAAAGAAGGTCATGAAGAGGAAGGCCATGAAGAGGAAGGCCATGAAGAGGAAGGCGAAAACCATAGATGCCTTCTTCTAGGGTTCCAATGTCTTCTACCAAAATGATGAAAAGTGCTTCCAATGAAACAGTCCATTTAGGTTTTACTAATGTTTTTATTTCAAGATCCTGTTCAGTGGCCTCTGTTATGAATCCACAGGACTGAGATAGTAGACAATCTCGGAAAGATATCTGTACATTGAAAAATTCCCCTTCCCTTGAAAATGGTGCCTTAAAGAACACATATATAACTGTTTGTTCCTTAGAATGGGGAAGCTCCTCAAAGCCTTAATGTAAGAGCCCTTTTTTTTTTTTAAATAGAGAAATATTTAATGCATTTATTTTTATCACTAATATTTGGTTACCTATAAACCTATAAAATGTTCACACTTATTTTATCTACACTGTAACCTATTGATTATTTTTTTTTTCTGAAATTTATTGACAAATTGGTTTCCATACAACACCCAGTGCTCATCCCAAAAGGTGCCCTCCTCAATACCCATCACCCACCCTCTCCTCCCTCCCACCCCCATCAACCCTCAGTTTGTTCTCAGTTTTTAACAGTCTCTTATGCTTTGGCTCTCTCCCATTCTAACCTCTTTTTTTTTTTTTTCCTTCCCCTCCCCCATGGGTTCCTGTTCAGTTTCTCAGGATCCACATAAGAGTGAGACCATATGGTATCTGTCTTTCTCTGTATGGCTTATTTCACTTAGCATCACACTCTCCAGTTCCATCCACGTTGCTACAAAAGGCCATATTTCATTTTTTCTCATTGCCATGTAATATTCCATTGTGTATATAAACCACAATTTCTTTATCCATTCATCAGTTGATGGACATTTAGGCTCTTTCCATAATTTGGCTATTGTTGAGAGTGCTGCTATGAACATTGGGGTACAAGTGGCCCTATGCATCAGTGCTCCTGTATCCCTTGGATAAATTCCTAGCAGTGCTATTGCTGGGTCATAGGGTAGGTCTATCTTTAATTTTCTGAGGAACCTCCACACTGCTTTCCAGAGCGGCTGCACCAATTTGCATTCCCACCAACAGTGCAAGAGGGTTCCCGTTTCTCCACATCCTCTCCAGCATCTATAGTCTCCTGATTTGTTCATTTTGGCCACTCTGACTGGCGTGAGGTGATACCTGAGTGTGGTTTTGATTTGTATTTCCCTGATAAGGAGCGACGCTGAACATCTTTTCATGTGCCTGTTGGCCATCCGGATGTCTTCGTTAGAGAAGTGTCTATTCATGTTTTCTGCCCATTTCTTCACTGGGTTATTTGTTTTTCGGGTGTGGAGTTTGGTGAGCTCTTTATAGATTTTGGATACTAGCCCTTTGTCCGATATGTCATTTGCAAATATCTTTTCCCATTCCGTTGGTTGCCTTTTAGTTTTGTTGGTTGTTTCCTTTGCTGTGCAGAAGCTTTTTATCTTCATAAGGTCCCAGGAATTCACTTTTGCTTTTAATTCCCTTGCCTTTGGGGATGTGTCGAGTAAGAGATTGCTACGGCTGAGGTCAGAGAGGTCTTTTCCTGCTTTCTCCTCTAAGGTTTTGATGGTTTCCTGTCTCACATTTAGGTCCTTTATCCATTTTGAGTTTATTTTTGTGAATGGTGTGAGAAAGTGGTCTAGTTTCAACCTTCTGCATGTTGCTGTCCAGTTCTCCCAGCACCATTTGTTAAAGAGGCTGTCTTTTTTCCATTGGATGTTCTTTCCTGCTTTGTCAAAGATGAGTTGGCCATACGTTTGTGGGTCTAGTTCTGGGGTTTCTATTCTATTCCATTGGTCTATGTGTCTGTTTTGGTGCCAATACCATGCTGTCTTGATGATGACAGCTTTGTAGTAGAGGCTAAAGTCTGGGATTGGGATGCCTCCTGCTTTGGTCTTCTTCTTCAAAATTCCTTTGGCTATTCGGGGCCTTTTGTGGTTCCATATGAATTTTAGGATTGCTTGTTCTAGTTTCGAGAAGAATGCTGGTGCAATTTTGATTGGGATTGCATTGAATGTGTAGATAGCTTTGGGTAGTATTGACATTTTGACAATATTTATTTTTCCAATCCATGAGCAGGGAATGTCTTTCCATTTCTTTAAATCTTCTTCAATTTCCTTCATAAGCTTTCTATAGTTTTCAGCATACAGATCCTTTACATCTTTGGTTAGATTTATTCCTAGGTATTTGAAGCTTCTTGGTGCAATTGTGAATGGGATCAGTTTCTTTATTTGTCTTTCTGTTGCTTCATTGTTAGTGTATAAGAATGCAACTGATTTCTGTACATTGATTTTGTATCCTGCAACTTTGCTGAATTCCTGTATCAGTTCTAGCAGACTTTTGGTGGAGTCTATCGGATTTTCCATGTATAATATCATGTCATCTGCAAAAAGCGAAAGCTTGACTTCATCTTTGCCAATTTGGATGCCTTTGATTTCCTTTTGTTGTCTGATTGCTGATGCTAGAACTTCCAGCACTATGTTAAACAGCAGCGGTGAGAGTGGGCATCCTTGTCGTGTTCCTGATCTCAGGGAAAAAGCTTTCAGTTTTTCCCCGTTGAGGATGATGTTAGCTGTGGGCTTTTCATAAATGGCTTTTATGATCTTTAAGTATGTTCCTTCTATCCCGACTTTCTCAAGGGTTTTTATTAAGAAAGGGTGCTGGATTTTGTCGAAGGCCTTTTCTGCATCGATTGACAGGATCATATGGTTCTTCTCTCTTTTTTTGTTAATGTGATGTATCACGTTGATTGATTTGCGAATGTTGAACCAGCCCTGCATCCCAGGAATGAATCCCACTTGATCATGGTGAATAATTCTTTTTATATGCCGTTGAATTCGATTTGCTAGTATCTTATTGAGAATTTTTGCATCCATATTCATCAGGGATATTGGCCTGTAGTTCTCTTTTTTTACTGGGTCTCTGTCTGGTTTAGGAATCAAAGTAATACTGGCTTCATAGAAGGAGTCTGGAAGTTTTCCTTCCCTTTCTATTTCTTGGAATAGCTTGAGAAGGATAGGTATTATCTCTGCTTTAAACGTCTGGTAGAACTCCCCTGGGAAGCCATCTGGTCCTGGACTCTTATTTGTTGGGAGATTTTTGATAACCGATTCAATTTCTTCGCTGGTTATGGGTCTGTTCAAGCTTTCTATTTCCTCCTGATTGAGTTTTGGAAGCGTGTGGGTGTTCAGGAATTCGTCCATTTCTTCCAGGTTGTCCAATTTGTTGGCATATAAGTTTTCATAGTATTCCCTGATAATTGTTTGTATCTCTGAGGGATTGGTTGTAATACTTCCATTTTCATTCATGATTTTATCTATTTGGGTCATCTCCCTTTTCTTTTTGAGAAGCCTGGCTAGAGGTTTGTCAATTTTGTTTATTTTTTCAAAAAACCAACTCTTGGTTTCGTTGATCTGCTCTACAGTTTTTTTTAGATTCTATATTGTTTATTTCTGCTCTGATCTTTATTATTTCTCTTCTTCTGCTGGGCTTAGGCTGCCTTTGCTGTTCTGCTTCTAGTTCCTTTAGGTGTGCTGTTAGATTTTGTATTTGGGATTTTTCTTGTTTCTTGAGATAGGCCTGGATTGCAATGTATTTTCCTCTCAGGACTGCCTTCGCTGCGTCCCAAAGCGTTTGGATTGTTGTATTTTCATTTTCGTTTGTTTCCATATATTTTTTAATTTCTTCTCTAATTGCCTGGTTGACCCACTCATTCGTTAGTAGGGTGTTCTTTAACCTCCATGCTTTTGGAGGTTTTCCAGACTTTTTCCTGTGGTTGATTTCAAGCTTCATGGCATTGTGGTCTGAAAGTAAGCATGGTATAATTTCAATTCTTGTAAACTTATGAAGGGCTGTTTTGTGACCCAGTATATGATCTATCTTGGAGAATGTTCCATGTGCACTCGAGAAGAAAGTATATTCTGTTGCTTTGGGATGCAGAGTTCTAAATATATCTGTCAAGTCCATCTGATCCAATGTCTCATTCAGGGCCCTTGTTTCTTCATTGACCGTGTGTCTAGATGATCTATCCATTTCTGTAAGTGGTGTGTTAAAGTCCCCTGCAATTACCACATTCTTATCAATAAGGTTGCTTATGTTTATGAGTAATTGTTTTATATATTTGGGGGCTCCGGTATTCGGTGCATAGACATTGATAATTGTTAGCTCTTCCTGATGGATAGACCCTGTAACTATTATATAATGTCCTTCTTCATCTCTTGTTACAGCCTTTAATTTAAAGTCTAGTTTGTCTGATATAAGTATGGCTACTCCAGCTTTCTTTTGGCTTCCAGTCGCATGATAAATAGTTCTCCATCCCCTCACTCTCAATCTAAAGGTGTCCTCAGGTCTAAAATGAGTCTCTTGTAGACAGCAAATAGATGGGTCTTGTTTTTTTATCCATTCTGATACCCTATGTCTTTTGGTTGGCGCATTTAATCCATTTACATTCAGTGTTATTATAGAAAGATACGGGTTTAGAGTCATTGTGATGTCTGTATGTTTTATGCTTATAGTGATGTCTCTGGGACTTTGTCTCACAGGGTCCCCCTTAGGATCTCTTGTAGGGCTGGTTTAGTGGTGACAAATTCCTTCAGTTTTTGTTTGTTTGGGAAGACCTTTATCTCTCCTTCTATTCTAAATGACAGACTTGCTGGATAAAGGATTCTCGGCTGCATATTTTTTCTGTCTAGCACCCTGAAAATCTCGTGCCAATTCTTTCTGGCCTGCCAAGTTTCAAAAGAGAGATCAGTCACGAGTCTTATAGGTCTCCCTTTATATGTGAGGGCACGTTTACCCCTTGCTGCTTTCAGAATTTTCTCTTTATCCTTGTATTTTGCCATTTTCACTATGATATGTCGTGCAGAAGATCGATTCAAGTTACGTCTGAAGGGAGTTCTCTGTGCCTCTTGGATTTCAATGCCTTTTTCCTTCCCCAGTTCAGGGAAGTTCTCAGCTATGATTTCTTCAAGTACCCCTTCAGCACCTTTCCCTCTCTCTTCCTCCTCTGGGATACCAATTATGCGTATATTATTTCTTTTTAGTGTATCACTTAGTTCTCTAATTTTCCCCTCATACTCCTGGATTTTTTTATCTCTCTTTTTCTCAGCTTCCTCTTTTTCCATAACTTTATCTTCTAGTTCACCTATTCTCTCCTCTGCCTCTTCAAGCCGAGCCGTGGTGGTTTCCATTTTGTTATGCATTTCGTTTAAAGCGTTTTTCAGCTCCTCGTGACTGTTCCTTAGTCCCTTGATCTCTGTAGCAAGAGATTCTCTGCTGTCCTGTATACTGTTTTCAAGCCCAGCGATTAATTTTATGACTATTATTCTAAATTCACTTTCTGTTATATTATTTAAATCCTTTTTGATCAGCTCATTAGCTGTTGTTATTTCCTGGAGATTCTTCTGAGGGGAGTTCTTCCGCTTGGTCATTTTGGATAGTCCCTGGCGTGGTGAGGGCCTGCAGGGCACTTCCCCTGTGCTGTGGTGTATACCTGGAATTGGTGGGCGGGGCCGCAGTCAGACCTGATGTCTGCCCCCAGCCCACCGCTGGGGTCACAGTCAGACTGGTGTGTGCCTTCTCTTCCCCTCTCCTAGGGGCGGGATTCACTGTGGGGTGGTGTGGCTCGTCTGGGCTACTTGCACCCTGCCAGGCTTGTGATGCTGGGGATCTGGCGTATTAGCTGGGGTGGGTAGGCAAGGTGCTCGGGGGCAGGAGGGGCAGGCTTAGATCGCTTCTCCTTAGGTGATCCACTTCAGGAGGGGCCCTGTGGCAGCGGGAGGGAGTCAGATCCGCTGCCGGAGGTTTGGCTCCGCAGAAGCGCAGAGTTGGGTGTTTGCGCGGAGCGAGCAAGTTCCCTGGCAGGAACCGGTTCCCTTTGGGATTTCGGCTGGGGGATGGGCGGGGGAAATGGCGCTGGCGAGCGCCTTTGTTCCCCACCAAACTGAGCTCTGTTGTCAGGGGGCTCAGCAGCTCTCCCTCCCTTTGTCCTCCAGCCTTCCCGCTTTCCGAGCAGAGCTGTTAATTTCTGACCTCCCAGACGCTAAGTCGCGCTTGCTGTCGGAACACAGTCCGCCCGGCCCCTCCGCTTTTGCAAGCCCGACTCGGGGGCTCTGCTTGGCCGGCGAGCCGCCCCTCCGCCCCGGCTCCCTCCCGCCAGTCCGTGGAGCGCGCACCGCCTCGCCGCCCTTCCTACCCTCTTCCGTGGGCCTCTCGTCTGCGTTTAGCTCCGGCGACTCTGTTCTGCTAATCCTCTGGCGGTTTTCTGGGTTATTTAGGCAGGTGTAGATGGAATCTAAGTGATCAGCAGGACGTGCGGTGAGCCCAGCGTCCTCCTAAGCCGCCATCTTGCCGCAACTCCAGTAAGAGCCCTTTTGAAATATCACGTTGAGACATGCCCAGACTGACACACCACTCATATTTTTCATGAGACACACACATTCTCACACACACACACACACACACAAACACACACACCATCTCACTCCCCTGAACTAAATTTAATTATCCACTCCCACTTCATATCAAATCCTAGCATTATGGATAGATTTTTATTTGCATGTAAGACAAAGTAATTATGAAGCTTTTGGTCATACTCATAAATTAAACCAAACTATAAACAGAGATGAAGGTAGCTGTCACCAAATATTTAGTAAATCAAGAAAAAGCTTTGGTCTCACTTGGATTTTTTCTATAGTGGACTATAATGAGGAGTTTGGGTTCTGAATCCAGAGACATAAAAAATCAGCCACAAATCTCTTTCATTACTATTTGAAGTATAAATTTCCATAATATCATAGACTGATATAGGTCAAGCTACTAGGGAGGTTAGAAATCATCTGTTGCGTTTGACAGATGAGAAAACTGAGGCTCAGATAAATGAACACATGTATATTCAAAGATAAGTACTAAGAACTGTGTTAAGTCCATATATAAATTTACTGAGGATTAAATTCATTTCTGATCCTCTTCTTTATAGGAAGGTAGAATACTAGACCATTATTAGAGATACTAGTATAGATTAATTGCATTTAATCCCTATTCCTTCAATATGAAATGCTTTTAGCATCTAAAGATGTTTCCTTTTCTCTCTAAGACATTGCAATATCCATGAGACCTCTCAAGAGGTAAAAGCATATTCCATTTTATTCCAGCTTTCATATCTGAACTCATAGAATCTTATAATTCTTTTCCTATAGGAAATACAATTTTATAGCAGTCTTCATCTTATAAATGGAGCTGTTTAATTTAGAGCCACAAAATGATCCCAGTGTGTTCACTGCACATTTATTGAATTTATAACTATAATGCCTTTGGATATGTATTATATTTGCCATGTATTCTATTGATCCATTGAAAATATTTTGCTTCTTATAAAAGGCACAAGGGGGCATTCATAAAGAAATGAAATATGCCTGATACTTCAAGTTCTAACATTAAATATAATGGATTGGTGATACAAATAAAAGACTGAGCCAATACCTGATATTTTATTACTAGTTGTCTGTAATAGAATTCAGTTATCCTTTTTCTTGATACCTTAATGCAGTTGCCTTTAAAATGGGGTACAAATGCCCTGGGGGCACATGTGGACTTTCCAAGTAGTAGGGGGAAATGGTCAGTTTTAAGGAAATCAACTTTCAAGCCTGCCTAAATTGTATGTACTCTTTTCTAAAACTGATTTGCCCACACACCCCCTGAAATAAAAAGCATCATTCACACTGGACCTTCTTATTTCTTTTTTCACAATATTTTTCTATTTTACAAAAAGAAAGGAATAACATCATCCTAGTGTGTAACAAGTTTCTGAGGCACCCACCAAGAGGAAATATTAAAATTTTGATGTTGATTATGAAGAAAATGAATAGCTTTAATAACAGGTAATATCTTCCTACAAGTCAGGTATGTCCAAATGTTTTGTTTTGAATACAATTAGAGGATCCAATCCCAAGCAGTGCTGTTGGCTGATAAACATGTTTTGCTGATAAATGCCCAAAATAAATATCACATGGTCATTTAACTTGAAAAAGTGCCACAGCAGTGAGTGCCACTGCTATAGACAAACTTCTGTTTCCATGGTTCCTTAGGACTCATATCCTTAAAAATGAAAACCAGAATTAAAGTTGCTTCTGAGCTCCCCCGCATCTAGCAATAACTAATGTTCAACTAAAGATTTATGAGCTAATTGAACATACTACATTCGTTCATTTCAGTAAACCATGCATTTAAGGTTGTTTTTTTTATTTATTTAATGAATCCTCTAAATTTGTGTTCTTTTGATCAATTGTGTACTAATGACAATTGCAACCATAACTTCAGTTTAAATTTTTATCAATTAAGTCAAAGGAATTTTCTAATTAAATTTGAGGTGATAAAAGACTTTTAAGACATACTACAGGACATAAATATTACAAAGTTTATGAACTCAAAGTAGAAAAAGGGAAAAATATGTCTGATTTTTAAAGAAATTCTTGTTCGCTTCTTTTTTTAATGGCTCAAGATGGAAATCAAAGTATCTGTGCATTTAGGTAACACTGGATATACAAAGGAGTGATGCAATATTTTTAAATGTCTCTCCTGACAGTACACTGAAAATTTCGTCCTTTGCAACTATTTACATTTATAATGGAAAAGTTAACATGTCAACTTATAAAGGAAGGAGGAGCATATAGGTTGTCAAAATACTTTTTAAAAAATGGGTGACTTAAGAAAATGTTTGAAAACTACTCCCATTAGGTAATAATATCTAAAGGGAAGAACAAGAGATTTCTAAGTAACACATTCAAACCTTCCCATCATTGGCTTGCAAAACACTTCTGTCATAATAATCATTTCACTATTAGTGTGCATTCATTGTCCATATTCCTGGAGGTCCAAGAGGTTGAGAACTTTGAGTTCCTCCCACATACGACCAGTCCCAGTATTTAGTACAGTGTCTCCATTAAAAGCACTCCATTATACCTCAGCTAATAGTATTTTATACCTCCCACTTAATTATTTTCATTTAGAAAAGCCATAAAATGCTCTGAAACAGAAAATCTAGGTGGGTGCCATTTGACAAATACCTCAAATCACTTTGGAATTCTCACTCAAAGCATGCACAGTTTTAAAAGCAGGCAAGAGAAGGAATGAGACAGAACCTAGACGGTACTTTGATTTATTCAACACAGATATTTACTGAATACTTTCTATATACCAGATACTATCCTAGGTAAAGGACACTAGCAGTTAGGTCATGCCTCCCTATTTATGAGGGGTCCGCCTGCACCGTTCCCAGGAGCTGAAGCAACTTGAGAAGCATTAGATTCCACAAGCATTTGACATGTAAACAATTTAATTCTTCTATCTGGTTTGCCAGTTATTAGCATGTTTCGCAAAGTATTTCACCTCGTACCTTGGGTTTTTAACGTAGAAAGACCAACTTCAACTTTAGAAATTGGCCTGGGATATTGATTCTGTAATTTTTCTGAATTCCAAAATTATTCTTTTTTGATTTTATGGAAGGCACAGTATTTCCAGGTTTCAGTTTCCTTCAGTACAAAATTTGAAAATACAAATTAAGGATTTGCCACTACTTAGTTTCTCAAGATAATATGTAAGATTAAAGACTGTTAAGGCCTTATTTTTTTATTAAATAATTTATCCAAGCATGTAAACACTTAATTCTACTTCTTCAATCTTGATGAAATGCTTTAGAAGAAAATCATCACAAGAACTGAACTATATTAAGTCATTGAACTTGCCACTTTAATTTTTTTTTCCCATTTTATTACTTTTACTAAAGTTTTCCCAAGTCTTTCTTGTTTCTAGGCTCTAGCTGGGCCAAGTACTGTTCCAAATTCATCTCTTCCAGAAGACTTTTTAATAATAATGTGCAGGTGTTTTCAGAATCTAACTCTCACCAACATATTTTAAAAGGTAGGTCTTCCTATGTTCTCAGAGAACCTCTTCCATATCACCACCTTATGCCCAGAAAGTGGCTCGATTACACTGTTTCATGTGAAAGGTCTGATCCCAGAAGTTACAGAAACACAGGAATAAATGCACTACTAAAGAAACTAGCATAATTAAGCACTGTTCATTGATTGCATCAGCTATTGATTATAGACACAAAATACTTAAAAATGCAATCAAATGTGGCTTAAAAATTTTTAAGGCAATTAGTAAAAAAAAAAAAATCATGGTGGGGGACAGGTTTTTAACCTCATACAGGGGTCTTAATTCATATGGTAGTCTCAAATGTAAAACTCTAAAAGTAAACATTTAGGATCATAGAAATTGAGCTATAAAAAATAGAATTGGGTAGAACATAAGAATCCAAATATAAATTAAACATTCTCCATGTGCCCCAAGGATGCAAAATGTGAAAATGGATTTAGAGATGGAAAATAAGCTAACACAGGACCAGGAAAGAAGGGTGAAATTTGCTATTAGAATTCATAATTTCCTACACATTAGTTTTAATTGGGTAATACTAAAAGTATTTTTAATATCTGTGAACGTACAATATTCAATTAGAACTTAAAGATACTTTAAATGCAAAAAGCACAGTTTTAAAACTGAAGCTTCCATAACCAAAAAGGACACTGGCCTTTTCCTTTACTGTTAATCCTTTTGACTTTCTGGTAATAGCTTCAGATTTAGGATTATTACACACAAGGCAGTAGTGGAGTCATGTATATCCTTCCTCGTGCATATTCTCCCACCCATCTCTATGTATGTGGAACCGACAAAGAAGTTTTTAGAATAGTAAATTCATCTGCTCCAGTACATATTTTTATTACATCAAAATTACCAAGATTTCCTTTGAAATCCCAGGAATATACGTCTCTCCACCCCCCACCCTGCTCCCCCAACTTCTTTTCTTTTACATGCCTTATCAGTTTCCAATTCCCCCATTATTTAGGTCTCTTCTTCCAGAAAGTCTTCTCTGAAAGTTTTCAAAAAAAAAAAGAATTTCAGAGTATTTAATATTTTAAGTTGTTATTGCACATTTATTATTAGGGTTATTCCAATGACCTCACAAGCTCCCCTCCCTCACCCTCAAGCACCTCTGAAATGTCCCTATTAGCTACCCCCAGAGAGAATATTGTCTTTAATAAAAACACAAAAATATGTGTTATAGAAGTCACTCATACTGACAAGTCTCAGTTGTTTTTATGGAAACCATACACACACACACACACACACACACACACACACACACAATTGAGGATGCCAAACAGAATAGTACTTTTTTCTTACAGATTTGAGACAGAAAGGCAGGAAAGGGGACTTGGGACTTGGTTGAAGCAAAAACTCCACTTCTTGCTTAAGCACCAGGCAAAAAAGCCAAGAACATGGAAATATATGCACCATTTCCTGGACTCTGAGGGCATTTCTGATTATTTGCAAAAAAGGTTTTGTGGGATTTTTAAAATTATTTGTTGTATATTTTTGGCTTTGCTGGTTTCTGTTGATGGACTAAATAGGCAGGATTTCCAGCCATCATAGGGGTTAATGATGGGGTTACACTTCATTAACACCTCTCTCTTTCCTAGAGTGTGAGCAGTAGGAGGGAAGGTTCACAGTATTGCTCAGCATTGTACCTTGAAACACAGTACTATGCCTGGCATGTAGAAGGAATTCGATAAATATCAGTTCATTATTTGGGGGGCAAGGAAATAATCACCTTAAGCCGTCAAAAAGGCCAAATGCAAATTAATGCAAACCCCCAATTATAAAAAAAAAATTAACAGGTCGTCTATTTTGGAAATCAATATAAAGCCATTCACACAAGAAAGTACCAGGCAATGAATATATCTGATCATGCAGGAGCTCAGAATTAGTGTTTTTACAATAGAATGATATTTCTATGCAAGAGTCTAGAAAGCATCTATTTCGGTACTCTTAATTTACAGAAAAAGCGATTGACCCTGAAAGGGTTCAGTTGTTTGTCTAAGTCACATAGCTGGTTAGTTACAGAACTTGAATAAGAACACAGGTCTTTCTCCTCATTACTCAACCAGTTATTTAGGGATGGAAGACAGAATATATCTGTGTAAAAGAAGATACTGTAAGTTCATATTTATAAGTCTTTTGACATTTAAGTTTTGTTGTCAATATTAAGAAATGGATATTGAACACAATGGAAAGTGATAAAGAATGAATCACTATACCCTGAGTTCTGAAATAAAATTGGAAATTATTTTTCTGATCTCCATTCTAAAAAGAAAAAGGAAAAAAAATGTTCCTCTACTCACCCCATTTAAATAGGCTATCTTCACTCTCTATTCTGAAGGTAATACTGTTTACCTTCTAACAGTGTTTTTCATACATACATGATTTTTTGGGAAGGAACAAATTGGTAATTATCTCCACTAATGAAATGTGCAATCATTTCAGTTAGATTTTAAATGGGGCACAACTCGCATTCATAAGGCCCATTGAATAAATGCCTATTAGGTACAGTTTAATGGCTTAATGCTTGATTCATGTTTTTTTCTCCCTGTACTTGATGCTTATTGCACATTCAGGGCAATTAGGAAATTCGGTTTCCCTTCTTAGTGTATATCTAATCCCCGTATTCAGAAGGCTCAGCAAAATAGCAATATACAAATCAACATTTTACCTGCGGGAGGGAAGGTATCTCTGTTGATGATGGTACTCAAGATTTTGGCTAAATTCATTCTGTCAAAGTAAACTCTTGTTGAGCACTAATATGTAACAAATCATAATTATCATGTGCCTCAGAAATTGATTCCCGCAATACTTGAAAAAGAGCATTTCTTTCCCAGATTTAAGTCCCAACTAAAATTTGCAAAGTGTGTTGATAATTCAAGGAAAAAAAGTTTCCAATGAGAATTAAAAGCAACCTTTGAAAATATCCCATTATATATGGTACTCTTCTACAAGAAACAATATATATCAATGTATTATAATATGCCTCCTGGTTTTTTTTTTCCAAATGTACACACATTGTGTTAGGCTGTAGATACCAATAATAAAACAAGCCTGTTTTTATAGCATTTAAAAATTCTTAATATTAGTTAATAACTTCAAAGAGTGAAAAACTATTATATACATATATGAGAAGTTTTGTTGTTTTTTGTTTACAACTAGGCTCCACAACTGACATGGGATTCAGACTCACAACTCGTAGATCAAGAGTCGTGTGCTCTACCTACTGAGCCAGCCAGGCGCCCCTGAAGAGTATTTTCTTAGATTTGTAAAGTTGGGCTAACACTCTACACACATTCAGACTAAGTTCTGCTGCTTCCTTTAAGATGCAGAAGTTATTAAGTTGAAGAACCGTTAAGATTTGAATATCTGGCAGGTGTAGATTTTGCATGCTACTATATTTACTTTCATAATTTTCCCCTTTTTTCTTCTGATATTCTTTCCCTAAAAGAGAAGGAAGTAAGAGGATCATATGAGCATCTAACTCTGGTTCACACTTGAGATTGTCACTTCCACTTTCAAAAGAAGAGCAACTCGTATCATTTGCAACGTTAATCAGAATGTGGGTTTGCTAATGTTTTTCTCTTCCTTCAGCAATTTTCCATATTCCTAAAAAGTACCTCTAGATTGAAATAACACTTTAAATGAGCATGCCTGTTTATGTGTTAAAGACAGATGGAGAAGGAGAAAGGAGGGGGATAATTAAAACGAGATGGAAAATATATTGACATTTAAATGTTCTTTCCTTTCAAGTGTTCATCCTACATCCCCCTTCATTTGTGCTAAGATGAAGGAGGCAGTGGAGACATTCCTAGTTCATATCTGGCATTCCCTATGGGCTCACTAAGGGGTTGATAATCTGCTTCCCTAACCCAAGAGTAAGAGAAAATAGAATGAGGACCAGGGGAAGAAGGGCCAAAGAATACTGGTTTAGTCATGATCGTCCTATGTCGACATAGCACATTCTATCACCAGAGCCTCTAATAGCAGCAGCTACTATTGTGCACACACGGGTGCCTGTGTATGTGCCAGATATAGCACAGTCAGGGTATGTGACAGAATGGAAAGAAACTTAAGGGAAGATTCTCGTGACAGACCTACAGATAAGACAGAGGGAGCTACAGACTGACATGAAAGACTTTAAAAAAAAGCATCCAATGGAGTAAGAAAAAACCCTGTAAAGAAATAGAACCTGTGATAAGGTTCAGAAATAAAAGCAATCATCTAAATGTAATAGCAAGGTAAGTTTTTAATCTGCTTTAGTGTATATTTTTAGTTTGTAGCCAAATTAACACTGTGTAGAGACGTCCTGGGAGTATTATGAGTGGAAAGGGGGTGGGTGTGGGGGGGATGGAGAGAGAGAGAGAGAGAGAGAGAGAGAGAGAGAGAGAGAGAGAGAGAGAGAGAGAGAGAGATTGAGAGATTGAGAGATTGAGAATGTGTTTTTACAAAAGAATTTGTAGTTTAGGTTAGGCCCAGCTCATAGTCTGTTTTTTCAAATCATGTTGTGGTCAAAACCTATGCCAAAACGACACATGAGTGAGTTCTTTCTATTATATAAATTGCTCTTGGGAATTCTAGAAACTAACCAAAAGTCATACAAAAATTGACTGCCTAGGATATACTTCACTTCTTCCCGTGCCCCATTTTTCAAGCAATTGCAACCCATTATCTTTTTGCAAACTATTTTAGTTACAGAGGCAAGAAACCCTGCAGTTTGGTTACCTGTAGCTCAAAAATCAAAACTTTAACATGATACCATCACCAGATTAGATCACCACAAGAGCATTTTTGTCAAAGAGTAATAGGTCATTTCCCCATTAATGTCTACAGTACATAAGGATGGCATCTATCTTCCCATGATGTCATGGGGAGCAAAATGCAGGCAGAGAAAAAAATTCTCCTATAAAGTCACTCCCCATAAAACTCTGACCACCGATCCTTCAAGACCCTCCCCATCACTCTGCTGGGTCAGGGCCACAGTTTTTAATCCTTTCACACATCTCTGCCATGATTCCTGATGGCAGTGTGCATCTATAAACTAATTCAACTGCACGGTTTTTCTTGTGATGTTAGCGATCTGCATCAACATCTTCCTTCATTGGCAACAACAGAACACGACAATATTCACCGACCATGAAGTTGAAGTGGAGTACAGGACAGGATCAGGTGAAAATTTCTGCTCCTGATCTCTCTTGCTGTAGACTAGGTATTTAGGAAAATTAGACACTAAGGTGCCATTTAGTAAACCACTCTTGTCCAGCAGGAAGGATGAATGGACCTTGCAAAGTTATTTGCTGGCAACTGTAGGTCTCTTTGCCAGAACCACAGGCTAAGGCGATCATTTCATAAAAATTCAAAAAGGTGGTGGTAAGATAAAGAGAATAGGTGAGTAAATTAGAGAAGGAGGCTACAGCACAAGGAGAAACTATATTCTGCATAAACTTGTTTCCTCTCTCATCGCTCTCCCATTGTAGAAGCTAGGTTTTGAGGGAGGACCCTGGGACCATGAGCAGGATCAGAGCCCAAGCTCCCCAGCTCTGTCAGAGTTCCTGAGGAGCATCAGGCACATAGCCTGGAGAAGCACACGGGTACCGCCAACAGTTGTGATGCAAGCAATTCACTCTCAAACAACAGAGCTCACTAGGCTCAAGCAAGTCATAGCCACAGAATTACAGTTCCCATGAAATGTTTCATTACCCTGTGAGCTAAATATACTCACGTTTACTTCGAGTATCTCAATTTGGTTTTATCAGCAGATTCCTTCTAAATACTTACTCAATGTCATCAGTACACAGAGGTTATCAAGAGATTTCCCAAAGTACAAAATGAAGAGAGATTGTCCTCTAAAAGGAAACTTTAAAATTCCACTCAGCTGCCTCTAGAATAAACACTCTTATGTACTCAAACATGCACATAAGAGCCCTGTGGACAAAATCCCACCCGTATGTTCTTCTCTATGTTTAAGATGCACTGTGCTAGATTATATAGATGTTGAAATGAGAAGAACCACAGCTCTAACTGGATATAAAACAGGACTTTCCTTCATTGGGCACTTTACAATTGACTAAATAGATAACTGTTAAAAGACTCGGTTATGGAGTCTGGAAAGCACAATTCATCTCCTTATCCTATAGAAACATGGGCAATAATTTTCCATTCTTGGAGCCCATTTTGCCTTATCTGTAAATTGGGGAACACAGCAATATCCACCTCAAGGCGACTAAGAGAGCCAGATGAGATGATGAATACAGATACCTGTCAGGGATTGTGTCATGTAATGGGCTCTGAGTACATTTTTTGTGCTTACAAAGGCAAAACCTTTGCAATCAAGGAGATCTGAGCTTCAGTCCCAGCTCCAGCACTGACCCATTAAATGAACTTGAGCGAGTTACTGAAGGAAGCAGGACTAGAGAAGTCTTATCTCTAAACAGGCCCACCAGTGGGGATGATACAGGTGAGATATGAGGACATGGGAAGTCCCAAAGAGCCCTAGGCCATTAGTCATTCATTTCTATAATAAAAATAAAGAAACGTATAAAATGTTCTAAGCATTCCAGACAGAGGCAATACCAAGAAAAAGACGGCAACCCACATCATTTGCTCTCGGCAGGTTTGGGGCCAGCCAGCAAATTTGGAAGAAGCCTCCCTCTTCCCCATCTTTTGCACCGAATCTTGTGAATTATGCCTATAAATACCTCTCTATAATCTGTCTGCCTCCTCACTTCCATCACAGCCACAGACCCCTGTTTTTTTGCACTCTCAGCCACTGTAAAGCCTCTCCGACTCATTCCAGGCATTCCCCATACAGTAAACAGAATGATATTCTAAAAAATTCAGTCATCATGTACCCCTGATTAAATCCCTTCAGAAGCTCCCCATTGTCCCTGGGATAAAATCCAAACCTCTTAATGGGACCTCAGTCAGCTTCTGTCACCTCTCCTGCTATTTCCTTAATGGGCTAAATGCCAAAGATGCTGAGTGCACCACATTGCCTTGCTCCCAAATTTCACACATGGCTCCCTCTGACCCAACGCTCTCCTTTCACCTAACATCCGCCCCCCCCCCCCACTCCTCCTCTCAGCTGCAATACCACTTACTCAGAGAGGCTTTCTTGGACTCTACAGGAGGCAAAGGACCACCCACTAAATGCTGTGGCTGCATCCTGTCCTCCTCCCAATATCCAATCCTGTAATCTTCACTTACACTATGGCTTTAAGCCCATGTTTCTGATAGATTCTAAGTTCCGTGTGTGCTTGTTAATCGCCACATGTCCTGTGTATTGTGCACGTAACTTGAGATGGAGAAATAAGAATTACAGTCCAGTTTCTAAAGGGTTTTTAATGTTTTCAGTACTTCTGATGGAAGAAAAATTGAAAGCCACTTCTAATTCATTCCCTTTCCTGAACAAGCAGAGAGAGAGAGAGAGAGAGAGAGAGAGAGAGAGAGAGAGAGAGAGAGAAGGAAAACTTTAATTCTGAGCATCTTTCTCTTTCCTCCCCCCTAACACTCAAGCCCCACTTTCACGGTTTGCTCACAGAGGTAGCAATTCTGGGCTTTCAGCAAAGATTTTTATATATAGATCTGTAACTTCCTTAAAGCTGGTAACAAGAAACAAATATGAAAAGAAATGTCTCTTGGGCTCAAACTCCTATCTGCTCCCATCAGCAGCCACTGGGTACACAACGCACCCCTCTCCCCCCACCAGCCCCCCAGCCAGAGGAAGAGCCTCTCCTTCAGCACCTGGAACACAGCATTCCCTGCAAGGCAGCAGGAGGAGAGAGCCAAGCACTCGAGGCAACCGCCTGTGTCACCCAAGCTAAACTCCACCTCTGGAAAATACACGAAAACATCCCCTTGGAGAAATATTAGATCTGCTTCACCGCTCTTTCTGGCATAGCTTATCCTACTTTGTCCTCCTCTCTCTCTAAATGCCATGCTCAAAAACCTTCTCTCTCAGTAGGAAAGCATGCAAGTCAAATGCCATCGCAATCACTTTGTGTTTCCCTGCAGAGGGAAGGGAGGACACTCTTGCATACGCAAACTCAGCTGCTCCTAATGGAATGGAGTAACTTTTAAGGATGACAGGAAGCGTGAGATTAGAGGTAACACAACACGGAACCAAACCACGGAAGAGCATAAGCCTGTGCCAGACCCTTGCTTTGCCTCTGGGCCACCTCCACATTTCTGAGATTCTACAAGCCGCACACTCATGCTCTCTGCTCCTGAGCCTGGCCCCTGGCGCACCAGAAGCTGGCTGTCTTCAAGACCTCCCTTCTCCAGCAACACCACCATTTTCAACACTTTGAAGTGTTTGTGTTTTTTCTTTATTTTAAAAACCCAATGATTAAAAAGCCACTTAGTCTGAAGTAAAACAATGATGAGACTCATATAAATATAATTTGAAAGAAAGCCATATATTGAAATATTTGCCTCAGGTCACCAACCTTCTCTGGCCAACCTTCTGAAATGTGGTCTTCTAAAAATGGCCATATTGTGGTGCTTTGCCTCAAAAGCTCCTTTAGGAAAAGAAAATGATATTTTTACAGTCTCAGTGATGAAAACCAAGGTGAAAAACTTTAGAGCATTTTGGCAGTTTTTCACATTTATTTCAGCAGAGAAATAAATCCAAACTAGATCTCTATCAGCAAGAAAGAAATATTATTTGAAAAATTATGTGCTAGTACAGGAAACATGAAATTTCTATTTTTGAACTAATACTATTTATTAGGTATGTTTCCCACTGCTCTGTATTATTAATTTATACTTCATTATTTCTTGGGTTACTATGCTTATGTTTCCCTTTATGGATTTTTAAAAAGCTGATTATATAGTTTTTCAGTTAATTAGGTCACTTTGTAATTCTAGAATATAAAAAGCACTTTGAAAACAATAAAGGAAAACATTTCCGATGTGTGATGACAATCAAGTAAATCATAATAATTTGATATGTTGGGAAGAATGCAAAGCATTATCAGTTACTTTTCCTATTTGGATGGGTTGCTAAATATAGAAATAAATGTAACACATTCATCTATTAGTGTACTCTCAGAAGAGAAATTAGGATTTCAGATCCTAATCAAATTAGGATACGAGAACGTATCATTTAGCTAAAATTTTACTAAACAAGTTTGGGGGTATCTGCCTAAGCCATGCCCCTACTCCAGAATCAGCCCCCACCTACAGGACTTGCCAAGAGAGCTTAGATATAGGAGTATTTCAGGACCCTCGTTCTTGTGGCCATGACACAGCGAACCAGGTGTGGGACTGTGGCACAAGGAGGTCATAGCCACAAGCTGCACTGAGTCCATTCTCTCTCAATTTATGGGGCACCTGGGTGGCTCCATTGGTTAAGGGTCCGACTTCAGCCTGGGTCATGATCTCATGGTCTGTGAGTTTGAGCCCCGCATCAGACTCTGTGCTGACAGCTCTGAGCCTAGAGTCTGCTTCAGATTCTGTGTCTCCCTCTCTCTCTGCCCCTCCCCTGCTCACACTCTCTCTCAAAAATAAACACTAAAAAAAATTTTAAGCATTTAAACCTACTTAAGACACAGAGTGGTTACTTATGGTAGAGACATGAATATTGAAGAATGAAATAGTATTTTGGGTCATATCGCTTCTGATGAGTAAGTACAGAAAGCCAACAAACAAGGAAATACAAAAGAATGGTACAGATATCAATAGAAAAGCAGACTAGAAAACCTATCCTTTGGTGGGGTGGGGGGAAGAAGCAAGGCGGGAAGAATAGCTTCCCAGTTCCAAGGATGTGGTATAAATTAAACCTACAAGTATCATTTGTACCTGCATCACTACATCCCACATCCCTGTTTTGGAACACATATATTCTTGATTTTCGTGGTTTACCTTTTTTTAAACAAAAAAAATATCTCTTTCATTTAAGCAAGATGCAGTGAATTTCTCTTGCATGCAAATGAATAATCCCTGGTTTCAACAGCACAGGCACACACAAATCCCTTCATATGAGAGAAGAAAACCTTTGCCTTAGAATTGTTTTTTGAAAAATCAATGGCACGTAAAGAAAAATTCAAGTTAGATCCAAATCGGCACTTGTAGGCTACAACACTGCCATAAACAGAGTAAAGAATTTGAGTCCATTTTCTTTTGTCTTCTTGTATTGTAAGAGTTAAACGTTGATTTGTAGGCCAGACAATGCAAAAATGGACGAGTAGTATGAATATAAACCAGCTTTCCATTTATAAATGAGGTGTATCTGAGGTATAGTGTTTAATCATTTCTGTAATGTAAATATCCCCACTGTGTCCAATTTCAAGCTACCACTAGAACATCACTAAACATGAAGCTGAAGAGAGATGGCCATCATTAGCTCTCACCAGCCCATGCGACCCACTGGATGGATTCAAGTAAAGAACACTTCAAGAGTCAAAGTAAGCAAGCAAAACGTTATTGGTTTTGCTTGCTTACTCAGAGAAGTAAGCCCTGAGAGAAGTTAAATGACTAGTCTTGGTCACACAGTAAGTGGCAGAGCCTAGAGTCCCATCCTAGTGTCCTGATCCATATAATTAAGTTAGAGTACCAAATATACCCAATGAATTAATAAATCTTTACAGGTACACCCCACACCCCAAATTTGCCAACTAAGGCCAATCAAAATAAAACACACATACTATTCGATCGTCAATAGATCTTTATTTTTGTCAGGTCCTAGATCAAAGCCCAAAAACACTTAAGTCTACTGTTTTCAGGGGAACCAAGAAACTAAACCTAATTATATGGTACCTTATAAGTTGCTACTTAATTTAAAATTTTCACTAAGTGTAATTTATACCCACAGCCCTACTACTCTCATCCATTTCAGTAATCTCATTTTACCCTACACATCACAAAAAAATTATTTGGCATTACTGAATATATTGTGCTTTTTAAAACTATACTCTTTCAAAAATTATTCCCACCACTCCTGACTAAATTTTGCTCATTCTTTAATTCAGCCAAATGTCAACTCATCCATGAATCCTTCTCAAACTCCTCAGACTGAGTCATTCAATATACTCTTTAGTTTAAACAGCCCTTTCATAGGTTCATTATGGCTATGACTACGGGGGCACAGTCATTTCATGTTTACACAACTGCCTTGCCATTGAAATCTTAAATCTGAATGTTTAACACATGCCTGAAAGAAGAGGTATTATACCTATATTGAATGAATGAATGAACCTGTTGATTAAAAAATATTTGACGCCCTTTAGCTAAGGAAAAAAAAAAGTATCTCTCAAGCATAAACGCAGAGATCAAAGAAATCATTGTAAATCAACGACAAAAAAAGTTGTTTTCCTATTCCAACTAAGTAAATTTATAAAACAAGCTGGAAGAACATTTAGTAAAAGAATTGTATTTTCAGAATCAATTTGCCTACCACAGAGCTTGCATTTACAATGCTACTGTGTAAGTCACCACCAAAGGGAGGGGGGAATAGTCTTCTGGTGGTCTTGACGTTAAGAAAAGATTGAATTCTCTCAGTGCTTTAATATGGCACTCAACCAAAGACCTCACCATTTAATAGCAGCTGTTCTACAGTTATGCAAACTATTTTTCCTAATAACTTCTTAGAAAGACTTATATGTATATGTGCATGTACGAGAGGGGTAAGGGAAAAGGAAAGGTAAATGAAATGACAAAATCTTAACAGGAAGTTATTGTGGTACCCTGTTTTACAGATAGAAAAAAAAGTGAACTTCAGAGAAACTAACTTAAGCAGACACTGAAGCTATGCCCTCTCTCAACCCCAGTCTTAACATCCTTACATGTAGCAGCACCTGATTGCCTCCTGTTCCTTTTTCTTTCACTGTTACCCTCAGACAAGCCCAAGTCCTAAAAAATGCAGAGTTAGCACAAAGTATCAGAAGACGTCACAACAGACCAAGCTGCCATCCAGAAAGGAAATGCTTATTCTAGTTACTCAAACTCATTCTTGACCTTGAGAAAGTCAATTTACCCTGGGTATCAAATGATCAAACTTAAAACAAGAACTGTTATTCTAACACCTTTAGTAATGGATTCGATTAAAATAAAGGAGCACTGTGTGTAAAAACTCATTTTGTCCTTTCAGCCCAAGACGGTTGCCAGGAGCAGGATCTAGAAGTCTTTATGATTCAAAGCTATCAGACTTTTCAATTTAGTGTATAATCTCACCAACTGAATATGTAATCAGGGGTCAATGATTGTCAGATACAAATAAATGCATGTTTAATTGAATGTTTACAACCAAATGTATATATCAAAACAAACTAAATAGACACTTCTAACGTCTTTAATTTATTGAACATGGAGCTCCAGTAGTTCGTACTTCCTTGATCTGAGCAAAAAACAGCCATGTCTCAGAAGTGAGAAACGTGTTCTGTGAAAAAGCAGATAGGAAATGTTTTCATTTTTATAAATGACTTGCCGGTACAGTTCTCTATTATGTATTAAATGGCTTCTCTGATTTGAAGAACTTCCAAGCTGAACCTACAAGCCTGCAGTATTGCCCAATATAAACAGTCATTTGACAGGATGAAAAAAGTCATTCCATCTTCCCTTTAATCTTTATGCTTCCTGCTCTGCCCCCTTTCCATTTACAACACAGAATGGACTTCAGACTATCAGTCTTAGCTCTTCTACAATGCAGCACTTCTTCTAAGAAAAGTCTGTGTGTTATAAACTGACAGGAAATGAAAGTGTGTGCCAACAGCTGATTAACTGCCTATCGATATATTTAAACCAGGTTAATTTTCCCCACAGAATTCAAAAATATTGAAAATGCCCTTGAGTGACGTTCCTAACCTGAATCCCATTAAGGGAGGCAGGAGAAACCTCTTCCTACCAATTCTTCCAAAGTCAAGAGACAAAGCCACCCCCCAATTCAAGCTAATGAAATGTTGCAAGGATGTGGGAAGCAAAACTAGGAAACCCAGCCAAGCAAGTTTGGTTGTAAAAGCTGCAGAAGATCCCAAGAACTTAGTAGCCTAATAAAATACCTACTATCAGGAATGATATGTCTATGTTCTTAAAAAATGTATTCTGTGAAGACACAGTTTCTGTACTTGATTAAGAGTATCTATGCTTTCATCTAGCTTTGTCAACGTATTTTTTTTTATTCCCAAACAGTGTTTGCATCAATAGCAGCTCAGTATCACTTGTGATTAGCGCAGAAGTAGTCCTTCATTTTTCTGGACTCTAAAGCTGACACAGAGGAGAAGACTGGCTTTAACTCTATTAACACCTAAAGGCATTAAAATTTTATACTGCAAATTCAGGCTGTCCAATGGCAGCCATACACACATTTTTTCCTCCGTCACTGCTTCTCTATGGTGATTCTGCATCCCAAAGGATCTTGATTTCTTTCAAGTCTCCATAGCCTCTTACCGTTAGCTCAGAACTTCATCTTAAAAATTTTAGACAGTCCATCTCACGTGTGCTACCTCAATTTTTCATCTGTCCATGTCAAAATAAAAATGTTTCCACATTTTTAGTCAGCTGATCTCTTTTTCCTTGAACTTTGGAAGAAATTTTCCTCCTTTCTGGAATTAAATCCAACCTGAGCCCTGCCCTCTGCACATTTTTTCAGAATCTTGCTTCATCAAGTTATTCCTCTTCATCTTTGTGTTTCTCCCTCACATTTCCTTTTTCTTCTTGACTAGATCTGTGCCCAATTTCCCAAGCCCCAAATCCTCTCCATCTTGAATTCATTTAGTCACTGATCTCTCTTCGGGCTACTGTCTCACATCCATTCACATGTTTTTATTATAATAGTAACCATTGTTACTTAAAAATTACAAAATAGAAAGTTAAAGAGAAAACTGTATTATCTCACCACCCAGTAATAACCAACATTTAAAGGTATTCACCAACACATAATATCTTTAATAAACATTGATCATAAACTGTAAACGTAGGTCTCACTGACAAGTATTTTCCATGTGAATTAAAGAAAATCTTCATCACCATTAAAATGGTTCTATTTTATTTGACGGTATAGAGTATTTAACCAAATCTCTGGTATTGGTTAAACTAATTGTTTTTTAACCACTTGTCCAATTGTCCACTATTGTCAACAATGCTGCAGTCAACATTTTTCTCCCTGCATCTTTGCACAATTGTGTGATTATAACCTTAACACACTCGAGAAAAAAACATCCCATAAAACATCTTTAAAACCTTGCATAATACATGTGGGTGCACTCTGTTTGCCTTATTATCAACTTGGCTCTTCACTGTAATAGAGGTTTGGTTATCAGCACTCTAATGAACTAACTCTAAGAAATGTGACCTTAATTATCAAATAACAGTTTTCATACCAGCTATTATTCTTGATGTCTACACATGATCTTTTAAAAATTTTTTTTTCAACGTTTATTTTTGGGACAGAGAGAGACTGAGCATGAACGGGGGAGGGGCAGAGAGAGAGGGAGACACAGAATTGGAAACAGGCTCCAGGCTCTGAGCCATCAGCCCAGAGCCCGACGCGGGGCTCGAACTCACGGACCGTGAGATCGTGACCTGGCTGAAGTCGGACGCTCAACCGACTGCGCCACCCAGGCGCCCCGATGTCTACACATGATCTGATCATCATTCCTTTCTTCCTAAAACACTCTTCCCCCAATCATTTCCATGGCATTACTATCCCAACTTTACCTCTGTCATTCTTATTTTTCTACCCATGGTTTCATCCTTCTTCCATACAAATCTAAGTCCCTCTTTCTCTCCTCATATTTTATCACCTTATCCTTCCTAAATTGAGTCTTGCCCATTCTATCACTTCTATTTTTTCCCCAAAGATGTATATGCAACCTAGCCTCCCCAAGAATTTCCTGATTCCTCCCAGATCTATTTATCCTTATATCCCATGGAAAACAAAAAATTAGGTTTAAATGCACATTCTCTTAACTTACTCCTCTTTCTGGTTTTCTACTACTGTTGAGATCTCCATCAATTCTGTAAGTTAGAAACTTGGGCTTGAGTTTAAAATTTTCCCACTTATCTCCCAAAAAAACAATCCCCAAGAATTCCTGGTTTTGCTCGAGCATGTAGTCCCTGATCCCCTGCTGGACACACTGATGTTACCTATTTTTGTGCTTCTCTTCCTGCACCCTAATCAGCAGGAGGAATATCAAGGACTCTGTTTTCCTCACCAGTAAACTTGAATCTCGAGCTTACTCGGGATTAATCGAATTCAATTGATGGTAAGGTTGTGCCTCTGGGTATCTCTTCTCGGTACTCACCAATTTTCCTCAGACTGGTGAGGAAGCAGGACATGGCCCAATAAGAGGATTATGGAAAATCTTAGATGTCAAGATCCTCTGAATTGTCAGCTCCCAGATCAGGAAAATACAAAGTACGCTACTAGAGCTACCTGAGTCCCCAGGGAACAAGTATGTTGTAGGCTGGTTTTCATGGTGATTTTGACTTGGGTCTTTCTGCTAAAATAAAAAAAGGTGAGAGGCCCCTCTGAGGACAGAACAGCATTGGCAACATCACTACTGAAGGCAGCTGGCATCAGACGCTATGACAGCCTTGGTGCAACTGGTTGTGCTGGAACAGGTGGCAATTTTGTTGGCAAAGCAGCAGCGGGAAGTGTGCAGGAGGCTATGAAGATACCAGCAGTGGCCTTGGCAAAGGCAGGGGTAGAGGTGGAGAGCAGTATAGAAACTCTAGGCATTAACAAGGTCCGTAACAGACCACACAGTCCCACCACACCAAAATTACAGATTATGTGTAGCAGTTCACCCATTTTGAGGGTTCCCTAAGACACAATGGCACACTTTCCTAGCCCAAGATGGCATAGAACAACAGCAAAGAAGGTGACAAAAGCCATAGTGTGATTCAAGAACACCAGAACTGGCACAGAATTTCCAGAGCATGTTGTCCAATTTCTTCAAAAAGAGAAGTCAGTTAAGATGTTGAAATGAACAACATTCAACATGAGACAGAGATGGCGTGCTCTCACTACGATGCAGAGATTGAATTTTATTGTTTGAATCTCTATGTCAGGTTTGTGATGGGCCGTGTACATGTCTCCTCCCATTCAACTGACTGGCAATAGGCTCCAGTTTTCTGAAAATAGCTTATTCTTCACAAATCCTTCAATAAATATTCAGGAGATGGAGTTCATTGACAATCCCCCCTAGATGTGAAGCTAATTAGCTGCTGATACCTAAGCTTAGCATTTAGCTCTCTAGTACCAAAAAGGATTCTTTTAAAGGTGTTTATTTTGAATGTAAAAGATAAACTGGAAAGAAGTATGGATTAAGACCTCAAAATTGTCCTCTCAAAGGGTTCTCTTCTTTTTTATCAAAATACAAAGAAGATAAATAGGAAAATCAAACTATTTGAGGGGTGAGGGAAGGAGTCTTTGAGGAATCAAGTGTTTCTTGCTGTTTTTTTAATGCTGTCAGCATTTTAGGCTGTTAATTTTCCCCCCATAGATTTTAAAACAAGCTCATCAAAAACTTAGGAGTTTAAAAACTTTAATAAGTTAAAGATTACTTTTCTGAAAAGAGGATTTCATCCCACTCACTCAGCTTTATTTCCCTGTTGTGCATTATTTCCACACAAAATTTGGTCTCTGGGCACTACACTATGGTTGCAGGTTTGCATTGCTGTTGTATTCAATCCCCAAAATAAACTCAAGAAATGTTGGTCAAACATCCAGATAGTAATTACAGTGCAGGGATGGGGGTGGGGGGCATGGGGAAGCCATTCATGTAAGGCACAATTTGTCTCATAATCCTCCTACATTTAAAATAACAGATGATTGGGGCGCCTGTATGGCTCTGTCAGTTAAGCGTCCAACTTCAGCTCAGATCATGATCTTGTGGTTTGTGGGTTCGAGCCCCACATCAGGCTCCGTGCTGACAGCTCTGAGCCTGGAGCCTGCTTCAGATTCTGTGTCTACCTCTCTCTCTACCCCTCCTCTGCTCACGCTCGCTCACTCTCTCTCTCTCAAAAATAAAGATTGAAAAAAAATTTTAAATAACAGATGATTTTGTTCATTGACTGCTACATGACCTCTTCCACTCCTCTCTGCCAGGCAACAACAACGGAGACCAAAAAAAGATAGGCTTTCCCTTTATGTACATGAGCTTTCCTTTCACTGCAGGATAAAATTTGTGATACGGTTAGTCTGTTTCCATTTTAGATTTCTCATATGAGACGAGTTCTCATTAAAGACTCTGAACTGAACACCACACAGATTAAAAATCCTCTAAAAATCCAATCAATGATGTTTGTGTTTAAGAAAACTGAAGCACCAGCACTTCTCCAGCAGGCTTAAAGTCAGTGAGTGGTTCTATCCTACCAAAGTCCACCCAGTGATCTGTCTTTACACTAAGGAAACCCATGAGTTCTTCGTTTCTATACTCTCTACTATACTCTATACTACTATATACTATACTATACTCTATAGTACTATACTATACTCTATACCGTTTTTGTGATTCTATACTCTCCATGATATACAATGGGTGTTTTGTACAAGAACTTCCATTAACAAGTCTAATCAGTGCAACTAGATCAAGGTTCAGGTAAAAAAAAAAAAAAAAAAAAAAAAAAGAACCGTTTGGGCTATAGAAAATAACCAGTTAACTGATTCCACCCCACCCCCCAATTCCAATCACTTAGTGTCATACTGCAATAGCCTCAGCAAGTTCATCGGTCCCCTTAGAAAGGGACAGAAAATCACATACACACACACCCCACACATACTCCCGTATCTTCTCAACTCAGTGTGCATCGTTTTACCTCAGGAAAGCTATGCCTTAATGGAACAGTTCCCCCACTAAACCCTCAGCTGTAGAAGGTCACTGGAAACCTACAAATCTTCAGGAAGCAACCAGAATCTTCTCAAACAAGCAAGGATTTATCTAGAAGTCCGTGAAAATAGGTTTTTTAGAACTTTACTTTGGCCAGATATCTTCTGTTTCCTTTCTTTAGATAACTGAGAACCAGGTCTCTTACCAGCAAATTTATGTACTACCGTAAAACATAAAAGAAAACTAAGTGTATCTCCTATTATTGTTAAGTCCGTCCTCAGTAACGCTTTTGTTTAATTTATAAGAGTTGTGGTCCTGTGTGATTTACTGCAACATAGATCTATCAAAATAAATTTGAGAATTTTCACAGTGCACTTGGTAGGAGGTAAAGATTTTTATTCTCCTACCTCAAACTGGCATCAAGAATTAATGATGAACAATTTGTTGGATGATTTACATTCTTACTAGTTTTTAGTCTTCACTTAATAACATGCTTCCGCTGTGCCTGTCCTCTTAAACACAACCCTGTCTTCCTAAATGGTGTAGGGGATGTCACACCTGCTCAAATGCAGGAGATAAAGTCACACACACACACACACACACACAACACACACACACACCCCAACAGGGGGAAAAAAGACATTAAGACACAACCAAAGACACAATGCAGAAGGAAAGGATTTAAGACAGAACAAAAGACAAAGCACAGAATGGATGTTAGACTCTGATGACAACCTCAGGGAAACTCATGGTTTTTATTATGATCATAATTCACAGATCTTTAAATAATTTAAGTTACCCTTTCCTCCCTGTTTGGCCTCATTCCACTGGAGCCTTACATTGCCAAATCACACTTCCTTAGACTCAAGTGTTGGTACAACTATAAAAAAAGATGAACGATAAAACATAAAATTGTTAGGTTTTTTAACAAACACACATCTAAATGGCTGTTTACTTCTTGAAATTGGTCATCTGGGGGAGATACGAGGTTTATTTTAACAATGCAAGCCATATTCAAAATTCTTGAAAATTGCCCTTTCGCATTGCCTTCAAAACGTACAGCATATTCTATTTAATATCCTCAGTGGGAACAAATTTTCATCTTTTAAGGTTATCCTGTGAATAAATTTGAAGATCCTATTGGATGATATTGGGAGTCTTTTATAAGATTCAAACTTAGATCTATGTAAGAAATTACATATTTAGCTATTTTTAATGCACATACTATGCGAAAGGCTGGATATACACAGGTGAATAAGAGACTCCTCATGCCAGAAAAGCATGTTGTGTGGAGGGAGGGAAAGACCTGTAAGTCTATCATTTCAACATTATGCATACAATCCCGCGTGCTCCTGGAACACACAGGGCTACTTAACTCAGTGTGAAGTCTGGAGCCTCCAGGTGGAGGTTTCATAGGGATGAAGATACAGAAACTGAGACAACAGAGATGAATAGGAATTAGATGAAAAAGGGCAGAAAGGACATTCCCAACAGAAAACATTGCATGATTAAAGGCAGCCTGATAGATGGTGAAAACCATTTTAGAAGCACTACAGCATAAAATGCAAAGGCTGGTCAAGACAGGAAAAACAGAAAACACTAGAGAAATAAAGCAGGGGCTGAGTCATGGTGTGTTTCTGCTTTTTAATAGGTCCTTCTCAAGAGGTGTTCTAACAGTAAGCCAGGGAATGAGAAGGTCAGAACTGCATTTTGAATAGCTCACTCTAAAATCATCATTCCCTTGTATCCGGGGTTCTGGGAACCACAGCACTAAGAACAATGATAGAACAAATAAGAGTGGATAAGTTAACAAGCGTTTAGGAATCTAAAATTAGAAAGATATAATCACCTACTTGGTCGTAGGAGGCAAGAGGAGGACTCTTAGGTTTATGTGTTAGCAACTAACCGCGGGGGTAAAAGCACTCAAGGAGAATCTACCACCATCACCCCCCAGAAAGAGGGAAGCCACCTGCGGAAAACAGAGCCACCCTTCAGCAGAGCACCACCTCAGAAACAAAGGAAGGACACTATTGTCTTATAATTTGGGTTCAGCCAACCACGTGGAGAATTAAGAAATATCTGGTATTAAAAAGCCACACTCTGAACCACAGCAGAAGCTAATACAGAAGGAAGAGCAGAGAGAATGTGAAATGGACGAGAATGAAGACAGCTCCCTGAGACATAGTTGCCAAAAGTAACACCAATTCTCTGGTGAAGAGATGTTAAAATTTAACACCAGAAACATGTTGGACATCATTTCAAGTTTGCCAATTTCATGTGTGCATGCACGTGTGGGTGTGTCTATGATTCAGTGAAGTATGTAGTGTATGATATAGGATGTAACATTCTCAAGTCACATCTTGTTATCTTTACAGTTACAAAGTTACTGTTCTTCATACTGCTGCTCTATTTAGACAGACCACAATGAACAACAAAATTGCACAATTCTGGTGGTGAAAAAGGCAAACTAGGTGAGTATCATCACTGTTGGAATATCTGCGGAGACAGTAATCCAGTGTACAACCCTGGTAAAAGTAAGCATCATATCTGCCCAAAAGGCCTACAGTTGGCCGTAGTACTCTGTCAAACGTCTGAAGAATACAAATGAGTACAAAAATGCCAATTTAGCTAAGCCACCTCAATTAAAAGCAGTTATTCCTGTTCATCATTTGTGGTTAGCTCTTACTGACTTTGGTCTAGCCATTATTTCATCATTTTTAACAGGACTTTTGCACAAAGACACAACCAAAGCATTTTAAAAGCTTCTCTCATAGGTATTAAGAAGCCAAAATAGCTTCTTTCTCATTTTTTTAAACCTCCATGTTTTGAAATTACTTAATATTTTCTGACATGCTAGGACAGGTTATCGAACCACTTCCAGACATTACCTAGGAGTAGATTTTGTAATTAGGTCATAAGCAAAATGCTGTCAGGAAATTAAGGTGGAAAAAGGTAACAGTGAAATACTTTTAGATTGAGAACTGTTTAATGTCAAAGTTTTTCTGTAGCTCAATGTCAACTCCTCTATTACTCATTTAAGGAAACCACATTTTTAAAAATTTGAGAAACTAGCAAGAAGAAAATACATGTGTTTTCAGTTTACCCAAGAAAACAAAATCTTATCAAGAAACAAGGAGGCCACAGAGAATGAAGGTGGTGTATTTCAGAACATCACCCTGATAAAGTTCTGTACCAAGAGACTCTAAGACATCCATTACAGGAAGGATGAGGGCATGGAACATAAACCTTATACCCGGGGTCTGAAATATAATAAGGAATGAAGAAAAAGGAAGTGATGTGTGGATAAACCTACATAACAATATCGTCTGAGTAACACAACAGTAGCAATGCCTGATGAGTGGGGTTAAAAGGAAAACAAAATAGAAATAACATAGACCAAAACAGGATATACATCAGGAGCAAAGAGATCTGAATTAAAGGCCCTTTATTGGGAGATAAGACATATTGATTTTAAGTCTGACTTTAAATAATTAAGTGTACTGATTTCTCGGATACATATTTTAAGAATAGGAATAGAAGTTATAAATAAATACCACTGGGAAGAAATGGAAAGAAAAAAGTAATTGAAACATGGTAAAAAAAAAAAAAAAAAAGACAAAAAATTGGAAAGTGAAGGACCAATAAACTGTTAGAATGGAAAAAGACTAGATATGTAAACCAAATTAGCTCATGTATCTAAGTGAATAGCAAATATACTTTAAAAAAGCATTACTAAATGCCAAAATGCATGTATAATTATAATTGCTCAAACAATCAGGAAGATACAATTCTAAACATACATATACCTAATAACATAATACAGCAGGAAGGCAGCCCTCATCAGAAATCAACCACGCTGACACCCTTATCTCAGACTTCCAGCCTCCAGAACCAGGACAAAATTTCGGTTAAATCACCAGTCTGTAGTATTTTCTTAGGGGAGCCCAACTTGACTAAGAAAGATATTTAGAAAACAATTTAAAACAGAATCACAAAATTCTACATATCAAAATTTGGGGGATGCAGCTAAAACAGAGCTCAAGGAAATTTTAAAAATCCTTACTGTTTATATCCCATAAAAGGCTGAATTAATGAGTTAAGCACTCAAATCAAGACCACAGAATCTTCCAGAAAAAAAAGGTACAAATAAAAAATAGAAATGAAAAGAGGACATTAGCTAAAATATTTTTAATGATATTATAAATGATATTCTGCAAAAAATTTTGGAAGTACTGAAAAAACACACATTCCTAGAAATAGTAACTTACTATCAGGAGATAAGAAGGGAGGAAAATATTTGTGTATTTGTTTCTCCCACCACCACACTACCACCCTCTCTCCTACCTGCCAGGTAATGAACCAAAATTAGGATTACCTGCAACCCCAGCTTCTTGATGCTTTGTAGCATCCCAAAACTAAGGTCAGGCAAAGAATAGGTCAGACTAGGACAGACTCAGACTTACCTGACTCAGATCCCTGCTTCAAGACGATTATCACAGAGCCCACTGCCCCTGGGGCTGGCAAGAAAGTCATTCATTTAATACTAGTTCTCATCTCCCTTCCCTTTCAAGGTCAACAGTGAAGAACAGAAGCTAATTTTCCATCTATAGAAGCTGATACAGTCCTATCACCATTTCAAGGAATATCTAGACTGAATTTTTCTTTCACCCTTAATTATAGAGCAAAAGAGATGATGGAACTTTTTAAACCTGTGTTCTTTGTGCTTTAACAATCTGCTTATTCATTTTAGGAGACTCTTCACTAATGACCACCAAGACTCCAGCCCAGTACAAATCAGGGGCCATCCAGGAATACAGATAAAACACCCCTGGAGGATTTTAATGGGAGTTGTCTCCACACTGAGAACACACTAAACCAAAAGACTCAGTCTGAAAGAAGACAGGCTGTGGTCTAGATTTCTCAACTTTCGTATGTTTACATCAACAGAAAAGCAACCACTAGACCAAAGAAGAATGATTTGAGACGTCAAGGGAATGGAGTTTCACTTTCCTGACCTCCATTTATTAGGCAATAGTGATGAACAAAGCAAAATAGACAATTTGGAAACAATGTCAAGGACTTCCTAAAATAATTATGTCTGGCCTACCACTATAGGTATATAAACTTGAGAAAAAGATTTGATACAATACAGTCTCCTGTAGATTTCCCCTTTTATATTGTATCCAACTCTCTCCAAGCAGTTATAAAAAGAATATCCCAACCACTTTGCTTCCATGTTCTTATCTGAAAAATGTCATCTGGCATGAACTAAGATAACATGTAGGAAGCACTTAAAATACCTGCCACAACAAACATTGCTGTTCTCTATCTTCACTTCCCATCAGAGAGAATCAATCCACTGAGGAGAGGCTACCTAATTAGAAACCATCTAATTTATCAAATCTTCTAAAGTGATGCACATTGATGTTGAGCAGCCATCACTAACAAAACAATGAAAATAATTATTAACAGGTATTGTTTATTACTATAGATCCACCATTTAGGGATTAAATAGGTATCAGTTTGAATTTTGATAAAATAATACACACATAGCCAACACTCAAATCTTAACGTGAAAGTAGGCTCTAAAACCCATAGAAAGGATGGGAGGGTACCAAAGAGAAAACAGCAAGATTTATACATCAAAGCACTTGCTCTATCATTTTTTCTTTAATGAGAACATTGGAATTGAGAACTTCTGAAATTCTGCAAAGAGTCTTCGGCTGCACCTAAAAAGAAAAACGAAAAATAACGTGGGCACTAGGGGAAAATATAAAAAGCATGCAGAAGTTTCGAAAAAGGAAGAAAAAATCTGAATAAAGGGTCTCCTCAGAGGATGAGTGAAGGGAATGTAAAGGAAAAAAACATGAAGTGATTCAAGCACTAAAACGTGGAGAACAGTTTGTCGTGTGCTATGGGGATAGAAACAGGCAACCCCAGAGTATCAGCTCATCCCCCAGGCCCTGGAGAGGACTTTTTGTAAAATCTCCACTACAGTGTTTCCACATACCTGGAATCGGGGAAAGAGGATTTCTAATGTTAGTACTATACAAATTCTTTGACTTTTCACATAAAAATTTCAAATTTAATGACCAGACAATTCATTTCTTCCACGTCTAAAATAAGATCTTAGAAGGTCCATAAGCTTTACTGGATCAAAATCCCAAAAGAGATTTACAAGCTCTTGTGCTGCAATGATGCTAATTCAGGGCACAAAAGGAAAATGGAACAATAAGAAAATCCACCCTAGGATGTAGAAAGGTTACCAGACAGTAGCTAATGGAGTAGAAGGGGGAGAATTCATTTTAACATTTTGATGAAAAACTGTCAAAGAGCAAAAATCATACCCTTGAAGAGTAGACAGGTGAGCTCCATTTTCACTTCCATTTTTTATGGCATCACACAGAAGCACACAGGGGCTAAGTGACTACTGAAACCACACAGCAATTAATGGTCACAGTTGGTCAAACTTTTCAAATGTCCCAATTTCAACCTAACAAATTACTTATAAAATGATACCAGGCAGTTAGGGAATAGAGAGGGAATAGAGATGTTGGATGAAAACAGCAGAGTAAACAGGTAATAACACAAGATACACAAAGGAAAGAATCACACAAGAACAGAGCGCTATAGAACAGCAAAGTTGAAAATGGTCTGTGTGCAACCGAGAAATCAGGTTCTGTAGGTTCTGCTAAGATCAGCAGAGAAGACCAGAAAGGCATTTTTACAGCTGGCAGCAACAGAAAAAGAACTACATTCCAGCTAGAGAACAAGGCGTGAAGACATGGGAGTAGAAAACAGGAATGTCACAGCACAGATAGTAGTACAATCTGGTACAACAGAAAAGCATCATAGGAAAAGGCTGAAATCAAATGATGGCAGCCTTCCATGCCAAACTGGGGTGGATGCACGGAGTAAAAGCCACAAGAATTTTAGAAGAACATTAACTTGGCAGCTGTAAACAAGGCAAGCTTCACTAGGGAGAGAAGAAAATATGGGGAGACCACTCTTCTAATCATTAGGTATAGTGGTAACGTGAGAAGGGCCAAGTGCCAGTTTTCGATGAGGCTTGGTGAGGAATTATTTAGTAAAATACATTTAAAGATTCAGAAAAAGTGTGGTTTAATACACTAAATAATTGTTTTAGGAACGAGTGAAAGCACACCTGTTGTTGAAATACCCCCCAAGATTATCTAATTATGAAATCTGGAAAGCTATAATGGAAATTGTCAGTAGCTAACTCCAATGCATGCTCTACAGCATAAAGACGTTATTCCAAGTACACACTCAAAGCCAACACCTAGGCTTGGTACTGCATCTTTGTACCCATGTATACAGATTTTTCAGACAACCAGAGAAAGGGGCTCTAAGGCATTATTTTTCACTTCACTTAAAATTCATAACTTTACCCTTGAGAAATCAGTAAGTCAGGAAGTATTAGGTGCTAACCATGGTTGATGCATCCTGGGATGAAGTGTTTGTAATGTACCAAGACCCCACACAGGAGGAAAGGGGTCGAAATGCACATTGCAAACTGTAGCTTCCTCTGTACTAAATTGTTAAGTATCAGAAAAAGACAGTAAGGAGGAAAGTGAAGACTGCACCCCAATCCAGTAGAGATGCACTCGTTGGATGCCTCTGACAGTGGCATAGGACTAAGGACTGTAAACATAAAACCGCTCTCGAGGTAGAGATACGGGTTGTCATAGGTCTAGCTTTTTAACTAAAAGGCTCAGAAATAAGGTTTCTGCCCAGGAAATACTGTGACCTAAGTATATGGGAGAGTTCTTATTTGCTAGGACTGTATTATGCTACTGACTTATAGTCTCACTGGCTGGTAAGCAAGTACGGTCTAACAAAAGGCCAAAAAAGGTACCATATTATTATTTTAAGAACATAAAATAGAGAAGACAACATACACACACAAAAATTAGGCCATTTAAAAAAATGTGTAAACAACAATATGACTCACAAGCAGCAACTGAAGACAAAAATACACAGAAAATGAAAAGCAAGAGGAAAGTCAAAGATATATTAGGTGGAACAATAAAATGTATGACCATACCTATATCAGAAAGAGTCAAATTCAAGGCAAAGCTATCTTCTGTCATAAAGAGGGTTGTTTTATATTAATACAAATGCAATCTATAAAAATGATTTGGCCTGAATGGCTACTTATCAGACACCCTAACAGTGAACTACATAAAGCAAATGCTTTTAAAAAGCAGACAGAAGCATGGACAAGCCATCCTCAAGCAAAGACCACGGGGTCAGAAAAAATAAGGATGCAGAGAATTAGAAAACTATAACTAATAAGGATGACTTAATAGACACTTATCTTTAAGAGGTCTAATTTTGAGCCCTATAAGCACTGAGTATACTTCTTTTCAAGGGTCTATAAAACTTTTCAAAATACTGTTTAGGAGTAGGATAAAAATACTAGCCTAAGGGACAAACAAATGAAATAAAGAGCCTAATAAGAATAAGATCCTGGTATATAAAAGAAATCATAGGACATTGTGATATGAAACTAGCATTGTAAATCTGAATATATAAATTAATAAATTCACACTTATTTAATTAGATGGGGAAAAAAACTACATCTACATCTTCAGTTAAGAATGTATACAAACATTTGATTTACCAACAAAATAAAAATTGGGGTGCCTGGATGGTTAAGCATCCGACTCTTGATTTTGGCTCAGGTCAGGATCTCACAGTTCATGGGATTGAGTCCCAAGTCGGGCTCTGTGCTGACAACACAGAGCCTGCTTGGGATTCTCTCTCTCCCCTCCCCTCCCTCTCCCTCTCCCTCTCTCTCTCCCTCTCTCTCTGCCCCTCTTCCACTCACAAACACACTCTCTCTCAAAATAATATTTTAAAAAATAAACTAAAATAAAAATAAAAACAAAATCCTAAATAAAATTTGGCAAACATTTACCATATATTGGATAAGCAGTTTCTTTCTACTTAAGATTGCCAAGGAAGAATCTTTAAAAACAAGATTGATAGATTTGGCTATATAAGAGTACAAAGCTTCATTTCCCAAAAAAAAAAAAATCAAAGTTGAGAGGCAAAACATACTGAGAAAATATGAAATAATGTTAGCACACTTGGTATGTAAAGAGCTAAAATAAATTAATAAGTTGCCAACTATCTGAACACAAAATGGACAATTCACAAAAGAAAAAAAAGCAAAGATAAAACCTTATTAATATTTACAGAAGGCTGGGAAGATGACCAAGTAGGAGGACCCTAATCTTACCTTGTGCCCATGGGTACAACTAGTTAATGCTCCCATCAGTATAAATAACCAAGAAAATTACTGGAAGACTGTCAGAACAAACTCTACAATTAAATGTAGAGAAGAGGCCACATGAAGAGGGTAAGACAGGCAGAGACATGGTGAGGAGCTAAATGGACCCCACGGGTCTATCCACAGGAACCTGAGGAAGAAAGAGAAACAGTCTCACACCAGTGAGCCCACACAGGAAAGATGACTCTCCGTATCATTTGCTTTGAAAACCAAAGGGGCTGAATTTCTTGAGTTCTTACAACCAGTGGGACTTAAAAACTGGAACTTTAAAACAGCAGGCTCAGCTCTGGAAGAGCCAGGTAGCCAAGAAGCAGCTCAGTCCAGGCCCTCAAAGAGATAGCACAAGAAACAGCTCTCAAAGATACAGCACAGAAGCCCCAGTTTGAGAAACACCTGGCATAAGGAGGAAGAATAGTTTACTCATTTCAGAGGGACAGAGATTGCTGGGAGACTCCCCAAGAACAAAGAGGCTGGCAGGTGCCATCTCCTTCCCCCAGCCCACCACATAAACACAAGGCCACCTATGGAAACCAGCACAGGGCTGACCCTCCCTGACTTACACCAAACCCCTCCCTAGTGCTAGGCTTCCGCAGATCTGCCCTTTCTAAGTCAGGCTTTCTTCAGTCCTGGTACCAAAGGTACCCTCCCCTAAGACCAAAACAAACCTTTCCAACGCTCCAACTCCCAACAGGTACACTTTGTGAGGCCTCAGTCCTAGGGGTAGCAGGCCCCCACCTGTGAAAGACCTGCCTTGTTAAAATTGCACACCTGGGCTGATTCAGAAGCACAACCTCTCTGCTGGTGTGCAAACCTCATAAGTACCACGTGTCCTGCTTTCTAATATACTCTTGGCCAGAGCCCATTCAAACCAGGGCCGCAAGTCTGGCAGTGTGCAAGCAACACCCACAGGGGCTAGCCTAACTCCAAATGACTCCTGTGCTGGTAAGAGGGGATTAAACACAGGCAGGATTCAGACTGCAGCCCCAGCCGTAGACTGGGGGCAGATGCTAGTCTCACTTCAGGCTCCTCCCACCGACAAAGCTTCTCAGGGACAACAAAGGAAAAGCACCCTACAGTTTAGTGCTTCCGCATCTCTGGCAAATGCCTATAATGACTACACTCAAGGCCAAGGAAGCCCTATACTGGTTCGCTAATACCACAGGGATCACAACTTCGGCTCAGGTCATGATTTCGCCTTTGTGAGTTTGGGCCCCACGTCGGGCTCTGTGCTGGCAGCTTAGAGCCTGGAGTCTGCTTCAGATTCTGTGTCTCCCTCCCTCTCTGCCCCTCCCCCACTCACGTTCTGTCTCTCTTTCCTTCAAAAATAAACATTAACAAAAAAATTTTTTAAACCATTCAAAACCATCAAGTGGGATTTATTTCTGGGATGCAAAGGTAGTTCAATATTTGCAAATTGATCAGTGTGATACATCACATCAACATGAGAAAGGATAAAAACTGCATGATCATTTCAATAGATGCAACAAAAGCATTTGACAAAATACAACATCCATTCATGATAAAAACCCTCAACACAGTAGGTACAGAGGGAACATACCTCAACATAGTGAAGGCTTTACATGAAAACCCCAGCTAACATACTCAATGGGGAAACCAGCACTTTCCACCTAAGATCAGGACCAAGACAAGGATGTCCACTCTCAACACTTTTACTCAACACAGAACTGGAAATCTTAAAAGCAATCAGAAGAGAGTAAAATTTTCACTACTTGCAGATGACATGACAGTATATACAGAAAACTCAGAATATGTCACCAAAAAACTACTAGAGCTTATAAATGGATTGAGTACATTTGTAGGATACAAAATCCATGTGCAGAAATCCATTGTATTTCTATTCACTAATAATGAAGCATAAAGACAAATTAAGTAAACAATCCCATTTATCACTGCACTAAAAATAATAAAATACCTAGGAATAAACTTAACCAAAGAGGTGAAAGACATATACTCTCAAAACTACAAAACACTGATGAAAGAAACTGAAAAGGACACAAAGAAATGGAAAGACACTCCACACTCATGGGTTGGAAGAACAAATATTGTCAAAATGTCTTTGCCTACACTTCCCAAAGCAATCTATGCACTGCATGCAATCCCTATCAAAATACCAAAATAATTTTTCACAGAACTAGAACAATCCTAAAATTTGTATGCAACCACAAAAGACACCAATAGCTAAAGAAATCTTGAAAAACAAAAACAAAACTGGAGGCACCACCATTCCGGACTTCAAGTTATATTACAAAGCTACAGTCATCAAAACAATATGGTATTGGCACAAAAACAGACACACAGATCAAGAGAATAGAATGGAAAGCCAGAAAGAAACCAAAAATTATATGGTCAATCTTTGACAAGAGAAAAGAACAGGCAATGGAAAAAAAGACAGGCTCTTCAACAAATGGTATTGTGAAAACTAGACAGCAACATGTGAAAGAATGAAACCAGACCAATACACAATACACTGTCTTACACAATACACAAAAATAAACTCAAAGTAGAATAAAGACCTAAAAATGAGACCCAAAACCATAAAAACCTATAAGAGAGCATAGGAAGTAATTTCTCTGACACTGCTGGTAGCAACATCTTTCTAGTATGTCTCCCAAGGCAAGGGATAGAAAAGCAAAAATGAACTATTGGGACTACACCCAAAAATGATTCTGCTCAGCAAAGGAAACAATCAACAAAACTAAAAGGCAACTTACTGAATGGGAGAAGATGTTTGCAAATGACATATCCAATGAAGGGTTAGTATCCAAAATAAAGAACAGATACAACTCAACATCCAAAAAACAAATAATCTAATTAAAAAAAGGGCTAAAGAAAGAACAGACATTTCTCCAAAGACATACAGATGGCCAACAGATACACGAAATGGTGTTCAAAATCATTTATAAAGGAAATGAAAATGAAAACCACAATTAGTTATCACCTCATATCAAATGGCTAAAATCAAAAACTCAGAAAACAAGTATTGGTGAAAATATGGAGAAAAAGGAACCTTCGTGCATTTTTGGTGGGAATGCAAACTGGTGCAACCACCGCAGAAGACAGTATGGAGGTTCCTCAAAAAACTGAAAATACAAGTATCCTATGATCCAGTAATTGCACTACAGTATTTATCCAAAGAACACAAAATCACTAATTCAAAGGGATACACGCACCCCTATGTTTACTACAGCATTATTTACAACAGGCAAACTATGAAAGCAGCCCAAGTGTCCATGGATAAATGAAGGACATAAAGAAGTGGTATGTATACATATAATGGATTATTCTTCAGCCATAAAAAAGAATGAAATCTTGTCATTTACAACAACATGGATGGATCTAGAGTGTATAATGCTAAGCAAAATAATCCAGTCAGAGAAAGACAAATACCATATAATTTCACCCACACATGGAATTTAAGTAACAAAGGAAGTAAAAAAGACAGACTCTTAAAATATAGAGAACTGGTGGTTACCAGAGGGAAGGTAGGCAGAGAATGGGTGAAATATGTGGGGGAATTAAGAGTACATTGATCATCATGAGCACTGAATAATGTATAGAATTTTTTAGTTCTATACCGCATTCTTGAGTCACTATACTGTACACCTATACTAGGAATAACTTTTTTTTTTAATATTTGAGAGAGAGGGAGGGAGGGAGTGAGGGAAAGCAGGGAAAAAGCAGAGAGAGAGAGACAGACAGACAGAATCTGAAGCAGCTACATCCAAGGCTCTGAGGTGTCAGCACAGAGCCCAAAACGGGGCTTGAACTCAAGAGCCACAAGATCATGACCTAAGCCAAAGTCTGACACTTAACCGACTTAGCCACCCAGGCGCAAATAATTTTTTAAATGTCAGAAAAAAGTATATTATAGAGGGTTGCCTGGGTGGCTCAGTTGATTAAGCGTTCAACTCCTGGTTTCGGCTCAGGCCATGATCTCACAGTTCATGAGATTGGGATTCTCTCTCTCCCTCTGTCATCCCCTCCCCCTCTTGTTCATTCTCTCTCAAAATAAACATTTAAAAAAGTGTGTTAGAGAGAATATGTTTAATAATATGAAAAATATTTATGAAGTGTTTGGTATCAGGTAAAAATCATACTTATACTATAATTACAATTTGGAAGAAACAGTTACAATAAACATTTCACAAAACTAGATGGGTATACACAAATATATTAATGGTATATGTGGACAAGAAAGGTTTTATAGTTTGAGAGCATCTTTTTGTTTGACAATATATTTAACAATGAACATTATTCTGGTAGTTAATCTCTTAACAAGAGAAACATTTTATAAAGTTATTTTAAGAATACCCAAGTTGACTAGTAAAGAGAAAACAGTCTTAAAATCTTCATCAGCTAGTTCTATTGAGCCTTGTTTATATAAAAATTGTACTTTTAACCTTAAAAAAGGACCCCTTTCTTATATGAAATCTAATGTGAAATACAATATAAAAAAGGCATTTTACTAATAGGAGTGTTTTAGTTCTACCTTAAAATATTACAACAACAATGAAAACAATGATAAATTTACTGCTTGATCATATATTACTTTCCCATTGCTGCTGTAACAAATTACTACAAACTTTGTGGCTGAAAACACATGTTCATTATGTTATAATTCTGAATGTCAGAAGTCCAAAATGGGTCTTCGTTAAAGTCAAGGTGTCCACAAGTCTGCAGTCCTTCTGGAGGCTTCAGGGAAGAGTCAATATCCTGGTCTTTTCCAGATTCTACAGGCTACCCACATTCCATTGCTTGTGGCCCCTTTCCAACTTCAAATTAGCAACAGCTTTCTTCTTACTTTCTCACATCACATAGCTCTGAGATGGACTCTTCTGTTTCCCTCTTTCACATTGAAGGACACTTCTGATTATACTGGAGCCATGTGGATAATCCAGGCACATCTTCCTATTTTAAGGTCAGCTGATTAGCATACAACCTTAATTCCATTTGCTACTTCAATTTCCTCTTGCCAGGTAAAGGTAACATGTCCTCAGGTTCCAGGTTTTAGGAGGTAGGCATCTTTAGGGGACAATTATTCTATCTACCACAGATAACTACAAATATTTGTAATCCATGGATATATTTGTTTCACTAATACAGCAAGTATATACTGAAACCTTGCTCATGATGTAAACTCTTCTACAGACCGGGGATAACAAAGACAATGAAATGGAAATATTTCTTCAAGGAACAATTACACACTTCATTCTCCATTTGTTTCAGATTTTTGCTTTGTATGCATGATAGAAAAATATTCTTACAGGTTACAAATGACATCAATAGTCATTCAAAAAGTATTTACTGATTATGACCCATGCACCAATAAACACGCCATGCACTGGAGATTAAAAAATAAGGAGAGAGATGGTCTCTGTTCACATGCAGTAATTTAAAATGTAAAAAGTTATGAATGAGATGACAGATTTGTTTACAACCTCTGGCAAGAGAATTTATATAAAATACCACTCAAGAAATGTATTACACTGGAAAACCTCCTTTGTGCCAGTTGGTATTATTTTAAGAAACACACTATTCGGAGGGTGTATGTTAAAATTGTTTTTTAGGAACTTATTTATTTATTTAGGAACACTAGAGGGTCTTTTTGTGTGTAATTCCATAGACATAGCTTTTCTGTATAATTCCACAGATCACCCAAGGATGGTCCTATATCTCCCTCCTCAATCTTCGCCAGAAGTGGTCTACCATGTAAGCTTCTTGCCGCTGGAGTGCCCTCATCCAGCAGATGGCCTTATGGGTAATATTTGCAGCATTCATATTGCCCACTTAACTCAGAGAGAATTTATCTTTGCAACACCAAATCATGAGAATGCAGACTGTCCTCTGGAACTGTCTGAATTTCAATTCTCCTCTTCCTCTCTACCCTCTTTCTGTAGTCATGTTGAATTTTAATAAAGCCTTCTATTTATATATAAATACATACATGTACATATACATGTAAAATACCTACATATATATGCATATATTGCTTAGTCAAAGCCAACTCAGGGACTCCTGGGTGGTTCAGTCAAGCACCCAGTTCTTGATTTCACTCAGGTCATGACTGCACAGTTTGTGAGATTGAGCCCCATGTGCTGACAACTCAGATCCTGCTTGGGATGCTCTCTCTGCCCCTCCCCCACTCACCTGCATGTACTCTCAAAATAAACAAACTTAAAAAAGGAAAAAAAACAACTTATGAAAGGGCTCTGCTGAAACTTTGCTATCAGAAGAATTCACTTTGAAATCCAGTGCTTCAGTTAGTTTGTGGACAGGCTTATTGTAATCCTGAAAGGAAATTTTTCATATAATGTTAGTTTTCATGCTTCTTTCCTTAATTTTTCTAAATGTGTCATCTTTGCTGTAGTTGGCTCCAGATATCCTTCTGGGATGGCAACAGAGTTCTACAAGAGTGAGACTATGTATATGGCTTTGAACTTTTATAAATAGGATTTTGAAGCGAATCTTGAAGATTTGCTATATTCCTTTAGCTCCCTCATCAGAATATCATTAACAAGGTAGAAAGAATTTAGAGCATAGAGTTCTACCTGCACAGAAAACATCTCTGTTTACTACTAAGAATCATTCAATAGATTGGAGTTGAGAAGAAGAGTGACCAATTCATCCCAATTGGTCTGGGACTTTCCAGGTTTTAATACTGAAAATCCTATATCCAGGGAAACCCCTCAGTTCCAAGCTGAACTGGATAGTCGGTCGCTAATTCTGTCCCTGAGAGTTAGGAGGCAGAGAATACAGAAACAGAAGGGAGGAAAGTAAAATAAGCAGTCAGAACTCGCAACAACGGAAGGGGGGGGAACATGGCAGACAGAGCAGCCCCTCCCTAACCTCGAGTAGGATACATGGCAGCAAGCACAGTGGGGGCCTATGTCGTCATACAAGCAGAAGCACTGAGGACCACTTCCTCCAATGCCTTCTATGTACTAGATTCTGAATTGAGGAAGAGTAGCCAAGCAAAACAGCCCCCTGCACAGTCTGGACTGGATTAGAAAAAGGCAAGACCAGTGGGCTGCAGGACATGCAAACAGTCAGAGACCTGTACCTAACAAATTAATCTGAAAGAGACCACACTGATGGTTACATCAAGCTCAGATTTCATCTACAAGTGGCTGCAAGGAAAAGAGCCCAAGTAGGTAAGTGGTATTGCCCCAGATACCAGAAGAAAGCAAAGACATTTTCCCCATGGGCTCCAATTCTTCTGCCCCAGTGTGATACTGCATAGCCATATCCCCTTCCCTCATATATCTCTACTGAAACTCACAGAATGAGCATTTTTTGTTATTTTTTCTTATTACATTTCTTTATTTTTGAAAGGCAGAGACAGAGCACCAGTGGGGGATGGGCAGAGACAGGGACACACACAGAATCTGAAGTACACTCCAGGCTCTGAGCTGTCAGCACAAAGCCCGATGCGGGGCTCTAACACACAAACTGTGAGATCATGACAACCGACTGAGCCGCCCAGCAGCCCCCAGAATGAGCATTCGTATCCAAGAAAGAGTGGGTAATACCCAAAAGGAATTCTTACCAGATCACACTAAGCTTTAAATCAGATTGTTTATACATAAAACCAAGGACTACATTTTTCTGCATATCCGAGTTACAGCAGAAGTTTCACGTGCGATCCTGCTAAACTTAGAAGCTATGTGAGGCCCGACAGCTGCTATTGTAACAGCTGATACTGCAGCCCCATCAAGAGATGCCAGCCACCCAAAGTAAGCAGCTGTGGTCTGGCTCTACTTCCTAGCAGTAGCAAAGTTCTCTGGTATCCTGTCAACAAACATTGAAGTGCCTTCAAGGTCCTTACCTCGTATTGTGCTTCATTCTTATTTAACACGGCAACGAAACAAGTTAACAGCTCTTGTCCTGAAGTTTTTGACTAAAATAGGGTTCAGAACCAATTTCTTCCTCCCCTAGCATTCATGTAAGCAAGGCTTTTTTCGACCCACAGCACTGAAACTGAAAGGAAAAACCTCTCGCTGATTCACATTACCTACTCAGAGGCTTCACATTCCAGCTGCCCAAGAGACCTTTACTAGTCCAGACCCCCCCTTTGAAACAATCGTGAATCCCTTTAAATCTAGAGACTAGGTTTCCGAAAGAATGAAATAAAAAAAAAAATCCAAGAGTCAGTATTTTTGCTTGATTTACTAGAGTCAAGCCAGTTTATACTACTCAAGATATGTTTACTCATTTTTATAAAACATATTCTTCTAAAGACCCAGGTGACAAGTGCAGTCCCTTCCAATCAAAATTGCAAAGTGTTTTTTCTTTAACCTCATGGAAATACACTGGATTCAAAGCCAGAACAGTTCCCCCAACACAACCCATGATTTTTCATCCTTTCATACATTTTACACAGTTTGAATAAGTTGACAATTGTAGACTGTCAGATCGCTTTTGTCACAAGGAAGAAAGATGATTACTTTTCTAAGAAAAAGAAAAAAATAAAAAGCAATCCATACCCAGCCATTCCATCAGGACAAATCAAACTTTTCCTCACACTCGCCAAAAAGCCAATGCCGACACAATCAGGAGGCTGAGAAAAATCTAGTAGTAATGAAGGAGGGATACCTGCAAAGCAGATCCACAAAAAGTGAAGCACTCAAAGCGCGGACATTGAAAATGGATTATCATTAAGAGAGGAAACTTGCTGATCACAGTACCAAGGCCAGAACAAGATTGTTCAACAGAGGTTTGTGCAACCAAGACAGATGTAGTAAATTCCATTGTGCAACCACCTACCACCAGGTGGTCCAGATGAGTGGTGACACTAATGGACATTAGTGCAATGAAGGCATTTATGGTGGGAACCTGGGAGAATGAAATATGGTTATGACTCCAGTGGCTGAACGGAATTAGAAAAGCTAGGGCTAAACCATTGAAGATTATGAAAAAGTCATCTTTTTATGGGTTTCTTTTTGTTTGGTTGGTTTTTTTGGTTTTTTACTGAACAGGCCATTTGTATTATTATAACCAACAGGAAATCGGAATGTAAGCTGAAGTTACTCAGTGGTGAGTCATTCCCACAGGGAGCAAACTTGAGAAAAATACTCTTAGGGGCGCCTGGGTGGCGCAGTCGGTTAAGCGTCCGACTTCAGCCAGGTCACGATCTCGCGGTCTGGGAGTTCGAGCCCCGCATCAGGCTCTGGGCTGATGGCTCAGAGCCTGGAGCCTGTTTCCGATTCTGTGTCTCCCTCTCTCTCTGCCCTTCCCCCGTTCATGCTCTGTCTCTCTCTGTCCCAAAAATAAATAAACGTTGAAAAAAAAAAAAAGATGAGGAAGGATTTGTAGGTACGTACAAAGTGTACTATGTTTAAGATGCATTTGAAAAACTAGCTACTTCATTTTTAAAATACATATATGTGGGAAACTCAACAAATTCACTTTTAAAATCAGATTCTCTTAAGACAAAATATTTTAAAAATGTATTGTGCTAAGCCCTTTTATAAAAATGAAGATCCTACGTTAAATAAAGTAGCATCCATTTTATCTTTGTAAATTTTTACCATCAAATATAGGCTGTCTTGTGATAGGATATACAATTATCCAAGCAGGTATGTGAAGAAAGTCCCAAATCTCATCTGCTTCAAATAGAGTAATACTTAAAGCATTTCAGAAATACTATTTTCTGTTCTACTCTTAATAACTCCAAAAAGATTAGGAAGCAGTCATTTTCTCCTGTTCTATATATAAAGAAATGTTATTTAGGGACTCTGAAATAGAAAGTATGTGGATTGGCAAGGATGAGGCCTTTCATACTCTGAAACACTGAATTATATATACATAAACTTCTCTAAGTGAAAAATTGGAAGTACAGTGTATCTATATTAAAAGTTCAAACTTTCAAGTAAAATTTCTAAGGATCTCTGATCTTATGGCCTGCATTTATTTCATCCATTTATTTTAGAAAAGTCACCTCTTATGGATTGGCCTGGAGAAGCCAATGGACATTTATCTGCAGCCTCCATTAATTAATACAAGGAGATGTGCTTTTTGCTACTTAAACCTGGAATCTCCTACATCTCCTCTCACGGGTGCCTCTAGTTTGAGGCACCAGCTGGGATGGGAGTGACTATTGCTGACCTGCAGCTCTGGAACAGAATGAGCAGGAACTAAAAAGTATTGTAGGTAATGACAAATGTCAACCGCAAAGGTGCCACAGGCAAAGCACCAAAGGCAGGTCCTAAAACAAAGGCCCTTGAACTAACCAGAAGGAGCCAGACTAACCAGAAGGAGCCAGTTGCTAAGGGCAGGGTTTGGGGGCATGAACCAGAAGCAGAGCCAGGGAAGGTTTCCAGTAGCATCAATTCAGATAGGGAAGATCCTGGAGAAGAAACGCTGGCCTTGCCCTTCAGCAGGAGGAGCTGCTGAGGGAGCTAAACTGTTCATATTAGGGTTAAGCCAGCCTTTCTGATGGTAAACTATCGTAGGTTCAAATCGGCTCATCCTGCTTAGACTGCCTCCTTCAACTGTTTTCCAATCCCATTTCTCTCCACTGCAGAGCTGAATTTATTGCTTTCCTGAGTTCATGGCACCCTATCACCATGGGTCCAAAACAAGACCTTTGTTTTGTTAGTTCCCTTTGATTCCCTTTTCCCCACTCTCCTGCTACACAGGAAGCATTCCAATGTGTAAAGACCTGCACTTTTGTTTGTTCACGATCTGGAAATTCCAAGTTTTCACGCAGTGTACAGAGATTTTAATTTACATAAATGCAGTTCTGCTTTGTATTCCCTTCTGTTTTTACCTTTCATGCACTACTGTTTTTAACTCTATCCATGTAGCTATCTGTTCATCTAGTCCACTATAGAGCATCCACCTGGTTCTCCATAAAGTGTATCTACCACATTTTAGCCATCCACCGCCCCCGCCCCATAAAATTGACAGTTGTCGGTCCTCACCAGTCTCAAAGATGCCGCCTATGGACTTTTGAAAGAATGTCTGGAATATTTGCCCAAAAGCAAAAGACTCAGTTGTAGGGTATTTAGTGAGACACAGTAGTTAATACAAGGTAATATTAAGACAGGTAATACCTGGTTGCCACATCAATCTGCATTCCTACCAATACTGTGTGATTATTTCATTATCTCCGCATCCCTGAAAAACGTGACAGGGTCTATCCTTCTAATGGTTGGCAGTGAAAAGGGTTGCCAACTATGGCCTGTGGTAAGCCACCTGTTTTTGTAAAGTTTTATTGGAACATAGTCATGCCTGTTCATTTACGTATTATTTACAGTTCTTCCATACTATGATGACAGAGCTAAGTAATTTTGACAAATCTAGGAAGGCCTGCCAAGCTTAAAATATTACCTGAATCTATAAGAAAAAGTTTGATGACCCCTAAAGAAGGGATATTTGTTGCTTAAATACTCATTTCTTCGATTACTTGAAATTGAGCATCCTTACATGCCCACTAGCTCTTTGGTTTCCCCTTTTGTAACTTCTGTCTATACCTTTTGGACTTCCTTCTCTTGTCAACATGCAGGGGTTATACTCCAGATGGTAACTGCTTCTTAATATTAGGCTTTGCAGTTGCACAATTTATAGGCAAGTAACAGAAATAAGGTATGCGGTAACCTTTGTGAAAGAAAAAAAAAAAACCTTAATGTGGGTATCAAATTAATCACCGTGTGCCTTACAGGTGGTGACTTGGAGGTTTAAAAAGTCCTTCACTGCACAGTATTAGTCTTTATCAAGTGTTTTGACCAAGACAATATTTCTCCTTATATGCATCCTTAATGCAATGGATCACATCAATCAACTTCCTGGACCTAAGTATTCCTATAGCTCTCTATTATCTGAATATGCTTTGTATTCATCTTCTATTACATGCATGTATATTCTCACTCTTGTTCATAAACTCTTAACAGAAAAAAAATGCATTCCATGTTGCAGGGGGTCCGATAACGTCTGTTAAAATTACAAAAGACTGGTGTGGCCAGTATGAAATGGAACCCAGTGTATTCTATCAGACCAACTCTATAAATCTATTGTGAGTATGTGGAGAACACAGAAAAGGATATCTAAACACTGCTTAGTAGTGTGAGAGAAGACTCGTGCCTAGTAATCATCAAAATTTTAAATTTGAATAACCAAATACAATTTTCCTTTTGATGTATACTTAGCATTTCAAAATCCATACTTTTTACCATTTCTATTCAACCAACATGAAAAATGATTCCATTAAAATGCTCCTGTCCAAAAGAACTGTTGCCCAGCCATTCTTTCATGTGTACATTTCCAAATATTTTTACCTTAACTCTTATGTCAGTTGCTTTGGTCCTCTTTATTAAAAAAAGAAATGTGAGATTTTCATTACCTTTCTTATGTCTTTATGCCCATATTATAATATCAGAGGAAGAATCAAAAATACAAACAGCTTTCCTTCATTTTTCGTCTAGTAAACCAGGTTGAATTCAGACTGAGCAATGGCAATTGATATACGATAGTATTAACAATACTAAGAAAATCCTGTTTACAAGCTCCACACCAATTTCTGCAGTCGTTAGGTTTAAATGCATTACATCCAAACTCTGTAATAATTTGCCAGTGTTTCAGACTCCTTTCACCTCAGAGCCAGAGTTTTAGGAGAGTTTCAAATTGACAACATTCCAAAAAAATGAAAGAACCAAGTGTTTTAATAGGAAACTTTGGTACAAGTTTCAGGATTGCAAGACTAAATAGCCATGGAATTAAGAATAGTAGAGCACCTACACTATGAAATTTCCAATATTCACTTTCTATGTAAATCCCTATGTAGTCAGACATGATCTATTTTTAACTGGGTATGTAGGTTTTAAACTTTGGGGTCTAAGAGAAAAGAGATAATCAGATGGAATATGCCAATATTCACTCTCTGGTGGAGATCATCTCTAAGAATAACCATCTGGGGTTCGGTGAAGCCCACAGGACCCCATAAGATGTTCCATCATCTGACAGACCTGTCTTTACTTGTCTTTATTTCTTGTCTAGGAATTGACCAGTAGCTTGTGCTGCTCCAAATCAGACTCCTGGAACTTCTTGCTTTGAATAACTCCCCTACTGTTATGTAAAATAAGCCTGTGGTTCTCCTACATGTCATGCTGGATGTACCAAGAATCCAAGGCACTGACCCCTCTTTTCCAGTCCAATTTTCAGCATTGTGTCCACCATGAATAACCTTAACAAATGAAATTACCTCCATCAAACAAAGGTTTTGTTTACTGTTTGATATTAGAAGTAGTGGATTCCCCAGTGTTCCTCAGCCACAATGCAAACCCACTGTGTGCTTACATTTTGGCTGATCGATATTATGTCACTTCCATAGGACCTAGGGTCAAGGTGATCTGCTACAAATATGCTGCGGATTGGTGCACCTGGGTGGCTCAGCTGGTTAAGCATCTGACTCTCGGTTTTGGCTCAGGTCATGATCTCACGGGTTTGTGGGTTCCAGCCCCGCATCAAGCTCTGTCCTGGCGGTGCAGGGCCTGCTTGGGATTCTCTCTTTCCCTCTCCCTCTCTCCCTCCCCTGCTCATGCTATCTCTGTCTGTCTCAAAATAAAAATAAATTAAAACAAAAAATATGCTGTTGATCCTGTTGCTTGCTGTATCACAAGCAATCAAGCCCTCTGACCTGGTAGTATTCTATTTCCTGCCAGCATCAAGGAAATAGTAACAGACTAACTTATTAACTTCTAAGTAGGTGAAAAAAAAACCTCACAGATCCAGTATCTATAACAACTCAATTTTAAGTTTCTGGTCAACTAAAATCTATAAAGAACCCAAAAATCTAGACTAAAAAGCAGTATGGAAAATTCTTGGATTTCTATCTCTTTCATTCTTTGCCTAATTTTTTAACTTAAAAAAAATTTAAAGTTTCCTAAAGTACCTATCAATTGTAAACTATCTTTCTTTTTCCTTCCCACTTCCCCAACAAGAAAGTGCAACTTTAACAACGCTTTTAAGAGCAAAATAAAGCCTAAATCAGAACCTTGAAGAATTTCTTTCTCTAAATTTATCTGAATCACGGAGGTATATACAATAGTTTCCAAGTTCAAAATTCTACGCTCAAGAAATCACGTAAGCCAGGAACATGATTCTTGGGGCAACAGTACAAGCTGAGAAGGTGGAAATGTCAGAGAAAAGAAATCAATAAGAGACTGTTCATAAAAAGACAGGCTTTAAGATAGGACAGGAAAACAAGAGAAAGGACACTTATTGAAGGCAAATAGGAAGTTGATCCAACCTTAGCAGGTGTCCACAAAGCCAAATGTTACATAAACGAAGTCTTGTAGAAAATAATGTGTCAAGGAGGAATAGGCCTTCCAGGGCGGGAGCTGTAGCTCAGAAGGGTATAAAGATCCACGGAGAAGCATTAAAATTCTTCAAATGTTTATAACATGGCTACTGTTTTATTAATTTAATCAATGAATAGCTACTGAACTTCTATCATAGGGCAGACCTGCTTTAGGATCAGGGGTTAGCTATCTAGGACCTGATGGCCAAATCCAGCCCACCACCTGCCTGTGTAAACAAACCTTTGTTGGAACACATACTTAAGCATTCTCTGAATCTGCTCTCACACTACATCAGAGCCACGTAGTTGCAGCAGAGACCGTATGACCTATGGAGACTAAACTATCATCTGGCCCTTTACCAAAAAAGCATGTGGGCTTATGGTCTTCATGACATGCCTACCACATGAGCAAAGCAAGTCATCATCACAGAACTCACTCAAGCGGGGTACTATTCTCAGGTACTGAGAGGGGCTATGAAGAAAAAAATTAAAGCAGGATAAGGGGAAAGGGTTTCTGTATGTTAACATAAGGCATCGGCTATGTTTTACTAATATTTTAAGGTAATTTATGTTGAAATCTCATTCTAAAACGGTAGGTTTAAAATCAATGCATTTTCTATTTAGGATTTGTAGTTTTCCTTTGTTACACTAGACTTTGATACTGTGCATCAGCTGAGGAAAAGATTTTACAGTCTTTATTTCTACCCTGCATGGACTCCATTTATCAAAATTACCCACCAGTAGAAAACTTTAATGTCCTCTTCTACATAAATGGTCATCTCATTACAGATTAGAACTTCAGGAAAAAGGTCCAAAAAAATTTAGAAAAATTCATTTGTATCATGGAGTTTTAGAAGTGTAAAAGCTTAGAGATACATGTATGGCACTGGGGCATATGGGAAATTTCTTTACCTTCCTCTCAATTTTGCTGTGAACCTAAAAATGCTTTAAAAAATTAAAGTCCTAAAAATAAAATATAAAGGGAGCTAAGAGATCATTTTGGTTAACTTTTTGTTCAAGGAAGAGGGAATCAAGTCCCAGAGAGGCTACACCGACCTAGCTCGCCAAACCAGGCAGTGGCAGAGGCAGGCATGGTACCAAGGTCTTACCTTCCACATCAATAGGCTTCACTTAGATGCAGCCACACACGAGGCACAGTGGAGAGCTGCGTCCCCAGCCTGTCCCACCCATACATTAAGCATCAGGAGACCTGAATTCTAGTCTGTTTTGCCAGAAACTATAGTTATTTCGTTTTTTGTTTCAATTGCAGGTTCACATACCAGTTTCTGTATTTACATTGAATTTCTCAGGCCCCTCCCAAACCTAGAACCCTAGAGTAACACTACAATGTATAAAGTTAAGGGTGAGGACTCTGTGGCCCAATTGACAGGTTTCAAATCCTGTCCAGTTCCTTACTCCCCCTCAAATATATCTGGAACCTAATTGTAGACATGGATAAAATCTTGCCCCATGGTGCCCCACTTCCTACTCTGCATAAAAGCAATTTATATAAAAACAAAACACAACAATCCTCTTTCTTTAAAAGAGAGTAATGTTAGGGGCACGTGGGTGGCTCAGTCAGTTTAGCCTCCAACCCTTGATTTTGGTTCAGGTCATCGAGTTGGGCTCCCAAGTTGGGCTCCGCAATGAGTGGGGGGCCTGCTTGAGAATCATATTCTCTCTCTCTCCTCCCCACTCCCCCAACTTGTACTCACTGTCTCTTAAAAAAAAAAAAAAAAAAGAGGGTAAATCCTAGTTACCTACCCTCCTAAGGTTATTGTCCAAATCAAATTAGTTTATATATGTAAAGTGCTAGATAGAATCTGACATATAGAAATGCTAAGTAATAATGATAATAATAAATAAATAACATCAGTTACTTAAAATTCTACTTTTGAAAAAGGAGTGTGAAAACATCTAAGCCATAAAAAAGTCAAGGCTTCTGCAAACTGCCACTGGGCCAGTTGCTTATTTCACCATACCTCTAGCTTTCTAATTGCAACTCCTGATGTGCTATAGGAACTCAATACGTTCTTCCATTAGACTCCTCCAAGCAAACATTTAGGTTGTTACAACGCCTGCTAATTATAAATGAGGTCCCAATTTACTCAGAGGGAATTTAGTAATTAATAAGCAAAGGCTTTATTTAAATGTCTGTTTTGTGTGCACTGCTCCTGGGTCAGCTAACTCAATCATTTTCAGGGTACGTGTGTTTGGAGTATGGTTAAAGCCAATTAAATAGTAAATATATCAGTGCTGAATACAGCTAATCAACTGAATAAAATCCTTCACCATCACAGTAGAATCCCACATGAAAATATAAAAATCTTAAATCTACAACCATGAAAATGTTGATTGCCAAAACAGCAGCTTTGAAAAGATCAGGGCAAATGTATAAAAGCCAGAGACAGCACAAAGAGTAATTTTGTTATCTTAGGAAAACACAACATAATATCTGAAGCTGTACTTTTTTATAGCTATGTTGCTTTTCTTTACCAGGTGCTCATAAAATCAACAGACATCAAGCTCAACAACTGAAGGGCTCTATTTATCCACTGGCCTCTGGACCTGGTTGTCTTCAGTAAAGACAGGAGAATAGCTCATCTAAATGAAAAGCCTTTAACACTACCAAGTTCTTTTGTGAAAAAGAAATTCAATATTATAATATCTTATCTGGAAATGGTATGTTTCCTGGTCCAACTCCTATGTGATGCCCGGAAACGGGCAAAGGAGCTATCGCTCAGACTTCACTCCCACCACAAGTAGTTACACATTCCACCCCACACTCTCAAAACTGCTTCGGGGCGCCTGGGTGGCGCAGTCGGTTAAGCGTCCGACTTCAGCCAGGTCATGATCTCGCGGTCCGTGAGTTCGAGCCCCGCGTCGGGCTCTGGGCTGATGGCTCAGAGCCTGGAGGCTGTTTCCGATTCTGTGTCTCCCGCTCTCTCTGCCCCTCCCCCGTTCATGCTCTGTCTCTCTCTGTCCCAAAAATAAATAAAAAACGTTGAAAAAAAAAATTTAAAAAAAAAAAAAAAAAAAAAAAAAAAAAAACTGCTTCAAGCTTTAGATCCATGACTTTTCACTACGGCTATTTTGCAGGAAAACATTAGCAACACTTGTTATCAATAGTAATTCCAAGCCCTGTGTGTGGGAAAAACTCTTCAATAATGCATTGCTTCCTAATGATTTTACCAACAAGACAGACATTGATGAATTTCAACTCAGGTCTGGAACAGCACGGTCCACAAGTCAGTATTGAACACTGCACTGGAAAATGGCTAGATTCATTAAGACTCCAGGAAAGCCTCTCATTAGGTGAAGAATAATGGCTTTGACAGCAATTTTCAAACCAGGTTGAAAATATCACTTCCAAAAGCAAACTCTTCTACCAAAACAGTAACCAGTTTATTATCGATTCCACTCAAAATTAAAAATCCAATGCACTGGTTCATGATCTTTGAGACTTCCAACTGTCATTTTAACAGTAAACATTAGCTGTAGAGTATCATAACCACTTATAGAAACATGATAGTCCAGTGTTATGCGACACCAATTATGAAATCCTTCAATACCAAAGGCTATTATGAAATAGATCAATTATTGAACATTATCGTTCATTATTAAACATTAAAAAGGACAAGTAATACCTATATGCATATCAGTTTCATTTTGAAGATGCTATTAAAAACAAGGCTGAAATTTTTTCAAGGATTCTGATATTTTTCAGGGCAAATTACTAATTTTCTTGGTCGTTCAGATGGAAAAGTTCATGATATAACTAATCACTAAAATTTTTTTAATAGTTCTTACTGACAAAAACTGTTGTTTCAAATCATATTCTCAGCCTCTACACAATAATCATTCTGAGTCTAGTTGCTTTTCTGTAAATGATAATATTGTTTACTGGAAAAAAGGGAAATACGTTGTGTTTTTAGATACTGTATATCCATGTAACTACACTTCCAAATAAAAATAATTGCACCATAAAAATCCATTATTGTATACGATTTATTTATGTGCCACTTAAGGAGGGCGGTTGAGCTAAACATGCATTCTATCCCCATTATTCATTCTGCCTGGAACGGAGGAGCTTACCAAGCATCTCTTTCTTTCCTTCCAACTCTCTCCTTGTCCTAAGGGATGGTGAAAGATACAAGAGCACAATAGAATATAACAGGAATACAAATGTATGTATTTTTCAGCCCAAAGGAAGGGTTGGCAACTGAGTAGATTGTAAATAATTTCTCCTGTTCCATATTCCATGGAGTTCAATTTGCACTTGCTAAGAATGAACCTGAGTAGCTGTCTTTTCTGAAACTCTAATATATTTAGTAATTTAGGTCAAAATATCTTCAGGCACAGATTAAATCCAAAAGTGAAGGTACGTATCAGGAAAGTTTGTTTTAAATCTTCCTTATTCCTCACACTGTGCCTTACTGCAGATAAGAAATGCAAAGTATGTCTCTTGGCACCTGTGAAAGACCTTGAGGAAGCCACAGCCACATCTAGCTTCTGTACACCCATAACATGTTAAATGGAGGGGAAATGAATGGGAGAGAGAAATAGGGAGGGTAAGGGAGAAAACACAAAAGCCTACTCAAAATAAGGTACTCAAATGAGAAAGACTAAAGCTTAAATCTGTTTTCATAATTAACACAGCTGTGCTATAATTTGATTTTTATTCTAACACCGTTTAGCTATTCCTTGAACATTAGAAATGAACAAAGCATAGGATTATTGATCATTTATAAGTCATCTCTATTGGGTGTTTATTTCCTGAAATCTTTTTTAAAATAAGTTTTCATTAATTAATGTACAGTTCTAAGGGCAGAAAGACGTGAAAGGTGACAGAGAAATGAAATCATTTTAACCCTAATCCAGTAGTATTCAACATATTAGTATCCCATGCAGTGTTTGTAAAAATTTGTAATGTGAGGGCTCTACCCAAGACCAACTAAATCAGAAACTTAGTGGATGGGTTAATAGTTTTTTTGGGTTTTTTTAATTCTTCAAATGACTAAAATACATAGCCAGGGCTGAGAGACACTGCTGTCTGCCAAGTGCATTACGCCAATGTCTTTCTTGGGTAAGATTGTCAAGTCAAAGAGTTTCATAAAAAGTCTTCTAAACACTTCTGCATGTTTTTTTTTTCTGGAAAATGAGGCAGAAGGTTCAACACTGAAATATACTCTAGTGCATTTGAACCTTCACTCAGACTTTGATCTAACTGCACTTTTTTTAATAATTTGTTTCATAAACATCTGAGAAATATTGATTTCAGAATATTTATGAGAATTTAAAACTAGGTATTTTAACATATTTGTATAAGACAACTCTGAACATTGAACTTTTCATCCGGTGTCACTAATAATTATTTTAGAAAAACTGAGAAGCAGATAAAAAAGCGAGGATTAGGTCAAGTCCTTCAGTTCTGCATAAAGCACCCTCCAAAGCAAACTTCTCTACCTTTACCATTAAGGGGTCACTGGTGACATAGTTAATGTTTTCCTGACTCCTGGTCCCCCACCCCAAAAAGTGACTTCGGAATAGTGTGTCAAATATAAGACAGGCACTCATAATAAAAGTGAGTTCAATTACACCTTTGGAGGAAATTTTGCTTCTCCTGGCATCACACTGAGAAATACCCAGTACAGAGAAGTAGGCAGCCCTGGAGTCAGATGGTCTGTCCAGCCCCGGGTCAACCGCTTAACTGAGGAGCCTTGGGAAAGCTGCGTAATATGCCCACCTGTTAGCTCACCTGGGAGATGAGAAATACAGTTCCTGTCTCAGTTGTTGTCAAAGTTACATGAGCTTACGATACATGTGAAGTGCCTAGCAAAGTTCCTGGGATGTGCGAAGTGGGAACTCATTACTGCCTGGTCATTATACAGGAATTGAATGAAGAAACGAATAGACAGGTGAAAGAATGAACGACGTTTCTTATGAAAAACTTTCTAATCTTTCAAGTTGTCCTATCCAAAAAACTTCTACCTATAGGGTCACATTCACTCACCCCTAATGGGCACTAAAGACAACATAAAAATGGCAGGATACTCCTTGATGGTTGAGGCACAGCATGAAACCAGGGACACCAAACTGAAAAGCGCCAAAGAGAAACTGCCTGCGTTTCTTTGTTTTGCATAAGCCAGCCCTGCAGGTGCCTGGACAGATGCCCAGACATTCCCAAAGAATTGCTCAAGTAGCATAATTTTCAGTGCCTAAGAAATATAGATCGTAGAGGCCTTCAGAAACCAGAAAATACTTTAACAGAATTTTAATAGTCATATTCCCAACTTCACTCAATCCATGTGTCTTCAATACCCCAACGGGCTACAGAATTCATCACACGAGTGTACTAAGGTACTGAAAAATATGCAAAAACAATCATCTCCTACACTCTATTCACTGTCCAACAAATCATTACAAAAGCCAATTCACTTAACCTCACTTAACCACGTTTATGGCCAGGAGAATCAGAAAAAAAGACATTTTGAAATTATCATTAGACATTCCGAGTACTTGTGTTTTAATGATGAATTCTTATAAAAGTCATGGCACTGCTGTCAAAGATCCTCATTACTGAAGTCCATCATAGGGATTAGTACTTAATTCTAACCTAAACACGGGGAGAATTCCATGGGGCTCAAGAGCCACTCTGCTTAAAGAAACAGCCAGAAGTAAATGCAAAACTGGATCCCAATACTTACTTAAGCACCTCAAAGTACTTGAAAGAGATTCCAATTTTAAACTCATAGTCACACTTGTAAAATGCTCTTCCTCTCCTTTCTACAGGACTGCTACTCTCCTGCCCTACAGGGTTCTGGTTCCCTGCTCCCACATCATGGGTGTCAATGCATCCGGCCTCCTCTGCTCCCTGTACTTTCCTATTTCACTGATCATCTTTCCCAATTTTTCAGAATGGAGGAGACCCTAGGAGCTAGGCAGCCAGCAGGAGTTCTTCCCCTTAAGTGATCTGGAAAGGTGAGAAAGAGTCTGTAACAACATTTCTTTCAAGATTTAGATAAATGGCTGCTATCAATGCAATAATACCCCAAATACTGATAGATTTTCAAAGGTTTAAAGGTTTCACTTCAAATTTATCAATTGTTAACCTTGATTTATCTTCTTCCGAGCCACTTAACACCGATTGTCATCAGGTGTCTGCATTTTAGTTTTTTGGCTTAGCATTTAAGATTTTTCTCTCGTAACCGTTTTCTTTAGAAGTTTTAAAATGGCATCTCCAACAGTTTTTTAAGTTCCAGATATTGGGACATTCATACAAAGAACATCCTCTTGTCTTTCTGAACTATTCAGTATTTTGACCTATTTCATTTAATCAACTGCCTCCTTTCATCAAAATAATTTATTCAAACTCTAATTCTTCAAGTAATCCCTTCACTTTTCCCTCAACATTTTGGAAATGAAGAGCATGGGGACGTGTGAATCTTATACTTCTCTCCTCCTCCTCCAGAGTTTATTTTAGGTGTTTTTCTTCATCGCATCTTCAAGAATAGATGGTCTATTTGTGCTCATTAGCTAACTTCTGATTGCTTAGCAATTCCCTTAGGCGGAGTAAAGATTAGCCTTTTTTCTTCCGCAAACTCAGTTCTGCGTCTTGCCTATCTGCCATCTTTATAGTATTATGGAAGAAGAGGAGAGAGATGACAGGAAAAGAGGTGGTTCCAAAAATAAAAGCAAGTAATCACTGAGACAGGCTCTTTTCCTGCAGACATGTCCTGGAATACAAAAGCTCCAGGTGGCATTCCTAAAATGCTCAACATGCTTCTGACCTTACAAAGGCCCAAGAGGGGCTGAAGTTTATAAACGTATCCAGGAGACTCTTCAGCACAAGGGGCAGCAAACAGAACACAATGCAATCTTTAAATCCTAAATGATCTGGTTTTTATTTTCCTAAGTTAAGGTTTGTTTCCATGTGGGGCCAAATTTTTCATCTTCTCTACAACAGTGCTACTTTCACTTCAAAGCTATGCTCCCAGGCAAGCATCACAGCTGCTGGTCTATCTGCGCCACATGCTGTATGCCTGTTTTTGGTTACAACACAGAAAGACAATATTCTATGTACAGGGAAAAATTAACTGATTTGATAGTTTTTTTCCCCCAAACACCATTCTCATTTTCCTTCTTTCTCAGCGCTCCAGATATTCACTTGGGACATTTTAGCTTAATAGGCATAATTCTAATAAATATCCCCTATCACCAACATAAAATATAGTGAAGCAATGAATAAATATTCAGTTAATCCTATCTGGGTAAAAGCCAAGACTGAGATATTCTGCATAGGAGACTAGGTAATCTCTCTTCCCAAAAGGAACTGGGTGTTTGGTTCTGTTTTTGTCACCCTGCTTTGCATGGGGTAGCATGTGAGGGACCATGGAGAGGCAAGATTTTAAGCATGTCCACAAGTAAGTTTCTGATCCATCTGACGTATGTGGCAAGGGCTGGGAGCTTTAAAAGAGATGAGCCACATGGGAAAGGATCTTGGTAAGTAAGAACTCTGGAATCATAAGCCAAAGACGGCAACATGGCCAGAGGCAGAGGGGAATGCAACTTCAAGCACAGAGTAGTGGCTGGAACAGGAACCCATCCTGACTCAACCACACTCACAGGAGGTGTGCACTCAGGTAAATAAAAGAGATTGAAGCAGAAAAAAGTTGTCCCACCAAATACAAACACTTCAGGGATGCAAGCCACCCTGCTGAGGGACCCCACGATATGGAAGAAATCATTGTTTAACTTACTTCAAAGAAAGTGCTGAATATTCCTAGCACCAAAAGGGTGGAGAGCAAAAGTGAGTAGGGTAAAGGTCCTTTTATTTTTTTTTAACGTGAAAGAAGAGGTTACAGATAACTATGGGGAAATAGGAGAGGTCAGACTAGACACATTACGACACACAGACCAATTCAGGAGATTCGTGTAAGGCCTTCCACATCTAAAGAACTCCCAGAAACCCCAACTTATCTTTTGCTGCATCGGCTCCCAGACCACAGGAAGTCAAGTGGACCTGACAGAGAAGACTACATGTCCCAAATGGGTCCCAAAGTTTGAGCTGGATGCATGACAAACAGATTTTGGGTTTTCTCTTTTGGACAAGGGGAAGAAGTGTGTGAGGAGAAGTGTGCATACAGGTACTTGGTAGCCAGAGAAGAGGACTGTAGCAGAGACAGACTGTCTACCAAAGATTCAGGCTCCTATTCAAGGTTCGCATGTACTCAAGAGCTACATTTCCAGCTCCCCTAGGATGAGCCTTGTAACTGAGCTGCAGGCAACAGGCTATCCGCAGGGATGATGTACACAGCTTCCACTCCTGGCCGGGAGGAAAAAAACAAAACAAAACAAAACAAAAACTTCCAGGGTAATTCTCCCACTCTGCCACCTGAAAATTATGAACTAAAACTGTCAATGATTCTGTCAGCCTAGGTCTCTGAATTCTCCATCAAATTACCACCCTCTTTCTACTACCAACAAGGAAATTTACTTAAATAAATTTCAGCTATTTTTAACATACTGAGCTTTCAGTGTTCATCTATTACAGCAACTAATATGAATGCAAAACAAACAAAACCAAAAACAAAAGACAAACAAAACATTCCAGGGGCACCTGGGTGGCTCAGTTGGTTGAGGATCTTGATTTTGGCTCAGGTCATGATCTCAGAGTTTGTGAGATCAAGCCCTATATCTGGCTCTGTGCTGACAGTACAGAGCCTGCTTGTTCTCTCTCCTTCTCTCTCTGCCCCTCTCCTGCTTGCAAGCACTCTCTCTCAAAATAAATAAACTTAAAAAAATGTTTTTTTTAAATTGCCTCAAACTTTTTTTTAAATTACCCATTTAATCAAAAATGAACACGGGGATGCAATCTATTCTACCTGAATAAATTTGTCATGTTAAATTATCTATGATTCTAATTATAATAGAAACATACACTTGTATGAATTTTAAATATTAAGCCAAGTAAGAATTCTATATCCAGCATTATAACGGACTAGATCTCCTTCAACTGAACACCTTTAATAGGATATATTTTAAAGTATCTTTTTATATTCATCTGATCTGGAAAGAAAAATGGGAAAGTCTTCAGAGGCCAAAAATGAGAATAAATCCAAAAGGAAAACCAAGTGCTGAAACCAATGGCTCTCCAAAACCATCTGTAGATCACTTGCTTTTAATTTACTCAACATGAAACTGGAAAAAAGAAAAGAAAAAGAGGGGCGCCTGGGTGGCGCAGTCGGTTAAGCGTCCGACTTCAGCCAGGTCACGATCTCGCGGTCCATGAGTTCGAGCCCCGCGTCAGGCTCTGGGCTGATGGCTCAGAGCCTGGAGCCTGTTTCCGATTCTGTGTCTCCCTCTCTCTCTGCTCCTCCCCCGTTCATGCTCTGTCTCTCTCTGTCCCAAAAATAAATAAAAAACGTTGGAAAAAAAAAAAAAAAAAAAAAAAAAGAAAAGAAAAAGAGAAAACTAAAAGTACCCAAAAGATGACAAGTCAGATCACAATTGTTCAAAAGGCTTGTACCCCCCCCCAAAATGGGGTGAACTATACAAATAAAAGTACCCACAAAGAAAGACGACTTAGAAAATTGCCTGACCAAGCATACACCATGGACAGAGAGAAGAGGTCTCACCTGAAAACTAATAAGGCTAACTTCATAACGGACGCAGGATTAGAATTTACATCATTTTTATGGTCTGAAAAACCTCAAATAGAAAGTTAGGTTAAACTAGCCCAAATTGTGGCGCCTCTAGATACTTCAAAGAGGCACACACAAATCCTCTCTGGAGAAATTACCTCTAACCCAGGCCTCAGACAATTCCCAGAGATAAAAGACTCAGCCATCACAAACTCACAATCAAAGTGGAAACTCACAACAGGAAACAGTCTTATATGAGTGCAACTCCTACAACAAACAACTAATCAGGCCCAAAAACACTGCAGGTGTTTAAATTATCAGACAATATAAAATATAAATAATCAATTTTACAAAGGCATTAAAAATATGATAAAACCATCAAAAACATGATTTGGTAGAGTAGAAAAGCTCTAAGCAGAAATGAAAAATCTAATATTAGAAATTCAGTAGATGGGTTAAAATAACTTATGTGACACAGAATAGAAGACAGTTAATGAACTGGAAGAGCTCAAAACTAAATGCAGAAGGTAACACCAAGAGACAAAAGGAGGAAAAATACAGAGGTCTAAGGAGCTAGGCAACATGAAGTTCAGTCTCAAGATATAATACAGATCTATTCAGATTTCCAGAAGAAGATTCTAAAAATAAATGAAGCCTAACTGAAGAAATACTGATGGGGAACTAATGAAAGACACCCATCCTTAGGTTTAGGTATCCCCCAAAATCTCAAGCCAGGTCAACAAAGAAATCACACCTGGACTTGTTATGGTGAACTTGAGAGAATAAAAAGGTCTTCAAAGCAACCAAAAACAAATAATAAAAAAATGAGATTGAAAGCCAACTCCTTAAAAAATAAAGTGGAAACTCAAAAATAGCTCAATAAAATCTTCAAAGTAATTGACAAAAGATAAATTTTAACCTCCAAATGAGTTTTGAAACAAGTACTATGACCAGTGAGTAGGGAAAGGGCAGTCTCTTCAACAAACGATCTTGAGAAAACTGGGTATTTCCAGGCAAAAGAATGAAGTTGGACCCTTATGTTGCACTATACACACAAATAAACTCAAATGGATCAAATACTTAAACATAAGACCTCAAACTATAAACCTCCTTAACAACAACAACAACAAAAAAACCCTCAGGGGAGAAGTTTTATGACATGGAATTGAACAAGAACTTCCTGGATGTGATATCAAAAGCACAGGCAACAAAATAAAGAAGAATCAGGTGGGACTACATCAAAAGTAACAACTCTGCATCACATGACAAAAGCAACAGAGTAAATAATAGGCAACTTATAGAATGGTAGAAAATATTTGCAAATTTTGTATCTGATAAGCAGTTAATATACAGAATTTAAGATATGCCTATAACTTAACATCACAAATAACTAAAACAAACAGCCAAGGAGTTGAATAGACATTTCTCCAAAGATGATATACAAACAGCCAATAAGGACATGAAAAGAAACATAACATCAGTAATCATTAGGGAAATGTAAATCAAACCACAACAAGATACCTACCACCTCATACCCATTAGAATGACTACGAAAAAAAAATAAGTTGGCAAGGATGTAGAGTGATTGGAACCTCTGAGCACAGTTGGCAGGAATGTACAATATCACAACTGCTGTGAAAAACAATATGGCAGCCCCACAAAAATTAAAAGTGGAATTACCCTACAATGTATTCTACTTCTGGGTATATATATCCAACAACAACAACAAAAAAAAAAAAAAACTGAAAGCAAAATCTCAAAGAGACAAGTTCATAGTAGCCAAAAGGTGGAAGCAACCCAAGTGTCCAAACATGAACAAAAATATGGTATGCACATACAAGGGAATATTATTTAGCCTTAAAAATGAAGGAAATTCTGACAAATGATACAACATGGATAAACCTTGAGGCTGTCTTGCTAAGTGAAATAAGCCCATCACAAAACAACCAATAACATAGGATTCCATTTGTATGAGGTACCTAGGGTAGTCGAATTCAGAGAAGCAGAATGTAGAATGGTGGCTCCAGGAGGCTGGGGGGTTGGGGCTGGGGGGTTGGGGCGGGGGTGGGGGGGGATGGGTATTGCTGTTTAACAGGTAGTTTTATACTATGAAAATATGCTGGAAACTGGTTGCACAACAATTTAAACATGCTTAACACTACTGAATTATATACCTAGAAACTAAACTTCACATTTTTTATCACAATGAAAATTTTTAATAAATATATACATACATAATTCTTGTTATAGAATACACAGCTATCTTTCAAAAAGGAAAGCAAAAAAATCATCCAATAATTACTCAAATATTATCAAATGTTTCTTTGTTTTAATGTTTAATCCTCTATTTTTTTTTAAGTTTGTTGCTTTATTTTGAGAGAGAAACAGAGTGTGGGAGTAGGGTAGAGGCAGAGAGTGGGAGACAGAGAAGCCCCAACAGGCTCCACAACGTCAGCATGGAGACCAATGCAGGGCTCAAATCCATAACTGTGAGATCATGACCCCAACCAAAATCAAAAGTCAGATGCCCCTCAATTGTTCTAGTTTTTACACTTAATTTTACATGTAAAATTTACATAAGAGACAAACCCTTTAATTTTTAAGACTTTCAAGTTGTTCTTTAAATTAGTTAACATACAGTAATATTTTCAGGTGTAGAATTTAGTGGTTCATCACTTATACACAACATCAAGAACACTGAACCCACCACTATCTTAAAATAGAATAGCATCAATAATTTTAAACACTTTGTGTTCATTTACCCAATTGCCTCTCTCTACCTCCTTCCTTTCCCCATAGTCATTTTCCTTTGTATGTTAATCACTGCCATATTTTTCCTTAATAGTTTAAACTCCCATGACTTTATCGACAAGTTTTGACTGCTTTTTCAATTTTATAAAGATGATCTTATATATTTTTTTTCTGCAGCTTACTTGCTTCATCCTCACTGACATACAGAGCAATAAGTTCATCTGTTCTCACACTATGTATTACTCTACTATATGAATATCACACAATTTACTTACTATAAAGTTAGATGCACATTTGGCTTGTCTGCACTTCTTTTGTTCCTAAGGATAACGCTGCTATTAAACATTGATAGAAGGGTCTGCGAATAAATATGTGTAAATTTCACCAAGCTGTAGTGCTGCATCTTAGGCTGGGTACTCAATATTTTTAAGAAATGCAAAACTATTTTCCAAAGTGATTTTTACCAACTGACACTAAACAGCAATCTGAATATTCTCTTTCTTTAAAAGTTTATTTCTAAAGACATATTTTTTTAGGTTTATTTATTTTGAGAGAGCAAGCCAGCACACATATGCATGAGCTGGGGAGGAGCAGAGGGAGAGAGAGAGAATCCCAAGCAGGTTCCACATTGTCATCACAGAGCCTGACACGGGGCTCAATCCCACAAACCGTGAGATCATGACCAGAGCTGAAACCAAGAGTTGGACATTTAATCAACTGAGCCACCCAGGTGCCCCTGAATGTTCTAGTTTTTTAAAAGTAACATTCCTGCTTAAACTATATTGTCTAAAAATTGCTCATATTTTCCCTGTAACTTGGAATGTCTATACTGTATGGCTACAAATAATTCATTTGGTATATTTCTTTGTAAATGAAAATTCAGTGTTAGTAAATAGCTGTACTGTCTATATACTCAGTCTCCTTCATGTGTAAATTCTCCCTATTCCCTACACATTCTACTGATTTTTACAAGTTATAAATACCATGAATATAGCCTCCTGTGACATTATTTAATACCAGAAATTGTTGGTTCAAAAAACTTTATGGTCACGTCTTAAAAAAATGAATGTGTCTTAATGAATGATCATAACCTTCCAAGAAAGAAAAAAAATATGTATTATACCATACTTTTTTTTTTAACCACAATTTAAGTAATGGTGCCTGCTTAGCAACCCCCCCTCCCCCAGGTCTTTGGCTTCCTCAGCCTACATGCCTGACTACTTATCACCAAAGACACCTGGCATTTGAGTTCTAGTCCCAACTCTACCTCTTAGTACCTGTGTGATTTTAGGAAAGGTCAAGAGACACCTGACTTCCATTTTTTTTTTTTTATTGGTGAAATGAGTAACATAATTTCAAAGGTTCCTTCCACCTGGAAAATTCCATTGCTCTAGGATATTATGTCACTGGCTGGCAGTTAGCAGGCTCTATCTCGGTCTCTTCACAGGGCAAGAGTCTTTATTAATGTTGTTCCTCTACCCTAACTGACCATCCATCAGTAAGTGTGCAATCCCTAGTTTTCAACAGGGCCAACTACTCCTAAGTGCTATAACTGATCCAACATTCACATTGCCTTCCTAGACTTGAAACATTTGAGTAATTTTAATCCTTTTTCTACACTGAAAAAATTACATATATTCTTAATTCTTGTATAGTTAATATATAGTGTTGTATTAATTTTAGGGATACAATATAGTCATTCAACAAGTCCATAGATTACTCAGTACTCATCAAGGTAAGTGTACTCTTAACCCCCTTCACTTGGTTCACCCATCCTTCTCAACCCACCTCCACAATGGTGATCTTCTGTTCTCTATAGTTAAGAGTCTTTTTTGGTTTGTCTTTTTCCTTTTCACATTTGTTTCTTAAATTTCCCATGAGTGAAGTCATATTTGTCTTTCTCCAACTGGATTATTTCACTTAGCATTATATTCTCTGTATCCACCCATGTTGTTTCAAATTTCTTTTTTATGGTCAAATAATGTTCATATATATACATATATATGTATATGCCACATCTTCATACATTTTTCAGTGTACACTTAGGCTGCTACCACAGTTTGGTTATTGTAAACAATGCTGTAGTAAACGTAGGGGTGCATGTATCCCTTCAAATTACTGATTTCACATTCTTTGGATAAATAGTCATTAGTACAATCACTGGTTAATAACGCAGCTCTATGAACATTTTGAGAAGCCTCTATATTGTCTTCCACATTGGCTGTACCAGTTTGCATTCCCACCAACAGTGCAAGAGGGATTTTTTTTTCCACATCTTCACCAATACTTGTGTTTGAGTTTTTTATTTTAGCCATTCTGACAATTATACAGTGATATTGCATTGTGGTTTTGATTTACATTTCCCTAATGAGTAATGTTGAGCATCATTTCATGTGTCTGTTGGCCATGTGTATGTCTTCTTTGAAAAAAATGTCTGTTCATGTCTTCTTCTGCCCATTTAACTGGATTATTTGGAATGGGTTTTTGGTGTTGAATTGTGTAAGTTCTTTATCTATTTTGGATACTAACCCTTTATCAGTATCTCATTCTTCTCCCATTCTGTAGGTTGTCTCTTAGTTTGGTTGGTTTCTTCCTTTGCTATGCAGAAACTTTATTTTGATCCAGTCCCAATCATTTATTTTTGCTTTTGTTTACCTGGTCTCAGGAGACTCATCTAAAAGGATGTTGCTATGATAGGTGTCAGAGAAATTACTGCCTGTGCTGTTTCCTAGGATCTTTATAGTTTCAGGCCTCACATTTAAGTCCTCAATCCATTTTGATTGTGTATAGTGTAAGAAAATGTTCCAGTTTTCCAAACACCATTTGTTGGAGAGATTTTTCCCATTGCTTATCTTGTTTCCTTTGTTAAACACAATTACATGGTCAATTAATCTTTATTTCTGGGCTTTCTATTCTGTTCCATTGATCTAAGTGTCTGTTTTTGTGCCAGTACCATAGTACTTTGATTACTGTAGCTTTGTAATAGAAATTGAAGTATGAAATTCTGAAACTTCCAGTTTTGCTCTTCTTTTTCAAGATTGCTTTGGCTACTGGTGATTTCTGTGATTCCATATAAATTTTAGGATTGTTGTAGCTCTGTGAAAAATCCTGGTTGTATTTTAATAGGGATTGTAGATTGCTACAATCTGTATGTGTAGGTTAAATGTGTAGATTGCTTTGGGTAAGACAGACAGTTGAACAATATTTGTTCTTCCAATCCATGAGCATGGAATGTCTTTCCATTTGTTTGTGTCATCCTCAATTTCTTTCATCTGTGTTTTATAGTTTTCAGAGCACATATCTTTCACCTCTTTGGTTACACTTATTCCTAGCATTTTATTTTTGGTGCAATTGTAAATGGAACGGTTTACTTAATTGCTCTTTCTGCTGTTTCATTAGCACATAGAAATGCAATAGATTTCTGTACATTGATTTCGTATCCTGCAAACTTACCATATTCATTTAGCAGTTCTAGTAGTTTTTTGACAGAATTTTTAAGGTTTTCTATATGTAATATCAGATCATCTGCAAATAGTCAAAGTTTTATTTCTTCCTTACCAATATTTTATTCTTTTCTCTTATCTGATTGCTGTGGCTAGGATTTCCAGCACTATGTTGACTAGAAGTGTAAGAGTGGACATCTTGGTCTTGGCCCTGACCTAAGGGAAAAAGCTCTCAGTTTTTCTCCACTGAGTATCATGTTATCTGTGCATTTTCATATAAGGACTTTATGTTGAGGTATGTTCCCTCTGAACCTACTCTCTTGAGGGTTTTTGTTTTTTGAGAGACAGAGAGAGGGAGAGAGGGAGGGAGGAGGGTAGCAGGTGAGGGCGAGAGGGAGAGAGAATCTTAAGCAGGCTACACACACAGGGCAGAGCCCAACTCAGGGCTCATCTCACAACCATGAAATCATGAAAGAGGGCAAAATCAGGAGTAGAATGCTTAACTGAACCACCCAGGCACCGCTGTTGAGAGTTTTTAATCATGATTGATGTTGTACTTTGTCAAAGGCTTTTTCTGCATCTATTGAAAAGATACCATTTTTATCCTTTCTTGTTAATTTGACATATCATGTTGATTGATTTGTGAGTATTGAACCACCCTTGCGTACTGGCAATAAGTCTTACTTGATCATGGTGGATGATTTTTTTTAATATAATTGTTGGGTTTGCTAATATTTTGTTAAGGATTTTCATATCTGTGCTCAGGGATATTGGCCTGTAGTTCTCTTTTTTTGTAGTGTCCTTATTTAGTTTTGAAATCAGAATCATTCTGGCCTCGTAGAAACCTCAAAGGTGTCTTTTTTTGGAATAGTTTAAGAGGAATAGATATTGACTCTTCTTTAAAGTGTTTGGTAGAATTCACTTGTGAAGCTGTCTAGTTCTGGGCTTTTGTTTGATGGGAGTTTTGATTACTGATTCAATTCCACTGCTGGTAACCAGCCTGTTCGAGTTTTCTATTTCTTCCTGCTTCCACTTTGGTAGGTTGTTTCTAAGAATTTTTCCCTTTTTTCTAGGTTGCTGAATTTGACAGATAGTTTTTCACATTATCCTTTGTATTTCTGTGGTGTCGGTGTTATCTCTCCTCTTATTCATGATTTTCCTTTTTTTAGGGAGGGAGGTGAGTCTGGCTAGAGGGTTATCTATTTTGTTGATATTTTCAAAGAACCAACTGCCTTCTTTGATCTGTTATATTGTTTTTTGGGTTTTGTTTTTTTTTTTTAGTTTCTGGACCATTTATTTCTGCTCTAATTCTTTATTATTGCCTTCCTTCTGTTGATTTGGTGTTTTATTTGTTCTTTTTCCAGCCCCTCTAGGTTTAAGGTTAGGTTGAGATTTTTCTTGGTTCTTGAACTAAACCTGTATTGCTATAAACTTACCTCTTAAATCCACTTTTGCTGCATCCCAAAGACATGGAACCGTTGTGTTAGCTTTTTCACTTTTTCTCCATGCAATTTTCAATTTCTTTGATTTCTTGGTTGGCCCATTTATTGTTCATTGGCATGTTATTTAACATCCATGTATTTGTGCTCTTTCCAGGTATTTTCTTGTGGTTGATTTCTAGTTTCATAGCATGGTCATCAGAAAAGATGCATGGTATGACCTTGATCTTTTTGAATTTGTTGGGACTTGTCTTGTGGCCAAATAGCCCCTCTGTTGTGGAGAATGTTGCATGGACACTTGAACGTGTATTCTGTTTTAGGATGGAATGTTCTGAGTATATCTATTAAATCCATCTGGTTCAGTGTGTCATTTAAAGCCACTGTTTCCTTGTTGATTTTGTGGGACTGGATGATTTGTCCATTGCTGTGAGCTGTTTAAGTCCCCTACTTTATTGGATTACTATCAATTAGCTCCTTTGCATCTGTTAGTAACTGTTTTATGAATACAGTAAATATCTTTATCCTTCAAGACACTAATATTTATAACAACTAATTGTGTAGCATGTGCCTTAGAGCTGACACAATGTTTTTCCGTGCATTATGTCATCTTTAATTGTCATCCAGTGATCATTTTGATGACGGAACATTTAGGGCATCTATTTCCCAAATATTAGCAAACCAAGTCAAAATGCCTTCTTTTGTAATCCACAAACACAATCTCATACGGGCAGTAACTGTGGTACCTCTCTTTACAGAAAGGGCCAAACTCAAGTTGCCAGCTTCCCACTGGTGACTGGGGCAGTAAGCCAGGATACAGAGAAATGAAGTGGGATCAGGTGCTCTTCAGCAAGTGCCTAGCTCTGCCCAGAATCAGTCTGGAAGCCTCCTCCAGACAACGCAGAGAAGCCAAGCTGAACATATGCTCACAGAAGGGGAGTCAGGAAACAACTAGGACGTCAACATCCACATCTTGGCATAAGCTACTAACCCTTAAACAACATTTCCAACTTCTCTCCATAGGGAAGAAGAAAGTCCTACATTTCAGTGAATTTAGTGACACATCCCAAAATATACCTTCCCTAAATTCACAACCCTGGAGAGGAGTCCACACAGGACATTTATAAGTTGGCATTGTCTCAAAAGATCGCTAGTCTTGTGTTAATGTGTTTATTTGGTTTCAAAGGATTGTCTTGCTCACCCACAGGCAGTCAAAAGAACACACAGCATTGTCAGCCAGATTGGCTGTAACCATTATCATAACCTTTACTATATCTGCTGACATTCTGTTTTTGTTCCCAGTCCAGATGTCATGTATAATGGAGTATATTCTCTCATTATGTGCATTAGTGTCCAGGAATGCCAACACAATTCAATGAACTGCTTGATATTTGAAGAAAGAACTTCATTTTTGTAAATTAGTCAAATTTTCCATCAGCTACCTATAAACCAGGGCATTCACTGTCTACTTACTCTCTCCTGAACTTGCCCCTGATATAATGCTCAATTATGCTAAAAATAGTACGGTTTTCTATTAACCAAATCAGCTTAAACATAGTATAAGATAGTAGAATGAGGTTGTTTCACCACTCTTCTGTATTTAACAATAGGTTTGCTGGTAGAAATTCTAATGCCCAGTCTTATTTCAAAACACAAGAAGATCATGCAGGAGTAGCCTCAAACCATGCCTGGGAGTCAAAAGCTGGGGCCACACGTTGTCTGGTCTCCTTAAGGAACTCCTACTTGTATTTCTCCACACATGTTGGGGTAGAATATCACCATGTCACAGAAGGAAAAACTCATTTCCCACTGTCTATACAACTTACTCCAACTGAGCTTCTGCCCTCACCATTATTTGAAAACCATTCTTTTTAAGGAAGGTAAATAATGATCTGTTTTCCTTTTGTTAATTCTGTAAGTCAATTGTCCTCTTATTAGGTGTTCTGCAGCATTGGACACAACTGGTTGATTCTGTTATCCCTGTATTCTCTATGCATTTGTGTCACTAAATATTTCCACATTTCCTCCTAGTCAACTGGTTTCTACTTCCCAGTTTTCTTTGCTAACTCCTCCCCTGCCAAATTATATAACATTTTCTTCTTGGCCCTCTTATCTTTCTCTTATTAGTCTTCCTAGACCATCTTATGCCATCTCGTAGCTTCAAAAAGCACCCATATTTTTATGATCTCCAGGTCCAAATATTTAGCCTCAATCGTTCCCCTAAGATCCAGACTCCAATATGAAACTACTCCCTATCTCCACTTGAACATGTAACAACACTCCCCACTATTGTATCTAAAAGAAAATTCTTGATTTTCTCCCCAAAAGTCTCTTTCCATGGTCTTTCCCATCTAAGTAAATGACACCATTATCCACCCTGTGGCTCAAGCTAAAACCCAGCAGTCATCCTTAATTCCTTTTTCCCCCCTCATACCCCAAACCCATCTACCAGAACATCATGTCAGTTCCACTAAAACTAACCCCACAATGGGGCCAATTCTTGCCATCTCCACTGCTTCAATTTTAATTCAAGACATCATTCCTCAGTTAAACTAACAGCCTCCTGGTGAGTTTGGTTTTCACGCTTGCCTTCCAAAGGGCCATTCTCCACACTATAGCCAAATGATCTTTATAAAGCAAAAATTGGGTTATACCATTCCCCCCATTACAATCTAATACAGTTTCCGATTCAAGGAGAGTCAAATCAAAATGTATTATTTCACTCACGAGGTCCTATATGATCAGAGCCTAACTCACTAACTTTAATCCATACCATTCCCCCTGCTTACTCACTACCCTCTGTCCACAGTCAACTACTTTGCCTTCAAACACACCAAGGTCATCCCCATATCTGGCCTCTGTATTTTCTTTTCTTCCCCTGATTTTATCACTCTTTCCCACTCGTCTTGTCACTCTGCTCTCCATTCAAACATCAATTCCCAGAGAAGCCTTCCAGCACCAACCTCAAATGATGTTTGAGGTTGTCAATCCCAATTTTTTTTTCCTCTTAGTTTTAAAATCTTTAAAGCATGCTGTTTGTTCACTTATTTACATATCTCTTGTCTTCCTCATAGAACAGGCTATCATTAGAACCTGGCGTTTTTTCATATAATGCATTGCCAACTCATAGAACAGTACCTAAAACATAGTATGCACTCTAACGAAGAAACATCTGACAATGTATCTAAGAACCCATGTTCAATTTTTTTCATAAGTAGAATATTAAATTATAATCTCTTCTGGAATTCTAGGAAACAGAATTATGTTAGAACATTGGGAAAATCCAAAAGATGCATCTGTTTCATAGGAAGAAATGTACTAGAATGCCCCACAGTGAGATGTCATTTGTCAGTTGTTAGCAGCACATCTTCCATAACCAACCTTTGCTTATTTGGGACATGATCAAAAGGATTTAGTTGACCTACAGTACTAGACATGTATATTACTTAGATCCTTTTTAATGCAGTGTTCATTCCCCCTGCGCCTGCCCAGAACCATCTTATTCAGCAGTAAGGTTTGCGGACATCTTGTTTAAAACCCTCAAGAATGTCAAACATTTTCACTAAAAGCATTTCTTGTTTTCAAGTTATCTGGTGTGATATGTAAAGCTGAACTGAATGGGGCTCATTCCTTCAGTCCTTGGAGAATGTGAAGGTACAACCATAAAACATACAACGCAGTAGCCAGGCCCAGGATCTAGAGTCAGATCGCCTAGGTTCTACCATTTTAGCTCGGGCAAGTTACTGAACAGCTTTAGGCCTGTTTTCTTCTCTAAATGGAGGATAAGAATACTAACACAGCTCATACAGTTAGACTCAGGATTAAGGATATAATAGATCTTGGAGAGAATTCATTCTTAAAAATAGCAATCGGAGGCCTCTGATAAGAAACTGAGGTCGTTAGCGCTGGAGCAAGATAGAGCTGACAGACACCCAGCGCTCATCGCTGCCTACTACAGTATTCGTATACAGCAGGGGCCGAAAGGAAAGGCTACATTCCCCAGACACTTCTGTAGCCAGAGTTCTGGATACAGATTAAACTCCACCAATGTGACATGCTCATATGAAATTTTGAACGCCTGAGTCAGAGATCCTTCTCCTGCTACTGCTTCTGCTAAAAGCAAGGCCACAGAGTCATCCAAACTCAACATCTCACGTGCAGACGTGGCCTCAGTGGTGACAACAGCATGGCAGCAGTCTCCTGATCTCTGGATTGCAGCTACTCAGGAAGGCTTGAGCCGGTGCTCCCGTCCTGAACCTTATTCAAACACTTCTTCATTAAATGCCTTTTTATCTGAAACACCTAGTATGGTTTCTGGATCAAGTACTTAAAAGTTGATTTACACTTTATCATCACGACAGGGATATGAAGTGTGACTACGTACCAGGCATTGTTTTAAGTCTTTGCATAAACTGACTCACTTAATCCTTTGACAAATCTGTGAGATACATCCTATCACTGTCTCGGTTTTGCTCAAGTAAAGAAACTGACAAATAGATTAACTTGCTCCCGTATAAGTAGCTACTATGTGGCAGGGGCAGGATTCAAACCCAGGCAGTCTGGTTCTGGTGGCACACGCTTAACCACTCCTCACAAAACAACAGCCCAGGCTTCCCAGTGAACAACTGTTAACAACCAAAAAATACAATCACAGAGAGGTAGCTCTGGAAACAATCCTGGATACTATTTAGTCCAATCCCTTCATTTTATATATGGGGAAACTGAAGCTCTGAGCAGTTGTAAGACATCACTAAACTCACACAATTGATAAATAAAATCAAGGGATAGAATATAAGTATTTTAACCCCAACTGTAGGATCTCATGATGCTTTTAATCTTTCCATTTACCCAAAAATATTTGATTACTACTGATATGTATACACCTGGAGAGGTATTAAGCTTCAGAAAGAAGCAAGATTCTAGGAAATGTCTATTTTTAATTAATAGAAGAGGAACTGTCCACAGAAACATGAAAGGTTCTAATTTTAAAAGTGTTTACCAGTGAACTTCTGTATTTTAATCTGCATGAAGAAAATGTGACCTAGAGCTATTATAAGCAACACAAACTCATAATTATATCATTTCCACTTCAATTTTCTGCCATTTCATATGGCAAAAATCGTGAAAAATCTGTAAGGGTTAATAAAGTGCTGTACTTTTTAAAGACATGCAGTACATGGTCTTTTCAACAAATGTAGTATGCATTTTTACCTCTGATAATTAGCAAGATATGAAAAAATTTAATACCCATGGCCCATGGATAAAAGTGCTAGTGGGCATTCATGTCCCCAAATTTCTCTGGTTTCAATGATAATTAGAATCCAAAAACACATTAACATTTTCATCTTAATAACCTTAGGAAAAAAGAGGAAAATCAGATCAAGCCCATAGATTTTTCCCATGATCAAAGACCATCATTGTTGCCTTATAGAAATGACCTTGAAGTGATCTGGATTTTGAAAACTCTTAAAAATAAAACTAGGAACTGACTTTTGGAGGTTTTATTTGTGTTACGCATTTTTAAAATTTATTTGCTCAACTTTAATCTCTTGGATTGGAATTCCAAATCCCTGATAATTAAAAAGAGAATCTGCAACGAGATAACATTTTCTCTCTGCCAGATTGCCCAAGTAGCAACCCGGCTGGGCAACAGCAATCATGGAAAATGATGCATACAAGTCCCAGAACAGTAATAAAAATGCCAGCATGTGTTTATTCCTCAGCAGTAAATAAAACCCCAATTATTCACACTGTCTAAAGTGCGTCTCCCTAAGGAAACCTTTTCTCCCCTAGCAGCTTCAGCACAAACTCACACAGCAAGGCTGCAGGTAAAACTGGGAGGGGCAGCTGGCCCGGAAAAGACTGGTTCCTCAAGCCCCATCCTGTGTCAATAGAGATAATCAGGCAATTTAAACAATTCCATGCATCAAGCTGTTTGGGTTAAGAAAAATCCCCAATTTCCAGCATAAGTAAGAAGCCATGACATTAGTAGAGAAATTCTGGCAATAGCCCCCAACTTTTTCATTCAGTGTATTTTTGTTAACTTCTTACCTCATGCTGTAAAACACTTCATTGTGAATATGTTAAAATATAAATAAATGGATCTTCACTTAATAGCAAGTTTAACCAGTAGAGCCCTGATTAACACAGATTAACAAAATCCCAGACAAAAGCAAAACACAACAGTGTTTTACTGAGATGTGCAGTATGATCAGGAGGAAATGCCTGATGTCAATTTCCATCAGCCTGATGGAAAAGACTTTGAGGACCCCGTTATGCCTTAGAGTTCCCTAAATACCTGAAAAACCTAGACTGTTGGAACTATTGGGTTCTTTTAAGGCAAAAAAAAATTAAGGAAGAAAACACTCAAATCATCCCCAGAAACTATCAAAACAACCCTTAACCTGACGCATCATATGGTGCTTCTCTTTTATTGCCATTGCCTCAAAAATAAGAGGTGCTCTTGGGACAGCCACGGCTGTATTCTTGAGTTATAAAAATTCAGCATAGCACAACACTGTGTTTGAGAAGATTCTTTCACCTCTTCTCGGGTAAACAGTAGATAACGCCACCACTCAGCAGTCTCAAGTTGCTTTCTGTCCATACTGGCTCTAAGGCAGTCTTTGCTTTATGAATGACAGCACTAACTACTACAAAAATCTGTGACCTACTGATGGGTTCGCATCAACCTGTCAATGGATCGAAGTGCTCCTCCAAAATCTCATTCTGCATTGTAGACGCACAGGTATAATCCCATTCTACTTAGTAACCTGTTTTGTGTACTGTTTACTCACTGAAGATCCAGGGAGCATCCCTTCTGATGCTGTGAAACAAGTAGTGATTTCTAAGAAATTAGTCATTGGCAATAGTTAATGACTTGTTTGATGGTCGCATCCAAAGGCAAAGGCCAATGAGTTCCATTTACCTCTAACAGGTTACTCATTAACTATATTAACAACCACTTTCACCAATGAAAACTATAATTAACAGTGTGCTGCCAAACAAACTGCCAGCAAACATAGTTAAGTAATTGCAGAATTAAAATGTCTGGTTTCACTCTTGAAAATTTAAACGATCATTAAATACAAATGGACGACACACTGAAAGATCATCTTCATTCGGGCCTTCTATTTTTTTCAGCTGTTGGTCTATTTCATGCTTTTTCTCAGTGAAACTACTTTCGGCCTTGGATCTAACCATGCAGCATCCACCTCTTCACACTTTTAACCCCTGCACCTGAAGCTTCCCCTATCACCTTCACAAGGAGGCTTTCTAATGTTAGCCACTTTTTCCAAACTAAACCCAAATGCCAGCTGTTTCATATACTATTTTTTACTTCCCCTTTCTCAAACATTGATCTTTAGTTTAGATAACACTACGTTGTTTCTCTAATCTTTCTACTATTTCTCTGAATATTTGCTGATGACTCTGCTTCACACCTCAGATTTACTGAGGAAATTTTCTAAAACTCAGTCCTAGGCCCTATGTCTTTTTCCACATAGCACTGACTGTAAACTTCTCTTGAAAAATTGAGTGCTTTGGCTCTTACTGAAGGCCAAGCCTTATTTAGAGGGAAGTACTAAATCTTAACCAAGCTTCCTAGGGAAAAATGTAGGGACTTCAGACAGACATATTAAGCCCCCTAAACATTCAGAATATAGAAGCCTAAAACCTGAGGCTGGGGAAGGGGAGGAGAATGTCAGGAAGCCTAAACCTGAGGCTAGGAAAGGGAGGAGAATGTCACAGGCACCCAAGAAAAATATAAGGCAGGATGTGATAATGCTAAAGGGGCACAATGTGCTCTCCAATTCTAAAACTAAAATGCTTCCATATGTTGTTGCATATTTGGAGCCTTTTTAAGATGAAAAAATTTCTTGACTACATTACTGTTATTTTACATTTACATCACACAGTAGCCATAATACAGCAACAACTCCCATATACTGAATATTTTACCAAGAATCCAACACTGGGCTAACCCTTTAAATGCTTATTTCATCTGGCAATAAGTTTCTGGGAAAAACCCTATTCATTGATGAGTCACACACAAAAAAAATCTATGGATCATCTTCCACATCTCAGGTCTATATGATAGTTATCTAGACCATGAATATGAGGCAGTAGAGCCTCTAATTCCAGGGCAGCAGGGTTTACAAAGTGAATTAATATATTGTACCTTCTATCTTTATAATACAGTGAAATACATAACACAAGTGTATTAGCCCATGTTACTAATGAAAAAATTGACAAAGGTTAAGTGAAATTCAAACTCTGGCTTCTTGAGTACAAGTGGTATCATTCCATGTTTACAACCATATAAAGTAGGTAGGTAGTATTACTCCATTTTACAGACAAAGAAAAAGGTAAACCTTAATACCACATACAAGGTCACACAGATGCTAAATAGTAGAGCTGGAACTACAACATCTATCAATCTGTCTCCAGACGCCATGCTTTTCATTACTGCCACTGGTAAGGACTTACAATAAAACCTTGCATGAAACCTGTATGTTCAGCACTGAATGTTGACAGGTTGAAAGCATGAGTGGTTAAATAAGCAAAGTCTACCTTCCTTCCTAATGATATGCCAAACTGTTTCCCAGTAGTAAGAAAAGCTTCGATTCACGACTTTAAAAAGCCCAATACTCAAAGTATCCAAAGAGCTATACATCTACCAGTAAGAATCTAGCATATTTTAAAGGTTTCTCATAAAATTAGAAATGTTATATGTTAAAGTCTGTATTCAGCCAAACTGTTTTGATTCAGTATTTCTAGTACATCTACAAATATTTGACTTTTTGGGGGGACTGTATAAAAATATATTTGCTACCAAACTTGGGATTGTGTAAGTCATTCTAGGTGTTCCCAAATTCTCATGGGCAGTTCCTTATGTTTTTATCATTATTCATGGAGATCTTCAAATTCCTGGCTTTCCAAGTTCTAAGTGCTAAGCTTGAGTTCTATTTGTGAAAATCTAATAAAAAGCAAGAGAAAGTCAAATCCTTCCTCAAAGTGAGCTATTGGTTTATTGCCCATGTCTACCTTGAGTATTTGTCTTTTATGCCCTCTTCCATGTTAATTTTAGTTTTAGCAACTCAGACAAATTTGATGAAAGAGAAGCAAAAACAGGGTATAATAGGAAACAGGCATTTTTAAGTCTTCTAGGAAACAAATAAGATGATGTGCCAAAGAAAGGAGTCTTTCAACGGTTTTAGTTTTAAAACACAGACTAAATTCCTCTTTTTTTTTTTTTTTAAGTTTATTTTGAGAGAGAATACGCGGGAAGGGCAGAGAGGGAGAAAGCGCTCAAGCGAGACAGACAGAATCCCAAGTAAGCTCTGTGCTGGCAGCACAGAGCCCTATGTGGGGCTCGAACTCACGACCCAAGCCAAGATCAAGAGTCTGATGTTTAACCAACTGAGCCACCCGGGGCCCCTAAATTCTCATTTAAATAATGCATTAATACTCATTTTTCCACAAGTGCTATTACTAGGCACACACTTAGCTCTTTTGTTTTGGGAAGAACTGCTATTGACTTTGCCATTACAGATTTATTCTAATGTTCAAGGTAAATGTTGACTGGTCCAACGTTCCAGAATTAAAAGGGGCACACAATGTAATTATCTGCCATTTGAAATTCTCCAAAACCTATTTAAAAACTAAGAGAATGTGTATCTGTGTACCAACTATTAGCATAGAAATCAAAAACTTTTTCTCCATCAATCTTGAACACTATAAAACATTTTGTAAATGACAGGACAATTTCATTTCAGTGGCAGAATAACTAGGAAAATTTTAGATTGCAAAGGTGGCATTTAAAAAAACAGAGGGATAAGAAGGTGACAAAGCACAAAAATCTAAAGGACAAAAAAATCTAGAGGACAAATGACACTACTGAAATTTATTAAGGTTTTATTAAATAAATAATACCACAGCTTTGTACTTTGTGGCATTTCTGATGAGTTTTACAAACATTATTTCCTTGGGGTCTCACCACCATCCCACAGCATAAGGTCAAATAGGAAGTAAACTCATTATGCTTAGAACAGTAATTTTTGCTTCCATTCTGTTCAGGAAAAAAGATTAAAAAAAAAAAAGAATTCATTACTCTGCACCTTTTTCAAGGTTTCTCATTCCTGAAAAACCTTTTCTCTATTCAACTATTTGGCAAGTTCCTATTCATCCTTAAAGGATTCTTTTTTTTTTTTAATTTTTTTTTTATGTTTATTCATTTTTGAAAGACAGAGAGACAGCACAAGCAGGGGTGGGGTGGAGAGAGAGGGGGACACAGAATCTGAAGCAGGCTCCAGGCTCTGAGCTGTCAGCACAGAGCCTGACGTGGGGCTCGAACTCATGAATGGTGAGATCATGACCCAAGCCGAAGTTGGACACTCAACTGACTGAGCCACCCAGGCACCCCCATCCTTAAAGGATTCTTAAAGCTACCTTCTCTGAAGTATTCCCTGACTTCTCTTCCACGCACAGAGTAAATCACCACCTTTTAGTGCCACCTTTACTCCTTGAGCAGATATTATGGTGCCTATCACACTGTATTGCAGTTATTTGCCCATGTGTATGTCTTACAGAGCCTGCAGTCTAACAGGGAGTTCCTTGAGGGCAAGAACGAATTCCAATTTCCTTAGCGCTTAGCAAGTGCTAAATAAAAACCTATTAAGTAGGTGAAAATAGTCTAGATGGTATGAAGATGGATATGGCAAAGACTTTTTTGCCATGAGGAAATTAAACAGCTATAGCGGAAACAAATCTCAATCCACAATCTCAGGTGACCAATGACACTCATTTCTACACTGAGCACCCCTCACTTAACCTCAATTCATTGTTTTCCCACAACTATAACATTTTCACCTAGCTTCTATTTAATTCCAAGTCTTTGTTGAGGGACATCAAAGTTTTGTTCTGGAGAGTCTGAGACATTCTTGTTTTGGTCTTGGTCCCCAAGACTTCTCCAGGTCTGGGGACTCTCTTTGCTTCTTCCATGTAAGTCTCAGTCATGGGTGATCCCTCTTCTGCCCCCAACTCATGCTGGGCACTATGGAACTGGTTCTTTATACCTCCCTGAGCTCTCTTGGGGCACAGAGCTTAAGTCCCCATTGCTTTGGGAACTCTGCAAACCTTATAGGGTTCCATCACTTCCTCTTATTAAGTTACAGAGCATAAGGTCATTTTTTAAAGAGCCACTAAAGTTTAAGGGCTCCTTGCTTCATGTCCTGTTCTCGTCTCCATACCTCAAACAGAAAAATATTTACTTTGTCCCAGCAGCATGAAGCTCTGGTACTAATTTAGTTTTTCTATCCTGTAAGTCCCTCTAGAGTCTAGATTTGGGGCTATGGAGCCTTTTCTCTGCTTTCCAAAGTAGAGGTCTTCCTCTGAAGCCATGCAGAAATTATAATCAAGATGTGCTAATGGAAGAAGTGCCATGGGACGACTAGAAGTAAACACAGGGAAAGTGATATCCTACCACACCTCTAGTGCAAGAGAAAAGATGTGCACAGATAACTGTGCTTCCTTTGTGACAGTCTACACTGGTTGACCTAAGGACAGGACCAAATGGCACCCACAGGTCTTGAGTCAATGCTCTGACTGGGAAAATACAATTCCTATTTACTCGTTGGGTCCATTCAGTTCTCTACTCTGAAAACCTTCACTGCTAGAAACACTTTTCCACTTCCTATGCAGATCTGCCTGTACTGACTACACCAAGTGGTAGAAAGAATCTCACTTAGAAAGAGGCTGGCTGCCTTAGCGTTTTTCCAAAAGTGATCTCCAAGTTAGGCTCAACTAGGCCACTGATGTATCTGGTCAATACATCCCCAAGTCCCTGCTGCATCCAACAGATACCACTTAATTAGGATCTTTCAAGGAACTGTTGGCATGTACTGTTGTTCTCAACCCTATTACTTGCAGTTTTTATTCTGGCATCTCGTTCTCAAGTCCCACTAATATGTTTTAGGAGCTTAAAAATACCAAGTAAAAAGTAAATCTGTAGGATGAAAGTTATTTTACCTTTATCAAAAGTGATCAAAGCTGCTGATTCAACAGAAAGATAAAATTGAAGCTATTTCAGGAGTGACCATGAATTTGTACTACTCCCTCCATGCTTTCAACTGAGGTTGCTTATATGGTAAAGTGGCATGCATTGTCTAGGTTGGCAGTCACAAGTAAACTACACAACAAGTCTTTGCTTCATTACCATGGTACAGTTAACTAATTCATGATGTTTTCATGAGCTGTGCCATCAGACTATGTTCGAGGGAAAAGTGACATGGAAAAACAAAAAAAATAGGACTTTGATTTTCCAAAAAAGAAACTGCAATGAGAAGTGGTTCCTAAAGTGGATAATTTTATAGTATTATATTGCATGTTAAATAATGGCATAGAACATTTCCAATTTACACTTTACTAGAAGTAAAATGGTATCTATTTGAGAGGAGTTAAAATGCCAGAGTAGTAAGAGGACTGTGGGCTTATGCTGTCCCTCAAACACAGCTAGAACAGCAAACCATTTGGAATACCTAAGAAATTGATCAGAGGATTAAGAGAACAATCTACCAAATTTGAGGGAGAGAACGCAACAGGTATGTGGTGCGGATAGGTGAATCAGGGGAGAGAAGAGCCACAGTGGAGAGGAAGCCATTTTCATGGACAGGAGACAAGAGCGAGAGAGGAGAGCAGTGCATTGGGTTTGCACAAGAAAGCACAGCTCTTTGAAAGCAGGTAGAGACAAAGTGAAAATACACACAAGGGACTGCACAAGGAAACTGCTCCCTCAAAACACTGACAGTGGGGGAAAGTGAGGGTTTCAATAGCACCATTTTTTTTTAAATGAACAGAAGAGCACAGAGCCTGAAGTTTTCAGAGGTCAGCCCCTGGTGGTGCTCCGACAAGGAAGCAGGGAAGAGCCCCAGGAGTAGGGAGGACTTCGTGAGGCTCTCCTGGGTCAAATGGGGAGAAGTGGTTCCCCTGCTGGGAGGACATTTGGCAGGGGTGATACAGCCTCTCTGGGGACAAAAGACCCCAGTGGACACCATCAAGCCACAATGTTCACCCATACAGGTACAAAGACATCTGCTGAGGGCAGCAAACCCTGGTACCCGCTGTGTATTGCAATTTACCATAAACTCTGAGCCACTGCCACTGCACAGTGGCACAACCATTTCCTGGGACAAGCTGGCCCTGGCCACAGTATGGGGAGATCCTTCCCCAGAAGATCACTGCGGTCCTAACTGCAAGGGTCTCAGAAGTGTGAGGTTTTGAAACACAGCCACGCCTGAGAAAACTGAAGAGAGGCACCACCTGGTAGGTGGACAGCTAAAACACAGACAGGGGAAAGAGGGGAGCTGACAGACGCAGGGCACACAGGAGAGGTGACTGATTGCACATCTTTGAGGACATGAACTTCCCACTCTGGAGACTAGAGAGCGAGGTGAAGTCATTTTCACCATTAACCCACCAATACTGATTGCCCCTGTGAGCTAAATAGTGCCAACAACTGGACAATGGAGCCATTACACCAAGCCCTGCCCCACTGTGCCCTCCAGGCACATCACCACTATAGCAAATCCACCTGATAATCAGAGATTTTAAAACAAAGACTGTAACAAGAAATGAAGAAGGGCATTATATCATCAAGCGGTCTATCCAACAAGATCTAACAATTCTAAGTATTTACAAGCACCCAACAACTGTAATTATATATTTGGAAGAATCCAAATATATAAATTAATAACAAACTCTCAGAAAATAATAAATAACACTCCATTTACAACAATGGATAGTGCATCTAAGCAGAAAATCAACAAGGAAACAATGGCTTTGAATGATATACTGGACCCAAATGGACTTAATAGATACATTCAAAACATTTCATCCTAAAGAACATTTCATCCTAACATTTTGAGTGCATATGGAACATTCTCCAGAACAGATCACATATTGGCTCACAAATCAGTCCTCAACAAGAACACAAAGATCAAGATCATATCATGCATACTTTCAAATCACAATGCAATGAAATTTGAAGTCAACCATAAGAAAAAATTTGAAAAACTAAATAAATAAGAAAAAATTTGGAAAGCCCTCAAATACATGGAGGTTAAAGAACATCCTACTAAAGAATAAATGGATTCACCAGGAAATTTAAACAGTTAAAAAAAAAAAACAGCATGCAAGCAAATGATAATGAATACACAACGGTCCATAACCTTTGGTATATAACAAAGGCAGTCCTAAGAGGGAAGTACGTTGCAATTCAGGCCTATCTCAAGAAACAAGAAAGTTCCTGAATACACAACCTAACCTTACACCAAGAGGAGCTAAAGATAACAGCAAATAAAGCCTAAATCCAGCAGAAGAAGGGAAATAAAGATTAGAGAATAAATGATATAGAAACAAACAAAAAATAGAACACATCAACAAAACCAGGAGCTGGTTCTTTGAAGGAATTAACAAAACTGATGAACACCTAGCCAGACTTATCAAAAAGAAAAAGGACCCAAATAGACAAAAATCACTAATGAAAGATGAGATACCATGAACACCACCATGTAAATATGAACAATTGCAAGAGAATACTATGAAAAATTATATGCCAAACAGGGCAATGTGGAAAAAATGGATAAATTTCTAGAAACTGATGAACTACCAAAATTGAAACAGGAAGAAATAGAGTATTTGAACAGACCCATAAGCAGCAAAGAAATTGAATAAATCATCAAAAATCTCAAAAATCGGGGCGCCTGGGTGGCGCAGTCGGTTAAGCGTCTGACTTCAGCCAGGTCACGATCTCACGGTCCGTGAGTTCGAGCCCCGCGTCGGGCTCTGGGCTGATGGCTCAGAGCCTGGAGCCTGTTTCCGATTCTGTGTCTCCCTCTCTCTCTGCCCCTCCCCCGTTCATGCTCTGTCTCTCTCTGTCCCAAAAATAAATAAACATTGAAAAAAAAAAAAATCTCAAAAATCAGCAAGAGTCCTGGGCTAGATGGCTTCCCAGGGGAATTCTACCAGACATTTAAAAAGGAGTTAATACTTATTTTTCTCAAACTGTTCCAAAAAAAAAGAAAAAAGAAGAAGAAGAAAGAAAGAAAGAAAGAAGTAGAAGGAAAACTTCCAAACTCACTCTATGAAGCCAGCATTACCTTGATACTCAAAACAGACAAAGCCCCCATTAAAAAGGGGAATTACAGGCCAATATCCCTAATGAATATGGCTGCAAAAATTCTCAACAAGGTATTAGCAAATCGAATTCAACAGTACATTAAACGAATTATTCACCATGATCAAATGGGATTTATTCCTGTGCTGCAGGGCTGGTTCAATACTCATAAATCAATCAACATAATATACCACATTAATAAAAGACAGGGTATGAACTACAGGATCCTGTCAATAGATGCAGAAAAAGCACTTGGCAAAATATAGCATCCATTCTTGATAAAAAGTAGGGATAGATGGAACATACCTCAACATCATAAAAGCCATAATATGAAACACCCACAGCTAATATCCTCAACAGGGAAAAACAGCCTTTCCCCTACTGTCAGGAACAAGAAGGACATCCACTTTCACCATTAGTATTTAACACAGTACTGGAAGTCTTAGCCTTAGCAATAAGACAACAAAAAGAAATGAAAGGCATCCAAATCAGCAAGGAAGAAATACAACTTTCACTATTAGCAGACATGATACTCTATGTAGAAAACCCAAAAGACCACCAAAAAATTGATAGAACATATGAATCCGACAAAGTCACAGGATACAAAATCAATGTGCAGAAATCTGTTCCATTTCTATACATCAGTAACAAAGCAGCAGAAAAAGAAATCAAGGAATCGGTCCCATTTGCAATTGCACCAAAAATCATAACATACCTAGGAATAAACCTAACTGAAGAGGTAAAAGATCTATACTCTGAAAAGTATAGAACAATTATAAAAGAAATTAAAGAGGACACAAAGAAATGGAAAAGCATTCCAGGCTCATGATAAGGAAACATAAACATCATTAAAATACCCATACTACCCAAAGCAATCTACTCATTATGCAGTCCCTATTAATTTACCACCAGCATTTTTCACAGAGCTCGAACAAACAATCCTAAAATTTGTATGGAATCACAAAAGATCTTGAATACCCAAAGCAATCCTGAAAAAAAAAAAGAAATCAAAACTGGAGGCATCATGATTCTGCATTTCCAGCTATATTACAAAGCTGTAGTCATCAAGACAATATTAAATTTTTTTTTCAACGTTTATTTATTTTTGGGACAGAGAGAGACAGAGCATGAATGGGGGAGGGGCAGAGAGAGAGGGAGACACAGAATCGGAAACAGGCTCCAGGCTCCGAGCCATCAGCCCAGAGCCTGACGCGGGGCTCGAACTCACGGACCGCGAGATCGTGACCTGGCTGAAGTCGGACGCTTAACCAACTGCGCCACCCAGGCGCCCCAAGACAGTATTAAACTGGGACAAAAACTAACACATAGATCAATGGAACAGAATAAAAAGCCCAGAAATGGATCCACAACTACAGGGTCAACCCGTCTTTGACAAAGCAGGAAAGAATATCCAATGGAAAAAAGTCTCTTCAACCAGTGGTGTTGGGGAAACTGGATTGTGATATGCAGAAGAATGAAACTGGACCACTTTCTTATACCATACACAAAAATAAATTGAAAATGGATGAATAACCTGAATGTGAGATAGGAAACCATCAAAATCCTAGAGGAGATCCCACAGGCAGCAACCTCTCTGATCTTGGCCACATCAACTTCTAACTAGACATGTCTCCAAACACTAGGACTTCATAAAGATAAAAAGCTTCTGCACAGTGAAGGAAACAATCAACAAAACTAAAAGGCAGCCTACAGAATTGGAGAAAATATTTGCAAATGACCTATCAGATAAAGGGTTAGTATCCAAAACCTATGAAGAACTTACCAAACAGCAAATAATAATAATCCAGTTAAGGAATGGGCAGAAGACATGCATACAGTTTTCCAAAGAAGACATCCAGATGGTTAACTCACACATAAAAAGATGCCCAACATCACTGTCAGAGAAATACAAATCAAAGCCATGATGAGATGCCACCTCACACCTGTCAGAATATCTAAAATTAACAGCACAAGAAACAACAGGTGTTGGTGAGGATGCAGAGAAAGGGGAACCCTCTTTCACTGTTGGTAAGAATGCAAACTAGTGCAACCATTCTGGAGAAAAGTATGGAGGTTCCTCAAGAAACTAAAAATAGAACTACCTCACGATCCAGCAATTGCATTATTAGGTTTTTACCCAAAGAATACAAAAATACAGATTGAAGGGATACATGCACCCCAATGTTTATAGCAGAATTAACAACAATAGCCAAACTATGGAGAGAGCCCAAATGTCCATCAAGTGATGAATGGATAAAGAAGATGTGATATATGTATATAATGGAATATTACTCACCCATCAAAAGAATAAAATATTGCCATTTGCAATGACATGGATAGAACTAGAATGTTTCATGCTAAGTGAAATAAATCAGAGCAAGACAAATACCATATGATTTCACTCACATATAGAATTTAAGAAACAAAACAGATAAACATATGGGAAGGTAGGGAGGGGAAGAAGAGAGGGAAACAAACCACAAGAGGCTTAACTATACAGAACTATGGGTTGCTGGAGAGGTAGGTGGGGGATGAGCTAGATAGGTGACAGGTACTAAGGAGGGCACTGGTGATGAGCACTGAGTGCCATATATAAGTGATGAATCACTGAATTCTGCTCCTGAAACCAGTATTACACTGTATGGTAACTAAAATTTATATTTAAAAAAGGAACAAAAATGAATAAAAATTAAAAATAGAAATGGTAAAAAAAAAAAGTAAAGACTGATGAAAATAAGTGATTTTTTAATCAATGGAGTATCCTCAGTTACTTAAGTTTTTCAATTTTACTGAATCACTGATATGTTAGCCAGCTAGGTTTGCTATCATTATGTGATTGCTATAAAAAAGTTTAATTAAATCTTTTCTGAAGAACAAACTCCTAAGAAACTGAAAAATCATTGTACTCAGGCAAAGTTTAGTGAGCTCCGAAAAAAGAAAATTTCTGATTATCTGAAATATGCATTTAAAAGATCAGAAAGGTTAGCATTGTACACATTTAATATATTCTCTCTGCCTATTACTATTTTTTATGGTGTCTATATATCCTTCTCTTAATCACATTCAGGTGCCTGAAACAAATTTTAAAATAAACTCAAAATATGTACCACTTCCCCCTTACTAGATTTCTTCTTGGTAACACACTAACCACTTACTACTTATTTTTATTCTGAGACCCCTGCCTTTTTGAGGGACATTACCTATTTATCAGGTATGCCTAAATACTGCTTGATACAAATACTATCTGTTGCATGGAAGAAATGCATTTGAAAATCATAAAAATAAAAAACAAAAAAAAAAGGAGTAGGTAGCCAAGAAGTCAATAGCTTTAAAATGCCCCAAATGTAATTCAACTTTTAATTTCTACCACCAGTAAAGCCCAGGAATTTACAGTTTGAATAAGCACAGTAGGTGATTCTTATACAAACCAGGGTTTGAGAGCCACTAGCTCAGGAAGACATCTTTTAAATTCCTCCAGGGAATGCATAAAAAAATAAAAGATAAATAAATAAATAGAAAGGGGCACCTGGGTGGCTCAGTTGGTTGAGCGCCAACTTTGGGTTAGGTCATCATCTCACAGTTCTTGGGTTCAAGCCCCGTGTTGGACTTTGTGCTGGCAGCTCAGAGCCTGGAGCCTGCTTCAGATTCTCTGTCTCCCTCTCTCTCTGCCCCTCCCCTTCTCATGCTCTCTCTTTCAAAACAAAATAAGCATAAAAAATAAAAATAGGGGCGCCTCGGTGGCGCAGTCAGTTAAGCGTCCGACCTCAGCCAGATCACGATCTCGCGGTCCGGGAGTTCGAACCCCGCGTCAGGCTCTGGGCTGATGGCTCGGAGCCTGGAGCCTGTTTCCGATTCTGTGTCTCCCTCTCTCTCTGCCCCTCCCCCGTTCATGCTCTGTCTCTCTCTGTCCCCAAAATAAATAAACGTTGAAAAAATAAATAAATAAATAAATAAATAAATAAATAAATAAATAAATAAATAAAATAAAAATAAAAATAAAAATAAAATAAATTCCTCCAGGGAATGAAGTATGCAGTATTCTTCAGAAGAAAGCTGTTTTCTTTAACCTGCTTCAAGCTAAACATGTTCCAAAGGAGGGACAAAGTAGGGAAATTTTTTAAGCAAATTAATTCAGGGAAAATTAAATATCAAAGGAGATAACATATATAAATGAAGCCCAAAAGTACACTTTTACAGAAATAAATGACCTCTGCTAGACTTAAGATTCTCAAAGTCTATCTTTACTGCATGAAATTATACTAAGGATGGTCATACATCCCAGGTACCCCCAATTTATGCCTGCTGTTCTCCATACTGGAAGCTTAGACTTTATTTAGGATTTTTAAGTGAAATATTAATAGTTGCATTAAAATAAGCTTTTCTCAAAGGGTTTGGCAAACTGTACTTTGTACATGCCATTCCTACCGTGGTCTTGTCTGATAGTGTGTGAGATGCACAACAGTGTTCACACAATAACATGCAGTTTCATAAAATCTGAAAGATAAACAGAGGTAACCCAACCCTTTTCTTGGCTTTTCTTTTTTAAGCTCTACACCCAGCACAGAGGCCCAATGCAGGGCTTGAACTCACGACTCTGAGATCAAGACCTGAGCTAAGATCAAGAGTTGGACACTTAACCGACTGAGACACCCAGTTGCCTCTCTTGACTCCTTTTAGATGCATCATAACTAACTTTTCCATTTCAAGGTCTGCAAGCAAGGCCCTTGCCAATATTAATAATATAAAAAAAAATATGTGAACAGCCAAGAGAAGCCAGGAACAGCCACCTTCCTCTAGTGGTAGGAGGGAGAAGTATTTGATGCTGCTGCTCCTGCTAGCCACTTGTACTACCCAGGTGAGATGTGCCCCACACCACAGACCATGTTTATTTTGCAGGAAATAAGGCAGCTACCAACAGGCCAGAAACGCATTAACAAGCATATGAGAAATAGAGACTAAGCAATCCAGTACAGAGTGTAAAAAATGCATCATGAAGCAGAAGAGAAATTAAGAAAATAATCCAACTACAATTGCACCAAAAATAATAAGATACCTAGAAATAAACCTAACTGAAGAGGTTAAAGACCCACACTCTAAAAACTATGGAATACTGATGAACAAAATTGAAGATGACACCAATGGAAAAACATTTCAGGCTCATGCCTTGGAAGAATGTTGTGAAAATATCTATATTGCCCAAAGCAGTCTACAGCTTCAGTGCAATCCCTACCAAAATACCAATACCATTTTTCACAAAACTAGAACAATCCTAAGATGTGTATGAACCACAAAAGATACCAATTGCCAAAGCAATCTTAAAGGAAAGCAAAGCTGGAGGGATCACAATCCAGGCTTGAAGTTGTAATCATCAAGACAGTATGGTACTGGCACTAAAACCAACACATACATCAATCGAACAGACTAGAAAACCCAGATATAAACCTATTAACTTTAAGGTCAATTAATCTTTGACAAATAAAGAACATGCAATGAGAAAAAGACCGTCTCTTCAACAAATGGTGTTGGGAAAACTAGACAGCAACAAGCAAAAGAATGAAATTGAACCACTTTCTTACACCATGCACAAAAATAAATTCAAAATAGATAAAAGACCTAAATTTGAGACCTAAAGCTATAAAAATACTAGAGGAGAGCACAGGCAGTAATTTTTGACATTTATCATAGCAACATACTTCTAAGATAGGTCTCCTGTGCCAAGGGAAATAAAAGCAAAAATAAACTATTAGGACTACATTAAAATAAGCAGCATCTGCACAGCAAAGGAAACAAAACTAAAAGGCAACCTACTGAATGGAAGAAGGTATATTCAAATGACCTTGCCAATAAAAGGTTAGGATAAAAATATATAAAGAACTCCTAAAACTGAACACCCAAACAAAACCCAAAAACCAAATAAGCTAAAAGTGGGAAGAAAGACAGTTCTCCAAACACTACACGCAGATGGCCAACAGACAATGAAAGAATGCTCAACATCAATCATCAGAGAAATACAAATCAAAACTATAAGGAGCTATCACCCTACGCCTGTCAGAATAGCTAAAATCAAAACCAAGAAACAAGTGTTGGTGAGGATATGGAAAAATAGGAACCCTCATGCCCTGTTGATGAGAATGCAAATTGGTACAGCCACTGTAGAAAACAGTGGGGAGTCTCCTCAAAAAGCTAAAAATTATCCCAACAATTCAGCAGTCACACTACTGGTTATTTACCCAAAAAAACACAAATACACTAGCTCAAGCACCTCCATATTTATAGCAGCTTTACTTACAGTAACCAAATTATGGAAGCAGCCCCAGTGTCCTATGATTGATGAATGGATAAAGAAATGTGGTATATATACCCAATGGAGTATTATTCAGCCATAAGAATGAAATCTTGCCACTTGCAACACGGATGGATCTAGATCTAAGCAAAATAGGTCAGAGAAAGAAAAATACTGTATGATTTCACTCATATTTGGAATTTAACAGGCAAACAAGGAAAAAAAAGAAGCTAAAAAAACATACTATCAACTATAGAGAATGTGATGGTTACCAGAGGGGAGACAGGTGGAGGGATGGTGGGAAAAGGTGATGGGGACTAAGGAGGGCACTTGTGATGAGCACTGGGTAATATAGGGAATTGTTCAATCAATATAATGTATACCTTGAACTAATATAACACTGTGGGTTAACTATACTAGAATTGAAATGAAATATAAACAAAAAATGCAACCTGAATATGCTCTCGCTATGTGGTTTTATTATTTACTGTGTAGTATAAATGTAGGACTACTTCTTTTGTTTGGTAGCTTTTCTTCAGTTAATCTTTTCAGCCTCAATTATTTTTTAAAAACTACATGGTTAATACAAGTTTACTATTAAATTTCCATTTGTTAAGACTAGTTATCAGGAGTAATATACATAAAATATCAGCATTTACTGTCCCCCACAAGGGCTATAATAATACCAACCTTAGAAAACTCAGAAGACAAATGTGAAGAACCAGTATCAACTTCAAAAGTTAATAACTATTTCAATAAAGCTGTGACCAGAGGTTATAACTTGACACATTCAGCTACACAAGATGAGTTTAGATATCACTCTGAGAAGCATGATTTTTCATTTAGGTCAAATGCTATTCTTTTAATATAAATTTTCCTTATTTTCAATTCCAAGTTTTCTTGGGCAAAAATAACACTGAAACAGTAGCTACTCATGTTTCAGTTCCACTAGAAGAATAATGTAAACCACTGAATGATGCCAGTCTTACATCAAGATCATTAGATGGTTTTTAAAAATCGGTAAACAGCGAGAAGGAAAGAAAAGACTAAGAACCAGAGATTTTTAGCATGATGAAACTATCCTGCAAGAGACAGCAATGGTGAATACATGTCGCTATGTAGAGGTCAAAACCCAAAGAATCATACAACCCAAAAAGTGAACCTTAATGTAAACCATATGCTACAGTTCATGACAGTTATCAATACTGTTATATCAGTTGGTACAAATGTACCACCCTAATACAAAATACTAAAAATCATGGGGCACCTGGGTGGTTCAGTCGGTTAAGTGTCCAACTTCAGCTCAGGTCATGATCTCACCGTCCATGAGTTCAGCCCCGTGTCGGGCTCTGTGCTGACAGCTCAGAGCCTGGAGCCCGTTTTGGATTCTGTGTCTCCCTCTCCCCCCACCCCCCACCTGCCACCGCCACCACCCCGCTCACACTCTATCTCTGAAAAACAAACTTTTTTTTTTCAACGTTTATTTATTTTGGGGACAGAGAGAGACAGAGCATGAACGGGGGAGGGGCAGAGAGAGAGGGAGACACAGAATCGGAAACAGGCTCCAGGCTCTGAGCCATCAGCCCAGAGCCTGACGCGGGGCTCGAACTCACGGACCGCGAGATCGTGACCTGGCTGAAGTTGGACGCTTAACCGACTGCGCCACCCAGGCGCCCCGAAAAACAAACCTTAAAAAAATTTTTACAAATTAAAAAATTGATTCTACTCATGGTTCAAGTTCTTTATCCAATTCAAACAATGTAAGAAAATCTTTTAGTGATTCATTCCATAAAAGATAAAACATTTGAAATTATGAATGCTATTGCAATTCACTTAAAAGTTGGTGAATACATGTGCAAGTATTTTTTGCCATGACAATGTGAAAACAAATTTTAGTGGAAACACGTTATAATAAACATTACTAAATTGAGAAACTTATGAACAGAAATATACCTGAAACTAGCTGTAATGTATAGATCATTTATAACTAGTCTACCAACCAGGATAAAATCTATAGATGTGAAAATTTAAACTACTATAAAGTTCAGTTAGAGCAAGGCTAACTACGGGCTACAGGCCAAAACTGTACTTTCATCTAATTTTGTAAATAAAAGTTTACTAGAGTGTAGTTGATTGAATTGTGTGCCCCCTCCCCAAAATAACATATGTTCAAGTCTTAATCCAAAAGCACCTATGAATGTGGACTTATTTAGAAAGGAGATCTTTGCAGATCAAGTCAAAAATAAGGTCACAATGGACTAGGGTGAGCCCTAAACAAATAACTGGTATCTTTCTAAGAAGGAAATTTGAACACAGTCCCAGAGATACCAAGGTAGACACACAGGGAGAACACCATATGATAGAGAGAGATTGGAGTACTTATGCTACCACAAGTCAAGGAATGCCAAATATTGCCGACCACCAGAAGCTAGGAGACAGAACAGATTCTCCCTCAGAAACTACAGAAGGAACCAACATTGCCAGCATCTTGATTTAGGACATACAGCCTCCAAGAATGTGAGGGAACAAATTTGTTGGTTTAAGCTAGTCAGTCTGTGGTACCTTGTTAGAACAGTCCTAGGAAACTAATACACGCAACCACACCTGTTTGGTTACTGTGGTCTATGGCTGCTGTCCTGCTATGGTGACAAAGCTGAATAATTGCAACAGAGACCATATGGCCCACTGGGTCTAAGACACTGTATCTGGCTCTTTACAGAAAAAGTTGGCTGACTCTGAAGGTAGACATACTGAAACTCAAAATGTTTTTAGTATCACCTATGTTAAATACAAAAATATAGTTCAGGGCAGTACATGCTTTCTCTCTTTTGCTGACCATCATCAACCAGATTTAATAATAATTATACCACTAGAGAACTAATTTGTACATTAAATGATATATCCAACAGTGACTTTTTTCCCATTCATCTAAATTTTCAGTTAGATTTTCTTTAAATCAGTTGCAAATATTTAATCAAAGTACTAGTAAATGGAGCATCAAGAAATTTCAGCTTTTGAAGCTTTTAGTTAATTTTCATTATCAAAAACAAATCTTACAGTAAGAATTTAGATTGGCCCTATGAAATTAAGGAAGGGCTGAAAAAAATAAGAGCTCAAATAGAGAGCAAGGTTTAACTTAGAAATTTAGAAATTGTGCTTCAAATTATCTCACACTATAGGAGGAATCTTTCAATGAACATACTAATTTTAATTTTCAAATTTTGATATCTGCACCTACAGAAAGCTATTATATTTTAAATTCTACAGTATTTAAATTTGGAACAACTTTTTAATCATATAGAGCTAAATTTTTAAAAGAACTATATACCTTGTGAAAATATTTATAAGGAAAAAATATATATAAATATATAAATATTTTGAAGGCAAAAAGACCTTACTAGTAAAAATATTTGGGCTAAAGTAATCACATATTACTATAAAAATCTAATTGAGAATATCTTCAGTTAGCAGTATTTATTCTCAGGTTACCCAACACCTATGGAGAGAAGCCACCCAACTCAAAGTAAGATCTATAGAAGGGACAACTGAAGGTATCGACCATCTATAAAATCTATTATCTTTAAAATGCAACTCAATTTTATGACAAAACTAAAAATACAACAATTTAGGGGAAATTGTTTAAATAGACAAAAGGTATAATTTCTAAAAGAGATTCAGCTAAGAAACTGATTAAATATATACCAAGACTATCCTGATTAGTTCTAGTATTTTTTTTTAATATTTTTGAGAGACAGAGTACAAGTGGGAGAAAGGGAAAAAAATAGAGGGGGAGACACAGAATCCAAAGCAGGCTCCAGGCTCTAAGCTGTCAACACAGACCCCAACACTCTGAGATCATGACCTGAGCCAAACTTGGATGCTTAACTAACTGAGCCACCCAAGCACCCTAATTAGTTCTAATATTTAGATTATAAACATGAAGGCTCTTTACTGTTTTAATGTACACATATATTTGTAGGCATAATCTTATTTTTGATAAGTTTTTTGGTAGAGTCATATTATAGGTCCACCATTTTTACAATTTTTAATAAAAAAGTTAAGATGTTTCTATTACAAGAGACAGTGCATTCTATTTCCTTACCTGTAAAATGAAGTTAAACTAGATGGCTCCTCAGCTTCCTTCTAGGTCTCCCAACTTTTTTTTTTTTTTATGCTAACCTAACCCTCTTCATTTGATAGATGACAAAACTAAAACCAGGGAAGGTGGGGAAAGCCAAAGAACATGGAGAAGGGAAAGACTAAAGCCCAAGGCAGCTGGACCCTCAGACTTGGACTATTTTTGCTATACCAGGCTGTATATACAAAACCTCTAAAGGAGCCTTCCGTCCAAAGACATTTATAATAATAATCAAACTGGACTTGATTCCAAGAATTTTGAGTATTTATATCTGATAAGTCCCAGCACTGTCATAGAAAGTCATTTTTCATGTTTCAGCTAATCTGAATATTTTAAAGAATAAATTAAATAAACATTGTTTATCTTACCAAGCTTCAAAATCTATCATGCTTTACTTCTTAACTTGGATACTCTGTATTTTAAGGGAAATGTCTGAACAACATACTCAGCTAAATTATCTGACAGAGAGGTCAATGCATACTGTCTAGGATACTAAACACATAATTAGAGACCCATTTATCTTAACAAGCACAGCCTTAGTGGATCCTACAGATGAACTAATTTAAATCATTTCTAACGTAAGAAATCATTAGCATGCTTATGTCGTCTTTCTGTTCAGTCTAACCTAGCATCTCAAGAAATGAACAATGAGTGAGTTTAATCAAGGAACACTTACTAAACTCTAGGTTGAAACCTTTTCCGGGGAAAATATTTAAATAGAAACATACCATCATTCTGGAAGAATTATTTTAAGTCTGCCACACTGATACAATAAAATTCAGTACAGCTGAGTAAACGTGAATTTAAAAAAATATATAGGAATTCACAAAGAACTAAGAGAAAAGGCACAATAAAATTTAAAGAGAAAGTGTCCATGTATCTATTTAGAAGCTATATTTTTTTGCACTATTTGTTACACCTATATTCTGGTTATCTTTTGTTGTGAAATGAATTATTACAGAAATTAGTGACTTAATCTTTTATCTCATTGTCCTGCGGGTGCAGAATTCAGGCAAAGCTCAGATCAGCAGTTGGTTCCATGGGAAACCAACAAAAGTTATTCAACAGAATTCAGCAGGGTGATGGGGCTGATCAAGACAGTCTAAGATGGCTTCACTCTCATGTCTGACACCTTGACACAGATAATTAGACTTGGCTCAGTTTGGACAATTAACCTGAATACTTCCGTGTCCTCTCCAGTACTGAAGGTCTCAGGGGCCTTCAACAGAAGGACTTTTATGCTGTGGCTGGGGCTTCCAGAGACAGTGGTCCAGGAGGCACAAGCCAAACTGGCAATGTTTCTTATGACCCAGGCTCAAAAGTCCCGGTATGTCACTTCTATCATATTCTGGTCAAGGAAGTCACTAAGGCCAGCCCAGATTCCAGGGTAGAGGAAGTGGACTCTTCAGAGTAAAAACAAAGAACTTATAGCCATCTTTAATTTCCTCCATCTACCTTATTCCTCTAAAGGATTTGTGAGATCTTACACACACAAAAATTAAGTGGTATACATATGTTTAAAGACATTAAAAATCAGATACTTAGAAAATATATCCTGGCTCCTGCCTACTTTTCTGACTTCTCTTATTTAGGTCACTGATTAGGACTTCCCATATAATGATGCACACAAATGGTGACAAGAGACATTCTTGTCTCATGCTTGATTTCAGAAAAAACGTATTTGACGTTGCTCTTCCAGCTAATCATGTCTATTAAATTTCTTCATCCAGTTATAATTAACATACAGTATTAAACTGCATACCTGAAACTAAGATGATTCCACAGTTCTATACATTACTCCCTGTTTCCTCACGAGAAGTGTACTCTTAATCCCCTTCACCTGTTTCACCCTTTCCCCCATCCACCTCACATCTGCCAACCACCAGTTTGTTCTATTTCAGAGTGGTTTTTGTTCTTTGTTCATTTGTTCTTTGGTTCTTCTATTCCACGGAAGTGAAATCGTATATTTGTCTTTCTCTGACTTATTTCACTTAGCATTTATACCCTCTAGATACACCCATGTTGTAGCAAATGGCAAGATTTCATCCTTTTTATGGCTGAGTAATATTCCGTTGTATATATACCACACCTTCATCTACTCATCTGATGGACACTGGCGTTTCTTCCCTATATTGGCCATTGTAAATAAAAAATCTTGGCAATAAACATAGGGACGCATATATATTTTTCAGTAAGTTTTTCTTTAGGTAAATACCCTATAGTGAAATTACCAGATCATAGTGAAGTTACTGGATGATACAGGAATTCTAACTTGAGCAACTTCCATACTGTTTTACACAGTAGCTGCGCCAGCTTGCCTTCCCACCAACAATGTATAAGAATTCCTTTTTCTCCACATCCTTGCCAATACCTGTTACTTCCTGTGGTTTTGATTTTAGCCATTATGACAGATGTGAGGTGATCTCATTCTGATTTTTGTTTGCATCTTCCTGATGATTAGTGATGTTGAACATCTTTTCGTGTGTTTGGTCCACTATAGAATTTTTGTAGTCTTATTAGATTAAGGTAGTTCATTTTTTTGTAATTAAATCCAAGTTGTTAACATACAGTGTAATAATGATTTCAGGAATAGAATTTAGTGATTCATCACTTATATATAACACCCAGTGTTCATCACAACAAGTGCCCTCCTTAATGACCATCACCTATTTAGCCCATCCCCACACCTAACACCCTACCAGCAACCCTTAATTTGTTATCTGTATTTAAGAGTCTCTTATGGTTTGTCTCCTTCTCTGTATTTATCTTATTTTTGCTTCCCTTTCCCTATGTTCATTTGTTTGGTTTTTTTAATTCCATGTAGGAGTGAAATCATGATATTGGTCTTCCTCTGACTTATTTTGCTTAGGATAATATCCTCCAGTTCCATCCACATTGTTGCAAATGGCTAGATTTCATTCTTTTTGATCGCAAGTAATATTCCATTGTGTGTATATACACCACACCTTCTTTATCCAATCATCCGTCGATGGACATTTGGGGCTCTTTCCATACTTGGGCTATTGTCAATAGTGCTACTATCAACACTGGGGTGCATGTGCCCCTTAGAATCAGCATTCTTGTATCCTTTGGATAAATACCTAGTAGTGCAATTGATAATTCCTGGGTCATAGGGTAAGTTAGCTCACTTCTATTCTTAGTTTAACTTTTTACTCTGACAACTTTTAACTATGACAAATGCTATTCCTGTATCCATTGGGATTATATGATTTTTGTCATTTATTCTATAAACATGATGCATTACACAGACTTCATTTTCTAATACCAAGTGAATATTGAATTCCTAAAATAAACCCAACTTGGTCACGATCTATTTATCTATCCTGTTAAAATAGCATTTTGATTCAAGTTCTAATATTTCATTTAGGTATCTTGCATCTGTGTTTGAGGGGCTGGCCTGCAGTTTTTTCTATTTTCTAGCATTTTTTCAGATTTTGCTAAGAGTTTATTTGGCCCGGGGCAGGGGGGGGGGGGGGTGGGGTAGGGAGGAGAGATGATGGAAGACAGAGTTGGGTTCACTGTTCTTCCTTCTCCTGTTCCTTCCTTCCTCTTCCCTTCCCATTGTAAACAATCCAGTGCCAAAGTCATAAGGTGAAGCCGAGCAAGGAAAACATCCAAGGCAGCTCAAAAAAAAAAAAAAAAAAAAAAAAAGCCAGAGTCCCAGCAACATGAAAAGGGTATCCACATAGTGCCATGTGCAGCACAATGTGTCAGACTGAGACAACTGAGGTGATCTGAGGAGGAGGATTTATTCCGTTTCAGTCTCTCTTTTCTATTGGACAGGCACTGAAGACTATAAAGACTTTAAAGACTGGTTTAGTGGCATCCCACACACACAGGGAAGTATACCTATTTTCTTCCTGACTTTTTACTTCTATGTATAGTCTAGTTTCCATTAGAATTTCTCCAATTTATGAATTGTTTAGAAATGTGGTTTGTTTAGTTTCCATATATGTGCCAACCTGAATTATGACATAAACTAAGCTGCTATACCATAACCTAAATCTAAATAAGCTAAAAAAAAAAAAAAAAGTTGATTCTCCTTTCAGAGGTAGGTGGGTAAGCCAGCCTGTAGGGACTGCTCTGCTGGAGGAGTCTGTCCAGTGTGCTATCCCAGCCCCTAGGGTGCTGCCGTCTTTTGCAAAGGAAAATTGCTTCATTAACCTCCATCTACATTCCAGCCCATGGACAGGGAAGAATTTTCTTAAACCCATTTCCTTTCTTTTTTTTTTTTTTAATTAAAAAAATTTTTTTTCAACGTTTATTTATTTTTGGGACAGAGAGAGACAGAGCATGAACAGGGGAGGGGCAGAGAGAGAGGGAGACACAGAATCGGAAACAGGCTCCAGGCTCTGAGCCATCAGCCCAGAGCCCGACGCGGGGCTCGAACTCACGGACCGCGAGATCGTGACCTGGCTGAAGTCGGACGCTTAACCGTCTTCGCCACCCAGGCGCCCCAACCCATTTCCTTTCTAAATCAGGTCCCCACAAAGTTGCACCAAGCACCTCAACCTGAAAGCAATCTCCAGACCCAGTTGCAAGGCAGGCAGAACCACCATGTTCCTGGCTCAGTGAGTTCCACTCACAGACTAAGAAGGGGGACTGGATACAGGGGAAATAATTAGCATTCCCTGCCATGGAAGTTTTTAGTTATCTTTATGTCAGCCATTTTAAATTAATTACATCGTGGTCAGAGACTGCGGTCTCTAGTCTCAATCATTTGAAATATATTGATGGCACAAGGCCTCCTAAATGGTCATTTTATGTTTCCTGTGTGTTTGAGTATATGTATTCAATTGTTTTGTGCAGTGTTCCATATACATCTACCAGATCAATATTGTTAATTGCATTGTTCCAATATTTTATATCCTGATAGACCATCTGCTTAACAATTACTGAAATGGTTTTATTAGAGTCTCCCACTATCATGGTCAAAATCATTTTCTTTGTGCTGTCAATTTTTGCTTTTCATATTTTAAAGCTATTAACTGTAGATACACTTAGAGTTAGATCTTCTATGAATTTTAATCCTTCATCAATATGAAATATGTTCCTGTATCTCTAATGATATTTTAAAGGCTGTATTGTTATATTTGAGTAACTACAGCAGCTTTAATTACTATCTTTCTCCATTCCTTTTACTTCAAACCTTTCTGTACCCCAATGTTTCAGCTTTGTCAATAAGAGCTCTACTGGAGTTACTTTCAAATCTAGCCCAACGTCAGGCCTACCTGGGTGGTTCAGTCGGCTAAGTGTCTTAACTTCAGCTCAGGTCATGATCTCACAAGTTTGTTTGTTTTTTGTTTTTTTTTTTTAATTTTTTTTTCAACGTTTATTTATTTTTGCGACAGAGAGAGACAGAGCATGAACGGGGGAGGGGCAGAGAGAGAGGGAGACACAGAATCGGAAACAGGCTCCAGGCTCTGAGCCATCAGCCCAGAGCCTGACGCGGGGCTCGAACTCCCGGACCGCGAGATCATGACCTGGCTGAAGTCGGACGCTCAACCGACTGCGCCACTCAGGCGCCCCATCTCACAAGTTTGTAAGTTCGAGCCCCGCATTGGATTCTGTGCTGACAGATCAGAGCCCGGAGCCTGCTTCGGATTCTGTGTCTCCCTCTCTCTGCTCTTCCCCTGCTCATGCTCTTTCCTTCAAAAATAAACAAACATTAAAAAAAATGTTAAATCTAGTCCAACTTTTGTCCTTCAAATAAGGAATTATACATATGGTTATTACTAAAAATGGATTTCTAACATCATGCTTTTTATTCGATGTTCTTTTGCTGTGGGGTTTTTTTTTTTTTTTTGCATTTCCTGTCATCTTTTAGCTTGAGTTCTGCCTTTCAATTCATGTTTCTATTAATTTTTATTATGTTTCTGTTCTCTCAGAGTTGCCCTAAAATAATTCAGTAACCACAGGTAACTTTTACGAATTTAAAGGATAAAAAATGAGTATTCATTTTTTATCCATTTTCTTACATGGTATGCCAACCTTTAAATGTTTTAACTTTTAGCTCTGGTCTACCTCTTTACCCAATAGGTTATTTCTGTCCATATTCTAATTCTAGTTTTTAATACTCACAAAATCAAGCATGTTTACCTTATACAGTCAGTGTTTGTTTATATTTACCATTTAGTTACAGATTTCTTTCCTAGGCATTCCTTTTTGTGTTCCTGATGCTTGCTTCTGCAGTAATTATGTTTCTTTCTGAAGTACAAGTGTTAGATATGCTAAAAATTGGTACAGACATCCAATTTTATTTCTTTAAAATATTTTGCCCTTGCTCCTGGAAAGTGGTTTGCTTACCGATTTATCTTTTTTTCCTCTTCCCTTTGAAGCTATTTTTGTACTCTGCAACAGCAAAGCCAAGCCAAGCCAAGCCCCTTATTTCTCCCTGTGGCTGCTCTGTAGTTTTTCTGCACAATGTCTAGTTTTACATATCTGCTTCCTTACCCATTTGTGAGTCTCAGAAAAGGTATCTTTCAGCAATTCTAGAAAAATGTCGTCATTAGTTTGTCTAATATTTTGTTGCTCCTGTTCTCATTTGTTCCTTCTGCATTTGTTAACACACTAACTTCTCTTTTGTAGAAGTTAGGTTTCCCATCGCTTTGTCTCTCTGCTGGCAATTCTATTTGTGATTAAATCTTTCAATTATGTCTAAACTTCTGTTTAAACTATCCAGTAAAATTTTCATTTCCATTATTGAAGTTTCTCTATAAACTCTACATGGCTATCTTTCCATCTGGTCATTTTTTGATAGCTTCTTATTCTTTGATCTTAAATCTATTTTCTTTCTTTAAACGTTAGACATTCACAGTTTATACTGCATGTATATGAATTCTATTATCTGCAAACTTTGTGGTTGTCATTCATAGTTTGTTGTTGGGGCTAATTGGTGACAGTTTGTATCTCCTTTATACTTCCATAATTGACTACAAGTTCATCTTATTTGGAAAATCATCACTGAATATTCCTGAGGTTTGGGTTTGAAGTGCATTCCTCAAGAAATGTTTTGTTTTTCCTATACACATCAGAGCATAACCAGTTCATTTCGAGAAAATTTTCCGTAAGTATTCCCACATTTCTGCAGGGTCTGGGCTTTCTGATGCAACGCTGGTACACTTTATTGAAGGATAACAGAATAGCAAACATGTCTTGCAAGCTACAGATACTGTATTGTTCCAGAAACATCTAGAGATGTATCTCCTCCAGAGCCATTTGCTTACATTTAAGAGTAAAGGTCCCCCTATCCCTCTAACCCCTCCCTCTCTCCCTACCTAGAAAAGAATGGGCCGATGTGCCAGCCATCCTACATAAGCTTCTAGTCTCCTGATTGAGGTTCTCCAGTGTTGCAGGGCAGTATCAGGCTATTATCGTGTCCCCCTGTGGAAATCATGGCTTAGGAAACCAGTGCTAAGATGCTTTGTGAGTGATCTTTTTTCTGATCCAGGGTCTTTATGTTTCCTTTCAGTGTATCTATATAAAAAAAAAAAATCTGTGGCAGAATAATATATCAACTTCCAAGTAGTATAGAAACTAAGATGCTTCATTTCTAACTTATTACAGCCCAGCCCCACTTTAAGCTAAGCTTCCAGGTTCAGACTTTTTTGAGCAACAGAGTAAACTTTGACCCCATACTCTTGCAAGGGCTGGCTTTTAGTTAGGAATCTGCAGAAGTGACTTTTTTTTCATTCAGAACCAAAGCTGAGAGAAAAAAAAAGTAATCCCTTTACTATTTCCCTCTGTGGGTCAGATATTTTTCATTCCTAGTTAACTGATGGCACCTTTTGTGGATTCCACCTGTATCTTGATGTACTCCTATCTTGTATGAACCTCCAGTTTTCTTCTTGTCATACATGTAATTTATGAACAATCCAGAATCAGCAGCTACCCCTGGAGCAGTATCTGCATTATCGCCAGCTTCCTCTCCCCTCTGGCTTTTTTCCTCCTCACAATTTATGGACTTTAAGAATTTGCCTTACATTTCTACCAATGTCGTATAAATAAAAACTTCATTCTACATTTTGCCTTTTGTCATTTTATAATGTCAGTTTTTAATGCTTTTAATCGTAGGTTTTACACTTATTATTAGCATTATCAGTGTCTTTCGGTTTGAAAATGCCCGGCACACTTTCCCTATTTACTATTAAACTACCAATGGGGGTGGGGAAGTGGATTGTAAATAGCACAGTTTTGAGCTCTTACAACCATAGCTCACAGGAAAATTTGATCCATTCACATGTATTGTCACATGTGAAATGTTTTATGCTTCCATTTTAGGTTTATTTTTAGTATAATTTCATCTTTTTCCTTCCCTTCATTTTTTTTTTCTGGTTTGATCAGACTGCTGATAATTCTAGCCTTTTCCTTTTCAGTAGAAATCTTGACTTTATTTTGGTGACTATTTACTCTGCATCCATCAAATACATGGAAGTCCATAATTACTTGGAACAAAACATCAACTCTTTCCTCCATTATGCAGTGTATACATTGTGCCCACACAAGGTCCATTTTTCCCATCCTCCCTTCCCTACTTTAATAAAATGACTCCTTTCTTTCCCTCATTTTCTCCTACGTGCTTTGAAATTCTTTATTTCCTGCCCTCACTGCCACACACTAGGTTTTTGCAGAGGTAGTTTGTGCTTATTAAAATTTCCACTAGAATGCCTCTTTAATCTCAGTAATTTTTTAAGCAATTATGGTTTTTGTCATCCATTTACATTTAACTTACAAACAAAACTACATGCAGGTGCACACACATAAGCAGATACCTAACATGCACTGCTGACTTTCATCATCTTTTTCTTCAACTTGAGGTCTATGGATACATTTGATTCAACTCTTATTTGCCTCAGACACAATACATGGGTGATTATGGTGGTAGCCATTAATGCTTTTTCAAAAATATTCAGATTTTCTTCCTCCCAGATACATCATAGAATTACTCTTCCCTGTTCCCTCAGAAGTGACTCATGGCTACATGACTGGCTTTGACCAATAAGATGTAACAGAAAGTAATAGGTTTCTTTCAGGATCACTCCTTTCCTATTATTACAGTGATCATGAAAGCATGCATTAAAACAGATCCTCCATTAGCCTGAGTCCCTATGCAGAGCCTAATACTAACCCATGCAAGATGTATAGCAAGAATATGAAATAAGCTTTTGTGTTAAGCCTGGGAGATCTGGAGATTGGTAGCACAGTTTAGACAAGACAGTCCTGATTGACACAAACACTCTGACACCTTCCACAGTTACCCATAGCTTTCTTTTTCCTTAACAGGTGAAGGATTCCTTGGCTGAGTCTAAACTTGTTGATAAAGCCCCCTACTTTCTCATTTGTAAACCTTATTCTATGCTTTTCTGACTTCCGGTATTACACATGAGAAGTTATATCTCAGTCTGGTTCTAAGATATCTGTTCTGTCTATGAAAGTTTTAGTCCCTTATTTAATTATTGCCTCTTTTATTCTTATCCCCTAGAACTGCTAATCCAGGTTACAACTCCTCATGGAAAAGCTCACTTTATTTTTCCTCTGGGCTTTGATGTGTTTCCTGAAATTTACCTTCCAGTTTATTAGAGGTGTAACTAAATGATATAGATGGAAAAATTATGGCTTTAGATCCAAAAAGTGTTTGTCCCCACTGTATTTGAATCTGAAGTGTTTAATTCAAGTTTTAATCATGTCCTTCAACAACTATGAACACCAACCACGTGACTGTTCTACTTATGTCTCTGGCTTCTGAGTCTCCCTTAGATAATTATTTCTCCAGCGGCTCACTGACAAGTTTGTTTTGTTTTGTTTTTTTAAGTATCCTAGAAAACAGAAAACCTGCAAGCAGAAGAGGGTGAAAGAATCCCCCGTTGGACCTGAGGTATAAAAGCAGGCGCAGTCCTCTGCTAAGAGTCTTTCATGCTCTTTGGTCTCCTACACTCCAGTCTCAAGAGGCAAGAAAGACAGCCCATCCCATAATCCTTCCTGACCTCTTAAGATCAGGGAAACCATGAAATTCCAAGCTCCCCATATGCAATAGCTTTACAACTCCAAGAATAAGTTTGGTCCATTGGAAAGAATTCTGCACAAGTACTCTGAGAGTCCAAGTCATAACTAAACCCAGCTACCCACAGGTTACAGCAACCATCAAGATCAAGATAGATATGAAGTTTATAGTTGGAAGATAAGAGCATCAGAACCAGATGATCCTTTTCCCAGCATGTTCTCTTTCCTCCTGGTCATTCAAGTCTCAGATCAGAGGTCATTGCCTTTAAAGAAGGGCTCCCTAACTATTCCTTTCTAAAAGCAGCTACCCACAATTCTCAAATACTTTATGATTACCCTGATTTATCTCCTTCAGAGTACTTAATACTCAAATTTTTCTAATTTCCCTGTCAATAGGTCTGTTTCCTACTAGGATTTATATACCATCAAACAGTGAACTTGTCTGCCTCAATGTCTCAAACTATATAGTGCTTTAAAAATATTTAGTGATGGGGTGCCTGGGTGGCTCAGTTGGTTAAGAGTCGGACTTCAGCTCAGGTAATGATCTCACAGTTTGGGAGTTAGAGTCCTGCAACAGGCTCTGTGCTGATAGCTCAGCAGAGTTTTTTTGTTTTTTTTTTTTTTAACTAGAATCTTATACTCTTTCCCTTAGAGTATAAGCTTAGATATTTCAAGAATTCTCATGTTAACACCTCTATTTCAAATGCCCAATTTAGATTCAATCATATGTTTAGCCAGAGTCCTCGTTCACAATGCTTTCCTCTCTTCCTCTATCTTGAAAGTTCTTCTGAATCATCATTTGATTAAATTATAACCCCATGTATTTTCTTTAGGATTCGTGGTACTTCTAAATCCCTGTATGTGCAAAAAGGTCACATTCATTTACCCTTTAGATCCGTGCTACCTTAGGAATATGTAAGATTCTTGAATTCCAGGCCTCTCCTTTCAACAGTCTGTAGGTGTTTTTTTTTTTCCCCATGTTGTAGATAAGAAAGCAAAGCCCAATGCTAGAACAATTGTATTTCCTCTGTAAGTCATAGGTTTTTCTCTTTAAAAAAATAACCTGTCTCTCTTTAGCCTAGAAATTCAGGAATTTCACTTAAAACTGACTCTTGTTAAACATGAAAGCACAGTTATGAAAAATAAACATACTGTTACACTGCACTAATTTTAAGGGGTCAGCATCTAAGGGCATCAAACAGTGCCCTATGGAAAAACAAACCCTGGGTAAGCCAAAAGACTAGGTAAGCCAAGTTTGGTTAAAGTGCTTTCTTTCTCAGTTACTCGGATTCACTGAGATAGTGAGGGTGGGAATCAGCACTATCTTCAGAAAGTTACCACTAGCTGAAATTCACCAAGTAGTAATGCAGGTCAGAAGGAACAATTCAACTGTAATTCATCTTACATCTGAACTGTAGTTCAGAATTAGCTGCACCAGCTCCAGAAAAATATATTTGGTTCAGTGCACAAAACTAGCTCAGAAATAAATAAAATTTAAACAGTAGTAAGGAGGGAATACAAAAAATAGTAAAATCATTACACAAATTATCTAAAGCCTTTCCCTGATTATTGCCTTCAGTTGTGATTGCCTCAAAACCTGAACAACATGACAACTGAAACTTTTTTTTAACCAGCAGTAAAAAACTAGGAGTATTGTGTTCAGCATTGTGAAATACTAGGAATAGAGCTACTTGAGAAATAAACCTAAAAACAAAGTATAAATAAATAGAAAATACAGACAACTAATTTCTTCCATTAAGGGTTCTCACTCAGTGAGCTTAAATCCTAACTTATGCCTTTGAAAACCAAAATTTTTATGTAATTGTTTATATTCAACGTGGAACAAGATTAAAAGTCATTAATCATAGTGTTTTAAAGAGCTATACATAGGTGCTACAGCAATGATTTTTTTCTTCAAAATACTTCAATATACAGTAAGTTGAAAATTTAGTGACTATCCCCCACGATTATGAAGCATAAGCTAGAACCTCAAATTTACTCCAAATTTCACTGATATATACACATTTTAACATGTCTTCTAATCACCTAAATTCCCAGAGAAATTCCCTTAGAGTTCACCAAGATCATCTGAGTATATTCATTTCTATTGTCTCCATGTTCCTAATTTAGGTCACTAAACTCTGTGCAATCTAATACCACCGCACATCTGGCTTTTGCCATTTGTATTAAAAAAATGGGAACATTTGCACTCTAAGTATTAATAGGTTTCATCTTCCATTTCTCAAGTATTTTAGTGGCCTGTCTTGACATTCTTATAATGCATTTAAAAAAAAAAAACATTATCTGTGACTCAACCACAGTGACCTTATTAAAAACCATTACCAAATTGATACTATTATGGGAAAAAAGAAAAACAAATGTTTGAAACCTAACTCTCAGTAGTGTTATGCTTGGCTTTAAGAGAAGTTAAATATGAAAAGAAACCAAGTTCTCCTTACTAATGGAGATGATTCAAGGTGGGATTAGAAAAACAATCTACCTGATTTATTTGCTGCCCCTCATCCCCATCCCTGCCTCACATCTCCTTAGATGATTTCCAAGGTTTCTTCCCCCCCCCCCCCCCCGACAGATTTAGACATAGAAGAGTCCTATATAAATTAGCAGAGAACACACACAATGAAAAAGAAAAGCTGCGAGGTACAACAGCAGGTGCAATTCAGGTCCCTACTGCAGACTCTTTTGCATTTAAAAGATAAAAAAGAAACCAGAAGCTTTTAAAAACTACCCTCCAAATAACCATGATACACGTGAATAAACAGGGTCAGTCTCAATAATCATTTACTCAAGTGCAATGTGGCTGCCAAATTCTTCCATCCCAGGAAATATTTTGCGAGTAGCAGATAATGAATTGTTGAGAAAAACAGTCTCTAACGAGCCCATGATATAAGTCATTAGTTTTTAGGTTCTCACTCTTCCTAGATAGAGGCTCACTGAGAAATTCTGACTTTATAAATTCCAGGCTCCAGAGGGCCAGGGAGGAAGATCTCAAATGAATCGTGGGTATCCTGCCTTAAGGGCAAGTGGGGGGTGGGGGTGGGAATGATTTTTTAAAGTAATTATAAAAGTCTCCCTAAATTTCTATTTCCAGCATTCTGACAGACTACATACCCTGAAAAACCCACCTAATTGCAACAGCTAAAAGGCTGGATAAAATATTTAAAACACATTTTGCAAAAAGCATTGCTGTGTGGGCAGAAAGGGGTACAAATCCTCAGTCACCAAAAATAAAATGTAACTAGGAAGTGAGTATCAAAGCCACTTTCTACCATAAAGGTTCTGCTAAGCTCTGGACCCTACAACTTCCTGCTGATGGCTGCACAGGACACCACAAGGGAAATCCAAGCCTGGGGCTCACCCAGAGTGAGGAACTTTAAAGACTATCTGGAAAAGTTGAATACCAAAAGGTCACTCATCCCTCATTGCAAGGTCACAAAAATTAATGACAAGAGGTATAACTTGTTTTCTATTACTGCTGTAACAAGATACCAACACACTTAGTTGCTTATGAGACGAGTTGATTTTAAAAGTGTGGAGGTCTCAAATGTAAAGTCAAGGTGTTGCCACGGCTGAGTTCCTTCTGAAGGTTTCAAGGGAGAAGAACAAGCTTCCTTATCTTTTCCAACTTCTAGACACTTACCATATTTCTTGGCTTCTGGTCCCTTTCTCACATCACCCCAATCTCTTATTTCTAGCTTTCTAGCTGATTCCTCCTGTGTCTCTCATATAGATAGCTTTGTGTTTACATCGGACCCATCTTAATAATCTAGGATAATCTTTTCATCTCAATATCCTTTTTAAATTTTTTGTTAATGGTTATTCATTTTTGAGACAGAGCACAAGCAGGGGAGGGGCAGAGAGAGAGGGAGACACAGAATCCAAAACAGGCTCCAGGCTCTGAACTGTCAGCACAGAGCCCAACGCGGGGCTCGAACCCATAAACTGGGAGATGATGAGCTGAGCCAAAGTAAGACACTTAACCGACTGGGCTACTCAGGCGCCCTTCATCTCAATATCCTCAACAGGTTTACATCTGCTAATTCCCTTCTGCCACATAAGGTATCATTCATAGGTCCCAGGGATGAGGACAAGGACATTTTGGAGTATACGTTATTATCCAGTCTACTACAAGGCATTCAAAATAAAATCTGCAGTTTCATCAAGGAAAAGCCTCCTTTGAGTTTTATTGGTGTTCACAATGGTCTGCAACTTGAAGTCACTGTATCTGTGTAGCCCAAAATACGGGAGCTTAGTTGAAAGTGGTCCTAAGTATGTAGCGGCTACAGCTGACTGGCGGTAGCAAATGCACATCCTCTCTGGAGCACTGGACATCACCTCATGGCTCTAACCATTACTCTAGCAAACATCTGAGAAAAACAAGCAGCTTACAGACCAAAGTCAAAAAATGAAGTGGGGTACCTGGGTGGCTCAGTCAGTTAAACGTCCAACTCTGGCTCAGGTCATGATCTCACGGTTTGTGAGCTCAAGCCCCACAACCAGCTCTGTGCTGACAGCCTGCTTCACGTTCTGGGTCTCCCTCTCGCTCTCTGCCCCTCCCCTGCTCACACTCCATCGCTCTCTTTCAAAAACAAACATTAAAAGAAATGAAACACCAGAAATCAAAGTCTACAAGACATAACTTTCAGCAACATCAGTTCAGAAAAAAAATCTGATTATAAAATCATATGTAATATGTTATGTACAAAAGAATCCTGTAGATACGAAAAAGGATTAAGAGGCCATAAAGTATATCCAAGCAAATTTTTAAAGAACAAAAATAGGAACTCTAGATGTAATTTAGAACTCAGTGGATGTATCAAAAAGATTAAACACGATGAAGAGAAAACAGTAAACTAGAAAAACAAAATCTGAAGAGATTATACAAAAAGTAACTCAAAGATAATACAAAAGTGATTAAGAGGCAGATGAATAATTTCACTTAACCGGAGTTTAAGAAAGTAAATACCATGGAAAAGAGTCAATATATGAAGATGTTGCCTCAGTTTTCTAAGACTCTTAATACAAATGCTCATATTAACAATAAGTGCCAGAAGAGTTAAAAAGATCAGTTTCTAGATACACAACAGTAAAACTGAAGAGCACTACAGAAAAAAGATCTTAAAAGTGGTTGGCAAGAAAAAAAAAAAATCTTCCAAGTAAAGAAGGAATAGGAGTCCAGACCGAACATTTAAAGTGTAAGAAAAAGTAAGCCAATGAAGTCGGAAATATGGGAGGCTAGAGAAACCACTACTGGCTATATAGATACTACTATCGCTAGTGTTTTAATCTGGGGGCAGTGGGCCAAGATACAAGTACAATATTGTGGGAAATAAGTGTCATGTTGGTAGAGGGTGATCTGAGAGTCCTGGATTCAAAAATGGTAACTTAGACTAAATATGCATGCTAAGATAATTAAGAAAGCCCCTTTAAGATAGACACAAAATCGAAGTTCCTTAAAGTTCACAGCAAGAACATGGAATGAGATTAAGGAGACTAACTCAATTGGGCAAAAATAAAGAAAAAAGCAGAGAGGAGAAAGATACAGAAACCACATAAGGTGGTATAAAATGAAATCCTCTAGTTGAAGGACAAAGATTATCATTGCATTAAAAATGGGATCCAGCAATAAATGATAATGCAACTATTTAATAATAATTGGTGTGGTATAGGCACTGACTAGTCGAAATGCATTTGCCAACAAATCAGAACTTTGGTCATGTCCAGTGTGCCCATATGGGATCACACCAAGTAGCGGCCCTGAGTCCAATCATATGCTTTATTCATGTATCATCTCTAAAACAGACACGTAAAATGTTAAAAATCTAAGAATGAAGGATGTACTAGATAAACACCAAAAGGAAGTTGATAAATGATATTAACAAAATAGACAAAGACAAAAACAAAACAAAGCATTACCAGAGCTAGATAGTCCCTGTATGATCTATCTAATCACACAAAGTACACAAGAGTGTTAGCACTGTTGCCTTTTCACTTCTTGCTGTTCACTCCGGCGATTTAGCCTGTACAGGTCTCACAGCTGTTGGTAGTTGAGCCACACATGCTGAGGGTTGGAAAGAATGCACTGATGTACCCACAGGTTTTTCATTGGCTATTCTAATTGCTTTGGTCTATAAGCAGAGTTTGGGGAAAGTTATACAACTAAGGGGTCACATTCATGTTGCACTCATTTTGAAGTTGTTTCCTACTTCACTGTCACATCTTTTCCAGTATTCGTAGCATTTTATTTGCCTTTCACCAAGTGCGCCACCCTGGAAAGACAGACACCAATCTACATGAGCTGCCTGAAAGTCATTGGTCCTACTGAATCAGGTAGCTTTACTCTCCACAGTTCAACTGCTTGCCAAATAAAGAAGAAAGAAGACACATTATACTCTGCTCTTCATTAGGTAGTTAAGAATGAATTGAAATCTGAGAACTGGAAGGGAAAGAACAATTTACTCTGCTTACAGTTTCAATAAAGAGGAAAAATGCTTTGTGTGGATGCCAGCAATTATCCTGTATATTTTATTGTAATGTAAGCAGCCAAGCCTGGGTAGTTAATGCAATAAAGGGAAATGAATAAATCCCTGTCCTGTTATTATCTTTCAGATCCTGTGGATCTGTAAACGTTGTATGGGAGAAAAGAAATGTTAGTCAAATAACTTGAGGAAATGTTAATGAAGAAGTTCTGGGAAGCTCTGGAACCATTTAATTCTTCCACTGATGGCTACGTCAGTCACACATTACCCAATTAACAGGAAGCTCAATGTGTTTTTCACATGTAACAAAGTGGAAAATTTTATTAACTTTTAGAATTATGCTGATTTACAAAAAACTTTTAAGATTATTATTTGCAAACAAGTATTCTTTCACTTCATGAGGACGGGCATTAGAAAAAAACAGGGAAGGTAAAAATTAATCTATAGTGAGAGCAAGTAGATCAGTGCTTATCTGGGAATGAGGGCAGAACAGAGAGGGACCAAAGGAAGGAGTATAGAAAGGCATAAGGAAACCAAAGGGTGAGGATTAGGTTCATTTTCTTGCTTGTGATGGTTTCATGGATGTACCTAGGTCAAACTTTTCAAGTTGTACACTTTAGATGTGTGCAGTTTATATGTCAATTATATCTCAATAATTTTTTTTAAAAAGGAATGATACAGGGGCGCCTGGGTGGCGCAGTCGGTTAAGCGTCCGACTTCAGCCAGGTCACGATCTCGCGGTCCGTGAGTTCGAGCCCCGCGTCAGGCTCTGGGCTGACGGCTCAGAGCCTGGAGCCTGTTTCCGATTCTGTGCCTCCCTCTCTCTCTGCCCCTCCCCCGTTCATGCTCTGTCTCTCTCTGTCCCAAAAATAAATAAACGTTGAAAAAAAAAATTTAAAAAAAAAAAAAAAAAAAAAAAGGAATGATAGGAATATACCACCTGGTAACCCCTAATAAATTATCAGACAGTCCCCATCAACAGAAGGCTGTCAGCACCTGGAATTACTCCATTTCGGCATCACTAAAAACAGACCAACCAAGACATTGTAGCCTCTTTGAAACACTCCGTAACATGTTTGAATATTCTTGGCCACAAAATGAACATAGTTATAATCAAGTCCCTAGTCTACAGCTAACTTACACTTGTAACAAACAGGAAAAAGTTAAACAAGGAAGTAGAGACAAATCCAGACTATGGAACATTCTGCAAGACAATGGACCCATTTTCTATACAAATCAATGTCATGAAAGGGGGGGTCTAAAAGGGTCTACTCTAGATCAATAAGAAGACTTCTGGGATTTAACTAAATGAAACTCATGGAATTTAAGTGAAGCCATTATTTCCCTCACCTTTGGGACCACTGTAACAATTTGGTTATGGACTGGGTATTCAGCATTACCAAGGAGTTATTGCTAGCTTTGTTAGGTATACTAGAATATCCTCATGGTATGTAATTAAATGTCCTTAGATTCATTTTTAAAGACCTAGGAGTGAATAACATGTCTGGAATTTTCCTTAACATACTTCAAATATTTAATAAAAAAAAAGTACATAAAATGTAAAATCTTGACCAGATAAATCTGGTTGATGAGTAGGTGTTGTTCTTTATATTAAAGTGACTTTTACGCCTACTTGAAATGTTCAAAAAAATTTAATGAAACTCATTTCTTCATGAAACTGACCAAGTTTAATTATTATAAAGTTACCTGAATTCTTATAAAATCTAAGTATCTTCAGCCATCTAAATTGTTCTATTAAAATCATGACTGACTTACAAGAATAATTGAACTGTTACCATACCCAACTGATTTGCTTGGGAATATTTACAGCGTGATCACAGGGATCAATACAGACTATTAAGCTCAACCATCATTGTCCATAATGAGCACGGCAGCCAAGTGTTCAACAAATGTATCCTCAACATATATCAATACCTCACTCCACTTTAACTCTTATTGCATCTTAACTCTAGTCACCATACTAGTCACTTCACATATACTATTTCTAATCCATCCCAAAAGTATTAAGAGGTTGCTATTATTGCCTCCATTTTACAGAACAGAAAACTGAAGTTTGTTAGGTAACTTGCCCAAGGGCACAGTTCCCAAGTCTTTCTGAAACCTAAGACAGAATCCTTCTATCCACACAGTAAGAACTCTACTAAACATGATTTCCTACAAACGTACATGTATGGATTACATAGCTTCTATTAGGATTCTTGTCAAAGAAAAACAAAGATGACCAATATGCAGAAAGTTGCAAAGAGTTCAGTGTATTTTGATCCATTCAAATTTGTCCAAATGCACAATGTAGTTTCCGCAAAGCGTCCTGGTCTCCTGTCCTGCCTGAATTCCAGTTACAGCTCTGCCACTCACAACCTAAGTGGCCTTTGGCAACTTAACTCCTCTGAGTCTGTTTTGACATGACTGAAATCTGAATGGTACTATCAAATGGTTGTTGCAACTATGATGGTAAATGGTGAAACACGAAAAGCTGATTTAGTGCCTGGGACATTGCTGGGTTGTAAATATGAGCACCATTATTTTACTCACCTTTTGTGATTTGTGCATAAGAGAACAAATCCAATAACAACTACTCTTTGAATGCTAACCCTGACTGCCATCAGCAAAAGAACCATCTGTTGCTCAAGTTATTGCTTTTCTTGGCCCAAGGCATGGTTGTCCCGAATCTTTCCATCTAAAATTCTGTTTTAACTTAAACATTATCTGTAAGTCAGGGTTGCACTGCTCTACTCAAGAGTGGCTGGCAATGGGCAGCAGCATTTACCTTCAACACAATGTCACTTAAAAAGATGCTTTAGGGTAAATTGCTCCATCTGCAAGGTTTGGTCCTGCCCTGTTCCCTTCCCCAGTTAGCAAAAACTTTGGCTAAGCCAGAAACTCTGCAGCACACAGACTACATTCACCAAGAGTCGAGACAGTGAGTCCCAATAGGAAAAGGAAATAAACTGACAACGATTTGGAGGAAGACCTTTTTTTAATTAAGAGCTTTTTATTATGCTACAGCCTGGGTAACACTGAGTCCGGTATTTAAGATTTTAACCTAATACACACCCTTCCAAAGACCCCCATATGGTTTTTGAGTTAATATTCAGATCAATATTCATCCACAGGAATAACACCCTGAGGAGAAAACCCTCATCAGATCCAGAAAGAAAATTAAAATATCTTTAAAGAAAAATGTCTGCACATTATTTACTAATAACCCCACTATGAGGCTCAATTTGGCCCAAGAGCTAAAAATTACTATAAAATATATGTAGGGCATCTACCGCATCTCTGAAGAAGTACCTATGTTCCAAGATGGCAAATTTCTTTTCATTTCATCAAATCACAAAAAACTGACAAAAATCAAGGCATCTGAAACCCAAAATGTCACCTTCTCTACTTCTGAAATTCCCAGTTCTTACAGTCATGTTTGGAATGGTGGACAGAAGGAGGTAAAAGGCAACTTACAGACTCCCCTTCACTCTCAATAAAGGATTCTCCATTTTCATAGCTCCAGTAAGCTGGCCATCCAAGGAGAATTAAGGAGAATTAAGACTTCTATAGGCATCAAGTAAGTCCTACAAGTTCTTTAATGGGTGCTCAAGAGACCTGAATATGTTATATAGCTCTAACAGCTGCCAATATTTATATTTGAAGTCATCACCCACCAGGGATTAAGACCATAAGAAAACTTTAATTGCAGATAATAAGATAAAAGTTTACGTGGCATATAGCTGACACCCCCATTGGAGTCCTGCAGAGTTTTACAGACTTGTAAAATAAACAATCACATGAACCTCTGTTATATATAGTAGAGAGCAATATCAAGACAACAGTGTAGAAATTATACTATGAAATGTATTATAGTTCACAAAACTCTATATCCTATCAGATGGATAAAAGTAACTCCTTAAAACTAAGTATTGATTCACTCACCACAAGAGTGGTTGTCAATTTCTATGTATATAAAAGTTATAATGGGTAAAGATTTTGAATCTAGGAAGCCAGCCTCAGAGGCTCTGATCTAGCAGGACTTGGAAAGGACACTAGGAATCTGAATTTTTAATAAGCGTTCCAAGTAATTAAAATGCACACGGTCTGAGAACTGTACTTTGAGTAACACTTCAATAAAGGAGAAAAGAAAAACCATGAACTTGATGCTCAGTGTAACTAGAGCACAGAAAAACCCAAAATTTTAAATCTGTACTGAAGGACTGCCATCAGCAGTGGTGATCAAGTAAAGCAGTGTTTAAGAAAGTGAAATGGAGAGCAGAGAAAGAGCTCAAGCTAGACATCACCATCTGCCTCCTGAAGCTAAGGGATACACATTGAGGTGCAAAATCTGTTTTTGTTTTTGTTGGTTTTTTGTTTGTTTTGCAAAGGAAGAGGAAGGTGTATGAGTAAGCATCAGCAGGTTCACTGGACTGGATATGGCTGCCAGCAGACAACGGAGCCCCTTAGATGGGCTTTATCTGCAAACTCAGTGGCCACCAGAGGAGAAAAAAAGAAACTTTGGAAAGTGAAAAAGTTCGGTAACTGCCTATTTACTTTGATTAGGACAAGTTAAGTCAAAGCAAACTCAGTAAGTGCTAGGGAAGATATTTCATTTTAGAGCAAACTCACAAATGCTAGGTAAGAAATTTCATCTTTGGGCGCCTGGGTGGCAAAGTCGGTTAAGCGTCCAACTTCAGCCAGGTCACGATCTCGCGGTCCGTGAGTTCGAGCCCCGCGTCAGGCTCTGGGCTGATGGCTCAGAGCCTGGAGCCTGTTTCCGATTCTGTGTCTCCCTCTCTCTCTGCCCCTCCCCCGTTCATGCTCTGTCTCTCTCTGTCCCAAAAATTAATAAATGTTGAAAAAAAAATTAAAAAAAAAAAAGAAATTTCATCTTTACCCATCCCCAACTTAATCATCCTTCGACATCTGATCCAGGAAATACCTGTTTCAAAAGATGAGCAATCAAAGAAAGCAAAACAGGGGGCACCTGGGTGGCTCAGTTGGTTGAGCATCCAACTTCAGCTCAGGTCATTATCTCACAACTCATGGGTTCGAGCCCCACGTTGAGCTCTGTGCTGACCACTTGCTCAGAGCCTGGAGCCTGCTTCAGATTCTGTTTCCTTCTCTTTCTACCCCTCCCCCACTCACATTGTGTCTCACAGTCTCTCAAAAATAAGTGAAAAGAAAGAAAGAAAGAAAGAAAGAAAGAAAGAAAGAAAGAAAGAAAGAAAGAAAGAAAGAAAGAAAGAAAGAAAAACAGGATCTATTGGAAGGTACTGGAAGGAAGAAAAACAAGAAATAACCCTCACTGGAAACCTTTCACCATGAAGCAGATAAATTGTCACCAAACCTTCTACCGTGAGTTTTTAAAACTCAGAAAAGTAATTACTTCTATGAAACAAGAGCACAATGCAGAGATGAAAGATCTCAGAGTAGAAATGGAGAAAAAATATGAAGAGATAAAACAGGACTAGCAGAGTTTAAAAAACATTGAGGGGGCAGGGGAGTGAGAAAAGTCATAGAACCATGATTGAAAACCAAAATTAAAAGAATCACAGAGAACAAACAGTTGAAAATCCAGAAAGAGATACAAAGTGAGAAAGAATAAAATCCAAGATTTTAAAGTAATTTAGAAATAAAATGCCAGTTATTGAGGAACAGTGTATGTATAACTTGCTACCCAAGTGGGGGAAATGAACAATAAAGAACACCTAGAGACCTAGCAAAAAATAAAGTCTTCAAGTGAAAAAAAAAAACGAAGCTATACTGAAAGAGTACTTCATGTTCCAAAGAAAATTAACCCAGAACAGCAAATCCCAGGAATAGTCTAGTGAAGTTTGTGTACTTCAAAGACTCATTTCAGCAGCCAAGCAAACATTGCCCAAGTGACCTAGAAGGATACCCAAATCAGCCTAGCCAGCCTTTTCCACAGAAATATTCAACTTTAGAAGACAGTGGGATAAGTCACACAGATTCCTGAAGCATTAAAGTATGAATCAAGAATTTCATACCTAGCCATAGACATTTGTTGGGATTCCTTTTACCTATTTCAAATAAGCACTGTTTGTCTCGTTTTTTATTTTGACTCCAAGTTAGTTACAACATTCTATTTTGTAAGTAATTTTTAACCAATACTTTTGTGTTCTTCTTAAAGATTGCTAAAATTGTATAAGCTCCACAAAACCTGGATCTAACACCAGCAAGACAGCCTATTAGCAGAAATTTTAAATGTAAACATCTGCCGAAGCACACATCAGCTGCAACTGCCAGCACGATGGGTTTGTCTTCTGTCTTACAAATCTCTTGACAATGCTTCTCATTGGCAGAAAACAGAACCCTGCTGGCCAGGGAACCTAAGAGTTTCCCTCAAATACCAGGGCTAGCATAGAAAGGACCAAAAATGGTAAAGAAATGCTTAAGGAAAACCAAGAACTATGTCAGCTGCTCAGAAAAACCTCAAAAGTCTAAAAAGGTATTCTTGCTGTTACTGCCTCTTATCAACCAAAGAGTTATCAATGAATTAGTTTAGTTGCATCTTTTTAATTACATGCCAATCATCCCACTCATAAACTCATGTTTAAGATTCACTGCAACTATGAGCAATAAAAACATCAGCGACATCTTCACCATTCTTAAAAATTAGGGGCACATAACCATCATGGTGAACACACAGAACACGGAAGGGGGCCACCATATAGAAACCAACATAGCTTTTCCTACAACTGCTCACTTCCCCCTAACGCTGAATGAAATCTCAGGTAAAACCCAAAACTATCTGGATTACTCCTCAGCAACAGAGAAGTTCCACCTGACCCAGGGGATATTCTCAGGTCAGTATTTGCATTTTCCAGTCTCATGTAATCATCAAAACCGCCAACTTCATTTAAAGATCAGCTTCTTCCCAAACGTGCCTGGCTCTGCCCACTTTGAGCCAGAAGCCAACAATGGCAAAGGCACGGATGAATTAGGGCCTCCATTCCCAAGGCTTGGGCTGCTTCTCCACAATTCGGAACCAACTGTAGGTTTCTGCCTCTCTAACATTAGCGTGAAGGGAGGAGGAGATAGGAAACTTGAGGGTCCATGATGGCTCTTGTCTGGTACCACAATGATCTGGAAGCAGCTTCGGGGCTCAGATGGTATTTCAAGTAGATATTCTCTCATGGAACACAGAGTTCTTTAGAGATCTTCTCACAAGAATTCTCTCACCTGCTTTCCTGCTAATTTAAGTAAGGTCCTGTCTGGCCAGAGATTATGAGGTTACCTTGCCCCACCTTCTAACCATCCCTCAGAAGCAGTCCTCTGCTTAAAAGGAAGACATCATCCTTTTAAAAACAAACCTAGGCCAACATCTTCAGCATGCATGAGTGGCACTGTATGGGAGCTGCTCTGACTATTTCCAGTTGAAGTGGTCTTCATAGTCTAAAACAGAAGACTCGGACTTTTGAGACAGATTTTCTAAAGGTTCTATTTTTAAGATTCCAAACACTAAGACTTACAGTTGGTGGGAAGGAGTTAGGCAAGATGCTTGAGAAGGATGCCTACTGAACCCCTGTGCACTGTTGGGGGACAGTGAACTGGCATATCCATTATGGAAAAAAAAAAAGCATAGTTTCCTCAAAAAGTTCAAACCAGAAATACCATACAATCCAGCAATTCTACTTCTGTATATTTATCCAAACACCAAAGACACTAATCTGAAAAGATACATGCATCCCTACATTTACTGTAGCATTATTTGCAATAGCCAAGATATGGAAGCACCCTCAGTGTCCATCGATAGACGAATGGACAAAGATGTGGCATATATACACAAGTGGCTATTACTCAGCCATTAAAAAAAAAAAATCAATAAAATCCTGCCATTATTCACAACATGGATGGACCCCGAGGATATTACACTAAGTGAAATCAGTAAGACCAAGACAAATACCACAAAACTTCACTTATATATGGAATGTAAAATTCAAAAAAAGACAAACACTGCAAACAAATTGGTGGTTGCCACAGGGAAGGGGGATAAGGGAGATAACAGAAATAGGTGAAGGAGATTAGGAGTAACAAACTTCTAGTTACAAGTCACAACGATGACAAGCACACCATAGGGAATATAGTCAATACTAACTGTGGCAACTTAACTTTTACACTTAACATGAGCACTTTGTAACATGTGCAGTTGTCAAATCACTATGTTGTACATCTGAAACTATTACTTGTCAACTGTACTTAAATTAAAAGTTTAATAAAGGAGGATGCCCAGCAGTCACCAGTAGCAGGACAATGCTACATACCTCCCTCACCAGACCCAGACACACACACACACACACACACACACACACACACACACCACTATGACAACTAGAAGTGAGAGTGGTAACCTATGTTCTTACTATGTTCTTAACCAGGCACTACCTGTTCTCAACTCCTAGCTGCTAAAGTTGGAGAAAAAGCAGATCAAATTGCCTCCCCACCCTAGATCCCCCAGCCAGCGGGGGCAACGGGGTCGGGGAGATTTGAATCCTATAATAGCAATACTAATGGTCTCAAGCACATGTAGCATTTATATGCCAGGAATTCTTAAGTGCCTTACAGGTTCTAATTTCATCCTCAAGTTTTAGGAGGTGGAAATTAGTGTCCTTATGCAATAGGGTAGAGATTTAGTTTACACACAGCTATGAGACAAAAAAAAAAAAAGTGTCTAGCTCTCAGAAGTCTATATTCTTAAGCAGTACTCTCTACTCAAGAAAAAGTCCAGCTCTAAACGGCAGAACTAGACTAAAAACAACTGGGAAGCAGACCATCCCAAGATGCCCTTATAAGGGAATGCAGTTGAATAGAAACAGGGGCTGTGGATGAAAAATAAAACCATTTCATACTAAACAGAGACTCCAGAGATGAAGTCACTTCTCAGGCCAGACAGAAAATTGGTAAAATGGGTTTTACTAGTCCTTACCCTGTTCTTGTCATGCTAACAACTGCTGGGCCCCAGGTCACTTCTTGCTGACACTCCTATCCCAGCGAGGCCTCTTAAATCCCACCACTTGGATGCCACCTGATTGTCGGTCACCTTTCTCTGGAGCCCCATTGTCTCCACACTGTGTCTAATCTCCAGACCTCTCCTCCCTTCGAACTGCTCTACCCTATCACCCAAAGCTCTTATCCAGATTTACTCTAAATCTCTATTTTCCTCTTTTTCAACCCTAAGAATTCCAAGTTTACTATGCATCACTATATACTGCAAAAACAACATAGACCTAGAAATTAGGGCAAATTTGGAGGACAGAAAAAAAGGCTCAACCTAGATCCTAGCTCTGTAACTCAGGATTCATGCGAAGTAAGGGCCCCCAAAAGACCCCTCATCTCAGGCAGATACTGCAATTCCTTTAACTTTTATGGCTGTATCAGAAGCAAATTTCTCCTGAATAATGGGTATGCCCTGCAGCACATCTGTAATACATAAAAGACCCAGCTCCTCAGAAGTCAGGTTGTATTTACACAAAGAAAAAAAAATCTCCCCAAATCCTCAGACATGCACACACATGTGTGCACACACACAGGGTAAGTTAAAACATATACACATTCTGGGAAGACTTTATAGGGATTACAGCTCATTTACCAGTACCTAAGACAGAAAAGCTTGTCATAGCTTCTTAGATATTCCCCTTGAGGTACTACAGAAATTGGCTTTTGGTTCAAAACCATTTTTCTGAGATGCTCACTACCTGTACTTCTTCCCTACAGTAACCCTTGTTACAGCTCAGGCCTGAAATCTGTATATGGTTCCTAACCGAGGACATGCCTGAGGAGTTTGAATTTGCATGATCACATCAGGAAATCTTTCCTGTAAGGACGGGTACTGACCTCATGGCAGATTTTCATTCATGCAACACTAAAAATGTTTTCCTGCAGTGTCGATTCAGCTCTGTCCATTAGAAAGCAGGTCACTTGGCTGCCCTACTGAGCTCCTCCACAACCAGTCAGGGAGAAGACAGAAATGAGTCAGCATTCAGCACAGACTAAAATGCTCCACAAATTTGTTTTCCAAGGAGAATGCCAGTACCTGATAGCTATCCCTAGACTTGTTAACAATACCTTCAGATAAGCACATTCTAAACATCATTATGGAGCTATCAGCTAGAGCCAAGAACTTAGAATTTGTTATGCATCAGGCACATGGTATTTCACTTTCCAAATACTAAGTTATATATGCTTCATCACAAATAGGACAGACATTAAAATAAATTGGCAATATCGTCTTAATTCTACCTCAGAGAGTAAATATTGAGCACTACATCCCACATCTAACCAATAGTGTTGCCAATTTAGCGGAAAATTTTAGCTTTCCAATTTTGCTATGTAACTACCATTTCTTAGGCTTTAAGCAGGAAAAAAAAAAAAAAGATGTAGGTCCTAATATGACTGTCAGAATATGAATCAGTGCACAACAGGTGCTGAAATGCTAAAACCTTAAGAAGAAATCTTGAATACACTGAATGTCTCCATGTGATTTTTTTAAGCCACGCAATGCATTGTTCCTTCTATCCAGAACTATCTAAGCCACTGCTCTGATAAGATTCTTGCCATTATGACACAACTCAGCCAATGATCTGAAAGGCATGAAAATAACCCAAATGTCCATATAAAGGAAGCGCTTATAACACTTTTAGATTGGAAGTCATTTTCACAAACTTGGATCCACACCCTGTAACATTCCTGAAGACTGCTGTTTTCTGAAAAGGACCATTTATGCCAGTTGAGAAGAATATTTCATTTACAGACACAGCTTAAAAAAATGTGAGCCAAAATTCTTGTTTATGATTATTTACAAAGTTATTTTACCTGTGTGCAGTAAATATGCACTATATATAAGGAAGATGAACTTATTTGATAGTCACTACAGTTCTTTAACGTTACAAAGTCAACAATGGAGTAACTGACCATTAAAATTGTCTGTTTAGAAAAAGTGAACAGACCTATGCCTTAAAAAAAAAAAAAAAAAAAAAAAAAAACCTTAAATACATTCTGGGGATCTCTTCCAGGTTACAATTATGTATCCTTATCTACTTAATTCATTCTTTGCTAATTTGTAACTTAACCATCTAAATAGGTTGCAAGCCTTTAGACCACACTAAGCAGGTCAGCTTCCAAGGCAAGATGGTTTCAACAGCAGGTCTCCCTAGAAGGCCTCCCACCAGAAGATTAAACCAAGCTGCTCCAGCTCCTAGCTTCTCTTAGAAGTCACCTGTGGAAACAATCTAGAGGCTCCTGATTCTTTCATTTTTAAACTTTACTTTAGAGAGGGACAGGAGAGAGGCAGAGGAGAGAGAGAGAATCAGGCTCCACCCTTAGCACACAGGCCAATCCCACAACCCTGGGATCATCACCTGAGCAGAAAGCAAGAGTCAGGCACTCAACCGACTGGGACACCCAGGTGACCCTCCCATCTCTATAAAAACAGGGCTTCCAAGTAAAGGCTTGCACACTTGAACGAAGTTTCCAAATCCAATATGGGTTCATAAGCACTCACACGGTGTACTCAAATGCTCGGTCAGCTTTGCTGCCTCCACTTCACTCACCCTCTGTCTCCTCTCACCCCGCCTCCAATTCACCACCACAGGCTGCATTACGGTAATTAGAGAAATCCAATGCCTGACCCTAAAAACCTCTGTCCCCTACCTCCCTTACCAGAATGGCTTACCAGAACCATTTTGCCACTTAACCAGGATGACCAGAGTCACATTTCTGAAGTTAGATTTTTCATTTGAGAAAATTCAAAGATAAATCGACAGTAGAATCCTATATAAAACATTCAGTCATCAAACCTCCGTTAAATGCTCGACAGATGAAGGTATTTTAAAGTCACTGTATTTCCCTTTCTTTACTAAAAAATATGTTACATTGTTGATGCCTATTGTTAAATAAGATACCAAACTTATTTTTGACATTAAAACATTTCCTGAAAAATGTTCCTTTTCAGGCAAGTTTAGATAATTTAAATATCTTTTGAAAGGATTAATGTGCTTATATTCACATCAGCATAATATAGAGAAATACTAAAGTACCTATGCTAAGCTTGAGAAAATTATTTTCTCACAATAGTTTATATATAATGAGGTGGGTGAGAAAGAGGATTTGAAATGTGTAACTAGAAATTATAAGCTTATTAGAATAAGTTTTGTATACTTCTCACCAATAGAACTAGATTGAATTACAGTGTGTGAGGAGTTTTGAACAAAATTTCCACTTCTGAGTAGGAAGTACAAAACACATCCATTCACAATTACTCCATATATAAATGTTTGAAAAAATTTCTAAAATGGTGTTCAGCTTATCTAAAATTTCACACTGAACTCACATAAGTTCTAGGATTTAAGATTATGTCTGTCTCCCACAGGGCACCAAAATAATTCATCGAGTAAGAGCATAATTTCCACCTTAAACCTTTAAAGAGCTCTAAAATGGATAAATTGCAAGTGACAGAAACCCTATCCCTAAACACCAGATTATTTGAAAAGAAATTTGTTCACTATTTACTTAACAAGTGCAAGAGTGGGTCAGTCTAGAGGTCCATATGCTGGGAAACACGTCTCCCACCTCTCCGCTGGTGTCCACTACAATTAAGTGGACCTTCCCAACAAGGTGAGAATGAGATTAATGACAACTGCAAGCTCACAGATCACCAGTTCAGCAAGCCCAGCAGAAAGAGCACACTTTTTCCCCGATACTGCCAAAAGATCGAGGTTGAAGGGACTTAGGCCTGGAGTTGTAGGCAGATCTGTCCCACCCAGGCCACGTGGACCAGGGGCAAGCCAGGTATCATCTTCCGAAGACAAATCAGGCCCTGCTTCCACCCAATAGACACAAAAGCCCATTTCCCCCTCCATGAAGCCCTTCAAGAATATGGACTACTCACCCATCGCAGAGCGTCTCCTGAAGCTGGCAATCCCCGACCGCCTCATCTGGCTCACCGTGACTCTTCTCTACGCCTTCCAGAAGGCCAAGGCCGAGCTCAGACTACCAACAAGGAGTTTCAGCCGCAGGAACGGTGGGACTCCCAGCCTATCACCTGCATCTGGCAGAACTGCACTGTCCGCGTGCACACTAGCGCTACTAAGCACATCAGACACCTCCCAAGCCCAGGCTCCAAGACGGCAGCGAATGCGTGGCATGACTGGGGTGCTCCCGGCCTCTGCGGTCTTCTACCAGTGACTGGTGAGCATCCCTCTGCGCATGTTCCACCTCTGGGCCTTCCTGGTCTGGGATGCTGAGCTGGGGCTACGACTGCATTCCGGTCACGTGGCTGACGCTCACCCTGCGCAGCCGCAGCATTGACGTGCTCGCGCACGTCCAAGACCAGTGCGGGCTCACTACGATGCAGCCCTGCACTCCCCTCTGCTACCTGGTCCCGCTTCATTGCGGGCCCTCTGGGGGTGGGACAGGCTGCCAACTGCCCATCTCTGACCACTGGAAGGCCTGTCTGCCTCTATAAGGGTCCCTGCTGCCCCTCCAGGGATGGCAGGCGGGGCACAGGCCAGCATCCGCAGAAGACAGCAGCACCCTGGGGAAATAGTGCTGATCCTGCCCAAGGGGCTCACAATGGCAATAAAATGCTGGGGGTAGGGTGGGCATTCCTGCAATACCTTGACATCAAATAAATAACATGAGAAGTCTTAAAGGAATAAAGCCAATCTCCTGCATCTACCAAGACAAAGGAAAGAAGCGTCATTCAGCCACACAGCAGAACAGAGAAGCCTGTTTTACAGAAAAATACGAACCTCGTCTTCTGGTATCTCCACAAAATGCAAGGATATAAGGTTCTCACATCTAGAAATTCAAATCTGAATAACCCAGCCACAAGACTTAGTTCTGGTAAGAAATTATCTGTAGATTTCAACTGGGTATTAATTATAAATTATAATTGCCCAAGGACATTTCTTCTCTGTTGCCTTTAGCTAGAAGTTATATTAACTTGTATTGTTATTTACTTCTGTACCTATTTTAGGACAAGCACTATGCTTGACCTATCATTTTTCCCTCATGGAATGCTGTCTAGTACAATATCATTTAGGCATTTATTATTTAATATTTATTGATGTGCCTTGGCATTTAATATTCTAAAAAAGATCTGGTTCTCTTTCAGTTTTCATCATTAGGCCCCATGAAGAAGAGAAACTGCATAGGGAAAGGAGCATAGTTTGTGAGTGCAGGCATATCTGCATTTTTGAGAGTTCATTATTTAGATTTTCTACAGGAAAAAAAAATGATTTCTCTTCAACTTGCACGTTTGTTGCTTGAAAGTTTGTGGGCTGCTTACAACACAAATACAAAAACTGAATTTAAGAGAAATAATGCATTCTTACTTCTTGATAAGTCACTTTATAGCATTGGGACCAAAATGCAAATTGTAGTCATTTGCTATAAGTGGTTTCCATTAAGATAACAAAACTATAAAACATTGTGGGGTTTTTTTTTTTGGTCAAATCTTTTTATAATTTATACCTAGCACTGTTAAGATACATTATTATTTAGCCCATTATTTGTACTAAGTGTTTTGCAGATGCTTCATTATGCTTTTCTAAAACTCATTATTACCATTTCCTCATTTGAATCAGTTGAGACCTAACTTTCTCTATTTAGGAGACTAAGTCTAAATCAAGGAGGTTGTGTGTAATTATTATAATTCACCTGTGATCATTGAGGTATGTTGAATGAGAATATATCACAAATTCTAATGATCAAAAAACCATATTACAAGTCAAAAAAGTCAAAAAGCTAATAAATCTATACCCTTAAAACAGGTTGGGCTTTTCACGCCACTCTGAAGATAAGACCACATTCCTGCCTGTCATGTTGATAAGCAATATTAACATCAACTCAAGTGACATTTATTTAGAGCCTGAGAAAGGACACCCTTCCACAATTTGCTCCAACAGCAGCTTGAAACCTTACCATTCTCCAACTGTAAGGAGAATTAGTCCTTCAATTCAAGACTTTGTGGGGGAGGGGAGAGGGTAGACGAACACTCCAGGAACAGTTGAAGGAAGCAACTAAAAAGAGTTGAGGCCACACCAAGTACTTCATACCTTCCCTTAGGTCAACCCTCACTGCTCCTTCATTTATACCCATGCACAAAAGCAAGCACAAATAGCCAGCGCTCAAGAACTGAAAGTAGTAGTCAGTAAAATAGATATCACTGTAACACTGATCAGCCCCAATTCCCAGACCTCAGTCCAGGTTGGAAGAGGGAGTAGTGGCTAGCTGGGGGCTGGAGGGGTAAGAAGTGATTTTACTGTACCTGTGTTTGGATGCCTTTGAAGACTCATCATAAAATGGAAGACTTTCCCTTGGGGGGAAACAGCACATGAAAAATGGAATTAGCACCATGTTAAACTTTACTACACATTTTAACTTTCTTTCCAGTATAATATGACACAGTAGTAAGAATTCAGATAGGTAGACAGATAGAATCTTTAAAACAATACCTTTTGAGTAGGTCCTAGAAAATTTTGAATTTGTTTCCTTCCCCTTAGCCAACAGTAGCACTTATGTTTTTTTTTAAGAGAAATCATGGTTTTTTTTAATTTACATCTTAGTTAGCATATAGAACAGTAGCCCTTATAGTCCTGCGCATTGTTCTGCACTAGAAAGCAGAGTCCTTGACAAATTCATTTAGATTAAAAATCTTATTTTCCCTATTTAACCAATGACTCTACATATGGTAAATAAGTTTGATTACAATTCTTTAATTTTTTACTGTTTATTTTTTTTAGACAGTGAGAGACAGAAATGAGGGAGGAGCAGGGAGGGAGGGAGGGAGAGAGGGAGACACAGAATCTGAAGTAGGTTACAGGCTCTGAGCTGTCAGCATAGAGCCTGACATGGGGCTCAAGCATTGGAACCATGAGATCATGACCTGAGCTGAAATCAGACATTTAACCAACTGAGCCACCGAGGCGCCCCTGATTAGAATTCTAAGGGTCATGATCTGTGAATCACATTTTTAGGTTATTCCCAAAATTTTTTAAACATGAGAGTTAAACACTCAAGTATACTTTTTAAAAGTCACCAGAAAATGCCCCCTGGAACAGCTGGACACCATGAAAAACCATGATCCATATTGTTCGTATGAAAATGAAACAGTACAATCTCCTGATTTGGCCTTCAATATTGAAGTAACATAGCCAATTACAGAGGAACATTCTGATAGGTATAGGAAAAGGAATCATTTATTCAGAAAGTTCTTTGGAGCACATTCTATTCCATATGGCTCTACCAAGGAAATCCCAGATTTGAAGAGAGCAGCCCATTCATTTAGGTAGCTTCCAACATATTTTAAAAATTAATGTGTAAAGAAATGCCCTAGGAAGGCTTTTCATTTTTAAACCGAGTAACTTGTCTGTATTAGCTGCCACCAGAATACTCATAATAAAATCTGAAATTTACAATGTTCTAAGAACTCTACAAATGTGCATATTGTTTAAGTAGTTGTGACAGAAACCACATGATCTGCAAAGCCTTAAATATTTACTATCTGGCTTACCCCGCTGGAAAAGAAGTTTGCTAACCCAGGACCAAACGAAAGCTAATGATTTTTTTTAACCTCTTCCCTGCTTCATTGCTTTGGTTAAATGTTGGTTTCTATTGTTGAGTAGTCAAAACTATCAGTATTTAAATTCTGCAGTTCGAATCTACTTAAGAATCAACAATCTCCCATCAGCTGTCATAAATTTATACTTTGCTGACAAAAATCTCTACACAGCCCCTTCTCATCTGGATCATACACCTGCTTTCTAGGTACTCCTATGATACAGGTCTCATCTGACTTTTATAAGGAAGTTACAGGACCACCTTGGAGCTATAGCATCTGTTTCCAATTATCTAACAGCAAATGATTAGGCAATTAGACATTTTAAAGTCTATTTTTTATCTATGTAGCTAGTAAACTCTAAATTTTGGTCCCTAATCTCACTTGTAGAGACCATGTTTTTTCCATGAAAGGTGGTGGTTTCTGGGCCAACATGCCCTTAGAAGGGGTCAGCACTAAAAGAATCCTTTTAAGGGACTGAGGTAGCACATTGGGAAGGAAAATGTGGACTAGCTATTTATAATCTATTTACCCCCTTCATCTGAACAATTGCAAAACTCCTACAGCTGCCTGCCTATCCATCTTTCTATTTCTCTTTTTTTCCTTTTCCTTCTTTTCTCATCTCCTGGAGAAAAAAAAAAGAGTGGATCCAGATTATCAGGAAAGAAAAAGCAATAGAGAATCATTAGTTCAGTTCCTTCTCTGCTTACACGCTGGCCCCAGCCCTGTCCTTAAAGCTAACACTGCCATGCATTTTGCTGTGAGATAAGTTACAAACTCAACATAAAAGTCACCAAAAAAACAAAAACAAAAACCACAAAATGTCCTAGAGATTTCAGCTACATGCATTATGTACTCACTAATTAACACAAAGCCTAAAGAGTAACCTATAGAAGCAATTAGGTCTAAACCAAAAGGAAATCATACTGTTTCAAACAGAAATGTTAATAAATATGGAAATCCTGACCTATAGCTCAAGGGTGTTGTCAGTATTCAAATTACAGTTTGAGTCAAGGCAGGAAGAAACAAGGTAAAAAAGAGGACAGCACAGAGATTAAGAGGATGCTAGAAGAACTATTGAAAATGTGGCATGATCTTCAGGAGGAATGACCTTTACCTCTGGCAATAAAGAAGTCTTTGGAGACTTTAGCTCAGATCCTTTCCACAGAGCAAAGGGAGCAGAAGGTGGATATTCACACCCATGGAAACTAGAAGTAGAAGCAGACTCTTCAGATCCAAAGGACAAAGATAAATAAAAGAGTAAAGCTTTAAAGCTTAAAAACCCAAGGCTCCTTCGTGTCCATGTTTCATACTTTCCTATCCCTCTGCAATACAGTAGCCCTAATTAAAAGCAGTAATTGAAAGAGGGACGGAGAGGAAGGGTGACCAGAGAAAAGAAAAGGAGAGTAGGCCACGGGGCAGGTAAAGAACATGAGCAAGAATGAGCTGGATACCCAGAGTCGAAGACAGAAAGCGGACTGGAAAACAGATGGGATTGGGAAACAAATTTAGTAGAAAAGCAGATTTGTGGAAAGAGGGAAAAACAGCACTGGGGAGGCAGGAACGGATGGAATGAAAAACAACAGAGAAGGACCTATGGAAAATCCCCAAAAGGCAGCAAGGAGGAGGAGGAAGTAAAAGCAAAAATAAAAGGAGAGAAGGGATTAACCCAAAAGCAGTTTAGGTTTGTTTACCAACTAGTATTACAAAAAAACTAGTTGAAAATAACCCCAGAAATTTGAAACCACAGTGAAACTGTATGTTATTTTAAATTTTACCTCAAAAGAGAGTGATACTAATTTTAAGATCTTAGGCTCTGGATGGGAGAAGATTAGGATAAGGCTAAGATTTGAAGTACAGATTGTGTAAATTCCAGAGAGTTCAGGAAAAGAAACCTCTTTCAACATAACTGGCTATTCAAGGGCAGTTACAGGAAAAAGAATCATCAAATGTCGAGAATGGTGTTCTTTTAACATGCTCTAGGGTAGAACGCATCTTTACTAGTCAATCCACCTGCAGCAAGAAATGGAGAATAAAAAATTGCACTGTTACTGTGTGCCCAGCACAAAGTAAGGGCTCATTAAATATTTACTGATAGAATGAACTCATCTTTTTTATTATTATGGTGAAATAAATATCATGGGTTAAGGACATTTGAAATCCCAATTCAGAGTTGTAAGAGGCAACTAAATCTTTCTAAAACTGTAACAAGGTATGAGCCAAGGTATTGCTTAAAAGAGATCACCACTTGTTGAACTACTATGTGTAGAACAAGATTCTAAGCACTTTCTTATCTTATTTAATCTTCCCAGCACACCTGGAAGATGATGATTATTCTCTCCAATCAACAGTTTCAAAAACTAAGACTCAAGGAATTTTAGTGTATCACCCACTAGTCAATAAGGACTTTTGAGGACTGGAACTTGTGTGCCAGAAATAAATTACACAAAGCCAGGGGTTTTAACCTATTTTGGTCTCTGTTGTTTCTTCCTAGATAAATGCCTGACACAAAGAAGAAACTGGACAAGTACTTATTGAACGAATACATAAGTGAATGAATGCCTATGTATGATCAGACAACTGATCATATGGCTAGGGGAAAAATATACATAATCTTGCCAACTGGTCTCATTTTAAATTCATGATGGTTAACCTCCAAAGTGGACTCCTAGCCTTGACATAGCAATCCAAGTTCTTTCAGTCCCGTGTGTGTGTGTGTGTGTGTGTGTGTGTATGAAAGTATTTAAAACTGTGAGTCAGGATGAGATCACTTCACGTAAGTGCAGGGGGAAAAAAAGATCTAATGTTTAAAAGCCAGAGAGACCAGGAAAAAAAAAATTGAAAATAATTTTAAGAGCAGCTAGTGTGGCAGGGCAAGACTTAAGAGAATGGTATCCCGGCAGCAAAGAGAAGGGAGTATCTCAAAAAGGGGATAATTAGTCGGTTTCTCTAAGAAACACATGTGCATGCAGGTTTCCTAGGGACTGCTCTCAGGATTAGCACCTGTAAGGAACTGGGAAACACAGGACAGTGCAGAGGGCTTGACTAATGTACAGGGAACTGGAAAGTTAGGATAGATAGTCCCCTACCCTCTTGAAGCAAGATGCCCGCATACACCTCTCATTGGATTCAGCTGGTCTCAAGATTACCTAATACTTCTCCTGCTTCACTTTCTATTATCTAGATTCACCTTACCCTGGGGGTAAATCCCAAATTCCCCTCCAGACCAATAATTAAAGTCTCAGTACAACCTGAACAGAGAAGGGCTAAATCTGCTGAGAAAGGGACTTCACAGAAAAGAGGGGCAGGACTTGGCAACATGTTTACTCTTCCGTTTTCACTGTAAGTTTCCTCCAACACTGGGTTGTGTGTAGTCTACATCAGTGACATAGTGCTTGCCCTCTCACCTTGAGCATTTATGCCATCAGATGGCACCAACTATTTTACCTCCTTACAGCAGCTGTAAACAGTCTCAGGGAGGCCTGCTCAGTCCTCGAGGATTTTGGCTTCTGGGCTCCATACCATTCTTTCCAATACTATTTTGGTCCTAATTCTTAGAGAGTTCAATATCCACAAAGCTCATTTCCGTCGCGGGACCTCTCTTTCAAGGATCCTGTTGTCTACTTTGTCTTACCCATCCACTCAGGTGTTCATACCTGAGAACTTAGCAATACCAAAAACTGAAACCGTAAGCTGTCTGTATCAACCAGAGAAACAGAACCACTAAAAATCTAACAAATAGAACAGAAATGGGAGCTGGTTACTCACCTTCGGTAAGGCTGCTATCTTCATGTCCAATGCTAGAACTGTCCACAGGGCAGGCAGTTAAAAAGGAAGAATATAAAAATGGAGAGAAAACAAATTAGAACCCACAAGGACAGATGGGAAGCCATTTCAGTCTCTCACCACTTCCAACCTTAAGTTGGGCACCTTGCTGCTGGAGATACTGAGGCCCTCCATGAAGGAGTGAGACACATACCTGACCCAAGGGATGGAGAAGCTGAAGGAGAATCCAGGGGGTGTTGTGGTGGCAGTCTAGCTGCTGCCCAAAGCAGTGAGATAACCCAGCAAACAGGCAACAATGTACATGAGCTACAAAGCACGCACCCTGTTTTTGAGCATAAAAACAAGATGACTGTTGCCTTGATCCCACCCTCCCCCTAAATACAAACATGCCAGAAGGTTCAGCTGGACCAAATTGGCTCATTGAAAAACCACCATCCCCACCTCCCATAGTTTTAATTTAAACTAGGTACTCCCTGGAAACCAGCTGCTATCCTTCCAGCTCATTACCTCTAGAACTCTTCCAACAGTTCTTTGCTACCACTCCAAAGTGTCCAATAATCCAGCAATCCTTTTAAGGTGCCTCACAGTCACTATATCCTCATTTCCTCTGTACCCGTTTATTATTGGTATCACCCCCTTGCATAAGCCCATATCTCACCTTCCTCTCTCTTTTCATCATGCTCACCTGCTCAAACATCACACACACCGCACATACACACACAATTAAATCCAACTCTCCACTTGTTGCCTGAACCAGCACAGCTGGACTATTACTGCAAAAAAAAAAAACCAAAAAACAAAAAAAAAAAAACCACATAACCATTCTAATAGACCTTACTTTGAGTTCACTCACCTCAGATGAAGTCCTCATGCTCTCCAGAAGCCCTACTATATTTCCCCAGGATACATAGATACACCATCTCAAACCCTCTCCATTTCGGGCTTCTCTTTAACTTTCAAACACAGCCTCCATCTTTCACGCTCAGCTCATGATCTTGCTGCTATTTGTGTCTGTTATCTACTGCTGCTTAATAAAACATACTGAAAGGTAGCAGCTTAAAACAGGAACAATGATTCAACTCACTGTTCTGTGACTTGGTAATTTGGGCTGTGTTTACTGTGTTCTCAGCTGGGTTCACTCGCAGGTGTGGGCCTCAAATGAGATGGCTGGGAAGGCAGAGGCAGCTGGGCGCCCCATCCACATGGATTTTCACTCTCCGTCATCATTTCTAGAATGAGAATGGAAGCTTCACGACTTCTCAAGGCCTAGGGTTAGAACTGGAAAAATATCACTTCTGCTGCATTCTGTGGGACAGAGCAAATCACAGGTCAAATTTAAAGAATTGTGGAAACAGACTTCACCTCTTGATGATAGGTCAATCTATGGCTATATTTAGAACCTATCAAATTGTTTTATTACCCATGAAAAGGACAATGGATCACAAATAAGGACAGAAAGCAAAAGAAATGCCATATCCATATTTTTCATTTTACCTATTTTATCAACATTCTCATATAAATAAAGATTATCAAAATTTATTCAATATTTGTGCTTTGTGCTTTCTTAATTTAAATATTTATTGAATTAGGGGTGTCTGGGTGGCTCAGTCGGTTGAGTGTCCAACTTTCACTCAGGTCATGATCTCACAGTTCGTGAGTTTAAGCCCCGCATCAGGCTCTGTGCTGACAGCTCAGAGCCTGGAGCCTGCTTTGGATTCTGTGTCTCCTTCTCTGCCCCTCCCCTGCTCATGCTCAGTCTCTCTCTCTCTGTAAAATAAATAAACACTTAAAAAAAATTTTTTTAATAAATAAGTATTGATTGAATTGCACATTAAATATTCTCTGATAGGGATCAGCACAGTATGGTCCATAGGCCAAATACAGACAGTGAATAAAACTTTTGTAAATAAAGTTTTATTGGAACATAGTCATGTTCATTCATTTATGTAAATCTATAACTGTGTTCATACTACAGCAAAGGAGTTGTGTAGTTGCAACAGAGATAGTATGACCCATAAAGCCTAAAATATTTATCTGGCCTTTTACAGAATAAATTTGCCAATTCCTCCTTGATGGCATCATTTTTCCATCTCTGAGTAAGCCTATTGATTCTACAAATTCTAGCAGACATGATGTCCATTATTCAAATCCCAGTGGTTTATGCAAAAGAACTACCTCAACAGTGCCACACTTTATAGGCTCAACCTTTGTGTTCCAAGAAATTTCTTTGGTAGGCTTTTCAGATGCTGCCACATAAAATGAAATATTTATTCCATATAATAGAACCAAAAATTCCCTGCAAAGAACACTTAGTACAGCCACCTTTTCAAATAGCACTAACCCTTAGTAATGCATAAGATCGTCTTTTACTTTATCAAACCATTAATCAAGCATAAAAGAGTAATACTTAGATAGAGCTCTAAAGTATTATTGCACTTCAAAATCATCCAGGGAAGTTACTAACAGGCTGATTCTCAAGCCCCATCCCTCAGATACTATAATCCACTAGGTTTGAAGAATGGCCCAGGAACCTGCATTTTTAACAAGCACTACACTGATTTTGATGCTGGTGGTCTAGAGACCTCATTTTGAGAAACTCTAAACTAACTAGGGTGAGTAACCAGAAATAAATGAGGCTTAATTAATCATTGCTTTTACTGCTTTGTTTTCTAGGGGAAAAAAAATCAGTATCCCCATAGTTTACCAGGTAAATAATGTAATACATCATTTCCTTAGAATTTTTGCCAGCGTTGAATAGAAGGTCATTGTTAGGCAGTTTGGAATCTATTCCAAAAGTTACTTTGCTCAACCTCTTTATGGTCATCCTGATAATATTGATTATATCTATATTTTACCAGCATTTTAAAATTATCAGAACTATTGGACCTTTTTAGCATTTTGGAAGGCACTTCTCTATTCCCCCCTCTCTCCTTAGAACCTATTACAATACAGTTTGCTGAGATTTTTCCTTTAAAAACATGTAATGGAAAAAGAATTGAAATTAAAAAATTAGATGTGTCATCTGTGTATGCAGACTCAAAGCAAATTTCTCACTTGTAACATGAGGGGATCATACTGACTATGCTTTGCTATACCTCACATATTTGACAATGTGTGATTTTCTGCTCTTTACATTTATATCAAGACTGTAAAGATGAATTTCAAGTGTTCACATCTATACTTATTTAGGGAATAAAAGTAGATTAAGAAAGTTCTCATATTGTCACAGATATTGTACTCTCTTTAGTAGGTACCTAAATAAAAAAATAGGAAACTGTACTTTAAATTGACACCCATTGGAGGAAATGGTATTCTTTTTTTTCCTTTTAAATCCATGAATACATGGAAAGTTACATTTCATTACAATTTCAATTTTGTATGACTCTATCACTGGAATGCTGCTCGTGAAATGTAATGACAGTTTAGGCCATTGGTTCACCTATGAATAACTCAGATGTTTTAGCTGGACGAATTCTCATTCCATGTTGACTATTTTGCTACTACCATAAATAATGTTCAGGCAGAGCTTTGTGGAGGAAAATGAAGAATTTTTTTGCAGTACTTTTGATAGTGTACACATGGAAATGCCCAAAATTGTTCTCCTTCTTTATTATTTTGCATTTATATAGCACCTTCTATATGACTTAAAACCCATAAAAATTGAAGGCAATGAATTGATGCCTGAGAGAAATTTAATAGAATAGGACCCAGAATGAGGCACAGAAGAGAAACAATGCTCCTGTGATTATGACTTTATAAACAAATCCAATTGCTTTTTGCTGTGCGGGGTTTTTTTTTTCCTGTTTGTATACCCATTTCCACACATATGGAACAATAAATCCAGCAGTTTCCAGCAAAGGCATCAAATAGCCTAGATGTCAAAGAGACAAAGGAATGATACGCTCTTGAAAGTGGCCATGAATGTCACCAACTCAGAAGCCACAGCTTTTGAGCAGGGTGTCCCTGAGCAAATACACTAACAGCAACAGAAGTAACACTTTCTATTTATATACTGCTTTTTTAGGTAGTAGGCATTACCCTAAGTATTTTACACGCCTTATATCATTTAATTTTCACAAAACACAGAATCTTATTAGGAAAGTATCATATCCCACTTTTAGTGATGAGGATTTCAGTGTTGGAGGTTAAAACTTTGGGTGCCAATTATATTGTCAGAAAGATGCGGAGCCCATGAGCAGATCTATGTTCAACCACAGGTGTATCTTCACTCAGGCAAGTAATGACTTTCTTCTTTTGGAGGATTCGCTCTTCATCTTTCCCATTCTCCAACCCAATATCGCATCCACTTTAGAGGCTATTGCCTTGTTTCTGTTTCCATTAAGAGCCCACCAAACTCCTCAGCACGCAGTAGGTCCTTAACAAATGGTTGTTCTTTTCCTTTTCTCCCCACTATGAATAATTACTCTTCTGCCTGGCTCAGCTCTCTGCTCTCTGAAGTGGAAGCCATGTGGCTGATAAACATGTACTCGGTAAAAAATAAATGATGAAAACCAATATTAATCAGTTATCTTGGTATATTTACATTTTAACATGAGATTGCTGAAAACACAGCACTCAGTCTAAAGGATCCATTTCAGACTCTGTGACAGGCTAGTGGTAGAGATGTTGGAGGGTAAGAAGATCTCAGAGTAACCAACCATCCCAGTTTTCCCAGACCAAGAGGTTTCCCAGGACATGGGACTTTCAGTGCCCAAATTGGACCATCCCAGGAACACTAGGGTCACCCCACCCTAACTTCTCTGAAATAGCTCCAGTGATATTCCCTTAGGGCTAATCCACTAGTGTGGGAAAGGCCATACATTGTTTTGTCCACCCAAACAGATACACATAAACATTAGCTGAGGAGAAACTTTGAAAGGAATGGATAATGGTATAAGTGTGTGAAACAAAAACAAAAATATATGACCCCAAAAAATGCTTCTAATATCACTGATCAAATTTCATTTTTAAATACTAAAGGGGACCCTAGGATCATGGGAATTCTATACAATTATATGACATAGTTAATTTGTATTTTTATCCCCCCCCCCACCCTTGGGTTGATTTCCAGGAAACTTATTGAAATATTGAAAATTTGTTCAATATAGATACACTTACTCAAAACGAAGCTTACTAGCATGACATGTGTCTATAGACACACTTACTACCTCATGACATGAGGAGGAGTTCATGAGACCAACATAGTTACTTATTTACTGTGACCAAAATGCTCAGTGATTTGTATTTCAAGGTAAACTATAATATTGAAACACTGTAATTTCAGATTTTAGAACCAGGTCAAGATTTTTTCTGTAAGATAGTTACCCTTAAAACTTTATAATATCTGTGTCCTATATCTTCTAGAAATCCTGGGTTCACACACTATATATCAATGAAGTGGGAAATACAAAGAATTTTTAGATTAAGGCAATAAACAGAACAATGTAATTTTTGTCTAACTTTCTTGAACTACTTTCTTAGGAAAATGGAATACCTAATGGCATTTAGAACATCGTTTTTTTTGTAGACCCAAGTTGCTAGGAATAACAAAACACAAGCAATATACTGAGGAAATTTGATGTCCAATTTAAATAATAAAATATCTATACACATTCTAAAGTCTTTCTTAGAAAAAGCATTACAGTTGCCTTCACACTTTTTCAAGTCCATGAGACTCTCTCTCCTGAGTCTGATGCTAGTAGAGGAAATACTGAGAGAGAAAAAAGAAGAAGAAATAAATAATTTAGCATTTATTAATGTATTTTTTTACACTAACTGATACTGCACCATTGTTCCCAGCTCTTCCTGGACGTGAGCATAAGGAAGTGGAAATAGAAGGAGAGGAAGGTAAGTAGGGTAGAGAAGTGAAGATGGAAAATTTTTTTGTTACTTCCAATCATTCAGATTGTGGTACCACCTTTTCCCCACCACCACCCTCCCATAAAAGACTCCAAATCACAAATACTGCAAAGGCAGTATTAGGTTATTCATGCTAACTGTAAGTAATGGGCCAGAGAAGTAAATTAAAGCATAACATTATGAAGTTTCTTATAGCTAATACCTCTCTATCATTTTATTAGAAAAGTTTTTGTAGCAAATTAAATTTTCATCACTGTACACTCAATGTTACTATTTATTAGATTTCCAGTGAGTAATTAGAGTTTTTAATTAAACAATAAACCTTCAAAAACTAAATGTAGGTACTTAGGTCTAAAATTAATGGAGAGGCACCTGGGTGGCTCAGTCGGTTAAGTATCTGACTCTTGATTTCAGCTCCGGTCATGATCTCACAGTTCGTGAGTTCAAGCCCTGTGTTGGGCTCCACACTGACAGTGCAGAGCCTGCTTGGGATTTTCTTTCTCCCTTTCTCTCTCTGCCCCTTTCTCTTTCTCTCTCTCTCAATATAAATAAACTTCAAAAAAAAAACAAATTTAAAAATTATGGAGTGGGATCAAAGGGTAAATGATATCAAGAACGTCTTTTATTTCTGTCCAAGTCACTTCTTTTCTACTTTTGGTCAGTTAGCGTATGTTATTCCCCCACTCTGTGCGTGGAGAATTGAAGCAACACAGAAGGAGAAAAATGAAGTGTGACTTGGAGAACTAGCCATAGCCTAGACCTACAAATGCTGTCTCCTTTTGCTAAGCACTCTGATAAATACTGTAAATATTTTACTGCAAGTTAATATCTACCTCATTAAGGACTCACCCCACAAGGAAGATAGTATTATTATCCCCATTTTACAAATAAGGGGATTAAGGTAATGAATGCTTGAGTAACTTACCTGAGATGATATGTCTAATAAATAGAAGAACTGGGTTTTTATCACAAACATCCTAGTTTCAGATTCCGTGCTCTTAATTAACCACACTCCTCTCTCTGAGAAAATGGCTATTCACAAGTATACTATCAAATTAAGATAGTTAAAAGGTAGCAGGTGAATGAGTGAGCTAAAGCTCTGTGCAACAACGTGGATGAATCTCACAGACACAATACTGAGTAAAAGAAACCAGACTAAAGAGTACACGGGGTATTATTCCGTTTATATTAAATAACCAAAATCAAGCAAAGCAAACCTGTGCTGTTAGAAGTTAGAGTGGTAGTTACCCTTGGGAGTGAGGGGTGGTAACAGGAAGAATATATGAGGAGTGGTTCTGGAGCTGTTAAGTCTGTTTTTTGTTCTGGGTGTTGATTACATGGTGTGATCATTTGTGAAAATGCATCCGGCTACGTACTTAAACAACATGTGCCCTTTTCTGTACATAATTACAGTCAAGAAAAGGTTTGAAAGAGGGGGAATGGGAACTTTCAGGTCACCTTAGATAAAACAGTGAATAGGCCTCTCCTCACTCCTATTAACTCTCTGTCCCATTCCAAGGCAGGGGATCCTGAAGTATCATATCCCCATTATACCTTCCTACCTTTCTCCTTCTTTTCTTTAATTCTCTCCTGCAAAAAAAGCTAAAAGCAGGAAAAGCTATTTCTAGTTTCCTCTACTAAATAATAATTTGAATATCCCACCTCAATTTATTTGGGATAAAGGGTTACAAATAAAGTTAAGAATGATAAAATTTCTGACCCACCAATAATTTAAAAAGTTGTCAGTAACTAAATAGCTTTTCTCCAAACATCAAGACTGATGGGTAAATTTGCCTCAAGATCACAACAAAGTTCTTTCCTTACTTATGCTGTTCCATCCAGTACCAGAAGGGGAAGAGAGGGAGGTGGTGTTGCAAATTGGGCTTTTTGTTAGTATTGGGAAGAAAAAGAAACCCAGAATCCACATTCTGAATGGTTAAAAAAAAATGTAAAATCTAGGATATCTGATTTTCATGGCTTGAAAACTCAGAACATTGGTTTCAAGCAGGATGTATATTCCATTAAACTGCCATATAAGCCTTTTGAGTCTGAGACACCTAATAATGAGAAAAATAAGGAAGAAAACACACCACATTCTCAGAGATTGTTTCTAATGGAAACCTAGTTTTGACAACCCTACCACCTGCTTTATATCATTAAACTGAAGGAGACTATGAATAGGAAGGGGGTGGAGAGACATTGCTAATAAAATATTTAAGAACATCAGGAAGAGCCATGTCAGGCTTTTAGTTTACCCAGAAAAAGCATCTTCCTAAAGTATCAGTCAACCAAGATTTACTGTATTAATAAAATCACCTTCAGATTATAAAGGTAGAAAAAATGCACAAAATGCAGACAGATAACCTATTTTTAAAGTCTGGAATAAGAGGGCAAAATGTCCTAGAAGAAAGGCAATGTCAAGCATCTTGCTCTTTGTGGCTGCGGGATTTACTTTGACCTCATCATTCGCAGGTGATTGGGACTGAATACCAATATTTGAAAATCATCTAGGAGCCGTATTCTAATGGGACAGGAATGTCCACATAATGTTAGAGAACATTTGGTATCTTTTGAAACAAACAAGCAAACAAACAAAGAAGCAGGGGTGGCTCCATAGTTAAATTCTGAACTATTATCTCCTCCACAATTATTTTTGCTATAGGAGATGAATGATTGATTGCATACGGTGGAATTTACCATCTTTCAAATGTGCATTTTCCTCTTGAACACTGAAATAATGATGGTCCCAGAGAGCCATGCAGATTGCCCAATCTATCAGTGTTTTTCTCTATGTTTGACTTTCATCCCTCTGCATTTGATTGCTTCTGAAATAATGGTAGCAGAATTGAAAATACTCTCTCTATTCCCCAGGTGATTTTCATTTGTGATAGATAAGCAAATGCAATTTTCCCTATTACAGTAACCAGAGAAAGACACCCCCCAGACATTAGTGAGCTCAATAAATACCGGGGAGGGGATCCCATTGGGCCCACTAGCCCACTCCAATGAGAGGCAAATAGGGATTATGCACAGCTAAGCAAGCAAAGTCAGTGTTCATCCACACATTCTCAGTGACTGGACATCCCATCTAAGCATTAAGAGTATATTTCATTCTAATTCTGGCGCTTATTTTCTGCATAGTAAAAATGAGATTAAGCAGAAATCCTGTGCTATGATTTTGTATTAATTTAAAGTGATATGAGAAGCTTGAATTATCTATCATTTCAGTACATTTGAGTTGCTGTCTCTGTCTGACTTCAGCTTCCCTGCAATGGAAGTCCCTCTACCCGGTCCTTCCCCTCACCCACACACCAAACCAGTCAGTACTGAACAATGGGAAATAGTCTTCTTTATGGCATTTACTGTTTATCACTGACTGCAGAGGGGTCTGCGTAGGAAAATTCTTGAGGGTTTTGCAAGAAAATGTGAGCTGTCAGCCTCACTGATCTGCATAAAATTCCTCCTCAGTCTCAACTATTTTGCTTTTGTTTCGGGTTATTTTAAATGGGGAACAAACATAAAGGAAAATGTTTTAAAAGCCCAACCTTAGGCTTCTTTCACTCCATATTTTGTTACTTTCTTTTTTCAGTGAGAAAAACTTAATTATGTAAAGTAGTGACAGCTCACCCAGATCCTTCACTGATCCCCAGCACAGATAAGCAATTTTGAAGAAGCTAAATATTCAGTGAAGATACTGCTAATCACTACCCCAGGAACAGCCCAACAGAAAGATTATTCTTTGCATTGTGGATGCGCTTGTCATTTGCAGAGCTTTGCAAACACTCCAAAAAGGAGAAGCTTGGGGAAAAATAACTCTCAAAGGTGAAAATGCAAAATATACACCCTTTCATAAATTATACCATTATGGGTGTTATAAGGGTCTTAGAAACTAAGGGAGAGGCTCTTATAATTTCAGAAGGAAATGAAAAATCTCACATGAGATGGAAGCTCTCCAAATTAAGCCATTACACTGAGAAATATATACAATGCACCATTCTTTTATTTTAAAATTTTTTAATGTTTATTTATTTTTGAGAGAGACAGACAGATAAGACAGAGTGTGAGCGCTGGAGAGGCAGAAAGAGTGAGGGAGACACAGAATCCGAAGCAGGCTCCAGGCTCCGAGCTATCAGCACAGAGCCCAACATGGGGCTCGAATTCACGAACCGTGAGACCGTGACCCGAGCAGAAGTCCTACTCTGAACCAACTGAGTCACCCAGGTGCCTGTACAATATACCATTTTTTAGAAATAATAATTAATACATTCTAAGAGCAATTCTAACTAAAGCTAGAAATGCTTTTCCCCATTTTTGATCCAACACTCGGCAAAAGTAGTCTCAAGGTTGATACCTACATGCACAATACCTTACTTCATCACATTGTACTTGGGCCATACATTATTATTAGAAGAACTTCCTAACCTTGAAATTCGATCTTTTCTATTTGGGTAATTTTGTAGTTTTTAGAAAATTCATCCATACCTAAACTTAAAATTTAAAAGCCCGATGAAAGTATAATGAAGAGCATAATAATGTAAATAATATATGAATGAATAAGAAGATACTTGAAAATGTAAGCAATACCACTCTAAATGTCATCATTAGAGATGTCCTTTGGCATGTCCAAGAATAATTGATCATATATTTGTAGCATTCATGCCAGGCCCTTCCTACACAAATGTCTGAGATGCTAACTTCATGAAACTTTGTAGATAGAGCCATGTCCACGTTTTCAGGGGCTTAGGTGTCCGTGACAGACTCCAGCGTGGAGCTCCTGACTCCACATTCTTGGCTTTCATGCCTTGCCCCTATACCTTAGGCATCCTCTTGTCTCTGCTCTGAACCGAGCCAGACACAGAACTCATCTTCTCTTCACTGGTTTCCACCCACAAAACAGCTACAATTTTCCTGAAAGTTTAGGGAGACAAAGAAGCTTTACGGCCAGAAACACAAACAACTGAAAATTGAACAGTAGCTATCCCTGTTCAAAAAGGTGCTTGGGAAAACCACTGCCCCTTCTGCTTCGTTCCCTCCCTTCTCTGTGGTGCTCACTTGTTCCAAACTCCCAGCCATTTCTCTTTCAGAGCAGTTTTACTTCTTTTTTTCTCCTTTCAGACCTTGCACTTCCACCCCCGAGGAAATTGTCAAGATATCTTCCTTACAAAAGACGATTCTTACCCAAAGGCGATTTCAGAAATCTGCTTTTAAGATCATTGTTTTACCCCATTATTTCTCTCAGTTGATTTCAACAGTGCCTTGTTTTAAGCAGAATTGATATTATTGTATTCGCATTTCATACACAGGAAACTAAGGTTAAGAAAGATGAAGTTACTTGCAAGGGTCACACAGCTAAGTAGAGTCAAAACCAGAATTCAGGTCACCTGTACTCCGGAGCCCCACTTCGTTACAAGCCAAGTTTCTGGCTCTCTGTCAACTAACCTTTCTCTCCTCTCCCTCCAAGAAAGATTGGAAGTTCTCAAGAAATATAGTCCTTATGTTATGTGTTAATAAGTGTAGCAAACATACATCAGTTCAGTGGATTCCAAAGCATTGCCCCTGAATCAGCAGCATCAGCATCTCCTGGGAACTTATTAGAAATGCACATTCATAGGCCCATTCCAGACCTGAATGAGAAACTCGGGGACTGGGGTCCAACAGACTTGGTTTTTACACTCCTTCCAGGTGATGTATACTAAAATTTGAGAACCACTGGACCAGATGCACATCAAACCAGTTCCCTCTTCTTCCTAGGCAGAGAACTAGATAGACCACATTTCCCAGACACTTTAGACATAGCCAATGGAATATGAACAAAATCAATGGACATTATTTCCTGGTTACATTAATAAAAACTTCCCATTAATTACAATCCATGTTTCCCCTTCCTTTGTCCTGTTGCAGCGTAATGTTGATCCCAAAAGATCTGTATGGAATATGGTGGAGCCACAGGATAAGAGGAAGCTACTTGAAAGAAAGCCACCAGTTGGTCAAGAATACCCAAATTGTGTAAAGCCACCTGAGGCTTGACATTTATCTGTTACAGCTGCTAGCATTAACCTAACTCATATGAAAGTGTTAATTTTTTTAATGTTTATTTATTTATCTTGAGAGAGAAAGAAAGTGAGCAGGGGTGGGGCAGAAAGAGAGGGAGACAGAATCCCAAATGCGGGGCTCGAACCCACAAACTGTGAGATCATGACCTGAGACAAAACCAAGAGTTGGAGACTCAACTGACTGAACCACCCCGGCGCCCCTGAAAGTGTTATTGAAGGTGGGCATGATTTCCAGGATTCTAAGAGAGAAATTAAGATGTGTAGAAGGTAAAGCTAACCACTCTAGCCCCATCTGCCCAAAGAAAAAGGTCAGAGAAAATTTTCTTAAGTTCTGAAATAGAGGCAAAGCTATCATATGGGTTCTGACTTGCTATCAGCAGGGAGGTGGGCCGACTGTGAGAAGGCAAGTAGAAGGAAGAGATATTTAGGTGCATACAAAAGAAAGAATAGAGACCATAATAACAATAGCCATATGCCATTTCTCACATAAATTCCATAGGTGCCTACCCACCTAGGATTGAAATGGATTTGTGGGAATAAAATTCTTTGAAGTCAGAAAAATTTAGTATTTGGAGCTGTTATGGACAGTAAAAAATTATCAGATTAAGTCCTCTCACTTTGCAGGGATTTCATTAACTGCCCAGGATTCTTAGTGACAGAACCAAGCCAAAAAGCAAACTCTCCAACTTCAAGCCAGGGATTCTTTTCTATCATCTAACATTTTTAGCTTATTTTTAAACTTCAGGCACTTTCCTATAAATATCATTTCCCTCTCTTATATTTCACTCCCAGAACTTACTACAGAGGTTAAGTACACTGAACTTGGCTCTACTGTCAATATTTTTAAAATTCTGACAGCTTTATTGACTAGATTTCTACAATAATAGGGGATGCATTTGTCCATGAGAAGCTACAGGTAGAGAAAATAATCCCCAAACTCTCTTTTTTCACGAAAGAGTGTGCAAAACCTAGACAGGACTGAGAAATGGAAAGGCTCCTGGGCCTAATGGAATGCTTACTGAGATCTATCGATTCTGATGCAGCACATTGATTGGCCATCTAACTCCGCACTCTGTAATGTCTAGCCAAAAGAAAAAGTATGGCAACAGATAAAAGATGTCAGCAATGTCACCAGCTGTGATCACAAGTTTCCAAAAGGGATTGTGACAGTGAGTGAAGCATCTCTGTAATGTTAGTTCCCAGGAATATACTGTCAAGTATTCATCTCAGTAGGATCCAGAATGGCATCTCAGACATATCTACTTTAGAGTCATAAGCACTTTTAATATTTAGGTCTGCCTGGGTTTTTTTACACATTCACTTACTTGTTAGTAGATATTGCCATCTGAAGAAAAGTTAAAGAAATAAGAGACTTTTAGGAAGTCCTTTACTACGATAAGATTTTATTTCATCAATCTCCCAGGTTTCCAACTCTCAGGGTCTGAATGGATAAAATTAAACAGGTCATGCAGCAGCATGGCACTGAGACCTAGATGGATTGCCTGGGTTCAAATTCTCACATTAGTGCATAATAACTGTGTCTTTGGGAAAGTTATATAACTTAATTTGTGCATCTGCTTCTCCCAACTATAGGAAGGGGATAGTTAATAGTACCTAATTTCTAGGATTAAATGAGTTTGCATTTTTAAAGTGGTAAAAACAGTGATTGGCACCTAATAAGGATTTTGAGAAGGGGTGTTGAGAAGAAAGAAAGAAAGAAAGAAAGAAAGAAAGAAAGAAAGAAAGAAAGAAAAAAAGAAAGAAAAAGACAAACACGAAGCCTGAGTGGCTCAGTTGGTTAAGTGTCGGACTCTTGATTTAGACTCAGGTCAAGATCTCATGGTTTGTGAGATTGAGCCCCATGTTGGGCTCTGTGCCAATTCTCTCTCTCTTTCTCTCTTTCTCTCTCTCTGCTCACCCCTGCTCATGCTCTCTCTCTCTCTCTCAAAATAAATAAATAAAGTTTAAAAAAAAAAAGCAAGCAAACCAAGATAAGTAACATCTAAACAGCTAGGCTAACCTGGGGGTACGTCAGACTTCATTACTATTTCAATGCTTCTGGGCAGACAGTATCACAGAGTAAAGTGAGTCATTCTGCCACCAGGTAAAAAGATAAGACTTAGCCTTTTGGTTTGTCAAAACCAAAAAAGGTGTTGGAATATTATTAAAAAATCCTTTACTTCCTACTAACCCCTTCAAGTAAACTTGTAAAAACCAAAAACCAATTCATTTTTCCTGTCTAAAAACAAAAAAATACAAGAGCAATCAATTTCCTTTATTAGGAGATATTTAACCTCAGGTTAGCTAGCCTATGCCACTCAGCAGGCTCCCCAACCACCAATTACCATGTATTCAGGGAGTTCAAAACAATTAACCTGAGCAAACACGAATTAAAAGGTACGGCCCTGAAAGGTGAAAAACCACACAATGTTCTCCAAAATGATTACTCCCTATATGAATTGTAATCTTCATTGATTCTCTCATTCCCTTCTCCTTTAGTCAGGGTGGCCAATCAAAAGTTGACCATATACTATTTTTATATAATGCTAAATGTTCCTGACGGATGTGAGAAATAAACAGAGCTAAATATGGCTATATTAAAATAGCAGTCAAAATGATGTACCACAGGAAGGCAATAAATAAAAAAAATATGATGAACTAAAACAAAACCACTTACCCAACCAGAAAGGGAAAAAAAATCGCTATAATAAGCAACAGCTATATAATTTGTAGGGCCCATTACAAAAAGAACAGGCAGAGGTCCTTGTTCAAAGCTTATTAAAAATTCCAAGATGGTAACAGCAGAGCATTACACCAAGCATGAGGCCCTCTCAGTGTGGGACCCATATAACCGCACAGGTCTCATGCCTACAAAACCTGCCGTGATTATGAAGGTGTGAGCTTGTAAGTAAAATGGGAATAAAGGCAAGCACATAAATTCAGATGAAAGTCCAGGAATATTTAAGGGAATGGGAAATAATGGAAGACCTGATAAAAGGTATTAGATTAAGGAAACAGCAGGGAATAGAGAGAGAAAAATAGGAAATTAAGACGAAAGAAACAGATAAGAAGGACAAAAGGAAGAAGACAAACCTGAGTCAACCCAATCTGCCAAAGGCACACTAGAAATATGGACCAAAAGAAGTAAGTTCATATTTGAGTCTCCATATTAAGCAACAAATAAGTTGGTACTGTGTGCCCTCACTCCAAGAAAAGGATAATTCCAATTACCCAAGAAGCCTGATTAGAAGCCAGGGGAGGAGGGATTGTAAAAAGGTCAATGACTAAGTGTTATGGAAAAGTTCTCTCAAAGTCCTTTGAGCAAGAAAACATCAAAGGTTGGGGCTCCTGGGTGGCTAAGTCGGTTAAGCGTCTGACTTCGGCTCAGGTCATGATCTCACGTTCGTGAATTTGAGCCCCAAGTCGGGCTCTGTGCGGACAGCTTGGAATCTGGAGCCTGCTTTGGATTCTGTGTCTCCCTCTCTCTCTGCTCCTGCCCTCGTCACACTCTGTCTCTGTCTCTCAAAAAGTGAATAAACGTTAAAAAAAAAAAAAAGAAGAAGAAGAAGAAAACATCAAAGGTGGATCAATCTATTTTTTGGAATGAAGAGGACATCTGACTATTGAAACTAAATTCCCTCACTGTTACAGCTAGCTTTGCAAATAATGAAAAGATAGGGCATTTGAACACAAACAGACAAAACTATTCATTATGAAATATTGCTTTAGATTACATAAAACTCAGGAGTTAGATAGCTGCTATATAATTGATAACTAAAATGGATTGCCAGCCACTACACACAACCAGGAAAAACAAAGAATAAATTCCCAACGCAGGGTTAATTCATATTTCTGTTGTGAACAATAATCAAAATAATCAGTTTCTGGTTGAAGTACATGCTTTGATGTTTAAAATAATTCCAGTGTAAACATTTATATCAAATTAGTTGACGCATTCAAGTCTATTATTTGAAAAAAAATTATCCTTTCTGACCAATAAAGCTGCAATTGCTCAAAAAATTTTTAGAATTGTCTTCTTCATGGATTATTTTTAACCCCCAAGAGTTTTAATTTGTTCTTTTTTAAATCAAAATCCAGAGAGAAGGTTGTCGGTTCTGAAGGTAAAACAAAAAAAGAGTTCACAAAATATTTAGAAATGATGACTTGATTACAGAGTAAGTAGATAAATTATCTAGCTCCATATTCTCACAATAGGTAAATCTAGGGGATGAGAGAAACTTAGAACTATAAACAACCTTAAAGACTATATAATCTAGCCTCCAACTTCCTATTAAATGGGTGAAGAAACTGAAGCCTCTATAGATTTGCCTGAAGTTCCACATTTGGCTCATGGAGAGGCATGGCTTGAACTTAACTCACATTTTTCCTTATGAGTGGTCTTTCTACATCACTGAGAACCATTGTCAAAACTGTTTGACCTTCCAGAAAGTCTTTGAGAACCACAGGTATCATCTACAAACATGCTGAATTGTTACCATTTCTGAAAGACAAGTCAGTCAGTCCTGGTTGTCATGGCAATAACTCTTCATACTCACAGCCTGAGTAGATTGCATATGTAAAATGCAGCCGACCCAGACAGGAATAAGCCTTATTAAAACAACATTCTAAAATTGGCACGGCTTACCTGGTTTGCCCATTCTGAGTTCCAGAATCTTGACTGCAATTGTCATGTAAGTTCAATTCAGTCCAGATATCTATATTTAACAGTATCGGGAGATATTCTTTATCTTGAGTCTCTAGGGGGGAAAGAAAAGCAAAAAGTGGTTGAGATTTAAAAAAAACCTGTAAATAAACAATGAGATTCTAATATTAAACCCCCTCACTAAGAATTTATGAAGCCCCCAACCTCTTACCTCTCTTGCTTCTTTCTCTTATTGTCCATTTTGTTTCCTGACCCCATGCTGTTCTTTCCCCATGCAAGTTATGTGGCCAATTTCTTGTATAAGAGTGCTTATACAGGCTCTATGTCAACAAAAACTCAGAATTCAGACTCAGTATAACAGAGTTGTCTCCCACTTGTTTTCTAAGGAGATATTTTGCCCTCTACAATGGAATCTTAAAAAAAAGTTTATAAGCAGCTGCTAGAAATGTGCTTTCTATTCTAACTTGAAAATTTCATTCTCTAAGCTTCAACCCAACTTCTCTTGGTGAGAAGAGAAATTTCCAAGTTGACTTCAACCTAAAAATTGATCCCCTACAGGAGAGAAGCAGGAGTCCTATGAGATTCCTTAAGTACCATAACCTAAGACTTTACCATTCAAACACTTCATGATACACACAAGTACAAGTAGTAGTTCAAACTTTTCAAACATGTATGAAAGTCTTCTCTGTCACAGCATGGTTTTTACATAAATTTTATTTGTAGGTATATCAAGGTCTAACAGTTGGGCCAATGACACATTTGTGTTGTCCATCACCACAGTAGGGTCTCATAAGAGAACCATCACTATCTAAAACCCAAGACATCCGGTGTCCACAAGACAGACAGCGTATCTTACATCTCCTAACTAACCCCTTTCTCTCCCTTTCTCACCCACCCACAGTGCCTTCTGAAACTCTGGATCTATAACAAACTCACTCACACTCTTCTCTGCCCCTTTGCCTATATGCTAATTTGAAATTGTTCCCTGTAGTTGTCTCAGGGACAGGAAAGAAGCCTAAACACCTGTGTGTCCTTTTTGATCCATATTGCTACTTCTAAACCATGTATTTCTCCAAAAGCTTTTAAAGACCACAGTTCCTTTGAAGCTATGCCATCATGCTATGCCACCTACCTTCTTGTTTCTCTCCTCTATGGTCCTACTTATATGGACCTCTCATTTATTGAAGACATTTTTTATTTGACTACCTACATGCCTTCCATCCCTACACCATTCATCATTCCTTGGAATTTCAGCAGCCATGTGGGTGACTCATCAAAAACTCTGGTTTATTTACCAGGTCTTTGATCTCACTTTCATCTGCCTGTCTTCCACCTTAGCCATCCACTCCTACTGTTACAACAGAGACCTTGCATTTGTCTGTAAATGCATTACCACCAAAGTCTCCACTCAAAACAGTCAACTCAGATCATTCTCTTCTAGGTCAATCCCTCTAAAACATCCACTTCATCAATTCTTCTACATCACTGTGATCTCCATCTATGGCCTCATTACTTTATCACGTCTTTTCTGTCTTCACTTTCCTTCTCATTCAAGTTAGACCCCATGGTCTATGACTATATCATACTCCTGGAAACTCTCTCAAATTCCTTGTCATATCTTTATTGTATTTAACTGAAATAATTCTTTTTTGCTCTCTTCCTTTTGTCTGCCTGCCACACAGTGGATAGCTAGTGCTAGCAAATATCATATGCTGGCTTATTGGTTCACCTTAACTTCATGATAACAAACCTAAAATGATCAGTCATCTGTTCCCAATAACTTTACAACCATTCCCAAATAACTGCATGTCCCCTGTTGCTAAAATTACCTAATTTTCTCATCAAACCTCTTCTCAAACCCTCTCAGATAAGGATCTTTCTTAAAAGTCATTCAAAAAGATAGAAACTACCAGATCGGAATTCCATCATAGTGCCACCATCAACTCTACACATGCTTCCTGTTTTCAGTTTCAAAAGTGTCTTTACGCCTATTAAAAAACAATTGTTTCCACACGTGCTTTTGCTCCAACACTCTCACCTTCTCAAGGATTTTGTAGCTTTAGGAATCTCCTCATGCACTGCTATCCATCCACTATTTCTGCTGGATCACTTCCATCAGAATGCAAATATTTTTTCTATCTCCCATCTTAAAAAAACAAAAACTCCCTTGACCACATACTCCCCAGTCCAGCAAACACTTTCATTTCCTCCTTCTTTCCACAGCAAAACTCCTTGAATGAGTCATCTATATCTGCTTCCTTATTTTCAATTCTCTCTGCAAACTTTCCAATCTATTAAGTCACCGAAAACTTTTGTTGCCAAGTCCTTGCTCATTTTTTATGTACTTATTACAATTATTTTTTCAGCAGCATCCTTTGATGGTCACATTTAGTCCCACACCTTTAAATCCCATCTACAGTAACAATTTCCAAATGTACACCTAGATCTAAATCTGGACCTCACCATGCCTACTTGAAAACTCCTCTTGAACATGTACTAGGCCTCTCACAACACAAAAACATAGTTCTTCCTCCAACTCTTTCCTATTTCAGGAGACAGAACCACAATCCACTGAGTCATTAAAGCCAGAATCAATGAATTTTTCCTTTCCCCATTCCTTCTAATCTGTCTGCAAGTCCTGTTGGTTCCAGCTCCAAAATACATCTCAAGTCAGTTCACTGTTCTACATTTGTATTATCACCATATTGCAAGACACCACCATCTCTCCCTGGGACCACTTCCAGAGTCTCTGAGTTGCTTTTCTGTTGCGTCTCACTTCTGACAACACCAACTACCCATGCTCCCTAAAACAGCCAGATATTTTAAAACATAAGTTAGATTATGTTACCTCTCACTTAAAACCCTCCAATGGCATCCCATTTCTCTCCAAATAAAGCCAAATTCCTAACCATGTGCTCGTGCCCCTCTTCAACCTCCCTCTACCCAGTTTTCACCTTTAGTCACCATAGCCCAAGTACATGGTCTTCCTATTGCTTGAACACACCGAACCTTTTCTTACTTTTAAGCCTTTGCAGTTGCTCGTCTTTCTACCTGAAATTCTTCCAGTCCTTCCTCTCTGCCCCCACCATTGCACTTGACTGGCTTGTTCTTATCCTTAAAGTTTGGCATGGATGTCACCACCTCAGAGAAGGCTTCCCTGATCTCCATCTAGAATGGCCTCTTACTGCTACTGTCTATATCATCACTCTGTTTTTCTTAAATCCTTATTACAGTCCATAATTACCTTGTTTTTATGTTTACTTATTTTTTCATTGTCTTGTCTTTCTCATTACAGTTTAAGGTCACTGACGTCAGAGAATTTGTCTTAATTACTGATGAATCTTCTACATATAATGCTTGGGCACATCGTAGGAACTCACTAAAGATCTGCTGAATAAATGAAGGAATTGGTACCTGATAGGTTTCATTTGGAATACACACATTGAGAATATCTGAGGGATTATTGAGGCTATGTCCTAGAATTGCCCTATTAGTTTTTTCAATTGTACATTATCCTTGATTTTAAAGTTTTGGGTTTAAAGACAGTTATTGTGCTGTTAATGACATCTTTATGTAGCTTGCTATTTTCTTGGAATGTTAGGATGTTTTTACTACCTAGATTTAGATAAGTATTCAATAGCCCAGGTTGTAGTACACAAACATAATAAGATTAATAACTAACATTTGCTGAGAGCTTACTAAGTGCCAAGTATTGCTCTAATCTCATTATGTATATTAAACCGAAGACACAATTATTATACCTATTTTACGGATGAGGAAGTCCTATATACCTTCTGATTTGAAGCAGCCTCAAGTAAGGGGATATTTTCTAATTCTCTTCACTAGAACTCAATAGAAATAATTATCAGGAATGACTAAAAAACAGTACCAGCATCTTTCTTCAAATCACACAAGTTGAAAGGCTTTCTAGAATCTTGATTTAAAAAGACGTCTGTGCTTGATGTAATGAAACACAAAATGTATTTACAGCAACAAAACCAAATGATTAAATCAAATATTTAAATGTATATTTATGTGCATTTTATGAATTTCTGTAATGAAAAAAAAAGGCATTCTTTGATCAGTGGCTTTCCTTTCATTTCCACTGGGTCCAGTATTGTGCCTGCCCATTGCACAGATTACTAACATGGACAATAGCAGCTGATGTGGGATTGATTACTTTATGACACCACGCACTAAATAGTCACTCTAATAAATTGTTCTCCCAGTTCCCTCTGAATCTGTGATTGGAAGGAGCATAGCTGCTGGCAGAGCTCAGGGTAGACTATCTCTTCATCATCTCTCCTTATGTGGATAGTGAAAAAGCAGAACTCCACTACCAACAAATAGTGAAAGATGTGGGCATGATGGGGAAAGACTCAAATTGAAGACTACTTATAAATAGATTTTCTGTTCTCTTTTATATAGCATATACCTATATGTTTTCATAATATTAATGAGAATTTATATTTTGAAAGAAAAATGATTTTTATATTTTGAATCTTTATCAACAAATCCAAATAGTCGTAATTATTGCAACTCTAATAAATAACTTTGAGGGACTAACAAATTAAATTTATATAACAATATAAAATTAATAGGTATTTGTGAAGTGAAGGAAAGAATGCATTTGAACCCCTCCTTTTTTTTTTTGACAGAAACTACACAGTGTGAAAGCATCTGAATTCAGCAAAGGAGTCGTGGATCTTGGCAAAGGGATGATGTATCAATAACTCCACACAACACCCTAGAGCATGCTCTTTAACGTCCCCAACTCCTAGTCTCATGTTCCTGAAGCATCACTGTATTGGTACTTCATGTGCACCATTACACATCTTCTTAGCCACCCCCACTCACACGTGCACACACACACACACACACACACACACACACACACATCCTCATTTCAGCCACTATTACAGCAATCATTTCTCTTCAGGCTTCCAGAAACCAACTTCCTCAAATGTAACCTAAGAATGACCCACTAGCCTGTACTTCTTACCCCTTGCTCTTGCCCCAGGACTTTTCTGCACCTGATCATGGCTCAGGCATGTACTACCTTGGGGAGAGCACAGTTAGTCCCTATGGGACTACGATTGACCATAGAAATGATGGATTAAGACTTCCATTTCTCAGTCCTGCATGGACAGTTTTGAAAGGTATTTCATTCCTCAGAAAATCCCAGCAAGATAATCACCAGTCAACCTACACCAATAGCCAACTTGATAACTTACCTTTATTTTAGCTTTCCTTTCTTATTTCACATCTCTCTGGCTCCTGCAATTAAATAAACTACTTACAGGCAAGACTTGTCTTAGCCTCTGCTTTCAAGGGAAACCAGGCTAAGACATTCTTTTTCTTTCAAAGAATTTTTATGTTGAAGGAAAAGGTTAACTTTATTCAACTTATAAGTAATTTTTAACATTATTTTTATAATTCTAAATATATTATGAAACAAAATGCACATTTTACATTTACTTGTATTTTAAAACACAAACCTTTAAGTTTCATACTTTGAATGGGTAACATAGGAATGCCATCTCAGAAACCAGTTAGTATAGTAAATGCAGAGTAAGTCCCACAGGGGTAACAACTTACGCTGGCACTTTCAGTGTCTGTGGGCCAACCTTCACCTACCTGTCTGAGTCTCATTGTCTAACGGCTTTTCTCTGAAGCTAATGAGAGCCCATTTTGCCTGAGCAAAGAGTGAGACAGGAGTTTCTGGAATTAACCTCTGGAGCAGCCTTCCTCCACTGACTGGTGGGAGTGGAGAATTAATACACAGCTCCCTCGAGAAAGAGGGAGAGGTAAAGAGGGAGAAAGAGAGAGACAATGTGGGTAGGTAGATGTGATAGAGATAAAGATAGAAATGTATAGAGATAGAAAGAGAGAGTTAGGTATATTATCATGCCTGAATTGTGTCCCCCACCCCCACCAACCCAACGCAAAATGATATGTTAAATCCTTAAACACCAATGTGATAATATTTGGAAATGGGGCCTTTAGAAGGTAATTAGCTTTAGATAATGTCATGAGGATGGGGCCCTTATGATGGAATTAGTGACCCTATGTGAGACACCAGAGAGCTTGCTTACTATCTCTCTCTCTCTCTCTCTCTCTCTCTCTCTGTCTGTCAGCACACTCTGTCCTCACACAGTGAGAAGGTGGCTACCTGCAAGGCAGGAAGCAGGTCCTTACTGGGGAACTGAATCATCCTGCACCTTCGTCTTGGACTTCTCAGCCTTCAGTACTGTGAGAAACAAATTCCCCTTGCTTAAGCCACCCAGTCTATGATATTTTGTTATGAGAGCCCAAGCTGACCAATACAGATAGAGATATTCCACATGCCTGCAGTCAGAGATCTCTGGGATGTATATTCTACACCATTTCCCAGATTTTCCTCTGGGATTAAGTGCCAGCAGACATTAGTAGTAAATTACTTGATAATACCTAATACTGGCTGCCTTCTCTTCCCTGTCTCACTTCCACATTTCCAAAATGGTGTTTCATACATTTCTCAAATAAATTACTTTGCATTAGGAAACGGTCTCAGAATCTGTTTCTGTGGGCACCCAAATGGAAACCGTTTTGTTGTAAAAATCTCATATAAAGCACTGCCCTAGGAAATACACAATGAGAATACTCATACAAAGCTAGTTCAGCACTTTTACTCATTAGTGTTAAGCCAGCTTAAACAAGATCTAAAAATGAGATATCAGAGCTTAATTCACAAAAGGATCTGTGAGAAGAAATTCAGTATGCATATCTATTCTTAAAATAGTTGCACCTCAGTGCTTACATGACTTATGGCTAAATTGGGGTGACTTTTCTTGGGTTGGGTTTTTTTTTAGATTTTTTTATGACTTAGTGCTAAGTGTCATTCACACTCCTAACAAACTGCTTATTTCAAAATATTTTTACCAGAGTACTGTGAACTGTATATTCTACACTGCAGAACAAACAAAAAATAACTAAATTGATTTCAACCACTTTTCCAATCTTTTCATGATAGTCTCTTCAAAGTCAAACCACTGTCTGAGGTATATAGTTTTAATATCCCAACACCCTAGTGTGTTGCTTAAGACCTCAACCCTCACCTTTCTCCACAGACATATCATATTTATGAAAGATCAAATCAAATCAAGGAATTTGCCTGAGGCAATGGGATAAAGATGGAAATACCTGGACTAGGTTTATGCCTACCCAAAGTGAAAAGAACTATTATCAAGTGACCTCTTTGGAATTGGTCACATTAAATTTGGTTTTGATGAGCTCCTCCTCATTGCCAATATGTAGACAAGATTATTCTTTGAGAGTCTTTCAGCCTTAGCTATATCCACAGATTTCCTGAGATTCTACTCTAAGAATAAAGAACCCATATGAGGCAGCCAGAACAAAAGAAAGCTGTTAAAAGTGTAGATCTTCCAAATGATCTTATCCAAATGCAGTGTTTTAAGATAGTGTTGGATGACGAGATGGGGATATAAGAAGAAAAAGTTACCATTAATCATTGGAGAAAAAGAACTACCATATGGCTGCTCTGGGTAAATCTCTAAAAAAAATATTTATAAGTATTTATGGGACACTTTCTATGTGCTTCTTATTGTACTCATTCCCAAGAAGTCAATATTTAAAATTTATATTTATTTAATAATTCTTAAAAGACAACAGTGTATTATAAAAGCAGAAAATGTAAATCCCAGATTTCACTATAGTATTATAAATGTGGCAAACAAGCTCTTTACTTGGGTGTGAAAGAATCCCAGGAAGCAGCCTCTCAATGAGCCTGAAGATTCAAGTACATGTGATATACTTCTTTCCTACCATGACATAATGGAAAAATCCACTCCCCCATCCCTAGTCCTTCCAAAACTGATAGCAATCTAAAGGAGATTTTTTATTCTTTATTACCATAATAAATAGGCTGTATCTAATGGAGCTGAAATAGAACATTTGATGTAAGAAAATAGTATCAGATAATATATAACCCCATTGCCCCACCAATATATTCTTACCTTGAAGTATGAAATTGAATTCATCTATCCTAGCAACTAACATTTTTCCCCCACAGACTTTGCCAAACAAGTATTTAGTCAGTATTAGGTTCACTAAAAAACTGTTTAGCTTCCTTCTTTCCTTCAGCCCAGCTCCAGCATTACCTCACTGAACTTTCTGAAAACACAAAGTCCAAGCCATGACTTTTAACAGACTACTCAACTGGTACTATGAAATCACCTTAGCACCACTGAATCATATCACTGACTACCAGACATGTCACCAGGCACCAGAGATAAACAAATGAAGGAAAATTCTGTCAAGATCCAGAAAGACAGACAATTATGATGTATTTTCCCACAGTGTAAGGGTTTTGCTATCATGGAGACAGGTGAAAGATGCTACAGGAGGGACACAGCTCAGCAGAAGACGGGAGAGATGACAGTAAAAGATTTCCTGGAGGAGGTGAGATGTGAGGAGTCTTTAAAAAGGACCTGAAGTTAGCTATCTATAGAAGGGTGAAGGAGTTACCCCTTCAATGGGCTGCATTCCTTCTCACCTTTAAAGGCTCCTCAAGAACCTTAGAAAAAAGATGACAGTAGAAAGCATCCGAAGTCATGAAAGCAAGGACTCCTATGCAATCCCATTCACCAAAGAGCTCATGGAAACATCATAAAGGGCAGAGGTGTAAGAAAAGTCTTGGACAAGCTGAGATCAATATTCTCTGTTCAAATAAATCTCCCTATTTGGTTCCATCTGGGTTTACCACCTAAAGAAAAAACAAGGGTACTTAGGAAGTATCTTGAAAGTGTAAAGTTTCTGCTATCAACATGATTTACTAATTCCACAGAGGCCAGCAAGAGAGGCTTTTATAAACATATTCAGAGTTGTGTCTTGCTAAAGAACAAAGAAGTAGAGAGTTTTGCATACACAGTAGTCCCCTTTATTGGTGGGAGATACTTCCTGAGACTCCCATCAGTGGATGCCTGAAACCACAGGTAATCCTGAACCCTATACATCCTATGTTTTTTCCTATGCCTACATACCTATGATAAAGTTTAATTATAAATTAGGCACAGTAAGAGATAAAAACACAATAAATAATAATAAAATAGATTAAAACAACGTACTGTAATAGAAGTTATGTGAACGTGGTCTCCCTCAAAGTATCTTACTATATGGTACTTCTTGTGATGATGTGAGATGATAAAATATCTAAACATGATGAGATGAAGTGAGGAAATGATGTAGGCATTGTGATGCAGCATTAGGCTACTATTGACCTTCTGAAGCTCCATCAGAAAGAGGATGAACTGCTTCTAGGATTGTGGCTGACCCTGGTCACTGAAACTGCAGAAAGCAAAACTGTGGATGGGAGGGATGTATTTGATCAACTCACAGTGAAAGGAGGGACTTGATTCACATATATACACATTTGAGAGAACATTGAACACATAATGTTTTCAAAGATAAACAACACTCTATACATGTCTTGTGTTTTATGCACTTTTGCAAGGTAGTAATAAAACCAGTCTCCTTTTGTCATTGTCAAGCCCCAAGAATATGTAAAGATGACAGACATTTGTCTCTTGAGTCAAAATAAGGCATATAAGAACTAACCAAATCATAGAAATTGTAGCATGCTTTTACCTCTTCATGAGCAATTATTATATTTTGGTCAACACATGTGATAGCTTGCTGAAAACTATATCTTTAATTTCTTTACAATTAGAGAGTGGAAAATATTCTGATATAAAAAATGGTCATAAATTTATCCCTATGGTAGGAATCCATTAATGTGTGGGCTTCAGCCCTTATCAAATTTACATTTACTCATGACATATATATCATTTAAATTAAAAAAAAAAACAGGGATGCCTGGGTGGCTCAGTCGGCTGAGCATCCAACTCTTGATTTCAGCTCAGGTCGTGATCTGAAGGTGGTGGGATCGAGCCCCCTGTCAGGCTCACCCTGAGCGTGGAGCCTGCTTAAGATTCTCTCTCTCTCTCTCTCTCTCTGTCTCTCTCTCTCTTTCTCTCTCTCTCTCTCTCTCTCTCTCTCTCTCTCTTTCTCTCCATCTTCCCTTCTCCCCTGCTCTCATGTTCTCTCCCTCTCTCAAATGACTTTTTAAAAATTTTTAATTAAAAAAATAAATAAAATAAAAATTATTTGCTCCATTGTAGGAAAACGTTTATCTTCAATAGCTTTAACAGTATTAATGAAGATGAAGAAGTCTCCATTCTCTGAAAGAGAGAGAAACTATAGAAGAGAACTATCACCTAGGCTGAATGGCTTGGTGGAAAGCAGCCATAGATGGGCAAAGTTAGATTTTTAAGATGCTGCCAAAATAAAATTAGAACTCGATAGCCTTGACCTGAAGCATTTGTAAACTATCAATGGCAATAAAGATTAGATGGTTAATGGCAAAAGATGAACAGCTACTTATATTTAACCCAAATATAGTGAATACATCAGCATCTAGGAAGTAGTATGTTATCAGCCTCATAGAACCATCAAGATGGTTCCAAGTCCACAATCTGATTTAATAAGCATAAAAACCAGAAATTTCCCAAGATTCCTGGGTGGCTCACTTGGTTAAGCGTCTGACTTCAGGTCAGGTCATGATCTCATAGTCTGTGAGTTCAAGCCCCACAGTGGACTCTGTGCTGTCAGCACAGAAGCCACTTCAGATCCTCTGTCTCCCTCCCTCTCTGCCCTCCCCCCACACTCAAGCTCTCTCTGTCTCTCTCAAAACTAAATAAATCATTTAAAAAAGTCAGAAACTTCTTTAAATTGTCTACAGTTTTATCATCAGCTCTCATTAATTTACTTTAGAAACTTGCTAGCTGTTTTCAAGCAAATTTGTGTTTAGTTTCATGCTTCATAATTTGTTTTGTTTTTTTGGAATGTTAGAAAGGGCACTGGTGTAAGTGAAGCCTTGGACCAGCTTCACACACAGGTAAAAGATCCATTCAAAATGCAAAATAGGCCAATGCATTTTAATATAAAAGAGCACAAGAAGTTTCAGATGCCACATAGCAGCTAACCTTTAAGAAACCTCCATTTGTTGAATATTTGTGTACTATTAAAGGAGGAAATCCACAATTATCTGAAAATGCTATTACATCACTCCTCACTTTTCCATCTACATATCTGTGTGAAGCTAGCCTATCTTCATATACTTCAACCAAAACATCATACAGAAACAGACTGAATGCAGAAACAGATAGGAGAATCCAACTATCTTCAATTAAACCAGTCACTAAGAGGAGTTGTAAAAATGTGAAGCAATGCCACTTTTTTCACTACAGTGCTTGTTTAGGAAGAGTTATTTCCCATAACACTATGTCAATGCATAATGGGTTTATTATTTTTAAATGAATTAATGAATATTCTTAAATTTTCATTTTAAGTTTTATTATAAGTATCAAAGAGATATAACATAAACAAAACCCCTGAGATTGTTAATACTTTATTTTTAAGTTTATTTATTTATTTTGAGAGAGAGAATGTGCACGCATGCCAGTGAAGGCGGGGGAGAGAGCACGAGCCAGAGGGAGAAAGAGAGAATCTCAAGCAGGTTCTGTGCTGTCAGCACAAAGCCAAAGGTGGGGCTCAAACTCACAAACTGTGAGATCATGACTTGAGCAAAAGTCAAGAGTTGGACGCTTAACTGACTGAGCCACCCAGGCACCTCTTGTTAATACTTTGTAAGAGATCCTGAGACCCCAATGTGTTGTTAAAGAGCACAAGTTTAGAATGCAACACAGGTTTGAGTCTTACCCCTGATAATTATTTGTGTGACCATGCATAAGAACTGAACCTCTCTAAATATCAATTTCCTCACATGGAAAGTGGAGATAATAGTTGCTTCAGTGTATCGTTGTAAGTTTTGAATCAATAAATAAACAAATAAATAAAATTTTACTTATATCTATATCTTGTATATCTAGGTAGATAAATGGAGAAATAGAAAGATAGATAGCCCCGGGAATGTAGCAAGTGCTCAGTAAATGAAAGTTCTTATTGTTATATCCCTAAAGCACAAGGCGAATATGTGGTAGACATGTAATGAATACCATAGTACTGTAAAATCTAAAACAAACAAGTTTCAAGATGAGATTTGTCAATAGTGTCTAAAGCTGGAGGGGTTAAGAATTGTGTGATTCCTTGGTGAACTTTGAAGAGGTCAGTCTGAGAAATAAGGTAGTATGAAATGCTAGATTGCAAGGAGCTAATATGAGTGGTAGTGAGAAAGTAAGATGGGAATAGAACTCCCCTTCCAGAGCTGCCTGGGCAGCTGTGGGTCCTATGGCACACATTCAACAATATCCTTGACTATGAAATCTAAGTTGAACAATGATGTGAGAGTCCCTGAAGACTGAAGTTCCCTTGCAGCAGAAGATTAGTGAGCAACCCACGTTGGTATATAGGGTGCTCCTTTCTTATTATAATTATTGTATTCTGCCTTATATTACCATCATATGTGGGCCAATATTTTACCTCCACCATCTCCCCCTTGGAATTTATGATACCAGCAGCGTCTATTAAAATGCCTTCCCCAGAATACATATGAGGTAAAAAGTAAAATTGAATTGGGGCGCCCAGGTAGCTCAGTTGGCTAAACGTCCAACTCGATTTCTGCTCAGGTCGTGATATCACCATTCATGAGATTGGGCTCAGCACTGACAGAGCAGAACCTGCTTGGGATTCTCTCTTCCATTCTTTTAGCCCCTTCCTTGTTTGTGCACACACATGCTCTCTCTCAAAATAAATAAATAAATGTTTTTAAAAAGTAAAATTATATAAGTAATTTCTACAGCTTAAACATATACAGTGACCCAGACAAGTGAATGGTACATAGTTGCAAGGTGTGATGCTAGAAAATGTCATAAGATGCTTTTGAAACACCTTTAACTTGATCTGTCAGTCTCCAAGGCAAATTCTCCTTGTGGACCCATAATCTGTTAATAGCAAGGACAAAGATTTTATTTTTATGTGCATATCTATGCAACAAATTTACTTTCAGTTATTAAAACCCTACTACTCTTAGCCTTTCTGGCCTACTAATGGCTTTAGTAACATGCTGCATTTATAATTTTTGATTAGGTTTGAACCCAGATGGCCTATATGTGACATACAATTAAACTTTATTAATTTGGATAATACTAATTCAGATTTTGCCTTTATTCAGGTATACAATTAAGTTTGCTCTTTTGCTCTTTAGAAGAAAAGATTTTATAAATAACTCAAACTCCAACCTGTATCACATAGTATTTTTAATAAATTATTTAAAAGAATAGACAACTTTTCAAGCTGTCAGTCTCCTCCTTTAAAATAAGCAAAATGAAAAAATAAATAAACTAAGCAAAATGGTTGTGTTTCAAACAGTGAGATCATTAGAACCATCTGGAGAGATTTTAAAATACAAAGTACCCTTAACTTTCTGACCCAAGCCTACTGAATAATAATAAGTTTAAATCTATAAGTGAAAAGATGTACTAGTATTGAGAACCACTGGACTGCATTATTTAAAAAAAAATTCTTTATTAGCCAATTTAACCTAAGCTATGCTAAGGCAATAAACTACTCCAAAATCTCTGTGATTTACAAGAACAAAGTCTATTTCTTATTCATTGCATATGTTCATTATAGTTCAGTGGAAACTCTGCTCATATCTGTCATCTTCATACCTGGGCTCAGTGCTGATAGAGTAGCTTCATCTGGAACTTTGACTGCCTTATGGCAGAGGGAAAAGAGATATGGAAAACCATGAGCTAGCTCATAAACCTTTGTTAGGAAGTGGTGCCACTTCCACCCACAATTCATTAGCCAAAGCATGTCCTATGGCCACTCCTAAATTCAACAGAGTAGGGTTGTACAATCTTCCCACAAGGAGAGTAAGTGAATAATATCAATGACTCCCCTATATACATTAAAAAGTTATATTGATTATAAAAATTATTCACTTATAAAATGGTCCCTATAATATTTAGCCTGGAATCTTAATTTTGGATCCTCTAAACGCAGACCCTAAAATAAAGATTAGAGGTGGACAGATTGTTTGGAAGGTAAACCCAGGAAGACATGTTAGGAAGTTAGGAACATGAGACAGGGAAGAGAGAAGTGCCAATAAAAAGCAAGAGGGACTTAGTCTTGCTGGAGACCTTCTGAGAAACCTTGTGAGACAAACATCAGGACCCTCCCACCAAAGAAAAGGGAGTCTGGGGCATTTGTCTACCACTCCCGTCACCATTGACTGAAGGTTGCCTCCCAGAAGGTTAGCTCCCTCAAGCTTTCTGGTTTAGCTTTCAAGTGAGTAAGCTCTAGTAACACTGGAGGAAACCCTCAGGCAGAGAAAGGGGAGAATGCAGGTGTACCTAAGGTGGGAAACTATCACAGGGTGGGAGTTTTCCACAACTGCAAGAAAACTCAGGTAGCCAAAGAGACGTTGCCAGATTGTCAACGGCATCTGCTATACCTAGTTCAGAGTTGGCTTCCACTTGTAATTAGATATCTTATTACCATACATTTCATTTCTTTAAGTCAGTCTGATCTATCCCAAAGTTAGTCCAAATTGATAACTTTTTTTCTATCCACTATTAACACTTAATAGTACCTTAGTTTTCACCTCAAGTATTAACTCAGGTTAAATGTGAATAATCACCTGAAACACATGTTGAAAAAGATCCAAGATCAAGTTTTGTGTGTCTTGACCAATTAAGAATTTCTTCCATGGACAAAGAGAGGATATACATAGTCGCGTATCTGTTATCCTTTCATTTAGTGTGATACTGGAGGAGGAGGTAGTGCTAAATAAATTACTGGTTGACTTGAAGCTCTGTCATATTTATTATTTACATTATTCAGAATGGCAAGCGATTTGGGTAATAATGATCTATGATTTGATTCTAAAAACTTAAGCAACATACAGAAAGTAGGAAGTAAGAAAACATATAACTCCTGGATTTGGGAATATCCTAATGTCAAGAAAAGCCATTCCCATATCCTTAAGGATGAAGTGACTACCACATTTTCTCTCCATAGAAATAAAAATCGATTTCCCAACAGGAATTTGAAAATTTAAATTTCCCAACAGGAACTTCAAATGATTGTGACTGTTTTCTTTCGTGCTTCCAGACGTCTTATTAGGACTTTACTGTTTTTCTTTCTATAAATTGTAAGCAAACCTTTAGCAGACTGAACACCCACCCCCTGTCTTACCTCTTCTGCCATCAACTATTAAGCAGGTCTTGGTGAGGACAAGGTGCAAGCTGGCATATCCCCACTTTTTTAATTCACTAAATGTGACTTTTACAGCTTCCTCAGCTTAAATTTCTTTCTCTGATTTGAACTTCAGCTTCATTAACCAAATTTTGACCTGACCCATTATGTAGATTCCGAGTCTAGCTTTAACTGATTTAAGATAGTTAACTCCATGTCTCCTGGGTCAGACCCTTCCCAGGCAGGCATTCTATTATTTATGGTCTCCACCTGATACCAGCCTTTTTCCTGTCCAAGGTTCTGCTGCCTTTTGCACTCTTGACATTCCCTGACCCTTAGTCAGCTTATCACAAAAATTAGACCAAATAGCCAGTCCCTCAGGGAAAAACAAATGGAAGTGTCTTGCCCTTTTCCACAGAGAAAGGCGTCTTTTACTCCCTGGTCAAAATTCAGCAGCAGAGTGCAACGAAGAACATTTTCTTTTTTCCACAGGAAATGAAAACCTTAAAAATTTGTAGCCCCTGAGTGCTTTCATAAGATGATAAGGTTTATGATCCAGCCATCATTTAGCCAAAAGCAACTTTTCAAAAGGCTTAGGATATTTGATAGAGTGTGATTATAAATTTATTTCAGCTCTCGCCAATGACATTTAGATTATGTAAACTTCCCTGGATTTGCTCTGAGAAGATTTCACATGAATATGAAAATGCTCCCCATTAGTTGTTGTCAAGGGCCTATGCTCTGGAGTCAGAATCTCCCCAGCTGTGTGACCCCGGCCACGCTACTCAACCTCTCAACATATCAGTGTCTTCACTTGTTAAATGGTGATGATAATGCCAATGTTATAGAGTGGTTGTGAAAATTACCTATGTAAATAAGAATATATGGATTTTACATGTAAGACCTATACATATATAGATTTTTGGCTATATTTGTCTTCACCAGAAAAGCAGAGAAATATTATCACTTATAAATTATAAAGATCAAAGAGCTAAGAAAGAAGTTTAGAAATTAAATGATTAGAAGTGCTTCTTAATTTAGTAATTGTGATACTTTTATTATTTTAAGTGTATTTATTTATTTTGAGAGAAAAAGAGAGTGAATGGGGGAGGAGCAGAGAGAGAGGGAGAGAGAGAGAGAATCCCAAGCAGGCTCTGCACTGTCAGCATACAGCCTGATGCAGGGCTTGAACTCACCAACCTGGAGATCATGACCAGAGCTGAAGTTGGTCACTTAACCGACTGAGCCACCCAGTAATTGTGGTACTTTTAAATCATGGCCCCCAAATTATTTTATACTACTCCCATTAAGATATGGTGTCTATATTGCCTTCCACCACCTTAATTGGGGTGGACTTGTAGCTGTTTTGAACGCTGCAGGAAGGCAGAAGTGGCAGTCAGGGTCATAAAGGCCATGCAGCTTCTGCCTGGTTCTCGTGAAGTACTTACTTCATACGCCTTTTGGAGATGCTGCCTCTCAGAACCCAGTTCCATGCCGTACAAGCCCAACCCACAATGAGAGGCCAGCGCTTTGGTCAATAGGCTCAGCTGAGCCCAGGCTCTGAAACTTGTCAGCTCACACATGTGCGTAAAGGAGCACCCACATGATTTAACCCCAGCCATTTCTGAGTCTTTCCAGTTGAGGCCTCTGTCATGGATTTTCTTTAAATCCACCTCACTCTACCTTATCCAAAGTCCTGCTGTTAGAATCTATGAGCATAATAAAATGGTTGTTTTCTCTACAACTAAGTCTGGGTTGATTTATGACCCAGCAATATATAGCCAGAGCAGCAATACCAACAAAATAATGGAAATAGTCCAAAAGGAAATAGAGGACTGGGATTGTTCATATTGAATACTTTGAATTTAAGAATGGACAACACTAAAGGCACCTGGGTGGCTCAGTCCATTAAGCGTATGACTCTTGATTTCGGATCAGGTCATGATCTCATGGTTTGTGATATTGAGCCCCACATTGGGCTCTATACTGATGGCCTAGAGGCTGCTTGGGATTCTCTCTCTCCCTTCCTCTGCTCACACTCTCTTTTTCTCTCAAAATAAATAAATAAACTTAAAAAAAAAGAATGGATAACATTAAAACATCAAGATTATTCACACCTTATAAAATGGTTCTTCCCCAATTTTGGAACAATTTTCTCTGCGGCTATATAAATCATTATACAAACTTCATTGGAAATTCTGCTTATCAAGCCTAATCATTATTATCATAATGCTCTTTTTAAGTAAATAAATTTAAATGATATATGTTATAGTATTAACTACTTAATTTAAAAAAGATGTATAAGAGTCTAAATTACTTAGCACACTGTGAGGCAGGAGATTTCAAATTTTAAAGTGTTAAGAATAACCTTTGGATGCTTGTTAAAAGTCTGATTCTAAGGCTTTCCCACAGAGACTCTGATTCAATAGATGTGCATTTTTGACGGAGATTCTGATACTGGCTAGTCAGAAAAAAACTTTAAAAACTATTCCTGAAGAGCCAATAGGGTACACAAAAGAAGTACGTAACATAGCCTCTGCCTCAATAATTTAATGTGAATTCATAGAAAAGACATAAAAAAATATAAAAACAGCATTTAGGCTTCCAGTTGTGTTTTGGGTTCTAATCCACCAGACCCAACATTTTTCTTCTTTAATTTGAATTCTCAGGTAGGAGAAAAACTAGGCCCAAGAGTGTGAAGTTTTTCCAACTGACAGAGAATTTAAGTGATTTACTTAATGATGGATCTGATTAACACATTTTGTTTCCAACTCATGAGCTCTATAGTCTATAGATTAAGTGAAGAATTTAATGTCTTAAAGTTTAATGTTACTTTCCAAGGAGATTAAAGGAGAGCTCTGTGTTTCACATTGAGTGAGTATCCCAAGAAGAGCTTTGAACTGAATATACATTTATGTTTCTGAGCCATATATGTAATGGCTCAAATACAATAGAAATTTATATCTCACTACATGGGAGCTCAAGGAGGGTAAGGAGATCTCTTCCATGCAATAATTCAGGTGTCCATGATCATTCCATATGGTGGCCCTACCATCCCCTAGTTCGTCACTGTCATCTGCATCCAGTCTGTGGAAGGGGAAAGAAATACAGAGGAAGCACACCTGTTTCACAAAAGCCTTGGTCCCAAAACAGTACACATCACTTCTGCTAATTACATTGGTGAGAATTAGTTAAATGGCCACATCCTGTTGCACAAAGACCTGGAAACTGTGGTTCCTCATCTATTATCCGCTTTCCAGCTTCCACTGTATACCACAGAAAAGAAGAATGGATTTTGGTGGACAGTTAGCCACAACTGGCATACATGAAGGCATATCACTATATTTCAAATCACCTGAGATAAACAGCAGTTTCTAAAAGCTTCCAGAGAGAGAAAAACAAGGCACTTACAAGAAGAAGAAGAAGAAGAAGAAGAAGAAGAGAGGAAGAAAGAAAGAAAGAAAGAAAGAAAGAAAGAAAGAAAGAAAGAAAAAACAGGAATCAGAATGTCATCAAAATTTCTCAAAAAGAAGACAGAAAGACAATGGAAAAAAGTCTACACAATTCTAAGAGAAAATAAGGGTCACCCTAGGATCCTATACCTAGCAAACTACTGACATGTAAAAAGAGGCAGATTTTGCAGACTTGGGCAATCCCAGAAGATTTACCTCCCAAATACTTCCTCAGGAAGTTACCAGAAATGTGCTCTACAAAAGCAAGGGAAGAATCCAACAAAGAGGAAGACATAAAATGCAGAAAACAGAAGGTTTAAAAACTAAAAGTAAAATGAACTGAATTCCAATAATGGTGGTGAAAAGATACTCCAGTGTGACAGCTGGGCAGCAAACCTAGACAGCGAGGTCTGAATGGAGCAATAAGATGGATTCCAGAAAGGATAAGCTTTCCCACTCTGACCACCACACCCATCCCCCTCCCCCACCACACACACACATTGAACTCATAGATTCCTTGTTGTGTCTGACTCTATTGAAAGAAGTTTTAATGTTTGGTCAGAGGGTATGGGGTTTAACTAGTGATAGGTACATAAAAATTAAGTAACTGAAAAGAAAAGAAACATATTACAGTATACTATGTAACTCATCTATAAATTATATTAAGGCAGTTATAATAACATAAACACTAAATGTTCATTTAATGAAAAATTGTGACAGAACACGTGGAGGGAAAGAGAGTGAAAAATGTATGGGGTTGGTAGGGAATGGAAATGTAAGAGCACAAAATCCTCATCTTTCACATACAAAAAAAGTCAACTGATAATGTCTTCAATTGAAAAATTGAGAGACAACAGTTTAAACACACTATTGGGAAATATGGAGAGCCTTAACCTGGGCTCCCCAGAAAGCAGAGCCTGAGGCAAAGGCTGATACACTGCCTTTATTACAAACTTCAATGACAGAGAAGAAGAATGAGAGAGATATGAGGGGAGTGAAGTGAATAAAGGGGAAGCACTAATCAAAGGTGACTGTCAAGTTGTAAACCAAGCCAGTGACTCTTGATATTAAGCACCACTGATGGCTTCTTTTCACAAGACCATCCTGTGAGAGGCTATATAAATGAGTGTGACTTGAGACAGTCCATTATAGTGGGAGAAGATTTAGCCACAAGCTTCCATATCTTATTGGTCAAAGTTTCACTTCATATTTTTGAGTTAAGCAAACATAGTCATCAAGTGCCAGGCAAAGCTCAGTGTCAATAGGGAAGCCCTGGATGTGAAGCAAGAGGCACGGGAGGTGGGCTGGAAGTGAGAGCCTCTTTGGTCATGACTCTGGAGCCCACACAGAGCTGGTCACTGCACAGGTGACAAAACAAACTCTCTAGAGACAAGTGAGATTGTATGACTCTGAAGATACGCATAAGAGGTGTTTGATAAAGAAGGTGACCAAAAAAAAAAAAAAAAAAAAAGAAAAGAAAGAGAAAGAAAGAAAGAAAGAAAGAAAGAAAGAAAGAAAGAAACTATAAGAACTAAATGGAATCTCTCACAGAAAAGAGGGAATTAGGGGTTGTACAGATTGGGATAGGATGCTTAATATATAATTTTATTTTTTAACTAATGGGTATGTATTATTAGATTAAAAAGACAAATTTAAAAATAATTAAAAATACTTTACATAGAACAATTTATTCCAGACACTTATCATTGCAACTAGGAATTGCTTTTAATTTTCACAAAGGCTAAATCAAAGTAATTTCTTTAAGTTAAGACATTTCTATTTCCATGTTACTAATATACTGAATGTAATCAATTGCCAAAATTCATAGACTTGGCCAGCAATTTGAAAACTCTTTGGTCTAAGGACTTCTTTTCACTCTTAAAATTTCTGTTAATGATATTGACTACATTAGAAAATAAAGCAGATGTTAAGAAACATTTGTGTATCAACTCACTTATCAATAATAAATGTTGTCATAAATAACATATTTTTATTTTTAAAAAGTCATATTTTCTAAACCAAAATACCTTCAGTGAGAGGAGCAGCATTATTGAACGTTTTCATTTCTCTCAAACTTCTAGCTTGTTAGAAGACCTTTCATTTCTTATATCTGCTTCTGTATTTAGTTTTTTGTGATATGCTGTTCGGTTAAAATACATGAAAAAAAAAGTAGCCTCACAGAGATATGTTGTTGGAAAAGTAAGGAGTGCTTTAACGGTTTTTTCAGATAATTATAGTTATTCATTGATTCTACACCAAAATGTGAAATCAGAAACCATATCCATGAACTTTTTGTAGTCTGTTACATTAAAAGCCTTTGTTCTATCTTGCACTTTGAGTGGAACTTTTTGTTAACCACACATGATTAGTCACTTGAAAATCAATGATCAACTGAGGTATTCAGATCTTCCAAATGCTAACCCATTCATTATACAATGTCAAAAAATCACATTCATCAATATGATCATTATTCTCATTAGAAAAGTCTTTAGGTATTAGGAAACTCTCTAGTTCATGGTGGTGAATACAAGTTTTCCAAATTTTGAATTTTTGTGCGAAAGCTCAAATTTTTTCACTGGCAACAAATAATGTCAGTTGCTTCTTTAAAATGATCGGCTCACTTCATTGAGTTTCAAGAAAATATCTGCCAAATAAATCAGAATAGCCCTAGTTTGCCTGACAGTTCCAACTAAATATGATGTTCCATGAAAAAAAGGGGCTGTTTCAGCATATAGGTCAAATATACACGTTTTTCTCCAAGACAGCCATCGTAGTTCAGTATGCAGCTGAAGCACTTTATTTTTGCCCAGTTTTATTGAGATGTTAATATACTGTGTAAGTTTAAAATATACAGTGTAGTGAGTTGATATATGTATAAATTGCAAAATGATTACCACAATAAAGTTAGTTAACATATCCATCACCTCACATAGTTACAAATTGTGTGTGTGTGTGTTTGTGTGTGTGTGTTGAGAACTTTTAAGATCTACTCTTCTTAGCAACGTTCCAATAGACAATATGGTATTGTTAACTGCAATCATCAGGCTGTACATTACATCTCAGAACATGTTCATCTGATAACTGGAAGTCTGTACCCTCTGACCACTTTCACCCACTTTCCCCCTCTCTTACCCCGACCCCTCACAACCACCACTCTGTTGTTTTGTCATGCAGAATGTTAACATGACGTGCACGCAAAGGCTGAGATTTAATAAAATTAATAACCTTTACTTCTTTATAAAGATATTCTGAAGTGTAACTGGCATTTTTAACTGCAAGTGTATGGCAATGAAAACTCAATGACCACCGGTACAATTTGGGACCGCGGCCTCAATTCGTGTTGACCTTCCAGCAGTTTTACCTACCGTCGCTTTTCCACCATACTTGCAAATGTCGCCCGAGGAAAAAGGCAAATGACATTTTACTATTATTATGAAAATAATTTTTCCCTTGAAGACACTCAGAAAGGATTTCAGGGACCCACAGGCTCTAGGGACTGATGTCCACAGAGAAGTACTGAAGTACTGATGTGAGCTCTGAGTGTCATAAAAGATTACGAGCAAAAGTCCTCACTTTTTTGCCTGGCTGAAATAAGAATTGAGTTAAGGCATTCAAAGTTGTGCAGATTGTACATAGGCAGTGGGATACAAGAGCAATGACACTTGATCACAGCTTGGAGGACCTAAATCCCAATGTTGTCATTCACTAGTCATAGGGCCATAGATTAGTCAACTATGCTCCTTTGAGTGTCATTCTCTCCATTTATATATTAGAAGTAATTCTATCCACCTCTTAGGGTTGTTGGATACACAAAAACTACTCAAACGGTGATCCCTTAGGGGTGCCTGGGTGGCTCGGTTGGTTGTCAGATTCTTGATTTTGGCTCAGGTCACGATCTCACAATTTGTGAAAATGAGCCCCAAGTCGAGCTCCGCACTGACAGCACAGAGCCTTCTTGGGGGTCTCTCTCTCTCTCTCTCTCTCTCTCTCTCTCTCTCTCTCTCCTCTCTCTCTACCCCTCCCTCTGGTATTTCTCCTTCTCTAAATAAAAAAAATATACATTAAAAAAAAAGGAGTATGATCCCTGAAGCTTCAGCATCAATATCACCGGGGAACTTGTTAGAAATGCTAATTCTAGAGTCCCAATCCATACGTGTTGACTCAGAATACTTAGAAAGGAGGCCCCCAAATCTCTCCTTTATCAGGTTCTCCAGGTGATTCTTCACCCACACTAAAGTTTAAGAAGCACTGATGTCATATAGGAAACTGTAAACATTATGAATTTACATCACCATCATCATAAGTAGAAAAGAAAGTCTTCCCCATCAAAGAACTATATAAGATAGTTATTTGTGTTTTTGTTTTAGGCTCCCCCACCCCCATCATGACATTATTAAACATACCTTATTCATAGTTGCATCATTCACCATAGGGGAGCACCGGTCTTCTTTTTGTTAAAATATATGTATTCCATAGAAATGAATTTTTAAAATACAGAGCCAGGAAATAGGCTGGAGTAAGGGGAGATAGCAAAGAGTATGTGTGGAGAAACAGTGGGAAGTCATGCTGGATGTGGTTAAAGTAGGGGATGAAATGTTTAGACTATTTACAATGGGCAATAAGGAGGCACAGATTCTTGATTCGTAAGGAAACATGGTGAAAGGCATGTATTAAGAAATGGAAAGTGGTGCCTGGGTGGCTCAGTAGGTTAAGCGTCAGACTTCCGTTCAGGTCATGATCTCAGGGTTCACAAGTTCAAGCCCCACATCGGGCTATCTGCTGTCAGTGCAGAGCCCACTTCAGATCCTTTGTCCCTCTCTCTCTCTCTCTGCCCCTTCCCCACTTGCTCTCCCTCAAAATCAAATAAACATTTTAAAGAAAGAAAGAAAGAAAGAAAGAAAGAAAGAAAGAAAGAAAGAAAGAAGAAAGAAAGAAAGAAAGAAAGAAAGAAAGAAAGAAAGAAAGAAAGAAAGAAAGAAAGAAAGAAAGAAAGAAGAAAGAAAGAAAGAAAGAAAGAAAGAAAGAAGAAAGAAAGAAAGAAAGAAAGAAAGAAGAAAGAAAGAAACCTGGAGTCAGAGTTCAAAATGAATTGGAAGGGAAAGGACATGAAATCAAGGAGTATTTCATCAGGACCATGCATTCATTACTTTCCTCTCGGTAGAATTAAAAAGCCCTCCACTGAAGCTGGACAAGATCCACACATTCACAGGTATTTGGTAGAAGTAAAACCCAAGATACAGACAACTGCAAGGATGAGTATGTTATATATTCAGGATTTTCCCTGATGCAGTGCTTTCACCTTCCATATCACTTCCAAGCCCTCCTGTTAATTCACTGCCCTTGAACACTTGTTCACAGTGGACTCCCTCCCCACGTGCCCTCCTTTGCTCAGCACCCCTAGTTTTCCCCTTGCAGTGAAGAATATCTTTTATTTCCTTTCCTTTAATTCTCTCTGCCTACTATAATTTCTAAATGATAAACTGTTTTTGCAGGAATTTCTATGCTAAAGGAGAGGAGATATGGAGAAGCCATATGTCACGGTCAGAGGCTGCCTCTCTTCCTGCACATATAAGTAGTTAGCAACAGCTTTTTTAAGAGAATGCACTGATTCTGGTATTTTTTTTAAAAGAGAGGAAAATTGAGGGTTAAGGAGAGAGGATAAAATGAAAGCAGGAGAGAAGCAATCTCTGTGCAATGCAGACTTGGAAAAGATGAACAAGTCAAAAACACAAGGACCTTGAATCTGATGTGGGGTTTATCTGTGTGTGTGTACTGGGGACAGAACCAGGTCAGAATGTCCTGCTGGGTTTTATCTGTCCTGGAATGGAATTACCCTGAGTAAAACTAAAAACATTTACTGTGGGGTAGAGGATAGCAATGGTTGGAGAACCCTCAGCTTTGACCCTTAATTAAGCCAACCTAATTACATTAATAAAAGATTATCCAAAGCTAACCCCGTCAAAAGCATTCAAATTGCTCTGCACTTCTGGCTGCAATTATACTGGGAAGCAAAAGCTAAAAAGAGGAGAGTATCCCAAATCATGTGACATTAAAGCTCTGAGGGAAGGCAAAACTTCAAACTCACGGAGTGGGGAGTAGATCCAAGAGTGGGGGGGGGGGGGTTTAGCATCTTTGATACTGCACAAAGGTGCATCCTTGAATTAATTTAAATCGAATCCAAGTGCTCAGAGTCAGTTAAGTGGGGTGAAATATAAAGCCTTTTCAATGTTACCTAAAACTTTTGGATGAAAATTCAATGAGGAGGTGATTTCTTTATAGCAGTATCATATATATGAAAAATGAAAGTTAAAAAGAATGCTTGAGAATGGGATCATGACCTGGGTGTGGTCATGCATTGGGCTCTGCAGTGAGCATGGAGCCTGCTTAAGATTCTCTCTCCCTCTGAGCATCGTCCCCACTCTCACAAGCTCTCTCTCTCTCTCTCTAAATAAAAAAAAAATTAAAAAAAAAACAAGTCCTATTTATTGGAATTAAAGCATGGTAAGATTAACATAACCGTAATCAATTTGGTCCCTTTTTACTCATTCATAAATAAGACCTACCACCGTTCTAGGTAACAAAGATACCGCCATGAACAATGCATAGACAGGGTTTCTGTCTTATAGAGTTTATATTCTAATAAGGGAGATGAAGGAAAAAGAAGGAAACACGTGACTATAAATATACAACTATATAAACATTGTAAGTGCCAAATAGAAAGAAAAGTGACTAAGATAGAGAAGAATTAGAAGGTAAGCTTAAATAAAATGGTTAGAGGAGGCATCTCTCAGGTGATATTAAATTTGAGACCTGAGAATAAGATACTGTGTCTGCAAAGGGTGGAGACAAGCTTCCTCCTGCAAAGACCAGCAGCACATAGGCCCCAAGGAAGGAAAGAGCTAGACGTGTTCAAAGCTCTAAGAGAAGACAAGTGTGAGCAGAGCATGGTGGACAGAGAGGGGCAAAGGATGAGGCTGGAGAAAGAGGCAGGGCTCAGACTACGAGGACCTTCTGAGCTATGCTGCTGACACAAAGTAGAGAAAAATGACAGGAATATGTCCAGCGGAGTTGACAACCGCAGTATGATGGGTGACATTAACCAGAGCAGATGCAGTGAAATAGTAAGGTTCACAATCAAGCTGGAATGAGTAGGAGAGAAAGCAGGTAAGAGAGACTCATACTCTCTCTCTCTCTCTCTCTCTCTCTCTCTCTCTCTCTCTCTCTCATTTGGCTATGAATGGGGAGCAGAGGATGGGAGAATTGCTGGAGGGAATATGGGGACTCAGAAGGTTTTGGGTTTTCTTCCAAATATAGAAAAGACCAGAGCATGTTCTTGTGCTAATAGGATTGGGAATGGTCCAGGGGAGAAGGAAGAGTTGATGAGAAGCATGGATGGGATCCAGAGCATCAGCAAAAGACTGGATATGAGCAGAAACAAGGTAGGAAAAGAGACTGTGTGGATACGGGTCAAGGTGCGAAATTCTCTGCAGAAACTTTGACACTCTCCTCTACCCCCCTCATCTCCACATGACCTCAGAATCTCTGAACTATTCCTTCCAGTTCACTTACTCTTTTCCTCCTGAAAGTCTCTCAATTTAAACTATTGACACATCTTATCCGCTTTAAAATCCTTAAGAATTTCATTGAAATAACTGATCATTTTTCTAAATACCCAAACATTTGCAAATATTGCACTGCCAGTCCAAAGCAGAGGTTATTTTTATACAATTTTTTAAACATTTATTTATTTGTTTGTTTGTTTATTTATTTATTTTGAGAGAGAGAGAGAGAGCAGGGGAGCGGCAGAGAGAGAGGGAGACACAGAATCCGAAGTGGGCTCCAGGCTCTGAGCTGTCAGCACAGAGCCTGATGCAGTGAGCCAAAGTAGGATACTTAACAGACTGAGCCACCCAGGTGCCCCCAAAGCAGAGGTTATTTTTAACAGATAGTCCTGCAATTTTGTTTATATAACATAATGTGGTAAGTGAAACATCTTAGAACAAAAGATAAATTAAAGGTGGTCCCTCCTCCAAAAAGAGGCAAAACCCAGAATCACTACATGCAGTTTTCCATACATTATTCCTCAGTTCTTTTTATTATATTATCAAGGTTTGATATTCATGTTTCCATCCATGGCACTTCCACTTTTCAGAGCAGTGTGGCATTCAAATCATTTCACGCGCATAATATCCCCCAATGCTTTACAAAATGTGTCTCTTCTCTTAAAATGTGTATTTATATATTCCTATACCCCCTTCACTTACTTTCCATTGTTGAATTAAGAAAGAAATAATAGGAGATTTAAAATAAATCATATTACCCTGCCTTGTCCAACTGGATAGGTAGGTCATTTTCAAATACAATCACAAATGCTGTTTTAGTATAAAAGAGTTCTTAATTTTTCAAATCCAAATCACTGCTACCATCAGTCAGTTGCCTGATGTGAAAGAACATGTAACTTAGATAAAGCTGGAGCGGCCAGAGCAATCACCACAAATCACCAGTTAGAAGGCTGCTTGCAGCAGTGATACAGGCTGGAAAGTTCTCCCCTCCCTCAAAAACCTCCATGAAGAAGCTGATGTGGTGTTAAAGCTAATAGTTTACAGTGGCTTCATGCCCTCTGTCATCCCACTGGACCATGCAAGTAGGAGATGAGAGGAAATTCATCCTTTATGCTGATGTTACACAATGTCATTTTGTAATTTACAGGTATTGATAAATTTCATTTGATATCAAAATTAATTGATAAGTTTATAATTGAAAGCAGTGTTGAGAAAGTTTTAAATAAAGTTTCAAATGTCTTTAAATTGACCAAAAACCATCTAAACTTTAGAAGCATTTCTAACCTTCTACAGAAAAAAAGAATTTCCTCTATAGGGTGAGTTTTAGGTAAGTAATTTTATTTGTTCAACTGGTCCTGTCTCCACTAAGAAACATCTGCCCACAGAAATTATGTCTGGGCGGGGGGGGGGCGGGGAGGTGCCTGGCTGGCTCAGTCAGTGGAGGGTGAAACTCTTGATATCAGGGTTATGGGTTTGAGCCCCACATTGGGTGTGGAGATTGCTTAAAAATAAACAGCCAGGTCACGATCTCGCGGTCCGGGAGTTCGAGCCCCGCGTCAGGCTCTGGGCTGATGGCTCAGAGCCTGGAGCCTGTTTCCGATTCTGTGTCTCCCTCTCTCTCTGCCCCTCCCCCGTTCATGCTCTGTCTCTCTCTGTCCCCCCCAAAAAATAAATAAACGTTGAAAAAAAAATAAACTCTTAAAAATATTATGTCTGGGTTCACAAATGCAGGTAGCATGCCAATTTGAATAGACTTTTTCCAAATACCAATTAAACTCAAAATGAAATTCCACTACATCCCCACCAGAATGACTAAAATTAAAACCAAGGTAGCAAATGTTGGTGAAAACGTAGACCAAATGAACTACTATTGTTGATGCTAGCATAAATTTGTAAACTGGTAAAAAAAAAAAAAGAAAAAAGAAAAGAAAGGAAAGAAAGAAAGAAAGAAAGAAAGAAAGAAAGAAAGAAAGAAAGAAAAAGAAAGAAAGAAAGAAAGAAAGGAAGAAAGAGAAAGAAAAACTTGGGAAACTATATTTCCCAATATAGTTGGGAAACTCTGATGGCCAGTTTTAAGTACTAATGTGACATCACTGAACAGCAGATTCAGCAGAGATGTGTGAAATAGATTCATGTGAACCGGTACAGACTACTCCATCTTTCCTTTGACTAGAGCTGAATCTTCACCTTAACCCTGAAAAATTCCTCCTAATTATAATCCCCCCAAAGACGCACATATATGTTCACCAAAAGCTATCTACAAGAATGTTCATAGCAACAAAATTGTTAAAAGCCAGAAACTGGAAACAACCCAGATGTTCACGTATAGGGGGATGAATAAGTTGTGCTGTATGCATACAATGGAATAATATTCAACAAAGAACAGACTGCTGCCATATGCAACCTCACAGGTGAAAATCGAGAACACAGTGTTGATCAAAAGGGCCCAACAGCAAAGAATAATGATTCCCTATATGTAAAGTTTAAAGCCAGACAAGACCAATCTCTGGTGCCAGAAATAAGAATAATGGTTACCTTTGTGGAGTGCTGGCACCTGTGAAGAGGGACAAAGAAGCTTCCTGAGTAGGTGATGGAGACACAGGTGTGTTCATTCTGTCACACTTCCTTGAGCTGTGAACCGATGATGGTGCCCTTTTCTTCCGAATGCATGTTACACAGCAATAAAATAATTCTACTTAGGAAACTTTTCTGACATAGCAACTGTGCAAATTCATTTTCCTCAGTGGTTTCTCACTATATTATCTTAACTGTGCATCTTTTTTGTTAATTTTTTTAATGTTTCTTTATTTTTGAGAGAGAGAGAGAGACAGCACAAGCAGAGGAGGATCAGGGAAGGAGACACAGAACAGAAGCAGGCTCCAGGCGCTGAGCTGTCAGCACAAAGCCCGACTCAGGGTTTGAACACATGAACCAGGAGATCGTGACCTGAGCCAAAGTCAGATGCTTACCTGACTGAGCCACCCAGGCGCCCTTAACTATGCATCTTTGAAAAAGAGCAGGGACTTTAGAAATAGAATGGATTGCAAGTCCTGGCTCTCTGACTTACAAGCTGTGTGAATTGGCACATGTTTCCTCTCTAAGTTTTTTTTCATTTTTTATGTGAAAACCAGAGTAATATCTCCTTCATCAGTACATAATGAATATTAAAAATAATATATTAAATTGCCAATACAGTGTCTTTTCTACAATCCATAATCCTCAGAGCAGATGGGGTAATCATTTTTTTAAAGAAAATATACAACGTATTATATTAGTCTCCTGCTTAATCCCCCCACCCCCTGCAATTACTTGGAATAAAATAAAATCCTTAGCATGGTCTGCAAGGCTCTACATCTGTGTAGAGCCCTCTTCTGTGACTTCAGCTCCTACAATATTCAGTCTCACTCCCTGCACTACAACCATACTGCCTGTTTTTAAACACAACTGGCTGTTGCCACGGAGCCTTTGCTCATGCTGCTGTCTCTGCTTGGAATTAAGCCCCACATCCATGCAGGTTCAATTCTATCTCCAGGCCAGTCTTACATCAAAAATCATCTTCTCAGGAAAAGACCTTCCCTGAAATCTCAATAAAGTAGTCTCCTCAGTCAATCTCTATCCTGTTGCTCTGTTTTACTTTCAAAACTACCTTTACTGCTTGTTGAAATTATTTCAATGTATTGTCTTTCTTCCATCATGCAGCCATTCACCTCAACTAAGCCAAAAGAAGAGGGTGATAGTGTTTGTCATGCATTACTTTATCTTCCAGCACTAGGAGAATGCCTGGCAGACAGAGGATGCTCACTAGCTAGCTGCTGATTGAAAGAGTGGATTACCTGATGACCAAACAATAGATATTCCCCCTGCCTGCCTCCATAAAAAGAGTCAGTGTTTCCTTCAAGGATCCTCTCAATACAAATCTGGACTGGAGATGAGGACAGGACCCCTTGGAACATCCTTGTATCTCAAAAGAGTTTATGAATCCGGAAGTACACTGACTACAATTGCTTCTTGAGCCATTCAGTCTTTATGTGACGATTCTGATTTCCTCCCTATTATAGACCTTTGCTATCAGGGCAAGTTCAAGGGGAACCTAAAAGAAAAATGTGGTATACCACCTTATGGTAAAATGTATTCATCTGACAGTATAAACAGTTTGAAATTGTAATCACTAAAGACATTGAACCTCATACATGGGATTCTGTGTTAAACATGATTTTTGTAACTGCACTACAGCTTTTAGAGAACTGTGCTTAGGGCCCTTTATCCCCCCTGGGATTTCAATGGAGAAATCCTAAAATCCCTGCCTTCAATGTGGCTCTTTTAAAAGCAGCTCTTCTTGCTATCCCTGGGAAAACAGATCTTTAAAATCTTAGTCATTTTTCCAGGTGTAAATTGAGCAATCCTTTCAAGACACCAACAATGCTGTTAATCCCCCACTGTCTCTTGTCTACTACAATTTGTGTTTTCTTCCTTATTATCTAGTCTGGGGCTAAAATAATTAATTAGAATTAAAGCCAATCACCAATATGTAAACCAAATCATCAGAGGGAGTTTTTCCAATGTGTCTCTAAACTGAATATTTAGATCTACTCTATTCAAAATCACTTATGTCTGAAATTATTTAAAAACACGTTTGGTTTAACAATCCCCAGAAGTATGAAAATGATATATAATTATTCTACCAAGTTATGAGAGCTGATACAAAAAATTCTGTGTCACCTGATTAATTTGGGAGCCATCAGGAGGATTATTGTTTCAAACAACAATGAATTGTACCTCCAACTGCAATATTTTTTTAAAAAACAACTACCTTATTAAATGGGGTTTTAACTTAATCTGACACAAGAGGAATCTGATTCTTAATAGCTAGCATAGATAGAAATGCCCTGGGAGTAGGGCAGGAAAGGGTGCAGAAGAGGGAAATGGAAACACACAACAAATGATCTGGAAGCCTGATAAGCTCAGCCTGGTAGGGGGGTGTCTGCTTGAGAGAGAATTAGTATAGAGGAAGAAAGATGTTGATGCCTTTGATCTCTGAGAAACCCTGGAGAGGCAAGACTTACACAGTTAAGGGTTAAAAAGAGATTAAAAACAAAATGCTTACAGGAGATGGGGTGGCAAAGAGAGCCAGAAATTTTTAGAGAAACAGGAGCCACAAACACAGGAACTACGATCAATCACTACCTTCTCACACTTCATTCAGAGCTTTCTTCAAACTGCTAAAACCATGTGACTTCATAGCAGTTGGGCCAACATTATGAAATATTTTTTTTAAGTGACTCGCAGAGAATGAAATTTCCCTTCAGTATCATAATTAAATAAATGTTAAAAGGAAACTCTTATAATGAGTTTAGAAATTAGATCATTTCTTTCCTCAAGAGGCAGCCTTATTTTATAGTCCAGATGGCAATGCTGACCCTTATTAACACAAATTAAATTGCACATATCACCTAAATTGTGCCACATAGTTTTATCCAAGAAAAACAATGAATATTAGCAGCCCAGCTTTATACAGAAGTTCCTTCGCTGATGAAAGAAAGGACACTCATCAGAAAAGATTAATCTTATCCTCTGACATTGAGATCTGAATCAGCTATATAATTATTACATAAATATGAGAACATAATTTTTGTATCAAATACGTGTTGGAGAAAACCAAATAAAACTTACTACTCTAATTTCAATTGCTTTGAAGATGACATCACTAATACATTGGATGGTCCAGTACGGTTAAAGACTAATTAAATTGAGTGAAGAGAAAATGTTTGAAATGTTTCATTCATGAAATCCAACAAATGAGAGTGCTCTTTATTTAAAGTAATAAAGTTCTCTTTCTTGAAAAGTTTTAAAAACACATTTCAGTTGGATAGTAATCATGTTGAAAAATATTCCTTACACAGTCAAGAGTGAGAAGCTCTATAGAACGAACATCATAAGACATCTACACAATGAGTAACATGAAATTCTGACAAAGTCAAACAAGATGCAGAGAAAAGCAATGATACCTAGCGTGAATACGGTAATATCCCTAAGTGCACAAAGCACTGACTGAGTTCAAGAAGAAATTCACATTAGGCACCTGTTATTTTATAGCAATGGTCCCATGATTAACTTAACGATGGGTGTAAATTGTAATAACTTTTCCATCATGTAAGACGCACTCAGAATATCAGAAGAATCAAACTCCAGATTTGACTAATTTGGAGTATGACAACCAAAATACTACCCAGAGAGGCTGTGGATGTACTGGTTAGGGATGTGGACTCTATGGGTGAACTCACAGATTTCCATTCCACTTCTGTTGGCATTGGCCTTGCCCAAGCGACCTGACCTCTGGGGGCGTCAGTGTCTTCACTCAAACACAGGGATAATACTATTGAAAGCAGCACTAATCTTATATACAGATATAAGATTAGTATATATCTTATACTAATAGATATTAGTATTCTATCTTTTCGCCATTCGTTTTCTGATTTTACCACAATACACAATACAGAGCCAGGTTCTCCACTTTGCAAGACCAGAAAAGGGTCTTTGTCAATCCACCTGGAGTCCACCAGGTTCTCAGTAATAACTTTATAATAACTAAAACTGCAAGAGCTTGTAACTAGGAATGCCAATCCTTAAAAATAATCCCCTGAGGTAAACATTATTATACTTGTGTGTTACGAGAGAAAACTGAGGTTTTGAAGTTTAATGCTCCCAAGATAACAAAGCAACTCAACGGCAGAGCTGCTCTTTAAATCTAGCCTGTAACACTCCAATACCACTCTGCAATAGTAGTTCCATAAATGTTTTTATTCTGCAATAAAGATGTATAAGGGCACCCATATTTTTATAATCTAGCACGGTGTTTCACAAAGTGTGATCTGAGAACTCCTGGGGGTCCTCAAGACCTTTGCAGGGAGACCGTGAGGTCAAAACTATTTTCATAATAATACGAAAACATTATTTGCCTTTTTATTCTCATTCTCTCATGAGCATACAGTGAAGTTTTCCAGAGGCTATATGACCTGTGATGTCACAACAGATTGAATGCAGAAGCAGATAGAAGAATCCAGCTGTCTTCTATTAAGCCAGACATTAGAGAAACTTGCAAAAATATAAAGCAATGCCGGACTTCTTGCTTAAGTTCTTTATTTTTAGTTTTAGAAAATAAGATTATTCTTCATTAAAATGTTATTTCTGTTACCATGGAAAGAGTTTGTTATTTTTAAATAATCAATACATCTTTCAAAAATTTCTTCAGTTTTAAGTTTGAATATACAAAAAGTCTCTAGACATAACACATAGACAAAAGTGCATTGGGGCCTCAATTTTTAAGAGTCTAAAGGGATCCTAAGAACAAAAAGTTTGAGAACCTTGAAGAACACTCATAGTATTTATGACATTGTCAGCACAAAAGCATAAGTGAGAAAATGAGATTATACAAGGAGCGGTTTTCAATGAGCAGCTAATTTAGCTAGAAAGTTATCTGGGCACCCTGAAACGGAATGTCCTTTTTATCACTGCCTCCACCCAAACCGAGGGCATTTTTCCATGATGACAGAACTTCCAAGAGATTATTTCCAGGTGATACTCTGTGGTTTTTAAAAATTGTATGGGAGTAGAATGGAATATGAATTAGGAAGTGAGAAGTTGAATGCTTCCATCATGAGATTTTATTGTGTGTGTTTTAATAGGACTTCAAATTTTAAAAGATTATCAAGGAATTCCTTCAACACGATATACTGAAAGAGGGTGAAGAGCTTAGCTTGCCACGAACTGTGATGAGCCTTTAATTTAAAAAAAGGTATACACGTATGTGAGTTACAAAAATGTAACCATAATGAAATTGTATATAATTGCTCTTATATTATATATCACAGCATGTGTTATATACTATGAGATAGATGTAGATAATAAAATAAAAACAGGTGACAGAAGAAATGAGGAGGTTCACCTGATCAGTGTGACAACTTCCTTGATGCGTGGGTAGCTAGCTAAATGTTCACAACACAAACTTCTATCCCTACCCAGAACATGCGTATATTTAGATGGTGTTTGTCCCCTCCAGTTTATCAGCAAAGTAACCATAGAAGATTTTTAGACCAAATTTTTTTTCAATTTGTACTATGTGTACTTTGGGGCTTTTTAAAGTCTTTTCTGCCTTATTTACCCTATGTAGAGAATAGTAGAGCATAGAAAGAAATAATTCTCACGTACTTAGACCAGTGCTAATGGTTAAGAAGTGTAAAACCAAAGCCTTCAAGAATGACAATGATGATGACTCATCCATCAAGATGAAAATGTATTAACAAAAAAATACCAATTTGCTAAACAAAGTCTGGCACATCCATACATAACCTACATCATAATAGAGGGGTGGGAAGAATACAGTAGTAAAAATACTTGCCCCTTTAATAAAACAGGGTCAAAATACTTTACACCAGGCATTTTGACTCCAAAATTTCTTAGATCCACTATTTGACATAAACTATTTCAAGTAAGTATAAAAGAGCAAAATATACCAAAGGAAGATTGTGAAAAGGAAACACATGCCCAACAAAAGGCCACAGCCTACTTCTCAAACACAAAGAAAATACCATCAAATGCTGTCGAGTCTTCCACAAATATAAAGTCATTTTCTTAAAGCAGGTGGTGGTGTGGAAGAAAGAGATTTGACTTTAATGTTATTAGAGTTAGCAAGCATGAACTCAAGATTATTTTTCTCTTTGATTTACATAAAGGTCAACTCCTGACTGAAAAAATTTGAGTTGCAGGTGGGATATTTAGTTTCCTAGATGACCTCTAATGGTCACCCAAGACGCACATTGGCATGTGAAATTAGAGTTATTTATATTATAAAGTGCAAAATGATCAAAATAAGAAGGATCCTGAAAATGTCCTTTAAAGGTATCAGAAATTTTCAGCTGATAAAATAAATTGAGAGTATATCAAAACATTTAAAATGCATACCATTAATCCTGAAATTCTACCTTTACGAATGTATCCTAAAGAAAGAATTTGACAAGGCCTCAAAAATGTTATGAATAGGGAAGTTTATTTCAGGTTTCCTTAACAAGAGACTGTAATGGTCAGCAGCATCAACTAGATAAACAGATTATGGTATATCCATATACTGAAATACTAATGCAACCATCAAGAATGATAATGATCACATATTCCTTGAAAAGAAATGTGTTAGCAAAATAATATTTAATTAAAAAGCAAGTTAAAATCAGGGCAAAATAGCATAATCCTCAATACCATCTTGGCTCAAAAATTATGTGTGTGTTTATCTGGAAGGTATGTAATAAATACCAGAGGATTAAAGGTTAATATTTGATTGGAGAAATTATAGCTTTCTTAGACAAATTAATTTTATACTTTGTTCTATAATAAATATTGTTTTGTAATAATGAATATATTTCTCTGAAAATTAATATACATAGAACAATATTAATCCATGAGATTATAGCCAATCTCACACAAAAGTTAATAAAGAAGCATTTTCCCTGATCCAACCATTCATATCTATGACAGACTTTGCAAATATCCTCAGGACAATCTTCCTGACTGACTGACTGACTGACTGACATGTTTTTTCTTTCCCTCTAAGGAGTTGAAAGATAATCCAGTATCCTGTGCACACTTTTTTCTTAGAGTTTTATTTTTCAAACCACACCTTAATTTATAAAACAAGAAAGCATGCTATAGATTTATTTTTATTTTTGAAAGAATAAAGAGTTTTTATTTAGGTGACTTTATAACAGGGTAATACCTCTAAAGTTAAATATATAAAAATAATCGACCATTCTCTCCCATCACTGACAACTTACTTAAAGCATGTCTTTTATCTTTTATGTACTGTTGAAAAGAATGATTTCTTCAAGGCTCCTAAGAACAACCACCAGTAGAAACGTCTGAACAAAGAGCAGACTTTCTTAAGATTACATGTGTCTGGATGCAGAAATACTTGCTACACCTGGCTGATTACAAGTAATCTGAGCAAATAACAGATAATCAAGATCAATTTCTCTATAAACAGACCAGCAGATACCCGGAAAGTTAGTAAATTTGATGACTTAACAGGCTATGCTCATCCAATTGTCCATAACAATAATGTTAACAGAGTATTTATAACATTTAATGACAGAACAACAAAACAGTTATCATTAGGGTAAATTCTCATCCTCGTGAATAATTTTTTTTCTATTGTATTTTGACCAGTTGTACTGATCCAGCAGGAGTTGAAATTTAAAACCAAGTAATGTGATTTCTTTGTTAACAGGACCCAAGCTAATATGGATCATTGAAATTAGATGTTTTTTTTCTTAAATCCAACTTCCTCCTCCACTGACCCTCTTTATCAAAACAGCCAGTAAGCCAAACTGCAGAATAACCTAAGCTAGCCTTCTGCTTTGGGTTGAAACGCTTAATTAGAGTGCCCTAAATACAGACCCAGAAGAAAAGAATCTGTACCATCCCAAAACTGCCCTTAAGCTAACAGCTAAATAATTTAGAATCAGCTATACTCATCAGAAGATGAAAACTACAACACTTTAACTGAAAAACTTCAAATCAGAGCCATCAAACTTGCACAAAAACCATTGTTAGACCTGGAATAAAGTGAAACTAGAAGAAACACCACTCAGTTTCATCCAGTTTGTCTGGCAAAGTGAGTTGACTCCATAAACTTCAGCCTGACTTTCCTTACATACTTCCTCATCTGGATACATTAGCCCAAAGTTGTAGGAAGAAAATATGGCTAACTCACAGCACATATATCTGACACAATATCTTTAATCATATTTGTTTTCAGAATTCTGCCTGCCTACGATATGCCTTTTGAATTACAAATTACATAGGGTGAGGGTAAGCACAGAAAAATGTGTATCATGTAAGCTTGAAGAAAATTTTATTTGACAATTTCCATCTGGCACATTGCACTTGACAGGGACAATCCTCATTCTCTTGTATGATGTGACGCATCCTGACTGGTATAATCCAGGCAGAGCATCTCAAAGAAGCACTCTGCCAAGAATACCCCATGGGAAGTAACGTTTTTCATGGGTAATAAATGTATTACAAATAAATGCTATATTTTACGTTCCTTGACATGATATGGCCTAGAGCTATTACACACAAAGCATTTTTGTCAAATTGCTTTATTTTTTGTCATTTGGCTAGTGAGTAATTATGCATAAGGAAATATTCTAATATCATAGGTATATGTGTGAAATAAATAGATCATGTAGCTCAGGCTGGATGTGGAATGGGAGGAGGAAAAATTATTAGAAAAATAATGTATGGTAATAATATTGTATAATTCTGTTTTTAAAGTTTATTTATTTATTTTGAGAGAGAGAGAAAGATTGAGAGAGAGCTCACGCAAACAGCGAGGGGCAGGAAGAGAAGGAGAGAGAGGATCCTAAGGAGACTCCTGCTGTCAGCACAGAGTCTAACACTGGGCTCAAACTCAGGAACCATGAAATCATGACCTAAGCCAAAATCAAGATTCAGATGCTTAACTGACTGAGCCACCCAGGCACCCCTAATTCTTTTTAACTCTTAAGAGACATTTTATAAATATCTCCAATAATTGGCATCAAATTAACCAAATTGCATATCTCCACAACTCAAATTCACTGAGTAAATATTCGGCTTTTCAGTGTACCCATTGTTTTAGTTATGTATTACTGTGTAACACATTACCCCAAAATGTTAGGGCTTAAAACAGCATTTACTAGTATCTCACAGTTTCTCTGGACCAAGAACACAGGCATGTCTTAGGGAAGTACTCTGCACATCACTCAAGGAAGACTTCAGTCATCCCAAGACCTAATCAGAAAGATTCACTTCCCAGCACACTTACGTGGTTTCAGGATTCAGATCTCAGCAGGTTGTTGGACTCAGGCATCGAGTCTCATGAGCTGGACATTTCCCTCAGTTCCTTGCCACGTAGGCGTCTCCACAGAGCAGCTCACAATATGGCAGTAGCAAGAGAGAGTTCAAGAAAGAGAATGCTAGCAATCCAAACCCAGAAGTGATAGTCCATCCATTTATCCATGTTCTGTTTATTAGAAGCAAATCATTAGGTCCAACTCACACTCAAAGGGATTACACAAAAGTGTGAATACCAGGAGGTAGAGTTCACTGGAAGGGACGTCAGAAGCTGCCTACCAGTTTCACTCGACACTTTTGTTATAAAAAGGAATAGGCTGAATAATACTTGTATCCCTGTAATTAACACATATTAAATCATGACTCCCTGTTAGTCACGATGAAAAAGAAAGTGATTTGTTTTACAATAAAGGCAACCGACACAATTAGCAAAGAGTCTAAACTTCAGCCAAAGGAGAAAGAAAAGTTAGTTGATAATATAAAATAGACGTCAGTTTTGCAGGATCATTCTTTCTGGTTCTTTACTTCAGTCGTCTGTATTGCTATCTTCCTTTCCCTGGCAAGATGATGTCAAAATTAACATTTAGTGCTGAGAGAATTGGTGACCTTTCAGCATTTAACGGTTCTCAGCCACATGCTCTCTTTTGAGATGGGCAATACCAGCATCAAAAGTTCATACTGACAAGCAGGCACCTGTTGGGATGAGCCTGGGTGTTGTATGGAAACCAATTTGGCACCAAATTATATTTAATAAAAAAAATAAGTAAATAAATAAATAAAGCTAATAGAGCAGGGATTTCCTCTAGTTATTTAATAAACATACAGTGAAGTAATATATCAATAACACTAATATGTCCATATAATAACTAATTCATATTGACTCCTTACTATCTGTCAAGCACTGTTCTAAAAAAGCACTTAGCTACTTAATACATTCATTTACATATGTACTTATTAATGTATAGATATCTACACGTAAACTCAAGAAATCCCTATTAATTGATAAGTATTAATATTACTGATATATGTATATATCAGTAATATATTATATTATATTATATATATATAGTGCACTTAGATGAAAATTGCTCAACTTTTTCACAGCGTAGAACTTCTGCCAGTCCCCTTCAATCAGCACTGATACCCACTAAGTAATAAAAGATGTCAAGACAATTACATACTAAATATAAAGTCACTCCGCTTACTTTTTACTCAACTAGACTGGTTTACACACATTTTGAATTTGCTTCTTTGAATTGAATAAAATAACATGCTTGGAGAGTTGGTTACTTTATTTCTGCTGAAGGAAAGTATCTTTAAATTCCTAGAATTGCTTTTTTAACCCTGAGGTTATTTGTTTTTGCTCTCCTAACAATACATAGACACATTTTGGTAAAATGTTTGAATGCTTTTTCATTTACTTTTTCTGGTACAAAATTTATATTGATACTATGTAAAATATACCCTGATATGTACGTAATATTTTTTAAACTAAAAAAAGTAAAGTAAAATAAGTGCTATTATATCATCAGCTCTAAATGTTCGTTGAATGCTTACTACATTTAAGGTGCTCTACTAATGCTAATATGCTTTAAATTTTTCCACTTTTATAAGTTCTGCATTTTGTTAGAAACGTCAATACAAATAAATTCATGTGTTAATATTTTAAAATCATCAATATAAGAAAAACAAAAGTCAGCCTCTTATACATTATTGAGACTTCTAATAGGTAAGCTCAAAAAGGCATATCTTACCACTTGCCTTAAAGACTAGCTAGTTAGTGAGTTGTTAGGCAATCCCAGAATCACTTTTTCTCCCATATTCATAAATGGTTATATTGTGTATACATTTCTTTTCTTCATAAAGGGAGCCATTTTACTCTGAACACCATCTATGTTTATACAGAAGATAATTTCTACCACTATTTCCTTTGCAAAAATAAATATACAGTAAACCTTGGTTTGCAAGCATGATTCTTTCCGGAAACATGCTTGTCATCCAAAGCACTTATATATCAAAGCAAATTTCCCCATAAGAAGTAATGGAAACTCAGATGATTCGTTCCACAACCCAAAAATATTCATATAAAAATAATTACAATACTGTAATATAATACAAAATAAAGAAATACAAAAGAACAAAATGTAAAGAAAAATAAACAAATTAACCTACACTTACCTTTGTAAACCTTCGTGGCTGGTGTAAGAGAGACAGGAGAGAAGGGGGCTATTGTGTAGGACGACTTTCACTACACTAACAGAATCACTGCTATTTATTGCTCAGTGGAATCTTTTGCTGTATGGAGGCCATTGTATATGCTCACATGGATGTTGACTATAGTATGGTATTAATAAATTCTTTTCATATACTATTTAATGTAACTGGCAATAAGGCAGCAGAGGAAAGGATCTATATCTGCAGGCAGCCTGACCTAGAATGAAGCAAAGCATTCATAAGGTTCCTCTGTATAGAAAAGCAAAGGACCGTCCATAGGTGCTTTCAAGTGACAAAAAACACACTAGTGCCAGTTGTGGCATCTTCCAACATTCTGAAAAATCACTGATTTCTGCCAAACACCATGGCCTGAGACCAAGCATCTGAGCATAGGAGAGGATAACCCACACTCTTGCAGTGCACAAGGGAGAGAAAGAGAGAAACCATTGGCTCAGTTGTGATCATATGACATTCGGCATCACATGATACTCGTATTGCAAGACATCATTCATTTATCAAGTTAAAACTTATTAGAAATGTTTGCTCATCTTGCAGAACACTTGCAGAACAAGTTACTCACAATCCAGGATTTTACTGTATAGACTTTCCCATAAGATGACTTTTTAGATCTGATCTAAATGAAGTTCATTATTTTTTTTTTTAATTTAAATCAGAAAAACATAGTGGACAGGAGGCAGGAGAGAGAAAGAATGTAGAGATAAGGGGGAAAATGTATTTTTCATCCAAGAAAGATTTTGGTGCCAAATGACCCCTAAGCAAGTAGACCAATGCCAGATAAAACTGAGGTTCAAGGAGGTTAGGGATTTCCTGAAGTCAACCAACTAATCAAGAACAAAGTGAGGACTAGAATCCAAACCTCTTGGCAGCCAATCTGTTAGGGTAGGTTTCACTGTACATAGTTTCCAAGATAGTTCATTGGCATAAAATTAGAGTCCATGATGCTTTCTCAGATTTAAAGAAAAGGGCCTAAAAGAAAACAACACAAAGAATACAGCAAAAGCCCTTTGTCCGGTGCTATTATACCCAATAGCTATGTTAAAAAGATATCAATATTCAGTAAACATATGAATTTTGGTTTGGCATCTTCA